>NC_072437.2:84705000-87205000 GCF_028878055.3 Symphalangus syndactylus
TTGGGGTCTATATGGGTACAGAATAGGGGAGTGTGGCAGGCCAAAAGGGAACATTTGGGTGCAAAAATAGGAATGTCTGTTCCAGTTTAGGTCCATGAGTTTCCAGGCTTGAGGATGGGGACTTTGCTAGGGAACTACCATCTCCTACCCAGTATTTCCCTGCCTCCTGTCCATATCAATACCTTTCTTTAATTAGTCCCACATTCTTAGGCTTGTATTTAAGGCCCTCCACAAGTCTGTTATTTGCCTGTCTCTTTCTGTCTGAGTTGTCTTTGTTGTATTTGAGCCCTTTGTTCAAGTTTACTCATTGTCTCCTGAAGATGCATATGTATCTTTTCATTTTCTCTGTAATTTGTCCACACCAGTCAACCCACCTAAGAACTTATTCTTTATTCTTCTTGTTCATTTTTATACATTTAAAGGAGGGTCCTAGTTTAATCTCAGGACAAAGACTCTTAAAATTCAGACAGAAGTTGGATGTTTGTTATAGACTGAGTTGTGTCCCCTGAAAATTCACATGTTGAAATCCTCACCCCCATGACTTCAGAGTGTGACTGTATTTGGAGATTGTGTCTTTAAAGATGTGATTAAGTTAAAATGAGATCATTAGGATGGACCCGAATCCACTATGACTGGTGTCCTTATACGAAGAGGAGATTAGGACACAGGTGCTGAGGGAAGATGATGTGAAGACACAGGAAGAAGACACCATCTGCAAGTCAAGAAGAGAGGCCTCAGAAGAAAGCAACCCTGTTAACACCTTAGTCTCAGACTCTTAATTCCAGGCTGTGAGAAATAAATTTCTGTTTTGTAAGCTACCCAGTCTGTAGTTTCAGCCATAGTAAATGAATCTTACTATCCCTTTAGAAAGGCAGTGAGTCTACTCAGCTCCAGGGTACACACTCCTGCCACTCCTTCAGCACTTGTGCACAGGGAGAGTGAGATCTTCACCCCTACTTCCATGCTCAGGGCCTCTCACTAAAACTAAGTGACACCCTGAGTAAACTGTCTACTTGTCACACTTACCATCTGTCTGGCTCCCTTTTTTCCATTGACTTGATGAATCTTAGATTAAAAAAGAAAAACAAAAAAACTTTTCTTTCTCAGACTTCCAAAGCCCAATTCAAGGTACCCCTTGACCAGTGTGTTTCTGCGTGTATTAGTAACACCTATCACTTACAGGGATTACGTGCCCCTTCTGCACACTCTCATAATTCCCTGTGAATATCTTTACTGTTGTGTTTTACAACACCTTACACCAGAATCCAAGTAAAGCAGGGAAGCTATGAGCAGCCTCAGATTTTACCCTGCACTTGTCATTGAGGCAAATTCAGTGCATCCCCTAAATTGATGCAGCTCAACATTACATTAATGATAAGTGGATAATTTACTGTAGATTTGGCAGGGAACTGGAGTGTGAGTGAGTCCAACCTTGCAGTGTTCCCATTCTGCATCTCTTCCTCTTTGCTGTTAGGTAACTGATGGCTCCTTACAGATCTCCTCTACTGAACAGAGCAATAAAACTCTCATTTCTAAGTTGCATGTTCCAGTCAAAAATAAAAGAATGACAACATAAAATTTTGAAGTGCTAGTTACTCTTATGTTCACCAAAGAGTGATATTGGGTTATATATAATGAGGAGTACATTAGCTTCAAATAATATAGGATTCCATAAATATCAGGAGAGTAGTTTGTGATAAACATAAAAGAAAAAACATGTTTTTTATCTGTACTAGTTTCAAGTATGTAGCTAGACTGTCTTCTGCTATATTAAATTGGTAGTATGTTATGTTATGATCCTAAAATATGTATATCCCAAGTTACAAGCTATGTTCAATTCCAGTGGGATTTCTGTTAAGGGAAGACAGAGAATATTGAATGGTTTTCTTTTCTTTTTTTTTTTTAAGCTTTGGAAATTAACACCAGTATTAAACCACACAAAGATAGTGAATTGTAGGGGTAAATAAACAAGATACTAGTTGTATCTCTATGTGTGTGTTCCCTAAATATTTCTGTGGCATTTTCAAACTTTAAAAAAATTTTAATTAGTATTAATGCTTCAAAAAGCACACTGCCTGAAATAATTTGCTTTGATTGTAGATGGATCAAGAAGTTTTCTTTTCCATGTTCAACCTAGAATAGGAGATCTGATCCTTCTGATCTGAAAAATTATGAGCAATCATAAATATTATGTCTAGGTAAGAGAAAGGAAAATAAATCCCATAATTAAATCATTACAACACAAATGATCTTAGTTCTTCTCCTACCTACATTAAGTGTAATTACTCAGCACAGTAACTTCAAGAGACACTTACCACATGGGGTGGGGAACTGCTTAGCAACATATTCATGAGTAATCGATTTTTTTTTTTTTGGTTTGTGCTTGGAAAGGAATAAAAAGGCAAAAGGACGCCAGGCTGCAGAAAATAGCCGTGAGAGCGGTCTGAAAGATGCTTTATGAATTCTGTAGTTTGTTTAGGGTGGCTAGCTTCTGTAGAATTTAAAATGAGTGCAAAGAGAGAGCCATGGAGTCACCTAACCTGTCATCGCTACCC
Organism: Symphalangus syndactylus; assembly: GCF_028878055.3. Lineage (NCBI taxonomy): Eukaryota > Metazoa > Chordata > Mammalia > Primates > Hylobatidae > Symphalangus > Symphalangus syndactylus. Next base: position 84,707,556 of record NC_072437.2, read on the forward strand.
ACAGCATCATTCCCACTTTGGTGATGAATGTTTCAAGAGTCACTTTTTTTAAGGAGCCTAGGCAATAGCTTAAAGACTATTACCTCTCAGAAGTTTCCAGCTCTTTGTAACTTGATTTCACAATCTTTATTAGACCCCTATATGATTCCTGGAAAATTATCTCCAGCCTCAGGGCTCCCTTTCCCCTCAGGCCATGTTTAAACCATTTGTATAATTATTTAGCTAATTTCTCTGAAGTTTTGTCCTCAAAAAATTCTCTTCCTCCCCTTGCTTATTCCTTGTAATTTCTTGAATTCATATGTGCAATTAGTATGGGTTCTGCAATGTAAAAATGACATAAACTATGCATTTCATTAGTGATCCAGAATAATGTCAGTTAAAACATATTGGGGGGACACATATTTGGGGGGCCAGCTGGGGCGGCCAGTTGGTTGATGGTCCATCATACAAAAGCTTTATAGTAACAGGTCACTCTGGTCCAAGGACAAGTTCTTAGTATATGAACAGGAAAGAGTTGACACATAGACACCCTGCCAAATATAGCTGTAAAAGTGACCTTTGCTGGGATGTCTGTCCGAGCCATGTATTTGTAGGTCTTTGAGTGCTCATGGTGACGATGGTGTGTCTGTTATGTTCCTGGACGTAGGACATGTCTGTTGGTCATTTTAGTACCTCTTTGCAACATTACGTTTCTGTTTCTGATTCAGAGTTTGCTTCTTGAATGAAATACTGGTCCAGTCATTTCTTAGTAACAGTGAGAGGGGTTGACAGATGTGTGTTAACAAGGGCAAGTAACCTAAGTTCTTTAAGCCTCAGTTTTGTTGTCTGTATAATGGGCATTATGATGCCCATATCACTGTCATTTTACATCAACCAGACATCAGTCAATCTCTCATCCTCAAATCTCTGTCTTTTTCTTCCTCTCTCTTTGCAATAATTCCATATAAACTCTCTCCTTAATCTATGGGCAGTGCTTTATATGTGCATTATTTGAAGTCAGGGAAAAAGATTATTTTCCAAACCTTCTGAGGCTATTGTTATTCCTAGGGTGTGTGGGGCCCTGTCTAAAAGTGATTGGAGTCACCCTAAATCAATGTGTCAAGCACTATTCTAGGGGCTCAATCTTAATCCTACAAAAGAAATACCTGGCCAGTCAGCCAGAGATGTTTCTCAGTCCCTCTTCTCTTCAAATGGGATTGGCCAAGATACCCTGGGATGACCCCAAAGGCGCAAGTCCAGTGGCTTTTCAGGGTCTGTGGTCATCCTCCCATGAAGGGTAGAAGAATAGAGAGTGCCCTGAGCGGGGAAGAAATGATCAGAGGCTTGGAGTGCCCTGCCCAGTGTCTCTGCCTGCCTACTCCAGACACCAAAGATTGACTTCAAAAATTTTAAAAGGCCAGGCACCGTGGCTTATGCCTGTAATCCCAGCACTTTGGGAGGCTGAGGTGGGTGGATCACTTGAGGTCAGGAGTTCGAAACCAGCCTGGCCAAAATGATGAAATACTGTTTCTACTAAAATACAATAAATAAAGTAGCTGGGCGTGGTGGTGGGCACCTGTAATCCCAGCTACTTGGGAGGCTGAAGCAGGAGAATTGCTTGAACCCAGGAGGAGGAGGTTGCAGTGAGCCGAGATTACGCCACTGTACTCCAGCCTGGGCGACAGAATGAGACTCCGTCTCAAAAAAAAAAAAAAAAAAAATTAAGAAAGACACTATAAATTGTGGGAATTTCTAATTTATGAGCCCTGAGGAAGGAGCCTCTTCTGCCATAGCTGAAGGTCAATTCTATACTGCCTGAATCTGAATCTATGGTAATTTTTAGATTTGAAAATTCTAGCCGTCTGCTTCCATTAGGAATTCAAAAAGCTCCCTGCCTGGGGACTGTGCACTTTCAGACTGAACTCTCTCTATTCATTAACTGTACATCCAATATAAGTTACATGACAGGTGCTAGGAAATGATCCAAACCTGTACAAATCCATGAAATCCCAGAGAGAAGTAAATCGAATTTCTTCATAACTAACGTAAGACTTAAACAAAGCCTTCTCTGTGCTACAAGGTTTTCCAGCTTAGGAAATATATGAGTTTAACAATAGAAGTTCTTGGATTTGTCATGTGAGATCCTCCATGACTTAAATTGTCAACAAGAAGTTTTATGGGGACGTTTCTACAGGTACATAAAGCATCAGGCTATTTACAACATAAACAGATGCTGACACCATCTGTTGGTTGATTGATTATCACTCATAGAATGACCTGCTCTTTTTTTTCCTTTCTCTCAATCATTTGTTTTTCTAAAATTGTCAACCAAAAATTAAAAGAAAAACAACAATATGGCTCGATTAGGTATTTTCCTATTATTCTCTTACCTCTCTCTTTAGGAACTTATGTTTCTTCTCATTTTGCTTTCTATCTTTTCCTCCTCCTTATTCTTGGTGAAATTGGCCATCCATGTTTTTCTGTCTATTTATCTGTCTATCAGTCAATCAGTCATCTATCTATTTATACTTGAAATAGATTTAAGGGGCCTAAATTCTGTTTTGTTGTATGGATATACTGTGCAGTAGTGAAGTCTGTGCTTTTAGAGTAACCATCACCCAAATAACGTACATTGTACCATTAAGTAATTTCTTATCCCTCACTTCCCTACTGCCTTCCCACTCTTTCTAGCACCCCATGTCTATTATTCCACTCTCTGGGTCCATGTGTACACATTGTTTAGCTCCCACTTATAAGTGAGAACATGCAGTATTTGAGTTTCTGTTTCTGAGTTATTTCACTTAACATAATTGGCCGGCCATATTGAGAATTTATAACATTTCCAGGGTATTTGCTGTTTCTCCAAGTATCAGCTCTCTTTATACTGGTGAATTGACATACCACCATCTTAACCTTCAACCAGTTCAAAAGCCCACAAAATCATTATTTCTATATAGAATGGGGTTGATTTTTGGCTTCGTTGGCTTTTGGCTTTTACCCCAAAATTCTCTCTGATTTGGTGTTTTTGGAGTTGAGGCAGAAGTCTCAATTCCGACATGGCTTACAAAGGTCTGCAATGAGACTGAATGACAACAGTAAGATACTTCTATAATAAAGTTTATAAAGATCCTCCAGTAATAAAATGCCAACAACATAGAATTTTCCTAAATCTGAATGTTAAAGTCCCACATCAAATTCTTATGCCTTTGTGAGTTAAAAGTCTAAAATCTATTCTTGAAAAATCATTCTTATAAAGGTCTCATTCTTCCCAGCCTACCACAGAAGTTCCTGAATATCTGGGGAGATGCAATTTCTTCTGTATCTCCATCCTAATGGTGTGTCTGCTTGGCGTTGGTCTGGTTCCTTCAGGATCTCAGAAGTTGTATTGGTTCAATGAATGCTAAATGTCCCAGGAGCCTGACCTTTTAAGAGTTCAAAGAGTTCATGGGACACATATGGTTAGCCCAGCACTGATTATACCCATGAAATTAAGAAGCTTGTCCCTTGTCCCTAAAGCAATTGTCCCAGGTGTTAGTGTGCTCCCAGGACCCAGTACTTAGTCTTGCCCAAGACTATAGGAGCAGTTCAACAGTGCAGCAAGAAGGAGGAGCTCCCACCTCAGGATGTGTCCATCTTTTTCAGTTGTCTGCCAGTTGCCAGTTGTCTGACCTGTGAATAGAAACTCAGCTGAGAGTACTCTCCATTCTTCCAACTGGCTGTTTGCCTGAAGCTGATAATGGATAATGATAGTAACTCAGATAAAGCTCCCAATAAATCTTCATTATCCTCATATCATTTGTTAATGTCTTGATGTGTGCCGGGAGCTTCTCTGAGTGCCTTATGTATACCAAGTTGTATAATAACTATCATTACCCCAATACATAGCACCTTTCTTCTCAAACAATTTTAAGGAATTTGAGAAATAAAACCAAAGGTAAACATTAAGCCCAAAATATCACCTTTATTGGAAAAAAAAAAGAGAGAGAAAGAGACTAGTTTAGAGGAATGTACCTTAGTATAAAAATTGAGTGGACCTCCTTCCTGAATTCTGGAATTGGGCTGACACGGCAACCCAGTTCCAGGGATGTGGCGTGAGGCAGACTTCTTCCCTTTGGGCAAGTCCCTGCAAATTAAAGCTTGGAGGATGTGTCAAGCACTTGTGTTCCCTAGAGGAGGGGATTATGGGATGGACCTAAGTCAAGAATGTCCTGCTCTTCTGAAATTAACCTAGTCACACTGATGGCTTCACTCCCTGAGGTGAAGTAAGTAAATGGAGTTATGCTAATTGAGCTCTCTTTATAAGACAGATGCATCAGGAATGGGCATGAAACATTCTCCATAGTATGATAAGTAAAAATTTTGGAAGTTTTTCTTTTATAATGCTTTTGTTTTGAATTATGTAAGTAATGTGGGAAATCATTGTGGAGTCTTATTGAGGGTCTTTTAGCAAGACAGTGACATGATGACTTGTCTTAGAAAGGTAATTTTGGCAGCTGTGGTGAAGATTTGAAAGGAGACACTGGAGCTGGAACAGCAATTTCAGAGTCTCTGAGAGGCCAGTTGTAATGGTTCACACTTGTAATCCCAGCACTTTGGGAGGTCAAGGTGGGAAGATTGTTTGTGGCCAGGAGCTTAAGGCTACCCTGAGCAACAGAGCAAGACCCCGTCTCTACCAAAAAAAAAAAAAATATTTCTGGGCATGATGGCGTGCCTGTGGTCCCAGTTATTTGGGAAGCTGAGTGGGAGGATCTTGAGCTGAAGAGTTCATGTTGCAGTGGTCTACAATCATGCCACTGTACTCCAGCCTGACCCTGTCTCAAAAAAAAGAAAAAAGAATTGTTGCATGAAAGATATGAGCAGGACAGTGGCTGTTGGGAGAATGAGAATACAGATGTGAGAATTTTTATACCATTGAGAGTGCTAACTTGGCAGTAGTAATCAGTTGTATTAGAGAACTACTAATGGGATAGGCCAAAGTGGTTCTGAGACTTAGGACAGACATTAGGAGCGTGTATGCTTTGGTCCTAGAACCATAATATTCTCTTACATGAAGACTCACTTTTGGTGAAGATAGAAATTATCCCTGTGAGGGGTGGGGTTGGGTTGTCTTGTTTTTATTCTATATATTGGAAAACTGAACCATACTATAGTTGCCTTTTCTGTTAAAATTCACAGTTGGATTCTAGCATTATCATGTAGAGTTTATCCAGTGCTTTCTAATTTTTCTAGAGTATTTTCTACACAGAAGGGGACATGTTGCCTGCATTAAAATATTTCACTCTACTGGTTAAGTTGCTTTCATTGGAGGAGGTAGGGCTAGGATTTAATGTGGAAAAACCTGATGCATAGCCAACTGTATGCATAGGCCTTGCTCAAACTTCTTCCTAAGAATCATCCCTTTTTATCAAGTACAAAAGTGACTCAGAGACCCTTAGTTGTTACAGGAAAAAATATTTTAAATTTAGGAAAAATGAAATAGGATGATCCTCCCAACTCTACGGCATCTCCTCTCCTCCCCTCTGCCCAGCCATTCTGGGATTTTTCATTGAAGAAAAGAAGCAGGGAGAAGAGAAGAATAGTCTAAAGTCATCTATACTGTAACAGAAGTGAATTCATTCATTCATTCACTCATTCATTCACCAAATATTTAGGTGCCTTCTATGTATCAGGCAGTGCTTTAGACATTGGGGATATATCAGTGATCCAAACAAAGCTCCCCATTCTGATAAAACTTATGTTCTAGTAGGGAGAAACAGCAGGTTGCTAAGAATGGTTCTTGATTTATGCAAAAAGCCACAATCTGCAAACCTTGTCTTAAATTGTTTTTAAGACTGAAAACGAAAAAGTGGAATATTAATTTTTAAAATTACTTTTATTTTTATTTAAGATGGGGGTCTCACTGTGTTTGTGGCCCAGCCTGGTCTTGAACTCCTGAAGGGCTCAAGCGATTCTCCTGCCTCAGCCTCCGAAGTAGTTGGGATTACATGCATGCACCACCGTGCCCAGGGGAACACTAATATTGAAGAACATTATTCTTGTTTAGATTGATCCCTTTAAATTGTAAGGTGACATTATCTTTTAGGCACCTAGGGGGATACATCCTTTTAGAAAAGTCTTGTGTTTCATTACAAACATATCCCCAGCAGTAGCTTCAGAGAGAAAATATAGTGAGAGAAGTGTTTCCTCTTTTTTACCCTGTGGCTTTTATCCCTCCTTAGGAGATAAAACTAAATAATAAATGCCAGATAGTGGATACAATTCTAATAGCTTTGTTGTTGTTGTCACTGCTTTGAGTTACAGAAGATAACAGTGCTTTTCGGGACCATCTAAATTCCAGCACCTAAACTTTTATAGTGCAAAGTCTCTAGATTCCAATCACAGATGTGAAATGTTTCCAGTCCTGCTCCTCAGTTAAACTCTCACAAGCACAGACAGTTCCTAAATTAAAATGGCTCAATTTATGGTTTTTTGACTTTACAATGGTACTCATAAAACCATTCTGTTTTTCATTTTCAGTATGGTATTCAATAAATTACATAAGATATTCAACACTTTATTATAAGATAGGCTTTGTGTTAAATGATTTGGCCCAACTCTAGGCTAATGTAAGTATTCTGAGCACTTTTAAGGTAGGTTAGGCTAAGCTGTAATGTTCGGGAGGTTGGATGATTTTCATATATTTCCAAATTACAAAATTTTCAACTTAGAATGGGATTGTTGGGGCATAACCTCATTGTAAGTTGAGGAACATCGGTAATGAGAGATGGGCAGGTGCAGGTAGGACAGCATCTGGAATTCTTGCTCTTCTTTCTTGTTAGTTCTCTCCTATACATGGATGGAGATCGTCAAAAGAAGTGTTCAGGTACTGCCACATTAGTTACCCAATGAAACTAACTTATCTTGCAGAATTTGATGTTAATTATAAGCTAGTTAAGGCTTATTGGAAGTCTCCTTTAACAGGAGCTTCATGTCATCTTTTTGGTCTGCACTATCCATTCAATTTGCCTATTTGCCTGAAGGTGGTGATAGGGGATGATGGTAATAACTCTGTTAAGGCTCCTGATAAGTCATCTTTAACATCACGATAGCCCTTATTGAATCCTTCATGCATACCAAGGACTTTTCTGAGAGCCTTACATATACAAACTTGAGTAATAAATATTATTACCTCTATTTTAAAGATGAGAAAATGTAACAATAGTTAAACAAATTATTAAAGATCACCAAATTAAAAGCTGAAGGAGCCAGGATTTTTAGACATGGGGTCCAGTTACAGAGCCCATTCTCGTAACATCTATATTACATGACAACTTGCTGAAAATTCGGAATCAGTATTAGAAATTATAATATTTTTAAATATATAAATTGGTAGTGTAGTGGGGACACAAATTTGTTCACATTTCACTCAAATGTTCAGAGGAATAGTTTATTTTTTAATTAACAGATCTGACGCCTTTTGTAGTGAGAAATATTTTTAGTTTGATATACTTAGAAGGATGCAATAATTTAAATAGCATCTTTTCATATATTAACAGTTTGGAAAAAAACTGATAATCTCAGAATCTTCTTTCCCTGCTTCTTTCAAGGCATCTGGGGATATGGGTAAGGGATATAGTTTAAGAAATCTCATGACGGACTTATTTCTGTTCTGGTGAACAAACTTGCAATAGACTTTGGCTTTCACCCTAAAAAAACCAAAACAATCTGAATAAGTTACATAATTATAATTTAAAAATATTAAAAAGCCAAGGGCACAAAGAAACCTAAATAAATTGGACTTCAGAAAGTGGCAAACCCTTCATAAGAAAGAATTGATTCATCCTGACTGAGACAGAGGGAGGAGGAGGAGGAGAGATCTGCCATACAGAAGATAAGAAAAAACAGACTAATTTTAACAAAATTGTAACAGCTGTGTGTGGGCTGGTGTGACAGATTAGAATCCAGAAAAGCCCCAGATTCAGATGAGACTGAACTACCACCCCCTCCAACCCCACTCTTTCTCACTGGTCTTCACTGAGTGCTGTGAGTAGGTCCTCAAAACTGGGGACAGGGAGAGTTGAAAACAATACTGTGCGGTACTTCAGAATTTCAGGGAATCTGCAGAATGAGTATAAAGAAGGCAACACCTAGGTACATCATAGACCAACTGCTAGAAACCAAAGATAAAATGCAGATTTTAAAAGCAGCTATGAGGGAGAAAATACTTTGCATACAGAGGAACAATTACTAGTGACCAGAAGTAACACACATCAAAAGAAAAATAAATTATACCTTTTACATACTGAAAAAACATCATCTGTCAGCCTAAAATATTATATTCAGTGAAGTAATATTCAAATATGAAACTTAAAGTATTCATAGACAGGCAAAAGCTGAAAATTCATCTCTAGCACACCTGCATTATAAAAAGTGCAAAAGAACTATTTCAGACTGATGGGAAATGATTTCACATGGACGAGTTGGAATCCCAGATCTGCAGGAAGGAATGAAAAGAACCAGAAAAAGTAAATAGCTGGGTAATATAATGGAACTATGTTTTAATAATTCCCTTTTATATACATACACAAATAAGTTTATGTTAAAAACTATTATTTAGGAAAAATAAGGTATTGTGGAGTTTATAACATATAGAAGTAAAACATAAAACAAAATAGCACAAAGAGTGACAGAAGATAAATGGAATTATACTGTTGTAAGGTTACATTTTATATAAAGTTATATAATATATAATTTATTTGCAGGAAGATTATATAATTAAATCCTTATCTAAACATTATTATTTGAAATTAGACTATATAAATTAAACGGGCTGTAATATCCAGAACTAATCTGTAAGATGTCATTAAAGAAGTGCTTAGAGGGCAAGTTATAGCAATTAAATATTTATTTTGGAAACTCCGTAAGACTAAAGCCTAAGATCAATGGTCTAAACTTCTACCTTAAGAATTTAAAAACAATGGGCAAACTAAACCCAAGCTAAATTCAAATGAAACAAAAAAAAGAGTAAAAATCGATGAAATAGAAAAGAGACAGTAGAAAAAACCTACACAGTCAAAGTTGAATATTAAAGATTAGTAAAATTAACAAACCTCTGGAAAAAATAATAGGAAAAATACAAATTATCAATATTAAAACTGAAAGAGATATTGCTACAGATTTTACTAATGTTAAAAAAGAGAATATTTTGAGCAACTTTGTACCAGTAAATTTGACAATGTAGATGAAAAAGGACAAATTCTTAAAAAACATGAATTACCAAAAACTGTCAAAAGAATAAATAGAAAAATCTTCAAAATTTCTGTATTATTTAAGAAATTAAATGTATAATCAATAACCATTCTACAAAGAAAACTCCGGGCTCAGATGGCATTATTAGCGAATTCTATCAAACTGTTAATGAAGAAACATGCTAATGAGAAAATAAGTAGAAGAAAACACTTCCCAACTCATTTCGTAAAACAAGCATAATGCAGATAATAAAAATCTGTCAAAAACAATATACCAAAAAAGAAACCAATATCTTGCATGAATATACACAAACATCTTTAACAAAATATTAGCAAATTAAATCTAACAGTATTTTTAAAAGATAGTAAATAATAATCAAATGGGTTGATTCCAAGAAAGCAAGGCTGATTTTACATTAAAAAAGAAATCAATGTAAATACCACATTAAAAGAATAAATGAGAAAAATAATAGTTATCTCAACAGATGCAGCAAAAGCATTTGACAAAATTCAATACCTCTGAGCACACTAGGAATTGAAAAAAATTTCTGTAATCTGATAAAGGGCATCCACAAAACAAAATAAAACAAAAGCACTAAAACCTAACATCACACTTAATTGACAGAACACTAAATCCATTCTTGCATCTAAGCACAGACAAGAGTGTCAGCTTTCCCCATTTAACATTATATTGGAGGCAAGAAAAATAAAAGGTGTAATGATTGGAAAAGATAAAGTAGGGGACATAATGGCCTACATAGAAAACACTATGGGATTAAGTCCTCTAAAACTCTACTAGAACTAATGAGTGAATTTAGCACAGTGAACATGTTAAACTTTTTTATTCATGGGAAGCATGTGTACATAGTAAATACTATGAATCAACAAAAATCCTATTAGAACTAATAAGTGAATGTTAGCAGAGTCATAAAATACAAGGTTAATATGGAAAAAATCAACAATTTGAAAATGACAATAATACAATTCATAATAGTATCCAAAGATATTAAATATCTAGGAATATATTTATGACAGCTGTGTAACGCCTTCACATGGTACTTAAAAAACACTGCTTCAGTAGGCCGGGTGCAGTGGCTCACACCTGTAATCCCAGCACTTTGGGAGGCCAAGATGGGTGGATCATCTGAGGTCAGGAGTTCGAGACCAGCCTGGGTAACATGGTGAAACCTCGTCTCTACTAAAAATGCAAAAATTAGCCAGGTGTGGTGGCATGTGTCTCTAATACCAGCTACTCGTGGGAGGCTGAGGCGGGAGAATTGCTTAAATCCGGGAGGCGGAGGTTGCAGTAAGCTGAGATTGTGCCACTTCACTCCAGCCTGGGTGACAGAGCGAGACTCTCTGTCTCAAAAACAAAAAAACAACCACTGCTGACAAAAATAAGTACAAAATGAATGGAAAACTATTCCGTATTTATAAATTGAGTTGACTCAATATTATTCAAATGTCATTCTTCCTAAGCAAATGTATAGATTCAATGCAATCCCTTTCAGAATTCTAACAGTATTTTTTTGAGTCTTATAAAATGTGACTTTAAAGTTTATACAGAAATACATATACCCAAAGGACTATAAATCATGCTGCTATAAAGACACATGCACACGTGTGTTTATTGCGGCACTATTCACAATAGCAAAGACTTGGAACCGACCCAAATGTCCAACAACGATAGACTGGATTAAGAAAATGTGGCACATATACACCATGGAATACTATGCAACCATAAAAAATGATGAGTCCGTGTCCTTTGTAGGGACATGAATGAAACTGGAAACCATCATTCTCAGTAAACTATCACAAGGACAAAAAACCAAACACCGCATGTTCCCACTCATAGGTGGGAATTGAACAATGAGAACACATGGACACAGGAAGGGGAACATCACACTCCGGGGACAGTTGTGGGGTGGGGGGAGGGGGGAGGGGCAGCATTAGGAGATATACCTAATGCTAAATGACGAGTTAATGGGTGCAGCACACCAACATGGTACATGGATACATATGTAACAAACCTGCACGTTGTGCACATGTACCCTAAAACTTAAAGTATAATAATAATAAAAAAGAACATAGAATACCAACACAATTTTGAATAAAGAACAAAGTTGAAGGGCTTACACTATTTGATGTCACAACCTACTATATAGTAATCAAGTCAATGCAGAGCTGGGCTCAGGGTAGTTAGTACACCAGTGGAATGGAATAGAAACTCCAGAACTAGGCCGACACATATGCAGTCAATTGATTCTTTATATGAAGTCAATTGATTCTTTATCAAAATGCCCCATTCAATGGTGAAAGAAACATCATTTCAATAAATGTTGCTGAAACAACTGAACATCTGCACAGAAAAGAAAAATCACCTTCTATTTTATTCCATACATAAAAATTATGATAGACCTAAACACAATCCTCTAATCATAAAACTTCTAGAAGAAAGTATAGGAGAATATCTTTACAACTTTGGGGTAGGGAGAAGTTGCTTGGATTGGAAGCAAAAAGCACTAAGCATATTTTAAAATTTGACAAATTCTGTCAAACACCCCCAGACTCTACAGGAAGCCACTTCCAGGTTCTTCTCTGACACCCCCTACTCTGCATCATGTGAACTTCAGTAACTTGTTCTCAAAGGCTTTAAACACAGAGATCCTCTCAGCAGCTGTGGGCCTGCTTATTGTCTCTGCCCTGCCATGGAGTGGGGTGAACAGGCACTGCCTACCAAGGGCAAGTCCAAAGCTCTGACGGAGAGAAAGAGAGGAGCAGGAGAGAGTGGAGAGGGAGAGATTATAAATTTGGAAAATACAAAAAAAAGATGAAACTTTCATTAAAAAGATGCTATTATGAAAATGAATAGAAAAGCCACAGACTAAGAAAATTTTGGAGCACGTATCTGATGAGGGACTTGTATCCAGAATCTATAATAAACTATTACAAAGTGCCCAAAGAGATGAACATTCCAGTTAAAAATGGGAAAAATGCTTGAGCAGACACTTCACAGAAGAAATATATGAATGACCCATAAACACGGAAAAAGGTAAGACATAGTTACCAGGGAATGCAAATTAAAATCACAATAAGAAACCATTGCACACATATTAGAATGGTTACAATAAAAAAAGACCAAGTGGTGAAGATGAAAAGTAACTGGTGTGTAAAATGGTGTAGCCACTGTGAAAAACTATGTTTATGAACTCAGCAATTCCAGTCTTAGGTATTTAAGAGAATGAATACATGTGTTCACAAAAGACTTGTACAATAACGTTTATAGCAGTTTTATTCATAACCTCAAATCAGAAACAGCATGCATGTCTATCAGCAGGAGAATGGGTAACTAAACTATGGTCTCTTTACACGATGGAATACTCGTTAGTAATGAAAAGAAATGAATTACTGAAACACACAATATCATGGATGAACCTTGAAAACATTGTTAAGCAAAAACAGACCCCACTCATAAATACTGTTATGATTCCCATTTATATGAGATACAAAATTAGACAAAATATTAATCTGTTGTGATAGAAAACAGAAAGTGGTTTATGAAAGGTGGGTGCAGGAATTGACTGGAAGAGGGGCACAGGATAACTTTTCGGGATGTTGTAAATACTTTTGTTTCAGGTAGTTGATGTATAGGTATATACAATACTTAAAAGTTATCAGACAGAATGCGTAAGATCTATGCAATTTACATTTGGTTAATTAAACTTCAATTAGAAAAAGATATATTAAAAGGAAAAGAATCATCTCAATGGATGATCACATAGAGTATGGAAGGAAAGAAAGGAAAAACCATAGAAAATAGGTGATACGGAAGAGAAAGGTTATTGAAGGGAAGAAAGGATAAGATGAAGTTTTAAAATTTAAACCTTATTTTCTAATTTTCTAGGTTTCATTAAAATTGTAGTATTAATACATTTTCTGGAAATTCTAGTCCACAGGTTAACCACTGTCTCCTCCTCATCTTTCCCTTATTCGCTATGATGGATGTAGCTCCCAGAACAGTGGTAGGAGTGCCAACTTCCCGGGCCAAATCTATTTCCAAATTCAAACTCCAAAAATGTTTGTGAATTGAGACTGTTTTGTGATTCATCCAACTTCAATTTTACCAATTCCATTAAGGGAAATATTAGTTCATTCTGGATGTAGGTTTGAGTTTCTGTTGGGGGCTAATTTACTTACAGAATGAATATACTTTGCTCCTTATCTTGCACATGCATAGCCTGAGATAATGTAAAGTTGTAGGATAGGAACTGAAGCCATAGCTGAGAAAAAAAAAAAAAAAAAGGTTGGTTCATTATATAGCTCAGTTAAACTTTAAAGGGCAAATAAAAAGTACTGTATCAGCTGAAGGAGATGGGGAGGAGAAAGATGAAGAGGAGGATGGAAGAAAAGGAAAAAGAAAGGGAGAAAGGAAAGAAAGAAGGAAGAGACGAGAAAGGGAGGGAAACAAAAGAAGCCTCCTGGTAGGTGGATGGTGATGGAGTCCTTGTGTTCCCAGACCAAACTGAGGGTTAGGCTGCTATTTCTTGTGGCCCAATAATAAGATGCAGATGAACTGGGGAGGAAGAGAGTTTTTATTTCTGCAACCGGTTACAGGAAGAAGTCCTGGAAATTATCACCAGACCAACTCAAAATTACAAAGTTTTCCAGTTTTCTAACCTATATGTCTACATGTAAGTGTGCATTCATCTAAAGACATAAGTGATTAACTTCTTTTAATCTATAACTAAAGTCTGAGTCCTGAAGACCTTCCTCTGGAGCTTCAGTAAATTTACTAAATCTAAATGGGCTCAGTTGCTGGGGTGATTAGCCTTATTTTGTCTCTTGCTAGATCATGAAGGTTTGGGAAGTTCCTTCAGACCCCCATTAAACTTGTTTGTGGAGGCCTGGGAAGTTTCTTCAGGCCCCCAATAAAACTTGTTTAATCCTAAATGGGTCCTGTTAAGAATTCCTTCATTATTTTGTCATGCTTTAAGGCCCAGGAGAGGCCTAGGCAAAGTTCTTGGTGGGCTTTTGTTACATCCCAGGCTTTGTATAAGGGCATTGACTTTCAATATTTAACTTAACCACTCAGTCAATACTGAAACAGTTGTTATGTAGGCCTGTGTTAGTGAGACCCGGCCTGCCACACTTGAACTGACACGATGTCCTCTGGATCTTTACTGGACTCTTCAGATGAATGCCAGATCTGGGCTTCTCTTGAATTGGTGACCTCTGGACACTGGTTCTACTTGGCTTTATAGTGGTGTGACTCTGCAAAGCACATTTTTCTTTTTTTAATAGAGGCACTAGAGGAAGACTGGAAGGCAGGAGAAGGGACTTACTCTTTTCTGCTTGTCTCATGTCCTTGCCACAGTGCCCCAGGAATGGCCTCTAAACTGAACAGTGGTAGGTGGTTCTGGTTGTGAGTTTCTTTCCACACTTCCAGAACAAGTCGTATCAGCACCACTTCCCCGGGGTCAGGATCCTAGCTCCTGAGTTCCTCTCTGAGTTTCTAGTTCTAATCACTCCAGTGTTTCCCCTTTATTCTCCCAGCCCTATGGGGGTAGCTGCTTCCCACAGTTAATATCTTTGTGTGGCCTCTGTGTTTATTCCCCCTTTGCCTTCTCAGATCTTTAATACCCATTCAACCAACTCATCTCTGTTAAAATCTTTCTGTTTTAACAATAGTATAGTTTATCTTCCTGACTTGATCTGGCTGAAAAGTTGCATATACATAAAAGCATTAGAGAAAATCACATTCATAGATTTGAAAATGTGAAAATCATTTTAATATAGTACAGCTATAGAGGAAATTTGATTTACCAGAGTTCCTTTTGGTGATAGCATATTGGGGAAAGAAATATACTGTAAAGTCTATTTGGCATGATAGGTTAAGTCCTGAAGCAAATTTTAATGCTGTAGTTTGCTGATAAACTCTGTTTTAATAAAGATCACTGCTGTTGATGAGAAGTCATTTTGTTTGATCATGACTCTGATGGTTTGCATGTGCATGAGGAGAATAGCTCTGTATATCAGAGGAGGAAGAAGAGAGGAGTGGCCTTATTAAAGAGTCTTGGGAGGGAAGAGGAAAAAGGAGAAACACCTAGATGGCAACTGGGTGGCAAGTGACCTAGAAGCATAGAAACATCTAATGATAAATTTTGAGCTATTAGTTGAGGGATGTCTTTGTGACCTCCTTCCAAATTTTCTCAATGAAATTTCTAATGAAGTATATGTGGCCATCTATTGCTTGTGTTTCAGAGTACTTTTTTGTGAGGAAACATCCAGTGCTAAACTCAACATCTAAATTTGCAGGGAGGCTGAACTGGAGAAAATTGACAACTCAGTTGTTTTAGTCTAGAGCTTTCACTGAAGCAATGGCCAATGCTTGGACTGTGGATTTAATGACACAGTATTGATCCCAACTCTACCACTTATTAATTGTGTGGAATGGGATATGTTGCCCAACTTCTGTGAGCCTCATTATTTTTTCTAATCTGTAAGATGGGATAATAATAATAATACCAATTTCATATGGTAGTTGTGTCACATAAAAGAAATGCATGTACCATAAAGTGCTTGTTATAGTGCCTGACATATAATAAGTGCTCAAAAATATTATTCTGTATATAGTATTTTGAGCCCAACTTAAATGTCATTTCTTCAGTAAAGCCTCTGTCACCTCCTTTCCCCCATCTCTGATCAGAATACTTGAGTCTTTGATTCATTTACTATCTATTATAGATCTTCGTCACACTAAATTATAATTGCCATTTATCTGTTTTTCCTATAGACCCTGAGCCTCCTGTGGTCAAAATTCATGTATTTGTTTCCTTAACACCTACAATTACTTCCTGTAATATAATGGAAAGGCTAAAGACTGTTTAGTGAATGGGTGAATTTTGAAGATTTGTTTCCTAGGAAAGTTTCTGAAAAATTAACCTTTACATAGTCAAAGACTTGATGACATCACACAGAAAGTGAGGAACCTCTTCTCCTTTAGTGAGGAGTAGCATGGACGTGCTGCACTGCTTTACTTTCCCTCCCAAATTCAGGGTAAGATGAGGAAATCTGGGAAGCTTCACGAAGCACATGGCCATCGAAATAATTGCTACAAGATAAGAACTCTGATATCAGCATGGATACATATGGAATTCCAGGCAGTGACAACATTTAAGGCATGGAAAGGTAAAATTAGATGAGGTAGGTTGAAGATTGATAAGTAAATGGCTGTGATGGGATGTGATATGGTTTGGCTCTGTGTCCCCACCCAAATCTCCCATTGAATTGTAATAATCAATGTCAAGAGTGGACCAGGTTGAAGTAATTGAATCATGGGGGCAGGTTCCCTCATGCTGTTCTTGTGATAGTGAGTGAGTTCTCACAAGATCTGATGGTTTTATAAATGCCTGGCATTTCCCATGCTGGCACTCATTCTCTCTCCTGCTGCCCTGTGAAGAGGTGCCTTCTGCCATGATTGTAAGTTTCCTGTGGCCTCCCCAGCCATGTGGAACTGTGAGTCAGTTAAACTTCTTTTGTTATAAATTACCCATTCATGGGTATTTCTTCACAGCAGTGTGAGAACAGACTAATACAGGGTGACAGTGCAGAAGTGTCATTATCATGGAAGATAGTGCTAGGAGTATAAGGGGGCACTATATTCTGGAAAATTTTGAATGCCCACCCAAGATGTTTGAATTTTATTTTCCATGTTTCAGGGAGTTGCTGATTACTTTTCAACAGGTCCATGCCATGATATAAAGTGTTTCAAAAAGACCACGTTGGGAGCAGTTTGTGGAATTGATCAGAAAAGGGACAGAAAGAAAGGAGTTTATTCTCTGCCACAGGGGATGAGGAAGGAGGGCAGGAGCTGAAGCAGTAGCTAAGAGAGTGGAAAGGCCAGGGCGCATGCCTTCAAAACTAAAGAGGTTGAGATGGCAGGATTTGGAGGGGTTACAGAGAGGTACAAAATGAAGATGACAGATTTTATGTATGAGAAACTGGCAGGAGGAGGATGGCACTTTGAGTAATAATAGGGAACACAGAAGGAAAAATAAAGAAGAGAGTAGCTTTTCCTTTGGTTATGTTGCTCTTGTGCCATCAATCGTATACGTACATGGCAAGGTCTTACAAATTGTGGAAATGATTGAGTGTTTAGTCTGGCTGTTTCACTTGGAGAACATGTACACTGATGGTTGAAACTGTGAGAATGGGTGATGAAAATCGTGATGTTGGAACTTTTGTAAATAAAATCGAAAGTTTTTTAATTAGATGGGAAAGCATGGAGAAATTTCTTGGGAAGAATTATTTCTGGATGACATCATCAGTGTTTTTTTTCCCTGTAAGATGGAAGGAAAGGTTGGTTGGCTCAATTTCCTGTGCATATTGAGATATAATTTTCATTTTTCTATCCTGTCCATGCAATAAAAGTTTTCATTAAGTAGCATTATTATCATCTTGATATTAAGTAAGAGAGAAGAGAAAGATACTTGTATTTGTTCTGGGATTTGAGAGAGAAAAAAGATATTGTAGAAAAACTGGGATTGGAGGGACTCTCTTAGAAGATGAGCCAGAACTACCTCTAAGTATTTATCAAAATAACTGTCAAACATAATTCTTTAATCCTGTGCAAAACCATCTTGTTTTCCTACAAAATGGCAGGAAGACATTTGTTTTTCTATAAAATGGTCACTGAACCATACTGTTTTCTCCAGGC
This sequence comes from Symphalangus syndactylus, assembly GCF_028878055.3. Lineage (NCBI taxonomy): Eukaryota > Metazoa > Chordata > Mammalia > Primates > Hylobatidae > Symphalangus > Symphalangus syndactylus. Next base: position 84,725,478 of record NC_072437.2, read on the forward strand.
AAACAATGAGTAAAAATTTGTCATTGTTTTCACTGTTGATGCTGATCTACAGGAGATACCTCGCATGCCATTAGCAAGTCCCTGAGTATTTGCATTGGTTTCTTGATTCTTCCACACTCATTGCTGTTTTGAAAGCCTGAAGTGCTGGAAGACAGTTGAACAGCTGTTGTCTTCAAAATAATCTTACTGTTGTTCCTTTCACCCTGAGCTCTTGATTTCCTCGCATGAATGTTTAAAAGGAAAGAGATTTCCTTTCCTTCATAATTAAAAATTAGTAGGTATGACAGATACAACCTAAGGTGGCCTCCAATGAGTCATGCTTTTGTATAATTCCCTCCCCTTGAGTACAGATGGAACCTGTGACCTGCTTTTTAACCAACAGAATATGGCAAAGGTGATGGGAGGTCACTCCCATAATTATGTGATATTATGTAAAACTCCACCTAAGGCAGGCTGGAGAACACTTCCCTTGCTGGCCTTGAAGAAGCAAATAGCCATTGTGTGAACTGCCTAAGTGGAGCACCACATTTCAGGGAACTGCAGCTGGCCTCCAGGAGATAAGGGCCTCAGTCCTACAACCACAAGGAACAGAACCCTTCCAACAACCACAGAAGCCTGGAAGAACAATCAAAATTGCAGATGGGAATGTAGCCTGGCTGGCAATTTGATTGTAGCCTTGGAAGACCAGAAGAGAGGATCCAGTTAAGCCATGGCTGGATTCTCAACATACAGAAATTGTGAGATAAAACATATGTGTTTTTTAAAGCTACTAGGTCTATGGTGATTTGTTATGCAGCAATCAAAAACTAATGCAGCAGGAAAAGTACTGGTTTAGTGGTCAAGGCCCCTAGGTAAAATCCTCCAGTGTGTATCCAACTAGAGAATTAATCTGAAATATTTCTGTTATTTTAAAAAAGTAACTGAAGTGTCCCATAGCTTATCACTTCAATCAGCATTACTTGAGGAACAATGAGTTTCTTCTGGTTGTACCTGCCCTACTGTGAGAGATGGGTGACTCATTGAAAGGAAACAAAAAGGTAGATGGGTCCTCTTCTGTGTGTGTCTGATATTCTTGGCTGGCCTGAGATTCAACATGTATTTCCCCAGGCATTCTCACATTCTGTTTCCAATAATGGGATCTTTTTATTTAGTGCCTGCAGATGGAGTAGCATTAAATGTGGAAGGGCATCAGTCCCTCCTCCAACTCTTTTTCACCTTTCACTCCATTTCTTTTCATTTCTTAGAACTTCAACATGCTTGGTTGTTGTATTCTAAGAACAGTCAGTGTTAATTGGTGGTATAAACATTAACTGCAGAACAGAAGCTCCGCTACTCATGAGCATTCATTATATCTAATTATAGTGACAATCATAAAGCTGTAGGCCAGGACCAAAGCAGGTCACCTCTACCACCACTGACAGATGACATTGGTTGCTCGGGAAGTGTCACTATGGAATTTGGAGTAAATGGCCTCATAAACCTGATTTGCCTGTTGGATTTAACTTCTTTTGGAGGTTGAGGGCTTTAGTATTATCATCTTTATTTTGCAGGTGAAGTTCTGAGGCCAAGAAAGGGTAGGTGATTTCTCCATTGGTGGTGAGTCCAACCCCTTATTCATCCACTAACTGTATTTGATTTGAGTAAACCATACACTTCTGCTGGATTTGTTGCTTTATCTGCTAAGTGAACATAAGCAACTTTACTTGAGAGAGATGAGGAGATTTGGCCAGATGTTCTGTTGGCTCTTTCAAAGATGTAAGATCTACAATTCTAAATTGAAATCAACTACAGTTTCTCCAGTAGCTTAAAACTTCCAAAGAGTACCTAAAATAGAATCATGTACATAAATAATTCTTAAAAGTTAATAGCTAAAATCAATAACTGAACAACAACAAAAAACACAATCCAATTAGAAAAATGAACAAGAAAACAGGAAAACCATTTCACCAGAGGATGTACAAATGCAAATCAGCTGAAAAGATGCTCAATGTCATTAGCCACCAGGGAAATGCAAATTATAACCACAATGAGATATCATTACATGCCTATCAGAATAACTAAAATAAAAAAAAAAAAGGACACTACCAAATGCTGGCAAAGGATATGCAGGAACTGGATCACTCACACACTGCTGGTGTAAACTAAAAGTGTTATAACTACTCTACTCTGGTAAACATTTTGGCAGTTTCTTGTAATTACCATACAATTGAGTATCAGCAATAGTATTTTTGAGCATTCACTCTAGAAAAAAATCACTCAGCAATAAAATGGAACAACGTATTGAAACATACAATCAATTGGATCAGTCTTGATGGAATTATGCCAGTAAAGCCAATCCCAAAACGTTACGTATTGTATAATTCCCTTTATATAACATTCTTTAAATGATAAAAATTACAGCAATGGAGGACAGATTAGTGGTGGGGAAAAGTGGGGGTTAGGTGGGTGTGGTTTTAAAAGAGCAATACAATGGATCCCTCTGGTGATGGAACTATTCTGTATCTTGACCAAGGTGGTGGCTCTATGAGCCTACATTTGTGATAAAATTGTATAGAACTTGATACACATACATATACCCAATTGAGTCCGAAGAAAACTGAAAATCTGAGTAAGACTAGTAGTGTTAATTTCAATATCCTGGTTATGATATTGTATGTATTGTAGTTGTTGCAAGATCTTACCATTGATGAAAGCTGGGTACAGGGTACACAAAACTTCTTTGTATTATATTCACAATTGCATGTAAATCTACACTTATAGGTTTAATTTAAAAGACTTAGAGTTATATGAAACCATTGGGAAAAAGTGAAAGCATTAACAGACATTTAGTAAACACTTATTATATGTCTCTGTGTTAACCATTGCCTCTGTCCTAAGGATCTTTTCAGTTTGGTGATATAATCATGGAACTGTCAAAGAATTTTATAAAATAATATAGTGCTTCTAGATAATGTCCTCTGACCAACTTGGCCAATTTGGACAATTGGAAGGAATAAATATTCCTTCGTTGTCCTCAGTTAATATAACAATGACAAATACTGGCTCAAATAATCTTTTGACATTTTATTGATGGCATAACTCACTGAGCACCAGGGGAAAATAAGATGGAGGATACTTCAATCTAATTAAAAAATTGACATCCTTAACAAAAAGTAGAAGAAAAACCCTTTTATAGTGCAATATTCGACCCCTCGTATTTTCAACCTGTGACTGTACCAAACCACATCTTGTGATAGAGGGTGAAGGGCATATCTGAGAGACAGAAGCAGGCTTCACTGTCACCTTTGCTAGGAACTGGAGCTGCTGGTTCTGGGAGGTCACTTGACCTTTTAAGCAACTCGATACATACACGTTAAGATTTATGGAGATCCTAACAACAACGACAACATGTAGTTCTGTCTTCAGAAGTAGCATTTTATGAACACTTCCTTTTGGATTGCTGAACAATGCCTTTAGAGTTTACATTTTTTTTTCTATTAGATGCTAATGAAATTGTTCTAAACAAACTTCTGAAATGATCATTTCAATCTGATGATTAATAGAAGCATTCCTTTGTGCCAATATGTTATTCTGTGTTCAAAGAACTATGCTATTATTAACTACATCTAACACAATTTAGAGTCAACATTTGCTGAAAACAAAAATACTTGTCATGTACTTCGTGCTGCTTCACACTTTGCATAATAGTTGTCAAGATGGCAACATATTTCTCCTGAGAACAAACTTGCTGTGCACTTTTTTTTCCTAGTGATTTTATCTTGAGAGATTTCTAAGGGTGGTTATCATGTGACTGTGGTAACAACAGGTATTGATGTTAAGGGCTTGGGCTTAGCTGCCAGCCTCCACCATTGTATGTCATGCGTTGGATAACTTAAGGAGTATTTTATTGCTTTTCTTAAAAAATGAGCTGTGAAAATTAGTTTGAGAATTGATATAAACAGGTACAGCGCTTTCGAGGCTACATGTGCCCTCTCCACACAGTCTCATTTTTCATATCCAGCAAAATCAAGAATGATGACATTGTTGGCATCCACGGAGCACATTATATCCAGAAAACCCCAAATCGCTTTCTTATCTGACCTTGCACAAAGCAGAATTTGGCACTGTTATGGCGCTTCTTTTGGACTGTCATGTCTCTAATCACTTTTTCTTATTTATACTTTGTTGTTTTTGTTGAGTTCTCTTTTTATGTGTATTACTAAAGGTCAATGTTCCCTGGGTCGTTTATCTCCCACCACTTAAAACTTAGGGAATGGAATTTCTAGGATGGGACATATCTTGATAATTTTATTTGGATATGAGGATGTGGGATGTTGAGGGTTAAATGAGGAATGCAGCTCAAAGTGCTGCTGCTGTTTATAACTCAGACATTTTTGCCTCTTGCAAAAGGTTAAATCCTAAGGTTGAATCCTGGGATGGATTGGCTTTTAGCCAGGTTCTAGCAATTCATGCACCTTTCTTATTCCTTTTCACTCTTTCCCCTGGAGTTAAGCTATTAAACATGGTGGCACTTATTTTTTCCTGGCTTGATGCCTGGGGTTTTTTTCTGGAAGAGAAATTATCTCTTTGTCCAGTCGTTTCTTGCTTTTAGGTCAGGGACTTCCACAACCGGCCCCCAGGAGCCTTTTTTGACTGCCAACTAATTAAAAAAGTCAGTGCTGGGGAAGGGGGCTGCCCCCTATCCCTCCTCCCCCTCTGTGTCCCACTTTGAATTGAGTGTCTGTTAGGTGTTGAAAGACATTATGGAAATATATGGCCTGACAAAGGAAGTAGATGGCCAGGAAGTAAATTTGGGAATGTTCAGTTATTTGGTGAATCAAATGAGCAACAGAACATCAAAAGCCCCAAGCAGGTGAAAGCACCTATGAATCAGAGCTGGGGAAGTTAAATTGCTTCTATTTCTCTGGAGAAGAAGAATGAAAGGAGCTCAAAACCCCATCTCTTGTAGTGCAGAGCCAAGAACTAAAGCAATACTGCACAGAGCAAATGAGACAGAAAAGTCACAGAACAAAAAGACACAGATTGTAAGTTCATGGTTTGCAGAAAGAAGATAAGGGGAAGAGAAACCAGAATAAATTGCAACTTGTCAAAGAGAAAGAGCAAACCAAGAAAAGAATTTGCATTTAGAAAGTTTCCAGGGAAAAGAGCTGCTGAGAAGCAACATTTACAAATGAGAAGATGGATGAGACTATGGGGGTTAGATATCAAATTAATTTGTAAGTCAGGAAAGCTTAAGGACTTATAAAATATGTATTGATAGAGTACGAAAGGACTCCCTCGGAAGCATCTGGCACTTAATTATTAGATCAAAATGACGTAAATCCAAGAATGCTGAAAAAATGAAACACAATCTTTGTGTTCAAATTGACAAAAATCATTTTTTAACTAGCCTGTATGCACAGGCAATTTCAGAACAATGGAGAACAGCAGGTAAAAAATGTTACAGGAAGAAAAGCAGCCTTGAGGACACATCACTTATATTTTTAAATGAGGTTAACATGCCAAACCTTCAAATGATAGGATAAGTTCAGCACTGATGAGCTGATCAGGACAAACTAAGTTATGAATATAGCATCTTCATAATGTGCAAAGAAAATCTAGTATATTTTATCTTCATAGAATTATAAAATCTTTTGTTCAAATAGTGACTCTGAGTAGGCACAGCTAAATTTAACATGATAATGTTTAGTCTTATTCATCAAATTAGTATATATTTTCCTGGCCTTGTCCAGACTCTGAAAAGTAGACAATGAACTGAGTGCAAGCACATGATAAGAGTGTCTAACTCTCGTGTGGGAAGAAGTAGTTGTCACACTGATGAATTTCAGGTCTGTTCTTAGTAATTTCATTAATAATCTGGACAAAATAGAGTATGAGTTTTGTACAGACCTGAAATTTTAGTGCAAGCATGGGCCCTGGCTAAGCTTGGGGAAGTTATATAATGTCTCCAAGTCAGTCTCTTCATTATAAAGTAGAGATAACGATAGCTACCTGATAACATAGGCCACCATGAAATGTTACAAATATAACAGAAGAACGTCAGTAAAATGCCTAATGCAGTAGGCACTTCATGTGCACGCACACTTCCTCTTCTACCTGTTCTTCTGGGCTTGGCCTGCCTTGCTGGGTGTGTCACTTTGTCTTTCTGTGTATTATTACTTCTCTTTATACAGGCTATCATGTCTTTGTCCATTGTCATCCCCAGCTGCTTCTCTGTTCCACCTACACTGCCTAGAATATTAGTACAGTTCACTGCTCATATATATGCATTTTTGCATATTCTTCAGGGTTAGTTTTATAACTGCCTGTCATTGAGCACCTCTGAAATGCATTAAGGAGTTAAGATTTGATATTAAGGCAGTGGTTCTCAACCCTGGCTGCACATCAGAATCAGCTGGGAGCTTTACAAAAATCCTGAAGCCCAGGCTGTACTCCAGACCAATTATATGAGACTCTCGGGGTGTCAGCCCCAGGCGTCAGGATTCTTTTGCAACTCCTCCGGGTGATTTCAACATACAGTTAAGATTGAGACTTACTGTTCTAGTATGTTAGTGAGGTACTCTATGTGGATGACATCTGCAAAATTAATGTGAATGCCTTTCATTTCATTATTGATTCGATTATGGGTCAAGATAGTATCTGGGTTTGTGCCAACCCTAGTTGGGGGGAAATCGTAGGCCCAAACCCTGCCCCCCAACATTAATTCTGCTCCACTCTTACCCCCTACCATGCTAACATAGAAGGAAAATCACTTTTATAATGCAAAAAATAAGAGAGAATCTAGTATCATTTCTTCATTTTAGAGCTGAGGAAACTGAAGCACAAAGAGGAGAAGCAACCTACCTCAAACCCCAAGTTGTTATTGGAGCCAATATGCAAATGCCAGTGTTTTTATTTGGCATCCAGGGAGAAATTGTACATTGTCTAGGCATGTTTTGATTTGTAACAAATAGAGTAAGCTCTGTCTTTTATAATTTAAAACTTTGTAGATTGATAATTATAGAGGTTTGCGTTCAATGGTTGATTGTATGTATAGATGTTTAATGGACATATTAATAAATGAAAGAATCCAGAATTAAGTCACTGAATTAATTTCAACAGCAACAAAAGATGTGAGTGAGTTTTAAAATTCCAAAGACAACGGAATTAAAACAGATGAAGTTGGGCCCTGGGACCTGGTATTGGTAGCAGAAGAGAGGACTTTGGCTTGTCATTTTTGCTTCTGAAAATAAGAAGGACCACTCAGCTTATCTACATTTTTCTACAGGGAGTACCACTCAAAACTCAAACTCTCTGTCAAAGAAAAATTGCAGTAGATAGGGTTAAACAGGCAAAGAAGACTTTATTCAAGACTGCATTCAAGACTGCAATCAGAGAAAGAGATTGAACTCAACTCAGCTGAAACAAAATGCAGGCAAATTTTTAAGCACTAGCCTGAGCTAGTGACAATAGCACAGCATTATTTGTGTGGAGGTTGGTCTATGCGATTAGGCCATCTGTATTTGCTGGTTGGTGCTAATGGAATTTAGGCTGCTACTCTCCCATGGAGCCTGGGAGATAGGGGTGCTGTCTTCCTTAATGATTGCATTTCAAAGGAATGGCTCCCAGATTTTTGAGAAAGAAGTTTCTGTGTTGTAAAACCAGCAAGAGTTTGAGAGAAGATTTATGTCTCAGGGGGACAGAGAAAGAAAATACAATTACAAACTTTTTAAAGTAAATGTAGGAACAGGTAGTCAGGGGCCTGCAGTCAGGGAAAAAAAAAATGTCTAAAGTTTACTCCAGCTGAGAGGAAATGTTTAGGCTGTTTGGTCACCCCAGTGAGCCATCCTTTCTTATTATCTCCAGGGATGTGCTAAGTCCTGGTGGGTGAAAAGAGCCCAGTGCTCACGTCAACAGTCTGGCCCCAGCATTGGCTAAAGCATCAGAAACTTTCTAACACAGAACTCATCACTGGGCTTGGAGATTCTGAGCCCTTTACTACACATTAAAATTCTCTGGGGAAGGTTTAAACATTGCCACATTGTCACTGCCTGGGCCCCAGGTCTTGAGAGTATGACTGTAGTTGATCTGGGTTGGCTCAGATACCAGATTGCTTTAAAGCTCTCCAAGCAATTACAGCTTGTAGTCAGGGTTGAAAACCAAAGGAGACGAAACCTCTCATTTGACCTGTGAAAAAGCACTGGGACCAGACAGGTGGGGCTGTTGGCCCACAGCCTTGTCATTCGTTACAGACATACACAGGACCAGTGCTCAGATCTCTACTTCTAGATCAGTGCTTGCCACTTACATTTTCTTTGCATTTACTACATGTAGATTTGCAGTGAATACCAAAGTTTATTACATTTAATTTCCCTTTAATTTGTGTCAGATTAACAGTTTCAGAATGAAACCTTGGAGCACCTTTTAGTGGTAGGTGGTGTGAGAGGCAGGTTATAAGGTGAGTAAGATGCTTGGTTTCTGTGCTTCAGTTTCTCATTTTAAAACTGAGACTATATGTATATATATATATACACACTGTATATAGACACACTGTATATATATACACACTGTATATAGACACACACTGTATATAGACACACACTGTATATAGACACACACTGTATATATACACACACTGTATATAGACACACACTGTATATATACACACACTGTATATAGACACACACTGTATATAGACACACACTGTGTATGTATATATATACACACACTGTATGTATATATATACACACACTGTGTGTGTATATATAGAGAAAATATAAAAGGCTGTCTTCTAGCATCCAGTTTTGCTAATGAGAAGTCTGATGCTATTTTGATTACAAAATTTTTATTGTTACAGTTCTTCTATTGTTGAAAGTGATTTTTATATATATATATATATATATATATATAAAATATCACTATTTGATTTACAATTTGATGTACAATTTTCAGAGCAGAAATCTTGTTTGTTACTCAGCTCCCGGTCATGCTTCTGTCCATGGGGTAGCAGAAAGGGCCTGAAAACAGTTTCAGCAGGTCTCCACCTGAACGGTCTAGCTGTTGTTTCTAGAGACTATATTGAGCAGTGGGGAAGGGACAAAAGCAAGGATGTCTTCCTTCCTCAGGGATTTGTAGATATTCCTTGGAGAGAAGAGGATGCCTGGCTTTCTATGCAGTCTATCCTGGATAATAATCTTTTTCTTTTTGGAGACATTGCTTCCCAGTTGTCTTGATTGATTGAGTCGGAGTTTTGCTGTTGTTGCCCAGGCTGAAGTGCAATGACACAATCTCAGTTCACTACAACCTCCACCTCCTGGCTTAAAGTGATTCTCCTGCCTCAGCCTCCCAAGTAGCTGGGATTACATGCATGTGCCACCACGCCAGGCTAATTTTTGTATTTTTAGTAGAGACAGGGTTTTGCCATGTTGGTCAGGCTGGTCTTGAACTCCTGACCTCAGGTGACCCACCCACCTTGGCCTCCCAAAGTTTTGGGATTACAGGCATGCGCCACCGCGCCCATCCCCAGTTGTCTTTTGTCTTTATCTTTTTACATCATTTTCTTTGATAGGATTTAAATTTTGATGAGGCTAAATCCTCTTCCTCTGTGGTGTCCGGGCTTTGTGCCTCATGCTGGAAGGCTGTTCTCGCCTCAATACTATTGAGTCTTTTATATTTTCTTCTACAACTTTTTTTTTTTTTTTTTTAAATTTAGCTCTTTTACTCATAATACATCTGAAATTTATTTGTATTCATGGTGTCAGGCAGCACTCTAACTTCATACTTTCCAAATGGATAACGATAACCAGTATTCACTATAGTATTTATGCAATCATTTCTCCCTTTATTTAAATATCACTTTTATCATAAACTAAATTTGCATTTGTATATGGTTTATTTTTCTATTATCTGTGCTGCTCCATTTATGTCAGCTTATCTGGCACCAGCATGACATTATTTTCCTTAGATAAATTCATAGGATATTTTGATATTTAGTAATATAACTTCCCTCTCTTCACACCACACGCAGGATTCTTTAAAAAATTTCTTCTCCTTTCTTGCCATTTTTCCATGTGGATTTTAGAATCAGCTTAACAAGTTCCTTAAATAATTCAGTTGAAATGTTTATTGAGGATTGCTTTGAATTTATAGTTTTAAGTGGAGATATTTTATAATTTGAAATATTGAAGCTCCTTGTCTAGGATCATGGCATATTTTCCCATTTAATTAGTTTGTTAAAGTCCTTATGTACTTCACAATTTTTTCATTAAGTTATTACAATTTTTTATACGTATTTGATTATTTGAAGATTTTGCTTCATTGTCTTCTAGCATCCAGTTTTGATAATGAGAAGTCTGATGCTATTTTGATTACAAAATTTTTGTTGTTACAATTCTTCTATTGTTGAAAGTAATTTCCTTTTATTATTTTTGATCACTCCTTCTGCAGAAATGGGTGCAAGCGAGGGGCGATCTAACGTCCTAATGCATTCTCTAAATGCATTTCCTGAATTAAAGTTGTGATGATTGATCCAGATGCCTTTCTTCTCCCCTTATTGCTTTTCGTCAGACTTATCACATAATTCTTTAAAGCTGGACATACATATGACAGTTTGAGGGTCTTTTCCAGGTCTATAATTCATATACTGGCAACTGTGCACTAATGATTTGCCACAAAGAAGACAGATTGATCTCACAGTTGCTGGCGTATCATGGACGACTAGCACATATTTTTTTAATGGAAGATTGAATGAGGTTGATAATATCTTTTAAATTAATTAATTAATCAATGAATTATTTTTAAGAGACAGGGTCTCACTCTGTTGCCCAGGCTGGAGTGTAGTGATGTGATCATAGCTCACTGCAGCCTGGGCTCAAGCAGTTCTCCTGCTTCAGCCTCCCAAGGATAATATCTTTATAATTCAACAGGAGAAGGAATACTTTTGCCTGTCAGCTTATTTCTAAAATTCCCATTACTTTACATACAATTTTATTTTACATATAGTCATAGACATATGTAAAGGAAGGAATTTTAGTAATTATCTATAACACTGTAGGCAATCTGGGACTCATTTCACTGTACTTTTCACTGTACTTTTCGCTGTTAGGGAAACACACCCACAGAGCTTCAGTGAAACTATCTAATGGCACTAGTCCTTGTACCCAGGCATTGTGATTTTCAGTTCTGAGATTCATTCTACTCACTGCTTAAGAATATTACACGCCTAGCTTTTACGGATGCATGGGTTGGGACATTCACATAGGAAAAGAGGGATTCTTCCATTTCCTCTCTGCACTCTTATATTTAGCCTCATAATATTTAACTCATAATTGCCTGGAGATTGGACCATAAATCCAGATCATTCACCTTAGTTGTGTTAACCCCCAACACAGCCTTAAAATATATTGTAGCTAATATATACTTATTATAAAATATTTTGAAAATCATTTTCATTGAAGTATATTATTTTGTTATTTTCATAAAGTTATGAGAAATGTCGACTCTGAGATCAAGGTGACCTCATATTTCACATAGGCAGGTATCCTGATCAGTGATATTATCCACAGACCTTCCAAAAATATGTCACCAGCAATTTTCTCAGTTTCTTAGATAGATCAGTTTAAAGGACTTATTTAGGACACTAACTCTTTGCACTTTCTAGTTTCTAAAATGCTACGAAGGAAAGAGAAGGAAACTAATATGTACTGAGCACTTACCATGTGCCAGACATTATGCTAGTGCTCTTGTATTTATACTTTTGCCCTATTTTACAAAAAATACTGTTTTCATTTCATTTTAATGCAAACAGATTGTAAAGCATGTGAGCCCCCACATGAAATCTGTTGCTCTTAGAATATTTCCAACTAGATTCTTCTATTCTCTATTCCCCGCATCTCTCACTGCCCTTGGTGAGTGTACCTAAGCAGTGTTTATTAAAGTGTGTATTTTTAAAAAGGGAATAAATTTGGCATGTATCACTATAGGCTTATGCATAATTAATTCTGAATAAGCGGAAAATGGAGCTTAAAATGGATGAAACTTTTAACATTTGGAGTATTAGCTAAAATGGGTATTTAAAAAATTATGGCTTTTCATGAAGCCATACAAGCTTCAGAGTAGAGAGTCATAGAAAGAAATGGACTTAGGAATCAAACAGGGTTTTTATTTCCAGCTATCCTCGTAGGTGTGGGACTTGAGTTAACCTTTACAGCATTGGTTTTTCTCATTTTGAAAAGGAAAATAGTATGTCATAGAGTTTTTATGAGAATTAAAGAAAATAAGGTATGTAAATATATAATACACATGGTTTGTCCTATTTTGACACTTTGAAAATGATCGTTATTAAATGTTCTGTGGCACATCTTGAATTTTTGTACTTGAGGCTATTGTCTTGAGCTCAAAATATTAAAAATTTTTCCTTGGGTAGTAGTTCTGCTCTAAAGTTAAATTATATGTTTCCTCTTTTACTGATGAAGAGCATCTTTTAACATTTCCTAGAGGCATGTTCCAGAGCTTGGCATTATAGTTAGATATTTTTTTCTCTGACAGATATATCTTATTCTAAAAAATAATCTGGAATTGTATCCTTGTCTATACAACTCAATTTCACTCATTTTAAAACAAAAAATCTTCCCTTTCACTCTGCAAATACAGCACATTTAACAGAAAAATAGAGGCAATTAGGTAAGCACTCCTTCACTTTTCCAGCACCAGTTTTGCCAGCCTATCTTTTTCTGTTCTCACAGGGTGTACTTTCTTCTCTTTACAATGGGGGTTTGTTCTTGCTGCTCAGGCCAGCCTCTCCACAACTCCTCCCTTCTTCTTTATGGATTTATTATTGCAGTGGTATCTGCTTCCTCTTCCATCACCAGTTTCTATCTCTCTATTTGATCCTTCCTAACAACATACAATTATGCCTCAGTAATATTTGTATTAATATTTTGACTACACATCTTCCTCTTGCAACTGCCTTCTTTCACCTCAAACTCCTCTGTAGAGTTGACTCTTCTTTTTCTGCTTGTCTTCTTCCACAAATCAGCCCAATGAGGCATTTCCTTCCAGCTCTCCCTGAAATTGGCTATTGTGAAGGACACCAGTTATCTCAGCATGCCAAACCCTGTGGGTAATTCTGTGTCCTCATCCAACCTGGTGTCTCAGCAGCATTGACATTGTGGGCCATGACCTGCTTTTCAAAGCACTTTCTAACTACCTGTCCTTTTGTGACTCAACATTTTTCATTTTCCTTCGAGTTTATTGGCTTCTCTCTCATTCTTTTTTACTAGTTTCTCTTTCTATACTGAACTGCTAAATTTTTGAATAATTCAGACATTTTTTTCCCCTATGACTCATATCTAGTGTCCAGACAATCACTTGCAGCTAGCCTCTCTTTTTCTCTTAAAATCTCTCTCTCTCCCCCATTTCTCATTTCTCTTTATTCTCCTTAAGCTAATGAGCTTTTTTTGAGTGCTTTCTATTTCTTCCTGGGCTCTGGGCTAGGCACTGGAGTTACCAAAGTGAATAATACACATTCCCTGTCTTCAAGCAATGCGTAGTCTACTAGAAGTCTGTATTCTTTCTAGAAAGTATTATGAAGAATTAGAGTTGCTGTGATTAGGCTATTGGTCGTGACAGAAGGGATACAAAGAACAGAGTGGGTGGGGATGGGAATCATGGAGAATTTCCTCTCTGATATAGGAATGGCTCACACCATGCTTATTCCAAACCCATAATCTGCATGGAAGAAAATAAATTGAAGATCACACCTAAATTTTTAAAATGTGATCTTTCAGGTGCCAAAATAAATGCAACTGTTTCAAACCACCTGAGTTTTAAAACATGAATAATAAGCCAAAAATGTTATAAATGAAATAGTATAAATTCCCTTAATTTATTTTTTAATTTAATTTTTATTTTTATCAAAGTGGCACATATCCATAATTTTAAAAAGTCAGATGGTTCTAAAAGGTCAATTGTGAAAAACATTTTCACTCTATCCATTCCTTTTTCCTAAAGATAACCACTTTCAACCAGTTTAGCTACTTTTTTGGGTATTTATAGCCATGTTGTAAAATAATTGATGTTTTTACATTGATTTTTTTTTTCCTATTTAAATATCCTATGTGCTGGATAAAGAGAGAATCCTCTTACTTGCTCCTCCAATCCACACATATATTCTTCCCTAATTCTACCAGGGATAACTTCTAGTTTTATCTTACTCATATTTTATATTATCGTGACTCTGACATTTCTTCACAACTAAGACCTGTAGTATACTATTATTGCATTTCCTTTCTTGTATATTTTCCTTGATTTTAATAATTACATTTTGGTTTATTATCTAATGCAAATTGTGGCTGACTGCCACAGTTACTACTTGAGCTGGTGACTACAGCAGTTACTACTGTTACTGCTTGAGACCATCATTATAGCAGTTTCTACTGTTACCACTTGAGACTGTCATTACCACTGAAGGAAGGGGTGAATGTAGAAATGAAAGCTTAAGACAAAAGGAACTATTTTAAGGAAAGGCAACATGGGGAGAAGAAGATAGCTACCTGCTTCTAGTGAGCAAAGGCAGCCCTTCGTATTTATTGGCTAACAAGAGCAGGGGGAGGAGGTAATGATTGGTTCACTGCTTAATTGATCATAGGTTCATATTGTTACTAACAGGCTTTAATTATGCCTAATCATAAGAAACACTTGTGCCTGGGTGGTGACTGCCCTCAGCAGTCCTTCCGGGTGGCATACACAGTTTGTCAGTTTGCCAACATTCTGCATTTATGACAAACAGTTTGCTACTTATATAGCCTCCAGTGGTATACTGAGTTGATCACAACCCTCACTCTTTCAGCCTCCAACAACAAATTCACCCCAGGACTCTGCTAGAAATATAATTCCCATTTTATGTGTTCAAAGACACTATACATTCCTATAAATTTAATCTTCTTGCTGACTTCATCCTTGGAGTTCTCTACATCTGCTGGAATCACGACCAGGCCATCTCTGGGCAGTTGCACAGCTTTTGTCCTGGGATGTCCCTGCACCATCATCCTGGGGTAGCCTTGGTCCCTCTTCTTTGTATTTGTGTCCCTGGTTTCTGCATCTCATGTTGTTTTCTTTCTTTATATCCCTGTTAAGGCAGAACACACCCATCAGTAGCTTCTTGAGGGAGGATGCAGGAATAAGTTGTCTGAGACCTTTTCTTTTTTCAACCCCTACAATTAATAATTTTCCTTTGTAGGGAAAATTAGATTGGGATTACTTTTTCTCGAGAATGTTTAAATCATTGTCCCATTGTCTCCTAGCTTTCAAGATTGCAGTGAGCCATTCTGATTCCTCTTTGGCTAGGACCTACTTTTAAAGAATGAACTCTGGGGAATCTTCTTTCTCCCTTTACTCTGGAATTTCACTGGGAATGTCCTTCTTTGGGTTTTCTCTTGACTCTTGTGCTGGGCACTCAGTGGGCTTTTCAATCTGAAAATTTTTATATTTCAGTTCTGGAATTTTTTCCTGAATCATTTATTTGATTTATATGTTTATTAATTTTCTTTGTTTTCTGTTTTTGGAATTCCTATTATTTACATGTTTGTCCTCCTTGGCTAGTTTCCTAATTTTCTTACTGCTTCTCTTTTGTTATATTTCCAAGCTCTCCTTTTGAGCTTCTTTCTGAATAATTTCTGCAACTTTACTTTCTACCTTCTCTGTAAGGCTTTTTTTCGCCTTTCTGCTATTGCATTTTTAAATTCCAAAATCTCTCTTTTGTCCCAGAATGTTCCATATTTGTAATATCCTTTTTTTCATAGTTGTTTTATCTTCTTTCATCTGTCTCAAAAATACAGATTTTTGATTTGTTTTCTTTTCTCTGCAATGTCTATGTTTCTTACCATTTATTTTCCCTAATAGACTCGACCATTTTCTTTTTTGTTTTCTCTTTGGTTGATTGTATTTCCTTGTGGAAGATTTTCAGTGACGTGTCTGGAAGGTACAAGTCTTGTTGATTCTGTTCTGGGATCTGAGTTGGGAAAGGAGATGGGAGTATCATCATTCTATGAGTAGATTTTTCACTTAATCTAGCAGTGTTCAGTTTGGCAGCCCTGCTCCTATGCCCAGTGCCCCCTAGAACCCTTCAATTCACGCTATTCAGAGAGAACATTTTCTAACTTTTGTTGAGATTGGAGAGGGTATCTAACTTCTTTTTAAACAGATTTTTAACCAATCACCTCTGCCTTCACCCTCCTTTAAGAGGTACCAGGTAACTTTAATTTCTGAACACTTCTGGAATTTGAGGTATGCACTGGCTAGCTTTTGGGCCTCCCCCTACAGCCAGTCTCGGTTTTCGATTTTTCAGGTTTGCTAAATCATTTACCACTTATCCATCTGATTTCTAGCTTCTCAAATTGTGTTGCTGTTGTTTCCTCTCTTGTTCTGTTTGTCCTTGGTGATTTATGCGTTTAAAAATGCTATACTTTTATTTTAGAGGAGTTTAGAGAAGGAAATCAGGCTAAAAATGCGTGTTTAATCTTCCTTTTTAAACCTGAAGCCCATCAATTTAATCAATTAAGGGGAGATTTAAAAGAGGGGCAGAAATGACACACCAAATACAGCAGTTAAAGTAAAACTGAGGCAGAAAGGAGGAAGCAGTCACCAAGAGGACATACAAAGGTGGGGAGAAGGAAAGAGACCTAGACTGAGGAAGGGCAGAGCAGAGATGTTCATGTCCAAAACATTGACTTCATTCATTCATTTCTTTATTCATGTATTCTCTCATGCAATGGAAGTTTCTCTTGAGCCATCGTGTTAGGAACTCTGATAGACGTTGCAGATACTAAATATATGAGTTGAAGGTAAATCAGCAATTGTTACTAATTGCTAACAGTTATTGAGCCCCTTAAAGGGCTTATAGTCTCTGCTATCTTCAGATTATTTCAACTCAAAAATATTTATTCAGAATCTAGTAAGAGTCAGGCATTCTTCTATGTGATAAAATACTATTAATTTTATTCCGTAACAGCCTCTAATGTGTTGATTTGTTGATTACTCACGTTTCACATCTCTTTTGGTGTTCTTTATTGTTAAAACCAAAACAGATTCCAACAATAATATCTGTGGAATCCATTCACAGGTGAATATGTAGTGTTATGCATTTGTATTCTTATACTAATATGCTTGTATCTACAGTGTAACCGTAAAGTAATAAAGAGATTTGTCTTGTGTTACTTACAGACCTCTATCTCTTAATTTGTGGTTACTTACAGCATATTTGAATATTTTCAAAAGCAACTAGGTAGACTTCATGAAAAGACTTTTACATACTGAAGTATTCATATGGCTAAATCACTGGAGATTTAGAACAACTTATGGATACAAAATTAGGTAACTAAAAATAGATTACATGTATTGAATGTCTAGCATGTGTCAGACACTCTTCTAAGTGTTGTACCTGTATTAACTCATTTATCCTTCAAAGTAAAGGAGGTTCTATCTTTATCCCCATTTTAGAGCCAAGAAAACTGAGATAGAGTAAAAGACAATTGGAGAAGACATTTGTAGAGTACCTATACAATTTCCTCCATTGGAATTAATCCATCTGTTTTGACTGTTGACCTCATGGATGGCCACTGAATGAGCATCTGAAAGACCTCCTTAAGAAACGATCCCAGAAGACTGCAGTGGTATCCAGGGAGGCTGGCAGGCTTGCTAGGTTTTTGTTTACTCATTTGTTTGTTTGTTTTAGGGTTAGATTCATATTGATGACTGAGTAGGCTTGATAAGCGTAGGAGGACTAAAAAAATTATGAACCTTTGAAATGTTTAGAACATTTAAAGAATAATTTAGTGTGTCAGAGATTCTCAGCCCATTATTCAAAACAACTTATCAGCAGATTTTAAGGGGAAGGATCTGTTTGCATTGCTATTATACAAGGAGTCCTTTAAATAATTGTTGCTGGTGCTCAAAATATCTGTTTAAACTCAGTTTATATATTACTATCATATTCTACTATCAGTTTCTCATAAAGCTTATTAGTGATCATGATTACAAATGAAGATCTAGACCCCACTGCTACTGATTTTGGCTTCATTTGCTTGTATTATCACTATTTATAGTAATCAATGGTCATGCAGGCTACTAGCTGGTGATAGTTCATTCAAGTGGCTAAGCAAATCACAATGGCAAATGCATTGCTTTCTGGTTAAATGAGGCAGTACAACTGAGTCATTAGTTATAGCCTCCTACATAACATATAGTTCCAAGGAATCTCTGTTTAACCTCCAGTTTCAAAAGATTATTCAGAATTTCTTCCCTTCCTCGGTGGCTACTCTGTAGAATAAAAACTAGTCTGAGTTTGAAACATAAATCCATAGCTTATGTGGTGCATAAAAATGTGTTAGAAGGTTTATCAGTGAGGGGGTTTCTGCACTGGTGGGTAATGTTTTTTGCATACTCTTAGAAATCTGTCATTCTCTTATACACTAATCTCTGTGTGTATTTAAAGTGGTCATCTTAGGCTTGCTAGGGTTAAGATCACTTACATTGGTATTTTCATCTGTAAACACCAATAGTAAACTATCCCTATTTGCGAGTCAGTGTTTAAGTAGCCTATTAATTAGATCATGCTAAAAAGGATCTAGGATTTTGTATATGCCATTGCATGTAAACTCTATAACCTTTCTTATATAAACCAGGTCAGTTTGTATATCTCCCATGTTTTTTTTTAAACTAACTTTGTGACCTCAAACAAGTTTCCTAGCCATTCAAGGCCTCACTTTTATCATGTGTTAAATGGAGATGATATCATGTCTATCATGTCTGTCTTATAGGATTATGTGAGAATTAAAGAGAGTAGAATTAAGGCAAGTAAAACATTGTTGGGCCGTAGGAATCACTTAATAAACATTACTTCTGTATTACTGCCAATTTAAAAAGTGACAATTTACTTTCAACTGACATGTTTATTTTGAACATGAAAATACACAAAAATAGTCCCTTCTTTAATATTCACCTTGAAGTGCATTCTGGATGTTTATTCTGTGTTTTCATGCCAGTTCTCTGTGGTAAGAGGCAGAGATGATTCAACCTGAATAAAACAGCCTTGAGGGTTTGTGGAATCCAGTATTAATGATTCAAGCTCCTATCATTACACAGTTGCAGAGATAGCAAAATTGTCATTACGTGAAAACCTTCCTCTGTTGAACTGAAATCTTATGAGACCTGTTTCTTGCATCTTCCTGAACACAACACAAGCAACCACCCCCATCCATTGTAAAAATATCTGTGCAGAAGAGCCTTGTGGAATGCCAGATACTGTAAGCATCTGGAAATTCAAATGCAGATATAGTAGAAATCAATTGCAAAATGAAATCTCCTATCTTAGTGGAAGGAGTTTAGAGTTTATGAAATTAATAAAAGTGGTTAGTCAAATGAAAAGTCACTGAGAGTTGAAAATGTAGACTTAGGCTATTTGATAATTGAAGAGAAATGAAGATGAAGCAATGGATTAAAATAATCATTTGAATACAAAAGGATTAAAAGACCCTTGAGAAAACTGCAGGAGCTCTCAATTTTTTTCATGAAGCATGTCTCTTTATTCTCAACTTGCAAGAGTCAAGTATAAATTAATTAGTACTTTTGTTTGAAAAAAATCACGCTCAAACACTTGATTTATTTCTAAGAATTAGTGCACAGTTACAGTTACAATAAAATTAGTGGGTTAAATATAAGAGATAATAAAGGAATTACTATAATTTGAGCTCCTTTTTTTCAGTATATAGTTCCAAGCAAATCTCATTAATTTCTTTTCAATGGATTCACATTTAACAAAGACCTTTGTGAAATATATCTGCTATCTTTTAGGTAAAGCAGACATCCAATACAAGCTTCTAACATATTTCTTGGAGCCTATCTGCATAGTCAGAAATTACGTACCCCAAAATTCTTCCACATGGTTTATTTAAACAATTGCTGAGAGTGAAAAAAAATTCATTTTTTTCTTGTGCTTCTGGATTCTTAAGTACCATCTTCCTGTACTTTCAATTTAAATTATCCTCAGATAGTTTTTCACTCCTGCCTTAACATGCCAATTAATATTCTGGCTATTATTATGCCTCTCGCCTCAGAAGAAAGTTTCTGTCAAGCCCAAATTAAGTTACTGAAGATATGAAATTAAACAAAACAAAACAAAATCGGGGCTAAAAAAATATAAACCTTAACAAATAGTAAATTTCTGCTGAGGGCAGAAATAAAATGTACTCTATTTGAGATCAAATTTTACTATTACTTTGCAAGAATGTCAATTCCCAGTTCAGCTCTAGTCAAGTGTATGAAATAAATCATTTCAGAATTTCAATGTTAATTCCTCTAGCACATACTGAGGAAAGGGGAAAAATAACTATTATCATAAAGTTTCTGTTTAGGTGATTCCATAGAAAGTTGATGAAGGCAGAAATGTTTCACAGCTATGTTGTTTTTTGGAAGCTTAGAAATGTTTGGCACGGAATGCAATTGGTAATTAATCAAGGAAGTGATATCTCATTAGGATTCTAAAACTCAGTGCTCTAGTTGTATGCTCAATGCAATCCTGTCTTTTTCCTTCCAGAACCTGACTCCAAAAACCTCTCTAACCACTTTGTCTTTCACAGTTTCTGCTATAGCCACCACTTTTCTTCCTTCTTTTCTTCCTAGTTTCTCTCTCTTAGTCATTTCATCCACTCCCATAATTTTAACTCACACATCTAGGCAGATGGCTCTCAGATTTGTATTTATAGCACCATCTTACCTTCCAAGCTCAATCTCACATTTCTAACTATCTGCTAGACATTTGCACCTAAATGTACCACCAAACTCAAAATGTCTAAAATTTAACTCATTTTCTTCCACCTCCTCCTAATTTTCGTTTTTGTAGATGGTAACAACATTCCTCCAACTGTACACTCTGAAAACTTACAAAGTATACTTGGACCTTCTCTTCCCTTTCTTTACATTCCCATTGTCACCAAATCCCATCAATCTGCTCTTTAAATCGACTCAATTCCACAAACCCATCTATTGGACACCTCTTAGAGCCACAATTCTATGCTGGAAACTAAGGGGTAAATAAACGTAACAACAAGACATAAATCCTGTGCTCAGGGACCTTGCAATCGAGCAGTTGAAGTAAGATTTGGACCCAAACTATTCTCAGAGCAACCAGATTAATTTTCCTCTCATACCTACAATAATAGCTTTGGTTAGTTAATTAGTTTACTGTGTACCAACTACTATTTTAAACACATTTCATCCATGATTTCACTACTCTCCACAATTCTATAAAGTAGATATTAATGTTATTCCCCTTACAGATGAGAAAGCTGAGGCACAGAGAGATTTAAATATTTTTTCCCAAGCACACAGAGTTTATAAATGAAAGATCCAAGGACTGAACCCTGGAGTCTTGCTCTGGAGACCAATCTCTGAACTCCTGCTCCCTGGTGCCTGCCCCCACACCTCTTCACCCTGTCCTTCCCCAGCCACAGATGACAGGGAAGGTCCTTGACCCCAAAAAGCTATACTGTTGGCTGGACAGTTACTTATTATTTATGGGACTTGGTTTGAATAGATGAACTGGACCTTGTTGAGGTTTTTCTCTTGAGAATTTGAAATAGAAAACAGCAACTACTGCCATTTACACTGATGCTTGAGATATTGGACTTCTGTTTTCTACTTCTGATATACTTGACATGCTTTTGAATTGAAAACTTAAATTGAGATTAAAATAACTGTTGGTTCACACCATTTAATGTAAAATGATTTGTGGATGCTTTTAAATAACCTTTAAATTTAATTTAAATATTTATGTCAATATCAGTTTTTCCTTCCAAACTTTTTACCTTTTTTTTTTTGTACTTCTGTTTTGTTTATTTGTTTTCTATAAAACTTTCTACCTTCTTAATATCCTTTTTGTTATTCCCCTTTTGTTTTCCCTCTAGTTGCTTGTCAACTTTAGATTTTTAGTTTTAGCTAGTATCTAAAATTTAATATTTGAGGTGTCTGTTTTGACACATCTGTGTTATTTTCTTACCAATCCAGCTTTACTGTCCAGAATAGAACCCTTCCTGGGTTACTCAGTTACCCTCACTATTTATTTGATTTTACCTTTCTTTTTTTCTTTTTTATGTTTCTGCAAACTTCTACCAATTACTTATGCCACAATTGAAGCACTTGACATTTGTCTAGATTATTTGGGCTAATTCTAATTTCTTTTATATGCTTTTAAATACAATTTTCTATTTGTTCAAAATTTCACTATTTTGTACTCTTTTTGAAGATTCTTGAAAGAGAATATTAGCCACTTTCAATAATTATGAATTTAAAATTAATTTTCAATAAAGTTTAATTCAAAAAATCCAATTTAAATTTAATCAAAATATTTGAAATTAAAAATTTAAATTACAAGTATCTGAATATTTGAATCAATATCATATGAATATAATTATCTGAATAGCTGAATTAATGTTTTAAGTTAACTTAATATTAAATTAATATTAAACAGTGTCTGAAAGGAATTAGAATTATCTCAAATAATCCTGTACTAAAATTTATTATATTTCATTCAGTCTTTAAAAACAAGGAAACTCTGTAATATATGATAACATGGATGAACCTTGAGGACATTATGCTACGTGAAATAAGCCAGGCATAGAAAGCCAAATACTGCATATTTCCACCTATCTGAGGCATAGAAAAGTGCTCAAAATTTATAGAATCAAAGAATGAAGTGGTGGTTTCCAGGGGCTGTGGAAAGGTGAAATGGGAGTTATCAATTAAGGAGCATAAAGCTTCAGTTAGGCAAGATGAATAAGCTCTAGAAATCTGCTATACAACTTTGTACCTATAGTCAAGAATCATGTATTGTAGACTTAAAAACTTAACTGTTCTTGTCACAATAAAATAAAATAAAACTAAAAATGGAATGAAATAATGTATTTTTGATTCTTACTAATGAAATATACTTTTCTAAATACTTCACTATTGCTAATAAAAATAGAACATTTTTGCTCAAGCCACTGAAACATTCTTGTTAAATTTCTTAAACAATTCTGATAACAATTATAATTGGCAATTTGATAAATTCAGAAAATTGACTTTTTTTTGAAATCTGATAAAATAGCCACCTGATAAAACAGCTTTCTGAAAAAGTATTTTAGATTTAAATTGGCTTACATATTAAAATCTAAAGGTTAAGTCTCAGTCCCATTTCCCCTATCACTTTAGTGGCATTTATCATAGTTGATTATTTTACTTCTTAAAACACAGTTACATATTTTCTGGGATACCACGAACTTACCTGGTTTCTCTTACATCCTGATTTCCTTCTCTGGCTTTGCATCTTCTTGACACCCTAGATGTTGGAGTCTTTTCTCCTCTCCCTAAACAGATTTTTCTTTGGGATCTCAAATAGTCCCATAAATACCCCCTCATGCTGTTCTCTCCTGAACTGAGTCCGGGTCTTGCTCATGGCCCTGACTGGTAGATCCATTTGTTTTCACTTAGTTTCATAACAGGCATTTCAAATTGAACATGATGAAAAGAGAACAATTAATTCTACCATCCCACTCTTGTCCAAGTGATACCAACTCTCATCTGCAGCCCCGCTGCAGCCACCCAACTAGTCCCTATTCCTACTCTTGCCCTTCTCAGGTTGATTCTCCACAACACAGCCAGAGAATCTTTTCAAAGCATGCCTCAGGTTCAGTACTTCTCAATATGCTTGCATCTGTGCTTTTGCATTTCTCAACAGTGTGTATGTTACCTGGCCCCTGCCTATCTTATTCCTGTCCCCTTTCTTTACCGTGCTCTTCATTGGGTTTCAGCCACACATCAGTGTTTCTATTGTTTTTTGAACATGCCAGGCTCATTTGCATCTTCGAGCCGTTCTACTTGATCTCCCCTCTGTCCGTAACACTGTTCTCACTAAAACTTTTTCACATTATTTCAGTTTTTGCTCAGATGTCATGTCCTTGAGGAGGACTCTCCGATCATCACATATATAATAGGACTCACTCTATGCTGTCACTTTGTATGCCTCGAACCTGTTTTATTTTCTTTGTAAGTCATTAATCACTACCTGACATTATCATTTATATTTACTTGTTATTACCTGTCTCTCCCACCAGCTTAGGAAGGCAGAGACTTCTCATTGACTTACTCATCGGTTTCCTAACATAGCATCTGGCACATAGAAGATGCTCAATATACATTTATTGAATGAACATATGTGGAAAGTAAATTTCCTCTTTCTTGACACTCAGGCTTCACTGAAAATGGCAAATCTCAAGCTAACGTATCTGTCATTCTTATAGGCATCTAGTCAGTGTGCTTACGGTTCTCACAATCTTACAACTTTTTTTTTTTTAACATCATGTACATAGTTTTGTGTACTGCTATGGGTAAAAGCCACAGGCAAACTCCATGTTGCATACAGCAAGCTGCTTGAGACTAATCTCTCCACTACAAAGACCATTTTTGATTCCTTGGAAAAGCACTTCTCATTGGGCTAGATCATCTTAGTTATTACAGATAAAGAGTAAAAACATGAAGAAGCAAACTAGAAGAGTCATTCTAGATACTAAAATCCAGAATTAAGGAAGAGGGTTTTGGCAGGAGTTGAAAACAACCAATCCAACTGAAATCAACAGAATAATAATATTCAGTGGAATTAGCATAGTTCCAAGATATGTTAAAGAGGGACTTATTTTGTGTTCTGATTCATAATGATGAGCATTAAATAAAATGCAATGCGGTTTTTGTTGTGTGGCCTTTGGATAACGCATGACTGATGGTGTCAGTGATCTGATAGAATTTATTCTTGCCCTCTGAGCACATGCTAGATCTTACATTCTGTCACAGAACTCATTTATTGTGCAATAGAATCTTCATCTTCAAAACTCTAGAGAGATTAAGATGCCTTACAGGTCAGAAAATTGTTGAACAGAACTGTCGATGTAATGTTTGAAGGATGGCCTGGGTACTAGAATGATGTCTTAACATATCATATTCAAACCTGACTATTTATTTTGTCAGTCAATTTTCTTTGGCTGGGGGAAAAAAAACTAGCAACAGAAGAACCAATTTCCCCATGTGTGCATGCACGCTCACACGCCTGCAGATTGCTGTGGGTGTATGAAAGGGCATGCGGTTACAATAATAGGCACCAGGGAAAGCAAAGATAAATTGAAAATTAAAAACTTCTATTTAAGATAACAGATTTTGCCTATTTTCATACATTTGTGTTATCTGTTTATTCCTAGAAGCATATTTTTCCTGTTATCCTTCTAGTGCTTGCCTTTTAGTCGTTACTGGTAACAACGATGGTGCCTTGCATGTGTTCAACACATTAGCATTTTTGGAGCTTTTACACAATATTTTTTCTATCAAATAACTTGATGTTCTGTTTTTCCTGATTTCAAGTCAGAAGGATGATATACAGGGGATTCAGAATTGAGATACTGCTTTGGCCTCCCAAATTGATGGGATTACAGGCATGAGCCACTGTGCCCAGCCCTCTTTTACTAATTTGTAGAAGAATAAAGAATTTTACATAACTTTCCTATTTATCCTATGCAAATTGAGCACACTTCCATTCCAGAGAGTTTACAATTGAAGTGATAACAGTAGTGTTGTTAAATATATTTATTAGAGAACAAAAAAGAAATGAGGGGGGTCAGGTAAGCATTTTAACAGGCTGGACAAACAGCGGGAATCTCCCTGGTCAGGTGTGCGTAGTTGCAGTTTTTTTTTTTTTTTTTTTTTTGAGACTGAGTCTCACTCTGTCTCCCAGGCTGGAGTGCAGTGGTGCCATCTCAGCTTACTGCAACCTCTGCCTCCCAGGTTCAAGCGATTCTCCTGCCTCAGCCTCCTGAGTAGCTGGGACTACAGGTGTGCACTACCACGCCCAGCTAATTTTTGTATTTTTAGTAGAGATGGGGTTTCACCATGTTGGCCATGCTGGTCTCAAACTCCTGACTTCAAATGATCTGCCCACCTTGGCCTGACAAGGTAGTTGCTTTTTTGATATTTCTGCTTTCCTTGTCTGTGGCTAATGCATTTTTCCTTCAGTCCTCTATCCTCTCTAGTTGGAGGAGGTCAAGATAATTTTTAAATGACTAAGAGCAGCCCTGAAAAGATTAATAATTGTGTGAAGATGGGGAATAGCAGTGCAAACCATTTACTGGTGTTGACAGAAGCAAAGGATGTAGGATTTTGTTCCTGTTATGGTTTTGAGGCTTTTGAGGCTTAGTTAATTATTTTTCCCATTCACTGCCAGAGCTCTGTCTTCCTTTGGAGAGGGAGAGGGTGGTATTATAATGCAGTGGGCATAGGTTTTGGAATCAGACTGGCCGTAACTTGAGTATGTATTTAAATCATCTACTCACTGCATCACTTGGAGCAAGTCATTTAACTCTGAATCTCAGTTTTCTCATCTGTAAATTAAAAGCATAAAAGCTATGTTTAAATGTTGTGAGAATCAGAAACAGTGCAAGCACAGTGCCTTGTACTATTTCTGATTCTTATAATAACACTTAAAATTAGCCTAAATGTTAAATGCCTGTCACAAAGGCTGTCCTCAATAAATACTATTTTACTGCTTCCTTGAATTCTTCTCCATTACATTTACTATCAACTTACTCTCACTCCATCTGCCACCGCTGCACAGGGCTCTGCTATCCCAGGGTCAGTGCCGATTGGCCCCTTGGTGAAAGAGGCAGTGATTGTGTTTAGCCGGGGTGAGAGACATACAGGAAACCACTTACCTGACTAAAATTAAAATCACATCTACCAAGACCTTAGCTTTGAAAGCAGAGACTTTCAAATGGTTAGAGAGTGGGTACGATGGCTAGACCAGGCAACTCTGATCCTTTCCTTCTGAATTTTATCTTTTGGTGGGTGACATTTTCTTCCCAATGTTGTTTTAATGCTTTCCTTCAAGGGTGTACTAAGGAACCTTTGGTCTCTAACCTGAGGACATAAACCCTTCCCTTGATTTTCCCTAGAAGACGTGAGGTAGGTGGTAATTCTTAAAAAATATAAAAAAGAGAAAGAAGCCAGGTGCAGTGGTTCATGCCTTTAATCCCAGCACTTTGGAAGGCCAAGACGGGTGGATCACCTGAGGTCAGGAGTTTGAGACCAGCCTGGCCAACATAGTGAAACCTGTCTCTACTAAAAATACAAAAAATTAGCAGGGCGTGGTGGTGGGCACCTGTAATCCTAGCTATTAGGTTTCTGAGGCTGAGGCAGCAGAATCCCTTGAACCCAGAGGCGGAGGTTGCAGTGAGCCAAGATCATGCCATTGTACTCCAGCCTAGGCAACAAGAGCGAAACTCAGTCTGAAAAAAAGAAAGAAGGAAAAAGCGAGAAACTCTCTATCCTGTTTCCAACTGTTCAGTAGCTTCCATTTGCAACACCAAGGGATTAAGGCACAGAATGGGGCTTATTATAAAGAGAGCAAGAGTGCTGGTTGATGTGCTCCCCAGGACCTCCACATTAAGTCAAAATCTGGCCTTGGAGTCCTAAAACACAATAGGCCCCTTGTGGTAGAAACATATATGAGTCTTTAGGCCTTTCAATGCCCATCAGATGGCATTGAAGATAGAGTACCCACATTCATTATTCTGAAACTCATGTATGAGATTTCAAAAACCTTTCACTGGAGACTACCATTTTTGGCCAAGATTTAAAAATAGGGACCAGATTTACCATCCTGCCTGAACCAACTAAAAACTCAGACAAAAATAGATGAAACAACAGTTTTCAAGACGTTAGGCATCAGGAAATGAATGAGATCTCTGATCACATAAACAGAATGTGATCACCAAGGGATGGGAGACAAGCAAAGTGCCTTCTACTCTTGCCTCAAATACTGCCTTGGAAGTTTTTAGTCCATGGTGCAAGGAGGAGGAACCCAGGAAGATTCCCTGAGTTGAGCAGCCCGGACTATGAGTTATAGAATAAGGCAGCTAGCACTTCAGGGCAGAGGTAGAGAGAAAGGGGTTGCGCGCAGGGAACCTCAGAAATCTACAGAGAGTCCTTCTTGAATATTCAGCAGAGAACCGAGCAGTGCTTGCATATGAGGAAAGAATTCAAGGCTGGGGAAAGAACCACCAAAAAGAGTGCCCTGGAGCTCACACAAGTCCAGGAATTATCCCCATTCCCATCAGCCATACTAGAAAAATAACGTATGGACACTGGCTAGGGTAAAAACAATAGGCTTATCTCAGCAGGGCGGAATAATCAGCCCTAGACTAAGCATTGCTTTTTCTCACTTAGCAAATAATAAAATAATACCTCAAAGGATCAAACTATTTCCAAGTAAGTTAAGAGCTGCATCTCACAACAAAGTTCAAGAATATTTATAAGAAATATATTTAACCTAAAAGGTAAAATTCACAATATCTGGAATCCAGTAAAAGATTACAAAGCATACAAAAACTAACCTTATTTCATTAGTAACTGAGACATGAAACAAACAAAAGCATCATACCTCTGAGATTATTTTGCTTTCTCCCTTTTCAGTCAACTAGTCTGCTTGTTAAAATAACTTTATTTGTCTGAAAATGTAAGCTGGTTTTATCTTTGCTTGCTTTATATGTCTTCTATACTTAACAAATAAAATTAATGAGGCAATTGAAAAAATTTGTTTTCATATTTACAAAGAGATCTGTTTGACCTCAATATAATCACACTTTTTTTTTTTTTTTTTTTTTTTGAGATGGAGTCTCGCTCTGTCGCCCAGGCTGAAGTGCAGTGGCGCGATCTCTGCTCACCGCAAGCTCCGCCTCCCGGGTTCGCACCATTCTCCTGCCTCAGCCTCTCCGAGTAGCTGGGACTACAGGTGCCCGCCACCACGCCCGGCTAGTTTTTTGTATTGTTAGTAGAGACGGGGTTTCACCGTGGTCTCGGTCTCCTGACCTCGTGATCCGCCCCCCTCACATTTTTTTTTTTTCCAGACAGGAGTAAATGAAAGTGTTTGAAGTTTTTATCTAGCTTCGCTTTTTCTTTAAGTCTTCCTTAGGACTTTAAGACAAGAACAATCAAGCCAAACAAAAATAATGTGCCTTAGTAGTAAAGATAGAACTCTTGTAGTTCTCCTCTAAAATACTACACTCACTACCCCATTGTTCTATAAGACTGTTAATTTTCATAAGAATGATCAATTGCCATTTGTTAGTTTAAAACAGTTGAAATAAAGCCTGAAGTTTGGACCTGAAACACAGTCTCCAGCTTTCAGGGAAATTCACTGGGAAGTTCTCAGTGTTTAGATCAGAGGTTTCAAAATTCAAATGATCTTGGAGCGTCTGTGTAATTACTGCTTTTTTATTTCTCATTCACTACTTATTTCATTATCCATGTGAATTCCCTTTTTAAGTCTGTTTTGTACTTTGCCTCTCAGATACAGTGATACCAGTTGCCAGGAAACTCCCTGCCTTCTACATTCTTTTTAATTCTTTTCAAAAGAGCAAACTATTTCTCTTCACTTTGATTCTGGAAACTTTCCTCTGGTTGCGTGTCTTTCTGATTGATTCCTAACAACCCAGTCAAATCTTGGCTGGTGGTTAAGTTTATAAACAGAAATTGAGAAGACTTACCAAATATAAGTGAGCTGACTGATCCAGATCTTACTCTGGCCATGTGAAAATTAAGTAGCCTCAGGAAAAGAACAGTCCTTTATTTGTCTTTGATTACCTAGCACTATGATTGATATGTCACATATATATTCAAAAGGGTTAGTGAGTTTCTGGAAAAAATATCAATATAAGAGCAAGCAAAAAATCTCCTCTTATAGGAACTACCTATGATGACTAAAAACAAATGCATACAGGGGAAAAGCTTTTATTAGTGCTGAAACTAGAGAATACTGCCAACAACATGACAACATCCCTGAGAAATCTCTGCTAACTGTGATCTGCCTGGTACGGTGTTGTAGGAAGTTATAAAGGGTCAGTTTATAATTCTCTTTCTCCAATGAAGTGGTGATTCTAGGAAGAATTCTAGGAAGTATATAGAGTCCTGGAAGAAGACCATAAACACCCCTCCTTTTGAGGGTCCAGGAATAGAGGTCAGGGGTATCATGGAAAACCAAGGTTCACATCACTTTAAGCCAATTTTATCTTCACAGATACAGACACTCAGGGGTGTCAGCACAGCGACTAGAAAAGCAATCACTGCTGAGGTAAACAGGAAGTGTCTGAACAGTAGGATGCTTCCCTTGAAGATTTAGTAATTAGAGGGTGCAATGAAAATAGCGCTCTCCAACTCAACAGACAGAAACACTAGAAATAAGGCTGGACGCAATTAGTCCATATATCTGAAGTAGAGGCCAGAACAAACAGATAATCAGATATAGATATAGAGATGCAAAAGTTAAGATACCCAAAGGAAAAGCATGAAGAAACTTACTTCCTCAGCCTACTTCATTTCCCACTGTCCTTAGGCTCCTGAATATTTAAAGTTATTAAAACTATATTATAGACTCTAGATTAATTCAAAATTAGATTAAAAACCTTAGAGTAATATCTAAGAGGAGAATTAGCAGATACCTAGGTAGGTTGTAAGAGATCTACAAGAAGATATAACCATACTATTTGTAAACAAAGATCAGATATAAGACTGACTAGTCTTATTAAGGATAAAAACGGAAATGGAAAAAATGAGATTTCCCCCTGCCACCAAGGATTCTGTATCTAAGAATTCCAAACTCAACTAGATAAATTGTGAAGTTTGCATAGGCAGATATACCTACACTGTCTTCAAACAAATGTCAGGTATAAGAAATACTGCTCTTATTAAAAATGAAATGAAAATGGAAAAAATGAGATTTTGGGGAAAAGATTTTGTATTATAAAAGAATGAGATAGATGGTGGAGCCAAGATGGCCGAATAGGAACAGCTCCAGTCTACAGCTCCCAGCCCCAGCGACACAGAAGACGGATGATTTCTGCATTTCTGCTTGAGGTACCGGTTTCATCTCACTAGGGAGTGCCTAACAGTGGGTACAGGACAGTCGGTGAAGCGCACTGCACGTGAGCCGAAGCAGGGCGAGGCATTGCCTCACGGGAAGTGCAAGGGGTCAGGGAGTTCCCTTTCCTAGTCAAAGAAAGGGGAAACAGACGGCACCTGGAATATCGGGTCAGTCCCATCCTAATACTGCGCTTTTCCAACGGGCCTGGAAAACGGCACACTAGGAGATTGTGTCCCGCACCTGGCTCGGAGGATCCTATGCCCACGGAGTCTCGCTGATTGCTAGCACAGCAGTCTGAGATCACGCTGCAAGGCGGCAGCGAGGCTGGGGGAGGGGCGCCCGCCATTGCCCAGGCTTGCTTAGGTAAACAAAGCAGCCAGGAAGCTCGAACTGGGTGGAGCCCACCACAGCTCAAGGAGGCCTGCCTGCCTCTGTAGGCTCCACCTCTGGGGGCAGGGCACAGACAAACAAAAACTCAGCAAGAACCTCCACAGACTTAAATGTTCCTGTCTGACTGACAGCTTTGAAGAGAGTAGCCCAGCACGCAGCTGGAGATCTGAGAACGGACAGACTGCCTCCTAAAGTGGGTCCCTCACCCCTGAGCAGCCTAACTGGGAGACACCCCCCCAGTAGGGACAGACTGACACCTCATTCAGCCGGGTACTCCTCTGAGACAAAACTTTCAGAGGAACTATCAGACAGCTGAATTTGTGGTCTCACGAAAATCCGCTGTTCTGCAGCCACCGCTGCTGACACCCAGCCAAACAGGGTCTGGAGTGGACCTCTAGTAAACTCCAACAGACCTGCAGCTGAGGGTCCTGTCTGGTAGAAGGAAAACTAACAAACAGAAAGGACATCCACACCAAAAACCCATCTGTACATCACCATCATCAAAGACAAAAAGTAGATAAAACCACAAAGATGGGGAAAAAACAGAGCACAAAAACTGGAAACTCTAAAAAACAGAGCACCTCTCCTCCTCCAAAGGAACGCAGTTCCTCACCAGCAACGGAACAAAGCTGGATGGAGGATGACTTTGACGAGTTGAGAGAAGAAGGCTTCAGACGATCAAACTACTTTGAGCTACGGGAGGAAATTCAAAACAATAGCAAAGAAGTTAAAAACTTTGAAAAAAAATTAGAAGAATGGATAACTAGAATAACCAATGGAGAGAAGGGCTTAAAGGAGCTGATGGAGCTGAAAGCCAAGTTTCGAGAACTACGTGAAGATTGCAGAAGCCTCAGTAGCAGATGCGATCAACTGGAAGAAAGGGTATCGCTGATGGAAGATGAAATGAATGAAATGAAGAGAGAAGGGAAGTTTAGAGAAAAAAGAATAAAAAGTAATGAACAAAGCCTCCAAGAAATTTGGGACTATGTGAAAAGACCAAACCTACGTCTGATTGGTGTACCTGAA
Source organism: Symphalangus syndactylus (assembly GCF_028878055.3). Classification (NCBI taxonomy): domain Eukaryota; kingdom Metazoa; phylum Chordata; class Mammalia; order Primates; family Hylobatidae; genus Symphalangus; species Symphalangus syndactylus. The sequence goes on from NC_072437.2 coordinate 84,757,861, forward strand.
AATGATGGGGAGAATGGGACCAAGTTGGAAAACACTCTGCAAGATATTATCCAGGAGAACTTCCCCAATCTAACAAAGCAGGCCAGCATTCAGATTCAGGAAATACAGAGAACGCCACAAAGATACTCCTCGAGAGGAGCAACTCCAAGACACATAATTGTCAGATTCACCAAAGTTGAAATGAAGGAAAAAATGTTAAGGGCAGCCAGAGAGAAAGGTCAGGTTACCCACAAAGGGAAGCCCATCAGACTAACAGCTGATCTCTCAGCAGAAACTCTACAAGCCAGAAGAGAGTGGGGGCCGATATTCAACATTCTTAAAGAAAAGAATTTTCAACCCAGAATTTCCTATCCCGCCAAACTAAGCTTCATAAGTGAAGGAGGAATAAAATACTTTACAGACAAGCAAATGCTGAGTGATTTTGTCACCACCAGGCCTGCCCTAAAAGAGCTCCTGAAGGAAGCACTAAACATGGAAAGGAAAAACCAGTACCAGCCACTGCAAAAACATGCCAAATTGTAAAGGCCATCGAGGCTAGGAAGAAACTATAGCAACTAACGAGCAAAATGACAACTAACATCATAATGACAGGATCAGATTCACACATAACAATATTAACGTTTAATGTAAATGGGCTAAATGCTCCAATCAAAAGACACAGACTGGCAAATTGGATAAGAAGTCAGGACCCATCAGTGTGCTGTATTCAGGAAACCCATCTCACGTGCAGAGACACACATAGACTCAAAATAAAGGGATGGAGGAAGATCTATCAAGCAACTGGAAAACAAAAAAAGGCAGGGGTTACAATCCTAGTCTCTGATAAAATAGACTTTAAACCAACAAAGATCAAAAGAGACAAAGAAGGCCATTACATAATGGTAAAGGGATCAATTCAACAAGAAGAGCTAACTATCCTAAATATATATGCACCCAACACAGGAGCATCCAGATTCATAAAGCAAGTCCTCAGTGACCTACAAAGGGACTTAAACTCCCACACAATAATAATGGGAGATTTTAACACCCCACTGTCAACATTAGACAGATCAACGGGACAGAAAGTTAACAAGGATATCCAGGAATTGAACTCAGCTCTGCACAAAGTGGACCTAATAGACATCTACAGAACTCTCCACCCCAAGTCAACAGAATATACATTCTTTTCAGCACCACACCACACCTATTCCAAAATTGACCACATAGTTGTAAGTAAAGCTCTCCTCAGCAAATGTAAAAGAACAGAAATTATAACAAACTGTCTCTCAGACCACAGTGCAATCAAACTAGAACTCAGGATTAAGAAACTCACTCAAAACCGCTCAACTACATGGAAACTGAACAACCTGCTCCTGAATGACTATTGGGTACATAGTGAAATGAAGGCAGAAATAAAGATGTTCTTTGAAACCAACAAGAACAAAGACACAACATACCAGAATCTCTGGGACACGTTCAAAGCAGTGTGTAGAGGGAAATTTATAGCACTAAATGCCCACAAGAGAAAGCAGGAAAGATCCAAAATTGACACCCTAACATCACAATTAAAAGAACTAGAAAAGCAAGAGCAAACACATTCTAAAGCTAGCAGAAGGCTAGAAATAACTAAAATCAGAGCAGAACTGAAGGAAATAGAGACACAAAAAACCCTTCAAAAAATTAATGAATCCAGGAGCTGGTTTTTTGAAAAGATCAACAAAATTGATGGACCGCTAGCAAGACTAATAAAGAAGAAAAGAGAGAAGAATCAAATAGATGCAATAAAAAACGAAAAAGGGGATATCACCACCGATCCCACAGAAATACAATCTACCATCAGAGAATACTACAAACACCTCTATGCAAATAAACTAGAAAATCTAGAAGAAATGGATAAATTCCTCGACAAATACACCCTCCCAAGACTAAACCAGGAAGAAGTTGAATCTCTGAATAGACCAATAACAGGTTCTGAAATTGTGGCAACAATCAATAGCTTACCAACCAAAAAGAGTCCAGGACCTGATGGATTCACAGCTGAATTCTACCAGAGATACAAGGAGGAACTGGTACCATTCCTTCTGAAACTATTCCAATCGATAGAAAAAGAGGGAATCCTCCCTAACACATTTTACGAAGCCAGCATCGTCCTGATACCAAAGCCTGGCAGAGACATAACCAGAAAAGAGAATTTCAGACCAATATCCTTGATGAACATTGCTGCAAAAATCCTCAATAAAATACTGGCAAACTGAATCCAGCAGCACATCAAAAAGCTTATCCACCATAATCAAGTGGGCTTCATCCCTGGGATGCAAGGCTGGTTCAACATACGCAAATCAATAAATGTAATCCAGCATATAAACAGAACCAAAGACAAAAACCACATGATTATCTGAATAGATGCAGAAAAGGCCTTTGACAAAATTCAACAACGCTTCATGCTAAAAACTCTCAATAAATTAGGTATTGATGGGACGTATCTCAAAATAATAAGAGCTATCTATGACAAACCCACAGCCAATATCATACTGAATGGGCAAAAACTGGAAGCATTCCCTCTGAAAACTGGCACAAGACAGGGATGCCCTCTCTCACCGCTCCTATTCAACATAGTGCTGGAAGTTCTGGCCAGAGCAATCAGGCAGGAGAAGGAAATAAAGGGTATTCAATTAGGAAAAGAGGAAGTCAAATTGTCCCTGTTTGCAGATGACATGATTGTATATCTAGAAAACCCCATTGTCTCAGCCCAAAACCTCCTTAAGCTGATTAGCAACTTCAGCAAAGTCTCAGGATACAAAATTAATGTACAAAAATCACAAGCATTCTTGTACACCAATAACAGACAAACAGAGAGCCAAATCATGAGTGAACTCCCATTCACAATTGCTACAAAGAAAATAAAATACCTAGGAATCCAACTTACAAGGGATGTGAAGGACCTCTTCAAGGAGAACTACAAACCACTGCTCAATGAAATAAAAGAGGATACAAACAAATGGAAGAACATTCCATGCTCATGGGTTGGAAGAATCAATATTGTGAAAATGGCCATATTGCCCAAGGTAATTTATAGATTCAGTGCCATCCCCATCAAGCTACCAATGACTTTCTTCACAGAATTGGAAAAAACTACTTTAAAGTTCATATGGAACCAAAAAAGAGCCCGCATCGCCAAGTCAATCCTAAGCCAAAAGAACAAAGCTGGAGGCATCACGCTACCTGACTTTAAACTATACTACAAGGCTACAGTAACCAAAACAGCATGGTACTGGTACCACAACAGAGACATAGATCAATGGGACAGAACAGAGCCCTCAGAAATGATGCCACATATCTACAACTATCTGATCTTTGACAAACCTGACAAAAACAAGAAATGGGGAAAGGATTCCCTATTTAATAAATGGTGCTGGGAAAACTGGCTAGCCATATGTAGAAAGCTGAAACTGGATCCCTTCCTTACACCTTATACAAAAATTAATTCAAGATGCATTAAAGACTTATATGTTAGACCTAAAACCATTAAAATCCTACAAGAAAACCTAGGCAATACCATTCAGGTCATAGGTGTGGGCAAGGACTTCATGTCTAAAACACCAAAAGCAATGGCAACAAAAGGCAAAATTGACAAATGGGATCTCATTAAACTAAAGAGCTTCTGCACAGCAAAAGAAACTACCATCAGAGTGAACAGGCAACCTACAGAATGGGAGAAAATTTTTGCAACCTACTCATCTGACAAAGAGCTAATATCCAGAATCTACAATGAACTCAAACAAATTTACAAGAAAAAAACAAACAACCCCATCAAAAAGTGGGCAAAGGACATGAACAGACACTTCTCAAAAGAAGACATTTATGCAGCCAAAAAACACATGAAGAAGTGCTCCTCATCACTGGCCATCAGAGAAATGCAAATCAAAACCACAGTGAGATACCATCTCACACCAGTTAGAATGGCCATCATTAAAAAATCAGGAAACAACAGGTGCTGGAGAGGATGTGGAGAAATAGGAACACTTTTACACAGTTGGTGGGACTGTAAACTAGTTCAACCATTGTGGAAGTCAGTGTGGAGATTCCTCAGGGATCTAGAACTAGAAATACCATTTGACCCAGCCATCCCATTACTGGGTATATACCTAAAGGACTATAAATCAGGCTGCTATAAAGACACATGCACATGTATGTTTATTGCAGCACTATTCACAATAGCAAAGAGTTGGAACCAACCCAAATGTCCAACAACGATAGACTGGATTAAGAAAATGTGGCACATATACACCATAGAACACTATGCAGCCATAAAAAATGATGAGTTCGTGTCCTTTGTAGGGACATGGATGAAACTGGAAAACATCATTCTCAGTAAACTATCGCAAGGACAAAAAAACCAAACACTGCATGTTCTCACTCATAGGTGGGAATTGAACAATGAGAACTCATGGACACAGGAAGGGGGAACATCACACTCCGGGGACTGTTGTGGGGTGAGGGGAGGGGGGAGGGACAGCATTAGGAGATATACCTAATGCTAAATGACGAGTTAATGGGTGCAGGAAATCAACATGGCACATGGATACATATGTAACAAACCTGCACATTGTGCACATGTACCCTAAAACCCTAAAGTATAATAAAAAAAAAAATAAAAATTAAAAAAAAAAAGAATGAGATAATTATGGCAAGTTAAACAGAGGAAGAACATATTTTTAAAAATATGTACTACAAGCAAGAAAATAAGTTTTAGACAGCATTTGCTTTGTACTCTCAAGTTAATGAAAGAAAATAGGGCCTCTTTGGAAAATAAAAAGAGATAAAATAACAGATTTTAGTGAAGAAAGATCTGGTAGTGCTGAGGAAAGGATTCAAGGAAATGGAAAACTAGAACATGCAATTAGCAAAATTAAAAATAATGTGAGATGCTATAGAGAGTAGAATGGATTTCAGTGAAAATTGATCAGTTATATGTATATCAATATTTTGAGGCTTTGTCTACTTAAACTGTAAAAACACTATAGACTGGGTGGCTTAAACAGACAGACATTTGTTTTTTACAGTTCTGGAGTCTGGCAAGTCCAAGATAAAGGTGCCTGCATATTTGGTTCCTGATGAGGGCTGTCTTCCTTACTTGCACATGGCACCGTCTCCTCACTGTATCCTACATAATCTAGTTCCTCTTCCTCTTCTTATAAGGACACTAATCCCATCATGGGGGCCCCATCCTCATGACTTCACCTACACTTGAGTATCTTTCAAAGGCCCCATCTTCAAATACCATCACTCTGAACATCAGGGCATTAACAGAGGAATTTTTGGGGATACAAACAGTCCATTACAGGCTCTATTTTAAAGCAAAGAAGGAGGATAAAAAGAGGGATATGATTAAAGACAAGATCATAGATAGAGATATGAAAGACATCTAATGAAGACCTAACACACAGATAATTTGGTGTTTCTCATGATGTGAAAAGAGTATGAATCAGTTTGACGGGGTAATTCAGATGCATAGTAAATAACAATCCTTAACCAAAACAAGTCCTGAACCAGCGGGTTGAATGGGCCCACTCTGTAACAGAGTTAACAAAAATGGATAAAAGTCCAGACGTAGCTAAGGTTTGGAATTTTGAGAGACCTATGATAATCCAGGGAGGAAAAAAATATTACCAGTAAAGGAGGAGAACTGGTCTCAGACTTGAAATATTAGGTACCAAAAAATAATGAAGCAATATCTAAGGTGTTTAAGGGGGGTTTGAGACTCATCCCTTCTACCACCTGCCAAAGCAGGTGGTTTTTATTTATAAAGACAATGAAAACAATATCAGATATATAAGGACTCTGGTAGTATCCATTCTTCATACTCTATCATAAAAAAATTACTAAAAGTTTAATCCACTGGAATACAATTTAAAGAATTATAAGTTAGGAAGTCACAATGCCAGAGGAATAATAGTAAATACAGAAACTACTTGAAAATGGAATTAATTTTAAATAAATATCATAGATATGATTTGAAAAAAAAAGATGCAGATGTTAACATTTTAAAAAGAGAAGGTATAGAATGTAACAAAACCAACAATGACAATAAAATATGATAATCTCAAATCATACTAAAAGAAGAAAATATGGGAAAAAAAAGCAAGGGAAGAAGTCAATGAGTGTATTGGGACAATCTCAGCTCACTGCAATCTGCCTCCCAGGTTCAAGTGATTCTCATATCTCAGGTTCCCAAGTAGCTGAGACCACAGATGTGTGTCACCACACCAGGCCAATTTTTGTTTTTAGTAGAGATGGGGTTTTACCATGTTGGCCAGGCTGGTCTTGAACTCCTGGCCTCAAGCAGTCGGCCCGCCTTGGCCTCCCAAAGTGCTGGGATTACAGGTGTGGGCCACAGTGCCCATCAGATGGGTGTATTTCTTAACCCTATATAGGAAAGAGAAAATTTTTAAAAAATCAATTGATACAGTACTTAGAAAAATATAGGCTTACACTTTGTTTTTTACAACCTTAAAAGTTATCACTAATAAAAATAAAAGCAAACTATGTAACCTTCAAATTAGTGGAGAAGCAAAATAAAGCAAAAAATAAAAAGTAATTAGAAGATAAAAAAGAACGCGTAAAACAAAGTATCAGAAATAAGGCCAACCATGCTTGACATGGTAATAATTATAAATGGCATAAAGTTAATTTGATGAAACATATATCAGATTGGCTCCCAAACAAAAATGGAACTATATACTATCAAGAAGAGACACACCTAAAATGCAGTGCCTCAGAAAAACTACAATTACAAGAATGAACAAAATATTCTCTAGAAATGAAAATGTAAGGAAAGTTGGGCTGCAATATTTTAAGAAGATGTGGATTTTAAAATATAAAATATTATATTTATCATAAGTAGAATGGTATGTTATAATAAAGGGAATTACCAAAAAGTGAAAGTATAATTTTCATCAACCTGCATGTACAGAATATCACAGCATAACAATAGAGAAACTAAAAAATGAGAAATGTATGGAGAAACATGAAAAGATAAAAATAAAACATAACCAAATAAAAAGATAATAGATACATTTTTAAAAGAGTATGTGATTAAAAAACCTCAGTTGCTCAATCTCATATCAGATTATAAAAGATGAAAGATAGCTAGTTGCACATGTATTTAAGGATGTGGTGAAATGTTTCTTTTCAAATACTTCAAACTGTTAAAATCTTTCTGGTGGCAATTTTGGCAACGTGCATCAAAATTCTTTCAAAAAGTAGAGCCACTCCAGTTAGCAACAATGTATTGTATATTTTAATGTAGCTAGAAGACTTGGATTGTTCCTAATACATAGAAATGATACATACTCCAGGTGATGGATACCTCAAATACCCTAACTTGGTCATTACAAATTCTATGCATGTAATGAAAAATCACATGCACCAAATAAATATGTAAAATATTATATATAAAAAATATTTTAATCATCAATACTTTTAATCCATTTGTGCTATATCTAAAAAGTTATCTAAAATAATAGGACATATGCCTGGATAGATTTAAACATTCATAAGAGTGCTAAGATTCCTATTTTCCAAGAAATGTACTGGTTTGAATCAAAAGATTTAAATGCTAAGCTGAAACATCCTCCCCAAATGCTAGAAGAAGATATAGAAGAATCTTTAACCTTTAAAAGAGTTCGAAGTGAATTACATATCCAATAAGAAAAGATTGCTCCAGGTGTATGGACTTTTCCCTTTTCTGTTTTCCTTGCCTGGACCTCTGGCCTCCCTATTTGCATCCAGATTTCTTACTTCCACTTCACTCAAGTATCAGCTCCAAAGTTCCCTTCCCTTCCCACCATATATAAAAACCTGGCCCCTATCTGACCCTGTCCTGCTGCGCAACATCACACGTTCTAAATATACACTTAAAAGTACATATGTTGGATAAATTCCTGGAATTTCCTAGGTTTAATGTATACAAATTTAAACTACCTTTATGGTGATTGTCAAGGTCCTCTCCAAACAATTTTAACAACTTGTTCTTTCTGCAACGATGTACTAGACTGCTTGTTTCTTTCTATCATACCTGTGGTAGATGATGTTACTCTTTTAAATCTTTTTCAAACTTCTAGGTGAAAAATGGCATCTTACTGTTTTAATGCACTTTGATTATGAGTGAGATAAACATCTTTATAGAAGTCTTGGCTATTGTGTTTCTTTTTCTGTGAGCTGTCTATTCCTGCTGTTTATTCATTTTTCTATTGTGCTGTTCATCTTTTTGAGTCCATTTATAAAAGCTATATACACATTAAGGAAATAAGTTGTTTATTATCTGTGACTGTGTGTCCCCCTCCTGACCTCCATTTATTTGTCACTTGCCTTTTGACTTTGTATATTTCTATTAAAAAGTCTTAAGTTTTTTGTAGTCAAATTTTTATTGGCAGGACATTTTAATATTCTAGAAATTTCTGTGATCTTTACAGCATTCTGCCCTACTCTTTCCTACCTTGTCACCATTAAATAGCTTCATACCTGCGCAATATACCTCTTGACTGGAAAAAAATAATCCCAGAAGGCAGCAGAATTCCATGTTGAGCTGAATCTGTGTTCAACAGTGGGATTCACACCTATTTGAGAGACTGTTGGAGGGTCCTACCATGAAGGCTTGAGGTTTTCCTCTTGGAAAATAACATGATCCAGCAAGAGAAGTTTAGACCAACAAACCTGGCCCTGTAATAGGCCTCAGTTTCCAGAAGGGAAGAACCCACTTCCCTTGAGACTCATTTCTGGGTCATAAAGGGATGATTTTATGAGCAAAAATCCCTGTTATTACTGTAGCCTGCAGGAGGGGAAAGCAGCACTGTTTGGGTATGTGTTTTTCTAATAGTATGTAACATAAATGGTGAAAGAAAGCATTCTCTTGTTCTGAGAACATTGCATAATTCTGATGCCCATCAAGGGCTCCAGAGCACTGGCAGCTTTGGCAGGGGTATATGCAAATGATTACAGCTTGCTCTGTGCTTGGCTGAAGCAGCTGTGAAAAGCAGAAGCAAGATTTCTTAGTGGAGGGGACAATGGGGTGTTACATGTGATGACAGCACCACAAATTACAAATTACACTGATCTTGGGAGATGGTTGGTGATAACCTGGAGGGTGAGTAAGAGGGAGGAATCTAGAGATAGGCAGAGAAAGAGAGGGAGCTAACACTAGATTTAGCCATCTTTATGGAAAAGTTTGAATGATTTACACATAAGACAACCAAGCTTGAGAAAAGTAGTTCGTTTTAAATAGAATTTAAAAAACTTAAACACTAAGGCTATTGTGGCCTATGTGAGAAAAAGATACTGGGAAAGGAAATAAAAGGAAATGTATTAGTCCATTTTCGCTCTGCTAATAAAGACATACCCGAGACTAGGCAATTTACAAAAGAAAAAGGTTTAATGGACTTACAGTTCCACATGGCTGGGGAGGCCTCACAGTCATGGTAGAAGGCAAGGAGGAATAAGTCACATCTTACGTGGATGGCAGCAGGCAAAGAGGGAGAGCTTGTGCAGGGAATTCCTCTTTATAAAACCATCAGATCTGATGAAACTTATTCACTGTCATGAGAACAGCACGAGAAAGACCTGCTCCCATGGTAATTGAATAATTACTTCCCATCAGGTCTCTCCCACAACACGTGGGAATTCAAGATGAGATTTGGGTGGGGAAACAGCCAAACCATATCAGGAAATCGAAGGCAACTCATAAAAATGTGGTTGAAATGTCAGATGAGATAAGGGAAAGTACCATCAAAATGACCATAAGCTAACTTCATAATGTTGCATGAGCCTGAAATTATTTAAAGTATGATCACTGTTGTCATGTTTGCTTTGATTTTGTTGTCGTTTTTTGCCTAGCCAGAGTTGTTCTGAATATGAGTGACAGTGCTGATGACCCTTGGGCCAACTCTCACTCGACAAGAAGGCAGGACAGGAGCCATCCACCACCTCAATCTGCACTTCATGTCGATTCTGGGGTGGCAGCATGTGCAGACCTGGTGGTGACGGGCATCCAGTGCTCTGAGAGGGTCTATCCCATCAGTCTTCCATTTGGCAGCCAGTATGGATAAAGCAAGATGCTTCAAGTAGGCAGTATGTATAGACCCAGATAAAGGGGAGTAAGAAGTCACTGTAAGCCATTCTAAGTGTCACCCAATAGGTTACAAGCTCCCTGAGATGATAGACTGTACGATGTTTTTTTTTCCTTTTTAAATTATCATTCTTCTACTGTGCCTGGCAAAGTGTAGGCTTTCAATACACATTTGGTGAACTGATGACAGAATTCATTCATGGCAGTACAGCACAAACACTAGGAAGCCCTGCCTGAAGAGCAAGGCCATCGGAAACCAAGCCTTGGCTGACATTGTAAAGAACCAGGGTGTGGCCACCTCTAGAACTCAACTCTTGTTTTGCTGTCAATAAAGGTAGGAAGAAAGTGGGTAAGTTTGAGGAAACACCACTAAAATGCTATAAGATTGATTCTTTTCTGTAATGCAGATGAGATCAGGAGGATATGCTATGATTGAATTTTACATAATCACAATCTTATTATTAGACAGAATGTCAACCTCTTTATCAAATCTGGGAAGCCAAGAAGTAGGATCACTTCATATAACTTAAAATAAGTAGTTTTAAATATATAGAGTAAGTAGTCAATTTATGGAAGTCATTATCTAAGATATAGTGTGGTTAAGAAAGAGGAAGATTTAGTCAAATAGTTAAACTAATTTGTATAATTTTTAAGAAAAATCTAGGATATTTGAAATATATTACTAAGTGTTTTAAGGTTTATTATTGAGTTCAGAATAAGTTTACATAAATTTGTAGATAAAGACTCAAAAGGTAGTTAAGAAGGGATGTGGCTGAGTGCCAGCTAGGGAGCCAAAGTGCCTCATTTCAATGCCCTACTCCATGATCAATGGCTTTGAGTAAAGTGGCTTAATGCTTTTTACCTGAGCTCCCTGATCAGTAGTACTGGGATAATGTACCATTTGTATAAGGACACATATATGGCAGTATGAAACATTGTCTAGAATATAGTAAAGATTTAATAGATATTAGCTACTAATAAAGAAAACCAGATTGCTTGAGGCATAATCTTTTTTTAAAAGAATTATAACAACTGGTTGACATTCTCTCACAAAATTTTCCTCTGAAGTAGAGATGAAAGATAAAACAAGACTTGGCCAGCATGAGTGATGCCATTTCTGCTCTGATCTTGCTCATTAAATAGCTTAATCTCTCACATCCAGTGAACAGAATATAGCAGCTCAATGGGTAGTGAAAGGTCAGGTGTAGAGTCACCATCATTAGCAAATAAAACTACAGAATGCTCAGTTAAATTTGAGTTTTAGATAAATTATAAATGTTTTGGTATAAGTGTACCCCATGCAATATTTAGAACCTAGTCATGTTATGCTAAAATATTTATTTGTTGCATATTTGAAATTCAAATTTAATTAGGTATCCTGTATTTTATCTGGCAATACAAGTCAGGTGTGCAGCTAAAGCACTCAGGCAGTGTCTGCAGGTTTATGAGGCCATCACATCTTTGGGAGACTGAGTCTCAACCTCATGACCTAATATAGTCTTATTTTTTCCATTCTGAACCATGTTTTACTCACATCCCTGCCCACATCCTTTTTTTTTTTTTTCAATTTAGAGGCTTAAAAATAGTGCATTTTGTCTTTTGGCTAACGTGCGACAGACTTTAAGCTCTAGTTTGATTTTTGGCAAATGATAATATCTAATACGATAAATTGATAAGTATGCCCTGGGAAGATAAATGGTCTACACCTTGCAATTTACTAAATGTTTAGTATAGATGAAAGGAAATGCATTTTGAAATTTGCAAATGGCATTTACACAATTTGTGGTGTCCTTTGTATTGCCAATATGTTTAATGTGATGATTTGTGCGATCATGCCATTCAGAATCCTCAAACTCTAAGGCAACCGTCATGAAAGTTCACTCTCTTTATCTAAAAAGGAACTAAGTTATTTCTCCCTGTCCTCCAATTATTTTTATTGATTAAATACATATAAGATTTGCCATGTTAGCCAGTTTTAAGTCTACAGTTTGGTAGCATTAAGTACCATTTGCATTGTTGTACAACCATCACCACCTTCCATCTCCAGAACTCTTTTTATCTTGTAAAAGTGAAACTCTATACCCATTAAACAATAACTTTACCTTACCTCCTCCCTGTTGCTCTTGGCAACCACTGTTCTACTTTTTGTCTCCATGATTTTGGCTATGCTAAGTACCTCATATAAATGAAATCTTACAGTATGTGGTTTTTTTGTGTGTCTGGCTTATCTCACTTGGCATAATGTCCTCAAGATTCATCTATGTTGTAAGCATAGGTCAGAATTTCATTCCTTTTCAAGGCTGTATAATATTCTATTGCATGTAGATACCACATTTTGCTTGTGCATTCATCTGTCATGAATACTTGAGTTGCTTCCCTGTTTTAGCTATTGTGAATAACGCTGCTATAAACATGAGCACGCAAATACTCTCCACGATCTTGCTTTCAGTTCATTTGGGTATATACTCAGAAGTAAAATTGCTGGATCATATGGTAATACTATTTTTAGCCACACTGTTTTCCACAGTGGCTGAACCATTTTACATTCCCACCAAAAGTGCACAAAATTTTTAATTTCTCCATATTCTCACCAACACTTATTATTTTCTGTTTTTTTTTAATAGTAGCCATCCTAATGAGTGTGATGTGTCACCTCATTATAGTTTTGATTTACATTTCCCTACTGGTTAGTGACATTGAGCATCTTGTCATGTGCTTATTTGCCACTTACATATTGTCTTTGGAGAAATGTCTACTTAAGTCCTTTGCCCATTTTTTATCAGGTTGTTTACTTTGTTTTAAGTGAGTTTTAGGAATTCTCTATATACTCTGGATATTAATTTCTTATCAGATATTTTATCTGCAAATATTTTCTCCTATTCTGCACATTGCCTTCTTACTCTGTTTATAGCGCCCTTTGATGCACAAAACTTAAAAAATTTTCATGAAATTCAATTTGTCTATTTTGTCACATTTTGCCTGCACCTTTAGTACCATATCTAAAATATCACTGCCAAATCCAATGTCATTAAGCTTTTGTCCTATGTTTTTTTATAAGTGTTTTATGATTTTAGGTCTTTCGTTTAGGTATTTGGTCCACTTTGAGTTAATTTTTGTATATGTTGTTAGGTAAAGATCCAACTCGTCTTTTTGCATGTAGATATCCAATTTTTCCAGCACCATTTGCTGAAAAGACTATCCTTTTCCCATTGTATAATCTTGACATCCTTGTCAAAAATCATTTGGCCATATATGCAAAGGTTATTTCTGGCATCTCTATATTATTCCATTGGTCTATATGTCTGTCTTTATGCCACTACCACACTGAGTGGATTACTATAACTTTGTGGTAAGTTTTGGAATCAGGAGTGTGAGTCCTCTAACATTGTTCTTTTTCAGATCCGTTTGGCTATTTGGGATCTCTTGAGATTTTGTTTGAATTTTAGGATGGTTTTTTCAATTTCTTCAAAAACCAACCTTAGGGTTTTGATAAAGATTGCATTGAATTTGTAGATTAGGTAGTATGGATGTCTTAACACTATTAAGTCTTTCAATCCATGAATATGATATGCATTCCAATTTATTTATGTCTTCATTTTTTTCATCAATGTTTTATAGTTTAATTGTACAAGTTTTTCACCTCCTTGTATGAGGTAATTCCTAAGTATTTTTTTCTTTCTGATGCTATTGTAAATTAAATTGTTTTTGTAATTTCCTTTCCAATTGTTCATTGTTTGTAGAAATGCAGCTAATATTTGCATGCTGACATTGTATCTTGGTACTTTGCAAAATTCATTTATTAGTTCTAACAGCTTTTTGGGGGTGGAATCTTTAGGGGTTGCTTCATATAAAATCATGTCATCTGTGAACAGAGATCATTTTACTTCTTCCTTTCCAGTTTGTATGCTTTTATTTCTTTGTCTTGCCTAATTGCTTTGGCCAGAATGTCTAGTACTATGTTGAATGGAAGTGGTAAAAGCAGACACTGTTGCCTTGTTTCTGATCTGAGGGAAAGTTTTCAGTTTTTCACCATTGAGGATGATATTTGCCTTGGGTTTTCATATATGGCTTTTATCATGTTGAGGTAGTTATTTTGTTCCTACTTTGTTGACTGTTTTTTTTTTTTTTCCCAAGAAAGGGTGTTAAATTCTATCAAAAGTTTTTTTCTGCATCAAAATTGGGATGATTATGTGTTTTATTCCCCTTCATTCTGTTTACATGATTATTACACTGAATTTTTTTGTGTTGAACTACCCTTGCATTGCATAAATAAATTCCACATGGTCATGGTGTATAATCCTTTTAATATGGTGCTGAATTCAATTTACTATTTTGTTGAGGATTTTCACATCAACTTTCTAGAGGGATATTGCTCTGTAGTGTCTTTTTTTTTTCTTGTAGTGTTTTCGTCTGGCATCTTATTTCTGTAGAAACAGTAGTAATGTCCTCTTTTCTGGTTTTAGGAAATTGAGCCTTCTTTCTTTTAAAATCAATCTAGCTAACAGTTTGTCAATTTTGTTGATTTTTTCAGAGAACCAACTTTTGTTTTTCATTGATTTTTTTATATTTTTTTTCTACTCTGTATTTCATTTATCTTGATTCTAATCTTTATTATTTCCTTCCTTCTTCTAGCTTTGGGTTTAGTTTGTTCTTTCGTTAGTTTCTTAAATTGTAAAGTTAAACTGTTAATTTGAAATCTTTCTTGTTTTGTAATGTAAACATTTATAAGTATAAATTTCTCCTTTGCCACTGCTTTAGCTATGTCTCATGAGTTTTGATATGTTGTGTTTTCATTTTCATTCTTCTCTAATTATTTTATCATTTCCTTTGTGATTTGATCTTTGATCCATTGTTTGTAGAAGAGTATCTTGTTTAATTTTTACGATTTTGTGAATTTTCTAGTTTCATTTTTGTAACTGATATCTAACTTTATTCCATTGTGCTCAAAAAAGACACTTTGTATAATATCTTAATAAATCTATTGAGACTTAATTTGTGGACTAACATGGGCTATCTTAGAAAATGGCTCATGTGCACTTGAGAAGAATGCGTATGCTGGTGTTATTGGGTAGAATGTGTGTATATGTACACTAGATCTGGTTGGTCTATTATTTTGTTTAAGTCCTCTGTTTCTTTATTTATCTTCTATCTGCTTGTTCTACCCATTATTGAAAGTAGGGTATTAGAGTATCCAATTATTATTGTAGAACTATTTCTCCCTTCAGTTTTGTCAGTTTTTATTTTATGTATTTTGATGGTCTCTTATTGGGTGGGTAAATGTTTATAATTGTTATATCTCCTTACTGTATTTAAACTTTTAGTAATATATAATGTCCTTTTTCCCTGGTAAACTTTTTTGATTTAAAGTGTATTTTGTCTGATACTAGTATAGACACCCATTTCCCTCTTCTGGTTACTGTTTGCGTGGAATATCTTTTTCCAGCCTTTCACTTTAAGTCTATTTGTGTCTTTGGATCTAAAGTGAGTCTCTTGTAGACAACATATAGTTGGATCATTTAAAAACATCTATTCTGCTAATCTCTATCTTTTGACTGGATAATTTAATCAATTTACATTGAAAGTAATTGCTGATAAGGAGGTTCTTCTGTCATTTTGCTGCTGGTTTTCTATATGCCTTATAATTTTTTGTTCCTCATTTCCTGCATTATGAATTTCTTTTGTTTTTAATAAATTTCTTCATAATGAAATCTTTAAATTCCTTTCAATTTCCTTTTGTATATATTCTATAGATAGTTTCCTTGTGGTTAACATGAGGACTACATTTAATATCCTGAAGTTATAACACTCTAATTTGAATTTATAGCCACTTAACTTCAATTGCATAAAAAAAACCTCTGCTCTTTTAACAGCTCTGTCTCTATTTAGTTGTTGATGTCATAAAATCACTTGTTTATGTGGTTGTGTGCCCCAAAATATATGCTAATAATTCTTTGAATTATAATTATTCAAATAATTGTATTATTCTCTTATGTAAAAAACAAAATGTTGAGTTGGAAACTGAAGTTACAATAATACTAGCTTTTATATTAATATATTTTTAATGTATTAATCTCTTCAATCATGTAGAAAACAAAATTAATGTTAGCTTTTATAATTGCCCATGTATTTAATTTTACTGAGATCTTTTTTATCGGGTTTTGAGTTATTGTCTAGTGCCCTTTTATTTTACTTTGCAGGACTCTGTTGAGCATTTCTTGCAGCGTAGGTCCAGTGGTAACAAACTTCCTTAGCTTTTGTTTATCTGGGAATGTTTTTATTTCTCCCTTATTTTTGAAGGACTGTTTTGCAGGATATAAGATTCTTGGTTGATAGACCTTTTTCTTTTAGCATTTTGAATATGTTGGCCCACTACCTTCTGGACCCCAATGTTCTGTTGAGAAATCTGCTGATACTTTTATTGAGAGTCTCTTGTATGTGATGAAGTGCTTCTCTATTGCTGCTTTGAATATTATCTCTTTGTTTTTCAAAAGTTCGATTATAATGTGTCTTGATTTGGGTCTATTTGAGTTAACCTTACTTGGAGTTTATGGAGCTTCTTGGGTGTTCATGTCTTTCATCAAATTTTGGATGTTTTTAGCCATTAGTTCTTCAAATATTATTGCTGCCCCTTTCTCCTTATCTCTTTCTCTGGCTCCCAAAATGTGTACATTAGCCTGGTTGGTGATACCTCACAGTTCCCTTAGGCTATGTTCACTTTATTTTAATATTTTTCTTCTATTCTTTATGATTTTCATTTTCCTATTTTCAAGTTTTCTGTTTTTTTCTTACTCCTGCTCAAATCTGCCTTTGAATCACTCTAGTGAATTTTACATTTTAGTCATTGTACTTTATAGCTTCAGAATTTCTAATCGATTTCTTTCTTTCTTTTTTTTTTTTTTTTTTTTTTAAGATGGAGTTTAGCTCTTGTTGCCTAGGCTGGAGTGCAATGGTGTGATCTTGGTTCACTGCAACCCCTGCCTCCTGGGTTCAAGTGATTCTCCTGCCTAAGCTACCTGAGTAGCTGGGGTTACAGGCACATGCCACCATGCCCAGCTAATTTTATGTTTTTAGTAGAGATGGAGTTTCACCATGTTGGCCAGGCTGGTCTCAAACTCCTGACTTCAAGTGATACGCCCACCTCGGCCTCCCAAAGTGCTGGGATTATGGAGCATGAGCCACTGCATCCAGCCTCTAACTGGTTTCTTTTTAGGTTTTCTATCAGTTTATAGACATTTCCATTTTGTTGATACATCTCTTTTTGACTTTTTGCACATCTTCCTTTAGTTCTTTGAGCATCTTAAGGCAATTCTTTTTTTTAAATTTTTCTTTCTTCTTTTTTTTCGAGGTGGAGTCTCTCTGTCATCAGGCTGGAGTGCAGAGGCATGATCTCAGCTCACTGCAACCTCCAACTCCCTGGTTCAAGGAATTCTTCTGCCTCAGCCTCCTGAGTAGCTGGGATTACAGGCATGTGCCACCACGCCCAGCTAATTTTTGTATTTTTAGTAAAGACAGGGTTTCGCCATGTTGCCTAGGATGGTCTAGATCTCCTGACCTCATGATCTACCACCTCAGCTTCCCAAAGTGCTGGGATTACAGGCATGAGCCACCACACTCAGCCACAGCAATTTTTTAAATGTTTTTTTTCTAGTATATCTGCCATCAGTTCTTTTTAAGGGACACTTTCTATGTTTGTTTGTTTTCCCCTTGAATGGGTGATAGTTTTCTGTTTTATTTTTTAATATATCTTGTGATTTTTATTTAAAACTAGACATTAGAATTAATGTGGTAACTCTGGAAATCAGATTCTCTGGTTTCCCTGGCGTTTGCTGAGTTTTTAAAAAAATTTGCTTTAGTTCTAATTTTGGTGGTTATAGACTGTCTCTATGCCACGTATAAGCCTAAGATGTAAACTTAATGTCTTCTCAGGTCTTTACTGAGCCTGTGTCTTTTCCTAAACATACACAATCACTTTTTAGTTTCCCCATATATACAGTCATTTTAGAATATCCTAGTTTTTACTGTTAGGCTGTTAAAAAGGAAAAGAGAAAAATGAAGAAAGGGAAGGTGATGGTTCTTTAAATCCCCTGGAAGTCACTTCAGCCAGAGATGGAGGAGTTTGTGTCAATGAGGGAGGGTGAAACAACAGTGGCCACCTGCCTCTTTGACTGCACCTCTGTGATGAGAAGCAGGAATTAGCAATCGGAGCACAAATTACCAATATTTGGAGGACAGGCATCATTTTTCCTACCTTGGCTCCTATAAGCTGCGTGCAGATTGCTCCAGAAATGTGTGCATAGCTGCCTGCCATGGGGCTGGGAGTAGGAGTGCGTAGCTGCTACTATGCTAAGAGTCAAAATTGATGAAAATTAACTGCAATTTACCACATAAGCCTATCTCTGGAAGTTGTAAATCTTCAATAAACTCCAGAGTTCCAAAATAGATACATCAGACAGATTCTATCAGTGCAGTTGTTGTCAGACTCCTGGGGTTTCCTACATGACCATCTTCCCAGAATCCTCAATTGGGACTATTATCTCTTAATGAGAAGGAAAGCCAGAACCACAAAGGGAAAGCCTATTTAAAGAAAAATTGTTGACTACTGGGCATGATAATAACATTTTGTTTTCTGTTGGCAATTATTTGAAGAAATGCTTTAACTTGTCAGTGTCAGAGAAGAGGTGGGGAGTATAAAGATCATATATTACTTATAGGGATTTTCTTAATATTATATTGACTTATCTGAAAAAATAATAATTACAAAAATTATTTTTCTATTTTGATGCTGCCTTTTTAGAGCTCAAGACATTTTCCAAAATATCTTTCTTCTCAAAGGGGTGCCCTTGTGAGTCAAGTAGGTTTCTAACACCCAGTCTTGCCTAGGCCTTTAGATCTGGGGTCAGCCAGGGTTCCAGCAAGTGAATCTTTCTTCATTAAGGCCTGTGTTTACATCTGAAAATGAAACCTCTTTATAACTTTAGAGGAATAATTTAGTACTTACTTTCCACATAGGCTTATTCCTGAAATCTAGCAGAATATCCGCAGGATAAAGAAAATAGAGTGAATGAGAGAGAGGGAGAAAAAATGAATAACAGCTAGGTTACATGGTTGATGTACTTGCTTGGGTATGTTGTGGAAAGGGAGAAATGGAATCCTCTGCCACAGCCTTGACAAGACAGGTAAGTTGTTTAAAGAAAGCAAGGCTGGGCGCGGTGGCTCACACCTGTAATCCCAGCACTTTAGGAGGCCAAGGTGGGCGGATCACGAGTTCAGGAGATTGAGACCATCCTAGCAAACACGGTGAAACCCCATCTCTCCTGAAAATACAAAAAATTAGCCAGGCGTGGTGGCAGGCACCTGTAGTCCCAGCTACTCAGGGAGGCTGAGGCAGGAGAATGGCATGAACCTGGGAGGTCGAGCTTGCAGTGAGCAGAGATTACACCACTGCACTCCAGCCTGGGTGACAGAGCAAGACTCTGTCTCAAAAAAAAAAAAAAAAAAAAAAAAAAAACAAAACAAAGACAGAATAGGAGGTTTGACCATTAAATAACATTAAATAATGTGGACTTAAGAAACAAAACAGAACCATGAAAAGTCATACTTAAGGCATTTATCACCCAACATGTTCAATAAAAGGTCTGTGGTCACTGTGCTTAAGAGCATGTCAATTAATTTACTTTGTCACACTGTCTATGGTCAGTGCCAGGCGTCATGTCATCTCACATTTTGATGAGACTGGAATAAAAAGGGTAGGAGATGTCAGTTCTCACCCCCATGATTTTGTGCATATCTGTGACACCAAAAAGCACCTTGCAGCGATGATTGTATTTTTCAGTTTTGCAGGACTTCTTAGAATGTCAGGAAACATAATAGACATATTAAACTGGAGACAAATTGAGTTATTTAAAACTCAAATGTGGGCTTCTGGGGATCATTTCTCAATCAGTTTCTCTCTCTCTTCTCTCTGTTTCCCTGCAGAACTTCAGAGCAGAAAATAGGAAGTCAAGGCTTTGATGATAGGACTAAAACTTGCATTTTGGCTTCTCCTCTAACATAACTATTGGTAATAACTTCCAGCATGTTTGAGGAGGAGTGCTTCTTCCCACTCTTGATTTTTTCTTTCCTGTGGTTGCAGTTCCATTAGCATTTCACTTTTTGCCTGCTTCTAGCTTCTCACTCACATTCTGTAGAGGAGATGTGACCTAATCTCACTGGGGATTTGAGAAAGAGAAACTCATCAAGTAAACTATAATTTTTTCCTTCCCCTTTCTCTTAGAAGCAAACCTACCCACAGAGGTCATTTGCCCTTATCTATGTGGTAAGTTAAGTAGTAAGTGTTGGGAAGTTTTGTGGTTACAACCTGGGATGGGAAGTCTGTATGTATTAAGGATTTAGCATAAGAAAGTTCACTTCCTTACAGACACATCTATCTTCTTCAGTATCATCATTATCATGATAAAAGTGTTACTCTATGTACCAAACATTTATGATGTTATGCAATTATTGACATGTGTTTTTTTTTCATTTAACCTTAAAACCTGCCGATGAGATAGGTGCTACTGTTACCCATTTTACATGTGAGAAAATGGGAACAGAGAGGCTAAAAAACTTGCTCAAGGTCACAAATAGCAGCTATTGGATAGCTGGTAAATGATAGAGACAGGACCTACGGCAAAGTGGACTGCCCTAGACCACCCTGATATACCACCTCACATATTAATTCCACACCTGTAATTTCCATTTGACTACACTACTTTCTCTAGGTCTCTCAATTTTTTTCAAAAATTATGAAAAGTAGTTCACTTGTGATGCAAAATATAATGCTTGCTAAGTCCTTTTATTTTCCTGAATGTTCTTTGGTGTCTTTTGTCAGTGTGAAAGTTGAAGAGCATCCTGCAGAGCAATCACAAGAAAAATAAAATCAAAGGGAAAAGGTGACAAGTCACAGCCAGTGCATTTTCTTATCCTGAAATCTGAAACAGAAAGCTATCAAAGCAGGAGCTGGGAATTGTGTGCAGGATAGGGAAATAAATGAACCCCCTAAATAAAGAATTCTGTCACAGAATCCTGTGGTACAATGAGAATCAACCCCAAATGCTATTTGGAAAGAAAATTACTAGATTTTTCTTTTATGATGTTTTATGAGAATAGCTTCAAAAACAGATTGAAAACATTCTCAGGCAACAGCAGCATGAGAATGGGATGCCGGTTTTTGTGGCACGTGCGTACTTAGCAGTAAAGCATTCATAGAAAACACAGCTGTCTTTTAGATCCATCTGGCTAGGGGGCACGCCTTCAAGATTTGACTGCTGGGAAATTGCATGTTATTTATGTATGTAGGAGAAAAGTAGGCAACTTGCAGTGTGAGTACTTCGATTTCCTGACACCAGAAGATTGTAACGTGAAGATGCAGCATTATAGATTAGGGATCCAAGTGCAAAGCATGACAAAGCATGGCTAATTTTGTATCGTTAGCTATTAAAAGTCTTGGAAGAAATTTAGGTGTAAGACCGTTTGGAAATTGTTAGATATTTGGAAGATGGTCATAAAGAATTCTCTCCTATCAACCTTGCTTTATGAAAAGTAAGAAAAACACAGAAGAAGCTAACTAAAAAGCCAAGTTCCCACCTACAGGGTTCATGCAGATTTACACCTCTCAAAAGAAAGCCACAACCTGGATTTCATTTCTGCTGTAGAGAGGTTCATTATGGTTAGGGTAGATAGTATAAATGCCTTAAGCCAAAGTACAGTTAAGGATATCACAAAGATGCTAAATACACACTTGATTCATAGAAGACACACATGGAAATAAATCTAGTATTAACTTTTCAGTCTATGGAAATCTTTTTTGAAGGTATTGAGAGTTATGGTGACCTCACTGCTCAGAAGAGGAATGAAGTTAACTTCAGCATTAGGAAACCTGCATCTAACTACAGTCTGTAAATGCAGCACTGTGGACCAGTTGAGGAAAAGTCTGTAGTTGGGTGCTGGGTAGGGTTTCTCTTTGAAGACAGGTAGGAAAGAAGACTTTAGATTTGAATGTTGGCAGAGGATTAGTCTTGTGAGAAATAGAGGTTTAAAAGCGAATGCCTTTCTCAAGAGAATCAAGTGAAAAGAAGGTATCAAGAAATCACAAAGAAATCATTTGCATTGGTGGGCTGCACATGATAGACAAGAACTCAGGGGCAGTTGGGGCCAGGTCAGGGTTCAGATTTCAGGTACCTGAAGGAGTGACGGCTTTTGAGACTTTGACATAAGACTTCTCATCCTGTCCCTTAAGGGAAACTTGGTCTTGCAGAAGCAGTGACTAGAGAGAGATTGACACAAGGTAACCCATCTGGCCATTGCTTTCCCAAATAAAATCACCTGAGTTTCTTTTCAGATTAAGATAACTGTGAGGTAAGTCGTACAAACAATAAATAAAACATGATTCCAAATGTGGAAGAAATCACTGGGGCTGCAGGACAGCAGAGAATGCTTGGGGCATGAGTTAGGGACTTGGTCCAAAGGCTGAGTAGGACAGAAGCAAGATCAGAGAGAGAAGGCCAGTTATGAAGAGGTGAGTGCTGATATAGGCAACGGGCACAGGGAGTCTCCTCAATCACAATTTCCTTTCATCTACTTGTATTGAGAAAATCTGTTTGGCTAAACAAGCTCATCTTCTGATATCCAATTATCTTAATACATGGTATCTTAGTTTGGGTCTCTTAGAAGTAGACTCTGAGACAAAAATTTGGGTGCAAGTAGTTTATTTGGGAGATACAAGGAACACTAGTATGAGAGAGAAGTGAGACAGAGAAAGTAAACCAGCCAATAAGGGGTGCATCATGGTACCCTCCCAATCATAGTGGAAGGCTAGAATTTAATCCTACAGGAGAATTCGAGGAAATACATGAAACATGCTTTTTATAATTCTCTAACCTAATAAGGAGGGAGCCGAGGTCTTTACATACTAATTCTCTAGAGTCATTGGTTGAGGGCTGTTCCAGGCTGGTATTAATTCCCTAGCACTTTTGGTTTCTTTCATGCACAGTTCAGTCTTCACAGTCCTGGAAGCAACCTCAGTCCCAGGCATATGGGTACTGGCACGTATCTACTATTAGTGGATTAAGCTGATTAGTCAGTTTAATTCTGTGTGAATTATTTGAATCCAGTTGCCCTTTTTTTTTAATTGTTTCTAAATAAGAGGGTCAGCATTTTGATAGGCTTAAATGAAACATGTATAATTTATGCCTTGACAACCTGGACAAGACAGCAGAGTTTGAGTTAATCTTTGCATGTCAGTCAGTGCCTCATAGCTAGTATATTCCTAATGACTGGTGGTTGAATTGTATTTAAAGGTGTTGCAAGGGAGGTGGAAAGACCACATTAAAAGACAAACTCCAATAGTTCTACTATTTTTTTCCCTGAGTCTACAAACCATGCCAGATCCTTAACAAAGGTAGATATTCTTGGAATTTCATAAATGGCACCATTTGAAAAACAGAGTGTTTAGTAAATATTGAAAAATAATAATGAGATAATTTGTGTATTTCCCACCATCTGGGAGTTTTCACACTAGTATTCAGCTTTCAGGCTCTTATTCATGCTCTTCTATTTAATTATGCTCTTTGTATGAACATAAATAATTCTTTTCACTGAAGCAAATTCTTAAATATTCTCATTATTTTTAATCTTGAAAATTAAAATAGGAATTATATGATTTCATATTCTTGAAGTTATTCCTTCTCCTTTTACTTTCAAATCATTTTATATTAATTACTTTGGGGGATTAATGCTCATTATTTGATTCCATGTTTAGTAAATGATAAGATATAATCACAGTAATAATTTTTTTACTACTGAATAACTTTCATTCTTTAGCCCTTGTACAGTACACAGTGTAGTTGTTTTTGGAATTTGTGATTGATCCTTGGATTTTTAAGTAGAGGTTCTGAATAAATTATGCTCCATTCAGTAAAGGTTTTAAATGTCCAATTGCTGATGAATTTTTTTTTGTTTAGCATTAAACAAAATTAAATTAAAAAAATTTTCCTGTGAATTATTCACTGTGAATGAATGAAATTCAGCTGGGTTCTTTAAGACACATGTCATTAAAATGTGCATGCAGGATTAGAAAAATATCTTTAACACCTTTTTCATTTTATGCCTACACATTTCATACTTGATTAACTGTCATTACCTGGCATATTTCTTCGCAGTAAATTGACGCTTCTGTCCTAGACTGGTTGTATTGGTGCTGGTACAAATAAAAGTGTTATGAAGTACTAGGGAATGGCACAGAGAGAAAGTGAAGCCTAACTCACGGCTGACATTATAGGGAGTAGGCCAAAGTCAGTCAATGGTATTTTAGTTTATCAGCAGAGGTTTCCTGAAGGTCCTGGGAAATTTTAGAAAAGTCAAAAGAAAGCATGATAGACATATGGGAAGTGTGATAAGCTCCATGACACTTCAGTTTTGCTCCTGCCTCAGGATCTATGTACTTGCTTTTTAAAATCAGTCTAGCTAGCAGTCTATTTACCTTATGTGTTCTTTCAAAAACCAAATTTTTGGTTTTGTTGATCTTTTGTATGAATTTTCAGTTTCATTCAGTTCAGGTCTGATATTGGTTATTTCTATTATTCTGCTTGCTTTAGGGTTGGTTTACTCTTGCTTTACTAGTTCCTCTAGGTGGAATATTTGGTTGTTAATTTGAGATCTTTCTGACTTTTTGATGTAGGTGTTTAGCACCAGAAACTTTCCTCTTAACACTATTTAAGCTATGTTCCAGAGATTCTTGTATGTTGTATCTTTGCTTTCATTAGTTTCAAATAATTTCTTGGTTTCTGCCTTAATTTCTTTATTTATTCAAAAGTCATTCAGGAGCAGGTTGTTTAATTTCCATGTGATTGTATGATTTTGAGAGATTGTCTTGATATTGATTTCCATTTTTATTGCACTGTGGTCTTTGAGTGTGGTTGGTGTTATTTTTTTAAATTTGTTGAGAATTGGTTATGGCTGAGAATGTGGTTGCTCTTCCCTTTGCCTGGAATGCTCTTCCCGGTTGCCTCTTTCGAGTTGCCTACCTGTCTGTAGGTACTTGAGTGTGCCACTTCTGCTTTTCTTCATTTCATTGGTCTGGCTGAGGACTTTAGCATATCCCTACCAGTACTCATATTCTTCTTCTCTATAACTTTTTGTAGCCCACAAAATCTTTGTGTGGTTGTCTTCTCTTTGTCATTTTAGTCTTAGCTCAAATGTCATCCCTTTGAAGAAAACTTCCCTGACTACTATAGTTAAAATACCACTGCTCCCCATAAAAATACCCAGTTATATTCTCACCTATTGCCCTATTTTACTTTTTTTGTTACATTTATTATCTGAAGTACATTATTTACTTATTTGTGTTTTTGTTTGGGTGTTTATTGTTTACCTTTCTCTACTAGAATGTAGATTCCACATGGGTAGGAACTTAGTTTTATTCACAATTAAATCCACAGTATATACAATGTGCCATGCTAGCTACATGGCAGGTGCACGGTATTTGTGGAGTGAATAAACCTTCATCAAGTCAAGAGACTCTATGGAACAAAGCTATGGCTTCTCATCTCCTACGAGTCCGTTTTGACACAGAATCTCTTCTTCAATATAACATAAGAGTAGGGGTTTTTATTTTCCCTATTTTTAGGAGTTGTCTATAATGTGTGGCATTTGCAAAATCTCTTAATTTGTCTGATTATCTCAGACTTATAGGAACCAAGATGTGCATGCTGTTTTGTAAACTACAAGCTATGTAAATTTATTTATCAGAGGAGACTCTAGTTTTCTATTTTAGCCACAAAAAGTTAAAGACAAAAAGGACATGGAGGACTGGCAGGAATGTGCTAACAACCCTAACTAGACTAATAAAATAAGGAAAAGCAAGGGTGGTAAACTCAAATACCCAAAGAGAACAGGTAGACACTCAAAAGAAGAAACCGGCTGTAAGGATGAGGAGTTGATTTGTCTGGCTACAATGCTGTGGGCTGTAGGTCTATGTTGCCACAATTTTTAATATTTCATGTTAGAGATGGGTTTTGCTCTGTCACCCAGGCTGGAGTGCAGTGGCACAATTGCAGCTTACTGCAGCCTTGAACTGGGCTGGAGAGATCCTCTTGCCCCAGCCTCCCAAGTAGCTGGGACTACAGGAGTCCACCACCACAGTCAACTAATTTTTAAAATTTTTATAGATATGGGGTCTCACCATCTTGCCCAGGCTAGTCTTGAACTCCTGTGCTCCAGCAATCCTCCAACTTTGGCTTTCAAAATTTCTGGGGTTACAGATGGGAGTAATTTTTTTTTAAAACTAATTATTTAGCTGGGTGCTAGATATGGATTATGCCTATAATCCTAATACTTTGGGAAGCTGAGGAAGGAAAATTGCTTAAGCCCAGGAGTTTGAGACCAGCCTGGGAAACATAGTGGAACCCTGTCTCTACAAAAATATTAAAGAGTAGCTGGTAGTGGTGATGCACACCTGTAGTCCTGGCTACTCAGGAGACTGAGGCAGGTGAATTGCTTGAGGCCAGATGTTTGAGGCTGCAGTGAGCTAGGATTGCACCACTGCACTCCAACATGGGCCACAGAGTGAGACACAGCCCACCCCTCAATCAAATAAACAAAAAGTATGTAGAAGAAATTAATAAGACCTAGTATTTAATAGCACAACATAATGACTATAGTCAATAATAATTTAATTGTACATTTTAAAATAACCAAAAGAGTATAATTCTGTTGTTTGTAACACAAAGGATAAATGCTTGAGAAGATGGATATTCTATTTACCATGATCTGATTATTATGCATTGGATGCCTGTATCAAAGTATCTCATGTACCTCATAAATATATACACGTACTATGTACCAACAAAAATTAAAAATTAAAGTAATTATCTAGATTTTTCTGAAATTGCCTAAATTTTACATTTGAAATGTAAAATCAAATTTAAAAATACTGTTCAGGATAAATAAAACTTATTTGAGGTTCCTACATAACCAGCAGACTCCCAGGCTTTATCTATGAACTAAAGAAAAATCTTTAAGCAGATTACTGGACTATGCAATGATTTTGTTTTAAGAAAACTATCTACACAGGACCTGCTGCTGGCCACTGCTGCTGGTGTGCATGTGGAACCTGCCACTGCCCACTGCCGCTGGTGTCCATGTACACGAGGAACCCTGCAAACCACTGCCTCACTGCTGAAGCACTTTTGCTAGCAACCCTCATTGGAATGTTGTTGTCTTCGGATTGGGAACACTCAGCTTCTTCAGTGCAGCAGGCACTTAACCTCAAAGAGCCAGAGAAAAAAAGCCATGGGTCTGGTCCTAGCCCCCTAGGTTCAGAGTACAAACCCCAGGTGTGATTAGCTGGGCCCTGGCCCTCCCAAATTATCCAGAAATAAAGTCGATCAACAAAACCCAACTTATACCACAGTAAAAACCAACCTAAAGGGCATCAAAGATACAAAAATAAAAAAGGTCAGAGTGTTTTCTTATCTCCAGATTACTGCACAAGCTCCCCAGCAATGGCTAAATGGCATGGCTAAATGGCTGAAATGGCTAAAGTGACAGATATAAAATTCAGAATCTGGATGGCAATGGAGAGCATTGAGATTCAGGAGAAAGTTGAAAACCATCACAAGGAATCTAGGGAATCCAATTAAACGATATAAAAGATGAAAGATGAAATAGCCAAACTAATCTTCTAGAGCTGAAAAACTCACTACAAGAATGTCATAATACAATTAGAAGTATTAACAGCAGAGTAGACCAAGATGAGGCAAGAATCTCAGAGTTCAAAACCAGTTCCTTGAATCAACTCAATCGGACAACAAATTGGACAAAAATAATTTAAAAAACTAAACAAAATTTCTGACAAATATGGGATTATGTCAAGAAATCAAACCTATGACTCATTGGCATCCCAGAAAGAGAAAGCAAGCAACTTGGAAAATATATTTTATGATATTGTTTATGAAAATTTCCCCAACTTTGCTAGAAAAGTCAACATGCAATTCAGAAAATTTAGAGATCCCCAGTGAGATACTAATAAGATGACTATCCCCAAGACACATACTCATGAGATTCTCCAAGGTGAACACAAAAGAAAAAAATATTAAAGGGAGCTAAGAAAAGGGGCAGGTTATGTACAAAAAGAATCCCATCAGCAGAACTTTCAGCAGAAACCTTACAAGCCAGAAGAGATTGTGTAACTATATTCAAAATCCTTAAAGAAAAAAAGTTAATCAAGAATTTCATATCCAGCCAAGCTAAGCTTCATAAGTAAAAAAGAAGTAAATTCCTTTTTAGACAAGCAAATGCTAAGGAGATTTGTTACCACCAGACCTGCCTTACAAGAGGTCTATAAGGGAATGCTAAACATGGAAATGAAACACAATTACCTGCCATCACAAATACCCTGAAGTACATAGCTTACTGACACTATAAAGCAACTATACAATCAAGTCTGCATAACAACCAGCTAATAACATGATGGCAGGATCAAATCCTCACATACCAATATTAATCCTGAATGTAAACTGGCTAAATGCCACACTTAAAAGGTACAGAGTGGCAAGTTGGATAAAGAAGCAAGACCCAACTCTATGCTGTCTTCAAGAGACTCATCTCACATGCAGTGACACTCATAGGCCCTAAGGGATACAGAAATATCTATCAAGGCAAATGAAAAACAAAAGAGAGCATGGGTTATTGCAATTTCAGACAAAAGAGAGTAAACCAACAATGATCAAAAAAGACAAAGAAGACATTACTTAATGATAAAGGGCTAATTCAACAAGAGGACTTAACTAACCAAAATATATACGCAGCCTACAATGGAGCACCCAAATTCATAACAAGTTCTTAGAGACCTATGAAGAGACTTAGGTAACTACACAATAATAGTGGGAGACTTCACTACCCCATTAAAAGCATTAGAAAGATCATTGAGGCTAAGAACTAACAAATATACTCAAGATCTAAACTAATCATTTGACCAAATGGACCTAACTGACATCTATAGAACACTCCACCCAACAACAACAGGATATACATTCTTCTCATCTGCATGTGGCCCATACTCTAAGATCAACCACATTCTCATCCATAAGCAATTCTCAACAAATTTAAAAAAATAACACCAACCACACTCAAAGACCACAGTGCAATGAAAATAGAAATCAATATCAAGACAATCTCTCAAAATCATACAATCACATGGAAATTAACCTGCTCCCAAATGACTTTTGAATAAATAAAGAAATTAAGGCAGAAACCAAGAAATTATTTGAAACTAATGAAAGCAAAGATACAACATACAAGAATCTCTGAAACATAGCTTAAATAGTGTTAAGAGGAAAATTTCTGGTGCTAAACACCTACATCAAAAAGTCAGAAAGATCTCAAATTAACAACCAAATATCCCACCTAGAAGAACTAGTAAAGCAAGAGCAAACCAACCCTAAAGCAAGCAGAATAATAGAAATAACCAAAATCAGACCCGAACTGAATGAAATTGAAAATTCTTACAAAAGATCAACAAAACTAAAAAGTTGACTTTTGAAAGAATACATAAGGTAAATAGACTACTAGCTAGAATGAGTTAAAAAAGAGAAGATCCAAATAATCAGAAATGACAAAGGAGACATTACCACCAACCATACAGAAATACAAAAAACCCTCAGACACTATTATGAACAATTCTATGCACACAAACTAGAAAACTTAGAAGAAATGGATACATTCCTTGAAACATACAACCTCCCCAAGATTAAACCAGGAAGAAATTGAATACCTGAACAGACAAATAATAAATTCTGAAATTGAATCAGCAATTTAAAAAAAAAAAACCTACCTACCAGGAAAAGCCCTGGACCAGATGGATTCACAGCTGAATTCTACTAGACATACAAAGAAGAGCAGGTACCAATGCTATTGAAAGTATTCCAAAAAATTGATGAAGAGAGATTCCTCCCTAACTCTATGGGGCCAGCATCATTCTGATACCAAAATCTGACAGAGATACAACAAGTAAGGAAAACTTCAGGCTAATATTCCTAATGAACATAGACACAAAACTCGTCAACAAAATACTAGCAAATTAAATCCAGCAGCACATCAAAAAGCTCCTCCACCATGATCAAATAGCCTTTATTCCTGGGATGCAAGATTGGTTCAACATACACAAATCAATAAACATGACTCATCACATAAACGGCACTAAAAACGAAAACCACATGATTATTCCTGCGTATATAGATGCAGAAAAGGCTTACCGTAAAATTCAACATTCCTTTATGTTAAAAACCTTCAATGAATCAGGCATCAAAGGAACATATCTCAAAATAATAGGAGTCATCTAAGACAGCCTCGCAGTCAACATCATACTGAATAGGCAAAAGCTGGAAGCATTCCCCTTGAGAACTGGAACAAGACAAGTATGCCCACTGTCACCACTCCTATTCATCATAGTACTGGAATTCCTGGCCAGGGCAATCTGGCAAGAGAAGGAAATAAAAGGCTTACAAATAGGGAGAGAGGAGTCAAACTATCTCTCTTCACAGGCAATGTGATTCTATACCTAGAAAACCCCATAGATTCTTAAAGGCTCCTAGAACTGACAGAGGACTTCAGTAAAGTTTCAGGATATAAAATCAATGTACAAAAATGAGTAGCATTTCTATATACAAATAACATCCAAGCTGAGATCCAAATCAAGAATACAGTCTCATTTGCAATAGCCATAAAACAATGAAATACCTAGGAATACAGCCAACCAGGGGGGTGAAACATGTCTAAAAGGAGAACTAAAAATCACTGCTCAGAGAAATCAGAGATGACACAAACAAATGGAAAAACATTCCATGCTCATGGATAGGAAAATCAATATTGTTAAAATGGCCATACTGCCAAAGCAATTTACAGATTCCATGCTATTCTTATCAGACTACCAATGTCATTTTTCACAGAATTAGAAGAAAAGTATTCTAAAATTCATATGGAACCAAAAAAGAGCCCAAATAGCCAAAGAAATCCTAAGCAAAAAGAACAAAGCTAGAGGCATCACACTGCCCAACTTCAAACTATACTACAAGGTGGCAGTAACCAAAACAGCCTGGTACCGCTATAAAAACAGGCACATAGACCAATGGAACAGGTTAGGGAACCCAGAAATAAAGCCACACACCTACAACCATCAGATCTTCTACAAGGTTGACAATAACAAGCAATGGGGAAATGACTGTCTATTTATAAATGGTGCTGGGATAACTGGCTAGTGTTTTGCAGAAGATTGAACCAGGACTCCTTCCTTATACCATATATAAAAATTGACTTACAATAGATTAAAGATTTGAACAGAAAACCTAAAACCATAAAAATCCATCCTAGAAGAAGACCTAGGGAAATACCATTCTGGGCATAGGCCTTGGCAAAAATTTCGCGATGAAGACCCCAAAAGCAATTATAACCAAAAAATTGACAAGTGGGCCCTAATTAAACCAAAGAGCTTCTGCACACACACACACACACACACACACACACACACATACACACACACATCAATAGAGTAGACAGACAACCTATAGAATGGGAGAAAAATATTTGCAAACTATGTATCCAACAAGGGTCTAATATCCAGAATCTATAATATACTTAACAAGCATAAAACAACCACATTAAAAATGGGCAAAGGATATGAACAGATAGTTCTCAAAAGAAGACGTACGTGCAACCAACATTTTTAAAAAGGCTCAACATTATTAGTCATTTTGGAAATTCAAATCAAACCCATAATGAGATACCATATTCTGCCAATCAGAATGGCTATTATTAAAAGTTAAAAAATAACAGATGTTGGTGAGGTTGTGGAGAAAAGAGAATGCTTATACACTTCTGGTGGAAATATAAATTAGTTCAGCCACTGTGAAAAGCAGTTTGGCAGTTTCTCAAAGAACTTAGAACTATCATTTGACCCACCAATCCCATTACTGGGTATATACAAAAAGAAATATATGTCATTCTGTCATAAAGACACATGCATGCATATTGTCATTGCAGCACTTTTCACAATAGCAAAGACATGAGATCAACTTAAATCTCACCAATGGTAGATTGGATAAAGAAAATTTGGTACATACACATTGTGGAGTACTGTGCAGCCATAAAAAGAATAAAATCTTGTCCTTTGTAGCAACATGGATGCAACTGGAGGCCATTGTTCTAAATGAATGAACACAGAAACAGAAAACCAAATATTGCATATTCTCACTTATAATTGAGCACTAAACATTGAGTACACATGGACACAAACAGGGGAACAATAAACACTGTGTGTTACTTGAGGTTTAAGAATGGGAGGAGGGTGAGGTTTGAAAACTACCTGTTGGGTGCTATGCTCACTACTAGGATGATGAGTTAATTTGTACATTAAACCCCAGTGACACACAATTTACCCGTGTAACAAACCTGCACATGTACCCACTGAACATAAAAGTTGGAAGAAAATAAAACTAATTTCTTATAGTTTATGTGGAATGGGACAGGATCTTAAAGTGTTCCAATTTGCTTGTATAGTTTATCTTCTCTTAGTTTTAATATGAAGGACCTTAAACCTTAAGCAGTGTATCTCAAAAGCTCTATGGTGAAGAATGAATTTCAAAATTCCTGTCACAGCCTAAAACTTTTGAAACATAAAATATAAACGAATTATTAGAAAAGTGATCATGTGCATGGATGTCATGGTAATGCCAAATTGCAATGTTTCTAAAGGTGTATTCTTAATTTCTGTATTTGTCTCTGTGCAGACCAGTAACTAGCAGTTGGCAGAACAAAACCATGTTTTAAGTAGTAATCAGTTTGCCTTAAGGTGAGAGTAACTTACACCGATACTCTTACATATATTGTATAGTTTTTTTACAGTATGCACTTTGAACATGTAGACTGAATGTTTACATCCCCTCAAAATTCATATGTTAAATCTTAATACCCAATGTGATGATATTTACAGGAGGGGCCTTCGGGAGGTGACTAGGTCATGAGGATAGAGCCCTCATAAATCGGATTAGTGTGCTTATAAATTAGGTTTCAGAGAGCTCCCTTTCCCCTTCCATTATGTGAGGTTATAGTGAGACAACAACCATCTTTGAATCAGGAAGGAGACCTTCACTAGACAACAAATCTGCTGTCATCTTGATCTTGGAGCTCCCTTCCTCTAAAATCATGGGAAATATAAGCTTCTGTTGTTTATAAGCCACTCAGTCTATGGTATTTTTAAAATGCAGCCTGGACTAAGACATCACGGATTATGTGCTCTTTGAAGGCAGAATCTCTAAATTTGAAAATTTCGTATTTCTGAGCCTAACATAGTGCCTGGCATGTAGTAGGTGCTCAATAAATATGCATTGAATGAATAAATGTATTAAAGTAGATGAAGAACTTAAGAAGATTGAACATTTTGTAGAAATAAAAAGTCTTATAATTTTCATACTTTCCAGTGATACAATTCAATACAACGACATTCTGATATCTGATCCCCATGTCCACATGGCCTTGAGTAGAAAGAATCACTCCCAAGAGCTCCTTTTCCATTTACTTTGGAAAGAAGTAAAAAGCCCCCTTGACAATATAGCTTCTTTAGAACTCAATTATTCCAATTAAAATTTCAAAGCCGTTTAACTTAATATGTGCTAAGCTTGTCTACTGAGAACTGGGAATTTGTGTATAATCAGATCTCTTCTATAAGTGATTTTTCTGGTATACACCGAGTCAATCTGTACACACCTAGTGTTCTGCTAGATGCTATGTACATATTCATGGAATCTAACTAAATTTTTCCTCAAAACTTCTAAAGTTTAGGCCGGGCGTGGTGGCTCATGCCTGTAATCCCAGCACTTTGGGAGGCTGAGGCGGGCAGATCACGAGGTCAGGAGATAGAGACCATCCTGGCTATCACGGTGAAACCCCGTCTCTACCAAAAAAAACCAAAAAAATAAATTAGCTGGGTGTGGTGGCGGGTGCCTGTAATCCTAGCACTTTGGGAGGCCGAGGCAGGCTGATCACAAGGTCAGGAGATGGAGACCATCCTGGCTAACGCGGTGAAACCCCGTCTCTACTAAAAATACAAAAAATTAGCCAGGCATGGTGTCGGGCACCTGTAGTCCCAGCTACTCGGGAGGCTGAGGCAGGAGAATGGCGTGAACCCGGTAGGCAGAGGTTGCAGCGAGCCGAGATCGTGCCACTGCACTCCAGCCTGGGAGACAGCGAGACTTTGTCTCAAACAAACAAACAAAAAACTTATAAAGTTTATAAACAGAGCAGTAGAGTTTTATAAACAAAGAAACAGAGTTTTTTCCTCCCATTCCTTCAGTGTTTCCAAGGCAAAGCTCCTCCTGCCTTTCTGTTCCTCCACTTACTTTGTACACCTGCTTTCTCCACATTGTCTACATTTTGTCCCGATAATGACTTGCTCCAAACCCTTCTTCAAAGAGGAGCTTTTCTCAGCCCCCTTTGATAGTTCTCTGGAATGAACAAACCTTGGAAAGTTTCTAAAAGCTGAAGGCAGTCAAAGGCAGAGAAGGGAGGCAGGAATGATCTGTTCTCTAGGTTTAGTTGCTTTCCACTTTCTTGAGTAATAAAATTTCATTTGGACTATAAACCTTCTCTGCGGGGGCTGAGGCTCCTCGTGGGCTGCTCCTAGAAATAAGTACTTGGGTTTAGCAGCTGCTCTGCTGTGATAATGACTGAGATCATTAGAGCCTGCCTTTCCAGTGGTCAATCCACAGCCAGAAAGTGCCTTCCCAAATTTGTGAAATGATTGATAATTGCAATCAATATGTTTCCTAACGGCCTTGTCAATATGCTCTTTTTTTTTTCTGGTTGACAAAGTAATAATAAAAAAAGATAACGAAACTTTTTTTTCTTAATGCCTATGGGGAAGATGCTGGATATCTCCCATTAAGTCATCTGGAAGTGAGTGGAGTGGAATTCAACATATTCATTTCTGTCTAACAAACATCTGCAATAATTAGACCCCAACAGAACTGCCCTATACATTTATTTTTGCCTTCAATAGCTTTCCTTGTGTCCTGAAATAGGATTTTAATGGCAGAATCATCACAGCACCGGCTCATGAAATTGATTGAGAAATCTGAAGGTGACTGCCTTTCCTTCTTTGGAAGACTGAACATGCCAGCTTATGTTTGTGCAGTATTTTGTCTGGTTTTGAAGGGAGCCCTTATTTGGAGACAGAACATGGACACATCTTAGGCTGGTGGGTTGGGCTGGCTCTCTAGGCTTTTCATGAGCTGTGTGCCCAGAATGCCAGCTGTAGCCTTGTGTTCTTTAACAGCCTGAAGCCAGATCCACTGAAAACCTCACTTATAGTCTTGAATGTGCTCTCATTCCATAACTAAGCATAACAGAGACAAAGTATATATCAGTAGCGCTCTCCTCCCATTCTGTCCAGGTAAGCTTTACAATGCTTGCCTTGATAAGACTTGGTTACAGTTCCACATGGTCTCCTACTCCTAAGGATAGCAGTCTCAGTCTTCCACATTGGCTGAATACAAGGGCTGGATTTCTGCACTGATGTCCTTTCTTAAGAACTGAATCCCACCCTACTATTATGTATAACTTTTGATAGTTTTACCACCTGAGGCTGAATTCTATTCCTTTTCCTCCTTTCCCCATCTGAGTTCTGAATCATTTGGAAAATAAGTCAGGCAAATGGAGATTAAAACATCAGCTTTATTATTGATGAAAGCTGGATCAGAGGACATGGATTACATATGTTGCCCTCGCAGATTCTCTAAACCTAGTTTCAGAGCTGAATTTACCCCTCCAGGCACAGGCAGCACTTACCCCTCCAGGCACTGCAGACACTTCCACCCACCCTGAGTGTGGGTGGTCACCTGTAAAAATGATGGCATAAAAGAGCACAGGAAAGTATGTGCTTGCAGCAAGGCCTGCCCCCAGGAGGGAGGAAATGAAGACTGAAGGCTGAGTAAACTGGCACATCTCTGAAATTCCGGAGGGAGGTCTAAGAAGTGGATACAGGCCAGGTGTGTTCAGGAAAAGTCTGTGTATTTGTTCCTATTGGTGCTGTGACAACTTGTCACAAACTTAGTGGTGGCTTAAAGCAGCACAATTTTATTACACAGTTCTGGAGGTCAGAAGTTTGAAAATGGCTCTCACTGGACTAACATGAAGGTGTCAGCAGGGATGCATTCCTCTCTAAGAGTCCATTCCTCGCCTTTTCCAGCCTCTAGTGGCCACCCACATTCCTTGGCTTGTGGCCTTTTTACAGCGATGGCGTCACTCCAACCTCTGCTTCCACTGTCACATCTCGTTCTCTGACTCTGGCCCTCTTTCTTCTGTCTTATAAGGACCTTTGTGATTACACTAGGCCCACCTGGATAATCCAGGCTACTCTCCCATGTCAAGATCCTTAATTTAAGCACACCTGCCAAGTCCCTTTTTACCAGGTAACATAATATATTCATAGGTTTCGGTGAGTAGGATGTGGACAGTTTGGGGATGCCATTACTCTGCCTACCACTGTCTATATTCATGGAAATGAGGGTTGGGAAGAAGTGCTGCCCGTAACTTGTCCTGGCCATGGTATTACCTCTTATAACTTGATCTTTCAGTGACCACCCCTCCTGCTTAACTCTGCTATATTGAGTGTTGCTTTTTTGATTCACCGTCTCTGTGCTGCAAATCAGTAACTCCCACTTTTGGCATGATAACAAAGATGGACCTGGCCTGTGATCACTGTACCTTAAAGAACAACCACCAGCACAACAACGCAGCCCCGTATTTTGGAAATTTTTATGAATTATTTTACATTTTCAGACAACCCCGAAAATAAATATTAACATTTCTACTTTACAAACAAGAACAAAAGCTCAGAAAGGACAAATTATTTGCTCAAAAATTACAGCTGTAAAGGGGGTAGGCCTGATATTTAAACCTAGGTCTTTGGTTTCATGCCCATGTATATTCTTACTGCTTCTCTGCCCTTCACCAGAGTGGATCCCCCAAGCCCTGTCCCACCAATTATGAATGGGTCTTTTCCTGTTCCTTGCTCATTATCACTCTTTGCTTGCTCTGTATGGCTGAGAATTTGTCCTGTTTTGTTCCCAATGACGTAGAACAGAAGTGAATCCAAAAATGTCCTTGGGTTTGGTCCCTTATGCTTCATTCTCATATTTCCATTTCAGTAGAGTTTAATAGAGAACTTCTCTCAAAGCAGCTGAGCATGTGACTATATGAGATGAAGGAATGCCTTTCAGGAAAGCTTAGAGCAGCCAACTCCACTGCTGTCCCTGGGAAGTCTGAAGGCTATTTCTTCCCAGACAATGAGCAACTCCAGTTCCTTTCCAGGCTAACTTGCATGATTGACATAGTCAAGGCATGCTGGAATTTAACGGGAAAAACAAAAACACTTTCTTATAAAGTTACAACTAATACAGAGAAATAGTTCAAGCATATATCTAGGATTCATAGTGTAAACATCTCATTTTCCAGACTGTTCAACATAGTACCCGAAACAAAGAAGGCACTTAATATTTGCTAAATTCAGTCCAAGTATTCAGCTATGACAAAATTGGTTCTGGTGCCCATTTAACACCCTGAATACTAAAAGGGGCCGGCATGTGATTCTAGCAGAATTGCTGTTGAGTGCACCATACTCATTACTAATATCAGCATTTACTGACAGACTTATTTGTCCCAGGTGCTGGGAAGGAACCCAAGATACCTAGATGTGATTCCGTATCATAATCTATATCATGTGCAATGCAAGTCTCTCTTTGGTTTTATCCCTTGTAAGACAACATACGGGAACAATTTTTAGCTTCAGTATATATTTGATGTTTTTAGCAATAATAGTAAACAAGTGCGTATAGAGTAGCGATGACAAGATTCCTTCTGCAGTTAATTTAGAAAATAATGATCAAGCATTTTAGATTGCCAAAATTTTATTGCCAGGAAAATTTGCATTGTTCCAGTTGACATGGGCATTATCTTTGCTTATCTTAGAGTTCTAAAATTCATCAAAGAACAGAATGTCTAAGAATATTAATATCTGTTTGTGTGAAATGTGCTTAACCTCCTCAGAAGCTCAAATGTTTGAGAAGACCTCACCAAAATGAGAATGTAGAGTTAGCTTCCTTTTGACACAAATGCTTGATTTTTCATGGACTTTATTTTGGTTTTTGAAACTTGTGAAATATTAAAAATATTTTTTCATCAAATCTGCACGTTTAAAAAGTCAACTAAATATGTAAGACTTGTTAAGATGAAAAGTAGTTTTATTTCGCTTTCCACAGAGACACTCTCTTTAAACATTTTTCTCTAAGATTTTAGACTTTACCTCCATGTCTATAAATATCATGCTTATGTTGGTATGTCTTTTTAAAAATCAATGTTAGATATTTTCTACTGAATTATCACCATAAAATAAGAAAAACTAGTTTTCTTTCTCGTGTTTTATGTCACACGGGCATACTTGCTTTCTCCCATCCAGTTGTCTCAAGGGAGTTATAATTTTTGTCAGATTTTGTACAATTAAGTTTACATAAATGCAATTTAGTGCTATGTTGATTAGTAAACTTTGATCATATTTCTCTTCATGTACCACCTTTGGTTTCCCTGGAGCTCATAATCACCTATGTTTGCTTATTTGCTTAGTTTTCTATTTATGTGACACTGATTTAATCCAAAACTTTCTAATAGTTGTCTAAGGCTGTTCTTAATATATGTATTCTCATCAGGTTCATCTTTTTATAGAAATCTCTCTTGGTACCTTCTGATCCGCTTCCTTCTAGATGTGTTGCTTTACACCTGGGACACAGATGTGTATCTTGGAAATCTTCCTTTACCATCATCCTGGGTATTCCTTTTGCCTCTTTCCTGAGTTGGATCTTCTGTTTCCTGTACCACATGTTTTTATATATATATGTGTGTGTGTGTGTGTGTGTGTGTGTGTGTGTATACACACATATGTGTATATATATATACACATATATGTATATATATGTATATGTGTGTGTGTGTATATACACACACACACACACACATATATATTGCATGTGGTTTAAAGATTTATTTTGTTGGAACACATTTTCTGGTAGTTTCCTGGGAATTAATGTATAAAGAAAAATTTCCTGGGATTCTGCATTTCTATGAACATTTCTATTCTACTCTGATACTTGATGAAGAGTTTGGCTGCTAGTAGTCATCTTTCAGGATTTTGAAGTCATTGTTCCATTTTATTTTAGATTCCAGAATTGCTATTGAGAAGTTTGAGGTTTTTCT
The DNA here is from genome assembly GCF_028878055.3 of Symphalangus syndactylus. Classification (NCBI taxonomy): domain Eukaryota; kingdom Metazoa; phylum Chordata; class Mammalia; order Primates; family Hylobatidae; genus Symphalangus; species Symphalangus syndactylus. Next base: position 84,797,297 of record NC_072437.2, read on the forward strand.
GTTTCTCAATTCTTTGGGTGTGACGAATTTTTTTTCTCTAGATCTTTTATGATTTTTCTTCAGTGCCAGTTCTGAAATGCCATTTAGTGACGTAAACTAGTATGAGTCTAATTTTATTCACTTGTTTGAACAGTTGATGAAAAATTTCAATCTGGAACTCATGTCCTCACTTCTGAAAAGCTCTCTTGAATAATTTCTATGATAATAACATTTTCTCTATTTTTTCTTTCTGAAACTTCTTATGTAAATATTGGGTGATCAAGTCTTAAAAAGGTTCCCCCTCTATTATTTTTGGGTTTTTGCTCTATTTTCCAGAAAATTTTCTAAGTTCTCTATTATAATTCTTCTTCTCAGCCATTAATTTTCCAGAGCTCCTGATTTCAGACGGCCAGTGAGGTAAAAACCTTTCATAATAATTCTAACATATTTTTCTCTTTTTCACTCTTACGAGTATAAAAAGGTTTTCCAGAGATGAACTGGTGTGTTCATCTCTGATGAGCATTGCAACAGATGGAATGCAGAAAAAGGCATGATAGTCCAACTGTCAGTTATTAAATCAGAAGAGATTTGGAAAAATGTAAAACATCACTATCATCACTATTTTTTGTTTTCAAATTAGAGTTTTTCATAAAAATCTATTCATGTTCTATTTATTACACATACAATATGTTATACTGAATCATCAATAAAATTTAATAATTTATCTCTTATTTTCTACTATATAACTATAACATATATAAGCAAAAGTATTTTAGAATCTTTGATAATTTTTTTTTTTTTTTTTTTTTTTTTTGAGATGGAGTCTCACTCTGTCGCCCAGGCTGGAGTGCAGTGGCGCAATCTCGGCTCACTGCAAGCTCCGCCTCCCGGGTTCACGCCATTCTCCTGCCTCAGCCTCTCCGAGTAGCTGGGACTACAGGCGCCCGACACCACGCCCGGCTAATTTATTGTATTTTTTAGTAGAGACGGGGTTTCACCGTGGTCTCGATCTCCTGACCTCGTGATCCGCCTGCCTCGGCCTCCCAAAGTGCTGGGATTACAAGCGTGAGCCACCGCGCCCGGCCTGAATCCTTGATAATTTTTTAAGTGTACTAAGGGGTCCTTAGAAAACAAAGTTTGAGGAATGCTACCTTAAATATTCCTTATTAAATTATATTCTTGTTATACAGGTACAATGTTTTCTTCCTATCTCTGTTAGAATGTTATTGATAATTTTTCTGAAATTTCCTTTTCCTCAGAGAGCCTCTGTTTCTGCTAAGTTGCTTTCTTTGGTTTGTTTCTTTCGGTATCTATTTTGGGTGCTTTCCTGAGGTGTCTGGTGATCTTTGGTTGTCTGCTCATATAAGAATTGGGGCTCCTACGGTTGATTGATGGCTCAGACCATGTGGGTGGGAGTTTTCTTTGATGTCCTTTAAATTAGGCTGATCTAATATGATTTCTCAGAAAAGATTCTTGTAATGTCTCGTCTGGATAGTAATGACAGGGTTGCCATTGTCTTGAGAGCCAACAGGGGAATCAACCTCTAGGATCTCAGCACCCAACATGCTAAAGCTTTTGCACTGAGGTGTCCCCCCACTCCCTGTTTGCAGTGAGGTACCCCTAACATCTTCATTGTGTGTGTACCCCTGAGTCCAGTGATCCTGTGCCTTACTCTCTCCAGGGAAGAAATCAGCATTCTGCAGTCCTGGAGGAGTAGCAGTAACCCAGCAGCATCAAGTGATATATCCCATACTTAATTATATGTCCTTTAAGCCAATCTTTCTTATCATAGCATGTATATGGATCTCAGCCCTTGGTCTGAATTCCTAGCCTTTTGAGCATCTGCTGTGTAAGTCATACTGCTTTTCAGTTTTCCCCATTGCCAGCTTAGGATTTGGTTCTTTCAGTTCTGCCAAGCAAATTGCCACTTGTCCATTTGCTTTCCAGTTTCCAAAATTCTGTTGTTGTTATTACCTTTCCTTTTCTCTTTGTCTTTGTTAGTTATGCTTGTATAAAAAGTCAATTATACATATAATTATAGATATTTATATATAATTATTGATCGATATAGATATCTGTATAATTATCTCTCTATATAGATCTATATATAGAGAGAGGTGATAGATATAGATAGATAGCTAGATTCTATCTATATATATCTCTTCTGAGCTTTGTTAATCTATAGTGAAATTGGTTGTGTTAAATATGCCATCAATATACAGAACCAGGCCCAATTTCTATATGGGTCCAGGCATGTGGCCAGTGTTTATTTTTATGAATGTTTCATTCTGAAGATTCAGTAATTATGTTAAGTTCTGTTGCCAAAGTTGTCTTTTAGCACTCTGATTTATTTTTAGCAAAGGACAGATACATTGACAAGTCGAATATTAAAAAATACTCCCCAAGATGTTATCTTTTTAGTATTAAGGCCTTAAATGGATATACTTGATTTCAAAGAAGTTGATTTTAATTTAAGAAAGGGGTTGCTATTTTTTATAAACAATCTCACAATGATAAATGTTTTATCCTGTCAGCTATTGGTGTTAGACCAGTGTTGGCTGTGTCTAGAATTTAATCTCCTGTAGAAAATGATATAAAAAGCAGATACGCTGAATATTCTATAGTAATCTTTTTATTTTAACATCAAAATTTATTAATATTTATTGAACTCTGTAGTTCTTGGCCTCTAAGTCACATCCCAGTAGTATTTAAAGAGACTTCGTCACTATTTCAGGGTCCTTGGAGACCATTTAAGGCACAGCAAGTGCTAGAATTATTTTTAGAAATATGACTAACTCAGATCTACCACTAGACAAAAATTTCAGTGTTTCCTGGCTTGGTGATGAGTCTTCAAAAAGACCTTTGCATTTCTTACTTAGTTAAGTGGCTCAAGGAATGAGTCTTTCCTTACTTCAGGGTCTGGTAGTCAGAACACTCTGACTCTACAGATGCATTTCTTGAGCTATAGGTCACCCGCCCTGTTTGATCTTGGATTCTGCACCGAGAGCAGCAGAGTTTTCATTCATGCCTTAAGCAATGCAAGCTGGAAGCAAGAAGCAAGAAGGAAAAAATTAAAGTGGAAGACAGTTTAGCACTGGGGATGCTGAGAATAAATTTATTTTGATAATTTATTTTGCCAGTATTTTTCTGTTGATACTTATTGGGTAAAATTTAAATTAATGTTGCTATGTTGATTATGCTGTATATTTGGGACACTGTAGTAACAATGGAAGGGCTGACTGCTTAGAGCCAAGAGAATGATACAAATGTCTGTGTGCCTGACAGGTTTCAGGCTAAAAGTCAAGGTAAGAGTGATTAAGAAATAAGGAAAAGTTGCTAATAGGATCTAGGAGTTTACGTTAAAAGGAGTAGGTCTGAAACGTTAGACTATTAATTTATTAGAGCTGAGGTATGGCCTAGAACTTTGCATTTCTCATAGATCTCTTAGATGATTCTTAGGGAGGTTGTTTATAATGTTAAGGGTCATTTCTAAGACCCCTTATAGACCTTTATAATTCTGTTGACATCCTTGACTTTCAGTTAAAATGCAAATATCACTCATATATTTTAAATACACGTTGCTTATATTTTGGAAAGATTTTCATGATTTTCCCTTTTGAAGCACTTCAGCTACCTAACTCATTTAAGTTATGAATTAGCTCTGATTTCTCTGCAATCATCATACATACTTGAGAATTACTGAGAAGTTAAAATAACACAAACCTACAGATTGTTTTTATCTGGAATAATTTTCTGATGAATATTAAATTTAATAAGTAATGAATTGGCATAATATGTTTTACGTATATCCAATAAAACTTTTATTAATTTCAACTTTTAGGTTTTAATACTTTGAAGCCAGTAATTCGCTCTTACCTATGCCCAGATCTGTAAAGCTCATAGGTCTAACACAATGCGTCTATAATACCTGTAGTATAAAACAAGTGAGATGCTGATGGTGCTCTAGAGTTTGATCTTGGGGTAGGCACTGAGACATTACTGGATGAGTCCAAGGCACAGAGAGCTTTGATCAAAAGAGCATGAAGAGACACTGATTTGGTTGTTAGAATCACTAACTAAAGAGGGAGACTAAAACAGACATAATAATGACCTTCAGTTATTTGAAGTCTAGTGGATGAACAAAAAGAATTTTTATGATCCATAGGCTGGACTTAATAGATGTAATTTATAGGAAGGTGAATTTTGGTTCATATCAAGGAGAATTTTCTCACTCTTAGAGAGTCAGTGTTGGAATGAGTGGATTTATGAGACAAAAAACCCTTTTTACTTGTTTAGGCTGCATGCCCATCTGCAAGAATATTGTAAATTTTTGGTAGATAGCTGTTTTAGATGATGTAAAAGTATCTCAAATTCAGATTCTATGAGAGAAGCTTTAAAAATACATCATCAGTAGGTTGAGAATGGATTGCTTTTGAGTATAATCCCTGAGAAGTTTACTTTGAGGTGTATCTACAATTAATATTAAATCTGTCAGCAGATTTAAGGGGATACTTAATCTCTAAGTGAATTTATTTTGGCAGCTTTTAAATAATTTATTTTTCATTAGAGGTTTGCTAAGATAGATGTTTTAGTCCATCTTCTGCTGCTATAACAGAATACCTTGGACTTGGGTAATTTATATTATAAACAGTAGACGTTTATTTGGTTCGTGGTTCTGGAGGCTGGAAAATCCAAGCACATGGCACCGGCATCTGAGAAGGGCCTTTGTGCTGTGCCACTCCATGGCTAAAGGTGGAAGGGCAAGTGAGCATGAGAGGCAGAGAGTAGAAATCCAGCTGGACACATCCTTTTCATCAGGAACCCATTCCTATGTTGACTAACCTGTTCTCACTATAATAGCATTAATTAATTATGGTCCTCTTGCAAGTCCTGCCTCTCAACACTGTTAAAATGGCAATTAAATTCCAACATCAATTTGGAGGAGACATTCAAACCATAGCAGGAGGTAAGAGGCTGCTAAAGCAAAAGAGTCAACATTTTTTTGGTGAGAATTGAAGAAGCAGAAAAATTGCACAAAGGGTTGCAGAGGAGGCCAAACATAGCAGTACCTTGAATAAAAGACTTCATCTTTGGAGACACAGAATCTTGTTTTTGCTCTTTAAATCATAATACAATAGTCCACCTTTATTCATGGGGGATACCTTCTGAGACCCCCAGTGGATGCCTAAAACTGAGGATGGTACTGAACACAATCACTATCAATTGAAACATATTTCTGTTCATGTCTTCCACCTACAAATTTAATGCCTTTCCATCTTTATCTTTTTTTGAGAGAAAGAGGAGGGGCCTCACTTTGTTTGTTTGTCTGTCACTCAGGCTGGAGTGCAGTGGTGTGATTATTGCTCACTACAGCCTTGAACTCCTGGGTTCAAGGGATCCTCTCACTTTAGCCTTCTGAGTAGCTGGAATTACAGGCTTGCGTCACTGCACCTGGTGCCTTTCCATCATACCTAAGCACTTATCACACACTGTGGCTATAGCTTTTGCCGTCTTAGAAGTGACAGCAAAACTAGTACAAATTGATTTCCCTTTCTCACTATTTCACAGATAGATTTGTTCTTACTGTTAATCTTAGCAAACTCAGCATACAATTTTTCTTTTCCTTAGCAAGTTGAGAACTTTCATCTTTTCATTTAAAGGAAGCACTTTTTGGGGTTTTTTTTGGCATATTCAAATTGGCAGCATCACTACTTCTGCACTTTGGGGTCATTGTGAAGTAAAATAAAGACTACTTGAACACAAGCACTGAACTATTACTACAGTCAATCTCTTAACTGAAATAACTACTAAATAACTAAAAGGCAGATAGCATCTACAGCCTGAATATGCTGGACAAAAGGGAGGATTTTAATCGCAGGCAGAATGGAGCAGGATGGTGTGAGATTTCATCATGTTACTCAGAACAGAATGTAATTTAAAACTTACAGATTGCTTATTTCTGGACTTTTTCATCTAATATTTTGAAATGCAGTTGACTGTGGGTAACTGAAAACTTGGAAAGCAAAACTGCAGATACAGGGGCACCATACCTGTTTATTTCTTTATAATATTTCTTCCTAATTAGAAAGGAAAGTTCACAAGATGAAAATGTTTTTCTGGGCATGTTGATAGGTCTGTTTCTGTCTTCTGGTTAGCTCCAAGTGGGGGACACATCTTTGTCTCAGCTTTAGAAACCTTTGCACCAATTTAAAGGCAACAGGAAGAATTTCACTCAATATCATGTTATATTGATAATAATGTTCCCACAATAAACAACAACACTAACACATATCATTTTAGTACAATCATATTAGCAACAACATAAAAATGATCCATGATGTTACAATTTCTGGTGCTTATTAGAAAATATAAGCTAAAAGCCACTTGCAATGGCTACATAGAGCCATCTGTCTGGAAGGGGGAAAAACAGCTAAGAATTCAGTACTCAGTTGCTTATTATGAAAGGCATGCTATGGACTGAATGTTTGTGTCCCCCCCAAATTTATATGTTGAAGTCTGGATCTCCAAGGTTAATGGTATTTGGAGGCAGGACATTTAGAAGTTAATTAGGTCATGATGGTGGGGCACTCCTAAATGGTATTGGTGTCACTACAAGTCTAGGAAGAGACCAGAGCTCTCTACTGTCTGCCACATGAGGATACAATAAACAGCTGGTCATCTGTAAACCAGAGAGTGAGCCCTCACCAGATGCTGGATTTGCCAGCACCTTGATATTGAACTTGGGATCCTCTGGGACTGTGGAGAAACAAGTATTAGTATTTTTTTTTTTTTTTTTTTTTTTTGAGACGGAGTCTTGCTGTCGCCCAGGCTGGAGTGCAGTGGCACCATCTCGGCTCACTGCAAGCTCTGCCTTCCGGGTTCACGCCATTCTCCTGCCTCAGCCTCCCGAGTAGCTGGGACTACAGGCGCCCGCCACCGTGCCCAGTTAATTTTTTGTATTTTTAGTAGAGACGGGGTTTCACCGTGGTCTTGATCTCCTGACCTCGTGATCCACCCGCCTTGGTCTCCCAAAGTGCTGGGATTACAGGCGTGAGCCACCGCGCCCGGCAAGTATTTGTATTTTAAATCACCTAATCTATGGTATTCTGTTATAGCAGCACAGACTCCCTAAGATAGGCATCTTGTTTAAAGTATCTTTTACCCTTCTCCAGAGCTTGGCCTCTAGGAGTTCTAGGATCTTGAATCTAAAGACTTGTAACTTCAAACTATTATTTTTATATGCATTTATTTTATCCTGATAGAAAACATGAGGTTTCCAGATCAGAGAAAAGACCAAGTATTTACTTATAGAACATCACGCATGAATTCCCCAGGCCCCAATCCTCCATGGGGCAGCATGGCGAAGACAGGTGTCATCTGAATTTTGGAGCTTACATAGCAGGTACTTGCACAGCTGCCACTCCTGTCATTCAGAGAGGGAAAGAGAATGAGAGAGAGTTAACACTTTTATTTCTTGGCATGTAAACAAACCCTCTCTATAAAAAAAGCCAGGTCCCTTGGCCTACTAGCCTCTTAAATGTAAACAAATGACTAAATGACTCCAGGAGAAATAAGCCAGCGAGTCTTTCCAGAGATGTACTTTAATTTCCAAGATTTACCTTTATCTTCCAAGACTTGTTTGCCATTCAGCAACCCAGGCTACTAGTACTCTCTTGTTTAGGAAGCCCTAGCCATACAGAAACAGAAAAATAATAGTTGCTTCTTGACACTAACGAGCTTATAGTGCAACTTAAATATCACAGGTGGTTCAGGATTGAGTATAATCAAAACATTAAAATGAATCTTTTGTTCCATTAAGAAGACTTTGCACGTAAAGAAAGTTTTGCTGCAGATGCTGAGAAATTCTACTGTTGCAAATCTACTATATTTTTCTAGGAAGCTCATGCTCCTACCCTCTGCAATGACAATTTCATCCTTCTCTCTCTCTCTGTCCTAAGACTTTCCATCTAGCTCCACCCACCATTTTATCTAGTGACCTTATCTCATATATCACTAATGAAAATTCAAGCCATTAGTGTACATCCTCATCCTGCCTGGAAATCCTGCCATTTCCAAATAAACTCATATATTTTCCCTTTCACCCATCTCTCCTTTCTCTGCTACTGCAGCTAATTCACTACATATTCTCTGAATCCCTTTCACTTTGATTATCCTAAGGACATTCCTTCTTCAGGAATCTTCTCTTTTTGGCATATTCAACTTTTTTCTCTCTAATACTTCATTTCAATCACACACCATTCATCATTGATATTATATCCCCCTTCAATTACCATAACTCTTTGTTTAACTTCTCAGAAATGTTAGCTATACATTCTATTTCCATACCCATGTCTCTTTTTCTTTTCTTTTTTGAGACGGAGTCTTGCTCTGTCACCCAGGCTGGAGTGCAGTGGCGCGATCTCGGCTCACTGCAAGCTCCGCCTCCCGGGTTCACGCCATTCTCCTGCCTCAGCCTCTCCGAGTAGCTGGGACTACAGGTGCCCGCCACCACACCTGGCTAATTTTTTGTATTTTTTTTAGTAGAGACGGGGTTTCACCGTGGTCTCGATCTCCTGACCTTGTGATCCACCCACCTCGGCCTCCCAAAGTGCTGGGATTACAAGCGTGAGCCACCGCGCCCAGCCCATATCTCTTTTTCGAATCCTTCAAGTCATTCCATTCTTGCTTATCTTCATAAACAGCAAATGTTTCTTCCAAGGTCACTGGACACTTTCATTTTCCAAATGAAAGTTCTTATTCTGTATGATCTACCAGTAGCTCTCATCGAAGTTAATGTTTCCATCTTTGAACCATCTCCTACGTGTCCAGTGACCTTATTGGATATCACTTATCTGTTGTCTTTCCTTATCTCCTCCTACTAGACTTTAAAACTGGACTTCTATAAAACTTGGTACAGAACCACATTCTCTTGCTCTTCCTATCTCCAGACAATTTTATTAATTGTCAGGGCTTTAGATATCATTTGTATTTTGACAAATTATCTTCATTGAAGGTATCTCTTTGATGCTGTGTATCTTCACTTTGATATTTTATATTCACTTGAAATGTTTCCTGTTTCATCTTTATGTGGGTATTTTATAAATGCCTTCCCTCCCATCCCTGCCAACTGTTCCTCCTCCAATCTTCTCCAACACAGAAAATAATCCACCCAGCTGCTCAAGTAAGAATCCTGAGCATACCTCAAGTCATGATTATTTAATCTGAGTTTCTCCTAAGGATTTATTGTATATGCATGAAAGACAATAAATAATGTGATTAGAACAATTTCCAAGCAATTATGGCTGCATGTCAAATACAGAATAAAATGACAAAAGTCATACTTCAATGGTCATTGTCAGTATTAACACCTTAACACCTTTTTGCTTTTATCCAGAGCTGCATCCACTAAAATAAGTTAATATTCTACCTTTACAGACCCCTTTGGTAGAAAAAGCAGGTTCACAAGCCTATCTGGGGCTTACCCATAAAATGACTTCTCTAAAATATCACTAACCAAAGGTATTATGCTTTCCTGACAGTTAGGATTCAGAGTGGTAAGATTTTCCTTACCTTGAAAATAAACACATGCCAGAGAGTGCAATGGCAAACAAGTCCAAAGTCAGGCTACATATATATATATATATATATATATATATATATATATATATACATAAAATTATATATTTACAAAATCTTTTCATTAACCCATTGAGAAGAACCATATATTATTTATTATAGATAACAAAAAACATCTCAGGGGTTCATTGGTGTTGGAACACCAGTGTATTTTTTTTTTACCCTAGACAATATGTTGCCTCTGAATTATTTTGAAGACCAGGCTGTTTATTTACACCAAGAAAATTGGGACATTTTAACTATATCAGAACTTGGCAAAAATTTTGAAATAATACATGAGATTGGACTTAAACAGTACTTATGGTAATAATTTTAATTTTTAAATTCTATTTCAGTAGTGAAGAAAGTCTGTTAACTTTTTAAAATAATGCCTATGTTAACAAATAAGAGTTTCAGTGCTTATATCTTGCATGCAAAGTGTAAAATGCCTTCTCCCCTCCTATTTAATTTTTGAAGAACTTCTGGTTTTTAAAAAGAGAATTTAAAAAATCAAAATTGTGGACATAAGTAATATGTGACTTCTCAGTAGTAAATGCATTCAAATCCATCTAGAATTGTAACAAGGATTTCAGTTTAGTAAACATTTATTGAGCACCTCCTATTAACTAGCACTGAAAAAGGTAACCTCACAATGTCAGTGTTAATAGCGTGCATGATACAGCCCACCTGCTGGCTTTCTTGGCAGGCGTTGCTAATTTTTAACTACAGTCCTCACAATTCAGCTGCAGGTTTTTGGTTTTGTTTTGCTTTCCCTAGTCAGTTTCAATACAGGTCACTTTCATGTCAGACACATTATATTTACCATTTTAGTGTTAGCAGTAGCAAGATCTGTGAAGAATCTGAGATTTTATCTTACTTGAAAACTAATAGATTATCCTGTTAGCAGTTCATGGATGTGAGACATGAGATTCCTGGGTCAGAAACAAGGACTTTATTTCTCATGGCATAGCAAGTAGGATGAACGTCAGCATATTTTATATTGGTTCCCTGAGACCGAATCCCCACAAGGCATTGTGAGGTATCCCCACGAGGTATACCCCATGAGGTATCATAGGGCCAGATGATACCTATACATGTGGTTGGTTGTGTTAGAACAGAAGAACCCTGAGTTTAGGGAACCCAAAACTTTTATAATGAGAAACAAGCATGCCTGCCCTTTGCTTCAGGTGGAGACACTATTTCTATCTTTCAAGGTTGTTTCTACATAAAAATTCTTGAAAAGATACTCTGTAAGAGGGTCAGTCTGTACCTCTCCTTGTAAGACAAGTAGAAGCCCAGAATACTCAGGCAGAATTATCCCCCAACAAGCAGATAGAACATTTTACCTCTTTAAATGAGACAGGAATAATATAGGGTGGTCACAGGAGAATAAAAACTTCCAGGTGGCAGTTTCACGTAACTAGAGGCTACAGGCTGATAATACCCTGAAAAGCAGGGTGTGGACCAAACTGGCTAAGACTGACTGGACCCAACATGGTGCTGGATTTGACTTAGGTTTCACCTAGGACCTCAGTATATGTTCATTAACATACTAAATCACATACCCAACAGTGCCATGACAGTTCTGAGAATACCTATAGTTAGTGTTAAAATGGGTGGCACTACAGTTCTGAGAAATCTCCATCTTTTCCCAGGAATCTTCATGAATATCCTACCCCTTGGTTAAAGAAACCCATAAAGGTAGCAGCTCCAAACCCTTCTGTGAGTGACTCTCTCCTGCATATGCCTGCACTCCCTTTCTTGAGTGTGTACTTTTTGCTTTGCAATAAATCTCTGTAATTTCACCCTTTTCTAACTCATCTTTGAATTCCTTTTCACAATAGTATCAAGAGCCTGGACACCAGCTGGGGGTCAAGATCCCAGAAGCATCTGGGGACCTTCCCCAGCTCACCAGTATCCAGTGTGAAGGCTAATCTCAGGATTTAATCCTCAACATATATCACTCATTCTTCAGAAATAAGTAAGGTGATTGAAATTGTTTCACCTTAGCAGATGAATTAATCAAGTCATTTCTGCATACAACTAAGAACCAGTCTAAGCAACTAATTTAAGCTGAACTGATCAAAGTTAATAATCTTTAGTTTTCTGTTGGTATACAGGTACTGTATATCTAGATTAGGGTCAGGTATCTTTATGGTATTAAAGAAATTAATCAGTATAAAGATCATTTTAACAGCTTCATTTATTCTCTGTGCTGACCAGTCCTGCTATTATAGATATCAGTTTTGTTCCCTTCAGATATTTATTTGTTCTCTGCAGATTATTTCTCTTTAGACATTATATTTATTTAGTATTTTTAAAATATTTTTATAGATATTTTCCAATATACACAAAAGTAGAGAGAAGAGTGTAATGAACCATATGTGTACATCACCCAGGTTAGTCAATTATTAACTCATGGCCAATCTCATTTTTCTCTCTTTCTCTACTACTCACTTCCCTTGGACTACTTTAAGAAATCTCAGACATCGTATCAATGTATTTGGGTGAATTATTTTCAAGATAAGGCATTTCTGCTCTTCCCCTCTTTTTTGCCTATTCATTCTGATAAGTTTATTCTTGTGTGTGTGCCTATTTGGAAATTTGCTTACACAAATTGTATATTTGAATCTTGTTTGAGTCCTTGACATGCAGGTGTACTATGCTGTATTTCTGTTTTGTTTTTATTCTTTAACAGTAGTTTCTTTATTTTTATCTATGAAAATCTAAGTCTCAAGATGATCAAATTTGGGCACCGAGGGAAGAACTTTTGTGGCTTGATTTCTTCCTTTTTCTTTCTTTCTTTTTTTTGTTTTGATAAAGTCAAATCCTCTTTTGGGTTAATTTCCTTTTAACCAATCAAAAATGTTCATATGCCTTCTTCATATATTCACTCATAAGATATGTGGCTATGAAATTACTTTAGATTTGCGAGAACAACTTGTATATGTACAAATTCCTATATACTCCTCTAACTAATCATTTCATCCAAGCTATGAATCATTCTTCTTGTTTTCCTGCAAGCCTTTCCAGTTTATCTACAGCTTTACAAATGAGTTGCCAGAAGATGAAAGCAGAGCTTAGGCTCCAAAATAGAGCTGGCCCCATACTCTATAGAGACCCAAGTTTATATGTGGAGAAAGAAAATTGGTTGCTAGTAGAGCTTCCAATTTGGTAGAACTCTCCAAATTCATATCTCAAACATACAAAGTAGGGTTTCCTTTAAATTTGATAGGAGTCTCTTAGGAGACAATGATTCATCTATTACTATTTAGGTGCTAATTCTTAACATATATACATTACCTTAAATTTGTGGTTCAGATTTAAGGTAGTCTAGCTTCATAATGGATAAGGTAACTGTACTGTGGATAGGATGAACAGGAGATGGTGAAGCAAAAAGGAAAGCATCTTTATTTAGGGCTGAGGTCGTTGATGGTATCAATCGCCATAAAGTAAATAAAACTGTGTAAAATTAATCTCTCACAGATTGGAACTGCTAAACAAGAGGAAAGAACCAAGGAAGCCTGAAAGGTAAAAATGAGTGTTTGTCAAAGCTGGGAGCTCAGGATACAAGTCTGGAGTAGTGACAATTCCATGGTGCCTGCCTTAGGGAAGCAGATAAATTTTAGGGAAAGAAGAAAGTCATGGCTATGGCAGCCTTGCACAGCGGCACTGATGTGTGGCCATCACAAGATCAAAAACAAAACAAAAATGTTGGTGGCCTTACTTTGTTAGTGTTTTTAAAAATCCCCTGGTGTTGTTTGGTTGGTTTTATAAACAGCTGCTCTGGATGCTGCAATTCTTTTTCTTGTGAAGCATAGCGAGAACATTAAAAAATTTTATTTTATTTTAGATTAGCAGTATATGTGCAGCCTTCTTACACGGATACATTGTTTAATGGTGGGGTTTGGGATTCCAGTATACCCATTGCCCAAATAGTAAACATTGTATCCAACAGGTAATTATTCAACCCTCACCTCCCTCTCAACCTCCCCTCTTTAGAGTCCCTAGTGTCTGGTTTTTTTCCATCTTTATGTTCATATGTACCCATTGTTTAGCTCCTACTTATGTCAATAACTTTAATGGCATGCTCTAGTCACTGAGCAAAATATATTTTTTTAAGTTTTCAAAGTATTTTCATATGTACAACTGTTAAGTCCCTAGAGAGAAACTCCAATAAAAATTATTTTACATTTACAAAACAGTAGCACTTTAGAGTATGACTTAATTTCCTCCTCTTATGTCATTTTAGTTAGGAATTTTAAGAAAATGACTTTACTTGTCCATACCAATATCTCTGGTAACATGTTATCTATAGCACACCTGTTGTGCATGATTCATGTGTTAATTATACTTATTTTTTTTTCCTAGCTCAGCACAGAAAACATTCCTGGGATGAACATTTTTCATGAAAATTGATTAGCATTTTAAAATCTCATGTGTCACATTTTTATCTTTTATTCCTTCTCCCAGAAAAACACAACAAGATCTTTAAACAGAATATTAAAAATTTCCTTTTTAGAGAACATCAGCAGTATTTCTCCAATAGCTTATAATAATACTAAGTAGGAAAGAACAGTGCACTGAATCACAGTCTTGCAGTGTTATACAATCACTTAAGGTCAGTTACATAAGGAAATAGATAAACAAAGCAAAAGGAAACTTGTATCACATTTGTGAAAAATGCCATGCTACGTAGAATGGAACTGGCACTCAGTTAACAGTTGGCTTTATTTGGGGTCTTATTGATGACCCATCGGCCTTGCAGGCTATTCATGAAGTAAGCTCTTTTAGGTTACTTATGCCTTACGATTACAGAGCAAATAAGGAAGAAATTCATTTGTAGTAATTAAACATGATCTTACCAATTTCTTAAAGGCTTTAGTAGGTCTCAAGATCTTGAAATGTCTGACTTTTAAAAAATAAAAGTGAAAATCCAAGATTTGAAAGAATCCATTTAAAAAAATAACAATTTATTAATTTTTTTCAATTTTATTTTAGATTTGGGGTACATGCACAGGTTTGTTACCTGGCATATTGCATGATGCTGAGATTTGGGATATGAACGAGAGGATCAGTTTTGATAGCTCCCTCTCTACTGACATTTTATGAGCAGGGAGCTAGTGAGGAAGAATAGAGACATCACTAAATTTGGACTTAGGAAATATGATCTCGGGTCCCAGGCTTCTCTTATTAATTCTGTGATTTTGGACAAGCCACTACTTAACCTCTTTGGGCCTCAGTTTCTCTTTATAAAATGCAGACAGTATTCCCTGTCCATGTCAAAGGGCTGTTAAGCAAGCAAAATGAGACAATACATGTTAAAGTGCTTTATAAAAGAGTGTTACACAAATATAAAATGTTTCCATTCTTGAGTTTCTTCCTAATAAGGCACATAAAGAATATATTCTGGAGGAATAGGGTTTGGGTAGTCAAGAATTTGGACATAATCTTTTGTAAGTCCTGCTCTTGATCGTGATCCTCTCAGTTGCTAAAGGAATTAAGTTAGACTCTTACAGAGGTGTAGTTTTCTCAACGACTTACGTACAGTTCTCAAGAGATCATAACAATTGTTCCATCTCTTCAACAATCTGAAAGAAAAAGCTATGACCCTTTGTTTTCTAAGGGCCAAATATAGGCCATGTCACAATTAGATTTCATTTAACTGTCAAGAACACCCAGTTTCACACACAATTCAAAGAGAATCTCAAAAGATGCATAATGAACTGTTTGTTGGAGGGAATATTTAACCTTATACTGATTGTATTTAAATCACACATTTTGTTTAGAATTCAGGAGGGTATCATTGGGGTAGTGAGAATTGAGGAGAACAGGAGATTCTTTAATTGCTGCAATTCTTTATTAACCTCCTTTCCAGGGTTGTGCAGATGGATTCAATGTAGAGCTCAAAAGCGAAACCTTTATAAGGCATATAAACTGAATTACTTTTGCACCAAACTAATAGTTTATGTCCATTTTCAGAAGGGCAAGAGGGGAGCTTTAAGAGGCTAAATGACATATTAATTTATTGCACTGAAAAGTGGGATCTTGGCTGCTTATCTTAAAGCTGTATCTGACAAATATAAAATAGAGATATAAGACAGTTAGAGGAATGGTAGCAAAAAAGTTCCCCCACTTAGTAATAACCAGCTAAATATTCATGTAGCAAACATTTGGCCTGAATTATGCTGATAATTGCATCAGTCCTCTATTTGACTTTGCATGTATAAACAAAGACTGGTAAATCTAATCTAGACATCGGAACCATGTTGCTGAGCGTACAGCTATTTATGTGCTTTAAGGCACTGAACTAAACATCCCATTAAGTCTTTGACGGTTTAAAGAGTGGAACCACTCTTGATTTGGTTTACTTTCATCCTTAACTTTCCATGCAAACAGTACTCAAAAGAGCAAACAGCAGACTGACTGTTGATCTCAGTCTGTGTTCTAATTCTAGTTGCAAATTTGCATCAACAGTTTCACATTACTGAGTTAATCATTTTCGCCTTTTGCCAGGTCAAAATATTAATACTGGTGTTTCCTGGAGTGGCACATAAGTAATTCAATAAACACAAACTAATACAGATACAGAGGATCAGTGCCATGTCTCTGGTTCCACCAAAAGTTGAATTTCCCAATAAAGAGCTCATGATTAGGCTGTGACTAAATGAATGAGCTTTGTAAAAGAGTACAGATCTCAACAAATGTGGAGGCTGCATTCAGTTGCATTTGTGAATGTTAGGAAACTGTCAACTGCCTTTGGAGTCCAAGGAGAGAGCCAGCAGCCACCCTTCTTACCACCCTGGGCTTTTCGTGAGAACGGTACTGCAATGTCATCCTGGCTTAGGGGAATTGGTGTGCAATAAGCAAGAGGCAGGACTTGGGAGTCAGGGAGGTTTGAATCCTCATATTGCTATTTACTACAAATGATGTAACTCTTTGGAGCCTCACTTTACTGTGTGAAATGGAAATATGAGTTTTATGAGAAGTAAGTGAGTGAACATAGGTAAAGTGCCTAGAAACATGCCTGGCCCAGAAATGGCATTCAGTACACACTGCTTCCCTTCTCTTCTGACAGGTTCCTGGAGACAAAGGAAAAGGGATATCTGGTGAGGCAGCAGAGGTCTAGTTCATCCACTTAGAGATCATAGAGTCCTCCAGGTCACAGGACTGGATGCTGAGATCTGGGTTTGGGTCCTCCATGTGGGTTCATCTAACCCTCTTCCTCTACTGCCCGTTTCAGTTCGCAACTAGGTATCAGGTGACACCAGGACCTGTCAGAAGTGCAGGTGTCCATTCAGGTGCCTTAGGGACATTTTTCACAGTCTTGTGTCTCCTGGAGAAGGATCCTTCATTATTTGTGTCCAAAGAATACTGCACCTCAAAGGAAATTAAAAAAAAATGTCTGAAGTTGTTCTTTTAATAGATGGTGTAAGAAGTGGGATTTATTTACAGGATCTATCTATTCCCTTAAAGTTTCAGTTTGATCATGTCACATTTAGCATGAGCGATTCCATTTTTGTCTGGCCTAGTCTGTTGGGGTCATGTACATGAGCTTTGTCCAAAACAATGGCCTCTCATGATTGTGTTAACAATCGGCAGGGCTCTCCTATCTTAGCTGATACCTGGCCTGAGGATAATACTCCGTAATCCTTAAAACTTGGAACATCTTAAGGGCTTGCCTGAGTTCTCACTTTTTGTCTCCCCACCATGTGGGAGCAGATCTCCTGGGCCTTCACTTCTCTGTGGTCTAGGGGAAGACTGGGAGTATAATTTGTTGCCTTATAATTTGGGGCCCAAAGGGTATACTTCTTAAGGGACTTTGGGAATGATGATGACTGACACATTGACTGAGCTCATATTTCAGGTAAAGTTATATTCTCCATTTCAGAGAGTGATCTTGTTTTCACAAAGATGAATGCTGCAAACATATAATCAGCATAACACTGAAACAGTAAAGTAACAGAGGTTATTTCTGTCTCAGAAAAATATCATGTGAATAGATGCCCAAACTAGAATGGTATATTTGGAGGATAGCAATAGCTGAGTGTGGCTGAAGTCCAGGGTGGTGTGGAAGAAAATTCAATGTAAAAGTAAGTTGTGATTATAAAATAAAGAATCTTAAAGATGACGATGGAACTTCAACAACTCCAGCCATGGGCTCAGGGACAGAACTCTGATCTCCCTGGGCCTCAGCCCCTAGTGGGAGGGGTGGCTGTAGTCTCTGAGGACCAGTAAGAGGTGAAGCCAGCTGGACTTCTGGGTCAGGTGGGGACTTGGAGAACTTTTCTGTCTTACAAGAGGATTGTAAAATGCACTAGTCAGCACTCTGTGGCTAGCTAGAGGTTTGTAAAATGCACCAATTAGTGCTCTGTAAAAACGCACCAATCAGCACTCTGTGACTAGCTAGAGGTTTGTAAAATGGACCAATCAGCACTCTGTAAAATGGACCAATCAGCAGGACATGGGCGGGAACAAACAAGGGAATAAAAGTTGGCCACCCCAGCCAGCAGCGGCAACCTGCTCGGGTCCCCTTCCATGCTGTGGAAGCTTTGTTCTTTTGCTCTTCACAAGAAATCCTGCTGCTGCTCACTCTTTGGGTCCATGCCACCTTTGAGAGCTGTAACACTCACTGCAAATGTCTGTGGCTTCATTCTTGAAGTCAGCAAGACCACGAACCCAACAGAAGGAAGAAACTCCGGACACATCTGAAGGAACAAACTCTGGACACACCACCTTTAAGAACTGTAACACTCACTGCGATGGTCCGCAGCTTCATTCTTGAAGTGAGCGAGACCACGAACCTACCAGAAGGAACAAACTCCGGACACACCAGCAGACTTAGTCTTTCCTCCTAGTTCTGAGGAATCCAGGCATCCCAAGCCAGTGGGATTCCCCCCCAGTGAAGCACACCTCCTCCATCAAGGGACAGCCAAAATGTTTATTAAGTGGGTCATGCTCCCTGTGCCACCCAAGTGAGACCCTCCAACAGGGGCTGTCAGACACTCTAAACAGGAGCATTCCTACTGGCATCAGGTCGGTGCCCCTCAAGGTCAGAGATCCAAGAAGAAGGAGCACGCACTCATCTTTGCTGTTCTCCAACCTCCTTGAGTGACATCTCCAGGTGCAGGAGTGAATCAGATGAATAGGGCCTGAAGTGAACCCCAGAAAACCAGAGCAGCCCTACAGAAGAGGGAACTGATAATTGAAAGAAAAACAAATAGAAAGCAACAACAACAGCATCAACAAAAAAGTCCCCACAAAAACCTCATCCCAGGGTCAGTAGCCTCAAAGATCAAAACTAGACAAACTCATGAAAATAAGAAAGAATCAACGAAAAAATGCTGAAAATCCAAAAGGCCAGAGTGCCTCTTCTCCTCCAAATGATTGCAACACTCTCTAGCAAGGGCATAGAGCTGCACAGAAGATGAGATGGACAAATTGACAGAAGTAGGCTTCAGAAGATGGGTAATAACAAACTCCACTGAGCTAAAGGAGCATGTTCTAACCCAATGCAAAGAAGCCAAGAACCTTGACACAAGGTTACAGGAGCTGCTAACTGGAATAATCAGGTTAGAGAGGAACATAAATGACCTGATAGAGCTGAAAAACATAGCACGAGAACTTTGTGAAGGATACACAAGTATCAGTAGCCAAACTGATCAAGCAGAAGAAGACCATCTTGCTGAAGTAAGGCATGCAGACAAGATGAGAGAAAAAAGAATGAAAGGAATAAACAAAACCTCCAAGAAATATGGGATTATGTAAAAAGACTGAACCTATGATTGATTGGAGTACCTGAAAGAGACAGGGAGACTGGAACCAAGTTGGAAAACACACTTCAGGATATTATCTAGGAGAACTTCCCCAACTTAGCAAGACAGGCCAATATTCAAATTGAGGAACTACAGAGAATACCACTAAGATACTCCATAAGAAGATGAACCCCAAGACACATAATCATCAGATTCTCCAAGGTCAAAATGAAGGAAAAAATGTTAAGGGCAGGCAGAGAGAAAGGCCAGGTCACCTGAAAAAGGGAAGCCCATCAGACTAACAGCAGATCTCACAGCAGAAACCCTATAAGCCATAGGACACTGGGGGCTAATATTCAATATTCTTAAAAGAATTTTCAACCCAGAATTTCATATCCAGCCAAACTAAGCTTCATAAGCAAAGGTGAAATAAAATCCCTTCCATACAAGCAAATGCCGAGGGATTTCATCACCACCAGGCCTGCCTTGCAAGATCTCCTGAAGGAAGCACTAAACATGGAAGAAATATCCAGTACAAGCCACTGCAAAAACATACCAAAATATAAAGACCAATGACACTATGAAGAAACTGCATCAACTATTGTGCAAAATAACCACCTAGCACCTTGATAACAGGATCAAATTCACACATAACAATATTAACCTTAAATGTACATGGGCTAAATGCCCCAATTGAAAGACTGGCAAATTGGATAATGAGCCAAGAACCATCAGTGTGCTGTATTCAGGAGACCCATCTCATGTGCAAAGACACACATAGGCTCAAAATAAATGGATGGAGGAATATTTACCAGCAAATGGAAAGCAAAACAAACAAACAAACAAGCAGGGTTTGCAATCCTAGTCTCTGATAAAATAGACTTTAAACCTACAAAGATCAAAAAAGACAAAGAAGGGCATTACGTAATGGTAAAGGAATCAATTCAAAAAGAATAGCTGAGTATCCTAAATATATAAGCACCTAATACAGGAGCACTCAGATTCATAAAACAAGTTCTTAGAGACCTACAAAGAAACAGACTCCCACACAATAGTACTGGGAGACTGTAACACCCCGTCATCACTATTAGATCAATGAAACAGAAAATTAACAAAGATATGCAGGACTTGAACTCAGCTCTGGATTAAGTGGACCTAATAGACATCTACAGAATTCTCCCCCGCAAATCAACAGAATATACATTCTTCTCAGTGCCACATGGCTCTTATTCTGAAATTGACCACATATTTGGAAGTAAAACACTCCTCAGCAAATGTAAAAGAACTGAAATCATAACAAACAGTCTCTCAAACCACAGTGCAATCAAAGGAGAACTCAGGATTAAGGAATACATAATGTAGATAACGAGTTGATGGGTGCAGCAAACCAACATGGCACATGTATACGTATGTGATAAACCTGCACGTTTTCCACATGTATCTCAGAAATTAATGTATAATAATAATTTTAAAAACCTCACTAAAAACCACGTAACTGCATGGAAATTGAACAACCTGCTTCTGAATGACTCCTGGGTAAATAATAAAATTAAGGCAGAAATCAAGAAGTTATTTGAAACCAATGAGAAAAAAATGACAATGCACCAGAATCTCTGGGACACAGCTAAAACAGCGTTAAGAGGGAAATTTATAGCACTAAATGCCCACATGAGAAAGCTAGAAAGATCTAAAATCAATACCCTAACATCACCATTTAAAGAACTAGAGAAGCAAGAGCAAACAAATCCAAAAGCTAGCAGAAGCCAATAAGTAACTAAGATCAGAGCAGAACTGAAGGAGATAGAGACACAAAAATTCCTACAAAAAATCAATGAATCCAGGGGGTAGTTTTTTGAAAAAATTAACAAATAGACCTCTAGCTAGATTAATGAGGAAAGAGAGAAAAATCACTAGACACAATAAAAAATGATAAAGGGGATATCACTGCTGATCCCACAGAAATATAAACTACCATTAGAGAATACTATAAACACTTCTATGCAAATAAACTAGAAAATCTAGAAGAAATGGATAAATTCCTGGACACATACACCTTCCCAAGACTAAACTAGGAAGAAGTCGAATCCCTGAATAGACCAATAACAAGTTCTGAAATTGAGGCAGTAATTAATAGCCTACCAACCAAAAAAAAAAAAAAAGCCCAGGACCAGACGGATTCACAGCTGAATTCTACCAGAGGTAGAAAGAGGAGCTGGTACCATTCCTTCTTAAACTATTCCAAATAATTGAAAAGAGGGGACTCCTCACTAATTCATTTTATGAGGCCAGCATCATTCTGATTCCAAAACCTGGCAGAGACGCAACAACAACAACAACAAAAACTTCAGGCCAACGTCCCTGATGAACATCGATGGGAAAACCCTCAGTAAAATACTGGCAAACTGAATCCAGCAGCACATTAACAAGCTTATCTACCATGATTGAAGTTGGCTTCATCCCTGGGATGCAAGGCTGGTTCAACATAAGCAAATCAATAAACACAATCCATCACATAAACAGAACCAATGTCAAAAACCACATGATTATCTCAGTATATGCAGAAGAGGCCTTTGATAAAATTCAACATCCCTTCATGTTAAAAACTCTCAATAAATGAGGTATTGATGGAACATATCTCAAAATAATAAGAGCTATTTATGACATATCCACAAACAATATCCTATTAAATGGGCAAAAACTGAAAGCATTCCCTTTGAAAACTGGCACAAGACAAGTATGCCCTCTCACCAGTCCTGTTCAACATAGTACTGGAAGTTCTGACCAGGACAATCAGGGAAGAGAAAGAAATAAAGCATATTCAAATATGAAGAGAGGAAGTCAAATTGTCTCTCTTTGCAGATGACATGATTCTGTATTTAGAAAACCCCATGGTCTCAGCCCAAAATCTCCTTAAGCTGATAAGCAACTAGCAAAGTCTCAGGATACAAAATCAATGTGCAAAAATCACAAGCATTCCTATACACCAACAATAGACAAGCAGAGAGCCAAATCATGAATGAACTCCCATTCACAATTGCTACAAAGAGAATAAAATAGCTAGGAATACAGCTAACAAGGAACATAAAAGGAGAACTACAAACCATTCATCAAGGAAATAAAAGAGGACACAAACAAATGGAAAAACATTCTATGTTCATGGAGAGGAAGAATCAATATCATGAAAATGGCCATACTGCCCAAAGTAATTTAAAGATTCAATGCTATTCTCATCAAACTACTATTGACATTCTTTACAGAATTAGAAAAACTACTTTAAATTTCATAGGGAACCAAAAAAAAGCCCGTTTAGCCAAGACAATCCTAAGCAAAAAGAACAAAGATGGAGGCATCATGCTACCTGACTTCAAACTATACTGCAAGGCTACAGTAACAAAAACACCATGGTACTAGTACCAAAACAGACATATTGACCAATGGAATGGAACAGAGACCTGAGAAATAACACCACACATCTACAACCATCTGATCTTCGACAAACCTGACAAAAACAGGCAATGGGGAAAGGATTCCCTATTTAATAAATGGTTCTGGGAAAACAGGTTGGCCACATTCAGAAAACTGAAACCGAACCTTTTCCTTACACCTTATACAAAAATTAACTCAAGATGGATTAAATACTTAAATGTAAAACCCAAAATCATATAAAAACTACAAGAAAACCTAGGCAATATCATTCAGGACATAGGCATGGGCAAATATTTGATGATGAAAATGTCAAAAGCAATTGCAACAAAAGTGAAAATTGACAAATGGGATCTAATTAAACTAAAGAGCTTCTGCACAGCAAAAGAAGTTATCATCAGAGTGAACCTCTGTCATTGCAGCTCTTTTGGCTTCTCTGTCTGCCTTTCTGTTTCCTGTAGCCTCGGCACCTCCTCCTGTTTGATGCCCTTTGCCATGGATGACTGCTACTTCTTTTGGAGCCCATACAGCATCTAAGAGGTGCTTTATTTCCTTTTTATTTTTGATTTCCTTTCCTTCAGTTGTTAATGATCCTCTTTCCTTATATATGGCTCCACGGGCATGCAAAGTGGTCAAAGCATATCTTGAGTCAGTATAGATGTTTACTAACTTTCCTTTGGCCAAGAGCAATGCTTTTGTGAAAGCTATTAGCTCAGTTCTTTGGGCTGAAGTTCCGACTGGCAGAGGGTGGGCTTCGGCTACTGAATTCAGTGTTACCACTGCATATCCAGCCTCTCTGACAATTTCAGATATGAAGCTGCTTCCATCAGTAAAGTATTCAACATCTGGGTTTTTTGTTTGTTTGTTTTTTGTGAGATGGAGTCTTGTTCTGTCGCCCAGGCTGGAGTGCAGTGGCACGATCTCAGCTCACTGCCAGCTCTGCCTCCTGGGTTCACGCCATTCTCCTGCCTCAGCCTCCCAAGTAGCTGGGACTACAGGTGCTCGCCACTACACCCAGCTAATTTTTTTTGCATTTTTTAGTGGAGACGGAGTTTCACTGTGTTAGCCAGGATGGTCTGGATCTCCTGAACTTGTGATCTACCTGCCTCGGCCTCCCAAAGTGCTGGGATTACAGGCATGAGCCACCATGCCTGGCCACATCTGGGTCTTTTAAGGGCTGGTCCTTTAAGTCTTTTCGGCTTGAGAAAACCTCATCCATTGTTTCCGCACAACAGTGATACCCTGGGCCATACAATGAGGGCTTTCCATGCTCTGTCCATTCTATTGGCAGCAGTGTGGCTGGTTATGTAGGGGTTTTCACACAAAATCCCTTGATATCTTAACATCATAGAGTTAGAAAGCCAGCGATGCCCCCTCTGCTCCAATTATATTGACGTAATTTTTAGACAATGGCCCAATCGCTGGAGTTACTACTGAGTGCTCCACACCAGTATCAACCATAAAGTCTGTTTTTCAGCCCTCTACCTCCATTGAGACCATAGGCTCCTCGGGGCCTAATGAAATGGAGCCCAGTCTGTCTCAGTCCTCATAATAATCATTGATTCCTGCTAGTCCGATTAATTCCATGTCTGACTTCTGAAACCCTTGACTGGTGGCAGGGGGCTCTGGCCAGCTGTTTTGTCCCGGATTGTTGCCTCTATCCTTTTCTGTTTCTGGGCATTCGTTCTTCCAGTGTCCCATCTGCTTTCATCTCACACATTGATCTCTCTCAAGCCTAAGTCAGCCCTCTCGTCCTGGCTTAGCTTCCTGGTTTTGCCTAGCTAGTCCTCTATCTTGACTGCAACCACGACCACATCGTCTCACAAAACCAGTTTCTCTTCCAACTAAGATCCAACTAAGACTGCTGCCAGCAAGTCCGCCCTTTTCTTCAGATCTGTGTCTAGCTTCTCTCTTGGCCTCATCCTGATTTATAAACACCTTAGTAGCCACCTGGATAAACTGGGTCACACTAATGCCTTCAAACCCTTCTAACTTCTGAAGCTTTCACTTTATGTCTCCTTGCACCTGGGTTACAAATGCTGCATTAACCATACACTGATTACCTGCAGCCTCTGGGTCAAATGGTGTGTAAAGCCAGTAAGCCTCACAGAACCTTTCATAAATTCACTGGGACTTTCATCTGGCTTCTGGTGGACCTCTGAGACCTTTCCAATATTGGTGGCCTTTTTTCCTCCAGCCCTTATTCCATTTAGAAGTGCCTCTCAATACTGCTGCAAACTTTGTAGCCCTTGAGCCTGGTTAGGGTCCCAGGCTGGGTCAACCTCTCTCAGGAGTGCTTGTTGTGCATATTGCCTGATATCTCCTGTGCCTACATGCACATTGTTCTCCAGCCACTGGAGAGCGGCTTCTATAACTCTACGGCACTCTTCCATATTAAATAATGACAGAAGAAGTTGTTTGCAATCAGCCCAGGTAGGATTGTGAATTAGGAAAGTGGACTGCATTAGATCTATAAGAGCCTGAGGCTTCTCTGTATAGGAGCAAGTATGTTGTCTCCAATTTAAGAGATCAGTAGTAGAGAAGGGCTGATAAACGAAGAGCTTTTCTCCTCCCTAGACTTCATTCTGTGCATTCAAATAAATTTGTCCCAGTGTTTCTTGGAGGGGCATCTGCATTGCTCGGGCATGGCCCGACCTAAAGTGGCCGACCTCATCTCCCTGGAGTTCCTCCCTTGGCTTTTCAGGCAGGGGCTCTGGCTCCTCTCTGTGTGGTGTTGCCTGAGGGGTGCTTTCTTCTGAGTCTGAGCCTCTGGAGGCAGCTCGGGTAGCCTCCTGTCCAAGCCTTGCCAGGGATGGATAAATTGGTGCACAGGGGGTGGACTTTCTAACACTTCAGGTTGGGCCTGTAGGACAGGTTTTTTCTGCTTTTCCTGTGACTCCTATTCTTTTTCTGATGCCTTGCAGCCTCTTTCTATTGTCCCTGGTTTTGTCCGGGCCATTAGAGTCTTACAGTAGGTCCCAAAGCAGGCCTGCAGCCACTTAGGGCATGTCTGAATTACACTTAGCCAGGAGTTGATATATGGAAACTGATCCTGGGTGCCCAGGCTGTTCTCCAACCCGGTGACCACCCAAAACATTTGGCCAATTATCTCCCTGTCTGTTGTCCCCTCGGCCAGCCGCCCTGCATTAAAAGACGGCCAGTCTATCTCACAAAGGGTTCTCAGTTTCTGTGGAGTTAGCTTAATCCCATAATCACCATTAAAACCTTTTTTAAAGTGTTTCAGCATGCACTACAGTGGAGTAGGCTTTGACACTTTTCCTCCCATTTCCCCCCTCATGATGTGCTTTCACTCTCGGATCCACCAGAACGAGTCCTATTACGGGAGGTTCAGACACTGCTTAGACAGAAGTGTGCATTAATTCCTGTCACAGCTAGCTGCAGCTGTGGAACTGGTCCTATGGGCCGTATGCAGTGTCCTAGGTCTGGTTTTTCCTACACTCGCCTCAGAGCACACAGTCCATGCTAAGAGATCTGTGTCTCTCCACGTCATGCCCCACGTTGGTCTCTCCCGAGACCGTCTCTTTCACACTTTCACACACCTCCCCCGTCCCTGAAACGGTTTGCCTTTCTGACTGACTTGCGAGCCCCACCCATGTCTGATGTCAGTTAGGGTGTGAGTTTTTGTCCAAATCGATGGGCCTCTCCCATTGTCCCAACCCCCTCAGGTGGGACTAGTCATCATGCCCTGGGAGGTGATCAGGCTCCCCTTCTGTCCTTATGGGACAGGTCTTGCCTTAGGGCCCAAACCTTACCAGGGTTCAGATGTCTGAGTGCTGCTCCTGTGACTGTCCTGCAACCCTTTCTACCAGTTCCATTTCTGCTGTCAGGGAGGGCTCTGGAACACGGAAGGGTCATTCTCCTTCCGGGCTGAAACTCTCGGTGGTGCCAAGGACCCCAGTCTACCACGTCCTGGGGCTCTAGCCTACAGGCAAAGGAGACAGAAAATCTGCCATCTCCAATTCCAGATGAACTCCCAGAAATGTTGTGGAACAATCAAAGGCAGGAGAGACTGAAAAAGGTTCGGGAGAGTTTATTAAATTAGGGTGATCACTGGCTCAGCCGGACATACGTCCAGAAAGTCTGAGCCCCAAACAAAGGGCTTTTCCTACTTTTAAACATCTTAAGGCAGGAACTACGT
The DNA here is from genome assembly GCF_028878055.3 of Symphalangus syndactylus. Classification (NCBI taxonomy): domain Eukaryota; kingdom Metazoa; phylum Chordata; class Mammalia; order Primates; family Hylobatidae; genus Symphalangus; species Symphalangus syndactylus. Next base: position 84,824,228 of record NC_072437.2, read on the forward strand.
GAGGTGGGAAGCAAGTTACAGAAGCAAGAAACAAAGGCAGCGTTACAATATTTCTTATATCTTGAGAGAAACATGTCTTACAACCTAAACTTAACAGTCTTGTGACCCTGCAGCCATGCAGGAACTTACTGGGCCTGTAATAAACTTTAAGGAATGTGGAGTTGGGGAGTATAGACAAGGTCCACTGTCCACAGAGAGAAAACAGGCTGTTAATATTCTCTTTTAACTTGAGTGTAAGGGAGGGGGTCACACTTTGTAGCAACTTTAAGAGGATATTAAAATTTCTATTACTACTACTATTAGGTTATAGTTGATTTCATTAATTCCTTCTTCAATACTGGTAGAGGAAAATGAAGAATTTTAAACCTATTAAATACAGTCATAAGAGTAATAGGTAATTTTTAAAGCTTATAAATTAACAGATAATATAAAAGTATAATATTTCAAATGTAGCTATGGTGCATGAAAACAAAAGAAGAAAACAAAACCAGAAATATTGGAAAGTTATTGCCCCTGAAATGGAGGTTCATTATAGGATAAGAAGTAGTTTGGTAGAAAACTATTTTATTGTAAACATTTTTGTACTATTTTTTAACCATACAATTTATTTTGAAAAAAAAAAATTATTATATTTTTGTAGTTCTTAAAGCTTCCCTTCGGCTGCCATGTACTGGGTCTTTTCTTTCTTCAAATGTTTGCCCCAGATAGGAATGGGCTACACATCTCCGTGGATCCTGTTCCCTTTGGGCTCAGTCCTGTCTCTGAGTCATTACAACTCTCTCCCATTCTTATTCAGTGAGTTTAGTCATTTCTTTTTATCCCCAGAGCCACCTGGTGTTCAGCAAACAAAGAAGCCTCCAGGTACCAGAATCTATCCTTCTTAGAAGGCAGCAGGTAATGACAAATAACAAAAAGCAACAAAACATGCAAGAACTAAAATTTCTTGTCACAGTTTTTTTGTTTTTGTTGTTTTTCCATCACAATTTGGAAAACTGCATTCTCATCATAGTCCTTGGAATACTTGAAGAAGGCTAATGAGCTGTTCCTTTAGCCTTAACTCCTTAAATCTGTCCCTTTTTCTTTAAATTGTCTCCAGGTTTCCAACTCTTTGTCACAGGCTGCTTTCAGCTCTTTGTCAGGGTATAGAAGCTTTTCTGTCCTTCAGACAAGCTTCTGTTTGTTAATGTCCCGTTTAATGGTAGCTCCCAGGACAGAACACGGTGCTTTTGATGTGTCTTCCCTATTATGCAGGACCAGACGGGAGAGGACAGGCCAACCGTTTTCTTGGATTCAGATATTGTTTGTTTTTGTATTATTGATTGAAAAATGCCCATTTTTATGTGGTCACACTTTACTAATTCCAGTTGCCTGATAAATGCTCGTTGGAGTGATGAGTGTTGTGTGTTCCTTCCTTCCTATTAAATGTTAATTTTGAAGGCCAAAAGCTTATTTGCTGATGTGAAAAAAAAATTCATAGAAGGAGAACCAATGGGAGATATCACTGTACAAAATGATGTCATTTTTAACCTTCCTCTTGGATTACTTTATTGACTAATAATATTTGCATCTTTATTCATTTCCTGAATTCAGTCATTCAGTCCATTTCACTTAAGGGCTTATTCTTGGTTGTCAGTAGTGAGTGCTAAGGCAGCATGGATTTAGAGGGAAAATGGGATTCACTCTGAGCAGATACAGGGTAACTAGGGGAGAATTTTTGTCTGTTGATTTCCAATTAGTGAATCTGCAACATTAGAAGGATAGAAAAAGAATAAGCAGAGAACTATGTCAAAGGTCGATGGTCTCAAAGCTGTTAGGAAAAGGAAGACATTGAATTAAAATAAACCAAAAATGGAATAATTTCTGAACAAAATTGTTGGGCTCATCAAAAACCAGGAAAGTAGAATCTATACTACAGACGCTATAGGTAAAACTACTATAAAGCTGTTCTGTAAAAATGTCCAGCATGTAGCATCATGCATGGTACACTACAGTTAACAAGCAATTATTATATGACAACATGCACTTGTAAATTGATAAATTGGAGAACATTAACTCCATAGCCTCCATAACTTCTTTCAACTTCAACATTCTATGAGTCTAAAATTGCCAAGTCTTCATATTTATTCTCTCAGCCCTGCTAGTCCATGCCATCCTTTCTAAGTCAGCCACGTATGTGCATGGCAGCTGTCACAAAGAACCTCCTGCAAAAATTAAATTCTGCTCTAGGCAATTCCTGAATTATCCTATACTTCTTTACTGCTTTTAACTTTAGACTGCTTTGATCTTAGATCCCCAGTGCTATACACCCAGTTTCAATCTCTGTTTTTATTCTGGGTCTTAATGGCCATCTCTTTGTCCTCTCATTTTCCCTGACGTGGCTTCCTACAAGGTCTCAACTCTGTACTTTTCCCAGTTTAGGGATCTGCCAAAGGTATCCTACCTTGCTTCTACCACCATCATAAGAAGGAGGCTTTGCCACATTTCTTCAGTACTAATCCTCTTTATCACAGTCTCTCTTCCTTTCTAGCTCTGAAAAGAGTTGCTGCTATTGCTGTTTTTACTTCCTCCCTTCCCATTCACTCCTATGCCTGCTGTAACAGTCTTGCTTCTGCCTTCATCACTAGACCTCACTTTAATTTTTTTAACCAAGATGACTAGTGATGAATCAAACTGTTGGTATCTTCAAAGCGGGTTCCTGAATGCTCAAATCATAAGACTATGTGCAGAATTCAACATTCACCCCTGAACAGACACACTTTTCTACAGCTTTTCTTTCTCATCTTCCTTAAGATCTGTTTCCTCCATTTCTTCCTGGGATTCTTTCTGGGATCGCTTCTCTTCTAGCTCTGCAAAGTAGAGCTAGAGGACCATGCTCATCCATTTCCATGACTACGGTCAACTATCACCCATATTCCCAAACTTCTCCCTTGAGTTGTTGATCTAAATATCCTGTGCATATGAGTGAGCACCCCATACCCTATTATCACATCACATACTGTGAAATGAATCTAATATTTTATTTAAAATGTAACATTAAATCAGTGTCATCTATTTTAAAATAACATGGTATATGTATTCTAGGAATTGTATACATTTCTGTTAATAAAAATCTTAGATGATCTATTTCTGATCTTAAGATCTTAGAAGTATAAAAATTACTGAACCATATATGAAAAATAACATTAACTAACACATTTAGGTACATACTATGTGCCAGGAATTGCTTTACATCCTCTGATTTATAAAAATCACTGAATTCTTAGAACAACTTTATAAAGTAGTGATATGATTATTTGCATTTTACAGATGAGGAATCTCAGGTACAGAGAATTGTAACAACTTTTCCAAGGTCACCTAGAAAGAAAGTAGGATAGGACTTGAATCCATGCCCTGAATCAGGGTCTGAGTTTTTAATCATCTGGTACTGCCTCTCAAGGAGGACTCTGAGAAACTGCAGGAAATTGCTAATGAAACATTTAGAAGATATTAGAAAAAAGATCACATAGATGATTAGATGAAATGGCTCTCTTTGAAGATAAAGATAGGAAAACTTTCTGAAAACAGAAAATGATTGAAAATATGAGGAAAATCTAGTACAAAGTAGGGAAACCTGAATGCTGTAACCAAGGTGCAAAACTTTATATAGAAATTTGGGCCACAGTTGAAGTACTGCCATCAATATGTTGTTTTTTTTCAGGAGACTGCTAATTGTGTTTACAATGGAATTTGTATACTACATATGTAAATAAAAGACATTGATATTAAAAAAAAACCAGTAAGACCTTTGTAAGATCTGCTAGAGTGGCATATAGTATGTTGGGTACAGCTAGATTTGGTTACGTGTTTTTCATTAATCACTGGAGAATTTTATTTTCTCTTTTGTGAATTGCTCATTGAATACATTGACAATGCCCAGAAAGCTCTATGATATAAAGTAAATGGTAAGCAACTTTAAAAAGAAACTATCAATATTGGCCAATTTGGAAAGGGAATTGAAATGGATTTGAGTGAATGACCTTCCTACTTTGCCCAAGACTGGAAATCTTGTATCCTGAGAAACTTCTCAGTCCCAGGCAAATTGGAATGGTTGGTCACATCTCGACCCAACTCTGTGAATTAGAAACTTTGCATTACAAAACTTTAGGCAAACCCCTAAATCCTGGGAATCCTACTTTCATCATCTGTGTGATGAGTCATCTCCCCTACCTAAAGGGGCTACATGGGCGGAGGAGTCGCTGAGTCAATGTAGCGTGTGTGGCCTTGAGACTGTGGTTCTGTTATCGTGGAGCACCTGCACTTCTCCACGACATACATCACACTTAGAATTAGTTGTATAATGCCTGTGTTTCTCATTTTTTCTCTTCTTTATAGCTACAGTTGGTGCCTTATATATAGCTTGTGATTAATAAATGTGTTGTATAATCAAAGGTATAGACAAGAGGCCTTGGAATAGAAAGGTGGTCATAGTATAGATGTGCTCCTTTGCTCTACTGCCCTCACCTCCACCCCTCTATGCCATCTTTCTCTATTACTCCTCACCACATAAAAATACTTTCTTAGTTGGCCATATCCACTGCTGATGGGAGGCAGGCGGGAGGCTCTTTGGAGATTGCAGGGTGGTGTAACAGAGCAGGGGTCTGTAGGGGAGGTAGTAATGGGGGGCAGAGCATAATAGATTTTGTGTGGAATATATTTATACTAGCTGTGCTGCTTCTGAGGAGGAAATATAATAACCACACATATTTTTTACAGACTTTGAAAACTGTTGGATGATATTACTTTGTAGAGATGAAAGTGTCATTGTAAATATTTACCTTTCGAGCCTCCTTTTCCTTATTCTGCAAAACCTTCTGAGTATTCTTAGTCAATAAGAGAGGGGGTGGTGGGGGAGCGTGATTGATTGATTTCAGAAAGAAAAAAATAGCTTATTTTAAGTGACCAATAAAGCTAAGATTTGAATAATGTGTTTTAAAATTACAAGGTTGAAGCTATGCACTAATACCTAAAGAGAATGATAGCAGTAATTTTCACAGATGTCATATGAATGAACCAAAAAAAATCAATGTAGCACAAAAATTCAGTGACCTGAATATATTACTTATATTTATATTTGAAAACTGGGTACAATATAAATGTCTCTATTGAGGCAATATGAATAAGCATTTATGTAATCTTAAATGACAGAATACTTTAAAATTTTAAAGGCTTATATTTGTGAGAATTTTGTTCACAGAAACTGCATACATACTACGGATTTTTTTGGCCAACTTTCTAGTTTAAAACTTTTTCTTTGGCAGTAGAAGCCTTACCTATGGGTGCTTTGTAAATATCCACTGTCAATAAAATAAGAATATTGTGGAGAAAAGGATTTATATCATATACTGGAAAATTATATCAAGGAAACCCAGGTCACGCAGTCTAGATGGTGGAAAACAGATGTCAAACATAAGTATATTTGGTTGGAAGTAACAGAGTTAGCTTATGCAAAGGAAAAGATTTATTATAAGGATCTGAAGATATCTCCTGGAACTCAGGGACATAAAAGCAGCCAGGTTTCAGGAGAGGCTGTCTCTGAAGCCTGCGCAATCATCTCAGAAATAGATGCTGCTTGTCACAAGAGAGCAGGAAAGAGTGTAGATGACTCAGTGTGGCTCCACCAGAGTTTCTAGGAAAACATTCACTCTGACAAGCAAATAAACGGTAAGACCTCTGAATCTGAGTCCAGTCTGAGTCTCTCTACATGAAACACATTAAAAAGAAAAGACATTTACTTTTTCATTTTCCCAGTTATGCTTCTTTATTTTTTTCTCTGAAGAACATTTTGCTTAAAATAAAATGTTATTACCAGCACATGGCTTCCTATGGCAAAGACTGTTAAATCTTTAAGTGCGATTCTTTTTTTTTTTTTTTTTTTTGCATTTAGACCTATTGTAGTAGGAGTCTGGGAGTCTGTTTACACATTTTAATGAAAGCACCTCACCCTCAGGATTTCTCAAATCTGTGTGACCCTAAATAAAATGAGGAATTGTAATTAAGTGGAAATTTTGGGTTGTATAGAGAGCCAAAATACTTAATTCAAAATAGTAAATTTCAGTCTAAATTGCTTGATTGATTTACCTTGTCTAAAGTGACCAAGTTTATTTTTACAGACATAGTTTCTAGTATTTGATGAAAGGACAGTTTTCTTGGTTCTACCAAGTTCATACATTTCGAATGAAAAATTATATGCCTCCTTAGGGATTCCTTCAGAATTCTTCCCTCTTAAAGCTGTTTCTTCAGGATTTTTTAGGGAAAGAGCTCTGATCAATTTGTGATTTTCCTTATGAATCAGAAGAACTTGTGAATTACGTTTTATTCATTCCTTCAACAAATGTTTTTTTGACATCTCGCCCTATTCCAGGTACGGTTTGAGGGACTTAGAATTTATCAGTGAATAAAACAAAAAAGAAATGTGGAGCTTACATTCTAAGGAAGGAAGACAGCTATCAATAATAAACATAATACATTGTAAATCACATATACTCGAAGGTGGCAAGTGCTATGCAAAGGAGAATAGAGCAAGGTAAAGAGGGCTGGGAGTGTGTTGAGGGGAATTATCAGTTTCACTTTAAAATGGAATGGTTTGTGTGGAGTTCCTCCAGCAGGTGACATTTGGAGCAAAGTCTTGAAGAAGGTGATAAAATTAGTGCTCCAGAGAGAGGCAGTTTGCAGGCTCAGAGGATAGTGACTGCAAAGGTCCTGGCATGTGCACAGGCAGCAAGGAGGCCAGCATGGCTGGAGTGGAGTGAGCCAGCAGCAGGGCAGGAGTCAGAGAAGGAGGGAGCTCGAAGTCAGTTTCTGCGGGCCTCTTAGAATATTGAATCCATGTTCCCTCCAAATTCATAGGTTGAAGTCCTAAACTCTAGTACCTCAGAGTGTGACCTTCTTTGGAAACTGGGCCATTGCAGATGTAATAAGATGAGGTCATATTGGAGTAAGTGGGTCTTTAATGCAATATGACTACTGTCCTTATAAAAAGGGGAAATTTGGACCCAGACACACATGTGGGGAGAATACCATATGAGGATTAAGTCAAAGACTGGAGTGATGTTTTCACAAGTTAAGGGATGTCAGTGATGGCCAACAAACCACCAGGAGCTAGGAGAGGCCATGGAACAGATTCCCCCTCACAACCCTTAGAAGGCAACAATCCTGCTGACACGTTGATCTTGGTCTTTTGGCCTCTAGAACTGCAAGACAATACATTTCTGTTATTTAAGCCACCCAGTATGTGTGGTTTTTTGTTATTGTGGCCCTAGCAAACTACTCCATAGGAAATTGTAAGGACTTTGGCTTTTACCCTGGGTGAGACGGGAGGTATTGCAGAGTTTTGAGCGAAGGCAGGACATGATCTGATTTCCATTTTAAAAGGATAGTTCTGGATGCTGTGCAGGGATACACTGTCAAGGAGCAAAGGTGCAATACTGAGGTCATATATACAGCCCAGAGGTGATGGTGGTCCTAACCAGAGCAGTAGCAGTGGATTAGTGAGAAGTGGAGATTATTGTAAAGGTAGAGGTGACAGATTTAGCTACTGCCTAGAAGTCTCATAGAACAAACATCAGAGAAGATTTTCTGATAGATTTGATGTGGAGGATGAGAGAAAGGGAGGTGTCAGGGATGACTGTAAGGTGTTTGAATTGAAATACTTGAAATGCAGTGAGTACTTGCCCATTCATTGAAATGAGAAAGAGTGTAGTTGGTGGGTTTTGTTTGGTTTTAGTGGAAGGAAGTCAGAGTTTGGGTTTTGGACATGTGAAGTATGAGTTTTCTAATGACAGTCAAGTGAAAGTACAATCAAGGAGCAGCACAAAATGTGTTCATGTCCCTTTAATGGTGCTGAAAGATGCTAACAGAGATAAAATCCATCAGAATGTAAGGAAGTAGAATACAGAGATCTAATGCAGATGAATTTAACCACAGGTATTTAGGGGGCTAGATGGATAAAATAACATTAAGGAGTTAGATACACATAAAGATGCAATAATGCTGCAAGGTAAGTTTTAATTAGAAGTTTCACAAAAACACTTCTGTTCTCAAGGCTTATCTGCTACTTTCCATAACAGGCATTATTCATGGTGTGTGTTTATTGAAATGGGTTGAAGGAGCCCAGTGAGGGGAACCAGTCATGAGAAGTATGACTGCAATGCTCTTTCTTTGCCATGACAGATAACTTTTCCTAGTGCACCACTTCTTTAGCTTTCTGTATATTTAGTGTTGCAAACTGGCTTACATCTCTGTTCAGCTACAATTAATTATGCTGAAATTCATATTTACTGCTCCCTCCCTCCTGAAAAAAATCAATATCCACGACCATTAGTCTCCAAGTTATTTTCATGAGGCATTTTAGAGTCCATTAGAATGCAAATGAAAAGGAGTGATCTCAGGCCTGATATTTTCAGAATTAATGGGCTTTTAAAAGTTGTTTATTTTGAACTTTTAGAAGCAGTAACATTTGAGGCAAACTCCAAGAGCCAGCAGCACTTTCATTGGGTATTTTGAGAGCTGTTTTCTTGTGGGTGATGGCGGAGGCAGCAATTGGGAGGTGGCTGGTGGTCTGCTGAGCCTTTTCCATGGCAAGCAGCCAGCTGGGGCGGAGGCTGCAGGGTGTGGGTGTGCGGGGAAGTTGCAAGGGAAGGGAGGTGTGAGAAACAAGAAGAGATGGTAGAAAATGTTCTAGAAGGCAGGAAAGGCAGGCAAGGAGGTGGGAAGCAAAGGCTGAGGGAGAGCCTCTTGCATAGTTAATGGTCATATAACAATATGGTTGAGATTCCATTTGGTTCATTGGCTTAAAAATGATAGGAGGAAGATTATCTCATGATTAAGATGAACACAGCAATCATTGTTTCAATACCTCTTGGATACTAGGCACAGTATAAGGCCCTTGTCAGATGTGAACACCCTTGTCACAGCATTTGGAACAAGTCTCCTCATGCTATTGATTTCATGAATTTTGGGTACCCAGACTTCCCCCCCGATTTTTGCTCGTCCCCAGCACGCCTAAAAAAAGTTTGAAATAAAGTGCACAGATGCACTTAGCATAGTTGTCTGATGGTAGATTCAGCAACTGCTTGGAAGTTTCCTAGAACAAATAGCTAGAAAGAAGCAAAAGAAATAATACAGACTGGAATCTTGTGACCTAAGAAATTTGTATTTCTATCTGTAACAAAAATTTTCCCAAAGCCCTGAAATCACACCATGATTTTGTTTCTATCTGAAACAAAAAATTCTTTTGTTTCATCCACAATTCTCAAGGGGTAGAGGGGAGTGTTTTCTCAGCTCACCATCTCAGGATCACAGCTGTAGAACTAAAACTCATTTCTATTCTTTTCAGAAGCAGGAAGTGACTTTCTCGCCTGAGGCACAGCCTCAATTGCCACCTGGATCGCTGAGACATTCTAAAATCTTTCTTGTGAAAGGAAATCCTAAACTCTTACAATGAAGGGCAGAGAGAGACACTCCTTTCATCTGTGCAACATCAAATTTTCTTTCAAATGCCATTTTTTTTTTTTCTGTGTTCTGTTGATTTTACCTTTCTTGGACAGAAATATTTGAATTCTTCCTTAAGAACCTCCCTTCAAAGGCAGAGCTTGAGTTCCTCTATTGGTAAATCCCTGTCAACTCATTGACTCCGTATGGATACCCTATAAACTACATGAGATTAGCTGGGTGTCACGGATAAGGAAACTGCAGTTCAGAGATGTAATTTGGCCGGGGTGACACAGTAAGTGAGTAATTAGCAGGAGTTTGAAGCCAGGTCCCCCAAATCCCAATTCCCAAAACTCAGGTTTCTCCACTACACTGTAGAACCTGGCTGAGCAGACAAGGATAGGGGAGGGCATTTTAAGCAGAGGAAATTCATGTAATTAGGTGGAAATGCCCAGAACATCTGGGGAAGTGTCCTGGTTCAGAGTGTCCAAGATGCACTGGGGAGCAGTAACGTAAATGAGCAAGTTGATCAGTCAGTCTTGGGATGAAGCCGGAGGTTTTTATGTTAGTGACATGCATACATACATAGGTATCACGGTGATGCTCAGAACCATTGCTGGAGTGTGCAGTTGCCTCACATGGTGTGCTTTGGGAAAATATTTCTGTACCCTGCCCTCCAAAATTTCTCTTTTATGGGCCTCTTCCTGATGCAGAATTTCTAGCCTTAAAAGTGAGCTCTTTTAGGTTTTTAATAAAGTGTATTTTTTATTAAAGGGCATGCAGCTTTTTGGAACTAAAGATATTAAATTAGCACGTTAAGTATTCTCAAGTACTCACACATTTTTCACTCATTCATTCATCCATCCACCCACTCACTCATTCCTTCACAATGTATGTTTCACCTAATCATTCTATTGGGTAGAAAACTATAAAAAGTGAGTCATAACAGTTCCTGACCTCCAGATTTGTTTCTAGTTGTGGAAGCACACTATGAAATGCACTGAAATAAAAGCTTTGATAGATGATTGTGCAGGAACTGTGGCCATGAGAACTCACTCAATAAATAGTTGTTGAATTACAGAATGTTTTCTTGATGATACAAAAGCAAGCTCCTTTAAAGGATAAACAATTTACTAGGTGATGTACCCAAGCCTAAGGTGGGAGGGCTCTACGAAGAGAGAGCCACATGTGCAGAAGCTCAGAAATGAGAGCAAGAACCACACTTCAGGAATGAAATGTGAGGTAAGTGTGCACAGGCGAGTATTAGGCTGGGTTTGAGGAGCAGTAATGAAAGATGAAGACAGTTCAGCAAGAGAAAGAATATCAGTGGCTCCTTTTTACCTTTTTTTTTTAAATGTTAAGGATTTTGATTTTATCCTGAATGCAGTGGGGATTATTGATGGATTTTAAACTGGAGGATGATGTAATAAAGATTTGTGATTTAGAAGGAGGCAGTGCAGAAAATATTTGAGAGGTGGTTGCATCTGTAGGCAAAGAGATCTAAGCAAGAGTTGATGAGGATCCCAGCAATGGATGCATCCATGAGTGTGTGAGGAAGAAGAATATATATATATATATATATATATATATATATATATATATATATGAAAGGGAATATATGTATGTATATAGTATGGTATGTGATTGGGTCAAACATATGTACATATTGTGATATATATATATATATACATCTCCACCCAATGTCAAACATATATACATATGTTTGACCCAATCATATACCATAATAAATCATATATATATATGTACATATATATATATATATATATGAGACATTGGGTGGAGATGTAAAGGGTATGGTTGGCTATTGGACTGCTGCCTTGCCATGAATTAAAAAATACAGGAAGAATAACAAATTGTTCTTCTCTCACATCTTATTTCTGGGAGTAGGGACAAATGGAGAGCATTAATTCAATTTGGGTCTGAAGCACTAATGGGACATCCACAGTGGAGCTGAGCATAGGTAATTGACTGCGGGGGATTTACTAAGGTCTGAAGCCCACCCTGTGGGGCCACATGGGGATGACCTGGTACATGTTCTCCCTTGTGAGCACACATACTTCTCTGCATCCCTGCATGACGTTGGTAAGTCAGGAGAGAGCTCTGTGCTGGGAGATAGATATTTCAGTGTAGAGTTGAAACTATAAATGAGGATAAAGTTGGGAAGAAGGCACAGCTGGAGAAGATGTCCACAGAGAGAGCTGAAGGAGGCAGTGTTGTGAGTGGGTCTCAAGAACTTGGAAAAAAAGAACATGAGCTGGCTTCAAATGTAAAAACCATCTTTTAACTCAAATGCAAAAACCATCTTTTTGGAGATTTAAACTTCAAATGCAAAAACCATCTTTTAACTCAAACAGATGGCTTCCAGGCCTGAGGACAGTCTTTATTTCTTACCTGATTAAATTTCTTAATTTATCTAAAGAAATATTGTGTGCTTATCCAGTGGGGGATTTTTGATTCACAAAGACAGAAGAAAGAGGGAGTAGAGTGAGTGCTTGTCAGTGCTCATGGGAGATAGGAGGGTCCCACTAAAGAACTTCACACATCTCACATCCGTTTGCAAGTCCACGTTCACGTTGGGGCAGCACTCATAGGCTATCTCAGCCTTTGACTTGCCATTCATCTGATTGCATGCTCACTGGGAAAACTTCTGATGAGTGTTGGGATTTCCACACGTATATGCCTCCCTGGAGTGAATGTCCTATGGTATGAGATTTGGGTGTTCAGGTCCCTAAGACAGTTAAAAGTCAACCTTCTTTTAAAAATCATCATCCTTGTTAAAAATCAACATTCTGCTTTTGTACATCAGTTTTGTGACTTTGGTAAGTGCAAACATACCTAGTTTCCTATAGCCACAGTAACAAATTACTACACACTTGGTGGCTTAATACAAGAAAAACTTATTCTCTCACAGTTCTGGAGGCCACAGTCCAAATGAACTGAGCTGAAACTGAGATGTTGGCAGGAGCATGTTTTCTCCAGAGGCAATATGGGAAGATCTATTTCTTGACTCTTCCAGCTTCTGGTGACTGAAAGCATTCCTTGGCTTGTGGTTGCATCACTCCAGACTCTGCCTGCATGATCACACTGCCTTTTCTCTGTGTGTGTGTGTGTGTGTGTGTGTATGTGTGTGTGTGTGTGTGTATGTGTATGTTTCTGTGTGAAATATACCTAACTTATCCTTTAACTTATAGGGACTCTTGTGATGACGTTAAGGGCCCACCCAGATAATTCAGGACAATCTCCCCATCATAAGATAAAAGCAAATCTGTAAAAACACATTTTTCCCCAATGAGGTAACATTTATAGGTTCCAAGAACAAAACTCAATATATTTGGGGCCACTATTTAGCCCACTACATTAAGTTTGTAAATTTGACCACCAGAGAGGTATCCACTTGCAGTGGGATAACAAAATCAGGCTTCTAAATGAGAAATGCCTTCAGTGAATTCCCTAAGGACTGAAGGCCACCCTGTTGGGCCATGTGTGCAACAACCTGATAGCTTCTCTATTTCATAAGCTCACACACCTCTCTGTGTCATTGCATGGCACTGTCCCATATTTTCTTCCTTTTGAGTTTCTACAGGAAACACCTTCCTTGGAGAACAAATGGTGGGTTAGAGCATAACAAGTAATCGAATGGAAATAGAATGCAATGTATCAGCAAAATGTGGCTAAAGATAGGCTGCAAAGATAGCTAAGAGCCTGATCATAGAAGCCGTGAGACCTTAGATCAAATACATTTTAGAACCCCCTCCCCACCACACACAAAAAAACCAAATCAGGCCTTACTCAACACTGTATTGATTGTTCTGCCTTGATAAGAAGTGTAATAATAGCTTACATTTACCAAGGACAACTTGCTATACATTGTTCTAAGCATTTATATGCCTTCATTTATCTGATCATCGCAACTATCCTTTAAATTAGATAATAATATTCTTATTTCACATTGAGGGAAACAGAGGCATAGAGGCTTGAAGTAACTTACCCAAGGTCACTTAGCTTGGAAGTGGTAGATTTGTAATATGAACTGAAGGAATTTGGTCATGAAACTGATGCCCTTGACTTTAGTGCCACCATCTGTATCCTGTGTACACTTATTTACTTTTTCCTTGCTTTCCTTCTAGATTACAGCTTTTCAAAGCCAAAAGTCATGTGTCCTCAGTGTCAGCAGCTGGAGCAGTACTGCATATGAACTGATGTACACTTTGTGCCATCTGCGTGGCTGACTGATGCTCTTTTTGGTTTTATTTGTCACAAGGCTGCTATAAGAGAGTGACCTGAGTTTCACTAAAGAGAAATCTGGGGCTAATAAAAGAAAGCTTTACGAACGACAGAGCAACTTTCCTATAGCAATTAACAGCCTTTATGATGTGTTTAGTCAGCTCTTGGTATATGGCTTCAGGACTGATAAAACAGGCTTAAATTTTAAATGGAAGGCAGGCCTTCACAGGCCAATTTTACACCTGGTTTTCAAAACATGAGTGAATGTTGACAATCATAGCTAGAAATAAAGGGAAGAATTGATGGTTTCATTTTAATGTTATGTATATTTAAATATTTTCTTTAATAGAATTTTCAAAAAAATTAAATGTATGGAAGCAAAACTCTTCTGAGGCGCTTCTATGTAGAAGGATTTAGAGGAAGCCAGCAAGAAAGAGTTGTTAAAAATTGGATGAGTAGGCAATTTGGGTAAATAGAGTTATATTTCATTTCCCTGAACGGTACAATGGAGCTGCAACCACAACAAAATGGTTCACAAGTTTATAGAAATAATCCAGCGAGCGTAAATAAACACACTGCCTATATGATCTGTGTTCCACAGTTGAAGTTATGAAAAATGTGAGAGAATATTTGGTGATTTTGGTCTTTTAAAACCCCCAAACACTCTACTCAGGAAAATCTTGTTTATCTTCATAGCTACAGACTTTGTCTATCTATTCATACAGTAATATCAAACATAATTTTGAAATCAATGGAAGGAATAATAGCACAATTTCCATCAAAGGAAAATAGGATCCCAGTGTTGGTAGATGCTATGTTCTATTCCACGTGGTCAATCAAGGAGAGTAGCAGAAAGTGGTAAGACTCCTGCCAGCTTCCCAGGCTCTGTGCTTTGAGAGGCCATCAGATGGTGGCAGTACATACCAGAAGGACCTCTCTTCTGGGAGCTGTGGCCCATTTAAATCTAACTAGTGTACAGAGGTCAGGCCTGCAGAACCACAGCACATTTGACCAATTTCATCATCCTCCTGACATTACCTCCTGACATCATATGGGCAAAGGTTCTGGCTCCCTTCCTGTAGGAATCAGAGAAGAAAACTTGCTTTCTCTCTCTGTCTCTGTCTGTCTGTCTCTCTCTGTCATACACACACACACACACACACACACACACACACACTGAGCAGCTTTCAAGCATAGTATACTAGAGTCTCAGAGCTATCTTCCCACTCACCTAGCTTCCATAATCATAACAACACGGATGATTAGAGAGTCAATATCAAGGAAATTTGTCTATTTAGAAGTCCTTATTCGGCGTTTCATGATCTACAAGGTGGGAAACTGAGTTACAAAATTCCAGACATTGCCAGCACTACAGACTTCCATGTGTCTTCTATAATATCTTAAGCCTATTTGTCCTAAGAATCCCAGTTTTTACGTGTTTTATAAAACTGACAATGAAAAACTGCCACCCTTTTTTCGGAATTTTGTCCTTTTAAACAGCTTCGAGTATAATAAACATACAATAAACTCCACACGTTTATTGTATGTATGTACAATTTCAAATGTTTTGGCAGATACATTGAGGCTAGCAAATCATCACCATAATCAAGAAAATGAACATATCCCACAAAATGCCTCATGCCCAACTCTCCTACCCACCCCCATCCAAAGGCATCAAGCAATCTACTTTCTGCCACTCTGGATTATCTTGCATTTTCTAGAATTTGTATAAATAGAATTATTTACTGTACATTTTTTGGGGGGTGGTGGGTCTGGCTTTTTTTGCTCATTCTAGGAAGAACATAATATTATCTTATTGTGGCTTTCACTTGAATTTCCCTAATGGTTAAAGTCATGGAGCCTCTGCTTTTTTTGTCACTGATATATTAATATATTCTCGAGTGAATTGTCTTTGCAAATCATTTGTCCATTTTGCAATTGGGTTGTCTATTATTACCGAGTTTTGAAAGTTCTCTTTATTTTCTGAATACAAGTCCTTTTACAAATGTGTGGTTACAAGTATTTTTTCCCAGTGTGTAGTTTATCTTTTCATTCTCTGAACAGAGTCTTGAAAAGAACAGAGGTTTTTAATTTTTATGAAGTCCAGTTTTTCAATTTTTTTATTTAAATAGTGTGTTTTTGGTGTTGTATCTAAGAAATCTTTGTCTAAGCCAAGGTAAAAAAATTATCTTATGTTTTCTTCTAAAAGTTTTATAATTTTAGATCTGGAGTCTGTGGTTCATTTGGTGTTGATTTTAGTATACAAACAAGATATAGATTGAATTTATTTTTTCCTTTTTTCTCCTGTAAGTGCAGTCATTTAGTAGCCTCAATTCACAAGGGAAAGCAACATACTTCTTACACCTCTCTCTAATGTTAGAAACTCATGTGAAGACTCTGATACTTGTTTTCTGTTGATTGGAATAATCTTAATTGGATCTTTTAACAATGCTGGGTTTATATTCTTAGAAATTAGGACATATAGATTAGCCAAGCCTATATTTCAAAAGACATTACATTAAATAATGAACAAATCTGCCTGTGGGTATTTACTAATTGGGATAAATGTTGAAAGCAAGTTGAGAGTAGTAGCACAAGCAAAGTGGCATATCTGGTTAAGCTTGCCCAAAGGTACCCTGTTGGGTGCATCACATTCATAGCCTGAGTCTCCCACACCACCTATCTGTACTGCTGTCCTCCTTCTGGCCAGACTTCATGTATCTCCCCGCCCCTGCCCAGCCCCTGATTCTGATGGCCAGTTGTCTACTCCAACTCCATCATTTCAGTTTCTGGACAGCAGGATTACCACTTAGGCCAATGGACCCGTGGATGGGTCACTACTGCTGACCCTCTCATTTGGCAAGCCCTGCACCTCTGCTCCTGCCCAGTGGGCATCTCAGACAGCTGCTGCTGGATGCAGCTCAGATTCGATGTCCTAATAAAATTTCCATTTAGCCAAAGATTACTGAAAATTGGAATATGAGAAGACAGGTGAATTAGTATGCAGGTGGCTAAACACCATCTTCCAGGACTTCAAAATAGGAACACAACAACCACTCCAAATAATATGTTTGTTTGCACGTGTGTGTGTGTGTCTGTGTGCGTGCATGTGTGTGTGTGAGAGAGAGAGGGAGAGAGAGAGTTTATACAAAATATCGGGACTTAAGCCTATGCTAAGATACTAAGAGGTCCTTAAAACACATAAAGCTTGAATTCCTGGCAGACTTATTATCATGAAGATCCGTAAAACTTTGGGGGCCTTTTTTGCCTCCATATTTGCTAAGCACTGCCTCTCCTTTCTTTGCACACTTTCCCTGGGCTGACACTGCACATCTATTCCTTTCCTCAGTAGGAAATTGCAGTCTCCCAGCTTCCCCTCAGGGAAGAGAAATAGCCTTGATATTATCACTGGCCCTTAGGTATCAACAAGGGAATTTCTGTGGCCATTTAACAGATAGCTGGAGCCAACTTCCAGTTTAAATTCCAGGAAGGGGATCAGGCACCCCGTCTTGAGGAAGTGTTAAAACTAATTTCCAGTATTTTATGTTTTCAAATTGGCAGTCATCAAAACTTTATGACTTGACCCACAGGAATAGGCAAGGGCTGGCGTGTTCTGCATAAATGCTATGAAGCCAGCCTTCTTTCTGCAATTACTATTGCTACACAAGCAACGATCAGAAATTAGAAGTGAGGTTGTTTGTGGAGGTAAGAGAAATACTGGCCACATGTGTTATGTGTATGTGCTGATAACAGAGGCACAAGGAAAAAGGAAAACCACCATCCAAAAATACCCAACCAGCATCCTGAAATAGTTAAAGATGCTTTATTTTGTATCAGGCATGTTTCTCTATTAAAGCACAAGTGCCCCTGTAGCACAATACATTAAGTATAAAATTATTTATTCGATCTTTTCCTCAGGGACAAATGATGGAGAGAAGTACCCTTAGTTTGTAAGTCAAGTTGTAAGAATGGTTTACATTTTTAGCACATGTTGGCAATTATAAAACTTTTTCATACATTACCTCATTTGCTCCTCAGCACAATTATTTATGGCAAGTAGGCAGGAATTATTATTTTTATTTTACAGATGAGTGGTTTGGAGATGTTAAGTGACTTAGACCAAATTATAGTAAATAAAGGACACAGACAAGATTCAAATATAGGTCCTTTTGACCTCAGAGCCTTTGTTTTCTCTGTTTATTTAGCTCAGCTGAAAATTTGTGTTGGGGCAAGAAAGAAGTCTAGAGCAAAGATAAGTGTATGAGGACTCTGCAGAGGTCAGGGAAGGGTGATGGGCAACAGTGTTTTAGGTCACCAGGACCCTATTAGAAGGCAGTGTGGCCGAAATAAAAACCAAGGGAACCAGACTCTTGGGACATCATGGGAATACCTCCAGCCTTTTGGCCATACATCACTGACAAGCAGGGTTGGGTTTTGTTTTTGTTTTGGCTGACATGTGCAAGGTGACCATTCTCCAAAGGCAGTCCTGCTGTGAGTTGCTTAACACTGCAAATATAATACCTGGTGACAAGAACTCCCAGGAAGATTTTCTAATTCGAATTTGAGATAGTTGCTTTGCTGGCAGCGTTGAAATGTCTTATATAAATAAAAAGATGCGACTTACTTGAGTTTTCATCTAGAAATCCTTCTGGTTATACAGAATACTCATCAGATGTAGAATATCTTCTTATCCTATATCCCATCTCCTCTCTCAAAAACTAACCTAATATAATTTATTGTCTACAAACTGGATATTGAAGAAAATACTAACACTTTTATATGGCACATATTGCATATGGAAAGCAGTAGAAAAGAAATGGAGCCCAAAAACCCAGGTGAGCAGGAAGCACTGCATTTGTTTATTTTCTGTAAAGTCTCTCTATTCCTCTTACTGGTAGAAAGTTCAAAACTTTCATTCTTGGGTTCCTTGCCCCCTGGGATGGAAGGCCTAGGGTGCCTAGGTTGTATCTGTCCAAAGCACTAGAGGACCCCGTCGGGGCAGAAGCATCAGTCTACCTTGGGACACCCTCTGACCTGGGCTACACGGACACTTCCTGTCTCCAGGTGCTGTGGTTTCTGTACCATCTGTGGACTTCAAGAATCTCTGGCAAGGCTGGCCCCAGGAAGTGGAACACAGTATTATGGCTTTTTGGGGTTTCTCACTTCCCTAGAGGGGAAGTTTCCACATAATAGAAAATCCTTCCTTCTCAGAACCTCACAGAGGTCTCTCCCTTTCCCAGGCTGAAAGAATCTCCCCTCTCATCCTTGTTGTTTTTCAAAGGCACATTCGCTCTGTTCCCCTTTAGGGAGCCACGATTCCTGAGGCAAGAAAGTGAAATGAATGGAGAGGGAAGTTTATAGGAAGGAAAAGCACAATTTAATAGTGCAATGAATCAGCCTGCCATAGTGATATCATGTCTGTAAATTGAGATTTTCCCTCTTAGAGGATTTTTGAAAATTTCACAGGAGAAAATCGAGTGAAATTGTTCTTTTTCTACATAAACAACACAAGTGTGCATATGTGTACACATATAAAAGTGTATGTACAAGGTATGTATGTGTGTATGTATATATAACATGTATACATACGTATCTTGTACATATACTTATATATGTGTATGTGTATACACATATGCACACATATAAAAGTATATGCACAAGGTATGTGTGTGTATATATAACATATGTATACATACCTTGTACATATACTTGTATATCTATCTTGTACATATACTTGTGTGTGTATATATATAATATATAAAATGTATATATACTATACACACAGATATATGTAGCTGTGATGTGTGTGTGTGTGTATGTGTGTGTCCATTACTGGGTCATAAATCTCTATCAAATTATTAGAATTTTCTTTGTCTTTTGATCTTTTCAAATTCTTAATCCTTTTATTTTTACTTTTTTATTTTTAATTGACAAAGATTGAACATATTTATCACATACAACATAATGTTTTGAAATATGCATACATCGTGGAATGGTTACATCAGGCTATTTACCATATGCATAACCTCATATACTTACCATTTTGTTTGTGTGTGGTGAGAAAACTTAAAATCTACTCTCAGCAATTTTCAAGTGTACAGTTCACTGTTATTAACTATAGTCGCCATGTTGTACAATAGAGCTCTTGAACTTATTTCTCCTGTCCAACTGAAACTTTGTATCTTTTAACCAACATCTTCCGATGCTCTTACCTACCCATGGCAACATCTATTCTACTCTCTGCTTCTGTGAGTTTGACTTCTTTAGATTCCACATATGAGAAATTGTGGCATTTACCTTTCTGTAGCTGACTTATTTCACTTAACATAATGTTCTCCAGGTTTATTCATGCTGTTACAAATGACTTTGCCTTTTGAATATAATTCTCAGTTCTATTATGTATAAATAAATAATAATATTTGGGAACAACATTAATTCTACCTGCCACCTCAACTTTCCTTCAACTATTCCAGTTTTCTTTTAAATTTTGACCAGTTACAAGTTTTGTTTTTATGTATGTATGTGTGTATTTATTATAAAATTGTTGTCCATATACAAATTGCCTTTGACGGAAAGCTCAGCCAGTAACATTTGGTGCCTCCCTCAGTGAGGTTTGCTATGCTGGGCACGATAGAGGCATGTGATGTGGGGGGCATGATTCTGGCCTAGGAGAGGTGTCCGTCAATTGTGATAAATGAGATAGACTCCTGAGGAGAACTCAGATGGAAAAATAAGTACAACTGACAGAAAAAAGTGAAAGCTAGGGTATGCATTAAATGAAATAAAAAAGGTTTGGAAGTAAAAGTGGGTTGAGACATGAGGAGTGGAGTTGCATTTTGTGTACCAGGGAACTTGAAGATCCCAGAAAATATGTCCTTGGAAATCCGAGAGTCTGTCTTGAAGCCTTTGATTGACTAACAGTTGAGAGCATTTTATTCAAACCTGCTTTTCTCGGAGGAACCCAAGAAGGCTGATGGAATCTTTAGTATTAGAGAGGTAGAATTTCCCCTCAGAAAGGGCAAGAAGCATTTAGATATAAGGAAGAAAATGTTAATTTCATATTCAGGGACCTGAGTAAGCCAGTGCTTTGGGAAGAAGGGGTCAAAGGAGTTAAAGGAGCAATAGAAAAGGAGACCTCAAGTCACACCTAGAAGGAAGCTCAGATTATCTGCCTGGTCCTCTGACTTCCTAGTTCAGGAAATGGGCCCTAAGAGGGGAAGTGATGTATCCAAGGCACGTGGTTTGTTAGTAGTGAGCCAGGATCAGAACTCAGGTGAAAAAATACCTCCTCTGATCTTTTTGCAAAATATTTTCAAGAAGGATTCCTGACTTTTGTCTTAAGGATGGTGAAGTCATTTCTTGGATTGTGGGGTGGAAAAACCTTACTACTTATTCAAGTGACAGCACTTAAGGACTCGACTTTTATGGCAGTTTATTAAGCTTGAAAAGTAACAGCAAATAAGAACAATTAATCATTGCCTAGATTGTCTGACTCCCAGGAAAAAGGAAAAAGTTAAAAGAGCAAGCAGGATTGTGCTTAATTCATGCCATATTTTCAAAACCTTTCTCTGTGTTTTCTGGAATCTCTTAATGGTGTCTCATACGATTTTCTAGCTTTGGAGGAAAGCCAAGGCTTTTTTTCTAAAGACTGATTCTCTGTCAGTGAGACTTCATTAAACCATATATTGAATTGCATTCCTGAATCCTCTCAGTTCTACTTTAACTGCTTAAAGTTATAGTTCCCCTTTAAAAGTCCAGTTCTTTTTAAAAAATGTTATTCTGAACTCTGACATTGCCACTCAGGGCAAGCTTGATTCTAAATGAGCACACCCTGGTAAACACTTTTACTTTCTTTTGAGGGTGTGAACATAGCAATTAAATTATTGGAAAATTTACTGTCAAGAAGGTCGAATATTTAGAGATGATGAAATAGCAGGATTTTAACATGAAAAGTGTACTCTATGATATGCATTAAGATTCCCTGGTAATCGTCTGTCAACTTGGTAGATTTTACTATTGAAAAAAATTGTCTGTTCTTCATAAGTTAATAGAAGGCTATGGCCTTTTCCACTAGTAAAGCAGTTGCAATTTTCTGCATATTAAGAGGCTGTTCTGGCTCTGCAGAAACAGAAAATAATTGATGGGATCAAAGCAATACTTGAAAATGTAGTTATTCTGATATAATTTCCAAAATTTAGCAATCCTGAAATCTTTGGATTTCTTTAAATCAATACAGAATTCTTGAGGTATTTAAAGGCATTGTCTCAGCCAGATCCCCGAGTGTGGCTTTGAAGCTATAAAGGTTCTGGGGGAACAAAACTGAGAAGAGTCCAATAATTTCAATGCACACATAAGAGAGCTACACATCAAAATTAATAGGTACCTGAACAAGGTTTTTCTCAGCCTGGGAATCCCTAGTTCCTCCAACTAGCTGTGCAACAGGGATGAACCTGCTGCTTAATCTTTCTGTACCTTAGCTCCTGCACTCGTGAGATGGCAAGAATGAGCTTCCTTCATGTGGTTGTTGGCACTGGATGAGCTACGGTAGGATGGGTAAAATACTTGGAATATGCAGGAGAAAAATTAGTGCTGAGTGGACCTTATCACTATGTAGGATGATGTAGAGCAGCACCCTTCCTTCCTTAGGTATGCAGCTTCAGCATCTCTAGCTGAGAATACAACCAATTTCTCAAGTGTCTACTGGGGCTAAAATTAATTTAGTGGTAGTGGCTGGCATTTTTTATTTAAATGAATTGAAACAGAATAGAGCAAAAAATACCAGACAGCATTATATATTCTAAGTATTGTTTAGTGCTACCTTTCAGTGCTACTTTTACATATATGTTTTAGGGATACTAGATTGAAATGAAAAAGTAATTTTTCTTTGGTCATGCTCAAAATTTTGAAGTCACTGGATTATATGGTACCGAAAGATTCCTCTTCTCTTGACCGGTCTAAAATTCTGTTAAAAAGCAGATGTTATGCACAGTAGAGGGCCCTGAAGATAAAACCAGAAGACTCTGCTGGACCTGGTCCTTCCTTGTTGAACTAATTTCTCTGTACCCCAGTTTTATCCGGTATAAAATGTGGATAATAGTACCTAGCCAGGCATGGTGGTTCAGGTCTGTAATCTCAGAACTTTGGGAAGCTGAGGTGGGCGGATCACTTGAGGTCAGGTGTTTGAGACCAGCCTGGCCAACATGGTGAAATCCCATCTCTACTAAAAATACAAAAATTAGCTGGGCGTGGTGACAGATGCCTGTAATCCCAGCTACTCAGGAAGCTGAGGCAGGAGAATCACTTGAACCCGGGAGGCAGAAGTTGAAGTGAGCCGAGATCGCTCTACTGCACTCCAGCCTAGGCAACAAGAGTGAAACTCTGTCTCAAAAAACCAAGAAACACCCAAAACAAAGCCAAAAACAGTACCTATCTTTCATAGGCCTGCCATAAGAACTAGATGACGTAATGTACGTAAACTAGGTGTTATTTTGAAATATAAATTTTTAGCATGATTTTAATCATTCTGCAGTTCTGAGCACAGAAAATTCTTTTGCTTTATGAATCTTGTTCCTGCATTACCTCATTTCTTCCCTCTTGTCTTTCCTTTCATCTGTCCCTCTGCCTGAAACACTGTTCCCACTTTTACTCATTTTATTCCTCCTTTGAGACTTAACTCTCTCCTTGACTTAACTCTCTCCCATGTCACCCCAAGTGTATATATCTCTTTTCACTTACCACACTTTAAAATAAAAGTCTGTGAATGTGCCTGACACTCTCATTAGACCATCATACTTCCCAACTTTATATTCATTGTTTAAATCCCAAAACTTTGTGGTGCATCTGCACCTACAAGGAACTCTAAAATATTGGCTGAGCTGACCTGAACTAATCTGCTTTCACATCTATTTCTTTCTCCACCTTCACTCTTGTTCTCCTACACTCCCTTTCAATATATTCACTTATCTTTCCTACCTCCTATCCCATTTCTAGCACATATATGGTATAAATAATAGCGAATTGAGCAGCAACAGTGTTCTCTTGGCCTCAAAATTGCAGCATCTCCAGGCGAGGATATTATAAAAGTGGATTCAGAAAGGGAAGGCAGTAATTGTAGAACAGATATAATGACCAGTAGAGAAAGGTGATAATGTTAAGTTACTCATAGGTTGTGACATTTAGCTGGGTGAAAATATATGAGTGTACAGAGGTATGAGAACCAGGAGGATAGTTTGAGGCCTAGAGGTGATTAGCAGAAGGGACAGACTGGTCCAGCCCTCTGAGTCTTTTCCTCCATCTGCCCATTGCCCTGGGCAGGGACAAGGTTACTGGGATCACCATGGTGCCCAATTATGCTCCTTCCTCTACACTCTAGAAAGGAAGGTCCCGGCAGCTTGAAGACCCTCTGTCATTACCCAACCATCTTGACCTGAAAACTTCTAATTCTCAATCCCACATGTAAATAATTCACAAAGCAATTTCCAGGGGGCCATGATACTGCAACAAAGAAATCAATAAAGCCTGGGCACAACAACAGACACTTTTTCGAACTCTGAGTCCGATCAGATGGTTACAGCAGTCTTCTGGCTGTTGAATGTTTTCCCTCCTGTCACTGCCAAGTTGCTGGGTTGATTTATTGGGAAACAGGTGACAGTCACCTTCACACTGCTGTTAGCAGACTACTTTGAGAAAAGAGGTTACAAAAACATCTGGTTTGTCTCCCTTGCATTTATCTGTTTATTCATGCACGGAGATTTTTTCCAGGAGTAACTGAAGCATATAATTCTCAGAGTTTGAATAAATTGAAAATTGCTCCTGCTGAGATTTTGACAAGTTATTTTCCTGCTGGGGTTCACTGCAGACTTTCCCGTCTTTCCCAGAATATTTAAAGTGGCTTCCACTGTGTCAGATACACTGTAAACAATTTTCAATGTTATAGCTTCAAGGTAGGCTCAGTAGGCTTTCAAAAGCTCCAGGCCACCCAATTTGCTAGTTAGTGTATATTACCAGTTACAATGCTTTGTCTGCCAATGCTTCTAAAAGCTGTGATAATATTAATGGTACCATGGAGTGCCTTTCCTCTTGAATGAACCTTCACTTGTCTTACAGATGACATAAGCTGAGAGCAAATGCCTTGCTGTCATCCAACTGGAGTCACACTTGTGCTCTTTCACATGCAAGTTACAAAGCATTTTCACATGTGTTGTCTTGTTTAACTCTCACAACATAATAATACACCGTTGTGAGTGTATTATTGTCCCTGTTGTACAAAAGAATGAATGACATGCCCAGGCAGTGGATTTACAAAGAGGCGAGGACAATGCCCAGGCACTCTGGCCTAAATCTAGTGCTCTCTTTACTATCTTGTAACCTGTGTCACATTTCTGGTGGTCTTTCCAATACCCAGAATCAGTTTCTTTCATGTTCAGAAAACTCTAGTTTTGTTTTCCCTTCTAATACCTGGCTCTGTGTGAGGAATTATGATTGGTCTAAGAGGAGAACAGCGATATTGGCTAGTTATCACTCTAGGAGTAGTTATGGTACCACAGTACAATTAAAGCCACTGCAACATAACTGAAGATCTTTTGAGGACTTCTCAGAGTGTATAAGAGAGAATATAATGAGAAAGCCTTTTTTCTCCCCACCACACATCTTGATGCCTGCTCGAGACATTGCCATGTGATGTTTGGAACTGCAGCTGGCTATTTTGTGACCATGTGTGTGGACATTTCTGGCAAAAACAAGGCAGCTTTCTTAAAGGACAGAAAGTGTCTGCAACCATGATGGCATCAGTGAGTTTACAAACCAACCACATATACCTTTGGACTTCTTGTTAAGTAGACAAATATTTGTTTATGTTTTAAGTCATTTTAATCAGATGTTCTGTTACTTATACTTGATTACATCCTAACTGATGCACAGCTATTCTGCACCTGCTCTGCTCTTGAGACACTGATGAATAGGTTGTCTAACATTCTTGAAGCTAGTGCCATGGCTCCTAACGCAAGCAGGTGCTCTGACTTACCCTTAAGACCTTCCCTCTTTTGGAATAGCAGCTGCCCTTAAAGAAAATATATAACACTCTATGCTAAGAGTCGTCTCAGTCAACCTGGACCTTTCCCCTGTTCAACCCCGCCTGCCTGGCTCTACCCTTCGCAATGCTCTCAGCTTCTCCAGATCAGTGTGTATTACTCTTTATTTTCTACCTTCCCCTTCCCTTTCAGCGTTTGCCTCCTTCCTGGTCTACTACTGTTTGTTTATACCCTAAACCTTGTCTTGCTCTGCTTTCTGACCTTCAGGCCTATTTGATTATGGCTTGGGACTTTGGTTATGATCATTTGATTGTTAGTTTATAACCCATTGCTTTGCTTTGATAGAAGAAGAGAACTAACATTTATTGAGCATCTAGTGTGTGCTAAATACTGATTTAGGAGTTTACCACATTTATTCCTTAAAATAAACCTGTGAAATAGGTTTTATCTCTATTTTCCCTTAGCAACAATCTCAGAATGTAGGTAAACTACCCATGATTGAACCTCTAGAAGTAATATAGCCAGAAGACTAACCCATTGAGTTTGACGCCAAAGATCCTGTCTTCCAACTAGGCCAGGACACAGTACATGAAGAATCCTTCAATCATTATTTTATCTTCCCTAATCTTGTGGCTGATATTACCTAGACTACAGTTCTGACCATCAAATTCTCCCTCTCAATCTAATAGTAGAAAAACATGGAAGTGTCACAAATGTACATCATGTGACTACCCTATCTCTGAAACATCTTGGATCCTGTCTGTGATACATTCAGGTAAAAGCAGTCTAATTTTGTTAAATCAGTATGCACTAATGAAGAAAAGTAGTTAGTCTCTGGTAAAATCACTTGGCTGGGAGTCACCACTTGATTTTTGGTGTTAGCTGTTTGTTTAAAAATTACCAGTCTGGCAGGGCATGGTGGCTGACTCCTGTAATCCCAGCACTTTGGGAGGCTGAGATGGGCAGATCACCTGAGGTCAGGAGTTCGAGACCAGCCTGACCAACATGGAGACACCCTGTCTCTACTAAAAATACAAAATTAGCCAGGCATGGTGGTGCATGCCTATAATCCCAGCTACTCGGGAGGCTGAGGCAGGAGAATCGCTTGGACCCAGGAGGTGGAGGTTGTGGCAAGCTGAAATAGCGCCATTGCACTGCAGCCTGGTCAACAAGCGCAAAACTCTGTCTAAAAAAAAAAAAGTACCAGTCTAGACTTACCTTAATGGAAACATCAGTTTTGTGTTTCTTGGACATACAAGCCTATCTGGTGAAACATTTGATCTAAATTTGGAATAATTTGGAATATACATGTGTACAGTAATATTCATCACATTTGTATTTATAATCAAAATTAGTCAGAATCTAAATGTTCAATAATAAAAGCATGGCTAAATAAGATGTGGTATATTTAAAAAGGAAGGAGTACCATATAGCTATTACATATTTTATTTAGGGAAATAATTTATGACACAGGAAAATATAATGAAGCATTAAATTAAAAAATAGGATTTTAAATTGCATACACTATAGGGCTTCACTTTCGTAATGAATATACAGGTTTATGTGCACAGAATAAAAGGCTAGATGAAAATAGTACCAGGATGTTAATTGTGATAAGATGCTATTTATATTTTTTCTTTACATTTATATTTTCTAAATATTTTATAATGAATAGTTCTTTTATTAACCAAAGAAAATCATAATTCAAGAAAAAAGCAATTTATAAGTGAATTTGCATTAATGTTTCTTAAATAGCACACTTTCTATTTAATGCAGTTAAAAATGTGATTTCTAAAAAACAAACATTTACACACAACTTTTCAACAGTATATCTATTGCTGCTATAGTTTGGATGTTTATCCCCTGCAAATCTCATGTGGAAGTTTGATCCTCAGTGTTGCAGTTGGGGCCTAATGAGAGGTGTTTGGGTCGTGGGGGTGGATCCCTCATGAATGCATGAATGCCCTGGGGTTGGGGAAGTGAATGAGTTCTCATGCTATTAGTTACTGAGTGAGAGCTGGTTGTTAAAAAGAGCCTGGTGCTCCGGGCTCTGTCTTGCTGCTGCTTCTCTTGCCATGTGATCCCTGCACACAACGGCTCCCCTTTCCCTTTCGCCACCATCAGTAGAAACAGCCTGAGGTTCTCGCCATGTGCAGATGCCCAATCTTGGACTTTCCAGCCATCAGAATTGTGAGCCAAATAAACCTTGTTTCTTTATAAATTACCCAGATTCAGGCATTCCTTTATAGCAACACAAATGGAATAAAACAAGTGCCTATAACAATGTGTAATTACCTCTTTAAAAATTAATAAATACTCATATTACAGTGAATGGGGAAAGAGCTCTCTCTCGTTGTGAAGCCCCTGAGGTTTCTGCAGGGGAAGGCCCTACCTGTGGGCTTATTCTAGGTCATGCCAAGTCAGCAAGAGAACTTGTGCTTGAGGTTCATCTTCAAACTGCAAATACAGCGCAGTTGGGCTACATCAAAAATAAGTAAATTAATGCACAGTAGTATTTTAGATGATGGTAAATCTAGGGAAGGAGAATGAGTCTAGGGAGGATTATTTGATAGAAATTTGCTTGGTAAACAGGGTATGGTAGGTTGGCCATGTTTGACTGGATAATTGAGGAAACCTCTTTGGGGTGGTGACATGGTTGGTTACTAAGAAGTGAATTACAAGAAGATTTCATCCAGGTAAGGATCTTGAGGCAGAGTGTTGTGGGTGAGGAAATAGCAAATACAAAGGCTGTCAGACAGGAAAGACCTTGACACAGTCAATAAACAAAAAGCAGGCACTGGGCATATGGATGAAGCTTAGAGGGGAAGGGCAGGGTAGGGTAAGAGGAGGGAAACTTATCAATAGAGTTTGGGCAGTTAAATTATCAGGGACTGCCAGGCTCAGAGTCTCAAAAGAGATTAAGCTGTGCCAAAAAGAAATTAGACTCCCTAGAAATGACAGCTTTAATAAAATGAGAAAGTATAAATGTGAAATGATGTCTCATAATCCTATGATGGGTGAGTTGTGTCTATGGTAAAAAAGAGTAGAGAAAAAGTCCAAGAGCATTTTGGAGGCTGATAATGTTGTCTTGAAATGGTATCTAAGGAAAATTCAACCAGTGTGGCCTGGTAACCATGGCTGCAGTGACTATGATCATTTGGGCAAATGCAGGATTTCCTGATTTATCAGCAGAAACAAATCACCTACTCATAAACATACTTGGCCAGCCTGGCTAAATCTTTTATTTTCAGGTGGTCTCATTGCTATTGAGGTTACACCTCACATTTTATGTTCAAAATTTAGGGTTTTCTGATTCTCAAAAGTAGCTTTCAATTTATTGCAGTAAGTTTTCAGTAGCTTTGTCTGTGGACAAAGTCTAAGTGCTGTTTAGAAGAAACACATATTCATTAGTTTTTGCTTGAAGAAGGTTTCCCAATCTAAAATACTTCAAATATACGATTGCTACTTCTGCTTTAAATCAGACAAGCCTCATGAGAAGGGACTGAAATTCAAATATCATCAACATGTTAGAAGTATGCTGAGATTCGTCTCACAAATAATTCCCAGGGAAAGACTAAGTTTGGATCAATAAAAGTCAGTTGTTTGGATGCTACAGGTTTGAAAAAACTGCATTTGACCTCCAGAGCCAATGTGATTCAAACAGAAAAGTAAAATAAAACCTTTTGACTAAATCATAATGGTAAATATATACAAAAATGTAATGAGTAAGAAAAGGTAAAAGTAATTGGGAATATGTCACCCCATGGGATTTAAGTGGCCAACTGGCTCTTCCTTGGTGACATTTCTTGTCTTGTGCCTTTTGAAATTTCAATGTAACATCCTTGACATGGATGATATCATTGGCATAGATTTCTTCCAATTTTTTGAGTCTACTTGATCAGAGATTTAGCAGGAAGAACACAATGTGATTGAAACTCTATCAAATCAATATTCAATGGAGTCTTCCTACTAAGTATGCGTGAAGACTTATAAGTTTGGTCAGTTGTTTAATACCTTGTAAGAAAGACCTTCTTTTCCTGCTGAGATACATCGTTTCCGGAAGTTAATTCCATTATATTATGGCTATTCATGTAGCAAACTCACTGCTACCACTGTGATTTTAAAGAAGAACATCTTAAAATTGTCTTTGATACTTATCCACTTATCCAGTTAGGTTTAATGAATCATCAAGGTGGGGGATGTCTGGATAGCCTCAAGTGTTTTGAATTTCCATTTTCTTTACTTAGGCTAGATTTTTATGCATTAGTTTTTCACCGACAACATTTTTATGGTTTTAAACACTGAAATTAGAAGTCCAAAAAGTTATTTTAATGAGTTGGCTAAAAATTTATGCCCTTAAAGCCAGGAAATCCCAAATGTGTCCATGGTGTGCATGTTGTATTTCAGATTAGTAGTTAGGCTTCTAAATTTGTATTCTCATTATGGGGTGTATAAATGAGGGAAATTTTCACATAGGTTTCTTGTTTTGTTTTGCTTTTAGCATTTAACGTGTTTGAATTGTCTCCTAACTACCTTGTCTTAAAATAACTCTGGATGTTTGGACAGGTGGTTACACTCTGTTAATCACACAAAGAAAGTTGAAGTTATTTTAAAGCAAGTCATTCCCACTATGGTAACACTGTTGAAGCCTTCTGCAATACAGAAGGCTCCTACTTCTGTTTTATCAACTCGGCCTTTCTCTAAAAGTGTCCTTGTAGTATCTATGTAGAGTTGATGCAATATCTTTAAATAGTTCTAGACTTCTTGTGATATCACCATCTGGAACTTGGATCTTCTTCACAGGCAAAGAATTAGCCCTCACTGCTCCTGTCTTCTAAGGTTTATTTAATATCCGCAATTATATCATTTTGTGCTAAGCACCAACATAAAGCAAGTTCAGGAAAGCATGGTGTTTCAGGTTTGTAAGGAATTTTTAAGACTTTTTTTTTTTTTTTGAGACAGAGTCTCGCCCTGTCACCCAGGCTGGAGTGCAGTGGCGTGATCTCGCCTCACTGCAACATCCACCTCCCGGGTTCAAGCAATTCTCCTGTCTCAGTCTCCCGAGTAGCTGGGACTACAGGTATGTGCCACCACGCCTGGCTAATTTTTGTATTTTTAGTAGAGACGGGGTTTCACCATGTTAGCCAGGCTGGTCTCGAACTCCTGGCCTCGGCCTCCCAAAGTGCTAGGATTACAGGCATGAGCCACTGCGCCTGGCCAAGGCAATTTTTAAGAACCTTTTAATTTTGAAATAGTTATAGTTTTGAGGAAGTTGCAAAAATAGTACGGAGAGGTCCAAGGTCATTTATTTTAACTACTCACCTTGCCCCGAAAGACTTTACACATTTAAAACTGAAGAAAATCGGTTCTGAAGATTTACCCATCAGGATCCGAAGAATACAGGCACCCAAATCAAAGGACCAGCTTACTAGCAAGTAAGGAGGTGAAGAACGGAAGAACAATGACCCAACAAGTAATATCCTCATTCAAAATGACTTTGATTAAAGAAACATGTAATGGGATGAATACTTATAAACGTTCAGACTTCTTTAATTCCAGAATTATGATGGAAGAGGTGTTTATACAACCACCTGGGCTTTGAAATCAGTGCTTCAAATTCTGGCTCTGTTGATTACTGTAAAATCCTGAGATGGTAATTGATCTCTCTATGTCTTTGTTTCTTCTTCTGTGGAAGAGCAATAATAATATCTTTCCTGGACAGTTGTGACAAGAATTAAAATTGTTTAATATGCATAAAGAAGACAGCATAGTATTCAAGCAAGTGCTCAATATATTAAAGATATTATCATTACTCTTTCACTTCTGCAAATTCAAATACAGCCAATTCTTGTTATTTGTAGTAGTTTATTCTATAAAGTCACTATGAACACTGAATTAGCAAGTATTTAACTATTACTCCAAGAGGAAATATAGGGTTAATTTCCATCAAACCACTGGTCACAACATATTTTTGTCAACCAATGTCTAACCTTGTTTTATATATGTTTCTGTATAAAGATATTGCATGCATTCATTAACACTGAACTCATGGCTAACAGCACTATAGCTCATGTCAGAACAAAGCTTACCTAATAAGTATATTTTCTCTAATCCAATCTTCTTAGGAACACTAGCCAGCACTTCAGCAATATGCTTGGAGGCCATTTTAAACAGTGAAATCACCAAGAAAAAGCAAAAAAATAAAAAAATTTTAAAAAGTGAGAAATGTTGCACTAAATAGACTGCAGAATGCACACTTGTTTGCAGTATGAGAGTACAAGAAGGTGGAGCATGGCTTTGTTCAACCTCAGCTGGGAACTTGAGTAATGGGGCACTAAAAGCTTTCTCCACGCTGTAAAGATGTGTATCCAAAAATGACTGTGAAAGTGCTGCAAGTATGGGTTTGGGGGTTACAAATACATTTTAGTGGACAGGCAAATTCATTCACAAATATGAAATCTGTGAATAACTGTGATCTACTGGATCTACTGTAGTAGTTTTTGTGCTAGCCTGAATAAATTCTTGTGTTGACTCCTGAAAACATAAGTGAACTTGATCAAAGTGTAACGTTTTGAGACTGGTTTTTATGTGTGTCTTGTAGAATCAAGACCTGACCATGTTTCTGCTCCTACCCTCTTTCTCCTTTCACTTAAGTTCTCCTGTGCACTCATGTGCCTGGTTGAGGTCCCTGAACATGGCAGGGTCCCTTGTGTCTTTGGGCTCTTCTCCATAGGGTTCCCACTGTTTATGATGGGACAGTGCAGAGCCACTAAGCCTGCAGGCTCTGGAATCCCACAGCCTGGGTGTGACACTCAGCTCAGCCACTTACAAAACATGTGACCCGCAGCAAGTCCTGTAACGTCTCTGGCTACAGTTTCTTCTTCTATAAAATTGTGATAATAACGTAATTTACCTCAGAGGATGTTTTGAAAATTAAGGAGATTATGTCTTCAAAACACTTCCTACAATGCCTGGCACATAGGATCATTCTGTGTTTTTCTGCCTGGTGAGATTCTATTTGAAGCCTCAATATCAATTCCTTGGTGAACACATTCCCCAGGCACAACTAGTCATTTTCCCCTATACTTCTGAATCACTTTAGTTCCTAACAATCACAACGCTTGAGGAAATGCTGCATTGCTGACAACCTCCTTCCCTGTGCAACTGTGAGTTTCCTGATGGATCTTCTCTTTCTCTTTCTCTTTCTCTCCCTCCCTCCCTCCCTCCCTCCCTTCCTTCCTTCTTTCCTTCTTTCCTTCTTTTTCTTTCTGTTTTTCTTTTTCTTTTTTTTTTTAGATGGAGTCTCTCTCTGTCATCCAGGCTGGAGTGCAGTGGCGCGATCTTGGCTTACTGCAACCTCTGCCTCCTGGGTTCAAGCAGTTCTCTGCCTCAGCCTCCCAAGTAGCTGGGATTACAGGCACCCCCCAACACGCCTGGCTAATTTTTGTATTTTTAGTAGAGATGGGGTTTCACCCTCTTGGCCAGGCTAGTCTTGAACTCCTGACCTTGTGATCCAACTGCCTCGGCCTCCCAAAGTGCTGGGATTACAGGCGTGAGCCACCGAGCCTGGCCTCCTGATGGAAATTTTCAATTTTTGCTTCCCTGGTGTCCATCAGGGAGCTAGACACACAGGTGCTCAACAGTTGCTAAATACGAGTTAATATATAAATATACATACTTATAATTACAATTCATAAAAAGTAGTGGCTTGAACAATTGGAAGGAAAACTCTTGAGCAAATATAAAATATCAGCTCCTTTTTCAATTTAAAACATAGATATTATGTTAATTTAAGATTAAACATATACAACAAATTATGTATTTTATACCCTAACTCTGCAGAATAGGGTTTCTCAAGTTGTAACTACCTGGAAAGTTTGTGAATTTTGTAGGTTCCTAAAATCCACCCCAGATCTACTGAATATGCATGATGTTTAATAAGCTGTCTGCCTGAAGCTTGGTCACCACTCTTGTGGCAGCTGCTCAAACTCTTCAGAGTAATCTTCTGAAACAGTAGGATACATTAGGATGTAAGTACCCTGGTACGGGCAGGGACCATGTGTGTTTTGCTCAATACTGTGCCCTCTTATCTGAACTAGTATGTAACACATAGAAAGAGCACAATAACTAGTTACTGGTTAAACAAATGAATAAATAATGCAGATAAGAAGCAAGTTCATTGTCCCCATAAACACTTTGGATTGTATTACCAAAGTGGAGTCCCAAATTCACCCATTCTCAGACTTCAGTGCAGGTAACTATCCCTATTTAAAATAAAGCTCTAAGACTCACTCTCTGAAGATTCTGGTTCAGTAGGTCTGGGGGTGGGGCTGAAAGTCTCCATTTTTAACATGATCATAGGTGATTCTAAGCAAAGTAATCATTGTTACACACTTTCAAAAATGCAGTACATCATCCAGGCAATGGCCCAACAACCAAATCAAGTGTAAACAAAACTGTGGTGTGTGGTTCGGTTGTGGGGTACATAGATACCAATGAAGAGAGGAGTTTGTATGTAGTATTTAATACTTGTATTAGTCAGAGTTCTCCAGAAGGACAGAACTAATAGGATAGATGTACATATAAAGGGGAGTTTATTAAGGAGTATTGACTCACGTGATCACAAGGTGAGGTTTCACAATAGGCTGTCTACAAGCTGAGGAGCAGGGAAACCAGTCCAGGTCTCAAAACCTCAAAAGTAGGAAAGCCAACAGTGAAGCCTTCAGTCTGTGGCTGAAGGCCTGAGAGCCCTTGGCAAATCACTAGTGTAAGTCCAAGAGTCCGAAAGCTGAATAACCTGGAGTCTGATGTTCAAGGGCAGAAAGCATCCAGCATGAGAGAAAGATGATGAAGTCCTGAAGACTCAGCAAGTCTGCCCTTTCCACCTTCTTCTACCTGCTTTATTCTAGCCGCACTGGCAGCTTATTAGATGGTACCCACCCAGACTGAGGGTAGGTCTCCCTCTCCTGGTCCACTGACTCAAATGTTACTCTCCTTTGAAACACCCTCACAGACACACCCAGGAACAATACTTTGTACCCTTCAATCCAATCAAGTTGTCACTCAATATTAACCATCATAATAGTCTAATAAAACCTGGAAACAATGTTGAACTCAGGGTACTGTGAGCTCTGCAGTGTTGTTCCAGTAAACACACAGCAACCCGTATGTGTTCCCATTATGTTTAGAGTAAGAAGTGTCATTTAAATTCTCGTCTGGACCTTCATTCTCTTCCTGACAGAGGAGGAACGTGACAGGGCAAATGTGGATGCTGCTCATCCTGTCCAGTATATACAATGTTTAATCACTGAAAGAAAATAAGAAGAATGTTAGTGAAACCATGACCTCCCAAAATGTCTTTCACTTCATTGGCTGTTGTGGGTATTGCAGTACTTTTCTGATGGCTCTTGTCTTGTGAAACTTGTTTTTTACCTCTGTCTACAAGACTTCTGGTTCTGAAGCTTTACTTAATATAGCTTAACTCTTTGGTGTCTACTCATAATTTCCAACTTGGCAGTGGGGGTTTGCCCATTCTCTTTTCTCTGTTTCTTGCCATCAGCTGAGGCTTCTCAACTCTCTTCCATCCCTCAGAAGGAAGGTCTGAAATTATTATGTAATCCACATGGATACAAACCCAGTGCAGAACCTCATGTGAAGTCTTCAAGCTCTCAGCCTTGTCAGCTCAATCTTTCCTCATTTTCTGGTAGGGATAACAGCAGGACATTATGTTGATTCTCTGCTAAGATAGATCACTTCCTCTGTGGAGTTCTGTAATCTCAAGGTGTATGCATCATAAATTGAAAGCATCAATGTAGATTGGAAAACTCACTACACCCACCTGCTGCTCTGCTTGCTACTTTCCAGGCATTTAAAGGAGAACAGGCCTGTGGGATGAGTGCAGGTGGTGTGTAAAAACTAAGAGTTTCTGTATTGGCAGCAGTGGGAAGGGGAAAGCAGAAAAACCAGATGGAAGTTTACTGCCTCTGGGCTGCACTTACCACAAAGTAATTCATATGCACTTTTGCCTTTATCTGCAGCTTTGAATGTAGGCATATTTACTTTAAATCTCCAAGGAGCTCTTGTGTTTGATGGATTAAAAAATGTTTAATTACATTTACAGCCTTTCCATGAGGTAGATAGGGAAAGCAATTCCATTTGGTTTACTGATTAGTGGCGTGGTAAATTACTCCATTAGAACAGTGCTGTAAATAATAAAAATGGCATTTTACTGCATGATGTTCTATCCTCTTCTTGTGCTATCATGCCCATTATACCAGAGTCAAGTGATTTCATGAGATTTCCTGCAAGACAATTTTTTAGAAAGCCTGGAGTTGGCCTCAGGAGATCTAGATTTCAGCTCTTGCTTTAATATTGCTCAGCGGGATTAATATTATCAGATTTATAATTTCACTGACATTATTTAAAAAAACATGGATAACAACAGCTACTTTGCCTATCTTAGCATTGCTGAGGATCAAATGAGATTCACCTTCTTACTGGTTCAGTCTTGGGAGGGTGTATGTGTCCAGGAATATATCCATTTCTTCTAGATATTCTAGTTCATTTGCATAGAGGTGTTTATAGTATTCTCTGATGGTTGGTTGTATTTCTGAGGGGTCAGTGGTGATATCCCCTTTTTCATTTTTTATCATATCTATTTGATTCTTCTCTCTTTTCTATTAGCCTAGCTAGTTGTCTATTTTTTTAACTTTAAAAAAAAAAAAAAAACCAGCTCCTGGATTCGTTGATTTTTTTGAACGTTTTTCGTGTTTCTATCTCCTTCAGTTCCACTCTGATCTTGGTTATTTCTTTTCTTCTGCTAGCCTTGAGTTTTATTTGCTCTTGGTTCTCTAGTTTTTTTTAGTTGTGATGTTAGGGTGTTGATTTAAGATCTTTCTAGCTTTTTGATGTGGGCATTCAGTGTTATAAATTGCCTTCTTAACACAGCTTTAGCTGTGTCCCAGAGATTCTGCTACACTGTCTCTTTGTTCTCATTGGTTTCAAAGAACTTCTTGATTTCTGCCTTAATCTCATTATTTATCCAAGAGTCATTCGGAAGCAGGTTGCTCAATTTCCATGTAGTTGTGTGGTTTTTGAATGAGTCTCTTAATCTTGAATTCTAATTTCACTGTGCTGTGGTCTGAGAGACTATTTGTTATGATTTCAGTTATTTTGCATTTGCTGAGAATTGTTTTACTTCCAATTATGTGATTGATTTTAAAGTAAGTATCATGAGGTACTGAGAAGAATGTATATTCTGTTGTTTTGGGGTGGAGAGTTCTGTAGATATCAGGTCCACTTGATCCAGAGCTGAGTTCAAGTCCTGAATGTTTTTGTTAATTTTCTGTGTTGATGATCTTTCCAATATTGATGGTAGTGTGTTAAAGTCTCCTACTTTTATTGTGTGGGAGTCTAAGTCTCTTTGTATGTCTCTAAGAACTTGTTTTATGAGTCTGGATGCTTCTATATTGGGTACATATATATTTAGGATAGTTAGCTCTTCTTGTTGAATTGAATCCTTTACCATTATGTAATGCCCTTCTTTGTCTTTTTTGATCTTTGTTGGTTTAAAATCTGTTTTGTCAGAAACTAAGATTGCAATCCATGCTTTTTTCTGCTTTCCATTTGCTTGGTAAATTTTCCTCCCTCCCTTTATTTTGAGACTATTTTGAGGCTTTGCACATGAGATGGGTCTCTTGACGATAGCACACTGATGGGTCTCAACTCTTTAGCTTTCCATTCTGTGTCTTATATTTGGGGGCATTTAGCCCATTTACATTTAAGTTTAATACTATTATGTGTGAATGTGATCCTGTCATCAGGATGCTAGCTGGTTATTTTGCAGACTTGTTAATGTAGTTGCTTCACAGCGTCATTGGTCTTTGTACTTCAGGGTGTTTTTGTAGTGGCTGGTAATGGTTTTTCCTTTCCATATTTAATGCTTCCTTCAGGAGCTCTTGCAAGGCAGGCCTGGTGGTGGTGGATTCCCTCAGCATTTGCTTGTCTGAAAAGGATTTTATTTCTCCTTAGCTTATGAAGCTTAGTTTGGCCAGATATTAAATTCTGTGTTGGAAATTCTTTTCTTTAAGAATGTTGAATATTGGCCCCCAGTCTCTTCTGGCTTATAGGGTTTCTGCTGAAAGATCTGCTGTTAGTCTCATGGGCTTCCCTTTGTAGGTGACCTGGCCTTTCTCTCTTGTTGCCCTGCTTTTCATCAGTCTGCCTGGGTTGCACCAGCTGCCTAGTCAGTCCTAATGAAAGAACCTGGATACCTCAGTTGCTGGTGTAGGATTCACTCACTGTTTTCGTTCTTCTCGGTGGGAGCCTCTGACCTTAGCTGTTTCTAGTTGGCCATCTTGGCCCCTCTGTTCTACAGTTTTTTTTGTTGTTTTTGTTTTTGTTTTTTTGTTTTGTTTTGTTTTTGATAAGGAGTATTGCTCCACTGGCCAGGCTGGAATGAAGTGGCCCAGTCTTGGCTCACTGCAACCTCCACCTCCCGAGTTCAAGTGATTCTTCTGCCTCAGCCTCCTGAGTAGCTGGAATTACAGGTGTGTGCCAACACCTCCGGCTCCTTTTTGTATTTTTAGTAGAGACAGGGTTTCACCATGGTGGCCAGGCTGGTCTCAAAATCCTGACCTCAAGTTATCCATTTGCAGCCTCCCAAAGTCCTGGGATTACAGGCATGAGCCACCGTGCCCAGCCCTACATTTTTTTAATGTAGGGGTTTTGTTTACAAATGAAACTACAGCTCTTTTTTAAAAGACATTTCTTATTAAAGGAAAACAAGAACTAATTAAACTTTTTCTAAGCAAATGTGTTCTACTACAGCTCGTTAGTGAGAACATGAAGCTGGGGGTGCCATTAATGCAGAAGGAGATTATTATCCATCTGAGTGTGGGGGAGCTAAGTGTATCTTGCTGCTCTATTTTCTGCTACTTTTTATTTTTGCTTTTTGTTTTGGCTTTGAGAGGTCATGTTATTTGCCTGTTTGTTTGAAAAGTCATACGTGTTCATGGCAAAAACTCACATCGAAATTGAGTAAAACTTTAATTCTCCTGTCCACCACAATTTTTTTTTCTGTTAGTCTCTTCCAGGAGACAGCTATTATTTACTAGTTTCCCAGAGATATTCCATGCTTGTATGAATGTGTGTCTGTGTATATCCTTTTAAGAAAAATCACAAATGGTGGTATAATGTACACATTGTAAAATGTACTTTGCATTTTTTTTACCTAGTTATATTATTTCATGATAATCTTTCCTTTCCAGTTCAACTTCTCACATTTTCTGAAGTTAATAATTATCTTTGTTTATTGTTTACTTACTCTTCTATGAACTGGTTATAAATGTAATGCCTAGAACCTTGCCAGTTGTCTAAATGTTTTCTACATCTATTCAGCCTATCAAATATCCTAACAGTGTTATCTTCTGGAGGCTTCAGATCTGTTCCTTTATGAACTGGTTGTCTTTTGTACCTAGTACGAGCTATCATCCTGGGATTGATTTTCATCATAATTTTGGGGATTCCATTGCCTCTCTTTTGTGTGTCTATGTTTCTCCTTTCCCTTTCTTTCTACTTATTGGTTTACTCCATCATTTTGGTGCTGGATATTCACTCTCCTGAGGAAAAAAAAATTGGATAGAATGTAAATTTTTGAGGTGTTGAACATCTGAAAATGTCATCATTTTATGTTCACATTTGATTGATAGTTTTACTGATAGTTGGTGTACAGAAAAAGAGTTAACCTAGTAAGCCTGATAATGCTGCCCTTGGAAAGGCCTCCTTGCAGAGTTGTCCCTTAACTGTTGTCTGGGAACTTGGATTATAAACAGCTTCCTTACATTGATAT
This sequence comes from Symphalangus syndactylus, assembly GCF_028878055.3. Classification (NCBI taxonomy): domain Eukaryota; kingdom Metazoa; phylum Chordata; class Mammalia; order Primates; family Hylobatidae; genus Symphalangus; species Symphalangus syndactylus. The sequence goes on from NC_072437.2 coordinate 84,863,819, forward strand.
AAACGTTCCCCGAATGATAAGAGTGCTTTACTATTCCTAATTTATTTGTGCAAACGATATGGTTTATGCTGAACACCTGCTTTCCTTTTGGGAAAATTCTATTTGGAATTTTGGTACATGCTAGGCCAAGGGTACCTACATGACCAGTCCCCAGTGGGGAAAAAAACAGAAGCAAAAACAAAAACACAAATGTGGGCAGTGCATCTCTAATGAGCTTCTCTGGTAGACAACATTACACTCTTGATATCACAATTAATTGCTGGAAGAGTTAAATATGTCACTTGTGACACCACTGGGAGAGGACTCTTAGTAGTTTCAAACCTAGTATCCTCAGGACTTCAACCCATAGTGATTTTTTCCCTTTGTTGATTTTGTTTTGTGTCCTTTCACTGTTATAAACCATAGCAGTCAGTGCAACTATATCCTGAGTGCTGTGAGTCTGAGTGAATTGCAGAATCTGGGGAGGTGGTCTTGGGGATGCTCTGACATAGTTGGTCGTTGTTTTCCTTCAGAATGTTTTTGGCATTTTCCACCACCTTCTATCTTCCATGTGTTGAGAAGTCAGAAGTCAATCTTACCTCTGACCTTTGTATGTAATATTCTCTCTCCCTCTCCTTCTCTCAAACCTTTTAGAATCTTCACTTTGTTGTCAGTGTCCTGAAGTGCTGGAATGTCATGATGATGTGCCTTGAGTTCCTTGGTAAGTGTTTATATTAATCTACTCTGCTGGTCTCTTAATGGCTCCTTGTAATCTAGGAGCCTTTGTCATTTATAAATGGAAAATTTTCACAAATTACTTGTTGATGATTTCCTTCCTTCAATTTTCTCTACTCTCTATTTGGATTCCTTTGTTTGGATATTGGAACTCTAGATCTAGTCTTCTAATATTCTTACTTTTTCCCCCTGCTATTTTGCATGTCTTAGTCTAATTTCATATGCATTTCTTGGGCTTTATTTTGTAAATCTTCTATGGTTTTAAAAATTCTTCTATAATATTTTTAATTCATAACAGCTCTTTTTTTGTTCTCAGAATGCTATTTTAATGATATTCTTTTTTTCTATGAGGATATTAGTGACAGTTATTTTGAAATTATTTTGCCCCAGAGAAGTCTGTGCCTTCCAGGTGCACTGTGGATACATGATTCTTTTGGTCCTTTTTATGTTAGAAACTTTATTCAGATGTCTGCCAATCCTTGGCTATATATTCAAATTTAAGATTTGGACAAAAAGAAGATCTATCTGAATCTCAGAACTAGTGTGCTTTACTTTATAACTCTCTAACTGTGGTTTCCCTGTAGAGTGTCTGGCCAGGTAATTTCCTTGTGATGTCTACTGGTGAGAATTTCTTTTATTTTTTTTGGCTACTCAGAGACCTTGGAAGAACTGAGCGGCAAAAGGAAGTGTGTGTTCCCTCATTCTGGGTATATATATGTACTTAATCTTCATCATAGTTCCATCTTCAACTCTGGTTACCACCCCCAGTCCAAAAACCACCTGTTTTATGCTTTCCAAATATACTAGGTAACTCCAGTATTGAGAAGGAGAAAAATTTGGGGATCTGGTCATTCCTCAATCCCTTTTTTTTTTTTTTTTAAGCTCATCAGTTCTACTTGCAGAGGTAATTGTGAGCTTCTGGAACTTTTAATGTTTCTGTGTGGAGGTATAAATTGGATTATTTCTTAGTTTTCCCCATTATTGGCCACTAGTGAGTCACTTAGCTTTTCCTAGTATTGGCTATTAAAAGAGAGCTTTCTTAATCATCTGCTTTCCAGCTACCAAAATTTGTTGCTATATCTTCTCCTATTCTCCTTGTCCTTTTAAGTTTATGACTTAAAAACAAAACAAAAACCCTTACTGTTGTCCTAGAGAGATTTTTGGTGAGCATGAAAGAAAATGTATATGGTTAAAGTGCCATCTTAATCCAGAATTTCTGATATTCTTAAAGCATGTCTAACTACGTCTTTTACCTTTGAATCTCCAGTGCCTAGAACATTATCTGGTGAATATTGGCCCTCAATATATATTTATTGAATATATATGTGTATTATGTCTGTATGTGTAAATATATATTGATATGTATGTGTATATACACATATATTTAATTTATATATAAGTATATACTAAATATACATAGCTATAATTTTATTTGGTTTCCAGTGAAAGAAATACAACTAAATAAAAAACTAAAAAAGAAAAACTAGATAAATAAATCTAAAAGGGAATTTATTGACCTATGTGACTGGGAAACAAAGAGGTAGATCTTGCTCCAAGCAAAAATGGATGTAGGGACTCTAATGAAATAATCAGATTGCTTCATTTCTCTGTGTTTTGGCGTTATTCCCCTTTGTGTTAGTCTGTTCTCGGACTGCTATGAAGGAATACTTGAGACTGGGTAATTTATAATGGAAAGAGGTTCAATTGACTCACAGTTCTGCATTGCTGAAGCGGCCTCAGGAAACTTACAATCATGGTGGAAGGCAAAGGAGAAGCAGGCACCTTCTTTACAGGGTGGCAGGACAGAGTGACTGCAAGCAGGGGAAACTCCAGACGCTTATAAAACTATCAGATATCGTAAAACTCACTCATTATCATGAGAACAGCATGGGGGAAACTGCTCTCATGATCCAATTACCTCCACCTGGCCCTGCCCTTGACATGTAGGGAATTATGGGGATTACAGGGATTACCATTCAAGATGAGATTTTGGGTGGGGATACAGCTAAGCCATATCACCCCCTTTATAGACATAGAGCAAGCAGGATAATTTATATCCTTTTCTCATGGTTCTAAAAGCAAGCTTCCTTTTCTTCCAGCACTGAATTGAAAAATCTCAGATAGAAACTTTTGTTGACCGATTTGAGAAACATATCTACTCCTGAACCAATCAGGGTGGCTGGGAAAATGAAATACCACAGGCTAAGAATAAGTTTTTCACATTTTTTAATGGTTACATTAGTTTTTTTTATATGCCTCTATAATATCTTCCATTTTGTCTTTTTTGGTCATGAAAGCCTAAAATATTTACCATGCAATTCGCTATGATTGGCTGAGTCTTGGTATGATGGATCAGGTACACACTTCTGGCTGGATAGATGAGATACAATGATTGCAGGCTCAGTAGAGACAAATGTTTATAGTGGAGGAGTTAGTTTTCCAAATAAAGTATACATGCTGAACAGGCAAAATGCCACAAGTAGTAATTATTCCTAAGGATTAAAAGCTTTTCCTATTAATGGTACAAATCCAAATACATATTCATGTGGGTGTTATATAGTTAAAACAGTTTCTCTCCATTCTTCCAACAACTTGAGAGCTATCATAGCTGCGGGAATTTTGTGAAAAACTTAATTTATGTCTAATTCTAAGATTAAAGCAATGTATGCTAGTCTAATATGAGGCAGTCTTTAGGTTGGGTAGAATAATATTTGCATCAGTTTTCAAGCTACATAATGAAAGGGATAACTAACCATTTGATATGGATCCATTTATTCATTATTCATTTAACAAACATTTCTTGATAAAATGATAGTGTCTAGTTACCACCTAGTTACCTTCTTCCCTACACAAGTAACTATGTCAATTTTTGTTATATCTCTACTGTTTCTTTTATAAAATATAAGTAAACACACACACATATACACACATGTGTACACATACACATATATATAAACTCGTGTGTGTGTGTGTGTGTGTGTGTGTATAATAATTACATCTGGGGTTTTCATTTGAAAACCTCAGGAACTAAGCTTATATACTTCCAGTTGTTTTAGCCTCCCATAAAGTTTAGTTGTACCTTTAAATAAATATGTTGACTCAGTCTGACCTTTGAGAATCAGGATCATAAGAAGATTCAGGTCCAATTACAGAACTCGGTAACAGTGAAAATTTCACTTTCATTCTCCGGGGATTTTCCTTCATAAATAATGTATACATTTTCATTTACCCTCTGACCCACTTAAAATCTATCTCACAGCAAACTACTAAATGGCCTTTGCACAAGACTATTCATAGAAACCTTATTTATAATTGCAATGGAAAAGTCCATTAATAAGGAACTGGGTGAAGAAAATTATGGTTTATTCACTAAATGAGGGCTAAAAAAGCAAATAAAAAGGGGATGAATAGGATATCAATATGCTAATATAGCATTGATATGGTTTGGCTGTGTCCCCACACCAATCTCATCTTCCGTTGTAGCTCTCATAATTCCCACGTGTCACGTGAGGGACCAGGTGTGAGGTAATTGAATCATGAGGGCAGATCTTTCCTGTGCAGTTCTCGTGATAATGAATAAGTCTCATGAGATCTGATGGCTTTATAGAGGGGAGTTCCCCTGCACATGCTCGCTTGCCTGCTGCCCTGTAAGGTATCCCTTTGCTCTTCCTTTGTCTACTGCCATGATTGTGAGGCCTTCCCATCCATATGGAACTGTGAGTCCATTAAACCTCTTTCCTTTATAAATTAACTAGTCTCGGGTAAACAGACTAATACAAGAAGACTAATACAAAATAGTATTTTTCAGTAAAATAAGCAAAATGAAAAAGAGTATTCATAGTAAGATATTTCACTGTCAGAAATGGGAAAGGCACTTTGGTGTCTATATATACATATGTGTGTGTGTATATATATATATACATACACACACGGGTATACATATGTGCATATATATGCATGTGTATATATGTGTGTGTGTTTACTTACATTTTATAAAAGAAACAGTGGAAATAATAACTTCAAAATTGATAAATATACTTACTTGCATAGGGAAGAAGATAACTAGGTGGAGGAAACAAAGATGTTATTGAGATTTCTGTGAACGTACCTTGTTATATTGTTTTCTTTCTGGAACCCTGTAGAAGTTTCTACATAATTAAAAATAATAAGTTCAATCTCTAAAAATGGGAGGGGGGAGTAAAAAAGCAAAGAAACCTAACTAACTAACTTACGTTAAGTTGACATAAACACACAGAAAATAATTATTTTAGGTGCATGTAAAACACAGTATTTTAGTTGTACTTCATTAGTGAGATTTATTTCTAGACAAAAAATCACATTACATCATAAACTGTACTCAGTTAACTTATAATTAATAGTAATATTCATATTATTATTTTGAAACTATCATAGAAATGTTATACTACAAACCAAATATGTAATTATATTCAGATCTTTAGGAAACAAGATTTTTCAGCAGGAAAGAATGAAAGATACAAATATAAAATCAAAGTCAAGTAAAAGCCCTATATTCTTACATTTGAAATAGAAATAGCAATATGAACTTATCATTTATTTCCTCTTATACAATTTTTTGACTTTGTCTGTTAAACAAGCATAAAAGCAATGATAGCCCAGTAACAATGAGTATCCTCATCACTCAGATTGTGGTTACTCATATCATTGTCTACTAAAAAGAAGCAGGACTCCTTGAAAAATTGATTAAGTTCTAGGCCTGAGGTAGACAATGTGCAACATGATTCCATGATATCATATCATACCAGGAAGGAAAAAAAATGTTGTCAAGGATTAATGGTGCTATTTCAAAAGAGTACTTTCTCAGCACGGGATGATTTGAGCATTAAAAACATCAGGAAGAATAGCTAATGGATGCTGGGCTTAATACCTAGGTGATGGGACAGTCTGTGCAGCAAACCACCATGGCATACTTTTACCTGTATAACAAACCTGCACATCCTGCACAAGTAACTCTGAAGTTAAAAGTTGGAAATTAAAAAAAAAAACATAAAAACTGCAACTGATTAAAATACGTTAAATATATTAAAGTGAATTTTTTGCTGATACATAATTATATTAATAGATATTTATGGAGTGCATGTGATATTTGGTACATTCATACAATGTATAATGAGCAAATCAGAATAATTGGGATATCTGTCACTTCAAACATTTAGCATTTCTTTGTGTTGAGAACATTTCAAATCTTTGCTTCTGGCTATTTTGAAATATATAATAAAAGATTGATAACTATAGTCACTGTGCTATTGAACAGCAGAACTTATTTTTTCTATCTAACTATATTTTTATACCCATTAACCAACCTCTCTTCATCTCCCCCTCCCCACTATATGAATTCTTAATAAAATATAAAAAGAGCTCACAGGGTAGCAATGGAAGTCGTTGGTTACCACCTCATTCTCTGAAAAGTGATCAATAAAGAGACAGAATTAAGATTTATCCTGTCTTTCCTTTGCCAAATACAGTTATTTTGGTATAATGCTAGTCTGTAATGTACACATTTGTTCATACATAGTAGGCAAAAGATAAAATACAATCATTGCTATGGTCTGAATGTTTATGACCCTCCAAATTCATATGTTGAAATCTTAACCCTCAAGGTAATGGCATTGAAAGATGTGGCCTTTGGGAAGGGATTAGATCATGAGGGTAGAATCCTCATGAATGGGATTAGTGCCCTAGAGAAGAGGTCCCAGAGAGCTGCCTTTTCCCTTCCATCATGTGAAGATAGAGTGAAGAACCAGGAATTGGGCCATCATCAGCCCCTGAGCCTTCTGGCACCTTGATCTTGGACTTCCCAGCAACCAAAACTGTAAGAAATAAATTTGTATTGTTGACACACACCCCGGTTTATGACATTTTTGTTTCAGCAGCATATAGTCTAAGACATAAGACAATCATCAAAACTCAAAATGAAAAACATACAATTTTTATAAGATTAATGTCTAGCACTACCTATCATAGTTACATCTACCATGTGCAGTAATTGCATCCTGGAAGATCACAGTGCTTGTGAAGCGGTACACAGAACATGCACTCTCATGTCATTTTCTGTCTCTTACTTCAATTACTCATATGCATTGCCTTACAAGTGTGTATCATGTTCTTCTCCTGAGTTTGGAAACTATTTATACAGAATCTAAAACATGAGTAAGTGTCCTGGTTATAAAAATACAAGCAGTGAATGAAAAGAAAGACCTCACGTATTGTGGCAAAGCCTGAAATAATAAAGCTTTTCAAAATAAACAAGAGAATATTTTTTATTGTGAGAGACTGTAAACCTAAAGTAATCTACACTGTGCATTCTAAGAGAAAATGTTATTCAAGTAAAAGAAACAATAGATCTTAACACATCATGGTTATCATCATCTTTCACTGAGACTGAACAGCTCCCGCAGTAGACTGTAAGATAAGGATGAGAATGCTGAGTACAGCAGGCTATCACTTAGAGGCATCTGGTCTCACTGCGATGTACAAGCTGCTGCTTTGTGAAAGAGAGAAACTGATAAAATTCAAATTTCTATTTTAAGCCTATGTGGAAAAAAAGCAAGGCAATGAACTCCAGCTTCTAATTTTATTACATTTTATCCTAAGAATGATAATACGCTTTCTTCTGCCTTTTCTCCATAAATTAAAAGTTAAACTCTTTAATACATCAACTTTGCCAAGCAAACTTTATGTCTACTGTCGAAGTAAAGTTTATTATTTACCATAATATTTCTTTATTAGGAATTAATATTTTAAAACTGAGTAACATACTAAGTTTTATTTATATTTTATCACCTATTATTCAGGTTTATATTCAGCCTCACCCTTATTTTCACATAAGTCTTGTTATACTTATCAGACAAAATTCCATGATGCATCATTTCATAAAAGAAAACTTGAGTTGATGAAAGATATTCTTTAGAGAAGAATTCCAGCTAATAAATGGATAGGACATGGTAGAATTGGGAAGTCACTCTTTGTGACCACAAATAAAGTAATGCATTTAGACAATAATCATCAATAGCCACCAAAACCACTTGCCAAGAAGTCAGTGGCAGCTTTTTAGTAAAGTGATCGAACAGATACAACTTGAACACAATAATCAATATTGGAATCACATAAGAGGTGTTATGGGCCTCCTGATGAGATGCAGATATGAAATGTTTGTATCAAAAAAAAAAACCTGGATATAATCAAGCCGGCTTTCTGCAGGTCTTATAGTTTTCATTAACTGTAGAGATAAATACCACCACAAGACAGTAATCATCCAAATTCAGAACATGAGACATTGCATAAGACAAATAACCTGGCTATCCAACAAATAAATGGTATATAAAAATTAAATAGCAAAAGAGGGTGACTGTTATAAATTTTTAAAGTCCCAAGAAATATAATAAATACAAGCAGTCTATGGATCCTTTGCAGATGTTTGTTTGAATAAGCCAATAGAAAGAGGACATTTTTAGACAAATGGGAAAATATATGGATTGGGTGTAATATAACAAAGAATTATAATTGGTTTATTCTAGGTGTTACAATGCTGGCAGTGGCAGCCTGTCTGGAGTGGCTACTGCCATGATGCCAGCTTCAATGTGGGAGGCCCTGCTGGGACTATGTGCTCCGCAGAGCCAGCAGGAGCCGGGAACACGCAGAAGCCCTGCCTTCTCTCACCCCCTTTCAAGCTGGCAGGGCGGGAGCCTCGTATTCCCTGGGCAAAGATGCTGCCGCCCAGCCATGGTTCTGGACCCAGACATCACTGTGCTCGTGGGGGCCAGGAGCAGGCAGCAGCCCCACCCTCCCAGGTGCAGCTGAAGCCACCCAAGCTGCAGCTGTGGACCCAGACATCCCTGCACTCTTGGGGGCCAGGGAGGCACCTCTGTCCCTGCAGGCTCGGATATGCCTGCTCCTGCTGTCTGGCCTCTGCCCACTCCTAGTGTCTGTTCCAATCTTGGAGCAAAGTCGAGGCTGACACACCAGCCCCCTGCTGCCTTGGCCCCGTGTGGACTCTGGGCGCTGACGAGCATGGGAGTGAGGCCCAGGGCAGCTCAGCACGGGCCTGCGGGCTCCACTCAGCATGAACAGTCTGGGTGACAGCAGAAGGCAGACAGGCTTCTGGGTAGAAAGGTCTGAGTCCCTGAAGCCCCACCTTCAAGTCAAGGATGGCCTGAAGTCTGGGGGCTGGGCTGACAGACCAGAATGTGAACTTACAGTGCTTTTTCCTGCTGCCCCTGGCCACCCATGAACCAATCAGGTGGACTGGAGAAAACATCAGTGAACTGATTTCTAGGGAGAAGAGGCTTTTAAATACTCAAACTCTTTAAGAAATAGTCCCTAATGAGCAGTGGAGTGGGAGTGGCCAGCCGGGGAGGGAGGTGGGACTGGCAGTGGAAGCAGTGGCATCACTGGTTGTTGGGGCACTGGAAATGTGTCCGGAGTTGGTTCCTTCCGGTAGGTTCGTGGTCTCGCTGACTTCAAGAATGAAGCTGTGGACCCTCGCGGTGAGTGTTACAGTTCTTAAAGATGGAGTGTTACAGTTCTTGAAGATGGTGTGTCCGGAGTTTGTTCCTTCAGACGTGTCTGGAGTTTCTTTCTTCCGGTGGGTTCGTGGTCTCACTGACTTTAGGAGTGAAGCCACGGACCCTCACGGTGGGTGTTACAGTTCTTAAAGATGGTGTGTCCGGAGTCCGTTCCTTCAGATGTTCAGCTGTGTCCAGAGTTTCTTCCTTCCAGTGGGTTCATGGTCTCGCTGACTTCAGGAGTGAAACTGCAGACCTTTGCAGTGAGTGTTATAGCTCTTAAAGGTGGTGCCTCTGGAGTTGTTTGTTCCTCCTGGTGGGTTCGTGGTCTCGCTGACTTCAGGAATGAAGCTGCAGACCCTCGTGGTTATTGTTACAGCTCATAAAGGTAGTGCAGACCGAAAGAGTGAGCAGCAGCAAGATTTATTATGAAGAGCGAAAGAACAAAGCTTCCACAGCATGGAAGGGAACCTGAGCGGGGTGCTGCTGGTGGCTCGGGTGGCCAGCTTTTATTCCCTTATTTGGCCCTGTGCATATCCTGCTGATTGGTCCATTTTACAGAGTGCTGATAGAGCCATTTTACAGAAAGCCGATTGGTGCATTTACAATCCTTTAGCTAGATACAGAGTGCTAATTGGTGCATTTGTACAGAGTGCTGATTGGTGCATTTACAAACCTTTAGCTAGACACAGAGTGCTGATTGGTGCATTTTTACAGAGTGCTGATTGATGCATTTACAAACCTTTAGCTAGACACAGAGTGCTGATTGGTGCGTTTTTACAGAGTGCTGATTGGTGCATTTACAATCCTTTAGCTAGACACAGAGCACTGATTGGTGCATTTACAATCCTCTAGCTAGACAGAAAAGTCCTCCAAGTCCCCACTTAACTCAGGAAGTCCAGCTGGCTTCACCTCTCAGAAAGACTGGAGGTTGGAGACTGGGCTTAAACTCAGTCTCTTGAAGGGAAGCTAGCTACTGATCAAATAACCACTCAGGGAAATCCAGTGTATCTTGTCATTTTAGCTACCTGATACAGGGAGGAACTCCTGCTCTCTGGGGAAAAAACAAAATAATGCAATCATATTTTCCAGTCTCCACTGTTTTTCTATACATAATATCTGGTAATCAATAAAAAATTACTAGGCATAAAAAGAATGTAGGACTCGGCCAGGCAAGGTGGCTCACGCCTGTAATCCCAGCACTTCGGGAGGCCGAGGCGGGCGGATTACCTGAGGTCGAGAGTTCGAGATCAGCCTGACTAACATGGAGAAACCCTGTCTCTACTGAAAATACAAAAAAATTGGCTGGGCGTGGTGGCACAAGCCTGTAATCCCAGCTATTTGGGAGGCTGAAGCAGGACGATTGCTTGAACCTGGGAGGCGGAGATTGCAGTGAGCCGAGATGGTGCCATTGCACTCCAGCCTGGGCAACAAGAGCAAAACTCTGTCTCAAAAAAAAAAAAAATGTAAGACTCAAATTTAATCTGGGGTCGGGGGTGGGGCAGAGGAAAAGAAGTAAGGGACCCAGCATTAGAATTAGCAAATGAGGATTTTAAAATAAGTATAAATGTGTCCCAGAATTTACAGGAAAACATAGAATGAGTCAACAGAGAAGGATTGTAAGCAGAGAAATAAAAATTACTAAAAAGAAAAATCAGAAATTCTGGATATATAAAACAAATATTTGAAATAGAATATGCTTTATATGGTTTTAAAAGCAGAACAAATACTGTAGAAGAAAGTAGAAGTGAAGGGAAAACGGCCTAATGCAAATTATACAAAATGAAGTACATGAAGGAAAAATGACTAAGAAAAGATAAAAATGTCAGATAGCAATGGGACTAAATATATGAAGTTATTTCACACACACACACACACACACACACACACACTCCAGAATAATAGGAGAATGGTACAAAAAAATACTTGAAGAAATAACTGGGAAATTTCCAAAGTTGATGAAAAATACAAATTTATAACTTCTGAATAAATAGCAAGACAAATATGCTACAATTCCACTGCCCCCCAGGCACATCATAGTCAAAGTGCAAAGAAAATACAAAGAAATCCACACAAAATCCACTATCTATGAGTGAAGGTCTCAGGATATAAAGTCAATATAAAAAATATATTTCTATGTATGAGTAAAAACAATAGAAAAAATGCTAATTACAAAAGCACAAAGAACCATAAATATCTAGGAACAAGTCTAAGACCTTCTCACTGAAAACTGAAAAAAAACCCAGTCATTGGGAGTAAAGAAAGATCTTTTTTTTAATTATTATTATACTTTAAGTTTTAGGGTACATGTGCACAACGTGCAGGTTTGTTACATATATATACATGTGCCATGTTGGTGTGCTACACCCATTAACTCATCATTTAGCATTAGGTACATCTCCTAATGCTATCCCTCCCCGCTCCCCGATCTTTTAAAAAAGAAGAGACACATCAGGCTCATGAGTTAGAAGATTTAATATCTTCCCCCAATTAATCTACAGATTCAATGAAATTCCAATCACTAACGTAGAAGGGCTTTTTACAGAAATTGTCAAGATGATACTACAATCTGTATGGAAAAGGACATATTCCTAGGATAGCAAAAGAAGGGTAAAGGAGGAAGAGTTCTTTATATTCTCTAGGCATAGGATCTGATTTTAGGATTTACTATAAAGTTATCAAGACAGCATATTTCTGGAGTAAAGGTAGAAAGATAGGTAAATGTGACACTATAGAGTCTGAAAATATACCCACAATTGTAATCAAATATTTGATAAAGGCAATAATGTAACTCAGTGAAGAAAGAACAATCTTTCTTATAAATGCTATATAACTGGCTGGATATCTGTGTGGAAAAAAAAAAAACTGAATGTGATGCATACCTCATGTGATATACAAAAATTATTTTAAAATCGATTAGAATCATAGATTATAAAACCAAAAAAAAAAACTTTCAGAAAGAAAATATGGAAAAAATAAAAACCTTAGCAAAGTGGAGATTAGGCAAAGATTTCTTTTCTTTTTTTTTTTTTTTGAGACGGAGTCTCGCTCTGTCGCCCAGGCTAGAGTGCAGTGGTGCAATCTCAGCTCACTGCAAGCTCCGCCTCCCGGGTTCATGCCATTCTCCTGCCTCAGCCTCTCCGAGTAGCTGGGACTACATGTGCCCGCCACCCCGCCCGGCTAATTTTTTGTATTTTTAGTAGAGATGGGGTTTCACCGTGGTCTCGATCTCCTGACCTCGTGATCCACCCGCCTCGGCCTCCCAAAGTGCTGGGATTACAGGCGTGAGCCACCAAGGCAAAGATTTCTTAATAGAACTCCAAAAGCTCTAACCAAAAAAGAAAAAAAAATGTTAAATTGAAGTTAACCAAACTTTAAACCTTCTGTTCTTCACAAGGCATTGTTAATTAAAAAGCAAGCTACAGACATTTAATTTCTAGCCCAACATGTAAGGAGCCTGGAGGTTGTTATTATCAACCTCATGAGAATAAGCTGAACAAATTGAAGATCAATAACTTTTCTGAGAGCCATCAGGTCATTGAGGTCACAAAACAAACTGCTGCCCTGTAACATGGAAAGACAGACAAATACAGAGAATCACGGCTTATCAGCAACAGAAAACTTTACTGGCCCCAATAACTGGTGGGAATACTTAAAGCGTAACTGTTTAATTGCTGGAGACTGAGCATGGACTAGTTTAAGATGAGAACTCAGAGATTAAAAACTTCTGAGGGTGTAACCTTGAGGGGACCCCTAAACTTTTATGAGTTTTACATCCAGGAGCCCCACCTGGTTGCCACTGTGAGCGGAGAAAAATCCCGTCATGCTTCTGGCAGGGAGAGGGGCAAAGTAACCATTGTGAAATATAGCCAGAGCATTCTATTCTCCTGCAAAGGAGAGGTCTGTCCTTAGGGGTGACTGTTTTACCATAGACCAATCAACATATGTGTTTCCAGAGCCTCAGCCATGTGGGCAAAGGAATAACAAACTCCAGCCTCCTCTACCCTTCAAAGTAGGGGAAGAGAATAGCAAACTCCACCGGCTTCTACCCTCCTGTGTGGGGGAAGGGAAACACACAACTCCATTCTCATTAGCCCCCGTCTCGTAAGGGCTGGGGTAAATTGAGAAGGACTTGTCAAGGTCAAAGCCCAGAGCCACAGACTCAGGTTGGGAATTTGGAGGCAATTAAGGTGTTTTTCCATAGATGAATGTTTACTACAAATTGTGGTACATATATCCAATGACCTATTAATCAGCAATGAACATAAATGAGCTATCAATCTATGAAAAGGCATGGAGAAACCTTAAATGCCTATTGCATAGTGAAAGGAGCCAGTCCGGAAAAGCTACATACTATTTGATTCCAACTGTATGACGTTCTGGAGAAGGGAAAACTATACAGACAGTAACAAGATCAGTGGTTTTCAGGTTTTGGGGGGAGGGATGTGGTAGGGACAAATAATTGGAGTACAGGGCACTTTTAAGTTAATAAAACTATTAACTCTAGAGTTACATAACGTATGATACTGTAATGATGGATACATGACATCAAGCCTCTGTCAAAGCCCATGGTATTGTACAACACAAAGAGTGAACTCTAGTTCAACTATGGCCTTCAGTTAATGATAATGTAAGAATTTTGGTCCATCCATCGCAAAAACTGTACCACAGTAATACAAGCTGTTAATAACAAGAAAAACTGTTGGGGGTGGGGACAGTGAGAGGGGCTACAAGGAACACTGTACTTTCTGAGCAATTTTTATGTAAACCTAAAAATGTTCTAAGTAGTAAAGTCTATTTAAGAAAAGGAAACTATAGCCTTGGGAAAATATTTCCAATATGATATCTGACAAGATACTCAAGTATTTAAATCTCAAATGTTTAATTAAGTCAGTAATTAAAAGACAACCCAATTAGTAATGGGCAAAAGTCTTAGATACTTCACCAGAGTAATGTATGAGATGGCCAACACTTCAAAAGAAGCTTATAAATATTAGTCATCATGGAAATGCTAATTAAAATCACAATGAATATCATTAAAAAACCACTAGAAAGGCTAAAATTTTAAAAAGACTGATAATACCAAGAGCTTACAAGAATGTAGAGCAACTAGATTTCTTATATATTCCTGAAGGGGGGATAAAATGGTACAGCCACTGTAATAGTAGTTTTAACTAATCATATACCTGCCTTATGATTTCTAAATTCCACTCTCAGGAAACTAAACCTTTGTTACATAAAAATATGTGAACAAGGGCCGGGCGCGGTGGCTCATTCCTGTAATCCCAGCACTTTGGGAGGCCGAGGCAGGCAGATCACCCGAGGTCAGGAATTCAAGACTAGCCTGCCCAAAATGGTGAAGCCGCATCTCTACTAAAAATACAAAAAATTAGCCGGGTGCAGTGGTGCACACCTATAGTCCCAGCTACTTGGGAGGCTGAGAGAGGAGAATTGCTTGAACCCGGGAGGCGGAGGTTGTGGTGAGCCAAGATTGTGCCACTGTACTCCAGCCTGGGTGACAAAGCGAGACTTCGACTCAAAAAAAAAAATGTAAATAAGAATGTTTAATTTAGTTTTATTCATAATAGAAAAAACCTTGGAAACAACCCAAATGTCCAACAGATGACTGAGTGAACAGAGTAACGTTATTCTTATATGACAGAATACTACTCAAGAATCAAAAGACTGAACTCCTGATATACACAACAACATGGAATAATCTCAAATTTATGGTCAGGAAAAGAAGCAAAAGTGTATATTTTTGTGATATGCAAGAACAGGCAAAATTAATCTGTGAAAATAGAAATCAGAAGAGTGATTGCCTGTGGCTGGCGGGCATAGGCTATTTTTGTAAATAAAATTTTTTTTTTTTTTTTTTTTTATACTTTAGGTTTTGGGTACATGTGCACAATGTGCAGGTTTGTTACATATGTATCCATGTGCAATGTTGATTTCCTGCACCCATTAACTCGTCATTTAGCATTAGGTATATCTCCTAATGCTGTCCCTCCCCCCTCCCCAAACCCCACAACAGTCTCCGGAGTGTGATGTTCCCCTTCCTGTGTCCATGAGTTCTTATTGTTCAATTCCCACCTATGAGTGAGAACATGCAGTGTTTGGTTTTTTGTCCTTGCGATAGTTTACTGAGAATGATGTTTTCCAGTTTCATCCATGTCCCTACAAAGGACATGAACTCATCACTTTTTATGGCTGCATGGTATTCCATGGTGTATATGTGCCACATTTTCTTAATCCAGTGTATCGTTGTTGGACATTTGGGTTGGTTCCAAGTCTTTGCTATTGTGAATAGTGCCGCAATAAACATACGTGTGCATGTGTCTTTATAGCAGCATGATTTATAGTCCTTTAGGTATATACCCAGTAAGGGGATAGCTGGGTCAAATGGTATTTCTAGTTCTAGATCCCTGAGGAATCGCCACACTGACTTCCACAATGGTTGAACTAGTTTACAGTCCCACCAACAGTGCAAAAGTGTTCCTATTTCTCCACATCCTCTCCAGCACCTGTTGTTTCCTGCTTTTTTAATGATGGCCATTCTAACTGGTGTGAGATGGTATCTCACTGTGGTTTTGATTTGCATTTCTCTGATGGCCAGTGATGATGAGCATTTCTTCATGTGTTTTTTGGCTGCATAAATGTCTTCTTTTGAGAAGTGTCTGTTCATGTCCTTTGCCCACTTTTTGATGGGGTTGTTTGTTTTTTTCTTGTAAATTTGTTTGAGTTCATTGTAGATTTTGAATATTAGCCCTTTGTCAGATGAGTAGGTTGCAAAAATTTTCTCCCATTCCGTAGGTTGCCTGTTCACTCTGATGGTAGTTTCTTTTGCTGTGCAGAAGCTCTTTAGTTTAATGAGATCCCATTTGTCAATTTTGGCTTTTGTTGCCATTGCTTTTGGTGTTTTAGACATGAAGTCCTTGCCCACGCCTATGTCCTGAATGGTATTGCCTAGGTATTCTTGTAGGATTTTAATGGTTTTAGGTCTAACATTTAAATCTTTAATCCATCCTGAATTAATTTTTGTATAAGGTGTAAGGAAGGGATCCAGTTTCAGCTTTCTACATATGGCTAGCCAGTTTTCCCAGCACCATTTATTAAATAGGGAATCCTTTCCCCATTTCTTGTTTTTGTCAGGTTTGTCAAAGATCAGATAGTTGTAGATATGCGGCATCATTTCTGAGGGCTCTGTTCTGTTCCATTGATCTATGTCTCTGTTGTGGTACCAGTACCATGCAGTTTTGGTTACTGTAGCCTTGTAGTATAGTTTGAAGTCAGGTAGCGTGATGCCTCCAGCTTTGTTCTTTTGGCTTAGGATTGACTTGGCGATGCGGGCTCTTTTTTGGTTCCATATGAACTTTAAAGTAGTTTTTTCTAATTCTGTGAAGAAAGTCATTGGTAGCTTGATGGGGATGGCATTGAATCTATAAATTACCTTGGGCAGTATGGCCATTTTCACGATATTGATTCTTCCAACCCATGAGCATGGAATGTTCTTCCATTTGTTTGTATCCTCTTTTATTTCATTGAGCAGTGGTTTGTAGTTCTCCTTGAAGAGGTCCTTCACATCCCTTGTAAGTTGGATTCCTAGGTATTTTATTCTCTTTGAAGCAATTGTGAATGGGAGTTCACTCATGATTTGGCTCTCTGTTTGTCTGTGATTGGTGTACAAGAGTGCTTGTGATTTTTGTACATTGATTTTGTATCCTGAGACTTTGCTGAAGTTGCTAATCAGCTTAAGGAGATTTTGGGCTGAGACAATGGGGTTTTCTAGATATACAATCATGTCATCTGCAAACAGGGACAATTTGACTTCCTCTTTTCCTAATTGAATACCCTTTATTTCCTTCTCCTGCCTGATTGCTCTGGCCAGAACTTCCAGCACTATGTTGAATAGGAGCGGTGAGAGAGGGCATCCCTGTCTTGTGCCAGTTTTCAGAGGGAATGCTACCAGTTTTTGCCCATTCAGTATGATATTGGCTGTGGGTTTGTCGTAGATAGCTCTTATTATTTTGAGATACATCCCATCAATACCTAATTTATTGAGGGTTTTTAGCATGAAGCGTTGTTGAATTTTGTCAAAGGCCTTTTCTGCATCTATTGAGATAATCATGTGGTTTCTGTCTTTGGTTCTGTTTATATGCTGGATTACATTTATTGATTTGCATATGTTGAACCAGCCTTGCATCCCAGGGATGAAGCCCACTTGATTGTGGTGGATAAGCTTTTTGATGTGCTGCTGGATTTGGTTTGCCAGTATTTTATTGAGGATTTTTGCATCAATGTTCATCAAGGATATTGGTCTGAAATTCTCTTTTTTGGTTATGTCTTTGCCAGGCTTTGGTATCAGGACGATGCTGGCTTCATAAAATGTGTTAGGGAGGATTCCCTCTTTTTCTATCGATTGGAATAGTTGCAGAAGGAATGGTACCAGTTCCTCCTTGTACCTCTGGTAGAATTCAGCTGTGAATCCATCAGGTCCTGGACTCTTTTTGGTTGGTAAGCTATTGATTATTGCCACAATTTCAGAACCTGTTATTGGTCTATTCAGAGATTCAACTTCTTCCTGGTTTAGTCTTGGGAGGGTGTATTTGTCAAGGAATTTATCCATTTCTTCTAGATTTTCTAGTTTATTTGCATAGAGGTGTTTGTAGTATTCTCTGATGGTAGATTGTATTTCTGTGGTATCGGTGGTGAAATCCCCTTTTTCATTTTTTATTGCATCTATTTGATTCTTCTCTCTTTTCTTCTTTATTAGTCTTGCTAGCGGTCTATCAATTTTGTTGATCTTTTCAAAAAACCAGCTCCTGGATTCATTAATTTTTTGAAGGGTTTTTTGTGTCTCTATTTCTTTCAGTTCTGCTCTGATTTTAGTGATTTCTAGCCTTCTGCTAGCTTTTGAATGTGTTTGCTCTTGCTTTTCTAGTTCTTTTATTGTGATGTTAGGGTGTCAATTTTGGATTTTTCCTGCTTTCCCTTGTGGGCATTTAGTGCTATAAATTTCCCTCTACAGACTGCTTTGAATGTGTCCCAGAGATTCTAGTATGTTGTGTCTTTGTTCTCGTTGGTTTCAAAGAACATCTTTATTTCTGCCTTCATTTCATTATGTACCCAATAGTCATTCAGGAGCAGGTTGTTCAGTTTCCATGTAGTTGAATGGTTTTGAGTGAGTTTCTTAATCCTGAGTTCTAGTTTGATTGCACTGTGGTCTGAGAGACAGTTTGTTATAATTTCTGTTCTTTTACATTTGCTGAGGAGAGCTTTACTTCCAACTATGTGGTCAATTTTGGAATAGGTGTGGTGTGGTGCTGAAAAAAATGTCTATTCTGTTGATTTGGGGTGGAGAGTTCTGTAGATGTCTATTAGGTCCACTTTGTGCAGAGCTGAGTTCAATTCCTGGATATCCTTGTTAACTTTCTGTCCCGTTGATCTGTCTAATGTTGACAGTGGGGTGTTAAAATCTCCCATTATTATTGTGTGGGAGTTTAAGTCCCTTTGTAGGTCACTGAGGACTTGCTTTATGAATCTGGGTGCTCCTGTGTTGGGTGCATATATATTTAGGATAGTTAGCTCTTCTTGTTGAATTGATCCCTTTACCATTATGTAATGGCCTTCTTTGTCTCTTTTGATCTTTGTTGGTTTAAAGTCCATTTTATCAGAGACTAGGATTGCAACCCCTGCCTTTTTTTGTTTTCCATTTGCTTGATAGGTCTTCCTCCATCCCTTTATTTTGAGTCTATGTGTGTCTCTGCACGTGAGATGGGTTTCCCGAATACAGCACACTGATGGGTCCTGACTCCTTATCCAGTTTGCCAGTCTGTGTCTTTTAATTGGAGCATTTAGCCCATTTACATTTAAGGTTAATATTGTTATGTGTGAATGTGATCCTGTCATTATGATGTTAGCTGGTTATTTTGCTCGTTAGTTGATGCAGTTTCTTCCTAGCCTCGATGGTCTTTACAATTTGGCATGTTTTTGCAGTGGCTGGTACTGGTTGTTCCTTTCCATGTTTAGTGCTTCCTTCAGGAGCTCTGTTAGGGCAGGCCTGGTGGTGACAAAATCACTCAGTGTTTGCTTGTCTGTAAAGTATTTTATTTCTCCTTCACTTATGAAGCTTAGTTTGGCGGGATAGGAAATTCTGGGTTGAAAATTCTTTTCTTTAAGAATGTTGAATATCGGCCGCCGGTCTCTTCTGGCTTGTAGAGTTTCTGCCGAGAGATCAGCTGTTAGTCTCATGGGCTTCCCTTTGTGCGTAACCCTACCTTTCTCTCTGGCTGCCCTTAACATTTTTTCCTTCATTTCAACTCTGGTGAATCTGACAATTATGTGTCTTGGAGTTGCTCTTCTCGAGGAGTATCTTTGTGGCGTTCTCTGTATTTCCTGAATCTGAATGTTGGCCTGCCTTGCTAGATTGGGGAAGTTCTCCTGGATAATATCTTGCAGAGTGTTTTCCAACTTGGTTCCATTCTCCCCGTCATTTTCAGGTACACCAATCAGACGTAGGTTTGGTCTTTTCACATAGTCCCAAATTTCTTGGAGGCTTTGTTCATTTCTTTTTATGCTTTTTTCTCTAAACTTCCCTTCTCGCTTCATTTCATTCATTTCATCTTCCATCAGCGATACCCTTTCTTCCAGTTGATCGCATCTGCTACTGAGGCTTCTGCAATCTTTGCGTAATTCTCGAAACTTGGCTTTCAGCTCCATCAGCTTCTTTAAGCCCTTCTCTCCATTGGTTATTCTAGTTATCCATTCTTCTAATTTTTTTTCAAAATTTTTAACTTCTTTGCTATTGTTTTGAATTTCCTCCCTTAGCTCAGAGTAGTTTGATCTTCTGAAGCCTTCTTCTCTCAACTCGTCAAAGTCATCCTCCATCCAGCTTTGTTCCGTTGCTGGTGAGGAACTGCATTCCTTTGGAAGAGGAGAGGTGCTCTGCTTTTTGGAGTTTCCAGTTTTTCTGCTCTGTTTTTTCCCCATCTTTGTGGTTTTATCTACTTTTGGTCTTTGATGATGGTGATGTACAGATGGGTTTTTGGTGTGGATGTCCTTTCTGTTTGTTAGTTTTCCTTCTACCAGACAGGACCCTCAGCTGCAGGTCTGTTGGAGTTTACTAGAAGTCCACTCCAGACCCTGTTTGGCTGGGTGTCAGCAGAGGTGGCTGCAGAACAGCGGATTTTTGTGAGACCACAAATTCAGCTGTCTGATAGTTCGTCTGGAAGTTTTGTCTCAGAGGAGTACAGGACCGAATGAGGTGTCAGTCTGTCCCTACTGGGGGGTGCCTCCCAGTTAGGCTGCTCAGGGGTGAGGGACCCACTTTAGGAGGCAGTCTGTCTGTTCTCAGATCTCCAGCTGCGTGCTGGGAGAACCACTACTCTCTTCAAAGCTGTCAGTCAGACAGGGACATTTAAGTCTGAGGAGGTTCCTGCTGACTTTTTGTTTGTCTGTGCCCTGCCCCCAGAGGTGGAGCCTATAGAGGCAGGCAGGCCTCCTTGAGCTGTGGTGGGCTCCACCCAGTTCGAGCTTCCTGGCTGCTTTGTTTACCTAAGCAAGCCTGGGCAATGGTGGGCGTCCCTCCCCCAGCCTCGCTGCCACCTTGCAGCTTGATCTCAGACTGCTGTGCTAGCAATCAGCGAGACTCCGTGGGCATAGGACCCTCCGAGCCAGGTGCGGGACACAATCTCCTAGTGTGCCATTTTCCAGGCCCGTTGGAAAAGCGCAGTATTAGGGTGGGACTGACCCGATATTCCAGGTGCCGTCTCTTACCCCTTTCTTTGACTAGGAAAGGGAACTCCCTGACCCCTTGTGCTTCCCGAGTGAGGCAGTGCCTTGCCCTGCTTCGGCTCACTCACAGTGCGCTTCACCGACTGTCCTGCACCCACTGTTTGGCACTCCCTAGTGAGATGAAACCGGTACCTCAAGCAGAAATGCAGAAATCACCCGTCTTCTGTGTCACTCAGGCTGGGAGCTGGAGACCGGAGCTGTTCCTATTCGGCCATCTTGGCTCCACCACCTCCAGAAATTCTTAAGGTATCTCCGTAAATAAAATTTTATTGGGACACAGCCACAATCATTTGTTTATATATTGTCTATGGCTACTGTCACACTGCAAGAACAGAGTTGAATAGTTGTGACTGGGACCACATGGTCTGCAAAGCTGAAAGTATTTACTATCTGATCCTTTACAGAAAAAGTTTGCTGATCCTTAGTATAATTGAGCAAGTTTAACAAAATGTTGGTAATTGCAGAGGCTGGACAATATTTTTATTGTTTATAAATAGAATAGTGGGCTATTCTACTTTTATGTGTTCCACAGTAAATTTTAAAAATTTGGGTAACATCCTCTTGCCTGAGAACCGCAAGATCTTTGCTTGCACTTTTTGGGGATACAGGTATTCGGAATCCTGCCTACTCCTCTGCTTCCGAGAGCCAACCCATTTTTTATCACTTTTTTATGGCATCAACCCTGTGTGTAAACCATCTATTTACTGAAATTAGAGCCCGAAAGGTTGTGGGCACTATAGGCAGACTGGATTTTATTATTCAGCCAATAAACTGACCCATTCATTATAAGGGCTTGCATGTGCAGCATTTTTGAAACCAACTCTATGGCCTGGGATTACAATTGAGTTAGTACAATCTGGGACCCATTTGTAAATTTTACTGTTGATCTAGATTATTTAGCTGTCACATAGACAAATGATACTATGAGAAAAAGGTGAGATACGGGGATAAACATCTGTTAATAGAACTTACACATATGGAGCAGAGGTTGGCCTAGGACTTAAGAAGTTCCAGGAATTATTTCTATCTTTAAATATCCTATGTTGGTTGCTAAAACACTGATCTTTAGTACCGTTTGAAAATTTCTCATTTAGTGTTCATTTCTTTGGATGAGTATGTTATGTTACTAATTGCTGCATTTTAGAATATGAATATGAGTGAGGGGATATTAACCTACTCCAAATCTTGTGCTCCTTAATAGTAACTAATATTTATATTATGCTTTATAATTGACTGCTTGCATTTCCTTATCTTATTTAATCCTCACAACCATGCTACAAAGGGTGGTATTACTAACATATCCGTTGTACAAATGGGAAAACTACAGCTGAGCAGTTAAGTGAAAGTGAAGATCACAAAGGGGACAAGTGTCAGTCAGGGCTTTATGCTAAGTTCCATTAGTTTCAATATTTGCTGCTGCTTCCATTTCAATTAATGTGTCAAATACAGGGTGCCAGCATTTTGCATGGTAATTCAGAACTGTGAAAATGACCATGCAAGTTGAAACTGTGCAAAGTGGTCTGAATCAATAGAAGAAATAAAACAGGCTTCTTTACTTTAAAAATGTTTAATAAAATTAAAAACTCTCTTACGTCTGTTATAAAATGTATATAGTATATAACAATGTATAGTATAAAAAAGTAAAACTAATATTTACTCAGTACGCTGTAACTTAAATCATTAGGCATATTAAGAATTGCAATGTTTTGTTTGTAAAAAATCTTATCAAGAGTAGTTTTAATAGTGCTTGCCATCTTGTCATGTAACTTATGATATGGAATGAGCATCTTCTCTATGCCTTGCCAAACTATCATACTCTTTTCTTAGGTTGAATCAGCATTTAACATTTTATCATCTGCACTTTCAATACTGAGAAATATTCCTTTAATGTAAAGATTTTCACCAGTGTCACTTCCTCTGGGAAATCTCCATCTTTTTAGCCTTGACCACTTGACTCATTTATGTCAATAAGCTTACTTTCAATACACTTTTCCTTGTGTATCTAGAGAATCTGAACTCAAGCAGCATCCACATTCCTGTGGTCAGCTATTTCTTCTTTAACATTTCTTCTTTTACATTGGATTTGAATTTCACTTCCAGAATTACGTTTCATTTCTTTGCTGTGCTTTTTTTTTTTTTTTTTTTTTTTTTTGGCCATTTTCCTCATTTTTGTAAAATGTCACGTGGGTTTATCACTGAGAGACAAGGAAGCAACACAACTACACATTTGCTACCTGTACCTGAACTGAATAGCAGAGGCGCAGTGAGCAATCATTGCAAGCCTTTCAAAGAAGTGATGTGATTGATCACGGATTTTGATGCACCTTTGATATTTACCTAGCGATTTACAGGCTGAGAGCTAGCTGCAAAATGTGTACTTTATGCACTTAAACACCCGGTTAATACACGTGATGATTGAAATTTAAGTCATGTTTTTAGGGGACTGATGTTATTTAACTGTACTAGGAGTGCAAAATTTGTGCTTTTAGCAGAACAGTGCAAAGCAAGGGCTGCCTGTATTCGAGCCTGTGATACTCTCATGACCACTAACTAAAGGGACACTGAGTGGGTGGGAATTTACATTCAAGAAGGGGAAATTTTGTTGCATAGGAGGAGAATTATAGTAGGCAGAGGGAGATTAGAGAGTGAATGTCCTGAGTGGATCAACCGTATGACACGAGGTTACAAAAAGAAAAGCAAAATGGAAAGTTTCTTCTAAAGGCCGATTTCTCTACAATTTTGCCTGACGCAAAATGTTAGTTACAAAGAAAACTAATTTTCTGACTGGAAGAAACACTTTAAAACTGTGTCCATAAACATAAATTCGTTAATAACACACACATCATTTATATATCTTTTTGTTCCTGTTAATTACAAAAATAATACATGTTTGTTGTAAAAGATTTAATGATGTAGAATGAAATTTTCATTTGCACTCTAGTCTCTTTTCTCGGGGTACTAAATGCCAATAATAAAAATATATTTTTATTATTTGTATTAGTTTAATATCAACTATGATATTATGTGATGCTTACATTAATCAGATGCGGAAATTAGGAAGAATTCTACTAGTGGAAACTTAAAATGGATTTTAAAAAATACTTGTCCTATGAAGAGAAAAGGTGAATTTTAATCTATTGCACTTAGAAAAATCAAAGCTGTGCCTATTGCTGTTTATCAGTGGTGAATCTGTTAGACAGTATAAGAAATAGCAAAAGACCTTTTCCAAGAAGTAAGTTTTCTGGTTTACTTGCAAAAGGACATGTTTCAGAATACCTGCTTTCATTTGGGACAGGATATCAGAATTGAAAGAATCTCTACCACTCACACTGACCTCGACATATTCAAAAACAGGAAAATCTTTTAATCTAAAAATAGTTTAAACCTCACCTTTGCCAGAAAAAAAGAGCTGCCATCTTATAGATAAATGTTTTTCCTACTTTTTAAAATGACCAACTATTGAAACATACAAAAGAATAGTAATGATATGGTTATTTTGATAGTACTTATATATGAGTATTATCTATGTTACTCACATGTAAAATAAACACACATGTATCCAACACTGATCTTAAGACATAAACCAATAACTTTAAGGCCCCAGTGCCTCATCTTAATGTTACCCCCACTCTCTGAAAGTCACTTTATCTTGAAAGCTTTGTCTTGAAATAAAACCTTTATCTTGAATTTTGGGTTTCATGCCTTTCCGTTTCTTTAGAATTTTACCACAGTCGCTTGAATTTCTAAATAATATATTGTCTACTTTTGCACAATTATGTTTATCATTGTTATGCTGTATAAAATTTTATGACAAATCTTTTTCTGATTAACATTATGCTTGTTTGACCATGAGATTTAACCTCATGAATATGTTTGACTTCTTCATTTGCAATATTGTGTGGCATGTCATTGAGGAATGATACTACAATCTATCATTTCTTTTGGCAACGGACATTTGAACTGTTTTCAGTTTTTACATTGTTTTAAAGGATTGTGCATGTGTTTCCTGGTGTATGTTGGCCAGAATGTCCCTAAGAATTACTGCAAGAAGAAAAATTCTTGGTCAAAGGCTCTGTACATCTTTTTTTATTTTTTTATTTTTTTGAGACAGAGTTTCACTCTTGTCGCAGGGGCGAGAGTGCAGTGGTGTGCTCTCAGCTCACTGCAACCTCCGCCTCCTGGGTTCAAGCAATTCTTGTGCCTCCGCCTCCTGAGTAGCTGGGATTACAGGTGCCCGCCACCACACCCGGCTAATTTTTGTATTTTTAGTAGAGACAGGGTTTCACCATATTGGCCAGGCAGGTCTCAAACTCCTGACCTCAAGTGATCCGCCCACCTTGGCCTCCCAAAGTGCGCATGTCTTCAACTTACTTAATTCGTCCTCCTTTTGTTATCTGAAAGTGATTATGTAAATTTACCCTCCAAACAACTGTGCAGTGGAGCTCCCATTTCTCCACCCCTTGCCAAGGCATTTAAAATAGTGCCAATCTGGTGGGTATGAAATTATATTTTATTGTAGAATTTACATTTGACAATTGGCATGGTTAACCTTGACCTTCCTTAAAAGTTCTGGGGGATTTACTCTATTTTTCAGTTATAAAGTTATTGGTGACATTGGCAAGAGCAGTTTCAGAAAAGTGGTTGCAACAGATGATAGCAGTTGTTTGAGAAACAAAAGAGAGATGAGGGAGTGGGAGGAATCAGAACAGATGCCTTTCTGCAAATTTAAGATGAAAAGGGATGGAGAGAGAAAATCAACAGTGCCTTGGAGGGTTTATTAATATTTTCAGATGGGAGTTACTGGAGCATGTTCATGTGTTAAGCAGAAGAGCCAAGTTTGTTGGGAAACAGAAGTGGATGATTTGGGACAATGAGTAGAGTTCATGTGAGAAGACAAAGTGCTGTGAACATAAACAAGTTTATAGAAGAGTGGTGATTTATGAGAGGAGATGCAAATTAAGATCCCAACTTTCTCAATATCATGAGATGAGATGAGGAGGCCTCAGGAGGCTGGCAAAGGTTTTGAGTAACTGGCAGAGACTCTGCAAGACCAAAGACCTCATCAAACTATGTTTCCTCAGGCTTCCTTTATTCATTACACATTGATTTTTTTAATTGAAAGCACATAAAACTGGACATGGAAAATGCACATGTAAGTAAGACTCAGTCCTGGTTCCAAAGAAGCCTTGAAAGGAAATCAAATGTATAAATATATAATTATGCAATGAGATGCTTGTTATGCTTGAGGCTGTATTCAGCACAGCAAGAGTAGGGAAGTAACTGGACAAGTGAATGGACAAGGAGGGCCTTTTGAATGACAGATAAGTGGGAGCATTAACAGAGGGCACTGTGGCATGAGAAGCATGGTGCTTCGAGTGGTCTGCACGTCAGGGTTTCTGAGGGGCAAGACACACAGAGATAGTGGTGGAAGGAAAGGCTAAAGAAGTAGGTTTCTACATTATGGAGCTGAGAGTTTACCTTGTGGGCGATGCAGTGGCATCAGAAGTTTTTGTTTTGTTTGTTTTTAAGTTGATTTTTAAAAATAGACTTTATTTTTTATAGCAGTTTTAGGTTTATAGTAAAATTGAATACAAAATACAGAGTTCCCTCATACTCTCTGTGCCCCCTCCGCCATCATATGATAAGTTTTTCAGTAGAGCAGTGATCCCCAACCTTTTTGGCACTGGGGACTGCTTTCGTGGAAGACAATTTTTCCATGGAAGGAGTGGGGGAATGGTTTCAGGATGATTCAAGTGCATTTCTGGTGCACTTTATTTCTATTATTATTACATTGTAATATATAATGAAATAATTAGACAAGTCACCATAATGTAGAATGAATGGGAGCCTTGAGGTTGTTTTCCTGAAACTAGACAGTCTCATCTGGGGGTGATAGGAGACAGTGACAGATCACCAGGCATTGGATTCTCATAAGGAACACGCAACCTAGATCCCTCACATGTGCAGTTCACATTAGGGTTCACCCTCCTCTGAGAATCTAATGCCACCACTGATCTGACAGGAGGCGGAGCTCAGGCCATATGCCTGCTCACTCACCCTCACCTCCTGCTGTGTGGCCCAGTTCCTAACAGGTCTTGAACAGGTACCGATCCATGGCCCAGGGGTTGGGGACCCCTGCAGTAGAGATTATTATGATGGAAGTGTTTGTAGAAAGTTATTTATTGGAACAATGCTATAGTAAACTACAGCAGAAAGAGACTAGTAGGAAAATAACTTAGGAGACTCAATCTAGGAGGTAGCATTAATAAGATTTGGTGAACAAATGAAGGGGGTAAGGGGTAAAGGAGAATAAAGACCAGCTCCAGGATTTTCACTTCCAAGGAAACATAATTTACCTAGGTTGGGGGTACAAGAGGAAGCAAAGATGAGCGGGGGTGGGGAGGGCGGGCTATGATTCTATATGGAGAACAATTAGATACTAAGTTTGGGGTAGAGATTCTTTCATTTTCTCAAATATTCAACGAATTTCAAAACAACTGAAATATATGATAATATGAAATATCAACCTTACCATCTCATGCCATAGAGAACCAAGCTTTTATTTAGATAATTATAAGTGTTATTTTGTCTGCTATATGGTAGTAAAATCAAAACACTGTTGCTTTAAAAATCATAAATAAATGTTTATATTAATTATTCATCACTGCTCTGGTAAATTACTATTTGACAGAAGTAAGTAATACATTGAAAATACTCTGATCCCAATCATAATTACCTTGGGGTTCATGATATTTCACAGATGCACACACTTACATCCTAAGATTTCATTTTGAATCAAATTTGTCTTATCTAAGGTTCTAAAAAGTTATAAAATAATTTGAATGCAATTTTCTCAGGTAAAATATTATGTTGTGTTAAGATAAGGTGACATAATTGATACATTATTTGTTAAATCTAAAAGCTAGAAAGAGATTTTTGACAATATAATTCTTAATATTAGAACTTATAAGAAACCATTTTAAGATAAAATCCACAAAGCACAATTCTATGCCCAACTTGAAATAAGAATAAAGATAATTGGAAAGGCAGTGTTCTATGAACTTGGTATTAATTAACACGCTCCTTCACACTTTTTGGCTAATCTCTGTATTGGCAATATCCAAGCAAGGTCTTGAAACATCCTTTAATTCCTCAAATAAAGATTGAATTGTATTCAGCATGCCTTTATTTTCATGTGAACATTTCTATTGCAGCCTAGATGTTAGCTGAGATTATTCTGCCATTTGAAATCTACATAAAATTAGCTTTGGTTCCATGATTTCTGTAGATTATGGTGCCTTATATTTTGTTACTTCTGTTTCCAAAATCCTGTCTACTCCTCTAATTGTTCACTCTTCTGCGTCACACCAACACAGAAATAGGGTACAGTTCAATTTCCACTGGGATTACTTCTTTCCAGAAAATTCCGCTCATGCAAGACATTTGTGTATGTAGCCGACTTTACTGAAGTGTTGTGGTTTATATGAGAATCATATATAACAACTTTAAATTGAAAATGAGACATTGCTGTTTTTTCATTTATTTATTTATTTATTTATTTTTTATTATTATACTTTAGGTTTTAGGGTACATGTGCACAATGTGCAGGTTTGTTACATATGTATCCATGAGCCATGTTGTTTTGCTGCACCCATTAACTCGTCATTTCGCATTAGGTATATCTCCTAATGCTGTCCCTACCCCCTCCCCCCACCCCACAACAGTCCCCTGAGTGTGATGTTCCCCTTCCTGTGTCCATGAGTTCTCATTGTTCAATTCCCACCTATGAGTGAGAACATGCGGTGTTTGGTTTTTTGTCCTTGCGATAGTTTACTGAGAATGATGGTTTCCAGCTTCATCCATGTCCCTACAAAGGACATGAACTCATCATTTTTTATGGCTGCATAGTATTCCATGGTGTATATGTGCCACATTTTCTTAATCCAGTCTATCGTTGTTGGACATTTGGGTTGGCTCCAACTCTTTGCTATTGTGAATAGTGCCGCAATAAACGTACGTGTGCATGTGTCTTTATAGCAGCATGATTTATAGTCCTTTGGGTATATACCCAGTAATGGGATGGATGGGTCAAATGGTATTTCTAGTTCTAGATCCCTGAGGAATCGCCACACTGACTTCCACAATGGTTGAACTAGTTTACAGTCCCACCCATAGTGTAAAAGTGTTCCTATTTCTCCACATCCTCTCCAGCACTGTTGTCGACATTGCTGTTTTTAAAAATTGCTTTGGCTCTTCTGCTATTAGGGATTTCTCCCTGGCTACCCTTTTCTGAGGGCTCTAACTTCCTGATGTGTTGCTTGGTTCTCACTCCCTCAAGGCTTTGTTCTGCTGTGTCTGCTTCCATACTTTCTGTGTTCTCTTTTCTAGTAGGGGTGGTGGTTCAGGATTTCTCCCAGGGATTTCAATTTCCCTCATTTTTGTTAGATAGAACAATTTTACCTTCATTCCCTTCTCAACTCCAAGAAAATTTGGCATATCCAAAGATCCATTTATGTGCTAGGTAAACAGAGGGTCCTCCTACACTGTCTTTATTAATGTAGGTTTAAATTAGGTTTTAAAATCAGGAAGTGTGAGTATTCCAACTTTGTTCTCCTTCCTCAATATTGTTTTGGCTATTTTAGGTCCCTACATTTTCATATATATTTTAGGATCAGCTTGTCAATTTTGGCAATGAAGCCAGCTAGAATTTTTATAAGGATTGCACTGAGTTTGTAGATCAATTTCAGTAATATGGTCATATTAACAATATTAAGTTTTCCAATCCAGGAACATGAACTGTCCTTCCATTTGTCTGTCTTCTTTAATTGTTTCAACAATGATTTACATTTTTCAGAGTGTAGGTTTTGAACTTTTTAGTTAAATTTATTTATATGTATTTTATCATTTTGAAGCTATTGTAGGAATTGCTTTCATAATTTCATTTTCAGATTGTTAATTGTGCTCATATAGAAATACCACCGATTTTGATATACTGACTCATAATTTGCAATCTCGCTAAACTCATTAATTTTAATAAGTTTTTAGTAGATTTATGAGGATTTTTTTAGCTCATGTCTTATGAGAGTGTAGTTGTACTTTTATTCTTTCCCATGTGAATGCCTTCTACTTCTTCTTTTTTTTCCCCCTGATTGCCATAGTTAGGCCTTCCCATGTAATGTGGAATAGAAATGGTAAGAGTGAACATCCTTTTCTTGTTCCTGATTTTAGGGAAAAAGCATTAAATGTTTCACTTCATGGTGTTAGGTGTAGGTTTTTCATAGATGTCCTGTATCAGGTAGAAGATGTTTCCTTCTATTGCTAGTTTATTGAGTGTTTATTATCAAGGAGTATTGAATTTCATTAAATGCTTTTTTTGTACCTATCAAGATAATCATGTGATTTGTCCTTTATTCTATTCACATGTTATTTACATTAATTGATTTTTGAATGCTAAACCAACTTTGCAT
Organism: Symphalangus syndactylus; assembly: GCF_028878055.3. Taxonomy (NCBI): domain Eukaryota; kingdom Metazoa; phylum Chordata; class Mammalia; order Primates; family Hylobatidae; genus Symphalangus; species Symphalangus syndactylus. The sequence continues at coordinate 84,894,336 of NC_072437.2, forward strand.
TTTTGGGATAACTCTTACTTGATCATGCTGTATACTCTTTTTTTTACGTGCTGTTGAATTCATTTTGCAAGTATTTTGTCTTTTTTCCATAAGAGATTGTGGTCTATAGTTTTCTTTACTTGCCTGAGGGTGTTTGGTTTGTTTCTTTTTTGGTTCAAGTTGTGTTAATATTTTCTTTTAAGCAACGTTCAGAGTTACAGAGGGCAATAAAAGCTCATGTGCATCTGCTGAGATGCTAAATCCTAGCTCTGGTGCCCAGTTGACTCACACATTCATAACAATTTATCGTGAATCCAGACAAACAATAAGCTAATATATGTTATGTCAAGACCAATAAGTGATTCAAAACAAAGCACATGGTAAGAGAAAAGAAGTAAAGGAGCTGGAGGGAGATTTTAGATAGGATCAGCAGAGAAATCTTAATGAAGTGACATGTGAGTAGAGACCTCTGTGAAGTAAAGATGTGAGTCATGTGGACATCTGGGGAAAGAGTTCTCCAGACAGAGGAAATGGTAAGTGCAAAATAGGAGGCAGAAGCATACTTGATGTGTTTAAAGATTACAAAGGAGGCCAGGAGGAATGGAAAAGCATAAGTAAATAGTCATCAATTAGAATTTTGTCTAGCTGCACACAACAGGAAACACATTTATAGTGGCTTAATCAGATAAGGGTTTTAATTATCATATAAAAGAGACTGGTGTGAAAGCTCCATGACACCATCAGGAACACAGATTCTATCTTTTCTCTCTACCATTTGGAGCATAAGGCTTCATGCATGTGTTCGGGACAGCTGGTCCACTCCCATTTTCCCTTCTATCTTTCAGGCAAGAAGGAGGCAAAGGATGAAAATCAAAGGCCACATGTCAGCAAAATAATTCCTTTGATGGTATTTTTTTCCCCCTTCTGGAAAGTTATCCAGAAACATCTGCTTACTGGCTTCACCTGTATCACAAAAATGCCCCTAGCTGCAAATAAGGCTATGTGTGGCAATGTGACCAGTGGAGTTTTATAGCTGGGCAAATGACCTATCCCTCTAACTTTGGGATTCTTTCAGTAGGAAAAAAAAGAGGGAATAGATACACTTGTATGTGGAATCTGAAAAAAGAAGCAGAGAGTATAATGGTGGCTTCCAGGGCTGGGGAAGTGATAGCTAGAGTGATGTTGGTCAAAGGGTACACAATTTCAGTTAGACAGGATGAATGAGTTCAAGATATCTGTTATACAACATTGTGACTCTTGTTAATAATATATTGTGTTCTTGAAAATTGCTAAAAGAATAGATTTTAAGTACTCTCACCACAAATAAATGATAATTCTGTGAAGTAATGTGTGTGGTAAATAGCTTGATTTAGCCATTTCACAATGTATATATATATTATAACATGTGTTACATAAATATATACAATTTGTATTTTTCAACTAAAAATAAGTTTAAAAAAGAAATAACAAAGAAAAATAGTCCAGGAATATGAAATAATTACTAACACAATAAAAACACAAATTAAAAAATAGCATAAGTGATAGATAATGTAGGGGCTTTTAACTGAGGACTAGATCTTTGGGCTTTGGAGATTCTATGCAGAGTTGTCACATAATATGACTCATTTTTTTTAGCTTGGGTTGACCTAGAAGCTGAGCCTTATACAAATATTTGTATGAAATAAGTTTATTTGGGAAGTAAGCACAAGTATGGAGATGAGAGAGCAAAACAGAAAAGGAAGGAAATCCTCATAGCTATGACCAAAATCAAGGTTGATACCATGAGGGTGTGAGGCAATGTGTAAGAAGTGCTCAGCATAGTCCATCCTTGGCCCATTTAGATCATGCCGCCTATTAGGGACAATCCTTCACAGAGCTTTCAAGTGGTGCCAGTCAATATCTACAAAAAACAATGTAAAATAGCTAATGGAGCTAGCTACAGTTTCTTTAGTTACAACTGCTTCAAGATTTAAAGTGATATTCATCATCTCCCTGCTTAACCATCTATTCTGGATTTTCCTTACCCATGTATAGCACTTCAACTGGTCTTGGCTGTTTATCTGAGGGGTTAAGCCAGATCTTCATCTCAAGGGAAGATGAATCTTTAATTGCCTTTCTCTATTTGAACTTTGAATACTACAGTTGCTTTTTTGTCTGTATTTCTGATCATAAAAGCAGCAAGAGACATCCAATTGAATACTCTGAGTTTGAGATGTGATCTTTTCAGCCCTAATTGTGTAGCAGCAACGCTATCTTCTCATGCTAATTAAGGTTTATTAACTTTGCCATGATAGTAACTCCTTTCTTATCCCTTTTTTGCTTGCTGATCAACTGGCATGAGGCACCCAGAGTGACAGGGTGCCATAGCTTTAAATTTAATAGAATCATTAATCTGTCCCCAAGCTGAAAGCATTTCTCACTGGGAATCCAGCCCTTTAATGTAGCAGAGCCTGTTTGTTGAGGCAGGAAGCACATATTCTTCAAGAATGTCACTTGCGTGATGATGTTAATAGGGGGTAAATCTTATGCCTCTTCATTCCTAGACCTACAAATTCTAAATGCTGGGGACACATTCCCTTACCTGGTTCAATGCACACACTGTATTCTGAAAGACATAATCTCAAACCCACAGGGTATTGTCTCTGGGCTGGCATTTTAGCCAAGGACTTTTTAAAAATTATTTTTACTTTTTATGGATACCTAATAGTTGTGCATATTTACGGGGTACATGTGATATTTTGATACAAGCATACAGTGTGTAGTGATCAAATCAAGGTAATTGAGATATATATCACCTCAAGTATTTATCATTTCTTTGTATTTAGAACATTGCAATTCTACTCTTTTAGTTATTTTGAAATATAGAATAAATTATTGTTAACTATAGTCACCCTATCCTTTAAACCCCCCTCCCCACTATACATCCCAGCCTCTGGCACTCATCATTATACCCTCTATCTCCATGAGCTCAGTTGTTGTTGTTTAGTTCCCACATCTAAGTGAGACCATGGGAAATTTATCTTTCTATTGGGCCAGCCTCTTTTTGGCAGATACTTTGAACAGACACTCATTGTTGTTCCTTTTTTGCTGTAGAATCAGCCCCTTAGTCTGATGCAATGTTGTGCAAGTTTCCATGCAAGTAGGCTCTAAAATGGTGGTACTGACAGAGGCAATGCAGGCAGGGAATTCAGATCAGTATAAGTATCGAATTTGGTGAGGCTGAATTACTATTTCTCTCGGGTAGAAGTAATCTCATTTAATCAGCTGGAAACTAAGTACAGTTGGCCTTCCATCCATATGAATTCCACATCTGTGGATTTCATCTGTTCTGAACATGTACAGACATTTTTCTTGTCATTATTCCCTAAACAAGACAGTATAACAAGTATTTATATAGCATTTATATTGTATTAGGTATTGTAATAATCTAAAGATGACTTAAAGTATATGGGAGGATGTGCATATAACCTATGCACATATCAGGACTTGAGATTTTGGTATCCGCAGGAGGTCTTGAAACCAATTCCCCATGGAAACCAAGGGACAACTGTATCCGACTAGACTCTTTAAGGGATATTGCCATTGGAATGGTGTCAGCATAGATGCTGAAAAGTTAGGTAGTAGTGGAAGTAATAAGGTAACAAGCGTTGAAGGAGAGCCCATACTGTGGTTCAATGCATAGCTTCAATTCCTGCCAACATGGTGCTCCATTCTTAGGCCCATTGCACAAGCCCTGGGGTGGCTAGGACAGATTGGTATACATCCATCCACAGGCATGGTCATCCTGTCTTAATGGTTATTGAGATTGTTGCCTGCAATGGATGCTGTCTGGGAAGCATCAACTTAAAATACAAAGATCTACATTTTTTACCCACTTCCATGGGCCAACTGGTGAATAATGTTTCCTCAGACTAATGTTTCCATGGATGTCTTATAACCTCCCAACTAAGCCATTCATCAGTGCCTAAAAGTTCATGAATATCTGTGTCTCAGGCCACTACTTCCTCTACATAAAGCACAAAAATCAATATACTGCTCTCACATCTGCCCACTTGGAGGATTTCAGTCATGACATTCCTTTCAGGCAACCCCTGAGTTGGGCTGTAGTGTGAAGGCAGTATGTTTTTGAAGTATGTAATACCCTATTGAGCTAAGTCATCTGGGTCAAGATTTTCTTTCTTTAATTGATCACAGAGAATGCCTCAGGAGGGATTGGTGTGAGTTGAATTTTCCTTGCATTCCCCAATCTTACTACTTGTGGGATTTGATAACATCTGGTTCATAATGGGTTTCTCCAGTAGGAGTCACATGGTATTTCATGTTCAGATGCTCAGTCTTTTCTACAGCTCAGCAGCACATCAGGAATTGCTTCTCAAAATAGACATAGTTTTGTTCCAGAAGCCCAGTAGTCTGCACTGTGACCTCTATTGGGTCTTGCCAGAGAACACACACACAGCATCATCACAGATAACTTTGGTACCACTTAACTCCTGGGTCATAAGGCCTACATGCCAGGGTCATTTGCAGCACAGTGCTGAAGATCAAGAAGCCACTCAAAACAGCTTTCTGAGTAACATGTTAAATGAATCAGAAAATTATGGCTAAGTCTCTAAAGTCTAAAAATACCCATAACATAGCTCGAGTTTCTTACTGATAGAAGAGGCAACAACTTGTCTTTAACCTTAAGTGGAATATATCAGCATATCTCACAAAATTGAACTTCTACAGACTTCACTGATGTAAGAAGCCCTGAATCTTTGTGGTATTTATTTTCTCCTCTCTGGCCTACAAGTATTTTACTAGGACATCTGTAGTTGTTAATGCTTACTTCTTCGTGAAGTGTGATCTGTGGAATTTTAAACATTCTACACATTATAAAAAGTCTGTAGATTTCTATAGAGTCCTTTTAGAGTGCAGGTGAATTAACACAGCCCCACAGCAGGACAGTGAATCTGTACTGCTGTTTGTCCCCTCCTTTCCATCATATAACAGTCAACTCTTTTTGATCTTCCTTATTGATGAGAATTGAGAAGGACGCATTTGCTGGATCATTAGCCTCATCCTACGTCCAAAAGGCTATGTGAATCTGTTTCTGAAACAGCTGCATTTAAGGCTTCCGCTTGTTTAAGTTTATAGTAGTCCATTGTCATCTGCCAACATTTGGTGTTTACGGGAACTGTCTTTAAGTAAAGTGGAAAATAATAGGGAGAGAATTGTTAAAGGATAAATAATTATAGCTAGATAGGAGGAACAAGTTCTAGTGTTTTTATAGCACGATAGCATGACTATAGTTAACAATAATACAGGATATATTTCCAAAAAGCTAGAAAAAAGGATATTGAATGCTCTCAACAAAAGAAATGATAAACATTTGAAATGATGGATATGCTAATTACCCTAATCTGATCACTACATGTATGTATCCAAACACTGTGTAGCCCCTAAATATGTACAATTGTTATGTGTCAATTTTAAAAAGGAGAATATGTTGGGGCCCATCACTTCTAAGTCTTTAATGATGACACCAATTTCTGTAATTCCTCATAGCACATGGTATTGCTTCTGATAAACTATCTATCTTGGCCAGAGTTAGGAGGACAGTTTTAGGGACTTATACTTGGTTTTCCTAAAATATTGGCTCTGATTTTATGGACCAGGAAACCAATGTGAGAATAATGCCAGCTGCTAAGTACATACATCTCAAATATACACTCAGGCATAGCCATGATCCCATTGAACCCACTATGAAATGAACTTGGGCTAGAACTTCATTTGTCATGTGTTATGCTCAAGCCATAACCATTCTAAATACAGGTTCATAGTAGTGTGTGGTTTTCCTAGTATAAATGGCAACTCAGATCCTATATCATCTTGTCCTCTATGGGTCTTGGGATTTTCCTTTCCACAGTGCAGTTATCCTGGTAAATCACATTAACACCCCTTTTAGGAAGAAATGGGGAAGCCCACTGAATTTCCTCAATGGGGCTCAACCTACACTTGATTATTGGACTTTGAATATGTGAACTGGTTTACAACTGGACTAAGAAAATGCAAGAGATTTCCCATAATAGCAGTTGATTTTAGCCTTCTGATTGTCAGCTTTTGATTTTTTTCTGATTCTAAAAATGAAAGATAGAAATGCTATTTCATTGTTTATCTGTCTTACCCCTAGGAACATCATAATATATAATTAATGACCAGCAATTGCTGTGGGTCTAGGCCTCGGTTGCCATCCTGGGTTGTTCCCCCTTACAGTCATTAAATCTATCTTGCATTTGATGACCAAATACTACTACATGGACTCTACCATCCCAGATTCCTGTAGTTCTTACTGAAAACGGGCAGCCGAGTTTCAGTGTAGAATCCTAGCCAGGTTCCAATATAGAATCTTCTACTGTTAATCTCAGCCTGCAAGGACTGCTACTTCTCATCTTATCAGAGATGCTTACTTACTGCTTCTCTTAACATTCAGTTCCTTATTACTGTAGTGAATTGAGTATCCTCTGGGTGCTCCCAGGATGAATTTTTAAGTTTCACATAATAAATCCCCTCTAGCATTTTCACCTCCAGTGAGTTTCATGACTTTTACTTCAATACTATTCCATGTAGTTTCAGAATTTTAACTTCACTACTGCAGCCATCCATGCTTCTGATATTCTTCTTAGGATATTAAATCCTTAGTCATTGGAAAGCCCTCTTATGTCAGTGAATCCCCCTCTCATTCAGTTTTCAAGATGTTCAAGATCTACTCTACAATATGCTGATTTATCCATTGACAACTTTCAGAATTGAAAGTGGGGATATTTAATATCCATTGTCTTCAGTTCCTAGTCTTGGTGAAATTTCAGGATAACAGGAATGTCCTTAATAACCTTATATAGTTTTTTGTTTCCTTGCCAACCAGAGGTCCATATTTGCAGGTTTTCCACAATGCAGCCAACCAGGGACAGTTTCCTGGTCACTGGCCAACTAGGAATATCTGTCTCCAGCACAATATTCCCAATGAGATGTCTATATATGAGAACAATACCACTGTTTATGCGAAACACAGAAGTAAAATGGTGCAGCAATGATGGCTGCTCCATTACTCTTCCAATAAGTGGCAAGATGAAGAGAGTGCTTGATTTGCTACTAGCTCATGTCTAAGTAGAAGGTGAGGGAAATAGGAACTCACAACCTTGAATCCATCAGAAATGGGGTCAAGAAAACCAAAGGATTTTTTGTTGGCAGAGAAAGCAATCATGATCCCTTACAGGCTGGACTACATATGAGCAAAGCAAAGGATCATTCAGTGGTCAATGTACTGACAGTCAAGGTTCCTGGTAGGGTAAGGGATAGCAGGTTCTCAGATGAATAATAGGCTCTCATGGTGTCTTATAAAATGAGCTTCCATCTCCCTTTGGTAATCATTTATTGTGGGGTACTTGAGTATTACCCACCAGGTGAAAAGGCAAGTATGGTTACATTAGGGTAAAAAGGTGAAGCTGAAATCCCAGTTTTTCTTATCACAATGTTTATATTTTTATAATTCTGTTAATGCTACTATCTGCTTCTCAGAACTTGGTTGTGGTAAGAAGTATAATGCCCTCTGCAAAGATGTGCAAATCTTAATGCCTGAAATCTGTGGAAATGTGATCTTATATGGCTAAAGGGACTTTGCAGATATAATTATATTAAGGATCTTGAAGTGGAGAGATTATCCTCAATTATCTAGTTGTGACTAGCCCAGCATAGTCACAAGAGTTCTTGTAAGAGAGAACAGAAGGTGAGAGTCAGAAAAGGGGATGTGATGATGGAGGTAGAGGTCAAAATGAAGGAGAGGTTTGGAGATGGCCGGCTGCTGACTTACCTAAGACAGAGGAAGGGACCTTGAGCCCAGAAATGAATGTAGGTGGCTTCTAGAAGCTGGAAAGGGCAATGAAAAGGATTCTTCTGTAAAACCGGAAGGAATGTAGCTGTGCTGACACCTTAATATTAGCCCAGTGAGACTGATTTAGAATATTTGACTAAACTGTAAGATAATAAATGTGTATTGTTTTAAGCCATCAAATTTGTGGTACTTGTTATCACAGCAATAGAAAATTATTTCAACAGTCAATGCCAACAGTCAATATTTGACCTCCAGGACTACGAGATAATAAATATGTATTGTTTTATGCCATCAAATCTGTGGTACTTGTTACCACAGCAATAGAAAACTATTACAATAGTCAGTGCCTGCTTACTGTTACTGGACTTCCCCATTTCCCTTCTCAGGCTTTCATGAGATATAGAATCAGGCCTACTTCAACTAAATATTTATTCCCAGATATCATTTCTTACTAGAAACAGTTCTTCTCCACCCTTTTTCTCCACCATTTTTGCCTGTGCTGAAACTATGTCTGCAGAGTTAGCTCTCAGCTTTCTCTTATCTGAGGCTGACTCAATCCCATCTTCTCAGTTTTCTAGAGTCAAAGATACTATCAATGCAGAAGACAACCCCTGTAAAAATAAGAAAGAGAGGAATAAAAATTCTCTAGTGCCAAAGGTCACCAAGAGCCCCAAATCCTATGGTCAGGATCCTGTAAGGGTGAGGACAGGGTTCAGAAGGTCATTTAATCTTCCCACTGAAAAAAATCTGCAGCCAAGAGGTCTGCTGGAAGGAAATATTTTCTATTCCATTCCCTGCCATGCCATGCCATTCCATTCCATTCCGTTCCATTCTTTTATTCTGTTCTTAGGAATATAATCCTTTCACTTCTTCTACCAAAAGTTGACCTCTTAGCCCTGTGCTCTCCTGTTGCTATCCTCTGAGAAACAGGAAAGCAGTATCAGGATACCTCCCCGTCTATCCTACTTTCACTGTGGGCAGGCAACATGTTATTCATTGTTGTGCTTTCGGTACTGGCAAAAAAGAGAGTCATTAAAAACATGTTGACAGTGTCCACAATTTCACTTTTGCAAATGTATTTCTTGGTGCCCTGAAGTCTTATAAATCCTCAGAGCATCCTGTTAGAATGCAAATACTCTTTTGAGAGATGAGTCTGTAGCTCTTATTCACTAACCCCTTAAAGAAAACTAATTGTTCACTAAACTCAAGGTCTAGTTTGGAGATAGAACAATAGAATTATTAAGCATCTTCTGCATTTCACATGCATGACTTATATTATCTCATTTAAACCTTAACAACCCCCCACAGAATCATTCTCTCCATTTACAGATAAAGAAAGTGAAGCTCACAGTCACACAGCAAACAGAGAAGCCTATGTTTTTTCTGTCCCACCACACTGAGGAGGAGGAGGAGTGTATTTTGAAGAGTGGGGTGTGACACATATATTCACCCTTCCTCTTGCCAGATAAAAGTAGGTCAACTAAGAATATCTTGGGAAAGCAATTCCATATGAAAATTTCCTTGGGATTTGGCAGTATCACAGGAGTGACATTTTACTAGAAGTAAGAGTAAGATCTGAACCAATACTGAAGACAATTATACTTTTAGGTCACAAAGCCAGCTCTGAGCGTTTTACTCCAGCTCCTTCCTGGGTAACTCACTGAATATAGCTATTTCAAGTGATGTGTCTTGCTCTCATTGATCTCTTAGAGAAGAAAAGGTTTAGTGTGTTCTTACCTCATGACATTCTCCTTATCAGAGACTAAGAGTTTGTGGGTCCATGGATAGTGCAGCACATTTGGCAGACCTCATTTTTCTTCTTTCTTTCTTGTTTTTACTGCTTTTTATTTTATTTCAATAAAATTTAGTATTTCAAGGAGTTCCCTAAACTCTTCCAGCAAGTCGTCTGGAATATTTCTAGTATCCTTCTGTAACCTGTTTCAGTTTTGCATTTTATATCTGTGATTTTTAAACCTAGAAGGGTTTGAACAATGCTCTTCGATTTAGGAAGAAGAGTGATTAATATTTGTCAGTTAAGTTGGGCTTGAGAGACAATAGATATTAGTGTTAAAATTGCTTTTTTATCAAAGGTACAAATACTGATAAAGCACTTGATGAATTATGAAGGTTCTAGGAAAAGATAGAGACATTATAGAAATTGCTTTGAAGGAAAGAAAGCTGCCTTTTAAACAATCCCTGACAATAGAAAAATAATGTTCCATTTGAATTGCCTGCACAGAAGATTAGATTTTAATTGACATCACTGCTTCAGATTCAAAATTTGTTGCTATTAATCGAGTAGTTTGATTTTTCACAAAAAATTTGTAGCAGTAAAAAACAGCACTGTAAAAGAGCATTGTAGAAGAAGTATGTTTTATTCTTTTTTTCTGGGAAAGTATTTTAATGGTAAAGTGAGAACCAGTTAATCATATCTGACATTCAAAACATTAAAAATTATTCAGCAGTTTTACTCATCTAGTTCTTGCTTTGTTAGAGGACTTACAATGTAAATATATGTTTAACATAAAATGCTAATATATATTTAAATACAAGACTGAACAAAATCATAGCAAATATAGTCAATGGGTTATTGCTTTTTAATCCATAAAATGATTAAATTGCTGTCATTACTAGGTTACTATCAAATTTAACAGTTAACAATTAACATTTACTCCCCTAACTTGTTTTTAAAAGTCTGAAAAAGGAAAGTCTCTACTTAGAGTCGTAGAAAAATTTATTACCTGACATTTTTAATACTGAAATTTTGTAGTCTTTGCTGTTCATGCCACGTTTTGGAATAGAGAGGTACTACAAGAACTGCAGGAGAATAGACCTGGCAATTGTGTATAAAATGGATTCAGAGGTCATTTAGAAAGCTTTAGAGTTTTCCAGGGCAGAAATCACAAGGACCATGGTTGTAGCCAGCAGTGAAATGTAAAAGAGATAGATAGGTGCAATGCTCTAGAGTTAGAACCATAGATGGTTCAGTTGGAAATGATTGAGCAGGAAGTGTTATAGATAAATTCCACTCTTTTCAGGAAGCCAGAATGATACAGTATCTAAGAACCTAGACTTCGAAGTGAGACTAGTGTATGCTGGATAACCTCTTGAGGTTTCAGCTCTGCAACTGTAAAATGGGGATAATAATATTCTTTAAAGGATGGAAGGAAATTATGGCTGTAGAATGCTCAGCACAGTGTCTGGCAACTCCTTACTATTTATTGTCTCAAAAGGATATTGTCAATATTAGTCACCACATAATAAAAGAAACATGATCCTTATTTATCAAATTTGTTTCATGAGCTCACTGATAAGTAATTCTTTTCAATAAAATACAACAGGCCATCTTCCCTCTGAACTATTAGGGTCATACTTTAATATTTTAATTTCCAATATTGTTTATAATTCTAGATTAATTGAAATCCCTTCATGAGACTCTTATCTATGAAGCAGAATTATGGGTGAAGGTAGTGTGTAAGAGTCTTATTGTAAGGGCTTTAGATTTCCTTTTTAGGTGAGTTAACATAATAAGTAGTTCAAAGGAGAAATTATGAAGACTCAGCACTGCCAAGTTCCAGAGGTCTTAACTGCCGTTTCTATCAGAGCTGCTGCCTTCAAAACAGAGTCAGCGGGGATTTAATGGATTCCATTCCAAGAGTAAACTCATAGTCTGTCTCCAAGGGCTGCCTTTGCATCTTTAGTGTACCAAGTTATTTTACCCAACAAGCACTCTATGGAAGTCAGAATCCTTTAAAATAATGTTGGTTTGGGTTCAACTGCAGTAAAGTAGTTAAGTTGATGGGTGGTAAACCATTTTTTTTTTTTTTTTTGCCAAATTGAAAGGGATAGTATTTATAAAAGTCACGCCAAACTCCTCTTCAAATTCAAAACAAGCAGAGACAAATAGTTACCATAAGTGCCAGAGATAAAAAAAAAAAAAAAAAAAAAACTTTAGGGAGCTGTGGTTCATTTTATAGATCAAGAGAACAAAGCTCAGTGATCACACAGATAATTAGTACAGTGATCCTCAACTCATGATCCTAGATACGTGAACTATGCTACAGAGCATCATGGGCAAGCCTTTAGAAAAATATAAGGAAAGAAAAAACTCACATAAATATTGTCATTATATACATTTGGATGAGGTCATAAACGGAAAAGGTGTTTTTAAAATATATCATCCTAAGCAGATGTTTGTGATTGCATTATTATCTGACTCTCACTTTTTCCTGGGACTATAACCCGTGAGCGTGAGTCTCTGGAGTAACCTGTATACACAGCAGCTTACTCTCTCTTCTCATGTCTTATAATATTGTATAAGAAATTAGCGCCTCAAGGTTGTTGAATGTGTGTGTGTGTACAATTGCCAACAAATGATGCTTTATTTCCCTTTGAACTTTTGTAGCTAGAAAAGAAATGCCTAGACAGCAAAATGCTTTCAGCAAAATTTTCATGACTTAAATGTGTTATTACTCATTCTGCGGCAGGATAAATCAAGACAGAGAGATTTTTTGGCTAGATAAATTTACCTTATGTCTCAAATTATTTTGCTCGAAGGCAGGAAATAGAAGGGCCTATGTTCTAAAGGAAGCTATTGATAAGCCAAAGATAGAGATAATAGAAAAGAAAATAAGGCTTTTGCTCTATTCCAGAAAGAGTGAGACTGACATTTTCATTTTTGAAAACATTGCTACAAAGACTATTAGGTTGTTGTCATATATGGATGTCTTTTAAAGCAATATAAAGGAGGAGAGTTCCATCAAACAGCTCATCTTTAGGTTAAGGGTTATTATTTAAGTTGTGTGTTATTTAATTTGTTATTTCACAAAACAAATTCCTTTTTGGTGAGAAATTATGCTTTAAAATGTAACATCCAAATTACTTGTTTTTGTAATTGTATCTATTTTCCATCTCAGAATTAGTCCCGTGAATTGGGAACACCACTGTACTAGGAGTCAGCAATAGAGGGATCTAATGGCAATTCCTGCACTTACTGGCTATAAACCCCTGGGCAAATCCCTGCCACTCTCAGAGGCTCGCTAGCTTCGTATGCAAAATGAGGATGACAGTCTCACTCACTTTACCCATGACAGAGGGCTCCAGGTCATTTAACTTTTGTTATTGAATGTCTACCTAGTATCAAGTCCTGTGATAGTATACTAATATAGCTTACATGTGTGAAACCATTTAGAGAGTTTGAAGATTCCAGGTATGAGGAATCATCATGCCAAGTTGTTGAGAAAAAAGATGAACATAAATATTACTCAAGTATTTGAAGATACCATGTCAGAAGAATTTGAAACATTTATTTAATAAAAATATATACACACGCACTTTAAAACAAGGCCTTTGGAGAGTGAATTCATCCTTAATCAATACATCAAATATTTTTCCATTGACCCATTCAGATACCAGCTCTAGAATTTTTCGCTCCTCTGTGAGTCTCTTTCTCCCAGACATTAAATATCCTGTTCTGACATACACGCAGCAGTGCCTTAGGAAAAAAAATAAAACAAATGAAGCTTCTTTCTAAAATGAAACAGTCACACCCCAATGGGAACTTAGGAGCAAGGAATTAAGTCTGGATTGATAGTTTTTTGTCTAGTCTTTAGTAGCCCCATAAGTGACCCCTGCACTATGATTGCAACACATTTGTAGGGAGCTTATGATGTTACAATCAGTCAATCAGTTATTCTCTAATAGTTGTTTCTAACTTGACTATACAATCAATTATTTATTGAATTACTATTAAAGACACAGGGTAACATATACTTGCATTAGATAAAAGATTATTTAGGGAAGGAAGCAACAGGCAGTAGCAGACAAATGAGTAATAAACTATGGGGACAAGCCATGAGTAAAAGAGGAGATGAAAAACATGGGAATCTGAGATGTGGAAAGTGAGGAAACATGAGAGAGAAAGGGCAGGGCTGGCAGGTGTTGAGCAATCAAGTGCTAAGGAGGTCAGTTAGGACAATGACTCAGGCAAGAAAGAAGGCAGAGGGCTAGGAGTGGGAAGGTGCTGAGTCAAAGTAGAGAAAGGTGCCTCAGCCAAGGCATCTGGTAAGGATGTCTCCGAATGGAAGCACCTAGGCTAAGAATGCAGATGTGTCTATGAGGATGGCTGGTTGGAGGTAGGGGGGAAAGGCAGGTTGGAGACTGAGTCTTTAACTGCAACTCCCTCCAGAAAACTCTAATTCATTGGTTGTGCACCAGGACTGGTGTGATGAGAGCAGCCTCTGGCTAGGAGGTCTGCCATGCAAAGCCTAGTAATTGTCTATGGCCAGGCCTTTAACATCACATGCAGGATTTTAGGCTAGAACCAGACCCCTCTGTGTTGAGGATGGTAGCATGAGGAAAATTATGGCTAGGACTTTCTCCAACCAGAGTGGAAATAAGTTGGGAGAGCTGGGGCAAGGTGAGATTGCAATCATTCAAATTCACAGGAGACTTTTAGATGGATGAGGAAGGTAGGGCCCTGAATTCCATTGCAGGTTGGGTAGACTTGGGCACAGCACTTCCATCTCTCTGAGAAGTCTGTTTCTTCATCTTCAAAACAGGATGTTACTTGCCAATGGGTTTGGGTTAAGTGAGGAGATATTGAGAAAATGCTCTCAGTTCATATCAAGGCTATGTCCACTGGTTGGGTTCAAGACATCAGCATAAAACTCATCCTGAAGGAGGAGCCAGCATCTTAAGCCAGACCCAATGAGAGAGCTGTGATAGGTTGAATAATGGCTCCCAAAGGCCCATGTCTTAATCCCTGGAAACTGCGAGTGTGATTTTATATGGCAAAAGGGGCTTTGAGGACATGATTAAGTATCTTAAAATGGGAGATTATCCTGGTTTTTCAGGTGGTCCTACATATAATCACAAGGATCCTTACAAGAGGTAGGCAGAGGGAGGCGATATCAGATAAGAGAAAGGCGCAGTGATGACAGAGATAGATGTTGGCATAGCACAGTCACAAGCCAGGGGATATTGACAGCCTTTGAAGCTGGAATGGGCATGCCATGGGTTCTCCCCTAGAGCCTCCAGAAGGAGCCAGCCTTGCTGACACATTGATTTTAGCCCATTGAAGCCCAGTTCAGGCTCCTGATGTCTAGAACAATCATGATAAATTTGTGTTGTCTTAAGCTGCCAAATTAATGGTAATTTTTGAGAGTGGCAACAGGAAACTAATACAAGAACCTCAGTTATCAGTTGAATATACACACCTGTGGAGAGCTTGGCTTTAGACAATCGACCTTGTCTCTTAGCTCTGTTCTCCCTGAACCCGCATCTGATTAATGCACTTTCCAACTGAGTGATGGAGGGACATAAAGGGGTAGTTTTTTGCTAGAGAAGCCAAGAAAGTGCAGGGCAATAGAAAGAGAAGTTTCAGAGCCAGAGAAACAGGAATAATCTGGTTTGCAGGTACATGGGAAACATACCTTAGAATCCTGCCTTGGTATGAGATAGTGGCCCAGCAACATTTGAATTCATTCTATTAAAGTGGCTTTGTGATACTCCCTCAGTGATGCCTAAGAAATTTGTTATGTATTCTTATAGATTTTTTTAAAAAAAATTAGTGGCCTGAAACCTAGATTTTTTCATCTCCTCTCCTAACTTTCCTTTTTGATGTCATTACCTTTGACAGACATGTTGGAGCCAACACTGTTTTATGTCTATGTAAGTATCTCAGGCCCTGAGGTCTCTGATACAGAAAACAGCTTTTGGTGCAGTGGTTAGCTTTGCGTTAGCTAAAGGCCACCGGTTTGACCCTCCGTCCACATTGTTTCACTGAAGCAGTGAGAAGGGCACTCACAGACCTTGGCAAATGATGAAAAGAGCTGGGGACCACGTGGATACCAAAAGTGAGCACATTCACAGTTTCAACAAACCACAACCTTGATTTTTGTTTATTTGACCTCTTTCCCTTCGCTTCCTTTTGTCTCTTGCCTTCTGGATATCTTCATTCTGCCCATTTTTCCAATCCATTAGCACCTCCACTGGAGGAAGAATTGCAGAGGAGAGAAAAAATGTAACTCCCATAAACCAATTTTGCTACTTGTCAGAGGCTATTGCACAAGGCTTATGAGAGATGAAGGTGAAAATTATTGACAGGAAAAGGTTTGAAATAGTTGTAGGGTGTATTTGTTCAGAGAAACTGCATTAATTGAGAACAGAAGGTCAGAGTCTTTTCATTTGCAACTAGCATTTTTATTCTGAGTGGAGAATTTTGTGATTACTAAACTTACTCTATAAATGAATAGAAGGGAGAGGGAGATGAGAAAAGCTTTTTTCTGACTTCTCTGAATTCTTAGTAGAGTGTATTTTAATTATGCCTCTTGGTACCTTTCATAGAAGTGATAGTAGATCCTTTCAGTTTGTTTTGAAATAATTTTCCATTATTTGCTTGGCACATGGTTGTACCACCATACGTTAATTTTTGATTATTTAATTTTTCTCTAAGAAGACACTTTTAAATGTGATTGTTTTCTTCATAATGGCTTTAAGGTCAGTTCTACTTTCTTCTCCCTGATACTTAATTTCCCAGAGTTATAGAGTTGATAGCAGAGGCATAACTAGATATTTGTACAACAGCATTTGAAGGGCGTATTGGCACTTCTGCAAAGACATATTTCTGGAGAATCAAATAAGAACCAATGAGAAGAAATTATAGAGGTAGGATATGGACTTGATGCAAGAATCTTCTAATATCTAGAGCTCCTCAGCAATGTGATGGGAGGAGTGATGTCGAAAGTGTCAAAGCGAAGGTTGGTTGGCCATTTACTGTAGAGGAGATTAATGAGCATAGCAAAGGTTAAAGCAGAAGAAAAGTCATGTTTCTTCTACCTTTGAGAGTAGGTTAGTCTAAATTTATGACTCAATATAATTAAAGTGTCACTGTATTTTGTTTTCCTCAAATAGCCAAGTTTTGATAAGCTCGTATTCAACTTAAGCCATAAATGCTTTTCCAATCTGTAATGCTCTCCTTCACCCATCTATTCAAATCACATTTAGCTTCAAAGGGTCAGCTAAAGCATAACTTTTTTAGCCTTTGCTCCACTCAGTGAACTTTCTTTCCTTGATTATTGAAACATTTAATAACTGCATTTCTTACTTTAGCATTTCATTACTTACCAATGCTTGTATTGTTATCTAACTTTTTCACATGTGCATATCTTATCTCTGCAAAATTGACAAGTTCTGAAAGGCATAAACAGTACAAGGCTGACTACATATTAGTTTTTTCTTTTTTTTAATGATTAAAGTGAACTTCCCTTATGTTGTATAGAAATGAATAACTTGAGATTTTCAGTGAATTTTTTTCTTCTGTCATTGATGAGACCTCTAAAATGCACCACCTTGTCAACTGTAAATAATCTTTATAGGGTGATCGTTTCTTTTATGGAATGTATTAGGTAGATATCTTTCTGGAGCCAGGCTGGAGAAATGCTTAACTTTCTTTAGCAACATAAGCCTTGAATATCTGTATTCCTGATCTTTTTAAAATGTCACTGTATGGCAAAATAGAATAACGACACAAGCAGCTTCATAAAAGATAGCACATAACGTTGCAGGACTACAAAAGTTTAAAAGTCAAACTGGAGGAATGAATTTTTTAAGACTATAATAATGAAGCAGTATTATTTGACTACCAAATATTATAGCTTTGTCATAGTTAAAACATGAAAAAATCTTCAACCCTTTTCTATAAAGGTATTTTGACTTTGTTCACCTTTCTCAGATTGGTTTTTGCATAAATTTTATTGAAGACAAACTGTGGCTGCTGTTCATGAAAATATATATATGGGAATAGACAGTCATTCCTAGGGTAACTGTTAAGTAGGTAAAATTTGCCATAGGACTACCTAAATCTTTTGCCACAAAAGTGCACTGTAAATTAAAACATCATGAATTAATGTCATTATGAATTCGTTTAGTGAACACACATCAGACAACTTACGGCACAAGTTGTGACACCAAGAGGTAATTTTTCTTTCATTTACATTATTTTAAAACAATACAACAATATCTGCTTTATTTAGCTCAGTGTTGTGTGTGGAATAAAAGAAAATCATAGACTTGAAAAAACTGAAGACTCAGGTGGCAAGACCCCCTCTTCTGGGGCACAGCAGGACACACTTGACTCAGAATTAGTGCCCCTTTGGAGTGAGCCTCAACCAGCCATTTGGAGTCACCTAAGCTTCCCCACCCCTGCTCCCCAGGCAAGAGAAATTCCACCTCTTTTTCAGAGGCTGTGAAGCAGAGTTGTTTGATGCATGTTTAGAACTTAGACCTGGTTTTTAAGCTGAGTGGTAGTATTTATTTTTATTATTTTTCTTCAAGCTACAAATCACACACACACACACACACATCTCAGAATGAACAGTTTTAAAGAATGACTAAAGGAAATAGAATGAGATGAGCAAAGTAGAGGACACTCTTTCCACCTGACCATGAAGCACCCAAAAGGGAAGGAAGAAATGTCATTCCATTTTTCCAGTTTTCTGGGTTTGGAGGTACAAGGTTTTTCTGATCCCATGTTGAAAGCTAGAGGAACTTGGGGATGGACATTTATCTTCCTCCATGTCAACTACCCATGATAAAATAGTTTCCTTTGAGGGTGAGCCTTTATGAAAGGGAACAGCATGCTATAGGAGTATTTCAAGATGATGCATTTTCATCTCTCCCTGCCAGAGGCAGGAGATGATTTTTCTCTGATTATCAGAGTAAGAACCTGGTGGAACTCCTGGAGGCAAAACTCATGAAAGTTGAAACACCTCTAGAGTTTTGAACTCTCAAGTTAGTCCACATTGAGCCTTTAAAATTCATCAATTGCAGTTTAAGTTTTCATATGGTTACTGGCTCCAGGTAAGGGCTTCTCCTCATCTTCTGCTTCCAGTAAGCTGTGATTCTCTGTATCCACCTGTCTCTTCAGATTTCTGGACAGCAGTTTTCCCTGTGGCCTCAATTCTCTAAGACAAGTCCCTGATTTTCAGTTTGTTCGGCTTTTTCCTTGTTGTGAGGATGGAGTGTGACTTCCAAGCTCTCTGCATGGCAGACCAGAAGCTGGAAATCCTTCTCTGTCTCTTCTATGCATTATTGTTCCCAAGGCCTTACCTCCACCAGAAGGCCAAGCAGATAACATTTAGTGCACAAGCCAAGATGTGTTTAATGCATGATATCACAACGTGACTTGTTCATTTTCATGTCACAGCTTAGATTATTTAAAATGTCATACAGCCCTGGAAAGCCTATAAGCGATACTGGAAACACCTGTGCCTTACGGAATTTGGACTGGCATGTTGAGGTTCTGTGGTGTGAGAACCCTTTTGAAAATATCTGAAGGCAGATATCTCCTACAAGAATCCTCATATGCATGTCCCCATCTGCAGTGTGGCTCCTCTGCTCCTTCCTTTGGGTCTGACTGTGAAGATAAGTCTCTCTGAGAGATGGAATTCCCACAGCTCCTCTGAGCAAGTTTTTGGAGCCACTAACACTGTGATGTTTCAGAAATCCTTCTTCCAGATCAAGTTAACAGAGAAAGGAAGCAAATTAATGGTTTGAGAAAAAAATGTTAGAATGGGAAGTAAATTAATTCAATTTTGTAACTGACACTGGGACCTTTTTTAGGTGCCTTGGGATGTTTTAAGACTTTATACTTTGGTGATTTAGCTTTTCAGATCCTGTTATTTGTGATGATTGTCAAGGGTATTTCTTCATTCCTCTATTTACAGAGTAGAAACTGGAACACTTGACTTCTCTCTAGTGCTTATAGAATAGCCCCCTTCTAGAGATTCTAGTATTTCCAAGTGCCTACTTCTTGCCTTGCAATTTAGTTAACTGTGTGGTTATTCCATGCAGTAATGTTACTGCACCCTTGATATCCACAGTCTCTGTGGTTTGGGATTCACCTAGCAAAATCTGACCCCTGGACTTGGACATATCCTCACCAGCCAAAGAAATCAGAGTAACTGCAAACACTTCTGGAGATTATTTCAAATTTATTTGGGTGCTCAATGTGATTTAAATTTCCAGGGGGATCAGAATTTGCCCAGTTGATATTTTGTAATATTCTCAGCATCTATAATGCTTATAAGAACTATGAGTCTGTCTAACAAGAAAGAAAGAATTTCAGGCCAGGGTAAGTGGCTCACACCTGTAATACCAACATTTTGGGAGGCCAAGGTAGTTGGATCACCTGCGGTCAGGAGTTCGAGACCAATCTGGCCAACATGGTGAAACCCTGACTCTACTAAAAATACAAAAATTAGCCAGGTGTGGTGGCACACACCTGTAATCCCAGCTACTTAGGAGCCTGAGGCAGGAGAATCGTTTGAATCCGGGAGGCAGATGTTGCAGTGAGCCGAGATCGTGCTGCTGCACTCCAGCCTGTGTGACAGAGTGAGACTCCATCTCAAAAAAAAATTTTTTTTAACCAACTCACTACCCAGTAATTTAAAGAAGAACTATGAACAAGTCATTCATAAGAACAGGGCAGGGTCAAGTGAAAGTACAAAATTCAATCACCTTGGTATGTTCCTGGATTTATTTTTGTTTCCCAAAGCCCTTTATGTGAAGTGGTGGACATGAGGCAGAAAAAGCTGGTCAACTAGTTTAAAACATAAGAATAGCAATTTGTGGTGACTAGCTCCTACTACGTGCCAGGTACTGTGCTAAATATTTAATGTAAAATATTTCGTTTCATTCTCTTGACAATCTTATGAAAAAAGTGCTATTATATTTCCATTTTACAGATGAAGAAATTGAGGCCAGAGAAATAGAGTCCAAGTTCTTACAGCTACAAAGAGACAGGGTTCAGCTTTGAACCCAGGGACCCCAGCTCTAGGAATTTAACCACTGTACTGTGTCCAGAGGTAGGGCAATCTTTCATCTTCAGATTGTTCCCTATTTGGTCTAATATGAGCAGCATCAAAAAGTTCACTTGCCTACATCTATCTTGTCAACTGCGAGATGACACTCATGTGATATGTGTTGGCTGAGGCTTGCCTTCCTGCATGTAAAAGTGAGCTTCTCCTGGGGCCTGGGAGTAAAGGTGGGGATAACTTACTAAACACCTTAGTGTTTGTTATAGGTTGATTTCTTTTATTGATGAGGGAATCTTAAGTGTAAAGTCAAATTTTTAGAACTGAATGTTTTTGCTCGTGCACTCACCATAGCCTTGCCACTCTCTGGCTGTGTAGAACTCAGGCAAGTTCCTTAAGCTCTTTGTGCTTGCATTTTCTCATGTATAAAATGGAGGTAATGATAGAACCAACTACATAAGATTGTTGTCATGATTAAATGAGATAATATATGAAAGGTACCTACCCAGTGCCTAGTATACAATAAGCCTTCAATACTTGTTAGTATCACTGTTAGACCAATGAGATAAAGAGAAGGAGGTCAAATCTCATTCCCATTTGATACATTCTTGCTCAGATTTATTTTCAGAGTGGAAACCACAAGTTCACTTAATCGCCCTCTTTTGGGACTTGCCAATTGTCTGATAATTCTCCTCAAGTTAACTATCAGGATTCACTGGTACATGATCCAAGGCCATTGTTCTTATTTTTTTCATAATGGGTGTTTGGGGATAGAAGAGGAATATTATTGGTATTTTCAACAGTTAGAATGGCATGAAACTCTCCAAAAATAAGAAGCTCAGCAGTTGGCAACATGGTGTTGTTCTTAGATTCCCAAGCTCACATCTTGTGAGCTTTGCCATTGTCACAGCCCTGGGTATTTGCCTAGGCTGTTCCTTCTGCTTTAAAGTCTCTTGTTCCTTGACAATTCCACACTGGTCTTGCTTGTCTACCTGTTAAACCCTCGCTGCTTTATAGCAAACATTTGTCTTTACTTCTCTTTTTTGTGATCCAGAAGCTATTCTGTCTTCCTGCAATGGGAAATATGCCATTGTGTAACTTTTGGTAGGCTCAAGGAACCCTCTCTTTACAGAGGCAAAACCCTGGCAATGTGAGTGCTGGAATGTTGTCTAAGATGCTTTTTCCTGAGAATTTGAACCTGGAAATAAATTATAAAAATAATCAGAAGACATTCTGTGGCAACTACATGGTATACAGGGTACCATAGTGGGTATACTATGACTCCATCAGTGGTGTGCTGGAACCAGCTGGTACAGGCTTCCCAGAGCCGATTCTTAAAATTTCCAGATTTGCATCAGTTGTTAAATTTATTTATTATGAATTAATTACTAAATTACACAAGCTAATAACTACATAAATTATACTATAAAAAAGGTAAGAGATATTCAAAGACATCAGTTCCTAATTCCTTTGTGCTTATTTATGCTTGCCATATATATATGATGAACATGTATATATATGATATATATATATATATATCATATATATCACATATATATGATAAATTCTATATAGTGGTGTGGTGTGTTACTGTTCATTTTTTCCCAGCTCTAATTCAGTGATATATTGGCAGCTTGAAATATTTACACCATGAAAATTGGCAAATGCTACAAATAAGGGTTTTTTTTTTTTTTTTTCTTGGAAAGCTAGTCTCTAACATTTACCAGCACACCACATCCAGTGTTTAATGGTGGTGATGCCAGGCTCACACTCTACAGTCCAGATAGCAGCAGGGTGTCCTCACCAGGCTGTTTGTCCATGGCTGTGACCATCAGACTCCAATTGTTTCTACCTCCATCCAGCGCCTGACCCACTAGTTTTTTCTAAAAGTCTGTAAACTAATCTCTATTCCTCCAATATAGACAGTCCCCAACTTATGATGGTTCGACTTAAAATTTTTCAACTTTACAATCGTGTGCAACTGTCATAATTTTGACATAATGTACAGTATTTGACAAGTTACATAAGCGATACAACACTTCATTATAAAATAGCATTGGGTTAGATAATTCTGCCTAACTGCAGGCTAACGTGTTATGAGCATGTTTAAGGTAGGCTAGGACAAGCTGTGATGTTCAGTAGATTATTCAGATGCATTTTTGACTTATGACATTTTCAACTTAAGATGGGTTTATCAGGATGTAACTCCATTGTAAGTCAAATAGCATCTGTATATTCCATTTTTGCTCAAGTTAACCCATTTCTATTTCCAAATAAGAATCATAGCAGTTTTATCATATTTTCAAAGTCTATCACAGACAGCCAACCCTGACACCCCTCACCATATGTACATACTTTCCTTTTGCTACATGTAGCTGTTATTCAGGTTTCTATATTTGCACTAAGCACAGTGTTGTAATATATTTGTTTATACCTCTGTGTCCTTGAAGTTAGGAACGTTGTCTTATTTACCTTTATTTCTCAAGGTGCTATCACCAGGCCCAGAACAGAGAAGGTCATAAATAAATTATTTATTTACTTATAAATCGTAAAATTTACTTATAAATAAATAATTATAATGATTAAACAGTTGTTTGTAATTATTAAGCAGTAATAATTGCTTATAATTGTTTGTTGATTTTCTTCATAAGGAAGCTGAGGGTTGTGTGGTGGCAGTTGTAGACACATTCCATTGCTCATGGGACCAACATTCTGAAATAACCTTCAACATCACTGTGATTCAGGAAAGGTGAATAGGGACATGCAATTTGAATCCTCCTTTGTTTACTGTAGCTGAAGCTGCATGACTCAGAAACTACGTGAAGCAAGGGACAGGAGAGGATATGGTGATGTTATCATTCAGAAACTGAAAGATAATGTCAAGTAAATCTTCTACTCAAAATAAAAATCTATGCTTAGGAAGAATAAAAGAAAAGGTCAGATTCAAAAATTAAAGAGCATGAACCAAGAAGCAAAAGCACAAAAAACAGCTGAATGGCTGACCAAAAGAAAACTATCAATGACAGGAAAAATTGAAGAAGGAGAATATACAGAAAAAAACTAGAGAATATATATAAGAACACAGCCAAAATACAAAGTATCTTTGCAATTTTGAAAGGAGTTTTGATTGTCTCCTTACTTATGAAAGATTTTATGGGCTCTACTTAAATTTAATCCAGTGCTTTCAGAATAAGGCAAGGGAATGCAGTTCTATCAGTAATATTTGAAATCTAAATTAGAGACTTTGTTACTAGCACCCTTCAAATTAATGTGGTCTGATATAGTTTTAATTGCCACGGTAAGTTTCACAGTGGGTGTAATGATTTATATAAATGTAAATCCAAAATTGTACTCTGATCTGATCAGTCTAGAATTACTTTTGAAGTAAACATGTGAACTCTATTGTCAAGGGAATAAATCTAATGAAAAAGCTGCAGGGAAAATTGCTTATTATGCTCATAAAAGATAAAGGAATCAATATGAGGTCTGTTTGTTACACGGTTTTGCATAACTTTTATTAACTGAACAGACATTTAAAGGATTTTCTAAGTTTTCTCTGAATTGTCAGATAAGAATGTTAGAAGCAGAATAGATAAAATAATGAATGTCAAAGTTCTAAATATTAATACACTAAAACAATAAAGTATAAAGAGAATATAGAACAGCCAGAATCTCTAAAATGGTAAAGTGGGGATACACATAAATCCATTCCTTCATAAAAGCAGTGAGAACATTGGCAAAAAATGTCAACATCAACTTGTTCAGAACTCTAAAAATTAAGCAAAATCTTACAACAATTCAAAGAGTAAAATTTATTTCAGAAAAACTGGTTACATCTTGGTACCAAAAGGGATACTTAAAAAACAAACTTTATTGAAGTATAGTCCACCTACCATAAATTTAACTCATTTTTAGCTGTGCAACCAGTGATTTCTACTAAATTTATTATATTGGAAAGCAATCACCATAATCCAATTGTAGAACATTTTTATCCCCTCAGTAAGATCCCTCATGGCCCGGCATGGTGGCTCATGCCTGTAATCCCAGGGCTTTGGGAGGCTGAGGTGGAAGGATTGCTTTAGTTTAGGAATTCAAGGCCAGCCTGAGCAACATGGTGAAATACTGTCTACAAAACCCAGAAATATTGGCCGGGTGTGGTGGCCTGTGCCTGTAGTTATAGTTACTCTAGAGGCTGAGGTGGGAGGATCACTTCAGCCTTGGAGATACAAGGCTACAGTGAACCATGATCGCACCACTGTACTCCACCCTGGGTGACAGAGCGAGACCCTGTTTAAAAAAAAAAAAAAAACTCCCTAATGCCTGCTGTGAATTTGAGAGTTATTATAAAGGATGCCTTAAATGCCAAGAACTCACACATAGAGATAGACATTCCTTTTGTTCTTTTTCTTTTTTAGTCTAACCCAGTGATTCTCAAATTCAGAGTATGTTCTAGTTATTAAATGATACGTGGATTTTTTTGTGGATATTTTAAAGTATTTTAGGGGTAATTTTTACTGTATTTCATTTTTGCCTCATGTAGAACATTAGATTCTTAATCATAATTAAAACTTTGCTATCTTCTTTAACCCAATGGTTATTAAGAAAACATTTACTAAATATCCAAGTGGCTGAGATTTTTTGTTCAATTGTTTAAACATTGCCAGTAGTTTGTAATCTTGTTGCATTTTATTAAAAAATGGAATGTTGAAGTTTTGCTTGGGATTTAGTAAAAAGAACTTGAAGCCAGTTATGGTCATTATTTTAAATGCTTAATGGACAGCTAAAAAGACGATGTTAGCTTCAAAATATAATACATTTCATTGTATTATTAAAAATTATCTAAATCCTTATTTAGATTTTCTTATTTGATGTGTCAGTGACTAAGATCGGTGTATGTTCCATTATAATTATGTTTTAGTCTGTTTCTCCTTAAAAGTCTTAGAGTTTTTTCTTCATTTGTTTTGGTGCTTTGCCATCAGGTACATAAACTCTCATGCTCTCATGACTACCTTGTACTAGCTTATTATGACTTGATTTTGTATTATAGTTTTAATAAATATAAAATTACATATCTAAGGATTTTTGCTGTCAAAACTGTCACCTCAACTACATCTTTTTTGCATTTGAACGTGGAACTTATCTTCGAGTTTTAAACTTTCTATATCCTTTTGTTTTTATCATATTTCTTATAAACAACATACAGTTAATTTTAATTTAGAAAGAGGGCTAGATATATTTTACTATGAGCACATAAAAACTAACCTTACACTTTTTTTTTTTTTTTTTTTTGAGACAGTCTTGCTCTGTTGCCCAGGTTGGAGTGCAGTGGAGAGATCTTGGTTCACTGCAACCTCCGCCTCTTGAATTCAAGCCAACCTCCTACCTCAGCCTCCTGAGTAGCTAGGACTACAGGCATGTGCCACCACACCCAATTAACTTTTGTATTTTTAGTGAAAATGGGGTTTCACCATGTTGGCCAGCCTGGTCTCAAACTCCTGACCTCAGCCTGATCCGCCTGCCTCAGCCTCCCAAAGTGCCGGGATTACAGGCGTGAACCACCACACCCAGGCAACCTTACACTTTTTAGCTAATACACTGTATTCCATTACCTGTATACCATTACGCAGTAACTTCCTATGAGTAAGCATTTGGGTTGTTTCCAGTTTGAATCTTTGGTTATTATAAATGTGGTGATGAACACCATCATATGCATAGCTTCGTATATGTCAAATTATATAAATAAAATGAATTATATGCAATGGTATTTGTGTATTAAAAGGTAGGTGTATTTTAGTTTCTTGTTACTGCCAATGTATCCATCAAAAAATTTACATTGGATATGGAAATTACAAGAGGCTATAATTATATACAGATTTATTTCTCTTCCCATTCAGCTATTAAGGATAAGGAGACACTATCTGTTGGAAGAGAGAAAACATTCCAATTTCTTTTTCTTCCAAATGCATAACTGATAATCCCAACATTATTGAATAATCCTCATTGCTTCTTGAAATGTCATTTTCATTATATTTTGACTTCCCATATAAACTACACAGACTTCTAATCGGTATATTTTTCCAGTATCATGGTGATGTATCATATTGTTATGATTTCTTTTCTTTTTTTTTCTTTTTTTTTTTTTTTTGAGAGGGAGTCTTGTTCCGTCACCCAGACTGCAGTGCAGTGGTGCAATCTCCACTCACTGGAGCCTCCACCCTCTGGTCTCAAGCAATCCTCCCACCTCAGCCTCCCAAGTAACTGGGACCATAGATGCATGCCACCATGCCCAGCTAAGTTTTTGATTTTTTAGTAGAGACAGGGTTTTATCATGTTGCCCAGGCTGGTCTGAAACTCCTGAGCTCAAGAGATGCACCCACCTTGGCCTCTCAAAGTTCTGGGATTACAAGCATGACCCACCGTGCCTGGTCATATTGTTATGATTTCTGTTGTTATGGTTTTTTTCTAATTTGGTCTTGAGGTATTTCTCTTGGGTGTGGCCAAAAGCCAAGATAGACCTCTCTACAAGAGCCCTGATGGGGGAGTTAGGTTTGGTTGTGTGTGTCGGGTGAGACACAATGAGAAAGTTAAACTAAAATGCACAAAACAGAAGAAATTTATTGGTCCCAAAAGGGTTACAAGTACCAAGAGGACATCTGGGAATGGCAAGGAGCTTTACCAATGGGTGGAGAGAGTGAGTGAGGACCCATGGGTGTTATGCCTTAGGCTTTCTTGTGGAGTTGTGGATTGGGTAGTTTAAAGAAAACATGCACAAATTGGGGAGTGTATTTACATGTCTCTGGTTTTGACCACTAGGTTTTATCATGATAAGTAGCTATGGCGTGTGCTGGGTTTGGGGTCAGTGCAATGAGGAAAAAGCATGCCATATTACAAACAAACACTCAGGGAGGGAAAGTTTTAGCTAGTCTGAAGGTGACAGGGTAGGACTGAGTTTCAAACACCTTACGTCAGACCTAAAATTGGATATCAAGGCAGCAACTATACTAAACAAATTTATGATGCAAACCTCTAAAAAACATTATTTTCACTTAATGTTAATACATATCATATCATAGTTTGCATTTCAATTATACCTCATTTACAAACACATAGCAATGACAGAAAAATATAAAAGTAGAGATCAAAAACATTGTTATATAAAAATATGATATACATTTTTTGGTTAACCATTATTGGAACAAAAAAGTGAAATGATGAATGATGTGTGTGGCTAAAGCTATTGAGCTGTTGTTCTCTGAATTATGAAGTGGATTATGTTGGTCAGGGACTTGGCTCTGTGTAGTAGAGGGGGCAAAATTATTTCATACAACTGAGGGGCTTGAGACAGGCTTACTACTTCTTGAAGTGAGGACCTGGAGTATATCACTCTCAAACCCAGTTTTGAAAGTAGACAGAACAAACAACCAAACTGAGGCCAATTTATGCATGGAGCATGAAACCAACATTAACTTCATATCCAAGCCAGGTATAAATATAAGAAAATTAGAGACAAATACCTTGTGAATACAGATGTAAAAGTCTCCAAGAAAATACTAGAAAATGGAATACAGCAGCATATTAAATGGATTGAACACCATGGCTAAGTGGAATTATTCTAGAAATGCAGCATATGAAAACCAACCAATATAATATATCATTTTAGTATAATGAAGGAAAAAACTCACATAATCATCTCAATTGATGCAGGAAAAGCATTTGACAACATCCAACACCCTACCATGATAAAAAAAAAACACACACTCAAAACACTAAGACAAAGGGAACTTTCTCAACATGTTGATGAAGGGTGTTTATGAAAGCCTACAGCTAATATCATACTCAATGGCAAAAGACAAACAGCTTTCTCCCTAAGATCAAGGATGAGACAAGGAAGCCTGCTTTCACTACTCCTATTCCACCTGGTCCTAGAAGTTCTAGCCAAAGCAATTAGGCAAGAAAAAGAAATTGAAAGCATCTAATTTTAATAGGAAGAGGTAAAACCATCTCTATTTACAGATAGCATGAACTCACACATATTAAGTCCTAAAGAGCTCACAATAAAACTACTAGAACTGATAAACACATTCAGCAAAATTGTGGAATATAAGATTAACATATAAGAATTGATTGTATTTCTAACACTAGCAATGGCCAATTCAAAAAGGAAATTAAAAAAGCAATTCTATTTATACTAAGTGAAAGAGGCCAAACACAAAAAGCCACATATCATAGGATTCCATTTATATGATATATCTACAATAGACAAATCCATAGAGACAGCAGATTAGTGGTTGCCAGAAGCTGGGAATGGGATGTAATGGGGAATGACTGCTTGAAAAGCATGGGGTTTCCTTTTGATGTGATGAAATGTTATGGAACTAGAAAGTGTTGATAGTTGCACAACACTGAATGTATTAAAAGTCACTGGGCCAGGCACAGTGGCTCATGCCTGTAATCCCAGCACTTTGGGAGGCTGAGGCGGGCAGATTACCTGAGGTCAGGAGTTCAAGACCAGCCTGGCCAACATGGTGAAACCCCGTCTCTACTAAAAATACAAAAATTAGCAGGGCATGGTGGCACACACTACTCAGGAGTCTGAGGCAGAAGAATTGCTTGAGCCTGGGAGACGGAGATTGCAGTGAGCCAAGATCATGCCACTGTACTCCAGCCTGGCCAACAGAACAAGACTCTGTCTCAAAAAAAAAAAAAAGTCACTAAACTACATTTAAAGTGGTTGAAATTGAAATTGTGAATTTTATGTAATGTGAATTTTACCTCAATAAAAAAAGATAAGAAAACATTAGGAAAAATATAAAAAGTTGGACAAATTTAATTATAAATAATAAGAGTATAAAATGTTCAAATATTTTGTGAATTATAGAACTCGTGAATTGACCAAACTTGTCCATTTGGACTGGACTGAAAAAGTAATACAGATATATGCTGTTTAAAGGAGACATATGTAAAGCATAATCATACATCAAGTTTCTAGGAAAATAAAATGACGGAAAAAGATGAAGCAAAAAGAATTAAAGAAATGTAGTTTGTCTATATAATTATCAGACAAATATATTTTAAGACATAAGTCAACCTTGTTATAGGGTGGCTCATTTATAATGACAAAAGGTACAACTCACCAAGAAGAATAAAACAATTTGGTGTGTACCTAATAAATATCCTCAAAATATATAAAGCAAAAAATGATGATAATATAAGGAAAAACCGACAAATCCATTTTAGTGGGACATTTTAACATTCCTCTCAATTAAATCTGAGCAACAGGTTTGAAGTAAGGGAAATATAAAAAGTCCACCGTTCAGCAATGAATTCACCATCCCAGAGCACATTTTTCACAAACATACATACAAAGTTACAAAAAAAGGTCTTATCTAATTGATCACAGATTAGTGAGCCTAACACACTTCAAAACAGGTATAGACAAAGTTCTGTCTTTGATGCTACCTCCCTTGCAATTACTTCCCAGGTCTCTTCTAAACTCTGGCATTCAATTATCACAAAACGATGCCTTTAAATCAGAATCTCCTTACTGTTAATTTAGTTTGAAGATATGATGGGTTTAATCACAGGGTATTTAGCAAGATTAAAAACTCCTCAGCCATCACTCAACATATTTATCTTAAATACTCTAATACTGTAATAGGATTGTCTCACTAGAACTCAAAAGGCCACAGTATTATTAATTACTTAAACTCCTGTTTGATGCATGACCTTAGTTCCTCTAAGGACTTGGGGAGTCAGAGTAAATGGAATTTCTACAGTATGTTCAAAATTACCATAGAGTATCTTATCTTAAAACCAAGCCAAGTATAATTATAATAATATTGTTAATAGCAGCCACTACTAGTTATTAGACACCCTAAGTTGCTAGGTCCCTGATTTTTTCAAATGATAATAATAGTATTTGTCTAGTACTTATTAAATCCCTGACTATATTCTAAGTGCTTTACATGTATTATTTAACCCTGCAAAACTTTATAAAGTAGGTGTTATGGTTTTTTCCCCATTTTTACAGAAGAGAAATTGCAAGCTTAGAAAATTTAAGAAACTTGTCCAAGCTTACACAACTAATAAGTGGTATTACAGAGATTCAAACTAAGATCTTCTACTCCAAAACCCAAGCTGATAACCCCTACCATACCCTCCCTCTCCACGTATCTCATTTTATTTGTTGATCATTGTCTTCTTAGCAGCATTATGTTACGGATAAGGCAAGTGAGGCCCCAGGAGGGCAAATAAGCTTCCCAAGACCAGAGCTAATCAGTAGCAAAACAGGACTTGGAAATTCAATTTGCCTGATTTCCACACCTGTGCTCTTAACGTCTCTGCACATCTGTTTAGACTAGAGCCTCGGCAAAAATGAGCTTACTCCCTAGAAAGCAAAGCATGATTTCTGACAAAATCCTCGGCCACCAATTCATGCTTTACTCAACCACTAAAATACAAGCCTTTTTTCAGCCATAATTTCAACTGACAGTTGATTAATTCAAAGAGCCTTTTAAAAAGAGAATCATAAATAATGAGACACAGTTCCTTAAATGTTTCATTTTAACTTAAGGTATATAAAATTACATTTATGTGCCAATCTTTTGATATAGGGCCAAGGCCTTTTCTCTGAATATGGATGTGCTAATTGGAACTCTTTTTGTTGTCATCTTTCTTGCATCAACCACACCCCTAATGCATCTGCTAGGATTTTCGGATTAAAGCAAAACTGGAATCTAAAGACGTTTATGAAGCAATCTAAGTGCAAATTCCCACTCAGTTTTGACACATATTTCTAAAACATTTATAGTTTTCTTGCATATGTACGTTGCATACACTATATATGTAACACAAATACATAATATATGATGTAAATGTATGCACATAAATATGTATACATATAGACATATATCACTATACAATATTTATAATATATGATACATAATAAAATATATTTGTTAGTGATTCTTTCACATTTTCCCAAGCATTTTAACTTTCACTGAAAAAACACCGATTAAATGTCTTTATCACATTTTTCCAAGCATTTTACTTAACTTTCACTGAAAAACTACATTTCCTTCAGCACACACATATATTGGTTTGCGGTTATAAAATATAAAATAACATTAATTAGGATAACAGGTACAACTGGCATTAATAGGAAAGGACAAATAATAGTGACCTTAGCAGGCACACACCTCAACTGCTGGGCAATGGGTGCCCCGCCCCATAGAAGAGCCTGCTAGCTGCGGGCAGGCTGCATTCTCCGGGCATCAGTTACACTGTTCTACAAAGAGAATGGATCAGTCCTGGGTAGAAATTAAGTAGCGGTTGATTTTAAAGTTGTGTGCTATAGTTTTAATAAAGGAACTATGACATATTCTGATATGAATCTTGCTACAATTTCCTTGGGTTAAACCCCTCACAATTTTTGAAGGCATCCTTAAACGTATTCCAAAGTTTCAAAGCTCAAAAACGATATTGTAAGAAACAACTGTGGGTGACGGTAGCCCCAGACCAACTTCCCCCACTCAGAGTTGTGGTGCTTATGCAGCCTTTATCAGTTGGAATTAGTCTGCTTAACTGAGGTTCTGAGCCTTAGCTGCCCATAGAATCACCTGAGGGGCTTTAAAACATGTGGAAGCCTGGACCCCACCCCTAGAGTGGTTGATCTCATTGATGAGAGGTGCAGTCCGGGCATTTTTTTAAAGCCCCCCTGGGTAACTTTAATGTGCAGCCAAGGTGTAGAACCAAGAATATAGAAACTCTTAAGCCTCTGAGGGGCCATTAAGCCCAAACCCAAGATCATAGAACAACTCCCCTTCACCCCACTGAATCCAGGACTTTTCCATTTTAAAGAACCTTTGCGAGTCTCAATGGGTTTTACTGTCCATTCAGGAATTATCTGTTTTTACTTGGATGTGAGGGTGTAGTTAATCCATGACTGGGTTAGCTCACTCTTATTAGACATTGGGAGAAGCTTGGAATTATCTTATCCATTTGTAGAAGACTCATCCCAGGACTAACCTACATTTAAAATGAAGTCCCTGAAGTCAGCTCTGTAACAAATTTGCATCCAAATTTTTACCTCAGGGTTGGTTCATGTAGTCGACATAAAACTATCAAAATACTCCTGTAACATGGGCAAAGCCTTTCATATTATCTACCTGCAAAGGAGATTTGCCTGCTGCCTCTTGGCCAGCTCAGCCTGCTTTCTGGTGCAGTGGGCATTGCCGTGGAAACACTGCTGTTTCCAGAGTCCTCTCTGAGTCTTTGTCACTGAGGAACAATTGACTTTGGGGAAATTTCTTCACCTTTCTGAGGTTGAATTAGATATGAATAATAATTTTCTGACTCTGAATCCTATACTGCCTTGTGTTTTAGTTGCTCTTTCATCTTTTCAATGAGGAGAGGACCATGCTGCCTACTTATTTTGGAGGTGCTTCTGCTCTGCTGTTAGAGTGTGTGTGGTCCAGACTGTGTGAACAGCAAACATTACGGGCACCATGAGAAAGGGTGTACCAATGCATGATTCTTTCCTCTAGGGTGAGCTGAAGGCTCCCTGATTCTTTCTCACAGCTATTTTTCCTTCTGCTCTCTCAAGGAGGGGGAATGCTGTAGGCCTCTAATGGGGTCATCTTTCTATAGATAGAGACTCGTGGGTATAAAGAAGCTGTTCCCAGAATTCAGCTAGCCATCTTAATCCCTTCCTTCCAGCACTAGTGAAGTACTTTTCATTAGGTTGGCATGGTGCGATCTGAGACTCAGTTTTAACCTTTGGGGCAAAAATAGGTGAATTAGGTTTCCTTCACTTCAGAGGTTTTTGTCCTTTGACCCTGTACCCCAAACCTCAACAGGGGACAAGAATCCTCTGTATGGTCCAGCCAACATCACCATGCTCTGTGTTGAGGTTAGGGCATAACTCTATCTTATCAAAACTGAGGATTACTTTCCTTGACTTGACTGGCCAATGCCAATCCAAATTCTCTTGTCCAGCACTTTGCATGAAGGATGATTTATTCATAGATGGTTTCTCAGTTCCTTAGCTAAAACAACCTCTTAATACACTCCTAGTCACACCATCATGAAGAAAATGTGTTTGCTAAGCTAATGAAGACAAGATGAACATTGATTCTTTGAGGGGGTACCATTTATGTTTTTCCCACACTGTATCTTCACTGCCTTATACATAGTAATTGCTCAATATTTGTTTACTGAAATAATGAATACAAAACTGACCAGTAAAGTCTCTAATTACCCTGTTCCCATGTTGGTGATGATAATGTGAGACTGTGACAGATGCTTTGCAGTGCCTGATAAGTCCCCTATGCATTTCCCCACACAGCCACAGCTACCAGCACTGACCCACTTCTGGCTGGTAGATAAGCTGGTAGGAATTTGAGGAATTGGATTCTATAGCCCAAAGAATTAACAGGACAGGTGTTTATATTTAAGCCTGAATATTTTTTAAGTATTTCAAGAAGTCTTACTCAATAGCTACTTGGACATCTGGAAGAGGCAGCATTTTAAATCACTTCTTTATATGCATTATGCATATTGTACATATGAAGTTTGAAATAACTGTTTGTATTCTATATACAAATGGTTATATTTATAAACCAAAGACATCTCAGCTATATCTCAGTTGCATATTGAAATAATTGAGTGGGAACATCTTAAATTAATGTATTTGGGGTTTGTGTGTGTGTGACATTCACATTTAGAATTGTGTGCAGTGTGCTAAGGAGTTCAAAACCAGCCTGGCCAAGATGGTGAAACCCCGTCTCTACTAAAAATACAAAAAAGTTAGCTGGGCACAGTGGCAGGTGCCTGTAATCCCAGCTACTTAGGAGGCTGAGGCAAGAGAATCACTTAAACCTGGGCTGCAGAGGTTA
Organism: Symphalangus syndactylus; assembly: GCF_028878055.3. Taxonomy (NCBI): domain Eukaryota; kingdom Metazoa; phylum Chordata; class Mammalia; order Primates; family Hylobatidae; genus Symphalangus; species Symphalangus syndactylus. The sequence goes on from NC_072437.2 coordinate 84,928,895, forward strand.
CTGTGAGCCGAGATCATGCCACTGCACTCTAGCATGGGCGACAGAGTGAGACTCTCCAAAAAAAAAAAAAAAAAGAATCATGCGCTGTGGCATATGGCTGCTGCTCTAGCCTTCTCCTGACACTGGATTCTTGTCTCCCCATTTCTGAATCCTTTGTCCAAGTAATTTTTCCTTCCACTCACTGACCAGTGAGTGGCCTCATATTCTCTCCATCTTCTGCCTCTATTAATCCTTAATCAGGAAATTATTTAATAAAATTTGTCATACTGAAATACAAATAATTTTTTTTAAAAATTTAATGTGATGCTAACTCATAGTGGAATTTTTATTTGAGCAGGCACCAAGAAGCATTTGACCAAATAAATAAAATTTTAATTGTGGAATGTTCTGGGTCAGTGGACTAGAGGAGGTATGTGGGAAGCAGTGTTGGGAGGAAAGTTAGGTGAATTTGAGAGACAACTTTCATATGTGTCTGAAATCAAACCTTTAGCTAGGTCAGGGCCACAGTGTCTGGTCTTCAGTTAGCCCAGCCTGGAGACTGCACTCTCTGCACCTTAGCTGGGGGCTCCTTTCGTGAGCAATTTCGTAGAAGAATTAACAGCATATCCTTCAGAAATAACAACATCGGATTTGAAGATGAGCTTATATTTTCTAGCTCTTGAGGCTAGTTATACAGGCTTTCTCAGGGCTTATTTCCTTGTTTGTAAAATATAAATAGGTTCATGTGTGGATTAGATGAGCTTTCTACACTGGAAACTAGTAAATGTTCAATAAATATTAGTATATGTGTACTCAAGGGCATACGCATGTGTGCATGCACACAACATGCAACAAAAATAAATTACACCCACTCCCGAGTATTCAGTTTGAATGTTTCACTCTTCTTACAGGAGGCTGAGGAAGAACAAGTGTTATACACGACTACACTCAGAAAGACTGCCACAGGATAATCTCAATTTACAGTTACCCAGCTTTCTTTTTGCCATGGTTATGTCCAGTGGATGTTATCACTGGAATCACTTTCAACTCTTCAGGAGGCCTAAAGAAGAAACCCCAGGAGGTAGAGATAGGAAGATATGGGAACTAGGAAGCCCTGAGAGGCGAATGGTGCTATCATGGGATGAATAAACGGGACAACCACTGGAGGGATAAAAGCGAGATGGGCTCAGGCAGAAAGTGATCAGGGCAGACAGAAGCAAAAGACAAATGGTACCCGTGCTGCATCCTGCCTCAATTCCAACCTCTGACTCACTAGTTTGTCATTTTAGGTGTTTGGATTGTAAAAGCAGCACAAACACTGCCGTCAGAAACAGGATGTTACATTGTAAATTAAACGTCTCTACTGAGTAGGTAACATTTCTAAGCTATTTGTACTTGGCAAACATGAAAAGAAGACATCCCTGAGTGGATTCTGTTTTTCCCCTGTGACTTTAATTGGACAGCAAGAGCACACACATTATCTTGAATTTTATTTATCAATCCTAAATCAGGAAAGAAAGTTTCCGGAAGCACAGACACACGTTAAACAAGCAAGCCTGCCATAGAATTGCACGATATTGATTTGGTGCTAAAACAGAATGGAAGAGCTTTACAGAAATATTTCTGTTTAATCAACACTGAAGAGGACTGAACAAAGAGATATAAGGTCTGGACAGTTGTACTCCTTGAAGATCTCTATTTGCAGTTTGGAGAAATCTGGTTGCACAGTAAGATCTTGACTTGTTGGAACTACTTGTGTATATCTCTTGCAGAGCAATCTCACAGGAGAGATTTAGTACAAATAGAAATTCCCAAAAAATCCAAGGACTAATACAGATTACATAGAGCCTTCTTCACATCTCTAGGGTTTAGCACAGATAATTTTAACAACTGAAGTTTGGAACAGCCCCTGGGGACCAGCAAGAACTCCTGTAACCAAAAAACATTCGGCTTATTCTTTTTATACTCTATACATTAAGACAGGACTGTAGAACAATAAACTGAAGGAATTTTGGCAATTTAACTTCTGAAATTAAAAACAAAACCAAACAAAATGTATTTGGTTTAATTTATGTCTACCTTAACATTCAATTGATTAATACACCCACTCTGGAGTGTTCTGTTTGAAAGTTTCACTCTTCTTTTAAGAGACTAAGGAAGAACAGAAGCATTATACATGGCTACACCTGGAAAGACCTCCACAGGATAACCTCAATTTACAATTACCCAGTTTTCTTTTTTGCCCATGTTATTTCCAGTGGATGTTATCATTGACTGAGTAATTCCCAGTCCTCATGACATCTGCAAGATCGCCCTCCTTACTCTAACCCTTAGGGAACTCGATTTGCAATAGGGCATAGCTGCATAACATGCACAGGATAGAAACAGAGGGAAGAAGGAAACAGGGAACTTCCTCTCAGGAGGAGTTCTGGTGGGTTATGGTGTTCTTGGTGGTGGGAGGATGGAGGGAGCTGTGTGCAAAATCGTCTTTCCTTGCCTGTAGCTGGTGTAGGAAGATGGAGCAGGGGATGCTTCAGCTTTGGAAGTCATCCCTGCCATGAATGATTAAGGCCAGGATAGAAGGTGGTGCCTGGAAGTGTAGGTGACTCTGGTTTGGCCTAACTGATGGGGTTAGAGGGAATCTTGAGGTGGGCACAGGAAGCAGCTCAGTTCATGAGTTCTGAGAATATGGAACACTAATATTAGAAATAGGAGCACTAATCCCAAATCCAGAGCTTATATTTGCTAGCAGTGTCCCTGGTTTCCCTACTGCTGTGGCAACAAAGTTCGATTTCTATGCCATCAATCTTTATAAAGTCTTCTCTCCACCCTTACTTATGTTCACAAGTGCCAAACTCTCCTGTAAACACCTTGGGGCTTAAAACAAATCATGGTCATCCAGGAAAACCAATTCCATGTATAACATTAATTTCTGAGTTCCAAACACCTTGTTATTGGAACAAACCATTTGTAAATTGAGGTTGCAATGGATTAACTATTTTATATGCACAAATTGTATTTTTTTCTTTTATACTAAACCTTTTGGAATTCTTCCCTTTAATACTGAAGCACATCATCTCTTGGCAAAAGGTTTATAGACGATTAGGACTGCCTGATTTCATTCGGCTTCACCGGATTACTGCTTGCCTGACTCAGACCTATCTTTGGATAATATATGACAGCATCTGCCCATCATCAGTACGAAGGTTGTGTCTGTATATTTTATTAGCCTGGCGCAAAAGTTATTGTGGTTTTTGCATCAAAAGTAATGGCAAAAACCACAACTTTTGTGCCAACCTAATAGTATCAGGTCATTGTTTTTGCTCAGTGAATTCTTCCTTTTTAAGCCAGTCTTATGTAATTCATCTCTGGAGGCAGGTGCTAATGTATCTCATTGTATTAGGCACATGGTGAATAAAGAACTAAGATCCAGACAGGTTAATTAGCCTGACCAAGGTTACCTAGAGAGCTAGCATCTTTATTTCGGCATTACTATTAATTTGAACAACAGCCCTTTTGACATGAAAAGGACTTAGAGACCATTTTCTAAAATTCCTTCTGTTTGGAGATAAGTAAGCCAAGATTGCAAACGTTAAGTGACCTGCCCAAGGTCACACAGCTAATTGGTGTCAAGGTTACAGCTAGATGTGGGGTCTCCAGTCATTTAGTCCATAGTTCTGTTCATACTACCACATACATATTCAACTCACACATTTCAGAATCTCCAAATAGCTGTTTTACTTAATGAGCAGGGAATGATCAACATTAATGGGTATGAAGAAGGGATCTAGCTGCTAACACTGATATCCAATTATAGAGCACATGACCAGAGAATATATAAGAACTCCCTTGAAAAACTGTAGAAAATTATCAACAATCCTAATAGCTTATAAAACTAGCAAATTCTGACAGAAAGGAGAAACTGTTCACTCTTACCCTATGGGAAAAGGTGAATAGGGTGGCTGACTGAGAAAAATCAGAGACTGGCAGAAGAAACTGTCCTTTCTGCCTTGGGAAGCAGCTGTGCAAGAACATGCTGTCTGGGCAGAGGCTGCCATCATGAAGAACCATACCTGAGGTTAATAGCCAATATGCTGGGGATGGCAGAAGAGAAAAACAGAAAGACTTGGGTCCCTGATGATATTGTTCACTCACTGAGTTGACTCCTCATCTGTTGATTTCTTATCATGTGATGTGCTGGAGTTAGCTCTTACGGTGAGAAATGATTGTGTGCATCTCTTTCCACTTCTGCTTTCAGTAACTGTGTTAGTCCCTTAAAATCATCCATGATGGGTGTATTTACAACATGCAACTTGCAAATGCTACAAATCAAGGATTTCAATTCACTGGAGAGTCAATCGTCAAATATTTACCACTGGACCTCTGGATATAATACACTCCTAATATTTAATTCACTTTTAGTTGTATGCTCTGGTAGTTGTAATTGCAAGCATGCTAATTGATGCACCAGCCTTGCCTTGAAAAGCTTATCTGTAGTGTACTTAACTACAGATCAAATAGTGAAATAGAGTTACCCTAGATGCTTGCTGCTATGGAATACATTCCAATGGGGACACATGTCTCACACTACCAACAGAGAAAGTGTAATCACAATTGTCTCATTCAGTTGGAACTTCCCGTTCTAGATTGGCCTAATAGCCAAAGGCTTTGGAATGGATCATTTAGTAACTGTCCCATTGTGGGCTCTGGTGGATGTGTAATAAGGTAATAAAAGGGGGATCTGTGTGGGAGAAAGAACTCTCCAAGGTTGGTAGTAACCAGGATGCAGGGTTTACAGAAGGAAATTAGCAGGAGTTTTAAGAGCCTTGGATTGCTCAAGCAGCATCAGAAGCACCCTAAAAGTCCGTCAAGGCTGGGATGATACACAAGAAACACTGACTTCCAAGTTGCACATGAGGTCCCAGAAAGCATGGACTACATTATGCTTATTCCTTTCATGGATTGAAAACAGTAATACCCAACAGAGGACAAGGAGGGGACTCAAGGATGTTAATACAATGTAGAATAAAAGCAAGTTACTAAATTTCAGTAAACCAGAATTCTAATCTTAATTGTTTTGTCTTGTTTGAATCAATTTTTTAATTTTTAATGTTTTGGGGTACATAGTAGGTATATATATTTATGGGGTATATGAGCTATTTTAATATAGGCATACAATGTGTAATAATCACATCAAGGTAAATAGGATAACCATCACCTTGAGTATTTGTCCTTTTAACTCATGGCTTGTTTCCTGTATTTTAAAATAAAGGTGTTGGACTAAATGTTTTCAAATAATTCTTTCATTTGTGGAACTATTTCCAAGAGGTAATGCTTACATGATTCTTTAAAGGTCATCATTCATTTGTTTATTCAAAAACTCTTTAGTGAGTGAGTACATTATTTGCATAATATACCAGTCTTTGGTCAATCATACCGAAGCCATGTGACCATGGCTTAATCTATCTGAACATCATCTGTTGCATCATTGGTGAAATGGGCATAATGATATGGTTTTTAGAGGTAATTAATAAGATCGTTTTAAAGTATTTTATAAAGTTAAAATCCTATAAAAAGGGATCACTGTTAATATCACTATCACTACTCATAGCGAATATTTATCATTTTGGGGGGTGTCCAGCATTTATCTTCATTCCTCCCCTTCTTTAATTATAGCCTGCCAATTTCCCTCTGAAGAGATCACTCAATTGTGTATAGGTCTTAGATGGAGGGTAGTTACCGCTGCCAGCCTCTTATCACCTCCCACTGCTGCCTCTCTCATAGAACCTGATGGCGTTTCACTGGCCAGTTAGACATTCCCTCCACGGACTTTAATTCTTTGAATACTTATCAATTGACTCACAGTAGCAGCAGATGTTTGGAGGCTAGTTTCATGGGGGCAGCTGCAGCCCAAGGATCATATAGTCTCTGCCTTGTGCCCAAGGCTGTGGTATGGCATCTAGAACTTCCTTGGTTTTTCCGCTTTCCCCAATTAGGTTTTGGTGTTTTTTTGTGAGAAAAGGTCATGTCCAAGACACTGGGAAGCGTATCCTCATCAGCAAAGATGCGGTATTTTGTTTTTAATTTGTTGTTTCTACCTAACTTAGAAAACAAAATCAGCACCCCACCTCTCCCCCGCAAAAAAAAAGACATAAAACTTTTGAGAACAAATGGTGCGACTAATGTATATTTAAGACAGTCTGATGAAGATAATTATAAACTCAAGGTTAAAAGGAAGATTGTTGTTGTTGTTAGTGAACATAGTTGTATCTGAGAGTCATACTGTTAAATTAGCTGCAGGCTCAAGTGAGAGACAGGCATTCTAAGATGACATAAAACTGATTCTGCATGCCACAAGCACATGATTCCTCTGCTTGAAAGAGAAATCAGCAGGTGTAGATACAAGACAATGTATCTTTGCCAGGCTACTTTGTATGCATTACCAATAAGCCCCAAAGTGAGGCTTTGTAAGAGACTTAGTAAACATAAGTTCAGAGTTGTAATTATCTATTTGTCATTTATTGACAGAAGGAAACTTTGGTCTCTAACACAAACTGTCCTGTCCTTTAGCTGTCAGGATGAATCAGCTGTCTCCCTAAGCATGTTTGATTGATCAATTGCTTAACATCATTTAAAAGAAACAGACAAGATGCGAGAATGACACTCTGGATTGAAGTTTCAGTGTAAAAGACATAATGCTGTTAATTCAGGGGCAATATGGCCAAACTATATTTAATTTCAATTATTTTTTTGAATGTCTTCTCAGGATCTCTTTCAAATTGGACAGAGATTGCATGCTCTATAGGATAATGGGATATAGTAGTTGACATCCTCATGTCGATATCAAGCTATTCTTTTCAGGATCTACTAGTTCAGAATAAGGATAACAACAACAAGAACAAGAACAAGATTTGCCAAGTGTAGGAGTCATTCTGAAGTTTGCATATATTATCTGACCAAATCCTAACAACAGCTCTGGGAGTTTGGTACCTTTTAAGTCTATAGTTTATAGATGAATGAGTGAAAGCTCAGAAATGTTAAGAAATGCTTTCCTATTCAGAGCCTCTAAGTAACAGACTAGGTTACATCTGTTCAGAAACTTTGCTCTAACATGCTGCTGCCTCAGGAGACTAGGACCTTACATTCCACCACTGTTAAATCTCCCTATTATTTCACTCATTTGATAGAACGAATAATGGTTTTTCTTTGGTTTTAGGAAAGCTACATTATAAATTTGACCACTAAGTTATAGGGAGAAGACTTTATAGTCATTTACCTTGGTCATCTGTGATCACAGGGAATGAAGAGAGCAGGGATAATTTCAAATCTCTTTCCCCACCATGGAGCATCATTGCCCAGAGTGATCAATTTAGAGACAAGCATCATATGTAGTCACCACTGGAAAGTCGCGAGGCATATTATCATGATAAGGGGTCTGAAAGTTACTGCAGAAAAACCCTGACTCTTCTCTTTTTTTTTCCTTTGAGACAGAATTTCGCTCTTGTTGCCCAGGCTGGAGTGCAATGGCAAGATCTCGGCTCACTGCAAATTCTTCCTCCCGGGTTCAAGTGATTCTCCTGCCTCAGCCTCCCAAGTAGCTGGGATTACAGGTATGCGCCACCATGCCCAGCTAATTTTGTACTTTTTTAGTAGAGACGGAGTTTCACTGTGTTAGTCAGGCTGGTCTCAAACTCCTGACCTCAGGGGATCTGCCTGCCTGGGCCTCCCAACGAGCTGGGATTACAGGAATAAGCCACCCCACCTGGCCAACCCTGACTCTTCTTAACCTAGCTTTCCCCAAACTTTTGACTGTGTGACTTTTAATCTATTGATTGCATTTCTTAAATAATACTAATAACCAATAGTACTGCCACTACACAGACACAAGATGGGAAACAAAGAACACACAGGAATGACTTGAGTTTAATGTCTCCAGAACTGTCTTTATTTTACACTCAATTGAGAAGCAGTGTAATTCATACATAAGTAGTCATATTAAAAAATACAGAACAGGTACACATGTGCCACTATACATTTTTTATAATGGCCACATTGTGATATAATCATATACTTTAAAATTCACCTATTCAAGTGTAAAAGTAAGTGGTTTATAATATATTTACAGCTGTGAAACTATCACCAATATCTCATTTTAGAACATTTCATCACCCCAAAAGGAGAGCCCATACCAGCTATAACAGCAGTCACTCTCTAGTCCCCTTTTGCCCAAGCTCCTGGTAAATACTAATCTACTTCCATTCTTTATGAATTGGCCTATTCTAGACATTTCATATAAATGGAATCATACAAGATATAGTTTTTTGTAACTGTCTTCTCTCACTCAGCATAAGGTTTTTAAGGTTCATCCATATCGCAGCATATATCAGTACTTCATTCTTTTATATTGCCAAATAATATTCCATTATAGAGATATACCACATTTACTTATCCGTTCACCTGTTGATAATTCCACTTGTTGGCTATTAAGAATAATACTGCTATGAGCATTCATATACATATTTTTGTGTGAGCATCTGTCTTTCTGTTCCTTTGGGTACACATTTAGGGGTGAAATTGCTGTGTCACAGGGTAAAACTATGTTTAACTTTCTGAAGAACTGCCAGACTGTTTTCCAAAGTGGCTGTGCAGTTTATATTCCTACCAGCAGTGTATGAGTGTTCTGATTTCTCCACATCCATACCAACGCTTGTTATTTACATTATCATTATTATTGGTAAGTAGTGTCTCATCATGGCCTGGACTTGCATGTCTAATGACAAATGATGTTGAGCATCTTTCATGTACTTGTTGGCTATTTGCATAACTTCTTTGGAGAAATGTCTATTCAAATTATTGCCGAGTTCTACAATTGGGTTGTCTTTTTATTGTCGAGTTGTAAGAGCTTTATGTATACACTAGATACAAGTTCCTTATCAGATACATGATTTATAAATATTCTCTCCAAATATGCAGGTTGCATTTTCACATTCTTGAAGGTGTTTTTGAAGAAAGAAATATTTTAATTTGAAATTATGATGAAGTTTCATTTGTTGCTTGTGCTTTTCATGTCATATCTAAGAAATCATTGCCTAATCCAAGGTCATGAATATTTACACATGTGTTTTCTTCTAAGAGATTTATAGTATATAGTTCTTAAATTTAGGTCTGTGACTAATTTTGAATTAATTTTTGTCTATGGAGTAGGCTAGGGTGCTATTTCATTATTTTGCATATGAACATCCAGATTTCTCAAATCATTTGTTGAAACAAATGTATTTTCCAAATTGAATTATGTATTTGTTTCTTTTTTTTTTTTTTTTTTTTTTTTGAGAGAGGGTCTCACCCTGTCACTCAGGCTGGAGTGTAGTGGCAAGATCATGGCTTACTGCAGCCTCAGCCTGCTGGGTTCAAATGATCCTCCTGTCTCAGCCTCCTGAGTAGCTGGGAATATGGGACTACAGGCACACACCACTGAGCCTAACTAAAAAAAATTTTTTTTATAGAGACAGTGTTTCACTGTGTTGCCCAGGCTGGTCTCAAACTCCTGAGCTCAAGCGATCTTTTTGCCTTGGCTTCCCAAAGTGTTGGGATTACAGGCATGAGCCACCATACCTGGCCATGTATTAGTTTCTTAAGGCTATCCTAACAAAAATACCACAAAGTTGGTGGCTTAAAACCATAGCAATTTATTGTTTTGTTGTCCTGCTGGCTAGAAGTCTGAAACCAAGGTGTTGGCAGGGGCATGCTTCCTCTGAAACCTGTAGGAGAAAACTTTTCCTGGCCTCTTCCAGCTTCTGGTCCTTGCTGGCAGTCCTTGGTGTTCCTTATCATAGAGATGCATCACTCCAGTCTCTGTCTCTGCTGTCACAAAGCTGTCTTTTCCTATATTCTTTCTCTCCTTTTCCCATTGGGACACTGGATTAGAGCTCATCCTACTCCATTGTGACCTCATCTTAACTAATGACATTTACAATGACTCTATTTCCAAATAAAGTGATGTTCTGTGGTACTTAGGGTTAGGAGTTTAACATATCCTTTTGGGGGGACTGTAACACATCCTTTTGGGGGGACACAATACAACCAATAACAGTCTGTGCTCTGCCTTCCCCAAATTCACGTCTTTCACGTAACACATCCTTTTGGGGGGACACAATACAACCAATAACAGTCTGTGCTCTGCCTTCCCCAAATTCACGTCTTTCACGTGAGGAACATAGACTCACTCAGTCCCAACATCCCCAAAGGTCTTAACTATTCCAGCAACAACTCCAAGTCCAAAATCACATCTAAATAACATCAACTCACAGTCCCAACTCTCATGATATAAATCATTTAAATCAGTTGTGGATGAGATTTGTGATATGATCCATCCTGGAGCAAAATTGCTCTCCATCTGTGAACTTTGGAAGCAGGTAAGTTATCTGCTTCCAAAATACAATGGTAGGACCAAAGTAGGATAGACATTCTCATTCCAGAAGGGAGAAAAGAGTCACAGGTCCCAAACAAGTCTGGAATCCAGCAGGGTAAGTTACATTAGGTTTCAAGGGCTGAGAATAATCCTCCTTGATTATTAATCCTCCTTGATTAAATGCTCTGTCTTCTTGGCTTGCAGGGATGGCAGCTGTACTCTCTCAGCCCACTGGGGTGGCAGCCCCACCCTCTCAGTCCAAGGAGGCGCTGTTGGATAGGGCTCTGCATCTGTGGCTCTTTCTTCAGGGTAATTCTTCCTTCATTTCATCCTCTCCCTGTCCCTTTCAGTCCAAGTCAGCAGTGTTTCTGCTGGTATGAAACTCAAAAATTATATTGTTCTCTTGTGCAATTCACAAGACTCCAAATCATGAGACAAGAGAGCCCTCCACATGTCTCTCATGGATAATGGATAATCACCTCTCTCTTTCTGGCCTCTGTTGAGATGGCTGGTTGGATTCATGAGTCACACATCTAATCTCTTCAGCAAATGATTGTTCAGCCACACTCTTGGCCCTTCTTTTAGAGTACACTATCCAGATAAGCTTAACATTTTTCAAATCATCAAGTGCTATTTCCTTTTTCTTTTATCAATTCACTCCTCGATTTGTCTATTTTCCCCTCACATTTTACTGTGAGCAGCAAAGAGGAACAACTCTACCCCTTCCACACCTCACTTGGTAATCTCAACTGGATGTCCAAATTCATTACTTACAAGTTTTATTTTCTACTCAACAGAATAACACAATTTTGCCAAATTCTCTGCCACTTTTTAACAAATATGCTTTTCCAGTGTCCAGTAATATTTTGGTAATTTCTGAGACACCAGCAAAAGCACTTTTAATGTTTATATTTCCAGTGCCATTGTATTTAAGAAGATGTATGTATCCTCTAAGATACTAGATGCTTTCAAGATTTTCTGTGTGTGTGTTTGGCTTTCAAAAGTTTCACTTCGATGTGTCTAGGTGTGGATCTTTTTTTAGTGTGTCTTCAGTTCATTGAACTATTGAACTTGTAGGTACATATTACTGGTTTTTTTTTTAATTGAATTTGCCAAGTTTTCATCCCTTATTTCTGTAAATATTTCTTCTGTCTCTTTCTCTTTCTCTCTCTTCTGAAATTCCCACTGTGTGCATGTTGGTATACCTGATGTTGTTCCACAGGTTTCTAAGGCTCTGTTAAGTTTCTTGATTTATTTTTCTTTTAGTTCCTTAGATTGAGTATTCTCCATGGGCCTGTCTTCAAGGTGACTGATTTTTTTTTCTTTTGCCTTTTCAAATCTACTGTTGAACCAGTCTAGCAGGTTTTTAAATTTTCAGTTATTGTACTTTTACCTGAAAATTTCTAGTTTTTGAAATAATTTCTGTCTCTCTTTTCAGGTTCCTTATTTAGCAAGGCAGTGTTCTCATACCTTTCTTTAATTCTTTAGCCATTTTTTTTCTTTTGTTTGTTGCATGAATATCTAATGGCTGATTTAAAGTCTGTGTTTAGTAAATTTAAATGTGGGATTCTTTTGAGTTACTTTCTATTTGCTACTTTTTCCTGTGTATGGGCCATATTTTCCTGTTTCTTTGCATGTTTTTTGTTTTTTTCTTTAACGTTGTTAAAAACTGGGCAGTTAGGCTGGGCGTGGTGGCTCATGCTTGTAATCCCAGCACTTTGGGAGGTCAAGGCAGGCAGAACACTTGAGCTCAGGAGTTCAAGACCAGCCTGGGCAACATGGTAAAATCCTGTCTCTACAAATATAAATAAATTATCCAGGAGCAGTGGTATGTACCTGTAGTCCCAGCTACCTGGGAGGCTGAAGTGGGAAGATCACTTAAGCCCCAGAGGTAGAGGCTGCAGTGAGCCATGATCACAGCACTGCACTCCAGCCTGGGCAACAGATGGAGACCCTATCTCAAAAAGCAAAACAAAACAAAACAAAACTGGGGGCCAGTTAAATAATATCATGTGACAACTTTGGAAATCCAATTCCCCTCTCCTTAGTGTTGTTATGGTCACTGTTGTTCTTACTATTTCTGTTGTTTATTTTGTGACTTTCTTGAACTAATTCTGTAAAGTCTGTATCCCTGATGGACGGCAAATGACATCTCTGCTCAGTTAGCTTAGTGGTCAGGTAATGACTGGACTGTGATTTCCTTACAAGCTTTGGAACCAATAAATCTCCTAGTCTTTGCTAAGAAGCTCTATGTGCGTTGGGCATGACTCAATACTCCATCAGTTTCCAACTTTTCTTAGCCTTCACTTCCTGTTTGTGCAGGGCCTCAAGAAGAGTCAGCACTGAGAGATTTAGAGCCTACCTCAGAGGTTAAGTTTTTTTCTGGGTACCCACAGAGCACTGCGCATGTGTGTGGCCTTCTTGATCCCTAGGAATATATCTGAACTTCTCAAAGGCTCCTATCTCATTTCCAGATTTTCCTTTTAATACTTGTTAATGCTGTGTCCTTTTTATAGATTATCCTGGTTTCATTTTACACATATTAATTTTTAAAAATTGAAAACAAATTTTCATAGCACTGGACTAAACAATGACAGTAACAACAAATATGGCACGTAGTCCCACAAGTTTAAATTAATAGTTTTCTAATTTAATCTATTTTTAAGAAAACTCACTCTACTGGTTTTGAAAAATCACATACACTCATTATAATGAATTCACATAATGCTGCAAAGTACAAAGATGAAAATTTTTTAAAAATGATAACTGTAAAAATCTTATGTCCTGTAAATCAATTTAACCTTTAAATTTATCAATGCTCATGACCAATACTTTTAGCATATCTCTTAATCTCTATTCTTTTATTTTGATTTAGCCCCTAAGTGGCTGTATTCCATTGTTAAGTTTTTTGTTTCTTTCAAGAAAAACTCAAGTTCTACCATGTTTGGGAATATTAGCTATTGCCTCTATATTTGATGGATATTTTGCTGTATATAATAATCTCCTGTCATGCTTTTATTTCTTCTTAATACATATATGTTATTGTCTTCTGGCATTGAATGAAGCTTTAGAGAAATCTAAGGTCAGTCTACTATTTTTCCTTTTCAATGTCTTCCTGCTCTGTCTGGATGGATACCAGAATTATTCATTTTTCTTAAGTTCAATATCTTATCTAGATTATGTCTTGTGTGGAGTGTTCTGTTTTCATATTTTTCTTGTAACACAATGTGCTCTTTTTTATATACAAGAATCAAGGTTTGTTTTTCACTCATTTGAGGAAAATGTTCTGGTATAATTTAAATTTAATTTATATTACATTTATTGTGGCTCTACTTCAGGAACATCAAAATACCTTATGTTAGATCATCTTATATCTTTTTTCTATACCTATTGGCTTCTCTTTAGTTGCATTGATCTTCGTCTTTGTAAAATTTTCATTCACTTATTGTCTAATGATTGTAAGATTTTTCTCCATGCCGGTAATTACAGTTTTAGCAATATCAGTTCTGGTCCTTTCTGTTTCTAATTTGTTTATATCTTAGTTTACTTCATAAAGTTTATAAACTACATTTTAATTTTATTTTCTTGTATTATCTTCTCATCTTTGAGCTTTCATTTCATTGATGTTAATCTCATCATTAAACTTTTGCTGTATTGAATATTCTTACTAAGAAATTTTATTGTTGCTCCAATTATGAAAAACATATTTTCCCATTTCGGGTAGTTATTTTTCCCAGGCTAAATGCTTTGTTTGACTTTTACATGATATGTTTATTTGCCCTCTTTTTGGCTCTAGAGTGTTTACATAATTGCCGTGTTATTTCTGCCATGCAGAATTCTGCCCAGATATCTATTTTCTCTGGTCATATGCAGATGGATTCTTATTTCTGGGGTCAGTTTATTTTTATCTCTGAGCTAGAATTTGAGGCTTTAATGTTTCTTGTCCTGCTCAATGTGGGTCAGTAGATATCTGTTTAACATATTTTCAGGGATGCTGCCATTTGTGATGCTACCATTTCATTATGTGGTTTCCAGTATTGCTGTGGTCAATGAAGTAAGAGAGGATGAATAATTTGTATCTGCTCTCAAGTACTTTGACATATAAATGACATACATCATTTATGTTTAGATACCATTGATCAGAAACGGCATATGGCTCCAACATAACCAGAGGAGAAACTGGGAAATGTAGGGGTACTCTTAGAATACTTGATCATTACCGTCTCTTCCATACTGCTCAACATATAGTCAGCATGGTTTTCTGTATTTGTTAGCTTTCCTTTCTTCTTTGTTGGATTCAATGTCAGGTTCATCCCTCCCATGACAGGACTATTATAAATTCTATGATTATATTCCACCAGTTTAGCTATCACAGCACTGAGAGAGTTTCTTTTTCTCAATAGCTCTTGCAAATTCCCAGAGATAGATCTAATTAGTCTGACTTAGGTCCCATCTATATTCCTCAAATAATTACTGTGGTCATAGGAAAACAGTGCTGTGACTGGCCAAGCCTGTGTGTCTGTTGTCTCTGAAAGTGGAGCAGTTCTGTGTGGAATACAGCTTCTGTAAGGTTAATATGTTTGTGGAGGATGATTTGTCAAAAATTATTCATAGGATCTTGAAATTCAGAGGAGCTCTTAATGTTAATCTTGCTCTTGAATCCTGTTACTCAAGTGTGATGAAAAGAAAAAAAAAATCAATAGGTCTATAAATAACTCTTATCCCAAGTTAGCTTACTAACCTATTAACACAACAAAATGTCTATGTACATTTATATACTCTAAAGATATAAAGGTCCAAAAAGCTTGTCACAGAAAAACCTTTAGTTAATCCCAACTAGTATGGGTTGAATTGTGTCCTCCCCAAAAAGAGATGTTGGGCCGGGTGCAGTGGCTTACGCCTGTAATCCCAGCACTTTGGGAGGCCACCTGAGGTCAGGAGTTCAAGAACAGCCTGGCCAACATGGTGAAACCCCGTCTCTACTAAAAGTACAAAAATTAGCTGGGTGTGGTGGCACATGCCTGTAATCCCAGCTACTTGGGAGGCTGAAGCAGGAGAATCGCTTGAACTCAGGAGGCAGAGGTTGCAGTGAGCTGAGATTGTACCATTGCACTCCAGCCTGGGGGACAAGAGCGAGACTTTGTCTCAAAAAAAAAAAAAAGAAAAAAGAAAAAAGATGCTACAGTCCTAATGCCCAGGACCTCAGAATGTGATCTTATTTGGAAACAGGGTCATTGGTGATATAAAGAAATCAAAATGATGCCATATTGGAGTGGGTGGACCCCTACATCAATGTGATTGCTATTCTCATAAAAAGACTGTGATGTGAAGACACAGACACAGAGAGAATGTCATGTGACAGCAGAGGCAGAGATTGGAGTTATACAGCTGCAAACCAAAGAATGTGAGAGATCACTGACCACCAGAACACAAGAAGAGGCATGGATTCTCCTACAGATGTCAGAGGAAGCATGGGCCTGCCAACATTTTGATTTTAGACTTCTACCCTCCAGAATTGTGATGCAATAAATTGTTTTAAGCCACCCAGTTTGTGGTGCTTGTTACAGCAGCCCTAGGAAAGTAATACACCAACTTTTATATATTTTTTATTCAAAGACATCACTACTGTGCCTTAGCAGCATCAGGAAATGAATGCCTAGTAGTTGCCTGCTTTAAAGTTCCTATTAAATGCCCACTCTGTTCCTTAAGTTACTTCTATACGGTAGCAAAGGTATGCTGGTGATAAATTCTTTCCACTATTTTATGTGAGAAAACATGTTTATTTCACCTTCATTATGGTAAGATATTTCCACTGGGTGTAGATTCTAGATGAACTGTTTTTTGTTTGCTTGTTTGTTGTTTCTTTTAGTACTTTAAAAATGCTGCCTTGCAGTTTTCTGGCTTACATAGTCTCCAGCAAGAAATCATCTGTCATTCTTATCTTTCTTCTGTACATATATGTCTTTTTTCTTTGGCTACTTTTAAGATGTTTATCTTTGTTACTGGTTTTAATCAATTTGATTACAGTGTATTGTGGTGTCGCATTCTTCATGTTTCTTGTACTTGGAGTATGTTGAGTTTCTAAAATCTGTTAGCTTATAGTTCTCATCAAATTTGGAAGAAAAATGTGGCCATTTTTTTTTTTCAAATTTTTTTTTCTCTTCTCCTTCACTCTTTCTTTGGGGATTATAATTACATGTATATTTGGCTGCTTGAAATTGCCCAGCAACTCAGTAACACTCTACATTTTTTGTTGAGTCATTTTTCTCTATAGTTCTTTTTTGGATAATTTCTATTGCTGTCTTCAAGTTCACTAATATTTTTTTCCTCTAATGTCTAATATACCATTCAATTTGTCAAGCATATTTTTCATCTTTAGATCTTCAATTTAAACCTCTTTAATATTTTCCATATTGCTACTTAACATGTTCGGTCTTTTCTTTAGCTTCTTGTACATGTCAAAGTAAGTTGCAATTGTTTTATTGGGGTTTTCCCCCTACCAGTTCTTTTTTTTTTTTTTTTTTTTTATTATACTTTAGGGTTTTAGGGTACATGTGCACAATGTGCAGGTTTGTTACATATGTATCCATGTGCCATGTTAATTTCCTGCACCCATTAACTCGTCATTTAGCATTAGGTGTATCTCCTAGTGCTGTCCCTCCCCCCTCCCCCCACCCCACAACAGTCCCCGGAGCGTGATGTTCCCCTTCCTGTGTCCATGAGTTCTCATTGTTCAATTCCCACCTATGAGTGAGAACATGCGGTGTTTGGTTTTTTGTCCTTGCAATAGTTTACTGAGAATGATGTTTTCCAGTTTCATCCATGTCCCTACAAAGGACACGAACTCATCATTTTTTTTTTTTTTTTTTTTTGCTTTTTTTTTTTTTTTTTTTTAATTATACTTTAGGGATTTAGGATACATGTGCACAATGTGCAGGTTTGTTACATATGTATCCATGTGCCATGTTGATTTCCTGCACCCATTAACTCGTCATTTAGCATTAGGTGTATCTCCTAGTGCTGTCCCTCCCCCCTCCCCCCACCCCACAACAGTCCCCGGAGCGTGATGTTCCCCTTCCTGTGTCCATGAGTTCTCATTGTTCAATTCCCACCTATGAGTGAGAACATGCGGTGTTTGGTTTTTTGTCCTTGCGATAGTTTACTGAGAATGATGTTTTCCAGTTTCATCCATGTCCCTACAAAGGACACGAACTCATCATTTTTTATGGCTGCATAGTATTCCATGGTGTATATGTGCCACATTTTCTTAATCCAGTCTATCGTTGTTGGACATTTGGGTTGGTTCCAACTCTTTGCTATTGTGAATAGTGCCGCAATAAACATACGTGTGCATGTGTCTTTATAGCAGCATGATTTATAGTCCTTTGGGTATATACCCAGTAATGGGATGGCTGGGTCAAGTGGTATTTCTAGTTCTAGATCCCAGAGGAATCGCCACACCGACTTCCACAATGGTTGAACTAGTTTACAGTCCCACCAACAGTGTAAAAGTGTTCCTATTTCTCCACATCCTCTCCAGCAACTGTTGTTTCCTGATTTTTTAATGATGGCCATTCTAACTGGTGTGAGATGGTATCTCACTGTGGTTTTGATTTGCATTTCTCTGATGGCCAGTGATGAGGAGCATTTCTTCATGTGTTTTTTGGCTGCATAAATGTCTTCTTTTGAGAAGTGTCTGTTCATGTCCTCTGCCCACTTTTTGATGGGGTTGTTTGTTTTTTTCTTGTAAATTTGTTTGGGTTCATTGTAGATTCTGGATATTAGCCCTTTGTCAGATGAGTAGGTTGCAAAAATTTTCTCCCATTGTGTAGGTTGCCTGTTCACTCTGATGATAGTTTCTTTTGCTGTGCAGAAGCTCTTTAGTTTAGTGAGATCCCATTTGTCGATTTTGGCTTTTGTTGCCATTGCTTTTGGTGTTTTAGACATGAAGTCCTTGCCCACGCCTATGTCCTGAATGGTATTGCCTAGGTTTTCTTGTAGGATTTTAATGGTTTTAGGTCTAACATATAAGTCTTTAATCCATCTTGAATTAATTTTTGTATAAGGTGTAAGGAAGGGATCCAGTTGCAGCTTTCTACATATGGCTAGCCAGTTTTCCCAGCACCATTTATTAAATAGGGAATCCTTTCCCCATTTCTTGTTTTTGTCAGGTTTGTCAAAGATCAGATAGTTGTAGATATGCGGCATCATTTCTGAGGGCTCTGTTCTGTTCCATTGATCTATGTCTCTGTGGTGGTACCAGTACCATGCTGTTTTGGTTACTGTAGCCTTGTAGTATAGTTTAAAGTCAGGTAGCGTGATGCCTCCAGCTTTGTTCTTTTGGCTTAGGATTGACTTGGCGATGCGGGCTCTTTTTTGGTTCCATATGAACTTTAAAGTAGTTTTTTCCAATTCTGTGAAGAAAGTCATTGGTAGCTTGATGGGGATGGCATTGAATCTATAAATTACCTTGGGCAGTATGGCCATTTTCACGATATTGATTCTTCCAACCCATGAGCATGGAATGTTCTTCCATTTGTTTGTATCCTCTTTTATTTCATTGAGCAGTGGTTTGTAGTTCTCCTTGAAGAGGTCCTTCACATCCCTTGTAAGTTGGATTCCTAGGTATTTTATTCTCTTTGAAGCAATTGTGAATGGGAGTTCACTCATGATTTGGCTCTCTGTTTGTCTGTTATTGGTGTACAAGAATGCTTGTGATTTTTGTACATTAATTTTGTATCCTGAGACTTTGCTGAAGTTGCTAATCAGCTTAAGGAGATTTTGGGCTGAGACAATGGGGTTTTCTAGATATACAATCATGTCATCTGCAAACAGGGACAATTTGACTTCCTCTTTTCCTAATTGAATACCCTTTATTTCCTTCTCCTGCCTGATTGCTCTGGCCAGAACTTCCAGCACTATGTTGAATAGGAGCGGTGAGAGAGGGCATCCCTGTCTTGTGCCAGTTTTCAGAGGGAATGCTTCCAGTTTTTGCCCATTCAGTATGATATTGGCTGTGGGTTTGTTGTAGATAGCTCTTATTATTTTGAGATACGTCCCATCAATACCTAATTTATTGAGAGTTTTTAGCATGAAGGGTTGTTGAATTTTGTCAAAGGCCTTTTCTGCATCTATTGAGATAATCATGTGGTTTTTGTCTCTGGTTCTGTTTATATGCTGGATTACATTTATTGATTTGCGTATGTTGAACCAGCCTTGCATCCCAGGGATGAAGCCCACTTGATCGTGGTGGATAAGCTTTTTGATGTGCTGCTGGATTCGGTTTGCCAGTATTTTATTGAGGATTTTTGCATCAATGTTCATCAAGGATATTGGTCTGAAATTCTCTTTTTTGGTTATGTCTCCGCCAGGTTTTGGTATCAGGACGATGCTGGCTTCGTAAAATGTGTTAGGGAGGATTCCCTCTTTTTCTATCGATTGGAATAGTTTCAGAAGGAATGGTACCAGTTCCTCCTTGTACCTCTGGTAGAATTCAGCTGTGAATCCATCAGGTCCTGGACTCTTTTTGGTTGGTAAGCTATTGATTATTGCCACAATTTCAGAACCTGTTATTGGTCTATTCAGAGATTCACCTTCTTCCTGGTTTAGTCTTGGGAGGGTGTATTTGTCGAGGAATTTATCCATTTCTTCTAGATTTTCTAGTTTATTTGCATAGAGGTGTTTGTAGTATTCTCTGATTGTAGATTGTATTTCTGTGGGATCGGTGGTGATAACCCCTTTTTCGTTTTTTATTGCATCTATTTGATTCTTCTCTCTTTTCTTCTTTATTAGTCTTGCTAGCGGTCCGTCAATTTTGTTGATCTTCTCAAAAAACCAGCTCCTGGATTCATTAATTTTTTGAAGGGTTTTTTGTGTCTCTATTTCCTTCAGTTCTGCTCTGATTTTAGTTATTTCTAGCCTTCTGCTAGCTTTTGAATGTGTTTGCTCTTGCTTTTCTAGTTCTTTTAATTGTGATGTTAGGGTGTCAATTTTGGATCTTTCCTGCTTTCTCTTGTGGGCATTTAGTGCTATAAATTTCCCTCTACACACTGCTTTGAACGTGTCCCAGAGATTCTGGTATGTTGTGTCTTTGTTCTCGTTGGTTTCAAAGAACATCTTTATTTCTGTCTTCATTTCATTATGTACCCAATAGTCATTCAGGAGCAGGTTGTTCAGTTTCCATGTAGTTGAGCGGTTTTGACTGAGTTTCTTAATCCCGAGTTCTAGTTTGATTGCACTGTGGTCTGAGAGACAGTTTGTTATAATCTCTGTTCTTTTACATTTGCTGAGAAGAGCTTTACTTCCAACTATGTGGTCAATTTTGGAATAGGTGTGGTGTGGTGCTGAAAAAAATGTATATTCTGTTGATTTGGGGTGGAGAGTTCTGTAGATGTCTATTAGGTCCACTTTGTGCAGAGCTGAGTTCAATTCCTGGATATCCTTGTTAACTTTCTGTCTCGTTGATCTGTCTAATGCTGACAGTGGGGTGTTAAAATCTCCCATTATTATTGTGTGGGAGTTTAAGTCCCTTTGTAGGTCACTGAGGACTTGCTTTATGAATCTGGGTGCTCCTGTGTTGGGTGCATATATATTTAGGATAGTTAGCTCTTCTTGTTGAATTGATCCCTTTACCATTATGTAATGGCCTTCTTTGTCTCTTTTGATCTTTGTTGGTTTAAAGTCTATTTTATCAGAGACTAGGATTGCAACCCCTGCCTTTTTTTGTTTTCCAGTTGCTTGATAGATCTTCCTCCATCCCTTTATTTTGAGTCTATGTGTGTCTCTGCACGTGAGATGGGTTTCCTGAATACAGCACACTGATGGGTCCTGACTCCTTATCCAGTTTGCCAGTCTGTGTCTTTTGATTGGAGCATTTAGCCCATTGACATTTAACGTGAATATTGTTATGTGTGAATCTGATCCTGTCATTATGATGTTAGTTGGTTATTTTGCTCGTTAGTTGCTATAGTTTCTTCCTAGCCTCGATGGTCTTTACAATTTGGCATGTTTTTGCAGGGGCTGGTACCGGTTGTTCCTTTCCATGTTTAGTGCTTCCTTCAGGAGCTCTTTTAGGGCAGGCCTGGTGGTGACAAAATCACTCAGCGTTTGCTTGTCTGTAAAGTATTTTATTTCTCCTTCACTTATGAAGCTTAGTTTGGCGGGATAGGAAATTCTGGGTTGAAAATTCTTTTCTTTAAGAATGTTGAATATCGGCCCCCACTCTCTTCTGGCTTGTAGAGTTTCTGCTGAGAGATCAGCTGTTAGTCTGATGGGCTTCCCTTTGTGGGTAACCCGACCTTTCTCTCTGGCTGCCCTTAACATTTTTTCCTTCATTTCAACTTTGGTGAATCTGACAATTATGTGTCTTGGAGTTGCCCTTCTCGAGGAGTATCTTTGTGGCGTTCTCTGTATTTCCTGAATCTGAATGCTGGCCTGCCTTGCTAGATTGGGGAAGTTCTCCTGGATAATATCTTGCAGAGTGTTTTCCAACTTGGTTCCATTCTCCCCATCATTTTCAGGTACACCAATCAGACGTAGGTTTGGTCTTTTCACATAGTCCCAAATTTCTTGGAGGCTTTGTTCATTTCTTTTTATTCTTTTTTCTCTAAACTTCCCTTCTCTCTTCATTTCATTCATTTCATCTTCTATCAGCGATACCCTTTCTTCCAGTTGATCGCATCTGCTACTGAGGCTTCTGCATTCTTCGCGTAGTTCTCGAAACTTGGCTTTCAGCTCCATCATCTCCTTTAAGCCCTTCTCTCCATTGGTTATTCTAGTTATCCATTCTTCTAATTTTTTTTCAAAGTTTTTAACTTCTTTGCTATTGTTTTGAATTTCCTCTCGTAGCTCAGAGTAGTTTGATCGTCTGAAGCCTTCTTCTCTCAACTCATCAAAGTCATCCTCCATCCAGCTTTGTTCCGTTGCTGGTGAGGAACTGCGTTCCTTTGGAGGAGGAGAGGTGCTCTGTTTTTTAGAGTTTCCAGTTTTTTTGGTCTGTTTTTTCCCCATCTTTGTGGTTTTGTCTACTTTTTGTCTTCGATGATGGTGATGTACAGATGGGTTTTTGGTGTGGATGTCCTTTCTGTTTGTTAATTTTCCTTCTACCAGACAAGACCCTCAGCTGCAGGTCTGTTGGAGTTTACTAGAGGTCCACTCCAGACCCTGTTTGGCTGGGTGTCAGCACCGGTGGCTGCAGAACAGTGGATTTTCGTGAGACCACAAATTCAGCTGTCTGATAGTTCCTCTGAAAGTTTTGTCCGGTTGAATGAGGTGTCAGTCTGTCCCTACTGGGTGGGTGCCTCCCAGTTAGGCTGCTCAGGGGTGAGGGACCCACTTTAGGAGGCAGTCTGTCCGTTCTCAGATCTCCAGCTGCGTGCTGGGAGAACCACTACTCTCTTCAAAGCTGTCAGTCAGACAGGGACATTTAAGGCTGTGGAGGTTCTTGCTGAGTTTTTGGTTGTCTGTGCCCTGCCCCCAGAGGTGGAGCCTACAGAGGCAGGCAGGCCTCCTTGAGCTGTGGTGGGCTCCACCCAGT
This sequence comes from Symphalangus syndactylus, assembly GCF_028878055.3. Taxonomy (NCBI): domain Eukaryota; kingdom Metazoa; phylum Chordata; class Mammalia; order Primates; family Hylobatidae; genus Symphalangus; species Symphalangus syndactylus. The sequence continues at coordinate 84,951,817 of NC_072437.2, forward strand.
TCGAGCTTCCTGGCTGCTTTGTTTACCTAAGCAAGCCTGGGCAGTGGCAGGCGCCCCTCCCCCAGCCTCGTTGCCGCCTTGCAGCGTGATCTCAGACTGCTGTGCTAGCAATCAGCAAGACTCTGTGGGCATAGGACCCTCCGAGCCAGGTGCGGGACACAATCTCCTAGTGTGCCATTTTCCAGGCCCGTTGGAAAAGCGCAGTATTAGGACAGGACTGACCCGATATTCCAGGTGCCGTCTGTTTCCCCTTTCTTTGACTAGGAAAGGGAACTCCCTGACCCCTTGCGCTTCCCGAGTGAGGCAATGCCTTGCCCTGGTTTGGCTTGTGCACGGTGCGCTTCACCGACTGTCCTGAACCCACTGTTAGGCACTCCCTAGTGAGATGAAACCGGTACCTCAAGCAGAAATGCAGAAATCACCCGTCTTCTGTGTCGCTGGGGCTGGGAGCTGGAGACCGGAGCTGTTCCTATTCGGCCATCTTGGCTCCACCCTCCCTCCCTACCAGTTCTATCAGCCATTTCATCTCTGGGTTGGTGTCTACTTGATTGTTTTTTTCTTTCCATTATGGGTTGTCTTTTTGTACTTTTCTGCATGCCTAATAACTTTTAATTTAATGCCAGGCAGATAAAAAAACATTTTTTCTTGTTTGGTGCTAGATATTTTTGTATTCCTATAAATATTTTTGACCTCTGTTTTAAGATGCATTAAGTTACTTGGAAAAGTTGAGTTCTTTTGGGTTTTACTCTTAGACTTTGTTAAGCAAGATCAGAGCAATGTTTCATGTAGGGTTAATTTTTCCCCACTCAGGCAATCCATTCTAACTGGTGAAAACAGGAAATATTCCTTCCCTTCTGTGACCTCTAATCATTTTGAGTATTTTTAAAATCCTGATCTCAGGTATTAGTCTCACATGTGCTTTTTAAATTATCTGATAAATACTCAAGGTGGACCTTATGCAGATCAGATCTCCGGGGTTCTGTCTCTCTGCAGCTGTCTCCTCTCTGCTACTCTGCCCTATGGATTCTAGCTGCCTTGGCTTTCCTGGACCCCTACTTCCATCTCTGCAAATCATGGAGACTCCAGGTTCTGCCTGGTTCCCCCAACCTGTACACACTGTGGAAACACCTAGGCAATAAGCTGGGGCTATTGCAGTACTCACCTTGTTTGCTTCCCATCTCTCAGGGATCACCATTCTTCATTGCCTCATATCCAATGCCTTGAAATGTTTTGAAAGATATCTTCTCAGAACAGGAATCTCTGAGGAAAAAGAAAAAAATATTTTGTCCATTTTTTTGTTTGTTTCACATTTGGAAGGGTAAATCTATTTTTGTTACTCCACTGTGTTTGGAAGTAAATTTAGAAAATATTTTTAATTTTGAAACATGAGTTAAATGTACTTTTCATAATTTTTCCTTTCATCCTTTTTGCCCTTTAGCTGCTACTCCTCATTTAAGAAGCTGTTAGCCATAAAGAAACACTGTACTCTAAAGGGTCCTAGCAAATATGAGTGAGGCCTTGCTTAGCAGCAAAGAGTATGGACTGACTACTGAAGGCTGGTGAACGATATTATGGAACTCTCAGGGAATGATGCAAGACCAGAACAGCAAGGACCTGGGGTCCACTCCTCATGACACCATAGCTTCACAAAACCGTTAGTACTTAGATGCACTGCAGCAAAAGAGGAAAATCCCTGAATTAAAGAGATTACATTTCTTCCAATACAATAGAATACATTTAAATTATATAACTCTCCACATATAAAATATTGCACACCCTTGGGACAAATGGCATATTAGGAAAGAGATGTTTGTTTTGTTGGGGGAAATGGGAGGATGATGATGTATAAATTTTTAGCCATCTTGGATTGAGGTGATAATGACTTTATTAGAAATGGATATGGGTAAGAAGATATCAGGACAATTATGTAAATTTAGGATTCACATGGAAATTCCCATGGAAGTTAAAGAGGCCCCCTGAGGAAATGAGTTTAGAGTGATAATAAAAAAAAGAAATGGTAAGAGGAAGTAAGGTGTGCCAGGAAGCGGAGAAAGAACATTCAAAGTAACTGGCAAACAAAGCAAGTCAAGGTTTGCAGAACAGAGAGTTTTAAGAAGTGGGCTGCCGGTGGTATTTTGGGTATAGAGGGCATATTATGTTAGGATGGAAAATTCCCAGCATGCATGCTGACACTCCTACCTACTGCATCCTTAGCAGCCAGGATTGCACTACAGTGGCATTCCTTGTAATTGGGCCCAGGCATATCCTCACAAGTCTTCTCAAGAAGGTTTTCCAAGTTTGCAAGATGAGACTTATTTAGTCTATTGGATCTAATGTTAGGGACTCTGACTTGTAACTTGACCTTGGCCCTGTGATTTTTTTCTTTCATACTTAAACCTTGCCTGCTAGCCAAGCCAAATGTACTTCCAGTCCCTTTGTGTCTATTATAGCAACTTGAAATATCTCAATTTATAATCGTGTCTTATATTTGTATAATGCTTCACTGTTAACAAAGCATGGTTGTATCTTATATAGATCTCAAAATAGAAATGATGGGATGAGCAAAAATTATAGTCATTACTTGTGGCTGATATAACTGAGAATAACAAATGCTTAAGTGATTTTCTCAACACTGCACAGCTACTAATTAGCAAAATCAAGGGAAAACAAACAAATAAATATATCTTTGACTCCAAGTTGTACCAGTTTAACTGGTTTTCCTCATTGTGTGGATAAGAGTTCTATTTTTTCATTCTCTGCTTTCCACCTTGAGTTCTGTAACACAGTAAGGCAGAATTGCTTTGCTTACCTGTGAAGGAATATCAAATTATTCAGAGGTCTACTTGTGAAAATCACTTGATTACTCATTGTACATTTGCTATTTTATGTAATTTACTTCTTATAGCAACCCTTAAAGGTAAATATTATTTTATGTATGGGAAAACAGAGGCTTAGAAAGTCCAAATAACTTACCCAAGATGAGACGGTTGGTGGGGTTGGAATTCTAACCATCATACCATAGTGAACTAATTCTATTACGCCTTTCCGGGGCATCAGTCTCTCTAGAACTAAAACTCTACTGAGAGCTATTTGTTCCTTTAGTTATTTATGCCTCGGACATTTATTTGGACACTCAGACCCCATGCAACGAACCATGAAAGGTCCAAGGGATAGAAGAATGAATGTTTGGGCCTTCTGTGAGTTCGTGGTCCACACCCTGTCCTCTGTCTGAGACCCACACACCTAGACCACTATTGTTCCTTGACATGCAAAGCAGTTCATTATTCCTGGAAAAGTCAAAGTGGCTTTTTTTGTTTCATAATTAATCCTGGGACCTTGATTCTTCGCTATTTTATATTGCTCTCAATTTGGAGCCTATGTGGATAAGGGCAGAATCTGGAGAGCACCGAACCTTTTAGCAGCCTGTTCTTTGCTGGCATAAAAATGTCCTTATTTCACTGGTGCAAATTTTGTCCCTTGAGGGTAATGTCTGGGCAAACTGACAATGCGTGGGTGGTTATCATCACCATCTGCATTTTGCCTTGTAGGGAATCTTAGAGTAGCACCAGCTGTTATATATGATTTTGGGAAGTTCTGAGTCCTCAAGGAAAAACACAACATAAGGACAAAATCCTCTTTGCTATAAAGAGAATATAAGTGTATAGAACCTGTGGGTGGAGTGAAGGGCAAAGTGATTTCTGCATTTGTTATAGTTAGAGTTTGCTTTTGTGAATACCTAAGTACTGGCAAGACAAGAGAAATGCATGTAAATTCAGGACATAAAGTCATGAAACTTGTATTTGTGTTTGGCTGGTGGGAAAATGTCATCACAGTGGACATTCAAACTTTCCACCAGTTTCAGAAGAGAAGAGTAAACACAGAATTCCCAGGGTCTGGGGTGCAGCCCTAGAAAGGGGCATTTATTTTTAGATTCCTGATTTATCATAAAAATTCATGATGTATCTGTGTCTGCTTAACCATGAAGATAATGCTTTCCCACCAAACTCCTGGAAAAATAGATGCCCTAGGAAGACATGATGTTTGTCCTGGTGCTTTTGCTTACTTTCTTGTGCATCTTGTATATATGCCCTAGTTTGGTTAGAATTAAGGTACACTGAGAAGCAGATATTTGAGGGATAAAGGTATGGCTTACTTTTTCTTTTCTGAGAGAAGTTAAAGAAAGTTAAATGTGGTAACCATTTTTTCCTGACTTTTCATCACTATAGACCTTTCAGGCCTCCCAAAGGTGAAGGGTCAAATTAGAGGAGACCTAATTGCTCAGGTTTGTTTCATTCCAAGTTCACCCTGGCATGAGGACTTAGCTTTGAGAAAGGTTTTGGATGTCATTTATCTTACCTCTCCAGCTTGGTGATTGGCATTTAAAGGCTTCAAGATATTGTGAATGAAAACCATTTTTAGGAGCAGTACTCTGTTTGACAAGACAATCTCCAATGTCATCCCCATTTGGAACTGAGCCACTCTGTAGTCCTTGGGATCACCTCAATGTCACAGGGGCTCTTGCAGGCCTAATGGAGCTGATTTAAAATGGAACCAGTTCTTACAGATCTGAGGGTTTATAATTATATCTGTTAAAGAAAGTGCTTTGAACTCAACAGGGGTGTTGATAGAGGATTAATTGTTTAATTCTGTGAGAAACTTTGAAAACAAGAATTTATCATTATTTTTAAATTTACATGTGGACATTTAAAGAAACGTTCTATAGCTGTGTGCATAATGCTAGAATACGATTTAATAAAAATAACTTACAGAGAACCTTGAAAGGTGAACAAACTTTCTTTCAGTCCTTACATATTACTAAAGAACATTTAAGCTTATTAGTTATTTAGCAGATTATATTTCAATTTGCTATGATCTATTTTGTGAACATTAATAAAAAAAATTTAGTAATTGACCTGTACAAAATTACAGAGTATCCAAAGTATGCAAAGGTTTAAGGCTATCCCAAAATTCAAGAAATTAACAGTTTATGAAGTTGGAGAAAAATCATTATCTCATATTTCCAGAGGTCGTATGTTCACAGCTTGTTCTATGGTCTGACATAATACTTCAATGTCTCTTTAAATTATATCTTACCAAATTTTCCCAGTTAGAAATAATCCCTCTCCCTCTTCCCACTCTTTCACTCTCTCTCTTTCTCCTCCAAATCCCCCATAGCATTTTGCTTGTATGAATATTGTAGCACTTACTATTCTCATCACAGTCTTTAGTATAACAAGAGCCAAACTGTGGCTTCTACATGCCAAGGGCTCTATCTTAATTAAAAACAACAGCAACTTCCATTTATGAAGAAGATTTTATGTGTCAAATGCTAAGCCAAATGTTTAATCTTCAAAATAATTTTATAAAATAGGTGTTATTACTGTTATTTCAGAGGTAAGACAATTGAGGATTAATGATGCTATATAACCTGCTCAAGATCACAGATTTGGAAGGTAGGAGTTGTGAAGTACAAATGCAGCCTCCTAACTTTTGTGTCTTTGCACTAATTGGGACTTCATACCAGCTTTCAACGTGCCACATTTACCGTTGTTTTTCTCCCACCCTCACCTGTTGCACTTGCCACAGTGCTCTGATGGATGCCCCATAACTCATTTAGTTGAATGAATGTGAAAGATAATACATTGAATGTAGCCATTTATATATAATGAGCTTCTTACAACATAAATTGTATACAGTTGGCTCATTTGTCAATACAAAAGATGGACCAGAAACAAAATCCTGATCTCTTGCTGCTTTAGTCCATTTTTCACAGCTATAACAGAATACAACACACTGGGTAATTTATAATGAACAAAAACGGACTGGCTCACAGCTCTAGAGCCTGGAAAGTCCAAGATCAATGGGCTGGTGTCTTGTAAGAACCTTCTTGCTGTGTCATCTCATGATGGAACTGCAAAGAGAGGGTATGAGAGAGAGCAAGAGGAGACAAATTTGTCTTTTAATAAAGGGTCCACTCCCGTGATAATATAATTAATACATTCATGAGTGCAGTGTCCCCATGATCCAAACATCTCCCTTTGGGTGCCACCTCCCAACACAACTGCATTAGAAATCATGTTTCTAACACATAAACTTTGTGGGATGCATTTAAGCCATAGAACTTGCTGTCTTCTCCTGGAAGAAGCCTGTGTTCAGCTTTGGCCATGATCTCTGGTTGTTTAACCCCTTTTAGCAGCCAGATTCCCTGTGATCTTTCATGTATACTTACCTTTCCTCCTGGTATTATCTCCTGCAATGATATTCAAGCATGCAATCCAGGCATGTTATTAGATTTAATGCACTAATCTGAGTCAATTTACTGAAGGAGAAGTATCTTGCTTCTCTCCTCTCAGAAAAAATGATAAATGAATCTCTCAAAACTATAGATAACCTTATCAGACTAATTAGTTCCATCCATGCATGCATTCATTCATTCATTCACTTACTCATTCTCTCAAATGCTCCTTTATTCTGTCAACAAAAAAATCTTTTAGAGCTTGACATAATTTCTACCTTCAAGGAGTTTACATTTAGTGAGGGCAACCAGCAGCTAACTAGATGATTATAATAGTGTAAACACTGACCCTTGAACACAGTAGTATGGTGACAAACTGCCCTGGTTTGCCCAGGACTCCTGGGTTTTCTGGGATGTGGGACTTTCATTTTTTTCAAAAATGGTATAGTTCCTGGCAAACTGGGACATTTAATCACCTTAGCTGTGGGAGTATAGAAGAGGCAACCCATGACCCTGCTTGAAAAGGCAAAAGAACATTTCCCAGAAGAGGTGGTTCTAATGTTGGAATTTCAGACCAGGTAGGTGGGAGGTTCAATTCCTTAACAGCCTAGCCCAGTGGTGCCCACCTCATATTCTCATATTCTCCAGAGATCTCAGGAAGAAGGAGGCTCATGATGCTGGACTGGACATTTCTTCCTCCTCTTAAACACACACACACACACACACACACACACACACAGAGAGAGAGAGAGAGGAAAAACACAAGAACATAGGCACAAGCAAGCAGGCAAGCAGCTTTGGCCTTTATGAATGAAATTCAGCTTTTTGGAAAATTATTTTTAAATTCACAGTGAACCATCTCATACATTTTACTTCTTTCTGTAATCAAAGCTTGAGCCATATTTCTGGGCATCTAAAGTAGAATGCATTTGGAATTTTAAATCTGCTGTGTTTAACTCTGCAAATATCAAAGAATGAAGAATCTTTATGAGAGGAAAAGGGCAGCTAAGCACTGTAGTAGCCTTCTCATTTGCTGGGTGACACTGAGTCACTGATGATGGTTCTTAGGGTATGGCAGAGTCACTGCAGAGGCTCTCATGAGTGATCCAGGCAGGAGCACAGGCTGGAGCCACTGCTGAGGGCAGATGCTTCCTGTTCCAGAGGCAGAACACATCTCTGGAGGCTTGCTATGTAAGGGTGGCACAGAGCTGCCAGAAAACGTAATAATTGCTGTGATTATGATTATAAGTGCCTTTTAATTGCTGTTGCATCATGCCAAATATCTTGGGAAGGAAAAAGTAGGGCCTTATGAATAGATGATTATAATATACAACTTTATAATACTTGGCTTTACCCTGAAGCTGAATGTTTCCTGCAAAGTATGGCAAATTCATGGTCAGCAGTAAACAGTTTAGGTGTCTAGTAACTTGAAATACATACAGTGCACCCTTGTTTAAGAAAACTTGTGTACATCTGAGTAATGGATAAATCAGAAAGTAATTATGTAACATGGAGACTTAGGATAATCATTTCAGGAATGTATTGGAAAATATGTCATATTAAAAAATGATCTGCTTTTTATTGTCCATTTCCAAAACAAAAAATAATCTTGAAGTTTACATAAAACTAAGCTTGGTTGAGAATGAAAATAGTTTCCTCAATTTCTAAATCTCCCTTCTAAATAGTAAAATACAAGTCTAATATAACATAGTAGAAGAGTTTTACTATAAACCATAGTTTATCACAAGACATAATTCACCCCACATAAAGAAGTAGAAAGCCCTTTGCTGAGAGGAAAAGCGGAGGAATTTAGTGATGATGTCACTAGGATGGGAATGTTGCCGCCAGAGTCCCTGAAAGCAGACCTAGCACCTCGTATCTCCTGGGCCTCGAGCAATCAAATCCCAACAAAAAACCCAGCTAGGTTGAGAGGGAATGAAAGAACATTCTGGCTGCTGCTCTGTTTCTGGGATCAAAATGGTGCTAAAGCAATGAAGCTGTGAGTAGAGGGAGTTTTCTTGATGGATGGAGCTGTAATAGTCTACATCCATGTCGGGGAATAGGAAGGGACCCAAGGTCAGAAGACAGAGGCTGCAGGGCAGGGTTTGGCAAACTGTGGTCTGCAGGCCAACTCCTGTTACAGCCTACCTTTTTATGGCCCTGAGATATAATTAAAAAAAAAATTTAAGGACTATAGAAAAGAAGAAGATGAAGTTGATGGAAGAGAGGGAAGAAAATGAGAGGAAAAGGAGGAAGGAGGAGGAGGAGGAGAACAATAATAAACAAGAAGAAAAGTATGTGACAGAGACTGCATGTGATCTGCAAAGTCTAAGGTATTTACTTTCTATCCCTGTATAGAAACAGTTTGCTAAGACCTGTTATAGAGCACAGGGACCTCATATCCACGGCAAATTGTAGTCACTGTAGACTTCGGCATCAGGAGCCAGGACAAGGCCAAAAGTCCAAGTGGGAGTAGGAACATCTAGGTGGATACCAGCAGAGTCCAGAGCAAACCAGGCACACCACTAAAGAGACCAGGAAAGCAGGAAGGAAAACTATGCCACAGAAGCTTCTCCTCATAAATCCACGAGGATAAATAAGGTTCATCCTGAATCCAGACATGTCTCAGAAAAGGGGAGAAGGAAGGAAAACTCCGATGGGAAAGGAGGAATGATTGGGAGTTTGAACTTTGAACTGAGTATCACATGTGGCTGAGTTAACCTGAAAAAGAAAGATAGTGTAAGTTTAAGGTTCTCTTTTTTTTTTTTGTATTTTTTTTTTAAGAGATGGGCCCTCACTCTGTTGCCCAGGCCTGTCTTGAACTCATGACTTCAGGGCTGGTCTCGAGCCCCTCACCTCAGCCTCCCAAAGTGCTAGTATTGCAGGCCTGAGCCACTGTGCCCAGCCCTAGCATATTTATCATTTTTTTTTTGGACACAGGGTTTCACTCTGTTGCCCAAGCCAGAATGCAGTGATGTGATCATAGCTCACTGCAGCCTTGAACTCCTGGGCTCAAATGATTCTCCTGCCTGAGCCTCCCAAGTAGCTAGGACTACAGGCATGTGCCACCATACCTGGCTAATTTTCTTATTTTTTGTAGAAGCAGGGTCTTCCTGTGTTGCCCAGGCTGGTCTTGAACTCCTGGGCTCAAGCAATCCTCCTGCCTCGGCCTCCCAAACTTGGGATTTCAGGCATGAGCCACTGCACTTGGCCAGGCTTCTTTTTCTGTTTTTTTTTTTTTTTTTTTTTTTTTTTAATTATTATACTTTAAGTTCTGGGATACGTGTGCAGAACATGCATGTTTGTTACATAGGTATACATGTGCCATGGTGGTTTGCTGCATCCATCAACCCGTCATCTATATTAAGTATTTATCCTAATGCTATCCCTCCCCTAGCCCTCCATCCCCCGAAGCAGGACCTGGTGTGTGATGTTCCCCTCCCTGTGTCCACACGTTCTCATTGTTCAACTCCCACTTATGAGTGAGAACATGTGGTGTTTGGTTTTCTGTTCCTGTGTTAGTTTGCTGAGAATGATGGTTTCAAGCTTCATCCATGTCCCTGCAAAGGACATGAACTCATCCTTTTTTATGGCTGCATAGTATTCCATGGTATATATGTGCCACATTTTCTTTGTCCAATGTCACTGGTCATCATTCGGGTTGGTTCCAAGTCTTTGCATTGTGAACAGTGCTGCAATAAACATACGTGTGTATGTGTCTCAGTAGAATGATTTATAATCCTTTCAGCATATACCCAGTAATGGGATTGCCGGGTCAAATGGTATTTCTAGTTCTAGAACCTTGAGGAATTGCCACACTGTCTTCCACAATGGTTGAACAGGCTTCTTAATTTGGGCATCTTACCTTGTTTTCTGGGATATTAGAACGGAACTCTGGGAGAATGGTTTCAGTTAGGATGAGCAAGTCCTGGAGATCCGTTGTGCTGCATGATGACAATAATTAATGTATTGTGTGACTGGAAATTGCTAAGAGCTTAGATCTGAAATGTTCTCATCACAAAAACTAAGTATGTGAGATGATGGATGCATTAATTAGCTTGATTTAAACATTTCACAATGTATACATATATCAAAATATTTTTGGGCTGGGTGCAGTGGTCCACGTCTGTAAACCAGCCCTTTGGGAGGCTGAGGCGGGTGGATCACCTGAGGTCAGGAGTTGGAGACCACCCTGGCCAACATGGTGAAACCCCGTCTCTACTAAAAATACAAAAAATTAGCCAGGCATGATAGCAGGTACCTGTAATCCCAACTACTCAGGAGGCTGAGGCAGGAGAATCACTTGAACCCAGAAGATGGAGGTTGTAGTGAGCCAAGATCATGAGACTGCACTCCAGCCTGGGCAGCAAGAGTAAAACTTCTGTCTCAAAAAATAAAATAAATTTATATATATATATATATATATACACACACATATAGATATGTGTATATATAGTTGTATACTGTGTATATATATGTATATATAATTTTTGTCAGTTATATCTTAATAAAACAAAAGAAAAATTGAAAACTTTTGAACTTAGAACTGAAGTTCCCAACCTTTTTGGCACTAGGGACCAGTTTCATGGAAGATAATTTTTCCACAGATAGATAGAGGGGTTGGGGAGAGAGGTGGTCGTTTTCAGGATGAAACTGTTCTACCTCAGATAATCAGCCATTAGATTCTCATAAGGAGCACACAGCCTAGATCTCTCGCATGAGCAGGGCACAATAGGGTTCCTGCTCCTATGAGAATCTAATGCTGCTGCTTATCTGACAGGAGGCGGAGCTCAGGAAATAATGCTGGCTCACCCACCACACCACTCACCTCATGCTGGGCGGCCCTGTTCCTAACAAGCCATGGACAGGTACCAGTCAGTCCGTGGCCTGGGGGTTGGGGACCCCTGCCTTAGTGTGATGTTTAGGTGTTTCCATTGTTTATACCTTGACAGAGACGCTGAGAAATTTTAAACAAAGTTGCAAGTTTTGAAGTCAAGGCTAAATGATAAATGTTAAGCAATAAAAAAGTTAAAATAATGAAAAATTTGAAAAAACTAAACTTATGAAAAAACAGATTTTGATTTCCCAAGATTCATTTTAACTATTATAAACAGTTGCTAAAATTGTTCTGAGTTTGGGAGCTAGAACATCTGTACTAGGAAGAGGACATTTAACTCTGTGATATTCGTAAAACATTTGTTTTCTCAACACCACCTCAGAAGTTTAAGGTATCACATGAATGGTCCTATCATGCATTACTAGGGTAAACCTGGCCAAATCTAATTAATATTTTTGTTTTTCATGAACATGTTTTAAATGTTCAGTATTAATGTCACTATGACTGAAATATGCATTATGGATCCTGAGTATTTTTAATATTCTCCTGCAGCACATACAGTGGTTTTGGTTGCATCCACTTAAGTCTCTAACTCAGTTTCCTGCAGCGGAGTTCATCCTGTGAAACAAGCTGCATGACTTAATGTCCCAAGACTCGCATAGCCCAAAACATATTGAGGTCCCCACTCAGTCTAATTCAAGTTCTTACCTAAAGCCATCTGTAATTTATTTCTGGGATACATTGATATCTTTGAGATTAATAACTTGGTAGGTCTTACCTAGTAAGGATTAAAGCTCTAATACTTAGAAGATCACAGAAAAGAAACACACTGACATTGGCTTGTCTATTGCATATTGGTCTTTTTTATTAATTAATAGGTGTTATTTTTTAAGAAGAGTTTTAGATTTACATGAAAATTGAGCAGATAGAGAGTTCCCATGTACCTCCCCACAATTCCCCACATTATTAACATCTTACATTATGACAGTAGATTTGTTATAATGAATAAGTCAAATAGACACATTATTTATTAACTAAACTCCACAGCCTATTTTTTATTTCCTTAGAGTTTCCCTAATGTCTTTTTTTCTGCTCTAGAATACCACATTATATTTAATCATCATGTCTCCTTAAGCTCCTCTTGGCTATGAAAGTTTTTCGGATTTTCTTATTTTTGACGACTTTGATGAGTTTAAGGAGTACTGATCAGGTATAGTGTGAGGTGAGCGTGATGACCACTGCACCATGGAAACCCCTAAGGTCAGGTATATTGTAGAATGAGCCTCTAGGAGTTTGTTTTGCTCACAATTACACTGAAGTTATGGTTCTAGGGGAGGAAGCTTACAGAGATAATATGGCTCTTTTTGTTTCGGTATGGATAGACTATTTTTTTGAGCAGTTTTAGGGTCACAGAAAAACTTAAGAGATTTCTCATGTCCTCCCTGCCCCACACATGCATAGCTTCCCCATTATCAATGCCCCCTAACAGAGTGGCACATTTGTTACAATTGAACCTACATTGACACGTGCATTACCACTCAAAGTCCCTAGTTTACATTAGGGTTTACTCTTGGCATTATACATTTTGTGGGTTTTGACAAATGTGTAATGATATGTATCCACCATTATAGTATCATACGGAGTACTCGCACTTCACTAAAAATTCACTCTTCTCCAGCTATTCCTCCTTCCCTCTCCCTAACCCCTGGCAACCACGAATCTTTTTTCTCTCTTCATAGTTTTGTCGTTTCCAAAATATCCTATAGTCAGAAGCATACAGTATGTATCCTTTTCAGATAGTCTTCTTTCAGTCAGTAATATGAATTTAAATTTTTTCTGTGTTTTTTCATGGCTTGATAACTTATTTCCCTTCAGTGCTGAATAATATTCCATTTCATATTCTAAATGTACTACAGTTTACTTAACCATTCACCTATGGAAGGACATCGTGATGGTATTCCAAGCTTTGGCATTTAAGAATAAAGTTGTTATAAACATTCGTGTGTAGGTTTTTGTTGGACAAAGAGTTTTTCCAACTCTTTGGGGTAAATAGCAGGGAGTTGACTGCTGTCTTCCACAGTGGCTTTACCATTTTGCATTCCCACCAGCAATGACTAAAAGAAGTTCCTGTTGCTCCACATCCTTGCCCACATTTGGTGTTGCCAGTGTTCTGGATTTTGGCCATCCTAATAGGTATGTAGTGATTATCTCTAAAATGCCATTTTCATGTTCAGCCCACACATAAGGAGAGATGAGTTATTCTCTCCGACTTTAGGGTGAAAAATCTACATAATTTATATCTAACACTTCTGCATAAGAGAATTATCTCTCCTTTTCCATTTATTTATTTATTTACTTCAGTATGAACTCATGAATATTTATTTTACACTCTCAGTTATAATCCAATACTATTTTTCATTTTATTACTCAAACTGTTCCCACTTCGGCCTTTTGGAGCCCTTTCATTTGGCCTTTGTACCCTCTTGACATACCCACATCAATAATATTTTGTTGTTTTTGTTGTCACCGTTTTTGACAAGTCCTTACTTTTTGGCATTACTGGATCCCCCGTTCTCCTCTTGCGTATGTCCTCCCAGACCTAGAATCAGTAGTTTCTTCAAGCTTCCCTGGTTCCTTTTATCTCAAAATCATATTGAAAACAGAGATCTGTCTGGGAGTTGAATGTGTTTATTGCTATGGGGGTATCACTTCCTTTTGACCCTCTCAGCTGACAGAACAGAAACGTATACATATATATTTGATAATTCCTATATGTGTACATACCTATAAATATTTCTATGTGTAACCATCTGTATCCATATTAAACATAAGTTCTTACGATATCTCCAATTCTAATCCATTACCACATGCGTGGATCATTCTAACCTCCTACCCTTGCTTATCCGTAAACTCCAACTCCAACAGTGAGAAATTTGACTCCTACCATCTGCCATCCATTTACTGATTTGTTCAAATCCAGTAAACAAGTATAGCATGATCAGAATTGTTAACTTGCAATCGCAAAGGAAATAGCTTTATCAACTAGAGTACAACGTTTCCATTCATTTCCAGAGTTACTTAAGTCATCACCTCTTCCCTACACCCTCTTCAGTGAAGTTGCTTCATACAGTTGTAACAGAATTAGATTCTCTTGTCATGGTCTGTCTTCCTTTTAGGGATCCTTCAACCTCTATTACATGATTTTTTAAAAATGTGCATACATCACTCTGTGTTGTACAATTCTATGGGTTTTGACAAATGCATAATGTCATAGATCTATCATTACAGCATCATACAGAATAGTTTCACCATAATAAAATTCCCCTCTTCTTCACCTATTCGTCCCTTCCCTTTCCCAGAACCCCTGGAATCATGGATCCTTTTGCTATCTATCTTTATAGTTTTGTCTTTTCCTAAAGGTCATGTAATTGGAATCATACAGTATATAAAATTTCAAATAGAGCTGTTTCACTTAGAATCATGCTTTTAGAATTCTTCTACATCTTTTCATGGCTTGATCTCTAATTTCTTTTCATCACTGAATAATATTCCATTGTATGGATGTACTATAGTTTATCTGTTCACCTAATGAATACATCTCGGTTACATCTAGGTTTGGGTGATTATAAATAAAGCTACTATAAATATTAGTGGGCTGGTTTTTGTGTGAACATATGTTTTCAATAAAATTGTATAAGTACTTGGGAGCACAACTGTATGGTAAGACTATGTTTAGATTTTCTAGAAGCTCTCAAACTGTCATCCAAACTTGCTGCACCATTTTGCTTCCACACAAGCGAAGAATGACAGCTCCCGTTGCTCTACATTCTTGCCGGCAATTGGTATTGTCAGTTTTTGTTAATGTTAGCCATTTTAATAGCCTAATTCTAATAGTGGTAACTCATTTTCGCTTTAATCTGCAATTCCCTAATGACAAATGATATTGAGCATCTTTTCATATGCTTATTTGCCATCTGTATATCTTCTTTTGTGAGGTGTCTGTTCAAATCTTTTTCCAAGTTTTAATTGGGTGTTTGTTTCCTTCTTGTTGAGTTTTAAGAATTCTCTGTATATTTTGGATATGAATCCTTTATTAGATATGTGTTTTGCAAATATTTACTGTCAGTTTGTGAGTTGTCTTTAATTTTTCTTAACAAATGTCTTTCACGTGGCAGAATTTTATATTTTAATAAAGTATAATTTATCTATTTTTAAAAGGTTGGTGTTGTATATAAAAACTCAAGCCCAATGTTGCTTAGATTTTCTCCTGTGTTACTCTCTGGATGTTTTATAGTTTTGCATTTTACATTTAGAAGAGTGATCCATTCTTAGTTATTATTAATGGAAGGTATAAGGTCTGTATTTAGGGTTTTTTTTTATTTTGCATAAGGATGCCCAGTTGTTCCAGTAAGATTTGTTGAAAAAAAAAAAACTCTTTTTTTCTATTAAATTTGCCATTGCTCTTTTGTCAAAGATCAGTTGACTATATTTTTGTATCTATTTCTAGGCTCTTCAGTCTGTTCCATTAATCTATCTGTTCTTTTGCCAATACTATACTATCTATCTATCTTGATTAATGTAGCTTTATACTAAGTTCCAAAGTTGCATACTGTCAGTCCTCTGATTTTATTTTTCTTCATCAATTTGCATCTTCTATTCTGGGTCTTTTTATGTCTTCATACAAACTTTAGAATTAGTTTGTTAATATCAAAAAATAACTTGCTGGGATTTTGATTGGAATTGTGTTGAATCTACAGATTATATTGGGATAATTGACATCTTAACAACTCTAGTCTTCAGGTCCATGAACATAGACTATGTCTCTAGTTATTTAAATTTTCTTTCTTTCTCCAGAGTTTGATCATTTTACACATACTGATTCTATAAATATTTTGTTAGATTTTTTGTGCTAGTGTAAGTTGTATTGTGGTTTTAATTTGAAGTTTCCAATTGTTTATTGTGAGTATATGGGAAATCCATTGATTTTTCTGTATTATCACATCTTGTGACTTTATTATAATTACTTAGTTTCAGGAGTACTTTTTGTTAATTCTTTGGGACTTTCCGAATAGACAATCATGTTATCTGCAAACAAAGATAGCTTTATTTCTTTCTTCTCCATCTGTGTATAGATTACATCAACTGACTTTCAAATGTTGAACTAGATTTGCGTACTTGCAGTAAATCCCATTTGGTTGTGGTGTATAATTATTTTAATATATTGTTGAATATGATTTGCTAATATTTTGTTGAGGATTTTTGCATTCGTCTTCAATTTTCTTTTCTTATAATGTCTTTATCTAGTTTTGGTAGTTAAGCGAATGCTGGCCTCATAAAATGAGTTAAATATTTCGTCTGCTTCAAATTTCTGGGAGAAATTATAGGGTGTTAGTATCATTTCATTCTTAAATGTTTGGTAGAATTCACCAGTGAGACTGTGTAGGCCTGGTGTTTTCTTCTTTGGAGGATTATTAACTAACTATTGATTCCATTTCTTTAATATATGCATATTGAGATTACATATTTTACTTGTGTGAGTTTTAGCACATCATGTCTTTCAAGGACTTTCAACCGAGGTATCAAATTTGTGGGTGTAGAATTGTTTGTAATATCCTTTATTATCCTTTTAATGTCTGTGGGATCATTTGTGATGGCCCCTATTTCATTTCTGATACCAATATTTTATGTCTTCTCTATTTTATTTTTGATTAGCTTGTGTAGAGTATTAATTTTGTTGATCTCCTTAAAGAACCAGCTTTTTAAAATTGTGGTCAAAACACGAGATTTACCTTATATGATGACAGATACAATGCTGTACAACAGATGTCTAGAGATTATTTATCTTGCTTGACTAAAATTTTATGTCTGTTCATTAGCAACTTCCCATTTCTCCCTCCCTCCGGCTCTTGGCAACCACCATTCTATTCTTTGTTTCTATGAGTTTGACTATTTTAGATATCTCATATAAGTGGAATTATGCAGCATTTGTCTATGACTGGCTTATTTTACTTAGCATAATGTTCTCAAGTTTCATTCACGTTATCATATGTTGCAGCTTTTCCTTCTTTTTTTCAAGGCTAAATAGAATTCCATTATATGCATAGAACATATTTTCTTTGTCCATTCACTTTATATGGACATTTACATTCACCTTTATATGGACATTTAGGTTGTTTCCACATTTTGACTACTGTGAATGCTGCTGCTCTGGAGAGCATCTGTTTTGCTGTTTATTGCAGCAGTATTAACAATAATAATAAAAGAGATAAATAATATCTCTTTCAGTTACTGATTTCAATTCTTTAAAATAAATACCCAGAAGTGGGATTGCTGGATCTTATGGAAGTTCTATTTTTAACTTTCTTGGAAACCTTCATTCTGTTTTCTACTGTGGCTGCACCATTTTGTATTCTCATCACCAGTGTGAAAATGTCCCAATTTCTCCACATCCTCACCAACACTTTTATTTTTTTAGGTACATAGTAGGTGTATATATTTGTTTTTTTTTTTAAGAAATAATAGCCATCCTAACAGGTATAAGGTGATAGCTCATCATGGTTTTAATTTGCATTTCCCCAATGGCTTAGTGATATCAAACATCTTTTCATATACCTAGTGACCATTTGTATCTTATTTGAAAAAATGTCTCCTCAAGTCCTTAGCCCACTTTTTAATCATCTCATTAGGTTGATTTTTGTCTATTGAGTGAGTTATAGGAGTTCATTATATATTTTGGAGATTAACCCCTATCAGGCATTTGGCTTGCAAGTATTTTCTCATTTCATATGTCGCTTTTTTTTCTGCAAGAGTTGGAAGTTCCACGGTGGCTTCTTCACTCACACATGTGGTGCCTCCACTGGGATGCATGGAAACCCTGGGCCCAGCTGAGCAGTCCATGCTAATATTTCTACCTACCTCCCTTCCACCTCTCCGTGGGGTCTTTTGAGCAGCACAGCCAGATATCTTTATATGGTGAATCAAGTTTGCCTTAGTGAGTGTTCCAAAAGAACAAGTCCCAGTGTCCAAGGTTTATCAAACTTTTGTTCATGTCACACTTGCTAATGTCTCATTGACTACAGCGAATCATGCAGCCAAGGGCAAGACAATATGGGAATGGGATACACAAAGGAATGAATATCTATAATAGCAGTCTAGCACACTTAGTATGTCATTAAAAGTAATGTCATTACTTCTAAAAAAAATTTAGTATGTCATTACTTTTAATGACATACTAAATGTTGATGAAGATGTGGAGCTACCAAAACTCTCATAAATTGCTAATAGGAGTGTAAATTGGTACGGTTCTGTAGGGAAACATTGGGTGGAATCCACTAAAGCTAAATATATACTTACTTATGACCTAGCAGTTCTGCTCCCAGCAGAATTGAGTAATCACATTCACAAAAAGACTTACTTATGTGAGAATCTTCCTTGATTTATTCATAAAATCCCAAAACTGGAAACATCCCAAACGTATGTCAACAGGATAATGGATAATAAATTGTGGAATAGTCATGCAGTGGGATGATACATGGCAATAAAAAAACAAAACCTCACTTCAGCCTAGATGACTCTCACAGACATTACGTTGAGCAAAAGAAGCCAGACACAAAAGAGCACACACTATCCCCATTTATAGAATGACCAACTGCTCTCGTTTTTGCACTGAGAAATCCACATCCCAGAAACCCCTCAGCTCCAGGCAAACCACAATGGCTAGTCATGCTAAATTCATACAGAGAGAGTTTAAGAAGAGGCATAATTAATTAATCCACGTTTATAGAAGTAGACTAGAGGGTACCTCTTGGGTGCATTTTGAATAAAAAAAGGGCAAGAAGGAACTTCCTGCAATGTGAAAATACTCTAACTCTTGAACAAGATGGTGACTACTTGAGCGTATACACATGTAGAAATTCACTCATACATTTAAGACTAGTGCAGTTTATAGACTTTATTAGATGAACATTATACCTCAAAACAAGTTTTAAAATAAAAAAAAACAAGCAGAAAACATGTTTGTAACTTACTGGCTCTGTGACCTTGGCAATTTTGTAAAACCCTCTGAGCTTAGCTTTCTCACATGTAAAGTGAAGATAATGATAATGGGTAATTCCCATGGCCCTTGTGAGATTAAATTAAAAGGATTAAATTTTATTTATAAAGCACCTAGCATATATTTGACACTCAGTTAATATTGGGTCACATCTCTGCAAATCTGATGGGAAATGTCTTACCTAAGGGAAGAATTTCTGTTTCTGGAATTTCACTCCCTAGAACTTTCCATGCTTGAGTCATGCATTAGCTTGTGACAAGTTATTTTATTTAACTCTCCCTCTTGGCAATCACTACCTGTGATGACACACAAAGCGGGAAACTACATCCCAGCAGCTACAAATAATAGCAAGCAATCTTTTCAACTATTTGCCTTGAGGAAAGGATAAAAAGTTATTGAGTCGTGAGTGCAGTTTGCCACGTCACGATGTATTTCCCACTGTTTTCTTAGGCTATTTTCTTTGCCTCCTTTAAGATATTTTCTGGAAACTTTTGCTGAACAGTAGCCAATTGGAGCGAAAGCTTCTGTAACCATCCTCTTGCTGAAAGTAACTTGGAGATCTCATTGTGCCACGTGGAAGACAGCAGACTCCCTACTTCTCTTCCCTTAGGTCACAATGGCCTATAGGATATTGCTTTTAGAAGCAATGCTATAAGGAACCCTTCTTCTTGCACCACTAGGAGGTAAGCCAATTCTAAGTGCTAGGCAGCATGTTTTTGTGCTTGTAGGTCCAGAACTGTGCAGACCCATTTCATTCACTTGCCTTTATGGAATACAATGTTCAGGTTTCTTTTAGGTTAACTCCCTGAGCATCCAGAAAGTCTACAGTTTTTGACTAAGAATTCTTGTGACTTTGGGAGGCAGCTCGGCAGAGGTCCAAGAATACTACATATGCCTGTCTTCCTGTGCAGCACCAAGTTCTATTTAATTCTTCATTTGCCTCCCTTTACATAATGTCTGGGAAACGTTCACATTATAAGCAAATATATGGAAGCATATTCTTTAACTACAAAACTCTTTTGAGTGGCACTTTGTGAGAATTAGAATTATACAGAGATTTGAGTTTAAGAAATATGTTCCTATATGTTGTTTACAGTGAGGATCATTCTAATTTCCATGAAAAAAATAAAAATGAAACCTGAATTTGAATCCAGCTCCACTCTATAAAGCTGTGCAGCCTAGAATGAATTACCTAACTTGCTGCGTCTGAAAACTGGGGATACTAAATAATACCCATGCCTCTAGATTATTGTAAAGAAGTCATAGGAGGTTAGTACAACATCACCTCCATAGTAAGTGCTTCATAGGTGAAAGGTTTGTGCCTTCATCCTCATTCAAACAGCTTCTCAAGGCTGAGGAGGTCCACCTGGAGACCAGAAAGGGAGGACAGAAATCAGAATGATAATATCTGTACCTCATCCACACAAACCAGTTCAGACACATTCAAAGTTCTTCAGCCCAGGGTAATGTTTCACCTCCCTTCTGCATTTTGCTTATAGCTCATTGCTCACCATTGGGAAGTGTTCTGTATATTGAGTACATACATGATAAGCCCTTCAGAAATGTCAAATAACAAAGCCATTAGTTGCCTCAAGAAATTAGCTGATCCTTGTCTGCTTGTTTCTCAGAAAATCAGTAATTTTTTTTGCCAGGTTTTTGAAATAAAGGAACTGAGTCTTACAGAGCATTGAAGATTTTAAGGCATGTACCGTTTTTCCCTTTTCTTCTGCCTTTGTATCCACATGTCTCAAAGAAATTCAGCACAGATTAGAGATACTGGCCCAGAGCAAGAATGGCTTGTACCTTATGGTGAAAAGAATTTCTAATTAATTTATTTCATATGAAGACTTAGCCACATATTTTGTGATTTTTTTGAATAGTTTGAATTCCATTTGCAGCATTTAGTCTACTGATTTGATGCTGGCAATGATATAAAAATTTAGCTTTATTGAAACATGTTGCTTGAATTTAAAGCATACTGGGGTATTTATGGCCTCTGTTAACTCATTTTTTAAAACACCCACTAGTAGAATGACTTCACTGGTCAGCATAATTGCTCGGCTCTCTCCCTCTCTGAGGGTTGGGAGGGAAGTGGATGGTTTAGAGCTTAGAAGTAGACTTAGTAATATGATTTCACGAAGTCAGAATCGCCAATTCCTCCCCTCCATGTCCTCCATGATGCCTGGCATTCTAAACAGAAAAGCTACTCCTTCATTAAGGCTTTATTTCTCGTTTTATTATTTTTTAAAAGCAAATCCCTTTGATTGGCACCACTGTTCTATTCCTGGGCCCTGGTGTGCCCTCGTCTCAGTGATATTAAATGTCAGGAGAGGCCGGGCACGGTGGCTCACGTCTGTAATCCCAGCACTTTGGGAGGCTGAGGCGGGCAAATCATAAGGTCAGGAGATAGAGGCTATCCTAGCCGACATGGTGAAACCCCATCTCTACTAAAAATACAAAAATTGGCCGTGCATGATGGTGCGTGCCTGTAGTCCCAGCTACTCAGGAGGCTGAGGCAGGAGAATCGCTTGAACCCAGGAGGTGGAGGCTACAGTGAGCCGAGATTGTGCCACTGCACTCCAGCCTGGGTGACAGAGCAAGACTTAAATAAATGTCAGGAGAGCAATCCGAGGTGAATCTGCCGATAGCACGCTGAAAACCTGATCAGTGCCTCTCGGGGAGACTGAGCAATTAGCCCTCTCCCAGCCTGGACTCCTGGGTTTCCTGGTTTTCTTTCTAAGCAACAGTTCCAAACTTTACCCAGTAACTCTCTCTGTCTAACCCAGGAAGGGGTCAATCTTGTTGTTATATTCTTCCCTTTCATGACTTGCTTAGAAGCACAAATCTGGCCAAAACCGCTCTCCAGGCCTTTGCCCAAAGAATGTCCCTGACTCCAGTTACTATTTTTGTTTTTCTCCCCATAATAACACTGCTACCATAAATTAGGGGCCTAACTACTATAGCTCAGTTAATGAACTATGCACAATCCAGATGTAAGCAAAACCTTTACCTCTATTTGGTCAGGTTCCTATTACTTGCATATGATTACAAGGATGCAAACTGTTCCATCTTCCCACATGTTCTATTTCCTTGATTGATCTCTCTCCTTCCTGGAGGTTTTATCATCTGCATAGTTTTACTGGAATGTACTAATTTCTTTGTTTCCTCCAGACATGGTGCTTTGCCCTTTCTCCTATGCAGTAGATCCCCTCTGGTTGGTAGTTCTCACACATTCTCTTCTAGCAACCTGTGACTTTAAGGTCATCACTAGTCTTAATGTAAATGTACACACTTAAATGTATATGGAGATCTGAGAACAGATTTGGCATTATCACTACCTTGTTATGACTTAGGGACTGACTAAGTCCAGTATTATGGCTTCAGAGGCTGAAGCTGGAGTGACAATTGTGATCTGAGACAAAGGCTAAAGCATGAACATACTGAAAAATCAGTTAGGATTCCAGAAGATGGATCCTGAGAGTCTAGAGAAGTTCTACCCGATGGAAGTTTCTGGAAAATGGAAATGTTCTATAATATTGTGTGTTGTAGCCCCTAGCCACATGTGGCTACCAAGCACTTGAAATGTGACTAGTGCAACTGAAATACAGAATGTTAAATCTTATTTTCTTTTAGTTAATTTTAATTTAAGTAGCCACAGGTGAGTAGTGGCTATTCTATTGGACAGTTTAGAGGGAACTGTACATATTCTAAGGGGGGAGGAGGGAATGCTAAATCCTAGATATAGACCCTGTAGTAGGGAACCAAAAGGACATTATACTCAAAGTCAAGCTGGACAACAGTAAAAGAGAATGGACAAGAGGTCACTCCAAGCATCCTTCTAGAAAACTAGCCTCACTACTTGCCTTGTTGGACAGGTTGAGTTGTGCTCAGAACTTTATAAATGAGCCCTGTACCAAAGATATCTAGATGATCCTTTTGGGCTCCAACTTTCCTTCTTTAAGAGATCAGTGAGATTTCTCTGAAAGGTGGCCCAAAGCTCAAACACCATAGCGATCAGCAATAAAGCTTTAACTTTTGAAAGTCAACTATATAGCTTTGATTTCAATTATTATTTATTATTTAAAAGAGTTTCAGTTAAATATTTAATGTTTCCAAAGAATCTACATGGATTGTTATTGAAAAAATGTTCCTCATCCTTTAGAGATCTCAGGGCACTTGTTTTAAATAAAATATCTAGAAATAGCCGTAATAAAATTAGCTTAAGGATGGGGTCAGATAGGGCCTCAAACAATCAAAGGCAGGCTAGAAACTGGCAGCTTGCATTTCTAGGCTGTATAAGTTTCCAGGAGAGTAGCAGCCTTTATCATCCTGTACTGTAGCATAAATCAGAATCTACTCAAGAATGTTTAAGAAGGAAAATAATATATTATTTGTTCACTTAGGTAATAAATATTTAACATGTCCAGCACCATTCTTGGAGCTGGGTATAAAGGAGTTACAAAATAGATGTATCCCCTGCCCTCAAGGAGGGAGACAAGATGATTAACAAATATGCAACTAATAAATACATATAATGTGTCAGAAATTGATTAATGCAATAGAAAGTGTCAAAATAGAACAAAAAAATCATGAACTGAGTGCTGGATTGTAGGGGGATTATTGCTATATTACACTGGGTGTTCAGGGAAAGCATCATGATAAGACAATGTTTGATCATAGACTGGGGAAAAAAGTGAGCCATATGTATATTGGAGGAAGACCTTTAAGACTGAGGAAGCAACAAGCCCAAAGGCCCTAAGGGGAGAGCCAAATGCCATGTTCAAGGAATACTGAAGATTATTCTGGGGAAAACTGGGGCAGAAGATCTGGGGGAGTGTTAGATCTTAGAAAGGTAATGGGAGCCAGATCATGTTGGGCCTTGAAGGCTGTTATAAACATCTTTGATGCTGAAAAGTGTTATTCAAAACTGTGAGATCAGATGCAATCACCTGGGACAGTTTGGGCACTCCACACACTTACATATCAGAAAAATGAGGAAGAATCCACAAAAGAGACTTAGAAAGATGGGATAATCCCTAGGAGCAGGAGAATAATGTGCTGGAAGGCAAGTGAGAAATGTTTCAACAGGAAGAAGTTATCAATGTAAGTGCTGTTAATAGGTCAAGTAACATGAGGGATATGAACTACTGTTGTATTTGCAAGGTGAAAGCCTTGGTGATTGATAGAGTAGTTTGGAGATGATAGGTGAGAAAAAAGGAATTCTTGCAGTAGCTTAAGTGATAATGGAAGAGGGAGTGAGGAGATAGTGAATGAGGAGACTCTTCCACAGAGTTTTGTTTTAAAAGGAAAGATAATGGTCATGGGAGGCCATGGGACTAGAGGTGGACTTGTAAAGCTGGCAGAAATTGTACTATATTTGTGTCTCAATGGAAATGATAGAGCAGAGAAGAAACTGTGATAACCTAGGAGAGTGAGGGTAATTGCTGAAGAATATGCTTTTGATGAAGTGAGAGGAGGTGGGATCAGGTACACAGCTGGAGGAACTGGCCTTAGACAGGAGCACAAACTGGTACCAATACAAACAAACAGAACAGAAGGCAAGCACATGGGGGTATAGGTGCAGGTAGGCAGGTAGATGTTGGGATGGTAGTGTGTGGAAGCCCTTTTTTATATTTACATTTTCCCAGTGAAATATAATGCAGGGTGATCAACTGCTGAAAGAGAGACACTGGACATTCAAGAGAGAAAAGAAGATGTAAACTAGATGTCTAAAAGGGTGAATGAGTAAAAGTCATCTTTGTGGATGGAATTAAAGGAACCAAGGGAAGGACGCTTCCAGCCAAGAGAACTACATTGAGTGTCTCAAGTGTGGCTGGTGTCCTGGCAGGGAAGGTGTGTGTATGAGATGGGATTGGTGGAGAACATGGTGGAAGGTGAGGTTAGAGGGGGAGACTGAAGCCTGACTATGAAGTGTACACCTTTAAGATTTTTTTTTTTAATATTCTGCAGGTGAGGAATTGTCAAAGTGTTTGTCCATTGGCTTGATATTTCAAGACCCCTTTATTCAAATCATGCACAGGGTGTCTAACTATACTGGAGCTTCCTTGGCTAAACTAAGAGACAGGAGAAAATAAATTCCCACCCTTTCCCCCTTGTTGGTCTGTGAGGCAGCTGTGTGGACTCCTGTGGTTCCAACAGTTTGAACTGTGCTGACAGAAGGTGGCCAAAGTACCATCAACTGGGAATACTATGATTATTTCATGCTTTAAGATGATCACTTTTGACAGGTGTATGGAGTAGGAATTGAAACTGGAAGAATCTTGGGAAGGAGAGACAAATTGGAAGCCCAGTATAAGTGGCTTACTACTGACAGGACAATAAGGGCATGCAGGGACTAGAACGGCAGGGATGGGGGGGTGGGGAAGACAAATAAGGCTATTGTGATGACTGGATTTAGGGAGAGAAGGAGAAAGAACAGTCAATACTTTGTATTCATGAGGTGGTAATAGGCAATTCAGGACATTCAGATAATAAGTTAGTTTCTGTGTAACTTCAGTTTGTAGTATTGGAAAGATATTTAGATAGAAGCATTCAATATATAGGGAAAGTGGGCCTAAAGTCAAGGAGAGAAGTGGAACTAAAGATGTAGATGCAGAGATATTGGCAGCTGATACCACAGATATGGACAGGCTGGACTCACTCAGGAAAACAGGAAGAGGGAGAGGAAAAGGCAGCAAGGACAGAACTGGAGAGCGTGCAGCATTTTGAGAGGCTCAGACAGAGAAGAATCAGCTTCTGTGACTCAGGCACAGTCAGAGAAATTGGAGGAGACCCAGTTATTGTTCATCCTATAATTTTCCCATCATTCATTCTGCTCATGCCCATCTCCACACCCCTGAAGAGGAAGTGTACTCACTTAAGCCAACAGATGCTTACCAGTCATGACACCATATCTGAGCAGAAGCTTTAATTGTTGTGCAGGCAATGTCTGTTTCTTTTGTTCTTATCATCCACCGTGACAGCAGGATGGGCCAGATGGTGGCTGATCCTTCATCATGGGTTCCAAAATGAGAAGACACATGGATCCCTGCCAAGGCTATAGCCAATCTGCAGGTCCCATGAAATGTGAACAAGAAATAAATATTGGGTTTTGAAAGCCATTGATTTGGGGTTTGTTTGTAGCTGCAACAAAAGCTGACTAACACTCTAATATTAAGGGAGTTGCGGGAAAAAGAGTAAAGGAGAAGGGGGTGTCAAATACTGCAGGGATGACAATAGCATGGGAATTGAAAAGAAGCAACTGACTTTGGTAAGCCCCAAGAGTGTGAACAGCAGCACACACCTGTATGAATCCAGGATCAGGGCTTACCTTGGGCTAGACAATACAGCTTATTTTGGACACTCCCTGTCTTTTGGTTACCTGACCTTTCCCATGTATTTTCCCATCTTAGTATCTCCTGGTATCCCTCAAAAACAGAATCCTTGTTATGTAGTTGGCTGTCCTTTGTATGAGGGTCTCAGATTCAAGAGACTTTGAGACTAAAAGATGTTTAGACTCTGTGAAAAGAGTGAGTGGATACGGGTGCCTCTAATCGCACAGCTGCCTACCCAGAAAAACTTCTGTCCTTGGTAGAATTCCTTATTATTACCTTGGCTTCAAGTGGTCTTTTTCATATCTGTTTAAAATTGTACAAGATCAAAAGGGTTATCCAAGAGCTATAGATTCTGCCTAGCCACATATAACAAAAGAGCACTCAGCAAGGCATGCAACTTGGTCAGTCCCTGGTGACCATGTGCAGAGGACAGTGGCTGTGAGCTTCATCTTTAGGCTTCATATCCAGGCTCAGCAAATTCTTAGATGTGTGAACTTGGACAGTTGTTTAACTCTCTCTACCTTAGTTTCCTTTTTTATAATGTGGAAAACGAATAATATCTTTTGCAGAGTTTGACAGTGTTTAAATCAGAAAATGCTGAAGAAGTACTTAGAGTGATGAGTACATAGCCTCAATAAATGTTAGTCATGAGTATATGTATAATGCTATTCATATTACTACTCTGTTTCTTAAGTTTACTTTTATATGTAATAGAAGTCACAACTTAACCCTTAACTGGGATTTAGATATGATTGTACATCAACTAGCAGGGCTGCTGCCAGGAGTCCATTTGAATGAGGGTTTTTTGTTGTTGTTGTTTTTGAAACGGAGTCTCGCTGTGTCGCCCAGGCTGGAGTGCAGTGGCACAATCTCGGCTCACTGCAAGCTCCACCTCCCAGGTTTGTGCCATTCTCCTGCCTCAGGCTCCCTAGTAGCTGGGACTACAGGTGCCCGCCACGACGCCCGGCTAATTTTTTGTATTTTTAGTAGAGACAGGGTTTCACCGTGTTAGGATGGTCTCGATCTCCTGACCTCGTGATCCACCCGCCTCAGCCACCCAAAGTGCTGGGATTACAAGCGTGAGCCACCGCGCCTGGCCGTTTTTTTGGTTTTTTTTTTTTTTTTTTTTTGAGACGGAGTCTCACTCTGTCTGCCAGGCTGGAGTGCAGTGGCATGATCTGAATGAGGGTTTTTAGTGAAAGGAGGGTTAGAGCGCTTTCTCCTCTGCTGACAAGTGGACTAAAAGAGAGCTTGGAGTGGGTCCCCTTCCTGGGTCTCCATCTCACAGTTGATAGGATCCCCTTCTTGGCCCAGCCAAGTCCAGCTGATTCAATTCTAAGAACTGAGAACTGAAATCTAATCTATGGAAAGAGGGGCTATATTTCTCATGCGGCACTATTTTTACAGGGATTCTTCTGGATAGGAGGGTAAAACAGCATTGTTCACTCGAGAACCTGAGAATTGGGGAGGCTTTCTCATTCCTTCCATATGGAGCAGCAGCTCCAAACTAGAGATGATTCTGATCGTTTGTTTCACACTGTCACCTCGAGGCACTTGGACAGCTCCTAAAGACAGCATCTTTGCCAAGAACGCCAGATTCCATGGTGACACTGGGGCTGTAGCCATGAGACATGCATACACCAGGTGGGTTCTTGGGCAATGAACTTCAGTGATGAGATTAAAGCAGAAGAGTCTGAAAACATCACTTGAGAATTCCTACATGACTCTTCAGAGATTCCCAGAGAGAATTTTCTGAGATACGGGAAGCATGTTAGGAGCTGTGGCTAAGAATGAGCAAATCATGGATAAGTATTATGAATTGGCCACATTTTAATTCCTAGTGTGGTGTAGCCTGAGACCAGAGAGGACACAGGCTTGGAGTTATGTAGTTGAAAATGGGGCTGCTCTTACAAGACAGCATATACCCTCCTGGTAAATTGATCAGATTCTTCATGTCCTCAAATTTCCTCCACCTCCCCCAGCATATGTGTGAAATTCCACATTACTTGCAGTTTTACATCCCTTCATTTCTGGGATTCAAAATCCATTTTTTGTAGAAAAAAAATGTAACTTTTATTAGAAGTAGTGCTGAGTTTATGAAGATAATACAAGGCTCTCTTTTTCAAGACAGACAGCAAGTGTGAAGAGCATGAGGATATAAATTTATGAAATAAGTTGGGGAGGGGCTAATAGTGGAAATTATGGAAAGGTGGGAAAGTCACAGAGTAAAGGTTGAAAGCATAAAGGTTGTGACATGGAGACAATTTTTGTCAACTTCACAGCTCTGATTAGGCTCTATACTAACACTCAATTTAACAAAGTAGAACTATGCATTCTCTTACCAATTCACTACAGAGGTGGTCTTTCATTCAAGCACTGAGCATGTCCTAAAGATTGTGTCTGTGTGTGTTACATAACACAATACTAGCTGCTGTTCCAGCTAAAGCTTAAAATTTCAGTGGTTCAATGCAACAGAGTAGAGGGTGGGGGTTGTGTGTTGGACTTGGCCATGCTTAGCTTTTGACTTTCAAGGTTGCCCTGGGTGTGGATACAAAGATTCACCACCTCATCACCCTTCAAAAAAAATACTTGCTGCCCCAGCTGTAGGGCATGACTTCAGATGTCATCCCCTTTCAGGATTGCTTCTACTATAGAGAGCTGCCATACCTGTGGTCACTTTCTAGAGTGGCCCACAACTAGAGACTAGTAAGCTCAGCTTTGATGGGCTGTTTTAGCTCTTGAGTGCCCATGGGGTCATCCAAGCCTACTATCAGGCCTGCTTCACAGCCCGACTTGTTCCTCTGCCCAATCCTGCTTTTCCTCTCCCTCCCATGGGTATTTATCCCAACACACTCCCTAATAAAAATCTGGCTCAGAGTCTAACCTCCATTTCAGAGTCTGCTTACAACATAATGCAACCTAAGAAACTCTGAGAATTAATTAGTAGCTGGTAATGGGAGAACGCAGAGGAGGTCACTCATGGACAGTTTTGATCTGAAAGGAGCACATATCACTTCCACTCACAAAATTAGTTAAAGCTCAATCATCTGGTCTTGTGAAGATTCTTGTGAAGAATCAAAGATACCCTGAAACATTGGATGCATTACTCAAGAAGATAACGCCTAGTCTACAATTCAAATTATTGGGTTTCTCATCCTCCTGAGAATTTTGTATGATTTTCTTTTTCACATTAGACAAAGAAAGCTATGTAACCCTCTATCTCTTCATTTTGTCTTTGTTTCAGGAAAGTTCAGAAACAAATTCAGAAATAAATTATAGCAACTATGTAATCCCTTGCAGAATACATTTCTTATTTTTCTCAATGTCATGACCCATTCTTCTAATTTATCTTTGCCCTGATACTCTTTTTTCCCTTTTTCATTATATTTGATCATGTTATTGTGTTTCTGCTGCAATCATCTCAAATTCTTTTTTTAAAGAATGAGTCAGGGTATATGTAAATAAGTGAATAAATAAATAAGAGCATGATTCCGTATTCTGTATACCATAGCCTCGTATTACAAACCCTTCCACTGCAGTTGGGTATTATCACAGGAACATTTCCATCTCATTATAAAATGAATTGACTAAACGTACAGAAGGTCTGGTGTGAATAAAAATTACATGCCAGGCACCTATTAAATAGCTCCTATTAGAACTTCTGATTTCCAGGCAGGAAATGGCAATGATTTATGATTCATTTTTAAACTTTTATTTTAAAGAATAGGTACCTATCTGGCAGATAAAATTTAATTGTATTTAATTTTTCTCAAAGGAATTGTATTATTGTTTTGGCAGCCACTCACGTTATGTATTACAATCCTCTATTTTATGATTGACAAAACGGGTTTGGAGAGGTCATCGCTCATAGCTACAAAATTAAGATGCAGAAGCACTGTCCTCCTGGGCTATTTTTTGTAATTAAATCCTCTGTCTAATTTAGAAAAACAGCCCCATACAGGATTTCAGTGCCATTGTAAAAAGAACATGACAGCCAATATCTGTGTGTTTCCATTCTACCACCTTTGACATACCCACCTACGCAGACTTTTGTCTTCAGTTACGTGCTTCTGATATATTTTTTTAAGAATCAAGACAAGATCTTGCTCTGTTGCCCAGGGTAGAGTGTAATGGCATAACCATGGCTCACTGCAGCCTCAACCTCCCAGGCTCAAGCAATCCTCCCATCTCTGCCTCCTGAATAGCTGGGACTACAAATGTGCACGACCATGCTCTGCTAAGTTTTATATTTTTTGAAGAGATGGGTTTCACCATGTTGCCTAGGCTGGTCATAAACTCCTGGGCTGAAGTGATTCTCCTGGCTGGGGCTCCCAAAATGCTGGGATTGTAGGTGTTAGCCAACCTGCCTGGCTACTCCTGACATTTGAAATGACAATTCTACTTTAGGCTTTTTCTTTCTTCTCCTCTCATCATCCTGTGAGCATTTGTTCCTCAAAATCCAGCCCCACTCTGTCCTCGCTACTGGTATCCCCATTTTGGTTTTCATTTCTTACGCTCAAGGCAGGCAGTGGGTCTTTTCCAATTCAGCGCTTTAAAGGAGATTTGTGTATATGTGCTGTGCAGTGATATGCATCCAAAAAGTGTCTCAAGAGACCGTGAAAAAGGCACAGAGCCTTCTGTGACAAAACCCAAGCTTGAGGCTCAAAAAATCTCAGCCAAGGTGAACTGTTTTCTGAGAAACCTTTGGTTTGTAAATGCTTTCTTATCACTCAGGGGCAGCATGTGTTTCTCTGGAATTTGGTTATGTGCCTTTTAGCTGATGCCTTTCTTCATCATTATATTTTAAACCATATATCTGGGAGATCTCAAACTCCAACTGGGCTCTGAAAAAGGTGACACATTGATCTAGAATCAATAAAGGAAATATAGCTCTGTCCTCCACTGATAATTCACTTTCATGGGGTGACTTATAGCTTAAGCTTCTCTGGTATGATACATCAGCTATGCCCACCCTTTACATCTTCCTAGTGGGGCATATATTCTTCTCAAGATTATACTTGTGCTTGCAGTTCCCTAAGTGATTTAGTCCCACTTAAACAATGATATTTATATGTTTGTGTATTTATTTACTGCTTATCCACTCATTTCCTCATCATTCACCTACTTATCCGCCAAACATTTTTTTATAGTCTTCTAAGAGCCAAGTGTTAAAATATAACTTCCATGAAAGCAAGAGCCCTGCCGATTTAGTTAATTGCTATATCCTCAGGCCTTAATACTATGGCTATCACTGAATAAATATTTGGTAATTTAATATAACACCTATTGTGGCAGAGATTGCTAGTTGCCTAGACCAGCATCCATTCCTTCCTTTCTCCCTACTTTAGAGAGCCCTGATTTTAGATAGGCATATTGCCACTGAACCCTTCTTGCAGCTAGTTATGGCCATGGGATTTTATTCAAGTCTGTGGCATTCAGAGTAACTGCAGTGTGATACTACTGGGGAACTTCTTAAAAGGGATTGGTTCAGCTACACAAGATTCTCTTTTTGACCATCTATTTACCTCCTCTTCTAGCTTGCAACATACATTGTTATTCACTGTTGTGATTGAGAAATAATAATAATTTATATAGAGAAGGTGCACAAACATTAATCACGTAAGTCAATGGATTTTCACAGGCACATATACTTGGGAAACCATTACCCAGATTAAAATATACAATATTTCCAGAACCTCAGAAACCTCCCTTATGACTGTCCCTGTCAATAACGTTCCCAGAGGAAGAAGTTGGATTTGTTTTGCTTGATTTTGAATTTCATGTAAACAGAATCATACAGTTGATCAGCCAAGGTCTCATCAGGAGACAGAAACAGTATCATTAATTTTAACAGGGAAAAATTAATATAAAGAATCATTAAAGAGGAAGGAATAGTTAATCACTAAAATGGTTAAAAGAGGATTATAAGGAATACAAAGGTAGCAAAACAAACTGCATTTAGAGCTGAGAGTGGTCAATAAAGAAACTAGGAATTTAAAGAAGGCTGTACTCTCACCCCTGGGATTTATACCTGGTTAGAGAGGTACTTGTCACGGGAACAGGCAGCCTGCTATGGCCAAGAACTTTTCTGGAAGGTGTGAACTAGAACTGGCCCATAGAAGTGGCCTGTCTGCTGATGGAGGAATTTGCTGGAGGGCACAACCCTGCATGGGTTTGTGGGGGCTGCTGGAGTGAGCACTACTGGGCAACTCAAATGCCAATCTGCCAGCTGCCAGACACACCAAAAACAGTATCATGGAGCCATCAGGGAAAGCCGTTTTTTGCTGCAGATTTGCAGTGATCCTCCACAGCCGTTTTTGGACAAGCCTAGTATTGAGTAAACTGGCTAAGGGGAATTTTTATAGGGTCAAGTGCTAGTATCACAAAGGCAGGGCAAAGAGTAGATGTGGAGCTGAGAGGCAATAAATCAATAACTGCCATACATGGTATGTACTTTTTTTGTGTGCCTGTCTTATTTCATTCCTAATTATGTGAAGACTGGATTTGATAGCTGGAGATCCAGAAACTGCGTGGAACTACGAAGTGACTTTGAACATGGAAGCCATGTTCTAACATGGTAAGCAGAATGAAAAGAACCTGAGTTCCTGGTGATAGCAATGGAGCATCCCTACCAGCCCAGGACTTATAAATCTGCACTTTTTTTTTTTAATATGAGAGGGAAATACTACTTTCTTTTGTTTAAGCCATGTGATTTTTCCCCATCAAATAGCAACTTATAAACTTGTTTCAGATTGTTCCTAATGTGGGTGAGATAGTCATGTCAACAAAACCAATATCTAAATGAGAAAGGTAAGTGAAGGCATGAGTACTGAGTCTTTTGTCTCTTCCAGGCCCTGTGCTAGATACTTGAGTTACTGTGGACATTCAGATATTACTATCATTTGATTTTGTGCCCATTCATCATATCAGCCAGCACAGATTGATTTTGAATCTAGATTTTTTTTACTTCTAGTTCTTTGCTTTATTCTTTAATAACCCAAATGTCACCTGATTACTCTAACCACTTAAGAACTAAGATTTCCTAAGTATTTAGTTTTGCCCCTCCCACCCCTACCAGAAGCCTAAAAATTTCCCTCAAATTTCTGCCAATTTAAAAGTTGTAGGTGAGGAATGTTGTGTAATAGGTTTACGTTCTTACAATTACCTCTGCCTTTGAACAGCTTCTTCAGGTCACAGATTGATTTTGCATATTGTGCATATACTAATATTCATACTGTGTCAACTCAGCTATGAAACTCAACATTTATCAGCTTCCACAGAGACACTGACTTATACAACTCAATATCTAAGTGTGATATTCCTTATTGGACATATAACACAATAGTAGTCAGAAAAATCTCTGTCTTTAAGTTTATGTTTTATTATGTCTTCTGAAAGGTAATATATTATGTCTTCTGAAAGGTAATATATTCAGATGGTTCAATATTAAAGTGAGAAATGGTATATAAATGACCAAATTTTCTACTGGATTGTTGATCTTTTATCGATTGGTAGAAGCTCTTAATATGTTAAATGAGCCTTTTGTAATAAGACTGCAAATATATTTTCTGACTTTGTCTGTTTTCTTTTGATCTTTTCATAGTGATTTTTCCATGAATATTTATTTAAAATTTTTATATAGTCAACTTTTTCAATTTGTTTTCTTTTCTTTTATGGCTTTAGGGTATTGTTTTTAAATAGAAAGGCCTCCTACACTTTGTGATTATAAATAATTCTTCCATTATTATTATATTTTCCTAATAATTTTAAGAATTTTTTACATGTACATTTAAATAATCTATTGAGAATTTATTCTTATATAAAGTGCTGGTTTAGATCTAAGTTATATTTCTCTACATGGCTAACCCAGTTACCCCAATATCATTTAATTCTTAATATTTTTCTCATTGATTTAAAATATCACTTTTATTTTCTATTAAATTACCCTTGGCATTTGTTTATATAAGTGGATTCTATTTTGTTACAGCATTGCCTCTTCTTGAGCCTGAATCACAATACTATAATTATTTAGGTTGTATAATATGTTTTAGTATCTTACAGGGTTGGTTCTTCTTCATTACTCTTGTTTTCCAAAATGTTTTTGACTGTTCTTGACTTGTTTGTATTTTCATATGAGTTGACAATTACTTTGTCCAGGTGCAAGAAGAAAATCCTATTGGTATTAATATTGAAATCATATTAGAGCTACAGATTGACTTTGGAGAATTTACATTATTTTGAGCCTTTGTAATATTGTGTCTTCCTAGTCTATACTTTCCATCTTTGCATTTGTTCATGACTTCTTTTGTCTTTGAGGAGTGCATTAATGTTTCGTGCTCATAGACCTTATACATTTCTTGTTTTTCTGTTAATTCTCTTGATTAATTCATGGTATTTAATATTATCTTCACTTATTGATAAATTTACAACCTCTTTAAAATATCTACCCTGAAATGTCAGCAGTTCTGAGCCTGAAGAAACCCCTGTACTACACTATACTCCCTTCCAGCCACACCAGCCTTCTCTTTGCTCTTAAAATATACCAAACTTCCCCCATCTTAGGACTTTTGCATGCTGTTTCTTCTCCCAGGAATGCTCTTTTCTCAAGATTTTTACCTAGCTGTCTCCTTGTCTTTCAGGTGTCAGCCTAAATACAACCTCTTAAGACAGTCCTTCTTCGACCAACAGCAAAGGAAATTTCTTTACAGAACTTATCACTTCTGATACTTTAAAAATGGATTTGATGGTAGTGACTTTTTATGTTATGTACTGCTAATGAATCTCTAGTGTCTAGAAAAATTCAGTCTGTTGAATTAAACTCTAAATAGCACTTCTTTCCTTTGTCTCCTATAAGGTTTTCCCCATTCCTACTTTTCCTGACATCACATTTTACTTCCTTTTTTTTTTTTAAGACGGACTCTTGCTCTGTCGCCCAGGCTGGAGTGCAGTGGTGCGTGATCTTGGCTCACTGCAAGCTCCGCCTCCTGGTTCACGCCATTCTCCTGCTTCAGCCTCCCGAGTAGCTGGGACTACAGGCGCCCACCACCACGCCTGGCTAATTTTTTGTATTTTTATTTTTACAGAGGTGAGGTTTCACCGTGTTAGCCAGGATGGTCGCAATCTCCTGACCTCGTGATCCACCCGCCTCAGCCTCCCAAAATGCTGGGATTATAGGCATGAGCCACCATGCCCGGCCGACATTACATTTTACTTCTGTCCATCAGCTCCTCAGTTTAGGAAAATCTTATCTTCCTAACAAATAGAAAACTCCTGTAGCTCAAATAAGAGGAAAAGATGAGGCCTAATGTTTAAAGTCCTGATGGATTCAAAGCCCTGATGGAGTCCCTCCACTCCTTGTACCTGAAGTCTGAATGTTTGTCATCTCAGATTATCTACAACTAAGCGGGGAACTTGACTTTTTCTTTGTCCCAGAGTGGACAGGTTATTCTCCCTCCCAAGACAAACCACCTTGAGGAAAAGATACAACTTATTGGCATAAATGGCTGGGATTGTTCTGAGGGTGTTCATAGGTTCAAAGAAATTGCTGCAGGTACTAGAACAAGGCCTCTCACAACCAAGATTTTTCTCTCTTCTTCAAGCAGCCTTCTGCCTACCTGTCCTGCATGGCTTCATTCCTCAGAAGGCTTCTCCAGGCTCCTGGGAAGATGTGGTCTGGCTGCCTCTTAGTTGACTAACTGCAACTTAAAGAGAGTATCCTTTCCCAAAGAGCTTATATAAAAACTTTTATTGGCCCTCCATGGGTCACATGTCCATTCTTGGACCAATTACTATATCACAGGAAGGAATAGAGAGCTGTGATTGACCAGGTTCTGCTCATGTTCCCTTGCCGACCAGAGTTGTTTCTGATGCTGCTGGGGTTTGGGTGCAGAAGAAATGCATGGACAAGCAAAAAAAGTAGCCAGCAAATCTTCCTCAGGTGCATATTAAGTAAGTGGCTGGAATTTGAGACTTTTCCATTGTGTGTATAATATTTAAAACATGATGTACTGTACATGAGACCTAATTGCATAAGAAGGCAGTCAATTAAATAATAGTTGAAGTTTATGTTTTGACATGCTTGTCTTTATTTTAGCACTTTTTATTTTTATGTTCGGAGTGTTTTGAGAATTTGGCATTGATTTTCAGTACTGTGTACCTTTACTCAGATTTTGTTAGTTTATTATTATAGTTCAAAATTCCAGTTGTTTAACCTAATCATTGCCTTCCCAGAGGGATTAGGATTATGTAGATCAAGTCCTGTGTCCCTTCTAATTTCCATGAGAAGCTGTGTGACTCAGACAGGGAGGATGGTGACTTGTGGTCACCTCTACTCTGTGGAGAAGATGTCCCAACCTCACTACCAAATTGCCAGAAGAGTCACATGAAATTTCTAACATGTAATTGAGAAAAGACACAGCTGGGCCCTCTCCAGAGGGTCTGAGTTCTACTGTAGACTCCATCCACCATTACATCTAAAACTTTGGGAAACCAAGTAAACATCTCTGACCTTCAAGTTGTCTTTATCTGTCAAATGGGGATTTTTAATGCCAGTCTCACAGAATTGTGAAAATAATAAACAGACAAGCCTTGATCTACAATGGTTTGAATCCAGATTTTTCAACTTCTTTACAATGGTGCAAAAGGTGTAAGATACGTTTTTGCAATGCTGGGCAGAACCCACAAGCCACAGCCCCGTGGTCATGAGCGTGAAACAATTGAAACCCTACAATTTACTATGTTTCCAGGTGATTTTGCCCAACTGTAGGCTAAGGTAAATGTTCTGAGCATGCTTAACGTAGGCTATGATGTTTGATAGGTTAGGCATTTTTGACTTAGCAATATTTTCCATTTACAATGGTTTATCAGAATATAACCCCATCATAAGATGAGGAGCATCTGTATATGTGAATGTACTCTATAACTTGTAAAGCACTATGTGATCATAGTCAAGCTGTTTTAAATCTTTTAGGTAGGCCAGACATTATGGGTCACGCTGTCATCCCAGCACTCTGGGAGGCCAAGGCAGGTGTATTGTTTGAGTTCTGGGGTTCAAGACCAGCTTGGGCAACATGGTGAAACACCGTTTCTACCAAAAAAAGAGAGAGAAAAAAAAGCTAGGCATGGAGGCACGTGCCTGTAGTCCCAGCTACTCAGGAGACTGAGGTTGGGGGATCACTTGAGCCCAGGAGGCAGAGGCTGCAGTGAACCGTGCTAGCATAATTAGACTCCAGCCTGGGTGACAGAGTGAGACTCTGTCTCACCAAAAAAAATAAAAATAATATTTAAGGTAACAAAATAGATGATAATCAATACTACAATCATAAATAAAGTTCTAACAAAATGCAAAGCATTTATAGTCTGTGCTATTCATTTTGTAACACAGCCAAAGATACTTTGCACATTCTCCATCTGCACATATGTAAAACTTGTCTTCTTAGAAAGTGTTTCCTTGAAGAAAAAACCAACATGACATCATATACATTTTCCAATAAGAACATAATGTTTACTATATAGCAGGG
Source organism: Symphalangus syndactylus (assembly GCF_028878055.3). Lineage (NCBI taxonomy): Eukaryota > Metazoa > Chordata > Mammalia > Primates > Hylobatidae > Symphalangus > Symphalangus syndactylus. The sequence goes on from NC_072437.2 coordinate 84,989,795, forward strand.
CCCCTAGAAGGCACTCCATAAATGCATATAGTGTTGAGTTATGTTGTTGAATCATGGAGTAAGTGAAAGTAGGATTGAGGCAGTTGGAGAGAGGAAGCCTGGGAGCAGTAGTGGAACTGGGGCCTTTAGTTCTTGAGTTCATAAAGGTGAGTCCAAAAGCAAGTTTAAACAAGATGCTAGTGATCTAGATTAGGATTCACTACTCTAGTCCCACTATACACCTCTTGCCTTCAGAATTCTGACAGACAGAGACTAAACACAGGGAACTGGACAAAGTAGGGGAAAGCATGAGCTTTAGAAGGGCTTTCCAGAATGGCCAGAGTGCAGTATGCAGTGGGGTTTCCTTTACCCAACCCTTAGAAGCCTCCCAGTCTTAACTTGCCCACTAGTTTAGGTAATGGAACTGGAGCTGTATTGGCTTCACTAATTAGGGCCTGCCTGAAAGAATCAGCTAAGCCTAGGCTCTTGAAGGTTGGATTTGTTTCCTATTGTTACTGTAACAAATTACCACCAACTTAGTGGTTTTAAAAAACAAAAATTTCTCATTTACTAATTCTAAAAGTCAGAGGTCTAAAATCAGTCTGGGTGGGCTAAAGTCAAGGTGTTGGCAGAGCTGGTTCCTTCATGGGGCTTCCCACGTTCCTTGGCTCCACATCTTGCTCTGCTACCATCATCATATCATCTCCTCTTGGACTTCAATCCTCTTGCCTCACTCTTCTAAAGACCCTTGAGGGCCGGGCGCAGTGGCTCACACTTGTAATCCCAGCAGTTTGGGGGGCCAAGGCGGGCAGATCATTTGAGGTCAGGAGCTCGAGACCAGCCTGGCCAAAATGGTGAAACTCTGTCTCTACTAAAAATACAAAGAAGTTAGCCAGACATGGTGGTACATTCCTGTAGTCCCAGCTACTCAGGAGGCTGAGGCAGGATAATCACTTAAACTCAGGAGGCGGAGGTTGCAGTGAGTCAAGATTGTGCCACTGCACTCCAGCATGGGTGACAGAGCAAGACTCTGTCTCAAAAAAAAAAAAAAAAAAAAAAAACAACAAAAAACCACTCTTGTAATTACATTGGGCACACACAAATAAGCCAAGCTAATCTCCCTGTGGCAAGATCTTTAACTTAATCACATTTAAAAAGTCTTTTTGCCACGTAAAGTAAAAGATTCTCAGATTCTGGGGATTCAAATTTGGAAATCTTTGGAAAGGGCATTATTCAGTCAATAACAAAAGTCTAAGAACTCAAGACAGAGAATGAGAAAGGTGGTGACAGGAACTGCTGCCAGAGGCTTCATGTAGTTGGCCCCACCCTTTATCTATTGCAGTGCAATGACTGTTGGGCTTTTCTCTGAGTCTCACCATCAAATTTGCCTATTCCCCTGAGGGACAAGTCTAGGTGGTGGTAGAAAGAGAATCTAATGCTCCCTCATGAGGAAAGAGGCATTTGTCTTTTCAGGCAATGTTTCCCCACAAGAGTGAGGGAAGAAGCTGCTGGAAACCATGGTTGCCTCCTTTCGGTTCTCTGTAGGGCCACCTTTGAAGAAGGACATAGATATATAGAATGAAGACACTGAACCACAGGCTACTTCCTGCTCACCATCCTTCCTTCTCCCTCTCTCAGTAATCCTTTCAGCTCTTTTCTTTGTTCCAAATTTCAGGAAGAAAAATGGAACTAAAAAGGGAAAACAATAGCAACAAAGATCAAAATAAATAACAAGGAAGCAGAGAGAAGAAAGAACACGGTGAAGAGAGTGAAAAGTGTTGTCATTTGGGGTGAATAGCAGAAAGAAATAAATTATTGTTCTTATATGTAAGTGAGATCATGCAGTATTTGTCTTTCTGTGTCTGGCTTATTCACTTAACATAGTGTTCTCCATGTTCATTCATGTAATTACTAGCCACATGTAGGAGAATGAAACTGGATCCTCATCTCTCATCTTATACAAAAATCAACTCAAGATGGATTAAGGACTTAAACCTAAGACCTGAAACTATAAAAATTCTAGAAGATAACACTGGAAAAACCCTTCTTGACATTGGCTTAGGCAAGGCTTTCATTACCACAAACCCAAAAGCAATGGCAATAAAAGCAAAGATAAATAGCTGGGACATAATTAAACTAAAGAGCTTTTGCACAGCAAAAGAAACAGGAGAGTAAATAGACAACCCACAGAGTGGGAGAAAATCTTCACAATCTATGCATCTGACAAAGGACTAATATGCAGAATCTACAATGAACTCAAACAAATCAGTAAGAAAAAAACAATCCCATCAAAGAGTGGGCAAAGGACATGAACAAGTAATTCTCAAAAGAAGATATACAAATGGCCAAGAAACATATGAAAAATGCTCAGCATCACTAATGATCAAATCAAAACCACAGTGTGATACTACCTTCCTCCTGTAAGAATGGCCATAATCAAAGAATCTAAAAACAGTAGATGTTGGTGTGGATGTGGTGATCAGGGAACACTTCTGCACTGCTGGTGGGAATCTAAACTAGTATAGCCACTATGGAAAACAGTGTGGAGATGCCTTAAAGAACTATAAGTAGAACTACTATTTGATCCAGCAACCCCGCCACTGGGTATCTACCCAGAGGAAAAGCAGTCATTATTCAAAAAAGATACTTGCACACGCATGCTTACAGCAGCACAATTCACATTAGCAAAGTCATGGAACGAACTCAAATGCCTATCAACAAGTGGATAAAGAAACTCTGATGTGTGTGTGTGTGTGTGTGTGTGTGTGTATGATGAAATACTATTCAGCCATAAAAAGGAATGAATTCACAGCATTTGCAATGACCTGGATGAGATTAGAGACTATTATTGTAAATGAAGTAAACTCAGGAATGGAAAACCAAACATCTTATGTTCTCACTGATATGTGGGAGCTAAGCTATGAGGATGCAAAAGCATGAGAATAATACAATGGACTTTAGGGAGTTGGGGGGAAGGGATAACAGACAAAAAATATGGTGCAGTGTATACTGCTTAGGTGATGGGTGCACCAGGTTCTTACAAATCTCCATTAAAGAAATACCACCTGTACCCCAATAACTTATGGAAAAATGTTTTTGCAAATGATAGCTTTTTTGTTTTTTAATGGCCAAATAATATTCCATTGTGTACATATACCCCCATTTTCTTTATCCATTCCATTTGTCAGATCCATCCAGATGAATGGATAAACTTAAGTTGGTTTAATATGTTGGCTATTATAGATAATGTGGCAATGAACATGAGGTGGAGATATCTCTTTGACAAACTAATTTCATTGTTTGGCTATGTGCCTAGAAGTGGGATTGCTGGATCATACGACAGTTCTATTTTTAATTTTTTGAAGAATCTCCATACTATTTTCCACAATGGCTGTACTAATTTACATTTCCACCAATAGTGTGCAAGGATTCCCTTTTCTCCACATTTGTTTTCTCTTGTTATCACCAACACTTGTCATATCCTGTTTTTTTCCTTGATAATAGCCATTCTAACAGGTGTGAGGTAGTATCTCATTGAGGTTTTAATTTGCATTTCTCCTATGATTAGTTATGTTGCAAAACTATTAATGTAAAGGGAGAGATAGACTGCAATACAACAATAGTAGGAGACTTCAACATCCCTCTTTCAACAATGGACTGATTGTTCAGACAGAAAATCCATAAGGAAACATTCGACTTGAGCTACACATTTGACCAAATGGACTCAACAGTCATATACAGAACATTTCATCTAACAACTGTAGAATACACTTCTCAAATACACACACAACATGTTCCAGGATAGATCATATAGGCCACAAGGTCACAAAACAAGTCTTAACAATTATATCAAGTATGTTTTCTTGGCCACTATGGTATGAAACTGGAAGTCAGTAACAGGTGGAATTTTGGAAAATTCACAAATATGTGGAAACTCCACATTTCTTTGATTTAATTTTGGGGAAGGAAATAAATTTCTCAGAAAAGACAAAGAGGCTTAATGAAGAATGACTGATTAAGAGAGTCAGAGAAAAAAATCCGGCTTTCTTATTCTGATTTCCTCTAACCTGCTAGGCAGATCATCTCTCTGACTCTTACAAAGGAAGCCGAGCCTTGAATATTATTAGACTTCCTACAATGAGATCAGCAGAAATGAGAACAGACTCTGAAAGGTATTTCGCACTTTCTGGGAACAGATGCTGATTAGGTATATTTAGTTAGTGGACCTGTTTATTGTGTTTTTTGTTAAATGCAATGTTATTGTTAATACCTCTCGTGAGTTTCAATACCTGATACTGGTTATGACACTTTATCTTGACTAAATACGTAAGAAAGAAGACTTAATGTGTTGCTAAGGCAATGCATTCCCATGGAAGTACTAAGGACCAGAATAAATAGCAAGGCATTTTTTTTTCTCGCGTTATTACATTTACATTTGCTGTGTGGTATCTTGTTTTGTCTCATCTTACTTGCCCTATTTATTTACTGGTCATGGCATGAAACTTTAATTGTGGTGTAGCTGGTTGTCTCCATATCAAATAAACATAAAAACAAGAACACAGGCAGTCATCCAGAAACTGCTCCTTAGGTGATGTTCACTAAGGCAGAGTGAAGGTGCCAAGCAATTATCTGGTGAGTAAGATCAATGTAGACAGCAATACCAGCTAATTCATTCCTCACTCTGCAATCTTCTTTTTCATTTTTAGATTAGAATTACTAGAGAAAGCTGCAAAATCTCCACTTAATGCTACTCCTGTAGGTTTGTGTTGACCAGGGTGAAGCACTAGGGCCAAAAGACCTGTTTCTGTTTTTCTTACCACACCACAGTACCTCTCAACATCAGAACTAAAGGATGTTTCTCCTTCTAGTCAGAGATAGCACAGCATTTTCATGATAAACTATTTAGGGCTTATCGAAATTATAATTCAGTATGTTTTTCAATAAGGTCCAAAGCATATTCGTATATGTAACTGGATGTCCAGTGGGACACCATCTGTTATCCCACAATTGTAGCTAAGGCCCCAAACTGAGGATACAAACTTTTACATGATCCTTTAGTGAGACCGACCAGTGAGACAGCAAAAATGACAGCCACCTCACAGTGCATCAATATGGCAAGAAACAGAGAAGGAGAGACTGTGTGTGATGGCAAGTGTGGTGCTCACAGAGAAGCTGTTATTGCTATTGTGTGGAGAATGAATCACAGGGAAGGAACATTTAAGAAATAACTCATAACAAGTTTAGTTGACTGAATGAAGGGTAGACCGGCATCTATTTTCTGGCTGTATTCTTGTTGAGCTACCCAAAGTCCTGCACACACTTACACTGCCAGCTGAGCAAGCTGGTAAGAGAGCTCCAGGGAGCGTGTCCTGGGCCCCAGGAGCAGGGCTGCCACATGGTCAAGCAGTTTGTGTGGGCTCAAGACCACAATTCTAGGTGCTCTGCTCGCATCATAGACATTCAGCAGTGCAACACTTTGTCATTGCTCTTTTTCTTCCCTGCTGTGGTGAAGAAGGGACTGGTTATGTGTTCCCTGGAGTGTTGGGGGTATAGCAGACCACGGTGCCGGGCTCACTTCTAGATTGGACATTTCTGAAGTGAAAGACTTGCTGGAGTCCCACCGGTTTGAGGGACTGTGGAGTAATGGTTCTGAGAAGAAAATGGAGTCAAGCTCCCCCATTCCAACTCTCTGGTCTCTCACTGACAATATATGAAATGGGAACTTGTTGATTCTAGGATCAAAACAAAAAACACGGAGGTTGGCAGAGAGATAGTAACCCTGAAGCCACTGTGGTTGCTGGTGAGCTGAATGAAGGTATTCAGCCAGGAGAAGCCTTGGGGGCTTGGGGGCTTGGGGTATCACTGTTGGAGTTGAAAGGAGTCATGCTGGTCCCTCTTAAGAGGATTTTCAGGAGTGTGTGGGGCCAGGGTAAGGTTTAAAATGACCCCAGAAAAACCATGCACAATATTTATGTGGAAGTCAACATTCCAACTGAGGCCAGAAATATCTCAGCCAGCCAGGGTGCCCTTCTAAGTACCAACCACTGGGCAGTTCTTGGAATGAAACTTCTCTCTGCACAGGCTTCCCTGGTTGTCACTGGGCAAAAGGAAGGCCCTAAAATCTGAATGGAAGGTTGAAATAAAGAAGGATGCAAGTGTATGAAAAGACAATACATTCTTTCATCCAAGCTCATGTGTGTGTGTGTGTGTGTGTGTGTGTGTGTGTGTGTGCATCTCACATCTAAAAAATACCTTCACAGCAACATCTGGACTAGTGTATGACCAAATAAGTGGATGCTATAGCCTAGCCAAGATGACACATAAGATTAACCATCACTTGCTTATTTTAAAAATAAGGTAATTATTATTTTAAATTTATATTTACAGACTAACATATTGAGACTCCTTGATGAACTTGTTACATATCTTAAATGAGAAGTAGGAGAAAAGCAAGAATGAAAAAGTTGCAGTGTTGGCTCTCCTAAACAAAACTTTTCTTCTGGCTTATAGGTGCATGGGGTTTGTATGTTTGCATATATGTAAAACAAAAAGTAAAAGCAAGAAGTATATATTTTTGTTTCCTTTGACTGTTTTCTTCAGAGAGCTGACAAAGCTGTGCAAATACATAAAGGATCTTGTGTGTTCTAGGCCAGTGTCACTGATTCACATTTGGATGTAGAATGGAGCACTGTGAGTGGGTGCTACATGTCACCACAAACCTAGCAAATAATGAAGATAATGATGATGATGGTAATTGGGAAACTAATTAGGGGAAGAGGAGAATTCCTGCTTGAACTGAGATCATATAGGGTTTCAATTATGAATATAAACCAAGAAACAGTAATGTAACTAGGCTTTTTATTTTAATGCTGAGAGAATAAGACTTAATTTTGATATTAAACCTTGTATAGATTGGCATAATCCAGGTACATTTCGAAGAAGGCAAAGTGTGTGTGTGTGTGTGTGTGTGTGTGTGTATTCATGAACACATGACTGAAAAAAAGATTAAACCTTATATGTTAGTCTCGATGGCTTTCCCAAGCTAGGAGCCTTATCTCCTTTGTGAATTTAAGATTGGGACGGTTTTATGGCCACTTTTGTTTTCGTAAGACATTGCTCTGTCGCCAGGCTGGAGTGCAGTGGCGCGATCTCGGCTCACTGAAACCTCCACCTCGCCACTCTTGTTTGCCTCATATCAACGATTTCTTGCTATATGTTGCCTATCTCTGTCATGTTCACTATCACTACGGTCCAAGTGCAGTCTTACAAAGCACTCCCTAATTCTGTATATCCCAGAGGCTAAATTCACAGAACTAGGTTAAACAAAACTTTAAAAGTTATCTGTCACATGAAAAAACGTCCACTTCCTTCCTCCAAACGAGAGGACGCCTAGCAGAGAGACTCTATGTAATATTATTACCTTTTCTTGATTTATTTATACCAAGGCATTCTATTACCTGCTAATTCAAGAAATTATTCTGAAAGTCCTGTCACAGAGCCAGAATAAACCCTTAATTATATAGAAACAATATTATTCGAAGCTATGCTAAAACAATTAGAATTCAATTAAAATAATTAATGTATCAACACATATACTACATATCTAAAAACAAACCTTTAATAAGCATATCGCCAGCAATATTATCTAATTCCTTGGTATTTTTATTTAATTAGGTAGGTAATAGAAAGAATGTCAGGTTTTGTTTTTCTAGAGAAAAGCCCAGATGGGGATTAACTGCAATTATCTATTGAGTACTGATTAACCGTCAACTCCTATGCTTGTCCCTGAGGAAAACTTGGGAGAAGAAAAAGCATAAAAGAAGATCAAAAAATGGGATGAGACGAAGAATTGCAAATCTTGTTTGGAATACATATTTCAGCACCCAACACATTTGTAACAATGTGATAAATAAGGAGATATGAACCATAAAAACTATAGGGGTTTAAATGGGGAGATCAACAAAAGATAACCTAAGTAGGAAAGATTTAGTGAGAGAGGTGGGGTTTGAACTGGGATGTGAGGAATGGGACAAAATGAGAAAACTTTTCAAGGCATGGAGGAGGAGGAGGGCTAGAATATCAACAAAAAGTTAAGGACCACATACCCAAGGTGCAACAGAGGGACAAAGATGATGGGTTTGTAGTCAGAGAGAAGGTTGTCTTGTCTAAAGTTGAGGCTTCTTGTCGGATCAGAGTAGAAAATAGGTTTGATGATGAGTTTAATCTGTTCTCGCATTACTATCAAGAAATACCTGAGATGGGGTAATTTATAAAGAAAAGAGGTTCATTTGCCTCATGGTTCAGGCTGTACAAGAAGCATGGTAGTTTCTGTTTTGGGGGAGGCCTCAGGGAGCTTTTACTCATGATGGAAGGCAAAGCCAGGGCAGGCGCATCTCACACCGTGGCAGCAGGAGCAAGAGGCAGAGGGGAGGTGCCACACACTTTAAACAACCAGATCTCAGGAGAACTCACTATCACCATGGCTACGCCAAAGGAGATGGTGTTAAACCATGAGAAACCACCCGATAGTCCAATCGCCTCCACCGGGCCCCACCTCCAACATTGGGGATTGTAATTTCACATGCTACTTGGGTGGGGACATAGATCCAAACTATATCAGATGGCATGAAAGACTAAATATGTCAGACAATTAAGGAGACGATTTTATTCCTGCTATTTCAATAAGAAGGACATTCATTAATGGGGTATGATTCAAAGATGAGAGGAAAAAAACAGGTTTTATACAACAAAGGCATCATTGAGGAAGCATAGAAGTGGGTCTTATTTCAGTATATGCAAGAATAGGGAAGTCTTTGCTGCTAGAACAAAAAAGGGTGAGGGGGTTCCATCATTGTTCCTCTTTTCAGGGAGCACAAGGCCCAGGTAAAGTTTAATACTGTTAATAGTATGGAGGTAGCTATATCACACAGGTCCTTAAGGCAGGCTGAGAATGTGAGAGCTGAAAGGGAGGCTGACAGAGGACCCACATAGGCTATATTGTGAATGAAATATTTTAAACAGGAAATGCATCCTATTCTGCATTTGGTTATGATATGTGGGACAGGGTAGGCTGGGCAGGTGAGAGACAGCACAGGTAGATTACACAAAAGACTGCTAGAAAATTTACATGTGAGGGATGAGGGGCTACAGAGAGGGCTTGGAGGCAGAGTAAAAATTGATAGAGGAGGGTCAGTTAGTAAGAAATATATTTGGCAAAGAAAAAAAGATGGTAATTAGTTTTTGAAAATAACCAAAAGCCTATTAAAGAAGGAACTAGGCAAAAATATAGTCTGGTAGGACATTTTCAATCTACTTTGAGATTCTGATGCTATGTAATGTTTAATAGGAAATAATTGGCAGTGATGGTGCTCATGTTATCAAAAATATGTGATCTAGTGAAATGCTCACCAGACTTAGAATCAGAAGACATGGACTTGCATTTTGCTCACACGTTGTGCAATCCTGGGAAAACCATTTCACCTCTCTGAGTGAGATTCTGTCACAAGAAAAAAGGGCTAATTTTTTTGTCAATAAGAAGAAATAATGTTTTAAAGTAACCTGCACAAGTGCTATGCAAATGTAAATATCTTATTTTACTTTACTTATTCACTTTTCACTTACTGCCAGAAAGAATTTAGGGCAACTTAGAAATTTATAAAGAACAGAATGCTAAAATAAATACAATAATCATGGTATCCTCTAGTTCTTGAACATTCACTATATGCAAGTCCTAGGTGCTTTATAGGCATTGTTCCCACAGTAATCTTCAGAAGCAGGTACTATTTTTATCACAATTTCCCAGATAAGAAAAATGAGACTTAGAGAAGAAATTGAAAAGGTCCATACAGCAATGGTAAAGCAGGAGTATAAACCCACATGTGTCCTGCTCCAAAAATTTCTCTCTTAAGAATATATTACATTGCCTTTCAGAAGTCAAATAGAAAAAATCAAAGTAAGGCAGTCATTCAAAGAAACTGGTGCCAGGTATGAAGTTATAGAAAATTTCACTACATAGAGTCCTATATACTTGTTATCAGCAAGGTATAAACTAGGCTCTGAATTTTACACAGGAAGAAAAATATGATCAGCAACACCATATACAGTGTCAAGATAAAGTCAAAGTGCTACAGAAAAATAGTTATTCTAATAACACTTGGAAGAAATATCTCCCAAGGGTTCTCACCATGTTCAGTATAATATACTTCTTTCTCAGCAATGGCTTCAACTTAAATACAATGAGGCCTATCAGATAATGTAATATTATTATCATTGTATATGTACCAGGATGTTAAAATTAGCTTTAACCAAGAACTACAGTAGCTGAGAATGTCGAAAGCTAGACTGCATATGCACACATATTCCACCACTTTGAAATCTCAGCTAGATCAGTTATATAGCTTGGCAGAATGAAGAACAGGAGGATTTTTGGAGTTGTGTCTTCAGAAGATCTGTTGTAATGCTGAGTCCCATCTCCACCCCAGGGGGATAGGTGGGTTGCTGGGTTGCTGGCAGGTGTTAAGGGAATGTCATCTTCTTTAACTTAAGCCTAGTGAGAAGTCAGTGTTTTGTGTAAACGGATACATGCTTATCCAGTTTTGTTCTTTGTCCTGGCTTTTTTTTTTTTTTGAGACAGAGTCTCACTCTGTTGCCCAGGCTGGAATGCAGTGGTGCAATCTCGGCTCACTGCAAGCTCCTCCTGCCTCAGTCTCCCAAGTAGCTGGGAATACAGGCACCCGCCACCATGCCCGGCTAATTTTTTGTATTTTTAGTAGAGACAGGGTTTCACCGTGTTAGCCAGGATGGTCTCCATCTCCTGACCTCGTGATCTGCCTGACTCGGCCTCCCAAAGTGCTGGGATTACAGGCGTGAGCCACCACGCCCAGCCTGTCCTGGCTTTTTCCCTCTGGCAATTTGATCTGGAGCCTAGGGAAGAGGAATTGTTTTTGTTCGACTTCACTGACATGACAGTTTGAAACAGAAATGATAGTGAAAGAGGATGAGAATAAAACCAGCCACTTCAAGGGATGGCATCCTGGGAGCCAAGGGCTCCAAAAGTCACCACCAGGAATTAAAGAGGAGAAGGGTACTGACATCCAGCCAAGGTAGCGTAAGCAGTTCTTGACCTGAAGGTCTATCTGGCCATCGCCAAGAGTCCAAGAAGAGAAAGATGTCATTGGTGATCTGGGAAACTAGCTCCCCTCCTGGACAGTCTCTCTCAGAATTGGGTGTCTGCTTCTTCCTTTCCAGGTTGCAGAACCATGTTCTTCATTCTTCCTTCACTTACTCAAACTAGCCATCCTCATTATTTTGGCTTTTCTAATGTTTGGTAATTGAATTGGTTGGCTGGTCTATCTCCATCAAAGTCTGCCTTACAGCAGAACCTTCTTATAGGGCCAAATGAGAACTAAGAGCTCTTATAAAGAAGCACTTTAACACTCATTAATTTTGTCTCTTAATTTTAAGTCTTCTGCTCCGTTTGCTGAGTTAGAATAGCCTGCCATTTGTGGAAGGTGCTGGCTCTCTATTATCAAGGGCCCTGGCTAGGCATCATGACAGAGCTTATTGTTAAATCCTTCACTTTGACTTAACGGAGCTTTTGTGCATACAACATGTGCCTGATATTTCAAAGAAACTCCCATTCTTTTTCTCCCTTAACCTAGAGATTTATCTGGACACTGAATATTCTGTCCACCTACTGATTTCTCTCTAGTCTTAATTTTTGCTGCTTATGAAAACAAAGGCCATCATTGTTCAAATGGCCCTACTCATTTCCTACAAGTCTTTGTTTCCTACAATTCACAGGAAATTAAGATTATTATGAAGGTAAATTTTCATTCCTACCCAGGGCCATCCACACAACAGTACTGAGGATTAACCTTCTAATACCATTGTTCTCCCTGTCTGAACATCAAGAATCTTTTTTTCCCCCTTCCCAGAAGTGGATGACCGAACTAAGCCATTGAAAAGAGCTCTGATGCGGTTAAAAAAACCTCTCCACAGGGCACCTGTGGGCAGCCCTCTGTTGCATGGTCAATGGGTTCTGGGTAGGTAGGTTTTCTTATAGCTCAGCCTGGGGCAGAAATTTCCAATTTTCTAACTTCTTAGTTTCTGTTTGTTCATATGAATGCTTTGTAAAACATGCCATTTATACAATGTTTTTAACTTTTCAAAAATGGCTAATTACACGATCACATGTTAGTATAATTCTTGTGGCATAGACAGGAGAAACCATCAAGATTGGAAGAGTCAGACCACAGAAGACTGTCTTGCCTACATTTACACAACTTATAAAGAGAGTGCGGATAAGAATTTATTATCTAGCCATCTGGCCTACCTGAGTTGATAACCCTATCTCTATCTCCTGCTGCAACCACAAAAAGTGAAATAAACATTTTATAAGAAATAGGTTTTTCATTTTTGGTCCAGAAATGCGGGAAACATCAAAATGGTTGGTGATTTGTCTTTTCTTAGATTTTAGTTGACAACTGAAAGGATTTCTGTAGTTTTCACTAGTAGTTAGAAAAATGTGCACATTTTCTGTGATTTATAAGAGGATGGAGGAAAGTGTGCATTCAGATCATTGCTGATCTTTCAAGCAATAACAGCCTATAAATTCAATTTGCCATTTTCAAGCACAAATTTTAAGTGCTTCTATATTCTCATCTTTGCATTTCTGATTACCATTTGATTTTGCATTTTGTGTTTATTGGGTGTTTGGATATATGACATCTAATTCCTCCCTGGTTGCTTCTCTTATTTTAATATGGTCCTCTATCAAGATCTTTTTGACCAAAATGCTGTCGTTTGATAGTAGCTGGTCAGTTTTCCAATTTGAGGCTTTAATAGCATAAACCCAGGGGTTGTGACCAATCCCGTTATGGTAGCTGTTTATGGTTTATCGTTAGAGGGTCTAACGCTAATTTAATGCATCTAATTCATCTATTTGTTGAAAGTTTCATGATAGAAAAATTTCTTAATTTCTATGATTTAACTCTAAGAATTCTTTGGGAATTAATGTCAAATACAGCCTTTTCTTTGTTCCTTGACCTTATGATGAGTGAACTACTTTCCCGTTACTGACCCTCTTCTCTATAATTAATTATTACTTTTATATCTGGCTCTTCTAAGTCTCTTCTAATATGGATCTTACTTGGGCTGGTATATAGCTAGAAACATATGGTTTCCTCACCTTATCCTTTTTGTAAATTGTGTTTGGGGGTTATTGCTTGTAACTATTAGTTATTAAAATAAAAACACAATCACATCCTCAAAACAGATATTTCATCACACATTTAAAAAGACACACAAATTAAAACAAGAGTTAAAAATGTAGACTAGGTATAGTCTAATAATTTATTAATTTTCCACTGTTTTTATTAATTACTGCTAAATTTAATTTTAATCTTCTTTATGCTGACTTAAAGAGAATATTTACATTTCTTTAAGTAATTAAAAATAAATGTTCATTGGAGTTCCCATGTGCTTGCTACAGCATAGCTAGCTCAAGCCTATTTTACCTCAAAAAAAGTTACACCCTCATCTTTAACTACCTGCTTTTAAAATTATCAAAAAGAAAACATTAGGTTCCTTTTCAACGCTCTCAATTTCTTAAGACACCTACTTCCCATTTTGCCTCCTCCGCATCATTGTCAGCTCACCAAGAAAAATCCCTGCTCACTCTTCCCAGCTCCCCAACCTCAGTGTGCTCTCTCCTTGTGAGTGGTGACAAACACAAACAGAGCTTTGAAGACACAGGCTCTGGTTCTCTCTGGAATGAGACTCTGCTATGATGACATTTTCCCAATTTCGCTTCTCTTTGTTCTTGGAACTAAAGGTACACATTTATTATGTAGCCTGAATTATGTGATTGATCAGTGTAGACAAGAATCACCAAGGAGACTGATTAAAAACCAGGATTAGATGGCTGACTCCCAGAAATACTGAGCTGGGAGCTCCTGCGCGAGAACCAAAAGGTTCCCTTGTAAACAACCGGTCATGTAATTCATGTGCAGGTGTTTGGATGAATCATTTAGAAACACTGCTTTATGGTTCCCGGTTTTACAGCCTGATTCTTATTTGCTACTGCTGTGGTTTGAATATATGTGTCCCTCTAAAATTAATGTTAGGACTTAATCCTTAAGGTGAAGGTATTAAGAGGTGGAGCCTTTGGAAGGTGATTAGGTAGAGAGGGCTCAGCCCTCAAAAATTGAACTAGTGACCTTACCAAAGGGCTTAAGGAGGCTTTAACTTCTTCAGTCTTTTCTGCCATGTGAGAATATCACATGAAGATGCCCTCACCAGACACCAAACCTGCTGGAACCATAAGCTTGAACTTCCCCATCCAACTGTGAAAGTAACATTTTTATTTTTATTTTTAAAAGTTTTAGGCTCAGGGGTACATGTGCAGGTTTGTTATACAGGTGAATTGTGTGTCATGGGGATTTGATGTACAGATGATTTCATCACCCAGGTGATGAGCATAGTACCTGATAGGTAGTTTTTCAGTCCTCACCCTCCTCCCACCCTCCACCTACAAGCAGGCCCCACTCTCTGTTGTTCCCTTCTTTGTGTCAATATGTTCTCAATGTTTAGCTCCCACTTATAAGTGAGAACATATGGTATTTGGTTTTCTGTTCTCGTGTTAGTTTGCTTAGGATAATGGTCTCCGGCGTCATTCATGTTGCTGCAAGGGACATGATCTCATTGTTTTTTATGGTTGTGTAGTATTTCATGGTGTATGTGTCCCACATTTTCTTCATCCAGTCTACCGCTGATGGGCATTGAGGTTGATTCCATGTCTTTGCTATTGTGAAGAGTGCTGTGATGAACATATGAGTGTGTGTGTCTTTTTGGTAGAATGATGTCTATTTCTATGCGTATATACCCAATAATGGGATTGCTGGGTCAAGTGGTAGTTCTGAGTTCTTTGAGAAATCACCAAACTGCCTTCCACAATGGCTGAACTAATTTACATTCCCACTAGCAGTGTATAAGCATTTCCTTTTCTCTCCAGCCTCACCAGCATCTGTTATTTTTTTGACTTTTTGATAATAGCAATTCTGACTGGTGAGAGATGGTATCTCATTGTGGTTTTGATTTGCATTTCTCTAATGATTAGTGATGCTGAGCATTTTTTATATGCTTCTTGGCCACATGTATGTCTTTTTTGAAAATTTATATTGTTTATACATGTTTTAAAAGATCATTCTGGCTGCTGTGTGGATTGAATAGAAGGTAGCAAGAAGGGGAAGTTAGAAGATGTAAGATGAAGTCTGCTTAGACTTGGATGACAATGATGGAGTTGAAAGGTAAATGAATCCAAACTGTGTTGTGAAGGTAACGCATAGGACTGGCCAGTAGAGTGGATGTGTACTGTGACAGGACAGAGGAGAATAGCATTTGCAATTTTTGATCTCAGCACAAAGTGAATTATGGTGCCATTTAGTGAGATAGTCCGAGTAGGGAAGTGCAGGCAGGAAGAGAAATATTTAAGAGTTCTTAAATGTGTTGTTTGAGCTTCCTATGAGGCATCCATATGCCAAGAAGGTAATTGGGTGTATGAGCATAGCATTTAGGGGAGAGGCCAATAGTAAGATTATAAATTTGGGAGTCTTCAACATATAAATTATATTTAAAATTATTGAACAGGATAAAAATCACCAAAGGAAAGAATGTAGATTAGAAGGAAATAAACATTTTAAACACTATTATTTAATTCATTGAAATTAAAAGAAACATTTTAAATCACAGTGTTTGAGAATGAACCTTAGAAAATAATTCTGATGGTATGAATACTATACGTTCTCAAAATATTATACTAAGAAACATAAAATAGAGAATATTAACCTCCTGGGACCATAGGTGAGTACTCAACAAAGAGCACAATGGAAGACTAGATAAATAAGGAAGTTCTCCTTTACATTTAATGAGATTCTGCCCTGACTTTTATTTACTAAACAGGAACAAGGAACTTATGAAAATATCCAATTTCCCAGAAATCTGACCTTCCATTTTCATTGAGATATCCATGGACTAATGTAATATCATGAAGTTATTCTATTAAATGTGTTACTATAAAATGTGACATATTTTACTTATAAGAAAATGGACATGCAAGTCACAGAATAGGGAGGCAGAATGGCTAATAATAAACATCTGAAAAGATACTCAGCTTCATTTGTAATCAACAAGCTACACATTAAAATGACATTTTGATACCTTATACCCATTAATTCAAAATGAATTTTAAAAATGCTTATACTGCTATTCACTAGCAACCACGGGAAAAACACAACTAGCATATAGTATTGGTGGAGTAAATCTGGTATAACATTAGTGAGAGCAAATTAGCAGCATCTATTAAAGTTGAAAATGTGTGAACCCTACCATCCACCAATTCCACCTTTGGACACATTCCCTGAAGGAAATTTTACCCATGTGCACAGGAGAAATACAAAAGGGTATTCAATGCAGCATTACTCACAATAATGAATAATTGGGAAAATTATCCTAAAAACTACTGTACTTAGAATAGATACATAAAATATGGCATATTCACACTATAGAAATGATGAAACTGTTGAAGAGACTGAGATATGCATATATCTTACCAACATGCACAGATCTGAAAAATATCACTTCGAATGAAAAAAATCAGATTTCAGAGGGAGATATACAGTTTAACATTTATGTATTATTTTTGATACACTAAAAATCACTATATTTCTTGTAGATATCCATATAAATGTAAAACTACATAACAATGAACTTGGAAAGATGCACACCAGAGTTACCATAGCAGATACTTTTCTGTGAAGAAAGGTGTGGGAAAGAAAGTGCACTTAAATTCATTTTATTCATTTACAGCATTAAGGAACACACATTAAGTTACTAAAAATTGTACATGCAGGGATGTTAATTACATGTGTCTCTGATATACTATGCTTGATACTTTTCTATATTTTTTGTTTCTCAAATACACCACTCAAACAAAACCATCCAAACGAAAATGGGCATTTCTACTAGTAAAAACACAACAGTTATAATTGTTGAAGAAAACTTACAGGCAATTAAAATTGGGTTATTTTGGGGCCTCATGCTTAAGGAATAGAGTTCTAAAGTAAAATTAGCTTCATCAATTTCCCATTCCTATTTGTTTTACAATTCAAGACCCCTCAAACCCAGCATGTATCTACTGAAAAGGATTATCTGATTATAAAAAGGATTCCCTTTTATCTTAAAGTATTTAATATTTACCTTTCTTGTGGTTGAGAACATTGACCTATATAGTTTTGGCATTTATCAGATATATTAATACCAAAAAAAGGGAGAGAACCCAACACAAGCTAGTAACTCTGGTACAAAGGAGTCACGAGATCCCAGATATTTCAAGATATTTTTTGGTGCTTATAGAGGCTTTATGCTAAAAGTTTCCAAAAGTCTCCAGGAAGAAGATATAATGACTAGATTAAATGCTTCCAAAGGCTGAATAAATTATGAGAGAGGCTTACATATGTTAAAAAAATTTCCATTTTATGTCTCAATAGAAAATTATGAGGATCAATAAATTTAAACAGTCACTAAATGATTTACTTGTGTGTGGGATTGTTTCATGTCCAAAAGCAAACAGCAAATCCAAATGATGTCTAACCTTCCACCCAGGTTTTCAGTTTGGGAAAGACCTTGCTTCAACCTGCCCACCTCAACTGCTCTGACCTGAAAGCACAAATAGATCATGTTGGTACCAACACCATCCATCAAAAAGCCAGTTGGCTTCTATGGGAAATTACCCTGGTTTTATCCAGAAGAGAGTGTATGTATGTGTATACATACATACATACATACACACACATATATGTGTGTGTTTGTGTGTGTGTGTGTGTGTGTCATAGAGAAAAAGTATTGCAGAGGAAGAAATTGTCACAGTTCTGATTACTGCCAACTATAAAGCCTAATTCAACTGTGGCTTGCCTGGCAGTGATGATTCTTGGATAATTACAAGTGGCCATTTGTAAGATTAGAGGAAAAAGACAGTTCCAACCATGAGACATGGCTTTATATGCAGTTTGCTTGTTTGCACAAGCAGAAGGAACTGGTAGTTCCTTGGTTCTAACTCATGATAACATTGATCAGGGGAAAGGATGTACAGCTTCCTTTTATCTAAATCTGTCTATCTTCCAAGCACACTGGTGTGCTCCTCAAACACCACAAAACCAGGGCTTTCCAGATTGCCCATCTGAGTATGAAGTGGCTCTCAAGCACAAGGGCTCTGAATTTCTTTTGTTTCCAAAACCACTGAAAAAAGGAAGGGTAAAATATTGTCAGATCAAGTCCTCAAATTAACCATTGCAGAGTCACTATCACAATCACGTCTAGCTTTAACTTCCTTAGTTTGTAATGGTGAGAAAATTACCCAAACTTTCCCTATTCCCAACTCTTAGCAGACTAATGAAAAGTCAGAACTGTGACTCGCCCTTTGCCATTGCTGATAACCTGGCAGCCTTGCGTGTGTATTTGTGTGCATATATGTGTGTATGAGTGAATACGTGCATATGTACATGTATGTGTGTATGTGTGCATATGTTTGTGTATGCCAGTATGCATAGGTTTGCACATGTATCTACAGGTAGATATGTTTGTGTGTATGTGTGTATGTTTAAAGGGAAAGTGTTGCTAATCTGGAAGTGTAAAGTTGCAAGTATCTTCTTTTCTACTTTTCTGACATTATGAGCTGAAGGCTCACACCAGGGGGCTTCTTGATAGACGATAGTTGTGGCTGTCTTCCCATCACCACAAAGGCCTGCTGGCAGAACACCTTTTACCACACTATGCTTGCTGAGGTGCTCTTGACCAGGGGAAATTGGTTTGTGTGCTGGCAAACATAAAGAAGCCATGACTCAGGAAGCTAAATGCTGGAGAAATTGGAATCAGTGTTTGTGTAATGCTTTACAGTTCACCAATGTCTTTCCATGTACATTAATCCATTTGCTCTTCAAAACAACTCTGTGCCTACTTGTAGGAATAATTATAATACTCCTTTTATGTAAGATGAAACCGAGGTCTATAGGGAAGTTCCCCATAGTGAGTTAGAGGCAGAGTGAAAGAACAAACTTTAGGTTAAATAACATTCCAGCCCAGTGTGACACTCAAATAATATGCAAACCCCCCATGATGCCAGAGGGACCACAGGATTGAAGTGATTCAATATCAACAGCCAGCCTCCTTCAAGTAGATCTTATATTGTGTGCATTTATGGATGGGTGAAGACCTTATCACAAAGTTCATTTAGAGATTTAGTTTTAAAATAAAAATACAATAAAAATGTGATCGGTGTTGGAAACCCAACACTCTCTCAAATTGTAGAAGGTGGGGTCTGGACCTTCAAAATAGGCAGAGTTTAAGAAGTACTTGGCCATGCAAGTTGACCCATGTAGCAGAGCACAGGACAAAATCTGGCTTTGGGACTTCAGGGATAGGAATGCATCACAGAGGATAGGAATGGGCATATACTATAGTGGCAAACAACCTCAACATCCCAGTGGCTCCCCAAAACAGAGGCTCATTTCTCATTCATGCTACGTCTCCACCATGTTGGCTGTGGCACTGTTCCAGGTAATCCTTCATGTAACCCAAGCTGCTAGGCAGCTATGATCTGAAACATTATGGGTCTCATGGAGGAGGGCTGAAGATGAGATTAGTCTGCTCTTACAGCTTCTTCCTAGAAACGACATATGGCACTTTTCTCACAGGTCCCTTGCCCAGGGGAAGGCACACAGTAATGCCTACCATCAGAAGCAGGAAATAAACCTCCCGCAGGAAAGAGCAGAGAATATTTACGAAAATTAATATAAAGATTTGCTATAGAATTATGTTTTTTCCACACTTTCCTTCTCTTGTCTTATCACTTACATATACTTATATAGCAGTGTTTTTAAAGACCTTAAGAAGAGATGGAAAATCAAGGGATGAAGAGAATCCATTCATTTGCCCACGAGTAAGCCTTTCTTTTCTTTTTTTTTTTTTTTTTAAGCCTTTCTTATGGCAGAGCCATCTGCCAGGCAATAGTCTTCCTAGTGTGGTGTCCTCCAAAGGAGTAGACACCCCTCAAATCTGAGGCTGAAAGGAGGCCTCATCACATGTTTTATTTGAGGACTCAGACTAGAGACTAATGTTCCTGCCTGTGTGCCAACCAAGACTTTTCAGACAGACAGAAACTAGCATTCATGGGATGCCTGTGGCCTATGCTTCACTTGTTTTACATTTATTTCATTTACTTCTCACACCAGCCAATAGGGGTAGCTCTTATTATCCTGTTTATATAGACAAGCCAAACATTTTATGCAACTTATTCAAGGCCACAAGGCAGTGAGTGCTACAGCTATCATTTGAACTTAAGGTTACCAAAAGCAAAAGCCATGCTTTCTACATTACCCCACATTTTAACTTAAAATAACAATAGAAAATCTTTTCCCTATAAATAATGGTGTCAGAAAGGAGACCCTGCATCCTCTTTGAGTGACATTTCTACCTACGGACCAAAAAGTATTCTTATCTCTAATCTAAAATAAAGCTCTTTTCTATTGCTCTCAGCTTAGCAAAAATGAAGCACATTTTCTTATTACCTTTGATACAATCCTCTGAGGATGCATTTAAAATTCTCTAAAAAGATAAGAAAAGAACATATTTAGGGGCACCGTACTCAAAGCTGAAGGAAATGTAAATGATAGGTTATGACACACGTATAGACCTTACTATAAATTTGGCAACTTGTAGACCTTACTATAAATGTGGCAAAGAGACTTCTAAAAGCTTTCCCCTGCTCCCTGCCTCCCTCAGTCAAGGAAAATATATTATTTTCTTCTAACCCTCTAAGCAGAATTCTTCATTACATGAGCTTCCTAGCATTAGCCATTGCCAGGGGGCCAAATACAGTAAATGGATCAATGGCCTGATGCTATTAAGCAGCTCCTACAAAGAAAAGAAATAGCCCACAGAGTCTCCTTGGCAATCAGACATCAATACTGGACACCCTCCAAGAAGGGCTCCTGAGCAGAGTGCCTACACACAGTCCTGATAAATAAAGCACTAAACAAGAATGAGTGTATCCACTCAGCAAACAATGAACAGGCCTGAGTCATTCATACCCATGTCAAAGGAACCAAAGTATGAAATGCTTTCTAAATGGAAGTTTTAATCAGCTTCAGCTAATCTTGCCACACCCTCATGCATGATTGACTGCTAGGCTGTGCTTCAGAGTCAGTGCCAGACTCAAACTAGGCAGTATGCAGTACCTACTTTGACAGCACTGAATAGTAGTAGTAGTAATAAAAATGGTAATAACAATAGTAATAATTAATAATCATCATTTCTAAGTGTTGCATATGTATTAACTTAATTCTCACAACAACCCTATGGCATAGATATTATTATTATCTCTACTTTAAAGAAATAAATAGAGGCACAGAGATGTTAAGTAACTTGCCCAAGATTCCATAGCTGGTCATAGTAGAGCCAGAAGTTGGGTCTAAAGTATGCTTTTACAAACACCCTTCTATATTGTCTCTGAAAGGGTGGTTGAGTTGCCCTTCCTGGGAGAAAGGAGGAAGCTTAGGCCAGTGGTTCTCTATCACTTGGCTACAGAATTTGGGTAGAAGTAGAAGTGTGGGGGCAAGTTCATGCCGAGATCTGCCAACAGTATATATGTCAATCACCTTTTTTAGACAGATTAAAAAACCTCACACATCTATAACTTGTATTTTACACTATATGTAGACGCCGTTGTGATTTCTAAAATAGAAATTTATTGCATTCAACTCATATTTTTGTCTGCAAACCTCTTGAAAGCAAAGACGGTTTATTCAGCATCATGCACCTAATACATGCATGTAAAATATAAATTTTGGAGGATGAATATGTCATTTTAAAAATGAAAGGGGGAACTAAATATTCCAGTGTTCAGAAGAATTAATATTTAGTTTAAAAAGAGGTTCTAATAAGTCAAAAAAATTGTAGAACACCAACTAAGACATCTAACTTTGGTTTGGGCTAAATCTTTGTCAATCATATGCAGCTAAATCAGATGACATTTGGTGTATGTACTGATGGCGTGGTCCTAGTCTTGCATGTGAAGTATAAGAAGAACAGCTCTTCATATGTTTGCAAGGCATAAATAGCCTTTTCTCTTCATATGAAAGCCATAGAGCTCACGGTAAAATGTTAGATACCCAATGAACATAAGAACATATTAATTGCTGACCTTGGCATTCCTGCTCCATATAGCGCTGATACCAGTCTCTGTTAGAGCTCCCTTACTTGAAAAATGGAGGTGCTATCCGCGTTTGAGTAGAAATTTAAGTCACTTTTTTATGAGACAAGTTACACAATGAACTGTGAATGGGGTACATGCACCTTTGGAATGAAATATGACTTTCAAGATCTATTTAATCAAGTAAGCTCAGTTCCCAATATGTCAACTTGAAATAGACCCTAATGCAGACTCCTCAGCCTAAAATTTACACAGATTTTCTTCCGCCTGCCTGTCTTGTCTATTTTCTCCCTAAGTACAGTTATCACAGGTGGGAATGACATCAGTACAAACTTGACATCCTCATATTAAGACAGCAAAGTGCTTAGGGAAAAACCACATACAACAGTATCAGTAAATAGATCAAAGAGGAAATATTTCAAGAATCTCCTTGTCAAGCAGTAAGTCATTACTTGAGTCAGAATTAGTTAAAACACTACAGTGCCTCCTTCTAATATACATTTGGTCACCTTCAGCTCAGGGTGCAAGTGCTCTGACACTCAACTCAGAGGCAAGGAGACATGCTGGAGCCTGTGAATTAACACTGAACTGGGAACTGTCATTGGGAAAACGACAGCCAGCCTTCAGCAAGGAACTTGAACACTTATCCTTGTGTTAGAGTTCCCACAGTTTTCAGGCAAAACAGGAAATACAAGTCGGCGGCTTTATTCCCTAGCTTTTTTTTTCCCCCTTAATTTAAAAATGGACCACCTGCTGGGCATGGTGGCTCACACCTGTAATCCCCGCACTGTGGGAGGCCAAAGCAGGCGGATCACGAGGTCAAGAATTCGAGACCAGCCTGACCAACATGGTAAAATCCTGTCTCTACTAAAAATACAAAAATTAGCCGGGTGTGGTAGTGTGTGCCTGTAATCCCAGCTACTCAGGAGGCTGAGGGAGGAGAATTGCTTGAACTTGGGAGGTGGAGGTTCCAGTGAGCTGAGATCACGCCAGCCTGGGTGACAGAGCAAGACTCTGTCTCAAAAAAAAAAAAAAAGGACCACCACACTCCAAAAAATGTTAAGATGTGTAATATGTACTTACCACTAATAATATTTAGCAGTTTTGGGGGTAAGATTTTTCCCTGAAGAAAATACTTACAAACACAATTTAAATTATGGGTATCATTGAGTCTGCAGGGCAGATTTTTTCTTTCATTTTTAATGCTATGCTTATTTTAAAAAGCCTAGATAAAGTCACGATGAAAATTCAGTCACTCTGTTTTGAAATTGAGGTTATTCCTTATCCTTTTACAAGAGAAGAGTATTTAATTTTAAAATTTCATTTTAAATTAAGAGAACGTCATTATGGTAAGAAGTTACCTGCAATACATACATAAGAAACAAGTCTACTTAGCATTAAATAACTTATTTTGTTATTATGAAAGTAAAGCAATTGTCAAAAGGAGCTTGACTCATCCACTGCCTCTAAGGATAGCAGTAACATGCTCTCAAGGCAGAGAAACACCTGCCAAAAAATCATACTGATGCTTCCAAAGATATAAGTAACAATACTGTCCTCTAAAATGTTTCTTCTGGCTCTTTCTAAGATACTTCCCACTAACAGTTTCCAAATTGCTTCTCCTAGTATCTCAAAATGCCAGCTACACTGTAGGAACACTACAGGGTACTTGGAGGACATTAATGTGTAAAATGAGGGCACAAATTGATAAAGAGTTTATAATTCAGATATTTTTAAGTAGCTATTTCCTAAAATTTATTTTATTTTAGGAAATAGTTGCCTTACCTTGAAAGATTTAAGATATATCAAGACTGTTTGAACAAGTTTGGTCACTTGGTCCCTTCCTTGGTAAATGCAGTAACTGTGGAGCAAAGGAAAGGAGACGGAAGGAAGAGGGGAAAGGGAGAATGAGAAGGAGAGGGAAAGATTGAGACTGAGTTTAATCTCCTTCAGGGTAACTAGAACTAACACATAAAACTTTAGATCCGTGAACAGAAGCCACTTTATACCATTGAGACTGGGAAACAGACAGGAGGATTCATGCGTGAGGATTGAAGCAGATACGTAGTAAGGAGCAGGGCTGAGAATGGGTTTAGAGAATTTCCTTGTTTTCCACAGTACCCCAGGCAGCGATTCCCCTCTGGAAGCCCAGTTGGGATGCCGTATGTACTTCCAAAAGTTTCATTTTCCACTTAAGTTAGTTTGGCTTTATTTTACTTTCAACAAGAGACGTTAAGCAATGAGACGTTAATCATCAACAAGAGACGTTAATCATCACCATCACAACTGGAAGAGAGAGACACCAGGAAAGTATCTTGCTTCTAAATACCCAATGGCCAGAACAGATTCTCATCTCTCTCCTGTTGTCCACTACTGGTTGGTCACCCTTGGTATTGTAAAGAAAAACAGCTTTCTTCTTATTTTCATCATTATTAGCATTTCCCCACTATCTTAAGTAATCTCTGTTCACATAATTCTTTCTTAAACTTTTATTTTAGGTTCAGGAGTACAGGTTAAGGTTTATTACTAGGTAAATTGTGTGTCACTGGGATCTGGTGTACAGATTATTTTGCCACCCATGTAATAAGCATAGTATTTGATAGGTAATTTTTTGATCCTCACCCTCCTCTACCCTCAAGTAGATCCTGGGGTCTGTTGTTCCATGTGGTACAGAAATATGTACCACATTTTCTTTATCCAGTCTACTGCTTATGGCATTTATGTTTATTCCACATCTTTGCTATTGTGAAGAGTGCTGCGATGAACACATGCATGCATGCATGCATCTTTACAGTAGAACAATTCCTATCCCTTTGGGTATATACCCAATAATGGAATTGCTGGGTCAATTGGTAATTCCACTTTAAGTTCTTTGAAAAATCACCAAACTGCCTGCCACAATGGCTGGAATAATTTATATTCCCACCAGCAATGTATAAGTGTACCTTTTTCTTTGCAACCTTGCCAGTATCTGTTATTTTTCTATGTTTTAATACTAGCCATTCTGACTGGTGTGAGACAGTATCTCATTGTGGTTTGATTTGCATTTCTCTAGTGATTTGTGATGTTAAGTATTGTTTCATATGCTTTTTGCCCACATGTATGTATGTCTTCTTTTGTAAAGTGTCTGTTCGTGTCCTTTGCCCACTTTATAGAGGGGTTCTTTTTGGGTGTTGATTTAAGTTTTTATGGATTCTGGATATTAGACCTTTGTCAGATGCATAGTTTGAAAATGTTTTCTCCCATTCTGTAGGTTGCCTGTTTACTCTGTTGATAGTTTCTTTTGCTGTACAGAAACTCTTTTGTTTAACTAGATACCATTTGTCAATTATTTTTGTTGCAATTGCTTTTGGAGGCTTTGTCATGAAATCTTTGCCAGGCCCTAGGTCTAGAATGGTATTTTCTAGGTTATTTTTCAGTGTTTGCAAAGTTTTATCCTTTACATTTAAGTCTAATCCATCTTGAGTTGATTTTTGTATATGATGTAAAGAAGGGGTCCAGTTTCAATCCTCTGCATATGGCTAGCCAGTTATCCTAGCACCATTTACTGAAGAGAAAGCTCTTTTCCCATTGCTTGTTTTAGTCAACTTAGTTGAAGATCAAATGGGTATAGGTGTGCAGCATTATTTCTGGGCTTGCTGTTCCATAGGTCTATGAGTCTGTTTTTGGACATGCTGTTTTGGTTACTATAGCCTTGTAGTCCAGTTTGAAGTTAGGTAACATGATGCCTACAGCTTTGTTCTTTTTGCTTGGAATTCTCTTGGCCATTTGAAATTTTTTTTTTGCATCAATGTTCATCAGACATACTGGCCTAAAGTTTTCTTTATTTGTTGGGTCTCTGCCAGGTTTTGGTATCAGGATGATGCTGACTTCATAAAATGAGTTAGGGAGGATTTCCTCCTTTCCAATTGTTTGGAATAGTTTCAGAAGGAATGTTACCAGCTCCTCTTTGTACCTCTCATAGAATTCAGTTGTGAATCTGTCTTGTCCTCGGCTTTCTTTGGTTGGTAGGCTATTAATTACTGCCTCAATTTCAGAACTTGTTATTAATCTATTCAGGAATTAGACCTCTTCCTCATTTGGTCTGGGGAGGGTGTATATATCCAGAAATTTATCATTTTCCTCTAAATTTTCTAGTTTATTTGTGTAAAGGTGTTTATAGTATTCTCTAATAGTAGTTTGTATTTCTGTGGCATCAGCGGTGATATCCCCTTTCTCATTTTTATTGTGTCTATTTGATCCTTCTTTATTAGTCTAGCTAGTGGTCTCTTTAGTTTAATTTTTTCAAAACACCGGCTCCTGGATTCATCGATTTTTGGAGGGTTTTTCGTGTCTCTGAAAATCCTCAATAAAGTACTGGCAAACTGAATCCAGCAGTACATCAAAAACTTACCCGCCACGATAAAGTCAGCCTTATTCCTGGGAGGCAAGGCTGGTTAAACATACCCAAATCAATACACTTAATCTATCACGTAAACAGAACCAAAGACAAAAACCACATGATTATCGCAATAGATGTAGAAAAGGCCTTCAATAAAACTCAACATCGCTTCATGTTGAAAAAACCTCTCAATAAACTAGGTATTGATGGAACATATGTCAAAATAATAAGAGCTATTTTTGAGAAACCCACGGCCAATATCATATTGAATGGTCAAAAGCTGGAGGCATTCCCTTTGAAAACTGGCACAAGACAAGGATGCCCTCTCTCACCATTCCTATTCAACATAGTGTTGGAAGTTCTGGTCAGAGCAATCAAACAAGAGAAAGAAAGAAAGGATATTCACATAGGAAGACAGGAAGTCAAATTGTCTCTGTTTGCAGACAACATGATTCTATATTTAGAAAACCCCATCATCTCAGCCCCCAAACCCCTTAAACTGTAAGCAACTTCAGCAAGGTCTCGGGGTACACAATCAATGTGCAAAAAGCACAAGCATTCCTTTACACCAACAATAGACAAGTAGAGAGATTATGAATGAACTCCCATTCACAAAAAGAATAAAATACTTAGAAATACAGCTAACAAGGGATGTGAAGGACCTCTTCAAGGAGGACTACAAACCACTGCTCAAGGAAATAAGAGAGGATACAAACAAATGGAAAAACATTTCATCCTCATGGATAGGAGGAATCAATATTGTGAAAATGGCCACAATGCCCAAAGTAATTTATAGATTCAATGCTATTCCCATCAAACTACCACTGACATTCTTCACAGAATTAGAAAAACATACTTTAAATTGCATATGGAATCAAAGAATACAAGCCAAGAGAATACTGCGCAAAAGAAAGCTGGAGGCATGACCCTACCTGACTTCAAACTATACTGTAAGGCTACAGTGACCAAAACAGCATGGAACTGGTGTGAAAATAGACATACAGCTCAATGGAACAGAACAGAGAACTCAGAAGTAACACACATGTCTACAACCAACTGATCTTTGAAAAACCTGACAGAAAACAAGCAATGGGGAAAGGATCTCCTATGCAAGTAAAAGGTGCTGGGAAAACTGGCTAGCCATATGCAGAAATCGGAAGCTGGACCCCTTCTTTACACCTTATACAAAAATTAACTCGAGATGGATTAAAGGCTTAAATGTAAAACCCAAAACCATAAAAACCCTAGAAGAAAACCTAGGCAGTACTATTCAGGACATAGGCATAGGCAAAGACTTCTTCACAAAAATGCCAAAAACAATTGCAACAAAAGTCAATATTGACAAATAGGACCTAATTAAACTAAAGAGCTTCTGCACAGCAAAAGAAATTATCATCAGAGTGAACAAGCAACCTACAGAATGGGAGAAAATTTTTGCAATCTGTCCATCTGACAAACGTCTAATATCCAGAATTTACAAGGAACTTAAAAAAGTTTACAAGAAAAAAGCAAACAACCCCATCAAAAAGTGGGCAAAGGATATGAACAGACACTTCTCAAAATAAGACATTTACTTGGCCAACAAACATATGAAAAAAAGCTCAACATCAATGATCATTAGAGAAATGCAAATCAAAACCACAATGAGATGCCATCTTATGCCAGTCAGAATGGCGATTATTAAAAAGTCAAGAAACAATAGATGCTGGCAAGGCTGTGGAGAAATAGGAACGTTTTTACACTTTTGGTGGGAGTGTAAATTAGTTCAACATTGTGGAAGACAGTATCGCGATTCCTCAAGGATCTAGAACCAGAAATACCATTTGACCCATCAGTCCCATTATTGGGTATATACCCAAAGGAGTATAAATCATTCTATTATAAAGACACATGTACACATATGTTTACTGCAGCACTATTCACAATAGCAAAGTCATAGAACCAACCCAAATGCCCATCAATGATAGACTGGATACAGAAAAGTGGTACATAGACAGCATGGAATACTATGCAGGCATAAAAAAGAATGATATCATGTTCTTTGCAGGGACATGGATGAAGCTGGAAACCATCATCCTCAGCAAACTAACACAGGAACAGAAACCAAACACCGTATGTTCTCACTCATAAGTGGGAGTTGAACAATGAGAACACACAGACATAGAGAGGGGAACAACACACACCAGGGCCAGTTTGGAGTAGGGGGCGAGGGGAGGGAACTTAGATGACCAGTCAATAGGTGCAGCAAACCACCACGGCACACGTATATCTATGTAACAAACCTGCTCTGCACATGTATCCCAGAACTTAAAGTATAATAAAAATAAAAATATAATATAAAATGTAAAAAAATTTTTAAATAGTTTTTAAAATTTTTAAATAGTTTTTTAAAATTCTGTGAAAAATGTTGTTGGTAGTTTGATAAGAATAGCATTCAATCTGTAAATTGCTTTGGGTAGTATGACCATTTTCACAATATTTATTTTTCCTATCTAGGAGCATGGAATGTTTTTCCATTTTTCTGTGTCATCTCTGATTTCTTTGAGCAGTGTTCTGTAATTCTCATTGTAGAGATCGTTCACCTCCCCAGTTAGCTGTATTCCCAGGTATTCTATTCTTTTGTGACTGTTGTGAATGAGATTGCATTCTTGATTTGGCTCTCAGCTTAGATATTGTTGATGTATAGGAATGCTACTGATTTTTGGACATTGATTTTTGTATCCTAAAACTTTGCTGAGGTTGTGCATCAGATCAAGGAGCTTTGGGGCCAAAAGTATGGGGTTTTCTAGGTATAGGAAATATTTCAAACTATTCCTGTTTAATACAATTCTTTAACATAAAACACTTTGAAGTTTTACTCCAAGACCTTCAGCTTTATATACTATTAAGTGAAACATGTAAAACCTGTGTTTGACTCAGTACAGACGGTTATTAGAAGAGTGGAATTCAATATTTGGGTCTGAACATAAGAAAGAACAAATAATATACAAAATTTATTAAGGGTAATCCTTAAACCAGGAAAACACAAAGATACAACTGGGGTACCAATTCTTTCATTTTCTAACTTACCTTTCTTACTCATCATATTTCACTCACTTATCATACCCACTACCAAAACCTGGCCTTCCTTTCTCTGGGTGAATCATTCTCTTCCACCAATCATCTGGTCTGAAAGGAAGCATGTGGAAGAATGAATGAAGAAGGGGTCACCTGAAGGGTCAGCCAAATATAATCTCTGATGGGTGGGGTGCCAACTGTTACAGCCATCGCCCTTACTTCCAACAGTTTGTCATGCTGATGTCAGACACGTAAGATACAGCAGATTAATGGCTTGAAGTGGTTGTGGCTCAGAAATCTCCTTAGTATGATTGAGATGGAAGTTTTTGCAATCAAGATGGAAATACAGTAAGTGAAAAATAGGGCAAATCAATTTAAAGGTCATGAATATGAAAGCTGCAAATAATGTATCATATGCTACTTCAATCACCACTGAATGTCCAGCCACAGGAGGCAAGGAGAAAAGGAAACAAGCCATTGCTTTGTGCCCCATTTTGTGCAATGAGAACTGGGTCAAAAATATGCTTCTCCTTCATCCTTTCCTATTGCTGGATCCCTAGTTTAAGGCCTTTGGGAAAGTTAGGGGCACGTCTCCAGTCTACAAATTGTTCTTTGCTGCTATTACCATAACCACACTATTATTCCCAAAATATTATTTCATATTTGCTTACATTCAACAATTCAAACCCAGCAAAATGGCTTTTTAAACTAAGGACAATATTACATTTACCACGTATTTTACTTGGCTCTATCATGATTCCTAATTCTGGTATAGTATAAATTAAGTTCAAATATATGATTTACATTGAAGGGCTATCTAATAGTTGGCATTTGGGTATTACAGACCATTTCCAAAGGTACTCCTGTAAGTATAACAGCATTTCTCAATGTTGTTACGCTTAATGAAATTCATGTTAAATATTCATGAGTCATTGAGCTGTCTCCTGGCCTCTTGATTAAATTTTTCCTTAACTGGTCTAAACACTAGGATGTCTGTTAAGTATGTTTGTCTTCTCTTTATTTAAGCCAGTGTTTCTCACAGTAAAATATTGCATTTGGAAAGTTTCTTTGACCCTCCAGTCTTTTCTATAAGTTACAAACAAGCTCCTAATGTTGGCTGGAAAAAATTAATTGGAAGGTGAAAGAGGCATTCTTAAATTAAACAATACAAGAGTTCTACATTGTTTATTCATCTAAAAAAGGGGAATTCCATTAAAATAAGACCAGTTGGAAATCAAATTTAATCTCAGAACTTTTATTCTTTAGACTTCAAGAATCTTTTGAATCAGTCATCACCAGTTGATTAAAATCAACTAACTAATGGTTGATCTTTGTTCACCAAATGTTCTGGCTAGGCAACAAGACACCAAAATGAATAAACCTTTGTTGTTGTTGTTTTTTACATAAGAAGCTCATAATCTAGTGGGAAAAATTGGAATACAGGCAATTATCACATGTTAAATTATGATAAATATTAAAGGCATATGCACCAAGCCATGGGACTCAAAGGGAACAGAAAGCAATTCTGATTGGAAAACTCAAAGGTAACAATAATTGGTAGAAAATGTAAACTGTAATTTCCTGAACGATAAGTAGGAATACTGGACAAGTGGAGAATGGGAGGGGAGAGGATACCCTAGTGAAGGCATGGCGGGAGCAAAGGCTCTGAGATCTGAAAGTGTAAGAATGTTTGGGAAAGGGCACAGTTTGGGGCAAAGAGAAGGTGTTGTTGAGGACAAAGTTTGAAAAATAGTTTGGACGTAGATTGTAAAAACCTTAACAACCAATCCGAGTTGAACAGCCATTTGGGCTTTTCCAGCAGAGGAGCTCCATGATCAGAACTGTGCTTTCAAAAATAGCTGAGGATGGTGTGGAGGGAAGGAGGCTATTTGGAACTTTGTCAAAAATAGGAAAGCTTTATGAAATTATTTTTTATTAGAAATCATGTTTTCAAAGGTGGCCCTGAAATTAGGAAGCATAAATATACAAATATAAAAACATCTGGCCAGGTGCGGTGGCTCATGCCTGTAATCCCAGCACTTTGGGAGGCCGAGGCGGGCGGATCACGAGGTCAGGAGATCGAGACCATCCTGGCTAACATGGTAAAACCCCATCTCTACTAAAAATACAAAAAATCAGCTGGGCGTGGTGGCGGGCGCCTGTAGTCCCAGCTACTCGGAGAGGCTGAGGCAGGAGAATGGTGTGAACCTGGGAGGCGGAGCTTGCAGTGAGCCAAGATGGCGCCACTGCACTCCAGCCTGGGTGACAGAGCGAGACTCCGTCTCAAAAAAAAAAAAAAAAAAAAAAAAAAAAAAAAAAAAAAAGAAAAGAAAAAGAAAAAAAAATCCCATCTGAGGACAGATATTTCAGTGTTCTTGATAAGCCAAAGGAGACTGCATTGTGTCTGGTGGATGACTGTAATCCTGGAAATCCAGTGCTTTGGCACTCCCACTGGGTCACAGGCCTGATTTTCATGAGCCTGGTGCAAGAGGTAGTTTGACATTATGTTGAAGAGGTAATCTTTATCAGAATTACTGTTAATCTTCTGTGGATGCCTGACCTCTGAGAGAGACCCTGTTACTTGGGAAGAGTCTAGCATAATACACACATGATTTCTTCATTTTCCCAGTATATTTAATTCAGTTACTTGTGGTGTGGAAGGAAGCCCTGGTTGAAATATTAAATTTCCATTTTAATTTCCAAACTGCAATATTGAAACACTGTACTCATTAGTCTGAAAAGCAATATATGATAACAGCAGTCAGACCTCAACTTCTGGTAAGAGAGTAGAGGCTCATGGTCAAAAGCATGAGCTCTGAAGTCTGCCAGATCTTGGTGCACACTCCAGGTTTATTATTTACTGGTCCCAGTTTCCTAAACTATAGAATTTCAATACTAGTACCTACTCACTAGATTGTTATGAGAGTTACATAAGACAATGCTTGTATAATCCTTGGCACATCATAGCATTTAATAGATGTCAATTGTTTTTCCCTACATCATTGCTTGCCACATGGTACTCATATATTCTTATTTCAGATCACTTCTATTTCTTGAATGATGCGTATTTGTAGCAAATATTTTTTCACAACATTTTTGTACTTTCCTTCATTTGTTCATTCATTATTATTGGGTTTACTATGTGCTTGACACTAGACATTTCCATTTTGATTGACCTGCCTGTCTATCATATGCTTTGCACAGAAAGTCTAAGATGGCATTGTATTTCTCTACCTGTAAACATTGATATTTTTCATCCATACATGCAAAGTCATCAGTGCTTTGCTCAGACTGTTCTTCCCAAAAGCTACCCCATTATCTAATCTATCTGTCTGACTGTCTGTCTACCTACCTACATACCTGCCTATCTACCTACATACCTACCTATCTAATGTATTAAGATGTTTCTTGGCCGGGTGCAGTGGATCGCACCTGCAATTCCAGCACTTTGGGAGGCCATGGTGGGTGGATCACCTGAGGTCAGGAATTCGAGACTAGCCTGGCCAGCATGGTGAAACCCCGTCTCTACTAAAAATACAAAAATTAGCTGAACGTGGCGGTATGTGCCTATAATCCCAGCTACTCAGGAGGCTGAGGCAGGAGAATCACTTGAACCCAGGAGGTGGAGGTTGCAGTGAGCCAAGATCACGCCACTGCACTCCAGCCTGGGCAACAACTCCATCAGAAACAAACAAACAACAAAAAAAAGATGTTTCTCTTCCCTTTCCAGGAACCCAAACTCAGGCCATGGAATGTCCTGGTGTCTTTTGCATGGGAGTGTGAAAAGGCCATCCTTGGCAGTGGAGAGCCTATTTATTTAGTTTGCCTTTTGTTTCACCTGAATTAAAATGGTAAATTTTGAGTTGAGTCTCAGTTTTATAAATGGCCAAAACTATTTACACTGACACTGCAGGCCTACTGACATCTGTGGGCTGAATCCTATCAACTTCTTGGAAGAACTCATGCCTTATAATTTAACTGTATTGTTCACATCATCAAGTTCAGACCTGGACAAATAGAAGCTGCTGAATAAATATTTTTAGTAGACTGATTAAATTCCATATCTAAAATTACCTTATCTGCAAATAATAGAAGTTGTATAAGTTAGATCTATACAATTATTTTTAATAAAAAAAGTATATTCTAACTGGGCCAACAGGGAAAAAAATAACTTACTAGTTTTACTACTCTTCTACAATAGATTGGCCAGAAGTTTTGCCCTGAAACAAAAAATATGAATAAACCTTCAAAGGAAAATGTAATGTGGGAGGCTGATGACTGACATATGGGCTGCATTTGTCGTTTTTAATTCTGAAAAAAAAATCATTTCTCTTTTCCACCTACAACTTTTGCATTAAATAAAATGTTTCTTTGGATTGGTATGTGTTAATGAGGATGTTTTATATCAGCTCTAGGATGTTTTATATCAGCTCTAGGTGTGCTGCTATGTTTAATATCCAAACTCAAGTTGTATTCTGTTAGTACATCCTGGAAAATCCCACCATAAAAAGGAAAACTAGTGACACACATGGTTAAGGGAGCTGAGAAAGTGGAAACTGATGTTCCCTTTTAAGACTGTGTTATATCAGTGACACAGAGATGCTGATATGCAGTTCGGCTTTCCTATCTTTTATTCCGAGGGATCATCCCCCATCCTTGGTGCAAAGAAAAGAGAAGACCATAATTGATGTATAATAATAGAATTATTAATATCAACATAAGTCTTACTACATGTCATTTAATCATCACATTAACTTTAAAAGGCAGTCACTCTATTCCCATTTTTCAGATGAAGAAACTGAGGCAAAGAAAGGTGAAGTGATCTGTCCAAGGTCACATTGGTAGTAGGTGGTAGAGCTAGATTTCAAACCCTTAAAATTTAGCTCCAGTCTTCACAATTTAATCACTATTAAATTGTAATGGCCTCTTTGTCTATTATAATAATGTTATTATATTATTTACAATATTATTAATTGAAGAAATATAATTTCTGCAACATGCCATGATAGAATAATTAGATTTACATTCCCTTAAAAAAGTCTGTTATGCAACTCTATCTCAATGATTGACTACAATATTCTGAAAAAATTAAATAAACTGTTAATGGAACGCAAAACCACAAAGCCTGGGAGGAGCCTGGTATACCCCTCAATATCCTATTCACTTGCCTGTGATATAATATTAGGCTACAAGAAAAAATAATAATAATATTAGGTTGCAATATGCAACCAGGTGAAATTCAAACAAGGTGTGACCCTAAAGAAGCATTTACTACTGTTTTTCTTGTGCAAGCCGTGTGACGGATGTACAAGTTCTTCAGCTCTTGCTTTGGCCTAGTGTATATGTAATATTAACTCAGTCTTAGTTACTAATTAGCTGAACATTTCCTGCCGTAGCTGCATTCTCTCAAAAAACATAACACGTCTCATTGAAAGGACTTCATCTGCTTCACTATATCTGTAATTATATTAGCTTTACAAGTATCTGTTACTTTGTTCAATTCCCTTCATCCTAGTTTTCATGCCAGTTCCTTCCCAAACTAATCATCTACCCATTTTTACCTTTGTTTCTAGGCAGTCCCTATATTGGAATTCTAACATTTATTCTTAAAGTTATCATAGTAAAAATAGGTAAATTACAGAAACATGTAATGGATATAATACTAGAGAGAGTATTTTGGTATATTGATATATACTCTGTGAATATATATTTTTACATAATTGAGCTTAAACTAAATATAGAGATTTCTATCTTTGTACTTACTCATTCTATTAGCATATCATAATAATTTACCAAACTATTAAAAACTCAATAAAAAATTTTTAATTACTGAGTAATATTTTATTATTTGAATTCTCCATAATTTAATCATTCCTCTTTTGTTGAAGATTTGGGGAATTTCCAATTTTTTCTTATAAATACTACTGTAATTACCAGTTGGGATATAAATAATTATCCACAATTCTGATTATTTTTCAAGTACTTATGATGAAAAAAATATCAGTCCAAAGGTATGAACACTGAAGAAGTTCTTGATATATATTAATAATTTTTAGGAGTCATATTTTACCAGTTAACATAAACCCAACCATGGATAAGAGTGTCTCTCGGCTGCAGCTTAACCACAGTTTAACCTAATTATGCAAGTAAACAACACTTTCATGAACATCAGGTTAGACTGCGAAAGAATGAAAAACATTTTCGCTTCTATGATAACAAACAAGAAAATGAAGGTAAAATTATCATCATACTTTTTACTGAGTTATCAAAGAGTTGTGGACTCCAGGAAATGTTGGTGAACTGACATCCGGAGAAGGAAGAACCCTTCAAAGTTGAGCAGATGGCTATATCAACTTCCATACGTGAAGTTAACCAACTGGTTTGGGTTTTAACAGATAGGAAAGAAAACCTACAATAGATACCACTGCAGGGGAAAGTAAAATATATCGAACTTTTAAATTTAAGGTGATATGGAAAAATAGAGATCTAGATGATCCCTAAATACAAAAAATATATCACTCAACTTAATAATTCTCTTTTATCTACAAAATTTTACTGAGAAGGCAGCAGTAAAGAAGGTGCTAGTGACTCTACTGGTACTTGAATTCTGGACCCCTGGTGGGATTCAATCCAAAGGTTAATCAAATCTATCTAAAACTGAGTCACAACTCTTTTCCAGCTCAAATACTGCTGAGAATATAGAGGTCAGTAACATGATAGCAGCAGTGTGAGAGGTTGAAAACTATTTTATCCAAAGTTAAATTGAATCTATTAAAGCTGTGAACCAGTACCAGTTAAACTTGATCTTTTTTGAAATCTGAATAAGTAGCCCCTATTCGAGCAGTCAGAGAGAAGAGAGCGTTGAAACCTCTAGTGAAAACAAAATAAAATTAAAAGAAAATCATACTTTAGTCTCCACTGTTGCTTAAAACACAGTATTCTGAATAAGATTTTAAAACTGGTAAGATAGCACTTTGGAAGGCCAAGGTGGGCAAATCACCTGAGGTCAGGAGTTCAAGAGCAGCCTGGCCAACATGGTGAAACCCATCTCTACTAAAAAATACAAAAATTAGCCAGGCGTGGTGGCACACACCTGTAATCCCAGCTTTTAGGGAGGCCGAGGCAAGAGAATTGCTTGAGCCGGGGAGGCACAGGTTGCAGTAAGCTGAGATCACACCACTGCACTCCAGGCTGGGTGACAGAATGAGACTCTGTCTCAAAAAAATAAATTAATTAAATAAATAAATAAAACTGGTAAGATATGTTAAAAAAGAAAATATTACCTATTATTGAGAGAAGAAACAAACAAGAAGCAGACACTGAAAGGATCAAGATATTGGAATTAGCAGATAAGGATTTTAAACAATTATTATGTTTGTTAATTTAAAGGAAAATGGACATAGTGAATAAAGAAATGGGGATTTTCAAGGTAGAAATGAAAACTTCACTGAGAGAAATTCAACAACATCTAAATAAATGAAGATATAAACCATGTTTATTGATTGAAAGGTTAAATATTTTTAAGATGTCAGTTCTTCCCAAATAATAAAAAGGCAAACAACCCAATTTTTAAAATGTGATTGGATTTTCTGTTCTGGAAAAGATGTAGTAGACGAACTCCTCTGTTGTTCTTCCCACTAAGTACCACTGAAAACCTATGATATTGCATATAAGAAAAACATAGGAATGCTCTGAAAGGTAGCAAGAAGAAGGCACATTGGCCAGGGACTTCAGGTCCTGAGGGACAAGATGACAATGAGTTTCCTGGGTTTTCTTTCTGCTTCATATATGTCCCACTGGGTGCTTAAATACTGGAAATACCAATGTGTTCAGACAAGAAGGACCTAAGAAAAGCCTACTCTTTCTAGTCAAAGGAGCAAGAGAGATGCAGCATAGCAAGACACAAAACTTTTAGACAGTAACTGTCTTACTTCAAGCAAACACTACATAAAAAACTGGCCTTAACTCATCTTGGTCATCAAAAGCTTCCACCCTCACCTGGCTGTGTGTGTGTTAAAGCACTGCGATGGGATCAGAGAAGCCTGAGTGTGGAGCCAGGACTTTCGAATACACTGGATAATAATAAGCACTGCCCCTACCCTGTAGTGTCAGTGGGGGCAATTTGAGAAGGCATAGTGAGATGTCATCCCTCACCCAAGGTATAAACAGAGACTGAATAAGAAGTCCAGATTATCCCCTCAAATTGGCATAGGATTTTTTAAGGACCAAAAGAAAAAAGAACTGTCAACCCAGAATTTTGTATCCAGTGAAAATGTCTTTCAGGAATGAAGGAGAAATAAAGGCATTCTCATATGAAATAGAATAAAGAGAATTTGTTACTTGCAAACCTATGCTAATATAATTGTTAAAGGAAATTCTTAAAACAGAAAATTAGAAAGGAAAGTATTTTGGAGCATCGTGAAGGGAGGAAGAGCAATGAAAGGAGGAAAAGATGGGAAATACAATAGACTTTTATTATCCTCTTAAGTTTCTAAATTATGTTTGATGACTGTGACGAAAATGACAATAATGGCTCTGCTATCTGGCACCCCTGGACCCATGACCCACCAACCCAATAATCAGTCAGACTCTTGCATGTGCCATGTCTGGTTCCTCCAGTGTAACCACTTTCTCGTATGAAAAAAGTGGTTCAACAGCTCAACAGTGTAAACATTTCCCAGGCAGCTGCAGACTTGGAACAATTCTGACCTCTGCTGACTGGAGTATCTTCAAGTATGAATCCCTTCAGACCCCAGAAGGTCTGTTCCTTTTCATAGTAAAATGAATCTTTCAAAGGTTTCCCAAATTATTTCTCATGAACCAGTGAATATTCAAGAGTGCTAAACTTGAAGCCTGTACAAAAGCTTATTCCTGTAATACATGTGCCATAATACACAAACGTTTACTTTTGTCAATCCTTAACGCCTACCTCTCTGAATTTCCATGAATTTCTATTTCACAAGTTAATTGTTTTATATACACTGGCAGCAACATACAATAAAATACTTAGTATAAAAAATGACAATATTGTCTGATGAGATTTTCAGTGTATATAGAGAAAATACGTAAGATCTTTGTATGATCAATGAGAAAGATTAAAAGGACTTAAAGGAGAGGTATGATTTCTAAATTTTATTCATAATGGTAAAAAGTCAACACCAATATACTGTAATAAGTTATGTCTCTATAATGTAGTATCTATAGCAACCACTAAAAAATACACACAGAAAGATCTAAAAAAATTACAAAAGTAAAACTACAGAAAAGTAAAAATTAAATTCCAAAAAATTCAAGTAGCCTACAGGAAGGCAGAAAAGAAACAGAAAAGGAAAAACAGAGGAAGCAAGCAGAACAAGAAATATGTCAGATATATCAATAATTACATAATATTAATAATTTAAATATACCAACTAAAAGACAAAGATTGGCCGAGTGAGGGGGATAAAAGACCCACTACATGTTTTTTAGTCTCTAGGTTTATTTATTGAGTTTGCTGCATTTCTTTAGCACCATTCATATTTCACAGTACTTTCATATATTCATAGCACTATGAATTTCATATATGCATAGTACTCCCAAGGTCCTACTTTCCACTCTTTACTTTCTGAAAAAAGTTTTTAATTTTTGTGGGTATATTTTTGTGGGTATTGCATGCCTGTATCAAAACATCTTATCTACTCTATAAATATATACACATACCATGTGCCCACAAAAATTAAAAATATATACCTACTATTTTACATGATGTAAAATAGGGTATCCATCCCCTTGAGTATTTATCCTTTGTGTTACAATTACACTCTTTTAGTTACTTTAAAATATACAATTAAATTATCATTAACTGTAGTCACTCTGTTGTGCTATCGAATACTAGGTTTTAGTCATTCTAACTATATTTTGTACCCATTAACTATCCCCACCTCACCCCACTCAGACCCAACTACCCTTCCCAGTCTCTGGTAACCATTCTTCTGCTTTCTATCTCCACGGTTTTAACTGTTTTTATTTTTAGATCCCACTAACACATGAGAACATGCTATGTTGTTGTTGTTGTTTTTCACTTAGCATAATGACCTTCCCTTCCAACCATGTTATTGCAAATGGCAGGATCTCGTTTTTAATGGCTGAATAGTACTCCACAGTGTATATTTATGACATGTTCTTTATTCATTTATCTGTTGATGGGCACTTAGTTTGCTTCCAAATCTTGGCTATTGTGATTAGTGCTGCAATAAACATGGGAGTGTAGATGTCTATTCAATATGCTGATTTCCTTTCTTTGGGGTATATACCCAGTAGTGGGATTGCTGGATCGTATGGTAGCTCTATTTTTAGCTTTTTGAGGAACGTCCAAACAGTTCTCCACAGTGGTTGTTCTAATTTACATTCCCAGCAACAGCGTACGTAGTGTTCCTTTTTCTCCACATCCTTGCCAGTATTTGTTATCGTGTGACTTTTAGATATAAGCTATTTTAACTGAGGTGACATGATATGTCATGTAGTGTTTGTCATTCTCTGATGATCAATGCTATTGAGCACTTTTCATACGCCTGTTTGCCATTTGTATGGCTTCTTTTGAGAAATGTCTATTCAAATTTTTGCCCATTTTTAAATGAGATTATTAGATTTTTTTCCCCAGGGAGCTGTCTGAGCTTCTTATATATTCTGGTTATTAATTCATTGCCAGATGGGTAGTTTGCAATAGGTATTTTTCTCCCATTCTTTGGGTTTTATCTTCACTTTGTTGATTGTTTCCGTTGCTGTGCAGAAGCTTTTTAACTTGATATGATCCCATTTGTCCATTTTTGCTTTGGTTGTCTATGCTTGTGGGATATTGTTCAAGAAATTTTTGCCCAGACCAATGTCCTGGAGAGTTTTTCTAATGTTTTCTTGCCATGGTTTTATAGTTTTAGGTCTTAGATTTAAATATTTAATACGAGAAGGGAGAAAAATGGCAGATAAGAGCCAGGACTGAATTGCAGCTTCCACTCAGACTCATAGAGCAGTGTGTGGAGACATGAACTTTTGCTCCAAGAACTACCACAGGAACATACCAGAAAGGCCGAGAGAATCCACAGACCCTTTGAGGGAAGCAGATTGCTCCTATAGATCCCAGGAAACAGCCCAAAAACTGTGAGTGCCCAAAGTGTGAAAGTGGGAAAGAGGGATACTCCATCCCCAGACACACACCCTCAGTGGGGAGCCTGAAGGTCCAGATGATGGGAGAAGGATTTGACCTTACCTGGAGCTGAGACAACTTGAGAGAACTAAGCAAAATACAGGGGTAAAAGAAGCAGCGGGAAGAGCCCTATGGGCTTTCTCAGTCCCCAGGAAAGCCATTTCTGACTTTGTCTTGCAGAGGTCCTTGGGGAGGGCTGCCAGAGGAACTGAGAAAAGACCACAGAAAGAAGGAAACTTCCAGCTGAACTTTGTAACAATTTTGACACAATGCAAAGATCCCTGGACAGAACTCTGAAGAAGGGGTGAATCTGGAGTACAGACACGGCACAGAAGCCACAGCAGGCGCGGAGGCTTGAAACCTGAAAGCCAGGAGGCTGGTAGCCTGGGGCAAGTTCTCAGTCCTGCTCACCCGCTGCCATTAAACAAACTCTGTGCTGTTAAGGGGGCAGGGTGCGAGTGAGACCAGCCTTTTGGGTTGCATAGGACGTGGATGAAGCCTGTCACTGCCAGCTTTCCCCAGTTCCCTGGTGACCTGCATGACACAGCAGAAGCAGCCATAATCCCCCTGGGAACATAATTCCATTGGCCTGAGAACCACACCCCCATCTCCCATAGCAGCCACAGGAAGCCCTGCCCAAGGAGACTCTGAGCTTAGACATGCATAACCCTGTCCCCACCTGATAGTTTTTCTCTACCCACCCTTGTAGCCAAAGACAAAGGACATATTCTCTCAGGAGCTCTGGGGCCCCACCCACCACATGATCACTTCTATATTACCAGAGCTGATGCTCTCTGGAAAGCACCACCTCCTGGCAGGAGGTCAAAGAACACAAAATTAGTGCAATAAACTACAACTAAGGACCCTCACAGACTCCATTTCACTCCCCTGCCACCAGCTCCACCAGAGCAGGTGCTGCTATCCACAGCTGAGAGACTGAAGATGGCTCACATCACAGGACTCTGTGCAGACAACCCCCAGTACCAGCCCAGAGCCTGGTAACTCCATTTGGTGGCTAGATCAAGATGAGAAATAACATTCACTATAGTTTGGCACTAAGGAAGCCACATCCCTAGGAAAAAGGGGGAAACACTACATC
This sequence comes from Symphalangus syndactylus, assembly GCF_028878055.3. Lineage (NCBI taxonomy): Eukaryota > Metazoa > Chordata > Mammalia > Primates > Hylobatidae > Symphalangus > Symphalangus syndactylus. The sequence continues at coordinate 85,031,754 of NC_072437.2, forward strand.
AAAGGAGCACCTCATGGGACAAAAGAACCTGAATAGCAGCCCTTGAGCCCAGATATTCCTGGTGACATAGTCTACCCAAAAAGGAAAAAAAAAAAAAAAAAAAAAAACAGAAAAAAACAATTCTGGTAATATGACAAAACAAGGTTCTTTAACCGCCCTCCGCCCAAAAGATCACACCAGCTCACTAGCAATGGATCCAAACCAAGACGAAATCTCTGAATTGCCAGAAACAGAATTCAGAAGGTCAACTATTAAGCTAATCTAGAAGGCACCAGAGGAAGGTGAAGTCCAACTTAATGAAGTAAAAAAGTGATACAAAATATGAAGGCAAAAATATTCAGTGAAATAGCTAAATAAAAACAATCACAACTGGAAATGAAGGACACACTTACAGAAATGCAAAATACACTGAAAAGTCTCATCAATGGAATCAAACAAGCAGAAGAAAGAAGTTCAGAGCTCAAAGACAAGGTTTTCGAATTAACCCAATTAAACAAAGACAAAGAAAAACGAATTTTAAAAAATGAACAAAGCCTCCAAGAAGCTTGGGATTACGTTCAATAACCAAACCTAAGGATAATTGGTATTCTCGAGGAGGAAGAGAAATCTAAAAGTTTGGAAAACATATTTGAGGGAATAATCAAGGACAGCTTCCCTGGCCTTGCTAGAGATCTAGACAAGCAAATACAAGAAGCTCAAAGAACACCTGGGAAATTCATGGCAAAAAGATCATTGCCTAGGCACATAGTCATCAAGTCATCTAAAGTCAGGACAAAGGAAAGAAGCTTAAGATCTGTGACACAAAAGCATCAGGTAACCTATAAAGGATAACCTATCAGATTAACAGCAGATTTCTCAGCAGAAACCCTACAAGCTAAAAGGAATTGGTCCCTATCCTCAGCCTCCTTCAACAAACAATTATCAGGCAAGAATTTAAGCTTCATAAGTGAAGAAAAGATACAGATTTTTTTCAGACAAACAAATGCTAAGAGAATTTGCCACTACCAAGCCAGGACCACAATAACTGCTAAAAGGAGCTATAAATCTTGAAACACATTCTCAAAATACAGCAAAATAGAATCTCCTTAAAGCATAAATCTCACAGGACCTATAAAACAACAACAATAAACAAATTTTTTTAAAAAGTATTCAGGCAATGAACAGCATGATGAATAGAATAGTACCTCACATCTCATTACTAACATTGAATGTAAATGGCCTAAATGCTCCACTTATTTGGCAGAATGGGTAAGAATTCACCAATAAAGGACCTCCTGTCTTCAAGAGACTCACCTGACACATAGGACTCACATAAACTTAAGGTAAAGAGGTGGAAAAGTATATATCATGGAAATTGATACCAAAAGCAAGCAGGAGTAGCTATTCTTATATCAGCAAAAATAAACTTTAAAGCAACAGCAGTTAAAAAAGACAAAGAGGGACATTATATAATGATAAAAGGACTTGTCCAACAGGAAAATATCACAATCTTAAATACATATGCACCTAACACTGGAGCTTCCAAATTTATAAGACAATTACTACTAGACCTAAGAAATGAGATAGACAGCAACACAATAATAGTAGAGTTATTCAATACTCCACTGACAGTACTAGACAGGTCATCAACACAGAAAGTCAACAAAGAAACAATGGACATAAACTACACCCTAGAGCAAATGGACTTAATAGATACTTACAGAACATTCTGCCCAACACCTGCAGAATATACATTCTATTCATCAGTACATGGAACATTCTCCAAGATAGACCATATGATAGGCTGAAAAACAAGTGTTAATACATTTTAAAAATTTGAAATTATATCAAGTACTCTCTCAGACCACAGTGGAATAAAATTGGAAATCAAGCTTAAAAGGTTGCATATGCAACCTTTCCATGCAAATATATGGAAATTAAATAACCTGCTCCTGAATGACCATTGAGTCAACAATAAAATCAAGATAGAAATTTTAAAAGTCTTTGAACTGAATGATAATAGTGACACAACCTATCAAAAGCTCTAGGATACAGCAAAGGCAATGCTAAGAGGAAAGTTCATAGCATTAAATACGTACATCAAAAAAGTCTTAAAGAGCACAAATAGACAATCGAAGCTTACACCTCAAGGAACTAGATAAACAAGAACAAACTAAACCCAAACCAAGCAGAGGAAAAGAAATAACAAAGATCAGAGCAGAACTAAGTGAAATTGAAACAAAAAAGATACAAAAGATAAATGAAACAAAAAGCTGGTTATTTGAAAAGATAAATAAAATTGATAGTCTGTTATCAAGATTAACCAAGAAAAGAAGAGAGAATCTCCAAAGAACCTCAATTAAAAATGAAACAGGAGATATTACAACTGATACCACAGAAATACAAAAGATCATTCGAGGCTACTATGAACACCTTTACACGCACAACCTGGAAAACATAGAGGAGATGAGTAAATTCCTGGAAATATGCAACCCTCCTAGATTAATCCAGGAAGAAATAGAAACTCCAAACAGACCAATAACAAGCAACAAGACTGAAATGGTAATAAATAAATTGCCAACAACAACAAAAAATCTAGGACTAGATGGATTCACAGCTGAATTCTATCAGACATTCAAAGAATTGATACCAATCCTATTGAAACTATTCTGAAAGATAAAGAGGGAATCCCTCCTAAATCATTCTATGAAGCTAGTATCACTTTAATACCAAAACCAGGAAAAGACATAACAAAAAAACAAAACTACAGACCAATGTCCCTGATGAATATAGATGCAAGATTCCTTAACAAAATACTAGCTAACTGAATCCAACAGCATATCAAAAAGATAATCCACCATTTTCCAGTGAGTTTCATACCAGGAATGCAGGGATGGTTTAATGTCTGCAAGTCAATAAATGTGATAGACCACATAAGCAAAATTAAGGCAATAATCACATGATCATCTCAATAGACACATAAAAAACATTTGACAAAATCCAGCATCCCTTTATCATTAAAATCTTTAGCAGTATGGGCATAGAAGGGACATACCTTAATGTAATAAAAGGCATCTATGAAAATTCCACAGCCGACATAATACTGAATGGGGAAAAGTTGAAAGCATTCCCCATGAGAACTGAAACAAGACAAGTATACCCACTTTCACCACTTCTATTCAGCATAGGACTGGAAGTCCTAGCCAGAGAAATCAGACAAAAGAAAGAAATAAAGGGCATACAAATCGGTAAAGAGGAAGTCAAATTGTCACTGTTCACTGATGATATGATCATATACCTAGAAAACCCTAAAGAGTCATCCAAAAAGCTCCTAGAACTGATAAATGAATTCAGCTAAGTTTCAGTATACAAAATTAACATACACAAATCAGTAGCTCTGCTGTACACCAACAGCGACCAGGCCGAGAATCAAATCAAGAACTCAACCCCTTTTACAATAGCTGCAAAAAAAAAAAGGAAAGAGAAAAGAAATACTTTAGAACACACTTAACCAAGGAAATGAAAGACCTCTACAAGGAAAACAATGAAACACTGCTGAAAGAAATTATAGGTGCCACAAACAAATAGAAACACATCCCATGCTCATGGATGGGTAGAATCAATATTGTGAAAATGACCATACTGCCAAAAGCAATCTACAAATTCAATGCAATTTTGATGGGTCAAAATAGCACCATCACTCTTCACAGAACTAAAACAATCCTAAAATTCCTATGGAACAAAAAAAGAGCCCACACAGCCAAAGCACTACTAAGCAAAAAGAATAAATCTGGAGGCATCACAATACCTGACTTCAAACTGTACTATAAGGGCGTAGTCACCAAAACAGCATGGTACTGGTCTAAAAAGAGGCACATAGACCAATGGAACAGAATAGAAAACCCAGAAATAAAGCCAAATACTTAACAACCAACTGATCTTCAACAAAGCCAACAAAAACATAAAGTGGGGGAAAAGACACCCTATTTAACAAATAGTTCTGGGATAATTGGCCAGTCACATGTAGAAGAATGAAACTGGATCTTCATCTCTCACCTTATACAGAAATCAACTCAAGATGGATCAAGGACTTAAATATAAGACCTGAAACTATAAAAATTCTAGAAGTTAACATCGGAAAAACCCTTCTATACATGGCTTAGGCAGACTTCATGACCAAGAACCAAAAAGCAAATGCAACAAAAACAAAAATAAATAGATGGGACTTAACTAAACTACATTAGTTTAGTTTGTCTTGCACAGCAAAAGAAACAGTCAGCAGAGTAAACAGACAACCCACAGAATGAGAGAAACTATTTGCAATCTATACATCTGACAAAGGACTAATATCCAAAATCCTTAAGGAACTCAAACAAATCAGCAAGAAAAAACTCAACCCCATCAAAAAGTAGGCAAAGGACATGAATAGACAATTCTCAAAAGAAGATATACAAATGGCTAACAAACATGAAAAAATGCTCCACATCATAATTATTGGGAAAAGCAAATCAAAACCACAATTCGATATCACCTTACTCCTGCAAGAAGGCCATAATCAAAAAATTAAAAAAAAAATAGATGTTGGCATGGATGTGGTGAAAAGGGAACACTTTTACACCGCTGGTGGGACTGTAAACCAGTACAACCACTATGGAAAACAGTGTGGAGATTCCTTAAAGAACTAGCAGCAGAACTACCATTTGATCCAGCAATCCTACTCCTGGGTATCTATCCAGAGGAAAAAAACTAATTATACAAAAAAGATACTTGCATACATGTTTATTGAAGCACAGTTCACAATTACAAAAATATAGAACCAACCCAAATGCCCATCAATGAGTGGATTGAAAATTGTTTTATGTATATGTGTATATATATATACATATATACATCATGGCATACTACTCTGCCATAAAAATGAATGAAATAATGGCATTCGCAGCAACCTGGATGAAACTGGTGACCGTTATTCTAAGTGAAGTAACTCAGGAATGGAAAACTAAACATCATATGTTCTTACAAGTGTGAGCTAAGCTATGAGGATGCAAAGGCATGAGAATGATATAATTGACTCTGGGGACTCCAGGGAAAAGGTGGGAGGGGGATGAGGGATAGAAGACTACAAATTGGGTACTGTATATACTGCTCAAGTGATGGATGCACCAAAGTCTCAGAAATCACCACTAAAGAGCTTATTCATGTAACAAAACACCACCTGTTCCCCTCAAACCCATGGAAATAAAAAATATATATAATATACATGCTTCAGATAGCTTTGGCAATTCTGGATATTTTGTGGTTCTATATAAATTTTAGGATTGTTTTTCTATTTATATTTCTGTGAAGTGTCATTGATATTTTGATAGAAACTTCACTGAATCTATAGATTGCTTTGGGAACCATGGACATTTTAACAATATCGATTCTTGTAATTTATGAACATGGAACATCCAAGATTTTCCAAAAACTACCAACACTGGTGAGAGAAATACAAGAAAAGCTATACAAATGGAGAGGTATTTATGGATTAGAAGAGTCATATTGTTTTTCTGAGACAGAGTCTCACTCTGTTGCCCAGGCTGGAGAGCACTGGTGCGATCTTGGCTCACTGCAACCTCTGTCTCCTTGGTTGGAGCACTTCCCCTGCCTCAGCCTCCCAAGTAACTGGGATTACAGGCGTTCTCCACCACACCCAGCTAATTTTTGTATTTTTAGTAGAGACAGGGTTTCATCATGTTGGCCAGGCTGTTCTCAAAGTCCTGACCTCAGGTGATCCACCCACCTCAGCCTCCCAGAGTGCTAGAATTACTGGCCTGAGCCACTGTGCCCTGCCTCATGTTGTTAATATATAAATTCTCCCCAAATTGATCTACAGCATCAATACAATTCCAATTAAAATTCCAGCGGTATATTTTTAATTAACAAACTGATTCTAACATTTACAAAGAAAATGCCAAATACTAAAATAGCCAAAACAACTTTGAAAAAGAACACTATCTGATTCAAAATTTACTATAAAGCTATAGCAATAAAAACAGTGTAGGGCTGGTATAAAAGTAGACAAATATATCAATGGAACAGAATAAAGAATCCTGAAATAAACCTATATATATATACATATATGTGTGTGTGTGTGTGTGTATTGATTTTTAATAAATGTCTCAAAGGAATTCAATGGCAAAGGATAATTTTTCAAAAAGTTGTGCTGACACAAGTAGATATTCATATGCAAAAATATGATCCTCAAACAATATATAAAAATTAACTCGAGTCACAGGACTAAATATAAAGTGATATAAAATCCAGAGATACATTTAGGAGAAAAATCTTAGTAACTTTAAGCTTAGCAGTGATTTTTTACAACATGACATTAAAAAGCATAAAGTATAGAATAAAAGATTAATAAATTGAAGTTTATTAATTTGTAATAAAAGTTTTCTTCTTCAAAAGACAATGTTAAGAAGAAGTAAAGGCAAGTCATAGACTGGGAAAAATATCTGCAAAACAGATATCTGAAAAAGGATTTGTACTTGTAATATATAAGGAATTCTTATAACTCAAAACAAACAACATACTACAAAGTGGACAAAAAATTTGAGTGTATGTGTCACCGGAAATTGATTTGTTGATATGATATGAGGTAGGGGACAAGATATTGTCATGACCTTAGGATGGGGAAGATATCTTGCCACAAGAAATGCTAATGCTGAAGGAAAAGTTTCGTAAATTACTTTCAAATTGAGAACCTCTTGTCAAACGATACTGAGAGAATAAAAAGTCAAATCATGGCGTAGGATAAAATATATGCAATACATAGAAATAGCAGAAAACATGTTTCTAGAACATAAAAGGAACTCCTACATGTTAACAGAAAATAATTTTTATAAGTTTTCTATAAATCTGAAACTGCTCTAAAAAATACAGTATATTTTTTAAAACACGGAAGGAAGGAAGGAAGGAAGGAAGGAAGGAAGGAAGGAAGGAAGGAAAGAAGGAAGGAAGGAAGGAGTAACTCATTAGAAAAAAGAGCAAAGAAGTTGAACAGACACTTTCCTAAACATAATATCCAAGCAGTTAACAAGCATATGAAAAGGTGCTTAATTTTTGTATAAGGTATAAGGAAGGGGTCCAGTTTCAGTTTTCTGCATATGGCTAGCCAGTTTTACCAACACCACTTATTAAATAGGGAATCCTTTCCCCATTGCTTTTTTTTGTTGGGTTTGTTGAAGATCAGATGGTTGTAGATGTGTAGTGTTATTTCCGAGGCCTCTGTTCTGTACTCAAGATGGATTAAAGGCTTAAACGTAAGACCTAAAACCATAAAAGCCTGGAAGAAAACCTAGGCAATACCATTAAGGACATAGGCATGGGCAAAGACTTCATGACTAAAACACCAAAAGCAATGGCAACGAAAGCCAAAATTGACAAATGGGATCTAATTAAGCTAAAGAGCTTCTGCACAGTAAAAGAAACTATCATCACAGTGAACAGACCACCTACAGAATGGGAGAATTTTTGCAATCTATCCATCTGACAAAGGGCTAATATCCAGAATCTGCAAGGAACTTAAACAAATTTACAAGAAAAGAAATAAACAACCCCATCAAAAAGTAGGTGAAGGATATGAACAGACACTTCTCAAAAGAAGACATTTATACAGCCTACAAACATATAAAAAAAAAGCTCATCATTAGAGAAATGCAAATCAAAACCACAATGAGATACCATGTCACGCCAGTTAGAATGGTGATCATTAAAAAGTCAGGAAACAACAGATGCTGGAGAGGATGTGGAGAAACAGGAATGCTTTTACACTGTTGATGGGAGTGTAAATTAGTTCAACCATTGTGGAAGACAGTGTGGTGATTCCTCAAGCATCTAGAACCAGAAATACCATTTGACCCAGCAATCCCATCCCTGGGTACATACCCAAAGGATTATAAATCAATCTACTATAAAGACACATGCACACGTATGCTTATTGCAGCACTATTTACAATAGCAAAGACTGGACCGAACCCAAATGCCCATCAATAATAGACTGGGTAAAGAAAATGTGACACATATATACCATGGAATACTATGCAGCCTTAAAAAACAATGAGTTCATGTCCTTTTCAGGGATGTGGATGAAGCTGGAAACCATCATTCTCAGCAAATTGACACAGGAACAGAAAACCAAACATCACGTGTTCTTACTCATAAGTGCGAGTTGAACAATGAGAACACATGTACATACGGAGGGCAACATCACACACCAGGGCCTGCTGGGGGCGTGGGGAGAAGAGGAGGGATAGCATTAGGAAAAATACCTAACGCATGCAGGGCTTAAAACCTGGATGATGGTTAATGGGTACAGCAAACCACCATGACACATGTATACCTATGTAACAAACCTGCACGTTCTGCACATGTATCCCAGAATTTAAAGTATATATATATTTTAAAAAGGTGCTTAAACTTGTTAGTGATTCTGGAACCAGAACTTACTATCACAACTATTTGCTAAACAATCACCACAGCGATTGAAATTGAAGACTAACAATACCACATATTACCAGTACACAAACTAGAATTCTCATATGCTATGAGCACATAAGTGTTTGTCAGTCTCCACTAATGCAAAAGTGTGATGCCATATGACCTAGTGATTTCATTCCTGGATAGGTGTACACAGGTTTCTAAAAGTATATATGTTCAATAAATAATGTTTATAGCAGCGCTTTCTTAATTACACTAATCTGAAACAACCTAAATGCAATGGTAATAGCATAGTGGTACAGTCATATAATAGAATATTATATAGCAATGGGAATTTATTGGCATATGGATGGATAATTTCACTAACATACATTTGGCAAAAGAAGACAGATACAGTCGTATATACTGTATAATTCCATTTATATAAGGTTTAAAGAAGGTCAAAATAAAAAATTTTGATAGAAGTCAGGCTGGTGTGTACCTTTGCAGGGAGAGGATCATGACTGAGGGCACAGAGGTTGTCTGGAGTGCTGCCAATATTCCATTTCCTGTGATGGTGGGTGGCAGTTTCATGGGTGTGTCCACTTTTTGAATATTCATCAAGCTGCACACTTACCATTTGTGCACCTTTCTATGTACAGAATCTGTCTTGCAAGTAATGACCTTTCTTTAGAGGATGGCAGGAGAGCCAGAGGAAAGTGGGATGAAACAGGCATCAACCAGACCTGTTGTTTCCATTCTAGTAATGAGAGATGTTGTACTATTAATTTAGGTCTACTGTACCTTGATCCTTTGAAACGTTTTCAGAATTTCTTTTCCATGTAGTTTCAGTGTGTGCTGGCAAATGCATCTTGTTTTGTTTTTGCTAAAACACACCAAGAAGTTGTGCCTGAATCTGATCCTCTATGCTGTTAGCAGTTCCCAGGTACCAGGTCCCCACCTGCATGAGTACTACATGGACAAGCTACTCTGATGGCTCTCAAGTCCCATCTGCCCTGGAGAGGTCTCCAAAGTGTCCTTGAAAGATCCAATTTTACTTTCCTCCTTCTTCCTCCTCCCCCTCCCACCCAAGGTTTCTTTAGGAAGAAGAAGAAACCCTTTTATTCTTCCCCGCTACCTGCTTTATTCTCCTAGAAGGAATTTCTTCATTTTTTCTAAAACATTACCATCAGAAATCAGAAATGGTCACAATTCTTTTGGAAAAAAAATGCTTTATTGAGGTATGACAGACATTCACAAAGCTGTATATATTTTATATTTAATGTGTATGATTGGATGAGTTTGGAAATATGTATACACCTGTGAAACCATCACCACATTCTACATCATAAACATACATCTACTCCAAAAGTTTATCCCCATCCTCTTTATTATTATTATTTTTTTGCATGTGATAAGAACACAAGATCTCTGGTCTTAGCGAAATTTAAGTATACGATACAGTATTATCTGTAATAGGAACTATGCTGTACAGTAGATCTCTAGGACTAAATCATCTTGTGTAACTGAAACTTTGCACCCTTTGACTGATTCCTCCATTTTCCCCACTATCCCTCAACCCTAGCAATAACCATACTACTCTCTGCTTCTTTGACTATTTTCGTTTCCTCATATAAGTGGTATCATGAAGTATTTGCCCTTCTTAAACGTTGATAAGTTATTAAAGTTGCTATGAGAGCATGCAAATATACATTTCCCCTGAGGAGAATTTTTTACTGGAGTGGAAGTGCTATTTGTTTCAAAAAATGTCATTGTCTTGTTTGATTTTTCAGAAAAGGGGATGAGGAGGTAGGGAAATATTTGTGTTTCTTTTGTTCAAATATATGATGTGAAGTGTTCTCTACCTGCTGTTTATATGAATGTAGACTGGTTCCACAATAATACTGCTGTCAGCCCTAGAAGAGGATCTAAACTTCTGAGGATAGCATATTGGTAAATAAATATTGATACATCCTACAACCTTTCATCGATACTGCTTGGATAGGGCCAGAATGTAAAAGGTGCTTTCTTTTCTCTTTCCTTTTCCCTCCCCTTTTCCCTCCCCTTCTTCCTTCCTACTTCCTCATTTTCTTTTTCTTTCTTATTTATTTTCCTCCTTTTCTGCTACCCAAGCAGATCACTGTCTAATGCAGACTCACACATATTTCTGATTAAACTAAAAACTTGAAGGACAAAAATGAATTTGAGCAATATCCATGTTTCCAGGCAGTTTATTTCATTTCGATTGGAGACCAGGGGTCCTGGAATAAAAATGTGAAGAATTTGCTGTTCTAGTAGTTGGATTGAAGAAGGGGAAATTCAATTCAATTATCCTAGAAATCCATTAGCTAATGAATAGTTTTATCAGTGTTCCCAGAAAAGTTTGGCTCAAACACTTTGGTGGGCAACTGCTCAGCTTAGAAGAGACTGAAGAGGGGACATACTAGAGGAGATGTGACCTGCAGAAACTTACATCGGAAGCCAGAATCTGTCATTTGGTAGGAATCATTTGATGGGGAACATCAGAGAGGTGGGCTGAAGATAATGTAGCCATAAATTCTATTAGGGCATAAGCACAAGGCTTCTGAATTTGTAATGCTTTTCTTTGAAAGGTGAATAGGTGATTGAATTCATTGAGAACCTATACAAGTTACATGCTTTGTGAATAGGGATTGATTGATAAGGGTGGCCTATTTATTGAGTCTATAAATGCTCACTTCTCAAATTTATAGCATAAGGCTCAAGTATTTGCATCATAAACTCAGAAGGGCAAGTTCACTAGTGCCATATTATTGAGGATTCACATTACATATTCCTTTCTCAAAGATGCTTTCCTTAACCCTTTAGGGAATGAATCCTATTTCTAGTTGCAGTTCTACCTTATTATGCCGCTATTTTCTGTTTATTGTCTGCAAACCTCCTACACCGCAGTACAAGTTTATCTTATTTTGGGAGCAGGAACTCAACGTGTCTTGTAGAGTCCAGAACACAGAAGTTATTAAATATTAAACTGAATAACACAGCAACTAATTTTCAAACATACTCATGATGGTGCCCACTAAAGTACATTTTTAAATCTCCTAGCACTAAGAATAGAGGCAGATGTATAGGAATAGCTTCTTAAAAATTTGTGAATAAATAGGTAAATGGCTCAATGACTGAATGAGTACAGGTACATAATCAATCTGAAAACCCAAGTGTGGGCTGAGAGTAAGAAATAATTTGTCAGAGCTTTGATGGTTTATTAAATGACAGTGACATGTTTCAGGGGCACTTCTACCTTGTGTGCCTGAGATACGCACATTGGATACCTGAGGTTCTAAACCAAAGTACAAAAATAATTCAAAGTTCCTGGTACCTTTTAAATATTAGCAGTTCCTGGAAGCTCCTCCACTCACCTCTATCTCCTCTAACTGCATGTGTACCAAGTGGCCCTTTTCCACACACCTGCTTAGGTTGTATACTGCTATACGATTTATCTTCTTCTCTTGAGTTCTCTGAACAGTCAGCTAATCACTAATTTAATTTTACCTTCATCATCTCAGTCACCACAAATAACTGTTGAGCCCCTCTCTATGACAGATATGTACATTGGGATGGGCAGTTAGGAGGGTCTACATTGCAGTGGGAAGGATAATGACCCCGATAGATGCCCACATTCTCATCTCAGAACCTGTAAGTATGTTACACGGCAAAGACAACATTCCAGGTATGTTAAATGTTATGTCATTTCCAGGGGAGATGACCATGGATTATCCATGTTGACCCAGTGAAATCACAAGGGTCCCCATATGAGAGAGGCAGCAAGGTCAGAGTAAGAACAGATGATCTGACAGCAGAATCAGAGGTTGAAGGAATGGAGGCTCATGAGCCAAAGAGTGGGGGCAGCCTCAGAAGCTGGAAAAGGCATGAGAACAAACTCTACCTTGGAGCCTCCAGAAAGAACACAGTCCTGTTGACAACTTGATGTAAGTGCAGTGAAACCCATTTCAGATCTCCCAAACAGCAAGATATTAAATTTATGTTGTTTTAAGCCACTAGGTTTGTGAGAAGTTGTCACAGCAGCAGTAGAAAACTAATTCAACAGAAGAGCATGATGAGAAGTCTAACCTTAAGGAGCTTACAAGACAGTTTATCTTCGACTTTTCACATATGACCTTTTACATACAGTAAGTTGTCGACTCTTGAACACACCTGCATGCTCTCTTTACATTCTCTATAGCTTTTATTACAACCTTTACATCCCCACCCAGACTTTCACCTTTAATTCCCAGTTAATATTTTTATTATTATTATTATTATTTCACAACTTAGCTAATGTAATAGCCTCCTGATGGTTTCCTCTCTTTCTGATTCTTTCATCCTTCGTGGACCAACTTGGTTAATGTTCTTACAAAGCCACTTGATCACGGAGTTAGACTCTCACAGTTTATGGGCTAAAGAGTCAATCTATCACAATTATTATTCAGTGCATCAACAGAGCATCAGCCCTGCTCGGAAACATTCAGTTCTTCCACATTCCTGCCACACACAGCGCCTTCTCTGTAGGCTGGAGTGTTGGTAAGCCTTTTGTTATATTAATTCTACTTTTCTATTTATATCTCTCTCCATTTATTCTCCAAAACTAGTGAACTAAGTGCTCAAGCCACCTTCTATATCTCTTCACCTATTCTCACGCCACTTCTTTTCCTAAACATGTGCTTCTCACAATATTATCTTTCAGAATTTTATTTCCTCCTCAAAGTGGTGGAACCATTCACCAGGAGAGGACTAGGTTTGAGGCTTTGTGGAGTGTAAGATACCAATCCCTGTTACTGTTTATTTCATGTGGTATCTTTCAGGGTCAATCTTGCATTGTTGTTTTAGTATATGCAGCATCCCTATCATCTAGTACACACTATGCAGCACCTAACTACATACTTGCACATGGCAGACACCCATAAAATATTGATTTCAAATGAGTTCACAAAAATATTAACAATCCATTAGCCCACTTGCAAAGGCAAATTACATCAGTGTTATGATGATTCACAAATAGTAAAAGAAGCACAAAAAACAAATTGTATACCTGTATCTTCCATTTTTGTGCAAGATTAAAAGATCAAATTCTAGGAAATGATTTCAAATAATTAAAGTTGATAATCTGTGTATAACATCTCCAGGGTTTATAATCACTGACAGTTTTTATTTAAAGAGGTTATCTTAGCTGTCACACTTGTTGTAAATCCCTGGAGCTGAAGTTGTACGGTGAATAGAGTATCTGGCTCCATTCTTCTGCTTTAGGCCACATATATTTCCATGTTTTCTGAAATGTATTTCCTAACTAGCTCTTTCCCACTGTTACTGTGAGGGCACATCTTGGCTTTTTAGTGACATCTTGTCTGTCTCCCTGGGTGTATGCCTCATGGATTATAATGAGTGAAGCAACTAGGGCAAGTAAAGAAAGCTCTGGTCTAAGAGCAAGAAATCCTGGCTATTGTTCTGGCTTTGCCACTATTGATTTATATAACTGCATCAAGTCACTTAACTTCTTTGATCTTCAGTCTTCTCATGTGTGACTGAGGAGTACTCTCAACTTCAAAGGAAGCCTGAGAAGTGGGATTCATATGGCTATAGATGACTTTATTCCATGCTTCTTTATATAACTTCCTCCTGGGGCCCCCAGCACTGGGTCTCCCTAACGATATGTCTTCCGTATGCCCAGAGTACCTCCTTCTGTGAGAGAGGAGAGGGAAAAGTCTTCATGCTGGCAGTACTCTGGATAATGGGAACTTGGGGTGTCTCTTTGTTGCCTCCTGGATAAGGAAGAATTATGATGGGAGGCTCTCAGAGCCAGCACCTGCTGCCAGCAGTGACAGTGGGCCATCCCACTCCTCTCTGCTTGCTTGGTCTTAACCACATAATTTTTAAAAATTTCACCGGAGACAGCACAGGGTGGGAATAAAAGTCTAACCTTGGAATCAGACTGCCTGCTGTCCTGACTGTCAAGTGTTAGCTGTAACAGTTGGCAAACTACTTCATCTTTATGTGCCTTAGTTGTTTCATCTGGTGAATTTAAGATGATATTAATAGTATCTAATTTCAAAGGTATTCCAAGGATTGAGTGAATAAATGTAAAATGTTTAAAACAGTGCATGGTAGATAGAAAGTACACCATGTCACTTAGCTGTTATCATGAAACTATCAGTAGCAGGAGTAGCAGTAAGAGGAAGAGAAAGAGAAGGATGAGGAGAAGGAGTAAAGGTTCAACAGCTTTCCGTCCCAGCAGAACACAGCCCCCAGTGCTCTGAATGGCACAAAAACCCATGCCACCTTGTCCTTGATATGCTCCAGTCTCCTTCCTCCATGTCCTCCAGCCAAGTAGCCTGGCTGCTCTCCTAGAACCCAACATACATTTCCTGTTTTCTTTGCTGTTGTTTTTCTCAGGCAGAATGTTCTACCTTTCCTTCTCTACATATCAAAATTGTATCCATATTCCAACTTAAAGCTCAATGGCATCTTTGTAAAGCCTTTCCAAGTCATCCAGTCATATTTAAGCTCTCTTTCCCATGTGGTACTGCTTTCCATTCTCTTTCATATTGGAGTTAGTGGTTTCAATTTTAGGATCCCCGGCTATATGGTAATTTCCATGAGGGCATAACCCTCCAAGGCTTATATTTGCCCTCTCTACCTCCTGGGTTAAACTGCCCATCAGCACAAGGCACTCAGTGGCCAGGGAAGCTGGTGCCACACATCTTTCTCCATGCACATCTTCCTTCCTTAGACAGTTCCTGCTTCCATGCTATACATCTGTGGGCCAAGAGAAATCAATGGAGAGCAATAACTATAGCCATCATCACTTTGACTAAAACTAATAACCAAAGAGAAGGAGAGAAATTTGCTGATACTACATTGTGGTTCTTTGATTGGGACAAAAATGTAACCCCTCTACCTGTTATTACCCTCCGAAAGGTCCATAATGTACCAGCCTTAACATTAAGCAACACTTATATAAGAAGTCAAACACAAAGATGATAAGCCCAATTGCACAGTGATTCCAAGTTTGAGCAATGGGAGAGACAAGTAGAGAGCAGAAGGTGAGACATTGCAGGAAATGGAACAGATATTGAAGGCTGAGAATGAATCCAGGAGTCTACAGATAAAGTCTATCCTTAAAACCTAGGCTATTTAACATATTCTTCATGACAGACTCTAAATACAGATATTATTTCTGTCAATTGAAAGAATTTTGTATTTTATATCAAAACTGGAAGAAAGAAATTCAGCCAAGCTTTAATATTCATACTTTTCTCTGGGGAAGACATACTGTCATAATGAAAGGTTTTAAGTATTTTGCATTTTTTTGCATCTGATTTCATCTCCCTTCATTATTTAATATTCAAAGTGTTTCATTCTTCAATTATAAATTGCTCCTGTTTAGTTTCTTGGCCACATCTCAATGTTCTTTGTAACCATTTAAATTTTTTAAATACTTGAAATAAAATAGGATTTCTTACTATTGAATAAAGGAAGGTTTTCCCTTCAGCCATACAAATCATTGTTTTATCTTTTTTATTTTTAAAATAATTGTGGTTAAGCAAGTAACTGAGAAACACGTCTAGATATTGTGTTTGAAAGCAATGTACTAGAGTTCTTTAAATGAAATTAAAAGACTAGGAGAATTTTCAAAGGACATTGTCTCCCATATGAGTTACTTATATGCTAAAACCATGTTTTCTTTTAGTTAATGTCAATTATATGATTTCCATGCTCAAAAGGAAGAAATTCAGGATTGCGAGCAATGTCAAGGTTATGCCATGAAGGAAGATCTAATTTGCAAAGGGAGGGAGAGAATTGAACCTTCTCACCTCTTGCTCTTTCATTGCTACAACCTGGAGAAAAAAAAAAAAAAAAAAAAAAAAAAAAAAAAAAAAAAAAAAAAAACCTGATTTTGCCCTTTAGTGTAATGGACAAGGTGGGAATAAAAGTTGGCTTTTCTTTCAGCACCTCTGTGCTTTTCAGAGAGAAATCCTCATGAATAGGGCAGTAGGAAAGTTTGAATCTAGAGAACGAAAACCCTTTTCTTAGCCTTTTTATTTTCAGGGAGGGTGAAGCTGGGAGTGTTGATTCTACTCAGTATAATCTGTTTGAGACAGTTCTAGTTAAGTTTTTATTCTAAAAACCTGGTAGTCATGGTATAAGAATTATCTTCCTCCAACTCTCAAGTCAATATTTTTCAATATGTGATCCCTGAGCATTCTGGGCAAACAGGGCCATCTTCTTTAAGCCCATGTTTCTTCGATTTGGAAAAGCTTTTTAGAAGACTATCAGAAGTGAGGTACCTGCAAAGATCAAAGGAAATGTGTACTTACAATGTGCTTGGTTACTCTGCTTGTTGGAAGCCTTAGTTTCCATGTTTCAGGCTTGGTTTGGTGGAAAGAATTTAAATTTGTACCTACAGGTTTCATTGCATCTACACTATAAGATAGTTGGTATTATTTCAGTGAAGAGGCAAGATGGTATAGAAGGTTCATTAAGGAGGAGTAGGCTTTTACCTTTTTTTCTTAACAGTCCTGTATGATACGACATGAGTACACACACACACACACACACACACACACACACACACACACTCCATTCAAAAAACAAAGCATCTGTTCTCAAAGAACCTGCCCTCTAAATAGGTAACTGATCACATGAGGAAGGCACAAGAACGTATACTGCAACATACAAACTAATTTCCTATTTAGATAATAATAATAGTAACAACAAACCCTTATATACCATTTACCATGCAGTAGGAACTGTTTAAAGCACTTTACATGCATGTATGTATTCATTCCCCATAACAACTGTACATAGTAAGTACTATTGGAATGTGAGTTAGGCTGAGTAGAAGGAACACGTACTCTATCTTTCTCCCAACCATAGTGCCAAGACCAAGTGAGCCCTTTGAAATTTAAGATCACAACTCTTCTTTATAAGAGATTGCTTTATTCCAGCAAAGGTGATGAACAACAGTGGCTTACAGTTTACAATGCCAGAATGTCAGTTGGTAAATTGTGCTATAGAGATTTTAATTAATACATTGTCATATATTTAATTAATATAGTTTTAATCCCCTACACCATGTTTGCATTGAGTAAGCATGCATATAGTGAATGAATGAATGAAAACTTAGTTCTGTTGGAAGAAAAGAGATTAGGAAGAGAGGACTGTCCAGGAGTCAACTCAACACAGTAAACATTTAGTGTAGATAAGCAAGAGAGGATTGTCCAGGAATCAATTCAATAAGCATTTAATGCAGACCAAGCTGCATGTGTGGTGTCAAAGCACAGAAGGATGAGTCAGGCAGCACTTACTGAACAATGTCTTAGAGGCAGAAGTGGGAAATGAGCCCTGACATCCAGAATTCTGGAAAGCACATGTGTCAGGATATGAGGAAAGGATGAGACAGAAGAAGGAAAGGCCTGAGAAATTTCAGAAGAATTAACTGCATATGGTGGCACGTACCTACCCTTGGGTGTCATCTTCGATGAAATCTTAAAAATTAAGATTTAATTATGGTAATGAGTTAAACCCAAGTAGACATGGGTTCTGAGATTTTGGTTAGAACTGTCGTCTTGCTATAACTTTCATGTCTCTTTCTATACCCTTTGTGTTTCTAAAGAACTATGAAGTGAAGGCAAAGATCTACTCTTTTCTATTTCTATGAAAACTGTACTTCTTTTGTGGGGATGATGGTACCTAACCATGTCTAACTATGTACCACTGATGTGAGTTTCAATGTGTGGTTCTCTCCACAAACAAGCTTCAGTTTTGTATGGTCATTCTCAAGACTCTACTGACATTTGCTCCATAGGACCAAAGACATCAGAGTCCTTACAATGTTAATCGAAAGTAATCTCTCTCTGTCTCTGTCTATCTCTGTCTCTTTATTTCTCTGTCTGCCACACACACACACACACACACACGCACACATGCATGCCTGTGCTCACACAAGTTATATAATCCTGTTCCAGGTCCAAATACTATTTCTAACTGCCTCATTGATTTTTATTATTTCAACTAAGCTATTTACAGGCATCCTAAGCACTTTATAATATTAAATACCACAAAATATACTGGTATTCTATAATCTAATTGAGGAGACAAATATATATGTTAAGTTTCAAATGCTTAATGAATATAGTATTTTATACTAATGTATGTTTCTGCTTTTAAGGAACTTTCTTTATATGTTACCTACTTTGATCTTCAAGCAAAGGTTGATGGGAAGTTAAGGTTGATGGGAAAATTATCAATATCCCCATTTTAGGGATGAGGGGCTGATGCAGGGAGTTAATAACCAGCCCATGATTACATAGTTAGTAAGTGATATGGTTAGGAACCAAAGCCTTCCTAACATCTTCTGAAATCTGATCCACTGTTTCACAATTGCCCCATTTGTCCTTTGAATAGGACCAGGGAGAGACAAATGCTGACATTATAATAAAGAGATTCTGGGTCACAGGACTTGGAACCACACTGTTTTGTTGGGAGAGGAAAGCAGAGTGGGGAATCTGAAAGTGAATGGGGCCTGAGGCCAAACCAGAAAATGGCTGAGTGGGAACGGGGCGATCACAGATTGAACAATGCTGAGTGGACATGGGTAAGGTACCAGCCAGAAATGCAGAAGGCAAAATGGGTAGCTATTCCTGCCAAATAGATATGTGATTGAAGCAGCCTGAATCAGTAATTGAAAGATAGAACTTTCTTCCAGGAAAATATTTCACATCTCTGTCCTACCAATAGTAAGACCAAGAGGGGCCACATATTAACCAGATGACTAAGTACATGTATAGCTATCTAAAGCTTGGGCAAGCTGGGTTTAAGAAAGAGGAGAAATTCTCCCTAAATTGATTCAACACAAAGCCTATCAAAATGCCAACAGAAATGAAGAAGTAAATCCTACATTTTATATAGGATGCAAAGGATCCAGAATAGATAAAACAATTTTTTAAAAGAACAATAAAGTTAGAGGACTTTCACTTCCCCATTTCAAAACTTACTCTAAACTACAGTATTTAAAACAGTACAGTGCTGGCACAAGAGTAGACATATAGATCAACAGAAAAGAATAGAAGTCCAGAAATAAGCCCTTATATTTGTGTTCAACTGGTTTTTTGCAAAAGTGCCAAAGGGATTCATTGAGGGAATAAATCATCTCTTCTGCAAATACTGCTAGGATAATTAGGTATTCACAAATGAAAAGATTAAAGTAGATCCTTACCTCACACCATGCACAAAAAAAGTACCCCAAAGGGGATCATAGACCTAAATATGGTGGATAAATATACAAAATTTTTTAGAAGAAAATCTTTATGACTTTGAGTTAAGCAACATGTTCCTGATATGACACAACATAAGCCATAAAAGAAATAAAATGATAAACTGGACTTCATCTCATACTTTTAGATTGTATTTGACAGTTCAGTAGGATCCAACAAAGGAGAAGTGTACGTTCAATGGATTGAAACCCCTTTGTGTCAATCAGCTTGCTGCTTGTCCTCTGCTCTGCTCTGGGGAAAAAAAACAAAAAACAAAAACCCAAAACACAGTAATAGTAATTGTAGTAGTTTTCTGTAGCTGCTGTAACAAATTACTGTGAAACAGTGGATTGAAATATCACAAATTTATACCTTACAGTTTTAGAGATCAGAAGTCCAAAATCCATTTCACTGGGCTAATGCCAAGGTGTCAGCAGGGCTGGTTCCTTCAAGAGGCACTAGAGGACAATCTATTTTCTTTCCTGTTTCAGCTTCTGGAGACCACCTACATTGCTTGTTCAGGGCCCTTTCCTTCTTCAAAGGAGGAAGCATCACAGCACCTTGCAATTCTCTGTCTCTGACATCTGCTGGCTTTATCACATTGCTTTCTCTCCTGCTTCCCTTTCCGACCCTTCTGCCTTCCTCTAATAAGGAACCCACCTGAGTAATCCAGGATAATCATGCCATCTCAAGATACTTATTTTAATGACATCTGCACTGTTCCTTTTGAGATGTAATATATTTTTGCAGGTTCCAGGGATTAGAACGTGGACATATATACATATATTTTTTTTGGGGGGGGGCTCATTATTCAGCCTATTTCAGTCATTAACAGTATCACCAAAAATACTGATCCTGAAATTACCCAGTGTATCAATTCTTTTAGGTGATACAATAAAATAAATGTAATAACATTTTGATATATATAATTTAATCTTAATAAATTGTCTCTTTTGAAAGAAATGTGTGTGTGTGTGTGACTGTGTTGCTGTGTGAAGGAGACTGTCAGATTTGAGAGCTGATTCTGCACTTTTAGTTTGATACTAAGAAACTAAAAATACCACTAAATGCAAATTACAGATATAGGGATCATGGTGTGAACAGACTATCACATTTCTAGTCCTTTTGAGGAAAGGCTATACTTTTGGGTAATTGTAGGACACCAGCTGGCAGAATATTTAGAAAGACATTATTTCTTTATTTTTTTTAATTTTCTTAAACATCTGGTCTCTTCTAGATTTTTATGTCAGAGAATTTTAATTTTCTTTTGAGTTCTTCAAATAATTACACCTGTCATACATTCACAGCTTCAACTTGATTTCCTTCCTAAAATTTAAGATTATTTTAAATCCTTGTGTTAGAGTTTGTGACTCTCTGATATAATAATTTAAGGATGTATTGATTACATTTCCCCTAGGTTAACAATTTAATAGTGTCCTACTGAACAGAATAGAATCTACTTAGGAAAAGTGATGTGAGTGATTTTAGAAGTTTGATGTTTTTAACATGTCTCCTGCCATTCCATCCTATACCTAGGGGTAATTATTATTCCCCAAGGAGAAATAAATTCATCTATTCACTTTTATTTATATGCTGCTTTGTTAAAAAGCTTTATGAAATTTGTTTTGTTTTCATTTGAAAATACGTGTCTGGGGCAATTACATTTGTTATAAAAATCTCAATGGCACTTTTAAAGTTTCTCCTTGAAACCTTCCAGCTCAGAAGTGAAAAAAGCTTCCAGTAGTCTTTAGAGCCACATTTTGAACTCAGGTGTCTATAAACCACCTCAAATAGTGGATTGGAGTTGGCACATCAATGATAGCTAATATATTGAGTGCTCTCCTGGACACCAGCCTGGTACAGTGTGGACTCCCTTCACTACCCCTGAAATCTGTGTATGTCCAGTGGGGTTCTAGCACACCCAGTGCCAAGGGATAGTGGGTGCAGTGCTCCCAGTGGGTTAGGCCTGCTCAGCTGGTGCTGGGAAGTTGACATCCACTCTGTGGTTGGGGGATCTCACATGGCTAGAGTCTAAACTTCAGCTCAAGGTGAAGTACGTTGCAGGCATTGTCTTCGTTAATCTCATAACTTTCTTATGAACAGGCATCATAGTTATTCACATTTTACAGGCAAGGACTCTGAGATAGATCCGAAAATAATTTCTCTAGTCTATGGAATGAATTCAAGAAATTCTCATTCACTCTTTTGGCTCTACTTTTCGACATTGCTTAAAAACATGGATTTGGGGTCTGTCTGAATTTCAATCGTGAGCTGAGCACTTAATAGCCTGGTAGCCTTGGGCAAGTTACTTAACTGCTCTGTGCCTCAGTTTTCCCGTTTGTAAAATAAAGATAGAAACAGTGCTTTTCTCAAAGGATTGTCACAAGATTGCCCTAGACAGGACATGTAGATTACTTGAAACAATGCCTGACATATTGTAAATATTAACTACATCTCATTTTTATGTTTTTTAACTCATTCTTTGTATTATATTTTGTATGTGATTTTTTTTTTTTGCAGTTAGAAAGTAAGTTCCCTGAAGAAAGGATTCTGCCTTATTCATCCTGAATGCCTTGGAGTACCTAGCACCGAGCCGTTCCTCAATATTTATTTTGTTTGTGATTTATTTTTTCATTCACATTGTGAAACACAGTTTCTGTCCACATTAAATTTATTATCATCAGAAAAGGTCCAAACTTGTCTTCATACAACAGGGCAACAAAATTAAATAATGTGGTACCTGCTAGACTGAATAGGAACGCTGTGCTGTGTATTGATGGATGGTCTGAACAGATTTCATGGGAAGAGAGGACTTTTTATCTGCTGACATGCTTTTATTGGCTCCTGCCATTGTTGGTGACACTTCTCTTGCATAATAAACTCTCACTAATTATAGGCAAATAACATTTTTTTCTTAGCTGCTATTTCATTAATTTATGTGGAACTCCTTTTTTCAAAATCTGTCCTAAGCAAAAGAAAATAAGATTTTGGGAAGACAGCAAAGTAATTAAAGCCTGTTGAAATAGCTTGATGCTAGAGATAGAATACTTTGAAAATATTCAGAGATACAGATTGCTACATCTGAGTGGTATTCATCCAAAGAAGCTATGCAATTTACTAATTAGTTTATCAAGTCACTGGCAGTTGTTTTCTAAGGTCAACAGAACATTAGAAAAGTGTTTTGAGCATTTGAAAGGAACCAGATCTAGTTCTAATATATACCCCCCCCCAAAAAAGTTGATCCAGACAATTGGTTCAGTACAGGAAGGCTTTTGGAACATTTTGTTTGCTTTGTACACTGGAATGAGAACAAAATGAGGTAATTCATTTAATGGTGCTTTGAAAAATGTTATTGCAGACTTCATTGTTAGCGCATGTAAAGCACTATTATTACTAGAAGAAATCAGCCCATAAACCCTAACAATGATAAAACTGATATTAGGAACATGTTATTTAATTCATCAGGATTAACTGAACAATTTATAATCATTTCTTATCACCTGTGACTCTATATTGTGCCTATAATAACAGCACTAGTTACCATTTGTTGAGTACTTACTATGCACTGGATCCTTTACATTTCACACCTCATTTATTACTCACACTATTTTTGAGAATTATAATTTCCATTTTACAGGTGAAGAGCTATAGGTTAAGAGAAATTAAGAGGTTTGCTCAAGATCACACAGCTCAGAAAAAGCCTGTGTCTCTTAGACCTTCAAACCCATGTCTAACTGCTCCAGGTCCCTGCTCTTAACTTTAAACCACACCATTTCTCGCTCTTCGCTTTAAGCTCCACAGAGACCCCTACTTCCGTGCACTGCCTATGCTGATCCTTGGCCCTCTATATTCCTTGTGCTGTCTTCTTACTTTTAGTACTACACAGTATAATTGTTTATAACAATCAAAGTGATCTGAAGTATTAGACTTTTAAAA
The DNA here is from genome assembly GCF_028878055.3 of Symphalangus syndactylus. Classification (NCBI taxonomy): domain Eukaryota; kingdom Metazoa; phylum Chordata; class Mammalia; order Primates; family Hylobatidae; genus Symphalangus; species Symphalangus syndactylus. Next base: position 85,055,417 of record NC_072437.2, read on the forward strand.
ATCCCTAATAAGGTATCATAATATGTGTTCTTCAAAACTCAATAATACAGGTGTTGGGAAACTCAAAGGTAAAATGGAGACCAAAAGTGCTTTACCATCACAGAAACTAATCCTCAGTGGTGGACGGAAAAGCAATATGTGACACATTAACTGTGACACTTATATGCCACCTCCCTATTCTCTGAAAAGAAACATTCCATTCCATATTAGTTCATTCTCACATTGCTATAAAGAAATACCCAAGACTGGATAATTTATATACTAAAAAAAGGTTACATTGGCTCGTGTTCTACAGGCTTTACAGGAAGCATAGCAGCTTCTGCTTCTGGGAAGGCCTCAGGAAACTTACAATCACGGGGGAAGGCGAAGGAGAGGCAGGCATATCAAATGGCAAAAGTGGAAGCAGGCCAGAGGAGGGGCAAGAGAGAGAGAGGGAAGGTGCTATACACTTTTAAAAAACTAAATCTTGGCCAGGCGCAGTGGCTCACGCTTGTAATCCCAGCACTTTGGGAGGTCAAGGTGGGCAGATCACCAGGTCAGGAGATCGAGACCATCCTGGCTAACATGGTGAAACCCCAGTGAGCAGAGATCGCGCCACTGCACGCCAGCCTGGGTGACAGAGCGAGACTCTGTCTCAAAAAAAAAAAATAAATAAATAAATAAATAAAATAAAATAAAAACTAAAAAACTAAATCTTGTGAGCACTCACTCACTATTGCAAGGATAGTTCCATGGGGGAAATCCACCCCCTTGATCCAATCATTTCCCACCAGGCCCCACCTCCAACATTGGGGATTACATTTCAACATGAGATTTGGGTGGGGATACTCTTTCTTCTCAAAAGAAATCATTAAGTATGGTCATATTTGTTATTTTTCATAAAACATGGATATCTCATTTTAGTACTTAACAGACTCTTAAAAGATCACAAATAGCCTTAAGTTTAAAAACGAGGCTCAAAAGATTTGTACCAAGTACCAGGTCATAAAGCCACATAGATGTGTTCATATGCACCTCCATCAAGCAAGCACAGTTACATTATGACTTTAATTCATTCACATATTCCTGCATTCACTAGTTCCATAAATATTTACCAAGTCCTGGCTAAGTGTCATGCACTGGGCAAAGTCCTGGAGAGTTACCATCTTACTCCTTAAATGCTTAGCACCTGGGGAGTGGATACCAACATGAAATTAGCCAATATTAAATCTGGGTAATAAGTGATAAGCAGGGAAGTATAGGGTACCTGGAGAGTAAACTGAAGGGCCATGTCACCCACCTAGAGAAGGTGATGTCAAAGCCAGACCTAAAGAATGAGTGGAAGTAACCAGGAAGTGACAATAGCAAATACATGTGTCTCAATACCCAGTGATGAAAACTCTGGCTCAGATAAGAGACAGGTATCATTCCAGGCTTCTGACCCTGCGAGATGTGTAGAAAGGATTTCATGTCTGCTGAGAATATAGACATGAGTAAAGAGGAATCTTTTGAAAGTGATACCAAGAGTTATATCATTCATTTTGAGATAATAGCGAGAAATCCAGGTGAGGAAAGCTTAAGGGATTTAGGCCCATGTTTCCAGCAGACAAGTAGGTTGGATGAGATGCAGATGTTTTGCATTTGCAAATTTTTCTCAAAAGAAGACACACAAATGGCCAAAAGGTATAGGAAAAAAAATGCTCAGCATCATGAATCATCAGAGAAATGCAAATTCACAGCCGAGGTATGGCATCCTAGGGTTGGTGGATGAAGTTAGTCTCATCAAGTCTAATTTCTCAGTATTCACAGCACTCAAATGTGAGAGTGAGACTGTCGCTACGGGATGCATAAGGGATCTTCACTAGTAGCTAGTGTCTCATCCTTGGTATATTTTGCCATAGTGAATGCACTGGTTATGTGCACATTTGTTTCATCCTTGGATGCATTCTTTTCTCACCAGGGGCTGATTCTGACCATCTGTAGCATCTCAACTCCTTTATCTCTGACTTCCAAATTATTTCAGTGAAAGAAAAATACTGCCAGAAGATCAGAAGTTGGGAGGAGAAAAGGTTTTGAGTATTTCCCCTGGCCTCTTACCCAGCTTTAGCACATGTGTCTCTTTAGGAGCAGCATCTGCTGGCAAACCCTCTCCCATGGCTCTGGCTCCCACTGGGCTACAGGAACACTATTTCTTCCCTCTACCCCATCAGCCTCAGGATTGGTAATGGGTTCCTGGAGTTGTTCATCACTGGTGACTCAACATCTGCTGTTTGTCCTTTACCCCTGCTTATACTTCTGTAACTGTTCCTTCATTAAAACCTCTATTTTCTGCCAGAACCCTGACTGATACAGTGACTCAACAGTGTTAACTCTGCTTCCTATTTTATTTTGAAGATGAGGGAACATGTGGTTCTGCGACAAAATGCCAAATGGCTTCTGAAGTTTTAAAGCAATACAATGCAGTCTGACCAAAACTTTGATCTTCTAGAAGAGAAATAGACTAAACCATTATTTCCAGGTGCCATAATAGATGTAGTTAACCTTTATAACATCACCATGATGCATAATGCACCCATTTTATAGCTTATTATAGTATTTTTAAAAATTAAGAAACATGCTTAGTATCATGCACTGAAAAAATGACAGGGATAGGGTTTTAAACTGGGTCGACCTGACTCCAGTGTCTATGGTTTTTTACATGAGCTGCTCCCACATAATTCACAAACTTAGTCTGATTTGAAATCTTGCATTTTGGTTCCACTTTACATAATCATCTACAACTGGATGTTTCATTGTCACCTCAAGAGTGAAATCTCTCTACCTCCTATTCTCTCTGTCTCTTTCACTCTTTTCTGCTGCCCCAATGTCCCAGCTCAACAGTGTTTTCAGAGTCTTGTTTGCTTTTCCCACAATGTGAGAAGCTCAGAGATTTCTGTTTGTTGTCACGTCAGTTTGTCGTCAAGACCCCAAAATGTATCCCAACAAACTGAGTGGTGCCTTCAGCTGTGGCTCTTGCCCAAAATGAAGCAAACATCCCTTTTCCTATTTTTTTTTTTTTTTTTTTTTTTTGAGACATAGTCTCACTCTGTCGCCCAGGCTGGAGTGCAGTGGCGCAATCTCCACTCAGTGCAAGCTCCGCCTCCTCGGTTCACGCCATTCTCCTGCCTCAGCCTCTCGAGTAGCTGGGACTACAGGCACCCGCCAACACGCCCGGCTAATTTTTTGTATTTTTAGTAGAGACGGGGTTTCACCGTGTTAGCCAGGATGGTCTCCATCTCCTGACCTCGTGATCCACCCGCCTCAGCCTCCCAAAGTGCTGGGATTACAGGTGTGAGCCACCGTGCCCGGCCCCCTTTTCCTATTTCTTTGTACATTTTCCCTCTATATACTTAGTTCTAATCTAAAAATGCCAAGATTTTAAGAAGATCCTTACCCACCTCGTTTCTCTTGCTTCTCACTTTACACATTTCCAACCATTAATAATTCTTCTCCCTTTTCTATCCGGCCTCCTTTCCCATCACTAAACTCCTCATATACAACTAATCAGAAAATGTAGGGAGAGAAAATACCTGCAAACCACACATCTGATAAGGGATTAATATCTAAAGTATGTTGTATAAGGATTTCAATTCAATAGTAAGAAAACAACTGATTTTTTTTAAATGAGCAAAGGACTTGAATAGACATCAAAAGAAGACATACCAATGGCCAATAGGTATATGAAAAAATGCTCAACATCACAAATCATTGTAGAAATGCAAATTAAAACCACAATGAGCTATTACATCACACCAGTTAAAATGACTGTTATCAGACAAAAGATTAGCGTTGATGAAGATTTGGAGAAAAAGGAACCCTTGTACATTGTAAGTGAGAATGTACGTTAGTATAGTCATACTAATAAAGAAAGCTGCATGAGGGTTTCTCAAAAAATTAAAAATGAAACTACTATATAATTCAGCAATACTACTACTTTTTATATATCCAAAGAAAATGAAATCTATATGCTGGCAAAGTACACGTACTCCCATGTTCATTACAGCATTATTGACAATAGCCAAGATAAAGAATAAATCTAATGTCCAACAGATGAATAGATAAAGAAAATATGATATACTTTATATACAGAATGGAATACTATTCATCCTTTAAAAAGAAGAAAATGCCATCGATTATAACAACATAAATTAAGCTAGAGGACATTAGGATAAGTGAAATAAGCCAGGCACAGACTGACAAATATCACATGGTCTGACTTATATATGAAATAAAAAAAAACTGAATTCACAGAAGCAAAGAGTAGAATAGTAGTTACCAGAGGCTGGGGGTAGGGAAATTAGGTACAAGTTGACAAAAGGCTCAACGTTTCAGTTAGACAGTAGAAATAAGCTTAAAAAATTTACCTTATGATGACTATAGATGATAATAATATACTGTATACTTCAAAATTGCTGAAAGAGATTTTGTTTTCTCACCAAACAAAATAACTGTGAAGTGATGCATATGTTAAATAGATTGATTTAACCTTTCCAAAATGTATACATATATCAAAACATCATGTTATACACCATAAATATATACAAGTTTTAGTTGTCAGTTTTAAATGATAAACAAATTCTATATAATACAAAGAATATGTTTATAAAATCTAGAGATATGCCATACAAGGAGACTGGGAGACTCGATACTGTTAAGATATCAGTTCTCCTCAAATTGGTCTATAGATTCAATAGCATTCCAATCAAAATTGAAACACTGATCTCAAAATTCATATGCAATGCAAATGACTAGAATAGCCAAAACAATTTTGAGAAAGAACAACAGAGTTGGAAGACTTATTATATCTTATTTGAAGACTCATTGAAAAGATGCAGAAATCCAGGAACTATGGTATTAGCATAAATATAACTATATAGTGATCTATGGAACAGAGTAGACAGCGCTAAAATAGATACAAAAATGCTATTTGGAACAGTACCATGGTATTTCAATATTGAAAGGGTAATCTTTTCAGTAAGTGGTCTTGGGAGAACTAACTATTCACATAGACAAAAATAAACTTTGATATCTACCTCATATCTATGATATATATGAAAATTAACTCAAGATAGATTATAGACCATAAATATAAATGCTAAAAGCATCAAACATTTAGGAAAAAATATATAGTAAATGTTTTGACAACCTTGGCATAGGAAAGATATCCAGTGACCCAACAGGCATTAAGCTTAAGAGAAACAAATGATATAATGGACTTTCTCAAATTAAAAGTTTTTTGTACTTAAAAATATTGTTACAAAACTGAAAATGCAAACAACTAAGCTGCAAAAGATATACTTGTATATGACAAAACAACTCATATCCAGAATACATAGACAACTTCTCCAAAGTAGTAATAAAACAATATTTGAAAGACTTGAACAGACTTTTCTCAAAAGATGATAAAGGTAGTCAGTAAGAACATAATCATAAGCTTTATATTATTAATCTTAAGGTAAATACAAATTAAAAACATGAAATATCAGCTTCTATGTGCAAGATTGGCTAACATTTTTTTAAATGACAATATCAAATTTTGGCAAGGATGTAGAACAACTGGAACTCTCATTCATATATTGCTGGTTGGAATGTAAATGGTACAACTATCTTGAAAAATAATTTGGGATAGGAGGTGGCTAGGAGACAGGACTATCTTGCAGCTCCCACTAGGACAGACAGAGCAGCATGCGGAGAACCACATCATGAACGTTCGCTCCAAGAACTACCATAGGAACATACCAGGAGAGCAGGGAGAATCCACAGACCCTTTGAAGGAGGTGGATTGCTGCTGCAGGCTCTGTGGGACAGCTAAGGAACTGTGAGTCAGCTTGCTTTCTCAGCTGGGAGGCTTGTAGCCTGAGACAAGTTCTCAGCTGAGCTCAAAGGCTGCCTGGAAATAAACTTGGTGCTGTTGTGGAGGGCATGGTGGGAGTGAGACCAGCCTTTCAGGCTGTGGACTGCATGGGAGCTGGGTGAGGCCTGTGACTCCTGGCTTTCCCCCACTTCCCTGGCAAGCTGTGTGATGCAGCAGAGGTGGCCATAATCCCTCTGGAAACATAAGTCCATTGACCTGGGAACCACACTCCCATCCCCTACAGCAGCTGCAGCAAGCCTCACCCAAGGAGAGTCTGAGTTCAAACAGGCCTAACCCTGCCCCCACCTGATGGTCTTTCTCTACCAGCCCTGGTAGCCAAAGACAAAGGACATAATCTCTTGGGTGCTCTATGGCCCTACCTACTGCCTGATCCTACCTATACTACTGCAGCTGATGTGCTTTTAAAAGCGCCACCTCCTGCCTGGAAGCCAACCAACACAAAACCAATACACTAAGAAAAGTACAACCAAGGACCCTCACAGAGTCCACTTCACTCCCCTGCTACCTCCACCAGAGCGGGTGCTGGTATCCACGGCTGAGAGACCTGAAGAGAAATCACATCACAGGACTCTGCAGACACTCCCCAGTACCAGCCAGGAGCCTGGTAGCTCTGCTGAGTGGCTAAATCCAGGAGAGGAATAATAATCGCTGCATTTCAACTCTCAGGAAGCCCCATCCCAAGGGAAAAGGGGAGAACACCACATCAATGGAGCACCCCGTTGGAAAAAAGGATCTGAACAGCATTCTTTGAGCTGCATATCTTCCTTCTGACATAGTCTACCCAAATGAGAAGGGACCAGAAAAACAATCCTGGTAATATGAAAAAACAAGGTCCTTTAATGCCCCCAGAAGATCACACTAGCTCACCAGCAACAGATCCAAACCAAGACCAAACCTCAGAATTGCCAGAAAAAGAATTCAAAAGGTCAACCATTAAGCCAATGAAGGAGGCACCAGAGAAATGTGAAGTCCAACTTAAAGAAATCAAAAATATGATACAAGATATGAAGGGGAAGATCTTCAGTGAAATAGATAGCATAAATAAAAAACAATCACTACCTCTGGAAATGAAGGACGCACTTAGAGAATTGCAAAATGTGAAATCGCCTTTGCGAAATTATAACTGAGGAAATTATGACAATGAAAGAAATCAGACCTAACCAACTCTGTCTTGCTTTTAATCTTTAAGCTGTCCTTATTTATTCCTGGGCATAGGCCAAACTAACTTTGGGAAGGAATTCAGTTCACAGTTTGACTCTGAAACAAAATTGATAACAGCCCTTTCCTCGAAAGAACCCCTTCTTGCCTGGGGACCAGTCTGACTTTGCAGGACTAACAAATTAGCTACAAGGTTAGAAATTACAATTTAGGGGTCTTGCAGCCTGTGGCTCCAATAGTCTGAACCTCCCCAAATTGCTCCTGGGGATAACATCACTATTGTAAAACCTAAGATCAGTGCTTGAGATATTTTTCAGACCCTGCACTCAGTGGATCAGCTGACACAACCCAGACTGGTAATCTGGCCCAACCGTTCTGCCATCCCACCCAGGGACAAAAGACAGCAAGAAAACCTCACTTGGATGCCCCCATGATTCCATCTACAACCTGACCTATCAGCGCTCCTCACCTCCCAAGACCCTACCCACCATATTATCTTTAAAAATACTGATCCCCAGCGTTCTGGGAGACTGATCTGAGTAAAAAGACGACTCTGGTCTCCCACACAGCATGAATTACTCTTTCTCCATGGCAGTTCCCCTGTCTTGAGAAATTGGTTCTGTCTAGGCAGGGGACAAGGTAAACCCATCGGGCAGTTACGAATGCACTGAAAATTCTCAGCAATTGAATCAAACAAGTAGAAGAAAAAACTTCTGTGCTCCAAGACAAGGCTTTCAAATTAACCCAATCTGACAAAGACAAAGAAAAAAGAATTAAAAAAATGAACAGGGGCCAGGCACAGTGGCTCATGCCTGTAATCCCAGCACTTTGGGAGGCCAAGGTGGGTGGATCACGAGGTCAGGAGTTTGAGACCAGCCTGGTGTTGTGGTGGGTGCATGTAATCCCATCTACTCCGGAGGCTGAGGAAGGAGAATCACTTGAAACCAGAAGATGGAGGTTGCAGTGAGCCAAGATCATGCCACTGTACTCCAGCCTCGGTGAAAGAGTGAAACTCTGTCTCAAAAAAAAAAAAAAAAAAAAAAAAAATTTGAACAAAGCCTCCAAGAAGTTTGGGATTATGTTCAATGACCAAACCTAACAATAATTTGTATTCCCAAGGAAAAAGAGTAATCAGAAAGTTTGGAAAACATATTTGAGGGAATAATCGATGATAACTTCCCCAGCCTTGCTAGGGATCTAGACATCCAAATACAAAAAGCTTAAAGAACACCTGGGAAACACATCACAAAAAGATCATTGCCTAGGCACATAGTCATCAGGTTATCTAAAGTCAAGACGAAAGAAAGAAACTTAAGAGCTGAGAGGAAAAAGCATCAGGTAACCTATAAAGGATAACCTATTAGATTAACAGCAGATTTCACAGCTAACCCTATAAGCTAGCAGGGATTGGGTTCCTATGTTTAGCCTTCTAAAATAAAATGATTATCAGTCAAGGATTTTGTATCCCATAAAACTAAGCTTCACAAATGAAGAAGAGATAAAATCTTTTTCGGACAAACAAATGCTGAGAGAATTTGGCACTACCAAGCCAGCACTACAAGAACTGCTAAAAGGAGTTCTAACTCTGAAATACACCAATATAGAATCCCCTTAATGCATAAATCTCACAGGACCTATAAAACAAAAACACAATAAAAAAAAAAACTCAAGGTATTCAGGCAACAAATAGCAGAACAAATAGAAGAGTGCCTCACATCTCAATACTAACATTGAATGTAAATGGCCTAAATCCTCCACTTAAAAGATACAGAATGTCAGAATAAATAAGAATTTCCCAACCAAGTCTCTGCTTTCTTCAAGAGACTCACCTAACACATAAGGACTCACATAAACTTAAGGTAAAGGGGTGGGAAAAAATATTTCATGCAAATGGGCACCAAACATGAGCAAGAGTAGCTATTCTTATACCACCCAAAGCGAACTTTAAAACAACAGCAGTTAAAAAAGACAAAGAGGGACATTATGTAATGATAAAAGGACTAGTACAACAGGAAAATACCACAATCTTAAATATATATGCACCTCACACTGGAGCTCACAAATTTATAAAGCAATTACTACCAGACCTTAGAAATGAGATAGAGAGCACCACAATAATAGTGGGGGACTTCAGTACTCCACTGACAGCACTAGACAGGTCAACAAGACAGAAAGTCAACAAAGAAATAATGGACTTAAACTATACCCTAGAACAAATGGACTTAACAGATATTTACAGAAGGTTCTACCCAACAACTGCAGAATATATATTCTATTCATCAGCATATGGAACATTCCCCCAGACAGACCATATGATAGGCCAAAAAATAAGTCTCAACAAATTTAAGAAAATAGAAATTATAACAAGCACTCTCTCAGACCACAGTGGAATAAAATTAAATATATATGCACCTCACACTCAAAACCTCAAAACCATGCAAATACATGGAAATTAATTAACCTGCTCCTGAATGATCATTGGGTCAACAATAAAATCAAGATGGAAATTAAAAAATTATTTGAACTGAACAATAATAGTGACACAAGCTATCAAAACTTATGAGATAGAGCAAAGGTGATGCTAAGAAAGTTCATAGCATTAAAAGCCTACATCAAAAAGTCTGAAAGAGCACAGACAATCTAAGATCACACCTCAAGGAGCTAGAGAAACAAGAACAAAAAAAACCCAAACCCACAGAAGAAAATAAATAACAAAGATCAGAGCAGAACTAAATAAAATTGAAACAAACAAAAAACAACACACAAGATAAATGAAACAAAAAGCTGGTTATTTGAAAAGATAAATAAAATTAACAGATCATTAGCAATGCTACCTAAGAAGATAGAAGCTCCAAATAAACGCAATTTGAAATGAAATGGGAGATAGTACAACTGATAACACAGAAATACAAAAGATAATTCAAGGCTAATATTAACAGCTTTATGCACATAAACTAGAAAACTTAGAGAAAATGGATAAATTCTTGGAAATATACAACCTTCCTAGATTGAACCAGGAAGAAACAGAAATTCTGAACAGACCAATAACAAGCAGCAAGATTGAAATGGTAATTAAAAAGTTACTGGCGGGGGGCGGTCACTCATGCCTGTAATCCCAGCACTTTGGGAGGCCGAGATGGGCAGATCACAAGGTCAGAAGATTGAGAACATCCTGGTTAACTCGGCAAAACCCTGTCTCTACTAAAAGTACAAAAAATTAGCCAGGCATGGTGGCAGGCGCCTGTAGTCCCAACTACTCGGGAGGCTAAGGTAGGAGAATGGTGTGAACCCGGGAGGCAGAGCTTGCAGTGAGCCAAGACTGTGCCACTGCACTCCAGCCTGGGTGACAGAGTGAGACTCCATCTCAAAAAAAAAAAAAAAAAAAAAAAAAAGTTACCAACAAAAAAAAGTCCAGGACTAGACGGATTCACAGCTGAATTCTATCAGACATTCAAAGAAGAATTGGTACCAATCCTATTCACACTATTCCAAAAGATAGAGAAGGAGAGAATCCTCCCTAAATAATTCTATGAAGCCAGTATCACCCTAATACCAAAACCAGGAAAGGCCATAACAAAAAAAGAAAACTACAGATCAATAATCCTGATGAACATAGATAAAAAAAAATCCTTAATACTAACAGAATCCAACATCATATCAACAAGACAATCCGCTATGTTCCAGTGAGTTTCATACCAATAATGCAGGGATGGTTTAACATCCACAAATCAATAAATGTGATACACTACATAAATGGAATTAAAAACAAAAATTACATGATCATCTCAGTAGATGCAGAAAAAAGCATTTGATAAAATACAGCATTCCTGCATGATTAAAACCCTCAGCAATATCTGCATAGAAGGGACATCCCTTAAAATAATAAAAGCCATCTATGACAAACCCAAAGCCAACATTATACTAAACAGGGAAAAGTTGAAAGCTTTCCCCCTGAGTAATGGAACAAGACAAGGATGCCCACTTTCACCGCTTCTATTCAACATAGTACTGGAAATCACTGGGTAATTTATAAAGGACAGAAATTTATTTCTCAGTTACAGAGGCTGGAAAGTCCAACATCATGGCGCCAGGATTGGTGTCTGGTGAGGGCCTGCTCCACTGCTGGTGTCTTCTCATGATGGCATCCTCACATGGTGAAAGGTGAAAGGGCATAAAGGGGCAAGCTGCCTCTGAAGGCTTTTTTAAAAGGGCACTTATCCACTTGTGAAGGTGGAGTCCCATGACTTAATCACTTCCCAAAAGGCCTCGTCTCCTAATATCACCACAATAAGGATTAAGTTTCAACATGAATTTTGAAGGGGATGCCACAATCAAACCATAGCACAGGTTTTTATGCATTTTACAATTTTAGCCATGTGTAGTGGGACCATTTTATATTAGTGGGACAATTTTATTTTGCTTAAGATTTTATCATGTTTTTCTATATCCCAAAATGTTACTGAGAAACATGATTTTAATTGGCTATACATATAACTTGTAATTTATTTAGCCAATCCTAGATGTATATTTAGGTTTATGAATTTTTTTCTATTAAAAATGTTGAAATATGCAATTATTGTTCATGAATATTTGTTACAATTTTCAAGCCTCTTAAAATTTATCTTACCCATAAAAAGATCAGCTCAATTTCCTCTTTTACTATGTAATCAAAATGTAACACTATTTTACATTGATTGGAAAGAGGGAGTCAATAGAGAGGTCCTGGTTTAATGTTTCCTTGGAATTGACCAAAATGATCAATCACCAAATATTGATTGAGCACTTATCATGTGCCAGACCCCGTATTAGACTCTACTCCATGTGTTAAAGAAATAAGTTTTAAAGTCATGTGTCTTAAGACCAAGCTAATCATAGACCTCATATTAATAAATTTGTTCATGTGAAGAGCAGGAATGACAAGAAGATAATAAAGCAATTCTAGAACTCTAATCTATATAAGGAAAATGAGGGCAGATGGAGGGGGAAGGGAAGCTAATTGAAGAAACACCAGTAAAGCAAAACTTCTCCTACAATCAAACCTTCCTGTCTTGTCATAAGTATAGATGACTGGCAACCCTGTTATTGGATTTTAAGATGATTCTGTTTACGTAAAACTTCCCATGGCTATAAAACCAAGTCTCCACAGCCCCAACTACTAACTTGGGGACACACATATTTAAGATATAGTCATTGTCATTTAGACATTGCAACCAAGGATGGTGAATTCTGTCTGAAGTAGCCAATTATCTGTCCAAATCTGTCTTCAGCCTTTCAGCCAGAAGGGTTTTTGTCATTATAGTTTCTTGTTGACAGTATACTTAGATTCCCTTCTGTTACAGAAAATGATGCCCAGTGCAGAGCCTTCTTTCACATATCTGAAGTCTGCTATTGAGTCACCAAATAATAGACATTGCATTTTGTTTTATTCCAAACAGATGTTTCAGGTCCAGTGGGAGCTACTGGTTAGAGATGCCTTGGATGTAGGAAATTGGTTCCTAGGGTTGAAAATACATCTACTCTGTTTTGAAATAGCAGGAATCCCACAACACAACTCCCATTCTGAAAATGCACTGTAGAAGGAAATCTGTGTTTATCCTACATGGAAACAAAACCATGAATGTAGAATTATAAAGCATCCTGGATGGATCTGTATATAAAGTCAAAGTCTTGTTTAATATTATGCCTATGGGTAAAATTCACTTTAAGAACACCAAATACTCGACCTTCAAGCAGGCAAATGGAAATTATGTCTATTCTTCATAAAACCAACAAGAAGAGACTCTTTCTCTGAGCTATAGAATATGAACAAAAGCAGGATTCGCTGTGATTCTAGATCTGCCTATCTTTTGAGAGACTGACAGCACTGGAGCTTGGAACTTAAGAATCAAATATGCTAAGGAGCATACATAAGAAAATTCCAGCATATCTCAGTGTCCCGAATCCCATCTTCTTTTTAAAAAATTAAAATTAAAATGAAACATAGATCACTTACATGGGTAGGCCCTAATGTTGTGATCATTAAGTCAAAATAAAAAAAGAGATCTTTTGTTAATTATCAATATTTGGTGATAATAGATTATACCTAACAAACTCCAAGCAGTGCCATAAGCAGGAAGGTATTTAATAGATTATTTTTGATTAGGGTGCTAGTTATGTGCTATTTTATAGATGAAAATGAGGAGCCAAACAAGTTAGCAATATGATGACTATAATTTCTACACTGGTAAAACATTTAGATTTTTCTATAATAACATTAAAATGTAGATAATTGCCACTTTTTCTATGCTCATAAATTTCCTCTGAGAAACTTTCTCAAAACTTTAATGTTATCATTGACAACCAACTTATCTCTTAGAGAAAGTAAGCAGATTAATAAAATTTTTGTAAGCGTTCTGAGTCCTTCAGAAGGCATCCCTGCTCTGAGTATGTAAATGCTGTGGGTTTACATAAGCAATTTCAAAGTTGAGAAGCTAAACTAACAGGCAAGAGACACTTTGCTTTGACCAATTTACAATTCTTAGAGCCAGATTTTATCAAATCATAATTCAAACCCTCAGAGTTAATTCATTTGACTCTGCTGTTGATAGGGGCATGAAGATCCATTCATGTGTGAAAATTGCTGGTGGATTATAATAGACTAACACAAAAGAGTAAACTGTTTATTAACTTGTAAAATTATATTGCCACAGACAACCCAAGACATTAAACTGATGTGTTTTACTTGGATTCACATCCCTCACAGAGGATCATATGCTCAACAGCACATGTTGGAAAACAATTCCTATATCACAGAATCCAATGACATTAGCCTGATTCCATCCACTGAGGAGACGGAATGATTCTGACTCACTTTTCACATAAAATGAAAAAAAAAAAGGAAAAAGAAAACACGCTCCAAATCATAGAACTATTACATGGATATTTTTGGTTTTGCTTGCCCAGCCTACCTTCTTTTGGTAACAGCACTCTGTCTTTTAGGGGGAGGCAATACTCTTCCTTCTCATTGCATTGAGTCCTGATGGAACTTTATAATTAATGAGCTCTTCCTGCCACCCACCCTAGGCATGTAGCCCAAGCTCAGCCAACCAGCCTCTATTTCCTGGGAAAGAAATGTGTGGGAAAAGTATTTTTCCTAAAATCTGGTTACTTCGCTTTTTTTTTTTTTTTTTTTTTTTGAGACAAAGTCTCGCTCTGTTTTCCAGGCTGGAGTGCAATGGCATGATCTCAGCTCACCGCAACATCCAACATCTGCCTCCCGGGTTCAAGCAATTCTCCTGTCTCAGCCTCCCTAGTAGCTGGGATTACAGGCATATGCTGCCACACCCGGCTAATTTTTTTGTATTTTTAGTAGAGATGGGGTTTCACCATGTTGGCCAGACTGGTCTTGAACTCCTGACCTCAAGTGATCCACCAGGCCTCTCAAAGTACTGGGATTACAGGCATGAGCCACCGTGCACAGCTATTTAGCCTTTCTTTAGGATCCCTTAGCCATTCTATTTCCTCCCAATAAAATCCTGTCTTGTTTAAATTAATTGGAACCCATCTCTGTTGCTTACAGCCAAAGAATCTAGACACAGAAAACCATAGATCTCTATTGTTGGCAGGGAGCTTAACTGGAAAAAAGTATGTAAAAAACTTTAGAACTTTGGAAATGGAAAAGAAGATGTGAGAGGAATACCCAAGCCACAGTATTGGGCTCTGTTGGTACAATCGTCCTTAGTAATAATGGAGGGAAGATTGAAGGATGGTGTCGTGGCATGCATATTGAAACAGGAATCAAGAACCTGAGCTCAATTCACTTATTTCACAATGAAGGGCACTAAAGCCCAGAGAGAAATTATTTACTGAATGTATTAGAGCAAGCACCAGAACTGAGGTATCCAGGATTCCGATTGAAATTTGCTTACGTTTGCATCATATTTCATCTTCCTATAAATTTTACTTTCACTCTTTTTAAGCTTTGACATGCCCTAAATTTATAGCTGCTTCCAGAATTATACTCTGTACTCCAAAGTAATCAAACATATTTTCTAAAAGCTAGCTCAAGATGGTACATAGGAAGGTGTAACAGTCTTCTGTCTGACCTGCCCCTTTCAGTCCTCTGAGCCCCATCCTAGGCGCCATTACATCTCTTCATACTTATTTTTGTATTTCAATTTTCCCTTTTTCAGATTTCCCCCACCTTATACCTGTATCATTGATCCTGGCCTTCAGGCTAGGGAGGTCAGACCTAGTCCCATGAAGTCGAACTTACTTGGCAAAGGATATAGGAATAAATCAGATTAGTCAAAAATATTGGATTTTTTTCCAGTTTGGTAGCTGACTTACAAATCAAATCTAACCAGAGTCAAGAAGTACTTATGGAATATCTCTAGTGTTTCCAGCACTGTTCTAAGTTTTCTGAGAACAAGGAAAATAAAAATCATTCTTTAAAGAAATAAAAAATATATAAGAAAAACTTGTCCATGTGCTAGCAACAAAAGATACCACATAAACAAGTCCTAAATTGTATACGACATACCACATCCTATATTTTCTCTGAGAAAGTACCTTTCTGATCCATTGATCAAAAAACTTCTGTCAAAAAATGAAGCCTATTAAAAATTGAAGTAGGCCAGATTCCACTGCATATAAATTCATATTATGGAATTTAATAAACTTAGAGCCAAAAAGAACTCATAAAAACTACAGGCATAATTTTCTTCTAAGAAGCTCAAAGCTATTTAGTGATAATCTCTCAATTTTCTATTCCATTTCTCTGAGAAAGAATTGAGGTATGACTCTACACTCATATTTTTTTTTCTGGAGTATAAATGGAAGGAAAGGCTAACTGTGGTTTTAGAATTGGTCGAGAAAGTATAATTAACTATCATTTTGTCGAGGGTCATAAAGAATTTTTGAAGAGTTGAAACTGGTTGGGTACCGATTGCTCCCTAAGTAAAATAGTGAAACTGAAGGAAGACTCTCCTGTAGCAAATTCATCAACTTTGACCAACATCAAACAGGTAATTTTAGAAGGAATTCAAGCCAATAATACAGTAGTAGGCAACACGTGTTAGCAAACAACCAAACACCTCCAGTGTCTAATCTTGATTCTGCTGTTTGCTAGATGTATGAGTTTAGACAAATTATTTAAATATCCACACCTGTGAAATTATAAGATCTATTTCTGGTAGTATGGTGGACTAAATATAATGACCATTTGAACTAAAATTCTAGATTAAAAATATATTTGAAATCTTTTAAAAAATACATTGTGTTTTTGACTAAGTAAGAAATTCTGTGAGGCAGAAAACAAGGTGAACGAGAACTTTTTCATGGAATCACTTGACAAACTTTGGGTTTTAGTTTTGCTTTGATACTACAAAGACGTGAGAACAAGGGAGAAAAGTACAGGATTTATCCTAAGCAGAGAGTCTAACAACAAAGACTGCATCCAGTCTGCATTTCTAAGGAACGACAGCCTCAGTGTAAGGTGAATGGATAACAAAGCAACCTTCAGTTAAAGGACAAAGATTGAAAACCTGGAAGAAGAAGATACTCATCCCCATTTATGATGCTCACAAGAGATGCATTTAGCATATAGAAACATAGAAATATTAAAAGACTACAGGAAGGTATACTAACCAATAAAACCTGGTGTTAATTATAGTAGTTTAAAGCAAAATAGACTTTAAAGCTATCTATCGCTAGAGAAAGAGGGTTATTGTAAATGATAAAGGTTGGATTCATGAAGAAGATATAACAACTCTAAATTTGTATGCAAAAAATAATATCGTCCCAAAATATGTAAGTGAAAATAGAAAGACAAAAGGAAAAACTCCAATCATGGCTGGGCATGGTGGCTTACGCCTGTAATCCCAGCACTTTGGGAGGCCAAGGCAGGTAGATCATGAGGTCAGGAGATCAAGACAATCCTGGCCAACATGATGAAACCCCGTCTGTACTGAAAATACAAAAATTAGCCGGGTGTGGTGGCACATAGTCCCAGCTACTCAGGAGGCTGAGGCAGGAGAATCGCTTGAACCCAGGAGACGGAGGTTGCAGTGAGCCAAGATCACGTCACTGCATTCCAGATCTGGTGAGAGAGTGAGACTCTGTCTCACAAAAAACAACAACAACAACAACTGCAATCATATTGGTAGATCTTAACACACCTCTTTATACAGTTAAGGCAAATAAAAAATATATAAGTAAGATCATGCAGTATTTGTCTTTCTGTGTGTGGCTTATATTTAACATTATTACCTCTGGGTTCATCCATTGTCACAAATGACAGGCTTTTCTTTTTTTAAGGCTAAATAGTATTCTATTATATATGTGTATTGTATATACCACATGTTCTTATTCCATTCTTCTGTTGATGACACTTAGGATGGCTCCATATCTTAGCTTGTTCCATATCTTGTGAATAATGCTGCAGTGAACATGGCAGTGCAAATATCTCTTTGACCTACTTACTCCATTTCATTTGGATGTATATACACAGTAGTGAGATTGTTGAATCATATGGTGCTTTTATTTTTTCATTTTTGAGAAAATTCCATAGAGTTTTCCATAATGGTTGTGCTAATTTATATTCCCACCAACCATATGCAAGGGTTCCCTTTTCTCCACATCCTGGCCAATACTTTTTATCATTCGTCTGTTTTATAATAGCCATTATAACAAATGTGAGGGCGTATCTTTTTGTGATTTTAATTTGCATTTCTCTGATAATTACTGATGTTGAGCATTTTTCCATATACCTGTTGGCTATTTGTATGTCTTCTTTTGAGAAATATCTATTCAGGTCCTTTGCTGATTTTTAAATTAAGTTATTTGTTTTTTGGCTAGTAAGTTGTCTGAGTTAAATATATATACACACACACATATATATATAGATACACACCATACCTATATTATATATATATACATATATTATACAGTATATACATATTATATAATACATATATGTATGTGTGAAATATATTTAGAGAAAGTCTCACTCTGTCACCCAGGCTGCAGTATAATGATGTGATCATAACTCACTGTAGCCTCCAACTACTGGGGTCAGGCAATCCTCCCACCTTAGCCTACTATGTAGCTTGGACTACTACAGGCATACACCACCATGCCTGACTAATAATTTTTTTCCATTTTTATAGAGACAAGATCTCATTATTTTGCCCAGGCTGGACTCGAACTGCTGGCCTCAAGTGATCCTCTCACCCGATCCTCCCAAGGTGCTGGGATTACAGGTATGAGCCAACAAGATTAGCCTCCTTATAGGTTTTGGATATTCACCTCTTATCAAATACATGCTTTGAAAATACTTTCTCCTATTCTGTAGGTTATCTTTTCACACTGTTGGTTGTTTCTTTTGCTGTGTAGAAGCTTTTAGTTTGACAGAATCCCATTTGCTTAATTTTGCTTTTGTTGCCTGTGTTTTGGGGGTCATATTCAAACAAATCATTATCCAGAGTAATGTCATGGAGCTTTCCTCCTAGGTTTTCTCTAATGGTTTTACAGTTTCAGGTCTTACATTTAAGTCTTTAATCTATTTTGATTTGGGTCTTCTCTCTTTTTTTCTGTGTGTGGTGTGAGATGAAGATCTAATTTCATTCTCCTGCATGTGATTATCCAGTTTTCTCAGCATCCTTTTATTGAAGAAACACTATGTTTCTCCACTGTGTGTTCTTGGCACCTTTGCTGAAAATCAATTGACTATAAGTGTGTGGATTTATTTAGGGCTTTCTATTCGGTTCTATTGGTCTATGTGTATCTTTTAGGCCAGTACCATCCTGTTTTGTTTACTATAACTTTGTAACATATTTTGAAGTCAGATAGTGTGATGCCTCCAGTTTTTTGTTTTGTTTTGTTTACCCATGGATACTTTCATTGTTTGGGGTCTTTTGTGGGTCCATATGCATTTAATTTTTCTATTTCTGTGAAAAATGTCATTAGATTTTGATAGAGATTGCACTGAATTCTTAGATTGCTTTGGGTAGTATGGACACTTTAACAATATTAATTCTTTCAATGCATGAACATGGGATATCTTTTAATTCATCTGTAAATGTGCCATTGAATTTGGTTTGCTAGTATTTTGTGGAGGATTTTTGTGGCTATATTCATCAGGGGTGTTGGCCTGAAATTTTTTGTATTGTTCTTGTGTTGCTTATTAATGTTAGACTCATAAAATGGTTTTGGAAGTTTTCTCTCCTCATCAGTTTTTTGGAAGTGTTTGAGAGTATTGACATTAATTTTCTTTAAATATTTGGTAGAATTTACCAGTGTTGCCATCTGGCCTTAGGTGTTGTTGTTCTTGTTGTTTAGAGGTTTTAGATTACTGATTCAACCTCCTCACTCATTATTAGTATTTTCTGATTTTCTGTTTCTTCATGATTCAATCTTAGTAGGTTGTATTTCTAAGACTGTATTCATTCCTTCTAGGTTAACTCATTTGTTAACTTATAATTGTTCATAGTAGTCTCTCATGGTCCTTTGTCTTTCTGTGATATCAGTTTTAATGTCTTCTCTTTGATTTACAATTTGATTTGGGTCTTCTCTCTTTTTTTAGTCAGTCTTCCTAGTGATTTCTGCTATTTTGTTTCTGTCTTGCTATTTTTTTGGCATAGTTTGTTCTTATTTTACTAGTTTCTTGAGGTGTAAAGACAGGTTGTTTATTTGAGATCTTTTCTTTTTTCTCAATCTAACTGTTTATTGCTATAAGCTTCCCTCTTAGAACTGTTTTTGAAGACTTGTAAGTTTTGATATGTTGTGTCTCCATTTGTTTGTGTGTCTCAAAATATGGTTTTATTTCCCTTTTTAGGTTTTATTTCCCTAACATTGTTTTCCATTTTTTTGTGTCTCAAGATATGGTTTTATTTCCCTTTTTAGGTTTTGTTTTCCTAAGTTTTTATCTCAGACCCATTAATCGTTCAGGAGTGTGTTGTTTAATTTTCACATATTTGTGAATTTTTCATTTTTCTTCTGTTACTGATTTCTAGTTTCATACCATTGTAGTCAGTAGAGATTTCATATGATTTCAATCTTTCTGAAGCTGTTAAGACTTGTTTTATGGCCTAACATATGACCTATCTTGGAGAATGTTCCATGTGCACTCAAGAAAAATGTGTTCTCTGCTGCTTCTGAATGGGATGTTCTGTATATGTCTGTTAGGTCCATTTGCTCTATAATGTCCCGGTCAGCTGTTCCCTTGTTGATTTTTCTGTCTGGATGATCTATCCATTGTTAAGAGTGGAGTACTGAAGGTCCCTACTATATTCTATTGCTTTATACTTCTCTCTTCAGTGCAGTTAATACTTTATTTATTTAATTACATGACTAGTGTTTCACACATACATTTTTGCAATTGTTATATTCTCTAGATTAATTGGCCCTTTTATTATTATATAATTACCTTCTTTGTCTCTTTTGACTATTTTTGACTTAAAGATTTTTTTTGACTGATATAAGTATAGCCACTCCTGCTCTTTTTTTTTTTTTAACCATTAGCATGGAATATCTTTCTCCGTATTTTAACTTTCAGCATATGTGTGCCCTTAAAGCCAAAATGAGTCTCTTGTAAGCAGCATGTAGTTAGAACATTTTTATCCATTCAGTCACTGTATCTTTTGAAGAATTTAATTCTTGAAACTGTGACACAAAAGATAAATGAAGTAATTACTGATAGGAAAGGAATTACTATGATACTTTGTTAATTGTTTTTTGACTGTTTTGTAGTTCCTTGCACTTTCTTTCTGTCCCCCCTTTGTGATTTGATGACTTTTTGTAGTGGTATTCTTTGATTCCCTTCTGTTCATCTTTTGTGTATCTACTACAGGTTTTTTTTCTTTATGGTTACAACGGAACAGTTACAGTTGCCTCATGAGCAACTGGTAATGTCAAAGTTTTGAATTCTTCTAAATGTTAGCCATTTTAATAGGTACTAGTATCTCACTGTTGTTTTAATTTACATTTTCTAAATGACAAATAATGTGCAGCATTTTTCATGTGTTAATTTACCATCTGTATATCTTTGGCAAGGAGTCTTCATATTTTTGGTCCATTTCTTAATTGGTTTGTTTGTTTTCATGATGTTTAGCATTTTTAGAGTAAGTAACAGTTTATTGAGATATAACTCACATGCCACACAATACACTCACTTGAAGTGTACAAATCAGTGGATTTTAGTATATTCATGGAGTTGTGTAACCATCATCACAATCAATTTTAGGATATTTTCATCAACACAAAAGGAAACCTCCTACCCATTAGCATTCAATCCTCACTTCCCACAATGCTCACAGCACTAGGAAACCACAAATTCATTTTTTGTCTCTATGGATTTGCCTATTTTGGACATCTCATATAAATGGAATCATGCATTTTATGATTATTTGCAACTGGCTTCTATCATTTAGCATATTGTTTTTGAGGTTCATAATGTTGTACCATGGCAAAATAATATTTCATTTTCTGAATATATACTAGATATACTTTATTTATTCTTCAGTTGGACATGTGGGCTGTTTCCACTTTTTGGCTATATGAATAATGCAATAATGCTTCAGTGGACATTCATGAACAACTGTTTTGTAGACATATACTTTCAATCTCTTGGGCATATATATATCTAAACGTGGAAATTATGACTCATAGGAATTCTGTATTTATGCGAGTGAGGAATGCAGAACACTTTTCCAAAGTAGCTGCACCATTTTACATTTCTACCTACCAACTTATCCTTGTTGATATCTTTAATTTGTTTGTTGTTTTTGTTTTATTGTTTTAAACATACCTACCTTCTTGGTGTGAAGTGATATATCATTTGAAATGCATTTCTCAAATGACTAATGAAGTTGAGTAATTTTCACTTGCACTTGGCTATTTGTATATTTTTTGAAGTAATGTCTATTCAAATCCTTTGCCCATTTTTTAATTTGATTATTCATAATTTTTATTGTTTAGTTAATGGGTCCTTGACCCATTCCAGACATTAATCCTTACCAGATATGTGATTTGCAAATATTTTTTCCCATTTTGTGTGTTGTCTATTCACTATCGTGATAGTATCTTTGAAGCACAAGATGTGTGAGTGTGTGTGTGTAGTACAATTTATCTATTTTTTCTGTTGTTTCTTGTGCTTTTAGTATAATATCTAAGAAACAATTGCATAATCCAAGATCATGCAAACTTACTTCTATGTTTTCTTCTAAAAGTTTAGAGCTTTAGCTCTTCTTTTGAATTAGTTTTTGGATACAACGTGAGATATGGGTCCAAAGTCATTCTTTTCCATCTGGACTCCAGTTGTCCCAGTAACTTTTGTTAAAAAGACTACTCTTTTTGCATCAAATGATCTTGGCAACCTTGTTGAAATCAACTGACCACAAATAAAAATGTTTACTTCTGGACTTTCAATTATATTTTATTTATCAGCGTGTTTATCCTATGCCATTACCACACTGATCTGATTACTGTAGCTCTGTGCTAAGTTTTGAAATTGGACAGTGTTAGTCCTTCAACTTTATATTTTTATTCTTAAGACTGTTTTAGTCATGCTGGGTTCCTTACATTTGCATACAAATTCTGAGATCAGCTTACAAATTTTTGCAAAGAGGCTGTTGTAATTTGGATGAGGCTTATGTTGAATCTGTAGCTCAATAGGAGAGTACTGCCATCTTAATAATATTAATTTTCTAGTCCATAAACACAGATACCTCTCCAATACTTTAGGTGTACTTTTGCTTTTTTAAGTGATATTTTGTAGTTTTTAATGCATTTTTTCTTTATGACGTTATTGTACATGGAGTTGTTTTCTTAATTTCATTTTTAGATTGTTCATTACTAGTATACACAAATACAACTGATATTTGTATATTTATTCTGTATTACATATCTTCGCTGAACTTGTTTTTCAGAAATAATAGTTTTTTCTTAAATTCTTTAGGATTTTGTATAAATAAGATTATGATGTCTACAAACAGATAATTTCACTTCTTCCTTTCTCATCTGGATTTTTTTCTTTTTCTTCTCTAATTTTCTTAAGTAGGAGTACAATGTTGAATAGGATTAGTGAGAGGGAATGTCTTTGCCTGGTAATTGATAATAGGGGAAAACCTTTCAGTTGTTTTTCTATAAATATGCTAGCTTTGAGGTTTTGTGGATGCCTCTTACCAGGTTAACAAAGTTTCCTTCCCTTCTTAATGTACTGAGTGTTTTCGTTATGAAGGATGATTAATTTTGTTAAAAATATGTGTCCATTTAGATGATATGGTTTTTGTCATTTGTTATATAAGGTATTAATTTTAGGTCTTTGAAATAAACTTTATTTTTCAATTGAGGTATGATTGACATATGAAAAGCTATATATACTTATCATAAATATCTCAATGGGCTTAGGGATAACTATATACCCATGAAACTGTCACCACCATCAAGCCCATCAACACAGATATCAGCTCCCACAGTTTCTTTTCATCCCGTTTATTATTGTTGTTTCTGTGTATGTATTAAGAACACTTATTGTGGAAAGCTTATAGCAATAAATGCCTATGATCTTTCTTTCAAAATAGAATAAAAATCTCAAGTAAACAACTTAATATTATACTCCCAGGGACTAAACAAAAAATAAACTAAACCCCAAGTCAGTATAGGAAAGAAAGTAATAAAGATCAGAGTAGAAGTAAATAAAATAGACAATACAATGACAATTTTTAAAAAATCAATGAAATTATGAATTATTTTCTGAAAAGATAAGCAAAATTGACAAAACTCGAGCCAGTTTAATAAAAAAAGTGAGAAGACTCAAAAAATAAAATTAGAAATGAAAGAGGAGATATAAAAATACTACAGAAATGCAAAGCATCATAAGAGACTACTATGAACAATTACACACCAATAAATTGAATAACTTAGAAGAAATTGTTAAATTCCTAGAAATGTACAATTTACCACAACTGAATCAAGAAGAAATAGAAAATCTGAACAGACCAACAATGAGTAAACAATGAGTAAGTACATAGATTTAATAATAAAAAAACTTTCCATCAAAGAAAAGCCAAGGACCAGATGGTTTCATGGTGGAATTATATCAAACATTTAAAGAATACCAATGCTTCTTAAACTCTTTCACAAAATTGAAGGGAAAGGAATACATTATACGACACCAGCATCACCCTAATGCCAAAGCCAGACAATGACACTATGAGAAAATAAATTACAGGCCAATACTTTTGATAAATATAGATGTAAATTCTCAACAAAATACTAGCAAACTGAATTCAACAGAACATTAAAGTATTATTCATTATCATCAAGTGGGATTTATCTGTGGAGAGCAAGGATGGTTCAACATAAACAGTTCAATAAATGTGATACACCATATTAACAGGATAAAAGCCAAAAACCGTATGATCATCTCAATAGATGCAGAACAAGCATTTGATAAAATTTAGCATCTCTTCATAAAAACACTCAGTAAATTAGGCATTGAAAGAATGTATCTGAACACAATAATGTCTATACATGAAAAGCCTACAGCTAATATTATACTCAACCATGAAAAGTTGAAAGATTTTCCTCTAATATTAAGAACCAGAAGAGGATGCCCATTCTTACCAGTTCTATTCAACATAGGCCAGAAGGTCTAGCCAGAGTAATCAGACAAATAAATAAGTCACATCCAAATAGGAAAAGAAGAAGTGGAATTACCTTTGTTTGCTTATGACATCATCTTATATACACAAAATTTTAAAGATTCTACTTTAAAAACTGTTAGAATTGATTTTAAAAATTCAGTAAATTTGAAGGGTACAAAATCAACAGGCAAAAATCAGTAGCATTTCTTTACACTGACAACAAACTATCTGAAAGGGAAATTAAGCCCTTTCACAATAGCATCGAAAATAAAATACTTAGGGATAAACTTAATCTGGGATGTGAAACATATATATATACTATATATATAAATTTAACCTGGGATATAAATATATACATATGTGTGTGTTATAGAGAATATATATTTATAATATATAGAGAGAAAACTATAAGATATTGAGGAAAGCAATAGTAGATGACACAAATAAAAAGCTATATTGGGTTCATGGATTGGCAGAATTAATGTTGTTAAAATGTCCATACTACCCAAAGCAACCTACAGATAGCAATCCCTATCAAAATTTCAGTGTCATTTTTCAGAGAAATAGAAGAAAATCATCCAAAATTTGCACAGGACCACAAAAGACCTAAAAAAACTGAAGCAATCTTGAGCAAAAAGAACACAGAGCTATTACACTACCTGACTTCAAAATATATTACAAAGCTATGGTAATCAAAACGGCATGGCACAGGCATAAAAAATACATTGACCAATGGAACAGAATAGAAAACTGAGAAACAAATCCATGCATTTATGGTCAATTGATTTTCAATGAACCAAGAGCACCAAATGAAGAAAGGAGAGTCTCTTCAATAAATGGTGTTGGGAAAATTGCATATTCATAAGCAGAAGAATGAAATTGAACCCTTGTCTCACGCCATATGCCAAAATCAACTCAAAGTGAATTTAAGACTTAAACCTAAGACCCAAAACTATAAAACTACTGGAAAATAAACATAGCAGATATGCTGCATGACATTGATCTAGGCAGAGATTTTTTTGATATGACTACAAAAGCCCAGCATAGAAGCAAATGGGATTTCATCAAACTCAAAAGGCTCTGCCAGCTAAGTCAACAATTAATAGAATGAAGACACAACCATGAATTGGGAGAAAATATTTGCAAACCAAATGTCTGAAAAAGGGCTAATATGCAAAATTCAATTCAAGCAATTCACTGGCAAGAAAATAAATGACCCATTCAAAAGTGGGCACAGCACTTACACAGACATTTCTCAAAAAAAGACATACAAATGGCCAACAGATACATGAAAAATGCTCATTGTCACTGATTATCAGGGAAATGCAAATTAGAACTACAATGAGATATTACTTCACACATATTAGAATGATTATTTTAAAAGATGAAAGATAAGTGTTGGCAAAGATGTGGAGAAAAGGAAACATCTGTGTACTGTTGATGAGAATGTAAATTAATACAACCATTATGCAAAACTGTATGGAGGTTCCTCAGAAAACAAAAAATAGAATTTCCATATGATCCATTAATCCCATCTCTGGGTATGTATTCAAAGGAATTGAAATCAGTACGCTGAAGAAATATTCGCACTCCCGTATTTATTGCAGTATTATTCACAATAGCTAACATATGGTAGCATCCTAGGTGTCCATCATCGAATGAATGGATAAAGAAAATGTGATATATGTATGCAATAGGATGCTATTCAGCTTCAAAAAGGGGGAGAATCCTGTCACTTGCTACAACATAGATGAACCTGGAAAGTTCTTTCTGTTAAGTGAAACAAGCCAGGTACAGAAAGACAAATGTTGCATGGTCTCACTTATATGTGGAATCTAAAAAAGTTGAATTCATAAAAAACAGAGTAGAATAATGGTTACCAGAGTCTGAAAGAAGGAAGTGGATGAGGAAAGGAGGGATATTGACCAAGAAATAAAGTTTCAGTTAGACAGGAGGAATAAGCTTTAGTGATCTATTGCACAGAATGGTGACCATAAAAAATAATGCATTGTATATTTTAAAATTGCTGAAAGAGTATGTTTTAAATATTTTCACTATAAAAATAAGTATTTGAGGTTATAGATTTAAGTACTCTGATTTAATTATTTCACATTGCAAACATATCGAAACATCACACTGAACCCGATAAATATATATAAATGCTGTCAATTTTTTTAAAAAGAACACTTAACATAAGCTCTACATAATAAATGTATGTATACAATACAGTATTGTTATAGGTATAAGCACTATTCTGTATACTGTATCTCCAGAATTTATATATCTTGCATAACTGAAACATCGTACCCTTTAACCATCACTTCCCCATTTCCTTCTGCCAGTCCCTGGCAACCAACATTCTACTCTCTGTTTCCATGAGGTTTACTACTTTAGACTGCACACATAAGTGAGATCGTACAGTATTTATTTTTGTATGTCTGGGTTATTTCACTTAACATAAAGCTCTCCAAGGCTGTATTACTTCCATTGTTTTTCATATGTAGAACCAACTTTGCATTCCTGGAATACATCCCACATGGTCATGATGCTTAATCTTTTTTCTATGTTAATGGATTTATTTTGTTAGAATTCTTTGAGAATTTGTGCATCTATTTTCATAAGGGATCTTGTTCTGTAGTTTGTTTTGTTTTGCTTTTCTAGAAATGTGTGTGGATTTGTTATCAGGGAAATTCTAAACTCATAGAATAAGTTGAAATGTATTCACTTCTCTTCTGTGTTTTGAAAGATATTGTGAAGAATTGGTGTTTATTCTTTAATTTTGGGTAGAATTTACTAGTGAAGCCATCTGAAACTGGGATTTATTTCTGAAATCTATTTTGATTATTAATTCAGTCTTATTACTTGTTATAGATATATTCAAGTGTTCCAATTCTTCTTTAGTCAGTTTCACCAGTTTTTGCCTTACTAAGAATTTTTCTATGTCATTTGGGTTATCTAATTTATTGGCATATAATTACAGTGTTTTCTTATAATCCTTTTTATTTTTGTAAGGTCAGTTTGGATGTCCACTCTCATTCCTGATTTTAGTAATTTGAGACTTGTCTGGATTTTTGTTTCAGTCATTTAAGTGAAAATTTTGTCAATTTTGCTGGTCTTTTCAAAGAACCAATTTTTGTTTTTTTTTTGTATTCACGTTTATTTTCTGTTATATTTATTTCCAAATTAATATTTCTCTCTTTTCTTCCATTTGTTCTGGGTTTAGTTTGCTCTTTTTTTACTAGTTTCTTGAGTTAGAAGATTATGTTTTTGATTTGAGATCTTTCTTAAAATAGGCATTTATCATTATAAATTTCTAAGCACTTCTTTAAATACATTCCATAAATTTAGGTATGTTTTCATTTTCATTCATCTCAAAATATTTACTAATTTCCTTTTTGATTTTTTCTTTGACCCATGGGTTATTTGGGAAAGTGTTGTTTAATTTCTACACGCTTATAAATTTCACAGATTTTCTTCTGTTATTAAATGTCTAATTTCATCTCCTTATGGTGAGAGAATATACTTTGTACGATTTCAATCTTTTTAAATATATTGAGACCTGTTTATGGCATAATATATAATCCATCCTGGGTAATATTCCATATGTAGTAGAGAAAAAGGTGTATTCTGTTGTTGTGAGTGCTATATTCTATATGGGACTATTATCTCTAGTTGGTTTATAGTATATTTCAAGTTTTCTATTTCTTGCTGATCTTCTGTTTAGTTGTCCTATCCATTACTGAAAATGGATATTGAAGTCTCTGTTATTCTCAAAATTATATCTCCATTCAACACTATCACTTTTTGCTTCATGTATTTTGAAGATCTTTAGTTAGGTACATCTATAATTATAAATTGACCCTTTTATCTTATTTTATTTATTTATTTATTTATTTATTTATTTATTTATTTATTTATTTATTTATTTTTGAGATGGAGTTTTGCTCGTCACCCAGGCTGGAATGCAACAGTGCAATCTTGGCTCACTGCAACCTCCACCTCTGGGGTTCAAGTGATTCTACTGCCCCAGCCTCCCAAGTAGCTGGGCTTACAGGCACCTGCCACCACACCCAGCTAATTTTTGTATTTTTGGTAAAGACAGGGTTTCATCATGTTGGCCAAGCTGATCTCGAACTCCTGACCTTGGGTGATCCACCTGCCTCAACCTCCCAAACTGCTTGGATTACAGGCATGAACCACTGCACCTGGCCTCCTTTTACCATTTTCAAAAGTTCTTTGTGTCTAGTAATATTTTTGTCTTAAAATCCATTTTATCTGAAATTGTCACTCATGCTCTTTTAAATACTGTCTACATAGCCTATCTTTTTTTTCCCTAGTAATTTCTATTTCTGTATCTGAATCTAAAGTGTTTCCTTTGTACATAACATATAGTTGGATTACTTTGTATCCATTTTGTCAATCTGTACTTTTTATTTGAATGCTTATTTATATTTAATGTAATTATTGATAAGGTAGAATTTATATGGATAATTTCTTTTTTTAAAATGTGAATTGGCCAAGATTTAACTTATACTTACTGTTTATGGGGTGCTTTAAGATTTTTTATTATTATGCTTTAAGTTCTAGGATACATGTGCAGGACGTGCAGGTTTGTTCCATAGGTATACACATGCCATGGTGGTTTGCTGCCCCCTCAACCTGCCATCTACATTAGGTATTTCTCCTAATGCTATCCCTCCACTAGCTCCCCACCCCTCAACAGGCCCCAGTGTGTGATGTTCCCCGCCCTGTGTCCATGTGTTCTCATTGTTTAACTCCCACTTATTAGTGAGAACATGCAGTGTTTGGTTTTTATTCTTCTGTTAGTTTGCTGAGATGGTTTCCAGCTTTATCCACGTCCCTGAAAAGGACATGAACTCATCCTTATTATGGTTGCATAGTATTCCATGGTGTATATGTGCCACATTTTCTTTGTCCGGTCTATCATTGATGGGCAATTGGGTTGGTTCCAAGTCTTTGCTATTGTGAACAGTGCCACAATAAACGTATGTGTGCATGTTTCTTTATAGTAGAATGATTTATAATCCTTTGGGTACATACCCAGTAATGGAATGGCTGGGTCAAATGGTATTTCTGGTTCTAGATCCTTGAGGAATTGCCACATTGTCTTCCACAATGTTTGAACTAATTTACACTCCCAACAGTGTAAAAACATTCCTGTTTCTCCACATCCTCTCCAGCATCTGTTGTTTCCTGACTTTTTAATGATCACCATTCTAACTGGAGTGAGATGGTATCTCATTGTGGTTTTGACTTGCATTTCTCTAATGACCAGTGATGATGAGCTTTTTTTCATATGTTTATTGGCCGCATAAATGTTTTGAGAAGTGTCTGTTTATATTCTTTGCCCAGTTTTTGATGGGGTGTTTTTTTTCTTGTAAATTTGTTTATGTTCCTTGTAGATTCTGGATATTAGCCCTTTGTCAGATGGATAGATTGCAAAACTTTTCTCCCATTCTGTAGGTTGTCTGTTCACTCTGATGATAGTTTTTTTTTGCCATGCAGAAGCTCTTTAGTTTAATTAGATCCTATTTGTCCATTCTGGCTTTTGTCGCCATAGCTTTTGGTGTTTTAGTCATGAAGTCTTTGCCCACACCTATGTCCTGAATGGTATTGCCTAGGTTTTCTTCTAGGGCTTTTACAGTTTTAGGTCTTACATTTAAGTCTCTAATCCATTTTGAGTTAACTTTTGTATAAGGTGTAAGGAAGGGATCCAGTTTGTTTTCTTCATATGGCTAGCCAGTTTTCCCAACACCATTTATTAAATAGGGAATCCTTTCCCCATTCCTTGTTTTATGTCAGGTTTGTCAAAGATCAGATGGTTGTCGATGTGTGGTGTTATTTCTGAGGCCTCTGTTCTGTTCCATTGCTCTATATATCTGTTTTGGTACCAGTACTAAGTTGTTTCGGTTACTATAGCCTTGTAGTATAGTTTGAAGTCAGGGAGCATGATGCCTCCAGCTTTGTTCTTTTTGCTTAGGATTGTCTGGTTATGCGGGCTCTTTTTTGGATCCATATGAAATTTAAAGTTTTATTTCTAATTCTGTGAAGAAAGTCACTGGTCACTTGATGGGGATAGCATTGAATCTATAAATTACTTTGGGCAGCATGGCCATTTTCACTATATTGATTCTTCCTATCCATGAGCATGGAATGTTTTTCCACTTATTTTTGTCCTCTGATTTCCTTGAGCAGTGGTCTGTAGTTCTCCTTGAAGAGGTCCTTCACATCCCTTGTAAGTTGTATTCCTAGGTATTTTGTTTTCTTTGTAGCAATTGTGAATGGGAGTTCACTCAGGATTTAGCCCTGTTTGTCTATAATTGGTGTATAGGAATGCTTGTGATTTTTGCATGTTGATTTTGTATTCTGAGACTGCTGAAGTTGTTTATCAGTTTAAGGAGATCTGGGGCTGAGACGATGGGGTTTTGTAAGTAGAGAATCATGTCATTTGCAAACAGAGACAATTTGACTTCCTCTCTTCCTATTTGAATACCCTTTATTTCTTTCTTTGCCTGATTGCCCTGGCCGGAACTTCCAATACTATGGTGAATAGGAGTGGTGAGAGAGGGCATCTTTGTCTTGTGCTGGTTTTCAAAGGGAATGCTTCCAGTTTTTGCCCATTCAGTATGATATCAGCTGTGAGTTTGTCATAAATAGCTCTTATTATTTTAAGGTACATTCCATCAATACCTAGTTTATTGAGAGTTTTTTGCATGAAGGGCTGTTGAATGTTGTCAAAGGCCTTTTCTGAATATATTGAAATAATCATATGGTTTCATCATTGCTTCTGTTTATATGAGGGATTAAGTTTATTGATTTGCATATGTTGAACCAGCTTTGCATACCAGGGATGCAGCCAACTTGATTGTGGTGGATACGTTTTTTGATGTGCTGCTGGATTGGGTTTCCCCATATTTTATTGATGATTTTTGCATCACTGTTCATCAGGGATATTGGCCTGAAGTTTTCTTTGTTTTGTCTCTGCCAGGTTTTGGTATCAGGATGATGCTGGCCTCATAAAATGAGTTAGGGAGGACTCCCTCTTTTTCTATTGTTTGGAATAGTTTCAGAAGGAACGGTACCAGCTCCTCTTTGTACCTCTGGTAGAATTTGGCTGTGAATCCATCTGGTTTCAGACTTTTTTTGGTTGGTAGGCTATTAATTACTGTCTCAATTTCAGAACTTGTTATTTGTCTATTCAGGGATTCAACTTCTTCCTGCTTTAGACTTAGGAGGGTGCATGTTTCTAGGAATTTATCCATTTCTTCTAGATTTTCTAGTTTGTTTGCATAGAGGTGTTTATAGTATTCTCTGATGGTAGTTTGTATTTCTGTGGGATCAATGGTGATATCCCTCTAATCATGTCCTTCAATGCAAAGACACAAGCATATATCCACATGGAACAGTAGCAAACAGAGAACCATGACATCTTCAAACAGACAAAACAAGGAACCAATGACTGACCCTAAGGAGACAGCAATATATAAACTCTCTGGCTAAGGATTCAAAATAGCAGTTTGAAGAAAACTCAATGATCTCTAAGGTAACACCCAAAGGCAACTCATAAATTTATCATATAAATTTAATGAAGATAATGACTTATTTCTTAAAATCATATGAAGAACCTGGAACTGGAAAACATATTTGATAAACTGAAAAATTTATTAGAGGTTCTCAATAGCAAAATGACACAAAAGAGAGAAATGATTCGGTGAGCTTGAAGACAGACTGTTTGGAAATACAAAAGAGAGGAACAAATCGGTAAGCTTGAAGACAGGCTATTTGCAAATGCACAGTCAGGGAAGAAAAAAAGAATGAAAAAGAACAAGGGTCACTACAAGATATAGAAACTTACCTCAAAAGGATAAATCTAAGAATTATTGGTGTTTAAGAGTGTTGAGCAAGAGCAAGGGGTAGAAAGCTTATTCAAAGAAATAATAACAGAAAATTTTCCAAAACTTGAGAAAGATATAAATATCCATGTATAGGAAGGCCTTGACCCAAATAAGACTATTTGAAGGCATACAATAAACTCTCAAAGATTAAGAACAAAGAGAGTATCCTAAAAGCAGTTAGAGGAATGAAGTAAATAACATAAAGAAGCTACAATTTTCTGGCAATAGACTCCTCAACAGAAATCTTAGAGGCCAAGAGGGAGTGAAATGACATGTTCAAGGTGCTGAAAGAAAAATAACAAGCCTGTCATCCAAGAAAACTGTATCTAGCAAAATTATTTTTTAAATATGAAGGAGAGATAAAGTATTTCCCAGACAAATGAAAGCTGACAGAATTCACCACTACCAGACTTGTTTTAGAAAAAGATACTAAAGGGAGTTCCCCAATCTCAAAGGAAAAAAACTAAAGTGCAAAAAGAAAACATTTGAAGGTATAAAACCCACTGGCAAAATTAAGGACATGCACAAGCCCAGAATACTCTATGACTGCAAGGTGTGCAATCCACTCAAAACTCTAGTATGAAGCCCAAAAGACAAACTTATGAAAAACAATAATAACTACAGAAACCTACTAAGAGATAGGTAATACAAAAATATGTAAATTGAGACAACTGAAAGGAAAAATGGGGAGGGGTGGAGTTTAGTTAGAAGTTTTTTTTTCTTCGCTTGTTTCTATTATTTTTACTGTGATCTAAGATAAGTTTCACCTCTTTATAATCCTTACCAAAAAAAACAAAGCCAGAGGCATCACACTAGCTGACTTTGAAATATACTATTATACAATGCTATAGTAACCAAATCAGCATGGTACTGGCATGAAAGCAGACACAAAGACCAGTGGAACAGAATAGAGACCTCAGATATAAATTCATGCATTTGCTCATGAATTTATATCTCATTTGGAACAAAGATGAAGATGTTGACTAATCTTCAACGAAGGCACCAAGAATATACAATGGGAAAGGAAAGTCTCTTCAATAAATGGTGCTGGGAAAACTGGATAATTATATGCAGAAGCAAAAAGTAGACCCCTATATTTCACCATATACAAAAATCAAATAAAAATAAATTATTAGATTGGTGCAAAAGAAATCTAGTTTTTTGACAATATTTTAATGGCAAAAACCACAATCACTTTTGCCCCAACCTAATAGAAACTTAAATCTAAGATATGAAACTATGAAACTACTAGAAGAGAACATTGAGCAAATGCTTCAGGACGTTGAGCTGGGAAAACAATTTTTGTATAAGACCTCAAAAGCACAGGCAACTGAAGAAAAAATAGACAAATAGTATTGCACCAAGCTGAAAGGCTTCTGCACAGCAAAGGAAACCATCAACAAAATCAAGACACAACCCACAGAATGGGAGAAAATATTTGTAAACTATCCATCTAAGAAAGGATTAATAACCAGAATATGCATATTTGAATACATATATTCAACTCAACATCACGAGTCCAAAAAATCAATTAAAATGGGCAAAATATAAAAATAGAAGTTTCTTAAGTCATACAAATGGGCAACAGGCATATAAAAATGCTTGACATCACCAATAATCAGAGAATTGCAAATCAAATACAATGAGATATAATCTTATCCCAGTTAAAATGGCTTTTATGAAAAAGACAGGTAATAATATATGCTGTTGATAATGTGGAGCAAGGGGAACTCTCCTACACAGTTGCTGGTGATGCAAATTAGTACAAACACTATGGAAAACTGTTGTATCCTCAACAAACTAAAAATAGAAATACCATATGATTCAGCAATTCCACTTCTGGTTATATAGCCAAAGGAAAGGAAATGTATATATCAAAGAAGTATCAGACTCCCATGTTTACTGCAGTACTATTTACAATAGCCATAATATGGAATCAACCTAAGTGCCTATCAGTGGATGAATGAATAAAGATAATGTGGTTTACATACACAATGGCATATTTTTCAGCCACACAAAAAAATGAGATCTTGTCATTTGCAGCAACATAGATGGAATTGGAGGTCATTATGTTAAATGAAATAAGCTGAACATAGAGAGACAAATATTCCACATTCTCACTCATATGTGGGAGCTAATAAATTAGATCTCAGTAAACATAGAAAGTAATTGACGGTTACCAGAGAACAGGAAGATTAGGGAGGAGGGGAATACAAAAGAGGTTGATTAATGGTTACAGATAAACATATAAAAGAAATAAGACGTAGTTTTTGATAGATCAGTCAGGTGACTACAGTTTACAATAATCTAGTATGTATTTCAAAATAGCTAGAAGAGAATAATTTGAATGTTTCTAGCCTAAAGAACAGACAAACATTTAAGGTGATGGATATCACAATTATACTAGTTTGATTTTTTTTACTTGGTATAGATTTTATTATAAAATGTATGTGAAGAAAGCCTATTTTGTCACATTGTTTTTCTATATCATGCCATATTTCATATTTACAGAAAAAATTCTGAAGGTATGCTTTCCATTTGCAAGATAAAAACTTTAAGACACAGAAATGCTATAAAATTGGCTAAACCATACACACAATTAATCTTAGGGCTAGAACTTGATGAAATGTTTATGCTCTTAGATAACACTAATTGATTATAGAATTACCTTTAGGACCAGAATAAAAACTTAATATCTAAAAAGCAAATGCCTAACCTGAATTTACACTGGTTTTATCTTTACAAATTACATGAATGTATTTGTCACATGTACTTTGAAAATATGTAAATCTATTATATTTAAGTGAAAATATAAAATTATTCTTAAAAATAACTTCAATATTCACTTTTTCCAGTTTACTGACAGACTCTGAAGGTATAGTTTTTCCATATATATGGAGGTCAGACATCTTTTTTTTTCTTACTTGACACATAGAATTCTTTAAAGTCACCACATTGTTCATCATTATTAAACACAGTCACAGGCCAGAGGGTGTGCCAGGCATGCACCACTGTGTCTTCAGTCACTGTGTTCCAAGTATTGGCAACAGCATATCCAGCATCCTTCACGCTAAACTCCTTTTGAAAACTTTCTACACCCATACCTCTGTGACTGCTGCTAGAATGCTGTTTAAGGAAGTGTTTTTATATTTACTCTTCATTGATCTGAGGATTTCATGGTCATATGGCTAAATTAATGAAGTCACATTTGGTGGAAAATACATGGCATAAACATTATTTTTGATGAAAATTTCTGCTAGAGAATCAGGAGAACAGTTGACAAGAAATAAGAAAATCTTGTAGTCTTCACCCAGCCCAGCTTCCCTGCAGTGAGCATGAGCTGCTGGTACAAAATGTTTGTGAAACCAATGAGAAAAGATATTCCTGGTGATTCATGCCTTTTTTTTTTAGCATAATAATGAACTGGCAAAAAAGTCACTCTTGAAAACAGCAAGGATGCAAGCTTTTGCCTACCATAGCAGGCTTACATTTGTGTGTGCCTGTGGCATTAATACATCCCAGCACAGTTATTCTGTCCTTGGTATCCTTAATTCCTGCAGTGGCTGTTTCATGAGGTAGTCAGTGTCTTTCTGGGGCAATAGTGCCAAAGCAGTGATATTCTCATTAACAGTGACCTTGGCAAACTCTTCAACCAACTTCTCCACTGCTTTGTGATACTTTAGCACAACTAGTATTTAAAAATGTAATGCCAAATTTATTCATAAATGTATGAAACAAGCCTGTTTAATATTCAGTTCTCTTCAATTTTCAGTTCATTGTGATAGATCTTTGCTTGTTTCATGATCAGCGTACCAAGTGACGTGTTCACTGCAACCCTAACAGATCCATTCTTTCAATACATGATTGAAATCTTCATTTTTAACTTTATGCAGCATTTTTTTGTTTAAAAAATTCGGGGAGTGGAGCCAAGATGGCCAAATAGGAACAGCTCTGGTCTGCAGCTCCCAGCCTGAGCAACACAGAAGATGGGTGATTTCTGCATCTCCCTTTAAGGTACCGGGTTCATCTCACTAGGGAGTGCTAAACAGTGGGTGCAGGACAGCCAGTGCAGCGCACTGTGTGCGAGCCAGAGCAGGGCGAGGCATTGCCTCACTCGGGAAGTTCAAGGGGTCAGGGAGTTCCCTTTCCTAGTCAAAGAAAGGGGTAACAGACAGCACCTGGAAAATCGGGTCAGTCCCACCCTGATACTGCACTTTTCCAACAGGCCTGGAAAACGGCACACCAGGAGATTATGTCCCGCACCTGGCTCAGAGGGTCCGATGCCCATGGAGTCTCGCTGATTGCTAGCACAGCAGTCTGAGATCAAACTGCAAGGTGGCACCCAGGCTGGGGGAGGGGCGCCTGCCATTGCCCAGGCTTGCTTAGGTAAACAAAGCAGCCAGGAAGCTCGAACTGGGTGGAGCCCACCACAGCTCAAGGAGGCCTGCCTGCCTCTATAGGCTCCACCTCTAGAGGCAGGGCACAGACAAACAAAAAGTCAGCAGGAATCTCTGCAGACTTAAATGTCCCTGTCTGACTGACAGCTTTGAAGAGAGTAGTGGTTCCCCCAGCACGCAGCTGGAGAACTGAGAACGGGCAGACTGCCTCCTAAAGTGGGTCCCTCACCCCTGAGCAGCCTAACTGGGAGGCACCCCCCAGTAGGGACAGACTGACACCTCACTCGGGCAGGTACTCCTCTGAGACAAAACTTCCAGAGGAACTATTAGACAGCTGAATTTGTGGTCTCACAAAAATCCGCTGTTCTGCAGCCACTGCTGCTGACACCCAGCCAAAAAGGGTCTGGAGTGGATCTCCAGTAAACTCCAACAGACCTGCAGCTGAGGGTCCTCTCTGGTAGAAG
Organism: Symphalangus syndactylus; assembly: GCF_028878055.3. Taxonomy (NCBI): domain Eukaryota; kingdom Metazoa; phylum Chordata; class Mammalia; order Primates; family Hylobatidae; genus Symphalangus; species Symphalangus syndactylus. Next base: position 85,092,869 of record NC_072437.2, read on the forward strand.
GAAAACTAACAAACAGAAAGGACATCCACACCAAAAACCCATCTGTACATCACCATCATCAAAGACCAAAAGTAGATAAAACCACAAAGATGGGGAAAAACAGAGCAGAAAAACTGGAAACTCTAAAAAGCAGAGCACCTCTCCTCCTCCAAAGGAACGCAGTTCCTCACCAGCAATGGAACAAAGCTGGATGGAGAATGATTTTGACGAGCTGAGAGAAGAAGGCTTCAGACGATCAAACTACCCCGGGCTATAGGAGGAAATTCAAAACAATAGCAAAGAAGTTAAAAACTTTGAAAAAAAAAATAGACGAATGGATAACTAGAATAACTAATGGAGAGAAGGGCTTAAAGGAGCCGATGGAGCTGAAAGCCAAGTATCGAGAACTACGCGAAGACTGCAGAAGCCTCGGTAGCTGATGCGATCAACTGGAAGAAAGGGTATCAGTGATGGAAGATGAAATGAATGAAATGAAGCGAGAAGGGAAGTTTAGAGAAAAAAGAATAAAAAGAAACGAACAAAGCCTCCAAGAAATTTGGGACTATGTGAAAAGACCAAACCTAAGTCTGATTGGTGTACCTGAAAATGACAGGGAGAATGGAACAAAGTTGGAAAACACTCTGCAGGATATTATCCGGGAGAACTTCCCCAATCTAGCAAGGTAGGCCAACCTTCAGATTCTGGAAATACAGAGAATGCCACAAAGATACTCCTCGAGAAGAGCAACTCCAAGATACATAATTGTCAGATTCACCAAAGTTGAAATGAAGGAAAAAATGTTAAGGGCGGCCAGAGAGAAAGATCGGGTTACCCAAAAAGGGAAGCCCATCAGACTAACAGCTGATCTCTCAGCAGAAACTCCATAAGCCATGAGAGAGTGTGGGCCAATATTCAACATTCTTAAAGAAAAGAATTTTCAACCCAGAATTTCATATCCAGCCAAACTAAGCTTCATAACTGAAGGAGAAATAAAATACTTTACAGACAAGCAAATGCTGAGTGATTTTGTCACCACCAGGCCTGCCCTAAAAGAGCTCCTGAAGGAAGCACTAAACATGGAAAGGAACAACCGGTACCAGCCCCTACAAAAACATGCCAAATTGTAAAGACCATCGAGGCTAGGAAGAAACTGCATCAAGTAACAAGCAAAATAACCAACTAACATCATAATGACAGGATCAAATTCATACATAACAATATTAACTTTAAATGTAAATGGACTAAATGCTCCAATTAAAAGACACAGACTGGCAAACTGGATAAGGAGTCAAGACCCATCAGTGTGCTGTATTCAGGAAACCCATCTCATGTGAAGAGACACACATAGACTCAAAATAAAGGGATGGAGGAAGATATATCAAGGAAATGGAAAACAAAAAAAGGCAGGGGTTGCAATCCTAGCCTCTGATAAAATAGACTTTAAACCAACAAAGATCAAAAGAGACAAAGAAGGCCATTACATAATGGTAAAGGGATCAATTCAACAAGAAGAGCTAACTATCCTAAATATATATACACCCAACACAGGAGCACCCAGATTCATAAAGCAAGTCCTGAGTGACCTACAAAGGGACTTAAACTCCCACGCAATAATAATGGGAGATTTTAACACCCCACTGTCAACATTAGACAGATCAACGAGACAGAAAGTTAACAAGGATATCCAGGAATTGAACTCAGCTCTGCACAAAGTGGACCTAATAGACATCTACAGAACTCTCCACCCCACATCAACAGAATACACATTTTTTCAGCACCACACCACACCTATTCCAAAATTGACCACATAGTTGGAAGTAAAGCACTACTCAGCAAATGTAAAAGAACAGAAATTATAACAAACTGTCTCTCAGACCACAGTGCAATCAAACTAGAACTCAGGATTAAGAAACTCACTCAAAACTGCTCAACTACATGGAAACTGAACAACCTGCTCCTGAATGACTATTGGGTACATAATGAAATGAAGGCAGAAATGAAGATGTTCTTTGAAACCAATGAGAACAAAGACACAACATACCAGAATCTCTGGGACACATTCAAAGCAGTGTGTAGAGGGAAATTTATAGCACTAAATGCCCACAAGAGAAAGCAGGAAAGATCCAAAATTGACACCCTAACATCACAATTAAAAGAACTAGAAAAGCAAGAGTAAACACATTTGAAAGCTAGCAGAAGGCTAGAAATAACTAAAATCAGAGCAGAACTGAAGGAAATTGAGATGCAAAAAACCCTTCAAAAAATTAATGAATCCAGGAGCTCATTTTTTGAAAAGATCAACAAAATTGATAGACCGATGGCAAGACTAATAAAGAAGAAAAGAGAGAAGAATCTAATAGATGCAATAAAAAATGAAAAAGGGGATATCACCACCGATCCCACAGAAATACAATCTACCATCAGAGAATACTACAAACACCTCTATGCAAATAAACTAGAAAATCTAGAAAAAATGGATAAATTCCTTGACAAATACACCCTCCCAAGACTAAACCAGGAAGAAGTTGAATCTCTGAATAGACCAATAACAGGTTCTGAAATTGTGGCAATAATCAATAGCTTACCGACCAAAAAGAGTCCAGGACCTGACGGATTCACAGCCGAATTCTACCGGAGGTACAAGGAGGAACTGGTACCATTCCTTCTGAAACTATTCCAATCAATAGAAAAAGAGGGAATCCTCCCTAACTCATTTTATGAGGCCAGCATCATCCTGATACCAAAGCCTGGCAGAGACATAACCAAAAAAGAGAATTTCAGACCAATATCCTTGATGAACATTGATGCAAAAATCCTCAATAAAATACTGGCAAACTGAATCCAGCAGCACATCAAAAAGCTTATACACCATGATCAAGTGGGCTTCACCCCTGGGATGCAAGGCTGGTTCAACATATGCAAATCAATAAATGTAATCCAGCATATAAACAGAACCAGAGACAAAAACCACATGATTATCTCAATAGATGCAGAAAAGGCCTTTGACAAAATTCAACAACCCTTCATGATAAAAACTCTCAATAAATTAGGTATTCATGGGATGTACCTTAAAATAATAAGAGCTATCTATGACAAGCCCACAGCCAATATCATACTGAATGGGCAAAAACCGGAAGCATTCCCTTTGAAAACTGGCACAAGACAGGGATGTCCTCTCTCACCACTCCTATTCAACATAGTGCTGGAAGTTCTGGCCAGGGCAATCAGGCAGGAGAAGGAAATAAAGGGTATTCAATTAGGAAAAGAGGAAGTCAAATTGTCCCTGTTTGCAGATGACATGATTGTATATCTAGAAAACCCCATTGTCTTAGCCCAAAATCTCCTTAAGCTGATTAGCAACTTCAGCAAAGTCTCAGGATACAAAATCAATGTACAAAAATCACAAACATTCTTGTACCCCAATAACAGACAAACAGAGAGCCAAATCATGAGTGAACTCCCATTCACAATTGCTTCAAAGAGAATAAAATACCTAGGAATCCAACTTACAAGGGATGTGAAGGACCTCTTCAAGGAGAACTACAAACCACTGCTCAGTGAAATAAAAGAGGATACAAACAAATGGAAGAACATTCCATGCTCATGGGTTGGAAGAATCAATATCGTGAAAATGGCCATATTGCCCAAGGTAATTTATAGATTCAATGCCATCCCCATCAAGCTACCAATGACTTTCTTCACAGAATTGGAAAAATCTACTTTAAAGTTCATATGGAACCAAAAAAGAGCCCGCATCGCCAAGTCAATCCTAAGCCAAAAGAACAAAGCTGGAGGCATCATGCTACCTGACTTCAAACTATACTACAAGGCTAAAGTAACCAAAACAGGATGGTACTGGTACCACAACAGAGACATAGATCAATGGAACAGAACAGAGCCCTCAGAAATGATGCCACGTATCTACAACTATCTGATCTTTGACAAACCTGACAAAAACAAGAAATGGGGAAAGGATTCCCTATTTAATAAATGGTGCTGGGAAAACTGTCTAGCCATATGTAGAAAGCTGAAACTGGATCCCTTCCTTACATCTTATACAAAAATTAATTCAAGAAGGATTAAAGACTTAAATGTTAGACCTAAAACCATGAAAATCCTACAAGAAAACCTAGGCAATACCATTCAGGACATAGGCGTGGGCAAGGACTTCATGTCTAAAACACCAAAAGCAATGGCAACAAAAGCCAAAATTGACAAATGGGATCTCATTAAACTAAAGAGCTTCTGCACAGCCGAAGAAACTACCATCAGAGTGAACAGGCAACCTACAGAATGGGAGAAAATTTTTGCAACCTACTCATCTGACAAAGGGCTAATATCCAGAATCTACAATGAACTCAAACAAATTTACAAGAAAAAAACAAACAACCCCATCAAAAAGTGGGTGAAGGACATGAACAGACACTTCTCAAAAGAAGACATTTATGCAGCCAAAAAACACATGAAGAAGTGCTCCTCATCACTGGCCATCAGAGAAATGCAAATCAAAACCACAGTGAGATACCATCTCACACCAGTTAGAATGGCCATCATTAAAAAGTCAGGAAACAACAGGTGCTGGAGAGGATGTGGAGAAATAGGAACACTTTTACACTGTTGGTGAGACTGTAAACTAGTTCAACCATTGTGGAAGTCAGTGTGGCGATTCCTCAGGGATCTAGAACTAGAAATACCATTTGACCCAGCCATCCCATTACTGGGTATATACCCAAAGGACTATAAATCATGCTGCTATAAAGACACATGCACACGTATGTTTATTGCGGCACTATTCACAATAGCAAAGAGTTGGAACCAACCCAAATGTCCAACAATGATAGACTGGATTAAGAAAATGTGGCACATATACACCATGGAATACTATGCAGCCATAAAAAATGATGAGTTCTTGTCCTTTGTAGGGACATGGATGAAGCTGGAAACCATCATTCTCAGTAAACTATCGCAAGGATAAAAAACCAAACACCGCATGTTCTCACTCATAGGTGGGAACTGAACAATGAGAACTCATGGACACAGGAAGGGGAACATCACACTCCAGGGACTGTTGTGGGGTGGGGGGAAGGGGGAGGGACAGCATTAGGAGATATACCTAATGCTAAATGACGAGTTAATGGGTGCCGCCAAACAACATGGCACATGGATACATATGTAACAAACCTGCACATTGTGCACATGTACCCTAAAACCTAAAGTATAATAATAATAATAATAAATCATTAATTTCTGTTCATCATTTTTAGCATTGAACTTCAGCAGTTTATACTCCTGTTTCTGTGGGTCATATACAATGGTCATTCTGACACCATACTCTTTTGTAAGATGTTTCACACTTACACTGCTGTCCAGCTTCTCCAAGAGCTTGACTTGCTGTGCTATGGAGTAACATAAATGCTTCTTTTTCTTATCACTGTTACCCATAGGGGTATCTGCAGATCTTTTTAACATTTTCAACAATATTTTTGCACCACAGAGAATAATAAGTAGAAAAACATAGGGAGTAAAGCATGTGGGTCTTGGCCCCATGTGGGAAATTGTGGGAAACCTGTCATTCACAACCAGTTGGCACATATGGCATTTTATTACCCTTTGTGGAAGTGCTTATCTAAGAAAATCTGAGTGTATGTGAAAAAGTTACATTGTAGCTCAAAGGTGCTAGGAGGGTCTCATTTTCCTTGGGGATACTGATACTGAATAAACAGTGTGCAACTGCATTTTGACTGTGACCTATCACATGAAGTCAAATGTGTAATTTTCCTCCTAAGGCAATCATGTCAGTGCTCAAAAGTTTCAGATTTTTGGATTGGGGTGCTTAACCTATACTTTGTAACTACATAGCTTCATTTCCTTCCCCCTCCTTTGTGCTGTTATTTTAATACAAATTACAGCTATGTATATTGCAATGTCCATCAGCATGCATTTATAGTTATTTATGTATGCAAATGCCTTTTTAAAATCAGACTTTTATAAAAGAGTTACAAACACAACACAAAGTGTATTTATACTGTCTGTTTTATTTACCAATGTAGGTACCTTTTCTGGTAATCTATTTCTCTTGTAGATTTTACTTACTCTAGCGTCCTTTCATTTCAACCTTAAGGAAATCTTTAGTATTTCTTATAGAGTATACTTGGTAGAAATGAATTCTTAGAGCTTTTCTTAAAAATCTGGAAATATCTTAATCTTTCTTTCTTTTAAAAGTATAATTATTCTCAGCATAGAATTATTGTTTGCAGTATTTTAAACATTTTGAATATGTTATTCCACTGTCTCCTTACTTGCATGGTTTCTGATAAATAATCAGCTGTTAGTCCTATTGAGGCTCCTTTAATGTGAGGAATTGTTTCTCTCTGCTGCTTTCAAGATTCTGTGTTGGTGTTTTTGTTTTTGACAGTTTGATTATTATGCAGATAGCTGTGGTTATTTATGTGTTTATCCTGCTTGGAACATTGAGCTTTTAGTACATGTAAGTTAATGTTTTTATCAAATATGTAAAGATCCTGGCCATTATTTCTTCTAATCTTTCCTTTCCTTCTGGGACTCCCATTTTGTGTATGGGTTACATTACATGGTGTTCCACAGATCTCTGAAGATTTGCTTGTTTTCTTTCTTTTTCATTTCTCTTCTTCAATCTGGAAAATCTTTGTTTACTTATCTTCAACTTCACTATTTTTGCTTCTGCCTGTCAAATCTGCTGTTGAGCCCCTCAAGTGAATGAGTGAGTTTTTCACTTTCATTATTGTACTTTCAACTCCAGAATTTCTATTTAGTTGTTTTTTAAAAAAATAATTTATATCTAGACCCAGGCATGGTGGCTTGCACTTGTAATCCTAGCACTTTGGGAGGTTGAGGTAGGTGAATCACTTGAGTCCAGGAGTTCAAGACCAGCCCAGGTAACTTTGCAAAACCACATCTCTGCTAAAAATACAAAAAAATAAAAAATTAGCTGGGCATGGTGGTGCACATCTGTAGTCCCAACAACACAGGAGGTTGAGGTGAGAGGGTCACTTGAGCCCAGGAGTTTGAGGTTGCAATGAGCTGTGATCACACCACTGCACTCCAGCCTGGACAACAGAGTGATATCTTGTCTCTAATAATAATTATTATTATTTCAATCTGTTAATATTCTCTATGTAGTGAGACATCTTTGCACATTGTTTTGCTCTTTAGAGATTATTTTCTTTAGTTCTTTGAGCATATTTATAATAGTTTATTTAAAGTCTTTGTCTTGTAAATCAAAATTTGGTCTTCCCCAGGGACAGTTTCTATTGACTACCCTTCTGTCTTGTGTATGCATTATAGATTTTTTGTTTCTTTGCAAGTCTTATAATTTTTTGGAAATGGGAAATTTAAAAATATATAATATTACAACTCTATAAATCAGGTTCTCATTCTCTTCAGGGTTTTTTATTGTTGCAATTTGTTCTTTGAAGTAGCAGAACTAATTCTATAAAGTCAATATCACCTGGAAATATCTTAATCTTTATTTCTTTTAAAAGTATAGTTATTCTCAGCATAGACTTATTGTTTGCAGTATTTCACTTTAAACATTTTGAATATGTTATTCCACTGTCTCCTGACTTGCATGGTTTCTGATAAATAATCAGAATTTGTGGGGTCCTTAATGTCTTGGTCTGACTAGTTTGGGGGTCATGTAATGATTTAACAGAGATTTTCTTAAACACTGAGAACCAACAAATATCCTAGCCTTTGCTGAGGTGCGCAATGTGTATATAGGATCAGACTTCAACACTCAGCCCAGCAGTTTACAACTCTGCCTTAGCCTTCACTTCTTGCTTATGCAGAGTCTTAAGGGCAGGTATAGGTGAGGGCATATGGCATACTCAGGTCTTTCCTGAGCATGTGGCATGTGTACCATTCAGGTATGATGGATTACTATAGATATCTCATTCTCTAGTTTCTTTTGTTAAGTACTTTGGTTTGTGTGTTGTTCACCCGCACTGTTATCACCATGTTAGGCAGACATGATTTTAAACAATTACCACTGATTTTTACTAACAAATGCCTCCAGGGCCTGATATTCACACTCAGTGATCTCGGTGTCAGCCAAAGAAGACAAGACTGATGCCTGCAATTTTCTACAGAACTGCCAGACAAGTCAAATAGTTGTCTGGGAACAGGGCTTTTTTAGGAGCTCCAAACTTCAACTCTTATGTTACCCTCCAGTGACTGCTAGGCTGCTTATTTTAAATGTGATTGTGGGCTGTTCATCTTTAAACCTACCATTGAGATGGGTTAAAGGTGATGCAATTAAGCCAAGTTAAAAAACCTCAAAGCTCTTTGCTTGTACCAATATGTAGCTGTGTGTGTGTGTGTGTGTTTTTTTAAATAAATAGTTTCCAGATTTTGCAGGCATTTGGTTAATTTCCAGAGATCTAAAAAAAATTTGTTATTTTTCCAGTGTTTTTGTTTTTATGAAGGAGAGGACTGACTCTATAATGTCTTTACTCCATCATTTCTGCTTTCATCATCTAGTCTACTATTGAGTTTTAAAAGTTCTTAGTATATTATCATATATGTGTTTTGAAATTATTTTCTGCCAATCTGTGGCTTTGCTTTTGATTCTCTTAATAATGTCTTTTACAAATAGGAGGTTTTAAAATTTTAATAAAGTCTACCAAATCAATTTTTCCTTCATGGATTGTGATTTTATGTTGCATCTAAAAACTCAACCCCAAATTCAAGGTCACCTAGATTTTTCTCCTATATTATTATCTTCTAGTAATTGTATACTTTTGCATTTTACATGTAGGTCAATAATTCATTCTAAGTTAACTTTTGTAAAAGATGTAAGGTTCATCTTTTTGTGTATAAATGTCTAACAGTTCCAGCACCACATATTGAAAATAGTTCTTTCTCCATTAAATTTCTTTTGCTTCCTTGTCAAAGATCAATTGACTATATTTGTGGAGATCTATTTCCGAGATTACTATCCTTTCTATTAATCTATTTGACTATTGCTTAGCCAGTGCTATATTCACTTCATGACTTCTATGAGTAGTACGTCTTGAAATCACTTAAGTGTTCCAACTTGTTCCTCTTCAGTATTGTGTTGGCTATTCTGGGATTTTTGCCTTTCCATATCCAGTTCAGAATGAGTTTATTGACATCCCCAAAATAGCTTGCTGAAATTTTTATTACAATTTTATTCAATCTATACATTGATCTGGGAAGAGGGGCCATCCTAAAAATATTGAGTCTTCCAATCCATGAACATGAAATACCTATTTCTCCATTTATTTAAAACTCCTTTATTTTCATCACTTTTAATAGTTCCCACATTTTGTACATATTAGATTCATATCTAAGTATTTTATTTTTGATGCTCTTGTTAACAGTCTTTACTTTTAATGGAATTTACATTATTTTTACTTCAAATTCAAGTTGTTCATTACTGGTACTAGAAAAGCAATTGACTTTTGTGTATTGAACTTGCACTCTGAGACATTACCAGTTACTTCTTAGATCCAGTTTTTTGTTTTGTTTTATAGATTCTTTGGTATTTGCTACAATCATGCAATTTTTGACTATCACTGTTTCTTTTTCTTCATTCTTTTCAACGTCCTTACCTTTCCAACTAATTTTTTTATACAGGTGCAAAGGTAATTCAATGAAGGAAGGAAATCCTTTACAACAAATGGTGCTAGAATAATTGGAAATCCTAGACCAAAAAAACATCAGCATAGACCTCTACCTCATACTTTATACACAGGTTAACTCAAAATGGATCATAGAATTAAATGAAAAATATAAAACTATACAACTTCTAGAAAAAAACAGAGAAAAACTTTGGGATCCAGGGTTGGGCAAGATTTTCATACTTGACACCAAAAAAGTACAGTACATACAAGGAAAAATTGGCAAAGTTACCTTCATCAAAATTAAATCTTTTGTTCTGTAATAGTGCCTGTTCCAGACGATGAGAAGATAAGATACAGACTAGGAAAAGTATTTGTAAACCTTTAATCCAACAATGAAATTGTGTCTGGAATACATAAATAAGATACAAATCTCAACAGTAGAAAAACAAAGTATCCAACGAAAAAGGACCAAAAGTCACAATGAGACATTTCACTAAAAAGAATATACAGTTGGCTAATTAGCATCTGAAAAGATGATTACATCATTAGCCTTTAGGTAAATGCAAATTAAAACCACAATAAGAAACAGAGGTTTTTAGGACAGGGAAGCTACTTGTGTGATACTACAATGGTAGATACATGTCATTATAAGTTTGTCCAAACTCATAAAAATGCAAGAACACAAGTGAACCCTAATGTAAACTATGACCTTTGGATGATAATGTGTCAATGTAGGTTTATTAATTGTGACAAATGTATGGCTTTAGTAGGGGATGTTGATAATGAGAGGAGGCTATACACATGTGGGGGAAGAGGTATATGGAAAATCTCTGTACTTCCCTTGCAATTATTCTGTGAACCTAAAACTGCTCTAAAAAGTAAGGTCTATTTTCTTTTTAAAAAGACACTCACAGGATCAAGATGCCTGAATAGGAGTCTCTGTGGAACCTCTCTGCTCCACCACAAGGACATCAATTTAATAACTGTCTACACAAAAAGAAGCACCCCCATAAGAACCAAAAATCAGGTGAGCACTCACAATACCTGGTTTTAATTTCAAATAGCCACAGGAGACAGTGAAGAAGATAGGAAGGACAGTCTTGAATTGTCAATGCCATCACTTTTCCATTTCCTGGCAGCAGCCACATGGCACAGAGAGACAATCTGTGCACTTGGGACAGGGAGAGCACAGCAATTATGAGACATTGCATTGAACTCAGTGCTGCCCTGTCACTGCAGAAAGCAAAACTGGGCTGGAATCGGCTGATTTCTGCCCATGGAGGAAGTATTTAAATCAGCCCTAGCCAAAGGGGTATCATCCATACATCTGTTAGGACTTGAGTTCAGGCAAGCCTCACTATTACGGGATAAGGTGCTCTGGGGCCCTAAATAAACTTGAAAGGCAGTCTAGGCCATAAGGACTGTAACTCCTAGGTGAATCCTAGTGCTGAACTTGGCTCAGAGCCAGTGGACTTGGAGCACATAGAACCTACAGAGACATCAGCTGGAGTGGCTAAAGGAGTACAGACATAACCTCTCCCCCAGCCCCAGGCTGCACAGCTCATGGCTTTTAAAGAGACCCCTTCTTTCTACTTGAGGAGAGAAGAGAGAAAAGAGGACTTTGTCTTGCATCTTGGATACCAACACAACCATAGTACGATAGGGCAACAGTCATAGTTATGAGGCCTCCTTTCCAGACTCTATCTCCTAGACAACAGTTCTTTTTTTGGGGGGTGGGGGAGAAGGATTCTCACTCTGTTGCCCAGGCTGTAGTGCAGTGGCACAATCTTGGCTCACTGCAACCTCCGCCTCCTGGGTTCAAGCAATTCTCCTGCCTCAGCCTCCCGAGTAGCTAGGACTACAGGCACATGCGGCCATGGCTAATTTTTTGTATTTTAGTAGAGATGGGATTTCACCGTGTTGCCCAGCCTGGTCTCAAACTCCTGAGCTCAGGCAATCCACCCACCTCGGCCTCCCAAAGTGCTAGGATTACAGGCGTGAATCGCCATGCCCAGCCTCCTGGACAACATTTCTAAACACACCCCAAGCCATAAGGGAAACTGCAGTCTTGAAGGGAAGGACCCAATCCTGGCAGGATCCATCACCTGCTTACTAAACAGCCCTTAGGGCCTGTATAAGCAGCTGTGATATACAGGTAATATGCCATGGGCTTTGGGTGACAGTCTGAGACTTGCTGGCTTCAGGTGAGACTTAGCACATTCTGGGCTGTTGTAGCTATGGGGAGAGACTCTTACTTGAGAAAAGAAGAGGGAAAAGTAAAGAGGATTTTAACTTGCACCTTAGGTACCAACTTGACCAGAGGGGATAGAGCACCAAGCAGGCTCTTGGGATCCATGATTCTAGGTACTATCTCTTGGATGGCATTTCTGGACCTGCCCTGGGCCAGAGGGGAACCCGCTTCCCTAAAGATTGAGACCTACGTTAGGAGCATTCACCACAAGCTGACTTAAGAGCGCTTGCACCTTAGGGGAAAGTTGGTGGTAGCCTGGCAGCACTCCCTATAGGCCTGTGCTTGTGGTGGCCATGGGGTGAGATTCCTCTGTCTGTTGAAAGAGGAGTAAAGAATTGGAAGACTTGCATCCTGTGGTTTGAGTGTCAGCTCAGCCACAGTACAATAGGACACCAGGTCGACTATTAAGGTTTTGACTTCAGCCCTGTCTCCTGGGTGTCACCTCTGGACCCACTCAGGGCCTAGAGGATCTTGCCATTCTGAAATGAAGGACACAAGCCTGGCTAGCTTCACCACCTGATGATTGTAGAGCCCCAGGGCCTTGAGCAAACATAGGCGGCAGCCAAGTAGTGATTACAGCAAGACATGGGTGAGACCCAGTATTGTGCTAGCATTGGGTCTGGGCTAGCACAGTCCCAGTTGTTGTGGCCATAGGGGTACTTGTGTTACCCCAAGCCCAGCTCCAGGCAGCTCAGCACAGAGAGAGAGACTCTGTTTGGAAGAAAGGAAGGAAAGAGAACAAGAGTCTCTGCCTTGCAATCCATAGAATTCTTCCAGATCTTATCCAAGACCATAAAGGGGTATCTCTATGAGTCTACAAGAACTACAGTGTTACTAGGCTTAGGGTGTCCCCTAATCCAGATATGGCTTAGATCACAATACACAAGTTTTGTTGAATACCTATAAAGCATTCCCAAGAAGGACAGGAACAAACAAGCTTGGATTTTAAAGTCTATAATAAATACTTAACTCATCAATGCCCAGGCACAGATAGACATCCATAAGCATCAAGACCATTCAGGAAAATAGGACCTCACCAAATGAACTGAATAAGACACCAAGGACATCTGGAGAAACAGAGATATGTGACCTTTCAGACAGAAAATTCAAATTAGCTATTTTGAAAAAACTCAAAAAAATTCAAGAAAACACAAAGACAGAATTTGGAATTCTGTCAGATAAATTTAACAAAGAGATTTAAATCATTCAAAAGAATTAAGCAGAAATTCTGGAGTTCAGAAATGCAACTGACATCCTGAACAATGCATCAGTCTTTTTATAGCACAATTGATTAAGCAGAAGAAAGAATTAGTGAACTTGAAGACAGGCTATTTGAAAATACACAGTCAGAAGTGCCAAAAGAAAAAAGTATAAAAAACAATGAAGCACACATTAGAGATTTAGAAAATAGCCTCAGAAGGGCCAATCTAAGAGTTATTTGTCTTAAAGATGAGGTAGAGAAAGAGAAAGGGGTAGAAAGCTTTTTTTTTTTTTTTTTTTTTTTTGAGACAGAGTCTCGCTCTTTTGCTCAGGCTGGACTGCAGTGGCGCTATCTCAGCTCACTGCAAGCTCCACCTCCCAATTCATGCCATTCTCCTGCCTCAGCCTCCTGAGTAGCTGGGATTACAGGCGCCTGCACCGCGCCCAGCTAATTTTTTTGTATTTTTAGTAGAGACAGGGTTTCACCATGTTAGCCAAGATGGTCTTGATCTCCTGACCTCGTGATCCTCCTGCCTCGGCCTCCCAAAGTGCTAGGATTACAGGTGTGAGCCACCGCGCCCGGCCAGAAAGCTTATTAAAATGGATAGCAACAGAGAACTTCCCAAATGTAGAGAAAGATATCAATATGCAAGTACAGAAAGGTTATAGAATATCAATATGATTTAACCCAAAGACGACTACCTCAAGGCATTTAATAATCAAACTCCCGAAGGTCAAGGATATAGAAAGGATCACAAAAGCATCAAGGGAAAAAAAGCACATAACATAAAATGACACTCCAATACATCTGGCAGCAGACTTTTCAGTGAAAACCTTACAGGCCAGGAGAGAGTGGCATGACATATTTAAAGTACTAAAGAAAAACCTTTTATACTAGAATAGTATATTCAGTAAAAATATCCTTCCAACATGAAAGAGAAATAAAAACAAGATAAACAAAAGCTAATGGATTTCATCAACACCAGACCTTCTTGTAAGAAATGCTAAAGGGAGTATATCAATCAGAAAGAAAAGATGGTAATTAGCAATAAGAAATCATCTGAAAGTACAAAACTCACTGGTAAAAACAAGTAAACAGAAAAACACAGAACATAATAACACTGTAAATGTGATATGTAAATCACTTTTAAGTAGGAAGACTAAATGATGAACTAATCAAAAATAATAACTGTAACTTATCCTGAGATAGACAGCAGAATAAAACAAAAAGAGAAATAACAAAGAGTTTAAAAGTGGGGGATGAAGTTAAGATATAGAGTTTTTATTGGGTGCTCATTTATGCAGAAAATATTAAGTTGTTATCAGGTTAAAATAATAGGTTATAAGATAGTATTTGCAACCCTCATGGTAACCTGAAATCAGAAAACATAAAACAAATACACAAAAATAAAAAAGCAAGCACTTAAATAATACTACCAAAGAAAATCACCTTCACTAAAAGGAAAACAGGGAAGAAGGAAGAGAAGATCACAGACAGTCAGAAAACAAATAACAAAATGGCAGAAGTAATTCTATACTTATCAATAATAAAATTGAATGTAAATGGACTAAACCTTTCAATCAAAAGCCATAGTGGCTGCATGGATAAAGCAAAAACAAAACAAAACAAAAACACAAGACACAATAGCTGTTGCCTACAAGAAACTCACTCCCTCTATAAAGACACACCCAGACTAAAAAAAAAGGGATGGAAAAAGATATTCCATGCCAATGGAAACCAAAAAAAAAAAAAAAGAGCAGGAATAGCTATACTAATCTCAGACAGAATATATTTCAAGAGAAAAACTGTAAGAAGAGACAAAGAAGGTCGCTATATAATGATAAAGGGGTCAATTCTGCAAAAGGATGTAACAATTTTAAATATATATGCACCCAACACTGGAATATCCAGATGTATAAAGCAAATATTATTAGAGCTAAAGAGAGAGAGACCTCAATACAATAATAACTAGAGACTTTAACACCCACTTTCAGTATTGGGCAGATTTTCCAAACAGAAAATTAACAAAAACATAGGACTTCATCTGCACTATAGACCAAGTGAACCGAATAGCTATTTACAGAACATTTCATCCAATGGCTGCATAATACATATTCTTCTCCTTAGTGCATGAATCTTTCTCAAGTATAGACCGTATTTTGGGTAAAAACACAAGTCTTAAAACATGCCAAAAAATGAAATAATATTAAGCATCTTCTCTGGCCACAATGGAATAAAACAAGAAATTAACAATGAGAGGAATTTTGGTAATTATACAAACACGTGGAAATTAAACAATATGCTCCTGGATGACCAGTGGGAAAATGAAGAAATTTAAAAAGAAACTTAAAAAGTTCTTATCATCAATTTCTTGATAATGGAAATACATCATATGAAAACATATGGGAAACAGTGAAAGCAGTATTAACAGGGAAAATTATAGCTATATTTGCCTATGTTAAAAAATAAAAAACTACAAATAAATAACCTAACAATGCATCTTAAATAACTGGGAAAGTAATAGTAAACCAAACCCAAAATTAGTAGAAGAAAAGAAATAATAGACATCAGAGCAAAAACAAATGAATCTGAAATGAAGAAAACAATATAGAAGATCACTGAAATAAAAACATGTTTGTTTGAAAAGATAAACAAAATTGAAAAACCTTTAGCCAGAGTAAGATAGAAAGAGAGAAAACCCAAGTAAATAAAATCAGAGATGAAACGGAGACATTACAACTAATACTACAGAAATTCAAAGGATAATTGGTGGCTACTATAAGCAACTACATGCTAATAAACTGCAAACTCCAGAAGAAATGGATAAATTCTTAGACACATACAACCTACCAAAATTGAACCATGAAGAACAGACCAGTAACAAGTAACGAGATCAAAGCTGTAATAAAAAGTTTCCCAGCAAAGAGAAGCCCAGGGCCCGGTGGTTTTACTGTTGAATTCTACCAACATTTAAAGAAGAACTAATACCAATCCTACTCAAACTATTCCAAAAAATATAGAAGGGAGTATTTCCAAACTCATTCTATGAGGTCAGTATTACCCTGATACCCAAACCAAAGACACATCAGAAAAAGAAAACTATAGGCCAATATCACTGATGAATATTGATGCAAAAATTCTCAACAAAATACTAGTAAATCAAATTCAACAACACATTAAAAATCATTCATCAGAACCAAGTGAAATTTATCTCAGGAATGCAAGGATGGTTCAACATATACAAATCAATTAAAATCAATTAATGTGATACATCAAATCATCAAATCAACAGAATGAAGGGGGAAAAAACCATATGAACTTTTTTTTTTTTTTTTTTTTTTTTTTTTGAGACAGAGTCTTGCTCTGTCTCCTAGGCTGGAGTGCAGTGGCGTGATCTGAGCTCATTGCAAGCTCCACCTCCTGGGTTCATGCCATTCTCCTACCTCGGCCTCCCAAAGTGTTGGGATTACAGGTGCATGCCACCATGTCTGGCTAATTTTTTTTTGTATTTTTAGTAGAGACAGGGTTTCGCATGATCTTTTAAATGAATGCTGAAAAAGTATTTGATAAAATTCAACATTCCCTCATGATAAAAAGCCTAAAAAAACTCAGTACAGAAAGAACATACCTCAACAAAATGAAAGCCATATATGACAGATGCACAGCTAGTATGATACTTAATAGGGAAAAACTGAAATCTCTTCCTCTAAGATCTGGCATATGACAAGGATGCTGCCCACTGTCACCACTGTTATTCAAGTGGTACTCGAAGTCCTAGCTAGAGCAGTCAGATGAGAACAAAATAAAAGGCATACAAATTGAAAAGGAAGACATCAAATTATCATCATTTGCAGATGATATAATCATGTGTTTGGGAAAACTCAATGACTCCATGAAAAAATTATAAGAATTGACAAATAGTAAAGTTGCAGGATACAAAATTAACATACAAAATCAGCATATACCAACAGTGAACAATCTGAAAAAATCAAGAAAGTAATCCCATTTATAATAGCTACAAATAAAATTAAATACCTCAAAAGACCCCAAATAGTCAAAGCTATTCTAAGCAAAAAGAATGAAACTGGAGGAATCTCATTACCTGACTTCAAATTATACTACAGAGTTATAGTGACCAAAACAGCATGGTACTGGAATAAAAAAAGACACAGAGACCAATGGAACAGAATAGCAAACCCAGAAACAAATCTACACAACCACAGTGAACTCATTTTCGACAAAGTTGTCAAGAACATACACTGAGGAAAAGACAGCCTCTTTAATAAATGGTGCTGGGAAAACTGGATACCCATATTCAGAAGAATGAAATTTGGCCTCTATCTCTCACCATATGCAAAAATCAAATAAGAATGGACTGAATAATTAAATCTAAGGCCTCAAACCATGAAACTATTAAAAGAAAAGTTTGAGAGAAACTCTCCAGGAAATTTGTCTGGGCAATAATTTTTTGAGAATACCCACGGAAGCACAGACAACCAAAGCAAAAACAGACAAATGAAATTACACCTAGTTAAAAAGCTCCTGCATAGCAAAGGAAACAATCAACAAAGTGAAGAGACACCCACAGAATGGGAGAAAATATTTGCAAACTACCCATCTGACAAGAGATTAATAAGTAGAAACATAAGGAGGATCAAACAACTCTATCAAAAAAATCTAATAATCTCATTTAAAAATGGGCAAAAGATCTGAATAGACATTTCTCAAAAGAAGACATACAAATACCAGATAGGTATATGAAAAGGTGCTCAACATGATTGATCACTGGAGAAAAGCAAATCAAAACTACAATGAGATATCATGTTACCCCAGTTCAGATGGCTTTTAACCAAAAGTCAAGTGATAACAAATACTGGCAAGGATGTAGAGAAAAGGGAACCCTAGTACACTTTGCTGACAATGTAAATTAGTACAGCCACTATGGGCAACAGTTTGGAGGTTTCTGAGAAAACTAAAAATAGATCCACCTTATAATCCAGCAATCTCACTCCTAGGTATGTACCCCAAAGAAAGGAAATCAATATATCAAAGAGATATCTGCACTCCATGTGTGTTGCAGCACTAATCACAATAGCCAAGATTTGGAAGCAAACGAAGGAGTGTCCATCAACAGATGAATGGATAAAGTAAATGTGGTACATATACACAATGGAGTACTATTCCACCATTAAAAAAAAAAGAGAGATCCTGTCATTTGCAACATGGATGGAACTGGAGGTCATTATGTTAAGTGAAATAAGCCAACCACAGAAAGACAAATATCACATGTTCTCACTTATTTGTGAGAGCTAAAAATTAAAATAATTGAACTCATGGAGATAGAGACTAGAAGGATGGTTACCAGAGGCTGGAAAGGGTAGTGGGTGTGTGGAGGGGACCTGGGGATGGCTAATAGGTATAAAAATAGTTAGAAAGAGTAAATAAGACCTAGTATTTACTAGCACAATAGGCTGACTATACTAAAAAATAATTTGATTGTACATTTTAATATAAAAGAACATAATTAGATTGTTTGTAACAGAAAGGGTAAATGCTTGAGTGGATAGATACCCCACTTACCCTCATATGATTATTACACATTGCATGCCTGTATTAAATATCTTATGCGACCCATGAATATATATACCTACTATGTGCTGAAAAAAATTAAAAATAAAAAAAGACACACACAAAATTACTACACACCTACCAGAATGGCTAAAATAAAAAACATTGGCAATATTAAATGCCAGCAAGAATGCCAAAAAACTAGGCCACTCATAAATTATTGATGGAGCTCATTCAGATATTAGTGATGAGAATGTAAAATAATACAGCCACTCTATAAAACAGTTAGGCAGGCCAGGTGCAGTGGCTCATGCCTGTAATCCCAGCACTTTGGGAGGCCAAGGCAGGTGGATCACCTGAGGTCAGGAGTTCGAGACCAGCCTGACCAATATGGTGAAACCCATCTCTACTAAAAATACAAAAAATTAATCAGGCATCGTGGTGTGCACCTGTAGTCCCAGCTACTTGGGAGGCTGAGACAGGAGAATTGCTTGAACTCAGGAGGCAGAGGTTGCAGTGAGCTGAGATTCCACCACTGCACTCCAGCCTGGGTGACAGAGGGAGACTCCATCTCATAAAAAAAAAGAAAAAAGAAAACAGGCAATTTCTTATAAATCAAACACATAACTATTATGCAACCCAGTGATTACACTATTGGGTATTTATCCAAGAGACACGAAAACTTATGTCTGTAAAAAAAAATTGGTATATTAATGTTTATAGAAGCATTACACAATAGCCAAATCTAGAGAACACCTAGATTTTTTTTTAACAGGTAAATGGTTAAAAAAGAAAGTGGTACATTCATGCCATGTGTATTAGTCTGTTCTCGCATTGCTATAAAGCAATGCCTGAGACTGAGTAATTTATAAAGAAAAGAGGTTTAATTGGTTCATAGTTCCACAGGCTGTACAGGAAGGGTGGTGCTGGCATCTGCTTTGCTTCTGGGGAGGCCTCAGGAAACTTTCAATCATGACAGAAGGTGAAGGGAAAGCAGGCACATCTTACATTGCCCCAGCAGGAGCAGGAGAGACAGGGGAGGTGCTACACACTTACAAACAACCAGATCTTGTGAATATTACTATACAGTACCAAGGGGGGATGCTACTAAACTATCCATGAAAACTCAGCGCCCATGATCCAAACACATCCCACTGATAACATTGAAGATTACAATTGAACATGAGTTTGGGTGGAAATACAGATCCAAACCATATCACCATGGAATAGTAGTCAATAAAATAATTATTGATACATGCTACACCTAGATTAATCTCTAGGATATTATGCTAAGTAAAAAAGGCAATCACAAAAGGTTACATACTGTATGATTCCATTAATATAACATTCATGAAATGATAAAATTACAGAAATAGAAAGTAGATCAATGGGCCAGGGGCTGGGGATGGAGTGAAAGGGAAAAGTATGTGGCTATAAAAGGCCAACATGAGGGATCCTCATAGTGATGGAACTGTTCTGTATACTGACTGTATCAATAACAATATTCCAGTTGTTATATTGTACTATAATAATTCTTCAATATATACAATTTTTATTTGTCAATTATACTTTAATAAAGCTGAAAAACTCTTTAAAAACAAAATGAGTTACCATTGGGAAAACCATGCATGGGATACAATGGATATTTTTGTAGTCTATTTTATAAATAAATTAGAATCTAAAATAACCTATAAATTTTTTAAAAGATTGTTTATAAAACAAAGTGCGCCAGGCAGAAAAAGGATGAAGGGCACACAGATTCTCTTAATGGAAAGATCTAGATAAAGGCAAACAGCCCAGTGCCTGCAATGTGGTAATAGTGGTGTGTTACCTCTTTGTTCATGCAACTGGCTTTCCACATTGCATGATTTTGATAAAATTTTAATAAAATGATGCATGGCAAAACTTTGGTTCATTGTAGTGTGTGTGTGTGTGTGTGTGTGTGTGTTTGTGTGTGTTGAGTGTTTGTAAGGATGTTTTTGTCTATGAACATTTCAATGCAGACTGTTTTTAAAGAGCATATGTCAATTGTACATAGGTAGTATGATCATATATTTTAAAAATGGATTGTCCAATTACCCTCAGAACCTCTTTCCTAAATTATTTACAGATTGGGTTTTCAAGTTAGACTTCTCAAATCTGAGGTCAGGTTGGTCCTCTTGTAACCTCAATTATTATGGTTCCCCAAAGAATTTTTATAAGCATTGCAAGCATAGCCTACTTGTTCTAATGTATTATTTTTCAGAGTAGGGTTCTAAAAGACATCTCTTCAATGACCCCCAAAGATATCTCTCTTGGATGTCAATCTTCCCACAACAAAAGCAAATTGCTTCCTCCCCGCTTCATGATCTCCATGACTCCACCTTCAGTATGTCCTGTTATGTTTCCTGGGGTATCTTCTCTCTAATTTGTTTTATTTTTCTAGAGCTTAATTATTCACTAGTGACGAAAGCTAACTTTATCCATTGGTATAGCTTAGTTTTAGCATATCTTTTCTATCAATTCAAATTTTTTGTATGTGGCTTTGGTAGTGGCTGACAATTGTCCTTTGATCTTGCCTAAATCTTGCCCATTCTATTTCGCTTTCTATTTCAAACAGAAACTGTGTTCTGTTTGAGATTTATACTCCAACCTTTAGGGGAAGGAGTAGTGTAGTAGCTAGTACATAAGCTAACTGCTCCAATTTTGGAGTCAGACTGACAAGAGCCAAATCCTAGCCCCAACACTTACAAGCTCTGTGACCCTGAGCAAGTTTCTAAGCTTCTCTTTAATTGCCTTTATTCTTCTTTTTAAATGGAGGTCATAGAGGTACCTACATGTCATTGTTTTTGAATGAAATAAATATGTAGTGTTTTCAACATACCAAGTCATCAGTCAATATACTACTGCTTAAATAAGTGAATCAATGATTTCTAGTCACAAAAATTAAAAGTAATATTCATTCATAGTCATTTTGCTTTTTATTCATCATTCATTCAAAAGACACTAAAGATCCATAGATAAAACTAAATTACCAAAAGGAGGTTATTATCTCATAGTAGAGAAATGTAAAGCAACAATTAGAAAACATTGCAGTCAGGGCTAAATATAAGCATGCATGGAGACACTGAAAACTGGCACAAATATTTATTCTATTAAAATCTTAGCCTGTAGCTCATATTTAGTATGAAGGCAGAAAGAAAGAGCCTAAGTTATACAAGAAAATTGTTAAATGTCACTTAGTTTCAGAATTCCATGGAAGGCTGATAGGATTTCTGGAAATCTAAATATGGATGAAATTAACAAGATTTGACAAGGGCAAAACAAACTAGAAAATTCAGTTTAAGCGATGGAATTAGCACTCACTATGCCTGAATACCAGTGCATACACACACACACAAACACACACACACACACACACACACACACATCTCCAAATTTGCTATTTGAAATAATAAAATGTTTAGTGCTGTATTGTAAAAATATCATTTCAGTTTCCTATAGTGTTATTTTCATTTTGTTTTCTCTATTTTGTAGGAAGTATGTATTGCCCAATTATTTGAACAGCAATTTTTATGCTGAAGATTTCTAAATGTGTGTATTTTTAAAATACACTTAAACGACTGAATATTGTATGCTATTTTGAAATATACACCGGCCCAAAGTTTCAGCACCTGACTTGCTGCTTGAGTAAACAAATGGACTAGCAAAGCAATACAAGACTAGAAATGCTCTGATGAAAGAAGAAAAGAACAAACAGAAAAAGGGGTAGCCTAGCGATGTTTCAACAGTGAAATGGCTAAAGCAAGTGTTCTGGAGATAGAACATTTATATTGGCAGTGTAGTGCTGTAAAATAACACAGTTCTAAGAGTTAGACCTCAGTTTAAATTCTGCTCTGCTACTGTATAAACTAGGCAAGTTACCCTGAGCTTTACCTGTAAACTGGGATTGATAATAATAGTAGCTGGAATATTATTATTTCAAAGTAATATTCCAGCTACTATTTTGAGACAGCTATTCTGTCTCAAAAAGACAGAGTCTCACTCTGTCACCTAGGCTGGAGTATGGTGGCGTGATCATAGCTCACTCATTGTAGCCTCATACTCTTGGACTCAAGTGATCCTCCTCCATCAGCCTCCCGAGTAGCTAGGACTACAGGTGCATGCCACCACACTTGGCTATTTTTGAACAATTTTTGAAAGGATGGAATCTTGCTATGTTTCCCAGGCTGGCCTTGAACTCCTGGCCTCAAGTGGTCCTCCTGCCTTGGCCTTCCAGAGTGCTGGTATTGCAGACATGAGCCACCATGCCTGGTCAAGTAGCTGAAATATTTTATTGAGTACTTACTGGGGGTCAGACACATGCCAAGCATTTTACTTGGATTGGCTTTTATTAATCCTAATATCAGCTCTACGAAGTGGATGCTAATGTTTGCCCCTCATGTAGTTGAGGACACTGAGATGCAGGACAAGGCTGAGACTTGGTCAACGATTTGAAGCTGGTGGGTGGCTGCATGGCATGTCCACAGTGGTTACATGACTCCAGTTCTAACCGGCTCCTCAGCTTGTGTTTTCTCAGGAACCTGAGCTCTCCTCATGACCTGAGGAATTTCAAAGGCTTTGAACGAAGCTTGGTGGAGTTCCCTGCATCTCTTATTGTCATCTCAAGGAGTGATGCTGGAAGAGTTATATTCCCAGGCACTTGCCCTCTTTTGTGACACTGTGGTGTGCGCCTCCTTATCCCTCTTTCATGGTATATTTGAAGACATTGTTATTCACATAGCTCAACTTCTTCATGCTAGCCAAATCCTCTGTTCAAGGAATCCTTTTCTACTATTTTTTGTTCCAAGCTGAAAACACATTTTCTTCTCCTGAGAATTTTACCTCCTCCCTACTCTCCTGTTCATGGTGTTTGGCGTTTATAATCAGCTGCTAATTTCTCTTGGTTAAATACAGAGCAATGGGATTGAACCTAAGGGAGGGAACCAGAATTTTCTCTATCTTTAGGGATATAGGGCCCCTAGATTTCACTACCATGAGGGTTAGTGGTCATATAAAGCTATTCACACTGTACCAAGCACAGTGTCAGGAACTCTGATAATCTAATGAAAGCTAGAGACATTCTTCCCAGAAGGTGAATTGTATGTGAATGCTCTCAAAAGTTTTATATAACTACAGGAAAGTCCATGGACTCCAAAGGGCAAATCCCAGCCATGCTATCAAATAGATGTTCACTTAATAACAACTATAATTAATAGCTGACTGAAGAAATGATATGGCATCCATATGTATACAAGCATATTGGCATTTAACTAGGACCAAATAAGGCAGTCTCTTTTCTCATCAGAAGGAGGGGCACTAGACCAAGGGGCATACAAGTGAAGAGAGATTAGGACACAGTGAAGAACCACAGCGTTCCAACCCTAAGATAAGAGATAGCAATAAATGATGAGCGATAGGCATTTTGTAAACCATATTATAAACATATGACAATGCACGGATAGTAACCAACGGTATTCTTCAAAGGGGAATGAGTCACTAACTAAAATAGTTATCCCAATGCAAACTGTTGACCCAAGAGAGCAGCATGTGTCATGAATAAAAATGATAAGACTCTAAAGTACATAAGATGAGAACTACAGAGTAGACTGCCACAGAAACACATGCTTGGCTAGAGGTTTTCACATGTTTCTGGCAGAGAGGAATTGGAAGTTTGTATTACAGCACATACTTATACTAGGTTGTTTATATACATACATATACTCTGGTTAACTATATGCTGCTTTCATTCCATTGATTAGATTTTCTTGGTCTAAACTATAATAAAAACTGACATTTCTTGAGCATCTGCTTTATTTCAGATAGTGTCATTCACTGTCTCACCTAATCTATACAACTTCTTAAAGTAAGCCTTATTATTTAAGTATATAGCTAGAACTTTTTTTAAAAAAAAAAAAAAGGGAGGATTTGAACTCAGTTTCAAATAACTGGTTCTTGCCACTATCCTTTGTCGCTGCACTTAAGCTTTCTTTTTTGTAGTCTTCAAAAAGTGACTGGATTAAAAATTCTCCAGGTTTTCTTTGAAATGTCTAGGGTGGACATATCCCAATTAACCACTGAAACAAAAATTCTGGTAGCTAGAGTAGGCAATGAAGATAAGGCATGCCTCTTACAGAAGATTAATTCCAGAGTTAGTTCCTATGGCAAAGCCTCTCTGTTCATCTCTCTAAATGTATCCACCACTTGCCCTATATTCATATTCTGCTATAGTCAGGCTGTTTATACAGCATTCCCTTAATATTTTTATTGAATCTGTAAAATTTTCCCCATGCCTTTCTCTTTGTCCACGATGCTCATTATCCTGCATTCTTCTTGATCATACTCACCACAGAAGTCCTCTTCACCACTTTCACACACAGTGATCACATACCTATTGGCACTGTTTATCTGCATTTGCCCATGGGCCAAAAATCTAAATCCCGTTTCATTGGTATTTGTCTCTTTCCTGATATGCATACTCTAGCTCTCCAATCAAATTGTCCATTTCCAAAGGGTGGTCTTAAATCTACTGCTTTTTCCAATGTCTTTCTGGTGTCTGGCTTTCAGCAAGCCTTCACTTAAAGTCAGAGGTTGATGATAGTGAGAGATGATGATGATGATAGTGACTCTGATGTTTATGCTAACTGATATCTTAAGAACTAGTCTATCCACATAATCTAATGATATAAGTTAAAAAATAGGCCTGGTGCAGTGGCTCATGCCTGTAATCCCAGCACTTTGGGAGGCCAAGGCAGGTAGACCACAAGGTCAGGAGTTTGAGACCAGTCTGGCCAATATGGTGAAACCACGTCTCTACTAAAAATACAAAAAATAGCCAGACGTGGTGGTGCACTCCTGTAATCCCAGCTACTCAGGAGGCTGAGGCAGGAGAATCACTTGAACCTGGCAGGTGGAGGTTACAGTGAGCTGAGATTGTGCCATTGCACTCCTGCCTGGGTGACAGAGTGAGACTCTGTCTCAGAAAAAAAAAAAAAGTATAAGGCTAACATGTACTGAATACTTATTATATATTACAGACTGTTCTTATTTAGTCTTTTCCAAACCTCTATGAGTGATAGAATTCTCATTTTAATGGGTGCAGAGAATCTGAGGAACTTGTCCCAAGGTCATACACAATAAGTGGCAGAGCCAAAACTCTGGCTATTCTGGCCCCAAATCCTTGGTCTTCATCACTTTGCTGAAACTTCATGAGAGCAGAAGAACCTTGATAAGAAAGCCAGGTTGCATCAGGCCCAGCCCAGGTATGATGAACCAACAATTGCCACCTGGTGATGAAGATTTGCTTTACAGTCTCTCTAGTCACTGAGATTCAAATTGGTATTTTGAAAGCACGAACTTTCCAGGCAATCCTTAGTTAACACCTTAGTGTTTATGCCAATTTAGCTCTGGGTGTGTACTCAGGCACAACTTAATTTCACAAAATATCTTGCTCCTGATAAATATAGCCCTTTATAAGACAAGTCACATCCAAATGGAAGGAAAGGATACAGCATTCTAAAATATCAGCACTCTTATTGAGGCTTTTACAAAAGAAAGATACAATTAACAATATAAAATATCCTTTTTAAGAATACTCTACTGTCGGTGTGCAGGAAGAAGAAAAATAAAAAATAAAAAGATGCTCTAGATTCCAATTTTTTTTTTTTGGAGATAATGGAAAATTATCACCCTTTGTCTCCAGTAACCTTCTTGACCAGCTTAGGAGAAATGTCAACTTAAAGTTCAAGAGACCTCAGATACTTGGCTTCCCTGTATCTTCTACATGTTCTTTGGGATGCAGTTGGCTTTTCCTGGCTTTATTTTTTCAATTTTAATGAAAACAAGTTGAACATATTGCTGTAGAATAAATGCTAAACATTCTGTATTCCACTGTTTTCATTATGGTATAAAATCATCACTATTAATCAAAAGCTCTGAACAATTAGAGACTAGATCTTCTGTAATTAAAAAAACACTAATGTTTAGTGATCTTTTGGCCATTTTGAAATTATGTCCTCTATTAGAATGAAGACAACTTTTAGAGAAACAGTATCGTTTACACAGCAGAAACATGCAGAATGATTTGCTCAAAAACGAAAAAGATTTCGCTTATTGCTTAATGTTTTATCTATATTTTATTTGATTGTTTTCAATCACTTGTTAAATAAAACAGATAAAAATCTAATTTAAATCTTCCCTGTCTCTACCTATGTAAACACTAGCAAATTAGGGCACCTATGTCAGCCAAAACTTTCAAAGCAATAGTCCACCATTGTCCCTACTTCCTAAAGACCCATTCATCTCACAAGACACTCCAATAAACTGCTGTATAGCTTGGTGAACATTATTTAGTTCTATTCTTATTGGACCTCTGTGATGCTTTTGGCACTGTTTAGCTCTCTCACCTTTTTAAATCCTTTCTTCATTGGATACCTCTGGCTCATCTTGAATCTCTCATATTCCTTTCCTGTCTTATTTGTGGGCTTCTCTTATTTTTCTCATCCTTAATTTTTGATGTTCACCAAAGTTAGTTGTTGGTTCACAGCTTTTTAATGCTATTTACTCTTCCTGCATCTTAGGTGATCTCATGTAAATTTTTATCATTTGTATTACTACCTATATGCAAATGACTCCCAAAGCTACATTTCAATTCAAAGAATCCACCCAGAGCCTCATACTCATATGTCCAAATGCATCTTATCTGTCCCATAAAAATATCAAACTCAATGTATACAGAACTAAATTTGTCATACTTCCATCTAAACCTGCTCTCCCCTCATTTTCTCTATTTCAATGCCACTGTCATATGCCCAGTCCCTCAAGCTAGAAACCTGAAAAGTCAGACAATTCCTTTGTCTTTTTCACACTCCAGATTAAATAAATATTTGGCCAATATTCCCTTACATGTACGTCTCCAATCCATCCCCTCACCTTCATCATGGTCCCATCACTATACCGTGTTTCAGATCCTTGTCTCTTGTCTGCACTGTAACAACCACCTCCCAATTTATTTCCCTCCTTATAGTCTTATCACTTCTCCCAAGCTTTCAGAGAGACCTACCTAAAACACAAAGATGTCTCGTCCATGGCTCCCCATTCCTTCTAAGATAAGCAAAAATTTCCATTGTTAAACTTACACTTTCTGGCCTCTTCATACCACTTGAGCTTCACCTTTGTGAATCTTTCCACCTTCTTCTTTAAGTGAACTCCACGTTCATCCTTGACCCCTCTATGCTGATCCTTTCCCTGAGTCCAGCTCAGGCACACCTCCTTCATTCCAATGAGTTAAACCTTGGTTATCCTTTTAAATATTATTCAGTTGCCTCCTCTTCTAAAAAGTCTTCCCTGCCCCGTCACCTGGCTATGTTAATCGTCCATTCTCTATGTTCCTAGGAATGTCCAGGCATATCTCTATTACTGCATCTGTCACATTATATTACGTTTTAATATATTATAATGCATATATATCCATATTTCTCTTTCTCCCTTTAGTCTTGAGGGCAGTCTCTGTGTAATATTCATCTTTGTATGCCCGATACCAAGCACAGTGACCAACATAGAGTAAGCTGTCAATAAAATGTTTGTTAAATGAATGAATTAATGAAAAATAGTTCTAAATTGCTATAGTTTTAATCATATACACTTGCATAAGATACTGTCACTTCTTCTTCTACCCTATCTAGATACATGTTTCTCTGTTAAATCTTACAAGAAGAGATTTTCTTTCCAACCATCATCAAAATAAACTAATAAAAATATTGGCTAGAACATATTTATTAGGCGTCAGGCACTATGCTAAGTGCTTTATGTTCTCATTAATCTTTAAAAAACTCTAAGATAGGTCCTATTATTATCTTCACTTTACTTATAAGAGGTCAGAAGCTTAGAGAGATTAAGTTTCCCAACGCCACACAATTAGGAGGATCGTGAGGTTGGCGTTCGACCCACATCATCATCTACTGTCTCTCATGGTATCATTTAACAACAACACAGAGTGGCTACATAGGCATTCATGGGAAGTAAGAAAAGTATTCAAAGAAAAGATTATCTCTATATTGAGCCTTGAATATTGAGCAGAGGCTCCACTTGGAAATATAAACACACACACACACACACACACACACACACACACACACACACACAGAGAGAGAGAGAAAAGAGCATCCCAGGATGGCTGAAAAAATCTGTCCGGGCTAAAATTCAATTCAAGGAGGGAAGAATATAAGAATGTGGAATGATCAGAGAAGTTGAAGAACCTCTGAACCATGGGATGTGGAAGGGTATTGACAGGGTAACAGGTTGAAGAGGTGAGTTGGTACAAGTCAGAGGGCTATGAATACTGTGCAAAGAAGTTTAGAATATTTTTTAATAGAGAACCAGTTTAGTATTTAATGCCATCAGAAACAACTTGTTCAGGAAAGTGAAGGATTTATTGAAATGAGAAGAGGTTATAAAGGCCAACACTTGCATTTTTTTGTATCTTTCTATATTTTAATATATTCATTTGATAAGTACTTCAGATTGTATACATATAATATATATATGTGTCTCCAGCTGTATTTGAAACATCCAGGGCTATGAAAAACTTGTTTTCTATCTCTTTTGTTTATATAATAATACCTCTCATGCTGCTCTGAAAAAGGAGGGGCTAAATATATGCTCATTTAATAACTTAGGAGGGTATCCTTGAACATTAAGCTTTCTGGAAGGCATAGATTTACTGTTCTTTTTCTTTGGAAGAGAACTGTTGATATAAAAACACTTCTATGTTAAACATATAAAATACAAATTTTGAATCAAGTATTAGTTTTCCAGGGGAAAAATTACCATAACTTGAGATTATTGTAACTTTAAATATATAGCATATGTAAAGGTTAGACAAGGTGGTCACTACTCAGAAAGATGTGCTTTATTTTGTTTTTCAACTTCGATGTGGTATGGTTTTTAAAATGTATCTTCTGTGCTGTTTGCCTTTAAATAAGAAATTGTGTGTGTGTGTGTGTGCGTGCGTGTGTGTGTGGTGTGTATGTGCACATGTTTCATGACACATGAGTAACAATGAGCTTGAAGGCTTTTGTACAGGGTGATGATGAATATTGATTGAATTCATGAACTGTTATCTATGATCTGCTGCTGTTTTTTAAAGGAATTAGTTATTAAGCAATGAGAGCTTTTAATGCTCAGTCCTATAATTATTGTGATGTCCTTTCTAACAGCTCTGTTCTCTATATGTGTATTTTTAGCAAAGTGATTATAAAAGCAGAACTACATGTCCTTCTGCCCAGAGTCCTCTCTACCTGCATCCATCAATTTTCCTGTCTTTTTCATCTGATAAACAGCTATCCCACTTACTTTGCAGTGAACTGTTGATTTTAAGGGATCTTATTTTAAATTGCTGGATATACTCACTCTCTTTTCTTAATAAGCATATGTCCTGGACAAGTGTTATATGGATATTTGAATTTTAATGGATATTCAGTGTTTACATATGTCTTTCTCTATCTGGGATTGTGATGCCAGAGAATGTCAAGGTGTCATCAAATATTCTTAAAGGCCTTTGCCTCATCCCTCCCAATCTAATCCCACTTATTCATTTGTCAAGCATTTATAGGACATCTATTATGCATAAGAAAAAGATTACAGTCATGAGCCATTTCCTCTCTGTGTTTACACTGTAGCAAGCAAACTGAAATTATAATATACGGCAAATGCCATAACTAGATATCCAGAGAGTATTAAGAAAGCCAAAAGGAGGGAACTTAGCACCAGAGGGAGGGTCAGAGAAACCTACCTATAGGAGAGGCCAAATGAGGAGAAAGCTTAGAAAATCTCACTGCTCTTAGTGCCCAAGGCCTTTAACCAACCCATCCTTCCCAGAGCTATTTCCAGGTCTTCCCATAAGCCAAATCAAGCAATTGCTTAATCTGAACATGAGAATCTGTCATATTCAGTTCTTAATTAACTATATTATTTTAAAAGAAAAGTTAACCATAGTTATCCAACAAGCATTCACTGAGCACCTATTGAGTGCCAGGTATTATGCTAAGTGTCTGGTAAATATAAATAAAGCATTCTTCGTATATTAAAGAAACTAAAAGAAACTCTCAAATAATTAGTAATTAATGTATAAGTACAGTAATTAGAATGACATATACTGTGATTTGTAGGGTCACAGAGAAAGTGGTTGCAACCCAGTAGCATTCAAAGTGGGGAATATGAGAAGTGAGAAGGCCAGGAAACACTCCATGCATGACACAACAGTTGAGTTGAATAGGTTGAGTAGGTTGAGTAAGTCACACAATTAGAAGATGGTGGGGGTAGAATTTGAACTCACATCATCTGACTCAACTGTCTTTCTTGGTATCATTAAAAAATTATTGAGTGGTTACATAGGCATTCATGGGAAGTCAGAAAGTCTTCACAGAAAAGGGTGTATACTGAGTAAATTAATAATCTCAGAAGTGCAATAAACTATAGCGGTCCATAGCACATAAACTGTGATCAAAGAAGATTTTC
This sequence comes from Symphalangus syndactylus, assembly GCF_028878055.3. Classification (NCBI taxonomy): domain Eukaryota; kingdom Metazoa; phylum Chordata; class Mammalia; order Primates; family Hylobatidae; genus Symphalangus; species Symphalangus syndactylus. The sequence continues at coordinate 85,124,025 of NC_072437.2, forward strand.
CCAAAAAGCATAGCATGAATGAATCTTGAAGTCTGAGATAATAATATCAGTTAGGTGTAAAAGGGAGAGAGGGCATGTCAAGGAATAGTATTAACACATGAGAGAACATGGAGGCATGACACACCTTTTTTTTTTTCAAGTTAAGAAAGTTATCTTCTATGCCTAGTATTTCTGATGATTTTTAATTTATAATCATTGAAATTTATCAAATGACTATAACTTTTGAGGCAGTTAATACTATTATTCACTTTTAGTCCATTAATATGATTGATAGGTTTTTTACTTTTGAATTATTCTTGGACTCATGGAATAAAACCTTCTTGATCATGATTTATTTATTTAAATGAACACCAGATTCACTTACGTAAAATTTTATACAGAATTTTGAAATCCATATACTAGGACTATAATTTGTGTATGTGTATGCGTGTGCTGTTCTTAACATTTTTTAGAAATGTTTATAGAGGCTTCAAAAATGGATTGGGCATTTCCCCCTCTATTTTTCAGAAACAACTATAAAATGTGAATTTTGTCATTTTTTTCCACTAGCATTTCTTATTCTATGTATTTGCTTGTCTTTGTTTATTTTTTTCTTATTATTATGTTATCTCAGTAGTTCCCAGCCCAGGTTGTATATGAAAATCATCTGGGACATGTATACATATATATTCTAATAACTAGGCTCTGCCTAGGTATGCTAACAGTTAAGTTAGAATCTCTAGAGTTGGTCAGGCACAGTGGTTCATGCCTGTAATCCCAGCACTTTGCAAGGCCGAGGCAGGCGGATCACCTGAGTTCAGGAGTTTGAGACCAGCCTGGCCAACATGGAGAAACCCCGTCTCTACTAAAAATGTAAAACCTACCCGGGCACAGTGGCATGCATCTGTAGTCCCAACTACTTGGAGGCTGAGGCAGGAGAAACGCCTGAAACCAGGAGGCATTAACATTTTTTAGAAATGAGTTTATAGAGGCTTCAAAAATGGATTGGGCGTTTCCCCCTCTATTTTTCAGAAACGACTATAAAAATGTAAATTTTCTTTTGTCATTTTTTCCACTAGCATTGGAGTTGCAGTGGTTGCAGTGAGCCGAGATTGTGCCACTGCACTCTAGCCTGGGCAACAGAGAAGGACTCTGTCTCAAAACAAACAAACAAACAAACAAAAACCAAAACAAAACTCTAAAGCATCATCTATTAAAAAAAACACTATTTTTTAAATCTTTCCACCCAAAAGCACTATTGGATTAATGTATTCTTCTTCAAATAAAAAGCTGTTGGATGGATACATTTAATATTTTTCTGGTTTTTGTCTTTTTTTTAATGCTTTTACATAATGCTTCCTTTTTAAATAGAAAACCATTATTATGCTTCATTGCACTTACACCATTTCTACTTCTATAGTTATATGTTGGCTACTTGTGTCTTCTCCACTGGTGCCCTGCTTAATTAGAGGAGAACATGTTGTGTCTGTTTTATTTATTCTCATAAATCTAGGGTCTAGCATAGTTCTAGGCAAGTAGTAGATCCTTTACAAATACTTGTTGAGCTGAAAGTTTTAACCATATATGAGCAAACAGTCTAAAAGTCTCTAAAAATTTTCGTGACTTTGATTATGCATTAAAACTTGGAGATAATCACACTATATTTTAAATCTGGTTGAACTCCTAGCAGGATTTTGAGATATTTGAATTGCTTAGGTCCATAAAGGTTAAAATAAAGTCAAAGGTTTATATACAAGACCCAGCAGCATGCTGGCTGGACAAACATTGTCCTCTTTAGCCTTTGTTCTATTCCTTTATGGCAGTTACATGTGGACTGGACAGCCATGACCAACCCTGCACTAGAACTGCTGGGTCAGTTACACTTTAGAGCACAAGACGTGCTTGGAGGGAATCCATTGCTGTCTCCATCAGCATCACCATTCGATTTCATCTTTGAGTCGGAACCTCCTAACTTTAAGAAGGTACTGCTTGCCTAGAACTATGCTAGATCCTAGATATATGAGGATTTTTGTTATTTTACCTTGAGACTCTCTAAAAGGGCAACAGAAACACTCAAAAATCTAAAACAGAAACCAGCATTTATAAATGGCCATTTTTTTATGAACAAGAAGTAGAAGAAAAATGTAAAGGAAGTTAAAAGAGCAGACTTTCAAATTATTTTTCATCTTGGTGGGAAAGAAAAAACCTTCCTGGGAGCTTTCTCGATATAGGAAGTGTGGATATTCTTGGCCTAATTCCTGTCTAGCACTTCTCTGCACTGTTCCTCTCTCTGCCACACCTCCCCCAGCCCTCGGCTAAGGAGTGCTCATTTGCATAATTAAACTGCTTGACAGGGATGCTGAGAGAGTGGAACAAGACATGCACGGAGCCAAGTATTCTTCAAATGCCATCCTTACCCACACCCCTACTACACAAGGGAAACTGCTAAACCATTTGAAGAGAAAAGGGAAGTTGCATATTGATATTCAAAATGTCTATGGCACATGTTTTATGAAATCAAAAAGTCTATCAGGGACCTACTGGCCTGAGGACAGAAAGAAATGAAATACAGCCAAGAGGAAAATATGAGGATGAGTGAGAATGAAAATGGAAAATTTAAATGCATTTTGGAGCTCTTGGAGTTGTCAAGGCTGACCTTATATACAGGAGGAGCTAATGCTCTCCATGGTAGGCAAGACATCATTCCTAAGACCCTAGCCAGTAGAGGCACTCATTACCTTCAGGAAACTACTCCCAAGGCGCACACAAATTATCTGACGGTTGCTGATCTGGTAAAAAGCATATACATCTGCGAGACTTAATTAAGATTTTGCGTTTCCTCAGAGCACTGAGGAATAAGATGGAGGACTAATCCTGAGGAGGGGAGAATTCTGGAGGGACAGTAAAGGGAAAGTCTCAAGCAGGTGAAGTTCGACCTGAAAGAACACTGCAACATAATGCCTCAGGCACAAGTGTTGCTATGGGAAGCAACAGAACTTTGCCTTCCTCAGTTTTGCCTTAGGCTAGCATTGCTAATGTTTCCAATCACCAGATGTTTACTAATAATGTTAGCAGGAGAAATTGGTTAAAATATTTGTGAGTTGAGACATGTGGATTTTGATATATTTTGGCTAAAGACTGAATAGGGTGTTAGCCCAAGGCAACAGAGCCCTTCTCGGTGGAAGTTACTGGGTTTTCCACCAACAACACAGACTCGGCCCCAAGCATGCCCTGTGTCTTTCCTGAGCATCACCTGCTGGCCAATGATCAGCAGTTTAATGTCCACCATGCAGTAGCATCTAACAGTAGTCATGCTGTTTAGGATGAATATCAGCATCCAGGAGCCATTAGTCCAAGCTAATGCCTCTCCTGCAGAATATAAGCATCATGACAGCAGATGCGTCATATGATTTGTTTATTGCTGTATTCCCAGTACCTAAACCAATGTCTATTATGTGGTCTGTCAGCACTAAATAAATATTTGATCAACAAATGAATGAATGAGCAAACAAGAAGCTGAGTGGAAGCAAAGTAGGGTGACCAAATCATCTAGGTTTTAAAACTGAAGGTCCTGCATCCTGGAACCACCTCAGGCCTTGGCAAAGCAGCAGCAGAGTGATTGATGAACCTAATGCCCAGCCAGTCATATGGCCGAAGCTCATGGTATCGACATGAGAGTTTATCCCTCCAACAAATGTTTTCTGAGCATCTAGTATGTGCCAGACACTGCTCTAGGCACTGAGATTAGGGCAGTGAAGAAGACACACAAATGCTTACTCAAATGGAGCTTACATTCTGGTGTGGCCGTCATTAAATACACAGATATACACATATTATAATAATATAAAATCAGGAGGTGAGATTTTCCGTGGAGAGCAATGAAACAGCATAAAAGATAGAGTGATGGCATGGGAACACTGCTTTGGATATGGTGGTCAGCGCAGGCCTCCCTGGAAAAAAGTATATAGGTCCTGAAGCAGGATTATGCCAGGTCTGTTGGAGAAATCAGACATTCTTATGATTTGAATTACCTTCTAAGGTTGTAGGCCAGGAAAACCAGACTGTATGACTACTTCACTTTAGTTGTTCATTTCTTTATTCATTCCCTTATTTTAAAAACACTTTTCTAAGTGTACACTATGTGCCAGGGGCTATGCCACATACTGGCATAGAAAGATGCCATTGTCTTACTCTTGTCCATCTATTCCACTAAAGAACAGAGCCATTCCCCAATATTCTCAGGAGGTGTCTGAGGTTACACTCTGAACAGACTGCAACCCTGCAGCCTGACTCACTTCTATCATTGACATTGCTTGGGACCTCTTGCTTTTAAGTCCCACCTAGGAGGTTTGTCACTGCAACAATTACAGAGTTGAACAGTTAAAAGGACTCACAAAACTTTGTAGGGTATATTTTACTAAAACTTTAATAAAGGTGACGATACAGTACAGCAAGAAAATAAAGTGCAGACAAACATCAAAGAGGTCTGAGACTTCCAGGTAGAGTTTCTAGGGTCCTCTCTCAAAATAGCACAGGCTGCACTTCGTCTTTGAATTATTAACCGCAAAGATACTTTGGTCTCAGAGAAGCCAAGGCACAAATTTACAGAGAGATCTTTTACATTTTATTGATAGCGCAACAAAATCAAGCTGCCTGTTAAACCAGTTAAATCAAGGACAAACCATAATGTTGTACATTTTCAGTAAACAATGCAGAGAAGGTAGCACAGTTGCATGCAGGGGAGTTTTGGACTTTCATCAGCAAATTATAAATCACTAACAACTATTTTTCATCCTTATTTTAGCTGAAGGTCAGTATTAGTGTTCCAGGAATCACCACAGTTAAGCACAGGGCTACCATACACCAGATGCAAGTTAACTCAATCTTACATAGTTACTAGTCCCTTTCAAGAAAGCCCCACACCTAGGTCAGTTTATCTTGCCTTTCTTTCCTATCCCCAATTCCTAGCACATTCCCCAATGTACTGGAATTTTAGCTTCTCTGCCTTTGCCACTGCGACTGCCACTGCCCATGTGCTAAGCTGCAAAAAAAAAAAAAAATAATAATATGAAACTCCATTTATGTCCATCTTTTCTTCTCTACCAGCGCATTGCACCTAGATGCATGAATTTAAACACACATATCACCTGATTACTCCTGAATTTACAGCTTCTGTCCATATATCTGACTCTGCACTTAATAGTTCTGCTTAGAAATCTAGCAGGCACTCCCAATTTAACATGTTCAAAATAAAACTCTTATTTTTCTCTCCAAGCCCTTTCCTCTCCTGGGCATCTAATCTGGTTTGGTTTTATGTCTGCATCGAAATCTCATCTAGAATTGTAATCCGCATAATCCCCAGGTGTCAACGGACAGTACTGGTGAGAGGTGATTGGATCATGGGGGCAGTTTCTCCATGCTCTTCTCATGATGGTGAGTTCTCGTGAGTGTGAAGAAGGTTACTGCTTCCCCTTCTGCCATGATTGTAAGTTTCCTGAGGCCTCTCTAGCCATGCAGAACTGTCAGTCAATTAAACCTCTTTCCTTTATAAATTACCCAGTGTCGGGTATTTATAGCAGTCTGAAAATGGACTAATACAGCATTCCCATCTTAGCATGTGGCATGAATTTTCATCCAGTTTATACATCTATCATCTGGGGGATATGCCGTTAATGATTCTTCATTCTTGGCTTTTCCTTCCAATCTGCACCCAAACATCAAGTCAATTAGCTTTACTTTTAGTGTGTGTGCATGTGTGCGTGCGTGTGTGTGTGTGTGTGTGCGTGTGTAGTATTTCAATAGCTTTTGAGGTATAAGTGGTTTTGGGCCACATGGATAGTTTTACTTTTAAAAATATTCCAATTTTGACCCCAGCATGCCACACACTTGAGTTGTACTTGCGGAATGCATGAAGAGGGCAAAGAGGAGGCCTGGGCCAGCTTAGGTCAGTCTGAAAACTGATTCCTGTGGGAAGTGAGAAGGGCTAAGGCTCAGAACGCTCAGAAACAATGGACAAGGAAAAAGAACTCAGAGTGAGGACTGAGATGAGCATTTAGGGACCTGGAAGCACATGGATTCTCAGTATCAAAATGAAGCATTCTGAAGCGCTAGCAACAAAAAAACCCTCAAAATTGAAGAAGCTTCTGCCTCACACAGGAAACCTGTGACATAGTTCTTGCAGGGAAAATAAACTAAGAATAAGGCCACTTAAGGACTAGAAGAAGGAGGGAAAATCAACCTACCCAAAGTAAGATTGTGTAGAGTTGGGACAACAGCAGGTTCTGGTATAGGAAGATAGTAGTTGGGTTCACTTTGTTTAAGGTGGGTAGTATCAGTCAAAAAGTAAAGTTAGTTCCTTAATGCCTGACATAACAATTAGCAAATTCTACTGGTAGATAATTCAAAGAGTAAACTTTATTTCAAAGCTTCTGCTTTGATAAGAGCTTTTAGAATTCAAAAGGTTTGATGAATTTGACTTTCTGATATAGATGCAAATAAAATCAAAGAATTGTAGAAATCTAAATATACTACCTACATTAGGAACCACAATTGACACAGATAAACAAAGTCATTTTCTCATAAAAACACAATTCATGAGAATATTGCTAAACAGGCATTTAGCATCTTGCATCTTCAAAATAAGTCACTTAAGTATGTTTTTAGGATTGCTAATACCAGTGCTATTTGTAATGGTACCGAAAGATAATACACTGGCTAAAGTTGCCATCTCCCCTAAGAGGAGAATGTTCATTTATCAATGAGGAGAGTAAAGAAAAGATGGGATGCAACCCAAAAGTGCAAAGCAATAGCAGCATCTTTTAATTAATTAAGACTCCACCAGTGGAAGCATCTGATTATTACTATTTTTTTAATAACACTAGCTAAAAGCACTCACTGGAGAAGAAGTTGCTGATGGGCCTTTCAGCCTTATAGGAAAGTGGTCCTGGAGTTTTATTTTGCATTCTACATAAACACAACTTTTGCAACAGAAAAGGAAAGATTAGACATTATTAAATTTAAATAAATAAAAATAAAGTAACTAAAATTTACTGTGTTGACCTTAAAAATAAGCTTACAGAACTGTGATTTACTAACTAGTAGCTTAAAATATTTTTTAAAGATAATGATAACAAATATAACTTGATTATAGTTACACTTTAAAATGTTTAGAGTAGGATAAGACATGGGCATTTTTAATGTGACAGTATTATATAAATGGTAATAAATACTCAGCTATAATAAAATTCTGCATGTGTGGGTGGGTTCATGAAGAAACATAAAAAAAGCCAAATTAAAAAAAATCTAAGTTGCAATTAAAAATCTGAGTTGCTGTATATTTATATTTTTATTGCTGATTTGTATGAAAATAAATATTAATTGGTAAAGAAGCCCACTAAGTCAAACTATCCAATGTGGTGAATCATAAATACTAAATTAAGTTGAATTTTAAACACAACTTTACCACATATCCGATTTCATTTTCTCAGGTATTAATTAAAAATACAGTCTTTTCACACATATGTACTTTAGCTATATCGGAGGCTTAAATGTATTATGACACCACAACTAAAAATGAAGAGAACTGTTTCCCTGAGTCATGAGGCAGCCCGATGGCACAGAATGAAATCATTTCAAATCAATCTCAGAATGCTTTTCTGCCTCAAAGCAGAAGACTACAAGCAAAGGATTAACTTAGAAGAGGCTACAGGGTGCATGGGTTAAGGACTCTTTCTATCTCAGCTTTGGCAACTTTTCTACATTTCAGAATTAAGTGACTCTTCTGTTACAGAAAAAAACTGCTTGGTCTTCAATTTAAAGAAATAAAGCAGAATTATTTAAATTCATAAGCAATCCTGTTTTGTTTTGTTTTTTCATTTAAGACCAGTTGAAAGTTTCACTGTATAAACTTTAAAGAAAAATTGAGGGAGAAAAGATACAGTTCTAGCTTTATTTGTTATACATTCAGATCCCCTAGTGGAATAGACAGTTTTTATTTGTCTTTCAGCTTCTGTGCTTTTAAATGTTTTTCAGAGAACGTACAATCAACATTTCTTCATCCCAGACTGAGCCTGCATCTAAGCTGCCAAAGTAAGATGAAGTAGCAGAGCTTTTCATCTGCGTAATTCAGGACCCCATTAGTTTACCCTAACCTCCCTAACCTTTTAATTAAGCCAGATAGATTTTTTTTTTTGGTCAGTTTTCCTTTCTAAAAAATTAAGTCTATTGACAAAACTGACTTTGGCAGAATGTGAGGAATATTAAAATCCTTCTATGCTCTCAAAAAGAATCGCAACTTTAGGAAATCTATCTTCAAAACCAGGATTATTTGGGTCTAAATTTAACATGGCAAAAGCATGATACATTGAATCATTTCTCACATTCCTTGAAAACATTGAGTCATTTCAGCCGTATCACTTTAATTTTAATTTAGTCTGCAAATAATATGCAGTATTTTCTTGTATTAACTATAATACCTTTTTTGTTTTGTTTTGTTTTGTTTTGTTTTTGAGTCTGGGTCTTGCTCTGTCTCTGAGACTGGAGTGCAGTGGCATGATCCCCACTCACTGCAACATCCACTTCCCCAGTTCAAGCAGTTCTCCTGCTTCAGCCTCCCAAGTACCTGGGACCACGGGTGCACGCCACCACGCCTGGCTAAGTTTTGTATTTTTAGTAGAGACAAGGTTTTGCCATGTTGGCCAGGGTGGTCTGAAACTCCCAACCTCAGGTAATCTGCCTGTCTCGGCCTCTGGAAGTGTTAAGATTCAGGTGTGAGCCACAGGCCCGGCTGTATTGACTGTAATACTTCTTAATAGAAATTTTTCCAAGAACATCCAAATACAAATATCCAGTGGCTCATTGGGATGATTTTGTATAAGAGATCCTACTGTCCTTCTGCTTTAAACTAGATAATTTGTGTTGTTTCTAAAGGGTTTAGAGTTTCAGAGCCCATACCTTTATTTCAGTTATGCCTTGCTGCTAAGTGTTCAGAAAATGTGAGAAGGCTAAAATACAACTTTGGAAAATAGGGAAGGAAACACCAAAACTTGTCATCATCTTTGCACAAAAGAATTACACTCTCCTCCAGGAAGCCTAAACAAATAAACAGAAAACGTGCCAATTTGAAGCTGCAAGCTGTTTTCTGTGTCCACAACAAATGTTGAATTTACATTTAAGGCAGAGAGTAGAAAAGTAATTTGACTGAGGCTAATTTAACCAAAAACAGTTTAAACAATCCCTGGGGAGGAAGACAATCACCATTAACCTAATGTTCATACATTAGACTGAGAAGTAAGGGTTTTACTAAGTAATGTAAGTTGTGAAGTGTGAACCAGAGTTTACAGCCTTTGGAGAGATTTTGAGGGAGAAAAGTGTATCTTGACTATAAAAATATAGAGTGACTGTGCTGAAAATAGTTACACGGTCATAGGAAGTTGTGAGGGTTCTGGTGCATGCAAGTGTTTGCAGGAAAGCCAGAGGCATGAAAGGAAGCCACGAATGCATGTATCTTCCTTATGCTGGTAAAGCAACTAAAAATAAAATGGCTTTGGCTTGACTTGTGCTAAACCCAAGCTAAACCCACAGTTATTTAATATTGGCCAACACAGAATGCTGTGATAATGGGCTATTATGTTTTGAAGTTACTGCCTTAAGGCCATAGAGCAAGGTCTTGCACAACTTTGGAAGGTGAATGGACTTCAAGAAGCTTTCATGCACAGACCTCCCAAACTGGGAATGGTATATTGTACTTCTAAGCACTTAGGTAGTTCCTTTCTTCATTTAGAGCTACCTAAACTGGACTATAAGGAAGCAGTGCATGGGGCAGAGGAATACTTGCTCTTAGCCAGCATGGGATAAAGGACAGTATCCTGACTTATCTGGAAATCTGGTAAATACAGAAAATGGACCTTATAGTGTTGGGGGTCTTGCCATCCCCTTTCCTCCATGGAAGGGAACAGATTGGCCCTTCCTTAATATTCCCCTGCCCAGTGGTTTTATGGTGTGTATAAACTCAAAATTCATGCTACATACATGCAACCAGAGGGCTGAATGAGACATCGCCTGCATCACTTGCACTGAGATGCCAGTGTGACAGATAGCAGGGCACTAAAGTGAATCTGAGGCTGATTCCCCCACTCCACAAGAAGATTGCCTGAAGAAATGTCCCCAAGAACCTGCTCCCTGATTCTTGGTTGCTCAGCCTAGTCAGAAATAGGAAAAAAAAAAAAAAAAAAAAGCTTCAAAGAGAATGGACAGGAGATGGGTGAAAATTTTCTTTGGAGACAGCTGTTGCCAACTTGTGAGTCACCCTCCCCCTTTCACAGGTGGGGATAGTGCTTCCGTCTAACTACAAGCCTAGTAAGGAGGGCTTCAACAGACCCTCAGATAACTTCGACATTGCTTTGCCCTGGAAAATCTCGGGGCTGGGGGAAGCCTGGAGGACAGAGCCAGGAGGGTTGGCTGTGCCTGCACCCCACTGATCATGAAAGCAAGTGATATGTGGTGTTTTTCTGGACCAGAAGTGAGTCTTGTAGAAAGAGTCCCATACAAAGATGTCTTGAGTCCTGCCCACTTAGAGGGGAGAGTAATTCTTAAAAAAAAATGAGGCTGTAAGTTTACCTTCAACATGCAGGACTGAGGGTGGGGCATTAAAGACTACCCAAAGTAGAGAAGTGTCCACTCAGGTTAGGGGAATTGCAGCATCCATTGATAGTCAAACTGAGTGGCTGGCCAGGCCTTCCTCACCAGTGAAATCAGTGGCCAAGACCAGTGAGCAGAAAATCACTCAGTCAGGAAGGAATTGTCTTGCCCCTTTACCTTTATTCCCTGCCCAAGTGTGGACCTTGGAGAAGTCCTAAAGAAAGGCAAGCACAGAGGAGAAGGGAAAACAGGTGGAGAAGAGACAGCCATAGGGTTATCACACCATCCCTACCCACGGGTTCACAACCAGAGGAATGTCGAACTGCAGAAGGGAAGAGATTTCACACTAAGTTATGTTCGGCCATTCATGCTGCCATGAACTGAAGCTGTGTTTGCCACTTAAAGTAACCAAAGACCACTTAAGGGTGAGTGGAAAAGCCAGTGAAAACTGCCAGATCTTTCGTGGGGGCAGGAGAAAGTTACCCCCAAAAAAGAAAGTTTAAAGGGACAGTAGGTTTGAGAAAGGAATATATTGATAACAATCCATAAGCTCTGTTTTTTCCATTTAGGTTATAAGTGAGGAAAGTTTGGGGAAATAGCTCATCAGAGCTTTGTGTCATGGTGACCTAAGGGGATGACCTTATGTGACCATGACACAAAGCTCTGATGAACAACACATGCGCCCAGATTTAATCCTGGACTTCCCAAATTGCCAGTTTGTGGTGGAGTCTCAGCAGGTGTAGTTTTGGGGAAAAAAATGCCAGGGAATTCTGATGCTTGCCCTTGATAATAAATAATTCACTTGCATAAATCCATGGATTGTAGGCCAATAACAACAAGTCATTACAACAGAATAGGTTTGGGGAGGAATGTGAACAACTTTTTTGAGTCAGAATTAATTTTGAGCTAGATGAGCCACATTGTATAGTATTTCTTATATTTCTGTGAGGCTTGCTAGCTAATGCCAAAGGAGTAATAGCTAATGCGCCTAAAGAGCAATTTGTATGCAAATGTTGGTAGCAGAAGGTAGTTGACTTGGGAACACTAAAGTATTGAAGCAGGAAAGGGGGCATTCAGTGAGAAGAATGCAGTTTTGCTCTTGTGTGAAGACTATGGCTGGGAGAGGCCTTTGAACATCACCACCGAGTTTCTGAAACTCTAATACCTCCAGCTCCTTCACTTGGAATAAATGTTAGGCAGCTAGAAGTGCATAAAATCTTAAGCAGTCTTCATTTCAAATTCAACAATATAGCAAATTACAGTTAAGAAGGTTGAGAGGAAAAAATTAACGATTTAAATTTTATGGGGTTGCTAGAATCAGTCTACTCCCTTCAGAGCATCTTTTGAGTTCATACCTATATTGGGATTGGGTCAGCACAGTTTGTAACTACATTCAACAGCACATGTAGATGTGACAAAATCAGGCTTATATTAACATTTTTGTGGTAAGAGAGACGGAACCTACTATATAGAAAGGAATCTTTTTTTTCCTACCTTAAAGTATATTTGTGAATTTAGTTGTGAGTTCCTTTAGTATAAAAAGCAATCACCATAATTTCTTCAGAGCTTTACCCTTTCCAAATTGTTCTTAGAGAAAATATCACATTTTTAACTCATCAATGCAAAGAAGCAGCTAGGACAAGTACTAAAACTCAACCAAATAGCCTACCAACTGAAGGGAGCTAAATACTCTAAATGATTAAATCCAACTTTCGCTCTTCTCCTGGATGCTGTAGACAGGCAGAAAGCAACTACATTGTTTTATATATACAAATAATACAGCAAATTTATACATAACAAAAAATCAGGTTAACTTGCTGCCATTTCAGAAGCATGCCTTACCCAGACAGGAGCCTTGTGTGAGCCACAGAAAGTATCATCATGAAGTAGCTCCAGATGTCAAGCACCAAGACCACTACAGACCTCTGTGGGTCAATTTTCTACAGTGTGTGTGACCTTAAAACAGCCTTCCAAGGGTAGGATTTCTCTCTTTTATGGCTTGTCATCAACTGTTTTCAGCTCAACAGCTGAGTTGTCAAGGATGAACAAACTTCTGAGAATTTAAAGAAGTCAGTTTTTTCTCACGATTAACAAGCACCTGCTCTCATAGTTAAAGATGATGTGGAAATGGCAAGAATGATTAAAAGCCAAGGCAGAACATCCAAACCTCGCTTAAACTGCACATCACAAGTTGCATAATTCTAGAATTCTCAATTACAAACTAAGAGAAAATAGCCATGAGATCAAATTTAAAACCTCCCCATGTAAGCCCATATGAAATCAAATTAGTAAACCTCCCACAACTCATTTGTCTTCCCATATTTCCGTCTATATTTATTGAAATGTTTCATAGACTCTGCTAGTCACAACTCAGGGTTCTAAATAAGGAAAGAGCATCTGGTTTGAGCCCTGATTCCACAGAGTAGCCATGTGACTTTTGTCAAAGCCACTAAACTTCTACTTCCACTCATCATCTTTTTGACATCTGTAAAATTGCAATAATACCAGCTACCTTGTTCACCTTAAGAGTTTATGGTTAAGATCACATGGGCTGATATATAAAATATGTGAAGTTATTTGATGAAATGCAGACCACTCTACAAATAGCAAGTTGTATTATCTGCAAGAGGTCCCGTTCACTCAGGCAGCACATGATACAACACGTTTTGGTCTTCACCATTGCTGTTTGGAGCCCTTGTCCTTGAGATTCACATGTCTCCTACCATTGTTTACTTTTGAGCCTTCTTTTGCATTGACCTGGCCCTCAGCTTTCTAGGCACTGTCTCCTATTTCTGACCTTGATGACAGTGATGACTTACCAGTGTTGACTCTTGGCAAACATCCTACCCAAGTCCTGGTCCCCAGGGCTCCATCCTAGTGTGAGCGAGTCTGCTAGTGCCCCTCTCCTAGGATATGCTCCTGAAAAAGGAAAAATACATTTCTTTTTTCACCTCTCTATTCCCATGCCCATTTCCTGGGTTCTGGCAAAGTGAGTGACTCCGGACAAAAGACAATCCTGTCAGACGCCAAAGGATGAAGGGAGCTGGCCCACTCTCCACAAGCAGACAGCACTGAGATAACCATGAATCAGCATGTCACGGAAGCACATGGGATTGCGTCCCAGAGGTGGTGTGAATCAGGGGACAAAGAACCCCTTCCCCTCTTTTTAGGACAGATCATCTTCCTATGGCCAGGAAACAGAACACAGCTCACTGTCCTGTGCATTCTAACCCTTTGTGCTGATGAGCTCCTTAACAAAAATAAGCATCACAGAAGAGTTTGGAGAGACTAGGCTGTCTCTTTGTTCCCACTTTAAGGCAAAGATTCAGAGGCACACTATTAGTTATGACACATAGGACAAATCCTTGACAGAATTCTTGAAACTCCACAGTACGATTTTTAAAATTCCCACAAGAGATGGAATGAAAGAAAAAAAAAAAATGATGTATTAGGAGCATGAGTGTGCCAGGCACTGTGGATGGAGCTTTACAATGTGATGTTGAATGTTCTCATTGGCTTTTTAAGTCAGCTTATGGACACCTGCCATATTTGGCTGCCCAATATGTTATAAACGCCCTCCATACATTTTCATAGTTTCCCATATTATCAATTTTGTCTGTCACTGGCATAATCAATTCAGGAAAACTGACCGCTCCAGACTCTCTTTCAACTGTGGTGCACGCAGATGACCTCAGTCAGGTCCACCAATCAGATGTACCTTCATCAGTCTTCCATCTGGAAGTGAGCAGTATGAGTGTGCAGGCTTTTGGGGGCATTTATATTGCTGACATGGGTGGTGGTAGAAAAGTCCAGCTTTGGAAATGGTAATAACAGTTCCAGAAAGATCAAGATCCTAGCAGCTGGATTCTAGCAGGCAGGTGGAGATAGCATCAGCAGGGTCCTCGTGGTGTCACTCCTGTAGCCTGGTTTTCACTGTGGTTTTTGAAAGCTTAGCTTTGAGTCTATTTCTCTAGCCCTCCCAGCAATTTCTGAGCTACTGAACATGCTTTAAGAAATTCACTTTGTGAGTATGAGAAAACTAACTTACGGAGGCCAAGCCACAAAGGTCACACAGCTAGTCAGAGATGAGATGAAAATGAAAAAAAAAAAAAATCTGTGCCATCTCTACAAGATTTTGAACTGTTTACCGAGAGCATTGATTTCATTTTACCAATCCTCTTTTGTGTCCTGTAATATTTAACTTACTGATTCAGCCTTCTTTGCTCCAGGCTAGAACCTACAGACTATGTGATCAAGACATCAGGAAGCTTGGGGTGAAAAAAAAAAAAAAGGTAGTTTTGCAGAGGATTTTAGCAGCCACCCTTGGCATAAACATTTAAGTGCTACAATGTGCTGTCAACTGAAGTGGCCCTCAGTGACTCAGATGTGTTCTTCCAATGGTGGGTTATGCACTCTGTGACTCTCTCTAAGTCATTTCAAGGCAAGCATATGTCACTGAATACAATCCAGTTATTTATCAAACAAAAGCATATTGAGGAGGAATGTCACAGGCTTCAAGGGCCAGCAGGCTTGCTAATGACTCAGAAGGGAGCCAGGGCAAGAAGTGAGACCTTGACACTGTACATGGTTTCCAGCTACACAAGTTGCTGCTCATGTCAACATGTTCAAAAGGTATAAGTACATATGAAGAAATTTTTATCCATAAAATTGGACAAAATAGCATTTAGCCCAGAATGTCAGTCCTGATCAGTAAGTTAGTCTCTGCTTCCATAGAAGTCTGGGAAGGGGTCATACATTTTGAGGACACTCATGAGGGTAGAATAGATCCTTTCTATGCATGAACACATGCTCTGCCTATTCTGTTACCAGAGAGCAACCTTTACTTTAGAGTTATAAGATGTATATATTTTTAATAAGGTTTTTCTTTTCTTTGAAATTGGATACAAGCCAGCAGTTTGTTGAGAAGTCCCATGTATACAATGGATTAAAATGATCAAGAGACCTATTTGTCTTAGCAGTGATCTGCTGCCAATGAACATATAGACTAATCGGAGGTGAGGACACATCCATAGGGGTGTGTAGTCCACTAAATAGGTTTGCCTCCCAGCAAGCAAGAGAGTATTTTGCTATTGGCTGAGGAGCTTTATGGCAGAAAGTCCATAAGTCACTTGGTAGCCTGTCCATGTAAAGTGCACAAACAGCACGGACTCTTGGCGGGACAGATACATATTTTGACACTGGAAGTTAGAATTCCAACATATTAGTTTCTGGGGGGACACAAACATTCAGTCCATAACATATATAGAAATAGTAAAATCTTTATTCCCAGACTTCAGCATGACACACACATGCACACACAAGAGAGAGAGAGAGAGAATTTACTAGTACCACATGTTCACAAGTTAGATATTTTAGTGGTTGCAAAGATTAACACTGCCATACTACTCTTATAGCTCATTTCCCTCAGAACTGCTTGTTGTCAATATCTGTACCATTTAAACATATTCCCACCCTGACTCCACACCCCCGCCCCACTTACTTTTGGCAGCATTAAGCATAGTTTTACTCATAATCTATAAATCATTACATCTGTAGGCTTTCCTGAGAGATATTAATGCTGCTGCTTGAGAGTTTTCCTGAGGAACTCAATTCCTACAAAATTTGCAATGTTAGGCAAACCCGCTTAAAAAAAAAAAAAAAGGTTTTTATTGGGTGTGGGATTTCTCTGGATGTATGGCCATGTATGCTTGGTCGAATTCCCACAACTGTAGTTGGACTAAATTCAGGCTCAGATTCACAGGCCAGGACCAAGGTGCACCTGTGGTGGGTGCAGAATGAGGCTCATCCTTGATTGAGGTAACCAAGAGATTTCTACCTTGGTTCTTCGACACTCCATTTACAGAAGACACCTGGAAGTCTGACAAGTAATAATGAAACTCAAGTTAGAGATTTTGTGTCACTTTTGTTGTGCCTGATGAACTACAGATTAACCTCAGAGACACCCAAGATAGCTTGGCAGATTTCCTCAAAGGTCTAGGAGCAATTATTGGTCTTAGGCACAGAAGACCTTGAATCAATGAAAATTCACAGTACACAATGTACAGAGAGCTCTTGTTGAATACTGTTGAAAAAGAGGAACATGGAATTGCTCTTCTCTTCATCCTATCCCTGCATGTGGGTAAAAATAAAACAATGGTGAAGCAAAAAATTTTCATGGGGCTCATAATTCAACACTAAACCCAAATTTATTTCAGACTCTTTCTGGAGCAAAAAATTTGGAATTTTCTAGCACCTCAGGTCTTCCTAATGAATAAAAACTTATTAATTCAACAAAAGCATCTAACAATATTAAAAATTCTTAGGAAATGCTAAGTGTTGAGAGACATCCACCAGAAAACTCAAACCCTATTACCCACAAGCCAATCTGTGTCTCAGCTGAAAGAACTTCAACTTTTATTGTTTGTTTTAATGTATATGTCTTCTTTCACAATCTTCTGTTGCTTGGTGATGCTCTCAAGAGGTAACTTTGAATCACCAAGCTTTCCCATCTCAAATTGGCTTTCTCAAGGGCAAAGGGCCTGGTCAGTTCAGAAGAAGCACTAGCCTAGGAGTCAAATGATCTCAGATACAATCTGAGTTCCATCACTTAGCTGAGTGGCCTTGAAAACATTTCTTAATTTCTCTCATGCTTGATTTTCCTCTCTGAATAAAGAGGAGATTGAACATGATAACCTTTTAGGTTTCATTTAAAGTTTTAT
Source organism: Symphalangus syndactylus (assembly GCF_028878055.3). NCBI lineage: Eukaryota > Metazoa > Chordata > Mammalia > Primates > Hylobatidae > Symphalangus > Symphalangus syndactylus. Next base: position 85,141,361 of record NC_072437.2, read on the forward strand.
GTATAACTGACTTTTGCAAAACCTATTTCTCATTTGAAAAATGTGGAGAATAACAGCTACCCTGATTGTCTCATAGGATATTTTGGAAAACATGTAAAACAGTGAGGAAAGCAGAGCGTGCACACATTCCAGGAAAATTATATAAGCCAAGCATTATTCTAAACAATTTGTGTACAGTATGTCAATGAGCCTGGCCAATAGTGGAATATGCTCTTTACTCATCAGCTTGCTCTACCCTCTAACCTATAATGTTTCTTTAGAAGTCACTGCCTCTACATTGTACTAGGGCTAGGGATGGGACTTAAAAAAGCATTTATGAATGTGAAATTCAATCGGATGTAAACAGATCAATGCAAAGAGTATTATGTGCCTAGAAAGCAAAAAGAAGAAATTTGCATATATGGATTCAACAATAGGAGGGCTCCTTTAACTTGAAATTGGAATTTTTGTTTCATTAATATATCTTTAGCTGCTTAGCACACACTAAATTAACATACAGTGAGTTCCTCCCGCATCTCAACAAAACATGGTTTTAAGTTGAAAGGAACCAAAAAATAATTTAACTGAATAGTCTCATTTTGTAAGTAAATAAATGGAGACTTGGATCTTGATGACTTGCAAGCATCACAGGGCTAGTTAGTGGTGGTCCTGGGACTTGTATCACTTTTCTGGTCCCCAGTCTGCTGCTCATTCTGTTACAGTTAAGCAGTCATTGGAGAGAGTAGGGGCACGAAGACCCAAGAGGAAGGGGAGAATACGGATTTGTATGAAAATTAATAATTTTGGCCAGGTGCAGTGGCTCACGCCTGTAATCCTAGCACTTTGGGAGGCCGAGTGGGTGGATTGCCTGAGCTAAGGAGTTCCAGACCAGCCTGGACAACACGGTGAAACCCCATCTCTACTAAAATACAAAAAATTAGCCGGGTGTGGTGGCGGTTGCCTGTAGTCCCAGCTACTCAGGAGGCTGAGGCAGGATAATCACTTGAACTCGGGAGGCGGAGCTTGCAGTGAGCCAAGATCGTGCCACCGCACTTCAGCCTGGGTGACAGAGCGAGACTCAGTCTCCAAAAAAAAAAAAAGAAAATTAACAATTTTTGGCTCCCTCAGACCCAGTACTCTTCCAAGCTTAGCTAATACCAGCTGTTTCATTTTTTTCTTTTTTTCTGATTTGTTTGTTAGTAGGCCCCTCTAGGCACTGATGAAGGAACCACCATGGTTCCCATTGCAGCAGCCCTGATTCCAGCATTAATAGGTCGTCCAGTACAGAGCACAACCTCAACACAGCCTGACATTTAGATAAACTCATAGGGTGCTCTCAAAATTCTAACATTACAATCACTGAGAAATGTCTAAATTTGCATTGAAAAGACTATCATTAAAGTCCAATATTGGGGTGAGCCAAAGTCAACTCAAAATATCCCTTTTCTATTTCATTGTTTTAAAAATAAAAAGATTGTTAGAGGATGAATCTACATCCTAGGCTATTTAGAAAACAAAACAAAACACAACAAGCTATTTACCAAGATACTATAATTAGCTAGATTCTTCTGGTTGAACCCATAGCCTATTCATGCATGTATTAAATGAAAGACTGGATAGTATCTTCAGTGACTATATTTCAGTCTGCTTATGCAACCAAAGTACCTCTGATTAGACTTAGGGAAATTCTGTACAAGATTGAAATTTTAGCATGGTTGAAACAGCATTTTCCACATGAAGACTTTTAATATCTTAGTTACTAGAAAAAAGAGGAGAAAACACTGTCTGATAAGCTTTGAACTGTGACTGTAGTTTTCAGATGACAGGTAAGGAGCTGAGATGGCTAATTATTATCCAAGAGGAGTCGTTAAAATATTAGCTCATGAAGTGTGATTAAAGAATGCAAGCTTACACAAAACTGTGTATTTTTCTTTACACTGGGACCTGAAAAGTTACTTTTATTATTATATATTATATCATCATTATTATTATTTCTAAAATGATAATATGACATTACATTACCAGCTTGTCTCATCACTTCCAAATGTGATCTTGTGCTGACTTTCATGGAGAAATTCTAGAAGAGTAGCTTGTCAAAGGAGCAAATTTCTAGTATTCCCAAAACTGAGTGATGCAATTATCATTTTCCACCTGCTAACTTCCCAGGATATCAACATTTCTTAGCATTGAGCTTATTCTGAGCCATTTTCTATAGATGTAAACTTTTCTCAAAAAAGCCCTTATTAAAATATAATTATACAAGTTTATCAAACCCTGTGGAGAAAGAAAGAAGTGGATTTGACACCCAGACATAGCCTGTGAGACACAATGGAATGAAAACATTTATTCAATTTTTAAATTTTTAAAAATCTAGTAAAGATGATTTTTAAATGTAAAGGAATAAAACAAAGAAATAATTACTGTGAGATAAGTAAAGTAAGTGAAAAGAACACCAAACTATAGATCAAGGGTCAAAGGTTTACGTCCCACTTGAATATATGACTCCTATTATTTTTCAAAACACATTTATTGAAGTTTAATTCATAAACAATAAAACTCACCTTTTAGTGTACAATTCTATGAGTTTTGACAATGCAATCACCACCATAATTAAAATATGGAACATTTCCATCATACCAAAAACTTCTTTCATGCCTCTTTATAGTCAACCCTTCCTTTGGGTTGACAATAAACAATTCACAATTTCTAGTTTTTTCTGATCCAATCCTCCTTATAGTTTAGTTGAGCTAATATCAGCTGCTTTGTCTTCTCTGTGTTTCAGTTGGCCCCTTCCCCACCAACCACTGAAGAATAAGACACTGTCGTTTCCAGTGCAACAGCTTTGAGTCCAACATCTATATGTTATTCTTTTTGCTGAAATTCAATGTCACTTTAAAATCTATAAATTGATTGTATTTTTGTGTCCTATCTGAGAAATTATTTGTGAACCCAAGATCACAAACATTTACTATGTAGTCATCTAGAAATTTTAGGCTTTATATTTAGATTCATTCTGAGGAGTTGGTTTCTGTACATGCATCTATATCCAAGATTGTTTGTGCGAGGTATAAATTATGGGTCTTTTTTGCATGTGGATATTCAATTATGTGTACATTATTTTTGGAAAAGACTATGCTAACATATTGTCATTTGACACTGGCAGTTAGCTGGGACCTCAGCTGGTGTTGTCTACCATAGCAGTGGTATGTGGGCTCTTCATTTGTTCTGGGCTTCCTTCCAACAAGCTTGTGACAATGTAGTCAGACTTCTTATGCAACAGCTTAGGGCTCCAAGAGCGAGTGCTCCAGCCAACAAGGCAACAGCTGCATCACCATTTATGCCTTAGTCACAGCATCACTTCTGCCATACTCTATTGGCTCATGTGGCTACAAGCCCACCCAGATTCAAAAGAATGAATAAGAAGACAGACGAGGCCACACTGAAGAAAAGCATGCAGAAGATTAACATTACTGGGGACTTCTTTAGAAAATACAATCTGCCAGCCACATCAAGCCCTTTTAATTTTATTATGCTTAATCCAAGAAAGTCATTGGAAGTTGTCCTACTTCCAAAGTCTTACAAAAGTGGCTTTTTGGATTCCTGGACAACATGAACTTCCATGAGGCAATATTAGCCTTGGCAGAAGAAATAGACTTATTGACTTGACTGAATCCTGGCAGGAGGACAAGATAGCTCAGAAAAAGTACACCCTAATTCTATTTTCCTTTGGGTGCCTGTATATGGTCACAGAATTTTACAATCCCCTGAGGTATTAGAGATGTGAAGACTGAGAAAGGAATAGGAGAGGAATACCTTAGGGATGCCACTATTTTTCTGTTGGCACCCCTCCCCCAATATCCCATGGCTGAGAAAAGGGATATGACCCTGAGGGTTTGGGTCCTGGTCTTTTCCTTCACATGACTATGTAGCTTGGACAGAGGACTATAGACCTGAATCTGTCATCTCTCACTGTTCAGAAGAGCAGACGGTACAATGAGATACATGCACTTTAAAAACGGCTGTCTTCTTCCACATAGGTTAAACCCATCTTCTTTTACTTTTTTTTTTTTATTTTTAGAAAAAGGAAAACTAATAGGATAATCAAATATCCAAGTAGAGACTGTCAAAGCTTACTAAGAAAGAAAGAGTAATATAAATTAGCCTTGGGATTGTCCATAAAAAAACAATTCAGTGGAACATATACAATGTCCTTTTTATGGTTTAATCTTTACAGACACACATATTCTTCACTTATGTACTTCTCATAACACAGCCATTTGCTGATATTTGTATTTAATCAAGACTTTCTTCCTAACCTCTGTTATTGGCTACATCTTTGGGCATCACTTTATGGAATGTGGGCAGTCATCATTAGGTATGGTATCAAGGCTCTCGGAGGGCTATTTCTTGCCTTTTTATTCCAGTTCACATAGGATCAGTGTGTGACATAGCTAAACAATTTAAATCTTCATTGTAAAAGCCGACAGGTTAAAATAATTTCTACCACTTCCAGGATTGGATTAGAAGCTTGGATAGGCTGGAGCCTCAGGAGAACCCTAAGTGATTTCACTTTGAGTTTCTGGAGAAGACTGATGCTTGAGAAATGTGGAAGTTGCCCTCAAGAGGAGGAAAAGACCCGTGATTTTATTTATGCAGATGTTATATTCCCTGAGTATGAGGATGAAAACAGCTTGTTACTGGAGAGTTGAGCGTGCTAGGATTGGGATCTAGAAAAGTTGTTTTTCCAGGATATCTGAGTGGCTAATCAAAGAGCAGCACATGCTCTTTATAGCTTAAGTGAGAAATATGGCACAGGAAACAATCCTTTTAGAGAGAAACAGGCACAAGTTCCAATGGGTAAACAAATGTAAAAATAAAAGTTGTACACTGTAATAAATGTAAACTTCTCTAAAGTCCAACAAAGTCAGCATGTGACATTAAGTTGAAGGAAGTTTATTTTTAAAAGCCCAAAGATGGTGGTGGACTGAGCATACATTTTACCTTCTGCATTACCAAGCTGCATGCCCTTCCCTCACAAATAATAAAAAGGGGGAGGTGGAAAAAGAAACAAGCACTGAAAGAGGATGAATAAGTGAATGAATGAAACATCTTAACAAACCTTTGGAAGTGGGAGGCACGTAAGCAGGTTAATGAATGAAGCATGCAGAGACATTGAAGCCTTGAGTATACTTGGAAGAAACTACAGAGAGGCTGGTCAGTTAGTTGGGCAGAGATCTGAACACCTCTGAGCTAAGAGTCAGCAAGTAGAGCAAGTGGCAGGAAGAAAAAGTGAAAATAAAAGGTGTAATTGAAGGTCAACAATAAATATGCATTGCAGACCACTTACCCAATAAAACAGCCATATCCATTATGTAGCCATAACCCCACATATATGTAATTGGGGTATCAAAAAAGAAGTAAGAATGGGAGACAATTTTTTTATTTGTGAGGGAAGGGCATGCAGCTTGGTGATGCAGAAGTAAAGCATATGACCAGGTCCACTCCCATCTTTTTAAAATTGTTATTTTTAAAAGCATAACAATTTCTAAGCATGAAGAGCCCAGACAGTGGACCTTTGCTCATAAAAGAAAAACATGGCCTCCTTGCCTGTAAAGAAATTAAGTGCTTGGAGAAAATGAAAATTTCCAGGGTTCATGAGGGCACAAAATAATAAAGTTCTCTTCATTGTTATAATGATAGCTTCTAAAGTTCCAGCCTGTCAACTTCTGCTTCTGGCTATGACTGGAGTAACAGGGACCAGATTTATCCTCCTCCATTCAACAATTGAAAATCACACAAAATAAATAAAACAAGTTTTCAGACTTTAGATGAAAGGCAGTGCAGATTCTTGAGAGAAGAGAACAAGTGAGATATGAGACTGATGGTTTCCAGAACACGTCCAGGAAGGAGGGTATCAAACAGAGCATCTCAGTCTCCCTATGATAGGGAGATAGAGTTTAGAACTGAGGGATGACAAGGTGTTTAGAATTTGCAGGAAATATTATAGGAAAGGAGAGAGCGTTGCAGAAAGAGAGCCTTGGATCTCTTTAGAGGGTTTCCCTCAGATCTTCGGCAGACTTTTCAGTCAATCTTTGTGAGGAAAGTACTTAAGGCTAAGAGAAGAATTTCTAGATAAAAGCAAGGAGAGAACAATTCTCAGAATTCTCACAGGGCTAAGAATAACTCACAATTCCAACAGCCAGAGTTGAGAAACCCCATACTGCACAGAACATTAAGTAGAATATTCACAAGGGTGTTGCCTAAGTCATGGGGGGCAATTAGAGCTGGACTAAAGGCTGCTCTGGTCCCACATAGCAATGCTTGCATGGAAGCCTTGAAATAATCAAACAATTTCCAAGTAACTTAACTGCAGCCCGGAACAAATCTCAAGATTAGAGGAATGGAGAAAAATCTAGCAGCCGACAATGAAAAATTCACAATATCTGTCATCACATAAAAAATATTAGGCATGAAAATAGGAAAGAAAATATAAAATATAGTAAGAAAAAAATCTGTAGAATCATATTCAAAAATAACATAGCTGAGAGAAATAGAAGAAAAGGATACTAAAACAGTAATTATAAATCTATTTCGTATATTCAAGAAGGTAGAGGAAAGCATGAGTATGTTAAGGACAGACATAGAAGATATTTCTTAAAATACACAAATGGAAATCTACAGAACAATAATACCATGTGTGAGATTTAAAAAAGTAGAACACTTAATGAAATTAACATCAGATTAGACACTACAGAGTATAGACTAGTGAAATGGAAGACAGCAATAGATATTCAAAATGAGAAAGATGGGGGAGGAAAGACAGAAAAAATTAAACAGGGTATCAGTATGCTATGAGACAACTTTAAGTAGCCCCATATATATGTATTAGAGTATCAAAAGAGAAGCAGGAATGGCGGACAAAAATATTTGAAGGAATAATGGCTGAAAATTTTCCAAATTTGGTGAAAACTATAAATGCACAGATCCAAGTAACTCAGTCAAAGCAAAGGAAAATAAACATGAAAAAAGCCATTAAGGCACATGATTAATGACAAAAAAATTAATTCAAATGCTCAAAAACCAGTGATAAAGAGAAAATCTGAAGAAAGAAGAAACAAAAAGACACCTTATATGTAATATGTAAAACAAAAATTAGAACAGCAGACTTTACTTCAGAAACGATGCAAGCCAAAAGATAGTAGAGGAACATTAACTTAGGAGTATTGAAAGAAAAACATCCAACTGAAATTCTATACTCAAAAAAAGTAACTTTCAAATACAAATGTGAAATATTTCCAGATAAAAATAAAAGCTGAGCTAGTTCGTTGATAGCATTCCTGCTTACAATAACTGTTAGTCTTTTAGGCAGATGGGACACTGTATCAGATTAATATCTGGATCTACAGAAAGGAATGAAGAGCACTAAAATGGTAAACATGAATAAATACACATTTTTATTTTTCAACTTTTTAAAAATGTTGTAAAAGGTTTTAACATGTGGGATTTATAATATATGTAGAAGTAAATGTATGACAAAAATAGTAAAAGAAAAGAGGGAAATAGAAGTATACTGCTTGAAGGTTCTTAAACTATTAATCCATGTGAAGGAATACAATATTACTTGAAAGTAAATTGTAATAAGCTGAAGAAGTATTCTATAAAGTCTAAAGCAACCTTAAAAATAAAGTGCAAACAAAAAACAGATGTACCTAATAAGCCAATACAGGAGGTTAAATGGAATCATAAAAATATCAATTCATCTAAGAGATAAAATTCTTGTTTATAATAGAATTTTAGCCAATAAAAGACAAAAATGAGAGAATTAGAAAAAAACAGTTTTTATTTTTTACTTCTATTTTAGATTGAGGAGTACATGTATAGGTTTGTTATATAGGTAAATTACATGTCATAGGGATTTGGTGTGCAGATTATTTCATCACCTAGGTAGTAAGCATAGTACACAATAGGTAGTTTTTCAATCCTCGCCCTTCTCCCACCCTCCACCCTCAAGTAGGCCCTGGGGTCTGTTGTTTCCTTCTTTGTGTTCATATGTACTCAGTGAGTAGCTCCCACTTATAAGTGAGAACATATAGTATTTGGTTTTCTGTTTCTGTATTCGTTTGCTTAGGATAATGGCCTCCAACTCCATCTATGTTGCTGCAAAGGATAAGATCTCATTTTTTATGACTGCATATTATTCCATGGTGTATATATACCACATTTTCTTTATCCTTTCTACTACTGATGGGCATTTGGGTTGATTCCATGTGTTTGATGTTGCGAATAGTGCTGCGATGAACATATGCATGTATGTGTCTTTATGGTAGAAAGATTTATAGTCCTTTGGGTATATACCTAATAATGGGATTCCTGGTTTGAATGGTAATTTTAAGTTCTTTCAGGAATCACAGAAAAAAAGGGAATGCTTATACACCACTGATGGGAATATAAAATCATCCATTGTGGAAAGCAGAAAATCATCATTTTAAAATACCTAATAAGAGAATGGGTCAAAAAAATTATTTGCAGTAACTATTAAAATCATAAAGCCTATGGTTTTCATAATGAATGGATCAGGCTAGTATCACCTGAACCACCTGATATGGTTTGGATATTTTGTCTTCTCCAAATCTCATGCTGAAATGTGATCTCCAATGTTGCAGGTGGGCCTAGTGGGAGGTGTTTGGGTCATGAATGGCTTAGTGCTGTCCTCATGGTAATGAGTGAGTCCTTATCCTATGAGCTCATGTGAGACTGGTTAATTAAAAGAACCCGGTACCTCCTCCCTCTCTCTCGGTCTCTCTCTCATCATGTTACATGCTGGCTCCCCTTTGCCTTCTGCCACCATTGTAAGCTGAGGTCTCACCAGAAGTAGATGCTGGCACTATGCTTCATGTACAGCTTGCACAACTGTGAGCCAAATTATCCTCTTTTCTTATAAATTACCCAGTCTCAGGTATTCCTTTATAACAATGCAAATGGATTAACACACCACTTTTATGTCTTCTTATCAATAAAAGACTAGACATGTGCCTCCTGCTGTGATGCAACAGGACATGCACAATACCACCAATGAAAGATTCTTGTCCTTAAACCACACAAAACAAAAATTTTAATATAAGCGAGTTTTTCCATCTATGTAGGATATAGAAAACTGTTAAACACAGGAACAGAAAGTCAAACACTGCATGTTCTCACTCATAAGTGGGAGTTGAACAATGAAAACGTATGGACACAGGATGGGGAACAACACACAACAAGGCCTGTTGGGGGTTGGGGAAAAGGGGAGGGAGAGCATTAGGACAAATATCTAATGCATGCGGGGCTTAAAACCTAGATGACGGGTTGATAGGTGCAGCAAACCACCATGGCACATGTATACCTACGTAACAAACCTGCACATTCTGCACATGTATCCCGGAACTTAAAGTAAAATTTTTAAAAACTAAAAAAAAAACTCTTAAAGGATACCACATGTATACAAAGCTAAATTCAGAATTTAAGATATTCAATAAAAGATCCAGCTCCTTCCACCAATAAATGTCACGAGAAAGTTTTAAGAGAACTATCAGCCAAATGCAACATGTGGGCCTTGCTTGGATCCTGATTCAAACAAAGCAACTGTAGAGAGACATTTTCATACAGTCAGGGAAAAAGTGAGCAGGGACTAGATACTAGATATCTTCTCCATATTCTCTCATGTATCTCTCCTGAAATACAAAACAATCCTCAAAAAATGATTTTTGTTACATTCTTCTTTATTTGGTTTGGTTTTTAAAGTCCCACTTTAATTATACTGATGCCTGTTTTATTCTTTACCAGCTTTAATCACTTGCACTGATATTTAACGGAGAGAATGATGTATATAAGAGAACAGTTGCCAACTTTCAAATGCTAAAAGACCACATGCATCTGTTAGGCAAGTAATAATTCATATGAGAAATTATATGAGATAATTATACAAGATAATTAAAACACATGAAAAACAATAATTCAATATCACCACCAAATACTTCAAAGTAGCTAAGGGACTGAAGGATATGCCATCCCAAAATTTGCCAAATTGGTAAATTGATTATTTCAAATTAAAAACATTGGAGAAATTGGAGTTTCAGAAAGGGCTAGACAACCTGTCCCTTTCTGCATGCAGCAAGCCATAAACATTCCTCTGGGAGGGATACCGTCCCTATACCAGAGAGAGAAAACAGCCTTTATCCCTAGAGTGGTAATCAGGGGGCTGCAATGGACCTGAAGAAAGGAACTTCCCGAAGTAACCCTTATCTTGCAGCGGTTTTACACCCCGCCCACCATGTATCTCCTAGTGACTTCCCTAGAATTTACGGCCCCTAACCAGGTCCTCTTGTCCCATCATTTCTTTACAAAATTTTCATTCTTTGTCCAAAACATATAAAAGCATTTTGCTTTGACCATGTCTGTGGACTTCAGTCTCTTGTGAAAATCCCCATGTACATGTAAAACAAACAAAATGTATATGTTTTTCTCTTGTAAATCTGCCTTATGTCCATTTGTCTCCTAGATTAAGCTGAAGAGGCCACATAAAAGCTAATGAGGGTTTGGAGATGATCTCTCACTCCCCTGGATAGCATTGTGTGACTCATCAAATATTCATTGAGTTCCTTACCATTGTCATTGATGCAGAGTATATTAACAGTTTCTATTCTTCAGAAAAGCCCTGTTTTCTTTTTGAAAACAATATACAAACCGAGCCTAAAGGCTTTTCGATCTTAAAATGTTCGGTCAGCAATATTTTGAATATCTCTCTTTTTTTTATTATTATTATACTTTAAGTTTTAGGGTACATGTGCACAATGTGCAGGTTTGTTACATATGTATACATGTGCCATGTTGGTGTGCTGCACCCATTAACTCGTCATTTAGCATTAGGTGTATCTCCTAATGCTATCCCTCCCCCCACCCCCACCCCACAACAGTCCCTGGTGTGTGATGTTCCCCTTCCTGTGTCCCTGTGTTCTCATTGTTCAATTCCCACCTATGAGTGAGAACATGCGGTGTTTCGTTTTTTGTCCTTGCAATAGTTTGCTGAGAATGATGGTTTCCAGCTTCATCCATGTCCCTACAAAGGACACGAACTCATCATTTTTTATGGCTGCATATTATGCCATGGTGTATATGTGCCACATTTTCATAATCCAGTCTATCATTGTTGAACATTTGGGTTGGTTCCAAGTCTTTGCTATTGTGAATAGTGCCACAATAAACATACATGTGTATGTGTCTTTATAGCAGCATGATTTACAATCCTTCGGGTATATACCCAATAATGGGATTGCTGGGTCAAATGGTATTTCTAGTTCTAGATCCCTGAGGAATCGCCACACTGACTTCCACAATGGTTTAACTAGTTTACAGTCCCACCAACAGTGCAAAAGTGTTCCTGTTTCTCCACATCCTCTCCAGCACCTGTTGTTTCCTGACTTTTTAATGAGCACCATTCTAACTGGTGTGAGATGGTATCTCATTGTGGTTTTGATTTGCATTTCTCTGATGGCCAGTGATGATGAGCATCTTTTCATGTGTTTTTTGGCTTCATAAATGTCTTCTTTTGAGAAGTGTCTGTTCATATCCCTTGCCCACTTTTTGATTGGGTTGTTTTTTTCTTGTAAATTTGAGTTCTTTGTAGATTCTGGATATTAGCCCTTTGTCAGATGAGTAGGTTGCAAAAATTGTCTCCCATTTTGTAGGTTGCCTGTTCACTCTGATGGTGGTTTCTTTTGCTGTGCAGAAGCTCTTTAGTTTAATTAGATCCTATTTATCCATTTTGGCTTTTGTTGCCATTGTTTTTGGTATTTTAGTCATGAAGTCTTTGCCTATGCCTATGTCCTGAATGGTATTGCCTAGGTTTTCTTCTATGGTTTTTCTGGTTTTAGGTCTAATATGTAAGTCTTTAATCCATCTTGAGTTAATTTTTGTATAAGGTATAAGGAAGGGGTCTAGTTTCAGTTTTCTTCATATGGCTAGCCAGTTTTCCCAACACCACTTATTAAATGGGGAATCCTTTCCACATTTCTTGTTTTCATCAGATTTGTCAAAGATCAGATGGTTGTAGATGTGTGACATCATTTATGAGGCCTCTTTTCTGCTCCATTGGTCTATATATGTGTTTTGGTACCAGTACCATGCTGTTTTGGTTACCGTGGCCTTGTAGTATAGTTTGAAGTCAGGTAGCATGATGCCTCCAGCTTTGTTCTTTTGCTTAGGATTGTCTTGGCTGTATGGGCTCTTTTTTGGTTCCATATGAAATTTAAAGTAGTTTTTTCTAATTCTGTGAAGAAAGTCAATGGTAGATTGATGGGGATGGCATTGAATATGTAAATTACTTTAGGCAGTATGGCCATTTTCACAACATTGATTCTTCCTATCCATGAGCATGGAATATTTTTCCATTTGTTTGTGTTCCCTCCTACTTCCTTGAGCAGTGGTTTGTAGTTCTCCTTGAAGAGGTCCTTCACATCCCTTGTAAGTTGTATTCCTAGTTATTTTATTCTCTTTGTAGCAATTGTATTGGGTTTTATGATTATTAGGGTTACTAAATCAAGCTGAAGCTGGATATGTTTCAAATTTAATTGATGATGTCCTACTGCCAGACTTCACATTGCAGTTATTTAGATTAAATAATCTTACATATTGAGAGAATGTTTGTGATACAGTTGCTGCAAAGTCAGTTGTTTTGGGAGCCCAAACCTCCAGGTGGGATTTCAAAGCCCATGTAGTGGGCTTTTCCGCTGTCTTTCTATGTGAACATAAGCAAGTTACTTAGAATCCCTGTGCAAAATGGAAACAATCATAGAGTACTCGTAGCCTAGCAACTTCTCGAAATTCTTACTTGACAATGTCTATAGAGTGCTTTCTGCTTGTTAGAGGAAGAGGGACTTTGTAAAAACAAGCCATTACTGGTATCGTTGAGGCAATACCTACTGGAGCAGGGTCATATTGCTCCACATTTGCCACCAGTTCTGTAATTCTTTGAAGAGCTAAACTACCCATGATTGGAAATAATTTTAATAATGTATGTACAGGGGCAACCTCAGTTAAATAACACAGAACTGGAGACTTCAAGCAACGAGCATTTCTCCAAACAGAAGAAAACCCACCTCCTTCACAAGCAACAATAGCAATTAAAACAATACTTATTTAGCACCTACTATGTGCCAAGAACTCTTCTAAATGTGTTACATGCAGTTCCTCAATTATCACAGCAACCCTGTGAAATAGACAATATTCCTATTCCCATTTGATAGATTTTAAAAAAGGCACTTGGAGAGCTTAATTGGCAAAGGCAACTCAGAAATTGCAGTCACAGGATATAAAGGCAGGCCATCAGATTCAGGGCAGAATTTTGACCACTATTCATGTCCAGTCAAAGGCGAAAAAGCATGAGGACTTTAGGAGGAAGAAAATATTTTCCTCTTCACTTTGTGACATCAGCCAAATTTTTCATACAATCCACAGATTTAAGGTTGGATGATACAAATTACAGAGGCAAGGAAAGTAGAGGCCATAGCTGTGGTCCTCGAAGGGTTTGAGTTCCAGGAAGACCTGCTGTAGACATATGAATCCTGGAAAGGTAAACAACATACCTAGTTGTGACCTGTAAGGTAATGACCACACGCTCCTAGAGTTTAGCTAACACTACTCATTTAACACTAAGCATAAAACTGGGATCGGCCACCATGTTAATCTCTGATGCACCAAAAGTTTCACTCAATCTATCATTAACGAGGAAAAGAAGTGATAGCCAAATGCATTCACAAGTTATACCAGGCTGATCTCATTTATTTTTTGAAAGAATTCCTAAACTGATAGAGAGAATGCCACAAAGTTAGAATACCTGAAATTCCGTAAAGGTTTTGGACAAGATACTCAAATGTAGGCTGATAATACCATAGGTAGATGGATTTGGACCTTGTTGTAGGACTAGAGAGGGCTCATTAATGAAACACAAGTTCAATTTAATGGAATGCACCTTGTCTCATGTTGCAGAGATTTCCCCTGTCATCTTCAATGTTTCTATCAGTGATTTGAATGAGGACATTGATATGGTTTGGCTGTGTCCCCACCCAAATCTCATCTTGAATTGTAGCTCCCACAATTCCCATGTGTCACGGGAGGAACCTGGTGGGAGGTAATTGAATCATGGAGGCAGGTCTTTCCTGTGCTGTTCTCATGATAGTGAATGGGTCTTATGACATCTGATGGTTTAGTAAGGGGGAACTTCCCTGCATAAATTCTCTTGTCTGCTGCCACAGGAGGAAGACATGCCTTTTGCTTTCCACCATGATTGTCAGGCCTCCCCAGCCACGTGGAACTGTGAGTCCATTAAACCTCCTCTTTTTCTTTATAAATTACCCAGCCTTAGATATGTCTTTATCAGCAGCATGAAAACGGATTAAGACAGACATAAAAAGCAAATGTATCTGATTTGCAGATTTCAAGAATCTGGGAAATACCTGAAAGCTGAATAGCAGAATCAGAAACCAAAGAGTTTAACAGACTGAAATGAAGAATTCAAATTAACAACATATAACACAAACAAGGCTTGACTCATTCTGTGTGGCACTGGAAAGGAGGCCAGAATTGGCCAGTAGAATTTACTTAAAGGCAAAATTTATTTTAATATGGAAAGTACCTTTCTAACAATACTATTTCCAAATATTTTTAAATAAATATCTTAAGAAGAAAAGTAAAAAACACAAAACCCAGGAATTTTTATATTAGACAATTGGTTGCCTAAATGGTTTTCTCTTTAATAGAGTACTGAATAGCAAATAGTTTTAGAAGAATATATTATGTATTTTTGTATATTCAAGTATGCCATTGCGAAAATAGAGGATATTAGCCTCTCTGTAGTTCAAAGAATTTCTTTGAAGAGTCAGTTCAAATAAAAGAACCAGCTTATGGAATTTTAAGAACTCATGAAGCCAAACCAGGAACATAAGCTACAGCAATTTTGCCACACAATAGCTGTGTGGCCTGTATATGGCTATTTAATCATGGTCCTTTACACAGAGATGTAGCACTGAATGAAGAAGAGAATATGCGGAGGAGCCCAAGAGTCAAAAGGACCTTGCTTTTCTTTTGTTTCAGCTTCACTTAATATACTATGCCTTCTATTGCATATGCAACCCCTAAGTTTTTTAGCTATTTATAGATTAGTTATATCACCAGAAAAAAGACACAGGATAAAACATTTCAGTGACAAAATTCAGCTTTTCTGAGTTCACTTGTTCACTACAGATTTTTATCCTGTGTATTTTTAACTTAAGCCATTTAACTTCTCAAGAGATTTTGTTGTCTTGATGTGTTTTAATTTAAAAGCTGTTAAGAGTTTTTCATTTCTTTGTTTGTAAATTCCACTAATAGTTTTCACATATGTTTTGAATCATCTATATATGGACATTAGAATTTATAAAACATTGTTATGTATAAAATTACTTGAGAGTAGATTCTTGCTAATATATCGTAACAGATTTTTAAAGAGACACTGTAAACAGCTAGGTATATTGAAGCCATAGTTAATGATTACTGTAAATTTTCAAAGATTTAAAAATTCTAAAACTATAGTGTTCTCCAATGAGCAAAATTTAAAAAGTGATTTCAGAGAGTATACTATAATTGAATTTCAGTAAAAATAATTGGTATAATGTCTTCTAACGTCTAATATGGGAACATTTCAATTCAAAATGGTGCAATCAGTTTATATATGACAATGACACATGCACAGACACACACATGGATATGTACACACAAAGAGAACATTGAAAAGACTTATCTAGATTAGAAAAAAACATATAAACAACTCTGGTGGAATCAAAATGTCAAAGAGTGAACAGGCTGAAATCAGAGGTGTGTTAAGCCCAGGATGCTGAAGCAGGTATTGAGGGCTTGGCTCTTTCAGAGTGAAGGAAACTAAAAGTGCTCCATATGAAATAGGAATAGGATTTAGTGAAGGATAAGAATAATGGGAGTTGGAGTCATTGCTTAAATCTGGGGGCTCAGCTCCACCCATCTTCAATTAAAAGGTGTGCTTATTGTGCATCCTTACCCACCGGTGTTATAAAAGCTGATCAGAAGAATACTAAGAACCTTATACTCATGAATGGAATAGTACTAGGTGGTCCTGCAATTTGTTCTGTGGTCATCTCAGGCAGAAGCCTCAAAGCTAAATTACAAGACTTGGTATTTGTTTGGGGGACCAAAGGTCTAGATGAAGACAATTTTAAAATTGATACATGGAAAAGAGGTGGGAACAAAGAAGAGAGAGGAGACAGAGATTAAGAGTGAAGCTGGATTAGGAAAGAGGAAGTTGAAATAGGGCAATGAAGAGAATAACATGGAAAACAGCAATGGAAATATATATATATGAAACAAATGTATATATATATATTCACTATCAAAATGAGTTTGACAAGAAAAACATTAAAATATATTAAGAATTTTGTTGAAGGAAACAGTACAAAATCAGCTTTCAAAATGGAAATTACTTCAGGTGATAATTTTATAGAACACATACAAAACATTTCAATAATTATTTCTAGGATATTCAAAGAAATACATAAAAATGTTTCTTCCAATAGTATAAGATATTATGAAACAGATCAGAAAGCTCAATCAAGTAGGAGTTACAAATCATCAAGCATAAATCTTAGAAGGGAAATATACAGTATTTAAAATTTAAAAAATCAGTAGAGTAAAACCTAAATTGGAAATAGTCAAAAAAAAGTTATTGAAAAATAGCACCAAGAAATTTACCAACACAGAAAAACAAAAATATACAAATATAAAAACCATTTGTCATTTTTTTTTTTGTTTGTTTGTTTGTTTGTTTGGGTTTTTTTTTTTTGAGATGGAGTCTCCCTCTGTTGCCCAGGCTGGAGTGCAGTGGCACCATCTCGGCTCACGGCAAGCTCCACCTCCCAGGATCATGCCATTCTCCTGCCTCAGCCTCCTGAGTAGCTGGGACTACAGGCGCCCGCCATCATGCCTGGCTAATTTTTTGTATTTTTTAGTAGAGACGGGGTTTCACCGTGTTAGCTAGGATGTTCTCGATCTCCTGACCTCGTGATCTGCCCACCTCGGCCTCCCAAAGTGCTGGGATTACAGGCGTGAGCCACCACGCCCAGCCCCAGTGGATTATCTTTAATGTAAATTCCCAGGAACAAGGAATGGAGAAGAAACATATGTAAGAATAATTGCTGAGACTCTTCCAGAAATAACGAATCCTGACCTTCAGAGTACACTCTGAATAGAAAACTAGATACAAATCTAAACATAAACATACATCTTTATATATCTTTCCATATGGCAATAAAATGACTTTGCAGGATATCAAAAATCAAGAATTAACCATAAAGACCATCAGAGAAAAAAATCATATTCCCTACACAGATAGAGGACTAGAGGAAAAGCAGACTTTTTATTAGTTATAATAGAGATGGGATTAGCTATGTTGACTGTTATTTCCCCTTACCGCTCTGAAGATATTATTCTATTTCTGATAGAATAATAGAAATAAAATATACTCTATCTGAAGATTGAATAATATCTTCAGAGTGATGAGGGGAAATGACAGTCAACATAGTAAGTTAGTCAAGAATGAGAATAAAATGATAATATTAAAAGACATAGAAACACTAAAAGGACTAACTCATTCACAGATCTGTACTAAAAGTTCTATTGAAGTATCTACCAGAGGAAAGATGAAAGAGAAGAAATGATGATAAGCACTAAAAGTGATTTAAAATATTGATATATATCTCAAAGCAAACACATAAATAATTATGTTACTGTTAGAAGTATAACATTAAAACTTGGGGGGCGGGGGTTGAGATAGGGTTTTCCTCTGTTGCCCAGACTGGAGTCCAGTGGTGTGAACATGGCCCCTTCCAGCCTCAACCTCCTGAAATCAAGCTATCCTCCTGCCTCAGCCTCCTAAGTAGCTGGGACTACACATGCACACCATCGTGCGTGGCTAATATTTGTATTTTTTGTAGAGGTGCGGTCTCACTATGTTGCCCTGGCTGATCTCAAAATCCTGGGATCAAGCAATCCTCCTGCATTGATCTACCAAAGTGCTGGGATTACAGGCATGAGACATTGCACTTGGCCAAGATTAAAACTCTTAACAGGATTAGGAGGATTGTTTAATAAGTAGACAAAACAAGTTTATTGACCGCAGGATTCAAATACTGAATATTGATTCACTAGGAATATTTATAACTAAAAATTTATATTAAAATGTAAAACTCAAGAAGATTGGGCTTCCAAATAAAAAAAATAAAAAACTATATAACATTTTCTCAATTCAATATAGAGAAAAACAGAAAATAGGAAAATAATGATGATGGTCATCATCATGTCAAGGGGAAAATATAAGAATCATAAGTTACTACTTTGCTCCATCCTAAGTAATTACTTTGGAATACCTGTATAAAATGGATTTTATATCTCATATTACATGTACATATGAATTGTATGTATTACATTAACAGTTTTCTTAGTATTGAAAGATATTTCTAACTCCCATTTCAATGCCCATATTATGGTGTTAATATAGTGCATGAATATATTTTTAATGGTGTATTTAGGATAATCCCATGATTATTCAGAAGATAAAACGATCCACAGTATTTTTCAATGTATTCTTTGTAAGATTTTTTTGTGCCCACATAATATTGATTTTGTAAAAAGGACTTGAAAATTTTACTTGCCTGTCTATGCTGTGAAATATTTGAATAAGAATTAAATATTAACTTAAGGATTCGTTTACTTCATCTGTTAAATTCTTTTTATGAAGGCAGTTGTGTAGTCCTTTGACAGATTCATTTTGTTTATAGTAATTGGTTCGGGTATTTTTCTCTGTATGGGTGGTTATTTTATAAACAGACTGTCCCTCTCTTCTGGTGCCTGTTAGGTATATTTTCTTGGAATAGCATCCTGGACAATGAAGAAGAAAGACATGTGGAGCCTGGGACATTGAGGAACATCACACAGCCATGGCACAGTGTTTACATCCTTGTATTCCCACCAACATGTAGCTGCTGAACTCAATCCTGGCCTAAAATCATGGGTGAGAAATCGGTGTTTATCAAATGTATAGATGGATTAACAAGTGAAATACATACAAATTAAATATTCCATAGATAAGTGAAATGTGTACAGATAAAATATAGCTAAAATATATGGAGAATTTCTACTTCCAGATAGGATTCCTTTATAAATGTGTGCTTGTTTAATGTAACAACTGAAGTAGGAACACACCAAATTCACTAGCACATTTTTGGTTTTGCTCACATTAGCTGTGACCTAATCTGACCTTTAATGATAGTCTAGCATAAGTATGTCATCTTCTCACTAGGTAACACACTTCCCTCAGGTGTGTGTATATGATGAAAACAATAATAGCTGTTCTATGGGATCTCAGCGGCTCCCCTGCTCGGTTCTCTGATCTTTGATGTTTCACACCTTTTTGTTCTACAGTCATGTCATCAATGTTGCTTTATTTTATCAGAGTTCTATAGTTAATTATACATTTATTTACTTACTGTATTTATTTATCCATTCAACAAATAATGTTGAGTTTCTAGGCACTGTTCTAGACATCAAAGATATGGGTAGAACAAGAAGCTGACTGGAGGAAATAATTCAATTTTGCTCAAACACTTGTGCACAGTTCGCTTAAGAATCAGGTATCTGTCACATTATTTCTCAGGGATTTTACTTTATCCAGTACTTCTTTCCAAAGGCCAGGTTCTTACATGACAACTTTAATGTGGGTTTAGGTGCCTGTATTTTTTCAGCTATTGCTTTAATCATGGTGCTGAGGTGAGCACAAGAAATTTCAATATAATTAAGGAATTGAATCAATTGTTAAGGGTGTTATATGTGCAACAGAATCACCTGTGAGTTCTGGGTGATGCTAGACAATGGCCACAGCTATAGTCCTGGGAAAAGACATTTGTTCCCCTCAATTAATAGGGTGATGCAAAAAGTAGAATAAATTAGGATTTTAGCTGCATTGAGAATTCCAGCTTCCAAATGCAATTACTATTATGGCGATTGCTATCTTGTTTTTCCCAGTGTTAATTAAAGTTCCTATTAGATAATTCTGAGGTAAGAATGGCTGTTCCATGGTTTAATTCTTTCCAGTGGTTCTGGAAAAAGTAACTAAGCGAACAATGACCACACTATTCAAGATTAATTAAATAAGTTTCTTGAAAGTGTATGTTATTCATGCTATAACTTTTTTTCTGTAAAATTGCTTAATATTGTAGTTATTATTTTCCATTTCCAGCTATAGAAAAAAGTAATTTAAAAATTAATTATATGTGATTCATCTTTTCTAGCATCCTGCCTGCATAACTACTTCCAGATGGAAACTCACTGTGTAGGGTGTATGCTATCCTAAGGTAAGTCATCTGCAGGGCTGGTATTGGTTTCCAATGCTCAAAGCACATATGAGAAATCCTGAGGTCAATTGCAAATTTTCAAAATGTGGAAGGAGAGACTAGTTGTTTGGAATTCTAGAGTTGGGACTTCTATACAGGCTTTCCTAAAGCCTCTTGCTTATGAAGTTTAAAACCCACTGATATTCATGTTACATATGCCCCAAAATTATCAGCCTTATTGCATGGGTGTCTTTTTTCCTCCAGTATCAGTATAGTCAAAGCAGAGAAAGTAGTACTGGATAGTAGGGCACACATTCCCCAATATTTCCAGCTTGAAATTCGTTGTTTTATTATACATTTGGCTGAAATGCACTCCCTTGGTAAATGAAAAGATGAGAATTTTTGCAAATTTCTATTTTATTTATAATATAACAAGCTTTGACCAAGCAAAAACAGAAAGTTAATTGGCTCCAGTACCCAAGCCATGGAAAGAGGCAGGATGCCTAGATCTAGAAACCAAGTTTGTCAAGAGCTTTTCTTGATTTCTTGTCTCTAATCTGCTTTGAGATCTCCATTGTCTCAAATCAGCTGTACTCCATGGCTATTATAGTCATCTCTGGATTCACAGTCTATCACCTCCTATTCCAGAAAGAAAAGAAGTTTCTCTAACCTGCCGTACATTGAAAACATCTTAGGGAAAGTCTCTGGTAGTCCTAGCCCCAGTCCCCCCAGTCCTATATTACCACTGCAGGGTTCATGGAGGCAGGTTTGTAAGTGTGGGTAGCCAAATTATGGCCTCTGCAGAGGTTAGGTCTGCTGTCTACTCATCATCACATCTGTCACATGTGTTTCTTCTCTGGTAGACTTTGAGTTCCTTATAAGCAAAAACCATGTATTATTCACCTTAATATTCTCGTCTCGCAACCAGGAGCCCAGAGTTGGTGCTTAACATTTATTAAATAAATATTGCTAAACTGTACTCCAGAAGGACAAGTTCTAAATGTTTACCCAGAGTTCTGCCAAAAATGGATATCATTTGAGTCTAAATTTTCTAGACACTGACAAAGAACATCTTAAGTTGAAAAAAATTGAAAAGAAAAACATACCATGAAAGGATCTTGGTGGCAGGGGGCAGGTAAAAATTTTTGGAAGATCTTTGTCCCTGTAAGGCCTTAAGTTATAGAACTCATTATGAAAGAAAAGTCTCCTTTAAAGCTTGAATTTTTTAACACTTTTTGTGGAAAAGAGAAACAAAAAGCCTAGAACAATACCAACTGATTTTCCAGATATTTCAGTAAATTAAGAAAGTATTCCAAGGAGCTTAGAGTAAACATAATGCTTTACCATTGAATGGCCTTCTTATTTTGGAAACACTATTTACACAATCAACCCTGAGATAGGTTAGGAATATCTGTAGCAAATTTTATTATAAACTTGCTCTCAAAATCATCAAGATTGAAACCCAAAGCCACTCATTGGTAAACATCCGGGGACAACAGACTATTAATGGTGAATACTATTCCTGTCTAACAAAGACAATCATGAAATTTACCAATTACAAACCCCTTATTGCTTTCATATTATCACTGCTTCCCACATTAGAAAGAATAATTAAAAATTAGTACACTTCTGTAGTATCTTATACCTTCTAAAGTACTTCCAGATTCCATCTTATATCTTATAAAGTACTTCCATCTTATACCTTCTAAAGTACTTCCAGATTATATCACTTGTTCCTTTCGTCAAGGAGAAGCCTAGTTCTTATTTCTGTTTTATTTGAGATAATATCTTATGGCCACACATTGAGTTAATAGTACAAGGCCAAGGCTCCTGAAACCCTCCAAAATATACATTTCAAGAGCACTTAAAAGGACATTCTGTAGCTGAAACTATATATTAGTCTTAAGCAACTAAGGTGTTCTTAGACTCTTTGACAGTAAGTCATTGTTTTGACAGCAAATCCCATGGCCTGCGTTTAAAAAGAAAAAATTATCTAGGATATTGTCGCTTAAAATGTGGTGAGTATAGTCATCACAAAAAGAGTGAAAATGTTGCCAGATTTAAGTTACAGGACTTGGATTCTTGTTTATACTCTTGGTGTTGGCAGTTGAGTGACTTTGACCAAGTTGCTCAACTTCCCTGAGCTCCATTTTTCTTTATATAGAAATGAAGAAATAATAATATCTATTGCAAAAGTTCTTGTGAAGATTAGATAATACATGTAAAAATGCTATAAAATTATAAATCATTGTTTATAATCATATGACACAACTGCATTTGTTTACTTGACTGAATACTAGACAAAATACCGCATTAGGGCAAAGTTTGTGTCTCTTTTATCTTAATTATTCCCATTAAGGTAGATCATAATAACTGGTATATATACATACATACATACATAGTAAATGCTCAGTGAATGCTTATTTCAAGTTATCATGTAAAATAGAGGAAGTTTTCTAGAGACATGAAAAACTATATTTACCCTATATTTCAAATTTAATCCCTGAGAAGATAGAGAAAAAATCTTGGAGAAGGAAAAGACATGAAAATTAATTTTACAAACATTCTTTTCCAAAGACTTTTCTAGGTCCTTGCAGAATTATCTCAGATAATCATTTGAATATCCTCACCAAATAATTATTGCAACCACTTTTGTAGACAAACAAGGCTCTAAGGGCTAATAAATTTACTAATTTTATTCAGCTGGTATGTGGTTTAAATCAAGATCATATTCTCAACAAAGCCCTTGTTCTTTGGATTCCACTGCCTTTTCCTAACTACACTGGATTGCCTTGGGTCTCTTACTCATTATGAAAGAAAGAGAACCCACTTTTTACTTGGCCAAAAATAAATATTTGTCCCCTCAACCATCTGTCATTATGTCTGCAATCACCACTGTTAGCTGGACATCTTTAGAGTAATGTTTCCCAAATTGTGTTTTCATGAAAAAGTGGTCTCATGGAATGTTGCACAAATAAAGAGTCACATATTATGTCCTTCCACAAAAATTCACAGGGTACTATAACAAAATAAGGGCTCCGTGAAGTCCTAAGCCAAAGAAATCTGTTCAAAATAGCCAAGAGGGTCTTTTGACCACTAAAGCCTTCCCCTCACCACATAGAATGGATTAACATTCAGGGAAATAGGACTATACATTGGGAAATATTGCCTTACAGCCTTCTAGGAGCAAGTATTCTTTAATTAGAGAAAACATGACCATTACATGAGACATAAAACTTGCTTACACTGTGATAGAATTTGCTTTATTGTTCAAGCCTAACTGTATCCTCTTTAGTAGGAAGTAAACCAGAGTGAAATAATAAAACACACAGTGTTTCTCAACATAGAAGGTGCCTGGGAGAAAGGTTCTGGGCCACTTTGAGCTGTGATTCCTTGAAGGAGGAGTTGCTAACAATAAGGGGTACACAGGTTGTCCCTGAGGACAGATATACCTTCTTGATTTTATTTAGGGTGGTTCCTAGGTAATGAAAGGAGATATTTTTTAGCAATAAGAAAGTAACTATGATTCTACGATTTAAACTTTGGGTTATCCTTTAGGCATAATGGAATAAATGGCTTGTTAAATTGTGAGATGCTCATGAATTAATCCCTCATGGAAAAATTGTGCATACAGGCTAAAGCCCATACTGAAACGAGTAGGACACTGGGGCTGGATCGTAAGCTTTCTTATATCTGGACTAACTTCTCCCAAGAAAGGGTGATGG
Source organism: Symphalangus syndactylus (assembly GCF_028878055.3). Lineage (NCBI taxonomy): Eukaryota > Metazoa > Chordata > Mammalia > Primates > Hylobatidae > Symphalangus > Symphalangus syndactylus. The sequence continues at coordinate 85,165,491 of NC_072437.2, forward strand.
GGATTGTGTTTTAATGTCTCGTAAAATGCCTCTTAAGGGAAGGATGTTTATGAGCCACGGAAGAACCTGAAAAAGGTGACACTGAAGAATATGCCACAAATCGGCATTCATTGATTCTGAAATTAGAAATAGTAAAGAGGGAAAACTATTCTCTCCTAACAATGGTCCATCATGGCACCTAGAGTAGGAATTTCTGCCCCACACAATCTGCCCTGCTAGGGAAGAACTACCATTTAGATAATCCTGCCTGAGTCTGAGGAGATAGCACTGTATTAGAAAGCTTAATTTGCGCCATCATATTTCAAATATTCTTCAGTGTAGCTTTCCTGGTAATAAAGCTAGTATTTCCATGGCCAGATACAGGATTCCTGTATTCATCTCTCAATTGGTTATGAACTCGGGTTGGAACTGGGGGTTAAATAGGCATTATAATTATCTCCTAAACTCACTGAAGTACTTTGCTTACATTCCCTGTGATGCTCTTAGGCATGGGAAGTCAGCAGGAAAATACTGCAGAATATCACTTATGGGTCTCACCCCATCTGCCCTGGCAGTCACTTCATTCGCCAGCCCTTAATACTCACTGAAGATGTGAAAGAGCTTTTTCTCTCTCACTCAGCAACTTGTTTTCTTTAACTGATTTTGGCAATCTTATTCTATATTCTGGGAAATTTGACAAGTAAAATAAAGTTGCTCAACTAGAATGACATCTTGGTTCTGCATACTATTTTTAATAAAACTATTGATTTCAGATTCACAGACACCAGAAACACACTAAATATTCAACAACAAACTCAGAATATGTTCGTCTTTTATATAAAGACAAAGACCTGACTTCTATGCTCTACTTCTGATACCTGTATTTAATAGGCACTAAGATATTTGTTGAGTAAATTAAATGAAGGAGTGTTACCAGACCCTGGGTCAGTTATTGGTAAAAATTTACTACAAACTTATGTCACTTGTGTCTAATATATAGATAAGTTAAGATCAGGGCATACAAATTCTACCTAGTTCTCTTTTGTACTGAGGTGATATTCGCAGAAAATGAGGCCAGAAAAATGACATTGCCTATTATGAGATTTGGCCTCAAGTCCCTCTATAGTCTCCTATGGAGAAGACGTACACTATATTTAAACCACAAAGACTATTTCTCCCTAGAAAGAGGCAGGCGTGGGAACTGTGGCTCTAGTTGTGCCCCTTTGATCCTACTTGTTCCAGCTAGGCATGCTAAGGAAATTTGAAGGGGATCAAGGGCAAAAGATGTTATTTTTTCTTCCCAATGGTAACCAATCTGTGAACTATCTTACAGTACCAACCCCATAGGAGGAAAAAAATGAAAAGTTACTGTGATGGTTAATTTTACGTGGCAACTTGACTGGGCCATGAGCTGCCCAGATATTTGGTTAAATATTATCCTGGATTTGTCTGTGAGGGTATTTCTAAAAGAGATTAACGTTTGAATCTGTATACTGAGTGAAACAGATTGCCTTCCCCCAATGTGGGTGGGCCTCATCCAATCCACTGAAGACCTGAATAGAACAAAAAGCTCAGTAAGGAAGAATCCTCTCTCTCTGTCTGACTGTTTTGGGGCTGGGACATCAGTCTTCTGCCTTTGAACTCAAACTCAGACTGGAGCTTACATCCTGAGTTCTCCTGGTTCTCAGGCCTTCAGACTTGGACTGGAACTATACCACTGGCTCTCCTGGGTCTCCAGCTTGCCAGCTGCAGTTCTTGAGACTTTTCAGCCCCATAATCATGTCAGCCAATTCTTTATAGTTAATATCTCTTGATAGATGGATGGATGGATGGATAGACAGATGTTCTATTGGTTCTGTTTCTTCAGAGAATTCTGATTAACACATGGACCAAAGGCCAAATAATCTATATGGAGAAAATGTCTCAACAATGCTAATTTTTTAATCTCTTTAGTCATCACAAGGAAAATACCACTCTCTAACATTGTTAGTTTGTACCCATACTCTTGATTCAGACCAAAATTCCTTATCCCTAATGAAAGGCTGTGATTATTGGCCTAGCAACTGGAATGTGAACTAAAACCTACCAGTCAGGAACAAATGAAGCCATACACAAACTTGGCATTAACTCTATTCTGGACAGAAAGCATTTTCTTCAGATGACTGAGATAACCCAGTTTGCTTAGCATATTTGTCCAGGATAGGGATTTTCATAAGGAGAACTAATTGTCAAATTCCCTGCACTAGATGAATTTCTGACAGGTTTACTTCTTCATGAAAAGAAATATCATTTACTAAAGGAGATGCAAGTCAATATGAATTCTGAAATTGCAGTTGTGATTCTTGGAGGTTGCCAGATAAAACAGAGGACATAGTGAAAATATCTGTCTATACAATGGAAGTTAAAGTGAAAAGTGGGAAACATCATGAAAATAAAAAGTATTTCCTAAATTTAGTTTTGGTCTTATAGGAACATTGCTTCTCTGTATGAATAAAGAGAGAAATAAAAGGGTTAAAAATATAATTAGACTTTAAAACACAGAATTATAAGATCTAAAATAGGAAACATATGAGGCTTGAAAGGAGAGGTAGAAACAGAGAGTAAACAAACAAGTGCCAATTAACTACTTTTGAAGTTTTCATTTTATCTATAGAAAATCCTCAAAGCTGTTTTTGGTTACTGTAGTCTTGTAGTATAGTTTGAAGTCAGGTAGCATAATGCCTCCAGCTTTGTTCTTTTTGCTTAGGATTGTCTTCCCTATGAAATTTAAAATAGTTTTTTCTAATTCTGTGAAGAATGTCAGTGGTAGTTTGATGGGAATAGCATTGAATCTATAAATCACTTTGGGCAGTATGGCCATTTTCACGATATTGATTCTTCCTAACCATGAAGATGGAAAGTTTTTCCATTTGTTTGTGTCCTCTCTTATTTCATGATCAGTGGTTTGTAGTTCTCCTTAAGGAGGTCCTTCACATCTCTTCTTAGCTGTATTCCTAGGTATTTTATTATTTTTGTAGCGATTGTGAATGGGAGTTCATTTATGATTTGGCTCTGGGCTTGTCTATTGTTGGCGTAAAGAAATGCTTGTGATTTTTGCACATTGATTGTGTACCCTGAGACTTTGCTGAAGTTGCTTACAGTTTAAAAAGTTCTGGGGCTGAGATGAAAGGGTTTTCTAAATATAGAATCATGTTGTCTGCAAACAGAGACAATTTGACTTCCTCTCTTCCTATTTGAATACGCTTTATTTCTTTCTCTTGCCTGATTGCCCTGGCCAGAACTTCCAATACTATGTTGAATAGGAGTGGTGAGAGAGAGCATCCTTGTCTTGTACTGGTTTTCAAGGAGAATGCTTCCAGCTTTTGACCATTCAGTATGATATTGGCTTTGGGTTTGTCATAAATACCTATTATTACTTTGAGGTATGTTCCATCAATACTTAGTTTATTGAAAGTTTTTAACATGAAGGGATGTTGAATTTTATCGAAGACCTTTTCTGCATCTATTGAGATAATCATGTGGTTTTTGTCATTGGTTCTGTTTATGTGATGGATTCCATTTACTGATTTGTGTGTGTTGAACCAGCCTTGCATCCCAAAGATGAAGCCAACTTGATCGTGGGGGATAAGTTTTTGGATGTGCTGCTAGATTTGGTTTGCCAGTATTTTATTGAGGATTTTTGCATCGATGTTCATCAGGGATATTGGCCTGAAGTTTCCTTTTTTTATTGTGTCTCTTCCCGGTTTTGGTATAAGGATGATGCTGGCTTCATAAAATGAGTTAGGGAGTCCCTCTGTTTCAGTTGTTTGAAATAGTTTCAGATGGAATGGTACTAGCTCCACTTTGTATTTTTGGTAGAATTCAGCTGTGAATCCATCTAGCCCTGGGTTTTGATTGGTAGGCTATTAATTACCTCCTTAATTTCAGAACTTGTTATTGGTCTATTCATGGATCCAACTTCTTCCTGGTTTAGCCTTGGGAAGGTATGTGTGTCCAGGAATTTATCCATTTCTTCTAGATTTTCTAGTTTATTTGCATAGAGGTGTTTATAGTATTCTCTGATGATAGTTTGTATTTCTGTGGAGTTAGTGGTCATATCCCCTTTATTATTTTTATTGTGTCTAGTTGATTCTTCTCTCTTTTCTTCTTTATTAGTCTAGCTAGTGTTTTATCTATTTTGTTAATTTTTTCAAAAAACCAACTCCTAGATTCATTGATTTTTTGGAGGGTTTTTCATTTCTCTATCTCCTTCAGTTTTTCTCTGATTTTCATTGTTTCTTGTCTTCTGCTAGCATTTGGATTAGTTTGTTCTTGCCTCTCTCGCTCTTTTAACGGTGATGTTAGGGTGTTTATGTGAGACCAAAACAGACATATAGACCAATGGGGCAGAACAGAGACCTCAGGAATAACATCACACATCTACAACCATCTGATTTTCAACAAACCTGACAAAAACAAGCAATGAGGAAATGATCTCCTATACGATAAATGGTGCTGGGAAAACTGGCTAGCCATATGCAGAAAACTGTAACTGGACCCCTTCCTTACACCTTATACAAAAATTAACTCAAGATGGATTAAAGACTTAAATGTAAAACCCAAAACCATAAAAACCCTAGAAGAAAATCTAGGCATTCAGGATATGGGCATGGGCAAAAACTTCATGACTAAAACACCAAAAGCAATGGCAACAACAGCCAAAATTGACAAATGGTTTTTAATTAAACTGAAGAGTTTCTGCACAGCAAAAGAAACTATCATCAAAGTGAATGGGCAACCTAGAGAATGGGAGAAAAATTTTCCATCTACCCATTTAACAAAGGCCTAATATCCAGGATTTAATATCCAGAAAAATTTCTAATATCCAGAAATTTAAACAAATTTACAAGAAAAAAGAAACCACATCAAAAACTGGGCAAAGAATATGAACAGACACTTTTCAAAAGATGACATTTATGCAGCCAACAAACACATAAAAAAAGCTCAACATCACTGATTATCAGCAAAATGCAAATCAAAACCACAATGAGATACCATCTCATGCCAGTTAGAATGATGATTATTAAAAAGGAACAAGATGCTGGCAAGGCTGTGGAGAAATACAAACACTTTTACACTGCTGGTGGGAATGTAAATTAGTTCAACCATTGTGGAAGACAGTATGGCGACTCCTCAAGGATCTAGAACCAGAAATACCACTTGACTCAGCAATCCCATTACTGGGTATAGACCCAAAGGAATATAAATCATTCTACTAAAAAGACATATGTACACGTATGTTTATTGCAGCACTGTTTACAATAGCAAAGGCATGGAACCAACCCAAATGCCCATCAATGATAGACTGGATAAAGAAAATGTAATACATAGACAGCACGGAATACTATGCAGCCATACAAAGGAATGTGACTATCTTCTTTATAGGGACACGAATGAAGCTGGAAGCCATCATCCTTAGCAATCCAGCACAGGAAGAGAAAACCAAATACCACATGTTCTCACTCATAAGAGGGAGTAGAACAATGTGAACACATGGACACAGAGAGGGGAGCATCACACACTAGGGGTGAGAGGAGGGAACTTAGAGGACAGGTTGATGGATGCAGCAAATCACCATGCACATATATACCTATGTAACAAACCTGCATGTTCTGCACACGTAACCCGTTTTTTTTTAGAAGAAATAAATTTTTAAAAAAGAAATTTCTCAAAGTTCCACCCTGTAATCACCTGCTGCAGAAACACTTGGTACTTTTTTTTTTTTTTTTTACATAAATGCAGATTCTCTAGACCCCATCCCAGATCTACTGAATCTGGGTAATATCCAGGAATCCACATTTTAAACAAGCCTTAGGTGGTGTTTATATACCCTAAAATTTGAAAACCCCTGATGCTAATGCATCTTAGTTCCTGTAAGGTGTTCTAGTCCTTTATCCCTTTGCATTGCTACTTTGAACCTAGAGGTACATCTTTGATTAACCGGAACTTTAAAGGTCAATGTTTCTGTAGAGAAAGACTGGAAAACCTTTCCAGTTTACATTTGAAGCAGTGTATTCATTGCTAGAAAAGAAGGAACAAGTCGATTTTACTCCGGAGAAGCAGATCCACCTTCTGAGGTTCCATAATTTTGGATAAGCTTGCAACTGTCTTTGTGAGACCTGGCACCCTCATATTCGGCTTTCATCATCAGCCTTCACATGAGTCCTGGACAAGTTCAACAGGGAACCTGTCCTTGAAAAGCTAATGAGATCTTCCATAAGCAGGTATTACTTTCGCTGATTTAAAATAAATACATAACAGGAAGGACTCCTTTTCAAGCTAAAGGGAAATATGGAAGTGTGCAAAAGGAACTGTGACAGGGTCCAGAGATTTGCCTCTGTCAACAATGTGTTCTGGGACTTCAGGTGGGCACTACATTCTCAGCAATCATTGCTAATTTCTGAAGGTAGTGAGGTTGGACTTCAGAACTTCTATGCTTCCTTCAAACATCAACAAAACGTGTTTGTTTTTCCTGTAATGTTTAAAAATGATTTAATTTACAGCTATTAGTTCTAATAGAAAATTGTTAGTTCCCATATGTGTAAAAGTCTAAAACTAGCACTGAGAATCTGCATTGTGAGGTTTTTAGCCCATATTTGAAATACAGATGTTATGAAGCATTATTATGCCTTAGAGGAAGTTTGGAGTTCTGAACACTTTGATTTGCTAAGATTACACTGCAAAACACATCAGTAAAAAGTATTTGAGGAGTAATTTTATTTCAGTAAAAGAGACTTCATATTAGCTATTTTTATTTATAAAACATCCTAAGGAATATCTATTTCAATATTACTATGTATAGAAATTATTAATAACACCTTGATCTCTTAGTTCTTTCACTAGAAGGAACCTAGATTTTATCTTATTTTTATTTTTATAGATTCATGGAGTACATGTCAGTTTTGTTACATGGATATATTGTATAGTGGTGAAATCTGGGCTTTTAGTGTACCCATCATCCAAATAGTGAACACTGTACCCAATAGGTAATTTTTCAACTCTCTTTCGCCCTCCCTGCTTTTGGAGTCGCTGGCTCCATACATTCCCTTCTGTATGCCCACACGTACCCATTGTCTAGCTCCTAGTTATGTGAGAACATATGGTATTTGATTTCTCTATGGTATTTGATTTCTCTGTTTTTGAGTATTTCGCTTAGGATAATGGCCTCCAGCTCCATCCAGTGTGATACTTGTTTCATACAATGAGTTGGGAAGAAATATCTCCTCCATTTTTTGGAATAATTTCAGTAAGATTGGTACCAGCTCTTCTTTGTATGTCTGTTAAAATTGGGCTATGAATCTGTCTGGTCCTGGGCTTTTGTGAGGACATTTTTTATTACTGATTTAATTTCATTGCTCATTATTGGTCTGTTCAGGATAATCTAGATTTTATATTTCAAACATCTCACAATTTCTTCTACTAACAGCATTTTAGTAACTCAGTGATACCCTATTCTATGATCCATATCTCCTAAATTATCTTTAAACTTTAAGCTTTAAAAGTGATGAAATAATGAAGATACATGGTTTATATCTCAGATACCAACTTCTCTGGAGTACACTCTCCAGTATAAACTGTACTAGAGAATCTGAGAATGGAAAGAATCCTAATCAGATTATCATTTATCCTCTTGCCATAGCTCCACTGAGCCATCATAAAACGTGGGGAACAGCAGGATTCTTAATTGTCCTACGTGACAAGGCTAATGTTTTTGAATTCATTCATTATCCAGAATTTTCCCCCAAAGTCTTGCCCAAGCTCCAAAGAATGCAACTTGAGGCTTAAGTTTCCTTTCATTGTTGGTTGCATAATTCTCTGAGAGGCAATGACAAGAAAGTCCTTCCATCCTGAAAGCTAGGAAACACTGACCTTTAACTTAAAGCCTTTCTTAAGTTTGAAAATATGACGACTGTATGTGCAAAATATTCTAAGTCCTATAGAATGCCAGCCTGATACAAATCTAAATTATGCTTCTTTTAAAAACAAAACTTTAAACTTCAAACTAAGCCTTTTCTTATGTAAAAATTTCTACAGTAGCAAATTGAGGGCCCTGAAAACATTTCTACCAGTAAAACTGATTCCACTCTCTCCCCAGACCTCCTTAACAGAAAGCAGGAGCAATAATCAAGCCCTTTGCAGCTGCATCATTAGCAGTTCATGTCATTATCCAGTAAGTATAGTGTTACCAGAAATCTTCCATCTTAGACTGTGAAGAGTCTTGGGTTTTAATTTGCACCTGTGTATATTTCATTAAAGCAATGAGCCTCAAATTTTACAATGCCAAGGTTCAGATTACACAAGTAAATGGGACTTACTTTGTATAATACATTGTCTACTCAGTAGCCACTCTCTGCTAGCTCTGCCCCCATGTGACCAATGTGCTATAGGACATATGGTCAAAGAGAAAAATGCAAGGGAAACAGACTGGTCATGGTATTACAATTAATGGTCACGTGTTTTGGGTTCTGCATTGAAAGAGAAGTAGCTGTAGTTTAGTGAACTGGTTATTGCATATGATTTCAAAAACCCTAAGTTCAAATTCCTAGTCTGCGACTTAGTGGTGTGTGACTTCGAGATGATCACTCAACTTCCCTGAGATTATTTCTTCATCTATCAAAATCAGGCATGATAACAAAAGAATAGACATATAGATCAATGGGTCAGAATAGAGAGCCCAGAAATAGACTCACACAATACAGTAACACAGTCAACTGATCTTCGACAAAGGTGCAAAGGCAATTCAACGAAGAAAGGATAATCTGTCTTTGTCTTTTCAAGAGGTGGGACTGGAACAATTGGGCATCCACATGCAGAAAAATAAACCTAGACTCAGACCTTATGCCATATGCAAAAATAATTGACTCAAAATGGGTCATATGCCTAAATGTAAAATGCAAAACTAGAAAACTCTAGAAGAAAACACAGGAGAAAATTTAAATGACCCTGGGGTTGGAAATTACTTTTTAGATAAAATATCAGAAGCACCATCCATTTTTTTAAAAATTGGTAAGTTTGACTTTACTAATCAAAGACTTCTTCTTTATGAAAGACATTATTAAGAGAATAAGACAAACCACAGACTGGGAGAAAATATTTGTAAGAAATATATCTGACTTAAAAAAACACTTGTATCCAAAATATAAAATTAGACATAATGAAAATTGTACAATTATACACAAGACTTGATTATTGTTCTTGCTCCTGATTTCTGTAAAGGAAGTTTGTGAAGAGACAGTGGAATCAGTTTTGCTGAGAGAAATGTTTGCAGGGCCCCAGATTTGCTACTATAGATATTTTTAGGGATGAAAAGGTTTAGTTTGAAGTTTAAAGATTTTTTTAAAATAAAGCATAATAATAATTTAGATTCTATCAGTCTGGCATTCTGCAGGACTTAGAATATTTTGCAGATATAGTCATCATTTTTTCAAACTTAAGAAATAGGCTTTAAATTGTCTTGGGTTAATGTTAAATTAAATGAGATATCAATTTTAAAAGTTTCTGACATACAAATAAAATTAGTAACAGTTTCCTTTTTCTTAGTAAGTTTTTTATTTTTTTATTTCAATAGGTTTTTGGGGAGCAGGTGGTGTTTACATGGATAAGTTATTTGGTGGTGATTTTTGAGATTTTGGTGCACACATCATCCGAGCAGTGTACACTGGACCCAATGTGTAGTCTTTTATTCCTCACCATGCCCCAAACTTTCCCCCAAGTCCCCAAAGTTCAACGTATCATTCTTATGCCTTTGCATCCTCATAGCTTAGCTCTCACATATGAGTGAGAACACACAATGTTTGGTTTTTCATTCCTCAGTTATCTCACTTAGAATAAATGGTCACCAATTCCATCCAGGTTTCTGTGAATGCCATTATTTTGTTCCTTTTTATGGCTAAGTAGTATTGCTTAATTTGAGGGCAAATATAATAAGTTATAATGCAGACATATAACTGCATATACATGTCTAAATATAGACATTTGATTTTCTAAGTGCCACATTCACTGGCTCACAAGATACACTTTCTGGTGATGACAGTGGATATTTTCTTATTGCTTCACTCATCTAGCAGTTATTTCTTAAGAAGGAAGAAGCCCAAAAGAATTCCCAGTTTACAACATGTCCAGTTCTGTGTCTTTTGTGTGAAGAATTAATAATGACTCATGCTTTCTGGGAAAGACAGAAAATGACAATCATAAATGCTTATGAAAACGATATTTAAGATTACACAAACACGAAGTATTACTTGGATCTATACCCATTGCAAATCGTTCCAAAACTTGTTACTCATAAAACCCAAATTCTCGCCTGGGCATGGTGGCTCAAGCTTGTAATCCCAGCACTTTGGGAGGCTGAGGAGGGTGGATCACGAGGTCAGGAGATGGAGACCATCCTGGCCAACATGGTGAAACCCCGTCTCTACTAAAATACAAAAAATTAGCCAGGCGTGATGGTGCACACCTGTAGTCCCAGCTACTTGGGAGGCTGAGGCAGGGGAATCGCTTGAACCTGGGAGGCGGAGGTTGCAGTGAGCCAAGATCGTGCCACTGCACTCCAGCCTGGCAACAGAGCAAGACTCTGTCTCAAAACAAACAAACAAATTCTTTGGAGAAACTCAAGATGATGGATAAGAAATTCAACTTATAAAATCACTCAGCAATATCTGGTTACTATTTTTATGAGTAAAGAATCAAATTGTACAATATTTAAATGATATGTTATCTTCATAATATATTTTTCTCATATTTTAATCCCAAAGTAGTAAGTTAGGGGAATATAAGTTAATATCTTATTTTTTGCAGCAAGATGGGCTTCAAAATGTTCTGCTATATTGACTCCTATCAACACGGGCTGATTGACGTACATGAAGGAGCATGATCTACCATGATCCATTCCTTCTCTGAACACCTATCATTGATTCATTTAGAACCAGCACCAGCCTGACTGGACCTTTACTACTAGTCAATATGCCTAAACTTTCTCTCCCCCAATGAAATACAAATTTCAGTAACCGCAAAGACTTTGTCTTACAGTTTGTCAAAATTCTCAGAGCAGGGTCCAGGAGACAGAGCCAAAAAGAGTTACAAAAGAAGTAGAAACTGTGGACTCTGATAGGAAAACTAAAACGGGTATCTGAAACAATACAAAAAGCTGATAGGTATCCTTCTCTTTGGTAATGGAATAATTGTTACATCCTAAAAGCTAACAACCCACATAAATCTGACAATTTTTATTTATATTTTAGAGACAGAGTCTGGCTATGTTGTCCAGGCTGTAGTGCAGTGGATATTCACAAGTGCGATCCCACTACTAATCAGCACGGGAATTTTAACCTGTTCCATGTTCAACCTGGACCAGTTCACCCCTCCTTAGGCAATCTGGTGGTCCTTCACTCATCCTATTGATACCAAACTTAGTGTGGACACTCAATCAGCATAGAGCACTACAGCCCAGAATTCCTGGCCTCAAAGAATCCTCCTACATCAGCCTCCCAAATGTTGTAGCTGGGACTACAGGCACACACCACTGCGCCTGGCCTAACAATTTCTTTAATGGGAATATTTTGCAAAGAGGAGGATTCTTGTTCTACTTTGCAGTTAAAAAAAAAAATAGGAAAACACCCAAAGTAAGGTCACTGGACAGAATATACTTTGTGTCTACTCTGGCTCCATGTATTTAAGTAGATAGCATGTTAAATAAACTTTCTGGAGAGAGCTGGAGTTAAGTCTTAAAGCAAGAAAGGATATGGGGAGGAGGGCAGGTGATAGTGCTGGATGAGCCACGAAACAGGAATTAGCTTTAGCAATAGCACAAAGTGTGCTTAAAAAAAAAACCCCAGTGCTAAAATGTAGAGCCCTTTTGGCATATACAGAGGAAAGAAGATGGAAAGAAAGGAGGAATTGAGTTGATGGAGGGCACTGGTGAGCTTGCTGACAGTATGCTGCATCTCAAGCAACTTACTTAAACTTCCCTCATTTTAAATGCCATTGTGTAAAAGTGATCTCCAATGCCCCTGTCTGCCATGTGTTTTTTCAATCGAGCACCTTTCATAACAAAAGCCTTTAGGATTAGCTGCCTCTTGCATAGGTAGCTGTGAGAAAGAACCTGAAATTACTACCAGCTGAAATTGGAGAAAGAGGGCTTTATGTGGCCTCCTGTGGTATGGGCTAATGCCAAAAGGGGTTCAGACTTATACTAAGGACACATATCTCATAATCCTTTTCCCAAAATTTTCCCCACAGATTGAAAGTCACAGCTTTTATACTTGGGTGGGGAAAAAACAAGTCAGGTCTGAAAGCAGGACAAAAATAAATCTCTCTCTTTAAAACTCTGATTAGCATTCTGCATCTAGATCTTGGGTGATTTTATACTTTTCTTCCACTAATAATTCCTTCCAGTCACGATACTGTCCAGTGGAGATGAAGTTTGAGCAGTTCCATCTTTCCTACCAGATGATTGTGGGAAGTGAATATGCTTTAAATATAATCAGCCTATTATCTAGCTCAAGGAGTAAAGTGTTCTTTTTAATTTGACTATCATCACCCCATAAGAAGCGCATCCTCCATATGCTAAAGTGCGGTAACCTGTGGGCTGCAGCTTTGCTTTTGCACTGCAGATTTTTCAATGTAATTGCATGTAACACTTTATTTATAGTAATGTAAAAGTACTTAAAATCCAATTACATAGCTGGAAATTGCATATCTCTAAACAGATGCAGAATAATTAAAAAGAAATCCAGTGCATATCTATAGAAACTCTTTAGAATTAACAAAATGACTTATTTCAATATCCTCTGAGCAGCTCCTCTGGTAGAATTGCTAGCCTATATTAGGTACATTAGCCTAATACACATTTCATATGGCTTAATGGGGAATTAAAATGTAGTTTCCTTGCATTTGTTTTTCTTTTTTAGTTTATGACCCAGATAATTCCTGTGGTAGTGATATGTTTCCACGAATTTCCTTTGCCCAGAGATGGTTTGAGTGAGTACAGTTCCTTGCTGGGGCCAACCTTGGAGGTGTTTAGTGGTGGACAGAGGGTAAAAGGATTGTGTTTTCAATGTGGATAAGGAAAGTGTGGCTTTATGAGATGATACTTGCTGACTGCATCAAGTTTCCTATATTTCATATCTAAAAAAAATCATAATTGGGAATTCCACCACCCTGGGAAATCCCTGGTCATTATCCACTCATTCTAAGAGCAGATAGGAATACCATGAATAATGGAAATCCATCCAGAGTGCTATTTACACTCTTAATTATTCTCGTATGTATGACCCAAAACAAAAACCAAACACACAAACTGTTTATCAATATAAAAAGTTGATAGGTATATTTGGTTTTGGTAATGGAATGATCGTTACAGCCTAAAAGCTAACGATCCACATAAATCTAACAGTTTTTTAAAAATCAAACTATTTTGCACATAGGAAGATTCTTGTTCTACATTGCAGTTTAAAAAATTACTCTAAGTTGGCTGAGTGCGGTGGCTCATGCCTGTAATCCCAGCACTTGGGGAGGCTGAAGCAGGCAAATCATGAGTTCAGGAGTTCGAGACCAGCCTGGCCAACATGGTGAAACCCTGTGTCTACTAAAAATACAAAAATTAGCCAGGTGTAGTGGTGGGCGCCTGTAATCTCAGCTACTCGGGAGGCTGAGGCAGAAGAATTGCCTGAACCCAGGAGACGGAGGTTGCAGTGAGCCGAGATCGTGCCACTGTACTCCAGCCTGGGTGACAGAGTAAGACTCTGTGTCAGGAAAAAAACAAAACAAAACAAAAATTACTCTCAATTAATCTCAGCTAAAACTCCTGGGCTTCATGAAAAATAATCTCTTCGAAAGTTCGTATTAATAACTTCAATATTGCATTAATGTAATTATCAGTCTTTAATGTATATGGCATAACTGAAAACATTTTCAGTTACAAAAATATATTTATTATTTATACCCAGTATGAAGAAGTTGAACTTGCTGTGGAAACCAGGAATTTATTTGTTATACTCAATTTTCTCTTCATAATAGAAATAATAATCCTAGCATTTTTAAAAACTGCCAACAGTTTCTACATTGTCTAGAAGCTGTTTTTTCTAGATTTACATGTCTTTTTTTTTTTTTTTTTTTTTTTACCATTCTCATGTTTCTCAGCAGTCTCAACAGAAATTCAGAAATGTTGTTCCCAATAGATATGAAGGTGATTCCAGATCACTTTGTCCCCCACCTCTGCCACACCCCTTAGGTCATTTTCCTTGTAGCTTGATGCCCTCTTGCTCTCTCCTCTGCCTCCTTCCTTATCAAAACAGCTCCCAGAAACAGACCTGGTGGGAGTCATTTTCATGAGTATGAATGTCAGTAGCTCTATTATCTTGTTTTCAGGCAAATGAGTTGCAGGTATCAGGAAATGGAAAAAAAAGAGGTGTTTTAAGAAAGTAAAATTTTTATAGTTATAGTAAATCACCCCACAGCTTCACCTTATTAGCCCCAACATAATAATTAGTTTACAAGGGAGAAGAAGGTATGGTCATCTTAAATTTATAAATTAAATAAATCCATGTGGGGCTTCATGGCCTCTATGATTTTGGTTGTTCACCCATGTGTTTGACAGAACACATTTCCCTTTGGGTTTTGTGACTGTAATCCAGCAATTTGTGACTTTTTATTCACCGATTACTAATCTGTGCCTTTTCTGTCACTTTCTTTCTATTCTTCAACTGAGGGACATCTGCTCATACTTTTCTGCAACAGTTACTATGAGACTGAATGAAGGAGGATGAATGCAGAAATGAAAACTTAAGACAAAAGAAACTGTTTTAAAGAAGGGGTCAGGGGGCTCCTTCCTTCTAGGGAGCAAGGGCCTTGAGCTTCCACAGCCCTTCATATTTATTGAGCAGAAAGAGCAGGGAGCAGGAGCTAATGATTGGTCAGCTGCTTGATTGATCACACGCTCACATTATTGCTAACAGGCTTCAGATGTGTCTAATCACAAGAAACACTGCACCTGGGGCACGACTGCCCTCAGCATTCCTCCTGGGTGGCAGAGGCAGTTTGTCAGTTTGCTAACAACCTGCTTTCATGAGAACAGTTTTCTGTTTACTCATATGGCCTCAAGTGGTATACTGAGTTGGTCACGACTCTCATTCTTTCGGCCTCCAACACTTTTCTATTCTCTGTTTCTTCCTTTCTTATTTTGCCAATTGCATTCTTCTGATGCTTTATTTCAAAAAGATGACTATACCCATTGCTCCTGTTGACCAGTATTATCATTACATAAGAGATGATTTGTAAAATGGTGCACTAGCCACGCAGTTTATATGTCACCTGCTCCCTATTCTAGATGAAGAAGTCTAATCACAGGGGGTGAGTGACTTAAGTAAGGTCACATGGCAAGTGGCAGGCGGCCAGCAGCTTTTTCTCTCACCACCCAGGAGCTGTTAATCTGTTTTTCAGTTGGCTGGACCAGCATGCTCCTGGGCAGAAAAGGCATGAGAAGGATGGATGGCCATGCCAAAGCAAAGACCAAGGTTCATGTGGAAGGGAGCCCTCTTCTGTAGCGATGGTCACCTGGGTCAGGCAGAACTCTTATTCTGAACAGTTTGACACTGAAAATTCCATAAGGGGGGTGGGGAGCAAGACGGCTGACTAGAAGCAGCCACAGTCAGAGGCTCCCATCAAAAAGAACCATAATAGCATGTGAATCCTGCACCAACAACCTAGGTATCCAGGTTCTCTCATCAGAACTGACTAGGCAGCTGGCATGATCCACGGAGAGGAAGGAAGAGCAGTGTGGTGCAGCAGCCCACCTGAGAGCCACAGGGAGCAGGGGAACCCCAACACCCCTGCCAAAGGAGGCAATGAGTGAGTGTGCCACCCCTTGGGGAAACCATGCTTTTTCCATGGAACTGTGTGCCCCATGGAGCTGAAGACCCACTTATGAACCCATGCCACTGGGGCCTAGGGTCCCAACTCTGGAGTCAAGCAGATTCTCAACTGCCTCTCAGCTAGAATCTCCTTAAGCCTACCAAGTCTCCAGGGAGAGGGGCAACCAGCACCACAGCTGCAGCTGCCTCCTGTCTGAGCTGTTTGAGCTCCCTGGGGAAGCAGCCAGCACTGAGACTCATAACTGCCTAACACGCTAAGCTTCCTGGGTGGGGGAAGGGCAACATCCACCTGTATAGCTCCAAGCCATACTTTTCCCCTGATGGAGCCAAGGAGGCTGGACGGCTTGGTCCCAAGTGGTGTCCCCCACAGCCCAACACACTGGCTGTGGCAGACTGCAGCCACAGCGCCTTTTCAGGCCTGACTCTGACTCATCCAACCTCACTGATTGGGGCCTCCCTGCAGGAAATTGAACAACTCCAGCCAGAGGCTCAGGGACAGAACCGTGATCTCTCTGGGCCTGAGCGCCTAGAGGGGAGGAATGGCCACAGTCTCTGCACACCAGCAGATTTAGCCTTTCCTGATGGTAGTTCTGAGGAATCCAGGCAGCCCAAATGATTGGGTTTTCCCCCAAGTGAAGAACACCCCCTCCACCAAGGGACAAAGTGCTTCGTTAAATGGGTCCTGTTTCCTGTGCCAACCAACTGGGTGAGACCCTCCAACAGGGATTGTCAGACACCCTATACAGGAGCGATCCTACTGGCATCCGGTTGGTGACCCTCAAGGTCAGAGATCACAGAAGAAGGAGCAGGCACCCATCTTTGCTGTTGTCTAGCCTCCTTGAGTGACATCTCTAGGTGCTAGAAGTGAATCAGATGAATAGGGCCGGATGTGAACCCCCAGCAAACCACAGCAGCCTGACAGAAAAGGGACCTGACCACTGAAAGAAAAACAAACAGAAAGCAACAACAGCATCAACAACAAAAAATGTACACACAAAAACCCCATCCAAGGGTCAGCAGCCTCAAAGATCAAAACTTGACAAACTTATGAAGATGAGAAAGAATCAACAACAACAACAACAACAACAAAAAACACTGAAAATTCAAAAGGCCAGGGGCCTCTTTTCCTCCAAATGATTGAAACACCTCTCCAGCAAGTACACAGAACTGGACAGAGGATGAGATGGACAACGTAACAGAAGTAGGCTTCAGAAGATGGGTA
This sequence comes from Symphalangus syndactylus, assembly GCF_028878055.3. Taxonomy (NCBI): domain Eukaryota; kingdom Metazoa; phylum Chordata; class Mammalia; order Primates; family Hylobatidae; genus Symphalangus; species Symphalangus syndactylus. The sequence goes on from NC_072437.2 coordinate 85,182,600, forward strand.
ATAAACTCTGCTGAGCTAACGGAGCATGTTCTAACCCAATGCAAAGAAGCTAAGAACCTTGAAAAAGGGTTACAGGAGCTAATTAGAATAATCAGTTTAGAGAGGAAGAAAAATGACCTGAAGGAGTCAAAAAACAAAGCATGAGAACTTCATGAAGCATACACAAGTATCAATAGCCAAAACGACCAAGAGGAAGAAAGGATACCAGAGTTTGAAGACCACCTTGCTGAAATAAGGCATGCAGACAAGATTAGAGAAAAAGGAATTAAAAAGAATGAACAAAGTCTCCAAGAAATATGGGACTACATAGAAAGACTGAACCTATGATTGACTGGAGTACCTGAAGCAGATGGGGAGAATGGAAACAAGATGGAAAACACACTCAGGATATTATCCAGGAGAATTTCCCTGATCTAGCAAGACAGGCCAACATGCAAATTCAGGAAATACAGATAACACCACTAGGATACTCCAAGAGAAGATCAACCCCAAGACATGTAATCATCAGATTCTACAAAGTCAAAATGAAGGAAAAATTGTTAAGGGCAGCCAGAGATAAAGGCCAGTTCACCTAATAAAAAGGGAAACCCATTGGACTAACAGTGGACCTTTCAGCAGAAACCCTTCAAGCCAGAAGAGATTGGGGGCCAATATTCAACACCATACAGAAAAGAATTTTTAACCCAGCATTTCATATCCAGCAAAACTAAGCTTCATAAGTGAAGGAGAAATAAAATCCTTTCCAGACAAGCAAATGCTGAGTGATTTCATCACCACAAAGCCTGCCTTGCAGGAGCTCCTGAAGGAAGAACTAAATATGGAAAGGAAAAACCAGTACCAGCCACTGCAAAAACACACCAAAATAGAAAGACCAATGACACTCTGAAGAAACTGCATTAACTAGTGTGTAAAATAACCAGATAGCATCATGACGACAGGTTCAAATTCACACATAACAATTCTAACCTTAAATGTAAACTGGCTAAATGCCCCAATTAAAAGACACAGCCTGGCAAATTGGATAGAGTGAAGACCCATCAGTGTGTTGCAATCAAGAGACTCAACTTACGTGCAAAGACACACATAGGCTCAAAATAAAGGAATAGAGGAAAATTTTCCAAGCAAACAGGAAAGCAAAATAAATGCAAGGGTTTCAGTCTTAGTCTCTGACAAAACAGACTTTAAAACAACAAAGATCAAAAAAGACAATGAAGGGCATTACATAATGGTAAAGGGATAAATTCAACAAGTAGAGCTAACTATTCTAAATATATATGCACTTAATACAGAAGCACCCAGATCCATAAAACAAGTTCTTAGAAATCTAGAAAGAGACAGAAAATTAACAAGGATATTCAGGACTTGAACTCAGCTCTGGATCAAGTGGACCTAATAGACATCTATAGAACTTTCCATCCAAAATCAACAGAATATACATTCTTCTCAGTGCCACATGTCACTTATTCTAAAATCGACCATATAATTGGAAGTAAAACACTCCTCAGCAAATGCAAAAGAACTGAAGTCATAACAAACAGTATCTCAGACCACACTGCAATCAAATTAGAACTCAGGATTAAGAAACTCACTCAAAGTCAAGAGCCAAGATGGCTGAATAGGAACAGCTCCAGTCTACAGCTGCCAGTGTGAGCGATGCAGAAGACGGGTGATTTCTGCATTTCCATCTGAGGTACCGGGTTCATCTCACTAGGGAGTGCCAGACGGTGGGCGCAGGACAGTGGATGCAGTGCACCATGCGCGAGCCAAAGCAGGGCCAGGCAATGCCTCATTAAGGAAGCGCAAGGGGTCAGGGAGTTCCCTTTACTAGTCAAAGAAAGGGGGTGACTGATGGCACCTGGAAAGTCAGGTCACTCCCACCGTAATACTGCACTTTTCCAACGGGCTTAAAAAACGGCACACCAGGAGATTCTATCCCGCACCTGGCTCAGAGGGTCCTAGGCCCACAGAGTCTCGCTGTTTGCTAGCACAGCAGTCTGAGATCAAACTGCAAGGTGGCAGTGAGGCTGGGGGAGGGGTGCCCGCCATTGCCCAGGCTTGCTTAGGTAAACAAAGCAGCTGGGAAGCTCAAACTGGGTGGAACCCACCACAGCTCAAAGAAGCCTGCCTGCCTCTGTAGGCTCCACCTCTGGGGGCAGGGCACAGACAAACAAAAAGACAGCAGTAACCTCTGCAGACTTAAATGTCGCTGTCTGACAGCTTTGAAGAGAATAGTGGCTCTCCCAACACGCAGCTGGAGATCTGAGAATGGGCAGACTGCCTCCTCAAGTGGGTCCCTGACCCCTGACCCCAGAGCAGCCTAACTGGGAGTCACCCCCAAGTAGGGGCAGATGGACACCTCACATGGCAGGGTACTCCTCTAAGACAAAACTTCCAGAGGAACAATCAGACAGCAGCATTCACGGTTCATGAAAATCCGCAGTTGTGCAGCCACCACTGCTGTGACCCAGGCAAACAGCGTCTGGAGTGGACCTCTAGCAAACTCCAACAGACCTGCAGCTGAGGGTCCTGTCTGGTAGAGGGAAAACTAACAAACAGAAAGGACATCCACACCAAAAACTCATCTGTACATCACTATCATCAAAGACCAAAAGTAGATAAAACCACAAAGATGGGGAAAAAAAAGAGCAGAAAAGCTGGAAATTCTAAAAAGCAGAGCACCTCTCCTCCTCCAAAGGAATGTAGCTCCTCACCAGCAACGGAACAAAGCTGGATGGAGAATGACCTTGACGACTTGAGAGAAGAAGGCTTCAGATGATCAAACTACTCTGAGCTACAGGAGGAAATTCAAACCAAAGGCAAAGAAGTTAAAAACTTTGAAAAAAATTTAGACGAATGTATAACTAGAATAACCAATACAGAGAAGTGCTTAAAGGAGCTGATGGAGCTGAAAGCCAAGGCTCAAGAACTACGTGAAGAATGCAGAAGCCCAAGGAGCTGATGCGATCAACTGGAAGAAAGGGTATTGGTGATGGAAGATGAAATTAGTGAAATGAAGTGAGAAGGGAAGTTTAGAGAAAAAAAGAATAAAAAGAAACGAACAAAGCCTCCAAGAAATATGGGACTATGTGAAAACACCAAATCTATGTCTGATTGGTGTACATAAAAGTGACAGGGAGGATGGAACCAAGTTGGAAAACACTCTGCAGGATATTATCCAGGAGAACTTCCCCAATCTAGCAAGGCAGGCCAACATTCAGATTCAGGAAATACAGAGAATGCCACAAAGACACTCCTCGAGAAGAGCAACTCCAAGACACATAATTGTCAGATTCACCAAAGTTGAAATGAAGGAAAAAACGTTAAGGGCAGCCAGAGAGAAAGGTCAGGTTACCCACAAAGGGAAGCCCATGAGACTAACAGCTGATCTCTTGGCAGAAACTCTACAAGCCAGAAGAGAGTGGGGGCCGATATTTGGCATTCTTAAAGAAAAGAATTTTCAACCCAGAATTTCATATACAGCCAAACTAAGCTTCATAAGTGAAGGAGAAATAAAATACTCTACAGACAAGCAAATGCTGAGAGATTTTGTCACCACCAGGCCTGTCCTAAAAGAGCTCCTGAAGGAAGCACTAAACATGGAAAGGAGCAACCGGTACCAGCCACTGCAAAATCATGCCAAATAGTAAAGAACATTGAGGCTAGGAAGAAACTGCATCAACTAACGAGCAAAATAACCAACTAACATCATCATGACAGGATCAAATTCTCAATAAAAATATTAACTTTAAATGTAAATGGGCTAAATGCTCCAATTAAAAGACACAGACTGGAAAATTGGATAAAGAGTCAAGACCCATCAGTGTGCTGTATTCAGGAAACCCATCTCATATACAGAGACACACATAGGCTCAAAATAAAAGGATGGAGGAAGATCTACCAAGCAAATGGAAAACCAAAAAAGGCAGGGATTGCAATCCTAGTCTCTGAAAAAACAGATTTAAATCAATAAAGATCAAAAGAGACAAAGGCGGCCATTACATCATGATAAAGGGATCAATTCAACAAGAAGAGCTAACTATCCTGAATATATATGCACCCAATACAGGAACACCCAGATTCATAAAGCAAGTCCTGAGTGACCTACAAAGAGATTTAGACTCCCACACAATAATAATGGGAGACTTTAACACCCCACTGTCAACATTAGACAGATCAACGAGACAGAAAGTTAACAAGGATACCCAGGAATTGAACTCAGCTCTGCACCAAGCAGACCTAATAGACATCTACAGAACTCTCCACCCCAAATCAACAGAATACACATTTTTTTTCAGCACCACACTACACCTGTTCCAAAATTAACCACATAGTTGGAGGTAAAGCTCTCCTCAGCAAATGTAAAAGAACAGAAATTATAACACACTGTCTCTCAGACCACAGTGCAATCAAACTAGAATTCAGGATTAAGAAACTCACTTAAAACCGCTCAACTACATAGGAACTGGACAACCTGCTCCTGAATGACTACTGGGTACATAATGAAATGAAGGCAGAAATAAAGATGTTCTTTGAAACCAATGAGAACAAAGACACAACATACCAGAATCTCTGGGACATGTTCAAAGCAGTGTGTAGAGGGAAATTTATAGCACTAAATGCCCACAAGAGAAAGCAGGAAAGATCCAAAATTGACACCCTAACATCACAATTAAAAGAGCTAGAAAAGCAAGAGCAAACACATTCAAAAGCTAGCAGAAGGCAAGAAATAACTAAAATCAGAGCAGAACAGAAAGAAATAGAGACACAGAAAACCCTTCAAAAAATTAATGAATCCAGGAGCTGGTTTTTTGAAAAGATCAACAAAATTGATAGACCACTAGCAAGACTAATAAAGAAGAAAAGAGAGAAGAATCAAATAGATGCAATAAAAAATGATAAAGGGGATATCACCACCAATCCCACAGAAATACAAACTACCATCAGACAATACTACAAACACCTCTACGCAAATAAACTAGAAAATCTAGAAGAAATGGATAAATTCCTCGACAAATACACCCTCCCAAGACTAAACCAGGAAGAAGTTGAGTCTCTGAACAGACCAATAATAGGCTCTGAAATTGTGGCAATGATCAATAGCTTACCAACCAAAAAGAGTCCAGGACCAGATGGATTCACAGCCAAATTCTACCAGAGGTACATGGAAGAACTGGTACCATTCCTTCTGAAGCTATTCCAATCAATAGAAAAAGAGGGAATCCTCCCTATCTCCTTTTATGAGGCAAGCATCATCCTGATACCAAAGCCTGGCAGAGACACAACCAAAAAGGAGAATTTTAGACCAATATCCTTGATGAACATTGATGCAAAAATCCTCAATAAAATACTGGCAAACTGAATCCAGCAGCACATCAAAAAGCTTATACACCATGATCAAGTGGGCTTCATCCCTGGGATGCAAGGCTGGTTCAACATATGAAAATCAATAAATGTAATCCAGCATATAAACAGAACCAATGACAAAAACCAAATGATTATCTCAATAGATGCAGAAAAGGCCTTTGACAAAATTCAACAACCTTCATGCTAAAAACTCTCAATAAATTAGATATTGATAGGACGTATCTCAAAATAATAAGAGCTATCTATGACAAACCCACAGCCAATATCATACTGAATAGGCAAAAACTGGAAGCATTCCCTTTGAAAACTGGCACAAGACAGGGATGCCCTCTCTCACCACTCCTATTCAACATAGTGTTGGAAGTTCTGGCAAGGGCAATTAGGCAGGAGAAGGAAATAAAGGGTATTCAATTAGGAAAAGAGGAAGTCAAATTGTCCCTATTTGCAGATGACATGATTGTATATCTAGAAAACCCCATTGTCTCAGCCCAAAATCTCCTTAAGCTGATTAGCAACTTCAGCAAAGTCTCAGGATACAAAATCAATGTACAAAAATCACAAGCATTCTTGTACACCAATAACACACAAACAGAGAGGCAAATCATGAGTGAACTCCCATTCACAATTGCTTCAAAGAGAATAAAATACCTAGGAATCCAACTTACAAGGGATGTGAAGGACCTCTTCAAGGACAACTACAAACCACTGCTCAATGAAATAAAAGAGGATACAAACAAATGGAAGAACATTCCATGCTGTGGGTTGGAAGAATCAATATCATGAAAATGGCCATACTGCCCAAGGTAATTGATAGATTCAATGCCATCCCCATCAAGCTACCAATGACTTTCTTCACAGAATTGGAAAAAACTACTTTAAAGTTCATATGGAACCAAAAAAGAGCCCGCATCACCAAGTCAATCCTAAGCCAAAAGAACAAAGCTGGAGGCATCACGCTACCTGACTTCAAACTATACTACAAGGCTACAGTAACCAAAACAGCATGGTACTGGTACCAAAACAGAGATATAGATCAATGGAACAGAACAGAGCCCTCAGAAATAACACCGCATATCTACAACTATCTGATCTTTGACAAACCTGACAAAAACAAGCAATGGGGAAAGGATTCCCTATTTAATTAATGGTGCTGGGAAAACTGGCTAGCCATATGTAGAAAACTGAAACTGGATCCCTTCCTTACACCTTATACAAAAATTAATTCAACATGGATTAAAGACTTACATGTTAGACCTAAAACCATAAAAACCCTAGAAGAAAACCTAGGCATTACCACTCAGGACATAGGCATGGGCAAGGACTTCATGTCTAAAACACCAAAAGCAATGGCAACAAAAGCCAAAATTGACAAATGGGATCTAATTAAACTAAAGAGCTTCTGCACAGCAGAAGAAACTACCATCAGAGTGAACAGGCAACCTACAGAATGGGAGAAAATTTTTGCAACCTACTCATCTGACAAAGGGCTAATATCCAGAATCTACAATGAACTCAAACAAATTTACAAGAAAAAAACAAACAATCCCATCAAAAAGTGGGCAAAGGACATGAACAGACACTTCTCAAAAGAAGACATTTATGCAGCCAAAAGACACATGAAAAAATGCTCATCATCCCTGGCCATCAGAGAAATGCACATCAAAACCACAATGAGATACCATCTCACACCAGTTAGAATGGCCATCATTAAAAAGTCAGGAAACAACAGGTGCTGGAGAGGATGTGGCGAAATAGGAACACTTTTACACTGTTGGTGGGACTGTAAACTAGTTCAACCATTGTGGAAGTCAGTGTGGCGATTCCTCAGGGATCTAGAACTAGAAATACCATTTGACCCAGCCATCCCATTACTGGGTATAACCCAAAGGACTATAAATCATGCTGCTATAAAGACACATGAACACATATGTTTATTGCGGCACTATTCACAATAGCAAAGACTTGGAACCAACCCAAATGTCCAACAACGATAGACTGGATTAAGAAAATGTGGCACATATACACCATGGAATACTATGCAGCCATAAAAAATGATGAGTTCATGTCCTTTGTAGGGACATGGATGAAACTGGAAATCATCATTCTCAGTAAACTATTGCAAGGACAAAAAACCAAACACCACATGTTCTCACTCATAGGTGGGAATTGAACAATGAGAACACATGGACACAGGAAGGGGAACATCACACTCCGGGGACTGTTGTGGGGTGGGGGGAAGGGGGAGGGATAGCATTAGGAGATATACCTAATGCTAAATGACAAGTTAATGGGTGCAGCACACCAACATGGCACATGTATACATACGTAAAAAACCTGCACATTGTGCACATGTACCCTAAAACTTAAAGTATAATAATAATAAAATAAAAATAAAAAAAGAGAAAGTCACTCAAAACCACACAATTACATAGAAATTGAATGACCTACTTCTGAATCACCCCTGGGTAAATAATGAAATTAAGGAAGAAATCAAGAATTTCTCTGAAACCAATGAGAACAAAGAGACAACGTACCAGAATCTGTGGGACACAGCTAAAACAGTGTGAAGACAGAAATTTATAGCACTAAATGCCCACATCAAAAAGCTAGAAAGATTTCAAATCAACACCTTAACATCAGAATTAAAAGAGCTAGAAAAGCAAGAGCAAACTAATCCAAAAGCTAGCAGAAAACAAGAAATAATTAAGATCAGAGAAGAATTGAAACAGAGACATGAAAAACTCTCCAAAAAAATCAATGAATCCAGGAGCTGGTTTTTTGGAAAAAAAAACTAAAAAACCACCACTGACCCCATAGAAATAAAAACTACCATCAGAGAATACTATAAACACTTCTACACAAATAAACTAGAAAATCTAGAAGAAATGGACAAGTTGTTGGACACATACACCCTCCCAAGACTAAACCAGGAAGAAGTCAAATCCCTGAATAGACCAATAACAAGTTCTGAAACTGAGGCAGTAATTAATAGCCTACCAGTTCAAAAAAAAGCCCAAGACTAGATGGAATCACAGCTGAATTCTACCAAAAATACAAAGAGCAGCTGTCATCATGCCTTTTGAAACTATTCCAAACAATTGAAATGGAGAGACTCCTCCCTAACTCATTTTATGAAGCCAGCATCATCCTGATATCAAAACCGGGAAGAGACACAACAGAAAAGAAAACTTCAGGCCAATATCCCTGATGAACAGTCATGCAATAATCCTCAATACTGGCAAACCAAATCCAGCAACACATCAAAAAACTGGTCCACCATGATCTAGTCAGCTTCATCCCTGAGATGCAAGGTTGGTTCAACATATGCAAATCAATAAATGTAATCCATCACATAAACAGAACCAAAGACAAAACCACATGATTATCACAATATATGCAGAAACGGCCTGTGATAAAATTCAACATCCCTTCATGTTAAAATCTCTCAGTAAACTAGGTATTGATGGAACATACCTCAAAATAATAAGAGCCATTTGTGACAAACCCACACCCAATGTCATATTGAATGGTCAAAAGATGGAAGCATTCCCTTTGAAAAGTGGTACAGACAAGGATGCCTCTCTCACTACTCCTATTCAACATAGTATTGGAAGTTCTGATCAGGGCAATCAGGAAAGAGAAATAAATAAAGGAGGGTATTCAAATAGGCAGAGAGGAAGTCAAATTGTCTCTGTTTGCAGACAACATGATTGTCTATTTAGAAAACCCCATTGTCTCAGCCCCAAAACTCATTAAGCTGTTAAGCAACTTCAGCAAAGTCTCGGGATACAAAATCAATGTTCAAAAATCACAGGCATTACTTTACAATCAACAAACAAAAAGTCAAATCATGAATGAACTCCCATCCACAATCCCTACAAAAGGAATAAAATACCTAGGAATACAGCCAACAAGGGATGTGAAGAAACTCTTCAAGGAGAACTACAAAGCACTGCTCAATGAAATAAGAGAGGACACAAACAAATGGAAAAACGTTCCATCCTCATGCTTAGGAAGAATCAGTAAAATGAAAACGGCCATACTGCCCAAAGTAATTTATAGATTTAATGCTATTTCCATCAAATTACCACTGACATTCTTCACAGAATTAGAAAAAACTACTTTAAATTTCATATGGAATCAAAGAAGACCCCATATAGCCAAGGCAATCCTAAGCAAAAAGAACAAAGCCAGAGATATCACACTACCTGACTTCAAACTATACTGCAAGGCTACAGTAATCAAAACAGCATGGTACTGGTATGAAAATAGACATATAGACCAATGGAACAGAACAGAGACTTCAGAAATAACACCACATATCTACAACCATCTGGTCTTCTACAAACCTGTCAAAAACAAGCAATGGAGAAAGGATCTCCTATTCAATAAATGGTGCTGGGAAAACTGGCTAGCCATATGCAGAAAACTGAAACTGGACCCCTTCCTTACACCTTACACAAAAATTAACTCATGATGGATTAAAGACTTAAATGTAAGACCCAAAACCATAAAAACCCTAGACAAAAATCTAGGCAATACCATTCAGGACATAGGCATGGGAAAAGACCTTATGACTAAAACACCAAAAGCAATTTCAACAAAAGCCAAAACTGACAAATAGGATCTAATTAAACTAAAGAGCTTCTGCACAGCAAAAGAAACTATCATCAGAATGAACAGGCAACCTAGAGAATGGGGGAAAATTTTTGCAATCTATCCATCTGACAAAGGTCTAAAATCCAGAATTTACAAGGTAGTTAAATTTACAAGAAAAAAACAAACCCATCAAAAAGTGGGCAAAGGATATGAACAGACACTTCTCAAAAGAAGACATTAATGTGACTAGCAAACATATGAAAAAAAGCTCAACATCACTGATCATTAAAGAAATGCAAATCAAAGCCACAATGAGATACCATCTCATGGCAGTCAGAATGGTGATTATTAAAAAGTCAAGTAACAACATATTCTGGTGAGGCTGTGCAGAAATATGAACACTTTTACACTGCTGGTGGGAATGTAAATTAGTTCAACCATTGTGGAAGACAGTATGGTGATTTCTCTAGGCTCTAGAACCAGAAATACCATTTGATCCAGCGATCCCATTACTGGGCATATACCCAAAGGATTATAAATCATCTGCTATAAAGACACATGCACACATATATTTATTGCAGGACTGTTCACAATAGCAAAGATTTGGAAGCAACCCAAATGCCCATCAATGATAGACTGGATAAAGAAAATGCAGTACATAGACAGCATGGAATACTATGCAGCCATGTAAAGGAATGATATCATGTCCTTTTCAGGGATATGGATGAAGCTGGAAGCCATCATTCTCAGCAAACTAACACAGGAACAGAAAACCAAACACTGCATGTTCTCACTCATAAGTGGGAGTAGAACAACAAGAACACATGGACACAGGGAGGGGAACACACACCAGGGCCTGTTAGGGGGTGGAGGGTGCGGGGAGGGAACTTAGAGGACAGGTCAATAGGTGCAGCAAACCACCATGGCACACATATACCTATGTAACAAATCTGCACATTCCGTACATGTACTCCAGAGCTTAAAGTTGAAAGAAAAGAAAAGAAAATTCCCCAAGGACAGAGTCAGAAGAAATTGTTCATCTGGTCTTAGTCATTTTCCAAGCATTTACCAGGTGTCTACTATTGCTGGGCACCCTTAACTGTAGGGCTAGGGAAAGAATTTGTGATACAGAGATGAATATGAGATCACCACTGTCACTGAGGAGCTCACTGCATGGCAGGACAAACAGAGTAGTGCAGGCCATGGCATTAGAATGCCACAGTGCTGAGATGCAGAGAGGGGAAACGGATTAACTCCTTTGTCTAAGGGATTTTCAACACTTTCACGGAAGAGGTGAGATTTAGTCTGAGTAGTGAAAGATTAGAACAGTTGACCAAAAAGAAAAGTGTCGAAAAAAATATTCTATGCAGAGAGAACGGCATGCATCAATACTCCATGTATGAAAAGGCACAATGCTTTTTGGAAACCATCAAAGGTGTGGCTTGTAGGTTGAAGAGTTGGGAGATTGCTGGGTGATAAGCCTGGAAAGAAAGGTTGGGGAAAATTTTTAAAGTGAGTGGCACAATAATGAGTTTTATTTTCACCTTCTAGGTTATAGCAGTTTTTATTCAAGGAAACAGAATTGCCTAATCTGCATTTTATGATCTAAAGACAGGGTATAAGATGTGTAGGAGAGAGATCAATCCTAAGGTAGGGAGACAAGTTAGAGAACTAGTGCTAAAGGTCAGGCAGAACTGCCAAAAACCTTAACTAGGGCAGTAGCCATGGAAATGGAGGGAAAGAGAAAGATAATAATGGCAAATTCAAGAGAAAAATATTATCTTAATTAAATCCTATGCTGTCTACTATCTAGTCTTTGGCACGTTCTCTATAAGGAAGATGTTGAAATCAATAAGAGTAAAAATCAGGTAGTAGAAGCTGGAATCAGAGGTCCTGCAAGTCCAAAACCTTGGCCTCCCTGCTGACAGTATAAATGGTTTGAATTCTGCCTTTGTCCTCTGAGCCCAGGAAGGGAGGATGACAGACTAGTGACAGTAGAAAGAGAACATGCTTGCGCTAGGAGAACTTTTACATCTAAGTCCAGGTGAATAAAGGCTGGAACAGTCTATCACACAATATCGTGGACTGTCTCCCTAGAGGCCTTTCAAAATGATTTCTTAGAAGGTTTAGGCTGGATTCCGTGAAGCCAAGGCACATCTGGCATAATGTGCCCAAATCATTCTAAGCTCCAAATGGAAATAATGTGCTACCCCAGGCTGTGCCAGTCAGAGCCCATAAAATCTCCATGCTTGTTAATTTCTCTGAGTGTGCATATTGCACTAAGAGTGGCTCATCCAATAAGACCAGAGGAAAAATCAGCAAGGGAATGGACATGAGTGAGAGCAAAAGCACTGGAACTCTGAACTGAGGGACAGTGCCAGGAAGTTAACTTGGAAAATGATGGAGGAACTGAGTGTTGGAATCAAGCAGAGGAAACACTTGCTGATATTCAGCGATGAAACTCAACCTTTTGTTTCACCTGTCCTTTTTCAACTTGCAAACATTTTCCAATACTTTCTTCCCAGATGAGAATTTAAGAAAGAAAAAGAAAAAAAAAAAGGTTCCTTATTGTTCTCCTTTTCAAAGCCCCCATTTATGACCATAGACTGCCAGCATTCCTAAAAATCTAAGTCTTTTCTCTCCAGAAAAATCATCTGGATACAGGACTGCACCTGGAATGGGGAGCTAGAACAGGCAGAGGAGTGGGGCACATGTACCTTCTTCAGAGGGGAAAGGAGGCAGGGGTTTACTTCAAAGATGGAGAGATGGTTTAGCCTGTCTTCCCTACCACAGCCAAACAGCTGTACTGACCCTGACCCCATCTCTTCCCAAAATGAGCCACAGAATCAAAGAGAGTATGTTGGCGTCAGGATCTCGAGGGGAGAGAGTCTTGAGCCTGTAACAATAGAAAAATAGACAGTCATCCTCACACTCTCTTTCCAAAATTAGAACCTTCTCTGTCTTCTGTAACGTATCGTGATCAAAAATGTATATTCCTATCCTGTCTGGCAGCTCTTCTACTCAGAAACCCCATTCTAGGTAAGCGGAGATCTTTCTGGTTCCTGTTATCTTGGAAATATAATTCCCAACCCTTGTCCTCCTCCTACTCCACACTTTGTCATAGCTCGGGATGTCATCAGAAACATCTTTGAAAGTAGTAAGCAAATGGGAGTTCAACCTGCTCATGTGTGCAGATGCTGGTGCATCTGGTTTACCCAGCTGGTGACGCTGTGGTCTTCTACTGTCCAACAGTGGTATCCACAGTACATCAGCCTCAATTTCTTTTTAGGACTGTGATGCTCCGAGTTGTGGTTCAGGAACACCTCCCCTAGGAATCTAAACTACTATACCCCGAAGTTTCATCTTTGTATGCAATTAGTTGCTAAGTACACTGAATAGAATGCTACTTCTAGATTTGGGAGGCTCCCACTGTCCACAAGGGTCACTGCTACAAGTCTGAATTGTAAGGGACTTATGCACAAGGCCTTTCCTGAGTCTTCACTCTCTGTGCCATTGCTTTATCCCAACATCGACACATTTGTAAAAACAGGGTAGCCTCAGCAGGAAAAGAAAGAGCTCAGAGTTTTGTGGAAGAAGAAAAAGAATTGGGGGTACAGGGCTGTTGTTAAGTTTATAACTCCTCAGTGATGTCTTTCATTCTACAGGTCTAGCTCCATTCCTCTCTCCTTGCTGCCCTCTCAGCTCAGTGCACATCCCTTTGTCCCTATACCAATGTGGAGTCTTTGGAAACTGCCCTGACTTAAGATACTCTAGAGTCGGCTTCAGTTATTGTAAGTGAAGCGTGACAATTCCTTAATTGAGAAGAAAGCAAGCCAGTCCACTGGTAATCACCTTAAATCTCTTCCAAGGAAAATAACCAAGAAGGTCTTAATGTTCCCTTCTACTTGATTAAACTTTAGACAGGTTTCTTCCAGACTGTATATCGTTGACCTCCCTTTTCTTAGAGCATTTACTTACAGGGTGCCAGGGTGGGGGGCGGGGACTTGTAACAAGTTTTTTATCTGCCCCTTTGGAATGTAAATCATCTGTCAGCATCTTACCAGTTTTACATCCCAGGAATGTCTCTCAAGGGTAAGGGAGCCATCTCTTTGATAAGTAACCATTAAGGAAAATAATGCCCCTATTCCCAACCCCTGTGGGAAGGTAGGAACCTAACCTTGACAAACACCAATTGGCAAAATCTCACTGACCAACCTTCCTCCAACATTCTCCAAGATTTTTTCACTAGTTCATCTTGGTACACTTATGCCCCCCTTAATAATGGGAAGTGTGTCATTAGGCAACTTCAAACATCATAACATGCACTTACACAAACCTAGATAGCATAGCCTACTACACAGCTAGGCTACAAACCCATACAGCATGTCACTTTACCGAATACTGGAGGCAATTATGACACAATGGTATTTGCACATCTAAACAAATCTAAATATAGAAAATGTTCAGTAAAAAGGATGTGGAGAAATAGGAACACTTTTACACTGTTGGTGGGACTGTAAACCAGTTAAACCATTGTGGAAGTCAGTGTGGCAATTCCTCAGGGATCTAGAACTAGAAATACCACTTGACCCAGCCATCTCATTACTGGGTATATACCCAAAGGATTATAAATCATGCTGCTATAAAGACACATGCACATGTATGTTTATAGCGGCACTATTCACAATAGCAAAGACTTGGAACCAACCCAAATGTCCAACAACAATAGACTGGATTAAGAAAATGTGGCACATATACACCATGGAATACTATGCAGCCATAAAAAATGAGGAATCCATGTCCTTTGTAGGGACATGGATGAAACTGGAAATCATCATTCTCAGTAAACTATCGCAAGGACAAAAAACCAAACACCGCATGTTCTCACTCATAGGTGGGAACTGAATGATGAGAACACATGGACACAGGAAGGGGAACATCACACACTGGGGCCTGTTGTGGGGTGGGGGTAGGGGGGAGGGATAGCATTAGGAGATATACCTAATTCTAAATGACGAGTTAATGGGTGCAGCACACCAACATGGCACATGGATACATATGTAACAAACCTGCATGTTGTGCACATGTACCCTAAAACTTAAAGTATAACAATAAAAATATATATATATGACAAAATCTTATGGGACCACTGTCGTATATGCAGTCTGTCATTGATCAAAATGTCATTATACAGCACATGACTATACTTAAAACCACTCTTGCCTTTTGTTTCAGGGAGAGTTGAGTTCAGTCTCTCTCCTCCATTGGAGTAGTCTTCACCCCTATTCCAATAATCTGTGTTTTGTTTTGTTTTTGAGATGGAGTTTCGCTCTGTCACCCAGGCTAGAGTACAGTGATGCAATCTCAGCTCACTGCAAACTCTGCCTTCCAGGTTCAAGCGATTCTCCTACCTCAGCCTCCCAAGTAGCTGGAATTACAGACATGTGCCACCACACCCAGCTAATTTTTGTATTTTTAGTAGAGAGGGGTTTCACCATGTTGGCCAGGCTGCTCTTGAACTCCTGACCTCTGGCATGAGCCACCACACTGGGCCACCATAATCTTAAATAATTTTTTCCTTCCCTGCTTAACTGAAATTTTTCTCCAACAGAACCCAGAATTCCAAACTTGGATATCTGTTTCAACTTAATTCTCTGTATTGTCAATTCAAAAAGAGTAATTGTTGGATACACATCATTATTGATTTGTCAAAACCTGTAGAATATACAATACTAAGAGTGAACCTTAAGGCAAACCATGGACTTTGAGTGATAATAACATGTCAGTGTAAGTTCTTCAATCATAACAAATGTACCCCTCTGGGACAGGATGTTGATAATGGGAGAAGGCTGTAAGTATGTGTGGGTGGGAGTTATGTGAGAACTCTATGTACTTTCTGCTTAATTTTCCTGTGACTCTAACCAAAAAAATAAAGTCTAATATTTTTAAACATTTCATTGTGCCATTTAAACTTGTGTGACATTTTTAAATTTTTATGTCCTCCTATCTGATTCTTATATTACCTTCAATAGATGCCTTGTGTGCCTTTAGAGAGAGAGATTGGAGCAGAATTCCTTAAACCTCTCAATGAGAATCCAAAACTGGAATCCAGTGGATCTGTCTCTGAATATTGTGACTAGAAAAAAAACTGCATTTAAAACAGAAAGCTGGTAGAAAGTGAGACATTAAGTTTCACAAGCTCTGACGGTGGGCTGGGGAAACTTTCTAAGAAACAAGACTGTGTCCTGGTTCCTTACAGCGTGAAGCAGAGAGGATTGACATTCATTTCAATCAATATATGTTGTAATATATGAAAATATCTTAGACATGAGAGTAAACATTTACAGGTTTGCCTTAAATATGTGACCACTATTCCAATGACCTTTCTGTTGTTTGTTTGTGTTTTAGATGGAGTTTTGCTCTGTCACCCCAGCTGGAGTGCAGTGATGCAATCTCAGCTCACTGCAACCTCTGCCTCTCAGGTTCAAAGCGATTCTTTTTTAAATGACTGTTGTTTTAACTAAGATTTTAAAAAGGTATACTATGTAGCAATGTTTA
Source organism: Symphalangus syndactylus (assembly GCF_028878055.3). Classification (NCBI taxonomy): domain Eukaryota; kingdom Metazoa; phylum Chordata; class Mammalia; order Primates; family Hylobatidae; genus Symphalangus; species Symphalangus syndactylus. The sequence continues at coordinate 85,199,121 of NC_072437.2, forward strand.
ATTTCTCATCATAGGACCTATCTTCCTTTACCTTCTGATTTGATTGCATTTATTTTTCTACTCCAACTTTCAGTGCATCAGGGTTTAGTTTTCCTGAATTAACTACTATGAAATTGATGGCTCTCTCTCACTGGTCTGCATACGGCTACCTAAGTCCAGGTAGAATAAGACTGGTCACTCCTTAGTAAGCTCCTTTGCTCCATAGCAGACCCCTATTACCCTTCTGTAGAATAGAGAATCCCACATGCAGTTTCCTTTTTTATTTACATAGCTCGTGTGCCGTTTTAAAATTTTTGTCCTCCTATCTGATTTGCCACTGCAAATTGCACACTGCTAAATGTTTCCTAAGGAAAAGGAGGTTATGCAACAGAAAATTGGATCCCTACAAGTTATTAAATCCTTAGTGGTCACTTTGCTTTCATCATTTCACCTTTAAATAAAGGCTGTAACATTTACAATCCATGATGTGACTTGCACGCATAACAACACTGCCTGGCTATTTACAGTACCAAATTGCCTTGAGAGATGGGGGTGAAATTCCCTCTTGCATTAAAATGCTCAAAAGCAATCAGCTGTGCTGCCTATTGTATAATCCAAGTAAGATCATAAAGGAAAATAAGAATTATGTTCAAATTGTATCAAATTGTGTCCTACATAGAAGGATGACTGTGTTCACGTAAACAAAAATATTTTGTAGATGAATTACTTGATTTCTAGACTTTATCTTAAAATTCATAGATTGCATTTGATTAAAAAGGCAGGGGGAGTATTGAAAATTTTCTAAAATTCATAATGGCTCTCTAAAGAGAAGTTATGATTCAGATGAATTTTAATTTCTTTCAGGCTAATCGCAAAAGTTCAGTTAATTAGCACCAAAATAGCTTTTTTCACTCTCATAGTAAATATACGAAAATTTTACCTTGTATGGCATTTTTAACAGCATACATTTTTATTTGCAAACTCAAGATCCACAGAGGCAATCCTGTTAAACTCATTTTGACCATAGAAATTAATCCATTCTACAGTATTGCTCATAGTATTTAAAGGGCAGGGAGACCAAACACTGCCTGTCAAAATCCTGTACATGCCTGATGCTAAGCTGTCATCTGTGTCCTCAAGCCTTAGTGAAGTGTCACCACAGCCATTGGCCCAATGCTAAGCTCTGTGGCAGTACTTAAACTACTCTGCTTCGTACTATAACTACCTATATCATTTTTTTTTCTCCAAACACACAACCACATGTTTAACTGAAGGTTCTTTGAAATCAGACTGTGGGTCTAAATTTTCTAAGTTATAGCACCTAGTTCAGAGACCTATGCACAGTAGACTCTTGGAGAATGAATAAATCATTGCACATTTCAGGAAACCACTAATACCTGGTATTAAACTATATTACCACTAAAGTATCCTATTTCCCAATTTCTCATTTGCTCTTCTACAAAACTCAACATACATACACATAACAAATAAAGACACATTTAAAGCCATTTCCCCTTGTTCTTCATCCTCTCCTTTTTAATCCACTGCAAAACTGACCCTAAAGATGGCAGAAAACACCAATATACCCAGTCCATAACTTAGCCAAATCTACAGAGGAATACACTCCTAGCTTGTCCCTTGTTTCTGAGTTCACATATATTCACTATGTCCCAGGTAATTTCCTTGAATAGAAACACAGTGGTGGGCAAAAACGACTTGGCACCTGTCTTATGGTGTCTTCAATCCACTTGGGGAGATAGACACTAAGTAAACAAATAAATACCAATATGACTACCATTTGGGTAAATGAAAAGAAAATGACACTAAGAGAAGTTTATGTTAGAGAGGACTCGCTGTAGAATGAGTGGTCTGGGAAAACCTCTGAAGTATTATTCAAGTTGACATTCAAAGGGTATGCAATAGCTAGTAAGGAGAAGAGAGTTTTCACACAAAAAGAGATGTAGGGAAGAATGGGTGTGCTTCAGGCACTGAAATGTAATGGGAGATGGAGGGAGAATAGCATTTCCGAATATTGGGAAGAAAAGGCAAGAAGCTGATTATGCTAAGCCATAGACACCATGGTGAGGCATTTGAAGAAAGTTAAGTCTGGCTGCTGTGTGGAGAATGGATTAGAATGGGAGCAAAACTGGAAGGGGGAGCATTTAGGGCCACTGCAGTAGTCCACGTAAGAAATAAAGAGGTGGACCACAATGCCAGTGGGGGACATAAAGAAAAGTAGACAGGTTTAAGATGTATTTTGAAGAAAAAAAGTCTCTAAGGGTTGATAATGGATTGAATATATGAGACAAGGAAAGGGAAGAACCAAGACTGATTCTCGGATTTCAGACTAGCATCTGGATGAATGGAGATGCCATTTAATGACAGAGGATCACTGGAAAACAGATTAACAACATATACATTCTATTCCAACAATCGTTTATTAAAATGGAACTAATAAATGCTGTGTTTTGGTATATGTTTGAAGAACATTTGCCTACACTATAAAAAGAAACCCCTGGGTTTTCTGATCAGATAGCATATTGTTACAAGTTGCTGTGTCCATCCTAAACCCAAATTGGCTGCCTCTCAGAATTGGAGAGTGGTTGATGGACCCCAGAAATGAAAGTTCTCAGGTCCTGGGGAAAAAGCATCCTGGAGAGGAGCGCTAAGTGCTATGGACCAGGGAGAGCCCAGGAATGCTGCCTAAGAATTTTCTTTAACCCACATCGGCCTGGCTGGGCCATTCTGCAATGTGGTGAGGCAGGAAATGAGTCCTGTCAGCCCGTGTCCCACTCTCAGATACAAAGAAACATTAGGATCTGCCAGGGTTGTTTGGGGCATAGAGAAGGTACCAGCAGGTGCACCTCTTTCCCCTCTTACTGAGGGGTAGGTAAAACAACCTAGGGAAGATGGCTTAATAGCAACGCTAGAAGCTAGAATATAAAGAAGGCTTAATTTCTGCATTCTAAGGTAAAATGATCTCAAAGGTAAAATTATGTCCCGTGAAATCTGTCAATCAAATGTGAAAGAAAAGAAGATATTTTCAGCCAAGCAAAGTCTCACAAATCCTCCTTCTATAGACTTTTTGTCAAGAAGCTGCTGGAAGATGTGCTCCACAGAGTAAAAGAGTAAACCAGAAAAAAGGAAGTCAATAGAAACAGGAAATAGCTTCACAAGAGAAAAATATCAGGGAATCCCTAAGAGATTGGTTAAAAAAGTAATGTCCTTATGCACCAGGCCTAGAGCAGTGAATCCTAAATTACACTTAAGTAGAAAAAAAAAATTAACATTGCCAGATTATCTGATAATGTGTTTAATATTGAAAGGAATTTGACATTTCTGATAAATAGCAAATGAGAAAATGAGGCAAGTGTTAAACACAACCAAAAACACATAATAAAGGGATACAATCATAGCATTCTATGCAGCTTAGCTATGAACAATGTAACTGTATTGTGTGATGAAAGAAGAAAAGCAGGGATGGAGGGAGGAATGTGTATGATAATAACTAAGCCTTTATTTGCCCTAATGGTGAAGGGAAACAAAATGTTACCCCAAAATGTCTAAAATCCTGAAAATCAAAATCCCAAATGTTGACATTCTGAAAGCTGAATTCTGGGGGAAGTGTTTAGTGTATTCTTGGTTGTGCACAGGATAGTTGCATCATGTTTGTTGCATCATGTTAAATGGAACTATTATCTTGTTATTGTCTTTATTTGGAAATTAAATATGGTTTGAAGAGGAGCATATGGATGCCAAGCTGACAAGGGGTAAACTTGTGTACTTAAATTTAGATGTTGACTGGACTGGATTAAGAAATACCTAGACATCTGGTAAAGCATTATTTTGGGTGTGTCTGTGAGGGTGTTTCTAGGGGAGACTAGTGTATGAGTCTAACTAGGACTAGGTGGAGAAGATCTGCCATCAGTGTTGGCAGGCACCATCCAATTGGCCTGGTGCCCAGAGAGAACAAATACACAAGGCAAATTGGTTCTGAGAGCTGGGACAGACTTTTCTTCTGCTGCCTTGAACATTAGAAATTTGATTCCACAAAAAGTGCATTATCACAAAGTTGACTTTGTGTGTAAGCATTGTGTGTGTACATAATGTTGAAACTTCTTCAATAAAGGAAGAGTTTTGCACATCTGCATTTGTGAAAGATAAAATTTCTCAAGATCTGGGCTAGTTAGGCAAAAGCATATGCAGTGGTGACCCATTGAGCTCTATAAGTCAATGTCATTTGTGCAAATGGCACAAAAGGTATAAATATACCTCATAATAGCTATGAATGTACTGCTTAGCATGCACTAGACACTGTTCTAAGTACTTAATATGCATTGTAATCCACTCAAACACCCATTGAGATGGGTACTATTACTATCCTCATCCAGATGAGGATTCTGAGGCACAGATATATTAACTAATAAGCCCCAAAGACATGTGCCTATCATGGAGCTGGGGTATCATCCAGGCAGGTGGACCCAGCACCCACACTCTTAACCACTACACTTATCACCTCACAAAACAACTGTATATGTTCTTCATGGATATAAATTTATGCAAGAATGTTTATTAAACTCACATGGGACAAGGAAATATTAAACAAATGACAGTAACTCCTAATGTATGGAGAGGTGCATGGGGAGAGAAGGGTAATTGTAATGGTGACCAGGGATGAAAGAGAAAAACAGTAACATAAATTTTAGAGTACCAATGACGACAGCACTGATATACTGTAAATTAATCAGCGTGGCATCATGCGCTGATTAACTCAACTATATATCCCTATGTTGAAAGAAAACATACATAAAGATGTTTTTAAAAGAAAAAGCTACAATACTAATTAAGAATAGGATATACTGGCAACTAACCTAACAGCTTCCCAGTAAGTTCACAGCAGCTATGATAGATTCACTTCCAGAATCGGGGCAAATTACTCTTTCTTTGCCTGAGCTCCAGAGGAAATGGTTGTCTTTCTTGATAAAAGAAAAGGACATACGTGTACAAACGAATGGCTCACCCAGCCCATCGAAGATCAAACATGTGCCTCTTAGAGCCCTTCTTTCTCCTGTTCCATGTGAGGGCCTTTAGGGAGTGCACATTCTGAGGCATATATCACGCCACATCATTTCAAAGACACTCAGCTTAAATTGAGTCATCACAACACCACTGAACAACATTCTTATAAAAGGCAATGTAGCACTTAATTTTTTCCTGTATGGTCCATGCTATCTCATACGTTAATATTTTTTTTTCCCAGAGTCTCACTAAACTTTATGTTCCTTATGGATAGAGACCATAGCTTGTGTTATTTTGCATGTTCCACATTCCATCACTTGGGAGTAGACACCAAATTGGCTACTAATAATTTTTTTTTTTTTTTTTTTTTTTTTTTGACAGAGTCTCGCTCTGTCACCAGGCTGGAGTGCAGTGGCGCGATCTCGACCCACTGCAAGCTCCGCCTCCCAGGTTCACGCCATTCTCCTGCCTCAGCCTCCCGAGTAGCTGGGACTACAGGCTCCTGCCACCACACCTGGCTAATTTTTTTGTATTTTTAGTAGAGACGAGGTTTCACCATGTCAGCCAGGATGGTCTCGATCTCCTGACCTTGTCATCCACCCGCCTCAGCCTCCCAAAGTGCTGGGATTACAGGCATGAGCCACCATGCCCGGCTAATACTTTTTAATTAAAAAGAAAAATTAAATATTTAGGTAAAGTCTAAAATACAGGGTTCAGAACACCATCACCACTCTGCTGCCAAACTTTGTGCATGCACACACACACACAATTGTAACAGAAAGTGCTGTGAGATAGTTAATAGATGAAGATCAGGTTTAAAGACAAAGTGAAGACAAGAATACTAAAAACAAAGCTTAAAAGACAAAGGAAGCAGGGCTGTAGGCATCTGTTGCTGAAAATGAGGGAGAAGACATGAGACATGCTGGATGTCTTCCCCAAGACAGCAGGATGGTCAGTCACCATTCCAGAGCACTGCATTCCAGAAAATAAATGCATAGGGAAGAGAAACGGGAGATGCCATTGCTAGTGAAAGGTACTCCACTTAAAACAACAACTGTGTGTGTGTGTGTATACATAGAAATATATTTTCACATCATGTCCATCTGTTAAGCAGTAACTGAGTTATACCTTTTAGGAAGTCAGAAGTTGCCTCATAGTTAACTTGTGCAGAAAACTCCAGGTTTCTTTTCAATATATAATCCTATTATCTTTCTGATGGATCATAAGGCATCAGATTTTAGAATCTCTTTGTGGTTCTGAATATTGACTTTTGAGTCACTGGATAAAAAATATATATCCTTTTCGTCTATTGTCTACCCCTTCTATTGCCCAGAGTACCTGGCAAAGCAGCTCAAAAGCTCTGGGCAAAGGACCTTGGGGCATTTGAAGATGTGTAAGCAAGAGGGAAACACTTGGCTGGATTTCACCATTCTTCCACTTACCTTACAACGGCAACTGCAAAATTCTTATTGAATGGATTGAGCAGTTGTCTGGTTTGATTGTAGCTTCAGTGAATCTGTGCCTCAGACCTCTATGGAATTGCTATTTCATTGCTATTTGCAGTAATGTTCTTCTGCCATAGTAACTTCTGTCCCTATGGCAACCACAGATACCTGAGATGTTACTGCCTCTTTTTTGCCAGGAAAAAAACATGGTTAGAAAAGAAAGTAATAAATATGGCTAGTGGCCCTTTCTACATTGTTAGCCTGTTTCTTGCTCTGAGTTGTGCATTTTCAATTAAGAATCCCTGAGCTGAACTCAATAGTTGCATGCAGAAGCATGCCATCCGTTGAGCAGGTACAAATGAGAGACAAATGCGTAAATTGTATGCCTGATTACCATCTTCTGGATATGGGCTGAAGAATATACATCATGTATGTGTGGGACAGATAAAGTATATCCTCAGGACAGGACTAATTTATTTTTGCTGTGTTCATTATCATTTCTCCTTCAATTTTAGATTCTTCTCATTAGATCAATACTTGTCTGAGGGTGATTTTTTGACTGACTCACACAGGGACTTTTATAAAAAATGTGGCATCCTAAATTTCACAAGGACCCATTGAATTAGAATGCACGATGAAGGGCATAATCCATATTGTAAATAACTTTCCATTTGATTCCCATGAATGTTAACATTTGAGAACCATTGCAGTAGGTAACGTTTGAGAGAAAGAATCTTATATTACTCATCTTTGTATTCAAGGCTTCTTGCGTGATGCTGGTTAGGTTTTTTTTAAAAAAAAAAAAAAAAATATGGCCTGTTCTCATAATATTGGTCAGCATCATATCATCACCAGTATCTCCTGAGAGTCCATGAGTTAGGCTGATCTCTGTCTTCTCCAAGAGTCTACAGACTATACTCAAGGGAGATTCAGGTACAGGTAAAATTAGATGGGATGCTGTTTCTCGGATTGGTTCTAAATATAACTATAAATTTATTATCTGGTCTTTAAGAGCATGTGTTTGGGACATTATAGTTCATGTCCTATAACCTTGTTGGGTCTCAAGAAGAAAGATCTTTTTCACCTTTGCATTTACTGACTTTAGATGACTAAGATTTTTGGAGGGTGCCAATGAGACTAGCCTCTGGGCTACACAAACAGAGATAAACCCGTTTGCAATAAGTGTAGGATCTCGGGTCCATTCTTGTTGCTAAGTGGGAATACCCTGCCTTCACTGACACTGCCCCAGAAGTTTGCACAAGAGACACAAGAGTCTGAAAAATGAGACCTGGGGCACACACTGACAAGTGTATTCCTTCAAAGAGAGGAATTAATTGATCCTGAATATTGGGCCCAGACACTGAAAAATCTCAGTGTATTCACTACTAAGCATGATTATTACTTTCTCTTTGTGTGAGTCTACAACGGATCCAGGATAATTCTCCTTGTCCTTTATCATTTCAATATGTTTTTCCCACACAGGAACATACAGTTTTCAGAGAATAAAATTAAACTAATGAGATTCAAATTAGCACATTATTTTTTAGTGTCCTTTGGTTAAAAATCGGGAAAACACTGATGTGTTTATATTAATATGTGGAGGGGGTGGGTAGAGGAGAAAGAAGAAAGAAGAGAGAAGTGGGGTGGTATTTTCCATACCCACAACCATCTTAGGATTTCTGGAACTTCTAGCCAGCAGGTAGACTACAAGGACCTTTTTGTGTGATAGATTCTAAGGAAAAAATGGTGAAAGAGATTAGAGGCCTGAAGGTAGATACTTGGATGTTAGGATTGAGATTTTTGAAAAATGAATTCCTAAAAGAAATAAGGACCTGCCACGATCCCTGGGAGACTGATGGGAGCATGGGAATGTTGGGAGAAAAATGGAAGACAACAACCTGTTGGGCTTGGAACAAGATTTTTGAAAAAAGGAAAATATATAGGAGTGGAGTAGCTGCCACTTCTTGGTATTAAAATAACCAGGGTCATTGCAGGAAGACCCAAGGTGAAAGAAAAGGGTGGATAAGCAGAAGTTGAGCATGGCAGGGTGTCGGGGAAGCGGGCAGTAGGGCAGCAATACAGGGAGGGCCAGCTTAGGGTTATAGGTAAGGCAAGGTCACTGAGGTCTCCAAGAGCCGGGGCTTCAGTGCACAGCAGGCAAGGCAGCAGGAGCCCGACTGCTGAGGACAGCCATCGAGGAGCCACTCCTGGAAAGGCACTGCATCACCAGCACAACTGGAAGGCTCTTTGGACCAAGAAATTTCAGGAAGCCCTATCTGGACTCAAAGGATACTCACTCCCTGGCGTTCAGAACTTACAGGCTTTGCACCTTCTAACCTTTTTGTCCTTCTGCTTCCCTTCCCCTCTGAACAGCCCAACCACAGAATATTCCACCATGAAGGTTGAGCTTCCAATTTAGTGATGGTTGCTTTGCTTCCCTGGCTTCCTCTTTCTCGCCCATCTACTCATGCTGGTTCTTGGGCCTGATGCGACCTGTGGCCTCAACTCACATTGCCTTTTCTGCGTTAGCTTCAGTTGTCTTCAAGTGCAGACAACTCGACCATCATTATGGCCAAAGAATAAAGGTTGTTGATTTTACCACTGTTGTCTTGGATGGATGAACGGGGATAAAATTGGGATTTAAGTGAGATTTGTCTTCATTGTCCCTTCCCTATAACTAACCCCATACACTGTACAATTGACAAAAATGATGTCTTGCCAAATATCACACCTCTAAAACAAAAATTAATCTTTGTGGCATAATAGGAAATGTTATTTTATTATTTCCCCTTATGTGCCAGCCAAGTTTGAAACAGAACAGTTGATCTATATTTGCACTTTGTTGTATTTACTTTGTCTTGTAAATTAGCCAATTTTTCTTTCATCGTTGTCTCCTGTGGCCTTCGGGAACAGATGTTTCTTTTGAGCATCTGGTAGCTCTAGTCCTGAAGAGTCAACTTAAAGGGACGGTATTTTGTCTAGCAGCTAAGGCACCGCACAGATATAGCCTAGGAGGATTGTATGTGCACAAAGCAAGCCTGCACACACGCATGCACACACACATGCACTTACAAACCACAAGCCTGGAACTATAAATATGTGTGAGTCACCCAATAGAATAAGAGAAACACGAAGGAATTGTAGATGTTGTATTTCTCACAACATTTCTATTTTCAAAGCTGTTTGAATAATGGTTTTAGCTTAGGGTGTTGTCTCCAATAAGTGCGGCAGAACTAGATGCTCCAAGGTCAGTTGTGCTATGTTTGTCTAAGATGAGACTAATGTTCTGTGCTTTGTGTGTAGCATCCTTTGTTATGGTCTTTAGTACATTGTGAGCCTTTGTTGTCCTGACTGTCTATTGGCCTGATAATTTCAGGAAAGTTTAGAGTAGCTCCAGATCTTTCCTGAAGTATAGATTTTAATGGCCATTATCCTGAGTATACTTTGAAATAGTTTCCCTCCCTTAATATGTCATTTCTTGTATTCCTTTACAGAAACATTACAGATTGGTTGACCCCAAGGTATGTGATCTTAATTCATACACAGTACTTCTTTCCATGGGCTATTTTAAAACACAGAATATTACTCAGATGTAATGGGACATTTTTTCTGTAATAGTTAACATTTTAACAACATTTTAGGTACAACTATTAGCAAATATGACTTCCTGCATTTTAATTCTAGAAAATATCTCCCTGTATACTAATTCCATAAATATGGAATGAAAATATCAGAAAGGATTTCATGCCACTTACAGACTTAAAGGTTTTCTGTGCATTCTATCCCTTGGTTTCTTATTTATTTTACATACATACATACGTACATACATAAATGTATGCATGCATTTATTTATTTTGAAGCAGAGTCTGGCTCTATCGCCCAAGCTGGAGTGCAGTGGTGCAATCTCGCCTCGCTGCAACCTCCACCTCCTGGGTTCAAGTGATTCTCGCCTCAGCCTCCCAAGTAGCTGGTATTACAGGTATGTGCCACCATGCCCAGCTAATTTTTGTATTTTCAGTAGAGGCAGGGTTTCACCATATTGGCCAGGCTGGTCTCAAACTCCTGACCTCAAATGATCCACCCACCTCGGCCTCCCAAAGTGCTGGGATTACAGGCTAGAGCCACCACGCCCGGCCTCCCTCAGTTTATTTATTAAAGTTATATGACTTCACTGAGGCCAATGTTCTTTACTAGTAGTACTTACTTAATTCAGAGAGTTTGTTTTGAGGCTTCTGCCCAGAAAGAAGCTGTTATTTCCTGACCTCTCTTGCATCTAAGTAGAGCTAAGCAGCTCAACTGTGGCTAGTAAAATGTATGTGGAAAAGATGTACCCCACTTTCAAACATGACCCAAAGAAATCTCCTATGTGATCCTCAATTTTCTGTCTTCTCTCAACTTTCAGCTGGATTTCAATGCTCAAGGTGACTTTGAGAGTCTCGTGTTGAAAGTGAAGATCTCCATCAGTCTGAGTCTTTCAATGCCTGTGTGGAGTAATTCTCCCAAGGATTGGATTTTATATGAGCAAGACACAAACATATGTTCAGTCTTCTTTGTCTACAAATGTTAAGCTTAAAGGTCTCAGAAAGTTTTGTGTTTTTATGTTTTTTAATCTCTCTAGAATTCAATCATATTTAAAACCTTTTCATAATAAGACTAACAATGCCTGCATTGTCACAGAGATATATTCATTACATGAGGGTCACTGTCAAACAATTTGACAAACCCTAGGGTACTTACTCCTTGTGTTTTATTTCAGGAATGGGAATGCAGCTCTCTACCTCTCTGGAGTGTAAAGAATCTTTAAGCAAAGGGGGGAAAAACAGTTCTTCAAGTTATCTGGAAGGTTTATTGGTTGTTAAGCCAAAATTACCAAGTACTACTAGCCGGGACCATTTTTACCCTGGGTCACAGGATTTGTTGTAATTGCCTTAAAATATTATAATTATGTTGCAATTGAAAAACAGATGTTCATCACTTCTTGGCCTTTTGGCTAAGATCAAGTGAAAAACATATGTTCAGAAGTGGAGGCAAGTGCGTGTGCATGTGAACACACACACACATACACACTCCTATTTCTTTCTGCCATCATGCATTTTTACCTACAACCACACCAGTAAGACATACAATATCTCATCCTCTTATGGTTAGTTGTTCCTAAACATTTATTACAATGTTAACTGTTGGAGTAAATTATGTACCATTTTCAGGAAGCAATGTGTATTTTAAAATAACCCCATTAGAGTGGTATAGTAGATTGATTAAAAGTATGAGGCTTGGAATTTCAGACTAGTTTTTGAATAACGTTGTTGCCACTTACTAAGTGACCTTGGCCAAATTATTTAATCTCTTGGAGCCTCAGATTTATTTGGCTGCAAACCAGAATAACTTAATCATTGGATTACTGTGAGGATTAAACAATACCTCCAAAGTACCCCCCAAAATTCTCAGTACTATTGGAAGCACTTAACAGATGTGGTTACTATCATCCAAATGGTTTGACTTTTATAACTATAAGCATAATATTATACACAACACAGAAGACAAATCCAATACTTGTTTTTCATGGGTGAAACCAAAAAGTCTATCAAGAAAAGAAAATTACCTTTTCAAAAATAGAAGCAGTGTCCAAAGAAAGAATGGGCGTCTCCCTAAAAATGTGAAAACTAGAAATGTGCGATACCATTACAAGGTCTATGATTTACTTTGATGTATTTCATCATAATTAGGGCAGTATTATGTTTGTGCTGGTTAAAGTTTAGAGGCAGCCAGCTGGCCTTATATCTAAAGGGCCATGTTCCAGGGGCAGTTCCTACAAGTCATTCTGTTGGCCAGTCTATACAACTAGAATAACTTTTCTTCTAATGAGAGCCCATTTCTAATATTCATCACACTCAATAACATCACTGGTTCTATCAGTGACACTCAATGATACATTGCTAGCATGCTAGAAAACAAAATGATTTTCATGGATAGAACCAGTGACATTGAGTGTGATGAATATCTGAAATGGGTTCTCATTAGAAGAAAATAAAGTTATTCTAGTTGTATACACTGGCCAAAATTATTTAGAGATACTCTCTACCCCTCCAAGGAAAGGGTATAGGAATCCACTCAGGCTTGTACCCTTCACCCTGGGGATGAAGTCCATAGCTTGATCTCAAATCAGTTCCATTTCTTGTCATTGGTTTAGGATAATTCTGACTATAGGATGCTGACTACATAGGGACAATCTTGCTTCAGAATTTGTGTTGGCCTGAGTGAAATTTTCAAACAGGAACAGAAAGCTGGAATTTTATTGAAGCTAGAGATAAAAATATGATATAGAAAATGTGTTGACCACTCTTTGCTAATGAATATTGACCTAACAAATGTGTCCCTGCATAGAACAACTTCACTGCAGACTTGCTTTCATTATAACTTGATAGCAAGGTTATCAGAAGTAGTAGCTGGATACCAGAAAGAACCACACAGCTATGCATGAACCAATTGACTACATCAGTTCACAACACACTTTCTGCCATCTTCTTTTAATTCTCTTCAATAGCCAAGGACTTCCATAATAATCATGGAGCATCCTATTTGGTTGTCCATTTACTAGATCGAAGCCTATCAAGCAACATAGCCTGGTGGCTCAGAGTTCAAGCCCTGCCACTTACTAGAAATGATAATTGGCAAATTATTTAACCCCCCTGTGCCTGAGTTTCTGCACTGGAGAAATGGTCTAATAAAAGTGCCTACCTAGATAGATTATAATGATAATTAAACGATACCCATAAAGAACTCATAACCATTTCTGTCACGTCTAAGTGCTAGCAATTATTAATTCCTGAATTCTCCACCAGACTTAGTCTGGATAGGTTACAATATTGGTTGGCACCTCTGATTATTGTTCAATGAAGGCTACTTTTCATGGCAATCATGTTACAATTTTATTTGTGTCTGGGAAAACCCTTGAATGGGTTCTGTTTGAGCTCTGTCATCATAGGCTTTCATCATTTTGGTTCACCTGTGGCTCTGTCTGGTATATGCTATCTTCAAGCTGGAATCTCCCCAGTTTCCTCCTTGGTACAGACAGGCCAAGTCACTCCCTTATTCTAAAATCACCTTTTCATTTTTAAGTGCCCCTTTTGCACTACAATCATGGAACGGTCCCACTTCCATAGTCTAGCAGACTTCCTGCTTTTGAGGATAGCAAGGTGAAGGAGAAAGAAAAAAAATGTCTCACTAGAGTACCTTTTTTTTCTACCTACACCTAACCCCCACAACTTAGGCTGCAAGAGTGGTAGGAAAAGAGTGGAGTGGGGAGGAGAGAAAATGTGAAGTGAAAGGTAGCATGGAGTGCATTAGAAATCAGTCAGCACAGTTCTTCTCCCTTGGACTGCATTTCCATGAATCAGTACATTGTTCTCTTTCCTTTTGAGGAGTCTCTGATTTTGTTGTTTTAACTTCAGAATTTTAGATTGCTGTGTTTTGACATATACATCTTTAATAGGCAATCTTTTTGAGCCAAATATTTATCCCAGACTTCCAATACAGTGTTTCTCCCTTTATTAAAACTTAAAAGATAAATAAAAGTAACTCACACTCATAGAAAAAAAAAATGTCTAAAAATACAGGAAATCAACAGTGAATGTAAGCCATCACCAAGCAATGCACCTATTTGTTCAGGGTTTTTTCTTCATTTATTTGACTGGGAAAGGAAAACTAATATTTATTGTGCTTCAGGTATATCCTGGACACAGATAAGTCTCATATTTTCTTGGGTGGATATTAACACTATCCCTTGTGTGGATGTGAATATTGAATTCTGGAGGTTAATCTGGACAGAGACACAAGACATAAGTGACGAAGGTTTTATTTGACCTTCAAGCCTATATCCCTACCAGTGTACCACACTGCTTCCAAAGTCATTTTTAAGTGAAATAATCCAGGTATAGAAAGACAAATACTGTACATTTTCACTTACATGTGGAATCTAAATCAGGCTCCAAGAATCAGAGAGTCGACTGGTGTTAGCGGATGGAGGGATGGAGGGTAGGAGGGGTGGGGAGATGATGGTTAAAGGGTATAAAATCTCAGGAGAAATAAAGGTTATTTTTAGATTGCTTACACAGCATGGTGAATATAGTTAATATTAGATTTCAAAATTGCAAAGAGTAAATTTCAAATATTCTCACCACAAAAAAAGGTATTTGAGATGATGAAGATGTTCTTTAGCTTAACTATTTCACATTGTCTTCATAAATCATAACATCACTTTATACCTCATAAATATACACAATTATAAATTGTCAATTTACAGTAAAAGGTTTTTAAAAGATGACCTTCACTAATATCTGCATTCAGAAACACTTCTTTTTCTAACGTTGACTAACCCTTCTATGGTTTTTAAAATATTCTCGTCTCCCACCAGAATTGATGATGAGTCTGAGAAAATGAACCACTCATCCACTCATCTTGGCTTCCAGCTCAGGTACTCTCCCCATCTAAGCAACAGTCTGAAACATTATCTAAAACCGAATGCTCAAGGTAGCAGCAATGTGTTCCAACCACAAGCCTCATCCTGTAGCCCCTCCCAAGATGTACAAAAGCAAAGCCTACAAACTCATGGAAAATGACAAGTGTTCTAAAAATACATCATCAGCTGAAAGAGTGAGAGCTGTTCTTCAGGTGGTGCTAAAAATGCGCTATTGAAAGTATTTGTTAGAAATGTCAGACTTTGAAAATGCAGTGATAAAAATGCATATTTGAATTTGCCTGAGAGAATTGGATTTAGAAGGCTATGGAAATTATTAGGAAGGTATGTTTTAAGTGACCAGTTTTTTATACGTCTTCTTTGACAGTCATTTGTGCATAAGCTTCTGAAGTAGTTAACCAAAAGTCCTCACAGATATTTTTAATACAATGAACCCTTCAAGCTCTGATTTGTCAGAACTGAGAGAAACAGCAGGGTGCGTTGACTTGAGGCAGTTCCAGAATAATACAAAAATGTCTTGGCTTGCATTGATTTAAGTCTTTTGAAAACTTTTAATTGTTTTATTCTTGTGTATATAAATCTGTTAAAAATCAAATCATATATAATCATGTATATTTAAATTAAACCATACAAAAATCAAATAACATAGAAAAATATAAAGAAGAAAGTAAAATTCACCTGAAAACTCACTACAAAGAGATAGCTAAAACATTGTTGACATTTTCACATATATCAATGCAAGCTTTTTCTTTTGGAACTTCCTAATTCCTCCTTTATCTGCCCTCATACTCATTAATTCATTCCAGAAACATTTGGTACTTATTTGAAGCTACTGTTTCAGGTCCTGAAAATATAACAACCTCATAATAGTCTAAAGAAGATAGATCATTAAATAGACATGTACAAATCAGAATGTAAAGCTGGGGTAATGGTTGCCTTCTGCATCTTTGCATCTTCATTGTCTGGGTAGGGGAGCAATATGCTAAGCAGACATTTGCTGAATGATGAATTACTTTTTCAATCAGTAGGTGAATACAACATGCTAAGTGCCAATAGAAATACTTCATGGAAGCACCTTGGAGAAGCACATAAATATGACCAGGAGAAATTTTCGGAGGTCATGTCCAAACTGCACTGGAGGCACAGGTAAGAACTTATCTGGAAGCTGGAATAGCATGTGCAAAGTCTAGATGGAAAAGAGTATGGCACATGGAGGGAAACACAAGAAATTCAATTTGAATGATTCAAATTGAAATGAAAATTGTGGCAAAGTCTCAATAGGCCATCTATGCCAGCCAGGTAATGAGGCTGGAGTTTATCTTCAGGCCAACAGGAAGTCAAAAAGGCTTTGATTATTAGAAGAATGGCATGATTTCCATCTCAAGACGCTACACTCTACAGTGCAGACTCTAACAGTAACTCCTGTAACAGTCTCTCAAACTTTTTGAAAAAATTCAAGTTGTGTTTCAAGTCTCTAGTGAAGACAAGCTAAATTATTTCCATCAACATCTTTGCTGAAAATAAATTGGATTAGGTTTAATCACATTTTTAAAATTAATTAAATTATATTTGACAAATAATATTTGCTATATTTATGAGGTACAATGTAATGTTTTAATCTATGTATACATTTTAGAAAGGTTAAATCTTATCCCTTATCAATTTATTCTTTGTGATGAGAATGTCAAAAATCTATTCTTTAAGCAATTTTGAAATATACAAAAATTATTACTGTGGCCATGATGCAGTGCAATAGATCACTGAAACTTATTTTTCCAGTCTAATTCTAACTGAAACTTTGTACCTTTTGATTGTCTTCTCCCCTTTCCCCCTTACCCGCACGGCCTCTGGTAACCACCATTCTACCGTCTGTTTCTATGAGATAAAATCTTTTAGATTTCACATATAAGTGAGATCATGTTGTATTTGTCCTTTTGTGCCTGGCTTATTTCACTTAGCATAACGCCCTCCAGGTCCATCCATACTGTTGCAATGACAGATATCATATGCTTAAACACATCAGGATTAGATACGACAGTTGCCAGTGGGGTTCCAGAGAAAGCCATCCATGGAAAAGTGCCATGACACTCATTGGGAAAGTGCTCTCTGGGGTGCCTGAGAAAGCTCCCCATGAGATGATGCAACTCCATGAAGCTACACAAGGGAACATTAGGCAAAGCTATTCATGAAACCCTCTGAAAAGACACTAGAAGTGTTCCAGGGGAAGCTGACCATGGGGAAGTCCTAGTTTCTGCTGACCACTGGGCTATGCTGAAGCTAGTTGCTACCAGAGTCAAATGTATTTCAGAAACCCAGTAGATACCCACGTAGAAAAAGGCACCAGAATCAAAATGAGAAACCCATTCCTCCTCCTGTATCCCTCCAGCACTCTCTACTGATAGTTTGATATCATGTCACCTGGCAAAAGAAAACTATTTACAGGTTCCGGATCTATTATTGCAGAGATGGCAATGAAGGGTGTTTGGGAAGAGGCACTAAATCAATAACTGCAACAGGGAATTAAAGGTCACTTGGAGGTGATATTGCAACAAGGTCATTTTTTACCAGCCTGTGAATTTTTTTTTAACCTCACAAAGTAAAAAGAAAGAAAAAAAAAGCAAAATCCACAATTGTCATAAGCCAAGAAGTCTACAGGAGACCTTTACTGCGTGTACTGGGCCCAAGTTATAATATCAATACAGAGGTAAGCCAAAAGAGCCCTTGCATGAAAATTAAAGCCCAGGTTTGATTTGCCTGGGCCTTTCAAGAAACATCTCTATCTTTAACCTTAGTTTAAGATGCTCCCTGATTGGTTAGACACTGACTTGCAAAGAAACTGGTTATGTATTTGAAGATTCTTAAGGCTCCAAATTTGTTACCCCCATGAGACTGTTAAAGGCTCTGTAGGATCCTTGGTCCCCCAGCAATTAACTTTATCATGAGCCTAGGGCATAGTCTCATCTTTTAGCCCATGGCAAGATCTAAAAGTGGATGCAAAGACAACTACATACATGCACCTAACCTAAAAACTCTCTCCCCTTGGAATTTTACTCCACCAAATTTATGAACATAGGGTGAAACATGAACACAATGAGGAGGGAAAAGCAAAGTATAAAAAATAATCAAATAGAACCAAATGCATCTCTTACAGATGAAAAATGCTGTATCTAAATGAAAAACTCTCAAAATGGGACTAACAGCAAACCAGACACTGGTGAAAAAAAGATCAGAGAATGCGACCCCACGTAGCAATAGAAACTGTTCAAAATGAAACAAACAGAGAAAAAAAAAAAGTGAACAGAGCACCAGTGACCTTTGGAATAAGATAATCTTACTTAAAATTGAAGTCCCAGAGGAAGATAAGGTAGTAGATGGAGAAA
This sequence comes from Symphalangus syndactylus, assembly GCF_028878055.3. Taxonomy (NCBI): domain Eukaryota; kingdom Metazoa; phylum Chordata; class Mammalia; order Primates; family Hylobatidae; genus Symphalangus; species Symphalangus syndactylus. Next base: position 85,217,420 of record NC_072437.2, read on the forward strand.
TAGTTGAGGAAATAATGACGAAAAATATTCAAAGTTTGACGGAAACTATAAACACAAAGATCCAAAAAGCTGAAAGAACCCCAAGAAGAATAAAGCTATTAAAATGCCAAAAAACTATAATTTAAAAACCATCTCTAAGATAAATTAAAGATGACCTAAATATGTAAGAGAGAGATACCATGTTCATGGATAAGAAGGTTCAATATTGTTAAGATAGTCAATTCTCCCCAAATTAATCTAGAGATTCAATGTAATCTCAAAGTCTCAGAATATATTTTAGAAGTCAACAAATTGATTTTAAAATTTTTGTGGAAATGAAAATCATCACAATAGCCAAGAGAATTTTGTGAAAGAAGTTTAAAGTTGAAGAACATAAATTTTGTAATTTCAAGACTTACTATAAAGTTGGTAAAACAGTGTTATATTGGCATAAAATAGACATACAAGAAATAATAGAAAATGCTGAAATAGACACATTATGATAAATACTGTGTCTTTTGACAAACGTGCCAAGGCAGTTCAATGGAGAAATGATAATCTTTTCAACAAAAAGTTCTATAACAATTGGCTATGTATAGATGTAAAAAATATGAACCTTTACTTTTACTCACAACATACACAAAACTTAACTTGAAATGGATTATAGATCTAAATGTAAGAGCTAAACTATAAATCATCTAGAAGATATAGTAGTAAGTTTTAGTAACATTGGTTTTGGGAAAGATTTCTTCAAAACAACATACACACACAAAAGCAGGAACCATCAAGGAAAACTCAAGAAATTAGGTTTCATCGAAATTAGAATCTTTATTCTTCAAAAGACACTGCTATTAAAATGAGACAAGCCACACACTTAGAGAAAAATATTTTCAAAATATATATATATTAACTAAAAGTGTGTTCAGAATATATAGAGGACACTTACAACTCAATAAAACATAGAACTCAATAAAAAAATATGCAAAAGATGTTGACATTCCACCAAAGCAGATATACAAATAACAAACACATGAAAAGATGCTCAGTATTATTAATCATTAGGGAAATGCAAACTCAAAGCACAATAAAATATCACTGTATACCTGCTAGAATGAATGAAGCCAGACAGAAAAGAGTAAATATCCATTGATTCTATTCATATGAAATTCTAGAAAATGCTAACAAATCAATAATGACAGGAAGCAGATCGGTGATCGCCTAGAGAAGGCTGTGTGAGGAGAATGCAACAGGGGGAGGGAGCAACCCAAAAAAGGAAATACAAAGATGCATGAGGAAACTGCTGGTATGATGGATATGTGCCTTATCTTAATCATGATGATGGTTTCATGAGTGTGCGTATGTCAAAATGTATCAAAATGTGTATTTTAAATATGTGCAGTTTACTGTATTTCAATAATATATTTAAACAGCTGTAAAAATAGACAAAACTAACTTATTTTCAATAGAAATGCACACAAAAACGGTGAAACTACAAAACAGCAAGTAAACGATGACACTCAAAAGTCGGGGTACTGGCTGCCTTCAGTGGGGTTAACGGAGAGAATGGTTGGTGATCACGGAGGAGTACATGGTGGCTTCCAAGGGGCCAGTTTGACCTGGGGTGGTGATTTGTGGGAGTTTGCTTTATAAGGGCTGTGTGTGTGTGTGTGTGTGTGTGTGTGTGTAGCACTTTTCTGTATCTTAATTGTATTTCATATACGCACAGAAGGTAAAGAGGAAATAGAAGTGAATTAGAAAGGATGAAGGGAGGGAAGAAGGAAAGGAAGGAGGAGAATCAAAAGCAAGTAGGAGGATGGTGAAATGCAAAGATCACCCAACTAAGTACCTGGAGATCTAAGTTGCAGTTGTGTTTCTGCCCATGAGTCAATGGAATATAGGAAAAGTCAATCAATCTCTTTTTTTTTTTTTTTTTTTTTTGAGACAAAGTCTCGCTCTGTTGCCCAGGCTGGAGTGCAGTAGCGCGAGCTCGGCTCACTGCAAGCTCTGCCTTCCGGGTTCACACCATTCTCCTGCCTCAGCCTCCCGAGTAGCTGGGACTACAGGTGCCTGCCACCATGCCCGGCTAACTTTTTTTTTTTGAATTTTTAAGAGAGACGGGGTTTCGCCGTGTTAGCCAGGATGGTCTTGATCTCCTGACCTCGTGATCCGCCCGCCTCAGCCTCCCAAAGTGCTGGGATTACAGGCATGAGCCACCGCACCCTGCCCAATCAATCTCTTTGTGCCTCACTGATTTCCCTACCTGAGGTTTATTAGATGCCACAGAAGGAGTCTGAAATAGTTGATTCCTAACAGGTCCTCCATCACTTTGAATCTTTAAGATCAGTCCCTCAGCAAATAACTGCTAATGGGCTAATGCTACTACTCAGATCAGAAGCAAAAACCCTTAAAAATCCAAAGGAATATGTTCCTGATATCAAAGCTTGTCCCCAGGGAAAGGCAGGGGCAACTTCAGTCATACGGTGTAAGAGAAGAGCAACTTTATGAGCCTGTCACTCTGTTCTTTCTTTAGTGCTGCAGTTGAAAGAGCACTGCAATTAGAGTAGAACTTTTTGAGAACAAGTAGCGGCTTCTCTTATCACTGATTGTGTCTTAGTTTCTTCATTTTCAAAGCAAGAATAATAACAGCTAACATTTTTATAGTGTGTATGGTGTATCAGGCACTGTGCTAAGCTTTACACATATGTGTATTTACTCATTTAATTCTCACAATGCTGAAGGAGATATTATCCCCATTTATGGGGTGGGGAGGGAACAAAGGCTGATAACAATGGTATGAGATTATTGTGAGCATCATCACATAAAATAATGTATATAAAATGTCTTCATATACTTAAAACTATATGTATATATACAGTACTTTAACAATATACCAATATCAAGAGAACAAGAAGACACAGAAAATATTTGCAAAAGACACATCTGATAAAGGACTGTTGTCTAAAATATACAATGAATGCTTAAAACTCAACAAGAAAGAAAATAAATTTAAAAATGGGGAAAATATCTGAATAGACACCTCACCAAAGAAGATATACAGGTGGCAATAAGTGTGTGAAAACATGTTCAACATCATATGTCATTAGGGTAAGGCAAATTAAAACAGTATCTTACATATCTGTTAGAATGGCAAAAATCCCAAACACTGACAATGTCACCGGTTGATAGTGGGGGAGTCTGTGGGTGTGTGGAGGCACGGGCTATATGGGAACTCTACTTTGTTAAATTTTGCGATGAATCTAAAAATGCTCTAAAAAATCTATATTAAATACATATATACACATATATATGTGTATATATATGTATGTGTGTATATATATGTGTGTATATATATATGTGTGTGTGTGTATATATATATATATATATATATATATATATAGACACACTAATGAAAGTAAACTCACCCTCTTACCATGATTTGAATATACTGTGATTGGATGAACTTAGTAACACACACACACACACACACACACACCCACACACACCCTACAACATTCCAGTTTAAGGATTTCTGATGTTAATTTGACAAATAACAGATTTTCTGAAGAGTTCTAACCATTTGCCCCTTTAAAAGATTCAGTCATCCAGGCTTTTCCAGAAATTACAAAATGAACCTTTATACAAAATGCTTCTCATCCAGCACTGAGTTGAAAAGGAGAGACTACAAAGCACCTCCTCCCTTCATCCTGGCCCCTATTCCAGGCACTGCTCATTCATCACTGTCATCACACAACCCTGCCTGTATTCCTCTCCTGTGTAGGAAGACAAGGTACATAAACATTTTGAAGGAATTCACTGGGTGTCTGATAAATGACGAGAATTTTTAAATAAATTTACACCTCTGGTAACCAATAAAATAAAAGCACAGAACAAACTGTACTTTTTTAATGAAAAAATCATAGATAACTAAGCTAAAAATTGTGGCCCTCGTATAGCTATTTAGAAAAATCCATTCGTCGTATACCAAACAGATTGAAGTCCAAGTTGAAAATTTACATGCACTTTATAAACCCACCAGCTCTTTGGAAAGACCTTGAATTTCCCATGTGTGTACTACGTAAGTTTTTCAAGTATAAGCAATCCATTTGTCTTCATTTAGCCGTCAGCCACTTTTTATTCCCAAGGAATTGCTTGGCCATTGAAATACAACTTACTTTTCAGGTGGTTTATTTCTCAGAAGAGAGTTTAACTTCCCAGAAGCCTGAAGCGGAAATGTGAACCATCCTGGGAGGTTACGTATAAATCACAGTTAGGAAATTTTCACAAAATACCCTGGGATATGCATGACCCTCCAGCCTCACCATCAAAGCAATATCAATGAGGAAAGGAGCAAAGAAAGGCCTTCAAGCCCAATCTCCTACTTCCAAGTAGGACTGCACCAGCCACTGGCCTGGGTCATGTGAGGTCCAACTTATAGGAAGGCTTTGGAGTGGGACACTTAGGGGGAGCTCTGACTGTTATCAGGCAGGGTACAGCCAGGATATTGAAACCATCTAGTTATTTTAACAGAGAATTTGATATAGACAATTATAGAGAACAGCAAAGGCAAAAGGAGACGGTGAATTGTCACAGAGGAAGTAAATGTGAGAAGCACAGCAACCACCCCCAGGGCTGAGGAACAATGAATGCTTTGGGGATTACTAGAATTTAAAAGCTTGGGTGAGAAGTCCTGCAGAACTGGGAACCAGACCTGTGAAGAGGGGAAACTACTGGCTGGTGCAGGCTGGTGCTGGCTGCTCGGAGGGTGGCAACCAGGCTGCCTCTGAAAGTGTGGATGAAACTGTAAAGTAGAACAGACTGCCACATCCAGCATGAAGAGCTAATTCTGAGACCATGTTGACATCAACAGGAAGCAAAGCAGCAAAGAGTACGTTCCTTCTCCTTTCCTCCTTTTAGCCTCCACCAGTGAAGAATCAAACAGGGAGCCACATGGCAAAAACTAAATGTGAATTACAGGGTTCCAGCCCCAGCATCGGAAAACAGAGTAAGGAAGATGGGTTCGTGCTGAGAGTCAATAGCCTCACTGCCAATGTGACATCTAAATTGAGAGTGAGTGAGGCTTGACTACTGGGGCATGTAACCCTGAAAAAGGAGACTGCCTGGGCATGAGGCAGCAGGACAGAGCCCAGGAAATCAGCAGAGAGGAGAGAGCTGGAGTAGGGTGGTTGATGATGGGAGAGGCAGAGGAAATGAAAGCATTCTCTCACCATATAAGCATCATAGGTAGGCTCATCTGGAAAATTCTTTCGAGAAATCTTTTAGTGTCTTGAAAGGGGTGATAAATGGAGTAAAGTAAATGAGCTTGTCTCTCTGTTTCTTCTTTAAGAGTTATCTGCACCTTAAGCCAAGAAAAAAAGGGAGCAGCTTTTTCTCCTATTAATACAAAGACCCTGCTAACACTTTGAAATTACAGCTGAAGGATCAACCGCAGTTCTTAGTAACTGCACAGCCTTTCTTCTATCTCAAGGACAGCGAGGTGATTTTATTCCTCCAGTTATATTTAGAAGACCCACTTTACAGACATTTTGAGAAGGAGAATTCTTGCTCAGGTTTTCCTAAACACGGGATGCTGGATTCAGCGTGTGTTGAGAGGAGTATGCATTGGAACAAAGTGTCCTGTACTCCATGACCTGGAGTTCCTTGCATTCATACCAGAAGATGAATCAGATATTCAAATGTCATCATTGCTCTGTTTTCCTCCTAGTCGTATGCCCATTACAGCTTTAATCACAGCTTTCCTCCTGAGTGGCAATGAAAGAGGAATGAGTGAAGAATTGTACATCCTACTGTGATTGGAGTTTTATAGCTAAGCTTGACTGTCAGACTCCATTCCCTTCTGAAGAAAAGGTGATAATTTCATTCCAATCGATATCTATTCCACTTTCCCTGAAAACACACACACATATATTAGGTAAAATGCCCTTTTGTAAAAAAAGATCAAGGGAACAATAAAATAAGAATATTGACAGAAAATATAAAAATGAAGATATAGCAGCAAAACAATAATACACATATGCACTGAGCTGTTTATAAATGTTAGAGGCAAAGAAATAAAGTGGAAGTCATAGCTTGTCTCATTCAGTCACGTCAGAGTAGAATGAATCATCGCAATAACTAGGGTGGTGACTCAAACAGTAATTTAAGAAGAAATTTGAGAAGGAGAAGGATAAAAGGAACTCTATAAACCTTGAGAGTATCTGTTCATGCAAAACAAGTGGATCATGGTGTGGCTGATCTACTTTCAACGAACCATGATTGGGTGTCTCTGCAAACTGATGTAATGAATACTTTTCTCCTTATTCTTAAGGTGAATAAGACAAATAGATCAACAGGATTTTGGTATCTTTAGGCTACTATTTCCAAAAGGAAATGCTGTGACTTCTAGCTTTGGATTATGAACTGAGAGATGTAGCTAATTAAGAAATAGCATCATCCTAAAAGACTGGTTACCTGTTCATATCCTGAAAGAAACAAAAACAGTAATCAAATTTAATAACACATGGTAGCTTCTGGAATGAATTTAGGAGACCAAAAAAATAAAAATTATTGTAAATCACTAAGTATTCAGATCAAACTGACTACCTCAGGTATCTTTGCCTAACAGGAAATCTATGGAGTGATGCTTCAACTCTTCAGGACCTAACATGACTGTAGAGCCAACCGGGACTATAAAAGTGGAGGTTCACAGCCATTTGTCCCCTTCACAAAACCTGGAAAGATACATTGTAGGTGGGGAATAGGGGCACGTAGGACCATCTTTCAATGAGACAACTGCCCCTAGTGGTAGGTTTACTTCTAACTGAAGGTGTTTCATGTGGAAAACTTTCAGGAGAAGAAAGAGCTCATTGCCTGGTTCCAGAGGAAATGTAGATCACCTAGGAGGGGGAGATTGTTTCATGAATTAGGGAGGTAGCTGATAGCCACCGAATAAGACCTGTTTCATTCCTGCTCCCTGGGCACTGCAGCCAGAAAGAGCAGACTTGGGTATTTGGCCCAGCCAGCTACTCCTTCTTTCTTGAAAATAGCCTTCTCTTGGCTTCTGTGACATTAACAATTTCCCTACTATGCTACAAACTGCTGCACTCCTCTTCCTCCTATGGTCATAAAGAAAAGACTGCTCCAAAGTCAAGTCTTGGGCCGCCTTCTCATTCTGTCTGCCCTTCTACCACTGCGAAGGTGATCTCCTCCTGTCCTGTGGCATTAAATAAATCCTGTGAGCCAACAATGCCAAATGTGTGTATATCCCTCCTGCTGGCCACTTGGGTACACTCAACCCCTATTCACACATCTGCTGGGACAACTAACGTACCTCAAATATGTCCAAAATGCCCCACTCCCCTCCCAATCTGTTCCTAGGGAATCTTCCCAGTCTCAGTAAATGGTCCTACCCTTGCATAAGGCAAAAACTTAGATGTCATCTCTTTCCTACCCCAAAATCAATCCAGCAGCAAGTTCTGCCAGCTCTAAACACAATGTCTCTCTAATCCACTCATTTCTCCCCACTGCCACTGCTCTCCCTCTAATCCTAGCATCACCTGCTGCCCCCATACTAAGGCAGTGACCTTAAAATGATCTCACTGCTTCACTCCTGTATCCTTCAAGCCCATGCCCCACACAACTCTGCTCCAATGCTTTTAAAAACAAAGTGATGGCATCACTCATGTTTAAAGCTCTCCAATGACTTTCTGTCATATCAAAGAGTTAGATTAATACTCCTTCCACTGTTGGCCACACTTTGTAATATTTGTCCCTTGCCTCCTCCTTCAGCCTCGTCACATATTTCTTCCTCCTTTTAACTCATTGCACTCCAGTCCCATGGTCTGCGGTTTTTCTTCCAAAACTCCAGGCTCATACCTTTGTCCCTGCAGTCTGTTATGCGTGGAATACCTTTCCTCTCAGATTTTGCACAGCTGACATGTTTTCATTCATGTCTCAGCCTAAACATCAGGACTTCAGTGACAAAACTCCTGGAAGTTTTAAAACCAAAGAGACCCTAGAAAAACAGACTGGATGGGCAGAGAGAAGCTACTTAACACCTTAGTCCTGGGGAACTACTTAACACCTTAGAGAAGCTACTAAACACCTTAGTCTTTTTTCTGAAAAAAGACTGAGGCCGAGGTAAGTATATGCTTCTATTACTACAAGGCCAGATTCAGTGATCTCATTACAAAGAAATCCTATGCAGAGTTTGATGAAGATAAAAAGATAAAGATGGGAGATACAAGATGGGAAGAGATACAAGAAGACAAAAGATGAGAATACAGCTGACCAGGATAAAGCCAACGTTAGAGGAGGGGAGGGGAGGGGAGTAGGGGAGGGGAAGGGAGTAGGGAAGGGGAGGGGAGTAGGGGAAGGGAGGGGATTGGGGAGGGGAGGAGGGGGGAGGGGGAGGGGGAGGGGAGGAGGGGGGAGGGGGGAGGGGAGGGGGGAGGGGAGGAGGGGAGGAGGGGAGGGGATTGGGGGAGGGGAGGAGGGGAGGGGAGGGGAGGGGAATGGGGGGATTGGGGGAGGGGAGGAGGGGAGTGGGGGAGGGGAGGGGGAGGGGAGTGGGGGAGGGGAGTGGGGAGGGGAGGGGGGAGGGGAGGGGAGTGGGGGAGGGGAGGGGAGTGGGGGGGGGAGGGGAGGGGAGTGGGGGAGGGGAGGGGAGTGGGGGAGGGGAGGGGGAGGGGAGGGGAGTGGGGGAGGGGAGGGGGGAGGAAATGTCACTGAAGATAAGAAGCCCTCCAAAAATGGTGGATAATTAGTATAAATGTTTGTTTCAGTCCTTCTTGGTGCTAGAAGTAAATAAATGACCGCTTGACCTCCTAAAATGAATTGCTGGCAGCCAAAAAGCAAAAAAGAAACAGCCCTTCTCCAAATGGGACCAGCTACTGAACAAAAGATTGTCACACTAAATTAGGCTGGGAAATTTATTTACCAGCCAAACAATACGCTAGAGGCAGAGAAAGAGCTGTCTGAATCAGCTGGGCCAGGCTTACCACAGTTAATGAGGCTTGAGGGGAAATTATGAAAACCCTTTTAAGAAGCAGAGCAGCACAGACAGGAGAGGGACCATCAGGGTCTCAGTCAAAAGTGAAAGTGATTCTTTTTTTTTTTTTTTTTTTTTTTGAGACGGAGTCTCGCTCTGTCGCCCAGGCTGGAGTGCAGTGGCGCGATCTCGGCTCACTGCAAGCTCCGCCTCCTGGGTTCACGCCATTCTCCTGCCTCAGCCTCTCCGAGTAGCTGGGACTACAGGCGCCCGCCACCACGCCCGGCTAATTTTTTTTTTTGTATTTTTAGTAGAGACGGGGTTTCACCGTGGTCTCGATCTCCTGACCTCGTGATCCGCCCGCCTCGGCCTCCCAAAGTGCTGGGATTACAAGCGTGAGCCACCACGCCCGGCCGAAAGTGATTCTTAATAGGCACAAATAATTGGGCATTAAGTCTCCCTGCCAATATGCCAGTTCTCAGTCCATATGGAGCTGGGTTCAGGCCCCAAGGTAGAAGCTGGGCATGACAGAGTGGGTCACTACAATTGATTCAAAAATGGAAACTGTGGTCTCTGGTATCTCAAGAGTGCCCAGGTGAATGGCCTCACTCACGGTTCCTAGTGTCTAAGATCAAGGAGCAGAGAAAGAGGAAAGCAGCTATGGTCATGACTGTCCCTAAGGAGCAACTAAAAACCCCATATAAGAGCGAAATATATATCTTGGGTTCTGTGTAATTCAAAGTCCACACTATTTCACATTAAAGTTCTCATTCTGAATAACTCCACTTAAACCTATGTGCATTTCATCTGTTTCCTGAAAGAAAAATGTTTCACCGTGATAAAATAAACTTCTTGATTTATACAAGCTGATGAGGCTAATATTCTATAATTGCATACTTTCATGTGTCAAAATGTGAATAATTAAAACTGCAAAACTGGAAACAGAAAATTTCATGGTTAATGTTTGTGTGCCCGTATGCTGACTGACTAGCTCTGCTAAGTTCCTTGTGACAACCTCTATGTGGACATATGCATTTTCTGTTTCCTCTCTTGGATCATACTAAAGATAAAAATTCATCATGACAACTTACAACACCAATATACTATATAAAATTAATATATTCTTTGGTTTGGGGTTTGCTGGAGAAATAAGTGGACTTTGGAAAATAAAACCATTGGTGTAAGTGAACTCACAAACTATGTGACTAACTCTTTTTCAGACACAGTATCTTCTGAAATTTGAGGAAGAGTGGCGATGTAGGATTTTTACCACTTCACATTTCAGTTGTGATTTCCTTGATTTGAGAAGAGATTCCTTCTTAGATTCCTTGAATTTCAGGCAAAATGTTCCCCCTACTTTTTAAGAAAAGAACCCTCTTTGTGTCAAAAGTAGTCTTTAGTGTCTCTTCCAGGTTAGATGATGATTAGGCACTAATAGAGAACAATAAAAGAATTGTAATGGCAACATGCCCACAGTCAGGAGTTGGATGAAACTTTTTAGCTTTTAAATAGTTTGGCATAAAGCCATTACCTCCCAGTTTGGCAGAACAGGTGGAGGTAATAACTCCACCGCCCTACTCTAGTGAAAGCACAGTATGATGCAATTTTGAAAAGATGATTACATACTTTTATTTTTAAATAAAAAGTAAAAGGTGATAAAGCATATGGTACAATATCTGGGGAATCTTACTTGACTGCAGTTGAATCACAAAGAAATCTGTCGGTAAATTGGGCCTTTAATCCTTTAAGGTGAAAATGTGTTTTATCTCATTTTCACCATGGAAACTACCATACAATGTACAATTGTGGTTATGGGCAGAGTATATCATAATTCAAACCCAAAAATATGAATACTTGTATTCCAGCAAATATAACTTCCTAACTTTCCATATTTCTCTTTCTGAAAACATTCTGGCCAGCCCCCAAAATGTTTGAAAATTGCATGAATATTTTAATGTATATATAATTATAAAATGAATATGGAACTGTAAATGAAATGTGCTATCTGTACTTATTCTTTATGATTTGATTTTTATGAACCCAGATCATATTATAAAAGCTCATAAAAAATTATCAGGATAAGCACTTTCATGTTATATTATTATACGTGTTTAATTTCTTAAAATATGCATTCAATTGTACTTACTATGAGACTACAAGTATTGATCTGAGATTAAAGTTTGATCTGTAAACTTCAATATCCCAGAAAACTAATAGAAACACTACTTCTATTGAAGTTCTCTATCCGAAAAAGAATGTTTAAAGCTGGATCCTCTTTGCCTAATGGCTTATTATTTCTTACCTTTTGCATCTAGAGTTTCTGAAAAAAAATTTGTCATTTGCTTCATGATTCTGTACCCCACTGGCAGAACAGTCAATAAGATCATGAAAGGTGAATGGGCAAATAGAAAACAATCATTCCTTGAAAGGGTCACAGCAGGGTTGGAGACAAGAAAGCCTTCACATCGAGATGAGTTTTTAAATACTATAAGGTTTTATCTTATTAATTATAATTCTTATTTTTAGGTAAATTATTAATACTATTTTAAAATAAAAGAGGGAAAATATCAACACTGAATATTTTTGGAATAAAATCTACATTAAACAGAGCTTTTACATCATGAATGGGATAATGTAAAAGTAGAATGCCTATAAAGGCATTCTAGCTGACAGACTGAGGCCTGAATTTGCTGACATCTCCCTGTGGTCCCCTAGGGAGAAAGTCAGGATTTCTTTCTTTTGAGGGCAGCTGGTATTTAATGGTGCCAACATGGAAGATCATTTGGACCCCTTGCATTTTTTTTTTTTGGTTTTGATTTTGAGACAGGGTCTCCCTCTGTCACACAGGCTAGAATGCAGTGGAACAATCACAGTTCACTGCAGCCTCAACCTCCCAGGCTTAAGCGATCCTCCCACCTCAGCCTCACAAGTAGCTGGGAATAGAGGCTCATCTCTCTGGCTCACCACTGTATCTTCAACACCCATAACAATGATTAGGACAGGGTAGGTGAAATATTGGCTGACTTCATCAGTGAGTGTTGTGGATGATGAGTCCATACTGCCAGAATAGACTAAAATACATTTTTTGAAAGTCTGATTTATCTGTGAAATGAAAATAGGAAAAGACTGTCTGGTAAAAGTGCAACAGAAAACATCCTGGAGACTATTTTGCAGTACAGACATGTAGGTTTGCAGTACAAACATGTAGGGTTTGAATATCATATAGTGTGAGGGGCGGGGAGCAGTGAAAGAAAAGGTGAAATGGGAGAGTTCCACTGCACCTAAATTAGAACTTGATGCCTAGTAAGTTGCTGATGTTCTAAGAAGCCAAGGCCAACTGATAACCATTGCCTGCTTTGCAGTCTCATATGTTCTATATCAGTGAGTTGACCAGTTACTTCTTTAAACCATAAGAAGACACATATAATTGCTTCTGTGGGTAAAACCACTCAATTTTGATTAAGAACTCTACCTTTAATGACATTTTCAGTGTGTATGCTAAACTTCAGTAGTGTGTTTCCAGGCCTTTAAATATTTCTGGCCATGCTACTACAATTCTATCTCTAGTGTAAACTTTAGACAATTGATAGGACAAAACACCTTGCTCTCCAACAAACTCCAACATTTTGTGGATTCCCAGAAAAAGAAGATTAAACTCTAGAGTCTCCCTAACCTAGAATTTTCTTGCAGATAGGCCAATTAGACTCATTTTTACTCAAATGACATTTCCTGCTGGACAAAAAAAAAGGAATTAAAATCATTATGAGACCACACATATTAAAAATCATATATTCAGTGACTATATAAGAAAACTATCATAGTGTAATATATAATACCATTATGGAAGAGAGTTACAAACAGTGTTTTCTTTTTTATACTTTTCTGTGTTTTAAAATTTTTCTTCAAAGCATATGTATTATTTTAAAAATAAGATTTAAAATTGTTTAATTAAAATTTTGTAAGTCTGTTTTAAGTTTTTACTCAAATATCTTTTGCCTTCAGTGTTGATTGAAGTACTATGAAGGAAAGGATGTGCAATTCTTTATACAGTTCTCATTAGTTTTTTCTATCTCAGCAAATCCATTTTGTTATTTGTTACTTATTAAACATTGTTTTATAACCTTATCAACTATGTGCAAATAAAATCCATTGCTTTCAAGAAAGTATACTTTTTAAATGCTTTTAGTTTTGATTGCAGTATTTTTCATGTTAGATTTGCTTAAGCCACATATTTTGTATTCAAGCAGATGTTCACAAAATAAATATTCACATTGAGTTTATGTGGCTCATAATTCCATGTAGTACAGATTGTTTCAAATGAGTCTACAAACCTCATTTTCTTCTGACTTAAAAAATGCACCCAGAATAATATTTAAATTACCTTTACACACCTAATAAAGATGTACAGTCATTTTAACAACCTCTGCACTGTCAATCATTGATAGGAAAACATAACTTGACATGCTCTAGATTTATTTTAATGGGCAATGCATTCGAAAGTGCTGTAACTCCGTGATAGGGCAATCTTATCCTGGGGTGTCATCTACCTCAACGTGGGGTGTTTTGAGACAGTCTCTTGTCCCTTGCCCGATAAAATCACAATATACATGTATATTTCTCTTCCCTCTTAGCAGTCAGGTGGCTACCTCCATTTGGAGCAGGTAGTTTCAAATTCAAGTTAATGACATGATGATTTACAAACATGAGTTGTAAGTATTATATGAGTTTGCAAGTTTAAAATGTAACAAGAACCAAATGATTGGTTGCTTCCAGGGGCTGAAATGCAGTATTCTCTGGGGTGGTATCATATTCATTTCAAATAATAGCTATTATTTGTTGAGCACTAAATAGACCTATTTTAATTGTTTTCAACTAACATCCTATTTAATTGTCGCAACCCTATAAGACAGATTTTCTCATAATTCCCATTTTACAGATGACAAAACTGAGAAAGAAGAAAGGGGTGTACTAGGCCCATAGTCACAGCTAGTGATGTACTAGGCCCATAGTCACATCTAGGTGGCTGTGCTAGAATTCTAACTTGAGAAGACCCCTCTCTCTTAACCATTACTCTGTACTTCCTCTCAAATATAAACCATAACTTTAGAAGTTACCAATACACATTTCTATATCCCCCTCCCTTCATTGCTTCCTTCCTTTTCTCCAAAATATCTTTATTTCTTTTGACCATAAGATTTGCTCATTATCAAAATGTAAAGTCCAGTCCACATTTCTTTATGCATTTTCATGTCTCCATTAAATTACAGCCATCCAAAACCTTAACAGCGCAGTACATCACATTCTCATTTCTTTATTTACATGATATTTCTCCTCAGGAACCCTATGAGATGGGCGAAAGGTTCAAATTCACGGTATTACTTATAACAGCAAAACTTGAAATTCAACTTAAAATATACAGACTCTAAATTTAATTTTCTAAAAAGACTAATATATTTTGAAATACTGTGTTATTGCATCCTCTAGAATGCACTAAGAGAAAGAAGCAAAAAAAAAAAAAAAAATGCAGACATTTACCAGGCACCTGCTAGATGCCTTGGAATTCAAAGTGTGGTTCTGGGCCAGCAGCATTATTATCATCGGGGAGCTTGTTAGCAATGCAGAATCTCAGTCTACACCCCAAACCTACTGAATCAGAACCTGAATATTAACACCAATCCCCAGGCAATGCACATGCATAGAAAAGTTTGGAAATCACTATAGCAGTGAAGCACAGCATGTGTTCTTGCCTCCAGTTACCATACTTCAGCTAGCACATTCCCCAGTGTCAGAACCATATGATATCACCAAAACAGACAGAAGTGAGAGCCATTCACCCACCCAAGCTCATCCTTATTCTGCCAAGTCAGAAGAGGCATGGCTATTGTTAGGTGCAGAGTAGGAAATAGATTTTTGCCAACAAAACACTAACTGATTGGACCATAAGTTGAAGAAGTTTCAACTTTAGCATAATGCCAATGAGAATTCGTTTAAGATTTTGAGAAAATGAGACATATAATTAGACTGCATTTTAGGAAGATCACTAGCTGTAGGGTAGAAAACAAATGAGATGGGGTAAGCTTGGAGCTGGGGTGATCAATTAATAGTGGAGAAGTGTTGGTGGCCTGAGTAATCATAAGCAGTGGGAAGATAAAGAGGTGGAAGACTCAAAGGTATTTCAAAGGTAGATTTGTCAGGACTTGAGATTAGTGGGGAGGTACTCTGTGAGGAAGAGGGAGGAGAGAAGTGAAGACAATATGTCTTGCCAAAAACCATTTTTTTTTTTAAAGAAAGAGAAATGACTTGAAATAAACACCTAAATAGTTTTGTACTAGCTTAAGAATGAACAGGCAGATCAATCTAACTAAACAGAAAGATTATAAGCAGCTCAATTCCTTCCTACAAATGTTTATTATGATAAGAGTGACACTTAACCCATTAAGGATGGATTATTCAATGAATCATATGGAGATAAATGATTAACTACTAGAGGAAAAGTGTTAGCCCTTTCTTACACCAAAATGAGACTGAAGTGGATTAAAAACTTGCATGTGAAAAAAAAATTGTAATAATTGAACAATAAATGGGTCTCACGGCACAGAAAGCTATTTTAAAGCACAAAAGAAAAAGATAAAAATCATAAAGAAAAAGGTAAAAATCTTAAAGAAAAAGAATGAGTCTTGATTACATAAAATGTAAAAACATCATTGCATTGCTAAAAAAAATTATAGTAGAACCACTTAGGGATAAAGAGATTTTAATAAATGAAAGAAGTAGATTAGGAAGCCAAGAGCAAAACAAGCAAAGAGTATTAGAAAATTTACCTGAAAATACATGATTTGTTAAAAAAAAAAGAAGAAAAAGAAAAGAAAATTTATGGAAGCCTGGGCAACATGGTAAGACTCTGTGTCTCTGCAAAAAAAAAAAAAAAATGAACGAATTATTCAGACATGTTAGTAATCACAGAAGTAAAAATTAATATAACGAGAATGTTTCTCTTGTTAAATTGCATTACAAGACCCACTTATTGGTCTAACTGCAGTAAAATTAGTAATTTTTAAACAAAAGTTTCTGGAAGACAATTTATAAAAAGGTTATAAAAAGGTTTAAAATGTTCATATTCTTTGACCCCCCCGCAAAATTTCACTTTAGGAATTTATTCTAAGGAAATTGGAGCTGTACACAATAGTTACTATGTACAAGACGTGCATGTTAGCAATTTAGAAATGAAAAACTTAAAGTGACTAATAGTAAGGAGCCGATTAAATAAATTATGCTTATTACTTAAAAAATATATTTGGCAGCCATTTTAAAATTATATTTTTCAAAGTATATTTAATAATGCAATAAAATGTATATGAGATAATATGTTTTAAAAGATATAAAGAATATACTTATCCTTCCAATATTTATTAGACACCTACTATCTTCCAGGAATTGTTCTATAGTATAATCATTGTGTGATATGTTTTGTATACAGAATTCCAACTTTCTAAAAATTATATATATATGTGTATGTATGTGTGGATATATATATATATATATATATATATATATATAGCCATAGCCATAAAAATATTTATGGAGAAACACAACATGATGTTAACGATAGTTGCATCAGGATGATGGAATGTTCATTTACATTTTCTTATTTATTTTTCTGTGGTTTCTAATTTTCTACAATGAACATGTATTAGTTACATATTTTTAAAAAATAGTAACTTTTGATTTACCTTAATTTCACTCTAAACAAAGAAGAAACTTCTCTTTAGGCTATTTTAAAGAAAACACGTTGGCATTTTCAAAGAGAAATTGACCCAGTTAAAAGGAAAAATAAAAGAAATAAATACCCAAAAAATGAAAAAGAAAACATTTACGTCTGACTCTGCAAAGTAAAAGTCCTCATCCCACGAAGGCTGTCACAACTCCACAGGCAGGCTGGCTCCTTCTCACCTGACAGCACCCCAGGAACCTGCTCTAGAAACGCTCTGATGTTGCCCTTGGCCCTTCCTGGACCAAGGTCAAAGGCTCAGAGTCGAGCGCTTTGACTATCCTTGGTAAAGTAATCCCCTTTATCAGTTGGCATACATGATATAATATAAAATAGTTTGTTTAGCTTTTTAATAAATGGCTTTATGATGACTGATTCTATAGCAAGATCAGTGTTCATTTTACCTCTTCAGTAGGAAACCTTAAGTAAATTGGCATACTCAGTGGAAAAATGTGAAATATACAGACGTGTACTGGGTCAGCTTTTAGTAACAGTAAAGAGAATCTTGCCAGATTCAAGGGTTGTGATGACCACATAGAAGTAAAATTTAAATTTCTGCCTAACGATTTGATGTCTATGTATCCTTGCCAGGAACTGATACCTGGTGTCACTGTAGGCTACTTACAATGCCTTGGGTAACTGACATCTCAGGGCACACACTCCTGCCTCTTCTGATAAGGTATCATTAACCCAATTTTATGCATTTGGACATCAAGGATGAGAAAGCATTAGTGACTTGTCAAAGGTCACAGACGAGGCAGAGAGGATCACAGTTTGAGCCTAGTATGGACTTTTTGTCCTCCCCTTCTGCCCTCTTCAGAAACCCTGAACACATGCTGACTCATCCTAATATACAACTCAAGGGATATTTATTGTGTGTCAGGCACAATGCTAGAAATGCTTGTTTCTAACTCTCACAGCACCTTTGCTGTGAGGTTGGTTTTTATTTAATGACAAGAACATTGAGATATTGTAACTGCCCTAATCTCACGCAGCTAACAGATGCCAGGATGAGACAACTTATATATATTATGCACAGAAAATCCCATCATTTCCAGTGTTTCCCCAGGAAGCTTCTTACTGCAGATCTCAATAACAACATATACACACATGCAGACTATAGGCTGATGATCTAACACACAATTACCCTTTGGGCCTGTTTAAGCCAATTCAATGAGCTTCAGTGTACCCATCCCTTCTCTGCATTTGCTTACTCCAGAATCCTATTCTAATCCTGCTCTGAGGCATAAAATGTGATAGTTTTCTACATTGGAGTAAGGCATACACCAGGAATCACTGTATACATATGATGAGACATGTACTATGGTTCAGCCTGGGATAATCAACTGTGCTTCTTGGATTTGCTTACATCCTTGTTCAAGATTTATTTAGTTTTATTAAATTATCTTCCCTTATACTATCTAAAGGAAACCTTTCTCAGACTCCAAGGCTGCATACACTGCTCAACAGAAATAGAATGCAAGCCACACAGTAATGTTAAATTCTAATGGCCACATTAAGAAAACATATAAATTAATAGGTGAAAGTCATTTTAATAACAATGTTTTTAAAAATCAAATCCAGTTGACCCTTGAACAGCGTAAGTTTGAACTGTGCAGGTCTGCTAATAAGGGGATTTTTTTCAACCAAACACAGACTGAAACTATAGTATTTGTAGGATGCAAAACCCACGTACAAAGAGGGCCAAATTTTCATATATTCAGATTCTGGAGGGTTGACTTCAGGGCTTGAGTATGCACAGGTTTTGAAAAATGCAGAGGGGTTGCATTTACCTTGCTCCCCAGCTTGCAGACGGCCTATTGTCAGACTTCACCTTGTGATTGTGTAAGTCAATACTCCTTAATGAACTCCCCTTTATATATACATCTATATTAGTCCAGTCCTGTCCCTCTAGAGAACCCTGACTAATACAAGGGGTCAGGCACAAGTATGCATATGGAAGTGGGGGCTGGGGCTCAAGGCTATATGCAGGCATGTATGTGTTGGCAGTGTAGGGTCTCTGGGCTGAGGTTCCTGGAACAGCAGCAGCTGGGGTGACTCCGGAAAGGAGAGAGAGAGATGGTGACTCAGGTACCTGAAGACGATAAAGGTGAAAAGCTACATGGCCCTCCATGGTGAAGGCTGTAGGTGGTCCACTGCAGCTGTGCTGGCTATTAGTTTCCTTACTAAAGCTGCTGGAGTCCTCTAGAGCAAGCTGCTGGGGTCTGCTAAAGAGCACATTGCAGGGTTCTTGGCAGTCAAAGCTGTGGGGAGTGTGTGGTGGTGGCCGTACGGGCTGTTGAGGTGCCTTGTGGGGAAGGTTGCTGGAGACCTATGCAGAGCAGTCCATTGAGGACTGCTGTGGTTCCCAGCATCTGGCTGATAATGATAGCATCTATCTATCTTGTTTATACCCAGGCATCTTCAGATGTCTCAGCCATGCCAGTCTCCCCAGCAGTCTGGGTGGGGTAAAACTGTAGCTGGTCACTCGGTCAGTGCCCTGAAAAGCTCGGGAAGCTGCTTTTTTACCCCCCTCTCCTTTTCCTTGTGAAGGGAACTTACAAGCTATGGAATTCCTGCTCTGTGCTGAGCAGTGCTGGCCTGGAAGATGGGAAGGAGATGGAGTCAAAATGAAACTGTCCTTCTTAGCCTTTTTGTGAAGTAATTTTGGGATTATTTCTTCCACTGTAACTGCTTCAGTGGACTCTGGGGTTTTTCCAGAGTTATTTGTGTTTGTGAATAGCTATTTAATTGTTCTTTGTTGGGAGAATGAAGGCTGAGATCTCCTACTCCACCATCTTGCTGACATTACTCCGCTTCCAGGTTTATCCTTGATACTCAAGATAATGTTGGTGAAAGCTCTAAAAGTGCTCTATACATTCTAGCCATTGTTATTTACCCCCAAATGTTGTATTTTTTGATGCTATAATTTTAAATAACGTATTTAAAGCACTTAAGAAATGTTTGTAAAACTAATAAAATCACTATGACACCCAAAAATGTTTATCTCAATTTTGAAATGTGAATTTTATTTTGCATTTAAATTTATATCGTCTTCTATATTGTTACCTTACCCATAATATTCATGTTTGCCAAATAGTGTTTAATAATCCATTGAATTGATTTAAAAATTTTATTTGAACCTTTGGACATTTGAGTTGAGATCATATTATTTTTGAGATCCATTTCTACCTCTTTTTAGGTTGTACCAGTTTTTCTTTTAAAAAATATTTAACTATCAAAGATACCTTTAAATTTTCTTTCTAGATATATGTCAGAACACCAAGATTCAGAAGTGACTGGAGTCCCATAGGAATCTTGTAGGAGCTCATCAACATTTGTGATAATTGATGCTCAATGACACGGTATTTTTTAAATAAAATCCAATGGAACAAATACTGGACTCATACTTCAATCCACCATTGGATTAACATTAAATTGTTATAAGCTTAAAATAGATGCTTATACTTATAAGATGTTACACGTAAGCCTCACGATAACCACAGCAAAAACCTGTATAAGATACACAGAAGATAAAGAAATCAAAACATACCACTAAGGAAAATTGTCTAATCACAAAGACAAAAAGAGGAAGAAAGGAACAAAGGATCTACATGTCCCACCAGACAAACTAGAAAATGTATAATTCACAGAGTATTGGGTAGATTACTCACAAGGGTCTTGTCTTACTAGCAGGTAATATTTGGCCCTAGACTAAATGCTGCTCTGGTCCCACTTAAATCATACAAGCAACCCATCCTTCACACACACAAAAAATCACTTTCCAACTACTTTAAATACATACCAAAAAAAGTTCAAGCATATTTACAGGAATACAAAAATCAAAGATCACCAGACACACAAAAGAAGTAGGAAAATATAGCTATAATGAGGAGAAAAATAAACCAATCTAAATTGGTCCAGAACTGGCACAAATGTCAAATGTTAAAATTAGCAGAAAAATACATTAAGACAGTTATTATAACTATTTAAGATGTTCAAGAAGTTTAGCAGAACCATGAAAAAAATCAATTAGTAATTCTAGAGGGGAAAATTACAACTGATATGAAAAATACAATGGATGAGATTGATAGAAAATCAGATCTTGCAGAAGGTTAGTAAACATGAAGATAAAGAAATAAAATATATGTTAATTTTATTTATCTTTGTTTACTAACCTACAGATTAAAAAAAATTAGAAAAAAAACCCCCAAGTATCAGTGAGCTGTAAGGTAGCTTTAAATAGATTAATATACATGAAGTTGAAACACCCAAAGAAGACAAGGGCGATAGAAAAAAATATTTGAAGAAATAATGGAGAAAACTTTTTTATATTTGATGAAAAAACTGTAAACTCACAGCACCGAAACTCCAAGCACAGGAAACATCGAAAATATTACACCAAGGCATATCATAACCATAATAAAATGGCACCAAATCAGTGATAAAAGGAAAAATCTTAAAAGCAGAAAAAAAGAGAAGACATGTTATGTAAAGAGGAACAAAAATAAAAACAATGGCATAATTCTGATCAGAAACATTGCAAGTGAGAAGACATTGAAGCAGCATTTTTAAAGTAGTAAAATAATAAAACTATCAATGTAGAATTTTGTACCCAGTGAAAATATCTCTTTAAATGAAGATAATATAATATGTTTTCAGGCACTCAAAGGCTGAAAGAATTAATCATCAGCAGACCCACACTATGAGAAATGCCAAAAAGAAGTCCTTCAGACAGTGTAAAAAATTACTAAAGTATAATTGACACTCAGCAAACTGAGTAAATCTGGACATACATATACACCTGTGTAACCATCATCACAATTAATATAATGAACCTATTCATCAGACCCAAAATTTTCCTTGCACATCTTTGTACCCTCTCCCACACCCTACCTTCTACCTGGGCAACGATTGGTCTGTTTTGTGCCATTATAGATGAGTTTGCATTGTGGGGAACAAGGGACAGTTGCCTGCTAAGAAAGACCAACCAGTCAGGGAAAGCAACCATAAATACTCACTGGTTACTATACTACAGCTAAATCTCCCTTCTGTCTAGCTTCTTCTTTATTGTATCAATAATAAAATTGAAGGCTAAGTATTTAACAGAACTGTCAAAGGTCACACTGCAAGTTAAGTGACAACACCAAGTTCAAACCTAGGTCATTGGATTCCAATTTCCAAACCCTTTCTATTAAAGTATACTATAAATGTCTCTTCAGAAACGCATTAAAGTATGTAATTCAAAATTTCCCTCCCAAACTTAAATAACTCAAAGCATGTAATGATATTATACAATTTCTCACATCCTATTTCAGACTTTGAAATTTATCACACTTTAGACTTACCAAAAAGCATCATGTAGATGTACTCAGCAATTTGAAACAGAAACTTTTCCATTTCTGGTTCAAAGTGTGTAACTAAATCCATTCCATGTTGTGCTATATTTGCTATCATAATAATATGATGTATGCAATCCATTGTAGGCCTTCTGTGAATCTTTAATGCCTATTTTATGGCTCTTTTATTCTCAATAGTTAAGATATATATACAATATTCACTAGATATATATATATAGAACATTACTAATATTCACTTGACATATATATATAGAATATTTTTTAAATATTCACTTCACTTGATTTATCTGTTACATACAGTTTAATTTTTCCAGACTTTGAACTTGCTTTTTTTCATATTTTCTAGTTACATGATTTGACATTTGGCTTTTACTCTTCAAGGAAACTGATTTATCCCAACAATCTTTCTCTCCTCGAAATATTTATGAAAAAACTTTTCAAGTGCTCAAATGACAACTGAAAACATTTTTATTGATCACCATTAGCAACTTCCAAAAACATATTATTTATTGATTTCTTCCTAGCCTCCTACCTACTACTCCAACTCTACTGTTTCTTTTGTCAAACTTGAAAATTCTGATCCATTTATTTTACTTCACTTCTTCAGGTAGTTTCTCAATTTGGAGAAATTGTAACATTGTTTGCTGGACGAGGCTGACCTCTAAGAATCTGATGGATGACTCACTATTTGAGATCCCTATAGCTGGCTCTGTGACCAGCTAAGCATCTGTGCTTCCAACTCTTTAAAGCTTTGTCGCTACAGCCTTCACCAAAAAAGACATTGAAGGACCAATAATCTCTGCTTTCCACTTGCCTCTCACGATGACTCTGTCTGGTAGTAACCTTTGGAAGTGGGGTTTGCCTAGCATGCAAGAATGTGGTGTGCTGCCACTCCTCCAGTCCTACATTAATTGCAGACATCTGTAATCCCTGCAGCCTCTTCCACTAAGCCAGCCTTGGCCTCATAATAATTTCCTACAGTTCTGTAAATCAGAAGTCCAACACAAGTCTCACTGGGCTACGATCAAGGTGTTGGCAGGGCAGTGTTCCTTTCTGGAGGCTGCAGTGGAGAATGTTGCCTTGCCTTTTCTCACTTTGGGAGGCTACCTTCATTGGCTCCTTCCTCCATATTTAAAGTCAGAAAGAGAAGGGCAAATCCTTCTCACATTGCTTTATTCCTACTTTTCTGCCTCAATTTTCCACTTTTAAGGACTGGTGCAATTAGATTGGGCTCACCTAGAAAATCCAAGATATTCTCCCCATCTCAACCTTAGTCATATTTGCAAAGCCCATTTGGTCATAGAAGGTAACATAGGCTCCAGGGATTAGGACTTTGGCCATCTGACTATTCTGCGTTCTGCAGATAAATGTATATTCATACATGCATATGTAAAATGATTAAGATATACTAAGAAACAATGGGCTTTTTAATATATAGGATATAATTTTATCTGTGTAAAAATATTTCTTATATCTACATTTAATGTGATGTTTGCAAATATGTAACAAAAGGAGGAAGACTCAGTCCTTAGTTATATATAAACGGTCTTCTACAGTGAGGAAAGGGATTAGGAGTGGATAGGAAAAACAATGTACACATTTTACTTGACTTAAACTTATATTGTTTGATTTTTTTAAGCACATGGGGATTTTTATATTGTTATTTAGATAGCATCATGTTAAAAAATAGATCTACAAAATAAAATCATAGTAATTTTTAATATACCATATTATGGTATTATGGAAATATGTTACATCTTAGACTATATTTCTGTTTTTAAAAAGTGGTTAAAAAATCACATGTACAATATTAAGAGGAAATACTTTAAAAATTGTGGACAAGAAATGGGTACAGCTATTTATTAAAATTATGAAACATGATTGAGGAATTTACAAAGACAATTGAAATAAATACACAGATATTCTACAAATGTGATAGAGGAAATTGAATACTATATTGACATTAAGTCTTCCAAAATAATTTATTGGTTAACAGACTCGCCCAATAAACTATTAATACATTTTTAAATGCAATAATAATTAGAGCCATATGGTAGTGGCACCAAATTCAATTTCTGCAGAAGTGGAAGAGAATAAATAGCCAAGACATATGTGCATAAAAAGAGACACACACACACACTCTATTTGAAGAATTATTCAAGCTTATCTTATCACAAATTCCAAAAAGAATTGTGAATAGTTTAATGCAGGGTTTCTTGACCTCAGTGTTACTGACATTAGGACCTGATAATTCTTGAGAGTGGGGAGTACCTAGCAGATATCAGTAGCAATCCCACCCCACCCACCTCTCCTGTCCTCCACCTCTGGCTGTGCCAACCAAAAATGTGTTTAGACATTGCCAAATGTCCCCTAGGAGAACCATTAGCTTAAAGTTATATATATATATTTCAAGTATTAGTAGTGTATGTGTGTATTTGTGTGTGTATATATATATATATATATACATATATATATACACCTTAAAATATATATATATCTTTTTTCAGACAAATATCAAAAGAAAAAAGGTTTTTTTCCTCACCTCACTAGTAATCAAATAAATACATATTAAAATAAGAAGCATACTTTTATTTAACAAAATGTAATCAAAACAGAGGCTACTAAAATGTGTGAGATACTAAACATTGACAAAGCTGGATTAAAATAGCACTGATTGTGGGAAGGAAAGTTCATAAAAACTTTTGGAAAGATTTCTAGAAAGATATTTTGCAATATGTAACAAGGGCCTTACCTGGCATTCTAGTAATCTCGGAATATAGTAATACTGTTCTGGAGTCTTCAGGACTCTAACCTAAGGAAATAAATCAGAGATACTAAGAAATACATGGTTTAAGATGTTTATTACAGAATTATTGAAAATAGTAAAAGTTAGTTTCCAATAATAGGTGAGGGGTAGAAATAAATAAGATATTGCCATATAATAAAATATTAAAAGCACATGTTTGAAAAATAAGTATATTGAAAACTGCCTGTGATATAATATTATATGGAAAAGCTAGAATACAAATCTGTGTCTAAATTATGCCCCAGCACCTGCTGTGGTACTCATTATGTATTTGCTGAATTAATGAATAAACAATTACAATTTCAGATATGTATATCAAATGGTAAAAACTGTAATTACTATTGCACCAACCTAATATAATGGGGTAGGAAGTATTAAGAAGCGGCAACTGAAATGTGTGAGGTTAGAAGAGAGAAAAATAAAGGCGAGCTTAACAAGAATTTAGCTGCTTAAAACTAGTTTTGGTAGCTAGACTGAATTTCTCAAACAGAAAGGAGTGAAAGTGGATTTGGGTGATTTCAATTTTTTTTGAAATTTCTACATTTTCCAATATTTGTATAATACATATATTACTTCTATAGTTATTCGATTTCTTTTCATTTGAGAAGTCCCTCTGGATTTTCAAACTCCATTCTCATTTGACTTCTGCTACAGACCAGACTGTCAAATGATGTCACAAATCAACTAGATTATTTGGTATGTGCAACATAGTCCATTTAATTAATATCTTAAAAAATGATTGCAATACAGTCTTCTCCTAACTCAATAATAGTTAAGGAAAGACTTAACACCAAAGTGAATGCCTGTCTAGGTCACAATCCTCTTCAGCAATTCTCTTTCACAAGCTTTCAATTCATGTGACTCAGTCCCTATTCGATCCACATTTGTGTGTGAAAACTCTGCAAGACACTTTTCTGTGTGCTTCACCAAAAAACAAAGGATATTGTCTCTGCAGCACTTCAGTTATCAATTAATTCTGTGGTTCCACCGAAACAGCAATCAAATCCCTCTGGCATCAGTTTTTAGACTGCCAGTATCTTCCATTATTACTCAAGAGATAATTATTTCCTGAAGGTTTACAGATGTTTTCCCATTTCTATTGTTTACTGTATTTAATTAAAATATGAACTGAAACAACCAGACAGCATTTCAAAATTCAGTGCCCTCCATTGGCTTGGTTTTCCCTTAAAATTCATAGACGGGCTTGTCTAGAATCCTGTAACCTTTTTCATCTCCCTTGTGCATAACTAGGTGAACTGCTCAACGAACCCTATACGATTGTTCTTTTTGTTTCTACTTAACCTTCAGAAAAGAGCCCTTAAAGAGCACTCCCAGGAGAGAGTAAGCAAAAAAAAAAAAAAAAAAAAAGCAAGCCATTCTAAGACTTCTGTTATACTCTATTACTCTCCTGCCCCTCTCATTTAGTAAATTTAGCCAACACCTCTAGGCTTCCTCCTCACTGTTCACATGGTTCCCATAAACAGGCTTAGCTCCCTAGCAAAAATTTTTTTTCTATCTTTTCCAAAAGAGATTAAGTTTTCAGTTGTAGTTAACCACAGAATCTCTCTAGCCACCACAGAACATTAACTAGTGTGCACTGGTTTTGTCTAATGAAATCATGAAACTATTATAATCAATATTTGGTTATAAAATTTCAGAATGGGCCATCTTTATGATGTTAAATATGAAGCAAATGAGGTAATTACCATATAATATGTTGCCTACCAAAAGCCGTGATTACTTGCTGACCAGTAACTCTCCTTTATGCTGAAATTCCTTTTTGATCTCGTGGTCAGATGTCCATTTAAGTTAGCCCCCAAACGGATTTTTTGTTTGTTTGTTTTTTGAGATAGAGTCTCACTCTGTTGCTCAGGCTGGGGTGCAGTGGCGTGATCTCAGCTCACTGCAACCTCTGCCTCCCAGGTTCAAATGACTCTCCTGTCTCAGCCTCCTGAGTAGCTGGGATTACAGGCGCAAGCCAACATGCCCAGCTAATTTTTTGTATTTTAGTACAGAGTTTCACCATGTTGCCTAGGCTGGTCTTGAACTCCTGAGCTCAGGCAATCCACCTGGCCTTGGCCTCTCAAAGTGCTAGTGTGTCTTCTGCTGGGTTCTTGGTCTCGCTGACTTCAAGAATGAAGCCGCAGACCTTTGCAGTGAGTGTTACAGCTCTTAAAGGTGGCATGGACCCAAAGTGTGAGCAGCAGCTAAATTTATTGTGAAGAGCAAAAGAACAAAGCTTCCACAATGTGCAACAGGACCCCAGCAGGCTGCTGCTGCTGGCTGGGGTGGCCAGCTTTTATTCCTTTATTTGTCCCTGCCCATGTCCTGCTGATTGGTCCATTTAATAGAGCTCTGATTGGTCCATTTTACAGAGTGCTGATTGGTGTATTTACAATCCTCTAGCTAGACACAGGGCACTGATTGGTGCATTTACAATCCTCTAACTAGACAGAAAAGTTCTCCAAGTCCCCACTCGACCCAGGAAGTCCAGCTGGCTTCACCTCTCAATCCCCCCTCTAAACAGGACACCCCAGCTGCTGTTGGGAATTGGACAATGACTGCTCTAGCTACTTACTGCTGGATAGGGACGAAGAAGGGGCCCTGTGGTGTTAGTGTCCTCCAGAGGGGAACTCTCTAGGCCAGCCAAAGGGTCAGTGGGTTGGTTCAGGGGTCCTCGGTAGAAGTTGTTAGTTGAGCTCATTTGGGGTTCCATTCGTAAGACCATCTGTAGCTTGATGGCCTCGATCCTGGAGGAAACAAATTTGACAAGGAGGTTAAAAACACAGGGCCCGAAGGCGAGTAATAGCAAGATGGCTGTCACAGGACCTAGAAAGGGGAGAAGCCATGTTGCCCAACTCCAGAGGTTGGTATAAGAGTTTGAAAGGTGTTGTCTGATTTCAGAAGTCTTTTCCTATAAACGCTGGGCAGCATCTCACATGATCCCTGACTGGTTAGTGTAAAAACAACACTCTTCCCCTAAGAAGGTGCAAAGTCCTCCTTTCTCAGCAGTAAGGAGGTCTAGACCTTAGCGGTTTTGGAGAGTCACTGCTGCCAAAGAGTCTATTTGGGAGCGTAGAATAAGGATAGGTTTTGTTATTTCTTGCAAACTGTCTGAGAAATCGTTTGAGAGTGTGTGGTAGTAGGATAATGAAGTAGATAAACCTGGTATTCCGGTTTCTGTAGCAGTAGCCATTCCTAACCCTATAAGTAGGGGTATTAGTTGTATGGCCCTGCACTGATGGACTTGAGCTTTGAGGAGCACTGATAGGGTCTGACTAGGATTACGGGCTTGAGCCACTGCACCCAGCCCAAACTGAGATATTTTTTATAGTAACAGCGATGTTTATTAAAAAGTAGAGTCAAGATAAAATGAGTAAACAAAAATGTAAGTCATCCTGTTTCTGGGACACCCACTTCTCATAGCCATGGCAACCAGAAATAGACATCAGAGGTATCATGGACTCCAAAAACAGTTGTGACATATCAGCTTTACCAGAACTTATGATACTATGAAACTTTGACCAAGAAATAAGTGTATTTTATAAATTCTGGTTCTTTAAAATAGCAGAAAGTAACTAACTTTTCTTATTCAGGAGAATTTTTTATTTCAAAATTCTGAAGTAATCATCCAATTCCTTCATTAAACTGGAATTAAATGTTGGAGATAAAGTGGACTATTGGCATGCTCTTAGAGAACTAAATTTTATACCAAGTTTCGTAAATAAATAAAAGTATGTTTCAATATTGATTTTTAACTTGTATGCTTTCCCAGGACAGATTTCTTCCCCAAATCTCCACATTTTAGTGCAATGTATAATTTTTGCAAAATGTCAGATGGGAACATTTGTATCTAAAACACAGTTTAAAGATTGAAAAGGGGCTGGACATGATGGCTCACTCCTGTAATTCCAACACTTTTGGGAGGCCAAGGTGGGAGGATCACTCTAGCCCAGAAATTGAAGCCCAGCCTAGGCAATAGAGGGAGACCCCATCTCTACAAAAAAAATTTTTAAAAAGTCACCCAGGCATGGTGGTGTGTGCCTGTGGTCACAGCTCCTTGGGAAGCTGAGGTGGGAGGATTGTTGAGCCCAGACAATGGAGGCTGCAGTGAGCTGTGATCGCAACACTGCACTCCAGCCTGTGGAACTTAGCTAGAGCCTGTCAATCAATCAATCAAATCAATGGATGCTAAATGTTTAAAAGCTATATAACCTTGTTGCTCCAAGCACTGATAATTTAGGAGTTCTTAATACCTCCTTCCATATTCAAGTCATGAATAAGTTATTTCATATTCTTTCCCAAGTCTCTCTGGACTTTTTTCACCTTTTTCTGGTTCCATTATTGTCCCCTAAGCCCCAAGTATGCCATTATCTCTAGCCTGGTCTACTGCAGCATTCTCCTAACTAGCTTCTCCTATCTACCTTTGCCCCTTTCCAATCCAGTCTCCACATGGCACCAGAACAACCTTTTCAAAATGCGAATCTAGTTATATTACACCCCCACCCCACACAGAACCCTTCAAAAGCTTTTTATTTTCCCATAGATAAAGGCCAAAATGTTTCACATAGCCATTAGCACCCTACTTACTCTGGACCCTCAGAGCAAAATAATGTATTATCTTTGCTACAGTCAGAAAATATTGTTTTCTATATTTTTCTATTCATCTGGCTGAGTTTCTTAGCAAATATATTACCTTTTTCCAAGGATGCATTTTATTAGAAACAGCTCTAATCAGCAGAGTCTACATACTTCATACCAGTTTGCTTCCGTCTACTATTTTACTGCTTTGAAGCAGTTTTAAATAATGGTTTGCTGTTTTCTCTGGAAAGCAAACACTTTACTCCAAAGAGAATGAAAAACCCCTGAGATAAATTGTACAATAATCAAGAAGCTGAATGCAGTTTTCTCTAGGAATTGAAATCATTTCCTGAGAAATTCAATGTGCCTGTTTCACTGGAAGAAATTCTATTGCCAGCACTTTATTTATTGATTCTCTTAGGCTTGTGTGATCTTTTGTTCCATAAAATTGGGCAGTTTCAAGGTTTGATATACCTCAGCCAACTAACAGCAAGAAAACAATCTACCCATTTTCGGAACCATGCAGCAAAAAGTTGTCCTGAGCTTGACCTAGCCTGGGAACCTTACCTCTTCTCATCCTTTGTTCTCCTCTTTAATGCTAATCATGTGAACTGTGCTAAAAACGCCAAGCGAAAAAGTGGAATCCTGCTCTCAGCCCCAAGGACCTGTCACCTTTTATGAAACTCAGCTTAACTGAGATCTAAGAGGTTCAGTTCTATAGTAGGTTTTACGGAATGATTGTCTGCTCCCAGGAAAGCTAACTTGGGGTCAGGCAACTAGATAATAGAGGAAGCTACCGATCTGCTTGGAAGACTTTTTATAAATCTTTTATATGCTGAGGTTTTAGGGGTTTTGTCCCAGCAGCCCAAGATCTTTGCCATGATTTCCAATATAGTGTTCCTCCGGATGTAACAGGGCTTTACTCATATCCAAGTTACTGTTTTTTGGTGTATTCTCTTTATTGATCATTCTGATCATTTCCTTTATGCATTTCAAATACTGATATTAGACCTTAGAAGCTTTAATTATGTTCATGCGCATGGTATTATCTTCCCCAGAATCTTGTCTTTGAATCTGTTTACAACTGTGTCCTTAGTGTTACATGTAACAATATTGATCCTCACACTTGTGCCTTAGTGACACTGGTGGGACATTCCTTGTGAATAATGGCTGCATTCATTTTCTATTGCTGCAGTAACAAATTACCAGAAGCTTAGTGGTTTAAAACAACACAAATTTATTTTCTCAGAGTTCTGGAAGTCAGAAGTCTGAAATGTTTCTCACTGGGCTTAAATCAAGGTGCCAGCAGGGATTGTTTTTCCCTGGAGGTTCTGAGGGGAGGATCCATTTTTTTGCCTCTTTTTGGCTTCTAGTGAGGTCTCATCTTTGGCTTGTGGCCCTTTTCTCCATCCTCAAAGCACTTCACCGCATTCTCTGTTTTTGCCACCACCCCATCTTTTTCTCTACTGCTAGTCAAATCTCACCCTGCCTCTCTCATATAAGGATTCTCACGATGACATTTAAGGCCCACACAGATAACTCATAATAATCTCCCCAACTCAAGATCCCTAATCACGTCTGCAAAGTCTCTAAGGTAACATTTATACAGGTTCTGGGGAATAGGGCATGGGCATTTGGGGGACCACTATTTAGTCTACCGCAGTGCCCCATACGGTTGATATCTTCACAATCACTCTTTTGGAGAGTCACAGAAAATTTGCAACACAGCCATGGTTCAAACCCCTAGCCAATATAAACCAGGCTCACCTAACACTTTCTTGAGATCTTAGTGATAAGGGTCCCCATATTTCTAGTGATGAGCCAGTAAGCTCATCCTCCTCAGCACCTCACCTGACCACACACAGATGCAGCCTCACCTCTGCCCCAGAAACCAGTGTCGTGCTGAATGACAGGACCTGGTTTTTAAAATCAAGTACTTTACAAATGACAAGAGCAAAAATCGCAAAGTAAAAATAGTCATACAGGTTACCCGTTAGGTAATATCAAAACATACTGTCTGAGCTCTGCCTTAACTAGGGCAGAAAGGAGGAAAAACAAAACTGAGCTCTTAAGGTGCCACTTTTCAGTTAATTTCAAAAATATTAGGCTCCAAAATGACAGATTAAAAGAATAACTTGAACTCAATACACAGTCCCTAGATTATTTCACAAACATGAAGGTACCTCCTTGTCTATTTATAATTTTTAAACATCATCTAGTTCACCCTCTGCCTCCAGGACTGTACATATTAATGCCAATAACTTTTCCTTAAAAAAAGTTTCTAAATATTCAAAGTGGCTGATTCCAATCCTTAACAATCTTCTCAGGAAAGGACTTCTAAACATGAATGTAGGTGCTTCGCCAATGCTTCAAAATGCAGTGCGGCAGCTCTCTCTCACATCTTAGAGAAGTTATTTTCGTCCTGTTGTGCTATCTCACACATGATGGTGCAAAATAGTTAACATAAACTAGTTTACACATTCTGGAGGGAACAAATTTAAAAAGTTAATGCAACTTATTTTTAACTTAAATATGAAATTACTTTCACAAAAAGGATTTAAGAGTATTTAAAATGGCCAAGAGTTTTCTGGATGATTATTGATTATGCCTGATGTTCAGTAGGTTAAGGTGTGGTTAAAATAAAAATGAAGGATTTATTTATGCAGAATGACAATTATCAAGCCCATTGAGAAACCGTCTTTCTGCGTCTCCTCCACTATAATATTTATATTATTAATGGAAACATTATCTGAAGCCAGTCTCATGCCCATTTCCTGAGGCACTACTCTGGACATCCTCCTGTGGTTTTAATACATTAATGACCATCATTATTCTTTTTTTTATGAGAATTTGACCAAAATTGAGCCCTTGTGACAATACTCACATCTGAGCTAATGTGACTTAATTTTCCAAGTTGGCTTCATGAAGCACAGTAGCAAAGTGCTTTATTAAAATCTGGATAATCAAATTAGCCCATTTATCTACTAACCGTGTGCTTATATCACATGATTAAATTCATTTTTTTATACTAAACGCCTATCAATTATACCAGAGTAGATGAAGTCAATGATAATAAACATTTTGCTTCCCTACGTTTTCCATGCTAGGTAGAATTTTAAGGTTAGCTTTGGGCATGTAGCCTAAAATACAAACTGTAAATTTAACCTCTGTTGAGTTGATATTTATATTGAAGGGCTCACAGTAGAAATCTAGAATATTAGAAACATTATTTTAAAAGGTACCTGTCTGCTTTAGAAGAAAAGGTCTTTCAACTCCATTGGGCTAAATAAAGATACCTCCAAAGTTATAACATGCGTTAATTTTACTTGGGGTGTAGGGTGCAGGGGGATGGTGATGCAAGGTCAATATTTCAACAAAACTGAAAGATTTTATTTAATTCCAAATGTCTTTACTTCTAGAACTTTATTTTCACACAAGTTGAACAGCCTGATTTGCAAGCCTAAGAAGCAGTAACAGGACCAAAGACATCCTAAGAAGCCAGCTTTATAAATGGATCAATCCCCAGAAATATGTCTTACCAGGATGGGTTCTAAGTGTTCAGGTTTACTTCATTGCTAATCTGGAAATCCTCATATAAACTCAATCCTGGAGCCAAATAAAATGGATTTAGTCCTACAAGTAACTCTGAGCTTCTTTGGGACAATATATGGACAAATATTTGTTTCCAAATCTAAACTTTTTTTCCAGAATCCTTTTATTCTCTGTAATCACCCATAATATTTGGAGATTTGACTCGGGCAAAAACATGTGGACTAAGGAGGGGAGAAGGTATCTTAAGGCTGGACTAGATTGATTAGCAAAAAATAATTGCCAATTTTCTGAAGAATTTTCAAGTCTAAATTTTCAACGAATATAAACCAGGCAAACATGGTTTTCCATCCTTGGTGGAAACCATTAAATGTGCTTCCAGTGTCGCGGGGCTCCGATTCTGAAAAATATCAAAGCCCAGGTCCCTCAGGTCCCCCAGTTCACTCCTACCCTGTTCCAGAGATCAGCATATTGTCAAAAGGATCTTTCTGATTCTCAGGCAAAACATTTTCTATCTCTTACATAGAGTAGTAACTAAAAAGACTGCATCTTTAGGAAATGAAGACAAATTGTTGCAGAGAAGCTACCTGTCTTTAAAAGAAGGGATGATTTATTTTTTTATCTCTCATAACTAGAACAATTAATTGGTAACATAATAGAAACTCTCAGCAGTAAATGAGAAACGGCCTAACCCCTGAAGAGATCACAAACAGAGTGGGAAGTGTTTTTTCTGCTTTAATTGCAGGAGTTGATGTTCAAAGAATTCCTCTGCTCCTCTTGTTTCTGTTGTGTTGCTGACTTCAGGACTTAAAAATCTGAGAATAGAGATTCAACTTGTTAATCTAAGGAAAAATAAAAATTAAAAATTGGAGGCCTAATTATCTTTGTTAACAGTAAGGGAAGAGCCAGTTTCTAGTTTTGTGTCTAAGAGCCTGGAAGTCACCACTCCATCTTAACAAGTAAAAAGCTGAACCGATTGAAAAACCAACAACTGTTCTAGAATCCGTAAGAGAAGTGAGGACACAGGGAAAATAAACAAACAAAAAGACTGCCCCCAATATTGGACAAACAGGTGAACACAGGGAGTTGCAACTTACCAGAATAGAGACTTCTAAGCGGAAAATGCCACAAGAACCAGTGCTGCTGTGGGAAAGCCTGAACTGTAATTGACAAATTGCTAGACAACTCTGAGAGTTAAAAATAACTAGGCCGGGCGCGGTGGCTCACGCTTGTAATCCCAGCACTTTAGGAGGCCGAGGCGGGCAGATCACAAGGTCAGGAGATCGAGACCACAGTGAAACCCCGTCTCTACTAAAAAATACAAAAAATTAGCCGGGCGTGGTGGCAGGCGCCTGTAGTCCCAGCTACTCGGAGAGGCTGAGGCAGGAGAATGGTGTGAACCCGGGAGGCGGAGCTTGCAGTGAGCCGAGATTGCGCCATTGCACTCCAGCCTGGGCGATACAGCGAGACTCCGTCTCAAAAAAAAAAAAAAAAAAAAAAAGAAAAATAACTGCAAGGTGACT
Source organism: Symphalangus syndactylus (assembly GCF_028878055.3). Lineage (NCBI taxonomy): Eukaryota > Metazoa > Chordata > Mammalia > Primates > Hylobatidae > Symphalangus > Symphalangus syndactylus. Next base: position 85,251,972 of record NC_072437.2, read on the forward strand.
CAGTCATAGGAAGCCCCCACAATTTTATGAGGTTTATTTCCAGGAGTTTGACTAGGTTCTCACTGTAAATATCAGAAAAAATATCAGTCAGTTCTAGCCATCCTATCTCACCTAAGGGGAGGAAAAAATTGGATAAATAATTGTGAAGTTCACAGAACAGAAGCACAGGCTTACTAAAAGGCTGAGACCTAATCATAGGCCTGTAGAACACTTCCCTTGTCCCCTCATCTCACCATCACATTACTGAATGACTACTTGTACCAGTTTATTCTGCTTAGTACATTAATGTTTGATTATCAAAAAATCACAATGCAGGCCAGGCACGGTGGCTCATGCCTGTAATCCCAGCATTTTGGGAGGCCAAGGCAGGTGGATCACCTGAGGTCAGGAGTTTGACACTAGCCTGGGCAACATGGTGAAACCCCATCTCTACTAAAATACAAAAATTGCAGGTGGTGGACACCTGTAATCCCAGCTACCCAGGAGGCTGAGCCAGGAGAATCACTTGAACCCGGGAGGTGGAGGTTGCAGTAAGCCAAGATCCTGCCACTGAACTCCAGCCTCGGTGACAGAGCAAGACTCTGTCTCAAAAAAGAAAGAAAGAAAGAAAAATTACAATCCATACTAAAAGGCAAAACCCAAAACTTATTTATTTTTAGATAGGGTCTTGCTGTGTTCTTCAGGCTGGAATAAAGTGGCATGATAATAGCTCACTGTGACCTCAAACTCTGAGCACTTCAGCCTCCTAAGTACCTGGGACTATACACGTATGCCACCACTAATTTTTTATGTTTTATTTTTTGCAGAGAGGGAGGCCTCACTATGTTGCCCAGGTTGGTCTCGAGCTCCCAGCCTCAAGTTATCCTCCTGCCTCAGCCTCTCAAAGTGCTGGGATTACAAGTATGAGCCACCATGCCCAGCCAAAAACCACAATTTGAACAGATAGAGCAAGTGTCAGAACTAGACATAGCAGGGATGTTGAAATTACTAGACCAGGAATTTAAAACTATAATGAATACGCTAAGGGTTCTCATGGATAAAAAAGAGGACATGTAAGAACAGACAGGCAACGGAAGTAGAAAAATGAAAATCTTATGTAAGAACCAATGAAAACACTAGAGATCCAAAACACTGTAAAAGAAATAAAGAATGCATTTGATAGGCTAGGCTAGTTTGCAGATTGGACACAGCTAAGGAAAGAATCCCTGAGCTTGATGATATCTCAGTAGAAATCTCCAGAACAGAAAAGTTATCAAAGGCTGAAAACAAACAAACAAAACAACAACAACAAAAAAAAACAGAGTATCCAAGGACTGTGGAACAACTGCAAAAGGTGTAACATGTGCGGACTGGGAATACCAGAAGGAGAAGAAAGAAAGAAAGGAACAGTAGAAATGCCTGAAACATTAATGACTGAAAATTTTCCCAAATTAATTTCAGACACCAAGCCCCAGGTCCAGAAAGCTCAGAGACTACCAAGCAGGATAAATGCCAAAACAAAACAAAGCTACAATTGGGCATATCATTTCCAAACTACAGAAAATCAGATAGGCAAAAAGTGTGAAAGAAGTCACAGGAAAGAAAGACCTTACCTATGGAGAAGAGAAGAATTACATCTGACTTCTCCCCAGATAAGCAAAGATTAAGAATTACATCTGACTTTCTCCTTAGAAACCATGGAAGTAAGAAGAGAGTGGAGTGAAATATTTAAAATTTAAAAATTGAGAATGTTGAGAGAAAACAGCAACATGGAATTCTGTACCCTTCAAAATTAGCCTTCAAAAGTAAAAGGGAATTAAAGACTTTCTCAAACAAAAATTGAGGGAATTTGTTGTCAGCAGATTTGTTGCTCATATATAAGTAAAATGGATAATAGTAATGATATAAGAGACAAGAGAAAGGAATTAAAATTATTTATTATAAAATACTAACACTACCCATGAAATTATATAGTATTATTTAAAAGTGGCACCTGTAATCCCAACACTCTGGGAGGCCAAGACAGGAATGTCACTTGAGGTCAATAGTTTGAGACCACCCTGGCCAACATGGTGAAATCCTATCTCTTCTAAAAATACAAAAAAATTAGTTGGGCGTGGTGGTGCATGCCTGTAATCCTAGCTACTCAGGTGGCTGAGACAGGAGCATTGCTTCAACCTGGGAGACAGAGGTTGCAGTGATCTGAGACTGTGCCACTGCACTCCAGCCTGGGTGACAGAGTGAAACGATGTCTCCAAAAAAAAAAAAAAGTGGATATGTATTACTTATAAATGTATATTTTAAAATCTACAGAAACTACTAAAAAGGTTTTTAAAAGGAGAAATGTAACTGATATGTTGAGAAGAGAAAATATATAAAATGCTCAGTTAAAAACCACAAAAGGATAAAATACAGGAAGAAAATGGCAGATAGGAGACAGGACTAATGTGGAACTCCTACTTGGACAGACAAAACGGCATGTGTAAACTCACATCATGAACTTTTGTTCCAACCACCACTGCAGGATCATACCAGGAAAAATGTAAGAATTCACAGATCCTTTGAAAAAAGCAGCTTGGGCCTGGCACGGTGGCTCACACCTGTAATCCCAGCACTTTGGTAGGCCAAAGCAGGTGGATCACAAGGTCAGGAGTTTGAGACCCTGGCCAAGATGGTGAAACCCTGCCTCTACTAAAAATATAAAAATTAACCGGGCACAGTGGTGGGTGCCTGTAATCCCAGCTACTCAGGAGGCTGAGGCAGGAGAATCACTTGAACCAAGGAGACAGACATTGCAGTGAGCCAAGATCACGCACTACACTCTAGCCTGGATGACAGAGCAAGACTCCATCTCAAAAGAAAAGAAAAGAAAAGAAAAGAAAAGAAAAGAAAAGAAAAGAAAAGAAAAGAAAAAAGCAGCTTGCTGCTGCAAACTCTGAGACAGCCAAAAAACTGGGAGTTCCCAAAGTGTGAGGGGGGAAAAGTCTACCTCCAAACATACATCCTTACTGGGGAACCTAAAAATCCAGATCATGGGAGAACGATTTAACCTTACCTAAAACTGAAATGGATTTAAGGAGCTGAGTGAAATATAAAAATAGAAGAAACAGCAGAAAGAGCCCTTTAGTCACTTCCAGTCCCCAGCTCAAACCCAGGGAAGCCATCCCTGGCTGTATCTCACAGGAATCCTTAGGGAAGGCAGCTAGCAGAACTGGGGAGGGGCCACAGGATAACGGAAGCTTCCAGCTGAACTTTGTAATAATTTTGACGGAGCACAAACTTTCCTTAGAATCCAAGGAGTGAATGGGAAGTGCAGATACAAGTGCAAAAGCCACAGCCAACAGTGCAGGCAGTGCACTAAACAAAACTACAACCAAGAACTCCCACAGAGTCCACTTCAACCCCTGCCATCTCCACCAGAGCAGGTGCTGGTAACCATGGTTGGGAGACCTGAAGATATATCACATCCCAGGACTCTGTAGACATTCCCCAGCACCAGCCCAGAGATGGGCTGCTGAGTGGCTAGACCCAGAAGTGCAATAATAATATTTTAAAATCTACAGATTCCTGAGGCTCTCAGGAAACCCAGGTGCCACCCTTTGTGAAGGGGGAGAGCCCCCATTAAGGGAGCACCCCGTGGGACAAAAGAGTCTGGACAGCAGCCTTTGAGTTCCATCTTTCCATCGAAATAGTCTACCCAAATGAGAAGGATCCAGAAAAGCAATTCTGGTAATATGACAAAACAAGGACCTGTAACACCCCCAAAAGATCACACTAGCTTTCCAACAATAAATTCAAACCAGGAAGAAATCTCTGGATTGACAGAAAAAGAATTCAGAAGATTGATTATTAAGCTACTCACGGAGGTACCAGAGAAAAGTACACTTAATGAAATTTAAAAAACAATACAGTATATAGATGGAAAAGTCTCCAGGGAAATAGATATCATAAGAAAAGACAATTACAATATCCTGAAGTGAAAAACACACTTAGAGAAATAGAAAATACACTGGAAAGTTTCAACAATAGACTGGAACAAGTAGAAGAAGGAACTTCAGGGCTCAAAGATAGGGCTTTTGAATTAACCCAATCTGACAAAGACAAAAAAAAACTTTAAATGAAGAAAGCCTCCAAGAAATTTGGGATTATGTTAAATGATCAAGCTCAAGAATAATTAGTGTTCCTGAGGAAGAAGAGAAATCTAAAAGTTTGGAAAACTTATTTTAGGGAATAATCAAGGAAAACTTTCCTTGACTTGCTAGAGATGTGACATCCAAATACAAGAAGCTCAAAGAACACCCTGGAAATTCATTGCAAAAAGACCATCACCTAGGCACATAGTCATAAGGTTACCTAAGGTCAAGATGAAGAATTTTAAGAGCTGTAAGGCAAAAGCATCAGGTAATCTATAAAGGAAAACCTATCAGATTAACAGCAGATTTCTCAGCAGAAGGGATTGGACTCCTATTTTTAGCCTCCTAAAAAAAAATAATTATCAGCCAAGAATTTTGTATCCAGTGAAACTAAGCTTCATAAATGAAGGAGAGATAAAGTCTTTTTCAGACAAGCAAATGCTGAGAGAATTCTCACTACCAAGCTGGGGCTACAAGAAATGCGAAAACGAGTTATAAATCTCAAAACAAAATCTTAAAATACACCAAAATAGAACTTGCTTAAAGCATAAAACTCACAAAGCCTATAAAACAATAAAATAATGAGGAAAAAAGTATTCAGGTAACAACTAGCACAATGAATAGAACAGTATCTCACATCTCAATACTGCCATTGAATGTAAATGACCTAAATGCTCCACTTAAAAGATACAGAATGACAGAATGAATAAAAATCCACCAACCAAGTATCTGACATCTTCAAGCAACCCACCCAACACATAAGGACTCATATAAACTTAAGGTAAAGGGGTGGAAAAAGATCTTCCATGCAAATGGAAACAAAATAGCTATTGGAGTAGCTATTCTTCTATCAGACCAAAGAGACTTTAAAGCAACAACAGTTTTAAAAAGCAAGGAGAGATATTATATAATGATAAAAGGATTAGTCCAGCAGGAAAATATCACAATTCTAAATATATATATACACCTAACACAAGAGGTCCCAAATTTATAAAACAATTACGACTACAACTTAGAAATTAGATAGACAGCAACACAGTAATAGTGGGGGACTTCAATACTCCATTGACAGCACCAGACAGGTTATCAACACAGAAAGTCAACAAAGAAACAATGGATTTAAACTATACTATAGAACAACAAATGAACAGATATTTACAGAAAATTCTACTGAACAACTGCAAAATATACATTCTTTTCATCAGCAAATGGAGCATTCTCCAAGATAGACCATATGATCGGTCACAAAGCAAGTCTCAATAAAGTTAAGAAAACTGAAATTATATCAAGTACTCTCTTAGACCACAGTGCAATAAAACTGAAAATTAACTCCAAAAGGAACTCTCAAAACTCTACAAATATGTGGAAATTAAATAATCTGCTCCTGAATGATCTTCGAGTCAATAAAAAAATCAAGATGGAAATTAAAAAATTATTTGAACTGAACAATAATAGTGAAACAACCTATCAAAATCTCTGAGATATGGCAAAGTGATGCTATAAGGAAAGTTCACAGCATTAAATGCCTACATCGCTCATCATCACTGGTCATTAGAGAGATGCAAGAATGGCAATAATTAAAAAATTGAAACAGAATAGATGTTGGCATGATGTGGTGAAAGGGGACACTTTTACACTGTTGGTGGGAATGTAAACTTGTAGAGTCACCATGGAAAACATTATGAAGATTCCCTAAAGAACTAAAAATAGAGCTACCATTTGATCCAGCAATCCCATTAGTAAGTATCTACTCAGAGGAAAAGGAGTCATTACATGAAAAACACACTTGCACCTGCATGTTTATTATAGCACAATTCACTATTGAAAAATCATAAAACCAGCCTAGATTCATTGATTTTTTAGAAGGGTTTTTTGTCTCTATCTCCTTCAGTTCTGCTCTGATCTTAGTTATTTCTTGTCTTCTGCTAGCTTTTGAATTTGCTTCTCTAGTTCTTTTAATTGTGATGGTAAGGTGTTGATTTTAGATCTTTCCCGCTTTCTCTTGTGGGCAGTTAGTGCTATAAATTTCCCTCTAAACACTGCTTTAGATGTGTCCCAGAGATGCTGGTGTCTTTGTTCTCATTAGTTTCAAAGAACTTATTTATTTCTGCCTTAATTTCGTTATTTATCCAGTAGTCATTCAGGAGCAGGTTGTTCAGTTTCCATGCAATTGTGCAGTTTTGAGTGAGTTTCTTAAACCTGAGTTCTAATTTTATTGCACTGTGGTCTGAGAGACTGTTTGTTATGATTTCCATTATTTTGCATTTGCTGAGGAGTGCTTTACTTCCAATTATGTGGTCAATTTTAGAGTAAGTGCAATGTGGTGCTGAGAAGAATGTATATTGTGTTGATTTGGGGTGGAGAGTTCTGTAGATGTCTATTAGGTCCACTTGGTCCAGAGCTGAGTTCAAGCCCTGAATATTCTTGTTAATTTTCTGTCTCATTGATCTAATATTGGCAGTGGGGTGTTAAAGTCTCCCACTATTATTGTGTGGGAGTCTAAGTCTCTTTGTAGGTCTCTAAGAACTTACTTTCTGAATCTGGCTGCTCTTGTATAGGGGCCATATATATTTAGGATAATTAGCTTTTCTTGTTGCATTGATCCCTTTACCATTATGTAATGCCCTTGTCTTTTCTTATCTTTGTTGGTTTAAAGTCTGCTTTATCAGAGACTAGGATTGCAACCCCTGCTTCTTTTTTTTTTTTTTTTTTCTTTTTGCTTACCATTTGCTTGGTTACTATTCTATCCCTTTATTATTGAGCCTATGTGTGTCTTGGCACGTGAGATGGGTCTCCTGAATACAGCATACCAATGGGTCTTGACTCTTTATCCAATTTTCTAGTCTGTGTCTTTTAATTGGGGCATTTAGCCCATTTACATTTAAGTCTAATATTGTTATGTGTGAATTTGATCCTGTCATTATGATGCTAGCTGGTTATTTTGTCCATTAGTTAATGCAGTTTCTTCATAGTGTCAATGGTCTTTATAATTTGATATGTTTTTGCAGTGGCTGGTACAGGTTTTTCCTTTCTAGTGCTTCCTTCAGGAGCTCTTGTAAGGCAGGCCTGGTGGAGATGAAATCTCTCAGCATTAGCTTATCCACCACAATCAAGTCAGCTTCATCCCTGGGATGCAAGGCTGGTTCAACACATGCAAATCAATAAATGTAATACATCACATAAACAGAATCAATGACAAAAACCACATGATTATCTCAACAGATGCAGAAAAGGCCTTTGACAAAATTCAACACCCCTTCATGCTAAAAACTCTCAATAAACTAGGTGTTGATGGAACATATCTCAAAATAATAAGAGCTATTCATGACAAGCCCACAGCCAATATCGTACTCAATGGGCAAAAGCTGGAAACATTCCCTTTGAAAACCTGGCCAGGACAATCAGGCAAGAGAAAGAAATAAAGGGTATTCTAACAGGAAGAGAGGAAGTCAAATTGTCTCTGTTTACAAATGACATGATTGTCTATTTAGAAAACCCCATCATCTCAGCCCAAAATCTCCTTAAGCTGATAAGCAACTTGAGCAAAGTCTCAGGATACAAAATCAATGTGCAAAAATCACAAGCATTCCCATACACAAATAATAAAGAGCCAAATGATGAGTGAACTCCCATTCACAATTGCTACAAAGAGAATAAAATACCTAAGAATACAATTTACAAGGGATGTGAAGGACCTCTTCAGGGAGAACTACAAACAACTGCTCAAGGAAATAAGAGAGGACACAAATAAATGGAAAAACATTCTATGCTCATGGAGAGGAAGAATCAATATCATGAAAATTGCCATACTTCCAAAGTAATGTATAGATTCGATACTATCCCCAATCTACCATTGACTTTCTTCTCAGAACTAGAAAAAAACTATTACATTTCATATGGAATCAAAGAAGAGTCTGTATAGCCAAGACAATCATAAGCCAAAAGAACAAAGCTGGAGGCATCACGCTACCTGACTTCAAACCGTACTATAAGGCTACAGTAACCAAAACAGCATAGTACTGGTACCAAAACAGATATATAGACCAATGGAACAGGACAGAGGCCTCAGAAATAACACCACACATCTACAACCATATGATCTTTGACAAACCTGACAAAAACAAGAAATGAGGAAAGGATTCCCTATTTAATAAATAGTGTTGGGAAAACTGGCTATCCCTGTGCAAAAAACTGAAACTGGACCCCTGCTTTACACCTTATACAAAAATTAACTCAAGATGGATTAAAGACTTAAGCATGAGACCTAAAACCATAAAAACCCTAGAAGAAAACCTAGGCAATATGATTCAGGACACAGGCATGGGCAAAGACTTCATGACTAAAACACCAAAAGCAATGGCAACAAAAGCTAATATTGACAAATGGAATCTAAAACTAAAGAGCTTCTGCACAGCAAAAGAAACTATCATCAGAGTGACCAGGCAACCTACAGAATGGGAGGAAATTTTTGCTATTTATCTATCTGACAAAGGGCTAATATCAAGAATCTACAAGGAACTTAAACAAATTTACAAGAAAAAAACAAACCACCTCATCAAAAAGTGGGTGAAGGATATGAACAGACACTTCTCAAAAGAAGACATTTATGTAGCCAACAAACGTGGAAAAAAGCTCATCATCACTGGTCATCAGAGAAATGTAAATCAAAACCACAATTAGATACCATCTCACACTAGCTAGAATGGCAATTATTAAAAAGTCAGGAAACAACAGATGTCGGAGAGGATGCGGAGAAATAGAAATGCTTTTACACTGTTGGTGGGAGTGCAAATTAGTTCAACCATTGTGGAAGATAGCGTGACGATTTTATTGCAGCACTATTTACAATAGCAAAGATTTGGAACCAACCTAAATGCCCATCAATGATAGACTGGATAAAGAAAATGTGGCACATATACACCATGGAATACTATACAGCCATAAAAAAGGATGAGTTCATGTCCTTTGCAGGGAGATGGATGAAGCTGGAAACCATCACCCTCAGCAAACTAACACAGGAACAGAAAACCAAATACTGCATGTTCTTATTCATAATTGAGAGTTGAACAATGAGAACATATGGACACAGGGAGGAGAACATCACACACCAGGGCCTGTTGTGGGATGCAGGGCTAGGGGAAGGATAGTGTTAGGAGAAATATCTAATGTAGATGACGGGTTGATGGGTGCAGCAAACCAACATGGCACCTGTATACCTATGTAACAAACCTGCATGTTCTGCACATGTAACCCAGAACTTAAAGTATAATAAATAAAAAACAGAAAAAAAACCAGCCTGAATGCATATCAACCAAAGAGTGGATAAAGAAAATGTGGTATGTTGGGGTGTGGGGGTGTGTGTGTGTGTGTGTGTACATATTATATATATATATTACATACACACACACACATACATACACATACATACATACCGTGGAACAATATTCAGACATAAAAACTAATGAATTATTGGCATTCACAGCAACCTGGATGGAGTTGGAGACCATTATTCTAAGTGAAGTAACTCTCAAATAGAAAACCAAACATTGTATGTTCTCACTTATGAGTGGGAGCTAAGCTATGAGGATGCAAAGGCAGAAGAATGATATGATGGACTCTGGCAAATCAGGGAGAAGGGTGGAAGGGAGGTAAGGAATAAAAGACTACACATTGGGTACAGTGTACTCTGCTTGGGTGATGGGTGCACCAAAATCTTAGAAATCAACACTAAATTACTTATCCATGCAACCAAACACCACCTATTTCCCCAAAAACCTATTTAATATTTGAAACCATATTTTTAAAAACCGTTATTTAAAAATCATTTGGTTTTTAAATATTTAAAAATCATTTGGTTTTTAAATATTTAAAAATCATTTGGTTTTTAGATATTTAAAAATCATTTGGTTTTTAAATATTTAAAAACCAAAAAGGCAGAAAAAAAAATAGAAGATAAAAATAGGAAAAAAACAAAGACAACAAATTTAAAAACAGTAACAAATATGGCAGCTATTAATCCAACTATACTAATAATGACCTTGAACATCAATGGTCTAAAAGCACTGATAAAAAGACACTTTCTCAGAGTGGATCAAAAAAGAAGAGTCAACAATATGTTGTCTACAAAAAACCCATTTTATTTTATTTTTTTTTATTTTTTTTTTTTGTATATGTTTTATTCACCACTATATTTACAACATCAAGAACAGGGCATGGTACAAAGTAGGTGCTCAGTATATATTTGTTCAATTAATGAATTAATTAAAATTTGAATTTCCAGCCTCTGAAGCCCCTTAGAATACTTATATGTTAGCAAATTTTTCTTATTTTTATTTTTTTTTTATTTTTATTATTATTATTATTTTTTTTATTATACTTTAGGGTTTTAGGGTACATGTGCACAATGTGCAGGTTTGTTACATATGTATCCATGTGCCATGTTGATTTCCTGCACCCATTAACTCGTCATTTAGCATTAGATGTATCTCCTAATGCTGTCCCTCCTCCCTCCCCCCACCCCACAACAGTCCCCGGAGCGTGATGTTCCCCTTCCTGTGTCCATGAGTTCTCATTGTTCAATTCCCACCTATGAGTGAGAACATGCGGTGTTTGGTCAAAAAACCCATTTTAAATATAAAGGCACATACGGATTAAAAGTAAATGGTTGGAGATTCATATACTATGCTAACATTAATCAAAAGGAAGCAGGAGTTGCTATATTAATTTCAGATGGAGCAAATCTCAAAGTAAAAAGAGTTATCAGGGACAAAGAAGGGCATTATGTCATATTAAAGGGTCGATTCTGCAAGAAAACACAAAAATCCTTAATGTCTTAATGTGTATATATGTAACAATAGAACTGCAGAGAGATCTAGATAAATCCACAATTATGGTTGGATAATTTAATACTCTTCTATCAGAAATGGACAGTTCCAGAAGGCAGAAAATCACTAACGATAAAGATGAACTCAACAACACCACAATCAACTGGATATAATCAACAATCTATAGACTAATTCATCAACAACAGCAGAATATCCATTCTTCTCAAGTTTACATGGAACATTCACCAGGATAGGCCAGATTCTGGGCCATAAAACCAACCTTAATAAATTTAAAAGAAAAGCAATCACACAATGTCTGCTCTCAAACCACAATGAAATTAAATTAAAAGCCAATAGCAGAAAGACAACTGGAATATTCCTAAATGCACAGAGATTAAGCAACAAACTTCTAAAATACATATAGGTCAAAAAGAAATATCAAGAGAAGTTTAAAAATAATTTGAACTAAATGAAAATGAAAACATAATTTATGAAAATTCGTGGGATACAGTGAAAGCAGTGCTTAGAGGAGAATTTATAGCTTTGAATACATATAGTATTTGGATAGTGCCAAAAATGAATCTAGACACAGACCTCACACCCTTCACAAATATTAGCTCAAAATGCATCATCAACCTAAGTATAAAATGCAAAACTGTAAAAGTCATAGAAGATAACATACGAGAAAATCAACATGGCCTTGGATATGATGTGCCACTTTTAAATAGAGGAAAAAAGCCATAATCCATGGAAAAAATAACTGATAAGCTGGACTTCATTAAAATTGAAAACTTCTGCTCTGCAAAAAACAATGTCAAGAGAATAAGACAAGCCATAGGCTAGGAGAAAATGTTTGCAGAAAATGTCTGATAAAGAACTGTAGTGTCCAAAATATACATGAACTCTTAAAACTTGATAATAAAAAGACAAAAAAACAAGATTAAAAAATGATTCAAAGATCTTAATAGAGATCTCATCATAGAAGACATACAGATGGCAAATAAGTGTGTGAAAAAATGCTCCATATCATATGCCATCCAGGAAACGCAAATTTAAAAAACAATGAAATACCACTATACACATATTAGAATGGCAAAAATTCGAATACTGGTGAGAATGTATTGAGCAGTGTTTTACATTCTCATTCAATGAGAGCAGCAAGAACTCTCATTCATTGCTGGTGAAAATGAAAGTTTAGAAGACAGTTTGGTGGTTTCTTATAAAACTACACATACTCTTACTGCATGATCTAGTAAGCATATTCCCTGGTATTTACCCAAATAAGTTGGAAACTTTAGTTCACACAAAAACCTGCATGTGGATGTTTATAGCAGCTTAACACATTTATGCCTCGTGTTTCATTGTTGGAACGCTAAGCATTTGGAAGTCATTTGTATCGTGTTGCTCAAGGTCATCGCCAAAGTCTGTTTTTCACACATCTCCAATTCAAAAAATTGCAACCTCCAGCATAAATCGGTTAATTCATAACTGCCAAAAGTTGGAAGCAACTCAAATGTCCTTCCTTAGGCAAATAAACAAACTATGGCACATTCAGACAATGAAATATTATTCAGTGCTGAAAAGAAATCAGCTATCAAACCTGAAAAGATATGGAGGAGCCTTAAATGCATATTACTGAGTGTAACAAGCCAGTGAAAAGGTTACATATTATATGATTCCAACTATTAGATTATGAGAAAGGCAAAACCATGGAGACAGTAAAAAGATCAATGGTTGCCAGTGGTTTGGCAGGGAGCAGGATATAAATATGCAGGCACAGAGGATTTTTAGGCCAGTGAAAACACTGTGTATGATATTACAATGGTGCATACATTTGTCCAAAACTCCAGGATGTAAAACACCAAGAGCAAACCCTAATGTAAACAATGAACTTCGGGTGAAAATGATGCATCCCTGTAGGTTCACAAATTATAACAAATCGACTACTTTGGTGGGAGATGTTGATAGTAGGGGCGGCTGTGCCTGTGCAGGGGCAGGGGGCATATGAGACATCTCTGTACCTTCCTCTAAATTTTGTGGTGAGCCTAAGACTGCTCTAAAAAAAAAAAAAAAAAAAAGTATTAAAAAATACATTTCCTCCTTTTTCTTAAGGATTTTTGTCTCTAAACTTGTAAATTCTTTCTCTTTGAGACATACATTGGTTTTTGAAAGTCTCTTGACAGTTTTACAACCCAAGAATGTCTTTCTCAAGGACCTGGGAGACATCCCTGAAATGTAACCATCAAGGAACATAGCACCCCTAACCTTCTCATAGAAACTGGGAGAGAGAACCTAACTTCAGTGGGTGCCTTGCTCCAAGTTGCACACTATATTCTGTCATAAAGCCATGAGAGGTTTGCTTTTCTTTTCTATAAAGCCAGTTAACTAATGCAGATGGTCACCCAAATTACTAGGTAAATGTAGGATGAATTATGTGTGACAAATGGTCATGTCAAGTTCTCTTACTGGAGGACTAGTTATTCTATGTCTTGAGACATGCACATAATGTTCTCGGCTATGTAATCTCCCTGGCTATATAAAACGGTAGCATTTCTTTCTGTCTTTACAATCTCCTGTGATGCACATTACATTTTGGTTTAATACTTCAATAACAAAACTGTTTTCTTTCTCTACTACCTTTGTGGAGAGGTTTTCTGGGCTGAGGGAAGATTTTTGTTTTTAGTTATATTTCCCCAACATTCCCTCTTTATCCTAAAATCCTAATTCAAACTCACCAGGCTAGGAAGACTGGAACACAACTACACATCTCAGAAAAATATGCATTTTTCGTTAAATTTTGTAATAGTTCTCACTCCTCATTAGCCCTGAAATATTCTCTCCTATTAGTAATACAAAACTGGTAAGTACTGCAAAAATAAGGCGTCTGTGACCATGCATCTTTTATTAGGCGGGTGGCAGGGGAGTTCTATTCTTTTGAGAGTTGGGCAAGATATTCTTTATTTCTTTATTCTTCTGGCTATTTAATACAATTCAGAGGCATTGCACACATCCTTTATTGATGTGCACTAATAAAAACCCTTAGGGTTTCTTATAATTAAAATACTCTGTCTTTATTTCTAACCACAAATCAAATTTCCTCAGGTTTCACCAATCTATGAAACAAATAAGGCTATATTTTTAAAAAGTAACTTGTTTCAATGGCTTATAACTCTCATTTGCTAAGACAGCACATTATAAAGATGCACCTAACATTTGAAGACCCAGGAAAGGAAAAGAGCCAGTTACCAGAACAGTGAAACAAAATGGAACAGGATTTCAAATGTGAAGCAAAGGCATCTTGTCAGGACTGGGGCTCGCAGTCAGAGTTGGATGAGAAGCAAAGCTAAATCCAAGCTAATGGCCACAAATCCCTCCTGGATTGTAGAGACTCAGGTAGGACTGAACCTACGGGAAGAGGTGGAGAAGCCCCAGCTATTGGAAGCAGATAGATCCAGACACTGGGAACTGTTCACTCATAACTTCATTGTTACTTGCTATGGACCAGTCACTATTTCAGATATTGGTAATTTAACAGAGCAGCAATCAGTTAAGGAAGCCCCTGCTCTCATGGAGCTTTCTGTCTAGTGAGGAAGACAGATGGCAAACAAGGAAACAGGTAAGAAAAGTTCAGACTATGGAAACTGCTTTGAAGGAAACACTGTGTTATGAAATGGAGAACATCAGGGAGGGAGGAAGATTCAAACTGCATCAGGAAAGGCTGTTTAAGGGGAAGCATCTGAGCTGACTCCTGACCTGACAAGAGAAAAGCAGCCCCATAGCCTGGAAGGTCTACAAGAACAGACTCCCAGGTACAAATATCAGCAAGTTAAAAGGCCTAAGTCATGAATTTGACCTGTTTGAAGGAAAATCAGCTTGGCTCAGCAGGAGGCTGGAAGAGGATGAGGCAGTGAATCATGTAGGGTCCCATCAGCCATGTAAGAAGTTTGGATTGCATTGAAGTAGAATGGGGTGACAATGAGGATTTTTAAGAATAGAGGGGATAGAATCTGATTTATATCATAAAATGAACCCTGTGTGGAAAATGGATTGCAGGTGGGCAAAATTGAAACTCTTTGTATGTGTAAATGAAAGGTGATGGTGTTTTGGACTTGAGGGAAAAAAAAGTGAAAATGTGCAGAAATTGACAGTCTAGATATATTTTTGCAGAGTAGCTGATAGAACTTGCTGATGTATATGTGTAAGGAATGAGGGAATGCAGAATGAAAAATAACCCCTAGTTTCGTTGACTAAAAAAATAGGTGAATTGTTGCTCTTACTTTTTATCTGAGGATCTCCCCCATAATTATTCTTCTCATGATACATTTGTTGTACTCCATTATATTCTGCTTTCTAGGTCTACCAGTGTTTTTCTGTCTTCTCAAATTTTATTTTATCGCATTCTTGATCAGAAAGCCTCTGACTGAACCTAGTATTTATTCTAAGACTCCTTAGAACTCCCTTCCTTTTTAGAGTTTAGTGTTCCCATCTACTGGCCTCTGATGGGACCAAACTCCCAATCATTCTCTACACATCCCAGAGTGACTTTTCAGAAATGTAAATATAATGCAAATTATTCCCCCACTTAAAATTATTTAATGATTCTCCATAGGTTTTTAGGTTTAAGTTCACATCTATCGCTTAACCCCCAAGACCCTCTGAGATTGGCCCCCATCCACCTGCTACCTCCTTTCCCTTCCAATCTCCAAACACTCTCAGGGGTCCAACCTTGGCAAAATATTTGAGGTTCCAGGAATACAGTAATTTTGTGCTTTATACAGAGTATTCACTCAGTCTGGAGTGTTCTTCCCCACATTATATCTACTCAGCTCAAGACACATCTTTTTTGGAAAACTTTGAGCCCCCAATTTGAATTAATGTCTCCTCTATGTCCTCATAGTTCCCTGGGCATAGTCCTATTGTATCTTTTATCACTCTGTGTTATTATATTTACTTCTCTCTTCCCCATTAGACAAAGATCCAATTTTTGAAAAGAACTATGAGAACTATGTCTTATTTAGTTTTATATTTTTCACACCTAGTATATAAGGTAGATGCTCCATGAATGTTGAATAGACTACTTATCAATAAATATATAAGTGTATAAAAAATCAAGCCATAGTCCACCTATGAAACTACCCATTAATTTCCTAAGCTGTCATTTTCTAAAGACCCAACTTTTAACTTAAAGAAGAGCTAAAATGCTATACATGTCCTTAAATACATCAACCCAGTATGCAATGATTCATTCTGGAGTTCTTCTGTTGGCACCATTTGTTCCCTTATGAGTTAGGAGTGGACAGCAGTTACAAGCAGTGTAAAGAGTCCAAGGACTGAGCACATCTCAGATACTCAGTCCAGAAAGATAGCCCACCCCATGGGTCGCCATGTGAGAGCCACACTTAGCACAAGTTTTTCCATGGTAAAGACCAACAGTCCTCAAATGAGGACAGCTTGTATACTACTTACTTATACTATCAAAATTTCTTTCACTTCTGAACAATATTCTTGCCTTCATAATATTCTCTCATGTATAAAAGTAACGTTCTTTCTCTTTCCATCACAGGACCAATTCTCTCTTTTCAGTTTCCTTCTTAGATAATGTCTTACGTCCTATCCTCTCTAAGAAGCAAAATTCCTCAAGGTCTTGTCTTCTTAAGCAGAAAAAATAGGGCATTTATAGTACACATAATTGGTGAGTATTTTATATAAGATAAACACTGTACATTAGAATAATTGCCTCAGTGGCCAAATTTCCTGGAAAGCAAAATGAGGCCACTTGGGAAATGATCCCTAAAGCTTGCAATGGAACACCACTTGCCCTTTTGTGCCTGGGCTTCTGCGGAATTGTTTACCTTTGTCTCTTTCATAGCTACCACCATCCTAAACAGCCCTGGGCACTATAGAGTGAACCGCCCTGACCTTCTGGAATCTTTGCCATCATACCTTGCACCAGATTACATGTATTCTTCTTAACTGATTGTGAAGGATTTTTTACTTAAGCTTTAAATCATTAGCTTAAATGGAAGGAAAATGTATTTTACAACTGCTAAAGCTTTCAGGGACTATTACAGTTTTCATAAGCCATACTTAAGTTCCTGTGATTTTTACTGTCCTTTCCCAGTTTGTCCAGCAAACAGACCACAAAATTTCACCGCAATCCTGACAAGAACAGATATCAACTGCAAATATTCTTTAGGCCACCCTTCCTTTTGGAAGAAAGATAGACTTTTATTTTTATAATAATGGTATAAAATGTCAATTCTAATGGTATCAAATGTCAGTTCAGTTAATATACAACATCAAGAAGCATTTTACTCGACTTTTATGAGAGCTTATTTTCATACATCTATCTTTTTAATTTTCTAACAAATATACGTGCTCAAATGAAGTTCTGGCAGTGCTTAACACCTATACACCACTTCAGTCTCCAATTTTGGAACAGAAACATTTTCCTAACAAGTGATCTTTCTCTCATCTGTAATTAAGAATTTCCATCCCAGGAGAGGTGTTCTAAATTCATGCTAAGTGTTCCAAAGACACGTATGTACTCATTAAGAAGCAGAGCGATCTCAAAGGGGACCCAAAGGCCTTGGAGGTTAGCACTGTGCAGTCTGAAGCAGAGCCCCATGGCTGCTCCCCAGGACTAGAGCTGCATCTCTAGGCAGCAGGGAGTATGACCACCTTCCTCAACTCTTCTGCTATGATCTCTGCTATGATATGCCCCAGCATTACAAAATAGACTTCCCATAGATCTGACCTAGGATGAATGCTCACCAATCCTATGTATCATTCAGCACATAAATCCAAAATTTTACAAGACCAATTTCACCTTATTTAATCCAATAAAGAGCTATAATATAAATTATTCTGTCTGAGGGATTCTTCTTTCCTCTAGTCCTTGAGGCCAAGGACTTTGTCTTATGCACTGTGTCTCTACAGATTGGCACACAGATCATAGTTCAGGAAATATTTGTTCTCTCAAATAAGCATGGCTGCCTGATTCAAGTCCTGGAAGAGCTCCTACCTCCCAAATGTGCCCCATCCCTACTCAGAACACCATCTTTGCTTGTCCAGGCTGTCCAGAAGCCTCTTTTTGTTTTTCTGTACCTGCTTGGGTATTTACAAAGATTTCCTTTTTCTATGAATTGTCTTGTTGCTCTCCCATTCAAGCTGTTCAGTTGACTTATGCCTTTCATCTCTCTGGCAAAAGATGAGGATAGAGGATGTTGGACTTGTTCCCTGCAATTCAAGCCAAGGAGAGGATTTAACAATCCCTGAGCAGACTCTTCTCTCTGCAGAAATGTTCTGCATTCTTCGGCTTTCCAGTTTCCAGAATCTTTGTAATGATCTGGCCATTGGCCAACCTTCAGCAAAGTGTAAAGGAAAAATAATGGTATAATCTACAAATTCCTCAGGATATGTGTAGGAGACCTTGGCACAATAAGTAGACACTTAACGAAGTACCTACTATGTGTCAGGATGTTGTCAGAATTTCTTGTCCTGGATAGCATTTTTAAAAATTGGATTATTTAGAATTTTTAGTTGCCAAGCATTTGACAGAAAAGTCTATTTAAAGTAAAATTGGATTGCCACTGGTGACAAGTTGCCCTCGAGCAAGACTTGTTTTCTGGAGTAGTTTCATTCAGTTAGAGGCTTTGGCAACAGAAGTGCATTGCTCAGCTGTAGCTCAACATCAGACTTGCTATGGTGATGCTGCTACAGTGTATCCAGGCTGGAGGAGCCTTGGAGCTCTACGCTTGCTGAGAAGCACCAACAGATTCTCCTGATGCAGAAATGTGGGATTTTGATAGCACAGAGGAACTGGGGGTGACCGAGGCAGGATCTACAGGCACTTTGCTTTTTCACTCCCTGTTCTAATTTCAACACCCAAACCCTTCTTCCCCTACCCCAAAGTTCAACCTCCCTACCCCAAAGGGCATTGATGAACAGCAATGCAGAAGGATCTCACGCTCACTTATAACTAGGTGAGTTCAGGGAAAGCCCAAGAAATCCCTTCTTCAAACAGACACTTATGTAATAGCGGAACACACAGTATTTCTCTCCCCATCCACCCTCTTCTGACTTTTTCTAACCTCCCCCATGATTAGAAAAAGGATCCAAATTTATCCCTAATATGAAAACCAACCATAGCAGACTCATTATGAGGAATGGCACAAAGATGACTGCGTTTTTGAATTCTCACTTGGAATGAGAATGGGGCTGTTCTGATGTTAGTCTGCTCAACAGGGAGTTCTCCTGAAAGCACAGTAAAGCTCTCAAGTGCTTTTTAGACATTTGTGTCTTCGCTTGACTTAGTCGGGACAGCAGACTAGAGTTGTGGCTCCAACTGCAGGATCTGCTTCTGGAAGCTCCTCACCAAGCAACAGCAGAAAGTAATCAAACATGGCCCAACAATCTCACTGGCACCTATAGGAGAAAAATGACCCTCAAGTGAAGCAAGATGCAATTTTTATATTCATATTGTTATTGTGGAATGTTCCTAGCAAATGAGAAAACCAAGTCCCCCCAGAGCCCTGCACTCAAGGGCTATAGACATAGAACTTGAGGATTAAGCTGCTGACTGTGTTTAAAAGGAAAATAATACAAAGCGGAATAAATAAAAAAGCTACAAGAATTCAGAAGTCTCAAAGTTCAGTAAACCCTGGCTAGAGAAGTGTGACATGAGCTTAAGCTACAGAATAAACACCTAAACCAAACAAGCCACTAGAGAGAAATAAGAAAGTGAGGAAAACTCCAGAAATCCAAAAGAAAACTAGAACTAGAAGGCTGTCACAAAATATTTGGAAG
Source organism: Symphalangus syndactylus (assembly GCF_028878055.3). Lineage (NCBI taxonomy): Eukaryota > Metazoa > Chordata > Mammalia > Primates > Hylobatidae > Symphalangus > Symphalangus syndactylus. The sequence goes on from NC_072437.2 coordinate 85,271,716, forward strand.
AATTTTTTTTTCTGAAAATCTTAAGTATGTGATATTCGAATAAAAGCTCTTATTTATAACTCCCTTTCTAAATATACTAAACTTGTTACTTCTGCTATAAAACAAATTGTTAATCACAATTCAGCTAGCTAGACCAGGGTTGGAAAACTCCTCCTGAAAAGGGTCAAATAGTAAATAGTTTAGGCTTTATGGGCCATTCTGTCTCTACTCAATTCGGCTGTCACAACACGAAAGCAGCCACAGACATATGTAAACAAATGTGCATGGCTGAGTTCCAATATAACTTAATTTGCACAAAGAGATAATGGACTGGATTTGGTCTGTAGTGTATAGTTTGTGGACCCTTGAACTAAATAAAATAATTCAAACTTGTAAAAGTAACACCAAAAAATTAATTTATGTATTAAAATTTTCCCAGTATTTGGAGCTGTCGAAACACCTTCATCCATCCTTTAAAAAAGGAAATTTTTTCATGACTTCCACACTTAGATTTTAGAGCTTATCATTCAGTTCCACAGCAGCCACTTTCTTTGAGTTCCATCTGGCAACAATATGAAATCTTGGTGCGAGGAATACCAGCATCACTGAGAAGCTGTGACGCTGTCTTCTGTATGCTAGGGTGGATGGTAGGAGATTTTGTTACAGAAAAAAAGGGTGGAATCAAGACTGTCCTTGCTTTCTATCACTCTCAATATTTCATTTGGAGAATTTTTGTTTGCCAGCTCCAAACCTCTGGCGCCTGTTAATTTACATGCTGACTGCCAGAGGCTGCATGCTTCCACCAGGGGACACAGTAAGGGTCCCATTAAACTCTCAGCTATATCTACCATATCATCAGGAGGAGGTAGAACTGCTACTACACAATGGGGGCAGGTGTTTGACACACAGGTGACCCACTGGAGTATATCCTAGTACTTCCTTGCCCAGCACTGATAGTGAACGGACAAGTACAGCAACCATGACCAGAGGCAATCATGATGGCCAGGAGCTCAGGCCTCTCGGGAATAAAGGTAAGCCACCTAGACCAGAAGAGGTCCTAGCCAAGGATGAGGGGAATGGGTAGGAGAGGCAAGAGGTGAAGAGTATTGGTGCTGCCAGAAACTCACTGCAGAAATAGGGGGTTGGGTTCATCTGATTTGCCTCCTCAGTTTTCCCAGGAAAAGAAACCAACAAGAATCATAAAGGAGCCATTCCCAGATGGGATGACAGTATATGAAGCAAGTGGGTCTGAGCAGCACAAGAAATAAGCTTCAGGAGATGCTGTGATGTGTCACCCAGATACCCCCTTCAGAACCAATGTTCAGATTGTCAGCTGTCCTAAGTGTTGAGAGCTGAGCCACTCCTCAAGAATTGCTATCATTGAAGGGAGTTGCCTCACTAAAGATTAAACCCTCTCTGGGGCAAGTCCACATCTCACGGCTAGTTGATACAGAGGCACAACCCTTGCCTCAATCGAGGACAACTCTGAATGACCATCCCAACTCTTGAGCTCTCCATGGGATCACCAGAGGCCTTTGTTGTAACTGCATGGCCTCAACCCAACCCTCTGTTAAATCCTGCTCTCATCCAGCCCCAAAGGGCATTGTTCCTGACAGCATTTACCAAGAAACTTCTTGCACAAACATTTCCAGCTCACAGACCTTTTCCTAGGAAACGTACCATACATCAGCGAATATGTGTGAGGATTCATCTAGAACTCTGTTTTGACATGTAATGGGGGATGATAACAATTTCCAACTCATAGCATTTTTGTAAAGAGTCAACAAGTTAAATTAACAAACAGCTGTGCAAACTGAAGTACAACACAAATTTAACATGACACTTTTATTATTGTTATTACTTTTGTGGTCAGATGTAGTAACTAAAGAGAGGTAGTGGTCTTCCCATGCTTGTGTGCAACAAAGGAATTTTTAAAACAGTGTTAGTGAATACACTATGGCTTAATGTTCAGAACTTGCTATCTAGAGGCAGACAAACCTTTATCTCTATCTTGTACTAGATATTTACCTAATAAATTGAAGACTGGTGATTATATTGAAGACATTAGCGATTATGGATTATGACATAATGCCTTTTATCTGTTGAACATTTTATTTTAGAATGAAAACCTACATTTAATTAGCCATGGGTTTTTATCATACATCATTTGTGTGTATGTTAAAAGGAAAATACATGTGAAAGAAGTTGGTTAATGTATTTCTAAAACCTGTTCACAAACACAGTTTGACTCTTCTGAATCACTGGACAACTATGTTTTTCCACATGCTATCATTCAGTGTCCATCCAGAGCATGGGTAATGCAGCGTTTTGTAAGGAAACCTCAAGCTGTAGGAGCCTACTTCACAGTTATGCAGAGCTAGCCAACGTCTAATTCCAAATTTGAAAATGGTGCTAACAAAAATCTAATATACCATCTCTCTCACCATCTCCACACCCATTTGGCTCTTGAGGATTCAAGCCTCAGCACTGCCCCCTGGGATTTTCTTCTAAATCCTTGGTACACATTCTGCAGGTTGTCCTGTCACTCTTGATGTCTCTGCCTGAACAGACATGACTCTAGCTGGCTGGAGCAATTGTAAGACTCCATTTTTCAGATGCAGTGTGATGACATCTGACAAAATAAAATATTTTGAAAAGAGTCTGTCTTTAAAAATCAAACAATAGAATAACCTCTAAAGCTCTGTTTCCTTATAAAATAGGATAATAGTACCTACCTCTCTCATGGATGTTGTAAGGACTGAATGAGATAGTCCAGAGGGAGTAATTAGCAGTGTCTGGCACAAAGTAAGCATTTATATTTACTGTTATTATAATTATTAATCTTTGCTGAAAAATGATTTTCTATAAATACCACGTATTGCTTTATCCACGCTCCAGTTTGCTCTTCCCAGCTTTATGTGTATATGTGAAGAGCTAATGACAGGGTGTTCTTTCCTTCAGTTTCTCCTCGGGACTTCATTATGGGTGCTTCCTGTTGCAATAATTGATAGTTTCATATCCCCAGGTGAGGGATGGGTCACAATTCTGGGTGGTTCCTTCATTTTGATGCACACCGCCCTCATGCCCTGTATCTGAACAACAGCTCAGGTGTAAGAGTTTCAAATGGATTTGAAAGAAATGCAGCAGGAAAGCTCCCCTTCGGACATTCTAGAGAGACTAAAAGCCCTCCAAGCAGAAAACTAGGGCAGAGGCTTCATGAGTTTAAGGTGTCAGGCGATGTGCCTATAATGTGCCCAGGAGTATAGGAGCTATTCCCAGATGGATCAGTAGCTGAAGAATGATCACCCAATGACTGCTTCAATTCCTTACCAACCTGAACGGGAAGTATGCTTATGAGTTCTTGAAGCCTCCTTTCTCTAATTTGGTTTTCTATTTATCCCTGATATAAAGCCTCCTCTCCTACCAGGCTTGAAGTTCTCACCATTATTCTTTCCTGAGAAAACAGTGAAAATAAAGACACTAAGTCTAGAAGAGTAATGCAAAACAAAACAAAACAAAAGCACATTTTACCTAGGACATGAAGGTGCCCATCAGAGCTCTCTCATTGCTAAAATTAAGTTATTAATGAGATTGTACTTTCATGTTTCTCAAATGGTCTAACTAGAGTATTACCTGGGTGAAATTCAAAATAAGAATATACCTTAATTTTTCTGAGATCTGAATTTAAATGTCTGTACTATTATAAACATGACATTTTTTGTACTAAAGACAGATCCCCATGGAACATTTGAATCAACATATTCCATGATTGTATTATTGCTTTTAAAAATACTGTCTTAGCTCATTGGGGCTACTGTAACAAAATGCCATACATTTGGTGACTTATAAACAACAGAAATTTATTTCTCACAGTTCTGGAGGTTGGAAGGTCCCAGATTAAGGTATTGGCAAGTTCAGTAACTGGTGAGATCCCATTTCCTTATTTATAGATAGAGGCTTCTCGCTGCATCCACTGGGGACTCTTTTTTTTTGGAGACAGAGTCTTGCTCTGTCCCCCAGGCTGGAGTGCAGTGGCGTGACCTCAGCTCACTGCAAGCTCTGCCTCCTGGGTTCACGCCATTCTCCTGCCTCAGCCTCCCGAGTAACTGGGACTACAGGCGCCTGCCACCATGACCAGCTAATTTTCTGTATTTTTAGTAGAGACGGAGTTTCATTGTGTTGGCCAGGATGGTCTCAATCTCCTGACCTTGTGATCCACCCACCTTGCCCTCCCAAAGTGCTGGGATTACAGGCATGAGCCACCGAGCCCGGCCTCTTTTAAAAAGGCACTAATCTCATTCATGAGGGCTCCTCCCTCAGGATTAAATCACCTCCCAAACACCCCCCACCCTCCTAATACCACCACATTAGTGATTAGGTTTCAACATATGAATTTGGAGGGGACACAAACATTCAGACCATAGCCATTACCAAACATATCTGTGTTCCAAGGAAGGGGAGTAAAACCTCTTTGTAACTGTTGTTTCAACTCCATGGCTGCTTATTATGACCACTGATGTTTACATTATTTACAGAAGCCAGAATATGGTGGGTTTTGTTTTCTTTGATTATATTACTCAGAAACCTCTTTGTTTCCTAGATACTTCCTATCCTTCCTTATAAGAATTTCAAACATGCCAGTAATCATTTTCAAGCACCTTAGTTTCACTAGTTATCAGGGATGCAGATGAGGAAAGATAAATTCAAAGAAACATGCTTAAAGTGAGGGAATTTTTTTACCAGACCTGAACAAAATATACACAATTCAGATTTCACAGACAGACAGGGTTTTGCAGGTGACCATATGCTAACACTGAATGGAATATCAGCTTCATTTGAGATGTGAAGGATTTCACTTGTGATCACTCCACTGTAGAAGACTTTGTGCCATGGATATGCATATTAGCTGTGATGACAAAATAAGAGGCAGATTCTACATAACATGCACAAAAGAGGAACATATGTACACCAATATAAATAGATATATATTAGCTTGTATCCACATCTCACATTTGCTTATTACCAAAAATGACATGAGAAGTGCAGTCAGAGTTGCTTTCTTTTTCCTCATCCTCTTACCTATCATATCTACCAATAGAAAAAAGTATCACCCAATCCCTGTCCTAAGACCCATCTAATCTCTTCTTATTACCACTTTTGAGGGCTTGTGGAACAAGCACATCTATTTCTACACGTAATTAGAAAGAAAGAAAGTCAAGATTGGAATGTGTCAGAAATGGTTTAATACTTGAGATTTACCAAATCGGAAACTTTAGAGGCTCACTAGAAGTCCCTATCAGTGCCCAGTTGATACTGAAAACAATCTCACAAGTCACTGACACTGACTGCATGATATCTGCTGTATGCTCTAAGAATTACTTTGCCTGAACAAATTCCATCCACAGTGTAGGGCCTGACTGGTAGAGCAGGCTGGAGCTCCAGGAACCAGTTCTGCAAATAGCCTTCTCAAGAAATTGGCCTCATGAAAGATCGAATAGCTGAAATTGATCTGTAGGCTTCCCTTTATATATCCAGAAAGGGAAAATGAAATTTGAATTTCAGAGCTAGTATGAAAGAAAAGGAACATAGTGCTGGAAGTTCTGGCCAGAGCAATCAGGCAGGAGAAGGAAATAAAGGGTATTCAATTAGGAAAAGAGGAAGTCAAATTGTCCCTGTTTGCAGATGACATGATTGTATATCTAGAAAACCCCATTGTCTCAGCCCAAAATCTCCTTAAGCTGATTAGCAACTTCAGCAAAGTCTCAGGATACAAAATTAATGTACAAAAATCACAAGCATTCTTGTACACCAATAACAGACAAACAGAGAGCCAAATCATGAGTGAACTCCCATTCACAATTGCTTCACAGAGAATAAAATACCTAGGAATCCAACTTACAAGGTATGTGAAGGACCTCTTCAAGGAGAACTACAAACCACTGCTCAATGAAATAAAAGAGGATACAAACAAATGGAAGAACATTCCATGCTCATGGGTTGGAAGAATCAATATTGTAAAAATGGCCATACTGCCCAAGGTAATTTATAGATTCAATGCCATCCCCATCAAGCTACCAATGACTTTCTTCACAGAATTGGAAAAAACTACTTTAAAGTTCATATGGAACCAAAAAAGAGCCCGCATCGCCAAGTCAATCCTAAGCCAAAAGAACAAAGCTGGAGGCATCACGCTACCTGACTTTAAACTCTACTACAAGGCTACAGTAACCAAAACAGCATGGTACTGGTACCACAACAGAGACATAGATCAATGGAACAGAACAGAGCCCTCAGAAATGATGCCGCATAGCTACAACTATCTGATCTTTGACAAACCTGACAAAAACAAGAAATGGGGAAAGGATTCCCTATTTAATAAATGGTGCTGGGAAAACTGGCTAGCCATATGTAGAAAGCTGCAACTGGATCCCTTCCTTACACCTTATACAAAAATTAATTCAAGATGGATTAAAGACTTATATGTTAGACCTAAAACCATTAAAATCCTACAAGAAAACCTAGGCAATACCATTCAGGACGTAGGCGTGGGCAAGGACTTCATGTCTAAAACACCAAAAGCAATGGCAACAAAAGCCAAAATCGACAAATGGGATCTCATTAAACTAAAGAGCTTCTGCACAGCAAAAGAAACTATCATCAGAGTGAACAGGCAACCTACACAATGGGAGAAAATTTTTGCAACCTACTCATCTGACAAAGGGCTAATATCCAGAATCTACAATGAACTCAAACAAATTTACAAGAAAAAAACAAACAACCCCATCAAAAAGTGGGCAGAGGACATGAACAGACACTTCTCAAAAGAAGACATTTATGCAGCCAAAAAACACATGAAGAAATGCTCCTCATCACTGGCCATCAGAGAAATGCAAATCAAAACCACAGTGAGATACCATCTCACACCAGTTAGAATGGCCATCATTAAAAAATCAGGAAACAACAGGTGCTGGAGAGGATGTGGAGAAATAGGAACACTTTTACACTGTTGGTGGGACTGTAAACTAGTTCAACCATTGTGGAAGTCAGTGTGGCGATTCCTCAGGGATCTCGAACTAGAAATACCATTTGACCCAGCCATCCCATTACTGGGTATATACCCAAAGGACTATAAATCATGCTGCTATAAAGACACATGCACACGTATGTTTATTGCGGCACTATTCACAATAGCAAAGAGTTGGAACCAACCCAAATGTCCAACAACGATAGACTGGATTAAGAAAATGTGGCACATATACACCATGGAATACTATGCAGCCATAAAAAATGATGAGTTCATGTCCTTTGTAGGGACATGGATGAAACTGGAAAACATCATTCTCAGTAAACTATCGCAAGGACAAAAAACCAAACACCGCATGTTCTCACTCATAGGTGGGAATTGAACAATGAGAACTCATGGACACAGGAAGGGGAACATCACGCTCCGGGGACTGTTGTGGGGTGGGGGGAGGGGGGAGGGACAGCATTAGGAGATACACCTAATGCTAAATGACGAGTTAATGGGTGCAGGAAATCAACATGGCACATGGATACATATGTAACAAACCTGCACGTTGTGCACATGTACCCTAAAACCCTAAAGTATAATAAAAAAAAAAAAAAAAGAAAGAAATGTGAACCATGATTTGCTCATAGAAAAGCACATCAGCCAGGAGGGTGACGGAGGAGAGATCCAGTCCTAAAACATGGTTGAGAACACAACCCCCTAGCCTGAGAGGCAGAAGGGGCATCATAAGGGCAGAGGCTGCCTCAGAAGCCACATGAGGACTACCATGCTAGATGGAAAAGGGAAAAACTAAAGCAGAATTTTGCTCAAAGTTGAAATTACTTTCATTAAATAATGCCCATTTGTTTCACCGGTCCTGACTTAATATAGGCCTGATTCATTCATTTGGACTCAGAAGGAAGAAACAGATCTGAGTAAGGTCAGGAAGAGAAAGCCATGACAAAAAGGGACTGTCTCTAAAGTTAAACAAAGGTGATAAACAATTAAAATTCAACAAAAATGATAAGGAGAATTTAAACCATTTTCTCAGATTTCTTAGGTCATAAAGGATATTATGCTGTTCTATGAGTTGTTGCCTTAAGACATATTACTTATGTGACCCCAAATTTAATCATTTCAAGTGCTTCTTTTTAAGACAAGCTTTACTTTATCCCCCAGAAGACGTTTAGAAAGCACTTTTCACCACCGTAGTTATCCTTAAAGAAAAGCTTTATCCACACTTCAGTTTGTACTTCCCACCCTTATCTGTCTATGTGAAGAGCTAACAATACAGTGTTCCTTCCCTTCAGTTTCTCCCTGGGGCTTCATTATGGCTGTTTCCCATTAGTACAGTGGGGTCTGCAGTAATTGATAGTTTCATATTCCCAGGTGAGGGATGGGTCACAATTCTTGGTGGCGCCATTATTTTGACACGCACCACCCTCATGCCCTGTAACTGAACAAGAGCTCAGGTGTAAGGGTTTTAAATGTATTTGAAAGAAATGCGGCAGGAAAGTTCCCCTGTGGACATTCTAAAGAGACTAAAAGCCATCCAAGCAGAAGACCAAGGCAGAGGCTTCACGAGTTTAAGGTGTCAGGTAGAGTGCCTGTACTGCACCCAGGAATACACCAGATGCTAAAAAAATAATCAAATGAGTAAGAGCAAGCCATCCTGCCCTCTAGAGCTTAGAATGGCATTTCAAATATCATTGGGAGAAACAAGGTAACAGCAAATACCTCTTGGAAAACATAAGTACTCTTTCTAAAAAAATGGCTAACAAGTCCTTAGGGCTCCAGAGGGATGGCGGAGAACATGAATAAGAAAGGTGGGCTGACCATGACACAATTCAGAGAGGCAGATTCAAAGGCACCTGGAGAACACAGACTTCCTCCATCAACAAGCACAGCCTCTGCTCAGCCCAGCCAAGCATTGCCTGTACTCCCAGACACAGTATAGACACTCCTCCTGACACCTTAAACTTATGAAGCCTCTGCCCTGGTCTTCTCTTGGAGGGCTTTTAGTCTCTCTAGAATGTCCACAGGGGAATTTTCCTGCTGCATTTCTTTCAAATCCATTTGAGAACCTTACACCTGAGCTTTTGTTCAGATACAGATCCGGTGTTAGAAAATATTCCGTTTTTTTGTTTGTTTTTTTTTGTAGAAGCCAAGTATGCATGTGTGTTTGTGTCCATGTGTGTTGACAATGAATCCAAACAATATTTAATTACTGCACAGGTCAAACAACAACAACAAAAATGTCTGTGGCCTAATCCAAGCTCTCAGTCACTATCTTATAACCTTAAGAGTTTCATTTTGGGGCATTCTCTAAAACTAAAAAAAATTACATGCATATAAAATATAAATAAAGAAGGAAAGAAAAAAGTATCCACAAACAGTTGGTATTATAGTTAGGTATGTCACCAGTTACCCTAGGCCCACAAAGACTTGGGGGTAGATATTAATGTAATGCTTGCCAGTTGCCATATCAGATACACCTTGAAATCTCAGTGATTTAAATTTCAGAATCTGTATTCAGAAAATCCTCATCATTCTAACTTTTCGGTTATTGGACAAAGCTGACCATGACTGATTCTCTTTCACTAATTTTCAGGTCCCTCCCAAGAAGCAACTTGATCTCTTATGCAAAAATATTTCCCTATAAAACCCATGCTATCTATCATTCCTCGAGATTCAAACATGTTTACCTCCCATCAATGGATTAACTTAGCCTCAAATTGGAAATCTGGTTTCAAATGGCAGAGGTCTGGCCCAAGTCTGGTAGCTTGCCACACAGAAAGCCGATCACTGAGACAAGTATCGCCTAGAAAGAGCAGCTTTACTGCAGGTGTCAGCCTAAATCCATCTCTCCTTAACAGATTAAAGCTAGGCATTTATATAGCAGGGGAAAAAACAGGAGAGGCAAGGAAGAGGAGTTGGTCAACAGGCAGCAGGTGCATCTCATTGTCGGTGCAGTGCTCTCGAAAGCCTCAGTTCCCTGATGCCATTCAGGAGGCCCAATGGTAGGTTTCCTGAGAAAGGAACTGAACTACAACAAATATGAGTTTCTCAAGCTTCAATTCTATGGGATAATTGAGCTGGCTTCAAATCCTTTATTACACTTAAAATTTTTTGCATGATTATCAGTAAAAATATATGATGGGAATGATTTCTAAATGTTGTGGGACACATTTGTTTCATGTGCACAATGATTTTTAAAACTTAACATTTTTAGTTTTGTTTCAGATCTCTAAGGTCTCCAAAGAGCATAGCAATTCACAAGTATATTTCTATTAACAAATTATTAGATGACCTAAAGAACTAGTCAGAGCCACACATCATCCAGGACACATATATCAGAAACAGAAAAGTTCTAATTCAAGGTGAGGAAGTTGAATATGCTCTCTGATATTTGATTCATAGTAAGAGAGGCCTATTACATTCTCACTAGCACTTTAGAAAGTGTAAAGAATGTGCACATGTAAGTATGAACAGGAAGGAATCTTCACGACCACACAGCCCCCTACCTTACCCTAATCACCTCAATTTGTCAGTTGACAAATCTGTGGTTTTGAGTGATGGCATTTTTACTCAAGTGCACACAGCTGGCAAGAGAAAAAACTCATTCAGGATCCAAGTCTTCTATACATGAATCTAATTCTTTCTCCCCGCACCATGCTGCTTCTCCAAATTTGTGTAGAGTCCTAAGAACAGTCTGAACACCTTGCCTTCTTTGTTCCACTTCTCCAATAATCAATATTTTGTTCTTTCAACTCATTAATTTTACTTCAATAAGATTAATTCTCTTCACTTTCTTTTTCTTTTGACTACTCCACTAGGTATTTTTCAAAACTTAAAAATGGCAAGTCATGGAACATAAATGGAAATTCCAAGCACAATACCAGCCTTGACTCTGGATATGTTTTATGTGTTAGAGCCATTTTCTACATAACTGTTGTCAGCTATGTGACTAAAGAAGCAGAAAGTTGCTGCTTTCCAACCACTTTAATATTGAAAAACATTTATTACCCACGTAATGAAGGCCGTCTGTTGCACAAGCACTACATTGCATGTATTGATCAACTCAAAATAGGCCTTTATGATTTCAATATATTCTCGCACACATAATGCTTTTATCATGTACAAGATCTAGGTTCTTAGAGAGCTAAGTAGGAGGCAGGAATTTGAATTTAAAAGTGTATTTGAGACATGGACTGGACATTAACATTCAAGGTACAATGCAAGAATTAATCTCAGTAATTAACCACAATGTAATTATCTGAATTTTGAATTTCGAAGATTAAGTCTATTATGTTCTGAAATCTCTTGCAGTCTCTCTTGTTGTTCTAAATCTTTCTGAGAATATTAAGGCTTTCTTTCCTCCAGATCAAAGCATTCTGACTCTATCAAGTTTGTTGTTTTTTGTTTTTTTTGAGAAGGAATCTCGCTCTGTTGCCCAGGCTGGAATGCAGTGGCGTGACCTCAGCTCACTGCGACCTCTGCCTCCTGAGTTCAAGCAATTCTCCTGTCTCAGCCTCTCAAGTAGCTGGGACTACAGGCACCCACCACCACGCCCAGCAAATTTTTATATTTTTAGTAGAGACAGTTTCACCATATTGGTCAGGCTGGCCCTTGAACTCCTGGACCTTAGGTGATCCACCCACCTCGGCCTCCCAAAGTGCTGGGATTACAGGCATGAGCCACTGTGCCCAACCAAGATTTCTTATCCTGGGCCATGTGTAACATGCAGGTGGCATCTTATGGTCTCCCCAGCAAGGTGTCAGCTCAGCTGTTTGTGGTCTCATTCCTCAATGAACACTGCATTGACCTGAGGCTGATTTTTCACTGCAGCTGGAAACCTTAGCATTAGAAGCTGTGGGCAATGCATCCTATGCCATTAGCTTTGTGTTGTGGGTTTTTATTCTAACCACATAGAGTGATAGCAATTATTTTCCAGAGTTGATAGGAGGGAACGCAGAGTAGATACTGTGGAGAGCTGCCCAGATCCCTGGCCCCTCAGAACTGAGATGCTCTATTAAATACCCAGGGCCTCGGATTCACAGCTTCAGCCTTCTCCAGGAACTGCCCTCACCAAGAAAAGGCTGCCTTACCCAAAATCGCACCCACTCCCTGCAGTCTGCATGAATGGTTACATAATGTCATGGGTACAAAGGCTCAGCCCCCATTGAAGGTAATGGCAAAAACCGCAATTGCTTTTGCACCAATGTAATATCTATGTCTACCTGTCTACCTATCTTCTATCTGTTGAGCTATCTACTTATCTACCTGTCTACCTATCTATTGATCAATCTTTCTATTGATCTATCGTCCCCCCGTCTCTCCCCCTCCCTCCCCCTCTCTCTCTCTCTCCAGTTTCTCCAGGGAGACTATGGGAAGTATGACAGACTTTTCTCAGCAGGAGCCCATCCTGACAGTGATACAACCCCAGATTCCCCACCAGGGTCGGGGAGCAAGTTATGCCCTTACTTAGGTCATGAGTGAATACAGCAAAGGACACAAAGATTTGAGGAGGTCTGGAAGTTGGTGGATGCCACCGGAGTTGACTCAGGCAGCAGTCCTACGGTTACCCAAGGAACCAAACTGCTTCCTTGAGGGTCAGGAGGAGGACTGGTGTGGGTGGAACAGTACAGTCCTCTCCTAAGCAGCATCTGCCACGTGGGGAAGCTGGGGACGCCTTGGCTGCCATGCCACTTGATTAGCCCTACTCTCAGACCACTGGGCATAGGCGGTCAGCCCTGTAGGTGGAGACTGGCTGATGTTAAGGACTACAGTCTATTCAAGGTATCTTCAATATCCATATACTTCCCCAGTCAGAGCAGAAGGATGGATCAGATTTTATAAAGCAAAAAATCTGGCCTACAACAAAGCAGTAATCACAATTTCTGTATTTTAAGAAATTGATAATTTGAAGCTAAATGCATTTTAATAAAATATATGCTTCTATTTTAAAGAGGTGTACCAATAAAGGGAGGAAGTTAGGCCAGTGTTATCAGTACATAGACCTGGAATTTCATAAAGATCCAAGAATGATGATGGTGAATTTAAATATTGTTTAGCATACTATTTTTTGAAAAAAGAAAGAACAAACAATGCCAGTTATTTGATTATATTTGAAGTCAGTGACTTTTTCCCTTTTAAATACTGTGTCAATTCTGTAATTCTTAAAAAAATTTACATTCCCTGCCTTCTCAAAAAAAAAAAAAAAGTTCCACTATGGCATGAAATCTCTATTTTAAATCTACAGGTATTATGCTTATGGATGGGCAGTTCTACTTTTTGTCAACAAATTTAGAATCACTTTGGACTATGAGAGAGTAGTTTGAAGTTTTATCCTAAGGATTTCACAAAATCTATAGTGTGTAAGTTTATGTATCAAGTCTATGAGTATACGTAGAGTGTACAAGCTTACATTGCAATTTTTGTCAAATAAAATTATATTATTGAATTTTAGAACTAGAAGAGAGATCTAATTTGGCCCTTTCATTTTACAAAGAAAGAAACCGACTCAAAGTTGCTAGAACCTGAATCAATAGTTCCCCTCAAATTATTGGTCCTTCATATTTACCCACAGTAGAGATAACTCTGAATTTTTTTTTAATTTACTTATGCTCAGGACCATTTATATCAAGTTCTAGGCCAGAACTTTGTAATATTGACATTACTTCTCTGAGTAACTAAGTTATTATCTTTAAAATGATTGGTTACTTTCTTTTAGGCATGAATCCTCACTATTTAAAAACTCAAAGCAAAAGAATCGCTAAGTAACTCAGACCCTAATGGCTTTCTCAAAGATCACATTCTCATTTCATATTGTAATTTTTTTGATGAGACAGTGTTTTTATATTTATACTACTGAATAAATTTTATTTTAAAAATAACTAATTTGAAATTATAGCATCATGAAATAGAAATTGAGCACACAAACACATCTACCCAGCTTCTTCCTTATTCTAACTGATAATTTCTTTGTGGCCCCAATTTCTACTATAACATGCAAAATTTAGGAGTTTTATAACAACCAAAATTATTTACTGTGGTGATCCCCAAGTCCCTGAATGTCCACCTTGAAGTGCAATGTTATATCCTTTTTCTAGCCTCAATGGTTCCAGCCACTGCTCACTACCTTGGGCCAGTCCACCATCATCTCTCCTCAACAGTGCAGTAGCCTCCATAGTGATCTTCCTGCTTCTTTCCTTATTTTGATCTTTTTTCAGCACCATAGAAAGAACGACTATTCAACATTTGTTAGGCCATGCCAGTCTTCAGCCTAAACTGTAAAGGCAAAAGCCTTACAATGGCCCATAGCTCTGTGTTATCTGATCCCTCACTACCTCTTAACCCCATTTCCTACTATTCTCCCCTGACTCACTTGGCTTCAGCCACAATGAGCTTCTTGCTTTTCCTCTAAGACATTAGGCATTCTCCCATTTTTCTCTCCTAAATACCCACATGCTTTGCTTTCTTGTCTCCTTCAAATCTCTGCTCAAATAACATCTCAGTGAGGGCCTCCCTGACCACTCTTTACGTTCCATCACACACACCCTTTTCTCCTTTATTTTTCTCCATAGCAATGATCACCATCTAACATACTTATATTTTCTTTGTTCATTATATGTCTCCCCTCACTAGAAAGTAAGTTCCCAGAGTTCAGGGATTGTTACCAGTTTGTTCACTGCTAGATTATAGTGCCTGGAGCAGTATCTTTCATATAGTGTACCTTCAATAAATATTGTTAAGGGAATTGATCTTAAGTGATCTATAAAATTAAGCTTAAAAATAGTAAAGATACAAAGAAATAATAAAAACCACAGGCAAGAGCCAATTGCTAGAAAAAGAATAGAAAAACTTTAAATCTAACAGCTGTCTTAGAAATAAAAATAATGGTCATTGAATGTAAAAACCTGATGGCGGCCAGGCACAGTGGCTCACGCCTGTAATCCCAGCACTTTGGGAGGCCAAGGCGGGTGGATCAGGAGATCAAGACCATCCTGGCTAACATGGTGAAACCCCGTATCTATTAAAAATACAAAAAATTAGCCAGGCGTGATGGCACATGCCTGTAGTCCCAGCTACTCGGGAGGCTGGGACAGGAGAATCGCTTGAACCCAGGAGGCAGAGGTTGCAGTGAGCTGAGATCGCACCACTGCACTCCAGCCTGGGCAACAAATAGAGCGAGACCCCATCTCAAAAAAAAAAAAAAAAAATTTATGGCTAGGGACTAGCTGATTAGAGACACCCAGCAAAATCGTTAGAAAACAAAGAAATTACACAGAAAGCAGTACAGACAGATTAAAAGATGGAAGTTAAGGAAAATGACAGGGTCCCCAAAACTGTCTATAAGAGTTCCAGAAATGGGAAAGTGAGAAGTAGAGGAGAAATTCAGAAGAGATAATTGCTTATGTTTTTCCATAATTAGTGAAAAATAAGAATCCGTGAGTCCCAAACAAAATAAATTCATGTCTATATTCAAAAAAAGGAAGAGGCTGGGTACAGTGGCTCACACATATAATCCCAGCACTTTGGAGGATCACTTGAGCCCAGGAGTTTGAGACCAGCGCAACAAAGTGAGACCCCATCTCTACAAAAAATTAAAAATTATTCAGGTGTGGTGGCACATGACTTTAGTCCCAGTTACTTGAGAGACTGAGGTGGAAGGATTGCTTGAGCCCAGAAGGTCTAGGCTACAGTGAGCCATGTTCACACCACTGCACTCCAGCCTAGGTGATGGAGCGAGACCCTGTCTCAAAAAAAAAAAAAAAAAAAAAAAAAAAGAAAGAAAGAAAAGAAAAGAAAAAAAAGAAAACTGTAAAGCACCAAAAACAAATAGAAACATATAAAACAATCAGAGAGAATAAACAGATTACTTGTAAGGGAACAACCATTATGTCAACATGGAAAGTGGTCCCTTTCTTTTATCTTCCCTCTTTTCGAGAAGTAACCACTATCTGATTAAAACAAAAAATAGGTCAAAAAGCAATATAAAAAGGAAAAAGCAAACTTTGAAAAGAACCAGAGAGAATTTCTAGAAATGAAAAGCAGAACCATTGGCAATTATCTCTAGAGGTTAAGATTTCAAAAGCTTTTAACTTTTTCCTCATTCTTTTATGTATTGTTTGAATAGATGTATAATTAGCTACAATTAGTATGTCATTTCAATAATTAAAAAAATAAGTAAACTGCTTTCAAAAACTCTGGAGACAGTGGAAAATTCTCTTATTTGAATGTGTGTATCTCTGATTACTGTGGAAGTTTGCATTTGTCAGGATGGATGAGATAGGCTTACATCATCAGAGGGCTATGTGATGCTCATGCCAGATCCCCACCATGGGTTGGCTGGGGGCTCTGTCATTCTCACAGGGGATCCAGGCTCAAGGAACAGCTGATCTCTCTGGAGTATTGCAGTAGCCATGGCACAAAGAGAGAGCTCAGTGAATCAACGCTGGCTGTTAATGCTTCCTGCTACAAGTGATGTACACCATTTCACTCACATTTCATTGCACAAAGCAAGCCTATGTCCATCTGTGACATGTAAATCTACCTTGTGACTAGTAGCAAAAATAAAAATTTCATGAAAAGCATAAATGGCTGCTACATAAACATGTTTCCATATGTTCTCCATTCTTCGTATTTCTTTTTAAGTGTATTGTCCATTTAGTTTATCTATTAGAGTCCTTAAAATTCTAATAACACTTAGTTTATTCTTAACCCTAACCAGAGCCCTAGTAAACTATATCTCTAACCATGGTCTCCAGTCAATTTGAAACAGCTTGCTTTCACCTTAAATTGATGAGTCTTTTTCCTGATTTAGATATTCTCTTTTCTGTGTTATAGTCCAGTACAAAAGGTCCAACAAAGGCTTCTTTAGGTTCTTCTACCTCTATATAGATTATTATTATTACCCTTCTTCCTCATAATTTCTGGACCTAATTCTAAAAGCCCCAAGATTTTCCATTAATTTCATTACCCCCATCTGCCCAATCCACCTCCATACGCAGACCAGCAGCTCGCCTTGGTCACAGAAATGGTGTTCCCTTCTGCAGATATCATCATTAATCCATGTGTGGTACTTTGAAAGGAGAGCTCTTAATAGACACCAATGAGTATTTTTGTACAGTAATAACAAAGACAAGGAGGAGAATGCCCAATGTCCACGCAGTCACTTCAGTCTTTGTATACTTTGTGAGCCAAATTTTGCTAAAGCAACAACAGAAAAAAGAAAAAAACCATTGATAAATTCCAAATACTTTTTGTATCTTCATCTTTTTCATATTTTCTAAATGTCCTAAAAGTACTAACTCTGTGTTGGCACATAATAAGTATTCAGTAAGTTGACTCTGAATCAAATAGAGTGAAACTACATATTCAGAGTTCACAGATGCATGAGATACTGCGTACAGATTTTTAACTAGTTATCCACAACAAAAGCCTACTACTTTTGGATGCTCAGAACAACCAAAAAGCAAACAAAGATTTTAATACCTTAAGCATATGCTCTGTAAATTATTCGGCAAATCATCCAACTTAACTTTTGGCTAAATAACACTATTTTGATGAACATTAAAAGTATAATACAGTGTATATAATTAAATTTTAAAAAATTATTACCTGCTTAAAACTAGTTGCAGGTAGAAGGAAATTAATCTGCTAAACAAAGTACTCTCGTTTGGTTGCAGAGTATAAACTTGTTACAGTTTAGCCCATTGTCTCTGTTTCAGGGACTTGATCTTTTTATGGGGAAAATTTAAAGCACAGGGCACCCTGATCTTTACATGATTTTGTTTTATTCTTATAATTCAACATACAGTAGATTCATGTGTGATGCAGATAGTTGGCTATTAAAGAAAAAAGAAGATGGCATATGGCCAAAATTATACTTGGAAGATCCCTTGGCTTAACCAGTGGGTAAGGCACAGTGGCTCATGCCTGCAATCCCAACACTCTGGGAGGCCAAGGTGGGAGGATTGCTTGAGCCCAAGAGTTCGAGACCAGCCTGGACAACATAGCGAGATCTCATCTCTACTAAAAATAAAAATTAGCCAGGAACAGTGGCACATGCCTAGAGTCTCAGCTACTCAGGAGGCTGAGGCAGGAGGATTGCTTGATTCCAGGAGTTTTGGGTTGCAGTGAGCTATGATCATAGCACTGCATTCCAGCCTGTGGACAGAGTGAGACCTTGTCTCAAAAAATAAAATGAAGCACATATGATGTAGCTCTATTATAAATTCTCAAAAAAGACCACAGTGTAGTTTTAAGCAATACTAGCAGACTTGTTACTTATTTAATGTGTAAAATTTTATTACGGAAAAGTCTACAAACCAAAAATGAAATGCAAGTCTAGGATCTGTAGAATCACAGTATTTTATTTCACATTTGATTGATTAAAGGTCCAAATTTCATTTAAAAAAATAGCACTCCTGCTTTCAGAAGCAGTCAGTGGGAATGATAGTAGGAGCACATAAGAGACACATAAAGTATTAGTCAGTAATTTACTTTGGTTTATACAAACTGAATATTTAAAAGCACTGAGCCATACCTTCAGCCAAAATGTTTCCATATTTCTACATTTGTAATGCCTGACATTACCAAGAGTATTGAAGCTAAGAATGTTCTCAATAATTTTCTGACTTCTCTTTGTAACAAGAGGATTCTGGTCTATATAATTTTACAGACTTTACTGTTTACAGGCTTCCCAGCTGTACAACATCTATCCCTGCTAAAATCAGCTTAGGTTTTTCAAAATAGCACTCTTTGTAAGTATTGTAATTTTTTGTTTGTCTGAGGAATAAAGATAACAAAAACCTTCCTTACTATATTTCTAATGCTACCGTTGCTATATTGTGTTATGAAGTGAAATCCCTAAATTTTTCGCTAGGATTAGAACATTAATACCAAAGTAGAGAAAATAATGAGTGGAATACTGTTTTCCTATCAGTTATTCATCCAGGAATATATTCCCAAATCTAAGAGAGAAATAATCATCCTAAAAATACCAGGTAACTTTTCTGCTTTGGTGAGAATTGCAGTGTAGCAGCAAAAAAGCATTTTTCTTTAAAAATACAATATATTACAGAAGACTGAGGTCATTCTGAATGACTGAAAATCAATTCTCATTATACCAAGATGTTTATGTGAATGATTAGGTTGATTGTGTACTGACCCCAAAACAAAGCCTGAAGTGTTCTTTTAAAACATTAATTAAATATTATGTAACTTTTTGTTTTCTTATAGTTTGACTTTCTTTTGGAAAGAAACATTTTTAAAATAAAACAAATCAAAATTTTGTTTAATTGTGACCAAAAAAGTAAATAAGTATTTTCCTTTAAATAAAACATAGCCTAACTTCACTGGCAAGATAGCCATATAGAAACAGCTCCAGTCTGCAGCTCCCAGCAAGATCGACACAGAAAGTGAGTGATTTCTGCATTTCCAACTGAGGTACCAGGTTTATCTCACTGGACTGGTTGGAAAGTGGGTATGGCCCACGGAGGGCGAGCCAAAGCAGGATGGGGCATTGCCTCACCAGGGAAGCTCAAGGGGTCAGGGGATCTCCCTCCCCCAGCCAAGGGAAGCCGTGAGAGAATGTACCAGAGGAATGGTGCACTCCAGCCCAGATACTGCACTTTTCCCATGGTCTTCACAATCAGCAGACCAGGACACTCCCTCCGGTACCTAAGCCACCAGGGCCCTGGATTTCAAGCACAAAACTGGGCGGCCATTTGGGCAGACACCGAGCTAGTGGCAGGAGTTGTTTTTTTTTTCCCCATACCCCAGTGGAACCGCCAGCCAGCCAGAACCGCTCATTCCCCTGGAAAGGGGGCTGAAGCAAAGGAGCCAAGTGGTCTGGCTGGGACGGTCCCACCCCCACGTAGCCCAGGAAGCTAAGATCCAGTGAATTGAAATTCTCGCTGCTAGCACAGCAGTCTGAGGTCGACCTGGGATGCTTGAGCTTGGTGGGGGGTGGGGCATCTGCCATTGCTGAGGCTTGAGTAGGTGGCTTTACCCTCACAGTGTAAACAAAGCTGCCAGCAAGTTCAAATTGGGCAGAGCCCACCACAGCTCAGCAAGGCTGCTGCGACCAGAATGCCCCTCTAGATTCCTCCTCTCTGGGCAGGCCATCTCTGAAAGAAAAGCAGCAGCCCCAGTCAGGGACTTACAGATAAAACCCCCATCTCCCTGGGACAGAGCACTGGGGAAGAGGTGGCTGTGGCGCAGCTTCAGCAAACTTTTAAACATACCTGCCTCACAGCTCTGAAGAGAGTAGCAGATCTCCCCAGCACAGCATTCAAACTCTGATAAGGGACAGACTGCCTCCTCAAGTGGGTTCTGGACCCCCATGTATCCTGACTGGGAGATACCTCCCAGTAGGGACCAACAGACACCTCACACAGGAGAGCTCTGGCTGGCAACTGGTGGGTGCCCCTCTGGGACAAAGCTTCCAGAGGAAGGAACAGTCAGAAATCCTTGCTGTTCTGCTGCCTCCACTAGTGATAACCAGGCAAACAGGGTCTGAAGTGGACCTCCAGCAAACTCCAGCAGACCTGCAGCAGAGGGGCCTGTTAGAAGGAAAACTAACAAACAGAAAGGAATAGTATCAACATCAACAAAAAGGATGTCCACTCAGAGAATCCATCCAAAGGTCACCAACATCAAAAACCAAAAGTAGATAAATCCACGAAGATGGGGAGAAACTAGCGCAAAAAGGCTGAAAATTCCAAAAACCAGAGCGCTTCTTCTCCTCCAAAGGATCACAACTCCTCACCAGCAAGGGAACAAAACTGGATGGAGAATGAGTTTGACAAATTGACTGAAGTAGGCTTCAGAAGGTGGGTAATAACAAACTCCTCCGAGCTAAAGGAACATGTTCTAACCTAATGCAAAGAAGCTAAGAACCTTGAAAAAAGGTTAGATGAATTGCTAATTAGAGTAACCAGTTTAGAGAACATAAATGACCTGATGGACATGAAAAACACAGCACAAAAACTTCAAGAAGCATACACTAGTATCAATAGCTGAATCGATCAAGCAGAAGAAAGGATATCAGAGATGGAAGATCAACTTAATAAAAATAAAGCAAGAATACAAGATTAAAGAGTGGAAAGAAAGCCTCAAAGAAATATACGACTATGTGAAAAGACCAAATCTACATTTGATTGGTGTATCTGAAAGTGACAGGGAGAATGGAACCAAGTTGGAAAACACTCTGCAGGATATTATCCAGGAGAACTTCCCCAACCTAGCAAGGAAGGCCATCATTCAAATTCAGAAAATACAGACAACACCACAAAGATACTCCTCAAGAAGAGCAACCCCAAGACACATAATTGTCAGATTCACCAAGGTTGAAATGAAGGAAAAAATGTTAAGGGCAGCCAAAGAGAAATGTTGGGTTACCCACAAAGGGAAGCCCATCAGACTAACAGTGGATCTCACTGCAGAAACTCTACAAGCCAGAAGAGAGTGAAGACAAATATTCAACATTCTTAAAGAATTTTCAACCAAGAATTTCATATCCACCAAACTAAGCTTCATACATGAAGGAGAAATGAAATCTTTCACAGACAAGCAAATGCTGAGAGATTTTGTCACCACCAGACCTGCCTTACAAGAGCTCCTGAAGGAAGCACTAAACATGGAAAGGAACAACCAGTACCAGCCACTGCAAAAACATAATAAAGACCATTGACGCTATGAAGAAACTGCATCAACTAACAGGCAAAATAACCCGCTAGCATCATAATGACAGAATCAAATTCATACATAACAATATTAACCTTAAATGTAAATGGGCTAAATGCCCCAATTAAAAGACACAGACTGGCAAATTGGATAGAGTCAAGACCCATCAGTGTGCCATATTCAGGAGACCCATCTCACATGTAAAGACACACATAGGCTCAGAATAAAGGGATAGAGGAATATTTACCAAGCAAATTGAAAGCAAAAAAAAAAGCAGGGGTTGCAATCCTAGTCTCTCATAAAACAGACTTTAAACCAACAAAGATCAAAAAAGACAAAGAAGGGCATTACATAGTGGGTAAAGGGATCAATGCAACAAGAAGAGCTAACTATCCTAAATATATATGCACCCAATACAGGAGCACCCAGATTCATAAAGCAAGTCCTTAGAGACCTAAAAAGAGACTTAGACTCCCACACAATAATAATGGGAGACTTTGACACCCCACTGTCAATATTAGACAGATCAACGAGACAGAAAATTAACAAGGATATTCAGGACTTGAA
The DNA here is from genome assembly GCF_028878055.3 of Symphalangus syndactylus. NCBI lineage: Eukaryota > Metazoa > Chordata > Mammalia > Primates > Hylobatidae > Symphalangus > Symphalangus syndactylus. The sequence continues at coordinate 85,293,965 of NC_072437.2, forward strand.
CTCAGCTCTGGACCAAGCAGACTGAATAGACATCTACAGAACTCTCCACCACAAATCAACAGAATATACATTCTTCTCAGCACCAGATCACACTTATTCTAAAAATTGACCACATAATTGGAAGTAAAACACTCCTCAGCAAATGCAAAAGAACTGAAGTCATAACAGTCTCTCAGACCACAGCACAATCAAATTAGAATTCAGGATTAAGAAACTCACTCAAAACCACACAACTACATGAAAACTGAACAATCTGCTCCTAAATGACTCCTGGGTAAATAACAAAATTAAGGCAGAAATAAAGATGTTCTCTGAAACCAATGAGAACAAAGACACAATGTACCAGAATCTCTGGGACACATTTAAAGCAGTTTGTAGAGGGAAACTTATAGCACTAAATGCCCACAAGAGAAAGCAGGAAAGATCTAACATTGAGAGCTTAACATCACAATAAAAAGAACTAGAAAAGCAACAGCAAACAAATTCAGAAGCTAGCAGAAGATAAAAAATAGCTAAGATCAGAGCAGAACTGAAGGAGATAGAAACACAAAAAAACCCTCCAAAAAAATCAATGAATTTAGGAGATGGTTGTTTGAAAAGATCAACAAAAGAGATAGCTAGCCAGACTAATAAAGAAGAAAAGAGAGAAGAATCAAATAGATGCAATAAAAAATGATAAAAGGGATGTCACCACTGAACCCACAGAAATACAAACTACTATCAGAGAACACTATGAACAACTCTAGAAAATCTGGAAGAAATGGATAAATTCCTCGACACATACACCCTCCCAAGACTAAACCTGGAAGAAGTTGAATCTCTGAATAGACAAATACACAAGTTCTGAAATTGAAGCCGTAATTAATAGCCTACCAACAAAAAAAGTCCAGGACCAGATGGATTCACAGCCGAATTCTACCAGAGGTACATAGAAGAACTGGTACCATTCCTTCTGAAACTACTTCAATTGCTAGAAAAAGAGGGAATCCTCCCTAACTCATTTTACAAGGACAGCATCATCCTGATGCCAAAACCTGGCAGAAACACAAGAAAAAAAGAAAATTTCAGGCCAATATCCTCATGCAAAAATCCTCAATAAAATACTGGCAAACCAAATCAAACAGCACATCAAAAAGCTTATCCACTATGATCAAGTCAGCTTCATCCCTGGGATGCAAGGTTGGTTCAACATACACAAATCAATAAATGTAATCCATCACATAAACAGAACCAATGGAAAAAACCACATGATTATCTCAATAGATGCAGAAAAGGCCTTTGACAAAATTCAACAGCATTTCATGCCAAAAACTGTCAATAAACTAGGTATTGATGGAACGTATCTCAAAATAATAAGAGCTATTTATGACAAACCCACAGCCAATATCACACTGAATGGACAAAAACTGGAAGCATTCCCTTTGAAAACCAGCTCAAGACAAGGATGCCCTCTCTCACCACTCCCATTCAACACAGTATTGGACATTCTGGCCAGAGCAATCAGGCAAGAGAAAGAAATAAAGGGTATTCAGTTAGCAAAAGAGGAAGTCAAATTGTCTCTGTTTGCAGATGCCATGATTGTATACCTAGAAAACCCCATCATCTCTAAATATGTCTATTTAGCAAACCCAGTTATTTCAGCCCAAAATCTCCTTAAGCTGATAAGCAACTTCAGCAAAGTCTCAGGATACAAAATCAATGTGCAAAAATCACAAGCATTCCTATACATGAATAACAGACAAACAGCCAAATCATAAGTGAACTGCCATTCACAATTGCTATGAAGAAAATGGAACACCTAGGAATCCAACTTACAAGGGATATGAAGGACCTCTTCAAGGAGAACTACAAACCACTGCTCAAGGAAATAAGAGAAGACATAAACAAATGGAAAAACATTCAATGTTCATTAATAGGAAGAATCAATATCGTGAAAATGGCCAACTGCCCAAAGTAATTTATAGATTCAATGCTATCCCCATCATTCTACCATTGACTTTCTTCTCAGAACTAGAAAAAAACTACTGTAAATTTTATATGGAATTAAAAAAGAGCCCGCATAGCCAAAACAATCCTAAGCCAAAAGAACAAAGCTGAAGGCATCATGCTACCTTACTTCAAACTATACTGCAAGGCTATGGTAACAAATACAGCATGGTACTGGTACCAAAACAGATATATAGACCAATGGAAAAGAACAGAGGCCTCAGAAATAACACCACACATCTACAACCATCTGATCTTTGACAAACCTGACAAAAACAAGCGATGGAGAAAGGTTCCCTATTTAATAAATAGTGTTGGGAAAACTGGCTAGCCATATGCAGAAAGCTATAACTCAATCCCTTCTTTACACAGTATACAAAAACTAACTTAAGATGGATTAAAGAATTAAATGTAAGACCTAAAACCATAAAAACCCTAGAAGAATATCTGGGCAATACGATTCAGGACATAGACATGGGCAAATACTTCATGACCAAAACACCAAAAGCAATGGCAACAAAAGCCAAAATTGACAAATGGGATCTAATTAAAGAGTTTCTGCACAGCAAAAGAAACTATCATCAGAGTAAACAGGAAACCTACAGAATGGGAGAAAAATTTTGCAATCTATCCATCTGACAAAGGGCTAATATCCAAACTCTACAAAGAATTTAAATTTACAAGAAAGAAAAACACAACTCCATCAAAAAGTGGGTGAAGGATATGAACAGACATTTTTCAAAAGACAACATTTATGCAGCCAACAAACATGAAAAATAGCTCATCATCATTGGTCATTAGAGAAATGCAAATCAAAATCACAATGTGATACCATCTCACACCAGTTAGAATGGTGATCATTAAAAAGTCAGCAAACAACAGATGCTGGAGAGGATGTGGAGAAATAGGAATGCTTTTACACTGTTGGTAGGAGTGTAAATTAGTTCAACTATTATGGAAGACAGTGTGGCGATTCCTCAAGGATCTAGAACTAGAAATACCATTTGACCCAGCTATCCCATTATTGGTTATATACCCAAAGGATTATAAATCATTCTACTATAAAGACACATGCACACATATGTTTATTGTGCCACTGTTCACCATAGCAAAGACTTGGAACCAACCCAAATGCCCATTAATGATAGACTGGATAAAGAAAATGTGGTACATATACACCATGGAATACTATGCAGCCATAAAAAAGGAAGAGTTCATGTCCTTTGCAGGGACATGGATGTAGCTGGAAACCATTATTCTCAGCAAACTAACACAAGAACAAAAAACCAAACACTGCATGTTCTCACTCATAATTGGGAGTTGAACAATGACATGGACATGGCGGTGGAGGCATCACACACTGGAGCCTGTCAGGGGGTGGAGGGCTAGGGGAGGGATAGCATTAGGAGAAGTACCTAATGTAGATGACGGGTTGATGGGTGCAGCAAACCACCATGGCATGTGTATACCTATGCAACAAATCTGCACATTTTGCAAATGTACCCCAGAACTTAAAGTATAATTAAACAAAAAAAAATAGCCTAAAGGAAATTAACATTCAATCAGTAAGATTAATTAATTTTATTCTGTTAAGAGTTTCTTATTGTAGAATATGCCCTCATATGAAGTTCTACATTCTAACTTTGACTCTGCCACAAGCTTTGTGGCCTTGGACACACTACTCAACCTCCCTTATCCTATATTTCCACATTTGTAAAATGAGGATTCACTTTTCTAAAGAGCTCCATTTCTCTCTGAAATGATTCTCCAGAGATGCTGTGTCAAGATGGGGCAGTTTAATTGATTTAAAGCATTTCAAGACTAATTTAAGACCTCTACTTCTGACAGATTTACTCACCTTCCTAAAACAATGAACAAAATGAATGAAATATAGCCATATATCACTTAATGATGGGGATACATTCTGAGAAATGCATCCTTAGATGATTTCTTCCTTGTGTGAACAACAGGGTGGACTTACACAAACCTAGATAGTACAGCCTACTACACACCTAGGCTATAAGGTTTGTTATTTATTTTTATTTATTTATTATTTATTTATTGAGACAGAGTCTCGCTCTGTCGCCCAGGCTGGAGTGCGGCGGTGTGATCTTGGCTCACTGCAACCTTCGCCTTCTGAGTTCAAGCAATTCTCCTGCTTCAGCCTCCTGAGTAGCTGAGATTACAGGCGCATGCCACCACGCCCAGCTAATTTTTGTGTTTTTAGTAGAGACGGGGTTTCACCATCTTGGTCAGGCTGGTCTCAAATTCCTGACCTCATGATCTGCTTGCCTAGCCCTCCTAAAGTGCTGAGATTACAGGCTTGAGCCACCACACCCAGCCTGTTATTTATTAATATTGAGTTGTTAATTATCATATTTTCCGGTCTGATGTAAGCTTATGCAGGGAGAATGAGTTCTTGTTACTTATCCTAACAGTATTTCTTCTATTAAATAATAGCTTAGTGCAATGTGGTGCTAGGAGCTAGGTAAGTTGTTTGGGATTAAGAACATTTGAATGTTGAGTTTAAACGCTTTCTTAATTGATGGCTGCTTTTAGGCCAGCTATTGTTATGTAGTGTTTTACTCTCTATGGGGAGGTTATTTCCTAGTGTCTGAAGAGCTGTCGCTTTTTAGACTAATCCCTATATAGCCTAGGTGTGCGGTAGGCTATACCATCTAGGTTTGTGTAAGTCCACTTTATGATGTGTGTACAATGTCTAAGCTCCTAGGCTACCAACCTGTACAGCATGTTACTGCATTGAATACTGTAAGCAACTGTAACACAATAGTATTTGGGTATCAAAACACATCTAAATATAGAAAATGTACAGTAAAAATACAGCATAAAAGACAAATGGTATACCTGTATAAGACAGTGATATGGCCTGGCTCTGTGTCCCCACCCAAATTTCATCTTAAATTGTAACCAAAATTGTAATCCCCACATGTTGGGGGAGGGACCTCATGGAAGGTGATTAGATCATGGAGGTGGTTCCCCCATGCTGTTCTCATGATAGTGAGTTCTCATGAGATTTGATGGTTTCATAAGGGGTTTTTCCCTGCTTTGTTCTGAACTTCTCTCCTGCCACCATGTGAAGAAGGATGTGTTCACTTCCTATTCCACCATAAATGTAAGTTTCCTGAGGCCTCTCCAGCCATGCAGAACTGTAAGTCAATTAAACCTCTTTCACTTATAAATTACCCAGTCTTGGGGTATTTCTTCATAGCAGCAGCAGAACAAACTAATACAGTAAATTGGTACTGAGATAGTGGGGCACTGCTATGATACTTGAAACTGTGGAAGCAACTTTGGAACTGGGTAATGGGCAGAGGTTGGAACAGTTTGGAGGGCTCAGAAGAAGACAGGAAAATATGGGAAACTTTGGAACTTCCTAGATACTTGGAGGGCTCAGTAGACAGGAAGATGTGGGAAAGTTTGGAACTTCCTAGAGACTCTTTGAATAGTTTTGACCAAAATGCTGATAGTGATATGGACAATGAAGAACAGGCAGAGGTGGTTGGTCTTAGATGGAGATGAGGAACTTCTTGGGAACTAAAGTAAAAGGTGACTCTTGCCATGCTTTTGCAAAAAGGTGGCATTTTGCCCCGGTCCTACAGATCTATAGCACTTTGAACCTGAGAGATGATTTAGGATATTTAATGGAAGAAATTTTTAAGCAGCAAAGCATTTAAGAGGTGACTTGGATGCTCTTAAAAGCATTCAGTTTTATGCATTCACAAAGATATGGGCTGGAATTAAAACTTTTGTTTAAAAGGGAAGCAGAGCATAAAAGTTTGATAAACTTGCAGCCTGATGATTCAATAGAAAAGAAAAATCCATTCTCTGTGGAGAAATTCAAGCTTGCTACAGAAATTGGCATAAGTAATGAGGAACTGAATGTTAACCACCAAGACAATAGGGAAAATGTCTCCAGAGCATGTCAGAGACCTTCACAGAAGCCCCTCCCATCACAGGCCCAGACACCTAGGAGGGAAAAACAGTTTTGTTAGCTGGGCCCAAGGCCCCCTGCTGTGTGCAGCCTGGGACTTGTGCCCTGTGTCCCAGCCACTCCAGCCATGGCTAAAAGGGGCCAAAGTACAGATCAGGCTGTTGCTTCATACGGTGCAAGCCCCAAGCCTTGGCAGTTCCCATGCAGTGTTGGTCCTACAGGTGCATGAAGTCAGGAATCGAGGTTAGAGAACCTCCTAGATTTCAGAGGATATATGGAAACGCCTGAATGTCTAGGCAAAAGTTGCTGCAGGGGTGGCGCCTGCATGGAAAACCTCTATTAGGGCAGTGCAGAAGGGAAATATAGAATTGAAGCCCCCCGCCCCCCACAGAGTCCCCACTGGGGTACTGCCTAGTGAAGCTTTGAGAAGAGGGCCATCATCCTCCAGACCCCAGAATGGTAGGTCCATTGACAGCTTGCATCATGCACCTGGAAAAGCTGCAGACACTCAATGCCAGCCCATGAAAGCAGCCAGAACTGGGGCTGTACACTGCAAATTCACAGGCCCAGAGTCGCCCAAGGTCATAGGAGCCTACCTCTTGCATCAATGTGAACTGAATATGAGACATGGAGTCAAAGAAGATTGTTTTGGAAGTTTAATGTTTAATGACTGCCCTATTGGATTTCAGACTTGGTGGGACTTGTAGCCCCTTTGTTTTGGCCAGTTTCTCCCATTGGTGCAGGTGTATTTACCCAATGCCTCTATCCCACATTGTATCTAGGAACTGAATAACTTGCTTTTGATTTTAGAGGTTCATAGGCCAAAGGGACTTGCCTTGTCTCAGACAAGACTTTGGACTTGGACATTTGGGTTAATGCTGAAATGAGTTAAGACTTAGGGGAACTGTTGGAAAGGCATCATTGTGTTTTAAAATGTGAGAAAGATGAGATTTGGGAGGGCCAGGGGCAGAATGATATGGTCTGGCTCTGAGTTCCCATCCAAATCTCATCTTGAATTGTAATCCATATTGTAATCCCCACATGTTGGGGTAGGGACCTCATGGGAGGTGATTAGATCATTAGATCATGGAGGTGGCTACTCCAGGCTATTCCTGTGATAGTGAATTCTCATGAGATCTGATGGTTTTATAAGGGGCTTTTCCCCACTTCACTTAGCATTTCTCTCTCCTGCCTCCTGCCACCATGTGAAGAAAAACATGTTTGCTTAACCCTTCTGCCATAATTGTAAGTTTCCTGGGGCCTCCCAGGCCCTGCAGGACTGTGACTCAATTAAACCTCTTTCCTTTATAAATTATACAGTCTCAGGTATCTCTTCATAGCAGCATGAGAATGGACTAATACAGTTACTATGAATGGAGCTTGCAGGATTGGCAGTTGCTTTGGGTAAGCCAGTGAGTGAGTGGAGAATAAAGTGAAGGCCTAGTATTATTGGACACTACTGTAAACTTTATAAACAGTGTACACTTAGACACACAAAATTTATAAAAAGTATTTTTCTTCAATAACTTTAGCTTAATGTAATTTTTAAATAACTTTTTAATTTGTTAAGCCTATTGGACTTTTATAAAAATACTTAGCTTAAAACACAAATATATTGTACAGATGTACAAAAATGTCTTCTCTATATCCTTATTCTATATACATTTTTCTGGTTTTTTTTTTTTTTTTTTTTTTTTTTTTTTTTTTTTTTTTTTTTTTTGCTTTTTAAACATTTTTGTTAAAAGCCAGAACACAAACACTCATTAGTCTAGGCCTACACAGGGTCAGCATTATCAATATCACTGTCTCTCACTTCCACATCTCATTCCAAAGGAAGATTTTCAGGGGTAATAACATGCATGAGCTGTCATGTCCTATGATAACAATGCCTTCTTCTGGAATACCTTCCAAAGGGACCTGCCTGAAGCTGTTTTGCAGTTAATACTTTTTATAAGTAGGAGCATGCTCTAAAATAAAAATAAGCTTTTATTTTCCCCAAGATGGCAGATTAAAGGCTTTCAGTATGCCTCAGCTACTTGGAAATAGCAACAGAGTACATAAAGTTCAACTATGTGAACTTTAACTCAAGAAGGAAAATGTGAAACCACCAGAATTGTGAAGGACACCCCAGATCCTGGAAAGGAGAATCCTGACAAACAGTCCCTGTGATGGTGTCCAGCTGATAAAAGCGAATGAAGCCCCAGCACATGAAAGAGGCAGAAAGCCTCCTTCTGTGACTCCCCTTTCCACTGGGGATCCGAGCAAACCAGGCTGAGGGAGAGCACTTTGTTTCTTCTGAGCCCTGGAGCTAACTAGGGGAAAGGCTTGGAGACACTCCCAGAGCTAAGACAGAGAGCAGGATGCCATTTTTAATCTGAGCATATAAAGTCAGCCATTCCTTAGTAACTTGGCAGTGTCGCTGCCCAGGTATTTTTAGTCTTGGGCCAGAGATTGGGGAATCTGCTCTGGAGTGGGCTATGGTCCTCCATAACCAGAACTGTGGAAAGTGCTTCAACAGTAGGTGCTAGAATTGTGCTCCCCTCTGTCACAAGTCTAGGGTAAGAGGGGAGCTGCTACAGATGCAGTTTCTCCTGGGTGGTGACACTTGCAGCTAGGATCAGCCTGACAACCTGGAACTGATTTCTGTTTGTCATTGCTGGATGCCCCCACACAGCTCCCCTGAGATCACAGTGTAACAGGGCCTTCTCTGATTCACAGCCAGGCAGAAATCCAAGCATCTGAAGCATTTGTTTGCCTAGATCAGCAGCCTTACCCACCATACTTTTCCTAGACATAGATCATGGTGCAGTGGGGTTTTCACATTTGCTCCAAGACCAGGCAGATCTGAAGGTATTTTAAACACCCACTTGCCTGGATCAACAGCTTTGACCTGACCCACCATTCATGGACATAGATTGTGGTGCAACAGGGCCTTCTCTGCTCCAGCCCAGGCAGCTCTCCAGGCATTTGCAGCAACTGCTCACCTGGATCAGCAGCCTGAGCTGCCCCACTCTTTCTGTGCAGAGATCCTAGTACAAGAGGATCTTCTCTGCTTCACGCCCAGGCAGATCACCAGACCTTCAGTGCACCCACTCACCTGGTTAAGCAGCCTGAGCCACACTACCCTTCCTGTGCAAGGATCCTGCTATGGGGGGCCCTTTCTGGTACATGCCCAGGAAGAACTCTAAGCATGGCATTCACAGCACCAGCTTGCCTTGTTTATCAGATTGAGTCACCCTACACCTCCTCTACAGATCTTGCCACAGGGGGGCCCTCTTTGCTTCACATTCAAGCAGACATCCAGGCATCTAGAGCATCCACTTTCCTAGATAAGGAGTTCAGCCTGTCCCCTTCCTACCATCCATGTGTGGAGAACTTGAGGCCAAAGAGGTTTCCCAGCTCCATGTCTAGGCAAAAGACTGGGCATTTGATGGCAGCACTGGATTCTCCCTCAGTGTTGGTGCTTGTGCCTGCCATCAGCAGATCTGTAGGCAAACTTCTCTAGCCCAGCACCACCCGTCTTGCCCCTAGCCTGAGGCTGAGCAGGGAGCTCAGACCACTGTGCATTTCACAAATTGGGCCATTGCCTGAGGCAAAAGAGAGCTTCTGCCAGTAAACAAGGATCAAGTATTGTATTAGGCTATTCTTCAATTGCTATAAAGAAATATCTGAGACTGGGTAATTGAAATAGAAAAGATGTTCAATTGGCTCATGGTTCAGAGCAGGGCTTCCAGAAAGCATGGTGTTGGCATCTGCTCAGCTTCCAGAAAGGCCTCAGGAAGCTTACAATCATGTCAGAAGGTGAAAGAGGCACAGGCATCTCACAAGGTGGGAGCAAGAGGGGGGCGGGAGGCACCAAAGAGGTTTTTTTTTTTTATCTTTTTTGAGATGGAATTTCACTCTTGTTGCCCAGGCTAGAGTGCAATAGTGTAATCTCAGCTCACTGCAACCTCCACCTCCTGGGCTCAAGTGATTCTCCTGCCTCAGCCTCCCAAGTAGCTGGGATTACAGGTATACACCACCACACCCAGCTAATTTTCGTATTTTTAGTAGAGACAGGGTTTTACCTTGTTGGTCAGGCTGGTCTCGAACTCCTGACCCTCAGGTGATCCACCTGCCTCAGCCTCCCAAAATGCTGGGATTACAGGTGTGAGCCACTATGCCTAGCCTACCACACAGTTTTTAAACTACTCACAAATAGTTCTTGCACGAAGCAAGGGGATGGTGCTAAACCATTCTTGAGAAATCTACCCCCATGATCCAATCACCTCCCACCAGCCTCTACCTCCAACATTGGAGATTACATTTCAACATGAGATTTGGGTGAAGACAAATATCCAAACTATATTATTCCTCACCTGGCTCCCCAAATCTCACATGTCATCACATTTTAAAATACAATCATGCCCTCTCAATAATCCCCAAAGTCTTCCTCAAAAACCCAAAATGAAAAGTCTCATCTGAGAAAAAGTGAATCCCTTCCACCTACAGGCCGGTAAAATCAAGAACGAGTTATTTACATCCAAGATACAAAGGAGGTATAAGCATTGGGTAAACATTCCATTGCAAAAGGGAGAAGTCAGCCAAAAGAAAGGGACTACAAGGCCCCATGCAAGTCCAAAGCTCAGCAGGGCAGTCATTAAATCTTAAACCTCTTAAATAGTCTCCTTTGAGTCTATGTACTACATCCAAAGCACATTGATAGCAGCAGTGGGCTCCCAAGGCCTGGGGAAGCTCTGCTGCTGTGGCTTTGCAGGGTTTATCCCCTGAGGCTGCTTTCATGGATTGGAATTGAGTGTCTGCAGCTTTTCCACACAGAGGGTGCAAGTGCCAGTGGATCTACCATTCTGGGGTCTGGAAGACAGTGGCCTAGTTCCCACAGCTCCACTAAGTAATGCTCCAGTGGGGATTCTGTAGGCCCTCCAACCCCACATTTCTCCTCCATACTGCCCTAGTAGATGTTCTCTGTGAGGGCTCTGCCCTTGTGGTGGACTTCTGCCTGGGCACTCAGGGTTTTGTATATATCCTCTGAAATCTAAGCAGAGGCTGCCAAGTCTCATACATTCCTGCACTCTTTACACCTGCAGGCTTAACACCAAATGCAAACTGCCAAAGCTTATGGCTTATATTATCCAAAGTGGCAGCTGTACCTGGGTGCCTTTGAGCCATGACTGGAGTGGCTGGGATATGGGGAGCAGTGTCATGAAGCTGCACAGAGTAATGTGGCCCTGGGCCTGACTCCCAGAACCATTCAGTCCTCCTAGGCCTCAGGGCTAACAATGGGAGGGGCAGCCTGGAAGATTTCTGAAATGGCTTCAAGGTCTTTTTCCCATTGTCTTGGCTGTTAGCACTTGGGCCTTTTTTACATACACAAATCTCTCTAGCAAGTGATTGCTCCAATGCCTGCTTCAATTTCTCTCCTGAAAAAGCTTTATCTTTCTCTGCCACATGGCCATTCTGCAAATATTATAAACTTTTATGCTCTGCTTCCCTTTGAAATGTGTATTCCAATTTTAAGTCATTTCTTCATTCCCACATCTGAGTATAAGCCCTTAGAAGCAGCCAGATCACTTATTGAATGCTTTGTTGCTTAGAAATTTCTTCTATGAGATACCCTAAATCATACTTCTGAAGTCCAAAGTTCCACAGATCCTTAGGGCATGAACACAATCCAGCCAACCTCTTTGCTAAGGCATAACATGTGTGACCTTTACTCCAGTTCCCAATAAGTTTCTCATTTCTATCTGAGACTTCCTCAGCCTGGACTTCATTGTCCATATCTCCATCAGCATTTTGGTCACAACAATTCAACCAGTCCCTAAGAAGTTCCAAACTTTCCCACATCTTCCTGTCTTTTTCTGAGCCTACCAAACTTCCAAACTCTGCCTGTTACCCAATTCCAAAGCTGCTTCCACATTTTTAGGTATCTTTATAGCTATGCCCCACTCCTGGCATCAATTTTCTGTATTAGACTGTTCTTGCACTACTATAAAGAAATACCTGAGACTGGGTAATTTATAAAGAAAAGAAGTTTAATTGGCTCATGGTTCTGCAAGCTTTACAGGAAGTGTGGTGCTGAAACTGCCTATGCAAAAATTATAACTGAGACAATTGTGAGAGTGAAGGAGATTAGACCTAACTGGCTCCATCTTACTTCTAACCTTTAAGCTGTCTTTGTTCATTCCTGAGCATAGGCTGAACTAACTTTGGGAAAAATATTCAGTTTATGATTTGACTCTGAAACAAAATTGGTAATACTTCTTTCCCAAAAAAATCCTCCTCGCCTAGGAACTAGTCTGTCTTGTCAGACTAACAAATTACCTACAAGATTAGAAATTACTGCAGTTTAGGAGTCATGCAGCCTCTGGCTGAACCTCCCCAAATTGCTCCTGGGCATAACATCATTATTGTAGAACCTAAGATCGGTGCTTATGATATGTTGCAGACCCTGCACAATGGATCAGTTTACACCACCCAGAGGGTAATCTGGCTCAACCATTTCTGTGATCTCACCCAGGAACAGAAGACAGCAAGAAATCCTCACTTCAACCCTTATATGATTTTATCTCCAACCTGACCAATCAGCAGTCCCCACTTCCCAAATCCCTACCTGCCAAATTATCTTTAAAAACTCCAATTCCCTAATGCTTAGGGAGACTGATTTGAGTAATAATAAAACTCCAGTCTCCTGCATGGCGGGTCTATGTGAATTATTCTTTCTCCATTGCAATTTCCCTGTCTTGATAGATCAACTCTCTCTAGGCAGTGGGTAAGGTGAATCCACTGGGCAGTTATAGTGCTGGCATTTGCTTGGCTTCCAGGGAGTCATCAGGAAGCTTACGATCATGGTGGAAGACAAAGGAGAAGCAGGCATCTCATATGGTGGGAGCAGAAGCGAGAGAAAGAGAGTTTGTGGAGGGAGGTGACACACACTTTTGAAAGACCAGATCTCATGAGAACTCATATCGTGAGGAGAGCAAGCAAGTGTATGGTACTAAGCCATTTATGAAAAATCCACCCCAATGATCAAATAACCTCCCACCAGGCCTAAAGTTTAATACTGGGGATTACATCTCACCATGAGATTTGGCAGGGACACATATTCAAAGTATATTAAGTATATACTAAGCCACATTGGCCACAGCTGGCTCTTATGTATAATTGCCATCTACAAGCTTGTAAGTCAGACTACACAATGCAATATAAAACCAATATAAATGCCAAAAGAAGTGCATAGGGCTATAGTAGCAAAACCAAAGGATCCTATGCAGCTTTCTCTACTGTCACACCCCCTAGAGAGGGGGGTGAAAGAGAAAGAGAAAGAAAATAATAATAATATAGGGAAAGAAAGAAAAGGAAAAAATCCTAGTTGCATGAAAATAATTACAAAAATTAGAAATGCCAGCATCTCTAGATAAGAAGAAACCAGTGTAAAAATTTTGGAACCATGAAAAATCTAAATGTAGTGGCACCATCAAAGAATTACATTTGCTGTCTAGTAATAGTCTCTAACCAATGTGAAAACTGAAAATTATTGATAAATAATTCAAAGCATGGATTGCAAAAAGTCTCAATGAGATTCCAGACAAGCTTGACAATCAACACAAATACATTTCTAAAGCAATCCAGGAAATGAAGAGACAGACATCTTAAAAAGGAATCAATCAGAGATTCTAGAATTGAAAAACTCACGTAAGGAATTTCAAAATACAATTGAAAGCTTTATCAATAGACTAGACCAAGCAGAAGAAATAATTTCAGAATTTGGAGACTGGTCTTTCTAACTAACCTAATCAGACAAAAATAAAGAAAATAGAATTTTTAACAATATACAAAGTATTTGAGAAAAATGGGATTATGTAAAATTCCCAAACCTACAAATTATTGGCATTCCTGAGGAGAAAAAGTAAACAACTTGAAAAAATATATTTGAAAGAATAATTTTCCTAATCATGCTAGAGAGGTTGGCATCCAGATACAAGAAATCTAGAGAATGCTGGTGAGATACTGTACAAAATAAACACTACCTCATCACCAGACTGTCCAAAGTCAACACTAAAGAAAAGATCTTAACGGCAGCTAGAGAAAAAGGACAGATCACATATGAAAGAAACCTCATTAGGCTAACAGTGGATTTCAGCAGAAACCTTACAAGCCAGGAGGGACTGGGCACTTACTTTCAGCATTTTTAAAGATAAAAATTCAACTGAGAATTTCATACCCCACCAAATTAAGCAAAGGAGAAATAAGATATTTTCCAGAGTAGCAAGTGCTATGGGAATTCATTACCACTAGGCCAGCCTTATAAGAGATTCTTAAGGGAGTTCTAAACATGGAAACAAAAGAACAATACTTGCTACCATAAAAACACACATAAGTACATAGCCTACAGACCCTATGAAGTAACCACAAAATAGAAACCATAAAGCAACCAGCTAACACCTTCATGATAGGATCAAAACTTCACATATTAATATTAACCTTCAATGTAAATAGTCTAAACATCCCACTTAAAAGGCAGAGTGGCAAGTTGGATTAAAAAAAGAAGACCACCCATATATCTCTTGTCCTCAAGAGACCCATCTCAAACATAACAGCACCAATAAGGCTCAAAGTAAAGGGTTGGAGAAAGTTCTATGATGCAAATGGAAAACAAAAAAGAACAGGGGTAATTATTCTTATATTAGATATAACAGACTTTAGCAACAGTAAAAAAAGGACAAAGAAAGGCATTGCATAATGAAAAAGGGTTCAATTCATCAAGAAAGCTTAACTATCCTAAATACATATGCACTCTACATTAGAACACCCATATGAATAATGAAAGTACTTCTAGACCTAAAAGACTTAAACAGCCACACAATAATAGTGGAAAATTTCAACACCCCACTGACAGCATTGGACAGATCGCCAAGTTAGGAAACTAACAAAGAAATTCTGTATGTAAACTTGACACTTGATCCATTTGACCTAATAGAAAACTACAGAATAATCCACCCATCAATCAGAATATATATTCTTCTCATCTGCACACAGAAAATACTCCAAGATCTACTAATGTTCAGCCATAAAGCAAGTCTCAATAAATTTTAAAAAAATTATTCCTATCATACTCTCAGACCACAGTAGAGTAAAAATAGAAATCAATACTCAGAAGATCCCTCAAAACCACACTGTTACATAGACCCAAGCACTTTGGGAGGCCGAGGTGGGCAGATCATGAGGTCAGGAGTTTGAGACCAGCCTGATCAACATGGTGAAACCCCATCTCTACTAAAAATACAAAAATTAGCCAGGCATGGTGGTGTGCACCTGTAAGCCCAGGTACTCAGGAGGCGGAGGCAGGACAATCGCTTGAACCCAGAAGGCAGATGTTGCAGTGAGCCAAGATTGCAGCACTGCACTCCAACCTGGGTGACAGAGCAAGACTCTGTCTAAAAAGTAAATAAATAAGAAAAAAGAGAAGAGAAGCGAAGAGAAGTGAAGAGAAGCAAAGTGAAGAAAAGAAAAGAAAAGAACAACTTGATCCTGAATGACTTTCAGGTAAACAATGAAATCAAGGCAGAAATTTAAAAATTATTTGAAATAAATGAAAAGAGAGATGCAATATACCAAAGTCTCTGGGATGCAGCAAAAGCAGTGTTAAGAGGAAAGTTTATAGAGCTAAATGCCTGCCCAAAAAGTCAGAAGGATCTCAAACTAATGCTCTAACTTCACATCTAGAGGAAATAGAAAAACAAGAACAAATTAATTCAAAAGGTAGCAGAAGAAAACAAATATGTAAAATCAGAGTGGAACACAATGAAATAGAGATTCAAAAATTCATACAAAGAATTAGTGAAACCAAAAGTTGATTTTTGAAAGAATAAACAAGATTGATAGACCAGTAGCTAGATTAACAAAGAAAAAGAGAAGATCTAAATAAGCAAAATCAGAAACAACAAAGGTGACATTACAACTGATCCCAGAGAAATACAAAACATTCTCAGAGGCTATTATGAATATCTTTATGAACACCAACTAGAAAATCTAGAGGAAATAGATAAATTCCTGAAAACACACAGTCTCCCAAGACTGAGTCAGAAAGAAAGTAAAACACTGAACAGAATAATATGGAGTCTCAAAATTGAATCAGTAATAAAAATCCTATTAACCAAAAAAATCCCTAGACCAAGTGGATTTACACTCAAATTCTATCAAACATATAAAGACCTGGTACCAATTCTACTGAAACTATCCAAAATATGGAGGTCATTCTATGAAACCAGCATTACCCTGATACTAAAACCTGGCAAAGACATAATGCAAAAAGAACAGGTGACATCTCTGATGAACATAAATGCAAAAATCCTCAACACAATACCAGCAAACCAAATGTAATAGCAAATCAAAAAGTTAATTCACATTCTAAACAAAAAGAGCAAAGCTGGAGGCATCATACTACATTATTTCAAACTAAATTACAAGGCTACAGGAACTAAAACAGCATGGGACTGGTACAAAAACAGACGCAGATTAATGGAACAGAATAGAGTACCCAGAAATAAAGCTGCACACCTACAATCATCTGATCTTTGCAAAGTCAACAACAACAAGCACTGGGGAAAGAACTATCTATTCATTAAATGGTGCTGGAATAACCATCCAACCATATGCAGAAGATTAAAACTGAGCCCCTACCTTTCACCATATACAAAAATCAGCTCAAGGTGGATTAAAGACTTAAATACAAAATCTCAATCTATAAAAAACCTAGAAGAAAACCAAGGAAATAGCATTCTGGCATTGACCCTGGCAAATATTTTATGATAAAGATTCCAAAAGAAATTGCAACAACAACAAAAATTGACAACTGAGACCTAATTAAACTAAAAAGCTTGTGCACGACAAAAAAACTATCAAGAATAAACAGACAACGTACATAATGAGAGAAAATATTTACGAACTATGTGTGTTAGTTTATTTTCATGCTGCTGATAAAGACATACCTGAAACTGGAAACAAAAAGAGGTTTAATTGGACGTACAGTTCCACATGGCTGGGAAGGCCTCAGAATCAAGGCAGGAGGTGAAAGGCACTTCTTACATGGGAGCAGCAAGAGAAAAATGAGGAAGCAGCAAAATTGGAAACCCCTGATAAACCCATCAGATCTCGTGAGACTTATTCACTATCACGAGAATAACATGGAAAGACCAGCCCCCATAACTCAATTACCTCCTCCTGGGTCCCTCCCACAACACGTGAGAATTCTGGGAGATGCAACTCAAGTTGAGATTTCAGTGGGGACATAGCCAAACCACATAATTCCACCCCTGGACCCTCCAAATATCATGTCCTCACATTTCAAAATCAATCATGGCTTCCTAACAGTCCCCCAAAGCCTTATTTCAGCATTAGTCCATAGTCCAAAGTCTCATCTGAGACAAGGCAAGTCCCTCCTGCCTATGAGCCTGTAAAATCAAAAGCAAGCTAGTTATATCATAGATACAATGGGGGTACAGGTATTTGGTAAATACAGCCATTCCAAGTGAGAGAAATTGGCCAGAACAAAGGGGT
Organism: Symphalangus syndactylus; assembly: GCF_028878055.3. Lineage (NCBI taxonomy): Eukaryota > Metazoa > Chordata > Mammalia > Primates > Hylobatidae > Symphalangus > Symphalangus syndactylus. Next base: position 85,311,459 of record NC_072437.2, read on the forward strand.
TATGGGGCCCATGCAAGTCTGAAATCTAACAGGGTAGTCAAATTTTAAAGCTCCAAAATTATCTCCTTTGACTCCAGCTCTCACATCCAGGTCACTCTGATATAAAAGGTGGGTTCCCATGGTCTTGGGCAGCTCTGCCCCTGTGGCTTTTCAGGGTACAGACTCCCTCCTGGCTACTTTCACAGGCTGGCATGGAGTGACTATGGCTTTTCCAGGTGCATGGTACAAGCTATTGGTGGATCTGCCATTCTGAGGTCTGGAGGATGGTGGCCCCTCTTCTCACCGCTCTACTAGGCAGTGCCCCAGTAGAGACTCTGTGTGGGGGCTCCGACCCCACATTTCCCTTCTGCACTGCCCTAGCAGAGGTTCTTCATGAGGGCCCCGCCCCTGCAGCAAATTTTGCCTGGTCATCCAGGAGTTTCCATACATCTTCTGAAATCCAGGTGGAGGTTCCCAAGCCTCAATTCTTTACTTCCGTGTACTTGCAGGCTCAACACCACATGGAAGCTGCCAAGGCTTGGGGCTTCCACCCTCTGAAGCCACAGCCTGAGCTCTACATTGGCCCCTTTCAGCCATGGCTGGAGTGGTTGGGGCACAGGGCACCAAGTCCCGAGGCTGCACACAGGATGGGGACACTGGGTCCAGCCCACAAAACTACTTTTTCCTCCTGGGCCTCTGGGCCTGTGATGAGATGGGCTGCTGTGAAGGTCTCTGGCATAGCCTGGAGACTTTCCCCATGGTCTTAGGGATTAACATTAGGCTCCTTGCTACGTGTGCAAATTTCTGCAGCCAGCTTGAATTTCTCCTCAGAAAATGGGTTTTTCTTTTCTGCTGCATCATCAGGCTGCAAATTTTCTGAACTGTTATGCTGTTTCCTTTTCAAATGGAATGCTTTTAACAGCACCTAAGTCACCTTTTGAATGCTGTGCTGCTTAGAAATTTCTTCTGTCAGATACCCTAAATCATCTCTCCCAAGTTCAAAGTTCCACAAATCTCCAGGGCAGGGGCAAAACGCCGCTAGTCTCTTTGCTAAAACATAACAAGAGTCACCCTTGCTCCAATTCCCAACAAGTTCCTCATCTCCATCTGAGACCACCTCAGCCTGGACCTTATTTGTTCATATCACTATTAGCATTTTTGTCAAAGCCATTAAACAAATCTCTAGGAGGTTTCACATTTTCCTGTCTTCTTCTGAACCCTCCAAACTGTTCCAACCCCTGCCTGTTACCCAGTTCCTAAGTTACTTCCACATTTTCGGATATCTTTTCAGCAATGTCCCATTCTACTGGTACCAATTTACTATATTAGTTTGTTTTCACACTGCTGATAAAGACATACCTGAAACTGGGAACAAAAGCAGGTTTAATTGGATTCACAGTTTCACATGGCTGGGGAGGCCTCAGAATCATGGTGGGAGGTGAAAGACACTCCTTACATGATGGCAGCAAGAGAAAAATGAGGAGGAAGCAAAAGCAGAAACCCCTGATAAACCCAGCAGATCTTGTGAGACTTATTCACTATCACAAGAATAGCATGGGAAAGACAGCTCTCATGATTCAATTACCTCCACCTGGGTCCCTCCCACAACATTTCAGAATTCTGGGAGATACAATTCACGTTGAGATTTTGGTGGGGACATAGCCAAACCATATCAGCATCTGACAAAGGTCTAATATCCAGAATCTATAAGGAAATTAAACAAATCAATAGGTAAAAAACAAACAACTCTATTGAAAAATGAGCAAAGGACATAAACAGATACTTCTCGAAAGACATGCGTATGGCCAACAAAAATATGAAAAAATGCTCCACCTCACTAATCATCTAGGAAATGCAAATCAAAACCACAATGAGACACTATCTCATGCTAGTGAGAATGGCTGTTATTAAAAAGTCAAAAAAATAACATGTTGACAAGGTTGCAGAGCAAAGGGAACACTTATACACTGCTAGTGGGAATGTAAATTAGTTCAGCCAGTATGGAAAGCAGTTTGGTGATTTCTCAAAGAACTTAAAATAGAACTGCCATTTGACCCAGCAATCCCATTACTGGGTCAATCCCAATCCCATTACCCAAATGAATATAAATCATTCTACCATAAAGACACATGCACATGTATTTTCATCACAGGACTATTAACAATAGCAAAGACATGGAATCAACCCAGATGGCCATCAATGGTGAACTAGATAAAGAAAATGTGGTACATATATACTACGGAATACTATGTAGCCATAAAAAAGAATGAGATTATGTTCTTTGCAGGAACATGGATGTAGCTGAAGGCCATTATTCTAAGCAAAGTAACACAAACAGAAAACCAAATAACACATGTTCTCACTTATAAGTGGAGCTAAATATTGAGTATACATGGACACAAAGAAGGGAACAATAGACACCAGAGCATTTTGTGGGGAGGAAGGTGGGAAGAGGCTGAGGGTTGAAAAACTACCAATTGGATATTATGCTGATTACCTGGGTGTCAAAATTGTCTGTACACCAAACCAACAAGACATGCAATTTGCTCATGTAACAAACCTGCATATGTACCTCTTGGATCTAAAATCAAAGTGGGAAGGAACAAAAAATTCCATTTACAATAACTCAAAAATACTTAGAAATAAACTTAACAAAAGAAGTTTAAGATTTGTCCACTATAAAAAGTTAAAATTTTTTGAAAAAAATAGACAATCTAAATAAATGGAAGGACAGCTAATATTCAAAGATAACAAACTTAATTTTGGTAAGATCACATTCTTCAAAGAGATCTGCAGATTTAATGCAATTTTTGTTACAATCCCAGCTGTCTTTTTACAGAAATTGGCCAGCTGACTCTACAATTTATAGGTAAGTACAAAAGAAATCAAATAACCAAATAAATGTCAAAACCAAAAACATTTTTTAAAAAGTTAATTTACCATGACCAAGTAGGCTTCATTTCTGGGATGCAAGATGTGGTTCAACATACACAAATCAATAAATGCGATTCACTACATAAACAGAATTAAAAACAAAAATCCAACTTCATGACAAAATCCCTCAAGAATGTAGACATTAAGGGAACATACCTCAAAATAATAAGAGCCATCTATGACAAACCCACAGCCAACATCATACTGAACCAGGAAAAAATGGAAGCATTCTCCTTGAGAATTTTGACAAGACAAGGTTTCCCACTCTTACCACTCCTATTCAACATAGTACTGGAAGTGCTAGCCAGAGAAATCAGGCAAAAGAAAGAAGGAAAAGGGGTCGAAATAGGAAAAGAAAAAGTCAAACAATCTCTCTTCAAAAAGTCAAACTATTTCTCTTCATGTATTCTTAAAAGTTAAAAATACATCAAATCCATAATCTAGCCTTACACTTTCAGATATTTACCAAGAGAAAAAAAAAGTATACTTTTATACAAAGATCTACAGACAAAATTACTAAAAGCAGGTATATTTGTAATATTCAAAAACTGGAAATGACCCAAATGGCCATCAGTAAGTAAATGGATAAAAGGAAAAGGTGGCATATCCATACAATGGAATATTAATCAGTAACAAAAAAGAATGAACTATTAATAGATGCAACAACATAGATGAATCTCAGAATAATTATGCTGAGTGAAAAAAGCAGACGAAAGAGTACATATTGTTTGATTCCATTTATATGAAACTCAAGAGAAAGTAAATCAGTATATAGTGGATCAGTAGATACCTGGAGACAGCTGACGTGGGGAGGAGCCAGAGACAGGGATCACATAGGGCCAGGAGAAAATCTTGGGGCATGATGGATCCATTCACTATCTTGATCATAAGGCTGGTTCCATAGGTGTGTATACATGTCAAAACATCAAATATTATACCTTAAATATATGCAATTTAAGTCAATTATACCTCAATAAAAAATATTTTGTATGTCATTCTAGTCTGTGTTCCAAAGTGGAAATATACCTTGAAGCTAAATATACTCTTTCAAGATGGCCTCATTAGATACAGAAATAAATGTCCAATTACACCTTCCTTTTAGAGACAACACAGGTAGCATGTTTGAAATACATTATCCTTGGAAAGAATGTTCAAATATATTATTTGTTCCTAGGAGTCTTTGGAAGGTGAAGTGATTATTTTTGCCCCTATGATATTACTTCAGTTACAATTACTTAAAGGAGATCATTGCTGTGGCTTACTCTTAATTAGCTGAAAGTGTCATTGGCAAATTAATAAGATTCCACATAGTTTAATTAAATTACCAACCTCAGGAGCACACTGAGGGTAAGAATTACAGTGTGCAACTTGCCAACTGCACCCTTGAAGGGCCAAGGGTCAATTGGCCCCTCCAGGAGAAAGGAGCTGTTTTCACTCAGTAAAACCATCCTGGACTATTCTGGAGGAATGTCGAGAAGTCACAGATCACACAGCCAAAATTAATAACTAAATAGTGTATAAACCACTTGTATGTACAAACTTGTAGAGAAAATATTTTTATAATTTCCCTGAAAACCTGTCCCAGCCAAGTTGACAGTGTCCAGCCCTTTATGGTCATATGTGTCCAGTGACTTCATTTATCTATTTCAGAAGAAAGAGGTGAGTTGAAAGGTGATTGAAATTTAAGACAACTAGAGAGACTTTTAGTTTATGTATTTTTTATACCTCATAATTATTTGTTAAATTAATATCTTCTCCTAAAATGAAACTTCACTGAGGAATGGGTTATATTTCTGTTTTATTCAGGCTAAAAGCCCAGGGCTTGGTATAGTGTAGAATAATAATATCTAACACTTAAGTAGCATTCACAGTATTCTATGAACTTTCCCAAGGGCTTTATACATATTAATGTAATTTCTCCTAACCACACCATGAGGTTGATATTAATACCATTTTACAGATGAGGAAACCAAGGCACAAATAATTTAATAATTGATTAATGATGAAATGTTTGCCACATCCACTAGGTGGCAAACAGTGCAGACATTGGGTATGTCAAGGTGGCATACTACTTTAGTTGAGAAGATTCTAATGTGGTGGTCTCTGCCCTAGCAGGTTTAAAAGCCTAGTGTTGCTGGGTACAGTGGCTCACACCTATAACTCCAGCATTTTGGGAGGCTGAGGAAGGAAGATGGCTTAAGGCCAGGAGTTCAAGGCTGTAGTAAGCTATGAAAGCACCACCGCACTCCAGCTGGGGTGAAAGAGTGAGCCTCGTCTCTTAAAAAATAAAATAAAGGAAAACTTAGTGCTGTGGGAGCTTCCTCAGGGTACAGACCAGAGCTTGTTCAGTCATATTCCCAGCAGAGGAGGAATGGAGTATGTGTCCAAAATATTTTGTTGAAGTAGAAAGACACATATCAAAAAGGGAAATATTAAATCTGAGGTCCAGTTTAAAGAAAATATGAATGGGACAGAGTGAAAACACAAGTTGTAAAGGGAAAATAATGAGGAGGTAAAATAGAGTAGCCCAGAAATTATTGTTGCTTTTGAGGAAAAAATACATTCAGAGAATGAACTGAGCTCCTTCTCACCATGAAATTGAAATATGCCACCCTCAGGAGCCAGTGAGCAACTAGGGGTAGAGAGAAAAGTTCCTTTAATAATCAGATTAAATCATGCTTTGGGGTTCAGGGAAGTTGCTCATATTTTTTTTGGTGCTGCTCCAAAGAGATGTAGTCATTCTGAGTAACAAATGAGAATCTGCCACACATATGTGCACATGCATACACACACACACACACACACACACACACTCACACACACAATCAGTGCTTTTAGTAGGATTTGATTTCAGTGACAGGAAAAGGGATGGGAAGTTGGTGCAGACACATCCAATAATGTCCAGGCTCAGATAATCTTTGTGCATTCCTTGGCACCAACACTTAGTGATCTCCTATTGGCCAAAACTACAGAAACCAATAAGTTGTGGGTGCTGAGGCATGGGTTGCAGCAGAGGTGCCAGTAGTAGGAACAAAAGCAGTAATTGGCTGTACTGCCCTAGGGAAGGATTATCTTCTCCTGGGACTGGGGGTGGGGGCAGACAAAACTAATATGGCAGATGTTAGGGATTAGATTGAATGCATCAGGAGAAATAGAAGGAGACAATAGACTTCATCTTGTACCTCTGGGGATTCAATGGTAAGGAAAATATGACAATTTTTTTTTTAGAAAGAATACAGTAGAGAAGATAGATTTTTATATCTATATTGTAAAAATCTGCTCTAAAAATTTCTCACCAGTTTTTTCCAATATTTTTGCTAATTTCCCCAGATAATTAATACTTATTCCAATTCCACATTGTCTTGTCCATAAGAAAACACCTTAGACTGGACAACTTATAAAGAACAGAAATTTATTTATTATAGTTCTGGAGGCAGGGAAGTACAAGATCAAGGCACTGGAATTCGTGTCTGGTGAGGGCTGCTCTCTGCTTCCAGAATGGTGCCTTGTTGTTGTATCCTTACATGGAGGAAGGTGGAAGGGCAAGAGTGCATCTCTTTCAACCTTGAGTCCTTTTGTAGAAGTGCTCATCCCGCTCATAAGAGTTGTACTTGTCCATTCTCACATTGTTATAAAGAAATACCTAAGACTGAGTAATTTAAAGAAAAGAGGTTTAATTGGTTCTGCAGGCAGTACAGGAAGCATGGTGCTGGCATCTGCTCAGCTTCTGAGGAGGCCTCAGGAAGCTTACAATCATGGCAGAAGGTGAAGGGGTAGCAGGCATGTCACATGACCAGAACAGAAGCAAGTGTGAGGGGGCAGATGCTACATGCTTTTAAACAACCAGATCTCAAAAGGACTCACTCACTATCATGAGGATAGTACCAAGGGGGATGGTGCTAACCATTCATCAGAAAACTGCCCCCATAATCCAGCCACCTCCCACCAGGTCCCACCTCCCACCTTGCAGATTACATTTTAATATAAGATTTGTACCAACCTAAACAAATTTACAAGAAAAAAATCAAACAAACCCCATCAAAAAGTGGGTGAAGGATATGAACAGACACTTTTCAAAAGAAGACATTTATGCAGCCAACAGACACATGAAAAAATGCTCATCATCACTGGCCATCAGAAAAACGCAAATCAAAACCACAATGAGATACCATCTCATACCAGTTAGAATGGCGATCATTAAAAAGCCAGGAAACAACAGGTGCTGGAGAAGATGTGGAGAAATAGGAACACTTTTACGCTGTTGATGGAACTGTAAACTAGTTCAACCATTGTGGAAGACAGTGTGGCAATTCCTCAAGGATCTAGAGCTAGAAATACCATTTGACCCAGTCATCCCATTACTGGGTATATACCGAAAGGATTATAAATCATGCTGCTATAAAGACACATGCACACGTATGTTTATTGCGGCACTATTCACAATAACAAAGACTTGGAACCAACCCAATTGTCCATCAATGATAGACTGGATTAAGAAAATGTGACACATATACACTATGGAATACTATGCAGCCATAAAAAAGGATGAGTTCATGTCCTTCGTAGGGACATGGATGAAGCTGGAAACCATCATTCTGAACAAACTATCACAAGGACAGAAAATCAAACACTGCATGTTCTCACTCATAGGTGGGAACCAAACAATGAGAACACTTGAACACAGGGCGGGGAACATCACACACCAGGGCCTGTCATGGGGTGGGGGGAGGGGGCAGGGATAACATTAGGAGAAATACCTAATGTAAATGACGAGTTAATGGGTGTAGCACACCAACATGGCACGTGTATGCATATGTAACAAACCTGTACATTGTGCACATGTACCCTAGAACCTGAAGTATAATAAAAAAAAAAAAGATTTGGGTGGAGACATACATTGAAACTATATCAAGGGTGGTGCCCTCACAACATAATCACCTCCCAAAGGCCACACCTCTTAATACTGTTGTATTGGAGATTGAGTTTCAATTTGAATTTTGGAGAGAATACTATCATCCAAACCATGGCTTTCTGCCCCTGGTCTCCTAAAATTCATGTTCTTCTCACATACAAAATACATTCATTCCATCGCAATAGCTCGAAATATTCTTAACTCATTCCAGTATCAACTTTCAAGTCTGAGTCCAAAGTCTCATCTAAATATCATCTAAATCTGATATGGGTGAGACTCAAGGCACAATGCAACCTAAGGCAAATATCTCTCCAGCTGCAAAATCAGCTTGTTTGTGAAATCAAACAAGTATGCACTTCGAAACTATAATGGTGCCACAAACATATGATAGGCATTCCCATTCCACAAGAGAAAACTAGGCAAGCATAAAGGGGTAACAGGTCCCAGGGAGGTCCAAAACCCAACAGGGAAAATAACATTAAATCTTAAAGCTTGAGAATAATCTTCTTTGACCCCATGTCCCACTTTTCAGACATACTGGGGCAGGAGTTGCATTCCCAAGAGTCCAGGGGACCCTGCCCCATGGCTTTGCTGGATACAGCCCACACTGAAACTCTAACAGGTTTGAGTCAGAGGCCTGCAGCTCTCCCAAGCTGGCATTGCACACAGGTGGCTTTTCAGGCCTGGGGTCTCAGGGATGGCCCTGCTCCAGTGGCTCCACTAGGCATTGCCCTAAGTTGGGGCTCTCTGCAGTGGCCCTGACCCTAGGGCTCTGCTGGGCACTGCCCTAATTGGAGCTCTCTGTGGTAGCCCCATCCCTGCAGCAGGTCCAATGCGTGGGCCTCAAGGTTCTCTGAGGCACCTTTGAAATCTAGTTACAGGTAGCCATGCTCCCTCAGCTCATGCACTCTGTACACCTGCAGAGTTAGCACCTTACAAACACCATCAAGGTTTATGGCCTGTATCTTCTGAAGCAGGGACCCAAGCTCCACTGAGGCGCATTTGAGGCACAGCTAGTGAGGCTAAGGAATGCTGCTCTGAAATTCAGGGAGCAGAAACTTGAGGAGGCCCTGAGCAGTGAGCTCTGAGCTCCCTCTCTTGAAATCATTCTGCACTCTGGGCCTGTAATGGGAGTGGCAGCCTAGAACAACTCCAAAATGCCTTTGGAGTCATTCTTCTATTGTCTTAATGAATAGCACCTGACTTCCACCTAGTTATACTAATCTTCTTTTCAAGTGTAGCTTTGTCACACCCTTGGTATTCTCTCCCAAACTCACTTTGTCATTCTTTATAGGGCCAGGCTAAGAATTTTTCAACTCTTTAAATTCTGCTTCTCTTTTGACTATAAATTCTGTCTTTATTTTCTCTTTTTTCAAATTTCACTATAAGCAGCTGAGAAAAGCCATGTGGCACCCTGAACACTTTGCTTAGAGATTTCTTCTGCCAAATATCCTAGTTTATTGCTCTTAAGTTCTGCCTTCTACAGAGCAATAGGACATGGACATAATGCAGCCAAATTCTTTGCCACTTCATAACAAGGATGGCCTTTCTTCCAGTTTTCAATAAGATATTCCTCATTTCCATCTAAGATCTCATTAGAATGACCTTTACTTTCCATCTTTCTACCAGCATTCTGATCATAACCACTCAGATCATCTTAAGAAGATTCAGGCTTTCTTTACAGCTCTCCTCATCTTCTGAGCTCTCACCAGAATTACCATGGCAATGTAGGCTTTTTCTAGCCTCCACCTCTACAGTCTTCCAGCATCCACCCATTACCCAGTTTCTTGGTACAAATTTCTTTGTTTGGCCTGCTATAACAAAATACTCTGAGTAGTTTATGAAGAATAGAAATGTATATCTTACAATTCTGGAGGCTGTGAAGTCCAAAATCAAGGTGCCAGTAGGTCTAGTGTCTGGTGAACACTGTTTCCAAGATGGTGCCTTATTACTGTATCCTCACATGATGGAAGGCAGAAGGCCAAGAGAACACTTCCTTCAACCTTGAACCCTTTTATAACGGTGCTAATTCCATTTATGTAGGCAGAGCCCTCATGACTTAATGACCTCCCAAAGGCCACATCTCATTTTGTTGCATTGGGAATTAAGTTTCAACATGAGTTTTGGAGAGGACACAATCATTGAAATCATAACACACAAGCTCAAAGATGTGTTATGTAGGCTCCGATGATAAAGCCTAGAGACTATAATGATCCTGGGCATTTGAAATTGCTGAGAGATACCTAATAGGAATATTAAGAAATAGGTATGAAATAAACTTTTCCCATAGCTAGCAGGCAATACATCCTCATTATAAAGAAAAAAAAAGAAGATCTGCATGATCAGCATGAAAGAAGAAATCATGAACTGCGCTTAGCTAGGACAGAATGTAAGATTACCCTGCATTTAAAAACCTGAAAATTTGCACATACTGGAAATCCTTATTTGAGCCCAATGATGTGATAATAAACTAGCGCTGTTTTAACCACTTTTTGTCTTTGTTTTCTATAAGACAATTTGCCTCTTGGCCTGCACCATTCCACCAAAACTACCCTTCAGAGGTCACTAGTATCTTCCTCAGCACTGCCAAATCCAGTAAACTTTTTCTAGTTCTCACCTTGATTGACCTAATTCAGCACTGTTGACGACTCTCACTGCAAAGTTATCCTTTCACAAGCCTCCCTCTTCTGCTTCTCTAACATTTTTGACAGATTGTTTTTTGTGTGTTTTAAATCACCTCTTATAAAGACTCTCATCCCATGCCTTCACTACTGGGGACCTCAGGGTTTTGTCCTCAGCCATATGTATTTTGTTTTAATCTAAACTCTTCATGCCCCAAACTATAGCACTGGCTGTTCCAGAACATCATGAACAGGAGGTTCTGCCCTCTATGCCTCTGTTCATGCTTCCTCCTCTGCCTGTAACAACCTTTCCTCTCCCTTCTTTTCTGTCTACAGAAACCACTTCCTTCAATATCTAGTCAAGTGTTACCTCATTGGTGAAAGTGTTCCCTGATTTGCTGTCTCAGTTAGCATTTTTTGCAAAAATCACTCCAAAATGTAATGGCTTAAAACAGCAACCATTTATTTAACTTGTATTTGATGGGTTAGAAATTTAAGCTGAGCTGAACTAGGCAGCTTTTCTGTTTCCTGCAGTCTCAGCTGGGATTTTTTGTGTGTCTGTGCTTAGCTACTGACAGGATAGTGTTGGGGATTCTTACCCAGGAGAGCTGGCCTCTGTTCCACATGGTCTCTCATCCTCCAGCAAGCTATCCGAGGCTTGCTCACATGGTGGCAGCAGGGTTCCCAAAACAAGAGAGGAAGTACATAATAGTTCTTTAGGCCTAAACTCAGAACTGGTACACTGTCACTTCTGATCCATTCCATTGGCCAAAACAAGTCACAAGGCCAGCCCAAATTCAAGGGGTACAGAAATAGATTCCATGTCTGCATGGGAAATTACAAGGGCATGGACACAGGAAGGGGATAAATTTGTAACCAGTTTTTGCAACATACCACACTCCCTTATACAAAAGGAACACTAATCACTCTCTTCCCATGCAATATTGTTCAAATCCCAAGTGCAGTATTATGTTATTCACTTATCTGTACTCCTTTAAAAGAAAAAATATCCTAGTGGACTACTACTGTGCCATCTACATTTCCCTGTAGTTGGAGTTGGAATAGAGAAGCCATATTTATCTTCGTATACGTATAGCTCCTAGCGCAAGGTTTGATACCAAGTAAGTGTTCAATGTATACTTACTAAATGCTGATTAAAATAAATGGATGACTTCTTTATCCAAAAATGGCTTCTGTGATTAACTGTAATTGTTTTTGCAGAGTTAATGGTGGTCAGTCTTTTTATCAAAGATTTAAAAACAATGGTAAATACTTCTTAATTTCTTGTTCTCAGATTTCTTGAAGTTTACAACTTTGTCTTTACAAAAGTGCTTCTCAGATTTTAAGAAGTCGACTCCTTTTTTGTTTTGTTTCGTTTGAGAGATGGAGTTTTGCTCTGTCGCCCAGGCTGAGTGCAGTGGCACAATCTTGGCTCACTGTCACATTCACCTCCCAGGTTCAAGTGATTCTTCTGCCTCAGCTTCCCAACTAGCTGGTGAGAGGTGAAGCCAGCTGGGCTTCTGGGTCTGGTGGGGACTTGGAGAACTTTTCCGTCTAGCTAAAGGATTGTAAACACACCAATCAGCGCTGTGTCTAGCTAAAGATTTGTAAACTCACCAATCAGCACTCTGTAAAAATGCACCAATCAGCACTCTGTGTCTAGCTAAAGGTTTGTAAATGCACCAATCAGCACTCTGTAAAATGGACCAATCAGCAGGACATGGGCAGGGCCAAATAAGGGAATAAAAGCTGGCCATCCGAGCCAGCAGCACAACTTGCTCAGGTCCCCCCTTCCACGCTGTGGAAGCTTTGTTCTTTCACTCTTCACAATAAATCTTGCTGCTGCTCACTCTTTGGGTCCACACCACCTTTACGAGCTGTAACACTCACCATGAAAGTCTGCGGCTTCGCTCCTGAAGTCAATGAGAACACGAACCCACTAGAAGAAAGAAACTCCAGACACATCTGAACATCTGAAGGAAAAAACTCCAGACACACTATCTTTAAGAGCTGTAACACTCACCGCAAGGGTCTGCGGCTTCATTCTTGAAGTCAGCAAGACCAAGAACCCACTGGAAGGAGTCAATTCCAGACACAACTGGGACTACAGGTGCATGCCACCATGTCCAGCTAATTTTTGTATTTTTTTTTAGTAGAGATGGGGTTTCACTATATGTTGGCCCAGCTGGTCTCAAACTCCTGACCTCAAATGATCTGCCCACCTCAGCCTCCCAAAGTGCTGGGATTACAGGTGTGAGCCACCGCACCCGGCCTAGACTCCTTTTAAAGAAAAAATATCCTCGTGGACTACTATTGTGTTGACATAAATTACTGATATTATGCTACTCAACATGTACAAACATAAAATTTGATATAACTCTTGTAACTCTTAACTATAAAAAACAAATATAAAAACTGCAAAGCCAATAAAATCCAATTAACATTTAATGTGACACACAATCTTGATTTGCTAAAATTAAATCACTGCTTACAAGAAGAATGGGGATTGATTTGTTATTGTGCAGGTTCATTTGAGTTGGTATGCCTATAATAAATATTGTAGGGGCATACCCCTGTGTTCATAATCTCAGGTGTACCTGAAAATCATTTTCTTCATTACTTCAGTGACTCAATTTAATTTCTCTTTTTAGCTGTCATCTGCCACGACAGTTGAAACTTAATCTCAGTCAGTTGAGGGTTTGTCTTGCTTCTCTCCGTGACTGCACTTAAGTTCTGTTGTTCTTAGATGGTACCAAAGTGTATTGAGTGGGGAGAGGGATGTATGGTAGGAGAAAGGATGGTGAAACAGAGAAGGTCACAGTCTGATCTTCAAATCCTCCACCCACACCAGTGCTTGTGGAGAAACCCATTGTCAACATATGCCAGTTACCATGAAGAATTCCCTCATTTCTGTCCATTGCACTCCTTCAGTTTCCCAGTGCTCTCTTCCCATGTCTACGCCTAGTTGAGGCACAGAAATGTGCATCACACAGTCAATCATTCCATCTTCCCAGACATACTCAATAGCCATAATCCATGTTGGTTTTGCCACCTCCAGAGGACTCTCTAACCCTAGAAGCCAAGTCCAGATATCCTCTACTCTTGGGTTCCCCAAATAGATGTTAAGATTTTTCATTCCCTACACATTCTGTATAGGAATCAAGAGGCACAGGAAAGTTGAAGGATGATAGGGCTCCTCTAGCCTGTCTGCTAAAAACTGTATAGACAAAAACAATTGTTTAATATTTTAAAAATACTGAGTCACATTGCCATGTCTTGTTTGACAACTTAGTTATCCCTTCACTTTTATCTACTCAAACTTCTACTCTAGCACACTGTGGCATCATTCAGCTGTCACTTGGCATTAACATTCATATTCATATACAATCTGCCTATTTTTCTCACAAACACATAGCAAACTCGGGCAATGAAATCAAGTGGAAATATTCTACCATATTTCCATAAAAATAATGCAGACATATAAATAATCTAGAATATTCATTTGTTGAAGAGGAGGGATGGCATCAGTTTGGATTCCAAATGAAAATATATTATCTGAAAAATTTTATAAAGAACTCTCAGGGGTCTAAGAACACATGTTTTAGTCTCAGAAGGCTGGGAGCTCCACTTTGAAAAACTTAGCATTACAACAACCTTCTCTTTTTTCAACCCACTTTCATGAAAAGAGATAAGTTCAAGACTGGTAAGTGGTTTTTGGTTTGATTATCTTTTAGTTTTACTTTCAGATGACATTTTGTGGACATATATTACATCATCAGTGAGATACTTCCAGTTACCCCTGCCATATGTCTTACTTCAGGGAAAGACCATTCTTAGTTTCTGCAAACCTACCCGGTGTTATTGCCTGCTTCCTGACCTCTGCCTGGAAAGCATAGTGTTTGATCCTTTTCTCCATGCAATGCAAATTCTTATTAATTTTAGCATTTTACTTTTTTCTGCTATTATTCCTTAGTTTTTGTCAAACTCATTTTTACCTTCTGTCCATAAACTGCATTTGTTTAGCCCAGGTTTCTCTTCTCCACAATTAAAAATTTTGGTTAGAGTCTGGGAATCATATGGCCAATATGCACAAAGGTGAACTTGTGATTAACGCCCTCTGGTGTATAAAAGGGAAAATATATAACATTAATTAAAGCTTTGAGAAAACGTCAGAAAACTTTGCTAAGTGTCTTTAATCTAATTCTGCCATGTAATTAATGAAAATCTATTGCCCTAGGTGCTGATATGGTATGTAAGATAATCAAGGAGTAAAACAATGTTTGCCGTTTATCTTATCTCTGTACTGCAAGCACCAGAATCTTGCAAGTTATTTGCTGGATTCTTGTCTTTCAGATATCCTTTGATAACAATGCCAAAAGGTGGGTACTTTTTAACTTGAGTATTCTTAAAGATAACAAAAAAACTTAGTTTCAGATTACTTCCCTCCTACCCTTGGTCCATCTTTAAGCACGAAGCTATGTTTAATAAGTATTTCTACATATTAAGGCAGTGAACTGCCAAATATTGAAAAAGGCACTCCTGGCTTTCAAGGAGTTCACAGTATAATAAACTAGTAGGCAATGCAAAAGTTATTTATTCATTAATTTACTAAACACACACTCTTACACACAAACATACATGCACTCGTGCACTGATATGGTTTGGATCTGTGTCCCCGCACAAATCTCATGTCAAATTGTAATCTCTAATGTTAGAGGTAGGACCTGGGGTAGCTGAGTAGATCATGGAGGCAGTTTCTAATGGCTTAGCACCACCCTCCTTGGTGCTGTCATTGCAATAGTGAGATCTGGCTGTTTAAAAGTGTTAGCACCTACTCCCTCTATCTCTTGCTCCTACTCTGTCTATGTGAGATGTGCCTGTTTCCCCTTGGCCTTCCACCATGATTGTAAGTTTCCTGAGAACTCCCAAGGAGCTGTTCAGATGCCAGCATCATGTTTCATATACAGCTGGCAGAACCTTGAGCAAATTAAACCTTTTTTCTTTATACAGTGCCCAATCTTGGGCATTTCTTTATAACAATGCAAGAATGGACTAATACATGCACACAGCATTTACAATATGTTAGTCAGTATTCTAAACCCTTTAAAAATAATTTTTAAAGTCTCATAACAATCCTATATGGTAATTACTATTATCTCCATCTTGGTGAAGTGGTTTATTCAAGGTCATACCATTATTAGTGGAGGAGTTGGATTTGAACCCAGAGAATCTAGCTCCAGAACACTTGCCACATACGCTGCCTCCAATGTTTCCCCTAAGTGTATTTTTACAAAAAATGTTCAATGTAAAGAGTAATTTTAGGAAACATTTCATCCTATCTAGCATATTAAGAAGTCCAACTAAAGGAAACCGTATAGCTTTACTGAAACTGAATATCCAAATGTATTTAATTTCAGTTTATGAAGACCTCTCAAAAGGTAAGAAAATAATCAGAACTAATATTTTCTAAGAGTATTCCATGTGCCAGGAGCTGAAAAGCATTATGCTACATTCAGCTAGAGATGGATAATCTCTACAGCCAGAATGTTTTTGTTCAAACCCCAGTGCTAGTGTACTGTTAGATAGTCTAGGTTAGACTCTGTTGTGCTAACAAATAAATCCTGAAACAAAGCTTAATGTAGATGTATCTGATGAGGAGGTTGTCTAGCAGTTCTCTTCTAAACAATGACCTAAGACCTGGGATTTTATTTTTTAAGTCTTGCAGCTCCAACATCATCAAAAAATGACTTCAATGTTGCCAGAGAAAAAGAAAGAGGGAAAGCAACAGTTTGTGTGTTTTATGGCCAGGCCTGGATACAATATACATTATTTCTGCCCACATTTTTATTAGACTGAAATCAATCATACAGCCTCTGCCTATCCACAGCGTGGGCTAGGAAATGTAGCCTTTCAGTATACTCAGGAAAGTGGTAACTGGTTTTAGTGAACACATAACACTGTCTCTGCCACACAATTTGCTAGCCATGTAACTTTGGGCAAGTTACTGAACTCCTTTGTGCTTCAGTTTCCTTGTCTATAAAATGGGAATGTTATCTCACTGGATTGTTGTAAGGGTTAACTGAGCTACTATCTTTAATCATTTAGAATTGCATATTAATTTGGGACATTGATACATGTGTTCAATCACATATAATCCTAACTCAAAGGCAAATATTACTATCTCTACTTTTAGACATGAGGAAAGAGAGCTTCAGAGAGAGTAGGTGACTTGCCTACAATTAATCAGTTGTTATATTAGTCAGAGTTCTCCAGGAAAAGCCGATAGCATATAGAGGAAAAGATTTAGAAAGAATTCTCCGCCGGGCGCAGTGGCTCACGCCTGTAATCCCAGCACTTTGGGAGGCCAAGGAGGGCAGATCACGAGGTCAGGAGATTGAGACCATCCTGGCTAACACAGTGAAACCCCCTCTCTACCAAAAATACAAAAAATTAGCTGGGCATGGTGGCGGGCGCCTGTACTCCCAGCTACTCGGGAAGCTGAGGCAGGAGAATGGCATGAACCCAGGAGGCAGAGCTTGAGGTGAGCCAAAATTGCGCCACTGCACTCTAGCCTGGGTGACAGAGCAGGACTCCATCTCAAAAAAAAAAGAATTCTCTCTTACTCAGGAAAGGATGAATCCTTTTGTTCTACACAGGCTTTCAACTAATTGGATGAGGCCCACCCACATTATGGAGGGCAAACTTTACCAACTAAAATGTTGATCTCATCCAAAAATCTTTGCCTAATCATCCAGAATATTATTTGATCAAATATCTGGGCACCTTGTGGCCCAGATAATTTGACATATAAAATTAGCCATCACAGTTGTCAAGTGCCAAAGCTTTCAGAACCTTTCTTGAATCTTTTGATGCGCTCATAGTTTTAAGTGGCCTATTGATTCACATGGAAACTGATCTTCAGATAAATTCTTTCATCCAACCAACAATTTTTTTTGCAATCACTTATACTTTTTAGAGCATGGGATAAAGAAGGGCAAGCAAAATGAACCCAGCTCCTGCCTTCATAAAATGTATAGATACTAAGAAAATCAATTACTTGTGCATTTGTAAACCAAAAATTGATCATGTTGGTGTGCTGTCACCCTCCCCATCCCTGCCTTCACATACTCATACACACATATGCTGTCTCATTCCAGTGGGGCTAGTGCTTCTTGTAAAATGCCTTTTTTTCCCCAACATCCCCAATGCCTCAAATGCCACATGAAATACCAGAAAAGAAGGCATCTGGTCAATTCTCAGAGGAAGCAAGATTGGTTTACATGTACCTATTTAAGACTGAAAGTCACATCCTAGTCCTCTTCATTGCTTGGTACAACAAAAAATTTCCTAGGTTGAGCATACTTGAAAACTGAGAATTCTAAAGGTCTATAAGTTATTTGGTTCTGGTTCCAGAGTGGTCCAGCAAGATCACAACTATCTCTAATTGGCATTTACTCCCTTAAACTGGTTTTTCTTCCTAGAACCTTGCAACACCCAGCAATGTATGAAATGAATATGTCATTTTCCTAGTAAGAAAGGGAGGGACACAGCAAAGTTGTTTTTAATCTAAACCTTGCAATTGAATAAGCACTGATCAGAAGCATATCGCATTTAGCAAAAACACGTGCCCAAAATATGTGTTTGAATCATCATCTTTGATTTAAATTCATATCTCATGGAGAAGAACCCTGTCCAATTTGCTTTTATAAGCAAAATACACTTGGTAAATATAATTGATTAGAATCAACTAACATTATTGGATACCTATAATGTGAAGAGTAACCATATCTTCAAGTATAAAGATAAAGACACATCATCTAATACATAGTTTGAATTATAAATGTATTTGTGTGAAAATCTTATAAATGAAGAAAAATAACATTGCATGTGGTTTTATAATGAATGAAGTGCTATTACTGAAAAGCAAAAAAAAAGAATACATGAAATGATACTGTCCCAGAAAATCTAACATAGTCTCTATTACTATATTCTGTTCTAGGCACTTAACAGTCTCAACTCATTTTGAGATTAATTTAAAAAAAAATGATTCATGAAAATATTTAATAGGACTAATAAATGTTATTAAAGAATCCAATTTAATAAATTTTTATTGACCACATAACTGAAGGCTAGTTACTAAGAATATAAAAATAGGTGAATAGTCTCTAACCTCAAGCAGTTTATAATTGAACAAAATAAAACCAAGACATACTTAAATAATCATGACACAAGGCAGATTATAAATGTGGCTGGAGGTCTCCCCAATTTAAGCAACTATCTTTTCTGGTAGATTTGGGAAACCAAGATTGCTGCTTCTTTTACAACTCCCCAACTTTCAGAAAAACCACAAGTCAGAAAAGTCCTGAGTGAAACAGACTCAGGGTTATTAAAAATTTTTGCAATGAATGTTCCTATTGTGGATTCAGATATGACACTTAATGCCATTACTCTCATGTCTGAGTCCCTAGAGCTAGGTTTCATATTACCCTTTAAGCTCATTTGATGAACTATTTCCCTCCCCTATCCTCCATCTAAGCTGATCAATGGTCCCTACTCATACTGGTTATCCAAAATGATTATCATAAAACTTATTTTTTTACCCTGCCTATTAATTATTAATGGAAGAAAAGTTATGAGAATAAAACTTGCAGGCATTTGTGGTTTGCAAGAGTGAATACATACAATTTTAGAGCTTATGGGTTTGGCTGCATTTATATCAGAGATGAGAGTAAATGTGGTGTCTGGCCTTTCTTATTCAGCATGGGCCAGAGGATAAGTGCGTGCAAAATGTCTTGTGAGTTTAGAAAAGGAGAAAAACAGAAAGGTTTTGTGAAGGAGATGGCTTTGAGATGGTGTTGAAAAGCTGGTGGGATGTTGGAAAGGAATGTTGGAGGAGGGCTTTTCTAGGCAGAGAGAGGAAGGCCAGCAAAGGATCAGGAGCAGGAAAACATGACCAGGAAATTGAGAATAGACTATGTCTAAGTAAAATATAGAAAACAAAAAATGGAAACTTCTGGTTTTAAAATCACTGCACAGAAGCAAGCTGGCTTCACTTCTCCCCACTCCCCACAGAAAACCAAAAACAAATACACAGTGCTGAGGTAATCACCAGGAACAACCCAGAACACAAATATGAATATGAGACAGTTCCTGGCACCAAAGATAAGTGAAAAAACTACAAGCAAATGGTAAGAGAATTGAAATTCCACATCTTAGCAAAGCCCCTAACCCCATTCTGTCCAGCACCAAGAGGTGGATAATCTCCCCCAACTCATTTTCTACACTAGAAAAAGTGAGACTGAGGTGGTCAATCAGCTTCCCCACCATCTTGAGTTCTCTTTCAGTAAATATGTCCTTGCCTTAACCTACAGGAAGCATTGTTACTGCCTAAAGGAAAAAAAATATCTCTGGGAAAAGGCAGAGACAAAGGGGCCAGGTGGGACTACCAGCCCTGGAAACTCTGGTCTGTAATTCCGCCAAAGGAGATGCCAAGTCTGAGTGGCTGATTTGCAGCACAAACCCCTAGCCAGGCTTCTCACAATGTCAAACTAATCCCTTTGGGGCCTCCCTTATTTGGATAGTGCTACAATCATTTACTAGAGCCAAGGTTTACCTATGGTACCACTTAGACCCGAAAAGGAAGCAACAATGTAGCGATAAAGATTTGTTAAGCAAACATATTCAATAAAAAAAAAGAGCCAGACAGAAATATGAAATAACCAAATTCTTCAATGAAAAGACACATATGTTTAGACATATACCCACAAGAAACAACAGCAAACAGGGATCTATGACCTTCCAAAAGAACAAAGCAAAAATCCAATGACTACCTGTAACACAGCAATATGTGAGCTCCCTGAAAAAGAATTAAAAATAGCCATTTTAAGAATACTCAGTGCTCCCTGAGATAACACAGAAAAGCAATTCAGAAATTTATCTGAAAAATTTAACAATCAGATTGAAACAATAAAAAAGAAATTAAACAGAAATTATGAAACTGAGAGGTACACTTGCTGAACTGAAAAACTCATTAGAGGATCCCAACAGCACAATGGACCAGGTACAGGAAAGAATCAGAGAACTCTGAGATCAACTATGTGAAAATATACAATCAGAGTAGAAAAACGAATGGAAAGGAATAAAGATCATCTACAAGATGTAGAAAATAACCAAATCTACGAATTATTGATGTTCAAGAGGGAGCTGAGCAAGAAGTACAAAACTTCATCAAAGAAATAAGAGAACACTTTCCAAAACTTTAGAAAAAGATAAATTTCCAGGAACAGGGAGGTCTGAGAACAACAAATAGATTCAACCCAAATAAGACTACCCAAAGTCATATAATAATTAAATTCTGAAAAGTCAAGGACAAACATAGGATCCTAAAAGAAGCAAGAGAAAAGAAGTAAATAACCCATAAAGAAGCTTCTATTCATCTGGCAACAGACTTTTCAACAGAAACCATACAAGGCCAGGAGAGAGTGGACTAACACCATTAAGTGTTATTCTAATAAAAGTCTAAGCACTTAGTGCTCAAAGGAAAAAAATGTCATTCAAGAATATTGTATTGAGCAAAATTATCCTTCACATATGATGGAGAGAGAGAGTCTTTCCCAGACAAACAAAAGCTGAGATAATTTACCACCACCAGATTGGTCTAACAAGAAATGCTGAAAGGCATTTTTCAATCTGAAAGAAAAAAACACTAGCACATAAAAAGAAAAGTTTTCAAACCCACTAATAAAACTAAGTATACAGACAAACCTACAATAGTCTATTACTGTAATTGTAGTGTGCAATTCACTCATAACTCTATATAAAACCCCATAGTTAAACCTATCAAAAGCAATAGCTATAGCAACCTATTAAAAGATAGATAATATAAAAATGTGTAAATTGAAACAAGTAAAGTCAAATGCTGAGAAAAATGGGTTTTTCTTTTTTTCTTTTTTTGCCTTGGTTTGGTTTTATTCATTTCTTTGTGATCTAAATTATCATCTATTTAAAATAACATGTTATATCAATACTATGTTTTTGTAAGCCTCATAACCACAATGCAAAAACATATAATAGATTCACTGAAAATAGAAAACTACTAAATAAAGCATACTACTGGAGAAAATTACTTAAACATATAGGAAGATTGTAAGAAGGGAAGGAAGAGAGAAATCTCACAGCAACCAGAAAAAAAAGTAATAAAATGGCAACAGTAAGTTACTTACTTATTAATAACACTGGATGTAAATAGTCTCAATTCTCCAAGTAAAAGGTATAGAGTGGCTGAATAAAGAAAACCCAACTATATGATGCCTTCAAGAAACCCAATTCACTGATGAAGACACACATAGACTGAAAGTGAAGGGGAAGAAAAAATATTCCATGCAACTGGAAACCAAGAAAGAGCAGGAATGTCTGTATTTATATCAAATAAAATTAACTAAGATTATAAACAGACACCAAGAAGATCATTATATTATGAAAAAAGGGTCAATTCAGTAAGAAGATATAACAATTATAAATATCTATACACCCAACAAAGAAGCTCCCAAGTATACACCCAACAAAGAAGCTCCCAAGTATATAAAGTAAATGTTAATAGATCTAAAGGGAAAGATAGATTGCAGTGTAATAATAGTAGAAGACTTTAACACCCCACTGTCGGTAATGGAGAGACAGAAAGTCAACAAAAAAGCATTGGAGTTAAACTGCACCCCAGATCGAATAGGCCTAACTGGCATTTATGCAACATGTCACCCAACTTCTGCAGAATACACTTTCTTTTCATCAGCATGTGGAGGTATATTTTCCAGAATAATCCATATCTTAAGCCACCACACAAGTCTGAATGAATTCAAAATAAAAGGAATCATATCAAGTATCTTTTCTGACCACAGTGGAATAAAACTAGAAATCAATAAGAGAAACCTTGGGAAATACACAAACACATGGAAACTAAATAACATGCTTCTGCATGAACAATGAGTCAATAAAAAGAAATTAAGAAAATTTTAATAATTTCTTGAAAGAAAATGGAAATACAACATACTAAGATCTATGGCATACAGCAAAAACAGTACTAAGAGGGAATTTATATAATAATAAATGGCTATATCATAAAAGTAGAAGGACTTCAAATAAACAGCCTAACAATGCAACTCAATGAACTAGAAAATCAAGAACAAACCCAAAATTAATAGAAGAAAACAAATAATAAAGATCAGGGAAAAAAATAATGAAATTAAGACCAAAAAATCAGTACATAAGATGAACAAAATGAAAAGTTGGGTTTTTTTTTTGATAAGACTAACAAAATTGACAAATGCTTAGCAAGACTAAGACAAGAGACAAGATTCAAATAAAATCAGAAATGAAAAAAGGAGAAATAACGACTGAGACCTCAGAAATACAGAGAATCGTTAGAGATAATTAGGAACAACTATATGCCAACAAATTGGAAAACTTACAAGAAATTGATAAATTCCTCGACACATACAACCTACCAAGATTGAACCATGAATAGAAAACTTCAACAAACCAATAACAAATAACAAGATTGATGCCATAATAAAAATGTCTCTCATCAAAGAAAAGACCAGGATCTGATGGATTCACTGGTGAATTCTACCCAACATTTAAAGAAGAAATAATCCCAATCTGAAACTCTTCAAAAAAAATTGAATAGAGGGAATACTTTCAAACTCATTTACAGAGCCATTATTACCTTGATATCAAAATCAGATAAGGGCACAACAAGAAAACTACAAGTCAATATCATTGATAAACATAGATGTAAAAATCTTCAACAAAATACTAGCAAACCAAATACAACAACACATTAAAAAGATCATTCACCATGATTAAGTAGGATTCATCACAGGGGTACAAGGATGGTTCAACATGCACAAATCAATAAACATGATACACCACATTCATATAATCAAAAACAAAAATCATGGTTGTCTCAATAGATGCTGAAAAAACATTTGATAAAATTCAACGTCCCTTTATGATGAAAAACTGTCATCAAATTGAACGTAGACAAAAACACAGCTCAAAATAATAAAGACTATATATAAGAAACCCACAGCTAACATTATACTGAATATAGAAAAATTGAAGGCCTTTCCTCCAAGGATTGGAATAAGAGAAGGATGCCCACTTTAGTCACTTTTGTTCAACACAATACTGAAGTCTTTGCCAGAGAAATTAGGCAAGAAAAAGAAATAAAGTGTATCCAAATTAGAAAGGAGGAAGTCAAATTAGCCTTGTTCACAGATAACATGATCTTATACCTAGGTAAACCTAAAGAATTAACCAAAAATAACTTTAGAAATAATAAACAAATTTGGTAAAGTTGCAGGATATAAAGTCCACATACAAAAATCAGTAGCATTTATAAATACCAACAGTGAACAATCTGAAGAAGAAACAAAGCAATCCCATTTACAATACTACAAAGAATATAAAATACTTAGGAATCAATCTAACCAAATAGGTGACATAGCTATACAAAGAAAACTATAAAACTCTGATGAAAATATTGAAGAGGACACAATATTGTTCAAGTAGACATGCTATCCAAAGCAATTTATAGATTCAACACAATCACTATCAAAATACCAATGACATTATTCACATAAATAGAAAAACAATTCAACATTCATATAGAACCACAAGAGAGCTCAAACGGTCAAAGCAATCCTACATAAAAAGAATAAAACTGGAGGCATCATGCTCCCTGACTTCAAAATTTACTGCAAAGCTATAGTAATCAAAATTGCATGGTACTGGCATAAAAACAGACATAGACCATTGGAACAGAATAGAGAACCCAAATATGAATTCATGCATTTACAATCAACTCATCTTTAACAAAGGTGCCAAAAACATTTGTTGGGAAAGGACAGTGTCTTCAATAAATGGTGCTGGGATAACTACATGCTACTATATACTACTAGATAATTACACACAGAAGAATGAAACTAGACCTCTATCTTTCACCATACACAAAAATCAGATTTAAATTGGTTAAAGACTTAAATTTAAAACCTGAAACTATGAAAATATTAGAAAAAAATTGAGCAATGCTTCATTGGTCTGGGCAAAGAATTTTTGTATAAGACCCCAAAGCACAGGAAACCAAAGCAAAAATAGACAAATAGCATTACATCAAGTTAAACAGCTTCTGCACAGCAAAAGAAATAAAGTGAAGAGACAATATACAGCATGGCAGAAGATATTTGCAAATTGTCCATCTGATAAGGGATTAATAACCAGGATATATAAGGAACTCAAACAACTCAATAGCAAGAAAAACAATAATTGATTAAAAATAGGCAAAGTATCTGAACAGACATTTCCCAAAAGAAGACATGCAAATGGCCAACAGGTATATGAAAAACGCTATCACTAATCATCATAGAAATGCAAATCAAAGCCACAATGAGATATCATCTCATTTTAGCTAAAATGACTTTTATCAAAAAGACAGACAATAAAAGATACTGGTGAGGATGTGGAGAGAGGGGGACCCTCATACGTTGTTGGTGGGAATATAAATGAGTACAGCCAGTATGGAGAACAGTATAGAGGTTCCTCAAAAAACTTAAAAATAGAACCCCTGCATACAGGGGATCATATCCAGCAGTTCCACCACTGGGTATATATAAAAAGAAAGGAAATCAATATATTGAAGAGCTATCTACCCTCCCATGTTTATTTCAGCACTACTCACAATAGCCAAATATGGAATCAACCTAAGAGCCCATCAATGGATAAACAGATAAAGGAAATCTCATTTATATACA
Organism: Symphalangus syndactylus; assembly: GCF_028878055.3. Lineage (NCBI taxonomy): Eukaryota > Metazoa > Chordata > Mammalia > Primates > Hylobatidae > Symphalangus > Symphalangus syndactylus. Next base: position 85,336,712 of record NC_072437.2, read on the forward strand.
TAATGGAATGTGATTCAGCCATTAAAAAATAAAATCTTGTCATTTGCAGCTACATGGATGAAACTAGAGGCAGGCTATTATCTTAAGTGAAATAAGCCAGGCACAGAGAGAAAAATATTGCATGTTCTCGATCATATTGGAAGCTAAAAAAGTAGATCTCATGAAGATAGAGAGTAGATCGGTGGTTATCAGAGGCCAGGAAAACTAGGGAGAAGGGGGAAGAGAGGGGGGAAAAAAGAATATAAATGTACATATTACCACTGAATGGTACCCTTAAAAATGGGAAAGATGATAAATTTTGTGTATTTTACCTCAATAAAAAAATAAAAATAGAATTAAAAGATAAAATGAAATGTGATAGGATAAGAAACAGTAAAAAGTGGACATGAAAAAAACAAAATTTTGATTCGAGCTCCATTCTACAAGGCTCTATGTCAATGTTGTGTTAAATGAATGAATCTCAGTCTGTAAATTTCTGTGTATAAGCATTATAGCCTCCTTTACTTTCAACTACTCAATTTCTATTTTGGGCCCTATTCTGCTGGGCTGGCAGGAGAATTTAATCCCAGTTTTTCTGTTTCTCTCCTTTTGTTACCCTGAGAAGTTGAGTTGAAATTTAGCATCATGCTAAGGTGCTGGAAGGACCACTGGATCCTTTAGTCTTTCATGAACTTTACTGAAAAGTTGTGGTTCTTCCCAGTGTGCTAGTTCCTGAGATGCTTTCTACAAACCTGATTATGGCTGTATCTAATATAATATGTGGCCACACCCAGCACCTTGCATCTCCAGCAGTGACTCTGGAAAGCACAGGTTTCCAACTCTCTAGAGCATCATAAACTTCTTTAAGGTCCTCTCATCTACCAGTAGCACTGCTTGGAAAATGATGCGTGACCCTTACTACTATACCATCACTAACACACCACCACCACCACCATCTCTACCATGTTGAAAATCACCACCTTCCCCACTATCACTACCACCATTACCACCATCTCCAACGCTATTACCACTACTACCACCGACAACACCACCATAACCACCCTTCTTTTCCCTAAAGCCCAGGATCAAATTGCTCTTTAGTCTGGAACAATCTTTAGTCTTGAAAATTTTTACCCAAAAAAAAAAATTTTAATAACCTAATCTCTCTTTTGATTTATTCTCTGGGGCTTAGGGTTTGGAAGCAAAATTTAGGAAGAATCCCTGATTATTTCTGCATCTCATTCCTGCCCTGAGAAAATGAGCAGAGGGCTGGCTGACTGAGAGAATGAGGAGGTGTATTAGACTGTTACTCCCTTGCTGTAAAAAAGTACCTGAGACTGGGAAATTTATAAGAAAGAGGTTTAATTGGTTCATGGTTCAGCAGGCTGTATAGAAGGCCTAACACCAGCCTCTGCTTCTGGGGAGGCCTCAGGGAGCTTTTACTCATGGCGGAAGGCGAAGTAGAAGCAGGCACATCAGATGGTGAAAGCAGGAGCAGATAAGAGAATTGGGGGTGAGGGTGTTAACTGCTTTTGAACAACCAGATCTGGTGTGAACTCAAACTGAGAGCTCACTTATCACCAAGAAGATGGCCAAAGCCATTCATGAGGGATATGCCCCCATGATCCAAACACTTCCCATGAGACCCCACCTCCAACACTAAGGATTACATTTCAACATGAGATTTGGGTGAGGCCAAATATCCAAATTATATCAGGAGGGGAAATCAAGGGAAAGAAAAAAAGGTATTTAATACATCAAAATATTGTTCAACTAAATATACATGCAATGGAGGATGTGGGAGTCATTGCAAGCTTAAGGAGCGCTATAATAATCATCTGGGAGCAGGGCACAGGATGCCTTGGAGGAGGTAGAAAGTGAAATGTAGAGACAGTATGATTATAACAACTCACAGTGAGTCAGGCCAGGGGCAGTGAGAATGGAAAACCGCACACAAACATGAGCAACTCCAAAAAAGTAAACGCAATGGGACTTAGCCAGTGACTTAATGAACCTGAGGAACAAAGAAAAAGAAAGGGTTACTAGTAAGAGGTTGGAAGAATAATGATGTCATTTATGAAGAAAAAATATCAAGAAGTAGAAGAGCTTATTTATGAGAGAAAAAATTCCTTTTTTACTTATACCCAGTTTTAGATGTGAATATGACCACTAGGTGGAAATTTTCTGGAAATGTTTAAAAATTCAAAATCATGGCTCAGGAAAGAGGCCACACCAGTTAGTTTTAAAGAAAAATCTTTTACTTTAGGTTCAGGGGTACACATACAGGTTTGTTTAGGTAAACTTATGTCACAAGCGCTTTTTGTACAGATGATTTCATAACCCAGGTGCTAAGCCTAGTACCCAACAGTTATTTTTCTGCTCCTCTCTTTCCTCCCACCCTCCACAGTGTCTCTTGTTCCCCTCTTTTTGTCCATGCGTTCCCATCATTAAGCTTCACTTATAAGTGAGAACATGTCGCACTTTGTTTGCTGTACTTATCAAGCTGTACTTGATAAACCCCCAGCTCTATCCATGTTCCTGCAATGGACATGATCTCATTCTATTTTATGGCTGCATAGTATTCCATGTGTATATGTACCACATCTCCTTTATCCAATCTATCATTGATGGGCATTTAGGTTGATTACATGTCTTTGCTCTTGTGAAGAGTGCTATGATGAATGTATGAGTGCATGTGTCTTTATGGTAGAATTATTTGTATTTCTTTAGGTATATACCCAGTAATGGGATTGCTGGGTAGAATTATTGTTCTATTTTTAGCTCTTTGTGGAATCATCATACTGCTTTCCACAATGTTTGAATTAATTTACACTCCCACCAACAGTATATAAGCATTCCCTTTTCTCCACAACCTTGTCAGCATTGCATCTGTTATTTTTGACTTTCTAGTAATAGCCATTCTGACTGGTGTGAGATGGTATCTCATTGTGGTTTTGAATTTCTCCAATGATCAGCGATATTGAGTTTTTCTTATGCTTGTTGGCTGCATATAAAATTTTTTAAAAATGTCTGTTCACGTCCTTTGTCCGCTTTTTAACAGGGTTGTTTTTATCTTGTAAATTTAAGCTCCATATAGATGCCGGATATCAGACTTTTATCTGATGCATAGTTTGCAAAAATTTCCTCCCATTCTGTATGTCATCTGTTTACTCTGTTGATAGTTTCTTTTGCTGTGCTGGAGCTCTTTAATTAGATCTCATTTGTCAGTTTGTGCTTTTGTTGCAATTGCTTTTGGCATCTTCGTCATGAAATATCTGCCCATTACTGTGGCCAGAATGGTATTGCCTAGGTTGTCTTCCAGAATTTTTATAGTTTGGGATTTTACATTTAAGTCTGTTATCTATCTTGAGTGGATATTTATATGTGGTGTAAGGAAGGGGTCCAGTTTCAATCTTCTGCATGTGACTAGCCAGTTATCCCAATACCATTTATTGAATAGGGAATCTTTTCCCCATTGCTTATTTTTGTCAGCTTTGTGGAAGATCAGATGGTTGTACATGTGCAGAGCTATTTCTGGGCTCTCTATTCTGTTCCATTGGTCTTTGTGTCTGACTTTTTTTTTTTTTTTTACCAATACCATACTGTTTTGGTTGCTGTAGCCCTGTAGTATGGTTTGAAGTTGGGTAACATGATGCCTTCTGATTTGTTTTTGCTTAGGATTGCTTTGGCTCTTCAGGCTCTTTTTTTTGGTTCCATATAAATTTCAAAATAGTATTTTTCTAGTTCAGTGAAGAATATCATTGGTAGTTTAATAAAAATAGCATTGAATCTATAAATTACTTTGGGTAATATGGCCATTTTAACAACATTGATTCTTCCTATCCATGAGCATAGAATGTTTTTCCATTTGTCTGAGTCGTCCTGATTTCTTTGAGCAGCGTTTAGTAATTATCATTGCAGAGATCTTTCAGTTTGCCGATTAGCTGTATTCCTAGGTATTTTCTTTTTATGGCAATTGTGAATGTGATTGAGTTCCTGATTTGGCTCCTGGTTTGACTGTTGTTAGTGTATAGGAATGCTAGTGATTTTTGCACAGTGATTCTGTATTCTGAAACTTTGCTAAAGTTATTTATCAGCTGAAGGTGCTTTTGTGCTGAGACGAGGGAGTCTTCTAGATATAGAATCATGTCATCTGCAAACAGGGATAGTTTGACTTCCTCTGTTTTTATTTGGATGCCCTTTATTTCTCTTGCCTGATTGCTCTGGCCAGCCCTTCCAATACTACGTTGAATAGGAGTAGGGAGAGAGGGCATCCTTGTGCCAGTTTTCAAGGGGAATGCTTCCAGATTTTGCCTATCCAGTATGATGGCTGTGGGGTTGTCATACTTGGCTATTATTTTGAGGTATGTTCCTTCAGGACCCCCTTTGTTGAGAGTTTTTAACATGAAGCAGTGTTGAATTTTATTGAAAGAATTTTCCGCATCTATTGGGTTGATCATGTGGTTTTTGTCTTTGTTTTCTTGATGAACCACATTTATTGATTTTCACATATTGAACCAACCTTCCATGCCAGGGATTAAGTCTACTTATCTTGGTGGATTAGCTTGTCATTGTGCTGCTAGATTCAATTTGCTGGTATTTAGTTGAGGATTTTTGAATCAACGTTCATCAAGGATATTGGTCTGCAGTTTTCCTTTTTTTTGTCTCTGCCAGGTTTTGGTATCAGGATGATGCAAGCCTCATAGAATGAGTTGGGGAGGAGTTCCACCTCCTCATTTTTTTTTTTTTTTCTGGAATAGTTTCAGTAGGAATGGTACCAGCTCTTCTTTGTACATCTGGTAGAATTCGGCTGTGAATCCATCTGGTCCTGGGCTTTTTTTGGCTGGTAGGCTATTTATTACTGATTAAGTTTTGGAGCTTGTTATTGGTCTGTTCAGGGTTTCAATTTCTTCCTGATTCAATCATGAGTGGATGTATGGGTCAGGGAAGTTATTCATTTCTTCTACATTTTCTAGTTTGTGTGCATAGAGGTGTTCATAGTAGTCTCTGATGGTTATTTGTATATCTGTGTGGTTACACACCAGATGTTTGAAAGCCTTGTAGAATATAGTCATGTGTCAGTCAATTAATTTAATTCAAATAAATTATGACAAGCTAGAAATACAGAATGGCATCTAGTTACAGGAAATAATTTTTTATATATGGTTATAGGAAGAATATGTAAATGTAGTAGATGGGAAAAAAACAGGAGAAATAATACAGAGATTCAAGAGATGAGACATTTAAGGAGGATGGATGGCCATCTGTGCAGATAACTTTAGAACCTTCAAAGTAAAGAACTCAAAGCTGCTCAATGAATTGGAGATGTAAAAAGGTTACTGGATGTGCTCCTGAGACTAACTTCAGCAAGGTATTAGGATGTGGAGGCATATTGCAAGAAATTCAAACCTGCAGAGATGGTGCGTAGATGTATGGACCCTCTTTCAGAAAATGTACTATAAATAAAAAGGGAGAAATGAGGTTAAAAAACTGATTCAGAAGGAATGACAAAGTGATGGAGATAAAAGAACGCCAACTCATTTACACAGATTCTTTGGATTTTGGTTTAATTGGCCCCTAATTTATGGCTCCCAGATCTTTGCAGAGTCCACTAACTGCCTAGACTGCTTTCTTCTATCCCTCCCTCCTTAATCTCTGTAAGCATCAGTTTTTCTCATTTGTACACTGAGACTAACAATTCCTATCTTAAGTGTTATGAGGAAAATAAATCAGGTTGTAAAAGGGCCTAGATAAGTGCCTGTCACATACTAGATATATAGTAGTAGTATTTTGCTGAGAATTGCAATTAGCAGAAAAATATGATCCACATAAAATGACCATGAGGCAATAGGAAAATAATTATTAATGTTAATATTGGAGAGGCAATGATTGGTGCTAGTATTAAGTTGCTTATACCCCTGGGAAGAAAAGAATAGCCTAAAACAGAGCCTCTCCCAAGGCAGAGAGTGAGAAATGGACCAAAGGAAATGACAACTGAAAGGGGTACTTATGAGTCAGTGCTAGGAGGGTGCAGGGGGAGCTCCTTCCTAATCTTCATCAGACCTTCAAGCCATTTCAAATAAGCCTACATTGTTAATGAAAACTTAACCTTAATTGTGGTCCTGTTCTTCCAAAAACTGGAAGAACTTTGACCTCCTATTTAACAAAACATTTAGGGAGCAATAGGATGGAATATAGCAAAGTGTGAGATAACTCTGGGCAGGGGTCACGGGGAACTACTCCTTGTTCTGCCTCTTAGTGACAGCTTAGTGACCTTGGAACAGTCCACGTAACTCCTTTGCTCCTCTGTTTCCTTCTCTCCAAAACGAAAGCATTCCATTAGACTCATAGTTTTCCACAAGGTTCTCCACATTGCCCCACAGGGAAACATTTTGACCACGTGGGAGAAAAGTTCTGCTTGTTGCAAGGATTGGGCAGTGCTGCTGGCATTTAGCAGGTGTGGATGGGGATGCTGAATGTCCTGGATGCTTAGCACAGTCTGGCACAACCAAGAACTGTCCTCCACCCTGCACAGCTTTCTAATGCTCTTCTGACATTGAGGTAGGTGAAAACCCTTGTTATCGTTAATAAGCCTAACACCTAACTCTGTTTTGCAGAGTTTATGTTACAGAGTTTAACTCTGTTTTACAATTTTTGTGCATATGGATCCCACTATCTAGTTTCTATTCTAATATCCACCTGTCCCTTCTGCTCTTGCATTTTTCTTTTTGCTTATATAGAATGGCTCCAGATCTTCTTTCAAAACTTAATTTATTCACTGTAAAGTAGTACAAGCCTCTGGCTAATTCAACATGTCTTCAAGACTGGTAGATCTGTGCATTTATATATTGAATATAAATATTATCATAAATGACTCATTTTACTTCTCACTTATAGTTAGGGCATTTTTAGTTATATGAGTATATAAATTATGGTATGAATTTTATTTTAGGGTAGCACAGGGGTGTTACAAAATATTTGTTATAAAAAGTGCTCTTGGGTCTTAACATTTGAAAGCTACTAGACTGAACGCTTTGAGGTTCCCATCCCCTCTAAAATTCCATGACTTACCATTTGTCCACATTATCTTCTGCTGAGGGCAAACTACAGAAAAAAGTAAAATATTTTCCTTGTAACACTCTATAGTATACTGTATGCTTGATTGTACTTTTCAGCAATGATGGTGATGTGGGTGTTAACCTGTACCCTCCAGAAAATATCCAGTATTTAAGTAAATTATAACAATGGAAACTGAGTTGAACTACATCCGTATCTACTACCAATTTCTTTACACTTAAGCAAGACTCATGCAGGGCATCTCAATTATGCTGATTTTCAATGATATATGAAGATTACTCTCATGTTAATAGTTCTGTGAACCTCATGCTTTATTTTCTTTGCCTCAGTGAGCTTCTACACTGTTTTTGTTGAAAGACTCTTCTTAATTTGTTTTGCCATCAGAAGAGATAAGTGAAACTGTTTTTCAAGAAACACAGAAACTTTTGATCAAGCTGAAATGGCATGTCAAATAAAGACAGATGAGATAACTTGTGTTTGGTTACTGTCTTTCTCAAGGAGAATAATCATCACCTGGGAGCTATATGCAATTCTGCAGCAGTTGAACAGTCTAAGTCATTTATTTTTGTTTCATCTCTGAAAAGAATTTCCACGGCAGAAACTACAGAAACAATGCATATTTTAAATAATGAATATTTCATTTTCCCCTCTTTTTTATTGCAAAAGATAAGTTCTTTATTTTTCTATAACCAGCTTAAATTTCTGTTTTACCTACCCCCACCTCCAACTGATGGCACAATACCTAATTGACTCAATTCCAAGACAATTTTGTCAAATCAGTGACCTCTAAATCATTTGGGTTTAAGACTCAATCATTTTTAGCATTGTCTCCACCCCTTATCCTACAGGATGTAGCATTGGTAGGAGGACGCTATCCACTCCTCTGTCCTGATCTGCTCCATAAGGGCCTATGCTGAGGCCATGGGCACTCAATAATGTTGATATCTGCTGGGAAGCCACTTCCCCCATCAGGCTTGCATTGTCCATACTGCTATCCAAAGATACATTGCCCAGTCATGATGAAATGGGAGAGTTCCCTGACCCTCTTGTGGGACTTGCAACAGGGGTGTGGCTTGTTTGCTCAGCTGCCACATGCCCAAACCCGTTACAGGAGGGGGTGGGGAGCACACAGACAGGTAGGTGCAGGAGCCAGGGCAAGTACTTTTGGGTTCCAGCCCCACAGTAGCATCTGGGGTGTGTTACAATTAATGCTCCTTTAGCAGCTGCTGTCCATGGACAGCTAAGTGTTAACCAGTCAGGGTGACAGCCTTTTACACACTGCCCTCTTGGTACCCAGGTCCTTGTCCACCATCCAGGAAGAATCAGGTCACACAGAACTGAAGTATGGGGGATGTGGGGATTTTATTGATGGAGGTGGCTCTCAGCAGGATGGATGGAGAGCTGGAAAGGGGATGGAGTGGGAAGATAATCTTCCCCTGGAGTTCATTCATCCCATGGACAAGAGGCAGGGAAATCCTGGGTAGAAGAGGGTGGTTCCCCAGCAAAGGCCCCACCCTCAAGCCTGGAAACCTACAGCCCTAAATGGAACCAGGCATTCCTGTTTGCGAACACAAATGTTGCCTTTTCCAAGACCACTCTGGCCTACCATGCTCCTATCCTGTGCCCATATAAACCCCAAGCTCCATTGGCAGAGTGGCAGGATGGCATGGCAGAGAGGGAGAGAAGAGAAGGAGTATCTGAACATCAAGAGGAGTTCAGCTGGGCATGGTTGGACAGGAGATTGGCCACAGAATGGCCAAACTTCACGGGAAGATTTATCTTCCCACTCCATCCCCTTTCCAATTCCCCATCCCTCCCGCTGAGAGCCACATCCATCACTGAATAAAATTCCCACATTCACCATCCTTCAATTCTGTGTGACCTGATTCTTCCTGGACACCTGACAAGGACCTGGGTACCAGGAAGGCAAGGTCTAAAAGACTGTCATCCTGACTCTCCACTGATCTGGTTAACACTTAGCCATCCAGATGGCAACTGCTAAAGGACCATAGCCATTTCTGAGTCCTTCCTGCTCTCAGTATCTCACTCAAGACACTCTTTACCATCAATGAAAATATGAGTCTGCTTCCCAAACAGCCATGGAGTTACAAAAAAAATCCAGATGGGGTTACTCTGACCCACCTGCCTAGGTGCCGCATGCAGCTATCTCTGATGGGTTGCCTTGGCATAAGGATGCTTCTATGAGAAAAGACAGCCTTCAGGGAAAGCCACCCAAGGGTAGCATTCACCTCCTTTTCTCACAGATCTCCAAAGTAGATAAAACCACAAAGATGGGGAAAAAACAGACCAAAAAAACTGGAAACTCTAAAAAACAGAGCACCTCTCCTCCTCCAAAGGAACGCAGTTCCTCACCAGCAACGGAACAAAGCTGGATGGAGGATGACTTTGATGAGTTGAGAGAAGAAGGCTTCAGATGATCAAACTACTCTGAGCTACGAGAGGAAATTCAAAACAATAGCAAAAAAGTTAAAAACTTTGAAAAAAACTTAGAAGACTGGATAACTAGAATAACCAATGGAGAGAAGGGCTTAAAGGAGCTGATGGAGCTGAAAGCCAAGTTTCGAGAACTACGCGAAGAATGCAGAAGCCTCAGTAGCAGATGCGATCAACTGGAAGAAAGGGTATCGCTGATGGAAGATGAAATGAATGAAATGAAGAGAGAAGGAAAGTTTAGAGAAAAAAGAATAAAAAGAAATGAACAAAGCCTCCAAGAAATTTGGGACTATGTGAAAAGACCAAACCTACGTCTGATTGGTGTACCTGAAAATGATGGGGAGAATGGAACCAAGTTGGAAAACACTCTGCAAGATATTAACCAGAACTTCCCCAATCTAGCAAGGCAGGCCAGCATTCAGATTCAGGAAATACAGAGAACGCCACAAAGATACTCCTCGAGAAGGGCAACTCCAAGACACATAATTGTCAGATTCACCAAAGTTGAAATGAAGGAAAAAATGTTAAGGGCAGCCAGAGAGAAAGGTCGGGTTACCCACAAAGGGAAGCCCATCAGACTAACAGCTGATCTCTCAGCAGAAACTCTACAAGCCAGAAGAGAGTGGGGCCGATATTCAACATTCTTAAAGAAAAGAATTTTCAACCCAGAATTTCCTATCCCGCCAAACTAAGCTTCATAAGTGAAGGAGAAATAAAATACTTTACAGACAAACAAACGCTGAGTGATTTTGTCACCACCAGGCCTGCCCTAAAAGAGCTCCTGAAGGAAGCACTAAACATGGAAAGGAAAAACCAGTACCAGCCACTGCAAAAACATGCCAAACTGTAAAGACCATCGAGGCTAGGAAGAAACTATAGCATCTAACGAGCAAAATAACCAACTAACATCATAATGACAGGATCAGATTCACACATAACAATATTAACGTTAAATATAAATGGGCTAAATGCTCCAATCAAAAGACACAGACTGGCAAACTGGATAAGGAGTCAGGACCCATCAGTGTGCTGTATTCAGGAAACCCATCTCACGTGCAGAGACACACATAGACTCAAAATAAAGGGATGGAGGAAGATCTATCAAGCAACTGGAAAATAAAAAAAGGCAGGGGTTGCAATCCTAGTCTCTGATAAAATAGACTTTAAACCAACAAAGATCAAAAGAGACAAAGAAGGCCATTACATAATGGTAAAGGGATCAATTCAACAAGAAGAGCTAACTATCCTAAATATATATGCACCCAACACAGGAGCACCCAGATTCATAAAGCAAGTCCTCACTGACCTACAAAGGGACTTAAACTCCCATACAATAATAATGGGAGATTTTAACACCCCACTGTCAGCATTAGACAGATCAACGAGACAGAAAGTTAACAAGGATATCCAGGAATTGAACTCAGCTCTACATAAAGTGGACCTAATAGACATCTACAGAACTCTCCACCCCAAGTAAACAGAATATACATTTTTTTCAGCACCACACCACACCTATTCCAAAATTGACCACATAGTTGGAAGTAAAGCTCTCCTCAGCAAATGTAAAAGAACAGAAATTATAACAAACTGTCTCTCAGACCACAGTGCAATCAAACTAGAATTCAGGATTAAGAAACTCACTCAAAACCACTCAACTACATGGAAACTGAACAACCTGCTCCTGAATGACTATTGGGTACATAATGAAATGAAGGCAGAAATAAAGATGTTCTTTGAAACCAATGAGAACAGAGACACAACATACCAGAATCTCTGGGACACGTTCAAAGCAGTGTGTAGAGGGAAATTTATAGCACTAAATGCCCACAAGAGAAAGCAGGAAAGATCCAAAATGGACACCCTAACATCACAATTAAAAGAACTAGAAAAGCAAGAGCAAACACATTCAAAAGCTAGCAGAAGGCTAGAAATAACTAAAATCAGAGCAGAACTGAAGGAAATAGAGACACAAAAAACCCTTCAAAAAATTAATGAATCCAGGAGCTGGTTTTTTGAAAAGATCAACAAAATTGATGGACCGCTAGCAAGACTAATAAAGAAGAAAAGAGAGAAGAAACAAATAGATACAATAAAAAACGAAAAAGGGGATATCACCACCAATCCCACAGAAATACAATCTACCATCAGAGAATACTACAAACACCTCTATGCAAATAAACTAGAAAATCTAGAAGAAATGGATAAATTCCTCGACAAATACACCCTCCCAAGACTAAACCAGGAAGAAGTTGAATCTCTGAATAGACCAATAACAGGTTCTGAAATTGTGGCAATAATCAATGGCTTACCAACCAAAAAGAGTCCAGGACCTGATGGATTCACAGCTGAATTCTACCAGAGGTACAAGGAGGAACTGGTACCATTCCTTCTGAAACTATTCCAATCGATAGAAAAAGAGGGAATCCTCCCTAACACATTTTACGAAGCCAGCATCGTCCTGATACCAAAACCTGGCAGAGACATAACCAAAAAAGAGAATTTCAGACCAATATCCTTGATGAACATTGATGCAAAAATCCTCAATAAAATACTGGCAAACCGAATCCAGCAGCACATCAAAAAGCTTATCCACCATGATCAAGTGGGCTTCATCCCTGGGATGCAAGGCTGGTTCAACATACGCAAATCAATAAATGTAATCCAGCATATAAACAGAACCAAAGACAAAAACCACATGATTATCTCAATAGATGCAGAAAAGGCCTTTGACAAAATTCAACAACCCTTCATGCTAAAAACTCTCAATAAATTAGGTATTGATGGGACGTATCTCAAAATAATAAGAGCTATCTACAACAAACCCACAGCCAATATCATACTGAATGGGCAAAAACTGAAAGCATTCCCTCTGAAAACTGGCACAAGGCAGGGATGCCCTCTCTCACCGCTCCTATTCAACATAGTGCTGGAAGTTCTGGCCAGAGCAATCAGGCAGGAGAAGGAAATAAAGGGTACTCAATTAGGAAAAGAGGAAGTCAAATTGTCCCTGTTTGCAGATGATATGATTGTATATCTAGAAAACCCCATTGTCTCAGCCCAAAATCTCCTTAAGCTGATTAGCAACTTCAGCAAAGTCTCAGGATACAAAATCAATGTACAAAAATCACAAGCATTCTTGTACACCAATAACAGACAAACAGAGAGCCAAATCATGAGTGAACTCCCATTCACAATTGCTTCAAAGAGAATAAAATACCTAGGAATCCAACTTACAAGGGATGTGAAGGACCTCTTCAAGGAGAACTACAAACCACTGCTCAATGAAATAAAAGAGGATACAAACAAATGGAAGAACATTCCATGCTCATGGGTTGGAAGAATCAATATCGTGAAAATGGCCATACTGCCCAAGGTAATTTATAGATTCAATGCCATCCCCATCAAGCTACCAGTGACTTTCTTCACAGAATTGGAAAAAACTACTTTAAAGTTCATATGGAACCAAAAAAGAGCCCGCATCGCCAAGTCAATCCTAAGCCAAAAGAACAAAGCTGGAGGCATCACGCTACCTGACTTTAAACTATACTACAAGGCTACAGTAGCCAAAACAGCACGGTACTGGTACCACAACAGAGACATAGATCAATGGAACAGAACAGAGCCCTCAGAAATGATGCCGCATAGCTACAACTATCTGATCTTTGACAAACCTGACAAAAACAAGAAATGGGGAAAGGATTCCCTATTTAATAAATGGTGCTGGGAAAACTGGCTAGCCATATGTAGAAAGCTGAAACTGGATCCCTTCCTTACACCTTATACAAAAATTAATTCAAGATGGATTAAAGACTTATATGTTAGACCTAAAACCATTAAAATCCTACAAGAAAACCTAGGCAATACCATTCAGGACATAGGCGTGGGCAAGGACTTCATGTCTAAAACACCAAAAGCAATGGCAACAAAAGCCAAAATTGACAAATGGGATCTCATTAAACTAAAGAGCTTCTGCACAGCAAAAGAAACTATCATCAGAGTGAACAGACAACCTACAGAATGGGAGAAAATTTTTGCAACCTACTCATCTGACAAAGGGCTAATATCCAGAATCTACAATGAACTCAAACAAATTTACAAGAAAAAAACAAACAACCCCATCAAAAAGTGGGCAGAGGACATGAACAGACACTTCTCAAAAGAAGACATTTATGCAGCCAAAAAACACATGAAGAAATGCTCCTCATCACTGGCCATCAGAGAAATGCAAATCAAAACCACAGTGAGATACCATCTCACACCAGTTAGAATGGCCATCATTAAAAAATCAGGAAACAACAGGTGCTGGAGAGGATGTAGAGAAATAGGAACACTTTTACACTGTTGGTGGGACTGTAAACTAGTTCAACCATTGTGGAAGTCAGTGTGGCGATTCCTCAGGGATCTCAAACTAGAAATACCATTTGACCCAGCCATCCCATTACTGGGTATATACCCAAAGGACTATAAATCATGCTGCTATAAAGACACATGCACATGTATGTTTATTGCGGCACTATTCACAATAGCAAAGAGTTGGAACCAACCCAAATGTCCAACAACGATAGACTGGATTAAGAAAATGTGGCACATATACACCATGGAATACTATGCAGCCATAAAAAATGATGAGTTCGTGTCCTTTGTAGGGACATGGATGAAACTGGAAAACATCATTCTCAGTAAACTATCACAAGGACAAAAAACCAAACACTGCATGTTCTCACTCATAGGTGGGAATTGAACAATGAGAACTCATGGACACAGGAAGGGGAACATCACACTCCGGGGACTGTTGTCGGATGGGGGGAGGGGGGAGGGACAGCATTAGGAGATACACCTAATGCTAAATGACGAGTTAATGGGTGCAGGAAATCAACATGGCACATGGATACATATGTAACAAACCTGCGCAATGTGCACATGTACCCTAAAACCCTAAAGTATAATAAAAAAAAAAAAAAAAAAAAAAGATTCCTTCATCTCTTTCCCCTGCCCAAGACTTGGCCCACAGGAAAAAATGATGAAGCTCACAGCTTCCCACATCAGGGCCTAAGTCTCTTGCTTTATCTCCAGGTTCTCTGTCTCTCTCACCACCTCCACACTCCACACGTTCCTAATTTTGATTGGCAAACGAGGAAACATACTTCTCTCATTCACTATTTTTCACAGATTTTTTCCTGTCTTAAAAGTAATTTAAGGCTTTGAGGACTGTTGACACTTTGTTGACCCCTTCCTCTTTCATTTACAAGTATGAAGTAAAATGAGCTCTCTCATAGAATACTAATGAAAGTTTGGATGGAACAAACTTTTGGCATTAGGTTTTATGACATCTAAATAGTAAATCTGTTCTTATCAATCTGGTTTAAGACAAAATAATAAACCTGAAAATAATTTTACACAAAAATGCTAAACATCACATCAATTATAATACCAGCTCAAAATGACAACCTTCCATGTCCAAAAACAAATACAAGATGACAGAACTTTCCTGTGATGCAATAATATGCAAGCATTAGAAATTGTGTTGAATAAAGGAATTAGTGATATAGTTACTTGTGATAAAAAGCTAAAATAAGGGTAGAACATCAGGTTTCAAAGACTTATGATAAAAAAGAATATAAAATAACTCATGATTTTTATACTAATTACATATTAAAATGATATTCTGGGTATCTCGGTTTAAATAAAATATATTATTAAAATAAATTTTGCCTTTTTTTAACTTCCAGTAACTCTAGTTCCTGGGAGAGTTTAAATGTACATGTGGCTCCGGAGACTGGCACAAGTAGAAGGATCAATGAACACTATTGTATTCCAGTAATACAGGCTTACATACATAAAGAGAACCATGCCCAACACAAAGATGCTTTCAACAGCTACTTCTGTCCTAAAAGTGCTCACTTTTCTAAATTTTTTCTGCTCTTCTGAGCACACACAGTGAGGATTTCTGATAGATGTGAACCTCTCTTGACCTCATTACTTGAGCATTTGATGGAATTTGTTGTTGCTCCCCTAAGAGAGGATGCCAGTGGCCTGTCTCTGGCAGCTGAGCAGCAGCCATCAAGGGGGACTGCCCCCAAGGAACAGCAGGCAGCTGAATCCGTGATGAGTAGGCAGGGCAGTAGGGAACACTTTTAAATACTAATAAAACCAATACATGATCTAAAATCCATTCACTCGATTTATTGTGTACTAATCCCCTGTGGCATTTTGTTCAGAAGATCTTCAAAACAAGTCACAAATCCTAGAAGTCTCCTATAGAAAACAGCTTTGTCCCTCCACCTGAGGTGAAGCCCTACACAGGGACTCAGCCTGTTTCTTCAAAGGACTGTGGTCCTGGAGGACAGAGTTGGGCAGGGAGGCACTCCCTGAGAGGCAGGGATCCAAGTGCTGCTGAGCCATGGGGACTCATCCCCCAACTCAAGCCATTTGGACACACCAGGGGCAAGAGCAGTGTTTTACTCAGCTGATGCTATTAGCTGGGGCTTTGATGAACTGATTTGCTTTTGCTGTTGTTTTTCTTAAGAGGAACTGTGTAAGTCAGCAAAACACAGAAAACAAACCTTCTTCTCTGAGCCCGATATAAAACAAACATACCCTGATTAAGAGCACATCAATTCCACAGGCTGCCCTCTACCAGCTAGCACACGATTCTGCTGTGTTCTTTTATTAAGGAGTTTAAGTTTGTGCATTCTATTTGTTCTAAGGATTGCTATTATTCATTAAAAGATGATGTGCACATTATTTTGGGGTTATTTTTGGAAACAATGAGTTCACTTAATTTACAACAAAGGAAGAGTTATAAGTGTGTGATGGGAACACATTAAATTTCTCAAAACTCTACCTTTGCTAAATGACAACCTCATTATGCACATTTATCCTCCAGGTTTCCCCATAACTATCTCTCTGACCAGATGAACAGAAGTGTTTTATCTGCTGTTCAAACTGCCTCAGTTGAGGTAGAAAAATCTGGATTTTTCTGGACCTCTGCTAAACTTCACCAACAATGCAACTGACTTGGTTTAGCAATCTTTACTTTTTGTCACATTCTCCTCCCTTTTGACCAGCTGAGTAGTTTTGCCCCAGATCCTAGCAATAAAGATTATCTGTAGTGAGTCCCTCATTTCCCTGTCTTAATGTCCCTTCTATCTTTCACAAGATTCTTGGCAACACTTGCATCTTGGTTAACTACTTTTCTTCTCTTGCCTCATCTAAGCCAGAGCTGCAGTGAGAGCCTTGGGAGTTTGTAGGCACTAAAGTTGAGAGAAAAACCACCATGTGTTTCCATGAGAGGAAAATATTGAAAGAGAAAGATCAGCAAGGGGTTAAAGGACCTATCCTTCAATGCTGGTGTAAATGGAACTTTCATTTCATTACACCAGCAGCAAGTAGGGAAACTCTACTCCTGTCAACTGAAAAGAGGCTTAAAGAAGTAAACGGATCAAATAGATCTTCACGCTTCCTGGCCAACAGGCAACTTCCCCGGGGTGATCCTTTGACAATTGTGACTGTGCAGGCTTCAGTGTAACAATCTATTTTCTTCTGTTAGGAAGACTGTTCAGGATATACACAGTATCCCACTGCTGTTGGAGAGTCCAAAGAAAGAAATACATCTTGCTTAGGGATTTTCTCCATCCGAGTCCTTCATTGTGAAACCCTGAAACCGGACTGACTCACTCAGTCTGTTCTATGCTTTAAATTTAGAGGAATATCTTTCAGACCCTTTGGCCATACAAACAATAGGTTCCACTATCCTGTCCCCAGCCTTATATCCAGCAGCACTTCACTCCTAGTTTTCCTGAGACTTTCCATTGTAAATCTGTGATGTTTATCGGGTTTTCAAGGAAGGCTCTGTCTGACTTCTAATTTCTCATATCAAAAATTTCTTCTTCAGTGGCAACTGCCATGCAGACTCATTGTTATCCCATATTACTCTCATTCTGCCTTCTTTCCGGAAACAGGTATTTACTCTTTGTTTGTCTTAAGGATTTGATGTCTGCCTCACCTCTTCCACCCTCCACATTCAGATCTTGGGCTTCTTTGTTTTCTATACCAGCCCCTTATTTCTAGTCAAAAAGGTCATACAAAAATTTACTTATGGAATATTTGCAGAGGAAAAAGAAATGCAAAAGCATACATTACCACACATTAATCTCTGCCATGGAACAGCGATTATTTAGCTCACAAATTTTAATATCGATTAACTTTCTGGCTAATGCTTTATTATCAATGGTTAATCATTTTAGAGAATTTCTTCATCAGTGAACACTCAAGCATTCAGACCAAAAGAAAAAAGAGAAAAATAAATTTTGAATCCTGTTTTGCTTTGCCAATAGCCCATTTAATAAAGTCTGATTTCACACACATTTTAAAAATAACCCCAGCAAGTTCCAGTTTCAAACTAATGTAGAGACCATGAAGCGATGTTGTTAATAATCAACTATGTAGCTATTTGGCTGGTGCAAAAGTAATTGCTGTTTGTACCACTGAAAGTAATGGCCAAGCCCACAGGTACTTTTGCACCAACTTAATATAACTTGGAATCATTTCCTAAGTTTCAGGACAACTTTTCTCCAAGGGGCCATATCAGCTTGGAAGCCCTGCTCCTATTTGGGGATGTTTCTGTGGGAAGGGGCTGCAGCCATAGAGGCCAGCAAGCCCCCAGGAATGAACCTACTTCCCTTTCAGCAACAATCACATGTGACTTACAGACATTGCCACTCACACTCCCTGCAGTCTCAGATCTGAGCAGGAAGTAAAGAGCTTTCTCCATTCAAAAGGGCAGAAAGCCTTCATCTTGTCACCTCACCCATGACATTGGGCATAAGTTAGATAAGCTTAGGAAGCCCTAGGGTTACACAGTGTCTATGTCTGTCCTTGTGTCTGTCCAATGAAGGATGCATTCCAGCGGTAGCTCCAAAAATGTTATTCTCTCAGCCAAAAGGAGTTTAAATATTTTACCATAATGTAACTTAGAACACACAATGAAGAGCTGAAAGTTCACTTCAAACAGGTTAACACACACACACACATACACACACACACGCCTCTACCATTTTCTATAATTAAGGCAGGTAGCCAGCATTTTGTTGAGCATAAAAAGGGGAAATTTAATCTCTTAGCGATATTATAGGTAAGGATTTTGCTTAACATGTTGATCAAGTACACAAACAGACCAAGGGCTTCCTGAAAAGTTATAGGCTTCCTGACACATATAAACATCATATAACCTTGGAAATCAGTGAACTAGAAGAGGAAAGGGCCAAGACTATTACCAAGGTTAAGTTTTCTCTCCAGGTATGATTATAGAAAGATATGTAGAGTAAGGCTCAGGGTGGTAAAAACAAGGTAAAAGGGACCTTGAACGTGTTTCAAAGGCAGAAGTTTACTTACCTAGGGTGGAATTTAAAATGTTAGCAACCCAACTCTCTCATTTGAGTTTTATCCAAATTTCTTTAAAGAATTATTTATGCATTCTGTCTTCATTTTTCTAAGCTTTTACTCATATTTTACTTTTACCTTCATCATTTCACTGACATCTTTTGGCAAAGTCATCAATGACTTCCATGCCACTTAAGCTCATGGACAATTTTTGGTCATCTTCTATCACCTCTTCGTAACATTTGATCCTGCTGACCAGGCACTTCTTCCTACAACATCCTCTAGCTTTGGCCTGTGACACAGCCCTGCCCTCTGGCCACTTCTTTTCTGTCCTCTTCACAACATGCTCTTCCTCCTGTCTACTGGCCAGTAAATGTTACAGTTTCTCAAGGTTCATTTTTAGATCTTTTTCTCCCTCTCTACCATCTTAATAGGTCATTTTATTCACATGTGTGATCTCACTCAAGATCCTCTACAAAGATAACTCAAAGATCCCTAAATATCTCTAACCTGTATTTCTCTCCTGAGCTCTTGACTAGTTGACATCTGTACTTGTATATTGAAAACACATCTCAAATTCAACATGTCTAGAAGTGAATTTGTGATCTGTCCCAAACCTGGTCCTCAAATCATTCCCATCTCAGTGATAGTATCACTGTTGTCTTGTGTATGTCTGAAATAATGAGTTTGCTTTTTTACCTGTCTCTCCCTTACTCTCAATAACTAATCCATCAACAAATTCAGTCGTTTTCCCTCCTCTATATCTCCTGAATCTATCCTTTCTCTCCATCAACAGCTAGAAGATCCCCTCCTTTGTCTTCTTCTTGCCTCCTTTGATCTATTTATCCTATTATAGTGACCTTTCCAAATACAGAAATCTGATCATGTCACTCTTCAGATTTAAATGCTCCAATGGCTTTACATTGTTTTTAAGATAGAAATCTTTAATATACATTACAGGGGCTGCATTACCTTGGCTCTTTATTTTTTCTGTACTATTTTTCACAACATTGGTCACTATTCTGTTTGCCAGCCACAGTGGTCACATTTCAGGTCTTACAATGATCCATACTCTTCTTCCACAGGGCCTTTGCATAGGCTGTCTCCTCTGCCAGGAACATTCTTCCCATCCCCAAGTGTTATATCTATTAACTCCTCTAATTCTTACAAATTCTCAGCTCAGTCATATTTTACTTAGGAAATATTTCCTGGATCTTTCATCTCATTTTTAATTTTACAAATATGTGTTCCTTTTCCTAATACTGATTTAACCCACTAAACAGTAATTTCCAAGGAAAAAGAAACATGACTGCTTTGTTAACTGCTCCATGCACATCACAATTCCTTGAACATAGTGGGTGCTCAATAAATACATGTTGACTAACTCAAGGAATAAACTCTCATGTCCAACAACTTGCTTCCCTTTCTGCAATCTAATAGTCCATCTCATACTATCAGTAGACAGTCCATCTTATATTAAGCCGTTTTTATGCTGTTGAACAATGAGTCAGGGAGGAAGGGAAAGCAAGAATGTATCCAGCATCTGAAGCTGAGATTAAAGATGTTAAGGTAATGCAGAATTAAAATCAGTCTAAAAGGGAAAAACATTATGAAGAAAGAACCACACTGTCACAATCTGACCAGTGAGTAAGATGACATTTCTGGAGGGTAATTAGGTATCATCTTGGCAGTCTGAAATTGTAAAACAGACTCCTGAATAAATCAAGGACTCATCATTGAACCAGAGAATCCCATCATTAGCCTGATTGTGAGGCATTTTATAGCCCCTTTTATTAAATAACACAGTGGTTTGTACAGCTGCAGAGCATCAGAAGCATTTAGGAGCTTTTATTTTAAAGTACAGCTATCTGGACCACACTTCCTGACACTTAACTTAGTTAGCTTATGGTTGGGATCTGTAAGCCCAGGTCTGGAACAAGGTAGTTACAATAGGAGCTGGAACATCTTGCTATTCGGGAAAGTAAGGATATGTTGCTAACCACTTCTCACCACACACACACACACACACACACACACAATGTGGGCATGTCAAAAAGACATAGGAGCCAGCTTGAAGAAGAGGGGTTCCTGGGGGTGGAGCCAAGATGGCCGAATAGGAACAGCTCTGGTCTACAGCTCCCAGCGTGAGCGATGCAGAAGACGGGTGATTTCTGCATTTCCATCTGAGCTTTGAAGAGAGCAATGGTTCTCCCAGCATGCAGCTGGAGATCTGAGAACGGGCAGACTGTCACCTCAAGTGGGTCCCTGACCCCTGACCCCAGAGCAGCCTAACTGGGAGGCACCCCCTAGTAGGGGCAGACTGACACTTCACACGGCCGGGTACTCCTCTGAGATAAAACTTCCAGAGTAACAATCAGACAGCAGCATTCGCGGTTCATGAAAATCCGCTGTTCTGCAGCCACCACTGCTGATACCCAGGCAAACAGGGTCTGGAGTGGACCTCTAGCAAACTCCAACAGATCTGCAGCTGAGGATCCTGTCTGTTAGAAGGAAAACTAACAAACAGAAAGGACATCCACACCAAAAACCCATCTGTACATCACCATCATCAAAGACCAAAAGTAGATAAAACCACAAAGATGGGGAAAAAACAGAGCAGAAAAACTGGAAACTCTAAAAAGCAGAGCGCCTCTCCTCCTCCAAAGGAATGCAGTTCCTCACCAGCAATGGAACAAAGCGGGACAGAGAATGACTTTGACAAGTTGAGAGAAGAAGGCTTCAGATGATCAAACTACTCTGAGCTACAGGAAGAAATTCAAACCAAAGGCAAAGAAGTTAAAAACCTTGAAAAAAAAATTAGATGAATGTACAACTAGAATAACCAATACAGAGAAGTGCTTAAAGGAGTTGATGGAGCTGAAAGCCAAGCCTCAAGAACTACGTGAAGAATGCAGAAGCCTCAGGAGCCGATGTGATCAACTGGAAGAAAGGGTATCCATGATGGAAGATGAAATGAATGAAATGAAGTGAGAAGAGAAGTTTAGAGAAAAAAAGAGGAAAAAGAAATGAACAAAGCCTCCAAGAAATATGGGACTATGTGAAAACACCAAATCTATGTCTGATTGGTGTACCTGAAAGTGATGGGGAGAATGGAACCACGTTGGAAAACACTCTGCAGGTTATTATCCAGGAGAACTTCCCCAATCTAGCAAGGCAGGCCAACATTCAGATTCAGGAAATACAGAGGACACCACAAAGATACTCCTTGAGAATAGCAACCACAAGACACATAATTGTCAGATTCACCAAAGTTGAAATGAAGGAAAACATGTTAAGGGCAGCCAGAGAGAAAGGTCAGGTTACCCACAAAGGGAAGCCCATCAGACTAACAGCTGATCTCTCAGCAGAAACTCTACAAGCCAGAAGAGAGGGGGGGCCAATATTCAACATTCTTAAAGAAAAGAATTTTCAACCCAGAATTTCATATCCAGCCAAACTAAGCTTCATAAGTGAAGGAGAAATAAAATCCTTCACAGACAAGCAAATGCTGACTGATTTTGTCACCACCAGGCCTGCCCTAAAAGAGCTCCTGAAGGAAGCACTAAACATGGAAAGGAACAACCAGTACCAGCCACTGCAAAATCATGCCAAATTGTAAAGACCACTGAGGCTAGGAAGAAACTGCATCAACTAACAAGCAAAATAACCAACTAACATCATAATGACAGGATCAAATTCACACATAACAATATTAACTTTAAATGTAAATGGACTAAGTGCTCCAATTAAACGACGCAGACTGGCAAATTGGATAAAGAGTCAAGATCCATCAGTGTGCTGTATTCAGGAAACCCATCTCACGTGCAGAGACACACATAGACTCAAAATAAAAGGATGGAGGAAGATCTACCAAGCAAATGGAAAACAAAAAAGGGCAGGGGTTGCAATCCTAGTCTCTGATAAAATAGACTTTAAACCAACAAAGATCAAAAGAGACAAAGAAGGCCATTACATAATGGTAAAGGGATCAATTCAACAAGAAGAGCTAATGATCCTAAATATACATGCACCCAATACAGGAGCAATCAGATTCATAAAGCAAGTCCTCAGTGACCTACAAAGAGACTTAGACTCCCACACAATAATAATGGGAGACTTTAACACCCCACTGTCAACATTAGACAGATCAACGAGACAGAAAGTTAACAAGGATACCCAGGAATTGAACTCAGCTCTGCACCGAGCAGACCTAATAGACATCTACAGAACTCTCCACCCCAAATCAACAGAATATACATTTTTTTCAGCACCACACCACACCTATTCCAAAATAGGCCACATAGTTGGAAGTAAAGCTCTCCTCAGCAAATGTAAAAGAACAGAAATTATAACAGTCTCTCAGACCACAGTGCAATCAAACTAGAACTCAGGATTAAGAAACTCACTCAAAACTGCTCAACTACATGGAAACTGAACAACCTGCTCCTGAATGACTACTGGGTACACAATGAAATGAAGGCAGAAATAAAGATGTTCTTTGAAACCAACGAGAACAAAGACACAACATACCAGAATCTCTGGGACACATTCAAAGCAGTGTGTAGAGGGAAATGTATAGCACTAAATGCCCACAAGAGAAAGCAGGAAAGATCCAAAATTGACACCTTAACATCACAATTAAAAGAACTAGAAAAGCAAGAGCAAACACATTCAAAAGCTAGCAGAAGGCAAGAAATAACTAAAATCAGAGCAGAACTGAAGGAAATAGAGACACAAAAAACCCTTAAAAAAATTAATGAATCCAGGAGCTGGTTTTTTGAAAGGATCAACAAAATTGATAGACCACTAGCAAGACTAATAAAGAAGAAAAGAGAGAAGAATCAAATAGACACAATAAAAAATGATAAAGGGGATATCACCACCGATCCCACAGAAATACAAACTACCATCAGGGATCTAGAACTAGAAATATCATTTGACCCAGCCATCCCATTACTGGGTATATACCCAAAGGACTATAAATCATGCTGCTATAAAGACACATGCACACGTATGTTTATTGCGGCACTATTCACAATAGCAAAGACTTGGAACCAACCCAAATGTCCAACAACGATAGACTGGATTAAGAAAATGTGGCACATATACACCATGGAATACTATGCAGCCATAAAAAATGAGGAGTTCATGTCCTTTGTAGGGACATGGATGAAACTGGAAGTCATCATTCTCAGTAAACTATCGCAAGGACAAAAAAACAAACGCTGCATGTTCTCACTCGTAGGTGGGAATTGAACAATGAGAATACATGGACACAGGAAGGAGAACATCACACTCTGGGGACTGTTGTGAGGTGGGGGGAGGGGGGAGGGATAGCATTAAGAGATATACCTAATGCTAAATGACGAGTTAATGGGTGCAGCACACCAACATGGCACATGTATACATATGTAACAAACCTGCACATTGTGCACATGTACCCTAAAACTTAAAATATAATAATAATAAAATTAAAAAATATCAAAAAAAAAAAGAAGAGGGGTTCCCATGGCCAAAGCTGGAACAATAAATAAGATTAGTTATAGATTATAACCCATTGAGTATAATAGGAATCTATGAGTCCATATGGATAACAGAGGTAGATGTAAATAGACGATGAATAGACTATATAGATAATACGTAGATACATAGGTACACACATAGATACATAGGATACCGGCTTGTTCCTTATAGTAGAAAATCAACTGATAATTGTGGAGATTGGCTTGGGCAAGAATCAACAATGGTTAAATCTTAAATGCATGGTTTAATGACAAGTAGGATATATGCACGATCTCACAGCATTTTCTCATAAATTATTTATAAGAGGAAAAATGGTAACTATACAGTGGAGAAACTGGATAAAACTTTTACCGGGTGATCAAAATTAAAACTACCAAGAGGCAGATAGTTATTGTGGCACCTCTGGATGTGAAGCCCTGCAAAAGACATACATCACTTTTGTAGTGTTCTGGTAAGGGATACATAACCAAAATTTAATTATGAGGTAACACTAAATGAACCCAAAGTGAGGATCACTCTATAAATAACTGACCTCTATTGTTTTAAAGTATCAATGCAACAAAAGACAAAAAAAGACAATATTCCTTTAAGAGAGATTAAGGAAATATGAAAATTAAATGTAATACATAATCCTAGACTAGAGCTTGGACTGGAAGAAAAACTATGATATAAAGACATTACTAAGAAATGGACAAAATTGGAATATGAAGTATATAGACAAATAAAAATAGCAATGTTAAGTTCTTGAAACTTAATAACTGTACAATGATAGAATATCCTTGATTGAAGGAAATATAAAAAACATTAAAAATTATTAAATCTTAATAAAAAGGATATAGGAGCTCTCTGTATTAATATTGCAATTTTCTGCAGATTTAAAAATTATTTCAAAGTAAAAGTGTTTTTCACTTAATACCCCAGGTAATTCTGATGACTCATATTTGGGAATCACAAATAACAGTGTGAATGTCAACTTAAGAACACAGCAGAATGCTTTCTTCTGTCCTGTTATGTTTATAATAGCCTTCGAATGAATAATCAATGTATTATCTGGAGTTATCATCCAGATAAAGAGCCAGGTAGAAATGATCAGGTATTAAATAAAGAAAAGAAACCAACATGCATTTATACCTAAGCTTCTGCACCAACTTTCCATGCAATCAATTACTTGTCTCAACAATTTCAGAAATTCTTTATATAATTGCATGTGCAATAACGGTCTGCCTGCATGCTTATTCATTATGGTCATGTATTACTGATTATAAAAAAGAAACCTCAAAATTCCACAGATTTTTTTGCTTCTTCTTTCCTATTTCTTTCTCGTTAATTATAAGACATTGAAACAAAACATCTTTGGAGAATACACCTAACTAAACCATAATAAGATTTCTCATTTAATCACTATATTTTTGACTACTTGCTGTGTACCAGAAGCTTTGTCAAGTGCTTTCATACTATTTCAGGAAAGGACAGGTTATGTTGCTATAACCAACACCACCAAAGATCTCTGTGGCTACAACCACAAAAGTTAATGACTTCCTCACACTACAGGCCCATTGAAGATCAGCAGTGGGATTTTGCTCGGAGTAGTTATTCAGTGAGCCAAATTAACAGAGAAGTCACCATCCTGAACATTTGATCACCATGCCAGAGGGGAAGGGGTCTCTGGAGGGTCTTGTACCAGTCTTGAAATGACACAGATCATTTCCATTCACAACTCGTTGTCAGGAATAAATCATGTGGCCCCAGTCAACCAAAAAGGAGCTAAGATATGCAACGCTACCATGGACCCGGAAGGTGAACAGTCTCCCATCCAACAGCATTATTGACTACAAACGTGCATTAAATCCTTTTTCTTTATCCCTACCCAACAGCTGAATGAAGTAGTGACTTTCGTTATCCTCATTTTACAGAGGGACAAGCAAGGCTTACAGAAATTTAGAAAATTGCCCACAGTTACATGGAAAAAGAGCCAGGATTTGAATGTAGATTTGCATGATTCCACAATTTGTGATCATATCCTCTAAGATACAGTCCCTCATCGCTTATCCCCCTCTTTTTAATTTCAGTGCAGGCTTCCACGAACAGCTATGAAATCGTTTCACTCAGAGGTATGTGAATTAACATGGCAATGGAGGGACATCCTTACCTGTGAGAAACGCTCTTTTACTCCAGCTCTCTGGAGCTGTCCAACTCCTCTACCCTTGCCTTGGCAATGTTTTCCTTTTCTCACCACCTAGCTACCATCTCCCACAGTTCACTTCTGCTGCCAGCACATCTCCCTGCATCTACAGGGTCTTTTTGCCTCCTTTACTCTTAAACAAGCACTTCTGGGCCCTGGCTGGCAGAATTTGTTCCCATATCCTGACAACATTGTCAGATGTGTGTGTACAACTAAATTAGGTAGGATTCTTTTGTGCTCAGGGCCCATCTACACCTTGGAATCCTGTAATCCAAGCTTTATGATCTTATAATCTTGCCAAAGCATCCTATTGTCGTGTTTTTTCTATCAGTCAGTGTGTTTTGGACTGAATGTTTGTGGACCCCCCCAATCCATATGCTGAGATCCTAACCCCCAATGTGAGGGTATTAAGATAATAATTAGGTCATGAGGGTGGAATCCTCATAAATGTAGTGCCCTAAACAAAGGGATCCCAAAGAGCCCTCTCCCTCTTTCCACCATGTGAAGACACTGTGAGAAGCCACCCATCTGTAGTGCAGAAGAGTACCGTCGCCAGAACCCAACCACATAGGCACCCTGATCTGACTGCCAGCCTCCACAACTGTGAGAAATAGAGTTCTGTTGTTTAAAAGTCACACAATTTACGGCGTTTTGTTACGGCAGCCCAAAATGACTAAGACAGACAATAATGCTCAGTGAGTCACCCTGCATAAGAGTGGCCTAGCTCAACATTGGTGAGGTGGGGAATATACTCTGCCAACCTGGCTGGAGAACTGCAAAGCTACATGACAAACAGTGTGCACGGATATATATTTCTTTTAAAAATAATGAGTAATGAGGAACAATGTGTCAGACTTCGACCCTAGAGAAACAGATGAATGGGGCTGATGGATAAATTCCTTGCCCATTCATACTCCCACCACTTCACCACAAGAATGGTTTTCAGGCAGTGTGGTTCCCTATGGCCAGTTCAGAGACATGGCACATCATAAAGCACCAGCTGGGTTTCTTGAAAGACCATCACCAGCACAGTAACATGTCACCTTGTATTCTCTTTCTCTACTTCCATATTTCACTTCTTCCATGTTGCAATCCTAGAATCGCACTTTTAATTAAGATTTGTCTTGGGCTAGCTTATGGAACAGAATTATAATACTAGAATTATGAGATACACATCTCTGAAATGTTTTCTATAATGGTGGTGGTAGTGGGGGGGGGTGCGTGTGTATTTAAGTTCATGATTCAAATATTCAGTCCTAGGATTTGGAGGTACCATCATGCTTTATCATAACCCAACACCAAACCCAGATTAGAGTCAATATTTTAAACTGTGATCACAGTAGAAAGTTTTGAAGGTATCCTCTGTGCCTCTGAACATTCTTTTCCCTCTGCTTATAATGCCCTTGTCCCACTGCAAAAATATATTTATCTTTCCAGGCTCTGAGTCTCACTACCTACTTCCCCCTATGAAATTTTACTTGGCAGACACTTTATTAGGCACAGCCAGATGCTGTGTTTTCCTACTTATCATGCTATTTGGCTTTTTATTGATTTTATTATCAAAAAAGATAGAGTTGACTTTTTATTAACATGTGCTTTTATTATATTAAAAGACTATGTATTAAATGCTGTTATCTCAAATTCTACTTAAAGAGGATATTATAACCTTGGAACCAAGGTTTTCTCCCAGAAAAAGATTAATAGAAACATCAATTGCTTTTCAGAGTTGATAGCTGCTGCTACAAAAGTATTTTATTAAAATACCAAATTAAACCCAAAAAACCCTTAGGACACAATAAACTGATTTTTGGTTTACATTCAAATGTCAGCACTTAGTTGTCCTGGAAAAAAAAAAAAAAGTCATAAAAGGTGGTGATTTGTAAGGAAATGAAACCAGCCAATTGAGGCTCTGCTAGACATGCTGAGTTCTTTCTTAGTCCCTGGAGAGAAACTTCTGGGGCAGAAACACTAAAAACAGGACAGGCATGGAATTCAAGGTTAGTTTGTTCTGTATTTGTCAACTTCTAACCAGTAGTCAAATAGACAACAAGAGTGACCAAAATCAGACACCTGTTTGTTTAAAGTATATCTTTTTAATTTCAAAAGCAAAATTAACAATGTAAAAAGAGAATAATTCACTCAGAGGAAATGTGTGTGCCTACAAATGTCTATACATGTTCTTTTACCAAATGTAGCCACTAAGTCCTTTGAGAGCAGTCAGCCCAAGCAATCCTCACAAATTACTATTCTTTTCCCCAAATCAAAATTGGAGCTAAAGATACATCAGTTGGTGATGCCATCCGAGTCCACTACTCCATTAGAACCATTTAGTCAATTTATTTTTTTCCTTTTTTATTATTGTTATACTTTAAGTTTTAGGGTACATGTGCACAACGTGCAGGTTTGTTACATATGTATACATATGCCATGTTGGTGTGCTGCACCCACCAACTCGTCAATAAGCATTAGGTATATCTCCTAATGCTATCGATCCCCTCTCCCCCCACCCCACAACAGTCCCCAGTATGTGATGTTCCCCTTCCTTTGTCCATGTGTTCTCATTGTTCAATTCCCACCTATAAGTGAGAACATGCGGCGTTTGGTTTCTTGTCCTTGCGATAGTTTGCTGAGAATGATGGTTTCCAGCTTCATCCATGTCCCTACAAAGGACATGAACTCATCATTTTTTATGGCTGCATAGTATTCCATGGTGTATATGTGCCACATTTTCTTAATCCGGTCTATCATTGTTGGACATTTGGGTTGGTTCCAAGTCTTTGCTATTGTGAATAGTGCCACAATAAACATATGTGTGCATGTGTCTTTATAGCAGCATGATTTATAATCCTTTGGGTATATACCCAGTAATCAGATTGCTGGGTCAAATGGTATTTCTAGTTCTAGATCCCTGAGGAATCACCACACTGACTTCCACAATGGTTGAACTAGTTTACAGTCCCACCAACAGTGTAAAAGTGTTACCATTTCTCCACATCCTCTCTAGCACCTGTTGTTTCCTGACTTTTTAATGAGCACCATTCTAACTGGTGTGAGATGGTATCTCATTGTGGTTTTGATTTGCATTTCTCTGATGGCCAGTGATGATGAGCATTTTTTCATGTGTCTTTTGGCTGCATAAATGTCTTCTTTTGAGAAGTGTCTGTTCATATCCTTGCCCACTTGATGATGGGGTTGTTTGTATTTTTCTTGTAAATTTGTTTGAGGTCATTGTAGATTCTGGATATTAGCCCTTTGTCAGATGAGTAGGTTGCAAAAATTTTCTCCCATGCTGTAGGTTGCCTGTTCACTCTGATGGTGGTTTCTTTTGCTGTGCAGAAGCTCTTTAGTTTAATTAGATCCCATTTGTCAATTTTGGCTTTTGTTGCCATTGCTTTTGGTGTTTTAGACATGAAGTCCTTGCCCACGCCTATGTCCTGAATGGTATTGCCTAGGTTTTCTTCTAGTATTTTTGTGGTTTTAGGTCTCACATGTAAGCCTTCAATCCATCTTGAATTAATTTTTGTATAAGATGTAAGGAAGGGATCCAGTTTCAGCTTTCTACATATGGCTAGCCAGTTTTCCCAGCACCATTTATTAAATAAGGAATCCTTTCCCCATTTCTTGTTTTTGTCAGGTTTGTCAAAGATCAGATAGTTGTAGATATGCGGCATTATTTCTGAGGGCTCTGTTCTGTTCCATTGGTCTATATCTCTGTTTTGGCACCAGTACCATGCTGTTTTGGTTACTGTAGCCTTGTAGTATAGTTTGAAGTCTGGTAGCGTGATGCCTCCAGCTTTGTTCTTTTGGCTTAGGATTGACTTGGCGATAGACTGGATTAAGAAAATGTGGCACATATACACCATGGAATACTATGCAGCCATAAAAAATGATGAGTTCATGTCCTTCGTAGGGACATGGATGAAACTGGAAACCATCATTCTCAGCAAACTATCGCAAGGACAAAAATCCAAACACCGCATGTTCTCACTCATAGGTGGGAATTGAACAATGAGAACACATGGACACAGGAAGGGGAACATCGCACACTGGGGACTGTTGTGGGGTCAGGGGATGGGGGAGGGATAGCACTAGGAGATATACCTAATGCTAAATGACAAGTTAATGGGTGCAGCACCCCAACATGGCACATGTATACATATGTAGCAAACCTGCACATTGTGCACATGTACCCTAAAACTTAAAGTATAATAATAATAAAATTAAAAAATATCAAAAAAAAAGAAAACTTCAGGCCAATATCCCTGATGAACATCGATGCAAAAATCCTCAATAAAACACTGGCAAACTGAATCCAGCAGCACATTGAAACATTTATCCATTATGATCAAGTCAGCTTCATCCCTGAGACGCAAGGCTGGTTCAACATTTGCAAATTAATAAATGTAATCCATTACATAAATAGAACCAAAGACAAAAATCACATGATTATCTCAATAGATGCAAAAAAGTCCTTTGATAAAATTCAGCATCCCTTCATATTAAAAACTCTCAATAAACTAGGTATTGATGAAACATATCTTAAAATAGTGAGAGCTATATATGACAAACCCACAGGCAGTATCATATTGAATGGGTAAAAGCTAGAAGCATTCCCTTTGAAAACCGGTATAAGACAAGGATGACCCGTGTCACCACTCCTATTCAACATAGTATTGGAAGTTCTGGCCAAGGCAATCAGGCAAGCAAAAGAAATAAAGGGTGTTCAAATAGGAATAGAGGAAGTCGAGTTGCCTCTGTTTGTAGATGACATAATTATATATTTAGCAAACCTCATCATCTCAGCCCCAAAACTCCTTTCACTGATAAGCAACTAAAGCAAAGTCTCAGGATACAAAATCAATGTGCAAAAATTACAAGCATTCCTTTATACCAACAATAGGCAAGTAGAGAGTCAAATCATGAAGGAACTTCCATTCACAATTGCTACAAATAGAACAAAATACCTAGGAATACAGCTAACAGGAGATGTGAAGGACCTCTTTAAAGAGAACTACAAACCACTGCTCAAGGAAATAAGAGGACAAAAACAAATGGAAAAACATTCCATCCTCATGGATAGGAAGAATCAGTATCATGAAAATGGCCACACTGCCCAAAGTAATTTACAGATTCAATGCTATTCCCATCAAACTACCATTGACATTCTTCACAGAATTAGAAAAAAACTACTTTAAATTTCACATGGAATCGAAGATACTGTATAGCCAAGAAAATCCTAAGCAAAAGAATAAAGCTGGAGGCATCATGCTACCTGACTTCAAACTATACTACAAGGCTACAGTAACCAGAACAGCATGATACTGGTGCCAAAACATATAGACCGACGGAGCAGAACAGAGATCTCAGAAATAACACCACATACCTACAAGCATCTGATCTTCAGCAAACCTGACAAAAACAAGCAATGGGGAAATGATCTCCCATTCAGCAAATGGTGCTGGGAAAACTGGCTAGTCATATGCAGAAAACTGAAACTGAACCCCTTCCTTACACCTTACACAAAAATTAACTCAAGATTAATTACAGACTAAAATGTAAAACCCAAAACTATAAAAACCCTATAAGAAAACCTAGGCAATACCATTCAGGACATAGGTATGGGAAAAGTCTTCATGACAAAAATGCCAAAAGCAATTGCAACAAAAGCCAAAATTGACAAATGGGATCTAATTAAACTAAAGAGCCTCTGCACAGCAAAAGAAACTATCATCAGAGTGAACAGGCAACCTACAAAATGGGAGAAAATTTTTTGCAATCTATCTATCTGACACAGGGCTAATATCCAGAATCTACTAGGAACTTACACAAATTTACAAGAAAAAAAAACATCAAAAAGTGGGCAAAGGGTATGAACAGACACTTCTCAGAAAAAGACATTTATGTGGTGAACATATGAAAAAAATCTCAACAACACTGATCAGAGAAATGCAAATCAAAACTACAATGAGATACCATCTCACGCCAGTCAGAATGGTGATTATTAAAAAGTCAGGAAACAATAGATCCTGGCAAGGATGTGCAGAAATAGGAATGCTTTTACACTGCTGGTGGGAATCTAAATTAGTTCAACCATTGTGGAAGACAGTATGGTGATTCTTCAAGTATCTCGAACCAGAAATACCATTTGACCCAGTAATCCCATTACTGTGTACTTAAATGAACTAAAAAAGCAAGAACCAAAACCAGAATTAGTAGAAGAATAATAAACATCAGAACAGAATTAAAATAGAGGGAAAAAATACCAAGGATCAATGCACTGAAAAGTGTAAAAAAAAAAAAAAAAAAAAAGATGGACAAAATCAAACTGCTATAGCTAAATTAACCAAGAAAAAAACCCCAAAAAATAAAATCAGAAATGAAAAAGGAGACATTACAACTGATAACACAGAAATTCAAAAGATCATTAGAGACTATTATGAACAACTATATGCTAAAAAATTGGAAACCTAGAGGAAATAGATAAATTCCTGTACACATAAAACCTACGAAGATTGAATCAGGAAAAAACAGAAAACCTGAACAGACCAATAATGAGTAAAAAGATTTGATCAGTATTAAAAGTCTCCCCCCAAAAAAGCCCAGAACGAAACAGATTCACAGCCAAGTTCTACCAAATTTACAAAAAAGAATACAAGTCCTCCTCAAACTATTTCAAAAAATCGAAGAGGGAATTCTTCCTTACTCATTCTATGAGGCCAGCATCATTCTGCTACTAAAACCAGACAAGGAGAGAGCAAGAAAAAAAAAAAAAAAAACTCCAAGCCAATATCCCTGATGAATGTAGATGCAAAAATCCACATCAAAGTATTACCAAAGAGAATGCAGGAGCATATCAAAAAATAATACTATAAGGTGATGAGAGCTAAAAAAATTACCTATTAGGTACAGTGTTCACTATTCCAGTAATGAGTATGCTAAAAGTTCAGACATGGATGGGGGAAGGGGAGAGGGAGGAGGGGGATTTTTAACTAGAAATTCAAAGAAGAGATAGGGCTATTAAGGTCAACTATTTCTTCTTGAATGAGCTATGGCAGTTTATCTTTCAAGGAATTTTCCCATTTTATCTAATTTGTCATATCCATTAGAATAAAGTGTTCACAATATTCCTTTATTTTCCTTATATCTGTAGAATCTTTTTATGTCGCCTCTCTTCATTTCTGATCATTTCTTGATCATTCTGCCTAGTGATATCAATTTTATCAACCCTTTCATGAATGAGCTTTTGGTTTCACTGATTTTCTCTTTAGTTTTTCTGTTTCTAATCTATCTGTTTCTTTTCTGGTCTTTATTTTTCCTTTTCTCTTAACTTTGGGTTTCAATGAAAAATTTTTTTTTTAGTTTCTTATTATGTATTAACTTTTCACTCTAAAACCTCTAAGATGAATTTTGATTGACAATTACTTGAGTCTATAAGGTTAACTTCAAAATATTGGGGTTGATTGCTTGGGGACTTAAGCATTTAGTTATTCCATCAGTTCTTGCAGGGCATTTTTACAGGCGCCCGTATTACAATACATCATATTATTGTCTGTGATTAGGTGGGTTTTGTTTGGTCCTATTTTGTTTTTATTTGACAATTTCCCAATTAGTCTGAAAACTATGAAGGGAAGGACATATTTCTAATCTCTTACCCCCAGAGCACCTATTACAGAACATTCTTGAGAAAAATGTTCAATAAATGTTTACTAAATTGATTTGGCCTAAGGCAGCACAAGGCAGTTTTCTGAGATGCCACAAGCCCGTGTTCTGACAATGCTGAATTCAAAGCTGAATTCCAATGAAGCTAGTTTAGGATAATGGCTAAGTTTATGAAAATCTAAGATTGTATTTGAGGTTTCCCAAGCATCATTCATTCTGGAAAACCTGAAAACGTTTGAGAAGGAAGTGGACAATTATTTATTTTTAGAAGTGACTATGGTGGTCTCCATTCTCATTGATTATTTCAGCCTCAAAGAATGTAACTCTAAAAACTACATTAGGCTTTAAACACCTTCCTAAGCAACGTGAGGCCTACCTGCCCAGTGCCTGTCACATGACGTGTTGTTCTACTTGAGGTTATTTGTGGTCTGACAGCCAGGATTGGAGAGGACTCCCAATGATTTCCTTTAAGCCACCACTGTCATTTTATGCCTGAGTCATCCCTACTTTAAAAGACTTAGGAGTGTGTTCAAAGAACGGATTGCAGATGACCTTGAACAAGAACATCGACTATAAGACAATGAAATTAAGAAACAAAACTGATTCTTCCTCTAGTTTTGAGCGAACTTAGGCAAGTTGCATAACTTTATGTCACTGTTTTCTCATTTATAAAATGAAACTTCATGGCAAAATATCTCGCTGTCCACTTGCACTGCAACTTTAAACTGGAAAAAAAAAATCATACATGAAATTGCAAAAAAAAACTCCTATAGAGATAGCTATCTGGATTAGCTAATGTGAGTAGACAGATTGGGTAATAGATAAACCAATGTTTGTCCTGAAAATAAATAGTTGGTTGGTAAATGATTGCCTAGAATCTGCTTGGAATACGTGTTAATTTCAAACGGGAATCTTGATCATCATAATGAGAAAGCAGATTTTTAGAAAAACTGTACAATCAGAAAGCAAAACAAAATTTTCAAGAAAATTCTGTCCTAAGAAAATTACCTTAGAAACAGACAATTTACTATAAGAAAATTACGTTAGAGAAACTTGGAGTCTTTTTTTTTTTGTCTTTTTTTTTTTTTTTGGAGATATAGTCTTGCTCTGTCACCTAGGCTGGAGTACAGTGGCATGATCTGGGCTCACTGTAACCTCTGCTTCCCGGGTTCAAGCTATTCTCCTGCCTCAGCCTCCCAAGTAGCTGGGACTACAGGCATGCAGCACCATGCCTGGCAAATTTTGTTTGTTTGTTTTGGATTTTTAGTAGAAACAGTGTTTCACCATGTTGGCCAGGCTGGTCTTGAACTCCTGACCTCAGGTGATCCACCACCTCGGCCTCCCAAAGAGCTGGCATTACAGAGTCATTTTTTAAACTAGGGTTTGGTGACTAGAAGTAAGGAAGTTTCAATTAGGCATAAAATAGCCCAAAATAACCCCTCCTCATTGTATTTACTTAAGTATTCTTTGTATATAGCTTAATTTGTTCATGTAATAAATACATATGTGCCTCTGTTTATATGTGAGTGTGTGAATACGGATGTGAGTATGCATGTGTGTATGTGTGTTTACATGTCTATGCTCACCTATGTGTGTTGAGCAGATGCTAGGCCCTAGATACAGTGGTTAACAAGAAGAAAATGATCTCTACCTTCACAGGTTATTTTCTAGTGGGGGTTAGAAGTAAGAGGGCGACACTAGATTTTGAGATTTTTTTGAAGGCCAGGTCTGATTGTGTCAGATTATCTATGTCTAGCACAGTGCATTATAAATCTTAAGTTCTCAATTAATGTCTGCTAAATAATTTTTCAAGCTGAAAATGTCAGTTTCAGGTTGAAATCACTCTTAAAGCTATGATTTGTTCCAAGATGAATTGTTCAACATGAACATATATATGTCTATTTTAGCAAATAGATACACATGGATATATATAGTTTAAGCATCATCATTCTTAGGTGTAGTCAACAGAATCTACTCCAGCAAGTTTAATCAGAAAGGCATTTATTAGACAGTACCGGGTGAGGTACAGCATCTCAAGGAGGGCCAAGAGCCAAGAATAGATGCTCCATAGCCAGGAGCACCTGCAAACAGAGAAACATCTATTCACCGTGAGACTGTTCTAGGAAAAACCTCCTCCCTCCTGTGACTCAACTCTTCCCCCGGTTTCCCATCAGAGCTTGCCCCAGAAAAACTAAATGCTTCTATTGTCATCCCACACATTGCTCACTTCCTCCTTCCAAATCTCATGTGTGTATAAAACCTGAGCCATATATGGAGCTCTGACTGCGAGAAAGCATGAAAATTGTCGCTATTAACTTTCCGGCCTCCCCAGTACTGAAAGGCATACTGAAAGGGGAATTGGAATGAGTAATGTGCAAGCCAATCCATCATAAAATTGCTACAGTTTACACTAAGATTGTTGTCATAACTAGCTGACTGCTTGGACTGTGTTCCTAGAGAGAACCATAAATAAAAGGATAGAAGGTTTCAATGCCTAGAATGTGTCAGGGTGAGATGGACAATCCCCTTCCCTAAATTCTACTCCCCATACCCGAGGTGCAGGGGCAAGCAACAAGTGACTCTACACATCCTAGAAATCTTAAGCTTTGCAACTGACCTGAGCTGCATTCTCTCAGAGAGAAGTAACAATGCCTGTCTGACCCACTTCAAAGAGCTCTTCGGAAGATAATGCATATGTGTATTCTGTAATTGTCACACTGGTATAGTATCCATCATTTCCTCCTCCATATATATTTCTGTGAGCCTGCCCTAAAAAGAACCTCTTTTCTGCCTGGACTCAACTCTTTCCCCAGATTTCCCATCAGAGCTTGCCCCAGAAAGACTGAATTCTTCTACTACCATGCCACACATTGCTCATTTCCTTCTTCCAAATCTCATGTGTGTAGAAAACCTCTTCTACCTGTGGCTATACATTGGCCTTATCACAGTCTCTTCTTTTTATCTCACCTGCCTCAATCGAATCAGTCACCAACATCTGTTTATTCTACTTCAAAAACTGCTCTCAAATCTAGGCTCTTCATTGTCAGTTAGTTGGTTCAGTCTCATTCCATCTAACCCAAGTTGTTACAGATTTTCTAATGGATTATTTTGCCTCTGGTCTGACCAACTTTCCACCTCTCCATCCTAAAAAACAAATCAGATCATGCCACTCTTGCTTCATCATTTGCATTGTTATTTGCATTAAAATTCATACCGTGAAAACACCACCATCTGAGTAAAGATAGCCCCCTCATCAGCAGGTCTGAAATATTTCTTTACTTTCCAGAGATGAGTGAGTGATTCCAACAGAGACTTATGACTGCTTATGGTCCACCTTGGAAGTTCCAGAAGGTGCCAGTTCAAAATTAAATGATGTTCCAATGATCGTGTATAGAAATGGATCGATATTAAAGCTGGAATGTGTTCTTTGTCAAAGATGTTTTTAAATCTCTTCCATGTGATTTCTCTGTGTTCCTCATTTAATTAGTCACGAATTACACAACTCTTTTCCCTATTTTTCTGCTTCAATATTTCATCTTACCTCTGCCATTCCCCACCCTACTTCCCCTTGGCAGTCTTCACTCCTGTGATTTTGAAAAAAAAAAAAAAAAAAAAAAAAGTGGGATATTGGATGTTTTATTTTTATATTGCACCAAATGATACATCTCAGCCACATTCTTCCTGTCATCCAAACTACCCCATGCTTTCTTTGCTTTCAAAGAAACACTATGTATATCTACTACCTAATTTGGCATCTCCTTTTTCAAGTTCTCATCTCATTTACCTCAAAATAGTTATTTCTCTGACAAGTAAGAAGCTGAACAAACTACCTCTAATAAAGCAAACCATCTGATACTCAACTTTTGAAATTAATTGTAGACTACTATTTTATTCCCTTTACACTCAGGTAGCTTCTAAACAAAAAACACAATATGCTAAATAAGTTATTTGGGAACAGAGATCAGCATTCTAACATAACACTTCTAATGCTTAATTATTTTAAACAAACATCTCATTCACAGAAATCACAGATCATCAGAAACTGCCCATTAGACTGTGAAATATGAAAGGTGCTTGATGAAAAAGGAAAACCTGTTTTTAAAGGTAATTGGAGAGGCATATTTAACATTTCCAATTTTTTGACAGAGATTTTGTATTACTTTATGTGGGCTAGGAAATTGCATGTTGAATTGTATATTAGGTTAGAAATTGTATACATAGGCCGGGTGCAGTGGCTCACGCTTGTAATCCCAGCACTTTGGGAGGCCGAGGCGGGCGGATCACGAGGTCAGGAGATCGAGACCACGGTGAAACCCCGTCTCTACTAAAAAATACAAAAAAATTAGCCGGGCATGGTGGCGGGCGCCTGTAGTCCCAGCTACTCGGAGAGGCTGAGGCAGGAGAATGGCGTGAACCCGGGAGGCGGAGCTTGCACTGAGCCGAGATTGCGCCACTGCACTCCAGCCTGGGTGACAGAGCAAGACTCCGTCTCAAAAAAAAAAAAAAAAAAAAAAAAAAAAAAAAAAAAAGAAATTGTATACATATACAATATATATTATATGCATACTATATATAATATTTGAATATATATTTATATAATATATTGTATATATACAATTTTGTAACCCACATAAATATAAAATCTTGATACAGAATATACATATTCTATATTTTACAGACACATCTACATTATATATTTTATATATTATATATATCTATTTTTTCCCCACCAAAAATACACCCAATCTCTGGCCATTTCCACTTCCTTTGGAAGTTCAGATACAGGTTCTCAGTTCCTTCACCTAAGATTTTCTCTCTCCCCTCTCTGCAGGCTTCTCCTAAGCATATCTCATCCATTCTCATGGCTTTATATATCATGACTACCATAATTGTAGTTTTGGATCAGAATTATTTTCTGAGCTCCAGACACAAATGTGCAGCCAGCCTCTTGAAAAGTCCACTTAGTTGTCCCAAAAGCAATTTAACACTCATCTTAAACCAAAACCTTGATTTTTCTCCTTCAGAATTAATTGCTTCTCCTCCCACCTGCAAATTCTTGGTAAATGGCACTGGCAATTACCTAGTAGCTTCAACCCCAAAAACCTAGAAGTCACACTCTGCACAGCCCTTCACCAAGACTTGTCAATACAGTCTCTATAACTTTACTTCACTTTATAAATTTCCACATTGCCCCTCCTTCTCCACTGCCAGTGCTTTACATCAAGCCACCATCACCGCATCCCTGCATTGCCTCCATAGGTTGCCACAGTTTTCTTCACTCTCTATAATATGAGCAGCAATCAGTGATCTTTGCAAAACACAGATTGGTTCACATTACTGTTTGCTCAAAATCTTCCAGTAGACTGAGAGATTGTGTTCTCCACAGATGGCCACAATAACTCCATCCCACAGGCTCATATGACCACATGTGCTATGTCTAAATGTGTCTCCCACAGAATTTATGTGTTGGAAACTTGGTCCCCAGTGCAACAGTGTTGGAAGGTGGGGACTTTCAGGAGGTGTTTTGGTCATAACGGATTTACCCTCATGAATGGATTAATGCTGCTATAAAAAGGGCTTGTGGGAGTGGGTTTAATCTTTCTTTCCCTTCCTCCTTCCACCATATGAGGACCCAGCAAGAAGACATCTCGTCAGATGCTGGTGCCTTGATCTTGAACCACCGCCAACCACATATGCATTATCTTCCGAATCTAGAATTGTGAGATAACATATTTCTGTTCTTTATAAATTACCTAGTCTCAGGTATTCTGTTATAACAGCACAAGTGAACTAAGGCATGTCACTATGATTCTTCTCCACCAAAAGGTGGAGTATAGCTTCCCTTCCTTGACTCTGGTCTAGCCTTATTATTGACTTCCAATAGAAAGCAGTGGAAGTGACACCATGTAACTTCAAAGGCTACGTCAAGAAGAGCCATGAAGATTCCAGTAAGCTGAAAACAGTAATCTGTTTTCTTTGAGGCACTTGCTTTGGGAAAAGCCAACTGGCACATGAAAGTTC
The DNA here is from genome assembly GCF_028878055.3 of Symphalangus syndactylus. Classification (NCBI taxonomy): domain Eukaryota; kingdom Metazoa; phylum Chordata; class Mammalia; order Primates; family Hylobatidae; genus Symphalangus; species Symphalangus syndactylus. The sequence continues at coordinate 85,376,988 of NC_072437.2, forward strand.
AGCTATCCTGAGACTACTGTTTTGCAAAGGCCACACATAGGCGTTCCAATCAACAGCCTTAGCTGAACTCCCAGGACGAACTGCCGGCCATGAGTGACACATCTCAACCATCCAGCTCAGTCATGACTTCAGATGATTGTAGCCCCAGCCAACACCTGGCCATAACCACATAAGATACTCTGAATGAGAACTTCCTGAACAGCTCCTTCCTTAGTTGTTGGCCCACAACATTTTTAGCAGAAACAAAATGGTTGTTCTTATACCACTAAATTGAGAGGTAATTTGTTATACAGCATTAGTGGCTAGATCAGCTTCCCATCATCCTCAGGATAAATCCAAAATTATTTCTGGAACCTACAGGGTCCTGCATGATCTGGCTCCTGGCTAGTCCCCTGGCCTTTTTTGTGCCTTGGTCACCAGGCTTCAAACACACTGACCCATGCTTCTTCATTAGGAATTTTGCTGAGGCTATGGTTTTCCCATCCTGGAATGCACTCTTCACCTGGCTAACACCAACTCAGTCCTCAGGTCTTAACTGCCAAATCTTTAAGAAAGCTAAAAGGATCCATGGCATGGAGGGAAAGCTTGGGTGGCAGTGGTTATTTTTAAGATGAAAGAAATGAGCTGAAGTATCCTGTGATGGGAATGAGTCAGTGGAAAGGGAAAGATCAATGATGTGGGAGAGAAAGGATGATTAATGGAGATGGGGTGCTCCAGGCATTGCATGCCCACCTCAGATGTCAAAGAGAAGAAATAAAGGACAGGTAGCATGTGATACCACCTGCAATCAATGCAAACCTACTCTACTCAGCTAAGGCTGACCTGTAAGGACTACCAACCAGCTCTGAAGCTCTAGTTTCCCTTGGAATCAGCCAGTGTGAAATCCTGGTGAGAAATTGGTGGGAAAGACGAGAGAGAAGTGAGAATATTTGGTCCCCCAGATTTCTCTCTATGGGATCACCTCTGGTTGGCTGCTTTCATCATCTTGCAATGGTCACACTCCTCTTAAAGTGGCCCTCTTCACACTGGCTGCTTTGAGATTCCAGGAGCTACTCTCCCTTTCCCCATTGCAGTCCCCTCTGTTACTAGTACTGGTGATCCACTATCACCTGAGGTACCCTATATGCAACAATGCCTTTAAAAATAGGTTGTTTATTCAGCCATACTCAAATTACCCCAATTTATGTACATTTGTTTCTTGCTGCACCCCTGTCAGATATGAGTGGGAATGCTGATGAATAAGTAAATGGAAAGAGCAAGAAAATGTGAAGCACGCAACAAACTCAACATCTGATCTTATTCCAGTTAATAAGTCACTAGAACAATATTACTATTAGATGAAGGAACAAAATGAAAGCACTGTGGGATTGTCATCTATATAAATAGAAAGAATGCCTCTCCCATTAAACAGTGAAATCAAGCTTTTCTTTTTTCCACTTGGAAGCTCTGACCTAACAGAGTTCATGAGCGATCGCGGAAAACAAATCAGATGAGCCATTTTGTTCCTTTTCAGTTACCCACACACGGCAAACTCAGAACACTACCTTTGCCATAAATATCACAGTGGTCTCTGCAAACTAGAATACTTTAATTCTTTAAGTTGTTCAAAGTAAAAAAAATAAATACATGCCTGAATTAGGGAAAATCTACTCCGCCTGAGATCCACTGGGTGTGTGTCAACTCTTGAAATAACCCTGGCTCCTGAAGAAGGGATAGCAAAAGTATAAATGAGAAATTCTGGTTCCAGTTAATTTCCCACCATCTTTAACATCCCTCCTATTTTAAAAGCCTATTTTTAAAGCTTTTAAAATTATTTTTGTTGTAATTGTGCTTTTACTACTGAAGAGAAATGCTAAGATTATTTATACTGCTTGTGGAGCATTTGCTCTGTGCCAGGCAGAGTCCTAAGAAGTTCTATAAATCAAATCATGTCATCCTAATGTCTATCCTATAAGGAAAACACTCATTGCTCTTATTTTCAGATAAGAAAACAAAAAGTACAGAGAGGTGACACAAGTTGCCAAAGTCACACTGTCTTTGTTATGAAGACACCCAGCAGGGTAGCAGGGTCATCAGGGGACAATTTATAACTGGAATGCTTGAGAGATGAGCTTTTGTTTTCCTTCTTTTCAACTGCCAAAAAATGGTCTCCAATTTATGGAAGTTTGGATCTGTTTTGACTTCAAGATTATCTGGGAAATAACACAGAGCCTTATTTTTTTTTCTGCTATATTAACCCCAAATAAAGATTACCAAATCACACTCATTGTCATGAAGGTTTTTCCTGTAACTTGTCCATTTGGCATCATCAGATGTGATTCTAGAAAAGCAGAATTATACTGAGAATAAGAAGAAGTATATTTAACTACTTCATAGCTGCTAATAGCTATTATAGTTTTTAAAACAGAAAATAATGTTAGCAAGGATATACAGAAATGGGAGATCTTGTGCATTACTAGTAGGAAATGGGCACAGCTGCTATGGAAAAGTTTGACCTTTCCACAAAATGTTCAACATATTACTATATGATCCAGCAATTTCACTTCTGGGTATATGCCCATAAAGAATTGAAAGCAAGGACTTAAACAGATACCTGTGCACCAATGTTCACAGCAGCATTATTCACAACAGCCAAAAGGACAACCCAAGTGTCCATCAATGGAGAAATAAAATGTGGACAGTGGAATAGTCAGCCTTACAATGGAAGACAACACATACTACAATGGATGAGCTTTTCATTCATTATGCTAAAATAAATAAGCCAAACACAAAAGGACAAATATTATTCCATTTTTATGAGGTATCTAGAATAGACAAATTCATAGAAACAGAAAGCAGAATGGTGGCTACTTGGGTGTAGGGGAAAATGAGAGTAGAAAGTTATTATTTAAAGGGTATAGAGTTTCAGATTGGGAGAAAGAATTTTGGAAATGGATAAAGGTGCTGATTGTACAACATTGTGAATATACTTAATGCCCACTGACTTGTACACCTAAAAATGATTAAAATGGTAAATTGTAACTTATTTATATTTCACCACAGTAAAAAAAAAAAAAAAAAGTTGATTTCATTTCATTCCACCTCTGACCTTTTCTTAGTAACTTTGAGCAAACCACAAAATCTCTGAAACTCAGATTAATGATTTGTAAATTAATGAGGTTTTTGGATTTATCAGAAATCAAAAAATAGTTGTCCATAAAAGAGGTGAATTCAACAAAGTCTGTGCTTTTCAAAATAGCCAACTTATAACCTCTAAAAAGATTTTACCCAAAAATCCAAATTTGCAGTTTTTTTTTTAAAAAATCAAAATAGGGCGCGGTGGCTCACGCTTGTAATCCCAGCACTTTGGGAGGCCGAGGCAGGCGGATCAAGAGGTCAGGAGATCGAGACCACAGTGAAACCCCGTCTCTACTAAAAATACAAAAAAAAAAAAAAAAATTAGCCGGGTGTGGTGGCGGGCGCCTGTAGTCCCAGCTACTCGGAGAGGCTGAGGCAGGAGAATGGCGGGAACCCGGGAGGCGGAGCTTGCAGTGAGCAGAGACTGTGCCACTGCACTCCAGCCTGGGCGACAGAGTGAGACTCCGTCTCAAAAAAAAAAAAAAAAAAAAAAAAATCAAAATAGGGGAACACATTCTATTTTATGGAATAAGGTCTGGCCCATTCTTTAAAAAACAAAAAAAAAGTTTTTAATAATTAAAAATAGCAGTTTCCACTTATGAATGTAAAGAACTGTAAAGAGTTTTTCTCCTACTCTTACATCAAAAAAAGAAAAAAAAAAGACAAACTCCAGGTTCAAGTTCATAAGTCTTTTTAAAACCTACAGAGAGTTGAGGTGACAGATAATCAAATTATTCCAAAATAGAAAAAGAGACACATGTCTGCAGAGAAACATAGGACATAGACACTTGCTTACCTGGGGCAGACCCAACTGAACACCAGTGGGAAAAATTCAGCTGGAATAGTTAATGACTCCGTGAAACATGGGTATGGACCAGCAAGAGAGACTGAAGACCCAAGTCTTTAGTTTTTGTTTATATATATATAAACAACAGAAATTTATTGCTCACAGTTTGAGGCTGGAAAGTTCAAGGTCAATGCACTGGCAAATTCGGTATCTGGTTCAGGGATGGCACTTTCTTGCTATGTCCTCACAGCGTGGGAAAGAAAACAAGCTCCCCAAGGCCTCTTTTGTAAGGGCACTAATTCCATCATGAGGACTCCACCCTTGTGATCTAATCACCTCCTAAAGACCCCACCTCTTAATACTATTGATTTGGGGATTAGGTTTCAACACATGAATTTTGGAGTGATACATTCAGATTATAGCACTCTAAAGCAAACTCCTCAAACTTTTCTAACTTCTGTGGTTTCAAATGATGTTTGGCACCTGTGGGTGTCAGGTAGAACCTGAAGTCAATGTGTCATATAGATATGTTTTTATTATAATGATACTGGTGGAAAGGCCCTGTGCATCAATTAATAAGAAAAATATCACATTTTTAAAACATCTAGAGATCTAATTTACATGTACTAAAACACATAGCTTTTGAATGTATAAGTTAACAATTGCCTACACTTGAATAAGCTCCTTAATCAAGATATGGAATACTTCTATCACCCTGGATGTTCCTTCATGTCCCTCTTCAGGTATTCCCCCAGCACCCTATGTCTCTGCTCCGGAGGCAGCCATAGTTACTGAACGGTTACTTCCTGGATCTTCTGTGTTGTAGGTACAGAAGCTTTTGGCGAGATTAGAAATTAAATCTCTGCTCCAACACGAATATGCAAAATATGGTGATACATTTGCACAACAGTGAGCATTGAGTTGTTCTGACACCTTTCTTGATATAGTGGGAAGAACTGCTGTGCCCTTGAGGGGATTTTCTACTTCCTTATGTTCTGCTTAGACGAAACAGAGACGACAGTATCGAAGTGTTCTCCTTTATGCTAGCATTGTAATTGAGGATGAATTTATCAGAGTGGGAGAGTGATGCATTTTTGTAGCATGAAAACAATATAAAAGTCAGAAATGGGTTTTTTAATTTTAAAAAATGTTAAGATAATTTCAAGAGAGTAAGAGAGATATTCCTCACCCAGTGCAATTTATGTCTCATCTTCTTCTAATCAGATGGCTGTCAGTGCTTTTTGAAATTCTGATTCATCAGGGTTGCCCCCTCTTGCTAGAAGTAGTATTGAGGGAAGAGATCGTGCAAGTAAATATAGAGTTGGCACTTTCACTTGTGTATCTGTGTTACAAAGTTATTTAACGATAGGCAGAAATGTAATTTAAAGGGAGAAATTGGCAATTAGTTAACTCTCCCTTTGATTTACACAGGGCCAACAGTGGATTTGATTGAGCTCCTTGAAATAATTACCATGTATGGGGAAAGGACTCCAAAATCAGCCCCCTGCCAGTGACACATGGCTTATAACGTCGCATGTCCCATTACCATTTCCAATATGACTGACCTCTCCTCTGGCATCAGCTTGTTCTTGATCCCTTAAATGGTCATTAAGAAGTAAAGACTGAAAACCCTTCACCTCCCCCAAGGCAGAGCAGGATAAAGAAACTCAGACATCATCAGAACCAACTGTCCAGGGTTGATTATGTCCCCAGGGAAAGCCAGCACTTCTAATCAGTTCTGAAAGGAGCTGCTATTTCCCTTTCCCAGGGAAAACAAAATCATTCCTCTGTGGAGTTCTAACAGATCCACTTAAGATTTCAGGGGTTATAAAAGGGACTCACTCACAGGGAGAGACAGACAGAGGTGAAACCTTTGCAATAGACAGATTCTTTGAGAGAAATGTTACTCTTTAGAAAGATGACATTATGACCTGTACTCAAGACAATATTTTAAAAGCAGGTATGGCCTGTCAGTCAGAAATTCTACATTCAAGTGCAAATCTCCACTTACTAGCTGTGTGGCCCTGGATAAGTCACCTGAGCTTTCCAGGCCTCAAATTTTCCCATTTGTAGATGAGGTTAATGTTAATACCACTCACTGGGTATACTAGATGGTTTAAATGAGAATGAATTTAAAATATATTTGATTATTGTTATTTTGATAAAATATTGAACACAGCCGGGCGCGGTGGCTCATGCCTGTAATCCCAGCACTTTGGGAGGCTGAGGTGGGCGTATCACAAGGTCAGGGGATCGAGACAATTCTGGTTAACTTGGTGAAACCCCGTCTCTACTAAAAATACAAAAAATTAGCCGGGTGTGGTGGCGGGTGCCTGGAGTCCCAGCTACTCAGGAGGCTGAGGCAAGAGAATGGTGTGAACCTGGGAGGCAGAGCTTGCAGTGAGCCGAGATTGCGCCACTGCACTCCAGCCTGGATGACAGAGCAAGACTCCGTCTCAAAAAAAATATTGAACACAGACATGAATTATTACCTTGTCAAAGTTAAAATTCAGTGAAGGAAATAGACAAAACAAGTAGGTCAATTGACCGACTGCTGAGAAGAGGGAGAGGGAGAGAGAGATGAACCTGCATTTGGTGATCAGGGAAGAAAGTGGCATATGAATGAAAATGTGAAGGAAAAGAAAATGCCAGCCATGATAAAAACTAGGTGCAAAAACTTCCAGGCAAAATGTACCAAAGTCCTGTGGTAGATAAAACAGCTCAATGAGTTGAAGAGAATGAAGCCAGACCAGTGACACTAGAACACAGTAACTGAGTGGGATTATAACACAAAATGATGATGGACAAAAGTTCTGGAATTTTGTCTCCTATTTTTCCCTTAAATTCTGAGAGAGAAAATTTTGATGTGACAGATTAGAGAACAATGGCAGATGGCTCACAATCAACAATAACAAAAATACTCCAGAGGCTTAAATTCTAAAACTTGGCTTGACCATCCTCATCAAAATTCCAAATCTCCATGTATATTAAGCCTAAAACATCCCAACATTCTTCCACTGACAAAATACAGGAAGATAAGAAATTGAGAGTATTTCATGATTGACCAGTGGGGGCCATTATTTATTACCCAGATCAGTTGTTCTGACCTCCCCAGAAGACCCACCTCCGGTATAGAAGAGTGGACCCCTGAGATTACTTAGAGTGAAAACTTAAGCAACAGTGCACAGCCCAGTCAAGTGCAACAGGGTCAGGCACCACTGATTTTTCCATTCTAGCCATCCTCTGCTACATGATAACCAACAAGCAGCTGATCCATATAGCTAGAAATGTTCATTCATTACTTTTAGGTACCCTCATCAGGAAACTGTTAAAAAAAATAATAATAATAATGGCTGCCCAATTTGTACAGGAAACACCTCTGTCCATTTGGGGTATCAACCCAGAATTTCTCTTCTTTACTCTCTACAGCCCCATCTTGTACTGTCCTACCCAAACCTTTGCTGTGAAAACCAGATATCTTCTAATAACGCCCAAATCTATTCTCTGGCTCTAACCTCTCTGCCGTATAGCACTCTTTGCTAGCCACCTCCTAGGTAGATCCATTAGTTTATACCACTAGCCTCTCAAATTTGAGATATCCAAAACAGAAATGATCAACTTTCCCCAAGGCAACTCCTCCCCATTAGAGGTACCATCCTCCACCAAACTACTCAAGCAAGAAAGCTGGGGCTCAATTTCACTTCTTCCTCTTCCACATTCCATTATCAATCCCCATAGCTTCTACTACCTGAATGTCTCTTGAGTCTTTCCTCCTCCTACTCACCCTATTAGGTTGGGCCCTTATTTTTTGCCTGGATCTCCTGGCTTTCTCTGTGGCCTGCCCAAATTTATCCTCCACAGAGATATCACAGTGGTCTTTGTCAAAGGCAAATTTAGTCACATCAGTTTTCTGCTTAAAATTATTAAGTAGTATCTGCTACCCACGTGTTTCAAAACAACGGTCCTGTGCCCTCGCTTAGGACATCAGATCCTTCATGATCTGACTCCTTCCTGCCTCACTGGTTTTGTTTTCTTCACTCTCTCACATGCACCTTTCACTGCGGCCCAGCTCAGCCATTTGAACTTCCACACCCACACATCTTACAGTCGATTGTTCCCTCATTTATTTTTCCATTTCTGCACTTAACTTGTGTTCTGAAGAAAACAAGTTCCTTCAGAACTCAGCTCAAGCTTTTTCCTCCCTTTATTTAGTTTAGCTGTGCTTTCTCCATGCCCCAAAAGCACCCTATGCCAATTTGTACCTAGCACTCTCCATACTGGGCTATACTTACTGGTTTGCTTGTCTCACTAAATTGACTACAAATACTTGAGAGAGCATCTCTTTTTCTGTTTGCCCGATGCCTAACACCATGCACTGTATAAACATGTAAGCAGAATATTTAGCCAGTAGGATATTGATGCACAATATAAATGATCCAAAACTATAAAATGTACAGAGAAGAATGAAGTTTGGTTTTGTCTGAGCATTTTCCATATACATATGTATTTGATTTAAAAAATTTCTTCATACCATTCAATCAAGTGAAACTATAGGTAAAGATATATTTAAAGCAGAAGTCTTCTTTTCTACTCTTGTAATGATTTTCCAAAGAATAAAATATACTTCCACTCTGCCACAGAGGACAACAACCCTCTTCTGACACTGATAAATACAAGGAAAATTATTTCTCTTAACTGAAATGTTCACATCCTAAAAGCTCTAAGACAAAAAGTTTTTCAGAAACTCATTTGGCAGCAAAACCTGACCTGACCTGAACCAAATTGATGACAAAACCTGACCTATGGGCTATATAAAGTCTTTATTTATCACACCATCAGGGCTACAGTTCAACACTTTTTTCAATAATCTTTCTGCAGTTTCATTCTAAAATCTGGTTAGTAGCCAAAATAAGAAAAAATAACTACTTTGTGATTTGTCCTCAACTGTCTGGTTCTATGCTCTCACAATACTCTAAGGCTTCTTGATTTATATCCTTCCATTCCATACCTACCCCCTAACTCAGAATTGGGTTTTCTGTATATATAGGAATGGCATATAAACTATTTTTTTCAGACGTACTGAGGTATCATTGACAAGTATATGTAAGGTGTACAACTTGATGTTTTGATATATGTGTGCATCCTAACACGATCACCACAATTCAACAAACATAGCTATCACTTCACATGGTTACCATTTTGTTTCTCATGTGTGGGGCAAGGAGGGAGTGGTAAGAACTCTTAAGGTCCACTCTCTTAGCAAATTTCAAGTATACAATGCCGTATTGTTCACTGTAGTCGCCATAGCTGTACATTAGATCTCCAGAATGTTTTCATCCTGTGTAAGTGAAACTTTGAATTCTTTGACCAAAATCTTCCTATGTCTGCTTCCCCCAGCCCCTGGCAACCACCATCCAACACTCTGCTTCTGTGAGATTGATTATCTTAGATTCCCCATGTAAGTGAGATCATGCAGTATTTATCTTTCTGTATCTGGCTTATTTCACTTACCATAATGTCCTCCAGACTCATCCATGTTTGTTGCAAATGGCAGGATTTCCTTCTGTCTCCTCCCACCCTCCACCCTCAAGTAACCCTTGGTGTCTATTGTTCCCCTCTTTGTGTCCATGTGCATTCAATGTTTAGCTCCCACTTATAAGTGAGAACGTGCAATATTTGGTTTTCTGTTCCTACATTAATTCATTAGGATAATGGCCTCCAGCTGCATCATATATCCAGTAATGGGATTGCTGGGTCGAATGGCAGTTCTGTTTTCTTTGAGAAATCTTCAAATTGCTTTCTATAGCAGCATCTTTCATCTTTTCATAATAGCCATCCCAACAGATGTGAGGTGCTATCTCATTGTGATTTTGACTTGCATAGTCATAACTTTGTGTCTGACTCCAAAACCCAATAAAGACTTTCTTTACCCAGCTAAATTCTATTTAAAACATTGCTAAAATAAACCACAAAAAATGAAATTACTTCTAGTGCTTTTGTGTATTGAGATCATGTCAGCCATCTTTGACAACAAAACCGTTTCCTCAATTGCTCTGCTCTTTTACTTTAAAAGTTTCTCTCTCTGTTAATTAATGTCTCATTTAAAAACAACATTTTCTAGGTCTAAGCTAAGTCCCTATGCAGGAACTCCAACTGTGCATCAGGAAAACTTCCAGATAGCCTTAAAATTAAAACACAAACAAAACCATAAAGCAATAAAAGATTTTTTCTTATAACTTTAGAATGTATAGCTTATGAAATTTGAAATACTTTTACATAATAAATTTGATCACAGAAAAGTCAAACATTTCTGCCAAGCACAAACCGCCATAAGCAAAGTTAAAGACAAAAAAGAATAACTTGGGGAAAATATACATACTAATTTCACTAATACATAATAAATTTCTACAACCAATTAAAAAAATTAACAGGAAAATTAAAATAAGAATAAGTAGGTCACAGAAAAGGCTTTACAAATGTCTCTCAAACATACAAAATATATTTGATCACATTCAAAAAAGAAATGCAAATTAAAACTATACTGCATTGTTTTTCATTTATCAGATTGTCAACACCTGAAAATTTGGACAGGTTTTGTTGCTAAAGCAGTGAAGAAAACACGAACTCTTGTATGTTACTGGTGAGAATGCGATTTGGAATGACCCCTAAAGAAGCAATTTATCTATTGAATTCTATTGAATATCTATTGAATTCAATTATCTATTGAATTTACAAATGCACATATTATTTGATACCAGCAATTCCACTTTCAGGAATTTATCCTACAATAGCAGATTGTAAAAGTGACATATGTATATCGGGGAACCTGCCCCAGTAATCACGTAGGTTCTTTTCTATTTTCCTAAGAGTTGGCTGGCTTGAGAAATAAAAGGACAGAGTACAAAAGAGAGAAATTTTAAAGCTGGGTGTCCAGGGGAGACATCACACATTGGTAGGATCCGTGATGTCCCACAAGCCACAAAAACCAGCAAGTCTTTATTAGGGAGTTTCAAAAGGGGAGGGAGTATACGAATAGGTATGGGTGACAGACATCAAGTACTTAACAGGGTAATAGAATATCACAAGGCAAGTGGAGGCAGGGCGAGAACACAGGACCACAGGACTGAGGTGAAATTAAAATTGCTAATGAAGTTTCACGCACCACTGTCATTGATAACATCTTATCAGGAGACAGGGTTTTGAGATCAACCGGTCTGACCAAAATCTATTAGGTGGGAATTTCCTCTTCATGATAAGCCTGGGAGCGCTATGGGAGACTGGAGTTTATTTCACCTCTGCAATCTCGACCATAAGAGACAGGTAAGCCCCCGGGCGGGTGGGGGGGTGTGCTAGTTCAGAGACCTACCCCTAGGTGCGCATTCTCTTTCTCTGGGATGTTTCATGCTGAGAAAAAGAATTCAGCGATATTTCTCCCATTTGCTTGTGAAAGAAGAGAAATATGGCTCTGTTCTGCCCGGCTCACCGGCGGTCAGAGTTTAAGATTATCTCTCTTATTCCCTGAATAATTGCTGTTATCCTGTTCTTTTTTCAGGGTGCCCACATTTCATATTGCTCAAACACACAGGCTGTACAATTTTTGTAGTTAACGCAATTATTACAGGGTCCTGGAATGATATACATCCTCCTCAACTGACAGGATTAAGACATTAAAGACAGGCATAGGAAATCACAAGGGTATTGACTGGGGAAGTGATAAGTGTCCATGAAATCTTTACAACTTATGTTTAGAGACTGCAGTAAAGACAGGCGTAAGAAATTACAAAAGTATTAATTTGGGGAACTCATAAATGTCCATAAAATCTTCACAATCCATGTTCTTCTGCCATGGCTTCAGCCAGTCCCTCTGTTTGGGGTCCCTGACTTCCCACAACATATGTACATAGTTATTCATTGCAGCATTGTTTGTATGGAGAAGATTTAAAATCACCTAAAGTTTCATCATTATGGGGTTGGCTATCTATTGTACATTCATTCAGTGGAATACTGCACAGAAACTTTTTAAAAATAGGGAAATTCTTTGTGTACTGATACAAAAAGATAATTAAGACATAGTTTTAAATGAAATAAAAGGAGAGCCACTGGACACAATTATATCTGATGTATCTATCTATGTATATATATATTTTAATGTTTCAGATACTATTTTCTAAAATATCTCTCCAATAAAATCTAACTTTCAAACATCAGTGTTTTCTTGAACAAAACTTTTAGAAAGAAGAATTAAGGTAATATAATAAAAGTGAGAGAAATAATATAGCTTTCAAATGAACTACTCAAAGAAAAGTTCCCTTCATACTGAGGGTTTTTCATTTGCTCCTCTGTATTCTGGATCAAATTGGCTCCTTACATTATAAGTTTCTACTCCCTCTTCAGGACTAATTAAGAGTCTTTTGACACACTCAGTTTTAGGATAAGCATTCATTCTGGAATATTATCCTGAGCATCAACAATAGAAAGAGCTCTAAATTTGAGCACGCCTGTTATTTGACTGATGATTCCATTCATTTGTTGAAGTAATCCATTTTAGCCATTTAACCTATGGGATTAGAGGCATTTTGCATGGTTAATTGATTCTCCTATCTTTCTGGCAAATCTGCTTTTTGGCTGACCTGTCTTTCTCTTTAACCTGTTTTTCAACTGCTGGTATTCCCAAAGATCCATTTTCTCACTCTTTGTAATGCCCCAGGTGATCTTGTTTACTTTGAAAGTATACTCTTTATTGTATATGAGGCTGACTTCTAGTCACTTTATTATATATAAGGCTGACTTCTATGACCCCTCAAGCACATGTTCAAAGGTAAATTATTTCTCTCCAAAATGTCTTTTCCACCTCCTGAATTGTAGAATCTCCTTTCCTCTCCACTCCTAATATCCAACCAGTTACTAAATGCTATTGTTTCCACCTCCTAAATATATCTGACTCCTGTATCCATCCCATCATCCCCACCTACTTCAGACTTCTCACACCAACAATTGCAACAGTACGCTAACTTGTTTTCTTCCTCTATTTAACCTGTCCTCAAATCCATCCTCAGCACAACTAATGATATTTTATCTTTAAAACCAAAACCTAATCATAATTCTTCTTGCCTCAATCCTTTAATAGCTGACTGTCACCTACACCATGCTCCAGGAACTGGCTCCTCTTCACCTTTTCATCTAATCTCTCATCACTTCCTTGAACCTTCCATCCCCTTCTGAAAGGAACCATGCTATTTGTTCACTCCATACTATTAATATCACCCAGGACATTCCCTTCACCCTGAACACCCTTCCCCTCCTTTTCCCCCATGGCATATCTCCACTTTCATCTCCCACCATTTAATGAGCTATTACTATCTCTCAACATTCTACTCAAATGTAACCTCCCCTGTTGAGCATATATGGCTGTAAGCAGTATCTGCTGAAGGCAAGTCTGTCCCCACTAAACTGCTGAAGCAATAAGGTCAAACAAAACATAGGCAGATTTCTCGTATCTCATCCACACACTGAGCAAAACATCTGGTATATTATTAGCATTCAATAAACTGTGGTTGAATCATGACCCAGCAATCACATTACTTGGTTCAAACCCAAAGGAATATAAATCATTCTACCAAAAAGGTACAAGCTCTCATATGTTCATCATGGCACTATTCACAGTAGCAAAGATATGGACTCAACTTGGGTGTCCATCAATGGTGGATGGATAAAGAAAATGTGGTACATATATACCATGGAATACTAGGCAGCCATAAAAAAGAATGAAATCATGTCCATGAATGGAGCTGGAGGCCAACACTTTAAGCGGGTTAACACAGAAAAGAAACAGAAAATCAAATATCATGTTCTCACTCATAAGTGTGAGCTAAATTTGGAGTAGACATAGATATAAAGATGGCAGCAACAGATACTGGGGACTCTCAAAGGAGGGAAGGAGAATAGGGGGCAAAGGCTGAAAAACTTCCTATTGGGTACTATGTTCACTGTCTGGGTGATGAGATCAATAGAAGCCCAAACCTCAGCATCATGCAATATACCCTTGTAACAAACTTGCATATGTGCCCCCTAAATCTAAAATAAAAATGAAAAAAAATTAAATAAATTGTGGTTGAATTAAATCTAACTGAATAATATATGTTTGCTTTTAAAGGTTCAGTAGCATAGTGAGTTAAAGAAGAAATGTCCCAAAGATTAGAGGCTGGGTATTTTAAAAAGTAACAGAAAAGATTTTATGCTTCAGTGGTAGCCATTGGGAAAAAGAGAAAAAAGAAATAAAGGATGTTTTAATGTGATGACAAATGTTCAAGAAAGAGAGCTGAAAATGATGTGTCTGAAGTAAAGAGTGGGGATGAGAAGGGAAGAATAGCAAGATTAATAGATGCCTCCCAGGAGTCCTAGCTGTAATAACCTTTCTTCTTTTGCCAGAATCCAAGTAGGATATCAGGACTATTGCCTTATCTTTTCACTTTTCTGGAGTCACTAGGAATTTATAGATATAGAGTCACTTCTAGACTGCATTAACACCATATAATGTGTTAATCAGCCTTCTATTCTATCCCATTTCCAATTCCACACTTGTCATTACTTGCTTGTAATCCCAATCCAAGCGCTCAACTTTTTGATACTGGGGAAACAAGTACCTTTGGAGATCAATTTCTGAGTAATCCTCCTCTCGTATTGCACTTTGAAACTATGGCTGCAGAGGTCAGCTACTTATGCAGAAAAGGGTTCCTCCTCTATTGTCACTAGGATCTTGAATTAGCCTCTCTCTCTAGAACACAGAACTCAGGAAAGGAAGAGTAGCTGGATTCTCACATCATTCCTGTTTTCCTTCTCTGGGGCCTTCCTGTCTATCTGAAAAGGTTACCTTAAGTGGTTGCTTCCCTTTTCTCATCGTTTTTTTGCTGTTTATTCAGTAAACATAGTCCTGGTGTGATTGTCTCTGCAACCCCGGCACTTGCTTCATGTCAAACTGATTTATGTTTATCAACTGTTTCAAAGAATTTATGTTTTCTTTTTTCTCATCTGCCTCCTCCTTCTGACTCCCTCCTGTTTGCACTTTCGCTCACTCTCTGTCTCCCTGTTTCTGCCCCCTGACACACACACACACACACACACACACACACACACTCTCTGGCCCTCCCTCTCTCTCCACTCCCTTTTCCTTCCCTTTCTCTCTCCTTCTCTCTGTTTCTCTCTCTGTCTCTCTCACACATGCCCACACACACACAGTCACTCACATACACACAGAATTCATACATCAAATCGCCATCACTTTTCTTTCCCAAGAATTTACTAATGTTCACAAAGTACACATTTACATTTAAAATGGCTCCAGACTCTCAAGACAGATACACTTTCAAACCCAAACATAGTTTTGGGAGAAAGATTATTGCCATCAAGAGAAATGCCTAAGAAATAAACACCTCTGAGAACTACTTGGTAAGAAAAAAGTTCAAGCCAAAATAAGAGAAAACTCTATTCCCTTCTTGGCACGCCGAGAATTGCATACTGACCTCTTCTAAAATGCAATGTGTGCGCTGAAGTGATAGAAGCAAAAGATTTAGATTCACAGTGGGATGAGATATCTGTAGCTTAATAAAAGCCAGCAGAGCAATTGCAGAGAAATAATAGAGATGCCAGAGGGAGATGGATGTACAAAGTACTTTCAAAAACAGCTTGACTCTGCTCTTGTAAATATGAGTCTAGCCATGTGCTTTGTCAGTATGTGCTAGATAGAACTCAGTCTAATTCCTCATAATTTTAAAAGAACTTTCTCTTGTCCTAAGAATTTCTAACATAGTATTTCACCATACCATTCTTATCCAACTTATCACCAGATTACATTCCAAATATATACACTTTATGTTTATTTTGTTATATTTTCCTTCAATTTCTAGAATTTAAAGAGCTTATAAAATTTATTTCCGAATTTCTGTTATAAATCTCATCTATATTATATCTACACACGTGAGCAAACACAATTTTGCACCAACTCAATTCGAAACTAATGAGAATTAAACACTATATTTGCCTCTTCTCATCTTTTGAATCTCAACTTAAATGCTAACTCCTCAAGAGACTTTGCTAGAAAAGATCCTCTAGTTATTCTAGAGCACAGTGGCCTATTTATGTCTTCTATGCAGTTATTCAAATGTGTAATTTTTAAATTGTATTTAATTGTGATTCTGACTCTTCCAATAAGCTTTATGAAAGCAGGGATCATGTCTGTCTGTGTATCCAACTCCACTACACAGAATTGTGCCAAATACATTGTAAAGGTTTAGTAACTTAACAAGTATGTATTTTTAATTCTCTATAAACACAAGCACATATGACATAAAGGGATTTAAGCAAATCTGCTTACACAGTTCTTACCAACAAAAGTTCTTGACATTAATACATCAACTAAGCCAACTGTAACAAAATAGAAGATCAAAATGAAATAAAGCATAGAACAGGCAGGCAGCAAATTAAGACACTTTTATCCTTGGTACTCTAAAACAGACAATGGATTTAAAAGTTTTATATTGCTATGTAACAATATTACCACAAACTTAGCAGCTTAAAATGATACCCATTTATTATCTCGCCATTTCAATGATTCAGGAGTATGAGAAAGGCTTAGCTGAGTCCTCTGCTTCATATCATAAGGTTCCAATCAAAATATCAGCCAGGGCTGCAGCCTCATCTGAGGACTGACTGGGGAAGGATCCATTTCGAAGCCTACATGGTGGTTGGCTGCATCAATTTCTTGTAAGCTGTTGGACTGAGGACCACAGTTTCCTAATCACATACATCCCATCACTCTTGTCATATTCTATTGGTTAGATGCAAGTTACAGACCCCGCCCACTTTCAAAGCAAGGGGACCACAATGGTGGGGGTACCAAGAGGCAGGGGTTGAGGAGGCACCCTGGAGTCTGCCTATCACAGATGGAACAGTTATAAGGAGCCTGGTTCATTTAATTTTTTTAACTTTTAAGTTCAGGGGTACATGTACAGGTTACATAGTTAAACATGTGTCATGGAGGTTTGTTGTACAGATTATTACATCACCTGAGTATTAAGCCTAGAACCCATTAGTTATTTTTCTGATCCTCTCCCTCCTCCCAACTCCCAACCTCCAAAAGGCCCCAGTATGTGTTTTTTCTATGTATCCATGTGTTATCACTTAGCTCCCACTTGTGAGAAAATGCAGTATTCAGTTTTCTGTTCTTGTTTAGTTTCCCAAGGATAATGGCCTCCAGCTTCATCCATGTCCCTGCAAAGGACATGATCTCATTCTTTTTTATGGCTGCAGAGTATTCCATGGTGTATATGTACCACATTTTCTTTATCCAGTCTATTGTTAATGGGTATTTAGGTAGATTCCCTGTCTTTACTATTGTGAATAGTGCTGCAATAAACATACATGTGCCTGTGTCTTTATAATAGAATGATTTAGATTTCTCTGGATATATACACAGTAATGGGATTGCTGGGTCGAATGGTATTTGTCTTTAGGTCTTTGAGGAATCACCACACTATCTTCCACAATGGTTGAACTAATTTACTCTCCCACCAACAGTTAATAAATAAAATATTTTCTGGTAGTAAAGAATATGTCCAGCCTCACTGGATTCCCCAGAGTTTCATGAATAAAATATTAAAATAACTCACAAAAGTAGTCTAGGCATTCACATAGAAGAGCGTTTAATAGCTCTTTACAGCAGGAAAATAACCAAAAAAATGTGAAAATCTTCAGTTTTATCAAAGACAGATAAATAAATAAGTTAGATAACGCAAATAGCATAAAAATCAGCTAAAGATACTATATACAAGAAGCTAAATGAAAGCCAATGGCATATGTGGGAGACTGTAACACAGTCCCATCCTTGCCACAATTTACTATGGGTGAATCACACTTCCTTGCCCCCACTAGCTTTGGGCTTAGTCATGTGAGTTTAACCGATTGAATGTGCGCGGAGATGACAGTATGCCAGATCTGAGCAATGACTGTGAGAGGTATTACGAGTTTCAGTTTGTTCCATTTGCATTCCTGCCATCCACCATGACAGTAACTCATCCCAGAGAAGATCCCACAGTGAGAAGACATGCCAAGCATGGTGAAGACCAGCAGAGCCTTGGCCAACTCTCAGACTTACAAGTAAGATTTGTAAGTAATATATCAGACTTACAAGAATATTTGTTGTCATAAGTGATTGAATTTTTGAATTGTTCATTATACAATATAGTATCAGCAAAATGCTGACAACATAGTATAGAATTTTCCAAGTAACGGATCAATAAAATGAGAAGTAACTTAGCATATTCCCTACAATTAAAATGCTTGTTTCAAGATGAAAGTTTTTCTATGCATTTTTATACCCCTCACTCTCATCTCTAACATAGTTTTTTCTTCCTGGAATGTCCTCTTTGGGGTTTTGGGGGATTACTAAAAATCTGCTCCTTCCCCCAAAACCTGAATTTAGGATACAGTAGAAGTTTCAGAGAAATCAGCCAGATAGAGACTAACAAATCCCTTTTATTATCATTAATTTATTATCATTGTTGAAAAGAAAGGCTTATGTGTTACAGTCCAAGAGGCCTAAGATGAAGCCCAGAACTAAGCTTCCCACTCAAGCCCAGGGAGACATGGACTGATAGAGCCTTTGCTTCTGAGGGTTTCTACCACTAACTTTAAAACGTTGAAGAAAGCAGGCCTGAGCTGAGCTCCTTTTCCAAAGCCACCAGACTAATACATTACTCCTGCTCACATGGTGGGGAGTGACACCAAGAACGTTAGTCTAAGAAAATTTCTGGGAGAAAACAAGAGGGGGGAAAGTCTTTTGTGTTTTAGAAGCATTAATCTCTTACACTCCAGTATTTTCTCAACATCCTAATTACAGCACTTATTAGTGTTACCTTATAATTTAAACCCCATTAACAAGTGGACAAAGGACATGAACACACATTTTTCAAAAGAACACAAATGACCAACATGAAAAAATGTTCAACATCACTAATCATCTGAGAAATGTAAATTAAAACCACAATGAGATACTAACTTATATCAGTCAGAATGGCTATTATTAAAAAGACAAAAAAAAACAACAGATATTGGTGAGGATGCAGAGAAAAGGGAATGCTTATACACCGTTGATGGGAATGTAAATATAACCTCTGGAAAACAATATGCAGATTTCTCAAAGAATTAAAAATAGAACTACCATTTGATCCAGCAGTCCCACTGCTGGGTATCTACCCAGAGAAATGAAATCATTTATGATGGTTAGTACTGTCAGCTTGATTGGATTGAAAGATACAAAGTATTGATCCTGGGTGTATCTGTGAGGGTGTTGTCAAAGAAGATTAACATTTGAGTCAGTGGGCTGGGAAAGGCAGACCCACCCTTAATCTGGGTGGGCACAATCTAATCAGCTGCCAGTGCAGCTAGAATATAAGCAGGCAGAAAAATGTGAAAAGAGAGACCAGCCTAGCTTCCCAGCCTGCCTGCCTACATACATACATACACACATACATATATTCCATTATATATTATCTCTCCATATGTATTCCATTAGTTCTATCCTTCTAGAGAACCCTAATACATCATTATATAAAAAGATACCTGCACTTGTATGTTTATCGAAGAACAAATTATAATAACAAAGATATGGAATCAATCTAAGTGTCTATCAATGAAATACTGGATAAAGAAGATGCAGTAGGCTGAGTGTGGTGGCTCATGCCTGTAATCCCAGCACTTTGGAAGGCTGAGGTGGGTAGATCACCTGAGGTCAGGAATCGGAGACCAGCCTGGCCAACCTGGTGAAACCCTGTCTCTACTGAAAATACAAAAAAGTAGCCGGGCGTGGTGGTGCATGCCTGTAGTCCCAGCTACTCGGGAGGCTGAGGCATGAGAATTGCTTGAACCCAGGAGGCAGAGGTTGCAGTGAGCCAAGATTATGCCACTGCACTCCTGTCTGGGTGACAGAGTGAGACTCTGTCTCAAAAAAAAAAAAAAAAAAAAAAAAAGAGAGAGAAAGATGCAGTATATATACACCATGGAATAATGTTTAATGTTTCATCACAAAGCAGAATGAAATCATGTCTCTTGCAGCAACACGAATGAAACTGGAG
Source organism: Symphalangus syndactylus (assembly GCF_028878055.3). Lineage (NCBI taxonomy): Eukaryota > Metazoa > Chordata > Mammalia > Primates > Hylobatidae > Symphalangus > Symphalangus syndactylus. The sequence goes on from NC_072437.2 coordinate 85,397,019, forward strand.
GCCATTATCTTAAGTGAAATAAACAGAAAGCCAAGTACCATACGTTCTCATTTATAAGTGAGAGCTAAATAATGTGTACACAGAGAGAGAGAGAGAGTAGAATAATAGACATTGGAGTCTAGGAAGTGCAGGAAGGGGGTTAGGGATGAGAAATTACTTAATGGGTACAAGTACACTATTCAGATGATGGCTCTAACAAAAGCTCAGACTTCACCACCAAGCAATATATCCATATAACAAAACTGCACTTATATCCCCTAAATTTTTTTAAAGAAATCATAAAATAATTTCTGAAAAAATACAAAAAGAATTACCTTGTATTTAAGCTATTTTTGTCTGTACCTGTCCCCGCCACACCGTGACTCCAGTTTATTAATTTTAAAATTCCCTGTGGTGCACAGCACCCACAGAAAACAGGCATTTGGGAAATGCGTGCAAACCAAATATCTGTGTTCTTTGCTAAAAGTTGTTCTTTGCCTAGCAATAAGAAATAACTAGAGACAGGTAACGTAAGTGCTAAATGGAAGGCAAACTGGTAGAGTTTCATTATAAATAAAACTTAGGAAATTCTCAGGTTATCTTAATGATAGAAGGCCAAATGCCCCATGCCTGGAGACCTAAGACTTTAGGCACGTCCTTCCCAATAAGCACTGGATTTGTGCACAGATGAGCTCTAATTTCTGGGAGTACTTGTGGAGATTTATCTTTGATGGGCTAGCTCCACAACAATATAAATATTGCTGATAAAATCATAGTTCATATATCAAGAAAGATAACAGTTTGTACACCTTGCCTAATAAAACAGATATTAATCTCCTGGATGATTTGAATGTAACATAATCAAAAATGCATTTTTAATTTACTCCTAGATTTTCTGACCCTATAGCTTGTTATTCCTACATAAATACTAGCATAAGACTGCTTTCCAAGACTCAACCTTTAAACAAAACTATACATCCATTTAAAGATGAAAAATCATGCAGTCCTTCACAATAAAAAGTACATTTCTGATCCAAGAGAAAACAACTGCAGTAATGAAAATCCCTAAACTTACTGGAGAGTGTTTCTTTCCAAGAATTGGTTCCAACTTCATAGAAGTGAGAGGTGCTGAGGTCAGAGTGAGCAGACTGTGTGATTCAAAGTGTGTATCCAAGCAGCAAATGTACTAGAATTGGGAAGTGCTCAGCAAGGAGGTGTCTCCAGGCAGGTAGGGCTCCATTCCCCAATCAGGCTAAACAGTGGCTTTCAGCAATCCACTTGACAACTCTGATTGAGATGAGATTGCAGTCTGTAAAAGGTCAAGAAAACTTTTATACTCTAGCTACCATGATCACAAAAGTGCCAACAAGCAGGGACAAAGAATAGGGAGTTTGCAGAAAAGAAGAAAATGTAATAGCCCTGTCTCCTCCCAAGCATGGTGAAAGGTAAAATGTGGCTGAGAAAAAAAATATTTGTGTCAGGCCTAGATTCTCAGTCTGAATTGAAAACAATAGCAATGAAACTGTCCTATACAAAGGCAATGTGTCAGAGGCACCCTGCATAGGCTGTTGTATCTTGTTTTGTAATTCCAAGTAAAAGCTCTGTTTGGGCACATTTGCTGTAGGATTGGAATCACAGAATGTTTGAGTTAGGTAGCATCTTGGAGACCACCTAGGACACCTCCCATTCCTCCCAATCCCAACACCTCCAGTCAGTTTTACACATAGGGAAGCAAAAATCCAAAAGCGATGGGACTTGCTCTCTGGCTTAGTTCTGCATTTGAGCTAAAGTATGCCTCCAGCCTACAAGCTCAGCTCCCATGGAGACAGGATAGTATGAATATAAAAAGCCCCAGATGTGGAGCCAGAAACAGCTGGTGGCTCATTCTGACTCTGCTACTCATTAGCTGCATGAATAAATCATTGAGCCTCAGTTACCTCAAATGTAAAATGGAAATGACATATGCCACATATGGAGTTATATTTAGTAAAATGTTATTGTAAAATTATTATTGTAAAATGCTTAGTATATTGCTTAGCACATAGTAAATGACTATTATTCCTCATTCTTTAGCAACATAAATGTATAATGACCCACCTTGCCAGCTCAGTTGGATCCCCTTCATACCTTAGCACAGCTTTCATTAGTCCTTCGAGGGTCGCTTAACCCTCTTTCTCATTCCCCATCAAAGCACTTCAAATTCTCATTCATCATATCAATCCCTTTATGTTCTTGCCAACTCACTCCTTTTCATTTTTCCTTCTACCATGCAAAAAACTTGCCATACCTCCTATCAACCCATCTCTTTATTTTCTTTTGTTTTACCTTCTAAACATACCTGGCCTTGTCCTTTTCCTTTTCCTAAAGAGACTGGTCCATCCTTTTCCACGCTATTCAGAACCATATTCCATTGTTTCAGCCCTCTATTTTCATATTTCACTGTGCCCTTCTTCCTTTCCTCCTTCCTATCCATCAGTCTATAAACTTAAACTTCCTTCATTCCAAGAAAAGTTACAATAATTATATTAGTTCCCTCAATTTCCATGAAAATATAGCTCTTTTCCCCTTGTTCTCATTTTGTGTTCTGGTTTGTTTTTTTTACTGTCAATTGTCTCCTAAGTACAAGCTGCAGTTGGTCGTTGTCTTCTAGTCTGCTTTATCATCTGCCTTCCCACTGTAAAGATGAAGGTCCTAAGAACACCATAGACCTCCTTATGTCCAGACTCAAAGGCCTCAATGAACTCTTCACCCTCCTGGATTTCATGGCAGCAACAACACTGGGGGCCACCTGCCCCTCCCTAATGCTCTCCACCCCTTTACCTGCCAGAGCACCTGGCTGCCCTCCTGCCTCTCTGATCCCACTTTTTCTTGTTGTAGTGGTGGTTGTTTCTGTTAACTCCATAACTGTTGGATAAGCTCAGAGTTTCATCTTTGGTCATCTTCTCCCTATATTTACCTGCCTTGATGATCTCATTATTGCCCTCTTCCATTGCTCCTTACCTGAATTCCAGCTCTACTCAGTATCTCTAAAGCACTCCAAACTTAATATATGCATAAAAACACATTTCTGCTCTCATTCCAATTCTACAAGTTTCAGTTAATGGAGCCTACTAACCCTGTTAGCCAAAGGGCCTGCCTTCCCTCTTCCTTACAGCCCACCTCATCTTCCATATCTAACCAGTCATCACATCCTGCTATTCATCCTTAGAAATGTCCCCCTCCAGCCCAGGCCAGCATCTCCATGCCCATGGCCTTGGCTTTAGTGGGAACCTCATCATTTCAGAGCTAGAATATTACAAATAGTCTCCAATGTGGTTTCAACCAATCCTAGCCTTCCCACTTCAGCACAACCTCTATACATTAACCAGAGGTGGAAATAGATTGGAGCATGCATCTGTTCCACCCCTGGGCTGCAACATAAAACTACCTTCCATAAACTGACATAAAAGTCTTTTCAGACATGTAATTACCTCCACACCAGGGACTCTAGTCACATGTAGTGTCTCACGATTCCTAAGCACATTGCCCTTTCACAAATCTTGATCCTACACATTCAAGTCTCATTGCCAGGAATATCATTCCCCTCTATCTCTTCCTGTTACCACCTTCAGCACTCAATTCAAATGTCACCCGTCTCTGTGGGTATCCCTAGACAACCCCAGGCCAAATATGGCCATGGTACTTTGTTCACAGCTCTATCAAGCTCTTACCCTGTGGAACTGTAATAAAACACTTTAATGTGTCTGTCTTGACAGTGGCATTGTCAGTTTTTCACAGCCGGAATTATACTTTTTCACCTTTTATTTCAGCACCTATTAGAAAGCCTTGACATACTACGTGATCAAATATACATTTGTGGAATAAATGAATGACTACATAGTGGAATGTGGCCAATTGAGACTGATGCTTTTATTGCCCTTTCAATTGTTTTCATGCATAATTGCACTCCTTGTAACCTACAATTAAATGACAAAGGAGCCAAACCAATCATTCTAATAACAAAATATCAACTTTCCATTCAGAAGATTTTTGGCAGAACAGCAATAGTAGCAGTGGAGGAGAACTGGGAATGGAGAGTGTTTAGGCAGAGATGGCCTCTGCCCACAGATGCAGAGTGTCACCGGAGAGCATCCTAACACACCCTGTCAAAACTCCCAACCCTGGATAGGGATTCCAGAAGAAGAGGCCTCATGTCAATAGAAGGGCACAGAGGAAGGACCCAATAGTGACAGTCAACTTATCATCATATATCTCAAATATTCAATTAATTTTCCATTCCATGCAATGCAACAAAGATTTATGAAGTGTCAACTACATTTCAGGCAGTGTGCTAGAGCTATAAAATAAAAATAGTTTACATTTGCATAACTATTTTAATTTTCAAAGTGCTTTCATATACATTAATTTTGATTTTTATGTTAAATGAAACTTAGATATTCTAGAAGACAATCTCATGAAGCAATCCCTCCAACTCTGATATAATCAGGGAAGCTAAACTTACTTAAACTTTGAGATAAGGCCAAATACAAGGATGAAAAATATTTGATTATTCAGGATAAGGCTCTTCATTCACATTAGTGTGGCAGTGTAACATCATACGCTAGCCACTATGCATGTGATCACTACCTTCATCCCTGCCCACAGGTGGCTTCCAATAGAAGACAGAAACCATGCAAGTTTATATACCAAATATAAGTAAAGATAACCACCGATCCCACAGAAATACAAACTACCATCAGAGAATACTATAAACACTTCTACGCAAATAAACTAGAAAATCTAGAAGAAATGGATAAATTCCTCAACATATACACTCTCCTCCCAAGACTAAACCAGGAAGAAGTTGAATCTCTGAATAGACCAATAACAGGCTCTGAAATTGAGGCAATAATTAATAGCTTACCAACCAAAAAACATCCAGGACCAGATGGATTCACAGCCGAATTCTACCAGAGGTACAAGGAAGAGCTGGTACTATTCGTTCTGAAACTATTCCAATCAATAGAAAAAGAGGGAATCCTCCCTAACTCATTTTATGAGGCCAGCATCATCCTGATACCAAAGACTGGCAGAGACACAACAAAAAGAGAATTTTAGACCAATATCCCTGATGAACACTGATGCAAAAATCCTCAATAAAATACTGACAAACCAAATCCAGCAGCACATCAAAAAGCTTATCCACCATGACCAAGTGGGCTTCATCCATGGGATGCAAGGCTGGTTCAACATATACAAATTGATAAACGTAATCCAGCATATAAACAGAACCAATGACAAAAACCACATGATTATCTCAATAGATGCAGAAAAGGCCTTTGACAAAATTCAACAACGCTTCATGCCGAAAACTCTCAATTAGGTGTTGATGGGATGTATCTCAAAATAATAAGAGCTATCTATGACAAAACCACAGCCAATATCATACTCAATGGGCAAAAACTGGAAGCATTCCCTTTGAAAACTGGCACAAGACAGGGATACCCTCCCTCACCACTCCTATTCAACATAGTGTTAGAAGTTCTGGCCAGGGCAATCAGGCAGGAGAAGGAAATAAAGGGTATTCAGTTAGGAAAAGAGGAAGTCAAATTGTCCCTGTTTGCAGATGACATGATTATATATCTAGAAAACCCCATTGTCTCAGCCCAAAATCTCCTTAAGCTGATAGGCAACTTCAGCAAAGTCTCAGGATACAAAATCAATGTGCAAAAATCACAAGCATTCTTATACACCAGTCACAGACAAACAGAGAGCCAAATCATGAGTGAACTCCCATTCACAATTGCCTCAAAGAGAATAAAATACCTAGGAATCCAACTTACAAGTGATGTGAAGGACTTCTTCAAGGAGAACTACAAACCACTGCTCAATGAAATAAAAGAGAATACAAACAAATGGAAGAACATTCCATGCTCATGGGTTGGAAGAATCAATATCATGAAAACGGCCATACTGCCCAAGGTAATTTATAGATTCAATGCCATCCCCATCAAGCTACCAATGGCTTTCTTCACAGAATTGGAAAAAACTACTTGAAAGTTCATATGGAACCAAAAAAGAGCCTGCATCGCCAAGTCAATCCTAAGCCAAAAGAACAAAGCTGGAGGCATCACGCTACCTGACTTCAAACTATACTACAAGTCTACAGTAACCAAAACAGCATGGTACTGGTGCCAAAACAGAGATATAGACCAATGGAACAGAACAGAGCCCTCAGAAATAATGCCACATATCTACAACCATCTGATCTTTGACAAACCTGACAAAAACAAGCAATAGGGAAAGGATACCCTATTTAATAAATGGTGCTGGGAAAACTGGCTAATATGTAGAAAGCTGAAACTGGTCTCGATCTCCTGACCTCGTGATCCGCCCGCCTCGGCCTCCCAAAGTGCTGGGATTACAAGCGTGAGCCACCGCGCCCAGCCTGGGCGACAGAGCGAGACTCTGTCTCAAAAAAAAAAAAAAAAAAAAAAAAAAAAAAAAAAAGCTGAAACTGGATCCCTTCCTTACACCTTATACAAAAATTAATTCAAGATGGATTAAAGACTTACATGTGAGATCTAAAACCATAAAAACCCTAGAAGAAAACCTAGGCAATACCATTCAGGACATAGGCATGGGCAAGGACTTCATGTCTAAAACACCAAAAGCAATGGCGACAAAAGCCAAAATTGACAAATGGAATCTAAGTAAACTAAAGAGCTTCTGCACAGCAAAAGAAACCACCATCAGAGTGAACAGGCAACCTACAGAATGGGAGAAAAGTTTTGCAATCTACTCATCTGACAAAGGGCTTATATCCAGAATCTACAATGAACTCAAATTTACAAGAAAAAAACAACCCCATCAAAAAGTGGGCAAAGCCGGCCTCCCATCGTCTGGGAGGTGAGGAGCGCCTCTGCCTGGCCGCCCCGTCCGGGAGGAAGTGAGGAGCGCCTCTGCCCGGCCGCCCCGTCCGGGAAGAAGTGAGGAGCGCCTCTGCCCGGCCGCCACGTCCGGGAAGAAGTGAGGAGCGCCTCTGCCCCGCCGCCCCGTCCGGGAAGAAGTGAGGAGCGCCTCTGCCCGGCCGCCCCGTCCGGGAAGAAGTGAGGAGCGCCTCTGCCCGGCTGCCCCGTCCGGGAAGAAGTGAGGAGCGCCTCTGCCCGGCCGCCCCGTCCGGGAAGAAGTGAGGAGCGCCTCTGCCCGTCCGCCCCGTCTGGGAAGTGAGGAGCGCCTCTGCCCGGCCGCCCCGTCCGGGAAGAAGTGAGGAGCACCTCTGCCCGGCCGCCCCATCCGAGAAGAAGTGAGGAGCGCCTCTGCCCGGCCGCCCCGTCCGGGAAGAAGTGAGGAGCGCCTCTGCCCGGCCGCCCCGTCGGGAAGAAGTGAGGAGCGCCTCTGCCCGGCCACCCATCGTCTGGGAGGTGAGGAGCGCCTCTGCCCGGCCACCCATCGTCTGGGAGGTGAGGAGCGCCTCTGCCCGGCCACCCATCGTCTGGAAAGTGAGGAGCGCCTCTGCCTGGCTGCCCCATCTGGGAAGTGAGGAGTGCCTCTGCCCGGCCACCCATAGCCTGGGAGGTGAGGAGCGCCTCTGCCCGGCCGCCCATCGTCTGGGAAGTGAGGAGCGCCTCTGCCCGGCCACCTATCGTCTGGGAAGAAGTGAGGAGCGTCTCTACCTGGCCGCCCCGTCTGGGAAGTGAGGAGCCCCTCTGCCCGGCCGCCCCGTGTCTGGGTAGAAGTGAGGAGCTCCTCTGCCTGGCCGCTCCGTCTGGGAGGTCTACCACGGAGGCCAGAAGCAATGTGGGGGCTGGACGTGGTGGCTGACGCCTGTGGTCCCGGCACTCTGGGGGGCGAGGCGGGTTGATCACTTCGGGCTAGGAGTTCGAGACCAGTCTGGCCAACTTGGCGAAACATGAAGAATACAACAGACAAACCAACCAACCAACTCAATGACAACAAAACAGGTCTACCCTGGAGTCATACTCTAATTTTTTCTATTTTCCTCCCTTTCTGATCCTTTATCCCACTTTCTTTTTCTTCCTCTTCCTTCTCCCTCTTCTTTGTCAAATAGAGGATTGAGTTATTATCACTGATCCATATAAAGTCCCTCTCTCATTTATTTTAACTCCCACCCCCATTTCTATTCCCCGACTTCCCATGTGCAACCTTCCTAATATGTTTGATACGCATCTTTTTGTTTGTATTTTTAGAAAATGTTTATTGTTTTTGTATGCACAAAAAATAAAAAAAAAAAGAAATTGAAAAAAAGAAAAAAAAAAGTGGGCAAAGGACATGAACAGACACTTCTCAAAAGAAGACATTTATGCAGCCAAAAGACACAGGAAAAAATGCCCATCATCACTGGCCATCAGAGAAATGCAAATCAAAACCACAGTGAGATACCATCTCACACCAGTTAGAATGGCCATCGTTAAAAAATCAGGAAACAACAGGTGCTGGAGAGGATGTGGAGAAATAGGAATGCTTTTACACTGTTGGTGGGACTGTAAACTAGTTCAACCATTGTGGAAGTCAGTGTGGCGATTCCTCAGGGATCTAGAACTAGAAATGCCATTTGACTCAGCAATCCGATTACTGGGTATATACCCAAAGGATTATAAATCATGCTGCTATAAAGACACATGCACATGTATGTTTATTGCGGCACTATTCACAATAGCAAAGACTTGGAACCAACCCAAATGTCCAACAATGATAGATTGGATTAAGAAAATGTGGCACATATACACCATGGAATACTATGCAGCCATAAAAAATAATGAGTTCATGTCCTTTGTAGGGACATGGATAAAGCTGGAAACCATCATTCTCAGCAAACTATCACAAGGACAAAAAACCAAACACCACATGTTCTCACTCATAGGTGGGAATTGAACAATGAGAACACATGGACACAGGAAGGGGAGCATCACACACTGGGGCCTGTTGTGGAGTGGGGGGAGGGATAGCATTAGGAGATATACCTAATGTTAAATGACGAGTTAATGGGTGCAGCATACCAACATGGCACATGTATACATATGTAACTAACCTGCACATTTTGCACATGTGCCCTAAAACTTAAAGTATAATAAAAAAATAATAATAAGGTGTATATTAGAAGTACAAAATGTCGTGGTAGTTTAGAGAAAGGAGAAGCACATCCAACTGGGGGAATTAGAAAAAGTTTCATAAAGAAGGTTGCCTTGGGGCTAAGTTTCAAAGAGGAAAAGAATTGGTCAGAGAATCAGCATGAGCCAAGCTGTAGAACCAGAAATGCCCAGAGTACAGAGCAGGAAGCATAATTCTCCTAGTTTTCTGGGAATATGAAAATGATCAGCTACAAAGCTATGAAGGTAATCTGAGGCCTTTAAAGAGAGCTTTGAGTAAGTTGCTGAAGAATTTGTGCTTAGTTATATAGATACTGGGGACGATGGAAAGTTTCTGAGGTTAGCATGAGATGGTCAGATCCGGGCTTTAAGGAGGGAATTGGATGGAGTTGTAGAGGATAATGCAGAGGCAGAAAGGACTAGAGACAGAGAAAACAGTCTGGTGGCAACATTTGCAGCAGGCAAGTGTGCAATTTCTATTTCATGAGAATAGACTGAGGTGCTACAGCTGTCAATAATAGAACTATTAACAACCTACATTTTGAAAATAGTTATTGCAAGATGGATATTCCTATAGAACTTTACAGTTAATCACCATGTACTTAATTGGTATCTACAAAGTGCCTAGTGCTATGCTAAATCCAAAGAAGGAGGAGATGGTCACATGAAAATAAAGTAGAAAGTGGTGCACAATGAAAAGACATCAAGAGATCACATAATTATGAGGATCAGACTATATTAGAGCAGTTTGACTACCACGCAAAGAGCTAATTTTATGGGGTTTGGTAGCCAAGAGTAAGACGAAAATGTACATGATTGGTAAGGAATTCATGTTAAAACTTAATATAGATGTCAATATATTACATCATGAAAATGTTCACAAGTGAAGACTGCTTGAAGAGCTGAATTAATTGGCTGCCCAAAATAAGAAATAAACTTGAGAGCTGATGGTCATGTTCTATTCTTGTCATGAGACATCATTCATTCATTCATCAAATACTTATTAAGCATCTATTATGTGCCAGGCACTATTCTAAGTAAGTGCTCAGCATATGTGAGTGAACAAATGTCCCTGCAGTCTTAAGATTCACAAATAAGTAACATAGTAGCTTTGAGTGTGACAAGTGCTAAGAAAAACGAAAGAAGAACATGGTATGGAGTGGTGGCTGCAGTGTTGCAATTTTAAATGGGATGGTGGTTAAGGGTGGGTGTCCTTTAAAAAACAATACGTGAACAATATGTCACCAGTAGATCACTTTTACAGCTATGGCTGTAAAAGACTGCTACAAAAATTTCCACCCATGATGCCGAAGAGTTTGTCATTTGAGATTTAGAAAATGTCAGCTCAGATTCCAAACTTCTGGAGTAAAAACAAGGTGAAAGGCATAGCTGGCATCACCTTGAAACTGTAGGTCCACTTAATTGCTGTTATGTAGAAAGTAACGTGTAAGACATAGCAAAAGACAGCAGAGTTAGAGCCTGAGCACTGCTCTTTCATTTCCTTTGCCACCTCCCTTTCGCTCTCAATCCTAAACTCTTCCTGTATTTGCACTGTGTGATTGGGCTATTCTGTTGTATATTCTCAGATTTTAGTTCAAAATAAACAAGTCTTCCAAGACTTGATTTTTGCTGTTAATCAAAATTCCTGAACTAAACTCAATGTAGTCAGCAAGGATATTTTTTAATCTATAGTTTACAGCAAGGGGAGGGGCATTGTTTGTGAGAGATTAGATATTTATGCATTATGCAAGTTGACAAAGATGTAAGTACAAGTCCAAGTGCAGAAGAGAACAGAGTACAAGCTTCATGAGACTGAGAAAAACATCTGGAGTGCATTTATTACAGAATTAGCCCGCAATTAACTTGATACATATCAGCCTATGTGCAGAGACTAAATGGAGAAGTAGCCAAAAGACCTCCTGAAACTGGATCTACATCAGCCAACAGACAACTGGGGAAATGTTAATGGATCTGTGAAGAACATAATTTGGCAACCTCAGAGACTGTATCTCTAATTATAATTCACACACAAGTTGACTTTTATTGGCAATGTTTTTAAACAAGGAAAAAAATAGTAAAAAATTGGAAAGAGAAAAAAAGGGAAGATTTATTTGAAATTGCTTTCCTTTTAAAGTTACATGGGAATGGAACATTTCAGGCATCTCTGAAGAGTCAAAGCAACAGTTAATGTTAAGCAATCCAGTTCTGTACTTGGACATGGTCTAAAATAACTGTGGTGGTTTTCAAATGACGTCTACTCTTAACCAATCTATCCAAAATACTTCAGCTATTACTCAATGACTTGGCATAATTAAACTACATCTGATGTAATAAATTGAAGGACTTGGAGGAGAGACAAAAGACCACATGCAAAGCTATCGTTGCAGTTTAATCCTCACCTTTGGTAACTTCACAATGTCAAGTGGTATAACAGGGGCCTATATTTATGCAGGGAGAAGCCTCCTGAGGCTGAGTGGGATAGAAAGAGGAGGAAGCAGCCAGGGTAGCACATGTCACCAGAAGGACCTGTTAAAAAACATGTCACATCACTTTGCAGCTTAACACCTTCCCATGGTGTCCCTTCAATCCAGACACATCCAAACTCCTTACAGTGGGTGCCAGGCCCTTAGTGGCCCTGCCCTTGCTCACTAGGCTCCTGCCAAGCTGTCTTCCTGCTGATCTCAAATGTCCCAAGCTCCTTCCCACCCCTCTGCACACACTTCTACTTGGTTCACCCCTCAACCCCTCCTACCTTCGTGTGTCTCATTCCTTATCACTCAGAATCTGCTCAGATGTTGCCTCCTCAAGGTCTTGCATCCACTACATATCTGAGCACTAGCTTTATCACCCACATCCCCCAAGGCACATAAACTCAAACCCTGTCCTTGTTTTATTTTTTATAGCACCTGAAATCATATGGTTCCTTTTTCACTTGTTCATTTTCCGCCTCCCTAACTACAACATATGCAGAAATTGCATTTCCAGATTACCTTTGAAAAACTAGGAAATAATAATTATGTTAAATGCCAGAGAAAGCAGCAAAGATGAGCTAAGGGAAAAATTAACATGTAAGCTAATTTAAAATACGTATTTAAGATGGGGAAAAAAACACATTTCAGAAGCTGTAGAAATATCCTGAAGGAAGTGAATATAGGGAATAAAACTAAAATGGTCAAATAACAAGTGTTTAATTAGTACTTATAAGATTTTCTTGGCCATGCATGGTGTCTCACACCTGTAATCCCAGCACTTCGGGAGGCCAAGGCAGGTGGATCACAAGGTCAGGAGATTGAGACCATCCTGGGTAACACAGTGAAACCCCATCTCTGCTAAAAATACAAAAAATTAGCTGGGTGTGGTGGCAGGCGCCTGTAGTCCCAGCTACTCGGGAGGCTGAGGCAGGAGAATGGCATGAACCTGGGAGGCAGAGCTTGCAGTGAGCCAAGATCATGCCACTGCACTCCAGCCTGGGCTACAGAGCAAGACTCCATCTCAAAAAAAAAAAAAAAAAAAAGAAAAAGAAAAAGAAAAAAGAATAAAAAGATTTTCTTTGTTTTTATTCTAACTGGGGTTTGCAATTTATAAATGAGAAGTGGAAGATATTGATGCCTAAATAAATTATTTGGTTGGGAGAGATGGGATAAATAAAAATGAGTAGGAGTTCACCTATCAGACAACTATTAAAAGTTTATTTTCCAGTCTTATGAAATATTAAGTGTAGTAACATTCAGATTTGTCAAGTTGAATAAAATCTAGTATCCAGCGCTCTCATACATTTATGGATGTGAGCATAAAAGGTTCAGCTTTTGGAAGATAACATGGAAATGGACGTCAAAATTAAAGCTACTTACTTCCCTTGAATTTATCTATTCCACTCTTAAGAATCTGTCCATTCCAATTTCTATAGTGTTGTAATACCAAACGACATAAACATTCCTTATTTGGTTTGGTTACTAAATTATGATGATTCCTAATGTAGAATACCATGCAATAATTAGCAGTCAGATGGAAATTAAATGGCATTATATTTTTAAAATTTTGCATTTCACGTAGAGTACATAATCTAGGTTGAAACCTTACTTGCAAAATATGGAATACATGAATGTGCAGGCACATATGAAAAAAAAATTATCTGTAAGAAAACATGGAAATGTCTTAATGCTTTTTAATCCCTCTAGGGAGTTAGACTGGAGTGTGAAAAACTTACCTTTCACCTTGTATTTTTCTGTATAATTTAAAAAACTTAAAAGAACTATTCTGATAATAGAATACAAGCTAATTAATAGAAAAAGGAAACAAAATAGCAGGCAATTTTGTATTGTGATCTGACTCCTGCCTAGCCCATGGCCATTCACCTGCCTCCCACACACTTCACCTTTGCACACACCATTCACTCTAACAGAAACCTCACCTTCCCCATCCCCCACCTCATAGGGCAGCAAACTAATTCTCCTTTAAGACTAAGCACAGATGCAACCTCATTTTAGCAGGTTTCCTAACCTCAGGAAACTGAGTACTGTGCCCTCTCGGTGCACTTTCATCCATCTCTGGCTGCTTTACCAAACCTTCAGAGAGATGTTTCATCCCAACCATGAACTTCAACTTGAAATTGTGGCCATATCACTTCCCTGCAACCGTGTGCATCTTAGTACACACAACTCTCTCATGATAAACTTTGTTCCCCTAACTTCAAACACTCTACTACAGATATTTTCAGGAACAACCTGTGCAGGAGGTAATACCGTCTTGTATTTACAACCGAAATTGCCTTAAGCTCTTTAAAGCAAGGACTGTGTCTGTTTTTCTCTGTAATTCCCAAATCTATCCATGTCTGGCATACAGTAGGCTTTCAGTGAATACTGGTAAAAAGAAGGATGAAGACTCATGTGGAAAAGAATCTAAAAAATTGTTTAAAGTATTTAAATTTTAAAGAAGAACTCTTTCAAAAGCAATGCATTAACATCTCAGAAAATGTTGCCTGTTTGGTGGAAAAGGTGTTGCCTTCTTGGCATGGGCTTAATGCTGATTCCAGGAGCCTGGGCTTTGGAAGGAGAGTCTTAATAAAGGGTAAGGATTAAGAACATCTGTGTCCTTTTTAACTCAGGTGTCCCCAGGGCATTTTATCAAATTGAAGATCTAAATATGTAGGGTAAAATCTGCCTCAGGTTAGCAGGAATTCTCGACAGTTCAGTATGAATGAATCATTGAAAGTTGCAAAAGGACCCCAAAAGAATACAGGAGAAAATAGCTTATTAAAAATGATGAGCAAGGTTTTATAGTAGTTGCCATTCTTGAATTTTTTATTCCACTCATCTGATCATTCGCCAAGTTTTTTTATTCTTTTCCTTCTACATAATTTTTAATGTGTTCCTTTCTGTCTACCCCAGCTCTTTACCATGGCTTAACCATTTCCCTGTCATCTGAACTCTGCAGAATACCTCAGCATCTTCAATTCCCTGCCTTCCTTCATTCTTCCATTTATTTGGCAAATGTGATTGATCACAAATGATGTATCTGGGGCTTCAGTGGAAGCTGACCCTGTAACAATAAGCAAGATAGGTAATGATGCCTTTGCCTTTGGAGCAATATGTCTCAACTATGACAAACTAGTACTTTCTTCAGTTCCAGCTGCTTGAAATCTCCTCCCCACTAGGCTAACCCACAATTTATTTCATGCCTGACTTCCTCCAAATACCTTCTAGAATTTCCACATGCTGTATTAAGTGCCCCATCTTATATTTCCAAGATACCTATTATATCAGGCAAGGTCTTAGCAGAAAACAATTGGCACACTCAGGGAGGGCACTAGAGGACGCCTTAATAAAGGGACTTGTATTAGTCTGGTCTTATGCTGCTAATAAAGACATACCCATCAACTGGGTAATTTATAAAGAAAAAGAGGTTTAATGGACTCACAGTTCTATGTGGCTGGGGAAGGCCTCACAATCATGGTGGAAGGCGAACGAAGAGCAAATTCACGTCTTATACGTGGTGGCAGACGAGAGCATTTGTGCAGGGGAACTCCCATTTATAAAACCATCAGATCTCGTGAGACTTATTTACTACCATGAGAACAAGATGAGGAAACCGACCTCATGATTCTATTATCTCCACCTGGCCCCACCCTTGACAGGTGGGGATTATTACAATTTAAGGCGAGATTTGGGTGGAGACACAGCCAAACCATATCAGGACTCTCCGAAATTTGGCCAGGATTAAGGGACAAGGGATAGTATAGTACCCTGAGAGTAGCAACGTCAGGGAGCTGTTTCTTCCTCCAAGGTCTGAAGCAGCAGAGGGAAGAGACAACTGCCAAAATCCTGAGAAAGTCAGTGAAATTGTAAGGGAAGACCGCTTGACAGAAGCTGTAGCTGTAAGTAGAAACTCATCTAACCTGCAGTGACCATCAGGGAGGAGCCAAGAAATAAACACCCCAGCCTTACAGTCCTCCTTTCCTTCCATCTCTTGCTAGTTCAATCCTTTGATCAAACACCACCTGGAGCCAGAGGGCAAGAGTGCCCTCTGATTCAGCTTGTAGTGATTAACGTCCTAGGGATCAGAGAAAGAGAAGGAGGTAGAGCTAGAAAGACAAACAGAAAACATCCAACACAGCTTCAATCATTGCATTTATATGGTACAATGTCTCTCCCAACTAAACTCTGACTTCAATGGAAGAAGGACACATGCCTCTTTGGTGCAGGAAGTGAGTGGGTGCTCAGTAAGCTCACTGACCACAAGAATAAAGTTAGAGTTTTCTTCTACTTATCTTTAATGTTTTCCTTTTGTTTCTACTTGGAAAAAATGAAGCAACTGAAACACTGCTGTCCTCTAGCCTTCACAGGAGAAATGTCCATCTATGCTTTGTTGGGGTTTAATGTATTGAGGGATTTTAAAAATTAAACATGACCCTTTCTGAGTCACAGAATGGCCGTGTCTCATGCCGCATATTTTAATAAGCATTTTCAAGTCCTAGAAGCCCAAAGGTCACCTTGCTGGGACGTCCATCCTGTTGTTAGAGGAACTGTGGGGAGGTCATCACTTACTACCACCCCAGGTATGATCAGGGTCCAAGTGTGAGCCATCCAGGGCTAGGCACAACCTTGCTTCCCTTAGCAGGCAAGAAAGGAGCTGGGGCTGCAGGCCTGTTTTCAAGCCTGTTTTGAAACAGCACATGATGAAAACATATTAAAATAAAATATTGAAATTTCTAATGCCTTATGAGAAAATCAAAGAAAATGTTGATTGTTGGTAAATTTGATATTTAATAGGCCCCCCCTTCTAGTCAGGAGTGTGGATCAGAACAAGGATGAGGTCTGAGCTCGTTTACTTGCTGAAGGCACGCGCTGTACCACAAGCTCAGGTTGTTCCACTTAAGCTTATTGTTTTTACCAAGTCAGGCTGTTTTTCCTCTCCAGTGATGCTTAATTTAACCAGAGATTAGAATACTAAGACCTCTGGGAGCAAGAAAGGAACACTCTTCAAGTGTGGTATTTCAGCCAAGGGAACTGAGCCGGAGGGAATTCATTGTCTCCCACGGTCTCCCATGGCTCAAGAAGATTTAATCACCTCCTTTGACATCTTCTAAGAACAGCCTTTTAGAAGCTTCACCGAGCTTAGCCCCAAAGTCCAATCAGAAGCTTAGATGGGCTTAGTGAAAAGGCAGTTTTTGCTCCTGCCCCAGGATAAGAGTACAGAGGATATACCAAATACTCCTATGTGGGTTAAGAGCATTTCCGTGGGGCAGCTTCCTTGTGGAGGTAGGTTTTTCAAACCTCCATAAGCCTCTCTCTCAGCAAGTATTCAGCTTCTGATTTCTGGAATGACTGGCCTATCTGACATTAATAATCACAGCATGTGCTCTACCCACATAATGTTCTCACCAGTTTAGGAATCTACAGCTCCTTTATGTTCTCATTGGAAAACTCTTCGTTGCTTGACTTAAAACAATGCTGACTCATTTTAATAGACATCAATCAAGCACCTCCCATATCAAAGCACTGAGATGGGCATTTGGGGAAAGGATGAAAAAGAATGAGGCAGAATCTCTTTCTTTGGGGAATTTACAAATGACTTGGTTTGAGCAAGAAAGACTCAAATACAGAGCAAGAGGGAAGTGTCTAAGAGAGGGATCAGCTAGAATTGGTATTTAAGCACATGAGGATGAGAGATTCCCTCCAACTGGAGCATCTCAGGAAGGACTTTCCAGAGGAGGAATAATTTGCGATGGCCCCGGAAGGATGTGCTCAAATTTCAGAAGCAGAAACAACTGCAAGCAAATAGAGTAAACGCCATGAGCAAATATCTCCTTTAGTAGTCTGATTCAATCTTCCATTTGTTCATGCAATAAGCATTTATTGAGTGCCTAACTATATGCTTTTATGAGGGATATAAACATGAGTACGAGTAAGTCCAGTCACAACAAGCTCACAGGTTGGTAGGGGAGGAAAGGTAAACAATAGTTACTGTAAACTGTGATAGCAAATCATAAAAATGCAGCCCAAGGTGGCAGAGATTCTCTGTCTAGGTGGGAATGGAAGGCTTCACAGAGGAAAAGACATTTGGACTGGATCTCAAAGGATGAGTAAGTGCTTGATACATAGACACAGGAGTATGGGACAGCTCTGGTGCAAGGAAATGCAAAGGCATGGACACAGGAAATAGAATGGAATGTCTATTGGGTAATTGCAAGTCAACCAGACTGGCTAGAACATAAGTCTCATGAAAGGGAATGGGAACGAAATGAAGTGAAGACAGCCAGGCATAATCGACAAGGCCCTCTGATGATGACCCAAGAAGTTTTAGGTTTTATCTGTGAGCCCTATAGAGTGGTTTTAAGTGAACGAGTAACATGTTCTGGTTTACATTTAGAAGAATTGTAGAAGCTTTATAGAGAGTTGAAGGCATGGGCTGGAGAGGAAAATACTGGTTAGGAGAGAATTGCAAGGGTATAAGAAAGATGATTGGAAGCTGAACTGAGTCAAATGCTGTGAATATAGGAGAAATTAGTGAATCGTGAAAAGATGTAGAGATGCTGCAAGGAGGTCAAGTAAAGTGAGCTCTGGGAGATGCCCAGAGGATTTGGATAGCAGGAGGTCCTCTGTAACCTAAACTCAAGCAGTTTTGAGGAAATGATAGGGACTAGAAGCCTGAGAAGCCTGGAAGTTAAGGAAGTGTGCACCAGGAGGACAAACACATCTGTCACAGAGTTTGATAGTGAAGGGAGACAATGACAGTGGACAATAACGAGATGGAGTTGGAGTCCGAGGTTGGGGTATCTTTATTAAAATGATAGATGTTTTAGCATGTGTCTTTTCTGCTCAAGATAATCTAGTAGAGAGGGAGGTTTGAAAAATGACGTCCAAACCCTAAATCAATAGCTATATTTATTTTTTTATTGACTTCTAACACCAGACAATATTTATTATCCCATGAACATCAGATGAAAAAGTATCCATGTTTTATTATGTGAAAATGATGAGATGTTTTTAACACGTCCCACTGTGTTATCTGCTTATTTCTTGTTATACAGCTAACAAAAACACTGTGGCAAGACACACACTTAGGACATGCCAATTCATTAATGTGAGTTTTATTAAAATATAAATATAAGCCTAAGGTGATTGGAAACTCATAGAATGAAGGGAGAGATGCCTTTAGAAGCATATTTCTCAAGTTTTCATGTGCAGGCAAATCTGGGCTCTTGCTAAAATGCAGATTCTGATTCAGTAAGAATAGGATGGCACCCAAAATGCTGCATCCAGGAGATGTCAATATTACTGGCCCAAAGATCACATGCTGAAGAGCAAGACCCTATTTAGTAAGATGTCCCCCTCGGTATCACAAAAATATAAGTTCTCCCTCAAACTTACTTATAAATTCAGCACAATTTTAATCAAAATCCCAACAGAGGTTTTCATAAAATTTGATCCTAACATTCATTCGAGAGAGTAAAAGGCCAAAAATAGCCAAGACAGTTTTGAAGAAAATAAATAACAATGAGTCACTAACCCTTGATTCCACCATGAGTCACTAACCTCTGATTCCCTGTCAGAAATTAAGACAAACTATAAAGCTACAAGGATTTAAAGTGTGAGAACAGGGATAATCATGTAGACCAGTGGAATGAAATAAAGTGTGCTAGGACAAAGGGCCCACAATGTGGGAAATGATAAAATTATACTCTAACTTCATCCCATACTCAAAAGTTAATATAAGTACATCAAATGACAAAATTTTTTTAAGAAACATTTTAGCTTTTAGAACAAAATATAGTCAAATATCTTAATGACCTTGTGGTAGGAAAAGGTTTCTTACACAACACATTGAAAAGTACAAATTCATAAAGAAAAAGATTGATAAACTTGGTTTCTTTAATATTTAAAGCTTCTCTATGACAGAAATCAACATACAGCACTGGTATATTTGTAAGGCAATTTGGCAATACCTAGTAAACTTGAATAGGTGTATATCCTGCCATCCAGCAATCCCACTTCTATTATACCCTAGACAGATTCTTGCACACAAGCTCAAAGACACATAAAGAAATATCTTCCTTGCAGCAACTACCAAACACTTATAAAACCATCAGATCTCATGAGAACTCACTATCACCAGAACAGCATGGGGGAAACTGGCCCTGTAATTCAGTTACCTCCACCTGGTCTCTCCCTTGACACGTGGAGATTATGGGGATTACAATTCAAGATGAAACTTGGGTGAAACACAAAGCCTAATCATATCACATACTGTAATTAATTTTTAAAGAAGAAATTAAAGCATATTGATACAAAGTTGACAATTAGCTAAACAACTATGACATGGGATTAAAGGGAAAGTACTGGAAAGTTGAAGGTGCCAGCAGGAGAGTAGTTGAAGAGATGTGCCGTGGGGTCAGACTGGATGGTGAAGTGGACAAAGGAGGGGAGACATGAACTGGCAAGGAAAATGGAAAAGAGGAACTAAGGCAATTGGAGACTTCCTTGAAGCGAAGAAAACATTTTGTGTAAGAGAATAAGAACTCTGGAAGGCCATGAAATTCTGGTTGGAGTGTGAATGTGAACATTGGGATGTCCAACATTGGCCTAGGCAAACAATGTGTGATATAGACCTCAAAAGCAAATACAGCAAAAACAAAAATAGACAAATGGGACTTCATGCCAGTACTCTACCAATTTAACCATCACCTATTCATCCATTTCTTTCCTCTTTGAGGAATATCTCATTATTTGATGTATTTTTGTGGACTCAATTAAATATGGTGACTTTTGACCAGTGCAATTATGTGTATTATTAAAGGATACGGTGCTTTCCAATCCATGATCAAGTGCTTTATCTCTTAAGTACTATTAGTATAAATTTCTAGGCATGCCAAAAACCACTGAGGTTTCATCAGCATTTCCCATTTAATTCATACATTTTCCCTCAATTGAATCATATGTTGCTAGAAATTAATCAACTTCTCTGTTCAAAGTTAGCAAGAAGTTTCTGACAAATTGTTGTTCAGTGATTTAATGCTATAATCATAGTTCTCTTCAACACACAGTTTCTGTGGCTTTGACATTTTTCATGTATACTGAGGAGTTTTATAATTTCTCCATCTTCAGTTACTTATGTAGACATGGGGTCCACAATCCTTGTACAGGCATCTCCACAAACATAACACAGTTTCACCTACTTGAGGGAATCTTCTTTCCTTAGATCTGATTATACTCGGCTTTTGCTCTTCAAAAGAATAAGGAATTATGCCTCCAACTAGAAATATCTATTTCAGTAATATCAAATGCACATGCTGCTGTTCTGTTTCCATGTCTACTTGTTTTCATAATTTATCATTTCAATGCCAAATATCAGTGTAATTCTTATTAAGATATTTAAAATGGCAACTAAACTGACAAGGTACACGAGTTCATTGCAGTAACAACAGTATGAGTAGCTATGATCTAGTTTGTGTACGCAATGACAGGCAATGACAACTACATCACAATTCCTGCCTGGTCTATGGCAATTGTAAAACACGGTCAATATTTTTTAAAATTTTTCTTTAAGTTCTGGGATACCTGTACAGAACGTGCAGGTTTATTACACAGGTATACATGTGCCATGGTTGTTTGCTGCACCTATCAACACTGCATGCATTAGGTATTTGTCCTAATGTTCTCTCTCCCCTTGCCCCTAACCCCCCGACAGGCCCCGGTATGTGATGTTCCCCTCCTGTGTCCATGTGTTCTGATTGTTCTACTCCCACTTATAAGTGAGAACATGCGGTGTTTGGTTTTCTGTTTGTGTGTTAGTTTGCTGAGAATGGTGGTTTCCAGCTTCATTCATGTCCCTGAAAAGGACATGAACTCATTCTTTTTTACGGCTACATAGTATTCCATGATGTGTATGTGCCACATTTTCTTTATGCAGTGTATCATTGATGAGTTTTTGGGTTGGTTCCAAGTCTTTGCTGTTGTAAATAGTGCTGCAATAAACATATGTGTGCATGTGTCTTTATAGTAGAATGATTTATAATCCTTTTGATATATACCCAGTAATGGGATTGCTGGGTCAAATGGTATTTCTGGTTCTAGATCCTTGAAGGATCGCCACATTGTCTTCCACACTGGTTGAACTAATTTACACTCCCACCAACAACACTATCAATTTTAAGATGCATCCCAATTTTAGAAATGTAAAAAAAAATGTACCTCTTAGAGCCATTAGAACTAAGGTATAGTAGCGAAAGTTGAGAAGAAAAGGAACTTTGGACCTTGGTGCTAGTAAGTCATCTATAAAGACATTGAAGTTGTCTTAACTATAGTGAATCTAAGATGAAGAAGCTGCTTATCCATTTATGTACCTCATATCTCCCACTTCTACTTGTCCTTTCCTGTAAGCATATAGATAATACAAATATTAATAACATTTATGGAGTGATTCCCATGTTGTCAGCATCATTTATACATGCAGTAATCCTCTTTTACATTTAATCTTTACAACCACCCAACAAGGGTGCCATCGTTATTATCCTCATTTTGCTAAGAAAACTAAAGAAAAAAGAGGTTAAATAACTTGCCTGAGATAGTAAGTGGCAGGTCCTGAATTCAAATCAGGCAGTGTGAATCAAAGCCTTTGCATTAGGCCATTGTGCTTCTCCTTTTTTTTTTTTTTTTTTTTGACTTTTATTTTAGGTTTAGGAGTACATGTGCAGGTTTGTTACATAGGCAAATTGTGTGTCACAGAGGTTTGGTGTACAGATTATTTTGTCACTCAGGTAGTAACTATAGTACCCAATAGGTAGTTGTGATCCTCACCTTCCTCTCACCTTCCACTCTCAGGGAGGCCCTGAATTCTGTTGTTCTCTTCTTTGTGTCCATATGTACTCAAAGTTTAGCTCCCACTTACAAGTGAGAAAATGAAGTATTTGGTTTTCTGTTCCTATGTTAATTTGCTTAGGATAATGGCCTCCAGCTCCATCCATGTTGCTGCAAAGGGCATGATATTCTTCTTTATGGCTGCTTGGTATTCCATGGTGTATATGTACCACATTTTCTCTATCCAACCTACCACTGCTGGGCATTTAGGTTGATTCCATGTCTTTACTATTGTGAATAGTGCTACGATGAACATATGTTTGCCATCACATTACCTGACTTCAAACTATACTGCAAGGTTACAATAACCAAAATAGCATGGTACTAGTACAAAAACAGACACATAGACCAATGGAACAGAATAGAGAACCCAGAAACAAGGCCACACACCTACCATCACCTGATCTTCAACAAACCTGACAAAAACAAGCAATGAGGAAAAGACCCCCTGTTCAATAAATGGTGGTGGGATAACTGGCTGGCCATATGCAGAAGATTGAAACAGAACCCCTTCCTTACACCATATATAAAAAATCAACTCAAGATGGATTAAAGAACTAAATTTAAAACCCAAAAACTATAAAAAATAAAAAACCCTAGAAGGTAGCCTAGGAAATACCATTCTGGACATAGGACCTGACAAAGATCTCATTGTGAAGATGCCAAAAGCAATTGAAACAAAAACAAAAGTTGACGAATCAGACCCAATTAAACTAAAGAGCTTCTGTGCAGCAAAAGGAACTATCAACAGAGTAAACAGACAACCTACAGAATGGGAGAAAAGGTTTGCAAACTGTGCCTCTGACAAAGGTCTAATATCCAGCATCTATAAGGAACTTATACAAATTTAAAAGCAAAAACCAAACATCCCCATTAAAAAGTGGGAAAAGGATGTGAACAGACACTTTTCAAAAGAAGACATACATGAAGCCAAGAAGCATATCAAAAAAAGCTCAACATCACCGATCATTAGAGAAATACAAATCAAAACCACAATGAGATACCATCTCACACCAGTCATAATGGCTATTACTAAAAAGGGAAAAAACAACAGATGCTGCTGAGGTTGTGGAGAAAAGGAAACACTTATACACTGCTGGCAGAAAAGTAAATTAGTTTAGCCATTGTGGAAAGCAGTTTGGTGATTTCTCAAATAACCTAAAACAGAATTATCTCATTATGGTTTTGATTTCTCTAATGACCAGTGATGATGAGCTTTTTTTCGTATGTTTGTTGGCTACATAAATGTCTTCTTTTGAGAATTGTCTGTTTATATCCTTCTCCCACTTTTTGATGGGGTTGTTTGTTTTTTTCTTGTAAATTTGTTTAAGTTTCTTGTAGATTCTGGATATTAGCCCTTTGTCAGATGGATAGATTGCAAAAACTTTCTCCCATTCTGTAGGTTGTCTGTTCACTCTGAAGATAGTTTCTTTTGCTGTGCAGAAGCTCTTTAGTTTAATTAGATCCCATTTGTCAATTTTGGCTTTTGTTGCCATTGCTTTCAGTGTTTTAGTCATGAAGTCTTTGCCCTATCTCATGCCAGTTAGAATGGTGATCATTAAAAAGTCAGGAAACAACAGACGCTGGAGAGAATGTGGAGAAATAGGAACGCTTTTACACTGTTGGTGAAAGTGTAAATTAGTTCAACTATTGTGAAAGTCAGTGTGGCAAATCATCAGGGATCTACCACCAGAAATACCATTTGACCCAGCAATCCTATTACTAGGTATAAAACCAAAGGATTATAAATCATTCACCTATAAAGACACATGCACATGTATGTTTATTGCGGCACTATTCACAATACCAAAGACTTGGAACCAACCCAAATGCCCATCAATGATAGACAGGATAAAGAAAATATGGCACATATACACCATGAAATACTATGCAGCCATAAAAAAAGGATGAGTTCGTGTCCTTTCCAGGGACATGAATGAAACTGGAAACCATCATTCTCAGCAAACTAACACAGGAACAGAAAACCAAACAACACATGTTCTCACTCATAAGTGGGAGTTGAACAATGAGAAAACACGAGCACAGGGAGGGGAACATCCCACACCAGGGCCTTTTGGGGGGTGGGGGACTAGGGGAGAGATAGCATTAGGAGAATTACCTAATGTAGATGACGGGTTGATGGGTGCAGCAAATCACCATGGCATGTGTATACCTATGTAACAAACCTGCACATTCTGCACATGTACCCAGAACTTAAAGTATAATACATATATATATATATACATATATATACACATATATGTATATAGATATAGATATAGATAGACAGAATTACCATTCAACCAAGCAATTTCATTATTGGGTATATACCCAAAGGAGTAGAAATCATTCTACTATAATAACATCATGTTTCTCTAATCATACCTACCCATGTTTCCCTGCAGGGGCAGGAGATAGACCACCAGAAGTGCTGCATGCCCCTCCAGAGACTTGATTATTGGTACTCACCTTATATCCAATCATTTGCCATGCTCCACCTCATGGTCTTACAAATGCAATGAATGGCAGCAACTACAAAAGATAGCATTGTCACAGTACTTAACAATTTGTAAAACATTTGTATATATCATGTGACTTAACCCTCACAACAGCTCTGCAAGTTACATATGATTTCTCCAATCTTACCAATAAAGATACAGATGTTCTATTAACTAAGGCTAAGACTAAGCAGGTATCATATAAAGGCAAACAATACAGAGGATTAAATAAGACAGACATTTGTTCCTCTCCCATTTTATCCTGTGGAGCTAGGAGGTCCAAGCTGGTGGGAAAGCTATACTTCACAAAGTCATCTTGGGAACCAGGTTCCTTCGTCTTCTTGGTCGGCTGTTCCTAGGGAAGTCGTTCTCATCTGCACCATAGAATCTGGATCACCCCTAGGTCCAGGATCCAGCTCAAGAGAAAGGGAAGGAGGAGAGAGTCTAGGGTAGGCAATTTTCTGAAACAACACCTCTCCTTATATTCCATTGGTGAGAACTTAGTCATGAGACCAGTCATATCCAGCTATGAAGGAAGCTGAGAAATGTAGTCCTTAGCTGGGCAACCATGTGCCCAGGAGGAATGAACAGACTTTGCAGGACAACAGATGCTCAAAAAGACTAAGTGACCTTCCTAAGGGCACTTAGCTAGTGAGTCAGAACCTAGTCTTCCAACTCCAGACCCAAAGTTGATTTTTCTATACCACAGCGTCTTCACAATGAAAAAGTCAGAGACTTCTTAAGAAACATTGCTACAGAACATTTCAAACAACTAAATTTAAAGGGACTAAAGCCAATCCTTTTGAGATTAAGGAAAGATGGGGCACTATGGACAACATGTCCCCTCTAAATAGGTAACAACAGCCCCTGAGGATCAGTTTCTCTCAGAGGTCCCAGCAGAGGTGACAAGTGACTCAGTCCCCTCCATATTGTGCAAGGGTTAATTATGCTATCTTTCACTTATCTAGTTTATTTTTGTTGTTTTTTGGCACTATTTGGAATGCTAGCTTTTCAATCATTTCTGATTTATCTGCACGTCTGTAGCTCTTGTAAAAATTTGGCAAGAGATGGGACTGAAAAGGAACAGCTTAACTGAACAGCTGTTTGTCAGTTCCAGGCAGCACCTGTGAGATGTACTGTGGCATTTTTGAACAGGGGGATATGGAGGGTGAAGTGAAATAGAAAAGACTCCGGAGCTCTCAGGGTAGCATTAAATGAAAAAAGATTTGAGGCACATCAAGACCAGGCAAATATTTAATGGTAGTTAACATAAGTAGACCAGTAAAGACTAGGTGGAAGTCACTGGGATAGATCCAATGAGGACTCTGTGGAGGAAAAAGCAAGGTGAGTGTGCTGTTATTAATGTAGCCCAAAAAGATAGTACCCTGTTTCCTTTGCTCCTTCCCACCCCACGCACAGACAGCAGAGAGGATTGATTTGAAGTATACTTCAGTACTCCGTCCATTTCATGATTCAAGCTGTCAGACATCCCTTGAGTCTATCCCCTTCTCATCAGCTCTTCTGGAAAATCTTGCACTGAAGTTTCCATTTGCATCTCATGCTGAAATCTCCCGTGGATCAAACACTCTCTCACTCTTGCAGTTTTACACCCCTCAAATTGTCAGACAGCCCTGCTCTGCCCCTATTAAATCTTTGCTTCACCAAGCCCCATGGCTCTGGTTCCTTCCACTTTGTTCTAACTTGGTCCTGTCCTCCCAGGTCATTGCAGCTGCTCTGCCCTGAGCTCACATGCCCTTACTCTCTTGCTCTCTCTCCTTTGACTTCAGCTCCCTATTGTCCATAACTGATGGCTGATGACCTCTGCCATCACAGTATAGCACTCCAAAGGAAAAAATGTCACCTTTTCTGGTCTGGCATTTCATCAACTGACAGAACAGTTTTGCATGTATATTGCATTTTACAGGATACAAACTCCATGATGTTCAGCACAGCACTTGCCAGGTATCTGGCATGGACATAGCTCTCTCCATCCCAAGAGTCCCTCCACTTCAGTGTCTCTTCAAGCTCAGGAATAAGAACCTAGTGACTAACCCCACTCTATCCAACCTACAGATGGAAAACTAAGGCCCAGAGATGGGGGTGGTGGGTGGTACAGAATGGTTGAACTAAAATCTTAGCATGGATAGCCTAGAGCAGTGCTGGGATTTCAGATTCTGCATTTCTAACAAGCTCCCAGAGGAGATCCTAACAATTCTCTGAGTACTGAGAGCATCTTCTAATCAGAGCCTGCAAGGTGACTTATTTCTTAAAACAAACCAACTGCTATGACTTTAAATTTTAGGCATTTCAAATCCCTTATTGGTAATTAACAAATGGTCCCACTGAAAATGACATATTTCATAAAGTAAATTACTCTGAAAATGAGACATCATGCCCTCCCCACTCCCACTCTATCTCAAAGGGGGATTAAAACAACAGTTTCATTTCAATAAAAGATAAACCGGAAAGATATTTTGTCATCATCAATTTAATTACTCTTGACATTACATCATATATTGGTCTTCTTTACCTAATGTAAATTAACTTTCTCAGCAGCAGAAATACACTGCATAATACCCCTTGAGTTCTTTAAAATCAAAAGCTTTGTTCCAAGCAGTAGAATTAGATCTAATCAACAGATTGTATTTTTCTACCTAATTTCAACTCTATATTTGTTAAAGTTTCTTAAGCCATGTCGTCTATAACTAGAATATATTTTACTAAATTTCTAGCAATGGAATAGACATTTTTTAATCCTTAAGTATAGTGATCTTGTATGTGATTAAATGCAGGGTATTTTTGAGCCTACACAAGAAAAAAATGTATTATTAGGTGCTGGGTAAAGATTACTAATAACAACCAACTCAGTGAAACAACAGCCAATCTGTTGCCTATTTCAGTTGCCCATTCATCCATTATGTTTTGAATGCATATCATGTCATTGACACTATGCAAGTTACTTGGGATCCAAAGATAAACAGGCCATGGTCGCTATTGTCAAAGTGCTCAAGGTCTACTGGAGAATAAGAGTGGCAAGGACAATTGTCTTTTGCTGTGATAAGTGCTCTGCAGAGGATGCTTGCAGTTCTGCAGCAGCACACTGGAGGAGAATCTAACTATAGATATCAAGGAAATATTATGTAGAAAATACTTGAGTTTGATACACAGGAGTTAGCCATGCCAAGATGGGAGAAGAGGATATGGGCTTACCTGACCAGGCAATTAGCCCCTGAAAAGGTCAGGAATTTATGGGGAAATGCACATGAAGGAACTTCAAGTAGGTCAGAATGGCTGGAATAGAAAATGGGAAGGTAGGAGTGAAAAGGCATGTGCATCAAGAAGCATTGGCAGATAGGCGGAGGAAGACTCAACCCCAGTCTTTCCAACCACACCCTGGTGCTCCCACCACACCAAGCTGTTCAGGGCAGATGTGAAAGACACCATACATAGCATACATTCTGGAGACTGGAGGAGACTGAGGTAACTTTAGGTTACGTCAATCAAGGAAGGCTCCATGGAGTACCAAGAGACTGTATCTTATCTGGAAGAATGGTTCCGGTCAGGTGGTGCCATATTGTGTTATGCTTAGAATAGCTCTCACCCAACTAATCTATGGTTCTTCACAATTGAGATTGACTTCCTCTGTGCTCTCTTCACCTCTCCCAGACCCTTTGCCCCTGACTAGATGGCTAGATGGCCCTCCACCATGCTGCTAAAGCAGCATGTTCTCATCTCTACCATAGCACTAAAAGCGCACAATACAATAGTCATTTCTCTCCCTTACCTCCCCAGGTGTATACTTCTTGATGAAAGAGGTGGCATGTTTTATTATTACTAATATTATTATTTTTATTATACCCATAATATAGGGCCTGGACCACAATAAGTATTTGAAAAATGTTTGTCAAAATGGATGGATAATGGATAGATGGATTAATAAATGGATAGATAAATGAATTATAATCTACTCGAGAACACACCCTGTTTGTTTTGTGTGTCAATTCTACATTCTCATATAAGTGTTTTTAAAACATTTCCTTACTTGGTAAATAAACCAGACTAGAAGTGAAGGCCTAGATTAAGGAGGAAGTGGAAGATCAAAGCAAAGTGCCGGCAGATCACGAGGTCAGGAGATCGAGAACATCCTAGCTAACATGGTGAAACCCCATCTCTACTAAAGATACAAAAAAATTAGCCAGGTGTGGTGGTGGGCGCCTGTAGTCCCAGCTACTCAGGAGGCTGAGGCAAGAGAATGGCGTGAACCCAGAAGTTGGAGGTTGCAGTGAGCCAAGATCGCGCACCACTGCACTTCAGCCTGGGCGAGAGAGAGCAAGACTCCATCTAAAAAAAAAAAAAAAAAAAAAAAAAGCAAAGTGCCCCAGGAATTAAGAAAGCAGAACATATTCTATTAAGTATAGGAAAATCTGTATGTATATCCCATTAAGTGAAGAAAAATCAACAATAAATTAATTGAAACAAATTATCTGACTCAAAAAGTAAAATATGCAACACTACCAAATCTGTTTCATAAAAGAATTTTTGCAAAGTCTTCAGAAAACACAGTTCTGTCCCAAGGAAATGCATTAGAACAGGAGTTGTGAAGCCCTAGACAGAGGAGGCTTTATGTCAAAACAAGCTCACGCACCACCATGGACAGCCACTTTCCCATCCACTGTCTCATTCTGTCAACACTACAGTGCAATAGACATCCTTTTCCCCAAAATTCACAGGCCAAAAGACCATAGATTTATATATGAACTAAAACAAAATTAAACGCATACTTAAATGACTACTTCATTTAAATTCAAATACTAGTTTTTTAGTATCTGTCACATCCCAGTACTGTTCTAAGCACAATAAAGGAACACTTTAGAAAAAAACAAAAAACCTATAGAGCAGCTGCTTGCCTTCAAAAATTTGTACTTTTTGCAGGGAGAAAAAATGTGTGTGTGTGTGTGTGTGTGTGTGTGAGAAATTTGGAAATTATTAGCAGCACAGAAAACTAGATTATTTTAGTTTAGCTAGATTATTAGTACCAGTACTAACCAGTACTAACAAAAGTACTAATTAGTACTAGGTGACTGACTATCCTAGGAGAAATTATTTCACACCCCACAGTGTCTTACAGAGACCTACTGAATGAAATACAAGTGTAGAGTACCTTTGTATTCGATTCCTATTGCCTGCTGCAATAAGTTACCAAAAACTTAGTGGCTTAAACAAAAGAAATTTATTCTCTCAGCTTGAAGACCAGAAGTCTGAAAACAGTATTGATGGGCTAAAATCAAGGTGTCAGCAGGGCCACATTCTTTCTGGAGGCTCCAGAAGAGAATTCATCCCTCAGTTCTTCCAGCTTCTGGTAGCAAGTGATATTTCTTGGCTGGTAGCCCCCCTCTTCTCCATCGTCACACCACCTTCTCGTCTATTTGCCTAATATAGTGTTGATGTTTCTTTCCACCCAAATCACTGGGGGTTGCATTGTAACCCCCAGTGCAGGAGGTAAGCCCTGGTGGGTGGTGCATGGGAACAGATCCCTCATGAATGGCTTGGGTCATCCCCTTGATAAGTGAAGTCTCACTCTGAGTTCATATGAGATCCAGTCATTTAAAAGTGTGTTTGACCCAGCAATCCCATTACTGGGTATATACCCAAAGGATTATAAATCATTCTACTATAAAGACACATGCACACGTATGTTTATTGCAGCACTATTCACAATAGCAAAGACTTGGAACCAACCCAAATGCCCATCAGTGATAGACTGGATAAAGAAAATGTGGCACATATACACCATGGAATACTATGAAGCCATAAAAAAGGATGAGTTCATGTCCTTTTCAGGGACATGGATGAAGCTGGAAACCATTATCCTCAGCAAACTAACACAAGAACAGAAAACCAAACACCACATGTTCTCACTCATAAGTGGGAGTTGAATAATGAGAACACATGGACACAGGGAGGGGAACTTCCCACACCAGGGCCTGTCAGGGGGTGCGGGGCAAGGGGAGGGATAGCATTCGGAAAATACCTAATGTAGATGATGGGTTGATGGGCGCAGCAAACCACCATGGCACGTGTATACCTATGTAACAAACCTGCACGTTCTGCACACGTACCCCAGAACTTAAAGTATAATTTAAAAAAAAAAAGGGTGTGGCACCTCCAGCCTCATTCTCTCTCACTTATCTGGATTTGTCATGTGGTGTATCTATACTCCTGCATTTGTCATGTGGTGTATCTATTCCCCCTTCACCTTTCACCGTGATTGATTGAAAGCTTCCTGAGGCCTCCCTAGAAGCTGAGCAGATGCCAGCATCATGCTTCCAGTCCAGCCTGCAGAACTGTGATCCGATTAAGCCTCTTTTCATTATAAATTACTCCTCTCAGGTATGTCTTTATAGCAATGTAAGAATGGCCTAACACAGTGTCTGTGTCAAATCTCCCTCTGCCTTCCTTTTATGTGATCCCATTTAGGGCCTACTCAGGTAATCCAGGACAGTCTTCCCAAGGCAAGATCCTTAATCCCATTTGCAAAATATTTACCATGTAAGGTAACATTTACAGATTCCAGGGTTTAGGACTGGATATCCTTGGCTACTACAACCTTCATACCTACTCTTTTAGACTTTTCTCACCATCTCCTTCCCCTCTATTCCATCTAAGGTCTCCACCACATATTTCATTCAGAAAACAGAAATAAAATCGTTCATCTTCCCACCACCAAATCTTCCTGCATCCTTGCCTAACTGATCCCTCTCCTTCTCTCCTATTAGAGTGGAAGCCATGTCCCTCCTGCTTTCAAAGCTCAGTTCCCCCACTGGGGTTCCTCTCTTCATCACTCATCTCTTTCTCAAGGACTACTCTTCTTTAATATCTCTCTCTCTCTTTCTCTTTCTCTTTCTCTCCCTCTCTCTCTCTCTCTCCTCTCCCTCCCTCTCTTTCCTCATCATTTCTCTCTCGGTCCCCACTGGATTATTTCCAATAGTATTAGAAGAGGCTCGAGTACTTTTTATCTTTAGAAAATCTTCCTCTTGACCCCACACTTCACATCCCCTCCCACTCTACCTAATTTCCCTGCACCTCTTTTTATGTAATTTCTTTTTTTTCCTTTTTATAAATCAAATTTTTAATCGAGAAATTTGTAGATTCACAGGCAATTGTAAGAAATAAAACTTAGCAATGTCATGTGCCCTTTACCCGATGGTAACATCTTGCAAAATTATGACACAATATCATGACTTGGATATTGATATTCATATAATCAATGGATCTTATTTAGATTTAAGTAGCTTTTTGTCCTGTGCATGTGTGTGCACGTGCATCTATTTAGTTGTACTTAATTTTATCACATGTATAGGGTCATGTATCCTTCACCACTGTCAAGATACAGAGCCATTCCATCATCACTATGATCCCTCCAGTTGGTTGCCATTTAATAAACACGCCCCCCTTCTCATTCTTTCCTTACCCATTTCTCCTTCTCATCTCCTCCCCACCCAACTTTCTTTCCCTAAGCCCTGGAAACCATTAATGTGCTCCTTTTCTAAAATTTTATCATTTAAAAAATACATATATGCATGTATATGTGTGTGTGTGTGTGTGTATTTGAAATTATACAGTATGTAATCTTTGGGGATTAATTTTTTTCACTCAGCATAAATTCTGAAGATTTATATAATTGTAGCTAGTATCAATAGTTCATTCCCTTCTATTGCTGAGTAATATTACATGGTATGGGTGTATTATAGTTTGTTAACCATTCACCTGTAAAAATAATATCTGAGTTTTTTCTACTTTTTGGCTATTACAAATAAAGCTGCTATGCATATTCATGCATATTCGTGTATAAGTTTTCTATGTGCATGTAAGTTTTCATTTGTCTGTAATAAATGCCTAAGAGTGAAATTTCTGAGGTGTACTATACATATTTTGTTTTATAAGAAATGGCTTAACTTTTTCAGAGTGACTGTACCATTTTACATTCCCACCCATGCATACCAACAATGTAAGAGTAATTCAGTTTCCCTGCAACCTGCTAGCATTAGGTCTTGTCACTAATTTTTATTTTAGCCATTCACATAGATGTGTAGTGATATTGCATTGTAATTTTTTTTTTTGAGATGGAGTCTTGCTCTGTTGCCCAGGCTGGAGTGCAGTGGCGCGATCTCAGCTCATTGCAACCTCCGCCTCCCAGGTTCACACCATTCTCCTGCCTCAGCCTCCTGAGTAGCTGGGACTACAGGCGCCCGCCACCATGCCCAGCTAATTTTTTGTATTTTTAGTGGAGACAGGGTTTCACCATGCTAGCCAGGATGGTCTTGATCTCCTGACCTCGTGATCACCCGCCTCGGCCTCCCAAAGTGCTGGGATTACAGGCATAAGCCACCGCGCCCAGCCTGCATTGTAATTTTAATTTGAATTTTTCTAATAGCTAATGATGATGAACACCTTTTTTTATTATCTCAACTTTTATTTTAGATTCAGGGGGTACAGATTTGTTATTAGGTTATATTGCATGATGTTGAAGTTTGGGATACAGATGATCACCCAGTACAGAGTATAGTACCCAACAGTTAGTTTTTCAACTCTTCCCCCTTTTACCCCTCCCTCCAGTAGTCTTCAGTGTCTATTATTGCCATCTTTATGTCTATGAGTACCTAATGTTTAGCTCCCCCTTATAAATGAGAATATGTGATATTTGGTGTTCTGCTCCTGCATAATTCACTTAGGATAATGGCCTCCAGCTCTACCCATATTGCTGCAAAGGACATGATTTCATTCTTTTTATGGCTCGGTAGTACTTCATGGTATATATTACCACATTTTCTTTTTCCAGTCCACTGTTGGTGAGTATTAGGTTGATTCTATTTCTCTGATACTGTGAATAGTATTGTGATGAACATACGAGAACATGTGTCTTTTTATTAGGATGATTTATTTTCTTTTGGATATACACCCAGTAGTGGGATTGCTGAGTCAAATGGTAGTTCTGTTTTAAGTTCTTTGAGAAATCTCCAAACTGTTTTCCACAGTGGATGAACCAATTTACATTCCCACCAACAGTGTGTAAGTGTTCCCTTTTCTCTGTAGCCTTACTACTGGTTGTCTCCTCAATCTGCTCTAGTCTAGGTTCCAATCATCATCCCAGGAAATGTCTCTTGTCAAGGCCACTGATGGCTCCCATAGTTACTTCAACAGTCAGTAGAACTCATAATGGTGGCCACATCTTCCGTCTTGAACAATATTTCTCTCTTGGCTTCTCTGACCTCATGCTCTCCTGATATCCCTTCTACTTTTCCTTCTGCTCTTTCTTGAACTCCATTCCTACCCAAACTCTAAATGTTGAGGAATCTTAAGTCTCAACTTCAGGCACTTCTTTATTCTCTACCCTCTTTCCCTATATAATTTCAACAATTCTTTTGGAGCTAAATACAAGTATTAGGTTGTTGACTCTGAAACTTTTACTCTTGCCACATTTCTCCTCTGAAATCCATAGGCAAATATCTAAAATTTTTTTGAGACAAGTTTTGCTCTTATTGCCCAGGCTGGAGTGCAATGGCATGATCTTGGCTCACTGCAACCTCTGCCTCCTAGGTTCAAGTGATTCTCCTGCCTCAGCCTCCCAAGCAGCTGGGATTACAGGCACCCACAACCACGCCTGGCTAATTTTTGTATTTTTAGTAGAGACAGGGTTTCAACATGTTTGTCAGGATAGTGTCCAACTCCTGACCTCCAGTGATCCACCGGCCTCAGCCTCCCAAAGTACTGGGATTACAGGTGTGAGCCACCACACTGGGGTGCAAATATCTAAATTTTTGCTTGACGTCTTCACTTGAACATCTCACACACAACTCAGATTAATATCCTCAAAGCAGAATTTATAATCTCTCTATTCCACCCTCTACCTCATCTTACTCTTCTAATTAGCCATTCACCCAGGAAAATCATGGGATGGTAAGAAGAAATAAAAGAAGACAAAAGAAGTTTATGTGATAGAGATGGCACTGCCCAAATGTTTGTAAACTGTCCACACAGTCATTCAGGATTCAGGTACCTGTGGTTCC
This sequence comes from Symphalangus syndactylus, assembly GCF_028878055.3. Taxonomy (NCBI): domain Eukaryota; kingdom Metazoa; phylum Chordata; class Mammalia; order Primates; family Hylobatidae; genus Symphalangus; species Symphalangus syndactylus. Next base: position 85,432,007 of record NC_072437.2, read on the forward strand.
TGTGGTTCCATCCTGTGGTTCCTCCATCCCCTTGGGCTTCAAAGTTCTTTGAATCCAGCCAAATGTCCAGAGAAGAAAGAGTAGAGAACACAAAAACATTTCTTAAAACCCTAGCCCAGAAGAGGAGTATATTATTCCACTCACACTCTGTTGGTGAAAACTAGTCATGTGACCCTGCCTTGATGCAAAGGCTTCTGGGAAGTGTAGTCTCACTGGGCAGCTGTGTAAAGAGGAGCACAAATTTGTTTCAGACAGCTATTGGTCTCTGCCATGGCCAATTAAACCACGGAATGCAGGATTGTGGTTGATCTGAGGAGATTAAAAATCTGAGAAATTACCATTTTTAAAAAGAATTTTTTGTGGGAAGAAAGAAAAGAAAGAGAGGATAGAAACGGTAAATGAGATGTTGAAGTATTACAATATATTTATGAGAGGATTTCTTATCCCACATTTTCCCTAGTCAGCTTATCTGAAGTCCCTGACTTAGGTAAGTGAGCAGTTATGAAGGGCAGAATTTACAACATCAGTGAAAGAGTTACTTTTAGGCAGGTGGGACATAGAAAGATACCGGGTCACACCATACAGAAGTCTCCTACTTTGCCCAAACAAAGGTGTTTTGGCTGTAGAAATTCTCCTTAAACTCATTCTAGTGGCACTGACTATCCAGGCCCCATCTGAATGCTCCCTGAATTCCTAACTACTCAGCCTTAACTCCCTGAATTCCTGTGGGCTGTATCTCTCTAGGACATGAACAAGACAACTGCTCCACGAGACCACCATAGAAGATAAACTAAAAAATGGATTTCTACAGACTCCTGCTAGCATTTTGAAATGACTACCCAAACAAATATGTTCTGACAGTTCCAAGAAAAGGATAAATAATAGATTCAGAAAAAAAATATATCATCAGCTAATTGTTCTGTGACACTCTCTTATGTTCCCCTAGGTGTCTGTTACAAATGAAGTTTTTAGTAAATGTAGTTTCCAAAGTAGTCTGACATCTCACCTTGGGATTTGGCAGCCTTGTCTAATGAGCTGCCAGAGAATGGGATGGCAGGCAATGAAGAATTGAGTGCTCTGAGCCTCCCTTCATCTTCCTTCACTTTATGTTGTTATTATGCAGAAGTGGGTCATGAACATGAAGAGAACTTCATTCAAATGCGGTGATAGATCATATGACAAAGTATATGCCTGGCTTGGAGAAGGCAGAAAATCACAAAGTCATCACAGAGTATGGATCATAGAGGGCACATAAATGTCACAAACAATGACCATATTAGCAACCACAAGCCATTCTGCCTCTGAGAAATTTGAATTTCCAACAGAATCAGGGAATCTGGACACTGGCCACACCACAATAGAGAACATGGGCTGGAGGGGTGGGACATGGGGGTAGGTGGTGACATGTCAGGCAGAGAGCAGTGGAGTCCCCCATCCTGAAATGTAAGTGTCTAAATCTTCTTCAGTACAAAATTGTTGGGGATAATTCAGCTCTAATGACATGCTCTGTATCTGATAAGAATAAACAGCTATTGGCAGTTTTCCACAAGTCAAAGTGGCCATGGGACCTGTTCTCACCCACTTAGTTGCCACGAAGACTTCCAACTAGGTTACCATGGAGACGGCTTAGAAATCAAAGATATGACTTAAATTATTAAAACCTACTAATCTAAGGAGAAACCCTGATAATTTGAATAGTTTTCCATTTAGACTGGCAATACTTATCTTGGAGCAAAAGAGAAATTAACATTATTTTCTAAATATTTACGAACTGTGACACTAGGTTTATCTCACTATATTTATTATTAGTCTAGATGCAGAAATTTTATGGTGCAGTAGCTTCCATAGCTTCATCCTGTCAGTTTGTCAATTTATATATGTATGATTTATAAGATATACCAGAGGATATAGTACAGAGTTGCACATAACAAATGTGTTAACTACCATGGCCCTGCCCCCAAATAATCAATGTTCTATTCTGGTACAGTGTCAGAAGATGGCATACTAATAAGTCATTGGCAGAAAGGCCTGCCACTTAGGTAATATTCAGCACAGCTGATGTCTCGTTAATTAAATATTGTCATGACCATAGGATGAAGGTTTCTGCAGGGTAGGCCACCCTGTTCAAAGTTTATTCCACAGGGATTTAGGAAGCATTCAGATGGGACCTGGGTAATCAGTGCCACTAGAATGAGTTTAAGGAGAATTTCCACAGCCATAACATCTGTGTTTAGGCCAAGTAGGAAACTTCTGTAAGGTGTAACCTGGTATCTACCCAAGTTCCACCTGCCTAAAAGGAACTCTTTCATTGATGTTATAAATTCTGTCCTTCCTAACTACTCAGCCTAAAATCATAAGCTGAGAGTCATTCTCTTACTTTGACAGCAAATTTATAGACAATGTCTCCAAGGAATGGAAAAATGGAAATCCAAACCCAAAGAAGTCACTTTGGGTGTTGACAGAGAAGAAACAAGATCACCAAACAGGTATCGTGGGCCAAAGCAAACCCTCGTAAGACTCAGCAAGCAATAATGGGGAAAAAGAGGTTCTCCTTTCAGAGAGAAAAGACAGCAGAAGTGGCTTGAAGTTTAAGGAATCCTTATCTCCCAAGCCTTCTCTCTTAAGAAGAGAATGAGAGTTTACATGCAGTGAAAATTATCTATATTTACTAAAACTGGAGGGAATCCATTCCTCTAGCATCCATTACTCCTCTGACAGCCCCCTCCTCCTCTTCCTCTCCCTTTCCACAGATCCCTCAATCTGCTTCTCATGTCTATCCACCAACTTCAACACATACAAACTCTGGAAAAGAAAAAAATCACAAGCAGTAGGAACTTCCAATATCCATTATGCCTCTCTTCCTTCCATAGACAACCCCATTTTTATTTGGGAAGAAAATATGCCCAGTAAAAAATACTCACCTCCCCAGACTCCACTGCAGCTCAGAATGGCCATGGAACTCGGTGAGATAAGAGCAGAATAGGGATGCTCTTGTTTTCCTCATTAAAAAGGATAAGAACTAGTTGGCACAAACCTTCCACTTTTGCTCCTCCTCTTCCTTCCTGCTAGTATCCAGGCACAAAGCTGTAGAGAAAAGGTTAGAAGAACTTTGCTATTTTCTTAAAATCAAGAGTGAGAAAACCATGTCCTAGGGATGGTAGTGGGAGGTTAAAAGGAACCTTGATCCTTAAAGTTTCCCTTGAGGAATGAGCCTGGACTGCCACCTTTAGACTAATAGTTATATGAGAACAATAAATCTCTCTTTGAAATAAGGCATTAATCAGTTTTATGCCACTAAAGATGATCTTGTTTGATATACCATGGCTGCTACTGAACAATGAGGAGACAAATAATGAAATATGAGGGAATGACATGAGAATAAAAGCTTGAAAATAGCAGGAGGAAGCATGGCTTCTGTATCAGTCAGAGCTCCACCAGAGAAAAAGAACCAATGGGAAATATGTATTAAGAGACTTATTGCAAGGAATTAGTGACTGTCAGGGTTGGCTAGGCAAAGCAAAATCTACAGGGCAAATTGTCGAGAAGGGTAGGCTGAAAACTCTCAGGCAAGAGCTGATTCTGCAATCCACGAGCAAGTTGTGCCTGGTCACCATAATGCACAGCAAAGCCAAAGCAGTATTCATACAGTCTGAGATCTTCATTATTGGCTAGTTGATCATGGTAACCCTAGAACTGAAATATAAGGTCAGCCAACTTAAATCTTACTTGATCTGTATAGGAGGAAAGCGCTAGAGATAGTGAACAGAAGTCTAACCTGAATCACCAAAACAGAGTCACAGTCCCTCACTCAATCCCCAGCTTCAGCCAGTTGATAGGCCCAGATCTCCTTAAATAAAGAGGAGCCCAGATCCTTCTAAGAAGAAATCCTGCTATGCTTCCAAAAAAGTGCATGTATACTATTAATCTTCTCAGCTGTCTCAAATTGTACCTGAAGCCATTTACTGGAGTAATTGCACATTGAGGAAGGGGAAATAATCGGGCTTTCTAGGGGTTTTCCAGATACTGAATCTAAACTGTCACTAATTCCTGGAGACCTAAGTGTCACTTCTCTATCACATCAGAGCAAAAGAAGCTTGTGGAGGTCAGGTGAATGGAGATCAATGGAGTTTGGCTCAGGTCTGTTACAGTAGGCCCAGTGAGTCTAAACACAATGTATGGTTTTTACACCATTTCAAGAAGGCATAATTGGAATAGATATACTTACAAACTGGAAGAATATCCGCATTGGTTCCCTGACCATGGAATAAGGCTTAGTACTGTAGGAAAGTCCAGTGGAAGCCACTAGAACTGCCTCTACTTAGGAAAATAGTAAACCAAAAGTCATAACTATTCTTGTAGAAATTGCAAACATTAATGCCATGATCAAGGACTTGAAAGATGCAGGGGTGCTTATTCCCAACTCCTAACACATTCCTATTTGGCTTGTCTGTTTGGCTTCTGAAGAAGGCAGGTCTCAGAGAATGACAGTGAACTACGATAAGTGTAATTAGGTGGGGACTCCAATTGCAGCTGTTCTTCCAAATGTGGTTTCATTTGGAAACACATCCATTGGTACTTGTTATGCAGGAATTTATTTGGGAAATTATTTTTTTTTTTCTAGATCTATTAGTAAAGACCATCAGAGGCAGTTTGCTTCCAGCTAGGAAGACTGGCCAAATACCTTTACTGACCTACTTCAGTGGTATATCAACTCTCCAGCCCTATGTCATGATCAAGTTTGCAGGGACCTTGACTGCTTTTCCTTCTCCACAGGATGTCCGTTACATTGATGATGTGATGTTGTTTGGTCCTGGTGATCAGGGAATAGCAGCTACTCTAAATATATTGGTAAGATACTAATATACCAAAGAATAGAAAATAAATTCCACAACAATTCCAGGGCCTGCCACCTCAGTGAAATTTCTAGAGGCCCACTTGTCTGGGGAATGTTGAGTAGCCTTTCCAAGAGAAAGAATTGCTGCACTTGGTCCTCTCTACCAATAAGAAAGAAGTATAATACCTAGTAGCCTTCTTTTGATTTGAGGGGCAATGTATACCTCAACCCACTTACCAAGTGATCCATAGGAGCTGCCAGTTTTGAGTGGTGCTCAAAATAAGAGAGGGCTCTGCAACAGGCCCAGGCTGCCATGCAAGGTACTCTGCTACATGGCCTGTACAACTCAGCAGATCTGGTGGTGTTTGAAGTGGCAGTGGCCCATAAAGATGCTGTTTGAAGCCTGTGGCAGGCCCCTATACATGAATTTTAGTGAAGATGGTTAGGATTTTGGAGCAAAGTTATTCCAACCTCTGAAGATAATTACACTCATTTTGAGAAACAGCATTTGGTTTGCTGCTGGGCATTGGTAACGACTGAATACTTGTCCATAGGATATCAAGTTAACATTAAACCTGAACTGCCCATCATGAACTGGGTGTGTTCTAACTCACCCAGCTATAGAGATGGGCATGCACAGCAGCACTATGAGGTCAGGCTTAAGCAGGTCTTTAGACACAAGTCTGACAAGAAATGATCCAGATGCCCATGGCCTCAATCATGATACATTATATTCTCTCTCTCTCTCTCTCTCTCTCTCTCTCTCTCTATCACACACACACACACACACACAATATCTATGGCCTCTTAGGGAGTTCTCTATGATCATTTGATTGAAGAAAAAAATCTAAGGCTTGGATTACACATAGTTCTGCGCAATATTCAGTTACCAACCAAAGTGGAGAGTTGCAATATTACAGTCCCAATGCGGAAGAACCCAGAAGATGAAGGGAGGTTCTTCCAGTGGGCTGAACTTCAAGAAATGCACCAGATTGTTCACTTTTCAGGAAAGAGAGATGCCCAAAGATACACATCTATACCAATTTATGAGCTGTGGCTAATAAATTGTTTGGCAGGATGGTCAGAGACTTGAAAGGAACACAACTAGAAAATTGGTGGCTAGGAAGTCTAGGAAAGAAGTATGTAGAAAGATATGTTCAAATGAGTAGAGTGTAAAGATATTTGTGTCCCTCATGAATGCTCATTAAAAAGTGACCTCAGGGAAGGATTATAATAATCAGGTGGGTTGGATGGCCAGTCTATGGAGGCTAGTCAGCCTCCTTCCCTGCCATTCCTGTCATTGCCCACTTGGTTCACAAAGAGGCCATGGAGGCAAGGATGGAGGTTATGCATGGGCTCAGAAACATGGACTTCCACTCACCGAGACCAACCTGGCTACAGCCACTGCTAACTGCCCATTCTGCCAAGAGCCAGCAACTGCATGAATGAGCTTGGAAACAGATCCTCCCACGGTCGAGCCTTGAGGTGACTATGGCCCTAGCCAACAACTTCACAACAACCCCAGGACAGACCCTGAGACAGAACCACCAGCTAAGCCGCTTCTTGGTTTCTGATCTACAGAAACTCAGATATAATAAATGTCTGCTATTTGAAGATGATAGTCTTAAGCTAGTTTGTTACACAACAATGATAATATACACCCAACATGAATAAAACCTTGTCCAGGAGTCCCAGATAACCCAGATGTAACAGTGATAGGAATCTCCAAGAGAGAACACTCACTGCTTTCCTTATTTTAGTTTTCTTTCTTGGTACTTTTTAAAAATTCTTATATTTACATGAAAAAAAGAACCATGCCTTATATTTACCACAGAATAGCTGATTTCCAAAAATTATACATTCTTTTTTATCTATTTCCCCAGAAAACTACATGTAGGCATTAACAGTTGGGGGAAAAGGACTGTTGCCCTCTATATTCTTTTTTTTACCTTTCATTCAAGCACTATGATAATGATAGGGACTTATTTAAAAAAAGAAAAAAGAAAAGAAAAAGAAAGAAAGAGAGAGAGAGACAGGAAGGGACCTGAGCCACAGGGACAGTTGTGTGATGTCTCGGACCTAGTATCAGCCATGAAAAAATAGAATTTATAATGGATATTACAGTTAAAATAGAGAATTTATAAAACTGTGACAAAATGGGGAAGAACAGGAACATCTCCACTTCTATTTTTTGCTCACCAGAATTCATTTGCCCTTCCTGCAGCACAGAGCTAGGCCACCTCTGAGTGACCAACAACTCTGACCTGAAATCAAACCCAACTTCCACAGCTCTTGTAATTAGGAAGATTTTTTAATTCATGTGTGAGTCCCTACTCACCTGACACTCAAAGAGGAACTGCATCCTTTTGAACAGATTGACTTCCAGGTGTAAATCTATATATTTTAATTGCATTTTTGTTATGGTTGTTGTTCAGAGAAAGATTAATTCTGTGCCCTTGCAACGTAATTTTTCTCTTGGATTTTCTGGCAATGAAAATAGGCCCTTAGAGAACTCATCGCTGTGGACAGGTTTCTTTCATCAGAATGCCATTCTTCTTTCTCTCCTCACTAGTAAGATACAGATATTGCACCGCATTAGCTTCAGAAACAGAATCCTTATCTCAAGTCTTTAAGATTTAATCTATTTCATTTTCCATCTTAAGTCTGCAATTATTCACTACAAATCACTTACACATAACCCTTGGTCATTTTATTCATTTCTAGACGTTAAGAGATCACTCTGATTTTTACCTCAATAGTATTCTACAGGAATTTACTTTCATTTTGAAATGATGCATAGTCTTCACTGTGGCAGTTGTCACCTCCTTGCAAAGAATGTATTAAACTACTCATTTGCAGGATCTTCAAATCTAGAGGCACCATGTTGCTGGTGAGCTAAAATTAATTTGCCAGGTAATGAGACAATCTTCTTTGCCCATTTCCCTAATTAATATTTTCTATATTTAATGGAAATTCTGACCTCACCTTTCCATCTTCCTCTAAGCAAATGATTAAAGACAAAAAAGCTGACCTTGGGTCTTCAAGACCCAGTTTTCCAAACTCTCCAAACTCCACTCAAAGTCATCTGACCTTGCTCTATTCAAGATGGGTTAGCGGAGACCCTGCAGCTACACCACCAGCTGAGGCAGCTGCTGCATTAAGATTTATATCTTAGTTAAGATAAGAAGCAAAGCTGATAGTTGCTTCAAAGCTTGGGGCAATGTCTGAGATAGAAATCACAGAAGAGGGTAAGTCCTCAAGAGATATAATTTCTTATCATTATAGTTATCATATGCAGATAAAAACATGGTATATCACTTTCCTGGGGTTTCAGTAGCAGATTACCACCGACTTGGCCACTTGAAACAACAGAAATTTACTCTTTCACAATTCTGGGAACCAGAAGTCTGAAATCACGGCGTCGGTGGGGCTGTGCTCCCTTGGAAGGCTCTCCAGAGGCTCCTTTCCTGCATCTTCCAGCTTTTGGTGGCTTTAGGCATTCCTTGGCTTGTGGCTACTTCACTCCAATATCTTATTCCACGGTCACATTGCCTCCTCCTCTCTGTGTTTTCACTCCTATCTGTCTCAAATCTCCCTCTGCCGTTCTCTCATAAAGACATTCATCATTCGAATTAGGGCCAACCTGAGCAATCCCAAATGATCACCTTATCTCAACATCCTTCATTTAATTACACCTGTAAAGACCCTTTATCCAAATAAGGTCACATTCATAGCTTCCAGGAGTTTGATATGAATATCTTTCAAGGAGTCATTTTTCAGCTGACCACACATGGGTATATGTGAAAGTACAGACGTATGCACAAAGGAAACCAATTTCTGTGAGTTGAGGAATGGAATATTGAGTCAGCAAAACATAACCACAGCAATTTAGCATTTTGTTTTGTCTGCTTTGTGTTTATCATAAGTGATTCTGCGAGAATACAAAACTGCAAAAACTTGATCCAATTTTCAAAGTGCCAAAGTAAAATAAAATACAGTTAATGCTAGAATCTTGCTAATTGCAACAGAGAGAGAAATAAGAGAAAAAAAGAGTCTGTGGGCATGTGAGTCAGAAGAATGGGATTCAAATCCTGGCTATGCTGAACTCCAGGCCTATATCCATGAATAAATTAACTTGTTTTTGTTTTACTAGGAAATAAAGATAATACATCTTATGATAAAAACAATAGTTTAGAGTGATGCATGAAGAGGCACACTAACCACTGAGGGAGGGTGTCACAATGGTCCGGGACAGTAAGGAGATTCAGCAAAAGATTCAGCACCTCCTTGTTAGCACCCTTAGATATGTTATACTTTCTACTTTATTGCATCTTGACAATAATTCTAAGATATAGCTGTGTCATCCACAATTCAGAGGTGAGTAAGGAGGCTCAGAGAAGGTAACTTGCCTGAAGTCTTGCAGCTATTAAGTAACACAACTTGAATCCAAATCCAGGTCTTTCTAACCACAAAGTCTATTGAAATGAGAAAAAAATAATACATGAAGTTGACAGAGTAAAGCTCAATATCAAAACATTCAAATATGTATTCAAATGTTGCCTTGACATGTTGACTACGCCCAATGCCTAGTGAGAGGTGCTGAAACATATAGGAGGGTGAATAAGGCACAGAGCCTATCCTCAAGAAGCGTCACCCAACTCTGGCTACTGAAAATACACTAAGATCAGTCATCTGACGGCTTAACTATGAAGCAATAAAGTCCAGTCCAGCATCAAATTGAAAAATTCTTAGCTATCTCTTACCTCAAATCTGAATATCCAGAAGCAGAGCGTTCTGAGTGCAATACCAGCATAAGGTTATGGATTTTCTGCATTGTTCCCATTCCACAGGGTGTTCCTACCTTGACCAGAACCTGCCTACCATCTTAATCCCCCCTTCCCCCAACCACCTACCACTACTCCAGAGAGAGGGGACTCAAGCAGTGGTCCTCAGGTCCAATCGGTGAGCCAGGCAACCTCACATACTTTGCCTAGTATTTGTCAATTCCCTTGGGAGTTGTAACCAGCTACTAGTTCTTCTTACTTGGAAACCAAACCCATATTTTAGACAGGATTGGGGTACCTTGGCCCTTTTAAAGTTCAACCTGGTTCCTTGCATAGTGAGACCGCCCTGGATTTGATTGAAGTTTTCCCACATTCATTCAGTCTTCGTTGTAAGGAAACAAGGTTCCTGTCATTTCTTCTGTCCTGAAGCTTTTTCTATTCCCATTGGCCAGCCCCGTCCCAGCAAATGAGCAGAGTTGAATGACAAATCAATGAGCTAAACAAGGAGATATACAGCAAATGAACAAAATGAGCAAGATGTATAACAATGGATTAAACGAACAAGAGGCAAGGCATGGTGGCTCATGCCTGTAATCCCAGCACTTTGGGAGGCCAAGGCGGGTGATCACCTGAGGTCAGGAGTTCAAGGCCATCCTGACCAACATGGTGAAACCCCGTCTCTACTAAAATTACAAAAATTAGCCGGACACGTGTCATGCACCTGTAGTCCCAGCTACTCGGGAGGCTGAGGCTGGAGAATGGCTTGAATCTGGGAGGCAGAGGTTGCAGTGAGCCGAGATCATGCCACTGCACTCCAGCCTGGGTGACAGAGCAAGACTCCATCTCAAAAAGTAAATAAATAAATGAGATATATAATAAATGAATGAAATGATTGGGGGGTATATGGCAAATGAATGAATGAATGGGGGGTATATATATATGAATTAAGATAATCAGGAGCAGACAGCATTTGCAGGTCTCAGTGGGGGCAGAGAGCTGTACACAGGCTCAGGCAGGTCCCTGGGCTGCAGCTGAATAACAGGGTAGCTGGATTTAGACAGGTTCTGTTTCCTTAAATGTTTGTCTCCACATTAATGAGTCAACTTCTGTCATGCATTTAAAGAAATTTTTTTTATTGTTAAATTATTGTCTCTGGTCAGCTCGAATAAAGGTAGGGTCAGCATTCAAAAGAGCAAAGTATTCCTGTGAATGAAAAATAAGCTGTTTCCTAAAGGAGAGAAGGACATGCTAAACTGTTCGGTAGATGCTATTCCTGACCGTATTGATTTTATGTGTGGGTTTTTTTTTTTCTAACAATACTAGAGAAAGTGACCCCAAGATTCTCAGAATCAACCATGGCAAATCTCAATAGTGTTCTATTCCAGGAACTCATCTGACCCAACAAAGGTTTGTTTCACATTCAGACTCAATCGCCTAAAATTTATACTGCCCAAAGCACTGAGCCTCCTGTGATTCTGTCAGTGGTAATTTTCTTGAGTTGTATAAGCTTCATTATTAACAAATCCAAACAGGAAGAAAAACAGGTGCAGGGTACATCTATCCTGTCACATTTCACAGACTGTGGGTTTAAATCACCCAGATGCTTACGCATAATCACAAAACAGTATTTATAGCTGACTCCAAAGCATTCAAAGGCTGATGATCCAGTTTATGAATTCAACTACCCTGTTCCATCACTTTACCTACTTTCTTTTCATTTCAGTGCTTGTCATTATCCCTAAGTATTAGGTTGGCAAGAAGAAAAAAAATAAAACTCAAACTAGTCTATTAAGAACTTAAGGTCTCAGTGAAGATGGCGGTCAGGATTAAATCAATTGACTAAGATGACATTTTTGGATTATGTGTGTATTTCAATCATCTATGCTTTCCCCAGGCCAGTTCATGTCATGAAAATTGATATTCACTAGCATAGTCATGCCTTCCAGATCCTCCTTACCCTGAGAATTTGTATGTAAGCCCTTCTCCACTTATAAGATGCAGGCGTGGAGAAATGGCATGATTTAGGATTACAAAAAGATGGAATTATGCTAATCCTACACCAAAGCCAAGAAAAGCAGGAATGGATTCACGCCCTGCTATTCCCATGTCCTATGGACCATTGAAAACCACAACTCCTTCCCCAGTTTACTGAAGTGTCTTGAAGGCTTTATAAAGGGGGATTTTCAGGGACAGCATCTGGGAAATGTCACTCAAGGTGGGTCAACATCGTCCTGCTCCCCTGGGAAAGAGCACATTTGTTCAATACAAATGTGTATTGTGTATTAAGAGACTTCATCTTTCCTATTTATTTCCTTGGCATTTTCCCAGGCAAGTGGGTCAGAGGGTGAACTTTAAAGTATGATTTGATTACTGACATTTTCTTGGATTTTTGGTTGTCAGGCATTGCTTAACTCTTGTTACCTCGTGCCCTCTGTGTCTGCAAAGTGGTGATTTAGTTCTGACTCACTTGATACATAGGGAAGATAAACAGGATGATCACAAAACTGCCTTTCACTTAGCACTTACCAAGAATTTGCCATTTACAGCAACATATCAGGTTCTGTGTGGCTTATTAGATGAGATGGTCACAAGAAGATACAACCAGGAAACACTTCTTTTTTTCTCCCATTGCTGGTCTGCTACGTCAAAGCTTTCTGTCCCATCCCTGGACAAGAGCTCAGGCAGCTCCCACCACTTTCATTCACTTTAACTAAGACTCACTCTTAGATATTGAAAAGTCCAGTAGAGTCGTATCAAAACACCAAGATCACATTTACAACTTTCTCCTCCCCCTTAACTCAGGCCTAGCCTGCAGGTCAGACAACTACAGTAGGTATAAGGTTGCCCAAACTGGTCTCTCATGTCTTTTCCACCTTTCCTTCTCTATCTTCCTTCTTTCTCAGCCTCATAGAGCCAAAGGGGAAGAGGAGCAAACTACAGAAACGCCCCCTGAGATCACCCCAGTTGGACATCAGCCCTCAAGTGATGAAGACGTCCATACTTCCAGGGTTCCCTGCAGCTGTGTTGAGCTCTCAGACCTGATCAAGGGGCTCTCTGGCCAGCCTCTTTCAATCTTGCTCTAATAAAGGCAGGAGGCAGACAAATGCCTAGGCAGATAGGGTAGGGTCTTGGGTGAGACCCCTCCTTCAAGCTTAAAGCAGCCTGAAAGCTGAAAGACCAGAGTGCTGGTTCCAGATGAAAGCTGCAACCCAGAGGGAAAACTTCTGCCCCTGTTTGCCCACCCTTTCCCAATTGATTCTTTCTGAATAAGGCCTTTTAACCAATCAAATGCTGCCTTTTCCAATGCTATCTATGGCTTGCCAGGGCATGCCTGCCTGCATACTGGGGGAATGGGATGGAGCCACCAAGAATTCATACCTTATGCAAGGGAGGATTGGCCTCTTTGGTGCGTGTGTGGTAGCCATGATATTCAATTAGGGAGGTGAAAACCTGTTAGCAGGACCTCCCCTTTTTTGCCAAGAACTTTTTTTCGCTTAATAAATTCCATCCTTCTCACCATTCAATGTTTCTGCATGCCTAATTTTTTCTAGTTGTGAGACAAGAACTCACATTTAGCTGAACTGAGGAGCAAAAATCCTGCATCACCTCCACCTCCTATCCTCAGCAGTCAAACCCCCAAAAGATCTAACTGTAGGTGATCTTTGGGAAGGATCTCATCCAAATGGCCCTGTTACCTTGGTCCTTGGGAACTCAGCATTGTTATAAATCTGCCCAGGTACAGCCCACCCACCCTCTGCCTCTGTGGGCTACTTCAGGTACCCTCCTGCCTTCAGAACTTGCAGGACACAGGCTTCAGTCCTAATGTCACACCTGTGGACACATGACGTGTCCCAGGAACTCCCTCTCCATGCTCCATACAGATGGTGACACTCCCCAACAGACCTCCCGCCAGGACTGAAGAACCAATCCTCCCTTCTGTAGGCTGTGGGCACTGCCAGTCTCTACAGGGGTCCTCCTGGGAGGCCTCACTTGCTGGAGGAGGGGAAGAGTTTTTGGAAACACCCTGAGAAAAAAGGCAGAGATCTCTATTTATTTGGACTCCTTCCAATAAAACCCATTCGAATTTCTTTTCATTTCTTTATAAGCTGAAAATGCGGCTGGGTTGGGGGTGCTATTTGCTGGATCAGATTTTCTATCTTTTAGTAAGACTGGCTTGGATGTGTCTATTACTTGCCTTTACAAATGTGAGGATACTTATCTCCTAGTCTAAGGTTTTGGACTTTGATATGGTTTGGCTGTGTCCCCACCCAAATCTCATCTTGAATTGTAGCTCCCATAATTCTCATATGTTGTGGGTGGGACTCAGTGGGAGATAATTGAATCATGGGGGCAGTTTCCTCCATACTGTTCTCATGGAAGTGAAGAAGTCTCATGAGATCTGATGCTTTTATAAGGGGTTTCCTCTTTCACTTGGCTATCATTTCTCTCTTGTCTGTCACCATGTAAGATGTGCCTTTCACCTTCTGTCATGATCGTGAGGCCTCCAAGCCACATGGAACTGTGAGTCCATTAAACCTCTTTTTCTTTATAAATTACCCAGTCTCAGGTATGTCTTTAACAGCAGCGTGAAAACAGACTAATACAGACTTCAACCAAATTTTAGAGATTGACCTTCCATTGACATTCTATTACACATCTACCGCACATGTAAAATCCAGATGTCCACTTCCCTTTCTTGCTCAGATTCCAGCCTCCTAACATACAAGGATAAGCACAGGCTTTAAACAGCTGTGAGTGGCTCCTGAGGAGCTGTTCTCAGTATCAAGACTTCATCCTCCATCCCTCCTAACCCCCACCATGAGCAACTTTTCACAGCACTAATGGCCATGTGCAGAAATTCTGACTGTCAACTCAACAGGATGAGGCTTCCTCTCCAGGATAGGAGTGAGTCTTCCATTTCTCCCAGGCTGTTGCAAGAAGCTATACCTTCATGAATTTCTTCACTAAAGGGTTAGGACAAATTTTAAAAAGGAATTACAACATGGAGAGAAGGAGAGGCTGTTTTCATTAACTACTTCCAGAAGCCAGAGGGAAAGTCCCCAAGGAAATGAACCCTCCACAAGAGGATCATTCCTGGATACTCCACAGATCCTACCTGGCTGCCCTGCCCTGCGATTCCTGCTTCTCTCTCTCCCAGTCACCTCTTTCTGCAAGTGCCCACGTGTGAATTCCACCCATCTCTCAGTGAAATCATCCCTATCCACAGAAAGGAGTCTCCTCTCCTGGATCTTACAGAATCTCTATTTTTGCATAGTATGTTATAATATAAAGTCTTTCCAATAATGAGAAAACTGTGACGAATCATATACTAAATATCCGTGCACCCTCCTCCAAGCTTTATTAAATCTAAACACTTTTGCTATATTTACCTGTGATTCTTTTTCTAAAAAGTAACAATATTTCATAAAAATAATTAAATCCCATCATCCTAACACTTCCCACCCCATGCCCTCCTTCCTCCCTCATCCCCTAACTAGAGGAAACTGCTTTAGGGATATGATGTTTTGCCTCATGCATTTTTCTCAAGTCTACACTTTTTGGGCTGGAGAAGTCTAGGGTTTGCTTTCCCATGATGCCAGCAGGATTTTCAAGCTCCTCAAAACATTTCAAAGTGGGGAAAAGAGGTGGAATCTGGCTCTCCAGACACCATCGTATAAAGTGAATATGGGTCTTCCAGGATGAGTTTCCCTTTTCTGCTCCTTAACTCATTTATTTCACACATTCATCATTCACAGTTAGTGGATTGCCAGGCACTGCTCTAAACTCTGGGAACATGGTAATGACCAAGACTGAGAAACCGCTCCCTAGAGCGCTTACATTCCAACGAGGGGAGAGGGACAAGAAGAAGAAAACTCAACAGATCAGAACACATTAGATAAGTGCTCGGTAGAAAAGGGGGAAGAAAGCAGGATTGCAGGGTCGACTGGTGCGCAGAGCAGTGTTTGGCTCTTTCTCTGCTTGCCTGGGATCCTGCAGAATTGAGAACTTTGCCTTAGCACACCTTAATGGTGTAACCCAATTGTTTACACAAGAGACACAATAAATGGCCCATTCAGGAAACAGTTGTATTAAATTATTTCCATAAGTCTTGGCTGTCATTAGTCTCCCTTTGGGAGAAGAGAAGTGGGATGGCCCTGTCTCCTCATTTTTTATAGGCTCCTTTATTTAATCCAAAGAGAGGGGAATCGTTAACCCTGTTTTTCAGGCAAGTGGTCTGGGGCTCAGAGAACTTCATCAACTCCCCAGCAGTGCATGTAGCCACATCCAAAACCAAATACATTACGTTTCAGTGACACATAAATATTTACACAAACTGGGATGAAAGATTACAAATACCATCATGTCAGTCTGGTCATCAAACGAATTACTTTTAAAAAAGAATTCCCTTTTGTTTTCAGGGTTTTTTGGTACAAAGGATTATGAACCTGTAGTTGGGTGACTCCAAATTATTCATCTGTTAAAGGAGAACACAAAATTGTCCTGACCAGATCACAGATTTTCTGGGGAAAAAAAAAAAAGGTACCAAGAGCATCACTGAATACTTACTGTGTGTGCACTGTTCTAAGTTTTACTAAAATCTCACAACCCTATAAAGCAGGTAGGTATTTTTATTACTACCCTTTCGCTGGGTTGGGGCAAAAGTAATTGCAGTTTTTGCCATTGAAAGTTAATGGTAAAAACCGCAATTATGTTTGCACCAACCTAATACAGAGGAAACGAGTCGCAAAAAAGTTAAGTCAACTGCAGAGCCAGGAGTTAAACTTAGGCAGTCTGTTAAACTGAGGTGCCTTGGCCACTGTACCCTTGTCTCACTGTAAATGGAAAACAATGAAAACAGAAGCCCTAGACTTAGTAGCTACACAATGTAAGGCATTCAAGGAAAGGGGAATGGCACTGGTCACCCCAGGAAAAGGTGTACAAAGCAGGAGGGTGCTTTAACCCAGGAGGAGGGTGTAGAAGGGTACAAAGAGTGGGTGAGGGACCAGTGCTCATCAGTCAGAGGTCAGACTCACACCCGTGATGCCAGCAAGCCTCCCAATGGCCAGATCCCAGTATGCCATGTCCCTGTGTGACCCCCCGCCCCCAGTGTGTGCCAACCAAGATGTCTCCTTGGTGACAAAGAAAGGGGGCCTTATGACATAAGAGGACACAGGGAAGAAAATTAGGGCAATTAAGAATGTGTAGATTGTATTACGGATTTCAAGCCAGCTATAGTTTGCTCCTAAACAAAAAACTGGCATTCACTCACTCAAGCTGAAACACTTCCAGAATCACATCCATAGCAGGGAGGTATTGCTAGAAAATACAGAAACTGACACTTGCTCATGGTCCAGCTTGCTTCCCACTAAGCAAATAATTTCAAGAGAAGCCTGATGCCTCTGGGTAGATATGATGTTTCTGATCCCCCTTATCTCGCTCCAGGTTTCTTGCAACAGGAGTGTGTGTGTGTGTGTGTGTGTGCGCGCGCATGTGTACAGAAAGGGTTTTTGTCCTTGCAAACAATCAGAAATCACACTTTGCCTGGAAATTCATGCAAAAATACTTGCTCAGTCCAGTCCTCAACCACAGGTTTTCATTCTTATACACATAATAAGCATCGTTTGTTAAACTCTGGCTAAGTCCTTTGCAGGCGCTATGGTAGAAGTTTTGGAATACTGACAAGTGAGTATTAGAAAGACTATTTTACAGAAAATATATCAGGCTTTTCTTTATCTGTGGGCCAAACACTGAGCCTGCTACTTTGCGTGATTCTTGCATTTCACGAAATGGCATCAAAGCTCTAAGACACAATTATTTCCATGCATCCGGTGTGCAGGCTAAGGCTCAAAGAAGGAAGGGAACAGAAGTGATGTGCAAGGCTTTTGAGGCAAGTTGCCTGGTTTTACTCCACTGGATAAATGAATATGTAAGTTACTTAAATCTCTCTTAGCCTCCCTTTCCTCCTCTGTAAAATGGGCTATGACAGTTCCTCACAGAGAAGCCAGAGGAACATCTCAAACTTTAATGTGCACGTAAATCATCTGGTCTCTTGTTAAAATGCAGGCTCTAATTCAGGAGGTCTGGGGCAGGACCTGAGGTCTGCATTTAAAACAAGCTTCCAGGCCATGCCCATGCTACTGGCCTGTGGACCACATTTTGAGGGGCAAAGCTTGCCTGGGTTCTTGTTTTAAGCTTAAATGAGATAATGCACACGAAGTTCTCAGCACAGTTCATGGCACACAGTAAGCATTCAGAAACTATAAGCTGATCTGATTATGGTTGTTTCTGTTGTTACAGTGAAATTTAAATTATCGGGCTCCAAGCTAGTGACTGGATATTCTGTAGATCTTCTTTATAATGTCCTGAAAAGCTCTTGAAATAGCATGGTAATGGGCAAGGCAGCGTGACATGAATTAGCATTCTCTTGTTACCCTTTCGTCACGCCTTGAAACCTCTGTAAGACCATTTAGGATAATCTTTTAGGATAGATAAGATAACTGTCCTACTTAGTAGAGGGAATTGTGAGAATCTAATGTAACTACATGTGAGAAAGTTCTCTAATGTAAGCACTAGAGTACTGTGTGCACTGGTAGTCATGGTATTTCTGCAGACGTAGGAAGATTTTCCAGCCACTCTCCCCTCATGACCCTCCTCCCTCAGAGTGTAAGAACTGTTGGTGGCCTCTTAGGTCAAAAGGCACAAAGGGTAATGAGGCTCAGCCTTTGACACTGGGTGGGAGAAATGGGCTCAAGCCATGTTCAATGCTGCTTCTACTCAGCTCACACAAGTCATAGAAGAGAAGGAGAGTTGTTAGGAAAAGAAATTGTAGAACAGAGATAAAAAGCCAGGACAGCTGACCCTAAACCCAGTCTCTTAACCCCTATACTATACTGCCTCCTATAAGTAATACAGAAATGAGCAATCATACGAAATAGTAACAAATGCTGAAGGCAATGTGATGGTTAATATTAGGTGTCACCTTGCTTGGACTGAGGGATGCCTAGATGACTGGTAAAGTATTGTTTCTGGGTGGGTCTGTGAGGGTGTTGCCAGAAGAGATTGGCATTTGAGTCAGTGGGCTGGGACAGGAAGACCCACCTCAGTGTGGGTAGGCACCATCCAATCGGCTGCCAGTGCAGCTGGAACAAAGCAGATAGAAGAAGGGAATAAGCAGCTTGCTGCGTCTTCTCACTCCTGCTGTCTCTCCATGCTGAGACCTTGCTTCCTCTCCCCCTGCCCTTGGACATCAGACTCCAGGTTCTTCAGCCTTTGGGCTCTGGAACTTTGACCAGCAGCCTCCCAGGTGCTCTCTGGCCTTTGGCCAAAGACAGAAGCCTGTGCTGTAGGCTTCCCTAGTTTTGAGGCTTTAGGATTTGGACTGGGCCACTACCACCTTCTGTCTTTCCCCAGCTTGGCCTAGTATGGGACTTCACTTTATAATTATGTCAGCTTTTAATCTGATAAGCTCATACATACACACACACACCCTATTCATTCTGTCCCTCTGGAGAACTGACTAATAGAGGCAATGAGCAGACAGCCCCAGATCTCAGTTCTCACTCTCAGAGGGGTAAGACCTCAAGAGTCAAATTCAGTCTGGCGCTTGGGGAAGGAAAACAGAAGATCTTGAACGTAATTTCCATTTATGTCCCAGGCTAGACAGGAAAAAGGGGTCCTCCCAGCTCCTAGCCTCCCCAGGACAGGAGCTACATGCAATCTTAAGTCAACAGTCCAGCTGGCAATGACATGTGGCTTGGAACCTTCCAGGCCGCTCTGTGGTCTGTGTGGCACCCTCAGGACTCAGGAATGACAGTCAGGTGGTTGCGTTTTTCGATGCTATCATGTGAAGGTCATTCCATTAAACACTGCAGTCAGCTTAGTGGAAAAGATAGGCCATATTTACAAATAAACTCGTTACGTTTCCTGAAACAAAAGTTTCTACCTGCAAATAAATGAACATCTGATATAAAATTTTATATTTGACATGGCAACAAAATGAGAGTTGAAAATGTAAAATTGGGTTCAGATCTCAGCCTATATTGTGAATTAATTACAGTAAAACCTAATGGCCAGTAAAACCAGCATGGGCTGGTTACCTGGAAGGCTTTGGAGGCAGGCAGCCTCCATGAGTCAGACTTCCTGAGTTCAAATCCTGACTCAATCCATGGCTTTTTTGCTATGAAATCAAGCTAATTAACTGGATCTTAGTGTTCTTATCTATAAAAACGAGGCTGATAGTAGACTCTACCTCATAGGGCTATTGTTAAGATTAAATGAGTTAATATGTACAAAGTGCTTTGAAGACACAGTAAGCACCAAAAAAAATCTATTAAGGTAGGACTTTAGGGAATCAATTGGCCTCCTGAGTCACTTTTCCCCACCTGGACAGAATGGGGAATTCTGTGACAGAATAAGTATATTCTGAGGGAAATAAAAGGATGTGGAGGCATTCTGAAAAGTTAAAAGAGCTAGGTAAATTGTGAAATGATACAAGGTTTGTTATTGCAAAGAGTATTTTTATTTTGGGCCACACTTCAGTTTGGTAAACTGAAGGCTAAGAGCCTGAGTGTGTATCGTCTCTGGAATGAATATTCTACAACGTCACTAAATGTTTAACATTTCTTCTGGGACCTCAATCTCCCAAGAGCATTTAATCTGACACATCCAGAGGTCATTGGGAGGAGGAATTAATTAATACAAATTTGAAAAGATTATGAAAAGGGACTTAACCCACTGCTTGGAGCAAGAACAAGCTCTGTGACTAAACAAAGCTCTCCCAAAGATGCAACCCATGTTTTAAACAAATTCTCTTTATCCTTGACACAATTCCACATCCTTGGCAGGCACCAAATATTGGAGAGAGAGGCCTAGTGAGCTCAGGCTTTAGGTCCACTTGAGCCCTTTAAGTCACAGATTGATAGAGTGATCCTGAGTTGGCCGAGAGTCCTACATACACAGCATCCTTGATGCAGAAAGTTGACCCACAGTGAGCAGGGAGCTTATTCTTCCAATAGTGGCTACAGATTTATACCCCTTCTTCCACACTGAAGACCACCCCAGATTATCTAACAATATACATCTATAAAAATGCCCAGAGGCAATCTAGCCTAGAGGCGACAGGCTGTACAGACAGACTGGAATTTCCACACCAACTCATCATTTAAAGGTCGGCTTGGGAAAGTTACATATCTGGCAGTGTCTTGGTTCTTCCGTAAAATAAAATAAAATAAAATAATTAGTACCAACTTGTATTTGTTATCCATTGCTGTGTAACTATCTACCACCAAAACTTGGCACATAAACCAGTCATTTCTGTGAATCAGGAATCAACAGAGCCTTAGCTGGGAGGTTCTGTCCCGGGTCTCTTGTGAGGGTGCAGTAGAGCTGTCGGCCAGGGCTGCAGTCATTTGAAATAAGATGATCCGCTTCCTATCTACAACAACAACAATGTTGTTCTAGCAACAACAATCCACGTGGTTGTTGGCAACATTCATTCACTGTGGGCTTTTGGATCAAGTCCTCAGTTCCTCTTCGAGAAGGAAGCTGCAATTTTCTGTAGTTTAATCTTGAATGGGACATACCATCCTTTGTGTCCTACACTGTTGGCCACACAGACCCACCCTGATACAATGTTGGAAGAGACCACCCAATGATGTGAATTCCAGGACATGGGGATCATTGGGGATTACCTTGGAGACTAGCGATCACACTACCTGATGGAGTTATCCAGAGAATTAGTATGTTAATATGTGTAAAGGTCTTAGAACAGTATCCAGGACATCATAAACACTCAGTAAAATATTAGCTAGTATTGTTTTTATGTTAGGGTTGTTGTTGTAAGCATTCAGGGCTTAATTGGAAGCCATGAAACAGAAACACTCGCCAGATCACCCAGGCAATGACTACTACCACCCGACTAGTGAGAACTCATGACATACTTAGTCTACTTTTGCTTTCCTATACACTTAAAACAATTAGGGCATGAGAAGCATAGATGGGTTTTAATTGGGGGACAGGATTTCCATCATAGGAGTCAAGGACACAGGAACTTGCCAAAGTTAACCTTGCACAGACATCTCCTAAGACAGGGAAATCAATTAAACAACTTGGAAAGGAGGATGCTGTTTGATGCAGTCCAAACAATTAGACCTGTATGTAGATAGAACAGGACATCTAACCTGGGTTCTTGCCTAAAATATCTGGCTCATAACTCTTGGCAAATTAAATTTTCATAGGTGAAAGCCATAGAGGTAGGAAGGATGACTGCTTTACTTCTATGTCCTAGTTGGCAGTGTGTCTGAACATAGTTTAACATTCCCTGAATATCAGAGCTGCCATTATGGGTATCAATTATAGTACTTTGCATGAACATTCTAATGCCCCTAAGGTTCCATTTGCTTCAACACTGAACACCCATATCTTGCTCCAGCCTGCTGGGGGAGTCTACACTGTATTTCAAAATATTTGTAGCTCCTTGTGAAAGTACCTTCTCCTTTGAAGTCATCCTTGCTTTCTACTGTCACTTCTATCTCCCCAGAACTTCTAATGTTAGTATCTGCTACTGTTTGTACTTTAATAAAGCTTAGGGCGGCACTGAAGAACACCAGAGGTAGCCAGGAGGGGTCCCTGGCTTCCCCACAGGAACATGGTGGTAAGGAGAGCTGCCCAGCAGAGGGAGTTCAGAAGTTACTGAATGCTCTGTTTGCAGGCCAAGGACCCCAGCTGACACTCAGTTAACCCATTACTAGTCTGGAAATGGTCAGAGCAGCTTGGAGGCAGCAGGTTTACTATTCTAAAAAGCTCAGACAGGGCTAAGTGGGTCATAATCTGACCAGAAAATCAGACATTTTGATAGAAGGAGAAAGAATGAGTGGCCTAGAAGTATGAAGTCCTGCAACAGAGAGCAGGCTTGTGGGGATCAACAGCACTGTGAGGACCCTGGGTGCCAGAGGAGTGCAGGAGATAGTGCTCAAGGTGAGACCTGGAGTTGCTTCCACTGTGCTGTAGAGGACTACAAACCAGCACTGGCACCTCTTGTATCTAGGGAATTCGGGGCTCAGTTCCACATTTGGCAATTGGTTCCAAAATCTGAAATGACCTCAAATGTTCTCACTATTCAAGTGAGACAATAATGTATTATGATGGTGCTTTAATAGCTTTCAATATTGTATCGAACTTTGCAATTAACTAGGTTGAGTCATCCTTCCTACCTCTTTGGCTTTCACCTATGAAAATTTAATTTGCCAAGAGTTATGAGCCAGATATTTTAGGCAAAACCCAGGTTAGATGTCCTGTTCTATCTACATACGCGTCTAATTGTTTGTATTGCATCAAACGGCATCCTCCTTTCCAGGTTGTTTAATTGATTTCCCTGTCTTGGGAGATGTCTGTGCAAGGCTAACTTTGGCAAGTTCCTTGTGTCCTTGACTCCTATGATGGAAATCCTGTCTCAAAATTAAAACCCATCCATGCTTCTCATGCCCTAATTTTTATAAGCGTATAGGAAAGCAAAAGTAGATTAAGTATGTCATGAGTTCTCACTAGTAGGCTGGTAGTAGTCATTGCTTACCCTGGTGTTTCCAACACCTGGACTAGGGAAGGGCCCTTCGCTGTCATGTAGGGGTTTAGATTTATAAAGCAAGCACCTGGTCCAGTTAGTACCTACCGGTCAAAGCGAACTGTGTGGGATAAAAGATTGCCTCAGACAGGGGTTAACTAAGCATAGGTTAGCACCTAGTTAACCAAATTAAACTTCTGTTTTAGAAATAGAGTCATTCATAATTATGTACAGTCAGTCCTTGTTATTCATAGATTCCATGTTTGTAAATCTGCCTACTGACTAAAATTTATTTGTAACCCCAAAGATCAATACTCGTGATGCTTTCATGGTCATTAGTGAACCTGTGCAGAGTAGTGAAAAAATGAGTCACCCAACATGTGACTCAGATCAAACAAGGCAACACTCTGCCTTCTGGTTTCAACTCTCATTCTGTACATAATTATCCATTTTGTGATCTGTCTAGTGCTATGTTTTTAGCATTTCTGTGTTGTTTTTCTTGTTGGTGACTTTGCTATTTAAAATGGCCCCAAGCACAGCACCAAAGCGCTGTCAAGTGTCTCTAATCATAAAAAGACTGTGATGTGTCTTACAGAGAAAATACACATCTTAGATAAGCTTCATTCAGGCATGAATTATAGTGCTGTTGGCCATGAGTTCCATATTAATGAATCAATAATATATATGAAATAAGATTTCTTTAAACAGACACACACATAAAATAAGTTTATGTATCAATCAGTTGGTGAAAACGTTGAGACCAGAGGCTTGCAGAAACCTAACCCTGTATTTCCCCTAGAAGCAATGGTTTGGTATCACTCATAAGTAGGAGTTGAACAATGAGAACACATGGACACAAGGAGGGGAACATCACACACCAGGGCCTGTCGGGGTGCGGGCAAGAGGAGGGAGAGCATTAGGACAAATACCTAATGCATGCAGGACTTAAAACCTAGATGACAGGTTGATGGGTGCAGCAAATCACCATGGCACATGTATACCTATGTAACAAACCTGTACATTCTGCACATGTATCCCAGAACTTAAAGTATAATAAATAAATATGGCCGGGCGCAGTGGCTCATGCCTGTAATCCTAGTACTTTGGGAGGCCGAGGTGGGCAGATTGCCTGAGCTCAGGAGTTCGAGACCAGCCTGGGCAACACGGTGAAATTCCGTCTCTACTAAAATACAAAAAATTAGCCAGGCATGGCAGCGTCCGCCTGTAATCCCAGCTACTCAGGAGGTTTAGGCAGGAGAATTGCTTGAACCTGGGAGGCGGAGGTTACAGTGTGCCAAGATCGTGCCAATGCACTCCAGCCTGGATGACAGAACAAGACTCCATCTCCAAAAAATAAAATAAAATAAAATAAATAAAATAAAATAAAATAAAATAAAAATAAATAAATACATACATAAATAGGTAAAAGAAGCAATAGTTTGGTATTAAGTGATTACAGTGACTTTATAGGTCACAACTACTGCAAATCATGTGAATTGACTGTATTACGAATATGTTATAATTTAAATCAACTTTAGATAAATACACAGAGCCAGGTGCAGTGGCTCATTCCTATAATCCCAGCACTTTGGGAGGCCGAGGAAGGTGGATTACCTGAGGTCAGGAGTTCGAGACCAGCCTGGCCAATATGGTGAAACCCAGTCTCTACTAAGATATATACACAGAACTAGATATAATTATTGTATGTTTCTCATTAGAAATACCTAAAATGCCTGCCTCATTCCTGGATTTATTTTTTTTTTTTTAATTTTTTTTTTTTGGAGACCAAGTCTCCCTCTGTCTCCCAGGCTGGAGTGCAATGGCACGAACTTGGGCTCACTGCAACCTCCACCTCCCGAGTTCAAGTGATTCTCTTGCCTCAGCCTCCCGAATAGCTGGGATTACAGGCGCCTGCCACCATGCCTAGCTGTTTGTACTTTTAGTAGAGATGGAGTTTCACCATGTTGGCCAGGCTGGTCTCGAACTCCTGACCTCAGGTGATCCACCTGCCTTGGCCTCCCAAAGTGCTAGGATTACAGGTGTGAGCCACCGCGCCTGGCCATCCCAGACCTTTCTTAATACCAGGAACCTTCTTGGGCATAGACAGGCCTCCAACTCTCAAACATTTATGGCATCTGAGAAGTTGTAGCAACAAGTTTATCCCACCTGTAGACCCCTCCTAAATATTAATAAATTGAGACCCTTTCTTTTCTGCTTATCTGATAAAACTAAGAAAAATATTATAAAGAGTCCTATCTGATATCAACAATAGAGTAAGATTGTAGTATGTTAGGAACTAGAAGGGGATCAAGTTAAAGTTCTCAGTCTTTGTGACCATGAAGAGAGCCCTAGTAAGCCTTGAGAAAGGCACAAATAACAGCTGCCATAGCAAATGTAACTTCAGGGAATGCTGAATCCTGTTTCCCATTTTTATTGTGGCATATCTCCCAGCATTCCCCACGTGGTAGATGAAAAGTTCATCCAAGGACGCAGGGACAGGAGAGGGACAACCAACATGTCCTCTAAATTAACCTAGAAATACCTTTAGAGGTCATTACTCTGAGAATGCAGATTCATGACTTCTTATTATCTAGTTTTGAATTTATGGCATCCCAGTTCAGGGCTTTATCATTGTGCTCAAATACTACTGCAACCTGCCAAAGCTCTCTCTGCCTCACCTCTTCTCATTCCCTTCCATTTTTCACAACTCTAGACTGATTTTTATTATCTAAGCCCCCACAGTTCTCAGGATAAAGTCCAAAATCTACAGCCTGCCATTCAAGGCCATCTGAAATTTGGTTCAAATCTACAACATTTACTTTAGCTACGTCCACTTCTCAACACACAGCCTTTCCTCCAACCTAGTTGGTGTGCTTTCCGTTTCCAAATGCAGCTTGTATCTGCTCCGCATAGTGATTGAGTGGTTAAGCTTAGGCTCTGGGGTTAGACTGACCTGAGTTCAAATCCTGATTCAGCCACTTGTTATATAACTCTGGGCAAGTAGCCTCAGTGCCCTCATTTTTAAAATGGGGTTGATAATCAGAGTAACAGTCTCGGAGATTTGTTCTGATGATTAAATGTTATTATGCATAGAAACTGCTTAGCAGTACCTGGCACATTTAAAGCACTAATAAATATTAGTTTAAAAAAATTAACACTGAGGAGTCCTACTTCCATGTTTTCACCTCAGTCTTGAAATTTTGTCCTTCCTATAATATCCATTCGCTTCATCACATCTCCCAGATTCTGCCTTTTTTTCACAGCCTTTAGACTTTGACCAATGGACCAAGTCTCACACCTTGAAGACAAGGGTGAGCAGGAGTAAAGCACAAGTGATAGGGAGAGAACAACTTACCAGGTTCCCTAAGGAAAGTGGAAATAGAAGGTAGAAATAGAAACAGAATGGTCTAGAGCAAAACTTGGCAAACGTTTTCTGTACAAGGCCAGATAGTAAATGTTTTAGGCTTTGTGGGCCATTCACCTTCTATCACAACTATTCAACTCTGTTGTTAAAATTTGAAAGCACCAACAAAAAAACATGTAAATAAACAGGCATAGTTGAATTCCAATAAAACCTTATTTACAAAAACAGGCAGCAACAACTTAGCAAGAGAAAAATAAGCAACCCAATTCAAAAATAAGCAAGGGACTTGAAGAGACACATCTCCAAAGAAGATATAAAAATGACAAGCACACAAAAAGATGCTCAATATCACTAAACATTATGGAAATGCAAATAAAAACTACAAGGTACAACTTTACACTCATTAGGATGGCTATTATCCATTAAAAAAAACAGAAAATAACAAGTGTTGACAAGGACATGGAGAAATTAGAACTCTTGTGCATTACTAGTAGGAATGTAAAATGGTGCAAACACTGTGGAAAAATTATGTGGTGATTCCTCAAAAAGTTAAACATGGAATTATTTATGACTCAGACATTCCACTTCTGGGTATATACACAAAAGAAATAAACTCAGGCACAAAAACAAGTATTTGTACATCAATGTTCATAACAACACTATTCACAATAGACAAAAAGTGAACCCAACCAGATGTCCATCAGTGGAAGAACAAATAAGCAAAATGTGACATATATACATATATATAATGGGGTATTATTCATCCTTAAAAAGGAAGGAAATTCTGACATGTGCAACAACATAGATGAACCTTGAAGACATCATGTTAAGTAAAATAAGCCAGTCACAAAAGGGCAAATATTGTATGATTCCACTTAAAATTCTTTTAAGTCTTGATTTTTTTTCTAGTTCCATATTGTTTTTGTAAATAAGGTTTTATTGGAATAGAGTAAATGAATTCACAGAAAGTACAATGGTGGTTGGCAAGGGACTGGGGGAAGGGGAAATGGAGAGTAAGTGTTTAATGGGTAGAGAGTTTCAGTTACAGAAGATGAAAGAGTTCTGGAGATGGATGGTGGTTGAACAACAATGCAAATGTACTTAATGCCACGGAATCCCTGTACACATAAAAATTGTTAAAATGGCTAACCTTATTATAAATATTTTACCACAATAAAATAAGTAAAAATAATTTAAAATTTAAGAAATAAAACAGGTAGGCTGCTGTTAGTTAAGCCTTGAATTAAAGCTGGACATTGTATATATTTCTGAAGAGGAAGCATATGATAGTTAGGATGGGTTAGATTATGCTGCAGTAACAATCTCAGAAAACTCAGTGACTTAAAACTAGAAGAGTTGAGGTTGATTGCTCCAAGATGGCCGAATAGGAACAGCTCCAATCTGCAGCTCCCAGCAGGATTGATGCAGAAGATGGGTGATTTCTGCATTTCCAACTGAGGTACCTGGTTCATCTCACTGGGACAGGTTGGACAGTAGGTGCAGCCCACAGAGGGTGAGCCAAAGCAGGGCGGGGTGTCGCCTCATCCAGGAAGTGCAAGGGGTTGGGAGATTTCCCTTTCCTAGCCAAGGGAAGCCGTGACAGATGGTACCTGGAAAATCGGGACACTTCCACCCTAATACTGCACTTTTCCAATGGTCTTAGCAAACAGCACACCAGGAGATTATATCCCATGCCTGGCTCGGCAGGTCCCACACCCACAGAGTGTTGCTCACTGCTAACACAGCAGTCCAAGATCGAACTGTGAGATGGCAGCCTGGGCTGGGGGAGGGGTGTCCACCATTGCTGAGGTTTGAGTAGGTAAACAAAGCAGCCAGAAAGCTCAAACTAGGTGGAGCCCACCGCAGCAAAACAAGGCCTACCTGCCTCTGTAGACTCCACCTCTCAGGGCAGGGCATAGCTGAACAAAAGGCAGCAGAAACTTCTGCAGACTTAAATGTCCCTGTCTGACAGCTCTGAAGAAAGCAGTGGTTCTCCCAGCATGGATTTGAGCTCTGAGAACAGACAGCCTACCTCCTCAAGTGGGTCCCTGACCCCCATGTAGCCTAACTGGGAGACACCTGCTGGCAGGGGCCGACTAACACCTCATACAGATGAGTACCCCTCTGAGACGAAGCTTCCAGAGGAAGGATCAGGCAGCAATATTTGCTGTTCTGCAGCCTCTGCTGGTGATACCCAGGCAATCAGGGTCTGGAGGGGACCTCCAGCAAACTCCAAAAGACCTCCAGCTGAGGGTCCTGACGTTAGATGGAAAACTAACAAACAGAAAGGAATAGCATCAACATCAACAAAAAGGACGTCCATACCAAAACCCCATCTGTAGGTCACCATCATCAAAGACCAAAGGTAGTAAAACTGTAAAGATGGGGAGAAACCAGAGCAGAACAGCTGAAAATTCTAAAATCCAGAGCACCTCTTCTTCTCCAAAGGAGCGCAGCTCCTCGCCAGCAACAGAACAAAGCTAGATGGAGCATGACTTTGACGAGTTGAGAGAAGTGGGCTTCAGAAGGTTGGTAATAACAAACTTCTCTGAGCTAAAGGAGGATGTTTGAACCCATCGCAAGGAAGCTAAAAACCTTGAAAAAAAGAGTAGATGAATGGCTAACTAGAACAGTGTAGAGAAGACCTTAAATGACCTCATAGAGCTGAAAACCATGGCACGAGAACTATGTGATGCATGCACAAGCTTCAGCAGCCGATTCGATCAAGTGGAAGAAGGGGATCAGTGATTGAAGATCAAATGAATGAAATGAAGCGAGAAGAGAAGTTTAGAGAAAAAAAGAGTAAAAAGAAATGAACAAAGCCTCCAAGAAATATGGGACTATGTGAAAAGACCAAATCTACGTCTGATTGGTGTACCTGAAAGTGACAGGGAGAATGGAACCAAGTTAGAAAACATTCTGCAGGATATTACCCAGGAGAACTTTCCCAACCTAGCAAGGCAGGCCAACATTCAAATTCAGGAAATACAGGGCATGCCACAAAGATACTCCTAGAGAAAAGCAACCCCAAGACACATAATTGTCAGATTCACCAAGGTTGAAATGAAGGAAAAAATGTTAAGGGCAGCCAGAGAGAAAAGTCGGGTTACCCACTAAGGAAGCCCATCAGACTAACAGTGGATCTCTTGGCAGAAACCCTACAAGCCAGGAGAGAGTGGGGACCAATATTCAACATTCTTTAAAAAAAGAATTTTCAACCCAGAATTTCATATCCAGCCAAATTAAGCTTAGTAAGTGGAGGAGAAATAAAATACTTTATAGACAAGCAAATGCTGAGAGATTTTGTCACCATCAGGCCTGCCTTACAAGAGCTCCTGAAGGAAGCAATAAACATGGAAAGGAACAACTGGTACCAGCCACTGCAAAAACATGCCAAATGGTAAAGGCCATTGATGCTAGGAAGAAATTGCATCAACTAATGAGCAAAATAGCGAGCTAACATCATAATGACAAGATCAAATTCACACATAACAATATTAACCTTAAATGTAAATGGGCTAAATGCCCCAATTAAAAGACACAGACTGGCAAGTTGGATAAAGAGTCAAGACCCATCAGTGTGCTGTATTCAGCAGACCCATCTCACATGCAGAGACACACATAGGCTCAAAATAAAGGGATGGAGGAAGATCTAGCAAGCAAATGGAAAGCAAAAAAAAAGCAGAGTTTGCAATCCTAGTCTCTGATAAAACAGACTTTAAACCAAAAAAAATCAAAAGAGACAAAGAAGGCCATTACATAATGGTAAAGGGATCAATTCAACAAGAAGAGCTAATGATCCTAAATATACATGCACCCAATACAGGAGCACCCAGATTCATAAGGCAAGTCCTGAGTGACCTACAAAGAGACTTAGACTCCCACACAATAATAATATGAGACTTTAACACCCCACTGTCAATATGACAGATTAATAAGAAAGAAGGTTAACAAGGATATCCAGGACTTGAACTCAGCTCTGCACCAAGCGGACCTAATAGACATCTACAGAACTATCCACCTCAAATCAACAGAATACACATTCTTCTCAGCACCACATCCCACTTATTCCAAAATTGACTAAATAGTTGGAAATAAAGCACTCCTCAGCAAATGTAAAAGAACAGAAATTACAACAAACTGTCTCTCAGACCACAGTGCAATCAAATTAGAACTCAAGATTCAGAAACTCACTCAAAACTGCACAACTACATGGAAACTGAACAACCTGCTCCTGAATGACTATTGGGTACATAACAAAATGAAGGCAGAAATAAAGATGTTCTTTGAAACCAATGAGAACAAAGACACAACATATCAGAATCTCTGGGACACATTTAAAGCGGTGTGTAGAGGGAAATTTATAGCACTAAATGCCCACAAGAGAAAGCAGGAAAGATCTAAAATCAACTCCCTAACATCACAATTAAAAGACCTAGAGAAACAAGAGCAAACAAATTCAAAAGCTAGCAGAAGACAAGAAATAACTAAGATCAGAGCAGAAATGAAGGAGCTAGAGACACAAAGAAACCTTCAAAAAAATCAATGAATCCAAGAACTGGTTTTTTGAAAAGATCAACAAAATTGATAGACCATTATAAGACTAATAAAGAAGAAAAGAGAGAAGAATCAAATAGATGCAATAAAAAAATGATAAAGGGGATATCACCACTGATCCCACTGAAATACAAACTACCATTAGAGAATACTATAAACACCTCTACGCAAATAAACTTGAAAATCTAGAAGAAATGGATAAATTCCTTCACACATACACCCTCTCAAGACTAAAGCAGGAAGAAGTTGAATCCCTGAATAGACCAATAACAGGCTCTGAAATTGAGGCAATAATTAATAGTGTACCAACCAAAAAAAGTTCAGGACCAGATGAATTCACAGCCAAATTCTAACAGAGTTACAAAGAGGAGCTGGTACTATTCCTTCTGAAACTATTCCAATCAATAGAAAAACAGGGAATCCTCCCTAACTCATTTTATGAGGCCAGCATCATCCTGATACCAAAGCCGGGCAGAGACACAACAAAAAAAGAGAATTTTAGACCAATATCCCTGATGAACATTGATGCAAAAATCCTCAATAAAATACTGGCAAACTCAATCCAGCAGCACATCAAAAAGCATATCCACCATGATACAGTTGGCTTCATCCCTGGGATACAAGGCTGGTTCAACAAATGCAAATCAATAAATGTAATCCATCACATAAACAGAACCAATGACAAAAGCCACATGATTATCTCAATAGATGCAGAAAAGGCCTTCAACAAAATTCAACAGCCCTTCATGCTAAAAACTCTCAATAAACCAGGTATTGACGGGATGTATCTCAAAATAATAAGAGCTATTTATGACAAACCCACAGCCAATATCATACTCAATGGGCAAAAACTGGAAGCAGTCCCTCTGAAAACTGGCACAAGACAAGGATACCCTCTCTCACCACTCCTATTCAACATAATGTTGGAAGTTCTGGCCAGGGCAATCAGGCAGGAGAAAGAAATAAAGGGTATTCAGTTAGGAAAAGAGGAAGTCAAATTGTCCCTGTTTGCAGATGACATGATTGTATACCTAGAAAACCCCATCATCTCAGCCCAAAATCTCCTTAAGCTGATAAGCAACTTCAGCAGTCTCAGGATACAAAATCAATGTGCAAAAATCACAAGCATTCTTATACACCAATAACAGACAAACAGAGAGCCAAATCATGAGTGAACTCCTATTCACAATTGCTTCAAAGAGAATAAAATACCTAGGAATCCAACTTACAAGGGATGTGAAGGACCTCTTCAAGGAGAACTACAAACCACTGCTCAACAAAATAAAAGAGGACACAAACAAATGGAAGAACATTCGATGCTCATGGATAGGAAGAATCAATATTGTGAAAATGGCCATGCTGCCCAAGGTAATTTATAGATTCAATGCCATCCCCATCAAGCTACCAATGACTTTCCTCACAGAATTGGAAAAAACTACTTTCAGTTCATATGGAACCAAAAAAGAGCCCTCATTGCCAAGACAATCCAATCCTACGCAAAAAGAACAAAGCTGGAGGCATCATGCTACCTGACTTCAAACTGTACTACAAGGCTACAGCAACCAAAACAGCAGGGCATTGGTACCAAACAGAGATATAGACAAGTGGAACAGAACAGAGGCCTCAGAAATAACACAAACCTGACAAAAACAAGAATGGGAAAAGGATTCCCTATTTAATAAATGCTGCTGTGAAAACTGGCTAGCTATATGTAAAAAGCTGAAACTGCATCCCTTCCTTACACCTTATAGAAAAATTAATTCCAGATGGATTAAAGACTTAAATGTTAGACCTAAAACCATAAAAACCCTAGAAGAAAGCCCAGGCAATACCATTCAGGACATAGGCATGGGCAAGGACTTCATGACTAAAACACAAAAAGCAATGGCAACAAAAGCCAAAATAGACAAATAGGATCTAATTAAACTAATGAGCTTCTGCACAGCAAAAGAAACTACTATCAGAGTGAACAGGCAACCATTCAGAGTGAATGGGAGAAAATTTTTGCAATCTACCCACCTGACAAAGGGCTAATATCCAGAATCTACAAAGAACTTAAACAAATTTACAAGAAAAAATCAAATAACTCCATCCAAAAGTGGGTGAAGGTTATGAACAGACACTTCTCAAAAGAAGACATTTATGCAGCCAACAGACACATGAAAAAATGCTCATCATCACGGTCATCAGAGAAATGCAAATCAAAACCACAGTGAGATACCATCTCACACCAGTTAGAATGGTGATCGTTAAAAAGTCAGGAAACAACAGGTGCTGGAGAGGATGTGGAGAAATAGGAACACTTTTACACTGTTGATGGGAGTGTAAATTAGTTCAACCATTGTGGTGATTCCTCAAAGATCTAGAACTAGAAATGCCATTTGACTCAGTGATCCCATTACTGGGTATATACCCAAAGGATTATGAATCATGCTACTATAAAGACACATGTACACATATGTTTATTGCAGCACTATTCACAATTGCAAAGACTTGGAACCAACCCAATGTCCATCAATGATAGACTGGATTAAGAAAATGTGGCACGTATACACCATGGAATACTATGCAGCCATAAAAAAGGATGAGTTCATGTCCTTTGTAGGGACATGGATGAAGCTAGAAACCATCATTCTGAGCAAACTATCACAAGGATAGAAAATCAAACACCACATGTTCTCACTCATAGGTGGGAATTGAACAATGAGAACATTTGGACACAGGGTGGGGAACATCACACACTGTGGCCTGTCGTAGGGTGGGGGGAGGGGGGAGGGATAGCATTAGGAGATATACCTAATGTAAATGACCAGTTAACAAGTGCCACACACCAACATGGCACATGTATACATATGTAACAAACTTGCACGTTGTGCACATGTACCCTAGAACTTAAAGTATAATAAAAAAATTAATAAAACCACAAAGAGATACCATCTCACACCAGTTAGAATGGCGATCATTTAAAAAGTCAGGAAACAACAAGTGCTGGAGAGGATGTGGAGAAATAGGATCACTTTTACATTGTTGGTGGGAGTGTAAATTAGTTCAACCATTGTGGAAGATAGTGTGGTGATTCCTCAAGGATCTAGAACTAGAAATGCCATTTGTCCCAGTGATCCCATTACTGGGTATATACCCAAGGGATTATAAATCATGCTACCATAAAGACACATGTACACATATGTTTATTGCGGCACTATTCACAATAGCAAAGACTTGGAACCAACCCAATGTCCATCAATGATAGACTGGATTAAGAAAATGTGGCACATATAAACCATGGAATACTATGCAGCCATAAAAAGGATGAGTTCATGTCCTCTGTAGAGACATGGATGAAGCTGGAAATCATCATTCTGAGCAAACTGTCGCAAGGACAGAAACCCAAACACCGCATGTTCTCACTCATAGGTGAGAATCGAACAATGAGAACACTTGGACACAGGGTGGGGAACATCACACACCAGGGCCTGTTGTGGGGTGGGGGAAGGGGGAGGGATAGCATTAAGAGAAATAGCTAATGTAAATGACAAGTTAATGGGTCCAGCATACCAACATGGCACATGTATACATATGTAACAAACCTGCAGGTTGTGCACATGTACCCTAGAACTTAAAGTATAATAATAATAATTAAAAAACTAGAAGAATTGATTTTTCACTCATACTCTATGCTAGCACAGACTGGCAGGTCGGCTTTGCTCCATGTGTAGTTTGCTCCATTTACTCACTGTGTCTTGAGATGCCACCATTTTTTCTGTGATGCTTCATGGGGCTCACCACTGCAAAGAAGGAGCAGAGCTGGAGGATTGCACAGCAGCCATGAAATGCTCTAGCCCGGACCTGACACAGCTCTTTTGTTCACAACCCAGGGGCAATAATTAGTTACCCAACTGCAAGGAAGCAGGAAAGTGTAATCCTCCTATGTGCCTAGAAAGAGAGGAGAACTAGATTTGGAAGAAATTAGAACTCTCTGTGAGAAACTAAATATTTTTCACAAGATACTAGAAACCCAAGATAATATAAGTTCAGGAACATATACATCTGAAACCAGGCACAGAAAGTCAAACATCACATGTTCTTACTTATTTGTGGGATCTAAAACTCGAAACAATAAAACACATGGAGATACAGAGTAGAAAGGTGGTTATCAGAGGCTGGGAAGGATAGTGCAGGGTGGAGGGGAGGTGGTGATGGTTAAGAATAAGAATAAGACCTAGCGTTTGATAGCACAACACGGTGACTATAGTCAAAATGATTTAATTGTATATTTTAAAATAACTAAAAGAATATAATTGGATTGTTTGTAACGTGAAGGATAAATGATTGCAGGGATGGATATCCTGCTTTCCATGATGAGATTATTACACATTGCATGCCTATATCAAAATATCTCATGTACCCCATAAATATATATATCTGCTATGTACTCACAAAAATCAAAAATTTAAAAAAAAAAACCTGAAAAAAAAGAAACATATACATCTGTTTACCAGGCTTATTCTAAGTTCTTCAGTGGCTATGATAATGTGTTCCATTTTAATAAGAAATCATAAAAAATGCCTAAAATTATTACAGTACTGCCTATGAGGAAATTCCAGGACCTTATTATAATGTCTCAACCCCAATAAAAATAGAATAGAGGGCTTCTATAGGTTACCACCCACCTGAATAGCTGGAACTAAGGCTCAGCAATTATAATACTTCTGCAAGACTAAACACACCTAGTTAGCGAAAAGGAGAAAGAGTGACCTTAACGTTGGAAATGCCTGAGGGAAGCTGCATGCCAGCCAGAACAATCACCTAGCAATACCTTGCAAATTAGTACAAGCCCATAGTTCAAAAATATTCCTAGAACTTACATAAGAGCCATCATTAAAGACTAAATATTATTGGCCTGGATAGAAGAAAAACTCTTTAAAGTATAAAGTCTTAATTTGCAAAATAATTTCATTTTATTTTTAATTAGACAAAAACATTCAGCCATATGAAACACTCAGTTCTTACACCCCATGGTACTAAGGAATGACAAGCCCTTTTCCTTCCAACTTAGCCTTCTGCCTTTCGAAATTGAAGCTCGTATTACTGCTATCATAATTTAAATTAAGGTGCTTCCTTAGCAGTTCCTAGCAGACTGTCTTGGACATCTCTCTTGTCTATCCAAACTCCTAGAAATTGTGCTCTCAAAAGTCCAGTGTCTTGACTGGATGTGGTGGCTCACGCCTTTAATCCCAGCACTTTGGGAGGCTGAAGTGGGCAGATTACTTGAGGTTAGGAGTTTGAGACCAACCTGGCCAACATGGTGAAACCCCATCTCTATAAAAATACAAAAAATAGCTGGGCATGGTAGAATACACCTTTAATCCCAGCTACTCAGGAGGCCAAGGCAGGAGAATCGCTTGAACCTGGGAGGCAGGGGTTACAGTGAGCTGAGACTGCGCCATTGCACTCCAGCCTGGGCGACAGAGTGAGACTCCAACTCAAAAAAAAAAAAAAAATCCAATGTCTCTTTTAGAGCAAAGCATTTTTAAGCACAACATTACTATATCTCTGTATGTTACAACAGAGATTTAAACTATTTGACATCCCCAAATTTTTCTAACCATCTCTCAAATCTCCTTCCCATGAGGTCAGGTTTGTGAGGTCCCTTGGAACAGAGGCTGCTAAGCACCATCCAAATAGAGTTTGGCCCTGCTGCAGAGGGACTCCTGACCGACAATCAAAGGCTGTTTCTCTTTCTTATTTTCTTAAAGGAAAGTTGCCTTCTTTTCATGCTAACCTGGACATATCATCAGGTTATTTGTCAGTGGTATTCCTAAAACAGAGGACAAGGTAGAAGGTGCGAGGTGTCACGTGGCTGTGCAAGGGCCCTCACAGGAGAAGGTTCAGGTGTGCAGAGTGGTGAGAAGAGGGCCTGCAGGACACTGCCCATGCTGTAGCTGTTCTTTTAACTCCAGATTTGCAATTCCAAATCTCTTACTTCGCCTGTCTCTCCTTGCCTTTTTCCCCTCTCCCATGAGCACTGACTCCTCCCTCTTGCATCTATCCTTATATTGAATTAAAACGGAAATAGAGGTCCATGGGACCTTCCTCTAAAGGCCCTATAATCAAAAGGAGGAGTTGGCCAGGCGCGGTGGCTCACGCCTGTAATCCCAGCATTTTGGGAGGCCGAGGCAGGTGGATCACGAAGTTAGGAGATCAAGACTATCCTGGCTAACACGGTGAAACCCTGTCTCTACTAAAAAATACAAAAAAATTAGCCGGGCATGGTGGCGGTCACCTGTAGTCCCAGCTACTCAGGAGGCTGAGGCAGAAGAACAGCAGGAACCCAGGAGGTGGAGTTTGCAGTGAGCAGAGACCGCGCCACTGCACTCCAGCCTGGGAGACAGAGCGAGACTCCATCTCAAAAAAAAAAAAAAAAAAAAAGGAGGAGTTACATCATGTAATGTAGCATCAAGTTCCCTTTGTAACGAAGAGTTGGGGAAAGTACTTTTTATCTCTGGCACCCACATATGTAAGGGAGGCTAGTATTCCCAGCCCATGTAGGAAATTGAGAGCCACCAAAGGGAGGATGGAAAAAAAAGAAAATGCAACCTTGCTCTACCTCTAGCTGCATGGAATGCAACTGGTGTATGAAGGCCCAATGTTTGGCTTGTTCTGTAGAAAACAAATCATAGGTTTCAAAATCCTGTTGCTGGCTCCCCTGGAGGAATCACTTTAAATCGTGACTACCAACACTTCTCCAGGGCACATGACCAACCCACCAGCTATTAGTCACCTTGTCAGTCCCTGGCTTATAACTTGGATAATGTATTGTTCTGGAAATGTCATCTGGGCTTTTTAACATTTGAGTTCTTTGCTGAAATGTACTCTAAACTGGCATGCTTAGAGGAATGAAAGGAAAACGAAGATTTTTTATTTCCTGCAGAGAGGGAAGAGGGCAGTTATCACAACAGGCTTACTTCTTCCTTCTATTTCTTCCCTTTCCTCTGTCATCCAATATGGGTAACAATAAAGAGAATCAATTTGCAAAGTAAAGCTAATGGCTGAGTTGACAGTAGCATTTTCAGTGCAATGCTTACATATTCAGTGCTCTTGCCTTCACTCACAAATGTCTGTTCCCATGGAATGCTGGCTACATCACACAAATATAAGCATCACCACACTTACATATATTAAGGATTTTAAGACAAGAGGAAAGTAATAACTTGGAAGAAGAATAATTGACTGTACCAGGGGTCAGCTGGAGAGGGTCTAGGAGTGGTGGATCCACTGGGTCAGAAAGGTTCTGTTGCCATTCCAGTCTGTGATGGTTCTGCCTCACATCAGTGACGTTTGGAAGGTTAAGGTGGACATCATGGCTGGATAATGACTCATCAGCCTGGATTTTCCTTCTGCACTGGAGTGCTTTAGAAAGAAGGAAGCCAGTGCAAGGAAAGCCCTGAGCTGATTCCTTACTTGGGTCGAGCCCTCTTGGAGAGGACGGGCATTTCCCCATCCTCCTGTGGAGATGCCTGAGAAGGTCAGCAGAGGTGACACAGCAGATCTTATAGACATGAGAGCACTGAGTGACCATCAGTAGGTGAAGAAATATGTCTCACTAACACATTAAGGTCATTTCTTGCTTATAGAGGGAAAATCAGAATATCATTCTAACTCTGAAGGTCCAGCCTTGTACAGAAGGACAAAACCCAAGAAACATACATACATTTCTATTCAAGTTTATTTATGCTTCTTTCTATTTCCTTTAATGATGGAATGGTTTTTATTTGATCAGGAACTTATCATAATTGTCTTTCTTAGAAGACAACAGAAGACAGTTTTTTTCACTTCTAATATCATTTGTTTAATATGTTCTAGATATTTTTTAAAAATTGATTGAATCAACATCACTTTTAATTACAAAAGGCATCATTTATAAGACAATATTTAAGTGGCAGTTCACCATTATTAATTATTTTGATGAATTATGATATTATCTACATTTAAGGTAAAAGATCTATTTGATTATTTAGGAAAAATAAGTAAATAAGGACCTGTGCAATTGCCTTTTGGGAACTTTGTTGATTTCTCTCATTCAAAGGTACACTATTACAGGTATTATCTGCAGCTAGATGTTTAATGGCAGTGATGGTGATGATGATGATGATAGCAATAACATATGGCTTTATTTGGGAAATAATTCCTTTTATCTTATGCTAACTGCTAGGTGTCAGATATTCTATTTCAAAGTTGGTGTGGAATCCACAAGCCTGCTTTTAAATATCCACGGCAGTGCTGTATTCATAAACACTTTCTTGGAAAAGTTATAGTCCAGGTAGGCAGACTCCCTTAAGAAATAATAATAGCGACTACCTAAATGAGGACAATGAATCTTTTTAAAACATTGATCCCTCCTCATGGTTTCCAAAAGTCAAGATGTATTGGTTATCCATTGCAACATAACAAATGGCATGCAAAACAAATCACTACCCCAAAATGTAGTGATTTTAAACAATAAAATGTATTATTTCCACTTTAGGAATTTAAAAGCAGCTTCAAGGGTGGCTCTGGCTTAGGGTGTCTTATAAGTTGTGGTCAAAATGAAGGCTGGAGCTGACGTCATCCACACACTTCACTGGAACTGGAGGATCTGCTTCCAGGTTGGCTCACTCACACGCCTGGCAAGTCGCTGCAGCAAACCTCGGTTTCCCCCTACATGAGCCTCTCCTCATGCAGCTTGGATATCCTCAAACACAGTGATGAGTGACCCCCTGTTGAGAGCAATCCAAGAAGGCAAGGCAGAAATAGCGCCTGTTGTGATCCAGCCTCAGAAGTCACATACCGTGACTTCCGGTACATTCTGTGAGTTCGAAGCAAATAACTAAGTCTACGCACATGCCAGGGGAGGGAAATTAAGAAGGGGAGGGACATGAGGTATGTTCTTTCGAAGGAGCAATTTTGAAAGATTCGTGGACATATTTTAAAACCACCACATAAGGTTGTGTAGTCCCCAGATGGAATCTCTTGTGTTCACTAAAATATTCTCACTTT
This sequence comes from Symphalangus syndactylus, assembly GCF_028878055.3. Lineage (NCBI taxonomy): Eukaryota > Metazoa > Chordata > Mammalia > Primates > Hylobatidae > Symphalangus > Symphalangus syndactylus. The sequence goes on from NC_072437.2 coordinate 85,472,140, forward strand.
AAAAAAATACATTTATTGAGCATTTTATAAGCATGACTTGAAAGTGATAAAATACTTTGATCACAGTCATTCTTTATGTGTGGCATGCTGACTGCATTGAAACTACAGAACTTGAATAACAATCCTTTGCAAATACAAGCATTTGTACAGTGATAGCTCAGTGTGCCAAATAGGCCACTGCCTCTCAGTGCCAAACCCACCCTCTGTACTCTCCCCTGTGATTCCCCTGCCAGCTTCTCCTTGTCAGGTGCTGCCCATAGGGGAACTAAAGGCTAGAGGAGGTAGAAGAGATTTGCTCCTTCCTGCTTGCTTCCTGTGTCACCCTGCTTTCCTTCTCTACACCAGCAGGTGCAGCTCCTTCCCAGAGCATCAACTGAACCAGTGCATTTTCCCGGTACTTGTGCATCTAGCCCCATTGTATGCCATCAGAAATACCGGCCAACCAGTGTCCCTGCCTTAGAAGCCAGGACACCAACTCTCAGCTTAGAGAAACAAGGACCTGCTAAGCAATGGCTCCTTCTCAGAATTCTTAGTTTCAGCTCCGTGAGATCTCTCTTCCACGTTTCTAAGGTTTTCCAATTCCCACCTTTTCTCCTTGTTCTCCCACCCCTAACAGTGGTAGCTGCTTCCTGCATTTGCTCTCTCCACAATAACTTCATTCATTTTGCCTTCCATTTCTTAGTTAACCGTTCTTTACATTAAATTCTCTCTTTTGAAATAAAACAAGTGGTGGTCTCTGTCTCCTGACTGTGTCCTGACTGCTACGTTCATAATGTAATTGTCCAAAGGAACAAGAAGATATGTATAATGGAGGCTGTTGCTCAGAGTCTGGAAATTAGGTAACGTCACAGGAAAATATTAGGATGCCCGTACCAATGCTTGGAGTCATTTAAGGTTGTACAACAAAATTAGCAGTCATGAAATGGGGAACTATTATAAGCTGAATGCTTTGAGTGTGAAAAGATAAATCTATTACTGCTTTGGGTCTTTAAAGATCAAATCAGATGCACAGGGAAACACTGACTACCTTCATAGCACCCCAGAGATGGATAAAGGGAGATGAGGGGTCCCACTTATGAAGAGGGTATGCGGGAAGTACTGGAGAACAGGCTATCCTGATACTCAAGACCATTTAACCAGATACAAACTCCACTAAGGTGTCACTCTGACATTAAAATTAGGAATCTTCATAGCAGCATGATTTACAGTCTTTTGGGTATATACCCAGTAATGGGATGGCTGGGTCAAATGGTATTTCTAGTTCGAGATCCCTGAAGAATCGCCACACTGACTTCCACAATGGTTGAACTAGTTTACAGTCCCACCAACAGTGTAAAAGTGCTCCTATTTCTCCACATCCTTTCCAGCACCTGTTGTTTCCTGACTTTTTAATGATGGTCATTCTAACTGGTGTGAGATGGTATCTCACTGTGGTTTTGATTTGCATTTCTCTGATGGCCAGTGATGATGAGCATTTTTTCATGTGTTTTTTGGCTGCATAAATGTCTTCTTTTGAGAAGTGTCTGTTCATGTCCTTTGCCCACTTTTTGATGGGGTTGTTTGTTTTTTTCTTGTAAATTTATTTGAGTTCATTGTAGATTCTGGATATTAGCCCTTTGTCAGATGAGTAGGCTGCAAAAATTTTCTCCCATTCTGTAGGTTGCCTGTTCACTCTGATGATAGTTTCTTTTGCTATGCAGAAGCTCTTTAGTTTAATTAGATCCCATTTGTCAATTTTGGCTTTTGTTGCCATTGCTTTTGGTGTTTTAGACATGAAGTCCTTGCCCACGCCTATGTCCTGAATGGTATTGCCTAGGTTTTCTTGTAGGATTTTAATGGTTTTAGGTCTAACATTTAAGTCTTTAATCCATCTTGAATTAACTTTTGTATAAGGTGTAAGGAAGGGATCCAGTTTCAGCTTTCTACATATGGCTAGCCAGTTTTCCCAGCACCGTTTATTAAATAGGGAATCCTTTCCCCATTTCTTGTTTTTGTCAGGTTTGTCAAAGATCAGATAGTTGTAGATATGCGGCATCATTTCTGAGGGCTCTGTTCTATTCCATTGATCTATGTCTCTGTTGTGGTACCAGTACCATGCTGTTTTGGTTACTGTAGCCTTGTAGTATAGTTTGAAGTCAGGTAGCATGATGCCTCCAGCTTTGTTCTTTTGGCTTAGGATTGACTTGGCAATGTGGGCTCTTTTTTGGTTCCATATGAACTTTAAAGTAGTTTTTTCCAATTCTGTGAAGAAAGCCATTGGTAGCTTGATGGGGATGGCATTGAATCTATAAATTACCTTGGGCAGTATGGCCATTTTCACGTGGCACTATTCACAATAGCAAAGACTTGGAACCAACCCAAATGTCCAACAACGATAGACTGGATTAAGAAAATGTGGCACATATACACCATGGAATACTATGCAGCCATAAAAAATGATGAGTTCATGTCCTTTGTAGGGACATGGATGAAACTGGAAAACATCATTCTCAGTAAACTATCACAAGGACAAAAAACCAAACACCGCATGTTCTCACTCATAGGTGGGAATTGAACAATGAGAACTCATGGACACAGGAAGGGGAACATAACACTCTGGGGACAGTTGTGGGGTGAGGGGAGGGGGGAGGGACAGCATTAGGAGATATACCTAATGCTAAATGATGAGTTAATGGGTGCAGCAAAACAACATGGCACATGGATACATATGTAACAAACCTGCACATTGTGCACATGTACCCTAAAACCTAAAGTATAATAATAAAAAATAAAAAAAATTAAAAAAAAACCACAATAGTAAACAAACATGAGTAAAAAAAAAAAAAAAATTAGGAATCTTCTATCTTGTGATGAAAAGGGAAACCTTTGTGTTCATTCTCCCTGGGCATGAGAGATATATGAAAAGTAATCCTGTGTCACTTTGCTTCCTATGACAGAAATATTAGCTACATCCTCAATTAATAGCAAAGATTTTCATCAAGTGAAGGCAATACAGTCCCAAACTGGCAGATATAGATTAAAGGAAAAAATAAGTCCAGAAGTCTGTTTTAGAAGGAAACTGTTATATGATTTTTTAAATGCCACCTGAGCAGAGAAAAGCACATTGAAAGTGGGGTGCAGAGGGTCACATATAAAACAGACTGGTTTTGACCCCAAACCATCTAGTGTATTTCTTGTAGAAATACTAATAAAGAACTTTTCTAGTTCTCTCTCTCTATCTCTCTCTCTCTCTCTCTGTCTCTCTCCTGCACCCCCCCCCCACCCCTCCCTGCCTGTCTCACCATGCATCTGCCTAAGCACAGACACATCCATCTATCTGATTCCTGGGGTAGCGGGAAGAGATAGTCTGCCTTTTCTGTTTCAACCCCAACTACTTTGTTCTTTTTATTGTTTTTATTTCTTAGATATGACTATGATTCACATGCACATTTCTTAAATATATTCTGGGGGGTTAAAAAGACATCACTGCCAGAGTGATGTCTTTTTTTTAATTTTTTTTATTTTTTATTATTATACTTTAGGTTTAGGGTACATGTGCACAATGTGCAGGTTTGTTACATATTTCTGGACTACCCAAGGCCATCTCCCCTTTACCCATTATATAAAGAAAGGAACAAGAAACACGGGTACAGAGTCACTGACGTGAATCCAGAAGTCAAAATTTTTTTTTTTAAAAAAAAGGAGTTTAATATGAGTTGGAAATAACAGAATATTAAATCAACCATAATAGCATGGATTACAAAATTTTAAGTATATACACAGTAAGTTCTAGAGAAGAACTACTATAATTTAAATTTTCTTATACAAGTACTTATTTCAAAATTGCTGGGTTGAAACTAAATTAGCTCTTCAATATGGTTAAGTGGTTGTTTTTAGTTTGGGGTGAAATTTTGTTACAAGGCTAAGTATGAAATCTGTTTCCATAAATTTGCTTTGATTGCCTGCGTTTCCTAACCAAGAAGGAATATAAAGAACTGGGGCTATAAATTGATAGTTTACCACCACCAAGACTTTAAGAAAATGTTACCAAATATTACAATTTAATAAAAGTCTTAACTATTGGAAATGTGAGGTGTTCTCAGAAAACTCCGTTCTTTATCTGGGCTCAAATCCGGGATCAGAGCACTAGCCCTCGACCAACCACAACACATAAAGGGCATAAAATCAGGGCTGAGGCAGCAAGACTCTACCCTGTGCTCATTCTCAGAGGGAGGAAACATGTACAGAAATTAAGAGCATGGGCTGGGCACAGTGGCTCACGCCCGTAATCCCAGCACTTTGGGAGACCAAGGAGGGTGGATCACGAGGTCAGGAGATCGAGACCATTCTGGCCAACACGGTGAAACCCCGTCTCTACTAAAAATACAAAAATTAACTAGGCATTGTGGCGCACGCCTATAATCCCAGCTACTCGGGAGGCTGAGGCAGGAGAATCGCTAGAACCCAGGAGGTAAAGGCTGCAGTGAGCCAAGATTGCACCACTGCACTCCAGCCTGGGCAACAGAGTAAGACTCCATCTCAAAAAGAAAAGAAAAAAGAAATTAAGAGCATGGTCTTTGAGGCAGGCAAACTGAGTTGTAAGTTTGAACTCGGACTACGTAGTTCACCTGTCTCACCCCAATTTATTCGTCTGCAAATGGGACGACCAGCAAAGCTACTCTCAAGGGTACCAGAGATGCCCACGTTGTCAAACTGAATGAGCCCTTTTCCACCTGGATAGTGGAAATACCCCTGAGATGCTTAATTCTATGTGTCAACTTGGCTAGGCTGTGATGTCAAGCTATCCGGTCAAACACCAGTCTAGAAGTGGCTGTCAAGATGTTTTTCAAATGGGATTAACATTTAAATCAGACCTAGAACTCTTGACTTCATTTGGCACAGCTAAGACTGCCCCCCTTTTGAAACAACTTTCCTTATGCTTTCTACAAACGAAGGCTTCTTACCTCACACTCCTGCTCTGGTTCACAGTGGAATGAACCAGTCCTTCCTGACATCCTTTGGGCCATGTTTAGTAGGAATTGAGGGCACTACTGTATAAGATCACTGATGGAGAATGCCATGTCCCCTGCTCACTCTGCCATGGCATTTCCCAGGTGAAATACCAGCTTCTCAACATCTGAGCTAAGTTCCCCCACTTCCCTGCCTTTTCTGCACCTAAGGATGCCCACACTGTTTCTTTCTCTCTCTTCCTTCTTCCTTCCCTCTCTCTCCACTCTCCCTGATAGTATCTCTCTCCCCTACCCACTGAAGTTGCCTGGATGGATGAGGTAGGGCTGTGCTCTTTGCTTACCCCAGAAATCGAGGGGATGGTCTTGATTGCTCCTGCTTCTTACCCCTTTTCGCAATCCACACCAAGTTTGCTCATTCTATTTTCAAACTAAAGCTTGACTCCAGCCACTTCTCTCAATCCCCTCAGTCATCACCCTAGTCCACCACCTTCTCTCACCTTGATGGTGGAAACACCCCCTGAGATGGTTAATTCTGTGTGGCAACTTGGCCAGGCTGTGATGTCAAGCTGTCTTGTCAAACACCCATCTAGAAGTGTCTGTGAAGGTGTTTTTCGGATGTGATTAACATTTAAATCAGTAGATTTTCAGGAAAGCAGATTATCCTCCATAGCTAGGCTTCATGCAATTTTTGATAGCCTGAAGAGAAAAGATCTAGGTCCCCTGAAGAGGAAAGAATTCTGCCTCCAGATTGCCACTGGACTCAAGACTGCATCGTCAACCCCTGCTGGAATTTCCAGCCCACTTGCCCTATAGACTTGCCAGCCCCCACAATTAAGTGAGCCATCTCCTTAACATTCTCTCTCTCTCTCTCTCTCTCTCTCTCTCTCTCTCTCTGTGCCCCCAGCCTCTAGTCAAGCTCTCTGGAGATCCCTAATATAGCCCCCACAGTGGTTTCCCTACCATAGCTCTCCTGTCTGGTCTCCACAAGGTAGCCAGAGTGTTTGTTTTTAAAGCATAAATTATATCATGTCATTTTCCAGTGTAAAACATGTCTGTCACTTTCCATCACATTTAGAATAAAATCCAAAATCCTTAAAATGCTCTTCAAATCTTGACATGATCTGACCTCTGTCCCCACTCTGGAGCCTCCTCTCCATCCTGTGGCTACTTGGTGCACCCCAGTGGGCTTCTCCTCTGTTTCTCCAGTGTGCCAAACTGCTTCTCCCCTCAGAAGCTCTTCCCTTGGCCCGGGGCACACTTCCTAACCCTCTCACGGGGCCTCCTCCTAATCATCCCTGTCATTTCCTCAATGAGACTCTCTCCCTGACCCCCAGTAACAATACTAGCTAAAGGTTAACACTGTGCTGGGCTCTGTTCTAATCATTTTGCATATGTTAATTCATTCAGTCCTCACCACAACTCTATAAAGTAGGTGTTATTATCGCCATTTTACAGATGAGGAAAGGGAGGCACAGGAAGCTTAAGTAACGCACCTAAGATGACACAGCTAAGAAGTGGCAGAGCTGGAATTTGATCCAGGCCTCGTGGATCCAGAGTCTGTGAATTTAACCATTGAGTTAATCTGCCCCTAGGAGGCAAAATTGAATGGCTGCCTTTCATTCACAGTATTTATTAAAATTCACATTTTACATATAAATATATACACAAATACACACACATACACATACATATATACATATAACATGCACACACACATACATGTTTGTATGGTTATTTGCTAGCTCCCACCACTATCCAAGCAAGTACCATTAGGACAAGGACACTACCTTGTTTTACTCTCCTGTGTATCTAGTTCAGTGTTTGGTATGTTAATAGTATTCAATACTTATTAATATTTATGGTCATATGCCCTTGTCCTTCTTTTCCCTAGCTCCTCATTTTAAAGGTTGCAAATTCTCGAAACTCAACTTCATTGCCCCAAAATCAGATAGGAATAAAAATGGCAGCCTGTAATAAAGAGGAAAAGAGAGAACAATCAAGTAGACACAATAAAAAATGATAAAGGGGATATCACCACTGATTCCACAGAAATACAAATTATCATCAGAGAATACTATAAATACCTCTATGTAAACAAACTAGAAAATGTATAAGAAATGGATAAATTCCTGGACACATACACACTCCCAAGACTAAATTGGGGGAGGTCGAATCCCTGAATAGACCAATAACAAGTTCTGAAATGGAGGCAGTAATTAATAGCCTACCAACTAAAAAAAGTCCAGGACCAGAGGGCTTCACAGCCAAATTCTACCAGAGGTACAAAGAGGAGCTGGTTTCATTCCTTCTGAAACTATTCCAAACAACGGAAAAATAGGGACTCCTCCCTAACTCATTTTATGAGACCAGTATCATCCTGATACCAAAACCTGGCAGAGACACAACAAAAAAAGAAAACTTCAGGCCAATATCCCTGATGAATACCGATGCGAAAATCCTCAGTAAAATACTGGCAAACTGAATCCAGCAGCACATCAAAAAGCTTATCTACCACGATCAAGTAGGTTTCATCCATGGGATGCAAGGCTGGTTCAACATATACAAATCAATAAATGTAATCCATCACATAAACAGAACCAATGACAAAAACCACATGATTACCTCAATAGATGCAGAAAAGGCCCTTCATAAAATTCAACATCCCTTCATGCTAAAAACACTCAACAAACTAAGTATTGATGGGACATATCTCAAAATAGTAAGAGCTATTTACGACAAACCCACAGCCAATATCATACTGAATGGGCAAAAGCTGGAAGCATTCCTTTTGAAAACAGGCACAAGACAAGGATGCTGTCTCTCACCACTCCTATTCAACATAGTATTGGAAGTTCTGGCCAGGGCAATCAGGCAAGAAAAAGAAATAAAGGTATTCAAATAGGAAGAGAGGAACTCAAATTGTCCCTGTTTGCAGATGACATGATTGTATATTTAGAAAACCCCATCATCTCAGCCCAAAATCTCCTTAAACTGATAAGCAACTTCAGCAAAGTCTAGGATACAAAATCAATGTGCAAAAATCACAAGCATTCCTATACACCAATAACAGAGAGCCAAATCATGAGTGAACTTCCATTCACAATTGCTACAACGAGAATAAAATACCTAGGAATACAACTTACAAGGGATGTAAAGGACCTGTTCAAGGAGAACTACAAACCACTGCTCAACAAAATAAAAGAGGACACAAACAAATGGAAAAACATTGCACGATCATGGATAGGAAGAAACAATATCATAAAAATGGTCATACTTCCCAAAGTAATTTATAGATTCAATACTATTCTCATCAAGCTACCATGGACTTTCTTCACAGAATTAGAAAAAACTACTGTAAATTTCATATGGAACCAAAAAATGAGCCTGTGTAGCCAAGACAATCCTAAGCAAAAAGAACAAAGCTGGAGACATCACGATACCTGACTTTAAACTATATTACAAGGCTACAGTAACCAAAACAGCAGGGTACTGGTATCAAAACAGATATATAGACTAATGGAACAGAACAGAGGCCTCAGAAGTAACATGAAACATCTACAACAATCTGATCTTTGATAAACCTAACAAAAACAAGCAATGGGGAAAGGATTCCCTATTTAATAAATGGTGTTAGGAAAACTGTCTAGCCACATGCAGAAAACTGAAACTGGACCCCTTCCTTACACCTTATGCAAAAATTAACTCAAGATGGATTAAAGACTTAAACATAAGACCTAAAACCATAAAAACCCTAGAAGAAAGCCTAGGCAATACCATTCAGGACACAGGAATGAGCAAAGACTTCATGACTAAAACACCAAAAGTAATTGCAACAAAAGCCAAAACTGACAAATGGGATCTAATTAAAGAGCTTCTGCACAGCAAAAGAAACTATTATCAGAGTGAACAGGCAACCTACAGAATGGGAGAAAAATTTTGCAATCTATACATTTGACAAAGCGCTAATATTCAGAATCTACAAGGAACTTAAACAAATTTACAAGAAAAAAAACAACACCATCAAAAAGTGGGCAAAAAATATGAACAGACACTTCTCAAAAGAAAACATTTATGCAGCCAACAAACATATGGAAAAAAGCTCATCATCACTGGTCATTAGAGAAATGCAAATCAAAACCACAAGGAGATACCAGCTCACACCAGTTAGAAGGTGATCATTAAAAAGTCAGGAAACAACAGATGCTGGAGAGGATGTGGAGAAATAGGAATGCTTTTACACTGTTGGTGGGAGTGTAAATTAGTTCAACCAGTGTGGACAACAATGTGGCAATTCCTCAAGGATCTAGAACCAGAAACACGACTTGACCAGATGTGCCATCCCATTACTGACTATATACCCAAATGATTTAAATCATTCTACTGTAAAGACACATGCACATGTATGTTTATTGCAGCACTTCACAATAGTAAAGACTTGGAATCAACCCAAATGCCCATCAATGACAGACTGGATAAAGAAAATGTGGCACATATACACCATGGAATACTATGCAGCCATAAAAAGAATGAGTTTATGTCCTTTGCAGGGACATAGATGAAGCTGGAAACCATCATCCTCAGCAAATTAACACATGAAAAGAAAACCAAACACTGCATGTTCTCACTCATAAGTAGGAGTTGAACAATAAGAACATATGGGCACAGGGAGGGGAACATCACACACCAGGTCCTGTCAGGAGGTGGGGGCCAAGGGGAGGGATAGCATTAGAAGAAATACCTAATGTAGATGATGGGTTGATGAGTGCAGCAAACCACCATGGCACATGTATACCTATGTAACAATCCTGCACATCCTGCACGTGTATCCCAGAACTTAAAGTATAATTTAAAAAAATGGCAGTCTAGATGAAGAATTGGACTAATGCCCTCAATGTCTCACCTTGTCTATGTATCGTCTGTGTTCATTACACAGACCAGCCCATAGCAGCATAGGCAAACTGCTGTCTATGGGGTAAGATCTGAGAATTTCCTAACCTCCAAAATTTCATCCATCATCTACTTGAAATAAAATCATTAGAGTTGCTGTTCCTTCCAATCACTCATTTGAATTCAAATATTCCCTGGAAGGTAACAGCCTGAAGTCACTATTAGTTAACTCCCAGCTAGGATTACAAGACAGATAGCTCTGTGGGATCACAACACTGAGTGGGTGTTTCCATACCCCATGAGCTGGCACCTGGAGCTGAGTCACCAGACCAGAGTGGGAGGGATCTTTAAGTAGAGCAGAGAGGATGCAAAGCTAATTTTGCCTTTGCCACTATGTTCAGGAGCTCCCAACTTGGCCCTGCTAGAGCTGCTTTGACAGGTATCATAAATACCTCCTATGGTTTACAGAAAATCTCTAATTTTTATTTGGTTTAGCTAATGCTGTATCCATGCAACAAGAAAACCACCAATTTAAAAAGTGAGAAATTTAGTTAATCAAGAAGTTGTTTTGGCTTCAAGACACCAATTAGTTTGGCTGATTTGTCACGGATTTAATGAAAAGTGCTGGGGTCATGTAGTTGCAATCCAATTAAACATTGTTTCTTTCCACCTCTCCCCTGCTGGGGACAGTGGAAAACAACTTATCAGTTAGGCTTAAATTGGGAAAATGATGATAGGTATCAAAAAGATTTCAGAAAATTAGGTTTTTCTTCCAACTTCTCAAATTCATACCTTTTCCTTTTAATTGTGCTATGCCAGCATTTACAGACAAACTCTTAAAAACTAACTTTGCATTCAAATTGACTATTTCAGAAAGGAATTATTGAGCTTGCATTTTCTAGGTTGATCACCTTTCAGGCAAAAAAAAAAAAAGGGTGGGGGGGTCCAGTTTGTTTTCAGAATAGCGTTAAAGAGTCCTAACTCCAGTCCACTAATTCTGAAAACAAGAGTAGTTAAAACTATTTGAGATTTCACTTAGATAAAAAGTTACATACAGTTATATTGTGCTTATTAATGGATAAAATAGTAAAAGATGATTAACAGGCATAATTATTTGACTGCCGTTATAAATCAGAACAAATAAAATGTTCCTATTTCTAGATCTGTGGGAAGAATTTCCAGAATAAAGTGAAAAACATTGAGATGACACTCAGATCACCAGTAAAAGGTCTAAGAAATCATCAGAGAAAAAGAACCACAAATGCAATTGATCCTCAGAATCCTGCTGCTCACCTACCCTTTCTGATTGAACTTGCTGACTAAGTCAACTCTCTTAAACTATTCACTAACACACCCATTGCTCTACATACTAAAAAAGAAAATAACTTTTTGAAATAAGGTTTAAAAGAGGTATATTGTACAACATGGTGACTACAGCCAACAATGATATATTGTATTCTTGAAAAACACTGAGAGTAGATTTTTAAGTGTTCTCACCAAAAAAAAACTATGTGAGATAATGCATATATTAATTAGCTTGATTTAGCCATTCCACAATGTAACATATTTCAAAACATCACAATGTACATGACATATACAATTTTACTTGCCAGTGTAAAAAATAATACAGACACCCTAAACTCCTTTAAAAAATAAAGATTAAGTTTTTTCCCTCTGGCCATCAGTTGCCTAACCATTCTCCCCCATCCCATCAAACTGTTGGTAATGTGTTTATCATTCTTATTAGCTAAAATTTATTGACTATTCACTGTATATCTGGCAAAAATGCTAAGTATTTTGCCTGTAGTATTCCAAAGGGAAAGGGTCTTTTATAATCAACATATAATGCATCACATTACATTACAGTGGCTATGAATTAAGTTTATGGGGAGTAAAAGAGAATAAAGAGACAATGGCTCATAAATGTTTTTCCTAAACTCTCTCTCTCTTTTTTTTTTTTTTTTTTTTTTTTTTTTTTTGAGACAGAGTCTCGCTCTGTCGCCCAGGTTGGAGTGCAGTGGCACAATCTCGGCTCACTGCAAGCTCCGCCTCCCGGGTTCACGCCATTCTCCTGCCTCAGCCTCTCCGAGTAGCTGGGACTACAGGCGCCCGCCACCACGCCCGGCTAATTTTTTTTTTTTTTTTTTGTATTTTTAGTAGAAACTCTCTTTAAACCACAATGTATCAATCTTTTTACTACTCCAGATTGGAATTTAAGGGAAAAAATGTTTAAATATGTTAAACACATAATAATTCTGGGAGCTTACATATGAAATTATCATGTTTCAAAAACTCCCAATACAGTTGTAGGAGGTGAGATTCCACATTAAAATATATCAATTGACAGAACAGCTTTGAATATTGGAAGCATTTATGTTACAGACTGGCAGTAAGAGTTGGCTCACTGGCTGGCTGATCCTTTAAGTTCTCATCTTAGAGTTCCAGAAGGTTTCTACGAAGTTTTCTTACACTGGGAAACTTTTAAGATTTCAAAACAGGATTTGTTTTCTCATCATTTTCCCTGACAAACTTTTAACATTCTGTTTCCAAATAGATGAACAAATCATTTCACAAATGGCAAGTGGTGAAGCTGTACTTACTGGAAAGATAAAGATGCAAACAAACCTGCCAACACAAAACATCAAATTTCATAAGGATTCAGATAAAAAAAAAATTGCTATTGATTGGACTTGATGCACATATATGTCAGCAGCCTTAAAGCTCTGTTCCATGAAGCATTTAAGTGACTGCAACTAAAATTATTCCAAATGAGTCAGAAAACAGGTTGTTCCAAATAAGCAAAAGTCTATCTTCTTAATAACATACTAAATTTTGTCCTTGTACCTCTATTTTTATATTGAGGCCCCTCTTGATTTTTCTCTTTTATTCAACTTCGTTTTTACTGTGCATTTCCATATTTTCCCCCATTATAAGTGTCTGTAATTCTGTAGATCATTGTGGTAGTTTTTATTTTTATTCCCAATTATTTGCTGATCCTTCTAGTGGGATAATTTTGCTTTCTGCTCCATTGATGTCAGGCCTGGCCATGTGGGTTGCTTTGGTCCGGAAAATGGGATGAAAATCATGGCACCATTTCCAAGCTTAAGCTTTGAAAGTGACCACATGTGACCTCTATGTCTTTCACCTCTGCCAAGAACACAGTCACATCCCAGGTAGGCACCTCTTTGGCCGGAAGCATGGAGGAGAATCACAAGTAAGATGAACGAGAAACAAATCCGCATTGTTGTAAGCCTCTGAAGTCTGGAATTCACCCAGTATTCCTTAGACTACTGTTGACTAAGGCAATCAATGGCCTTCACATTTTTTTAACTGTATATATCCTAAAATAATTTTGAGAAACTACAGGTCTCCTCTAAATTGTTAAAGTGAACAGCTAAAACTTTCCATTTTATGCCTTAAAATATTCAAAAGTTGTCATTTGCAGCACATTGTAAAAATCAACCATTTAAATAAAACTATTCCATCATTCTTTCAAACATGCCAAATTGGGTAAAATATCTACTCATAAGACAAGTTATCATATGCTTTAAAATGACATAAATAAGTTTTCTTTGATAGTTAGAAAATTTACATCATTCCTTTTTGCTCCAGAACTTATATTTTTCAATTTACTTTCCCTACAAAGTCAAATTCTGATATTATTAGTCACCTATTCAAACTCTTTCAAAATCAAATCCATTACTCTTTTTTCACTTTTATAGATGTAAGCAATTAAAAAATTCTTCACATAGGTAAGTAAATTAGAATGAAAAAAATTTTGCTTCTGACTTAAATGCCCAAAATTATATTGCAATCTGTCAAAAATTATTTTAATGTTTTATTGGCTGACAACTCAATTAGATTCTCCTTTAATTTTGTCGAAACCTAAGAATTGTAAATAACTGAGTTTTAAAATTATTCATTATCTAGTCACTATACCCATTCACTTAATTTCTGAGAATTATTTTTTAAATGGCTTTACTGAGGCTTATCAACAAATATATAATTATACCTGCTACTCTACGTGAAAACATTTTGTGTAATCTAATATAGAATGAATTTGGAAAACCAAAATATTGTTAATTACAGTACTCCTTACTCAAAATATTTTTGATAACTTTTTTTTTTTGAGACAGAGTTTCACTCTTGTTGCCCAAGCTGGAGTGCAATGGCATGATCTCAGCTCACTGCAACCTCCATCTCCTGGGTTCAAGCGATTCTCCTGCTTTAGCCTCCCAAGTAGCTTGGATTACAGGTGCGAGCCACTGCACCTGGCTAATTTTTTGTATTTTTAGTAGAAACGGGGTTTCACAATGTTAGCCAGGCTGGTCTCAAACTCCTGACCTCAGATGATCTGCCCACCTCAGCCTCCCAAAGTGCTAGGATTACAGGCGTGAGCCACCACGCCCAGCTGATAACATATTTTTATCTGATCATTCAATATATGCATCCAAACCTCATAACTACAGACTCAGCTCTGTCAACTTATGGAGATATCGACCACACAAAGCCAGTCGTCATTACAAAACCAATCAATCAAATTGGATTTGCTTTCTTTTTTTTTTATTATTATACTTTAGGTTTTAGGGTACATGTGCACAATGTACAGGTTTGTTACATATGTATCCATGTGCCATGTTGATTTCCTGCACCCATTAACTCGTCATTTAGCATTAGGTATATCTCCTAATGCTGCTTTCTATTAGAAAAAGTCTGTCCTCATTTTTCAATCTAAGTAACTGTTAACACATGTTCTTGTAACAAGCATCTCACTTCTGAATTCTAACATAGATATATTTATTGAAACAGACCTTTTCCATGAGGTTGCTACCTGGACAAAATAAGGCTTCTCTAACCTTCAATATTCCCAAGTATCTTTAGGAACAACCACGTTTTACTGCCATGTCTCTTCCTTCTGTTGTGAGCACTGTCACATACCAGGTAGGAGCTGCTCTGTGACTGCATCCTGAAGTGAAGAGAGACTGGAGCATATTCTCTTCACTCTCCTCTCATGTGCCTCTCCCTGGGAAGTATTGTAGTCATTGACAAGTAGGGGATATAAGAAAATGTCATCGCTTCTGCTACCCTACTTGACAATATATTTGAATTTGGAGCATTGCCACAGAAGCTGAAATACCATTTCTAATGCCACAGTTTTCACCCCACAAACATATGTAAAAGACAGAGAAAGTCATAAAATCCTTTAATCAGTGAAATCATCATCATAATTGATATTTTTCATTGGATTGGAGATTTTTATACCCCTGAACTATTCACTGTGGTAAGATTTCAGAGGTGTGAATTTATGCCTTTCTTTTGGAAAGTGAAAACAAAGGCAGAAAAGAAGGATGCACGTGGCCTCCTGAATTGCAGGCTCCTTTCCAAGACAATAAATCACAGAAAAGAGTATGTATGGATGTTGAACATATGTAAACTGATGCTCTTAGAACAATTTGTTCCCATGTAGCTTTTGGAAGGATTTCCTATTCCCCAACAGGTACCAGGACCCCAGTGTTGCTGTAGACGTCAAAGCAACTGGGAAGATTATATGTAATTCAGAGTTCTTGAAAAATAAGACATTTTATTCTCTACTATGTGCATGAATTTTCTATTACTGTATAACAACATCAGCAGAAGAAAATATACATTTATTACTTCACAGTTTCCATGGGTCTAAGTACACACAGTCCCAGCACATCTTCACTGGGTCTTCAGCCCGGGGTCTCACATGGCTGCCTCAAGATGTCAGCAGGTGCTGCTATCTGAGGCTGAGCTCCTCTTCCAGGCTCACTGGTTATTGACAGGATCCAAGTCTTAGGATTGTAGGACTGAGGCTCACTCTCTCCTAGAGGCTATATTTGTTCCCTGCCATATGACCTTCTCCACAATGTGGCAGTTTGTTTCCTTAAAGCCAGCAGGAAAACGTCTCTGCTGCTTCTTTTCTCTCTACCTCTAGACCCTCCTCTAAAAGGCTCAACTGATTAGGTCAGGCCTACCAAAGTAATTTCCCTTTTGGTTAACCTAAAGTGAACTAATTAGGGGGTTTAATTACATCTGTAAAATTCCTTTACCTTTGCTATATAATGTAACATAATCCAAAAAGTAATATTCCATCATTTTTGCTATGGTCTACTGATTAGACGCAAGCTACAGGATCCACCCATAGTCAAGAAAAAAGAGTTTTACAAGGGGTGAGTCATTGGGCATCATCTTAGAATTCTGCCTACCACACTATTTAAGCCAAAAATAACATTAAAATAATCAATATAACAAACATGGGGTGTTTTCTTCAAGTTTAGAATATAAAATCTAAAGGACGGCCCCTAGAGCACTCATTATTTAGTGACTTAGAAGGATTACAAGGGAAATTAGTTTACAACATAGATTTTCCTAGCCCCATTCCTAGAGATTCTAATTCAGCTGGCAAAGAGTTGACCAGGAATCAACATTTTAAATAACTTCTCCCTGATGATTCTGATATAAGCTCTGACCACACATTGAAAACCCCTAAATAGTGCTTCCATAATTAAAGAATGACTTAAATTTTCCTATGGCTCTGCAGTTTGGGCCAAAGAATTCCTCCAAATGGGCTTCTTAGTCCCTTTGTTTTATAAAAGCTATATTTCACAGGCTCCACCTCTCTACTTAGCACCTAACATATTGAGAAACCTTTATATAGGCTCAGGAAGTACCCTTCTGTGTAGATAGAGTCCTTCTTGTAAGAGTAAGCAGACATCCTTCTCTCTGCTGTAAACCAAATTTAAAAATAGCATAGAGTGAATAGAAACCTGGTTTCTTCTCCAACTGGAGTTTCTACCATTCTTCAGAAAAGAATGGGAAAGGACAAAAGTCTAACTCTAAAGCAGGCCAGGAAACTCCCTTAAGCAGTGACCACTTCATTTATATGTTCCCTGCTAAGACTCTTGCTGGTTTCTGAAGATAGGACCTCTTTGGACACTCTTTGGCCAAAATAGGGTGGGAAAGCAGTGGTGGCCCCAATGATGTGCCTCTCTATTTTCCAGATAGACTCTACCTAACTTATGAGACACAGCAAAAGTTCAAGGTGGCATGTAACTTGAGTTAGATTGAATTGTAAGACCTTCAAATGCCAGAGTTTCTCAGAGAAGAAAAACACTGGGAAAAGTTTAGAAGTTGCTGAGGGACATCAGGACATCAGTAGACATCATCAGCATCAGTTACAGATACCCAAAGAGTAATAAGGTGGCATAAAGACAAGTAAGAAGGAAGAAACCCACAGCACTTGATTCACTCAACTAATAGCTGTTGAGTGCTTATAATGTATTGCATCGTGCTCTAAGCATTATCATGGCCCCTCTACATTTTGCACTAAAGAGAAGAGGTTTGCTTTCTCACTGCCTGGTTTTGCCACTTCTTGAAAAGCTTATAAAACATACCATACTCCTCTCAGCATAGGATCACCTGTGATCAAAAGAAAGAAGGGTGCTTTGACAACTGTTCCTTACTCCCTCTTAACCCAAGGATACCAAATCGGCCAATTACAGCTCCCCCTTGCAACTTGACCTTGACTTCTAAGGAAAATTCTCAAAGATAGAAAAAGAGGCAGATCACTGTGACTTTTAGGAAGCAGAGAAAAATGCATGTGTCTCAGTCCCCAGGTAGGTAACCCAGAGAGAATAGGTAAAATAAAGGAACCAAGACTTGCAGCCTCATAAGATGGTGGAGGTTGAAACATGCATTGTTCTACTTTCCCCACATGTTAAACTGGCAGTTCACACTGGCTGACCCAAGTAAAATATGTGAGTAGGCGAAATGTGACTGTGTCAACCCAACCTTCCAGATCATATCTACATTCTTTCCCTGCCATAACCCTTCCTGTGTGTCCATGTTATCCTTCCTGGATTCCACATACTATATCCTTGAGTTCTCTTCCTATTAAAAAAAAGTTCTCAGGAAAGAATCAGAAAGCCATTTATATGACCTTAAAATACACGTTGATTTTTTTAATCTTTATTTTTATTGTAGTGTAACAAATTATAGTTGTATATATTTATAGAGTAAAATGTGATGCTATGATTTATGAATACAGTGTGAAATAATTAAATCAACCTAATTAACATATTCATGACCTCAAATATTTATCATGTTTTGTGGTGAGAACACTTGAAACTTACTCTCAGTGATTTAGAAATGTGCAATGGATTATTATTTTCTATATTTGAAAATTTTAGTGGTGAAAATTACCTAATCAGTTGTCATTACTGTATCTAGAAACCAATCTTGAAAATGTGTGATGGCTTTTTTAGTGCCATCTGCTCATGGAGCCACCGCTGCAACCCTGAGTCACTGCCTGAGCAGCTCTGGCTGCCTGGCTCCCCATACTAGCTGCCAATATTTGGAGTTCTTACAACATGGCAGACATTGACAACAAAGAACAGTCTAAACTTGATCAAGATTTGGATGATGCTGAAAAAGTAGAAGAAGAAACTGATGAAGAAACAAAAATCAAAGCACATCAGCTAACTGTTCAGATGATGCAAAATCCTCAGATTCTTGCGGCCCTTCAAGAAAGACTTGATGGTCTAATAGAAACACCAACAAGATACATTGAAAGCCTGCCTAGGGTAGTTAAAAAACGAGCAAATGCTCTCAAAAACCTGTAAGTTAAATGTGCACAGATCGAAGCCAAATTCTATGAGGAAGTTCACAATCTTGAAAGGAAGTATGCTGTTCTCTGTCAGCCTCTATTTGATAAGCAATTTGAGATTATTAATGCAATTTACAAACCTACAGAAGAAGAATGGGAGCCAGATGAAGAAGATGAGATCTCAGAGGAGTTGAAAGAAAAGGCCATGATTGAAGATGAGAAAAAGGATGAAGAAAAAGAAGATTCCAAAGGAATTCCTGAATTTTGGTTAACTGTTTTTAAGAATGTTGACTTGCTCAGTGATATGCTTCAGGAACATGATGAACCTATTCTGAAGCACTTGAAAGATATTAAAGTGAAGTTCTCAGATGATGGCCAGCCCATGAGTTTTGTCTTAGAATTTCACTTTGAAGACAATGAATATTTTATAAATGAAGTGCTGACAAAGACATATAGCATGAGGTCAGAACCAAATGATTCTGATCCCTTTTATTTTGATGGACCAGAAATTATGGGTTTTATAGGGTGCCAGATAGATTGGAAAAAAGAAAGAATATCACTTGGAAAACCATTAAGAAGAAGCAGAAACACAAGGGACGTGGGACAGTTAGTACTGTCACTAAAACAGTTTCCAGTGACTCTTTCTTTAATTTTTTTGCCCCTCCTGAAGTTTCTGAGAGTGGAGATCTGGATGCTGATGCTAAAACAATCCTTGCTGCAGACTTTGAAATTGGTCACTTTTTACTGGAGTGTATAATCCCAGGACCAGTGTTATACTTTACTGGAGAAGCTATTGAAGGTGGATGATGATGATTATGATGAAGAAGGTGAAGAAGCGGATGAGGAAGGAGAAGAAGGAGATGAGGAAAATGATCCAGCCTATGACCCAAAGAAGGATCAAAATCCTTCCTCCCAAAAATGCATACCCTGGCCTAATCACAAAGAAAACAATTTCCAATTAAGGAATATTATACAAAATGTGTAATCAATACTCAAGGTTTTCAAGTCATTAATGACAAGGGAAGTCAGAAATTGTCCACCAAACAAAGCATGAGAAGATATGGCATCTAAATGTAATGTAGTATCCTGGGTGGGATGCTAGAACAAAAGAAGAACATTAGGTAAAAACTAAGGATATCTGAATGAAGTATGGATTTTAGTTAATAATACAGGCATATGTCTTTTTATTGCACTTTGCTTTATTGCAGTTTGCAGACACTATAGTTTTTATGAAATGAAGGTCTGTGGCAACCCTACATCAAGCAAATTTATTGATACCATTTTTCCAACAGCATGTGCTCACTTCATATCTCTGTGTCAGCATTGTATAGTCATGAAGTATTTTTTAACCAAGGTATGTACATTGCATGTACATAATGCCATTGCACACTTAATATACTACAGTATAGTGAAAACATAACTTTTATATTCACTGGGAACCAAAAAAAATGTGTAACTCACTTTATTGTGATATTCACTTTATTGTGGTAGTCTGAAACCAAACTTGTAATATCTCTGTGGTATGCCTATAATAATGTTGGCTCATTAGTTATAACAAACATATCATACTAATGTAAGATATTTATAAGAGGAAAAACTGGATATGGGGTGTGAGAAACACATTTAACAATCCAAACTGTGTCTCTGGACTCAGAGACACAAAGAACAGTGGAAGCAAGTCTTTTAATGGTGATCTTGCAAGATCAGGTGTCTGGTAGGCAGGCACATCTGAAGCAGTTACAGCAGGTAATTTATCTCCTAGCATGCAAGTCCCTCCCCCAATTCCTCATTGGTCGAGTGCTATGGGGTTAAAATCTTCCTGGATGTCACCTAGGTTTCATTATCCCCCTTATAAGATTATACCCCAGTCCCTTTCCCCACTTAAGTTTTGATTTCCCAATAATGAAACTTTTTTCCCTTTTATGGGCTAACCCATCTCTACATTCTGTCCACTTATTGTGACTTTCCAGGTGCATGAGCCGTGCAGTTTGTCACATCCGCAGGCTGGCTGCCAGTACATAAGATTTATCATGCCTTGAAAATGGACCATTCAAATGTTTTCTCACAGGGGTATGTGGAAACTCTCCACACAATTTCACAATTTTTCTGCAAATCTAAAGCTATTCTAAAATTTAAAAGTTTAATTAAATGCAGTATCCAGCACACCATAAAAAAGTATGAGATGTGAAAAAAGTAACATATGACTGATAAACAGAAAGTTAAAAAACAGTCAATGAAAGGAAACCAACAGATTAAAAAGTTATTGGAATTAGAATAAAATGACTTTAAATTGACTCTTATAGACTAAATTAACCTATAAGTAGGTTAAATAAATGGGAGTAAAAGATGAACAAAATGAACAAAAATATGGAGAACATCAAAAGAGAAGTGAAATCCCTAAAAACTAATTCATGTATATCCTAAGATTGAAAAACATAGTATCTGAAATTAAGAATAAATTGGAAAGGTTTAATAGCAGATTGAACATCAGAGGAAAGGATGCATGAATTTGAATACTGTCAATTAAATTATTCATACTGGAGAATGGAGAGAGAAGAATGTGGGGGGAAAACCAATGTAAGAGGAACATGGGATAATACCAAGCTTTCCAACATACATGTAATTGGAGTACATTTATTGACTTGCATATGTTGAACCAACATTTTTAGACATAATGGGCAAGAACTTTCCAAAACTAACTTTAAAAAACCAAACCACAGAGCGTGCAGCAAGATGGAGGAATAGAAGCCACACCATTCAACTCCCCACTGCTGGAACTCCAAATTTTAACAACTATCTGCACACAGGAAAGCACCATCACAAGAATCAAAAATCAGGTGAGCAATCACAGTACCTGGATTTAACTTCATATTTTGGGTTTTTTTTTTTTTTGTAGCAGTTGTTAGCATTTAACAAACCTCCATCCATGTGGTTTCATACCACCAGGACTCAAGCCCCACCTCCAACACCCTTAATCCTCTCCTCAGCTCTTCTGCTGAAGAATTTGGCCTTCATGATGACAGGTTGCTTTGGTAGATTTCCGTTTCCCAGAACTTTGTAGTAGCCTGATCACATCACATCAATGGTGGCAGCAGTTCCAGTTTTGTCTTTAGCAGCATTCACCTGTGTCTGTACACTGACCAAAGTCCACAATTTATTGGGGTTGGCATTTGAGCAGGAGCTCTGGTTCCTCTTTAAGTGGTAACCCTTATACCAACTTTCCCAAAGGAACCTAGGTAAGGTTTATCAATGTTGATCCTGTGGTGATGCTTGCCACCAGTATTAATCCTGCCTCCGGAGTGCTTTTGGTGCTTGCTGATGAGGCTGTGGCTGTGGCTCACATGGCCCAGAAGTTTCTGGGTCTTCCTCAGCCTGAATGGTATGTCAGAAACTCTTGGGTTATAGCCTACGTTCTTGATTTTTTCCAACAAACAGCATAGCCTGGAGGACATTGGGCTATCATGTTGGGTTGTCATGGATGGCACCTTATATTCTAGTTGGGGACATGCTGCAATGTGAAAGAGTTGCATGGTCTTCCCATTTCTCACCATTCTGATGTTTTGTCACTGCTCACACTCATTTCTGAAGAATTCTTGGTTTTAACAGAACTCTGTTTCAGTATATCTTCACATTGATATGAAAATAAATCAAGGACAAATAGTCTTATATGACATTAAGTCATAGTTCTTAATTGTGGATATGTGTTCATCAGACTTAGCAGAGGGGTTTTAAATATGCATAACCAGACTTGAAATAAAATTCTCAGTACAGCCCAGGCACATGCATTTTAAACAAGCTCCATAAATGATTCTTTTTTTTTCCTTCAACTTTTAAGTTTCGGGGTACATGTGCAGGATGTGTAGGTTTGTTACATAGGTAAATGTGTATCATGGTGGTGTGCTGTACAGATCATCCCATCACCCAGGTATTAAGCCCAACATTCACTAGCTATTCTTTCTGATGCTCTCCCTCCCTCCACCCCCACCCCAAACAGGCCCCAGTGTGTGTTGTCCCCCGTCATGTGTCCATGTGTTCTTATCGTTCAGCTCCCACTTATAAAAGTGAGAACATGCGGTGTTTGGTTTTCTGTTTGTGTATTAGTTTGCTAAGGATAACAGCTTCCAGCTCCATCCATGTCCCTGCAAAGGACATTCCCTGTTATGGCTGTGTAGTATTCCATGGTATATATGTACCACATTTTCTTTATCCAGTCTATCATTGATGGGCATTTGGATTGATCCCATGTCTTTGCTATTGTGAATAGTGCTGCAGTGAACATATATGTGCATGTATCTTTATAATAGAATGATTTATATTCCTTTGGGTATATACCCAGTAATGGGATTGCTGGGACAAATTGTATTTCTGCCTCTAGATCTTTGAGGAATTGCCACACTGTCTTCCACAATGGTTGAACTAATTGACACTCCCACCAACAGTGTAAAATCATTCCTTTTTCTCTGCATCCTTACCAGCATCTGTTGTTTCTGGACTTTTTAATGATCACCATTCTGACAGGCATGAGATGGTATTTCATTGTTGTTTTGATTTGCATTTGCTTTTTTTCATATGTTTGTTGGCTGCATGAATGTCTTCTTTTGAGACATGTCTGTTATGTCCTTTGCCCACTTTTTAATGGGGTTTTTTTTTCTTGTAAATATGTTTAAGTTCCTTGCAGATTCTGGATATTATACCTCCATCAGATAAATAGATCACAAAAATTTTCTCCCATTCTTTAGGTTGTCTGTTCTCTCTGATTATGGTTTCTTTTGCTGTGCAGAAGTTCTTTAGTTTAATTAGATCCCACTTATCAATTTTTGCTTTTGTTTGCAGTTGCCTTTGGTGTTTTTGTCATGAAATCTTCACCCGTGCCTATGTCCTGAATGGTATTGCCTAGATGTTCTTCTAGGGATTTTATAGTTTGGGGTTTACATTTAAATCCTTCTTGGGCTAATTTTTGTATAAGTTGTAAGGAAGGGGTCCAGTTTCAATTTTCTGCATATGGCTAGCCAGTTCTCCCATTTATCAAATAGGAAATCCTTTCCCCAGTGCTTGTTTTTGTCAGGTTTGTTAACGATCAGACAATTGTTAAGTGTGTGGTCTTATCTTTGAGTTCTCTATTCTGTTCCATTGGTTTATGTGTCTGTATTTGTACAAGTATCATGCTATTTTGGTTACTCTAGCCCTTGTAGTATAATTTGATGTTGAGTAGCATGATGCCTCCAGTTTTGTTCTTTTTGCTTAGGATTGTCTTGACTATTTGGGCTCTTTTTGGTTTTATATGGGTTTTAAAATAGTTTCTTCTAATTCTGTGAAGAATGTCAATGGTAGTTTAATGGGGATCGCACTGGATCTATAAATTACTTTAGGCAGTATGGCCATTTTCATGATATTGATTCTTCCTATCAATGATCATAGAATGTTTTTCCATTTGTTTGTGTCCTTTTTTATTTCCTTGAGCAGTGGTTTGTAGTTATCCTTGAAGAGGTCCTTCATTTCCCTTGTTAGCTGTATTCCTAGGTATTTTATTCTTTTTGTAGCAATTATGAATGGGAGTTCATTCATGATATGGCTCTCTGCTTGCCTGTTGTTGGTTTATGTGAATGCCAGCAATTTTTGCACATTGATTTTGTATCCTGAGACTTTGCTGAAGTTGTTTATCAGCTTAAGAGGCTTTTGGGCTGAAACAATTGGACTTTCTAGATATGGTATCATGGCATCTGCAAACAAAGATAATTTGACATCCTCTTTCCCTATTTGAATATCCTTTATTTCTTTCTCTTGCCTTATTGCTTTAGCCAGAACTTCCAACACTACGTTGAATAGGAGTGCTGAGAGGGCATCCTTGCCTTATGCTGGTTTTCAAGGGAAATGCTTCCAGTTTTTACCCATTCCCTATAATATTGGCTGTGGGTTTGTCATATAATAGCTCTCATTATCTTGAGGTATGTTCCTTCAGAACCTAGTTTATTGAGAGTTTTTATCATGAAGCGGTGCTGAATTTTATCAAAGGCCTTTTTTTGCGTCTATGGAGATCATCAAGTGGTTTTTGTCTTTATTCTGTTTATGTGATGAACTACATTTATTGACTTGCATATGTTGAACCAACCTTGCATCCTGGTGATGAATCCAACTTGATCATGGCGGATAAGCTTTTTGATGTGCTGCTGGATTCAGTTTGCCAATACTTTATTGAGGATTTTCGATCAATGTTCATCAGGGATATTGGTCTGAAGTTTTCTTTTTTTTGTTGTATCTCTGCCAGGTTTTGTCAAGGATGATGCTGGCCTCATAAAATGAGTTAGGGAGGAGTCCTTCCTTTTCAATTTTTTAGAATAGTTTCAGTGGAAATGGTACCAGCTCTTCTTTGTACCTCTGGTAGAAGTCAGCTATAAATCTTTCTGGTCCTGGGCTTTTTTTGCTGTTGTTGGTAAGCTATTTATTATTGCCTCAATTTCAGTACTCATTATTGGTCTATTCAGGGATTCAATTTCTTCCTGGTTCAGTCTTAGGAGGGCGTATGCATCCAGGAATGTTTTCATTTCTTCCAGATTTTCTAGTTTATGTGCATAGAGGTATGTATAGTATTCACTGATGGTTATTTGTATTTCTGTGGGGTCAGTCGTAATATTCCCCTTATCATTTCTGATTGTGTCTATTTGATTCTTCTCTTTTTTCTTCTTTATTAGTCTATCTAGCAGTCTATTTTAGTTTTTCCAAAAAAATCTCCTGGACTTGATTTTTTGAAGTTTTTGTGTCTCTATCTCCTTCAGTTCCACTCTGATCTCGGTTATTTCTTGTCTTCTGCTTGCTTTGGGGTTTGTTTCCTCTTGATTCTCTAGTATTTTTAGTTGTGTTGTTAGGTTGTTAATTTGAGATCTTTCTAACTTTTTGATGTGAGCATTTAGTGTTATTAATTTCCCTTTTAACACAGCTTTAGCTACATTCCAGAGATGCTGGTACATTGTCTCTTTGTTCTCATTAGTTTCAAAGAACTTCTTGATTTCTGCCTTAATTTCATTATTTACTTAGGAGTCATTCAGGAACAGGTTGTTCAATTTCCATGTAGTTGTGTGGTTTTGAGTGAATTTCTTATTCTTGAGTTCTAATTTGATTGTGCTGTGGTCTGAGGGACTGTTTGTTATTATTTCAGTTCTTTTGCGTTTGCTGAGGAGTGTTTTACTTCTGATTATGTAATCAATTTTAGAGGAGATGCCATGTGGCAATGAGAAGAATGTATATTCTGTTGTTTTGGGGTGGAAAGTTCTGTAGATATCTATCAGGTCTGTTTGATCCAGAGCTGAGTTCAGGTCCTGAATATCTTTGTCTATTTTCTGTCTTGATGATCTCTCTAATAATATCAGTGGGGTGTTAAATTCTCCCACTATTATTGTATGTGAGGCTAAGTCTCTTTGTAGGTCTCTAAGAACTTGCTTTATGAATCTGGGTGCTCCTATATTGGGTGCATATTATATTTAGGATAGTTTGCTGTTCTTATTGAATTGAACCCTTTACCATTATGTAATGCCCTTCTTTGTCTTTTTTTGTATCTTCATTGGTTTAGTCTGTTTTGTCAGAAACTATGATTGCAATGCCTGCTTTTTTCTGTTTTCCATTTGCTTGGTAAATTTTCCTCCATTCCTTTAATTTGAGCCTATGTGTGTCTTGGCATGGGAGATGGCTCTCTTGACAATAGCATACTGATGGGTCTTGACTCTTTATCCAGCTTGCCATTCTGTGTCTTTTATTTGGGGCATTTAGCCTATTTACATTTAAGGTTAATATTGTTATGTGTGAATTTGATCCTGTCATCATGATGCTAGCTTGTTATTTTGCAGACTTCTTTATGTGGTTACTTTATAGTGTCACTGGTCTGTGTATTTCAGTGTGTTTTGGTAGTGGCTGGTAATGGTTTTTCCTTTCCATATTTAGTGCTTCCTTCAGGAGCTCTTTCAAAGCAGCCCTGGTGGTGGTGGATTCCCTCAGCATTTGCTTGTCTGAAAAGGATCATATTTCTCCTTCACTTATGAAGTTTTGTTTGGCTGGATATGAAATTCTGAGTAGGAAATTATTTTACTTAAGAATGTTGAATATTAGTCCCCTTAGTTCCCAATCTCTTCTGGCTTCTAGGGTTTCTGCTGAGAGGTATATTAGTCTGACGGGTTTCCCTTTGCGGATGGCTTGGCCTTTCTCTCTGGCTACCCTTAATATTTTTTCTTTCATTTCAACCTTGAAGAATCTGATGATATTATAGGTCTTGGGGTCGATCTTGGGGTACCTTACTGGGGTTCTTTGGGTTTCTTAAATTTGAATGTTGGCCTGTCTTGTGAGGTTGGGGAAGTTCTCCTGGATGATATCCTTAAGTATGTTTTCCAACTTGGTTCCATTCTCCCAGTCTCTTTCAGGCACCTCAATCAGTCATAGGTTCAGTCTTTTTACATAGTCCCATGTTTCTCAGAGGCATTGTTCATTCCTTTTTATTCTTTTATCTCTATTCTTGTCTGCCTATTTTATTTCAGAAAGACAGTCTTCAAGTTCTGAAATTCTTTCCTCCACTTGGTCTATTCTGCTATTGATACCTGTGATTTCACTGTGAATTTCTCATGTTGTGTTTTTCAGCTCCATCAGGTCAGTTATGTTTCTCCCTAAACTGGGTATTCTGGTTATCAGCTCCTGTATTGTTCTATCATGATTCTTAGCTTCTTCGCACTGGGTTACAACATTCTCCTGTAGTTCAGCGTAGTTCATTGTTAGCCACTCTCTGAAGCCTACTTCTGTCAATTCAGGCATCTCAGCCTTTGCCCAGTTCTGTGCCCTTCCCAGAGAGGTGCTGTGGTCATTTAGAGGAGAAGAAGCACTCTGGCTTTTTGAGTTTTCAGCCTTGTTGCATTGATTCTTTCTCATCTTTGTGGGCTTATCTACTTTGTGTTTTTGAGGCTACTGACCTTTAAATGGGGTTTGTGTGGGGTCTTTTTTGTTGATGTTGATGTTGTTGCTTTCCATTTGTTTGTTTTTCTTTTCATAGTCAGGCCATTCTTTGATAGGGCTGCTGCAGTTTCTTGGGGGATCGCTCCAGACACTAGTTGCCTCGGTTTTTCCCTTACCTGGAGGTATCACCAATGAAGGCTGTGAAATAGCAAAGATGGCAGCCTGCTCCTTCCTCTGGGAGTTCCATCCCAGGGGGCTAGTGACCCGTTGTCAGCCTGGACGCTCCTGTAGGAGATGTCTGGAGACCTCTCTTGGGAAGTCTCACCCAGTCTTGCGGGACAGGATCAGAATCCTTCTTGAAGAAGCAATCTGGCTGCTTTGGGTAGAGCAGGTGTGCTGTGTTGAGGGGAACCCTTCCTCGTCCAGACTACCTGGACTCTCCAGAGCCAGCAGGCTGGAAAGGCTGCGTTGACTGAACCACAGAGACGTCAGCTTCACCTCCCCAAGGGGCTCCGTCCCAGGGAGAGATCCGAGTTCTCTCCATATAACCTTGGCTGCAGTTGCTGAAATTCCTGCAGGGAGGCCCCACCCAGTGAGGAGGGATGGATCAGGTTCCCACTTAAAGATGTTTTCACTTTGTTGAAACACAAGGGGAAAAAATAAGCTATAAAGTGTTATGCTTATCAAAGTATAAAATAACGATATGCTTATATCTTTTTCTCTTTTGACAGACATTAACTTCTCAAAGGAAGTGATCAAGATCACTTGGAGAGTGTTCTGCTAATGAGTAAAACATGAAGGATTGGAGGAGGATGAAAAGTCATTCTCTTATCTAGCAAGAAATGACAGGAACTCATCTTAATTAGCATGAAAGGAAAACCACCATGGAAGGGAAGACTTTTAGGTAAGGTGTTGGGGTCCCTACCTTGTTAAGGTAGGAAGTGTAGATAGTCCTAACCTTCAAGAAAGTTAATGCATGAGACCCTTCATAGTGCAAGAGGTGAAAGGGTAAAAGTTGCCCAATCCCTAATAATATAAATTGGCAAGGAGACCTAAGGAATTGTTTTTTGTTGAGTTGTTTGTTTGTTTTGAGATGGAGTTTCGCTCTTGTTGCCCAGGCTGGAGTGCAATGGCACAATCTCAGCTCACCACAACCTCCACCTCTCGGGTTCAAGCAATTCTCCTGCCTCAGCCTCCACAATAGCTAGGATTACAGGCATGCGCGCCACCATGCCCGGCTAATTTTGGTTTTGTTTGTTTGCTTGTTTGTTTTTAGTAGAGACCAGGTTTCTCCATGTTGGTCAGGTTGGTTTTGAACTTCTGACCTCAGGTGATCCGTCTGCCTCCACCTCCCAAAGTGCTGGGATTACAGGCATGACCCATCATGCCTGGCTAGGCGTTGATTTGCAAGGAGCAGACTCCAGTGTCAGTTTGTTAACAGTGCTCTTGGGGCTTCTGGTGCCTTGGAAAATGGCTTCAATGGGCCAGAAAGAATTAGGTGTCAAAAGCTGTGTCCCTAAGAACTCAAGTGTGTGATACCCTTGACTAAACATGACAAAGAAACAGTGGGTTAGCCACCACTGAAGACTAACCTTTAAAGATTCCCCGTGGCGGGGTGGAGCCAAGATGGCCAAATAGGAACAGCTCTGGTCTCCAGCTCCCAGCCCCAGCGACACAGAAGACGGGTGATTTCTGCATTTCTGCTTGAGGTACCAGTTTCATCTCACTAGGGAGTGCCTAACAGTGGGTGCAGGACAGTCGGTGAAGCGCACTGTGCACGAGCCGAAGCAGAGCGAGGCATTGCCTCACTCGGGAAGCGCAAGGGGTCACGGAGTTCCCTTTCCTAGTCAAAGAAAGGGGAAACAGACGGCACCTGGAATATCGGGTCAGTCCCATCCTAATACTGCGCTTTTCCAACGGGCCTGGAAAACGGCACACTAGGAGATTGTGTCCCGCACCTGGCTCGGAGGGTCCTATGCCCACGGAGTCTCGCTGATTGCTAGCACAGCAGTCTGAGATCAAGCTGCAAGGTGGCAGCGAGGCTGGGGGAGGGGCGCCCGCCATTGCCCAGGCTTGCTTAGGTAAACAAAGCAGCCAGGAAGCTCGAACTGGGTGGAGCCCACCACAGCTCAAGGAGTCCTGCCTGCCTCTGTAGGCTCCACCTCTGGGGGCAGGGCACAGACAAACAAAAACTCAGCAAGAACCTCCACAGCCTTAAATGTCCCTGTCTGACTGACAGCTTTGAAGAGAGTAGTGGTTCTCCCAGCACGCAGCTGGAGATCTGAGAACGGACAGACTGCCTCCTAAAGTGGGTCCCTCACCCCTGAGCAGCCTAACTGGGAGGCACCCCCCCAGTAGGGACAGACTGACACCTCATTCAACCGGGTACTCCTCTGAGACAAAACTTTCAGAGGAACTATCAGACAGCTGAATTTGTGGTCTCACGAAAATCCGCTGTTCTGCAGTCACCGCTGCTGACACCCAGCCAAACAGGGTCTGGAGTGCACCTCTAGTAAACTCCAACAGACCTGCAGCTGAGGGTCCTGTCTGGTAGAAGGAAAACTAACAAACAGAAAGGACATCCACACCAAAAACCCATCTGTACATCACCATCATCAAAGACAAAAAGTAGACAAAACCACAAAGATGGGGAAAAAACAGAGCAAAAAAACTGGAAACTCTAAAAACCAGAGCACCTCTCCTCCTCCAAAGGAACGCAGTTCCTCACCAGCAATGGAACAAAGCTGGATGGAGGATGACTTTGATGAGTTGAGAGAAGAAGGCTTCAGACAATCAAACTACTCTGAGCTACGAGAGGAAATTCAAAACAATAGCAAAGAAGTTAAAAACTTTGAAAAAAAATTAGAAGAATGGATAACTAGAATAACCAATGGAGAGAAGGGCTTAAAGGAGCTGATGGAGCTGAAAGCCAAGTTTCGAGAACTACGCGAAGATTGCAGAAGCCTCAGTAGCAGATGTGATTAACTGGAAGAAAGGGTATCGCTGATGGAAGTTGAAATGAATGAAATGAAGAGAGAAGGGAAGTTTAGAGAAAAAAGAATAAAAAGAAATGAACAAAGCCTCCAAGAAATTTGGGACTATGTGAAAAGACCAAACCTACGTCTGATTGGTGTACCTGAAAATGATGGGGAGAATGGAACCAAGTTGGAAAACACTCTGCAAGATATTATCCAGGAGAACTTCCCCAATCTAGCAAGGCAGGCCAGCATTCAGATTCAGGAAATACAGAGAACGCCACAAAGATACTCCTTGAGAAGGGCAACTCCAAGACACATAATTGTGAGATTCACCAAAGTTGAAATGAACGAAACAAATGTTAAGTGCAGCCAGAGAGAAAGGTCGGGTTACCCACAAAGGGAAGCCCATCAGACTAACAGCTGATCTCTCAGCAGAAACTCTACAAGCCAGAAGAGAGTGGGGGCCAATATTCAACATTCTTAAAGAAAAGAATTTTCAACCCAGAATTTCCTATCCCGCCAAACTAAGCTTCATAAGTGAAGGAGAAATAAAATACTTTACAGACAAGCAAACGCTGAGTGATTTTGTCACCACCAGGCCTGCCCTAAAAGAGCTCCTGAAGGAAGCACTAAACATGGAAAGGAACAACCGGTACCAGCCACTGCAAAAACATGCCAAATTGTAAAGACCATCAAGGCTAGGAAGAAACTATAGCAACTAACGAGCAAAATAACCAACTAACATCATAATGACAGGATCAGATTCACACATAACAATATTAACGTTAAATGTAAATGGGCTAAATGATCCAATCAAAAGACACAGACTGGCAAACTGGATAAGGAGTCAGGACCCATCACTGTGCTGTATTCAGGAAACCCATCTCACGTGCAGAGACACACATAGACTCAAAATAAAGGGATGGAGGAAGATCTATCAAGTAAATGGAAAACAAAAAAAGGCAGGGGTTGCAATCCTAGTCTCTGATAAAATAGACTTTAAACCAACAAAGATCAAAAGAGACAAAGAAGGCCATTACATAATGGTAAAGGGATCAATTCAACAAGAAGAGCTAACTATCCTAAATGTATATGCACCCAACACAGGAGCACCCAGATTCATAAAGCAAGTCCTCAGTGACCTACAAAGGGACTTAAACTCCCACACAATAATAATGGGAGATTTTAACACCCCACTGTCAGCATTAGACAGATCAACGAGACAGAAAGTTAACAAGGATATCCAGGAATTGAACTCAGCTCTACATAAAGTGGACCTAATAGACATCTACAGAACTCTCCACCCCAAGTCAACAGAATATACATTTTTTTCAGCACCACACCACACATATTCCAAAATTGACCACATAGTTGGAAGTAAAGCTCTCCTCAGCAAATGTAAAAGAACAGAAATTATAACAAACTGTCTCTCAGACCACAGTGCAATCAAACTAGAACTCAGGATTAAGAAATTCAGTCAAAACCGCTCAACTACATGGAAACTGAACAACCTGCTCCTGAATGACTATTGGGTACATAATGAAATGAAGACAGAAATAAAGATGTTCTTTGAAACCAACGAGAACAAAGACACAACATACCAGAATCTCTGGGACACGTTCAAAGCAGTGTGTAGAGGGAAATTTATAGCACTAAATGCCCACAAGAGAAAGCAGGAAAGATCCAAAATTGACACCCTAACATCACAATTAAAAGAACTAGAAAAGCAAGAGCAAACACATTCAAAAGCTAGCAGAAGGCTAGAAATAACTAAAATCAGAGCAGAACTGAAGGAAATAGAGACACAAAAAACCCTTCAAAAAATTAATGAATCCAGGAGCTGGTTTTTTGAAAAGATCAACAAAATTGATGGACCGCTAGCAAGACTAATAAAGAAGAAAAGAGAGAAGAATCAAATAGATGCAATAAAAAACGAAAAAGGGGATATCACCACCGATCCCACAGAAATACAATCTACCATCAGAGGATACTACAAACACCTCTATGCAAATAAACTAGAAAATCTAGAAGAAATGGATAAATTCCTCGACAAATACACCCTCCCAAGACTAAACCAGGAAGAAGTTGAATCTCTGAATAGACCAATAACAGGTTCTGAAATTGTGGCAATAATCAATAGCTTACCAACCAAAAAGAGTCCAGGACCTGATGGATTCACAGCTGAATTCTACCAGAGGTACAAGGAGGAACTGATACCATTCCTTCTGAAACTATTCCAATCAATAGAAAAAGAGGGAATCCTCCCTAACACATTTTATGAAGCCAGCATCGTCCTGATACCAAAACCTGGCAGAGACATAACCAAAAAAGAGAATTTCAGACCAATATCCTTGATGAACATTGATGCAAAAATCCTCAATAAAATACTGGCAAACCAAATCCAGCAGCACATCAAAAAGCTTATCCACCATGATCAAGTGGGCTTCATCCCTGGGATGCAAGGCTGGTTCAACATATGCAAATCAATAAATGTAATCCAGCATATAAACAGAACCAAAGACAAAAACCACATGATTATCTCAATAGATGCAGAAAAGGCCTTTGACAAAATTCAACAACCCTTCATGCTAAAAACTCTCAATAAATTAGGTATTGATGGGACGTATCTCAAAATAATAAGAGCTATCTATGACAAACCCACAGCCAATATCATACTGAATGGGCAAAAACTGGAAGCATTCCCTCTGAAAACTGGCACAAGACAGGGATGCCCTCTCTCACCGCTCCTATTCAACATAGTGCTGGAAGTTCTGGCCAGAGCAATCAGGCAGGAGAAGGAAATAAAGGGTATTCAATTAGGAAAAGAGGAAGTCAAATTGTCCCTGTTTGCAGATGACATGATTGTATATCTAGAAAACCCCATTGTCTCAGCCCAAAATCTCCTTAAGCTGATTAGCAACTTCAGCAAAGTCTCAGGATACAAAATTAATGTACAAAAATCACAAGCATTCTTGTACACCAATAACAGACAAACAGAGAGCCAAATCATGAGTGAACTCCCATTCACAATTGCTTCAAAGAGAATAAAATACCTAGGAATCCAACTGACAAGGGATGTGAAGGACCTCTTCAGGAGAACTACAAACCACTGCTCAATGAAATAAAAGAGGATACAAACAAATGGAAGAACATTCCATGCTCATGGGTTGGAAGAATCAATATCGTGAAAATGGCCATACTGCCCAAGGTAATTTATAGATTCAATGCCATCCCCATCAAGCTACCAATGACTTTCTTC
Source organism: Symphalangus syndactylus (assembly GCF_028878055.3). Classification (NCBI taxonomy): domain Eukaryota; kingdom Metazoa; phylum Chordata; class Mammalia; order Primates; family Hylobatidae; genus Symphalangus; species Symphalangus syndactylus. Next base: position 85,505,767 of record NC_072437.2, read on the forward strand.
ACAGAATTGGAAAAAACTACTTTAAAGTTCATATGGAACCAAAAAAGAGCCCGCACTGCCAAGTCAATCCTAAGCCAAAAGAACAAAGCTGGAGGCATCACGCTACCTGACTTTAAACTATACTACAAGGCTACAGTAACCAAAACAGCATGGTACTGGTACCACAATAGAGACATAGATCAACGGAACAGAACAGAGCCCTCAGAAATGATGCCGCATAGCTACAACTATCTGATCTTTGACAAACCTGACAAAAGCAAGAAATGGGGAAAGGATTCCCTATTTAATAAATGGTGCTGGGAAAACTGGCTAGCCATATGTAGAAAGCTGAAACTGGATCCCTTCCTTACACCTTATACAAAAATTAATTCAAGATGGATTAAAGACTTATATGTTAGACCTAAAACCATTAAAATCCTACAAGAAAACCTAGGCAATACCATTCAGGACATAGGCGTGGGCAAGGACTTCATGTCTAAAACACCAAAAGCAATGGCAACAAAAGGCAAAATTGACAAATGGGATCTCATTAAACTAAAGAGCTTCTGCACAGCAAAAGAAACTATCATCAGAGTGAACAGGCAACCTACACAATGGGAGAAAATTTTTGCAACCTACTCATCTGACAAAGGGCTAATATCCAGAATCTACAATGAACTCAAACAAATTTACAAGAAAAAAACAAACAACCCCATCAAAAAGTGGGCAGAGGACATGAACAGACACTTCTCAAAAGAAGACATTTATGCAGCCAAAAAACACATGAAGAAATGCTCCTCATCACTGGCCATCAGAGAAATGCAAATCAAAACCACAGTGAGATACCATCTCACACCAGTTAGAATGGCCATCATTAAAAAATCAGGAAACAACAGGTGCTGGAGAGGATGTGGAGAAATAGGAACACTTTTACACTGTTGGTGGGACTGTAAACTAGTTCAACCATTGTGGAAGTCAGTGTGGCGATTCCTCAGGGATCTAGAACTAGAAATACCATTTGACCCAGCCATCCCATTACTGGGTATATACCCAAAGGACTATAAATCATGCTGCTATAAAGACACATGCACACGTATGTTTATTGCGGCACTATTCACAATAGCAAAGAGTTGGAACCAACCCAAATGTCCAACAACGATAGACTGGATTAAGAAAATGTGGCACATATACACCATGGAATACTATGCAGCCATAAAAAATGATGAGTTCGTGTCCTTTGTAGGGACATGGATGAAACTGGAAACCATCATTCTCAGTAAACTATCGCAAGGAGAAAAAACCAAACACCGCATGTTCTCACTCATAGGTGGGAATTGAACAATGAGAACTCATGGACACAGGAAGGGGAACATCACGCTCCGGGGACTGTTGTGGGGTGGGGGGAGGGGGGAGGGACAGCATTAGGAGATACACCTAATGCTAAATGATGAGTTAATGGGTGCAGGAAATCAACATGGCACATGGATACATATGTAACAAAGCTGCACATTGTGCACATGTACCCTAAAACCCTAAAGTATAATAAAAAAAAAAAAAAAAGATTCCCCGTGGCTTACACAGACCTGAGCCAGAAGCAGGCTGGCACCAACTGTCAAAATGACTGACTGTTCACAGTGACACCGTGTGGCTGCAAGAAGTAATGACATTATCTGACCCATCTCCATGTTTCCCTCACTAATCTCAACCTTTACATGTAAGTCCCTGGAGTTCATAAAATATCAGGAGGCACACTAAAAGGAAGATGCTGTGAACTTCCTCCAAATCTGGCATTAGCGAGTTCCACTTACCTTGTGGTTTTTGCTGTTGTTGTTACTGTTAAAATGAAAAACAAAGAAGTTACAGCCATAATTGTCCTGTAGTACTGTATATATAGCAATTCAAACTGGAAAAAAAATTTGCAACTCATATCACAGAAAGAGGAGCCTTTTTAAAGATCCCTGGAATCCTTTTTATAGAGGAAATATATTGGAAACTCTGGAACTAGATACACCAGAAATTATCAGTCTGAATCCAAGGGGGCTCCAGGCCCCCAACCTCCACAGCTGTGTGGCTGTGTGTGTGGCTGCAGAGGATGACGTATGGCCCAAGAGCACTGCAGAACACTGGGTCAAACCCAGTTTCTGGATGACATAAAACTGGGGAAGAATTTAAATCAGAGGATGATATCACCACATATCTGTGTGCTGCAGAGGATGTTTTTTAAGGGTATGAAGAGGACTAGGTAAGAGTGGGAACAAGATGGCAAGAGTTTCACCAAAGGACAGACAACCTTTTGACAGGTATAAGGTCATAAATAATGTCAGACATCTATACATGCAAAACTTGCTGAAATGAATTTATTCATAAAGTCTATTCATAAATTATTATCAATAACAGGCAAGAAAAACAATCACATAATACTAATAAGAAATCTCTGACTACCTTGGAAATATGACTATCATCACAATATTCTTAAACACTTTTCTGTCGAAAAGTTGTTTTATACTAGATTTTTTTTCCTCAAATCCAGCTTGTAAAAATTATTTTCATCAAAATGCACTCAAATTCCACTGAAAACTAGGGGATTTAAATGTGTTGTGATGAAATCATGTTTCCAAGCTAATTCTTAGGGAGAATCTAATAAAAGAATTCTTAACAGAAAAGTACAGAGTGTCTGCTGGGATAAAAATGAAGTGAAGTTTCAAGCAACTTTTGAGTAAAAATCTGGTAGAAAACACTATTTTTAACAGAAAATGTGAAATTTAAGCATGTTGTAATGCATGTCATGTTTTCAAGCTAGTTTTGAGAAAAAAAATCAGTAAAAAAACAACATTTGAAATAGAAACATTTGGGATTTAATCCTGTTGTGTTTTCCAAGCTAGTTTTGAAGGACATTTTAGTATAAAGGACATTAATAACAACAACAACAACAAAAAAGAACAGTTCAGGAATTAAGCAATACTATTGAAAAAATGGACACAGACTAACCCTCCGGAGGTACCCTCAAGTTGACAAGAGATTGTCCTAAATATGTCAGAAGTGGTCAGGTCTTTGTGTCATCTGCTTCTCAGCTTTCCCCAGTGACCAGGTATAGAGTGTAGGCTGTCCCCAGGCTTGGGCCAGAAGCTTGGGTGAAGCAGTTGCCTTTACCTCGGGGAGATTCCCTAGAAGTGACAGAGCTGTGAGCTGTCAGCAGCCTGGGAAGTGAATGCCGGAGTCCTCTTTGGGGGATGTGGGTAGTGCTTGCAACACTGTGGGCAAAGAGCATCTGCAGGACATTCAGGGAATTTAGGAAGAGGTATGAGACGACACCATAGAGAACTCCAGGTACATTAGAGCTTAACAGTCTCACTAGCTCAAGAACAGATGTCTGAATGAAGATTCAATTTCTCAAACAGGCAGCAAGAAACTTTTAAAATATTTAAACGAGAAAAAGGGAGGGAAGCTAAACAAGGTAACTTTTTTCACCATGTGGAAACTAACAAATTCCAAAACCACATGCTGTTGAAATACAAGAGATGACTTAGAATAACAAAAGCAAGTTCAATCACAACTTCAGATGAGAAAGTCTGGGATTGCCTTGATGCAGCTGTGTTGTAGTATGTACAAGATGTGGAAGAGAGTTTTTCCTAATTCCCAAAATTTGGAGCCAGCTACCCCAAGCTGAGACCAAGAAAACAACACATAACACACAACTAGAGACGGACACCCACCACGGAACACCCTCAAAGTTCACTGCCCATCCCTCTCTTAGTCTATAAATGCAAACCTGAGAATCAAAGAAATCATTGGAGGATACAAGTCAATGGAAATGCAGTATTCATAATGAGTTTTTCCCTCCCTTCCCCGGGATCCCTATCTCAAGTCAAGCAAGCAACTGGCCAAGAGAATCATTCTACTTGGTCTCCAGAAGGGATACTAGCATTTTATTGTCTCACTGGGCAGTGGCCTTGCTGATCTCTCTGTGTGTCTATTTGAGAAAAATGCAAGAGCGTGGGGACAGGGTTGCCAGATAAAATATATGATGTATGGAACTTACTTATACTAAAAAATATTCATTGTTTATCCAAAATTCAAGTTTAACTGGATATCAATCGCTTCTTGGCCCTTTGGCTAAGATCTAGTGGAAATTCAGCTGGGTGTCCTGTGTTTTATTTGCTCAATCCAGCCATTGGAATTGGGAGGAACAGCAAAGCAGAAAGAGCTGGAGGCAGATGAACAGCGGAAAATGGACACAACTGAAGGTAGCTGGACTTGAGCCAGCTTGCAGGTGCCCACGTAAGATCCTGCTGGCAGGCGGATCCCAACACTGAGAACCTGTAGAGTGGATTGTCTGGGATGGAGACTCTGTAGAGGAATCAGAAAAGATCAGGAAACTGCGGGGAAGCTCCAAAGCGTTCTACAAAGAACCCACTCACATATATGTCCTGAAAGAGATGAATGCTTGTCCAAGAGACATTTACTCAAAGCCAGAGAAGCAAAGTAACAGCAGAAAAATGATGAAGATGTCAGACAAGTAGGAAACACTGTGTCTTTCCATATCCATCTCCTACCAAGGGAGACAGAAACCCAAAAGAGCAGGGGTGGAGGAAGAAATGAAAGGGCAGGCTCTGCAAGTCTCCCGACCACAGACAGAAAGGGGAAAGGAGGATGATAGAAAATAATCATTAAATTGGATGTCCAGTTTAAATTTTAAGCTGGGTCAGTACATTCGTTATTCATATAGGTTGGATGTTTGTCCCTTCCAAATCTCATTTTGAAATGTGATTCCCAGTGTCGGAGGTGGGGCCTGGTGGGAGGTGACTGGATCATAGGGGTGGATCCCTCATGAATAGTTTAGCTCCATCCCCTTGGGGATAAGTGAGTTCTCACTGTTAGTTCTAGAAAGATCTAGTTGTCTAAAAGTCTGGGACCTCTCCTTTCTCTCTCTCTTGCTCCCTCTCTCACTATATGACATACTGGTTCCCCTTCTCCTTCCACCATAATTGGAAGCTTCCTGAGGTTATCACCAGGAGCAGATGCTGGCACCACACTTCCTGTACGGCCTGCAGAACCATGATCCAAAACAAACTCTTCTTTCTTATAAATTACCCAGCCTCAGGTATTTCTTTATAGCAATACCAGAATGGACTAACACAGTTTGGTCTCTTATAAGAGATGTAGTGGCTTAAAACCACACACATTTACTCTCGGTTTCTATGGGTCAGGAATCTGGGTACAACTTAGCTGGGTGTTCTGCTTCAGGCTGCAGTCAAGATGCTGGCTGGGGTTACAGTCATCTCAGGGCTCCACTGGGAAGAATCCACTTCCAGGCTCATTCATGTGGTTGTTGGCAGGATTCCATTACTGATGAGCTCTTAGACTGAGGGCCTCAGTATCTCCCTTCCTGTTGGCCAGAGGTCACCCTGAGTTCCATGCCATATGGGACTCTCCAACATGAGGGGCATTCCAGAAGCTGCCTCCCACAGACTACATTAACAGAATAACTGAAAGTGATCCAAGGGCTATGGTGCTACCCAAAATGTCATTTATGGCTGGAGAAAGAAGCCTGAACAAAGCATAGGTGAAAAAGGCATTCAAACTTTTACATTTATGTCCATCAAGTTCAAACAGTTCTATAAATTGGATAAAAGCATTTACCTTCTTAAAGGAGGCATCAGTTGAGTAGCAAGGAAGGGAGACAGTGTGGTCATAGAGGGATCTCCTGAACTCGTTCTTTTTTTTTTTTTAACTTTTTTATTATACTTTAGGTTTGGGGATTCATGTGCAGAACGTGCAGGTTAGTTACATAGGTATACACGTGCCATGGTGGTTTGCTGCACCTGTCAACCCGTCATCTACATTAGGTATTTCTCCTAATGCTATCCCTCCCCTAGCCACCCCCACCCAACTGGTGTGTGATGTTCCCCTCCCTGTGTCCATGTGTTCCCATTGTTCAACTCTTACTTACGAGTGAGAACATGCGGTGTTTGGCTTTCTGTTCTTGTGTTAGTCTGCTGAGAATGATGGTTTCCAGCTTCATCCATGTCCCTGCAAAGGACATGAACTCATTCTTTTTTATGGCTGCATAGTACTCCATGGTATATATGTGCCACATTTTCTTTATCCAGTCTATCATTGATGGATATTTGGGTTGGTTCCAAATCTTTGCTATTGTGAACAATGCTGCAATAAACATATGTGTGCATGTGTCTTTATAGTAGAATGATTTATAATCCTTTGGGTATATATCCAGTAATGGGATTGCTGGGTCAAATGGTATTTCTGGTTCTAGATCCTTGAGGAATCGCCACACTGTCTTTCACAATCGTCAAACTAATTTACACTGACACAACAAAAAAAGAAAAATTCAGGCCAATATCCCTGATGAGCATTGATGTGAAAATCCTCAATAAAATACTGGCAAACTAAATCCAGCAGCACATCAAAAAGCTTATCCACCACAATCAAGTCAGCTTCATCCCTGGGTTGCAAGGCTGGTTCAACATACACAAATCAATAAACATAATCCATCACATAAACAGAACCAATGACAAAAATCACATGATTACCTCAATAGATGCAGAAAAGGCCTTCGATAAAATTCAACACCCCTTCATACTAAAAACTCTCAATAAAGTAGGTATTGATGGAACTCATTGTTTGGAGACCATGAGAACCAGATTTGAAGCCAAGCCTCACCACAGCAAGTACCCTTGGGTTAATTAACACCTTTGAAATGCAATCTTCTTCTCAGTGATCAGGATTGGATGAGCATAGTAGATGGTGTATATGTTTGTGTGAGGTGTTTAGCTTATATATAGTGGCTATTAATATCATTATCCTTATGTAGTCCTCTAAAGCAGTGGTCCCCAACCTTTTTGGCACCAGGGACTGGTTTCACGGAAGATAATTTTTCCATGGACTGTGGTGGTCGTTAGGTTCAGGATGAAACTATTCCACCTCAGATCATCAGACATTAGATTCTCATAAGGAACACAAAACCTAGATCTCTCGCATGCCCAGTTCACAGCAGGGTTCGCACTCCTATGAGAACATAATGCTGCAGCTGATCTGACAGGAGGCAGAGCTCAGGCAGTAATGCTCGCTCACCCACCACTCACTCCTTCTGTGTGGCCCAGTTCCTAACAGGCCACAGACAGTACTGGTCCATGGCCCGGGGTTGGGGACCCTTAGCTCTACAGTTCATCTATGCAACATTAGTGACTGACAGAACGCAAAGACAATTGTCCTTATTTCTATTTTAAAGAACAAACATGGCAGAAGTCACAACAGTCATTTATGCATATGTAAGTACAGATTTTTAGATTGTACCTGAATTTTGTCTAGGTAAATAATTTTGATAAACTAACTCTCTGCTCAGTGACCTGAACTTTCACGTAGAAAGTGAAAAAGCAGTCTGCTGACATCTAGGCAGACAGCTCTGCATGAAATGAAATATCACTTGTGTATATCCTCCTATAAAGCATCACAGGGTCAAGATGCCAGGAGAGAAACCAACACAGTGATGAACAAGTAGTTTCTTCACTCACCAGCAAGAGCCTCTCCCTTGAAGCAACATTGCAACACTCTTTGCCCCATAGTTCAGAAAAAAAGAAAAAATGCAAAAGGGCTTTTATAAAAAAGATTTATTTTACCTCCTAAACAGGAGACCTTGGGGCTCATACCAGCAGCTTCCTCTTCCTCTTGCATCATCATCACCACCACCATCACCACTACCACCATCACCACTATTAATTACTGAGGTTTCCCCTTGTATACTATTTATCTATTGCTTATACAGACTGTGCTAAAACCTAGCAGCTTAACAGTTTAAAACAACAGATGTTTATCATCTCACAGTTTCTGAGAGTTAGGAATTTTGAAGTCATTTATGAGGTCCTTCTGGTTCAGGGGCTAACATGAGGTTGCAGTCAATCTGTCCTTAGGGTAGGGGGGACAGGCTACAGTAATCTGAAAGCTCAACTGAGACTGGAGGATTCACTTCCAAGTTTAGATATGTGACTGTTGGTTGGAAACTTCAGTTCTTCATCATGTAGCCCTCTTCATAGAGTGATATGGAAGCTGGCTTTCCTCAAAGCGAATAATTCTAGAGAAAGTGACCAAGGCAGAAGCAACAGTGCCTCTCTATGACCTATTCTCCAAAGTGTTCGCCATCACTTACACTTCTATCTGTTTCTTAAAAGCAGGTCACTAAATCCAGCTCACACTCAAGGGGAGAGGAATTAGGCTTTAATTCTTGAAAGAAGAAGTATCAGAGAATTTGTGTATATATTTTTATAATTCCATGTTATTTAGACTATGGTAAACATGATACATATATTTTCTTTCCTAATGCGAAAGAAGTTGTTTTGTTCATGCAACAAACATGTTGGATGCCTTTGTTCATGCAATAAACCTTTACTGTAGTCTTTACCTCCCCAGGAGTGAGTTCTAAGTGCCTGCTCTGTACAGGAGTTTTAACCCTTGATGGTTCTTTTAACCAGCCTATTATTTTCCTTATGTTACCTGCGAGGGTCTCTTCCTACAGACTTGCAATAGCATCTTCTTGCTTTTGTCCACAGAAACATCCCCACACTTATATTGCTTTCAAGCCAACTTAACTCATTATAAACTAGTACTTTAAGTCTGCACTTACATATAACATTTATAATTTAACCATTGTCTGCAGCAGAGATATAATACAACATACACAGTGGCTATTATTATCATTATCTTTATGCAAGTTGGTAGCTTCTCAAAAATTTAAACACAGAGTTTCCAGATGAACTTGAAATTCCACTCCTAAGCATATACCCAAGAGAAATACATATGTATATTCACACAAAAATCTGTAAATGAATGTTTATAGCACACTATTTACAATAACCAGAAAAGTGAAAACAAATTAAATGTCTATCAACTTAAGGAATAAGACAAAGATGACCACTCTTACCATTTTTATTCAACATAGAACTGGAAGTCCTAGCCAGAAAAATTAGGCAAGAAAAAAAATACAATGGATCCAAATAGGAAAGGAAGAAGTAAAATTATCTGTTTGCAGATGATATGGTGTTATATATAGAAAGCCCTAAAGAGCATATCAAAAAACTGTTAGAATTAATAAATGAATTCAGTAATGTTACAGAATACAAAATCAACATACAAAAAATTAGTAGTGTTTTTATACACTAATAACAAACTATGCAAATGGGAAATTAAGAAAACAGTCTCATTTACATCAATATCGAGAAAAAAACTTAGGAATAAATTTAACGAGGTAAAAGATCTGTATACTAAAAACTATAAAATGTTGATGAAAGAAATTGAAGAATAAATAAACAAATGGAAAGATATCATGTGTTTATGGATTGGAAAAATTAAAATTGTTAAATTGTCCATACTACCCAAAGTTATCTACAGATTCAATGTAATCCCTATCAAAATGGCAATGGCATTTTTCACAGAAACAAACAATTCTAAAATTTGTATGGAACCACAAAAGATTCTGAAGAGCCAAAGCAATCTCGAGCAAAAAGAACAAAGCCGGAGGCATCAAAGTATCCAATTTCAATATATACTACAAAGCTATGGTAATCAAAACATCATAGAACTGGCACAAAAGCAGACATATTAACCAATGGAACTGAACAGAGAGCTCAAGAATAAATCCACGCATTTAAGGTCAATTGATCTTTAACAAAGGTGCCAAGAGCTCATGATAGAGAAAGGACACTCTCTTCAATAAATGACGTTGGGAAAACTGAAAATCTACATGGAGAAGAATGAAATGGGACCCTTACCCCAAACCATATAAAATATCAACACAAAAATGAATTAAAGACTTTGATGTAAGACCTGAAACTGTAACACTACCAGAAGAGAACATAGGGGAAAAGCTCCATGGCGTTAGTCTGGGCAATGATTTCACGGATATAACCCCAAAAGCACAGGCAACAAAAGCAAACATAGACAAATGGGATTATATCAAACTAAAAAGCTTCTGCACAGAAAAAGAAAACCAAGAGACAACATACAGGGTGGGAGAAAACATTTGCAAACTACATACCTGATAAGGGGTTAATATCCAAAATATATAAGGAATGCAAGCAACTCAATAGAAAGAAAACAAATAACCCAATTTAAAAATGGGCAGAGGACCCAAATAGACATTCTCAAAAGAAGACATACAAATGACAAACAGGCATATGTAGAAATGCTCATCATGACTCATTATCAGGGAAATGCAAATTAAAACCACAATGAGCTATCACCTCCCACCTGTAGAATGACTAGTATCAAAAAGATAAGAAGTGCTGGTGAGGATGTGGAGAAAGGGAACCTTTGCACACTATTGGTGCAAATGTAAATTAGTAGAGCCATTACAGAAAACTGTATGGGCATTCCCCAAAAAATTAAAACTAGAACTGCCATATGATCCAGCAATCCCACTGCTGTGTACACATCCAAAGGAAATGAAATCAGCATGTTGAAGAAATATCTGCACTCCCATGTTCATCACAACATTACTCACCATGGCCAAGACATGAAATCAACCTAAGTGTCCATCAACAGGTGAACATATAAAGAAAATGTGATGTATATATAACATATATATAATATATACAGATATAGGAATATTATTCATCCTTTAAAAAGAAGGAAATCTTGTCATTGTAACAGCATGGATGAACCTGAAGGACATTATGCTAAGTGAAATAAGCAAGACACAGAAAGACAAATACCTCATGATCTCACTTATATGTAGAATCTAAAAAAAACTGAACTCCTAGAAGCAGAGAATAGAATGGTGGTTGCCAGGGTCAGGGGGTGAAGGACAGTGGGAAACAGGAAAATATCGGTCAATGGGTACAAAGTTTCACTTAGGATAGTTCCATAGATCTATTATACAGCACAGTAACTATACCTAATATTAATATATTGTATGCTTGAAAATTGCTGAAAGTAGATCTTAAATATTCTCACCACAAAAAAAGTGTGTGACGTGATTGATATGTTAATTTGCTTGTTTTAACCATGTCACTATGCATACATATATTAAATTACATTGTATGTGATAAATACTGCATATATAATTTTTATTTGTCAATTACACCTCAATAGAGCTGGGAAAAAAATAAATGTCTAAAAACAGATGAGTAGATCAACAAAATGTAGTATATGCATCAACAAAATGTAGTATATGCATGATATGGTTTGGCTGTGTCCTCACCCAAATCTCAACTTGAATAGTATCTCCCAAAATTCTCATATGTTGTGGGAGGGACCTAGGAGGACGTAACTGAATCATGGGAGCAAGTCTTTCCCATGCTATTCTCATGATAGTGAATAAGTCTCATGAGATCTGATGGGTTTATCAGGGGTTTCCACTTTTGCTTCTTCTCTCATTCTCTCTTGCTGCCACTAGCAAGAGAATGCCTTTTGCCCTCTGCCATGATTGTGAGACCTCCTCCAGCCATGTGGAACTGTAGGTCCAATTAAACCTCTTTTTGTTCTCAATGTTGGGTATGTCTTTACCAGCAGTCTGAAAACATTACAGTAAATTGGTACCAGTAGAGTGGGTTGTTGCTAAAAAGATACCTGAAAATGTGGAAGTGACTTTGAAACTGGGTAACAGGCAGAGGGTGAAACAGTTTGGAGGGCTCAGAAGAAGACAGGAAAATGGGGGAAAGTTTGGAAGCTCCCAGAGATTGTTTAATAGCTTTGACAAAAATGTTGATAGTGATATGGACGATAAGGTCCAGGCTGAGGTGGTCTCAGATAGAGATGAGGAATTTGTTGGGAACTGGAGCAAAGGTGACTCTTGTGTTTTAGCAAAGAGACTGGTGGCATTTTGCCCCTGCCCTAGAGATTTGTAGAACTTTGAACTTGAGAGAGACAATTTTGGATACCTGGTGGAAGAAATTTCTAAGCAGAAAAGCATTCAACAGGTGACTTGGGTACTATTAAAAGTATTCAGTTTTAGAAGGGAAACAGAGCATAACAGTTCAGAAAATTTGCAGCCTGATGACACAATAAAAAAGAAAAAATAATTTTTTGAGGAGAAATTCAACCCAGCTTCAGAAATTTGCATAGGCAGCAAGGAGCCTAATGTTAATCTCCAAGACCATGGGGAAAATGTCTCCAGGCTATGTCAGAGACCTTCACAGCAGCCCCTCCCATTACAGGCCTGGAGGCCCAGGAGGAAAAAATGGTTTCATGGGCCAGGCCCAGGGTCCCCATGCTATATGCAGCCTAGGGACTTGGTGCCCTGTGTCCCAGCCATTCCAGCCATGGCTAAATGGGGCCAACTTAGAGCTTGGGCTGTGGCTTCAGAGGGTGGAAGCCCCAAGCCTTGGCAGCTTCCATGTGGTGTTGAGCCTGTGGGTGCACAGATGTCAAGAATTAAGGTTTGAGAACCTCTGCCTAGATTTCAGAATATGTATGGAAACTGCTGGATGTCCAGACAAAAGTTTGCTGCAGGGGCAGGGCCCTCATGGAGAACCTCTGCTAGGGAAGTGCAGAAAGGAAATGTGGGGGTCAAAGCCCCCCCCCAGAGTCCTTACTGGGGTACCACTTAATGGAGCTGTGAGAATAGGGCCACCATCCTCCAGACCCCAGAATGGTAGATCCACTGGCAGCTTGCACCGTGCACCTGGAAAAGCCACAGACACTCAATGCCAGCCCATGAAAGCAGTCAGGAGGGAGTCTGTACCCTGCAAAGCCACAGGGGCTGAGCTGCCCAAGACCATGAGAACCCACCTTTTACATCAGCGTGACCTGGATGTGAGACCTGGAGTCAAAGGAGATCATTTGGGAGCTTTAAAATTTGACTGCCCCACTGGATTTCAGACTTGCATGGGCCCTGTAACCTCTTTGTTTTGGCCAATTTCTCCTACTTGGAAAGGCTGTATTTACCCAATACCTGTACCCCCATTTTATCTAGGAATTAACTAGCTTGCTTTTGATTTTACAGGTTCATAGGCCAGAAGGGACTTGACTTGTCTCAGATGAGACTTTGGACTGGACTGTGGACTTTTGGGTTAATGCTGACATGAGTTAAAATTTTGGGGAACTGTTAGGAAGGCATGATTAGTTTTGAAATGTGAGGACACGAGATTTGGAGGGGCCAGGGGTGGAATGATATGGTTTGGCTGTGTCCCCACCCAAATCTCAACATGAATTATATCTCCCAAAATTCCCATGTTTTGTGGGAGGGACCCATGGGGGCATAATTGAAACACAGGGGCTTGTCTTTCCCATGCTATTCTCATGAGAGTGGATAAGTCTCACAAGATCTGATGGGTTTATCGGAGTTTCCACTTTTGCTTCTTCTCTCATTCTCTCTTGCTGCCACCATACAAGAAGCACCTTTCACCCTCCACCATGATTGTGAGACTGTCCCCAACCATGTGGAACTGTAGGTACAATTAAACATCTTTTTTGCACCCAGTTTTAGGTATATCTTTACAGCAGCATAAAAATGAACTAATACAATGCATAAAATAGAATATTATTCAGCAATTGAAAGTAATTAAGTGTTGACACATACAACATGGATGAACATTGGAAACATCATGCTAAGTGAAAGAAGCCAGTCACTAATGACAACATATTGTATGAGTCCATTTATATGAAATGTCCAGAACAGGCAAATCTATAGAGACAGAAAGCATATCAGTGGTTGTCTAGGGTTTAGGGGCAAGGGAGGAGTTGGATGGAAATAAGGAGTGACTGCTAATGAGTACAAGATGATGAAATGGCCCCAAAATAGATAGTAATGATAGTTGCACAACTGTGAATATACTAAAAACATTAAAATGTACACTTTAAATGGTGAATTGTATGGTGTGTGAATTACATCTCACAGATGTAATTAGAGCTCAGTTGAGCTGTTAAAAAATTTAAAATAAAAGATGAATATAATGGTATAAGATCAAAAGGCAATATATATTAATATGTATTGTAGTCAGTTTATAAGACACTGAGCACCTGGTGTGTGCAAACCACCATCAGTAAAATTATGAAAAAATTCACAGTGCATGTTAAAAATAATTCACTCCATGATATTATATGAGTAGTTCAATGCATGCTATAGATGCCTAATAAACGAAGAAAAGGTTACTAACATTTCTTTTCTGCACAGGCATTTCTTCAATATTTTAAGTGAAGGAGAGAAATCACGTTGCATAAAATTAAAATCCTAATTGCTCAGCCCTCGGCTATATTTTGTAAAGAAGGTAAATGAACACAAGACTGTGATCAGAATCTATGGAAATCCTCAGAGAATATCAGAAGCAAATGAGTTGCTGGAGGATGTTTCCATACAGAATTAAACACTACCCTTTCAAGACTAACAATTGATTTATTTATAATTGCACTCTTAGTTGAAAAGGCTAAAAATTACTTCAAATTTAAGAATTTTCTAAAATTTTAGCTTTTACCTACTATCTCAGAGTGAAAAAATTATTAGTTGAGAGACTTCACCTTGAAAGATGAGAATCTGAGGTGATTCATTCTCATTCTAATAATGAAGTAAAAACATCCCCTATTCAATGGGCATCTGAAATAGCCAATCCCCAAAGAAACTAAAATTTATGTTCAATGACAACACATTATTTAACTCACCAGGGCATATTGAGATAACACAGTGTAACTCAGATCTGTGCAAGGAAATTTGTCAGGCGAAAGCATTTCTTCCTTAAGAAACACCTTTGGCAACTGAGATGGCAAAAAATGCATGTAAAATTGTGAGCATGTTTAGAGAATGACCCTGACTGATTCTGTAACTCTGCACAGATTAGTTTCCTTCCAGATCTTTAGTGGAGGCATTTCCAAAGGCTTCAAGCCAGATAGATGGCTTGATGGGAGAAGGTAGCAGTTTTAAATTTTTATATATTTCACATGTATTTATGTATAAAATATATAATTTATATATTTATAAATATTTTTCTATTTTTATCTACATATTTTTAATTTACTTATAATTTTTACATATTTATATTTACAACTTATACATGTGTGGGTGGGTGGGTGTGTATGTATGTGTATATATATTTGTGTGTGTGTGTATATATGCATATGTCTCTAACACATCCTAGGTAAATTTCGAGTGGGGAAGAAGTCATAACATAAAGCTGGCTGTGCTTTTTGACCCACTAAGTCAGCACTTACTTTTCCCCTGAAAGTTTCTCAAACGCCTTCATGTTAGCTTTTCATTTCACGCATCCTCTACGGGAGACAGGAAGGAAAAGACTCAGCATTCCCTTTATCACCATGTGCTCATGGGTTATCTGAGATGCAAAGTAAATGGGAGGGGACTGCCATATTGTCTCTCTATAGTTTTGTATTTACAATTTTACCTAAGCAGTGACTTTGCTAAAAAACTTTTTAAAGTACTTCATTTCTAGGTGAGAACTGCCCTCACCCCTGTATCAACTGCTTTAAACATCTATACTACTCAGTCATTTGATGTCTTTAATTAGCATCCCTCTGAGATTCACAAGACTGAGGTGCTCATATACATACAATACACAGAAAAGATCTAACTGGACTGTAAAGTAGGCAATAATTGGTTTCTGTCTCCCATGGGAGTGCAGCCCCCAGGGTCCTTCATGAGTAAGTGTGAACAGCACCCTACTTTGAGGGTCTCCAAAGCCTATTTTACTCTGTGCCCAGCACCTTCCCTGCACTGGCTACAATTTAGTCTACATGTCCCACGATGACTCCCTGCTGCATGTACATTTCCAGGATTTTCCTTGCTGTTTCTGATAAGTGATCACAGCAGCAAAGAGTATTAAATTTAAAATTATTAGGGGTTCCTTTTCCTACCACCTTGAAGCTACTTAACCTAAACATTTATTAAGATAAGCTCAGAATAAAACTCACCATTCCCTAATTCTGCAAAGAGAGACTCTGTTCTGAACAAGTTTTGTAAGGAAGGAAAAAAGAAAAAGAAATAAATTATTATTAAGCCTGTAAATGCCCGGGCACTTTAAAAACAGGCATAGAGAAAAGTAAGGGTGTATGTCAAAATGATAGAAGTGATTATCTCTATGCAGCAGGATAAGAGGACTTTTTTATTTTCTTCTATGACTGAGCAGTATTTTCTAAATTTTCTATGAAAAAATGTATTTTGAAGTAAAATTTTTAAATGGAAGGGAGGGGAAGATTCCAGATAATAAAAGGAATTCTCATTTGCTGTCCCTAAAAAATAATCACACTAGCCTTTTATTGTCTTTTTACCAGCTTTTCTCCTAACTGATGTGGATGGGAAACAGACGACGTTAACTAAAACTATTATAAATTTATCTGCTGTTTTTAATCCTGGTTTTACCTTGTTGGATGATTCTTTAGACACCTAAAGCCTTCCTGCTCTTCTCTTCAATTCCTGTAGGGGGAGTCACCCAGGCTACTCCCTCCCTGGGTTCTCGGTCCTCCCCTGAACCAGGAATGGGTTCCCCTTACAAGAAGCATCAGGAACTCAACACTACATTTGCAGTCTCCTCAAGCTCCTGGAAAAGGCCCCCACCCCATCCAGTGAGGGGTTTATATCTCAAATGCCAGAGAAGCTCTAAACGGGAATCTCCCTATACACACAATTTCAGCCTCCTCAAAGTTCACAGGAATGATGGTCACTTCAAGCCCTTGTCCCACTCATGTGAAAGAATTGGATATCCAGGGATCTTCTCATGTGGGCTTGCTCTCGTATTCCCAAAGAAAGAGAATTTAGCACCTGTTCCAACAAAACTTTAAACAAGCCAGTGTTAATCTACAGGGAAAAGACCAGGAGGAAAGAATAATTGAAATGAACATTATTTAGAAACTTTCTGTTAAGACTGCAGAAAGCTATTTTATCTGAAGACAGGAACCTCCCTGGGTTGGGGGCAGACTCCTGGGTACCACCATACCTAATATTTCAAATGGAGTCCCCTACAGCTTAAGTAGGACATAGACTGATTAAAACTCTGAAAAGAAAAAACAACCAAACTATGCCAGGATTAAACAATATCTACAAGGAAAAACTTGGGAGGTATTAATCTCTCTAATAGGAAAATGGAATAAATCCTTGGCAAGGCAATACTTTCATTGAAGAAAGTAAATTATTCAAAAAAACCTAAGGAAATTTTAGGACTCTAACTGGAGAAAAAAGAAGATCTTAGTTCTAGAGAAAGCCAGGTGGAGGCTGCTACTTACTGAAGTTCTTTGTAGCAAGTAGAGACAACATAGCCTACGTCCTCATCCCAGAAGATATCAGGTGCCCTCAAAGTAGGGTCTTCTCCAGAGAAAGAAGTTTTGAAGAATTACAGGTCTAAAGACCCTAATCCCAACCCCTTGGCACCCGGTATGTTTTAGAATTCTGAACTGTGGGGATTTTAGGAAAGAAATCTGGTGCATAATCAACAATATTATATAACTTCTGCAGTGGGATCTGGGACAACACCCCGTTAATCTTTCTTAGGCAAAACATATGAAGATCCACACTAAGTGGGACAAATAAAGGATATACATAGACTCACATCAGTTCAAGTTTTGCTGCCAGAAAAGTTGTGGAAAAAAGAATTCAATTTTATGAGGTTTTTGGATTTCAGAAATGTGACTCAGGGATTATGGACCTGTACATTTTTTAAATGTCTGTCTTTTCCAGCAGAGACTGAGATCAATGCTTTATTTATCTTCCCCAGTTTCTAGATTATGACTGGTGTTCAGTAAGCATGTTGGATTTAATTGATTAATTCTCAGGCTGTGAGCCCCTCTCCCATTTGCTAGTGGCTGTTCCCTAAAGAGCCACTGGACACCCATGGAGGGCCAGATTGCAAGAACAGGGTACTCAGCTCAAATGTACTCTTCTTTGAATTGAAGTAATTAAAGACAAAGTAAATGTTATGCCTAATTTTAATCCATTATTTTCCAATTCCAAGTACTTCCATTGTTTAAGCCACTCAAAGATTATAAAGACCAATAATTAGATATTTGCAATATTTCTTGTTTGAGGATTTGGTGACAGTGTTCTGGAAAACACTGCAACAATGACAAGAATGTCCCATCTGGTTCCCATAATTATTCATTCTTGTCTCTTTGAATGTACTGGCCTGAAGACAAAGGTAATACTAAAGGCATAATAAGAATAGCAGTTCCGTCACACACCCACGGCAGACGCAATTCAGTCCCCATTTCTCCTCTCGGCCAGGTTTCCATGCAGGGCCCCGTGCAAGTGGCCACGTGCACATTTCCCACTCACCACTGCCAACCAGACGTCTTCCTTATAGACCCACCTCCTCTTTGTCTTCCTGCCAGTCACTGCTGCTCTGGCTGGAAATAGATGTGTCAAGTTGTTCTCTAGATTTCAGGTCCTTTAGCATATGGGACAAGGTCATCCTTCTTTCTCAGTCATACAGGCAGTATAATTAGTCTTATCTTTCACTCCATGAGAATTAGAATGCAACTTTAAACTTTAAAGCAAGGAGAACAACATGGGTTTACTGTTAAATGCTCAAAGCAACAAGGACATCAGAAAAGACAGCCACAAATAGAGCATCAGCATTTAAACACCCAGACCAACTAGATATTTCTATTTGCTATCACATAAGACTGGTCCTTTCACATACAGAGTTGCTTGATCTAGAAAATGTCATATGAAGACATTTAAATCTAGAGAACAAATACATTTACTCTCTAATGACAATATTGCAAATTTTTTAAAAAGTCAACCCAAGGTTGCTTTACTTAGTAAAATGCCTCACAAGTATTTTTTGCTTTTTTTTAAGTTATTTATAGAATAGGTGATACATGTACAGAGTTTTTAAACGGAAGCAATTAGGCCAGGCGAGATGGCTCACAAGTATAATACCAGAGCTTTGGGAGGCTGAGGTGGGAGAATTGCTTGAGGCCAGGAGTTTTGAGACCAGCCCAGGCAACATAACCAAACCCCACCTCAAAAAAAAAAAAAAAAAAAAGAATGTAAGTGTGGTGGTGGTAGTGGTGCCTATAGTCCCAGCTACTCTGGACACTGAGGTGAGAGGATTGCTTGAGCCCAGGAATTTGAGGCTGCAGTGAGCTATGATTGCACCACTGCACTCCAGCCTGTGTGACAAAGCAAGATCCTGTCTCTATACATAAATAATAAAAACAAAATAGAAGCAATTAAATATTGCTTAAGTTAAATGTAGTGGAAATTAAGTCTCAGCTCCCACTCCTGTCCCAAAGGTGCCAGTTCCTCTTTCCAGAGGCAACTACTGTGACCAGATTGTAGATTCTTCCCAAAGTATTCTCTACATATACAAGTGTATATCACCTTTCCAATATAAACTCTATCACACCACACACACTGTTATATATTTTGTTCTTCTAAGTGCATTGAAATGGTTAATTAGGAAAGATTCTCTTCACCCGAGAGTCAGACAGGACTCCAGGCTTTTCCCATCCCTTCTCAACAGTTAGTCCCACTCTGGTTAACTGGACGGGGAGGGAAAACTGGGAGGGGCAGGCATCTAGAACATCACCACCTTCTACAACAGGTCAGGCAGCAGGGAAACAAAGGTACTGCACATTCCATCCAGAGGATTCAGCAAAAAGTACTCAAAAGACAAAAGGCTGCAGACAGTCTACATCTGGAGGACAGAGCGACAGACTTCTGTTCCAGGGTCAGGGGAAGGAGCAACCTGGCTGTCCAGGTGCACAGGCAGAAAGCTGGCATTTGGCAGACTTCCAGCAGGCTGTGGGGCTCACAAGTCAAAGCAGGTCCTGGGGAGGGGCCTGACAAGAAGATAGAGGCCTAGTGTTGAGGATGTGAACTCAGGCACAGGGAGGACACAGAAACCAATGCCCAAGCAAGCACACAAGGGATGTGGAACCTCAGATTATTAGGACTGTGACATGAGGTTAGAAGGGGGCTAATGCCAAATCCCTCAGTATGTAGCTAGATCCCCTAGAATCAGACCCCAATAGCTGAGAGTACAGCTGGCGCATGTGTTGAGTGGCTTCTGGAGAGGCAAAAGGAGGCAGGAACCAGGTAGCACCAGGCCACAGCAATCCAGGCTCCATCATCCATCCTCACACCATTGTCACTATCCCCTAACTAGTTCCTCATCCACAAAATGAGGTTTAACCACCTTATCTATAAGGTCCCTTCCAACTCTAATTCTCTGGCCTCTCCTCCTGAAATAATTTATCTTTCCAGTTTTACCAACTGTCAGCTAGCAACTTAATAACCTTTATGTTTCAGCCTGTCACCCTCCTCTGCAACAGACACACACATTCAGAACTCTTCATGGGCTCACAATGCCTACAGCTGAAGCCCTCATTGCAGCATTCAGGGTATTCAAGTTCAATGCTTCCTAACTAACCCCAATAGGTGGTGCTATGGGTTGAATTATGACTCCCAAAAAGACACAGCAAAGTCCTAAACCCCAAAAACTATAAATGTGACCCCTTAATTGGAAATAGGGGCTTTGTGGATACAATTCAGATGTAAGTTAAGATAAGGTCATACTAGAGTAGAGTGGGCCCTTCATCCAACATGATTGGTGGAAGTCCTTATATGGAGAAGACACTGAGACACACATACACAGACAGAAGACAATGTATGGAATGAACCCTCCATAAAAACCCTAAGTCATACAGTTCTGAGAGCCTCTGGGTTGGTATACACAATGAGAAGCTGGAAAGTGGTGCATCCCAACTCCACAAGAGCAGAAGCTTCTGTGCTTGGGACCCTTCTGGACCAGACTTTATATACTTCTTCATCAGGCAATTCATCTGTATCCTTTACAACCCAACCATTAAATGTAAATAAAGTGCCTTCCTAAGTTGTGAGCCATTTAAGCAGATTACCAAACCTGAGGGTTGTGAGAATCCCCAATTTATAGCCTGTCAGTCAGAAATACAGTGGGCCTGGGACTTGCAGTTGGCATCTGAAATGGGGCAGTCTTGTGGGATTGAGCCCTGTCAAAGAGTTAGAAAAGTGGTGTTGGGAAAGATATCATGTATTTGGTATCAGGAGGTGAAAATCCTCTCATTTGGTATCAGAAGTGATATGATTAAAAAAAAAACCCACTCAATATTTAAAAAGAAATTGATGATTCAATGGTATTAAAGGATTACTACTTTCAAGAAAAATATAAGGAAAATGATAAGAAAATTTATCAAAAAAATGATAAGAAAAGTACTCTATGACTCTTCATTAGGTATTCCAAGTTATGTTCAATGTCTCTAATACAATGAAAGAAACCCTATTGAAAAGGTATTTTATTCTTTACTGTATTTCAAAAAGAAAATTGATCGTTTAAATGTAGAATTCAAGGTAAGATAATTACTAGAAAGTTTACTCTGAAAAATAGTGAATTGAATGCTAATGTGTAAGGTGACTCATGAAACCAAATGTAAATTACCAGAAATATGTTTCTTTGGAGCCAAAATAGTATCTCATTTTGGAATAATATGCATTTTAAAAATCTAAAATAATGATTAAAGGAACTCTAATAGGCAATTGATTTAGAAAGTCTGATAATATCCTGCCAACTTATAGATGTTATTGGACTAGGAGAGGTTAGTGGACATTTATCAGCAGACTAGTACTGATGACCATCTGATTTACCTAGATCCTAATTTCCTTCTCACTAAATTATTTTAGGAGTAGTGCAGCTCCTAGAATCAAATATCTTAGATTAGAAAAGACCTTGAAAGTTGTATCATCCAATCTCTTGCCCAGTGTAGAATTCCTGCCACTTCTTCCCTGACATGCCCATCAAATCTTTGCCTAAATATAGCTGACAACAGTCTCTGCTTTGAAAATCATCTACTCCATTGCTGGGTTAGGAAAATAGGGACCCTAGTACCTGTTCCAAAGGGGGCATCCCAAAGGAGAAAGCCCAAAAAGAGGCCTCTCAACATTATCACCTGGCCCTCAGCTTTCAAACCTCAATAGGAAGATTTCACATCAGAAAAAAGATGAGTGGTGATTCTTTACCAGAACTGGTTTCACTAACCAGGTCAGTCAGCCCTCTCATTTCAGTAACCACACCCTCAAGTCCTAAGAACCACCTATCTGACAGTACACCTTGGCATTTCCTTCCACAGGAGGTTACCTCCAAGCATCACCAGTAAGATCAGACGACCCCGAAAACACCATGAGTTTGGCCTTTGCTCTCATTACCAGCACATTCTTATACAAAGGCTTTGGGAATGGAAGAGCTGGATTGGGGGTCCTGAGGTTAACCTGAATGGATTTCAGGATGACAGCTTTTAGGTCATTCCACAGGCATACAGATATTTGACCAGGGAAGTAGTCTGCATCTTTTCACCTTAACCTTAAGTAGGATAGGTTATAAAGAAAAAGGTTAAAAGGCCTTACATTAGTTTTTTTGGTTTTTGTTGTTGTTGTTGTTGTTGTTGTTGTTGTTGTTTTTTATGAGACAGGTTCTTGCTCTGTCATCTAGGCTGAGTGCAGTGGCACAATCACAGCTCACCCAGCCTCGACCTCCCAGGCTTAAGCAATCCTCCCACCATATCCTCCAACGTAGCTGGAACTACAGGTGCAAGCCACCACACCCAGCTAATTTTTGTATTTTTTGTAGAGACAGGGTTTTGCCATATTGCCCAGGCTGGCTTCAAACTCTTGTCCTCAAACAATCTACCCACTTCAGCCTCCCAAAGTGCTGGGATTACAGGTGTGAGCCACCATGCCAGGCCTCCTATTATATATTAGTTTTCTATGCTGCATTTAAAATTGCCACAAACTTAGCAGCTTAAAACAACACATATTTATTATCTCACTATTTCTACAGCTTAGGATTCTGGGCACAGCTTATGTGGGTCCTCTGTAAGCTGCTACCAAGATGTCCACCAGGGCTCAGTTCTCCTCTAAAGGCACAACTGGCAACAAATCTTCCAAGCTCACTGGGGCTGTTAGCAGAATCCACTCCTTTGCCCTGGTCAGCTCCTAAGCACTGCCACTCGCAGCTCCCAAAGGCCACTCACAGTTCTTGCTACACGGCCCTCTCCATTGCCTTTTCATAGCATGGCCAATTGTTTCTTCAAAGCCAGCAGCGGGAAGAGCAAGTCCACTTGCAAGGATTCTTACATAACCTGACATGATCACCATCACCGTTGCCACATTCCACTGGTTGGAAGCAAGTCACAGACCCCACCCAAACTCACGGAGGGGGTTTACAAGGGTGTGGACACCAAAAGGTGGACTTGACAGGGATCACCTTAGCCCACCACAACCCCAAGAATCTGTATTTTTTAAAGTACCACAGTGATGTTGATGTTTAACCAGGCTTCAGAATATTGTTATAAGGTACAGCAGAGGAGGCAAAATAAGGGGAAGATTATTTTAATATTGTGGTTTGCAAACCTTGACTGCACCTTAGAATCACCTGAGGAGTTTTCAGCAATCCCACGACAGGGGGCACTCCAGACCGGTTGAATCAGAATATCTGCGGGTGGATCAGGTTTCTTTTTTTAACACTTTAGGTGATTCCAAAGTGCAGCCAAGGCTGAGAATCACTGTTTTACCTGCACAATGAGGAATTGGAGTCAATCTTAATGGGAAAAGGGCAATATTTGGAGCAAGTTTTGAAAACCAAGTAGATGTTTTCTAGGTGAGAAAAAGGAGTGGCAAGAGATAAGGCAGGAACATTTGTAGTGATTTAATGAAGCTGGTGGATTCAAAGAAAGAAATGGATTTGAGAAATACTTAGGAGGTAACACTGATTAAGACTTTGTGCCAAATGTGAGGCTAACCAAGAAGGAGGAACCTCAGATAACTTCCAGATCTTGGGTTGAGACACCTCGAGAGCATGGGAGCCACTAACTGAAAAAAGAATTAAGAGGAGAAGCTGGTTGGGGGACAGGGAAGGTGGAGAAGATGATCGGCTCAGGTCTAGATATGTCAAGTTGCACACATTTTTAAAGGAGATTTAAATTAACTTGAATTAGCTATTAATTAATTGAAATTAAAATGAATTTTTTTTGGTTTGCTAAATTCAGCTAATATAGATTGCCAACATTTTCCCAATTAATTTATTCTCCTCTATTTTCCATAGCACTCAGCTGCCCAGTACAGAGCCATGTAAATTCCATATCTGCCTCTGACTTCCTTTCCTCTAGGGTCATTTATTTTTTCACTAGTGGCATAACCCATGGATGCCCCTTCCCATCACTAAATGTCAAGCGACTGCTTTGCAATGCTAAGTACTGAAATCTTCATATGTGCTGATATAGCAATTATTAGGTGTAAGGTTTTTCAGAACCGTAGAAAATGAATTGTTTGTAAAAAGCCTCTTTAATGTGTTCAACTTGAGCTCTTCAGTTCCACTTTCTGAAGGCTTCCACTGAAATGAAGAAAAACTTAGTTCCCTGAAGCCCTCAGAATAAGTCATCAGTCTTAAGCAAACAACCAGCTTAAAACTATTTTGCTCTAGGATGGAAAATTTTCACCCTAGGGCTTAACACACAACTACGGAAGGTATGACGTTGTCACAAAGTAGGAAATCTAGAGATATTTTAGACTTCTGTAATCCTGGTTACAGTCAAATGTTGATGAATGAATATCTCTAAAATTTACAGAAGCTAGAGTGGTAAGCTATGTCATGTGGTGTTTAATTATCCAACTAGTCCACGCCAACATTCATTGGCTTATCTAAACATTAATCAGGAGTCTGACTAGTGTAAAACCTTGGGAGAATTTATGCTTTTGCACATAAGAATTTGGCCTAAAAACTTCTCACAGTCTTGAAGTGTTAGCAATTGCTGATCTTTAATGATCCAATGAAAACAGTATTGTAACTATTGCTTCCTCTTATAGTGTCCATAATAAACGTTCAGTAAAATATTTATTACCCCGCATTTCTATTCTAGTCATTTTCTTAAGCATTTTATCCTAAAATATAGTTTTTTAGTTCTCCTCCAAGGGAAAGAAAACCTCTTTCCAAAATTAAAAACATAATATTTAGACAACAAAAAACATTTAAAATACCACCTGAAGGTTTTGAAGAGAATAAACAAATTGCATTGACATTCTTTTCTCTTTACTTATGAAAATAGAACACATTTTAAAACCCAACTCCAAGTTTTAGATGGTCTTTAATGTGAAAGAAAATTTCCACAAAAGATATTACTAACTGAAAGCTCTTGGAAAGAGTAATAAATTGTGATTAAATAATACATTCACATAATCATTATTAAGAATGTTATTCAGTAGCCAGAAAATATATTTTACTACAAAATAAAATGATAAGGTGTTTATTGCAAGATTAGTTTGGGAAATGAAATAAATGTTCCCATTAATCAGATGAATATTATACCATAAAATTCCCATAAACTAAGTGAATATGATTCAATAAGAAGCCAGTGACTGAAACTGGACCCTTCCTTATACCTTATACAAAAATTAACTCGAGATTGATTAAAGACTTAAAACATAAGGCCTAAAACCATCAAAATCCTACAAGAAAACCTAGGCAATACCATTTAGAACACAGGCATGGGCAAAGACTTCATGTCTAAAACACCAAAAGCAATTGCAGCAAAAGCCAAAATTGACAAATGGGATCTAATTAAACTAAAGAGCTTCTGCACAGCAAAAGAAACTATCATCAGAGTGAACAGGCAACCTACAGAATGGGAGAAAAGTTTTGCAATCTATCCATCTGACAAAGGGCTAATATCCAGAATCTACCAAGAACTTAAACAAATTTACAAGAAAAAAAACAAACAACCCCTCAAAAATTGGGCAAAGGATATGAACAGACACTTCTCAAAAGAAGAAACTTATGCAGCCAACAAACATATGAAAAAAAGCTCATCATCAATGGTCATTAAGAGAAATGGAAATCAAAACCATGATGAAATACCATCTCACACCTGTTAGAATGGCAAGCATTAAAAAGTCAGGAAACAACAGATGTTGGAGAGGATGTGGAGAAATAGGAAGCTTTTACACTGTTAGTGGGAGTGTAAATTAGTTCAACCATTGTGGAAGACAGTGTGGCGATTCCTCAAGGAATTAGAACTAGAAATACCACTTGACCCAGCAATCCCATTACTGGCTATATATCCAAAGGATTATAAATCATTCTACTATAAAGGCACATGCACACATATGTTTATTGCAGCACTATTCACAACAGCGAAGACTTGGAACCAACCCAAATGTCCATCAATAATAGACTGGGTAAAGAAAATGTGGCACATATATGCCATGGAATACTATGCAGCCATAAAAAAGAATGAGTTCATTACCTTTGCAGGGACATAGATGAAGCTGGAAGCCATCATTCTCAGCAAAGTATCACAGGAACAGAAAACCAAATACTGCATGTTCTCACTCATAAGTGGGAGCTGAACAATGAGAACACATGGACACACGGAAGGGAACATCAGACACTGGGGCCTGTCGGGGGGTAGGGGGCTAGAGGAGGGATAGCATTAGGAGAAATACCTAATATAGGTGATGGGTTGATGAGTGCAGCAAACCACCATGGCACTGTATACCTATGTAACAAACCTGAACGTTCTGCATATGTTCCTCAGAACTTAAAGTATAACAAATATATATATATTTTTTTAAAAATATGAAATAATAAAAATAATAAAAATTTTAAAAAGAAGCCAAAGTGGAAAATCAAGCCTTTAAACTTTTTCATTTGTAAAATACTTCATATTTTCAAAATACCTTCACACCATTATCACATTTTACATTAATAACATCTCTATGATAGGTAGATGCTCATTGTTCAGAAAAAAAGAGGGGAAATGAGGTTTGCTAATAGACCAATAAGCTTTGCAAACTCCCTCCTTTGAAGCGGGTCAAGGTGAAAGCATGCAGGGGTATTTCCTATATAATGAGGATGATCACCCTCATTACATCAGCCTGAGGTCGTTGTCGAGCCACTACACATAAAAACCTATTTCATAGCTTCTTTCCTCCTCACCAAACAGCCAAGTAGAACACATGAGACTCTGATTCACTCTTCAGAATCCTTCAGAAAGGATTTCTGATTTCCTTCAGAAAGGAAAAGATATTGTCTATTCTCTAATATTTCATTTTCAGTACCATCACTCTTTATGTGTGACAGTCTACTTCTTCACAATGATTTCCCATTTTTCCTGCTTTATCTTTCTTTCTTCAACTTTAGGCAGACCATCTCAAAGCTCAAGAGAACCCTGGGTGATTTCTAGTTTTCTAGACTTCCAGAAAAATGAAATACAAAGAGAACCAAAATAGAATTGCAAATTTATGATTTAAAAAGTAATACTTTAAAGCAAATATGCATATAAAAAGACACTCAACATCATATGTCATTAGAGAATTTCAAATAAAACGACAATGAGATACCATTACACACCTATTGGAATGGCCAGCATCCAAAACACTGACACCACCAACTGCTGGCAAGGATGAGCAACAAGAACTCTCATTTATTCATTCTAATTCTGGTGAGAATCCAAAATGATACAGCCACTTTTGAAGAAAGTTTGGCAATTTCTTACAAAATGAATGCACTTTTACTACATAATCCAGCAATCATGCTCCTTGATATTTACTTAGATGAGACAGAAATTTATTTCCACACAAAAATCTTTACATCGATGTTTATAGAAGCTTTATTCATAATGGCCAAAACTTGAAAACAATCAAAATGTCTTTCAGTAGGTCAGTGGTTAAATAAACTGTGATATATCCATACAATGAAATACTATTGGGTGCTAAGAAGAAATGAGCTATTAAGCCATGAAAAGACACGGAGGACACTTAAATGCATATTACTAAGTAGAAGAAACAAATCTGAAAAACTATGTGATTCCAACTTTAAGACATTTTGGAAAAGGTAAAACTACAGAGAGGTAAAATGATCAGTGATTGCCAGGGGCTTAAGGGGAAAGAGGGAGAGAGAGGTGGAACTTGGAGGATTTTTAGGGTAGCAAAATGACTGCATGATACTGTAATATTGGATACATATAATTGTACATTTGCCAAAACCCATACAGTGTACAACTCTAAGAGTAAATTCTAACGCAAACTATAGATTATAGGTGATAATGACACGTCATTGTAGATTCGTTGATTGTAACCAGTCTTGTGGGGGGTGTTGATAATGGGGAAAACTATGCATGTGTCGGGGCAGGGAATATGGAAACTCTCTGTACTCTCCACACAATTTTGCTGTGAATCTAAAACTGCTCTGAAAAATAATCTATTCAAAACATTAATGCTTATAACATGTACATACACACACACATAAATACAAATGTATGTATAACTCCATTGAGAGATAACATCAAAGCTTTTAATTTGAGGCCCATAGCAATTAGTATTGGTAGTTGCAAACAATACTCTCTGGTTTAAACAGAAAGTAATTTAGTAAAGGATATGGTTAGCTTTCAGAATTTCTAGAGAAACCAAAGAATTCCATCTAAATGGTGCATATCTTGAAACCATCCACAAGCAATACTCATCACAGGAAAGACTAGCCACCATTGCCACCGGCCACTTGTCCCAGAATACACATGGGGCTGCATGCCAAAACTCTGCCACAGGAGCCCCAGAAGAACCAGACTCCTCCACCATCGCTTACCAGATGGTCAGTCTTCCCACAGCTGCCTCCTTATGTTACTTCTCTATCCAAGTCTTGCACGGATGTATCTGACTGGAAGTACCTGAATCACATTCTTCCAAATAGCCTAGAACAAAATTGTTTTAATCTATCATGAAATGGTAAGACTACCAATATGGGAAACTATCAAAATGCTGGAAATCTAGAAAGTATCTCAAATCTCAAGTTATAGTAAACAGACTTAGTATGGAACAAGTTAAACCTGAAGAAAATCCAAAAGAGCCCAACAGAGAACTAGATGTGGGAATCTGTAGCTAATTGGAGAGGTTAAGCATGGAGATATACAGATAAGGAATCATAGTATGTGGCGATAGTTAAAAACCTAGAGAGCAGATGAAAGAGACCAGGAAGAGAACATTCAGTGAAAAGAACAAAGACCAAGGCTGAAGCCTTTGGAATCACCAGTGTTTAAGGGTAAGACGGCGTAAGAGAATTCATGAAGGAGATGAAAATTGATGAAGGTCCTCAACTTTCAAGAAGAACGGAGTATCAAGGTTCAAAATCAGCAAAGCATTCCTGTAAGATAAGGACTGAAAAATCCCTGTTGGATTTGTAGATCTAGAGACAACTGGTGAGCACTATGAATGTATCTGCATTCTAACACTACCATGTTACATCAAAATAATCTGTTTTGTTGGCTCCTCTCTTAGCCTGTTATCTTCTAAAAGGCAGGAATGATGTCTCATTTAACTCAGAATCTCAGCACCTAATACAGTACATGGAACAGGAAATTTATTAAAGATGTGTTGATCCTAACTGAACTGAGACCTGAGGTTTCCCTTTGAAAGTTCATCCAAGAAGCTAAGAGTGAAATTCCTAAGCATTCGAATCTTTGTGCTTCTTGACACCCTGACTTGCCAACTTCTCTGATCCGGAATTACTCATTATTAGCTCCTAAGATCACAAGTTTAAATGAGACCCCCCTTCCTTGCTTTTTGGAACCTTTCAAATAAAATAATTACCTTCTCTTTAACAAGGTAATGATAATTAAAACAATAATAGCAGAAATAGCAATCACCTGTAGAGTACTTTACATTTTACAAAGTATTTTAATACTCATAAGTCCCATTCAATAAAAATAACAGCCCTGTGAAATGAGTATTTTTATTTTCCCTATTTTGCGACTGATCTAAAAATCACTCACACTTAGAGGTTCCTGCTGGACTCACCAAGGTCCTCTGCCATCAAATCTCAAGCTCGTTTCTCTCTGCCACACTAGCTGGGATGGCCCACAAAGATGTTGGTTCCGTTATTTTATGCCTCCAGGCTCATATGTGATTAGCATTTGGAGATATAATTTATCATGTTGGCATCTGTTGCTGGAGGTACTGAGAGTGGATATTAGTCATTTCAAGGGATTCAATTTAAACCTAGTGAGTGAGATGATTTCTTAAACTCTCGGAGGAAGATGTTCAAAGACTCATACCTTGATACATTGAAGAGGGAAGAGATTTTTCTAAGTATTTGGGAATTAGGATTCCAACCTGGCCAGTTGACTTAACCTTTGAGTTCCTTCTTACATTTAGGAGAATGCTGATGTGGGTAGGACCCAGGGTAAATTATTAGACTACTGGGGTTGGTGGTAGGTTCTGCTTCACCAGGTTCTGATGATACTGCAACTGATCAAGGAACCCAAAATTCCAGGGTTACAGCAATAGCGATAATGAAAGTAACTGCTGCTGCCCTTATTTTCCCCAAGTTTTACAAATACTTACTCTTGTGTCTCACTCTCTCTCTCAAATTTGAGCACAAAACTCAATTTTCAGGCTATATAGTTCAATATCAGATAGCCCAGAACAACAAAAAAAAAGCAGGAGAAACTGGGCAATTTCATTCAAAGCAAATCAAGCAAAGATGTAACCTGAGCTTTTTTCTTCCTTAAAGGTGTTAAAAATCCTTCAGTACCTCAAGTGGATAGGAAATTGAGATTACGTTCTTTGATTTTAAAATACTTAATTCAGTTTCTTTCCAAAATTCAGCTCTCAGGATGGCTCAACTCGTAGCTCCTTCCTAATGTAAATGAATTCAAAAGCAAGACATGCTGGGATGGGAGAGCAACTTGGAGGCCAGCAAAGTGGGGTATGAGGAAAACCTGGGCAAAAACTTGTAGCAAGGGGCTGAGTAGCAATGGCTGGCCAGGGAGACCTCAGCCAAATGGTCTAAAGTATCCAAAGAATGTGGTTAGTCCAGGTATGGCCCTGGGACTGTAACCTGGCAGCCAGGTCAAGTCATGGAGTGAGCCCATGGGTCAGAGGATAATGCAGAATTGGAAAGAGCTGCATCAGCATCCTGGAAAAGAGCAGAGAAACAACATAGTAGAGAGCTCTGCCACTGAGCCAGAGGAACATGGCTTGAAATTCAGCTTTGCTCTTCCTTAGCTGTGTAATGGGGCTCCTCTTAAACCAGTTTCTTTTTCATAATGAGGGATGTTCATACCTTCCTTTTATGATTGTTGTGAGAATTAAAGAAAATATTTATAAAGCACCTTCTATAATACTTCTACAAAACAAACACAAAATGAATGTAAGCAATTATAATTATATAATAATCTATCCTTTCACCACAGCCACTAACAGTAGCTGGGAACATGGAGAATACAGAGAATGTTAGCCAAAATTAAGAGGAATTATATCAAGATTGGGGTTTGGAAACTTGAAAGGGTGTTTATTTCATAATTATATGAGGAGCTGCATACTACCCCAGGCATTGGGGGATTTTTCCTTAAACAAAAAGTAGCAAATAACACATAAGAGCAGTTATTATTACTTTTAACATCCCCTTAGTAGAGACCCTTGTGGATAAATTCCAGCTTGGTTAGGAAAGGAAAGATGGATGTGTAAGTATAAGATGCAGCCACGTACTATAAATCATTTCTGACCAAAAGGGCTGTCTAAAGTGAAACTGGCCACTACATCTGATCACAAATTACTTCCAAAGACAAATAGAATAATTGGAGATTAAGATAAGAAAGTCGCCTGTAGGAGAGAGTATACGTTCTGAGTTGTTTCTCTTAAAAGTTTTGATACAGATTTTTCTGAATAGGTCTCCATCCTGAAGAGCAAACCATCAATATAAGTACTCATTACTTCAACATTTGTGTTCATTGTTAAACATGTTTGTCCAGCAAATATAGGCTAAAAATGCAAGGAAGATAAAATTCAGTAAGTTTATTTTGCAATCCTTCTCAAAGAGGCTGAAATAAATATTCAAAAAAGTTTAGTGATAGTGATTATCCCTAGGAATAGGGATAGTACATTTCATTTTTCACACAGATCCCAGCTTCATCCAAGGACAATCAAAAAGTCAGTAAATGACAAGCTCTGTAAAAATGGCAAAGACAGCCAACAAATTAAGTAAGCCCAAAGACACAGCAGGAGGAAAGCCATGAATCCAAGACACAAAAGGAAATTTGTTCTTTGAACTGTTTTGTCTTCTTTCCTAAAATTAATGACCTAAAACTGTAGCAATCATTTGTAAAAATATAAGTCACATATTCACTTATACGATTTTCCCATTTTACTTTCTACATTTACCCTCAAGTAAGGGAGGCTGACAGCTGGAGAGAAAAAGGTGCAATCTGCCAAGAAAGTGGCTTTAGAATGAAGCTAATAGGCAGTTATTATGTTGGTTAAAGCTGGTCTCATAGCCAAGGTTCTTTAAAAAAACAGAACCAGGCCGGGCGCGGTGGCTCACGCTTGTAATCCCAGCACTTTGGGAGGCCGAGGCGGGCGGATCACGAGGTCAGGAGATCGAGACCACGGTGAAACCCCGTCTCTACTAAAAATACAAAAAAAATTAGCCGGGCGTGGTGGCGGGTGCCTGTAGTCCCAGCTACTCGGAGAGGCTGAGGCAGGAGAATGGCGTGAACCCGGGAGGCGGAGCTTGCAGTGAGCCGAGGTCGCGCCACTGCACTCCAGCCTGGGCGACAGAGCGAGACTCTGTCTCAAAAAAAAAAAAAAAAAAAAAAACCAGAACCAATAGGATAGATTCCACATAAATAGAGATAGAGAAAAGATGTATCATGGGAATTGGCTCACGTGATTATAGAGGCCGAGAAGTCCTATAATCTGCCACCTGCGACCTGGAGAATCACGAAAACCGGCGGTATAATTCAGTCCAAGTTGTAAGGTCCAAGAACAAGGAGCACCGACGTCTGAGGGCAGGAGAAAATAAATGTTCCAGCTCTAACAGGAAGAAAATTGGCTTTTACTCTGCCTTTTTGCTTTACTCAAGCTCTCAGTGGATTGGATGATGCCTGCCCACCTTGGTGAGGGTGGGGTGTACTCAGCCTAGAGATTCAAATTTAATCTCTTCCAGAAACACAGACACACCTAGAAGTACTGTTTGCCAGCTCTCTAGGAATCTTTTAGCCCAGTCTAGCTGACACATAAAATTAACCATCACAGCTGGTAAAAGAATTTCTCATAATGATAGTTTTCATTGTTCTTCAGGATAAAAATATGAAAATGTTGAAGTGCCCCTAGAAAATCCAGGAAATTGAGAGAAGGGCCTCATTTTGGGAAGGTGAGCAGAGAACCTCGGTTGCTACCATGCTGCGGAAAAAAACAGACTTTGTCAAGTGAAAATGTAAAACTTGATTGATGTGGAAAAATCTCCTCCTCTGCCTTCCTTATAAAACCCTCAGTGACATCTTCTTTGGTCTACCAGGTATCTGGGTAAGTTGCTTCTTTAAGAGATGACAAAGAGTTGCTGGGTCTGCATCCAGGTAGTTACAGGATGAACACAGAGAAGGTGATTGTGGCTTCTGGAGCCAGAGGATGACAGTACAGCTGACATCTGGGTTACAGGATGTGGGGAATCCAAGAATCAATCCACAGGTATTCATCAAAAACCTAGTAAGATACTTAGCAGGGACCTTGCCAACCAACATAGGGAAACAAATTAAAAATAACACATAGTAGGGCTGGAAAGAGAATCTTGAGTGAAGAAAACACCCACTCATAAAGCACCACTTGGAGTAGACAAGGAAGCCACAAATGAAACCTGAGTTTTCCAAATATTCTTAGCTTGAAAGCAGCCTGTTCATTAGAATAGCACAGGAATCTAGGGAAATCATCACTGATTTCTTCCTTCAAATACATCAAAATCAAAAAAATCATCTTTCTTTCACTCATCTTTTATGTTTAATATCTGGAAGTCTTTTCCATCCCTAGTCTCTCTTCTCTCAGCCTTTCTCACTTCATCTTTAGGTCCACAACATCAGAAAAGAAATGTAGTCATGTATGGTATAGATAGGTGTTTATGTCTCAAAACATTGCCACTTTCCAGTAAACAGCCATCACATCCAGGAATAAAAAAGAGCCATCTCTCAAAATAAGGATGGACAGTATAGAGTGCCTTCTGTACAGTCAGTTTGGAGACTTATCAAGAGCAGAAAACACTGAGTTTCTTCTTTCGTTTCCTTCTATGTCTGTCTCCCCTATTTGAATGTCTCCCCCATTAGATGCTCTAATGTACACCCATCCTCTTTCTTGTTCATTGTCAGAGCCCCAGCACATATGACAATGCCAGTAGTAAATTCCAAAGGAAAATTTGTTGAGTGAACAAATGAATGATGTGTTTTTCCTGAAAACTTGGCTAGTCTATTTAACTCTTCAGGAGGGAAAGAGGTGTTGCTCATTTAAATCATTGGAATATTTCTTTAGAATTGTAGTTATAACAATTGAGGAAGGAAAAAGAGCAGCCCCTGACACCCAGAAGCTGGCCTGGCTCTCACAGGTAGACCCTGTGATTCTCCCATTAGACATGAACCATCTCACAGAAAACCAGCCTCTGACCAGGCAACTTTGAGACCATGATTAAATAAGACCAAGCAGGGCCACTTCATAATTTTGTCTAAGTACAGAAAAAAGCAAGTCACTGTACCACCCACGAAATACCAAACACCCTATCTCTTGGCCGAAATGAGGACTGCTACTTCTTTACCAATGACAACTTTATTCTCCCTATAGTTTCCCCTTCCTATAGATAAAAGTCACTGAGATCCGTAATCACAGAATTGCCCTGCTTTCTAACACCATCCAATCTAGAGGGAATCCCTGCTACCTCAGACCCTGCCTCAAATCACCCAATCAAAGTCCAAATCTTATAAGGTCCTTTCTAACACTCTTACTGAGACAGCCATAATTCCCATAATGTGTGTTCTCCCTCACTGCAACAAGTAATGAACCAGCCTTATTCAAGTACAAGAGTGTTTCTGGAGGTCTTTGGCTGGACATCATTAATGGGGTATTACATCAAAAAAAAAAAAAAAAACATGAGACGAGAGTAAGAAGTTCAAACTTAGAATGATCACAAAATACCAGCTACTGTTAGATATTTGATTGATAATAGTAATAATAGCTAGCACTGCTTGAGCTACTACACCCTGCCAGACACCGTGCCCTATCTCCTTTAATCCCTGTAACACTATTAGGTCAATTCTATTATCTCCCCCCCTTACAGATGGGGAAACTGAGGCTCAATGAAGTAACTTGTTCAAGTTCACACAGTAAGTGGAGGAACTGGCTTTAAACCCAGATATTATACTGACCTTTCTACAGGTAGTTTACTTTCAGAGGGGGTTAAATTTTAATGTACTACATTCCTAAAGTTTCTTGACAAAGATACTAGTTCAGTGTGAGAGAGACAACCTTCAAACCAAGAAAGGTAAGAACTTCAGCATCTGTTCAGAATATCCTGGAGGGCTCCAGGCCTCTGCCAAAGCAACTCTCCAACTTTCACTCTTCAAAGAAGCTTAGTCATTGGCACCAAATTTGCATCACAAAACTACTTCTCAATTGGTATGTTTTTTAAAAGCTAAAAGCAACTGTCTTTCTGTCTGCATAAGTGTTTCTCTGCCAGATAACATAGAATATGGGTTTTGTTCCTGCCAAAGGAAAGATCATGCTTTCAATAAAAGCAACAGACTATTTTTCCAACTGTGCCATGAATGTTCTCCAGCCATCCTGAATGGGCTGAATTGACAAAATATCTCTCTCTCTCCTGAACCAATAATAACCAGGAATGGTTACATCTAAAGCTAAAACAGGGCAGAAAGCTGCAAGACTGGCACCCCAGAGAAATCAAAAGAAGTGTCAACAATGCAATATCTTATCAAAATGTGATTCTATTTCTTCTCTCACTTTGGAAGGAAATCTGCAGAATTGCACTGAAGTTGCATTATTGCTCTCCAATGCCAATCCAGGTGACAGGCACACGAGATTATGAGAAAAGTTCTGAGACACTTGGCCCACATGTAACAATAAAAACAAGACCAATAGATAGCCAGCCAAGAGGCTCTTTGCAATGTCATCATTTGGCTTAATTCTGTTGGGACAAAGCAGGTGTTTACAATATTCCAAAGGAAGGAGACACAGGGCCATACTGCAGGAATATGATTTCCTGTGTGGGCGTGGCATGAGAGACCTAGATAAGATAAATTCACACAACAAGGAAGCTGGAAAAATTTCTGCAATATGAAGACATTTCCAGGGGGAGAAAGTGGGACCCCTGGGAACACTTCCATTGCCCACAATAAGAGTCTTTCTTTACAATTTGTTTCCTCTTCTCTAGTAATTCAGTGGCTAAAGTCAGCTTATGGACTGGGGCTGGGTAACTATTTCACAGAACCACTAATCCACATACATATTTACTTAAATGAAGCAAACAAAAACATTATTACATGAGGGTCTATAACATCATTTTACTTTGTAAAGAGGCCAACACTGGAAACATCTGGTCTACACCATATCTCCTCATTCTGCTATTAACAATTTCATGCAAAACAAAACTCAAAAGCTTACTAAAGTCAATGCTTGTTAAGCAGCAATTTAATTTTTTTAAACCTACAACTCTCAAAAGAATTTCCAGGTCACTGAGATATGGAAAAATGTAATGAAACTGTAACAATTAAATTTATTTTGGACAAGGATCATTAGATATCTCAAGTAAAAAGTGATCTACTGAGTGCTGCCTTCATATGATTCATACTTTGGTCGTGTCTAAAAGTTGTTTGTGTATTTATTGTCATATTTACTTGTCCCTGGTTTGGGTGCATTAGTTCTCATTTATTAATTCTCTCTATAATGGGTCACTTTTAGAGCAGTCTTAAAATAGTAGATGAGGACTCTGAAGTCAGATGTGCTCCATTTCTCATTATAATATAAATTAAGATAATAAAATATACCAGACCACTCTTTTAGATTTATTCCAAACAGTGTTTCTAAGATTTGGAAATTCAGCCCTGAGTATTTCATGCATTTGTTACTCTCTTATCTCCTGTTTTGTCTTCTTAAATTTTTCTTCCTAAATTCATATCCATGTTTCCCAGAAGCTTCTGAGAATTCTTCAGATTTCCATTTTAAAAATTGCAGGAGGAAATGCACTAAAGCAAAGTGATTGCTCCAGACGATGAAAGTAATTTCTTTTTTTACAATGAGCATGTGTTTTTATAGTGAGGAAAATATGTTAAAAATAAAATGTGGAAATAATAATTCTAACTCCATAATCACGTGCAAACACCGCAGGTAGCTAACTTTCTCCCCTTATCAAAATTTCTGATCTCTTAGTTTTTACTCAATGCTTACGAAAAAGCGTTTGCAATAACATTTGATAAAAAAAGAAATATCCTAAGTCTGTTTCTTGTTCACACAGATCACAGAGGACAACTGGTCCTTCCACCTGTCTTTCCTTGTCGCTCTCGGCAATCAACAACCATGGAGTTTGTACTTTACTTTTTCTGTTTCATATCCTTCCTCCACTACTGGGAAGTAGGACTTTGAAATTTTGGAGGCAAAGGAACAACCCTGCATCTGCATCCTTCAGGACTGGTTCTTGATCTACTAAATTAATCTAGAAAATTCTCTCTTACCCATGCCTATTTTCAAAACTTCTTAGTTGTACTGAAAAGATGGAAGGCTATAGGGAGAACTTTGTTTAAAAGAAACATTTAAATGCATTCACTTATTATTTGTAAGATATTTCTCAGTTGTTCATTTTCTGTTTATTGTTGTGACCAATATTTTGAGTATTTTTGTATTATTAACTGGGTTTCCAGGAATAGTCTTAATTTATGATATTGCTTTTAGAGAAAATAAGGACTTAATACAACCATCATATAGGATGGAATTAGGTAGCAAGTTGAAGGCATAAAACCCAGTTTCCTCCTATTTCTACCCTTTTTTTTTTTTTACCATCTATTTTAACCATTTTCCTTCTTAAAGCAATGGCCTGCCATAATTATTTTAGCAGCTTCCACTGTCCTTTCTGACAAAATAAAGAGGGAGCAATGACATTCTGGTTTTCTATAAAGAAGAATATCAAAAGGTGAATGCAGAGACAAAAGAAAACAACTGATGATGTTGCCTGTACCCTGTGGAGGAAATATACTTAACATAATCCATGCCCAGGGAAGCATCCCCTTCTTATATTGATAGGAAATTAGATGCTCTAAAATTAAACTGCAAAGCTATGGTGATTTGACCACATATAAAGTTGACAGTATTGAAAAAGTAACAGCCCAGATCCAAGATTTCAATATCATCAGGCATCTGTAGAACTACTGTTTCCTTTTCTCTCTGTATGATGCCACATAGAATAAATCTGCCTCCACTAGTAATTTGCCTACAGAATCTGGTGACATCCATCTTCCCTAATAACATACCAACTTCATTTCTTAGGTTCTGTACATAGTCCCTAAAAAACCAGCCAGCCACCCTCCCAGGCCACTGTTCCTAAACCTTAGGCTTTCCCTGCACACAGCACTTCTTCGTTGTATACATACAATTGCAGTTATTTCTAACTTGCTTCTCTGTGGTTTATCCTCCCATTCTCAGCAGGGCTTCGTAACATAAGAGTAGGGCATTAATGATCTCCATTCAACCTTCTATTCTTATGAGTAGTGGAATAATTGGGCCAGGCTGCTGCCCTTTCTGGGTCCTGCCTCCCTTCCCACCACCTCAGCCTCACTCAAGCCCCATTTGTGAATATGATTGGTCCCCATTCACTTCCCTCCACTCAGCTCTCTGTGGGACTTGGAAACATGCCTCAAGCATTATTGTGTGTTGTAAGAAAGAGGCTTCCCTCTGGATGGTGTGTTTTGCTCCCTATAATTCATCATTGCTTTCTTTGAAAAGATTACTTTTATAATCCTTCATCCTAGAATATTGATCAATCAGAGGGGGGAAAAAGCAGGCTAAGAAATATAATTAGGGTCCCTTACTGGGTTGGTGTAAGGGAAGTTAGTGACTATTTGTGAAGTAAGAAAAATAAGAACATAGCTTTAAGGA
Source organism: Symphalangus syndactylus (assembly GCF_028878055.3). Taxonomy (NCBI): domain Eukaryota; kingdom Metazoa; phylum Chordata; class Mammalia; order Primates; family Hylobatidae; genus Symphalangus; species Symphalangus syndactylus. The sequence goes on from NC_072437.2 coordinate 85,544,633, forward strand.
CCACTAGAGGACTTAGGTTTATGTTTAAAGCATTTTGAGATGCTAAGAGATGTTTAAAGTTTAAATAAAACCAGAACATGTTTGGTATAATTGAGAGTACATGCCCCTTAAAGACATTGGGCACTTGATTCTGTAGGTTACTGAGGGAGGGCAGAGCTGTATCCATTAGGATATGCTGGACTGCAAGTAACAGGAACCCTGATTCAACTGGCTTAAATAAATAAGGCAGTTTATTCGATTACATATGAGGAAGTCAATAGTCAAGGTGGCTGCACACACAAAATGACCAGAGTTCCAGTTCTGTTTGCCTACAGCTCATTTGATTCAGATGTCTTCTATGTGTCTACGTATACATTTTGTCCCCAGGTTCCCTATCCTCATAGGTTACTGAATCACGTGTCCTCATTCAAGAAGGCTACCAGCCATGACTAGCACAACTTACCATCTTGTTTATTTCCTGTAGGTGAGACAATCTCTCCCCTCATCATGAAACATAAGGCCATACTTGGGCCTAGTTAAATCTCATGCCCCACCTAGACCAATAATTGACTGCAGAACTGTCACATATTTCTTCCCTAAATCACGGGACTAAACGAAGAAAAGCTGACACCAGAACCAAATCAGAGGACTGTCCTGTTAGGATGGGAGGAAGGAGAGGACAGGCAGCCAATAGTATCCATTGCAAAAGCATCAGGATTACAATTGTGAGTTTTGGTGTCCCACGGACCAGCACTGAAATTCCAGCTTCAGAACTTAACCTTAATTATTTAGCCTCTTCTTGTCTCAGTTTTTGCATACGTACAGAATGTCAGATGGTTGGTCTGAGGATTAACTAGGACTGCATGTAAAGAAGTAGGCACAATATATGGGACATTGGTGAGCACTGAGTAAATGATGGCCTGTGGGGAATATTCCTAAGGCTACTGTTACTGACATCATTGGGGATGCTGTTATCATGACCATCATTATTCTTTATTAAAGTCCTCCTTAGCAGCTCTGATTCTGGGTCCAATTTGTAGATTTGGGGGTTTCTGAGCAGCTAATGAATCAAGGCTCACAAACTGGACAAGTTCACCCCCTCATCCCTGCATGAGGGGATTTCTGTAAGTAGATAAGAGGTGCTGCCCTCCCCACTCCCAGGGAAGCCATGGCACAGACCTCCACTGTCCTTCCACATTTTAAGAATTCTCCCGATGACTGTGCTTACAGAGACGTGCACCATACCTGCAGACCAGGAGCATGCAGCCCGGAAGAAAGTTGCAGCACCAGTCCTGGGAGTTCATCTTTCCGCTTTCCTGGCTGCCCTTGGTATCCGGTGTCAGAAGAGGCTCCCCAGGAAGTAGCATCTGTGGATCAGGATGATTTCTGCTTCCCTTTCTTTTTATTATATGCTTGTCTCGCACGTGGAAAAGGTGAGCCAATGAGTTCTAAGGATATTTGTTCTGCCACTATACTTTGAAACTAAACCATCTGCCATCCCCAGTATACAATCCTGGTTGAGTACAGATCAGCTACAGGGTAGTTATGAATTTGAGAATACTGTAGTGCCTTTTCCCAATTCCACCATCAGCTATGAGAATTCCAAGGACACCAGGCAAATGTTCTTCCCCGCCTGTCATACACCATTCTTCCCTGCATCCCGGAGACTACCCCCACTCCCCTGACCTGTCATGACCCTGCTCCAAGTAGGTCTGTTGGCCTTGTTAGCTAGTGCAAACCTTCAGACTGCAACAGAGTCTGATGTGTTTATCTTTATTTCTCAGTGTCCTCGCCCTTCTTATCCTCCAAAGCCCTCTCTTTACACATCTCCTCTACCCCCAATATCCCTATTTATCTTCAGCATTAGTTCCTGGGAGCCCTTTCTGTTCTTTTGCTTCAGTCAGTGATATGGTTTGGCTCTGTGCCCTCACCCAGATCTCGTGTTGAATTGTTATTCCCAATGCTGGGGGAGGCACCTGGTGGGAGGTCCCTTGGATCATGATCATGAGGGTAGACTTGGATCATGGGGATGAATTTGGACCATGCGGGTGGATTTGGATCACGGGGGCGGATTTCTCCCTTGCTGTTTTCATGATTGCGAGTGAGTTCCCATGAGATCTGACAGTTTGAAAGTGTGTGGCATCTCCCCTTCACTCTTTTTCTCTCTCCTGCCGCTGTATGAAGACATGCTTGCTTCCCCTGCACCTTCCAGACATGCCTCCTTTACAGCCTGTGGAACATTTTTATGAGTCAACTAAACCTCTTTTCTCTATAAGTTACCCAGTTTCAGGTATGTGTTTAGAGCAGCATGAGAAGGAACTAAAGCAGGCAGTGATGGTGTTTTCTAAGGGAATCAGCAAAATTGAAAATAGTTTTTCCATGAACAGTGACATTAGTGGCAGAGTGGAAGGAACAGGAGTTTAGAGTCAGTCATACCTGGCTTCAGAGCCCAGCACTGCCACAGCCATATGATCCTGTGGAAGTTACTTAACCTCTCTGAACTTCAATTTATTCATCTGTATACTGGCATTGTTTAAAGGTTAAATAAGACATAAATGAAAAGTGATGAGCTTAGGACCCAGCCCAACAAATGACAGCTTTAAATTGTAATAGTTACAGCACTAACAGAAGTAAGTCAATAGGAAGATTCTATTTTAGGGGAATTCTCAGCCAAGATAAGGGGCACTGTCTTCTCCTTGTCAAGTCCTAATTTAATAAACAAATCATTTTTACAAGATTGTGAAGGAAAAATTCAGAACACCAGGAGGTGGACATCAACCAGAAGGATTTTTACACAAAGCCCTTTCATTTTCTACTTAGCCCTTGGCTGGTGAGTTTTCTGTCATGAAAGGCTCTCAAAGGGATTTCAGTGAGGACCCCTCTGTCTTTCACAAGTCAAGTAAAAAGAGTCCCTTCTACTGTCAACCTTCATGGACCATCCCTGCTCACTCTTCCTGGAGGTGAGGTCACCTCCTCCCTCTTTTATCATGAATAATTGACAGTAATATATCCCGTTACAGCTTTTCATTTCTCGTTTGGAGCAATGAACAGTGGGTTTCCTCTATTCTCTAATAGTGATATTGGAAAGTTACAAGTAGGTAAAAATTATCATCACAAGTTATATAGCCAGGTATAGAGATTTTTGAAGTATAACTTATGTTCTCATTCTCTCTCTCTCTCTTTTTTTTTGGAGACAGAGTCTCACTCTGTCACCCAGGCTGGAGTGCAATGGTGCAGTCTTGGCTCACTGCAACCTCTGCCTCCTGCATTCAAGCAATTCTCCTGCCTCAGCCTCCCAAGTAGCTGGGACTACAGGCGCACGCCACCATGCCTGGCTAATTTTTTGTATTTTTAGTAGAGATGGGGTTTCATCGTGTTGGCCAGGATGGTCTGAATCTCCTGACTTTGTGATCTGCCCGCCTCAGCCTCCCAAAGTGCTGGGATTACAGGAGTGTGCCAGGCCCATTCTCTCTCTTTAAGTGTATAACTTGTATAAATCATCTCTTGGGATCCTATCCTCTCTTGGTGACAATTTATTGATGTTATCCTTTTCCAAATGAAGGTCAGATTATTACAGTGTATCAGTCAGAGTCCAATCAGGAGACAGCAACTACTAGCAATTTGAGCAGGAAATTGAATGTAAAGAATTATTGGGGCTGGGTGCAGTGGCTCATGCCTGTAATCCCAGCACTATGGGAGGCCGAGGCAGGTGGATCACGAGGTCAGGAGTTCGAGACCAGTCTGGCCAGCATGGTGAAACCCCATCTCTAATAAAAGTACAAAAACTTAGCTGGGCATGGTGGCACATGCCTGTAGTCCCAGCTGCTCGGGAGGCTGAGGGAGGAGAATTGCTTCAACCTGGCAGGCAGAGGTTGCAGTGAACCAAGATCACACCGCTGCACTCTAGCCTGAGTGACAGAGCAAGACTCCATCTCAACAAAAAAAAAAAAAAAAAAAAAGAAAAGAAAAAAAGAATTATTAATTAAAACGGGATTGGCATGACAGGGGATTGACTAGTAAGAGGTAAAAAGAATTCTTGAGAATTTAGGAATCACAAAACGAGGCACAGCCATGACTATGAGGCTGAGGGAGCACCCAAGGAAGAGGCTCCTTCTCTCAGGCTTAGATGCAAAACTCATGGGAGAGCTGTCACTAGATGACAGAGAAGTTGCTGAGGTGCCACAGGAGTGGAACTTGCTGGAAACCACCCCTCTGGGGTGCAGGAGAAAGCTAGCCTCAAAAAGGTGCCTCAACTGGGACCTCACTTCAAAGCCCCATGAAGAGTTAAAGAAGGCAAGCATGGGAAGGTGTCTCAATGGCAGCACTCTGCTGTGAGGCCATTTGGAAGGGTACAGAGGAATATTCTGGATGCCTGTGGAGAAAGCTGCTCCCTGCAGGTTGCTGGAGAAGTCACAGGCAGCAGGCACCTGTTGAGAGAACACCAGGACCAAGAAATGTTAGCAACCCCTTGAGGTGGAAACCAGAGTGGGAGAAGAATAGTGAAACATTCTTATATGTAAGAAGGAGCTGGAGGCATCTACGTGGGCATGGGGCACACCTCCCCACATGCACTCCGGGGAGGCGGCATGCCTCTAGGATCACACTGTCCAATAAGGTGGACACAAGTCACATCCTTGCATCTTCCTTTACATTTTAAATAATTAAAATTAAAATTAAAATCAGTTTTTTGGTTGTACTAGCCATATTCCAAGTGCTCAATTGCCACATGGTGCCAGCGGCTACCCTCTGGGACAGCCCCCTCTGGGAGCCGCTCTGCCTGTGGCTCTGGCCATCTGGCCATCTGGCCCGGGAGCAGCAGTGTGGTATTTGTTGTGTTTGACCCTGAGGCAGTATTGCTGGTTTCTCACAATATTTGTGACACATTCAGGAGATTCCAAATGTCCTGAGTGCTCTGGTGAGGGGACCCAGGTGTTCTAAAAGAGCCAGCTTTATTTTCTTTAGGAGTCTTGCATAGTATATTAAATTTGTGACCCTATTACATCTACACTTCGTAAACTGGAATCCCTTGGCATTCTTAGAAGCCTCCCTGGGGTCCATGTGGGGAGGTGCGCCCCATGCCCACATGGATGCCTCCAGCTCCTTCTTACATATGAGAATGTTTCACTATTCTTCTCCCACTCCTGGTTTCCACCTCAAGGTGCTGCTTACATTTCTTGGTCCTGGTATTCTCTCGGCAGATGCCTGCTGCCTGTGACTTCTCCTTAGAAGTGTATCAAGGAACCAGTGTTCCATGCCCAATTCAGATTTTTGAAATATTGGGTTAGGGCTCTTTCTACATAACAAACAATGTCCATATCCTCTGTTCATCCTAAATTCCTCCACCTGACCTCCATGGCCATGATCTGTATTGCTTTCCCTGAGAGACTTCTCCAAAGCCTGGGAGGCTGTTCTGCCAGTGACAGGCTGGAAGCGCAAGAAATTGGGAGCAGCTATCAGCAATAACTGACAGAAGTTGGTGTAAAAATAACACAGCTTCTTGTTCCTCAAGTAGGACCATTCTAAGGTGTGCATTTCACATAATCTCCCAAAGTTTCCCCTTGGAGTTAAGCTCTAGTCACTTTCTTGGTAATGCACACTTTATCGGCTTTCTTTCCATCCTTGTATCACTTTCCTACTTCTCTTCTATCATATCCTATATGTCCCAAATAAATTACTTGCCCTGAGACCCTGGTTTCACAATCTGCTGCTAGGAAAACCCAAGCTAAGACACCCTATGTGACTTCTTAGCATTTTAACACACTAGTGAACATTATCAGTCCTCGAGAGAGGCAGAGCACATGCAGCAGCTCCCAAATGTGTTGTCATTGGGTCTACCTTTTCTTGGCATTCCTGTCACATCTCCCTGAACTGTGTTCCATAAAACCCACCTTGGGAAATGCTGGTTTGGAGCAAAAAGATTCCAAGCTTATAACTCTGAGAGTCACTCTAAAGTAGACGTCAGCTTAAAGGCATCAGTCCAATGGGCTGCTGTGGCCTTTGGCTTTATCTTTACAATATTAGGGGTTCTTCTGAGTCAGAACAGAAACAAAATAGAATGCACTTTCCTGTCTCATTCAGAGCCATCATGCATTCCCGAGAGAGCTCTGTGGGAAGCTCTGCTTAAAAAATGGCATCATGCTTGATATGGTTTGGCTGTGCCCCCACCCAAATCTCATCTTGAATTGTAGCTCCCATAATTCCCATGTGTTGTGGGAGGGACCCAATGGGAGGTAATTGAATCATGGGGGCAGGTTTTTCCCATGCTGTTCTCATGATAGTGAATAAGTCTCCCAAGATTTGATGGTTTTATAAAGGACAGTTCCCCCGCACATGCTCTCTTGCCTGCCACCATGTAAGATATGCCTCTGTTCCTCCTTTGCCTTCTGCCATGATTGTGAGACCTCCCCAGCCATGTGGAACTGTGAGTCCATTAAACCTCTTTTTCTTCATAAATTACCCAGTCTTAGGTATGTCTTCATTATCAGTGTAGGAATGGACTGCTACAATGCTACTAAGAAGAGTGCAGAGAAGGCAGAACACAAGGCCGAAGGGAGTAGGTGGCAGCCACCTGGGAATACAGTGAAAAGTTAGCCTTGCAGTGTTGGGGTAAAAGTCAGAAAAGTGATAAGCTAGAAAAAAATAAATAATAAATAGCAAAAAAATGGAATAAATGTCTTTGTTCTTCACATTTCAGAATATTAGCCTTAAAGGATAGCTCTTCATGTCTAAAAGAAATACGTCAAAGATAAAATGGAGGAATTCTTACCATATATGGAAGGTACTTCTTGCAACAGGTGTTATGGGATCTTTCCTCACTTCCTACCTCAAGAGTTAAAAACTGAATATAAAAAAAAGTGGAGTCTAAAAAATGTTAACAAATACTGTATGTTCTCACTTATAAGTGGGAGCTAAACATCAGGTACTCATGGACATAAAAATGGCAACGATACACACTGGGGACTACTAGAGCAGAGGAGGACAAGGGCTGAAAAACTACCGATTGGGTTCTATGCTCACTACCTGGGTGACAGAATCATTTGTACCCCAAACCTCAGCATCACAAAATATATCCATGTAACAAACTTGCACAGGTACCCCTGAATCTAAAATAAAAGTTGAAAAAGAAAAAAATAAAAAAGATTAAGCAAAATCCTACTCATCAGAGCAATAAAGAAATAGTGTTACATGATATAAACTTTGGAATCAAATAAACCTCGGTTGAATAACTGCCCTGCTATTCAAGCACACCTATCTGCACTTCAGGTTCCTTATCTATAAAGTGAATACAAAAGCACCTACCTTGTAGGATTGTTGTGAGAAATAAAACTAATTAAATACCCAACATAGTGCCTCAATAAGTAGTAACTATCATTAAGTCCATAATAAGTTACTAAAGCATTTAGTATGTCTTGGTTATATTGTTCCCACAATCTACTGTGGCCAGTTTTAGGGAAAACAACTAAGAACAGGACCCAGGGGTGGATGGACCAGGGCAGGACAGGGCCCACCTGGGAAGAGCAAAGCCCAGCCTGTTCTCTACAGCTCCCACAGCAAACTCATGGAGGCCTGGCTCTCTCCTGTCCAGCAAGACCAGATTCGCTGCTGCCTTTCTATTACAAACAGTTTCAATCTTTCATCGGTGCCCAGAAATATCTCCAGGCTTTAGATTTTCTGACACTTTCTCAGTCCTACAAAATCAAATAAAAGCCAGGATGCTGAATGTAGTTTTGCCAGTCCATAGAAACATTTCTGAGCATCCCAACCACCCCCCTTAATAAAAGCCTCTCTTGATTCCACTTTTGCTTCCAGCCACCTCCCAACTTTTCCACTCTCTTTTTATTAGTCCATTCTCATGCCACAACAAAGACATACCCAATACTGGGTAATTTATAAAGAAAAGAGGTTTAATTAACTCACAGTTCTGCAGGGCTGAGGAGGCCTCAGAAAACTTATAACCATAGCAGATGGGGAAGCAAACACGTCCTTCTTCACATGGCAGCAGGAAGGGGAAGTACCAAGCAAAATGGGGAAAAGCCCTTTATAAAACCATCAGATTTGTGAGAACTCACCCACTATCATGAGACCAGCATGAGGTTAATCATCCCTGTGATTCAATTACCTCCCACTGAGTCCCTCCTAAAACACAAGGGGATTATAGGAACTAAAATTCAAGCTGAGATTTGGGTGGGGACACAGCCAACCATATCACCCTTCTAAGTACAACTTCTTGCAAGAATCACTCATGCTGTCTCCAACCCTCTCCTCCGGTCCTCTCTTGAGCCCAATGCAATCAGGCCTGTCCACCTACTGTTGCCAAACCCAATGTTCACTTCTCAGTTTGCACCTACCACAACTGACCCACCAGCAGTGTCCCAGGACATCGTGCTCTCTGCTCTTCCTACCTCACCAGCCCCTTTTCAGCCGCAGCTGCTCTTCATCAGGCCTCTCCTCTTCCACATCTGCCTCACTCCCTTAGTGACCTCATCCATGGCTTTCGGTATCCTCTTCAAGATTTTCTTTTTTTTTTTTTTTTTTTTTATTAATTTTTTTTTTTGCATACAAAAACAATAAACATTTTCTAAAAATACATACAAACAAAAAGATGCGTATCAAACCTATTAGAAAGGTTGCACATGGGAAGTCGGGGAATAGAAATGGGGGTGGGAGTTAAAATAAATGCGAGAGGGACTTTATATGGATCAGTGATAATAACTCAATCCTCCATTTGACAAAGAAGAGGGAGAAGGAAGAGGAAGAAAAAGAAAGTGGGATAAAGGATCAGAAAGGGAGGAAAATAGAAAAAATTAGAGTATGACTCCAGGGTAGACCTGTTTTGTTGTCATTGAGTTGGTTGGTTGGTTTGTCTGTTGTATTCTTCATGTTTCGCCAAGTTGGCCAGACTGGTCTCGAACTCCTAGCCCGAAGTGATCAACCCGCCTCGCCCCCCAGAGTGCCGGGACCACAGGCGTGAGCCACCACGTCCAGCCCCCACATTGCTTCTGGCCTCCGTGGTAGACCTCCCAGACGGAGCGGCCAGGCAGAGGAGCTCCTCACTTCTACCCAGACACGGGGCGGCTGGGCAGAGGGGCTCCTCACTTCCCAGATGGGGCGGCCAGGCAGAGATGCTCCTCACTTCTTCCCAGACAATAGGTGGCCGGGCAGAGGCGCTCCTCACTTCCCAGACGATGGGTGGTCGGGCAGAGGCGCTCCTCACTTCCCAGACGATGGGCGGCCGGGCAGAGGCGCTCCTCACTTTCCAGACGATGGGTGGCCGGGCAGAGGCGCTCGTCACCTCCCAGACGATGGGTGGCCGGGCAGAGGCGCTCCTCACCTCCCAGACGATGGGTGGCCGGGCAGAGGCGCTCCTCACCTCCCAGACGGGGCGGCCGGGCAGAGGCGCTCCTCACTTCTTCCCGGACGGGGCGGCCGGGCAGAGGCGCTCCTCACTTCTTCCCGACGGGGCAGCCGGGCAGAGGCGCTCCTCATTTCTTCCCGGACGGGGCGGCCGGGCAGAGGCGCTCCTCCCCTCTTCCCGGACGGGGCGGCCGGGCAGAGGCGCTCCTCACTTCTTCCCGGACGGGGCGGCCGGGCAGAGGCGCTCCTCACTTCCCAGACGGTGGGTGGCCGGGCAGAGGCGTTCCTCACTTCCCAGACGATGGGTGGCCGGGCAGAGGCCCTGCTCACTTCTTCCCGGATGGGGCGGCCGGGCAGAGGCGCTCCTCACTTCTTCCCGGATGGGGCGCCCGGGCAGAGGCGCTCCTCATTTCTTCCCGGACGGGGCGGCGGGGCAGAGGCGCTCCTCACTTCCCAGACGGGGCGGCCGGGCAGAGGCGCTCCTCACTTCTTCCCGGACGGGGCGGCCGGGTAGAGGCGCTCCCCACTTCTTCCCGGACGGGGCGGCCGGGCAGAGGCGCTCCTCACTTCCTCCCGGACGGGGCGGCCGGGCAGAGGCGCTCCTCACTTTCTCCCGGACGGGGCGGCCGGGCAGAGGCGCTCCTCACCTCCCAGACGGGGCGGCCGGGCAGAGGCACTCCTCACTTCCCAGACGATGGGTGGCCGGGCAGAGGCGCTCCTCACTTCCCAGACGATGGGTGGCCGGGCAGAGGCGCTCCTCACTTCCCAGACGGGGTGGCTGGGCAGAGGCGCTCCTCACTTCCCAGACGGGGCGGCCGGGCAGAGGCGCTCCTCACTTCCCAGATGGTGGGCGGCCAGGCAGAGGCGCTCCTCACTTCCCAGACGATGGGCGGCCGGGCAGAGGCGCTCCTCACTTCCCAGACGGTGGGTGGCCGGGCAGAGGCGCTCCTCACTTCCCAGACGGTGGGTGGCCGGGCAGAGGCGCTCCTCACTTCCCAGACGGGGCGGCCGGGCAGAGGCGCTCCTCACTTCCCAGATGGTGGGTGGCCAGGCAGAGGCGCTCCTCACTTCCCAGACGATGCGTGGCCGGGCAGAGGCACTCCTCACTTCTTCCCGGATGGGGCGGCCGGGCAGAGGCACTCCTCACTTCTTCCCGGATGGGGCGCCTGGGCAGAGGCGCTCCTCATTTCTTCCTGGACGGGGCGGCCGGGCAGAGGCGCTCCTCACTTCTTCCCGGACGGGGCGGCCAGGCAGAGGCGCTCCTCACTTCTTCCCGGACGAGGCGGCCGGGCAGAGGCGCTCCTCACTTCCCAGACGGGGCGGCCGGGCAGAGGCGCTCCTCACTTCTTCCCGGATGGGGCGGCCGGGCAGAGGCGCTCCTTACTTCTTCCCGGATGGGGCGCCCGGGCAGAGGCGCTCCTCATTTCTTCCCGGACGGGGCGGCCGGGCAGAGGCGCTCCTCACTTCCCAGACGGGGCGGCCGGGCAGAGGCGCTCCTCACTTCTTCCCGGACGGGGCGGCCGGGCAGAGGCGCTCCTCACTTCTTCCCGGACGGGGCGGCCGGGCAGAGGCGCTCCTCACTTCTTCCCGGACGGGGCGGCCGGGCAGAGGCGCTCCTCACTTCTTCCCGGACGGGGCGGCCGGGCAGAGGCGCTCCTCACCTCCCAGACGATGGGAGGCCGGGCAGAGGCGCTCCTCACCTCCCAGACGATGGGAGGCCGGGCAGAGGCGCTCCTCACTTCCCAGACGATGGGTGGCCGGGCAGAGGCGCTCCTCACTTCCCAGACGGGGTGGCCGGGCAGAGGCGCTCCTCACTTCCCAGACAGGGTGGCCGGGCAGAGGCGCTCCTCACTTCCCAGACGATGGGTGGCCGGGCAGAGGCGCTCCTCACTTCCCAGACGATGGGTGGCCGGGCAGAGGCGCTCCTCACTTCCCAGACGGGGTGGCCGGGCAGAGGCGCTCCTCACCTCCCAGACAGTGGGTGGCCGGGCAGAGGCGCTCCTCACCTCCCAGACGGTGGGTGGCCGGGCAGAGGCGCTCCTCACCTCCCAGACGGTGGGTGGCCGGGCAGAGGCGCTCCTCAATTCCCAGACGGTGGGTGGCCGGGCCGAGGCGCTCCTCACTTCCCAGACGGTGGGTGGCCGGGCAGAGGAAGGAAGGAAGGAAGGAAGGCCTCTTCAAGATTTTCTAACATGTCTCAATAAGCTGTCAGCTCTCAAAGGTAGCTCACCAGTGTGGACTTCTGCCCTGAAAATAATCCAAAATCCCACTTTTGTCCCGTCTATGCCCTGCTTCCTTTTGTTAGAGAGACAAAACATTTCCAATGGATCAGGTCCTTTCTTGGGTCAAGGATGGACATTGACAACAATCCCACATAGATCCATTTATAAACTGACCTGTTGCTTGTGGAAGATCTTTTATCCTCTTCAAGGTTTTCCAACATGACCTCATGACATATGACATTTTCACTTGTTACAAGACTCTGGACATTTCTTAAGCTGTCTCAGTTTGGGATTCTCATCTATACCTTGGCTTATCAACATTTCACCTACAGGCCAGGTATATAGTTATAAATAACATTTAATCACTTCAGATAGTAGAAGATAGAATACAGCGCACAATATTTAAACAATAGTGAGGCATGGATTTTATTTGCTATCCCAGAGTTTCCCCTTGGGATTAAGTCCTAGTGACCCATTGCAGTCATTGACTTGGTAATGCACACTTTCAGAAAGTACACATTTTTAAGATCCTCTATTATGTAATATAATCCAAGATTTTTTTTAGAAGTATTTTCCTGGCAGCAATGTGAATGGACGGAGAGACTGATTAAGGGCCTAGAATGAGAGTCTAGTGAAGAAATAATAAAGGCCTGAAGTCCGGCAGTGACTTGGAGGTTGGGTAGGTGCCAAATTTTTTAAAAGTCTGAGCTTATGAGTATAAGATAAAAAATGGTATAAACATCTCCAGCTTGTGAACATGGAGAGGTGACATCATGGAATAAAACTGGAAATACAGAAAGAGAAAGAGCAGACAAGGGGCTAATTGATGAACCCTTGTGATGGTAGGTTCTTTTTGCCTCAGAAACTAGTAACCCTCTTTCTTTGTTTTTTTATTATACTTTAGGTTTTAGGGTACATGTGCACAATGTGCAGGTTTGTTACATATGTATCCATGTGCCATGTTGATTTCCTGCACTCATTAACTCGTCATTTAGCATTAGGTATATCTCCTAATGTTGTCCCTCCCCCCTCCCCCAACCCCACAACAGTGCCCGGAGTGTGATGTTCCCCTTCCTGTGTCCATGAGTTCTCATTGTTCAATTCTCACCTATGAGTGAGAACATGCGGTGTTTGGTTTTTTGTCCTTGCGATAGTTTACTGAGAATGATGGTTTCCAGTTTCATCCATGTCCCTACAAAGGACATGAACTCATCATTTTTTATGGCTGCATAGTATTCCATGGTGTATATGTGCCACATTTTCTTAATCCAGTCTATCGTTGTTGGACATTTGGGTTGGTTCCAAGTCTTTGCTATTGTGAATAGTGCCGCAATAAACATACGTGTGCATGTGTCTTTATAGCAGCATGATTTATAGTCCTTTGGGTATATACCCAGTAATGGGATGGCTGGGTCAAATGGTATTTCTAGTTCTAGATCCCTGAGGAATCGCCACACTGACTTCCACAATGGTTGAACTAGTTTACAGTCCCACCAACAGTGTAAAAGTGTTCCTATTTCTCCACATCCTCTCCAGCACCTGTTGTTTCCTGATTTTTTAATGATGGCCATTCTAACTGGTGTGAGATGGTATCTCACTGTGGTTTTGATTTGCATTTCTCTGATGGCCAGTGATGATGAGCATTTCTTCATGTGTTTTTTGGCTGCATAAATGTCTTCTTTTGAGAAGTGTCTGTTCATGTCCTTTGCCCACTTTTTGATGTAGTAACCCTCTTTCTAACTCACAGGAAAAAGGAGGTCTAAAAATAATCATGATACGCCGGGTGCAGTGGCTCACGCCTGTAATCCCAGCACTTTGGGAGGCCAAGGCAGGCGGATCACAAGGTCAGGAGTTCGAGACCAGCCTGACCAACATGGTGAAACCCTGTCTCTACTAAAAATACAAAAATTAGCTGGGCGTGGTGGTGCATGCCTGTAATCCCAGCTACTTGGGAGGTTGAGGCAGAAGAATTGCTTGAACCTGGAAGGCAGAGTTTGCAGTGAGCCGAGATCGCGCCACTGCACTCCAGCCTGGGCGGCAGAGTGAGATTCCGTCTCAAAAAGTAATAATAAAAAATAATCGGCCAGGCGCGGTGGCTCACGCTTGTAATCCCAGCACTTTGGGAGGCCGAGGCGGGCGGATCACGAGGTCAGGAGATCGAGACCACAGTGAAACCCCGTCTCTACTAAAAATACAAAAAAATTTAGCCGGGCTTGGTGGCGGGCACCTGTATTCCCAGCTACTCGGAGAGGCTGAGGCAGGAGAATGGCGTGAACCCGGGAGGCGGAGCTTGCAGTGAGCCAAGATTGCACCACTGCACTCCAGCCTGGGCAACAGAGCGAGACTCCGTCTCAAAAAAAAAAAAAAAAAAAAAAAATCATGATAATAATAAAAAGCACCAAGATAATCAAGAATAGATCGCCCATGTTCCTGCCTTCCTCCTGCTTGTTGGAGATACTGAAAAACTAAACATCCAGGAAAGTGTTCTGAACTCACCAAGGCAACACTATTATATGAAGACAAGGCTAAGGGAGCCAGGCCATACCCTAGGCAGGTATTTGTCCAGTCCAATGGGCATGGCATGTTTAGCGGAGTAAATCCACTAGGGGAGCTGACAAATTAAACTGAGAGCACCATTCAGTAGATACAAAAATGTCCTGCTTGGTAAAGTGATGGGAAATGGCAGAAGTCAATGAAACAATTGACCCTTCAACCAGAGGTCCCACTTGGGAATCAGCTCCAAAGAATGTAACTGGGTTACTGATGATCAGCACAGCTCATAGGCCATGAATGTGAATGTTTCTCATCTCAGCCGTCTCACTGTGCTTTCTATTTTTCAGAAATCATTCCTGTTGTTCTGTTTTCAGACTTAAGGAATATGTATGCTGTCGAAATGACACTGCACTCAGAGATGGAAGGAAGGTGTTCTGGCTGTTCAGTTATTCCACTAACATTTTTCAGCTCCCACCATGGACCACCCATGGTGGACCCAAACCAGGGACGCTAACATTGCCCACAAAAGACTTTCAGATTAGTAGCCATAACCACAAACATCTTATACAGCACTTACTCCTTTCCAGGCACTGTCCTCTATAATTCAGTTATATTTTAGTGCCTTATATATATTAACTCATTTAATCCTCACAACAACTCAGTAAGATAAGTGCACTATTGTTATCATCCCCATTTTAAAGATGAGAAAACTGAGGCAATGAAGGGTAAGAATCTTGCCCAAGGCTACACACAGAATAAGCTAGGATTTCAAATCAGGCTGGCTGAGTTCAGGGGCTGCACTAGACTATTCTACGCTCTATAGAAACAAATTATCAACAATTGAAATGGAGCATTTCTGGTATTAGATATTAGAAGTGAGGACATGCTGCCCCCAGGGCTAATTTGCATGGGGAAAGTTCAAGAAAAACTTTTCAGCCCTTGAACAGGGTCTTGCCAGATGAATATGGATTCACCAGGCAGGCTGGGAATGGGAGTTTCAGAGAGAGGGAAACTTGTGTGCAGAGGCACAAGACAGCAGCTGGAGGATGTTAGTTCAAGGTGGCTGGGATAAAGGACTGGAAATGGCATAGCAAGAGAAAAATGTGGGCATCTGCGGAGGCCTTATATATTATACCAAAAATAAATAAAAATATCTTGTTTCTGGGCCATACTTTTTCACTTGGTTCACTTAGTTCAGCACTTGAAGCCATCAGAAAATGAAAGAAGCACAGCCCCCGTGGGATGAAATGGAATGATAATCTCTCCAGTTAGCTCAGAACTGCTTTTGTTCAAGGCTCCTTAAGTTGCTCCTATGGCACAATGAGCACATGTAGCCGTTTAACCACCACCAAGGCATCTAATGGGGTAACACAAACCAAGTCCAGCTTCCATGGTTCTTCTGCTCAACAGGGGGCTCTGTTTTTGGGTCCAACGCCAATCAGAAGTGATACTTCATGCCACAAGATGTCTATAACTCCCTTTCCGTTAGACAACAGTCACAGAGCAGGGAAAAGCCAGGCTTAGAAAGCAAAGCTGCAGTACCAAACAAGAAATTATTCCAGGGAAATAGACAGTAAGTAAAGCAAGCAGCCAGCACTCCCTTTAAAGTATTAGGATTGGGGTGAGGGAGGATGAAGCCTCCATAGCAAAGCACAGGATAAATAAGGTGCTTAAGGAAACCCAAAGCAAGTACAGATGCAGAGATGGAAGAGTTGTGCACCTGACTCTGGAAAATCCAATCCTACGTAGACTGGTATGGGAAAAGAAGTGTGAGACGTGTGCAAAGGAATCTAGAGAACTCAGACACCGCAGGAAGAATCCAGCCCAGACAGAAGTAATTCCCTGACCACACCAGTGAGGGCTTTGGTTGTTTCCTCAGAGGGAAAGGACAGGATATTTCCAACCACATCCTCTCTCTAGTGCCCTTCTTGCTCTTTGCTCCCCTCAGCCCACCCAGCTCAGCTCCATTCCCAGGGTAGGAAACTCAAGCCCCAATCCCCAACCCACTTCACCTGAGGCCTCAGAGAACCCAAACGTAGGAACTATCTCTTGCGACAGGTACCACAAGCAGCAGTCCCATTCCTGTGTCTCCCAGACCTAAAGGCTGGGTCTAGGTCCTCTGTTCCCACCACGGCTCCACATCTGGAAGGGCAGATGTGCACCCAAGGCAGTTCCCTCCAGCCCCAGGCCTGACTGCTCATGGATTGGAGGCAGCACCGGAGCCCAGGACAACCTTGCCTTTTCTGCCGCTCCATCTGCACAGGGCCCTGCAGCCTCTGTCTCTAGACCTCTGAAAATGAACAGGTTGCACACAAGCTCCAGCTCATCCCCCTCTGCTGAAAGGGGCACTTCCTGTCCTTCAGTACCCCAAAAATGACTCACTCTCCAAAGTAGTGGTCTCTGATACTTCTTGCTGGAGAGAACCAAAGTACATATTTTCATCAGTGAGGAAGCAGTCTACTATATCTATATTTCTGCACTATTAGTTACACATTGTTGACTGCATAGTAAAATGTGTATAGTTCTTTTTCCATAATGTGAACTCAAATACTTGGGGTTTTTTCTCTTCATAAAGTGCTGAGTCACAGGACCACTTCTGGAACAGATCAGTGTAGATTATCTGGTCCCTCATGACAAATATGATGTCCAGAGCAGACCTCATCTGGATTCATGTCTGCTAGATGTGTTGTAATCATTCAAATTAACCCAAGCACAGAAAACCCTAGAAAACACAAGATAGGCCTATGTTATAAGCGAAATGAAATATGGATGAACTACATGGCTCTTCCAAGAGGCAGAGCTGGGTACTGATTCTACATATCATTGTGTGTGTGTGTGTGTGTGTGTGTGTGTGTGTGTGTGTAAAAGAGAGAGAGAGTGAGAGAGAGAAATTGCCTGAAAGCTTTGGGCTGGCCCTATGGTAAGAATGGTCCAACAACGTCCTACCTCATCCCCTCCCAGGACTCACTTCTGAAATCCTGATTGAAGTTTGTGGTATGCCTGGTGCCCTAGTACCTAGGGAGTCAACTTTGAGATTTATCCCTTAGGATCCCTGGCTTGAATTGTCACTTTCCAGAAGTCACAACTGATAATTTGTTCTTAATTTGCCTAGGATGCAACACCCCCCACACTCAAATATTCACCTAAGTGGTGATGTAGGGGAAGACTGGTTATGAAGGATTCACGGTTTTCTCAGTCACTTCCAGATTCTGTTTCACATGAGCTGAGCAGCACCTCAAAGCCTCGGGCCACTAATCACTGTCAAGTCGCAGCTGTGCCGATCGATGTGCCTCCCTATAATTTAAATCTCGCATGACTGACTTTGTAAAACCCATCTGACTCCAAAATGTTAAGTACATAGGCTCTGGGATGTGTTTTATTTTTATCTCAGAACTGTATCTTCTCCCGCAAAATTGTATTTAAGTGATTATTTCCTTCTAATTTTTGGAATGAAGACACTGCCTTTTGGCCAGATGCAGTGGCTCACATCTGTAATCTCAGCACTTTGAGAATCCAAGGCCAGAGGATCACTTGAGGTAAGGAGTTCAAGACCAACCTAGGCAACACAGCAAGACCCCATCTCTTTTAAAACAATTAGCTAGGTGTTATGGCTTGTGCCTGTAGTCTCAGCTACTCAAGAGGTTGAGGCAGGAGAATCCCTCAAGCCCAGGAGTTTGAGGTTAAAGTGAGCTATAATCATGCCACTGCATTCCAGACTGAGTGAAAGAGTGACTCTGTCTCAAAAAAATAAAAAAATGCCTTTCCTAGAAGGAAAATAAACTTGAATTTTGTGGCAAAACAAGTCTCACTAGGAAATACAAATGAGAAAGGATATTGACTCTTATATATATTTATCTCCTGTAAACAGACTCTAAAATAACTGAAGCACATATGTTGGAGTTAGGGGCCTGGTTCCTTTCTTTATGAAGTGAGTAAAGTAGTCGCAGAAAATGAGAACAATTACCATTGCTAGAAGACTAATTTAAAACCAAACATAAAGTTGAAGGATGGCTAATACCTTCAGAATCTCTGATGAAACAAATGTCTACTAAGTTCATCAGAAGGCAGAAGTAGGGCACCTTACCTTTTAACACTTTCCACATTTTCCTTTGTGCATCCTCTTAGTTTGGATATACAGTCATGCATTGCCTAACAACAGGAAATGCATCATTAGGCAAATTCATCATTGTGCAAACATCATGGCACGTACTCACACAAACCTAGATGGGATAGCCTGCTGTACATCTATACTCTATGGTACAGCCTATTGCTCCTAGGCTACAAACCTGTGCAGCATGCGACTGTACTGAATACTGTATGCAACTGTAACATGATAGTAAGTATGTGTGTAGACTGTCCTGCTCCTTACCTCTCACTTCTTATGGAGATCCCCTGCCTCCCCAGCTGGCCACCATGGCAGCAGGGAGACAAATGGAGTCATCACTCAGAGCTCCTTTTACCTTCCTGTCCATAGGACTTCAAGAGGCTGCAACAACTTGTAGAGAACGGAGTGGATAGAGTGTGGCTGAAATGCACCCATGCTCAGCATCAGCAAAAGCCACCATTCACTGGGGAGCATTGGAAAGCGAGAAATACAGGCAGACTCCTGTCTACACCTGGCTCATCAGAGAGCCAAACTCCAAAATGACCTAGAGAGCAAGGAGCTCAACCCACAGCCCAGGCTTCATTCTGCAGCCACCTTAGAGAAACTCCTCTACCCACCCCCTCCTTTAGTGGATAGTGGAGCTTCGTTCTGAACATTGAGGTTTGTGACATACAAGTATGGGAGCTTTAAAGCGAAGCAAGGAGAAACACCATAAAAAGAAAACAGTTTTGAGTATCCCAAAAGAAACTCTGCAGAACACCAAGAAATGTCCAAAAGAAACTTCCACAGACTAAAATGCTCTGTGGTCACCATCTTGAAATTCTTAAGAATTTTTTAACAAGGGGCCCCATATTTTCACTTTGCCCTGGGTTCCACAAATTCTGTAGTCCTTCCTGACAGAGTCTTCCCATATTGGCAACACCTGTGTCTAAACAACCAGAGAAAATTCTTTGGGAAGAGATGTCATAAAAGAACTGAAATCAGCAAAAAACCCCGGGTGGGATATATTACCTCTCCTGCTTACAAAATTTATCTTTCAGGTTGTCTGAATTGTTTCACTTCACTTTGTCAAATGGCCTGAAATGTTTTTCCATTGGGAAATAAATGGTGAAGAATGGAAAGAAAGAAGACGAGAAAAATTCTGTTTTCTAAAAAATAGCACTATAAACACACAATGATATCAGTCATCCAGACAACAGTGTGAATTAATTTAATCTACCCGCTTCTCTTCTTCCTCCTGGCTGAGATCAGCTGCAACATTGCCACTGGGTGGGGAGAGGGAGGCAGAATGGGTGGTCTGGAGAAAGGGCTCTCAGTCACAGAGATGCCACAGTGGCACCTCTGGGTATCAGTTAGGACACTGATGTTGGAGAGAGGAGAGTGCCCCAGCAGGCAGATGAGGAGTGCAGAGAAGGATTCAGAACATGCTGATGACACACTTACCCTCTTCCATTCTAGAAATTTGCCTAGGACAGGTGAGTGCCAAGGACAAGTCAAGATCCCTTTCCTTTTCTGCATGCAATGAGCCCTATTCCATAATGAATTATAGAATTAATTAACCTCAGCAATTTAGCCATATTGTGTCCCAAAGACATTTACAAACAGGCCTAGCACAGTGCATACATAGCAGGTTTTCCAAGGGCAACAAATGCCCTTAAAATACCAAAATGCTGCTTTACAAATTAATGTTTAGGACACTTCTAGCCAAAGGTTAGATATAACCTGAATCCTATCCCACTGATGCACATAACGAAGGTAATACCAGAGATATATTCCTACAAATAAATTTATTTTTAATGTGCATCCGTCCTTTACACAGATACACTTAATTAGTAAAATAAATGAAACAATAACTTTTGGCATCACTTGCCAAGAATGTTGAAGATTGAAATCAAATGATTAAATCCTTTAACCTAGAATGTAATGGGCACTTTTCTTCCAAAAACTCTACATTCCTAATTCATCCTTATGTGAAATGAACAACGGATGAATTTCCATATTTCCATGGAAACCAGCAGGAGTCACTTGCCCATTTGACAGGTGAATGCACAAGCCCATAGTGGAACACGTTCCCAGACTAACATTTTTCTCTCTCTGCTGCCCTAGGTATCCATGATCACCAGCACACAGCCCTATGTAGCCCACAAAGCCTTTCTCCCTGTTTTTCCCTGCACACCAGCCAGCAGCAGGTAAAATGTACAAAGCACCAACCATGGGCTGCTCCAAGTGCCTTTCTTCTAATCCTGATGAGAGCCGTTGAAACTGGTGCTATTGGCCCAATTTTGCAGATGGGAAAACTGAGGCTCAATGAAGTAAGGGGTTCACTCAAAGTCACCAAGCAAGCTAATGGTTATGTTAGACTCTCCACCAGCTACTGTGCTGCTTGGGAGAGAAGGTAGGTGGGTGAAGGGAGTTGGGAGAAGGCAGAAGGGGGAACAAACATTGAAGACTCACTGTTCACTTTACAACTTACCTCTCAGTCAGGCTAGGTATCAACCCAGGTGGACAGAAGGAGGCTCCTGCTTCACCCATGAAGATCTCAGCCCCAGAACACAGACTGCATATCGCCTTTACAGCAGGAGCTGTGTCCCACCCTCACGACCAAGTCTGAAATCTGTCACTGTATCTCCACCAAGATCACCACAGAGGCTTTGCATAAGTGCACAGACTGTAAGGGGCTAGGCTGAAGATGGCAGGACGGGAGCTACAGCTGTTACTAGCATTGTGAAGGTTATGCTATATGTGACCGTGAGCAAAGAGAACGAGAGGGTCTCTTTCCTTCAATGCTTCCTCGTTTTACCATTTTCATGTCCCCAACAGCTCTTAAGATGTCCCAAAATATCCCTTTGGATCATATATTATGAACATTTAAATATTATCTATTTTATCGCCCTAGGCATTCCAACAAATCTCAATGTATGGCTTTTTTTTTTTTTTTTTTGAGGCAGAGTTTTGCTCTGTCACCCAAGCTGGAGTGCAGTGGCACAATTTCAGCTCACTGCAACCTCCACCTCCTGGGTTCAAGAGATTCTCCTGCCTCAGACTCCAAAGTAGCTGGGATTACAGGCGTGCACCACAACGCCCAGCTAATTTTTGTATTTTTAGTAGAGATGCAGTTTCACCATGTTTGGCCAGGCTGGTCTTGAACTCCTAGCCTCAAGTGATCCGCCCGCCTCAGCCTCCCAAAGTGCTGAGATTACAGGTGTGTGCCATCATACATGGCCAGCATTCTTTATTAACTAAGCGTTGCCACAAGAATGATGTAGAATGTGAAATTAACGTAAAGTCATAAGCATGGAAATCACTGACATATATAAATGTTCTCAATTTTACCTAACTCCTTTATTAACAAATAATTTATGGGCTGGGTGCAGTGGCTCAGGCCTGTAATCCCAGCACTCCGGGAGGCCAAGGCAGGTGGATTACCTGAGGTCAGGAGTTTGAGACCAGCCTGGCCAACATGGCAAAACCCTGTCTCTACTGAAAATACAAAAATTAGCTGGGCATTGTGGCAGGCATCTGTAATCCCAGCTACTAGGGAGGCTGAGGCAGGAGAATTGTTTGAACCTGGGAGGCGGAGGTTGCATTGCAGTGAGCCAAGATCATGCCATGGCACTCCAGCCTGGGCGACAGAGCGAGACTCTCTAAATAAATAAATAAATAAATAAATAAATAAATAAATAAATAACGTATTTTCTTCTGGGTTGCTACCCAGTCTCATTGATGACAACGATTCTCAAATCTGACTGCACATTCAAATCACCTGTGGATCTTTTACACACCATGGTACTTAAGCCCCAGCCCAGACCAAGTGAATCAGGCAGGGCAAGGCCTGGATGTTGTTTAAAAATTCCTGGATGATATAAAAAAGCTTCTAAAACTGAGACACTTTAGGGTAATTTGCATCACCTGGGGATTTTTTTTAAGTATCGGTGCCTGGACCACCCCCACCCACGAGATTTCCATGTAATTGGTCTGGGATGAGCCTATACAAAGCTCCCCAGGTGACTCTAATGTGCGGCCAAGTTTAAGAACCACTGCAGAACCCAAAAATAAACTATTATTCAGTAGAAAAGATGGGAAATTAAAGAGCCAGAAAAAGTAAGAAAACTATTCACACTTCTCTGAGCAGTTGAAACCCAATACTTCTGGTTCCATTCTGGTCTCCTTCCAAACATAAGCATTAGTGGAGGTAAAGCTTGCTCCTCACACATCCTCAGGCTGCCTCCTTTCTGTTCCCTCCAAGACTTCCTGCTTAGCTCTTAAAAGCATGGACTTAGAAGCAAAGAACCCTGGGTTACAGTCGCAGCTGGGTGACTCAGGCAGTGTACTTACCTCCCTGTCTCAGTCCCCTCCTATGTAAAGTGATTAGCAAAGAGCTGACACACCGTAAGTACTCAATAAACACTGGCTGTTCTACTTACTGGTGGTCTTTCTTCAACTCTTGTGAGGCAGGAGAATAGGGTCTGGAGGCAGGGAACCTAAGGCTGATTCACGCTGACTTCCTAGAACGAAATCAAAAGGAAAACCCCAACTTTCCACACCTAAGTAACAAAAGGACGAGAGGCTACTCCCTTTGCAAACCCCCAACCCCCTTTCTGCGTGGAAGATGGAAAATTGAAAGTAAGTACCTCTGGTTGCGAAAAGAACGAATCAGATATTTGCATAGGAGTGTAACTTTGTAACTTCACTTCAGCCTCGCGGGCCACTACTTTATTTGCATGAGGCGTACACCAAGTGGCCAATGGAAAACCTCTAGAGGGTATTTGGACCCCAGAAGATCCTGTAACCATGTCCCTTGAGCCGCAGCTCTGGCGGCTCCCACCCTATGTAGTGCACTTTTACTTTCAATAATCTCTGCTTTCCTTGCTTTGATGTGTGTTTTGTCCAATTCTTTATTCAAAATGCCAAGATCCTGGACAACTTGCAGTCAAGACCCTCTACTGGTAACACTTGTTGGTAATAACTAATAATGATAATTAACACAAATAGGCTTATGATGTTCTAGGCCCTGTTCTAAATGCTTTACATATATTACCTCACTTAATTCTCACAATCACCCACAACTCTGAGGTAGTCACGAGCTTTGGCAGAAACGAATGTGATCCTCGATCATCCGAACAGTCCATCGACCCTCTCCCAACAGTCAGGGAGAGCCCAGCACTGCCTTCTCTTTGTCCACCTCTTTGTAGGTTTAACATCTGCCTAAGAATTTTACCAGTGTCTTTTCCGTTTGTTGAAAGGCTTCAAACAAAATAACGTTTAAAGGCCCAGAAACAGTGCCCAGCACCTAGGACTTTCAGGCAATATATATTTCCCTGTCTTCCTTAATGAGTTTGACTTCTCAAGCCCCTTGGGGATTATTTTCTTCCGAGCAACGTGCCTGCAGTTCTAAGTTCACAGCCCAGTGAACAGCTGTGCCTTCTGTTCTGGCCCCCAAATTGGCCTGTGGGCTGGCCTACAGGTCCAGTGCTGGGGAATGGCAGCAGGTGTCAGGCATGAAGGAAGCACATCCGGAAGGGACCACCACTCCTCAGAGAGACATCATTGCCCTGACAAGCTGGCGTCTGAACGTCATCTCCTTACCGCTCCATCCACCCATTGACCCTACATTCGAGCTAAGTGATTTCCTTCCTCCATTCATTCTTCCCCACAGTCTATAGAGCACTGTACTTCCCCTGAGTTTGCATCCAGCATATATTTCGAACCCTTCCTCCAGACCTCCCTGAGCCTCCCATTTAGCCTTGTTGGTTCAATTTAAGCACTTCTTCAAAGTCGCCCCTGCTTTGATGTGCATCCATACCAAGAATTACCAGTAATGTCTGTATCTTATTCCTGATTGCCCAAACCTTTTACACAGCTTCCTAGAAGCCAACTTCTAAGGTATCGTTCAGTAATATCACCACTTCTGAATCATCCATTAACTTCCCTTATTTATGGCTCTGCTTTTTGTCTGGTACTATCTGTCTGGGCATCATTTTTGACATTTTCCTGGCCCCTTATTTTTAAGCCACGAAGTCTACAAAACCAGTTCATCTAAGTATGGGTAAGAACAATTTCTCCCCTTCTAGAAACGTAAGGAGGAAAGCGCATGTAGAAAACCTTTCCGACCATATTGGGGGATTAGAGGTGGGTTCTGAAGATGTTGTGGAATGCTGTTTCCTCATGGTTTCCAGGATAGCTTTCAGGAATCCTTTTCTGTAGAATAGTCAAAGGGAGCCCCACTGAGTCGTCTGTAGGCTTATTATTCAGTGGGAGGAATTCATGATCTGGGGTCCAACTGTGTGAGCTGGAATTCTGAACTCCATCAGGTAGTTGTGAACCCCTGTCAGGTAGCTGAGTATGTAGCCTTAGGCTATACTTCACATTCCTGACCTCAGTTTCCCCTTCTATATAATGAAGACAATAGGATTGTTGGTAAATTAAGAGAGATAATGCATTTTAAAGACCCAGCACATAGTTAATACTCCAGAAATTATTGCTGTGGTTTTTATTATCATCTTCATTATGTTTATTAGGAAATTCCATTCTCCAGGCTGCATCAAAAACTGAGTGCTGGGAAACACATCTGCGAATAGGGAGGCAGGACTAGATAGGCATTGATATTCTCCAACTCTGTGGTCAGTGTGCATGCAGGAGGAAGCAGAGCCCCATCCCTAGCATTTCTGGTCCTCTCCCATCCCACTTTCCCCATCCCGCTGCCTCGCTCCTTCCTCAGCCTGTGCTAGTGACAGCTGAGAGTTTCGACTGTGCAGTCTGGCCCAGCATCTATCTCCTTAACCAGTACAAGCCTCTCTATCTCCTTAGCCCTGCTCCTCTTCCTCTCCTTTGTTTCCTGAGGGTGCTGCTGTAGACTCAGATGAGCTGCTGGCAGCTCAGTGAGGAAGCATTCGGAGCTCATTTTTCCCCCTTAACATATGAATTATGTTAAAGACTAAAAATGCCAGGATGCACTCTAAACTAGTAACAGCAGTTGGAGGCGTGGAGGCAGCAGTGGGAGAAGGAGGTGGTTGAGAGTGTATGTTTTTGACTTTTTATTTTATATAATTTTTAAGCATTGTGATTACAGGTAACATTTGCCTTCTTTTTAGTGTTTTTTCATTATTCAGATATTTTAACCTGACTCATGCCTTTTGGAGATTAAAGAAATGAATAATAAAGATTTATCATTCCAATTAAATGAATTTTTCTCTGAGTCAGGAATTCCACAGCAGTAATGCTTGTTTCATTTTGGGTTCTATAGAATGAATATCCCATGCTACATCTTTGCGCCTTGCAAGATGGTAGAGGAAATTCACTGCCATGCATGAGAAAGACCAACAGGGAGTCTGAAGGGGAGAGGATGAGGTGATCCTTAGATGGAAAGAAGCAACTGCCAGCCAGGGCTTGGCCTGCAGGTCTCCTGCGTTCCTCCTCCAATACCCTGTATTCTGGAAGAATCCCTGCATTCATCTTCTACGCTTACTTTGTAGTCGTCTTTTGTAGTTAGGGCATAGTTAAAAAGAGATTTGCTCAATATTTGCCACATGGACTCACCTATTGATGCTAAGTGCTAGACACACAGATGGAGCAAAGCAATGTTCTTTGTGTTCATTGTTAGGCATGGGTGATGCTTTTGAAAGGACTCCAGTGCCAAAGGGTAGAGACTACCTTTGCAAACAGTGCACTGTGTATTCTCTTTTTTTTTTTTTTTTTTGAGATGGAGTCTCACTTCATCCAAGCTGGAGTGCAGTGGCGTGATCTCGGCTCACTGCAACTTCTGCCTCCCAGGTTCAAGTGATTCTTCTGCCTCAGCCTCCCAAGTAGCTGGGACTACAGGCGCATGCCACCAGGCCCAGCTAATTTTTGTATTTTTAGTAGAGACAGGGTTTCACCATATTGGCCAGGCTGGTCTCGAACTCCTGACCTCATGATCCAGCCACCTCGGCCTCCCAAAGTGCTGGGATTACACGTGTGAGCCACGGCACCCGGCCATTCTGTGTATTCTTAAATACAGCTTCAGACCTAGGGTGAGCTCCTATTCAAAACATAAGGTCTAAGTTTATCTCAATCCATGTGTTGCCAAACTTTCTGCCAAACATTGCCATAGACACATTTCTCTGAATCCTAAATTCATTCCCATCAACTAAATACGTGCTTAGCATTGTCATTGTACTTTAATTTAAAAGAGTCCAAACCAAGTATAAATGGATAAACCTTTTGGAGGGCAATTCCGCAAGACCTACCAAAATTTATTTTACTTCTATGAATTTACTTGCCTGTGTGCAGAAATAAATGCACACATCTATGCATTATAACATTCTTTGTTAACAGACTCATTGGAAGCAACACAAGTCTATTTTTAGAGGACTGGTTAAATAAATTATTCTACACCCACGCAATGGAATATATGGAGTCATTAAAAAGAATGAGGTAATCTCTAAATACTGACAATGAAGGTGTCTAAGACACATTATCAAGGGGGAATAAAAGATGTCCACTCTATGTATGAGGAGCCTACTTATATAAGCAGAAAAATAATTTGTTGATATGCTCACATAGACATTAAAAATATAGAAAATATTTGAACATCTGTGATTTCATATACTACTTTCTAATATAAGGCTATGATGTGCCAAGCACTGTTTTAAGCTCTTTATGGATATCAACTCATTTAATTCTCATGAGAACCTCTGGGGTAGGTGCTATTGCTATCCCCACATTTCAGATAAGGAATGAGAAGACAGAGAGCTTGAGGTCACACCCTGAAAGCCTGTGCTGGCTACAGCAGATAGCTTGACCCATGCAGTCTGGCCCAGCCTGCTCCTTCTTTCTAGTGCTGCTTTAGTTTTTTTAAATAAGCAGCTATTGCTTTTATTTAAAATTTCAAGAATTAATAGAAGAGAAGAATCTAAACCCATCTGGGGCATATCAGTTGCCATTATAAGGCATTCATACACATTGCTGTCTCAGGTTCAGGTACTGAGGACAAGATTCAAAAATGTGAGCAGGTTACTTGTCTTTTAAGTGATAGAAAAAGCAGAATTTGTTTCAACTCTTGATGTTTCCTGAAATCTAGCTCAAGAGGGAAAGTTGGTTTTAGAGATCCTGTTTTTCAGACATGCTTCTATGAAATCTTGATACAGGAGCCAAGAGTACAAGCCTTAAGCAAGAGAGCTCTCCAATTAGACCCTCATTCAACAAGGAGCCCAGGGAATAGATTGGGAGAAGTGGGAAGCTGTGTTGGCTGTGGATACCCAAGAGTCATGGAGAGCTTAGGAACAGCATAGCAATTACCCTCCCCTCTAAGGCAGACACTTAAATTGTTGGAAACACCTCACAGGTCACCTCCTATTGGTGGTTTTAGCATTAACAAGCTGGAGGGTTATTTTTGCTGTTCCACTTAGCTGATGGCATCCCACATGAAGGTTTACTAGAAGTACTAAGATGTATACAAGGGTGTGGAGAGCAAAGAAGAAAACATAATTAATTGGAAAACAGAAAGAGAGGAAGGTCCATGATCTGACTGAGGAAGGAAAACAGCAACCCTAAGCCACATATATAGAAAGAAACAAACAAGGGTGCAAGAGTGGGGAAGGGAATCCCAAGGACACTCCGGTCTGCTGGGGAGGGTAACCATAACAGCCACAAATTTTGGTTGCAAATAACAAGAACCAGGCCAAGGTAGCTTAAGGAAAAAGTGGTGGGTGCAGTATTACAAGGGTGGATCAGTGTCTCACAGAAGCCGGCAGCCACTCACAGTCAGGTAGGAGCAGAACTGGAAACTGGAAATCCGGAGGCACCCTGGGAGCAGAATTTTCAGACACGCCAAAATTTCAGTCAGTGGATCTCCTTCACCCCACCTACATGGCAGAAGGAAGCAATGTCTCTATTTGGTCATCTTCCCCAAGCTCTAGTGGTTGGCCTCCAAAACTCAAGAGACAGTTCCAACATCTACAGCAAGTTGGCAGTGTCCTTGGCTCCCTGGATTATTTTCAATCTGCTGCTCACACCTCTTAGCCGTCTTGACAGGAGGAAAGGGAGAGACGGCATTTCCTTTTTTCTGTATGATGCCAACTTCTTTTCTCCCCTCATTTTTATCTTCCTTCTTTCTTCTTCTATGACACTTCTTTGGCTGGCCAGAAAATTACTTACAGTCTTCCTTATGGCATCTCTTGCCCCCTCCCCCCGTCGTGAAGCACCCCCATTGTACATTTCTGGAACTGTTCATTGATTGCTCAGAATGGAGTAATGCTCTGTCTGCATCTAAGCCCAATGCACACACAGCAGCAGCTCCCAGGGTCCATGGAACTGCAGATAGCACGGTCCAGAAACCTTAGACTGCAAATCTCATCTCAGGATTACTAGTTTTCAGATAAAGAATTGTCTTGATTTGGTTTCTACTGAAAGCAGAGCCTGAGATGAGGACTCAGTGCAGGTAGTTTATCTGAGAGGTGAGCCTAGGAAGCAGTAACAGGGGAGTATGAGAGAGAAAGGGAAAATGTCCATTTCAGAGTATGTTATTGAGTCATCTCTGTAGGCAACAGTGGCTTCACTCTGCTGGGGACCTTCGGGAAGTGTTCTTATTCTTCCCCTAATTATCAGCCTGAAGTTGTATCCACTCATTCCAACCATCTTCTGTTGAAACATTATCCCCCAGGGGTCTGTGTGCCTCTCCACTTCCTGGTTGCTCCTGTGCATGGGCCAAGAGGGCTCCCACGATT
The DNA here is from genome assembly GCF_028878055.3 of Symphalangus syndactylus. Lineage (NCBI taxonomy): Eukaryota > Metazoa > Chordata > Mammalia > Primates > Hylobatidae > Symphalangus > Symphalangus syndactylus. Next base: position 85,573,489 of record NC_072437.2, read on the forward strand.
TTGAAGAAGGTCCTCGCAGCAGAGGAAATAAAGAAAGCCAGGCTTGGAGCAAGATGCTGTCAGCAGAAGGGAAATCCAACCTTGCAGGGAATAGCCCACTACATTGAGCCAAATTCAGGGGTAGGCTAGGGGGATGTAATACAAAACCCCACCTAGGATTTGTTTTTAATTGCTCAAAGTAATATGTGTACATGGTAAAAAAAAAAAAAAAAAAAAAAAAATCAATTGGAGAAGAGTATACAGTAAAAGCAGCAATCTCCAACTCCACTCAGCCCAATACCAAGTTCTGCTACCCAGAACCAACCACGTGAAACTGCTACTAGTTTTTCTTACCTCCAGTTGCCCCTGTTTCTTACTCTTCCTCAAAAGAAATACACTGTAAAATCATCCATCCTCTCCATATCAAGGATTTCTCATGAAGTTTTGGGTTTTGATCCTAATCTATCTTTTCACCCAAGGAATCATAGATAGGAAAATGTATAAGGGATTTAACCCCAGAAAATTAGCTCTTTGCATATAGGCATTCATACCTCATCAGGGCTGCTCTTAGCACTGAGCTCTTCAGTACAGGCATACCTTGGAGATATTGTAGGTTTGGTTCCAGACCACAACAATAAAGCAGATATTGCAGTAAAATAAGTCACAAGAATTTTTTGGTTTTCCAGTGCACATAAAAGTTATGTTTACACTATGCTTAATAGACTATAATCTATTAAGTGTGCAATAGCATTGTGTCTAGAAAAATGTTCATATCTTAATTGAAAAACACTTCTGCTGAAAAATACTGATGACGGTCTGAGCGTTCAGCAAGTTGTAATCTTTTTGCTGGTGGAGGTTCTTTCCTTGATGTTATGGGCCTTGACCTGGATTAGGCTCTGGTTTATGGGAATGCTATGGCTGATTTGATCTTCTATTTACACTACTCAAACGTTCTTCATATCAGCCATCGGGCTATTTCACTTTCTTATCAATCATGTGTTCGCTGGAGTAGACTTTTAGTTTCCTTCAAGAACTCTTCCTTTGCATTCACAATTTGGCTATTTGGCTCAAGAGGCCTAACTTTCAGTCTGTCTCGGCTTTCAACATGCTTTCCTCACTAAGCTTAATCATTTCTAGCTTTCCATTTAAAGAAACACATAACTCTTCACTTGAACAGTCTGAAGCCATTGCAGGGTTATTAATTGGCCTAATTTTAATATTGTTCTGCCTCAGGAAATAGGAAAGCCCAAGGAGAGAAAGAGAGATGGTTGGTTGGTGGGGCAGTCAGAGCACACATGCATTTATTAAGTTTGCCATCTACGGGCATGGTTCATGGCACCCTAAAACAATTACGATAGTAACTTCAAAGTTCACAAATCACAGATCACTATAATGGATATAATAATAATGAAAATGTTTGAAATATTGAATTACTAAAATGTAACACAGAAACATGAAGTGAGCACACGCTGCTGGGAAAATGGCACCAATAGATTTGCTGGATGTAGGGTTGCCACAAACCTTCAGTTTGTAAGAATACGATATCTGCACAGCACAATAAAGTGAAGTGCATAAAACGAGGTGTGCCAGTATAAGCAGTAGAGACCTCAGTCTATGGGAAATATGTGGATTCACAAAATTTTATTTCCATGCCTGTGATGACAGCAGGAAATGCGTACCCGTGGCCATGCAGACACAGAATCCTGAAACTGAAAGTAAATGGAATTATAAGTTTGGAAATTGGTGCTAAGGACAGGGAAAATTGATTTGGGTAAATACTGATTCTAACAAGAATTGAATTTCTGAGAACCCTACATCCAACACAAGAAGATACTTTGGAATGTGATGGCCTTCCTGCAAAGACTCAGAACTTCTCCTTGCCAATGTAGGTAGAGAGTGTCATTTAATTATGTGACAGAGGTACTTGTCTAAGGCAGCTATACACCCTGGATTTGCTGGGGCAAACACAATGACAGATATTCTACCCAGGTGGCTCCATAGGACACTTTTTAGATCAGATTTGGATAGCACAAGACATTCATTGATAAAAAGAGCTGTGAGTCTAGCCCTAGAGTAAGGAAGCCCAGCAGCTGGGGCTAGCTGTCTTGCCACAGCATTGACACTACTTGTCAGCATGACCCTGAGCAAGTTACTCAGCCTGTCTGTGCCTTGGATTACTCATCAGTATATGAGGCATACTAACGGGATGTGCTTCAAAAGATCGTTTTAAAGATTAGATGAGATCGCATAGTGCTTCTCCATTCATCTGTGGTGAAAGAACATATTTCTAAAATTTTCAATCTGTTGTGGACGAATACTCATACAAATACAAAAAAAAAATACCAGTTACATAGCAGTGACAAATACAAGTTTCTAAATACATACTCTCAGTTTTTCTACTTATCATGTCTTAAATTGGTAACAAACTGTTGTCAGTCGGCACTAGTTCCTGGACCACACTTTGAGCAATACAGCAATCACATATTTAAAGGGCTTATCATGGTTTCTGGCATACAGTAAGAGCTCAGTAAATGTTGGCTTTTATAATTATTACTGCCTGGTGTGTCCATTTTATGGTAAAAGCTTTTATCGATGAGAACTGCGTTGTCAGGACCTGTCTCAGGCTGAGCTAACTGGAACTGAATTGCCAGAGCAGCAAGTTAAAAGCAATGCGCCAAAATGAAAGCAAGAGTGAAGCCTTTATCCATGTATTGCGATAATAAAAGCAAGAGGCTAAAACCAGAGAAAGCTGTCGTCTCTTCCATTTTCCATTTCCCCGTGGAACAGTGCACCTGTTGAGGATCAGATGGTCCCCTGGGGGCGGGGTGGGGACGGTGTCTCATTGAGTAAGAAGCCCGGAACAAAAGGCTTTTGCAGTTTTATGGACCTGGGACCCAGAGGAGAGGGGAGGGCTAGAAGTGGAAAAGTTACTGGACACTGAGTCAGTCAGAGTGGAGAAAATATCTTCAAGGTTTATGGATAAGGAGGCACCTTTTCCAGTGGAGGTGCCTGGCTAGGAAGTCACTGTGCATAAGAGCATGACCAGCCAGTGGGCAGGACTCCTTGTCTCTTGCAGTGAAGAGACTGCAGGTCTCCTCAAAGACCACAGTGCACTGGCTATGCACCAAGGCTGTGTGGGGAAGGCAGATTTCCCCAGAAGACTGCCAGGGAAAGCCTTTGTCGTTGCCTATGAAAAGGTCGGAACATTCACACATAGATTTTTTTTTTTCCCCAGGAACTGGTCTTCCAACATGTAGCCAAAGCAACTTCCTAAGAAAGGGCAAAATTCAAATGACAAACACTTGCCCTTCCCTGTGGCCTTTTTTAGAGAAATATTCTGACTCAATGAATGACCTCATTTGAGAAAATCTTTTGTAACTCAGGTGTTTGCAGATGAACAAATAGTACCATTTAGGAAATCCAACTCAAAAACAGATGCAAAGTCTACGAATAATTTGAACAAAATGAAGGATCTTTTTTTAAAATGTATAAGAAGACAAGTGACATAGCAAAACCCAACTTTTTCTTCCTTTCTAAGGAATATTGCTTAAAAACCATTCCATGAACCATAGACTTAGTTGTAACTTTTTCACATAATATTTCAAATTACTTGAGTAGGAAAATATATACACAGTCACAGAATTCTCATTAGCTCTGACTAGTAGATTTACTAGAGCTGATTATATCAATGCTCACTTCTTTTAGTCTCCTCTTATGATCAACACATTTTATTTTTTTCTTTTTCTTTTCTTTTTTTTTTTTTTTTTTGAGATATAGTCTTGCTCTGTCACCCAGATTATAGTGCAGTGGCGCAATCTCAGCTCACTGCAACCAACCTCCCCCACGACAAGCCTCGCCCCAGGTTTAAGTGATTCTCGTGACTCAGCCACCCAAGTAGTTGGGAATATAGGCATGTGCCACCATGCTCAGCTAATTTTTGTGTTTTTAGTAGACATGGGGTTTTGCCATGTTGGCCAGGCTGGTCTCGAACTCCTGGCCTCAAGTGATCTGCCTGCCTCAGCCTCCCAAAATGCTGGGATTACAGGCGTGAACTACCACTCCTGAGACATTACTTTTAAGGATTTTGCCACACTGGACAGGACTCAAAGGTATGTGATGAGGATAGTAAGGAACAAAACTTGGGAATCTTTTGTTGTGAAAAGAGACTCATAAGGGTGGGTAGGCAATAACATAATTGTCTTCAATATTCCCTAGATTAGACATAATCAGAGCTAAATTAACAGGAACCAATGAATAAAGCAACAAGAAAGTATATCTGATCTATACACATACACACATACACAGACGAATATTTTAACACAAAAACATTCAAGAAATTTTAACAATAGAGCATGTCTTAGTTCAAGCTGCTAATACCAAAAATACCATAGACTGGAGCGGTTTAAACAATAAACATTTATTTCTCACATTTATGGAGGTTTGGAAGTCTAAGAAAAACGTGCCAGCAGATTTGGTGAATGGTGAGGGCCCATTTTCCGGCTTGTAGACAGCCATCTCTTCTCACTGTAGCCTCACGTGGCCAAGATAGAAATCATTTCTCTCATATCCTTTCTTATGAGAGCACTAATGCCATTCATGAAAGTCTGCACCCTCATGTCCTAATAACCTATCAAAGGCCCCACCTCCAAACACTATCATACTGAAGATTAGGGCTTCAACACATGAATTTGGGGGAGATACAAAAATTCAATCCATAGCAGCCTACCTGATTAGAAAACCAAATATCCTGCCGGGCACGGTGGCTCACGCCTATAATCCCAGCACTTTGGGAGGCTGAGGCAGGTGGATCACGAAATCAGGAGATCAAGACCATCCTGGCTAACTCAGTGAAACCCCGTCTCTACTAAAAATACACACACACAAAAAAAAATAGCCAGGCGTGGTGGCGGGTGCCTGTAGTCCCAGCTACTCAGAAGGCTGAGGCAGGAGAATGGTGTGAACCCGGGAGGTGGAGCTTGCCGTGAGCCGAGATCGTGCCATTGCACTCCAGCCTGGGCAACAGAGAGAGTCCATCAAAGAAAAAAGAAAGAAGAGAGAAAGACAGAAAGAGAGAAAAGAAAGGAAGAGAGAGAGAGAAAGAAAAGAAAGAAAGAAAGAAAGAAAGAAAGAAAGAAAGAAAGAAAGAAAGAAAGAAGAAAGAAAGAAAGATAGAAAGAAAGAAAGAAAGCCAAATATCTGTAGTTCTATAGATTTTTTAATGCTAAAAATGGCAATGGATGGGTTAAAGCCTGAATACAAAAGCAACACACACAAAAAAAGTTTAATCAACTTTATTCATTCAGAGTGCATAATATTGATCAAGTCAATGAAACTAGTGGCAATAACAGGAATAAACTGGTCTCAAAAAGACTGAGATCTATTCAATAAGCATATGTTTACATTCTGACTCCAGATTTATTTCACAGACAGTAACTCTTAACATGTTTCTCAATTTGTATTTAATTTTTATTTCAACACCTTTCTGAAAAAGAAAATATTTTCAGAAAGTTAGGTAGAAGCAAAAGTTGCCTAAACTTTAGGCACATAAATTTCATAACATAAATTTCATAACAGTTCTGGAAGTAATATACTGAATTTTAACATGACACAGAATTCTGCATCACCTTGGAAGTCTTCATTATCCTTCAGCTCAATCAAGTCCCCTCAAAACTAAGCCAAACTAATAGGATATATTCTTGAGAGTTCATCACATCCTGAGGTTTGCACTTGAAAGGCTGCTGCAAAGGCATAATGTATAATTCACACTCCTCAAATATCTGTGAGTTTCTTCTGAAATTGTGTATTCATTTCTACAAAATTCATTTTTGGAATGCCACAAAACATGGGATACGATTGAGTTTAGGACAGTTCAGACATTTCAGGAACAGGAAACTGGACTCAAGCTGGCTCAGACATTGAAATAATTTACAGGCCCACATAATTTAAAGTTCAAAGCTAGCACAGAGTTTAGGCATGGTTTGTTCAGAACTCCAGCTCAATCTCTCTGCATTTCTCTTGACTTTATTTCTTTTTAATTTTATTTCAATAGTTTTTGGGGAGCAGCTGGTTTTGGTTACATGGATAAGTTCTTTAGTGGTGATTTCTGAAATTTTGGTGCACTCATCATGTGGTCAGTGTACACTGTACCCAATGCATAGTCCTTTAACCCTCATGCCCCACCCGCCCTTTCGCCTGAATCCTCAAAGTCCATTACATCATGTTTATGCCTTTGTGTCCTCATAGCTTAGTTCCCACTTATAAGTGAGAATACACAACATTCCATTCCTGAGTTACTTCACCTAGAATCATGGTCTCCGACTCCATGCAGGTTGCTGCAAATGTCATTATTTTGTTTCGATTTATGGCTGATTAGTTTTCCAAGGTGCATATACACCACATTTTCTTTATTCACTAATTGTTTGATGGGCATTTAGGCTGGTTCCACATTTTTGCAACTGCAAATTGTGCTGCTATAAACATGTGTGTGCCCGTGTCTTTTTCATATAATGACTTCCTTTCCGTTGTGTGAAGAATACCCAGTACTGGGATTACTGGATTGAATGGTGGTTCTACTTTTAGTTATTTAAGGAATCTCGACTGTTTTCCACAGTGGTTGTACTGGTTTACATTTCCACCAGCAGTGTAAAAATGTTCCTTTTTCACCACATCCATGCCAACATCTATTTTTTTTTAATTTTTAAATTATGGCCACTTTTGCAGGAGTAAGGTGGTATCACATGTGGTTTTTATTTGCATTGCCCTGATAATGAGTGATGCTGAGCATTTTTTTTATATACTTTAAGTTCTAGGGTACATGTGCACAACATGCAGGTTTGTTACATATGTATACATGTGCCATGTTGGTGTGCTGCACTCATTAACTCGTCATTTACATTTGGTGTGTCTCCTAATGCCATCCCTCCCCCCTCCCCCCACCCCACAACTGGCCCCTGTGTGTGATGTTCCGCTTCCTGTGTCCATGTGTTCTCATTGTTCAATTCCCACCTATGAGTGAAAACATGCGGTGTTTGGTTTTTTGTCCTTGCAATAGTTTGCTGAGAATGATGGTTTCCAGCTTTATCCATGTAATTTTTTTATTTGTTTTTTGGCCATTTGTTTATCTTCTTTTAAGAATTGTCTGTTCATGTCTTTTGCCCACTTTTCGATGGGATTATTTCTTTTTCCTTGCTGATTTGTTTGAGTTCCTGTATATTAGTCATTTGTTAAATGCATAGTTCACAAATATTTTCTCCCACTCTGTGGGTTGTCTGTTTACTCTGCTGATTATTTCTTTTGCTGTGCAGAAGCTTGCTAGTTTAATTAGTTCCCATTTATTTATTTTTGTTTTTGTTGCATTTGCTTTTGGGTTCTTGGTCATAAAGTCTTTGCACAAACTCATGTCTAGAGAGTATTTCTGATGTTTTCTTCTAGAATTTTTACAGTTTCAGTCTTAGATTTAAGTCTTTGTTCAATCTTGAATCAATGTTTGTATAAAGTGAGAGATGAGGATCCAGTTTTATTCTTCTAAATGTGGCTTGCCAATTATCCCAGCACCATTTGTTGAATAGGGTGATCTTTCCCTAATTTGTGTTTTGTTGTGTTGTGTTTGAGACGGAATTTCACTCTTGTCACCCAGGCTGGAGTGCAACAGCACAATCTGGGCTTGCTGCATCCTCAGCCTCCCAGGTTCAAGCATTCTCCTGCCTCAGCCTCCCAAGTAGCTGGGATTACAGACACCCGCCACCATGCCCAGCTAATTTTTGTATTTTTAGTAGAGATGAGGTTTCACCAGGTTGGCCAGGTTTGTCTCAAACTCCTGACCTCAGTGATCCGCCCACCTTGGCCTCCCAAAATGCTGGGATAATAGGCATGAGCCACAGCGCCCAGCCCGCAATTTATGTTTTTGTTTCTTTGTCGAAGATCAGTGAGCTGTAAGTATTTGGATTTATTTTTGGGTTCTCTATTCTGTTCCATTGGTCTACATGCCAATTTTCACACCAGCCCCATGCTGTTTTGGTAACTGTAGCCTTGTATTATAGCTTAAAGTCAGGTAATGTGATGCCTCCAAATTTGTTCTTTTTGCTTAGTCTTGCTTTGACTATGTGGGCTCCTTTTTGATTCCGTATGAACTGTAGAATTTTTTTTGTAGTTCTAGTGAAAAGTGATGATACTATTTTGATGGGAAGTATACTGAATCTGTAGATTTTGGCAGTATGGTCATTTTGACAATATTGATTCTACCCATCCATGAGCATGGGATGTGTTTCCACTTATTTGTGTCATCTATGATTTCCTTCAGCAGTGTTTTGTAGTTTTCCTTGTAGAAATCTTTAACCTCCTTGGTTAAGTACATTCCTAGGTTTTTGGGGGGTTTTTGTTTTTGTTTTTGTTTTTGTTTGCAGCTGCTGTAAAAGGGATTGAGTTATTTATTTGATTCTCAGTTTGGTTGTTGTTGGTGTATAGCCATATTACTGGTTTGTGTACATGAATTTTGTACCTGAAACTTTATTTAATTCATTTATCAGTTCTTTGAGTTTTATGGAAGAGTCTTCAGGGTTTTCTAGGTATATGATCATATCATCAGTGAACAGCAACAGTTTGACTTTCTCTTTACTGATTTGGATGCCCTTTACTTCTTTCTCTTGTCTGATTGCTCCGGCTAGGACTTCCAGTACTATGTTGGGTAGAAGTGGTGAAAGTTGGCATCCTTGTCTTGTTCCAGTTCTCAGGGGCAACGCTTTCAACTTTTCCCTGTTCAGTATTATGTTGCTCCTGACTTTAATTCTGTGTGAGTTGTTTCTTCAGGATAGCTTTTCTTTGTAACACAATGGCAGCAGCAAGTTCAGGCTGTAAATCCATATTCTTTGTCATCCAAAAAGAAAGAGATTTCCTGTGTCCCACAACTCCCAAAAAATTTTTCAAAGCATCACATTGATTAGACAACCTCTAAAGCAATCCCTTGAACTAAGGGAATGTCATGTACTGAATGGCTTAGTATTCGATTACCTGGAGCAGTAAACATGGACTCAGGGCAAGATGTGGATTTGCAGCATTTGCCAACTTCCATGGTGTAAATACTCCCACGATAGCCAATAAAGTGTGTGAGAGAGAGGAAAAATGGAAACACTATGAAAAATGCCAGAAATATTGTCAAGTGACAGGGAATGAAGAAATAACAGAACATATCTTAAGGCATTGAGGGAAAAATAATACCTTTTGCTGATTTAAGTCTACTTAATAAAATGTTTAGACACATAAATACTAGAATAATAGACACCAAACTATGAACAGTTATTATTTCTTGGTGGTAGCCATATGAGTAAACTTCCTTGTATTTTTAAATATATATATATATGAATAAACTACATATTTCTTTTACAAGAGGAAAAAATGGTATTTTCATAATACTATTTGCCAAAACACATCTAGAATAGATGTCAGAATTCAGCACTCCTAATGCAGGGTTCTCTACTTAATTATGTATAATCACTCAACAAACATTCTACTCATGCAAAGAAGTAGAATGAAATTGTTAGTAAAGGAAATGGCTGATTTTACACATTATAAACTCACTCCTTCTGCAGTGTCATTCAAATATTTATTGATCACCCTCTACCTACCATAATCATTTTCCATGAATTGTTCCCAAAACAATTTTATTGATATTCATCTTTATAATAATATTCCAAACTTTTAATTGCAATAAAAATCATCAAAATAAATGCATGTTTTACTGATTTATCATCTTATTTAGCTATTACTGTGGTGCTTACTTCATGCTACAAGACATGAAAAAATTGAAAAAATGATGAAGCTGATAGACCAGAAAAACTATCTATTAATTATGTGAGGAACTTAAATTATCAAAAACTAAGTGGTTTTCCTTGCTTTAAAGAAATTATAATGTCTGAGTGGCACATGAAATGAAATAAGACAGAAATTCATCTTTCTTCCTCTGCCCCCATTCATAAACCTTTTTGTTCATTTCAAAATGGAAAGCAAGAAGAATTAATGAGATTTTTGCCTGAAGCATATCCCTCTAAACCCACATCTATTTAAATTAAAAATTCACCAAAATAGTGTCTGCATTTTCAGTAATTCTTGAAAAATAATTGTATAGCCTCCAAATGACAATCTCAAAAGATAAAGAAATAATACAAATATATTTAAAAAACAACTGTCTGAATCTATATATTTTTCCTCTTGAGTCTTTTTTCAAATTGAAGTCTTCAGATGAAATGTTTTATAAGCCTATTCAAGCGTCTACACTTATTTCTATACCTAGCATAAGATCATATCATTTTATCGTGTTAGAAAAGCAGCACTTACAGGACAACTGCTCTGAAATTCATATGCCACAGCATATAACTGAAGGATTTTCAGTGGAGTGGTCTTGAGAGTAGATGATTTTTCTCCCCAGGGGTCTGCCTTCCATATTAGATTAGGAACTCCTCAAGGCAAGGGATTTTCTTTATGTCATAGGCACCTTTGCATATTGGTGGACATATAATTGGTTTCAGTGAATATTTATTAAATAAATGAATCAGTAATTGAATGAAGCTCTGCTTTGCCCAGTGGCTCAAATTCATGAATCCAGAAACAACCTTAAATTTAAATAAACAGAGATGTAAAATTGGATGTAGGACGTAGTAACATGGTGGCTTCTCAAGTCATCACAGTCCATCCGTTCTCAAAACCTCAAAAGCTCCTTGAGCCTTCTGACCACTTTCTAAGGCAAAGAAATTATGGCATCTCCATCTTATTCATTGAAAGGTGTTGCCCAATTTAGGTTTCAAGGGGTCCTTCTAGCAAGCTGTTAAAATAAGCACCCAGTGTGTGACTGGAACACTGAATCCTGAGTTATGGGTGCCCCTCTGTCACAGAATTCTCCCCTATCCAGGCTATACTCCTCCGTCTCAGGACTAACATTTTTAAGATCCACCTCTGATGTACTGCCTCATTTCCTCTGGGCACTTCTTACCCAGATTCTCCAACTCTTTTATAGGGACCACTTCACCCTAAAGAAGGGCTCTACTTCCCCATTCAGGCTGAGCTGAGACCTGAATCTGGTTATCGGCCTGAAGACAATGAGGGTGGTGGACTTGAGCTTGAGGAGAACCAGCAAGTCGACTGCCTTGCCCTCACCTGAGGCTTCTCAAAGTATTCAGACAATGGGAAGAAAGAGGGCATGTTTTCCTCTGGAAAGGGTGATGGAGCTGCTGCTGCCAATGAGGAGGATCCAGAGGAATTAGGACACTTACAGTTACCCTCCTGTGTCTCAAAGTCCCCATCTTTTCCTCTCAGGGTGCTAAATTTGTCAGAGGAACCTTGTTGAGATGGTGCACATAATATGTCTTGCATTTCTGCCACCCTTATAATTAAATCCAGAGCTGGATTTTCAGCACAGGCTTCATGGTAGCTGTGAGAAATGAGTCCTTTAAATCTGCCTTAGGAACACTCTGGCTGACAAAGCATGGCTTAAATGTGTCTGTGATTCTTTTTTTATAAAGCTACTAATTCCATCAAAAGAAGATACCTCATGCCACAATCCTTATAAATTTTGTTCCTCCCATAACAACCAGCTGCATCAGTCACGCATCTACCAATGCCTTGTCTTATAACTACACTTCTCAATAAACCACAAGTGAAAACTTCAGTAATTTTTATGAGTAATCAGCAGAAGAATTCTCCCTGCAGAGATATCTACTTTCCAGAAGCTGTGAATATGCCACTTTACATATAGACAAAAGGGACTTTGTGGATGTGATTGAGGTTAGGAAGTTTGAGATGGGGAGATTATCCTGGATTATCAAATGGGCTCAATCTAATCATTCGAGTTTTTAAAGACAGAGATACTTTCCTAACTGGGTAAGAAGTGACCATAGAATAAGGGTCAGGGAGATGCTACTGCATTGCTGGCCTTTGAAGACAGAAAAAGGGGCCACAAGCCAAGAAATGACCTCTAGAAGCTAGAGAAGACAAGGAGCCAGCTTCTCCTTCAGAGCCTCTGGAAAAGAACACAGCCCTACCGACACTTTGATTTTAGCCCAATGAGACCTCTATCAGACTTCCACCCTACAGATTTTGAGATAATAAATTAGGCCAGGCTCACATCTGTAATCTGAGCACTTTAAAAGACTGAGGTAGGTGCATCACTTGAGGTCAGTAGTTCAAGACCAGCTTGGCTAACATGGTGAAAATTCTTTCTCTACTAAAAATATAAAAGTTAGATGGGCATGGTCGCAGGTGCCTATAGCCCCAGCTACTTGGGAGGCTGAGGCAGGAGAATTGCTTGAACCCAGGAGGCAGAGGCTGCGGTGAGCCAAGATCACACCACTATACTCCAGCCTGGGCAACAGTGTGAGACTCCATCTCAAAAAAAATTTTTTTAATTTAATTTTTAAAAAAATAATGAATGCCTTGTGTTGTTTTAAGCCACTAAGATTATGGTAATTTGTCACGACAGCAATAGAAAGCTAATTCAGGATGCTGCTGTATGCCAGAATTGTTAACATTTCATTGTCCACAAGCAATAAAGTTCCTAATGCTTTCAGACAGATAGGCAACTCAACCCAAAATCCAGTCTTGAGGGTCTGCTTTCTAGACTCACTCCTCTACCTGTGTTTCCTAGGAAACAAAACCTGTGGCAGTTACCTATGTACTGAGGCTTTATAAAAAAGGACAATCCCAGGACAGCAAGAGTGTGGAGGGAAGTAGATCAAGTCAGCAAATATAAAGTCCACCTCATTTATCCACTTATCTAGCCACAGCTTATAAGACAACACAGCCAGTTGCTTGGCCATGTGGCCCATCTTCCAGACAGATCATGGAAAACCATTTCCCCTCAGAAGAGTCCATCAGGGGAAGAAAGGGAAATGAATGGAACCTTTGAGCATATCTCCTGTCTTCATTAGTCAGAATGTTCCCTCCACACTTTCAAGGTCTTCACCCAGTAGGGCGACCCACTAGGGAACCCAGGTCCCGCAGCCTGTAGCGCAGAAGTGGAGCAAAGGGCCAAGACTCCCCCCGATCCTTAGGTGATGGCTGAGTGCAAGGTTGATGCGGCTCCTGCCAAGACATGCACCACAGACACCATGGAGAGCCCAACCATCGCCAAGTGGGAGGGGGAGGACTGAGACCCAGAGGTAGAAGATAAGGGGCTTTCCATTGAACGGGCTGCTCAGGACCTGGGGGATAGGGTGAGCAATGAGAATCTGTGGAGGCACATGAACGAGGTCTCATACAGCAGCTTAGAAAATTCCATAATGCAAGACCTCTAAAATTAGAAACCTAAGACAAATAGCAGAGGCAAAAATTTCCACTTTTAAAAGTTTTGTGATCACAAAATTTCATCAGCACACACACATACACACATGCGCTCAATCACCTAATTCATAATAACTACATGTTGATATACAAATTTTTGAGTTGACCAGTCATGTTCAATGGACTTTTTGGACTGCCTTGGAAAAGTTCCACTTTTCTGAGTCTAATGTTTCTATACTAGATTAGCACTTCTTTTGTTGGTCAATGGGGAAATGGGACAAGACCAGACAATCTCACCTAGGTCTTATTGGAAGGGCTGGACCTACTATCTTTTGGTACCCTTTGATTCCAGGATGTCTTCTTAGCAGCTAATCATGCCACTGTCTTAGGTCAGGTCTGGTGTAGCTTTTTTTTCTCCCCCCCACACAGTGTCTCGTTCTGTCACTTAGGCTGGAGTGCAATAGAGCAGTTATGGTTCTTCCTGGGCTCAAACAATCCTCCCACCTCAGCCTCCTGAGTATCTGGGAACACAGGTACACACCAGCATGCCCAACTAATTTTTTCAATTTTTTGTAGAGACATGGTCTTGTCATATTGCCCAGGCTAGTCTCAAACTCCTATGCTCAAGTGAGTCTCCTGCCTTGCTCCCAAAGCCCTGGGATTACAGGTATAAGCCACCCTGCCAGCCCTGATGTAGCTGGGTTTTTTTGTTTGTTTTTTTGGTTTTTATTTTTTGAAACAGGGTCTAACTCTCACCCAGGCTGGAGTGCAGTGTGTAGTAATGGCTCACTGCAGCCTCAACCTCCCAGGCCCAGGTGATCCTCCCACTTCAGCCTCCCGAGTGTCTGGGACTACATGCGTGCGCCACCACGTCCAGCTAATTTTTTGTATTTTTCTGTAGAAACAAGGTCTTGCTATATTATCCAGGCTGGTCTCAAACCCATGGGCTTAAGTGATCCACCCACCTCAGGCTCCCAAAGTGCTGAGATTACAGGCATGAGCCACCGCGCAGGGCCTGGTGTAGTTTCGTTCATGGAGCAATGTTCCTCAGCAAATGTCTGTTGATATTCTTTTTCAATGCTTTCTACCTGCCTGGTTTCTTATACATATACCCCTTTCTTTATCGGCTTTTTAACTCTAAACTATTTTTGTATCACAGTTATAGCTATTACAGTTGACCTAGGATTCACAGTTATTAAAATCAAAATTAGTTACAATTAAATTCATAGCACACCACCCTAGGATTTTTTTCTCACTGGGTGTGAATTTCAAAAAAAGAAGCCTAGGGTAGACCAAAGAAATAACTTGCTGATTCAGAGGCTTCCAAATGCTGGTACTGGGCTGGGGAACGTTATAGATCACCCTTCCTGTAAATATCCAAACTGCTTAGAAATAGACTGTTCCCTACACAGTACAGTATGAGAGTCACTGCAAGTTCTCTAAATTTAAAAAAAAAATCATTGGATTAGCTGACCATATGTCCTTATAAATTTAGTATACTGGAGACAACTTATGGTCTCTTTGTGCTTCAAGTTTAAATCCATAAAGCAGTACAGCAGCAGTTTTCTTCATGAACAGCTTTTTATCAGCTCTCTGGGCAGTGTCCAGGTAATGAAGCCCAGGGACCTCAGAGAGCTGGCCCTGTGAAATTAATTCCATGGCTATGGGAACATTCATTAAAATAATGGGTGACCACAGAAGTATGTTTTTATAAGAGCTACAGTTGTAGTTGTTGTGAAATGTACTCAAGTATTCAAAGTAGTTTCAGTACTTGGCATTTTAAATAAAATACAGTTAGTGGATTGAAATGGTAATAGCCTGTCAGGATTCTTAAAATAAATGGGGCCTGGTAAGATAAATTACTTTATATGGAAATTACCTCCGAGTCTACTCTGATACATTACTGTTTTTGCACATGTTGAGCAAGATTTAATAAAGCTAACTCTAATAGAGTCTGATAGCCTATGTTTTCTTAGTGGTTCTTAAGGTTTAGTCAGCTTAAGAATCATCTGGCTACTTGTTAAGTATGCCTAGCTTAGTTCCTATCCCCAGAGACTTTTGAATCAATAGATCTGAGGTGGGACCCAGAAATCTACATTTTAAGGAGCATTTCCTCTCTTTAGGTGATTCTGACACAGGTAGTTTACAAAGCACTCTCTTAAGATAACCAGTGTGGGAGTCTATGGCTCGATCCGCTATCCCAAAACCTCAGTGGGCACACCAGCCAGGAATACCACAGAGAAGTTGGTAAGTCATAAGCACTGTGTGCAAGGATGGCTCCTACAGCACTCTTCAGATCCTCCCAGGCCTCACTTGTCACCAGTAACTTTGAACTAGCAGCTAATAGCCTGTTCTGCATGAACTATGACCAGATTGTGGGTCTGGGACATATGGTCAGTTAATCCATTGATTTTTTTTTTTTTTAATTTAGAGAACTTGCAGTGACTCTCATACTGTACTGTGTAGGGAACAGTCTATTTCTAAGAAGTTTGGATATTTACAGGAAGGGTGATCTATAACGTTCCCCAGCCCAGTACCAGCGTTTGGAAGCCTCTGAATCAGCAAGTTATTTCTTTGGTCTACCCTGGGCTTCTTTTTTTGGAAATTCACACCTAGTGAGAAAAAAATCCTAGGGTGGTGTGCAGTGAGATTAATCGTAACTACTTTTGATTTTAATAACTGTAAATACTAGGTCAACTGTAATAGCCATACCCGTGATACAAAAATAGTTTAGAGTTAAAAAGCAAATAAAGAAAGGGGTATATGTATAAGAAACCAGGCAGGTAGAAAGCATTGAAAAAGAATATCAACAGACAGTTGCTGAAGACGTTGTGACCAGGGATCACAATCCATCAGGATTTCATCTCATGCCTGTGCCTCCCATTCTCACTTCCTGCCCTATGGTTGCACTGTTGGCACAGAGGCATGAGACATCGTGGGTCTCAGTGGCACCCATATATATGCAACCTGGAAGTCCTTGGGGAATTAATGTCCCATGATGAAAATCTTGGATCCAGGGAAATGGAGACAGCAGATGATTTTTTAATAATCCTCCCTCAGTGGACGATCAAAAGAGGAAGTCCATTCTATGACCTCCCGAAACATGGTTCCACTGAGATCAAGCGATGATCACACTGGATACCTCAAATGGCTCTCTATCTCTGTCATTCCCTGTCTCACTCCTCTTGTTCCTCATGTGCTCTGGGGAATTGCACTCCTTGATAGCATAAGAGCACATAATCTTTGCCTTAGGCTCTGCTTTCTGGGGAACCCAAGCTAAGATACATTCTAGAATTTAGTTATTTAACTGTAGTGCAGCAAATAATTATAAATTCACAAGCTCCTCTGACTAGACCCATTCTTGCTTCACTGCACATGGCTGAGACCTCTGAATTTTGGACAGAACATTTCCACAAGGGACAAAGAAGATATTGAGAAGCCACATCCACCAATACCAGCATGTAGCCTTCATCTTGTGTGTATCTTTGCACTGCTAGCTAGCTAAAGAACCTTCGCCAAGTCTAATCTAAGTTGTCACTCTCACCATTCCCCAGACCTGGACTGACCAAGCTTTATAGTCTAGCATGGCTCAACTGGGTTACATCAACTTCAACTAGATTAAAAGATTTGTCTGTTCAGCTAGAATGTGATTTGAGTTAGAGATCCAGAACTATTATTCCAACAAAACTTAGTTCCATTTCTCGGCTGTATCCTTTTTATGACCTAGATTAGGACATCACTCCCACCACATTCTGTTAGTTAGAAGTGAGTCACCAAGTACAGCTTATGTTCACACTCACATGAAGGGAAATTAGACTTCACCTTTTGTACGTAGGATTATCAAGGAACAGAAAGCCACCATCTGGCTTCGTGCTGGACAGGCTTACCAACATATTCACATTTCAGAAGCCCTAGTTAAACTTCCACTTCTCGAGGACAGAATTGTGACCACTTTTCAGTACAAAGCTGTACATACAGTAGACCACAAATATTTGCTAAATAAATAATCAAAAAAGAAAAGGACTTTATCTTCATGGTCCCCTGCCCTTCCATTATTTCAATCATCACTAGAACTAGGCATTTATTCACATTATAGCTATCAGTTCACATCTTTCACATCTTAACTGACCTGCCAAGTAGAAAATTGAAGCAGTTAGCTAAATAACTCAGGCTAAAAGTGTTTTCACTTCAATTACATGCAAAGATGATGCAGGAATTTTTGCCCATAGTGAGATTTTTTTTTTTCCCACCAGAGGCAGCATACTTTCTCCTAAAGATTTTTCCTCCTTGAAGTCAACCTCAAATTTCTTCCAGATGGTTCTGAGAAACTCATAGCAGCAATTTGTCATCATTCCTTTCATTGAAGATGTAACACACTGCTGCGGTTTTAACTAGTCCGAGATCAGCAGTAACATATCAAGCACTAATGCCTTCATTGGCTTCTTATAGGCTATTGCTTCTGGAATTTCCAGGGACTGAGAACTACAGTGTTTCAACCAAAGAATCGCAACCCCTTTAGAATCTGCAAGGAGATGTGTGGTGTGCATCACGTATAAGAGGCCAAATGTATATGCTTTAAATCTATAGTACCTGAGGCCAAAAGCAGTTTTTAAAAATTATTCCATAGCTTTTTCAAGTACATTTATGATTTTATTGTTTAAGTTTAAATATTTTTAAAGTATTATATGAAATGCAGAAGCAGAAAAGATATTGTTGATATATTTAAACAAATGAAAGTATAACATTTCTGCAAGGCAAAAATCCTCCATAATTAAAATCAAAAGACAAATAACAAATAAGAAAAAAATCTACAACTCATTTAAGTGACTAAACATTGATTTTCTTAATATATGAAGAGCTTCTATAATTTAATAAAAAAAAACAAGCCAATGAAAAAGTGGACAAAAGATATGAACTGACAGCTTAATGTCAAGGAAGTGGAAGTGGCTCAAACATATAAACAGATGCCCAACCTTATACCTAATAAGAGAATGCAAGTTGAAAGAACACTAGGGCATCATTTTTACCTATTAAATTTGAAAATACGAAAAAAAAGTTTGATAACATTCTGTTAGGGAAGGCGTAGGAAACAGGCACTCTTATATAGCTTGATGGTGGGAGTAAAAACTCCATGGAGACCAATGTGCTCACACTGATCTCTATTACAAATGTATGTGCCTTTTGGCCTTCATGAACCACTTCTAGGACTATGTCCTAGAGTTACTCCCATGCGAGTATCAAATGACAGATATATGAGCCTTCATTACAGCATGGTATAGAATATTAAAACCACTTAAATGTCTACCAAGAGCAGATGGGTTAAACAAAATAGTGCAAATGTGTGCAATGGAACACAGCTACTAAAAAACGAAGTAGATCTTTATATACCAATATGGAGTAAGTTTCAAAACATATTGTTAAGAAAAAATTAAAAATAAAGTGCAGAACAATTTACATAGTATGTTATGTTTCTACCTTAAGAATATATATCAAAGCTATATTGAAACAGGGTTGCTGGGAGACAGAGATGGAAAGGAGATCTATTTTTTCATTTTGTTGCACTTAAACCTTTTATATTTTATATTATGAGAATGAATTACTAATTTAATTAATAAATAAAAATTTTAAAATCATGCACTGCCAGAATGTGGTTCTATAATGGGACAAAGCATAGACTTTTCAATTGACCCACCCCCCAATACGGCAAAAGCAGTGCTAAGAGGAAAGTTTATAGCATTACATGCCTACATCAGAAAAGTAGAAAGATTACAAATTAACAATCTAGCAACCCACCTCAAATAACTAAAAAAGCAAGAACAAACCAAACCCAAAATTAGCAGAAAAAAAAGAAATAACAAAGATTAGAGCAGAACTAAATGAAATAGGACCAAAAAACAATACAAAGGATTAATGAAACAAAAACTTGGTTCTTCTAAAAGATAAACAAAACTCATAAACCACTAGCTAGAAGAGAGAAGACCCAAATAAACAAAATCAGAAATGAAAAAGGAAACACTACAACTGATACCAGAAATACAAAAGATTATCAAAGACTATCATGAAGCATTGTACACTCACAAACGTGAAACCTAGAGGAAATGGATAAATTCCTGGAAACATAAATCCTCCCAAGATTGAGCCAAGAAGAAATAGAAAACCTGAACAGACAAATAACAAGCTGAGATTGAATCACTAATAAAAAATCTACCAACAACAACAAAAAGCCCAGGACCAGATGAAGTCACAGCTGAATTCTACCAAACATACACAGCAGAACTAATACCAATCCTCCTAAAACTGTTCTAAAACATTGAGGAGAATGGAATTCTCCCTAATTCATTTTATGAGACCAGTATCAGCAAAACAAGACAAAGGCACAACTAAAAAAGAAAGACACACCAATACTCCTGATGAACATAGAAACAAAAATCATCATCAAAATGCTAGCAAACAAAATCCAACAGGACATTAAAAACGTAATACACTATGATCAAATGGGCTTTATACCAGGGACATGAGGATGGTTTGACATATGCAAATCAATAAATGGGATTCATCACATAAACAGAATGAAGCACAAAAGCCATATAGTCATCTCAATAGACACAGGAAAAGCATGTGATAGAATTTAGCATTCCTTCATGATAAAAACCCCCAAAAAACTAGGCACAAAGGGAACATACCTCAAAATAATAAAAGCCATATATGAAAATCCACAGTCAACATCATAGTGAACAGGGAAAAATTGAAAGCCTTTCTCCTCTAAGAACTGGAACAAGATAAGTATATCCACTTTCACCACTGTTCTGGCTAGGACTTCCAGTACATTCAACATAGTGCTGGAAGTCCTAGCCAGAGCAATCAGGCAAGAGAAAGAAAGAAAGGGCATGCAAATTGAAAAACAAGTCATATTACTCTGTTTGCTAACAATCTTACATCTAGAAAAACCTAAAGACTCCACCAAAAAACTCTTAGATTTGATATATGAATTTAGTGAAGTTGCAGGTTACAAAATCAACATACAAAAATCAGAAATGCTTCTTACTTTTGTATGTTGATTTTGTATCCTGCAACTTTACTAAATAATAACAGTCCAATAATGATCCATTAATGCCTCAATAATGATCTAGCTAAAAAGGAAATCAAGAAGGCAATTCCCTTTATAATAGCTGCAAAAAATAAAATACCTAGGAATAAATTTAACCAGGGAGGTGAAAGATCTGTACAAGGAGAACTACAAAACACTGATGAAAGAAATCATAAATGACATAAACAAATGGGAAAATATCCAATGCTTGTGGATTAAAATAACTAATATTGTTAAAATGACCATACTGACCAAAGCAATATATGAACTCAGTGCAACCCGTATCAAAATACCAACATCGTTTTTCACATAATTAGAAAAAACAATCCTACAATTCAAATGGACCCCAAAAAGTATCTGATAGCCAAATCAATCCTAAGCAAAAAGAACAAAGCTTGAGTCACATTGCCTGACTTCAAATTATATGACAAGGCTTTAGTAGCCAAAACAGCATGGTACTAGTATAAAACACATAGCCCAATGGAACAGAAGAGAGAACCCAAAAATAAAACCACATATTTACAGCCAACTGATCTTTGACAAAGCTGAAAAGAATATACATTAGAGAAGTGACACTGTTTTCTTTTTTATTATTATTATACTTCATGTTCTGGGGTACGTGTACAGAATATGCAGGTTTGTTACATATGTATATACGTGCCATGGTGGTTTGCTGCACCCATCAACACGTCATCTACATTAGGTATTTCTCCTAATGCTATCCCTACCCTAGTCCCCCACCCCCTGACAGGCACCAGTGTGTGATGTTCGCCTCCCTGTGAGAAATGACACTGTTTTCAATAAATGGTGCTGTGAAAATTGGATTGCCATATGCATAAGAATGAAACTAGACCCCTGTCTCTCACTATACATAACAATCAACTCAGGATGAAATGTAAGACCCAAAACTATAAAATTACTAGAGGAAAATCTCAGGAAAACTCTTCTGAACATTGGCCAATGCAAAGAAGTTATGACTAAGACCTCAAAAGCACAGGCAACAAAAAAATAGACAAATGAGATTTAATTAAGCTAATACACTTCTGCACATAAAAAGAATCAGCAGAAGGACAGACAACTTGCAGAATGGAAAAATATTTGCAAACTATCCAACAGGGAACTAATATTCATAATCTACAAGGAACTCAAACAACCCAACAACAACCAAAAAAACGCTATTAAAACTTGGGCAAATGACATGAATAGACATTTTTTAAAAGATGACATGCAAATGGCCAAGAGGTGTATTTTTAAAAATGTTCAACCTCAGCCAGGCGCGGTGGCTCGCGCTTGTAATCCCAGCACTTTGGGAGGCTGAGGCAGGCGGATCACGATGTCAGGAGATCAAGACCATCCTGGCTAACATGATGAAACCCCGTCTCTACTAAAAATACAAAAAAAATTAGCCGGGCATGGTGGCGGGCACTTGTAGTCCCAGCTATTGGGGAGGCTGAGGCAGGAGAACGGCGTGAACCTGGGAGGCGGAGCTTGCAGTGAGCCGAGATGACGCCACTGCACTCCAGCCTGGGTGACAGAGCGAGACTCTGTCTCGGAAAAAGCAAACAAACAAACAAACAATCAAAAAAACAAAAAACAAAAAGCTCAACCTCACTATTCATCAGAGAAATGGAAATAAAAACCACAACAAGATATCATCTTACCCCAGTCATAATGGCTATTATTTAAAAGACAAAAAATAACAGATATTGGAGAGGATGTGGAGAAAAGGAAATGCTTATACACTGTTAGTGGGAATGTAAACTGTGGAAACTATGGAAAACAGTATGGAGATTTCTCAAAGAACTAAAAATAATGGCCGGTGGCTCACACCTGTAATCCCAGCACTTTGGGAGGCCAAGGTAGGTGGATCACCTGAGGTCAGGAGTTCCAGACCAGCCTGGCCAACATGGTGAAACCCCGTCTCTACTAAAAATACAAAAATTAGCCAGGTGTGGTGGCGTGTGCCTGTAATCGCAGCTACTCAAGAGACTGAGGCAGGATAATTACTTGAACCTGAGGAGGCGGAGGTTGCAGTGAGCCAAGATCACACCACTGCACTCCAGCCTGGGTGACAGAATGAGAGTCCATCTCAAAAAAAAAAAAAAAAAATTAAAAAAGAACTAAAAACAGAATTACCATTTTATCCAGCAAACCCTCTACTGGATATCTACCCAAAGGAAAAGAAGTCAATATATCAAAAACAGTACTTGTATGTTTATCACAGCACTATTTACAATAGCAAAGATATAGAATTAACCTAAGTGTGAATCAATGGATGATTCAATAAATAAAATGTAGTACATATACACAATGGAATATTATTCAGCCATAAAAAAGATTAAAATCAGCTGGACGTGGTGGCTCACGCCTGTAATCCCAGCACTTTGGGAGGCTGAGGCAGGTGGATCATGAGGTCAGGAGTTCAAGACCAGCCTGGCCAACATGGTGAAACCCCGTCTCTACTAATAATACAAAAATTAGCTGGGCATGGTGGCACATGCCTGTAATCCCAGCTACTTGGGAGGCTGAGGCAGGAGAATTGCTTGAACCTGGGAGGCAGAGGTTGCAGTGAGCCAAGATCGTGCCATTGCACTCCAGCCTGGGCAACAAGTGCGAAACTCCATCTCAAAAAAAAAAGAATAAAATCATATCTTTTGTGATGACATGAATAGAACTCGAAATTATTATTTTAAGTGAAACAAGCCAGACACAGACAAATATTGCATGTTCTCACTCATAAGTGGGTACTAAAATATGTATACACGTGGCCACAGAGAGTGGAATGATAGAAAACAGAGACTCAGAAAGGTGAGAGGGCAGGAGGCAATGGAGGATAAGAAATTGGTTAATGGGTACAATGTGCGTTATTCAGGTGATAGATACTCCAAAAGCCCCGACTTAACCACTATGCAATCTATGCATGTAACAAAATTGCAGTTGTACCCCATAAATTTATACAAATAAAATAAATAAATAACAAAAAAATTGGCCCACCCCCCATATGTACCTGGCTATACCCTGGGTCAGGCACTGGATGTCTTCATAGCCCCTTCCCCTTATTTTGCAGCTTGTTTCTGGTGATATCCTGGGGTCACTTACACTTACACTACACAGTACCATTGCATGTAATAGCTTCTACATTCAGAAGATGCTGCCTCTGACAGTGAGAGATACTAGGATCCAAAGAGAGTTTTTCTGGATAAAGGGGGCTTTTCTTTCTCCTAAGAACCTCTTCATGCAGCTAGATGGAATTGGTTTTGTGGTGATAGGAATAGAGAGCTGAACCTTATGACTCTTTCTGATAAATTTTTTTGTCAAGGTACCTGTTATTCATGCATTACAATTGGCTTTTTTGGCTTTGACCCTTCCTTCCCTCCCTCCCTCCCTCCCTCATTCCTTCCTTCTCTCCCTTTGTTCCTTCTTGTATAAATCCATCTAGAAGCAGGTCATAGTTGGAAGTTCTATTTGCCTGTGATTGCAAAATCACAGTCCCCTTTTGGCAACACAGGAATTACCTGAGAAAAGATTCTGCAGCTTCAAACTTTAACTGCATCGCCACTTTTTTTTTTTTTTTTTTTGCTAATTCCTTTTCTAAACAATAAAACTATGTTAATGATCACAAGAAAATCATCACATCAACTGAGTTAGAAATTAAGAGAGCAACTGGATGTCAATAAAATATTGACCACAGCTCTGAGAAAGCCAGTTTCATTTGGCAGGAGGTGTGATTCTCAGTGGAAGCATTTATCTGTGTGTCAGATCCTGGGGGCCAGAGGTGCCATGGTGGGAGTTTACAGGTGGTGGTAGAGGAGAGGAGGCATTGGCCAGATCTTAATTTTGAAGAGCTTATCTAGGGTAAATTTCTGCATTGAGGTCTTATGGCTGAAGGTGATACTCCTGACTGATTGGGCATCTTGGGTCAAGACAGGCTATCTCCCATCTACAGATGGTGACTGTTCAATAGACTTCCTAAGAACTCATGACTTTCTGACGGGCTTAGCTACATCCTAGTTTTGGCACTTACATAAGTCAGATTTTGCAAAACATGATGTAAATCTTTCTTATTTCATATAGTTGAAATATTATTTCCTTAACAATTTTAATAATTTCATGTGGGAATCTTGCCTATAGAATTGGATTAGAAATTGCAATCTCTCCTTTCTCTCTCTTTATTTACCTTCCTCTCCCTCCAGAAGTGGTTCTAAAGAAAAGTTCTGCTATAGTTGATAACTGACAAGCCAAAAGAACTATCTGATTTTTGCATAAGCTGAGAATTATACCAATACTCTTGCTTTCATAATTTGATTGAAACACAACATAGAAAAGCAGAAATAAACAAAATGTGCATAAAAATCAATTTGGCAATGAAAAGGCAACCTGAGATTGTCAAAGTGAAACTATCTGGATTGGAGAAAGTATTAGATCTTTTTTTTTTTTTTTTTTTGAGACGGAGTCTCACTCTGTTGCCCAGGCTGTGGTGCAGTGGTGCGATCTTGGCTCACTGCAAGGTCCACCTCCCAGGTTCACACCATTCTCCTGCCTCAGCCTTCCCAGTAGCCAGGACCACCACGCCCAGCTAATTTATTTGTATTTTTTTTAGTAAAGACAGGGTTTCACTGTGTTAGCCAGGATGGTCTCAATCTCCTGACCTCGTGATCTGCCCACCTTGGCCTCCCAAATTGCTGGGATTACAGGCGTGAACCACCGCACCAGGCTGAAAGTATTACATATTTAGCAATGCAAAATAAAAACTGAATTAGACCTTTTATTGAATGTATTATTAATATATTGCTGAACCTTTCTAGAATTCTAGACCTATGAAGTTCAAGAATTGAAGCTTTCAATACTATCTATATGTGTCCCTTCTGTCTTGAGCTTCATAATGGCCCACAGGGTGAAATGCAACTCCCATTGGACTTGGGGCACTGCCAGCTCATAGTTCTTTTTAGGGTTTTTTGTTTTTCTTTTTGTTTTTTATATTTGACTGGCTAGCACACGCCCTAGTAGACCATGGATCTTCTGTGCAATTTACTGCTCTGAGTATGCAATTATTAGGAAACAGTTAATCATTTAAATTGAAGTTGAATGTTATTGATGGTATGATGTTGAGCTTTTAAAGTTTGTATCAACCATATCAAACTGAAACATGGTGAAAAAATTACCAAACTGCTTCTCAACGTTTTTGCATTCAGCGACTATTTTTGAATATGTGCTATGTTTTTAGCTATATTCTTGAAAGAATTAAGATTTGAATATCCACTTGAAGGATGGATTTGGTGAAAAACAACTTTGTATGGTTATCACTGCATTCCTCTAGGTGCAAGCCCCTTTGTTCTACGGTGGCTCACCTGTGAAAAGCTGTGCTTTTCTGAGTGAGAACCACTGGATTTTTTACAAAAGGAAACTAGGCAAGGCTTATACTTGGAAGATGCTTGAGACCCTTTTGACTATTACCAGTGGACAATTCATGGAGCCTATTAGCAAGTGGATTTCTTTTTTATTACTTTATTTTATTTTTTGAGACAAGGTCTCACTCTGTCACCCAAGCCTGAGTGCAGTGAGACTGCATAGGAGCTGAGTCAAGCTGGAAGGCTCTTGCCTGAGAGATTCTCGATGGAAATGCTGTGAAGGGGAGCTGAGAGGTAAAAGATAAAGGGAAATTAAGAGTATGAATGGAGAGTAGGAAGCAACTGGATAATTGAGCATGTTGAGTAGAAGGAGTAAGGGCTCAAGTGCAGAGTGGATAAATATTAGAGCTTAGAGGTCTAATATTAAAATTATGAGCATCCTTTCTATGCAAGGCTTGTACATCATTGCTATATTGATGGTAAGCTAAAGAAGAACTAGCCTGGACAAATATTACCTTTCATATCCAAGTTCTCTGGAATGTCACAGAAGGTTTCCAGAGTTTACCTTTAGCTCTCTTGTCCAGACTCATCTCCCAACTTATTCTCCCTCTCTCTCCAAGACCCGTCACTGCCCACCAGGCACTGGCTATACTGTACTGCTTATTGATATGTGCTCTTATTGAAATTTTATTCATTTTCAGCCCATATTCTTCCTCCTCCTTTAAGCCATATTTAATCCTATTAATATTGCCTTCTTCCTCTATACTGATTTAGCATGTCAATTCCATGTCTAGGCTCATTCTGCCACCCAGGCATGATCTCAGCTCACTGCAACCTCCGCCCCCCAGGTTCAAATGATTCTCATGCCTCAGCCTCCCGAGTAGCTGGGACTACAGGTGTGCACCACCACAACTGGTAATTTTTGTACTTTTAGTAAAGACACGATTTCACCATGTTGCCCAGGCTGGTCTCAAACTCCCAGCCTCAAGTGATCCACTCACCTCAGCCTCCCAAAGTGCTGGGATTACAGGTATGAACCACCACACCCAGCCTCAATTCCATTTCTTAACATGTTTTATCACCAGTGCACAGGTCTATCTCTCCCAGGAGTTTAGGGTTCTATTAAGGTCAGGCTCCTGTCTTATAAATCTTTGGCTCTCCATGGTATGTTACAGTGTTATTATATGTAGTTGGAGCCCAACAAATGTTGCTTAAAATGATGTATAACAAAATAATGGTAAAACTTCATATTCATATACAGATACTATAACTTCAAAATACATTCATAGACTCCCTCTTCTGACCATAATGAAATAATAAGGGCTGGATTTTCTTCCTCGTCTCCCCACCACCATAAATAATCAGAAAACTGGAAAAATATAAGAGATCTCTTTTCAGACAACAAATGACACAGGGCTGTGATCCTTGAGAAAAGGGAAACAGGTGAGATGGGCCCTATGATCACTTCAGATTTCTGCCTGGCGGTACTCCATATCAAGGAGCTGAGTGATAGCATGTTGATCAGAAGCAGACAATGATTATTTTACTGAGTTTAAGAGACAGTGATCAGAGTTGAGAGAGGCTGAGGCAGCTAAAAGTTGTAGAGAATGATGCAGAATAATAACTGTATTGGTCCATTTTCACACTGCTGATAAAGACATAGCTGAGACTGGGTAAATTGTAAAGGAGAAAAAGGTTTAATGGACTTATAGTTCCATGTGGCTGGAGAGGCCTCACAATCATGGCAGAAGGCAAAAGGCATGTCTTACATGGCAGCAGGTGAGAGAGAGAATGAGAGCCAATCGAAAGCAGAAATCCCTTATAAAACCATCAGATCTCATAAGACTTTTTCACTACGATGAGAACAGTATGGGGGAAACTGCTGCCATGATTCAATTATCTCCTACTGGGTCCCTCCCACAACATGTGAGAATTTTGAGAGCTACAACTCAAGATAAAATTGGGGTGGGGACAGAGCCACACCATATCATTCCACCCCTGACCCATCCCAGATTTCAGGTCCTCACATTTCAAAACCAATCAGTTCCCCAAAGTCTTAACTCATTTCAGCATTAATTCAAAAGTCCACAGTCCAAAGTCTCATCCAAGACAAGTCCCTTCTGACTATAAGCCTGAAAAATCAAGTTAGTTACTTCCTAAATACAATGGGGGTACAAGCATTGGGTAAATATACCCATTCCAAATGGGGGAAATTGGCCAAAACAAATATACCCATTCCAAATGGGGGAAATTGCATGGGCTACAGGCCCATGCAAGTTTGAAATCCGGCAGGGAAGTCAAATCTTAAAGCTCCAAAATGATCTCCTTTGATTCCATGTCTCACATCCAGGTCATGCTGATGGAAGAGGTGGGTTCCCATGGTCTTGGGCAGCTCTGCCCCTGTGGTCTTGCATAGTACAGCCTCCCTCCCAGCTGCTTCCACAGGCTGGCATTGAGTGTCTGTGGCTTTTCCAGGTGCATGGTGCAAGCTGTCAGTGGATCTACCATTCTGGGGTCTGGAGGATAGTGGCCCACTTCTCACAGCTCCACTAGGCAGTGCCCCAGTAGGGACCCTGTGTGACGGCTCTGACCCCACATTTCCCTCCCACACTGCCCTAGCAAAGGTTTTTCATGACGCCCCCTCCCCTACAGCAAACTTCTGTCTGGGCATCCAGGTATTACCATATATCCTCTGAAATCTAGGCAGAGGTTCCCAAACCCCAGTTCTTGACTTCTGTGCACTCGCAGGCTTAACACCATGTGGAAGCCACCAAGGCTTAGGGCTTGCACCCTCTGAAGCCACAGCCTGAGCTCTACATTGGCCCCTTTCAGCCATGGCTGGAGCAGCTGGGACGCAGGACACCAAGTCCCTAGGCTGCACACAACACAGGGACCCTGTGCCCATCCCATGAAACCATGTTTTCCTCCTAAGCTTCCAGGCCTGTGATGGGAGGGGATGCTGTGATGACCTCTGACATGGCCTGGAGACATTTCCCCCATTGTCTTGGTGATTAACATTTGGCTCCTCGTTACTTATGCAAATTTCTGCAGCCAGCTTGACTTTCTCCTCAGAATATGGGATTTTCTTTTCTATCACATTGTCAGTCTGCAAATTTTTCAAACTTTTATGCTCTGTTTCCCTTATAAAACTGGATGCCTTTAACAGCACCCAAGTCACCTCTTGAATGCTTTTCTGCTTAAAAATTTCTTCCATCAGATGCCTTAAATCATCTCTATCAAGTTCAAAGTTCCACATATCTCTAGCACCAGGGAAAAATGCCACCAGCATCTTTGCTAAAACATAACAAGTGTCACCTTTGCTCCAGTTCCCAACAAGTTCCTAATCTCCATCTGAGACTACCTCAGCCTGGACTTTATTGTCCATATCACTATCAGCATTTTGGGCAAAGCTATTTTAACAAGTCTCCAGGAAGTTCCAAACTGTCCTACATTTTCCTGTCTTCTTCTGAGCCCTCCAAACTGTTCCAAACCCTGCTCATTACCCAATTTCAAAGTCACTTCAAAGTCACTTCCAAATTTTCAGGTATCTTTTCAGCAGCACCTCACTCCTGGTACCAATTTACTGTATTAGTCCATTTTCATGCTGCTGATAAAGACATACCTGAGACTGGGTAAGTTATAAGAAAAAAAAAAGTTTAATGGACTTACGGTTCCACGTGGCTGGGGAGACCTCACAATCATGATGAAAGGCACATCTTACATGGCAGCAGGCAAGACAGAGAATGAAAGCCAATTGGAAGCAGAAATCCCTTATGAAACCATCAGATGTCATGAGACTTATTCACTACCATGAGAACAGTATGGAGGAAACCACCTCCATCATTCAATTATCTCCCACTGGATCTCTCACACAACATGTGGGAATTGTGGGAGCTACAATTCAAGATGAGATTGGGGTGGGGACACAGCCAACCTCCAGAAATTTGCATAGGTCCCTTTGTGTCTTTACTGAATACATGAGGGTATAGCATGAAACTCCATGAAGCAGAGCACAGAAAGACAAGGGAGCAGTGATCCAAACAACTGCCTAACCTCACACAGGGCTTTTGAGACATTTGAGTTAACTAGCCAGTTTGAAGAATTATTGTGATCACTGGAGGCATTCAGTAGACTCCAGAAGAGCCATGCCTTAGTAGTGTGGTAAACTATCATTAAAGAGCAATCTCTGTTTACTGTAATACATCTTACAAACAAGTCTCTAAAAGGCCAAACTGTGCTGCAGTTAACTTAACTGACTGCTAGAACAAAGACCGATACTCTTTAAAGGAAGAGAACAGAGTATAGATTTTCAACAATGTAAAAATCACAATGTGTATTATTCAACAAAAAATTATTATACATATCAAGAAGCAAGAAAACATGGTACAAAACCAGAAGGAAACTCTATCAATAGAAATGGACCCAGAAAATTAACAGAATTAGCAGACAGAAGGAAAAAAGCTGTTATAACTATGATCAATTATATTTTCTAAAAACAAGAATATAGTGAAGAGAGACATCGAAGATAAAAAGGAGAGCCTTCTGGGGATACGAAATATAGCATCTAAGATGAAAAATTCACTGGTTGGGACTAACAACAGGTTAGATATTGTATTAGTCCATTCTCGTACTGCCATAAATGAATACTTGAAACTAAGTAATTTATAAGGAAAAAAGGTTTAATTGGCTCACATTTCTGTAGGCTGTACCAGACGCATGGCTGGGGAGGCCTTAAGAAACTTTAAGTCATAGCAAAAGGGAAAGCAGGCACATCTTACATGGCCAGAGCAGGAGGAAGAGAGTGAAGGGGGAGGTGCTACACACTTTTAAACAACCAGATCTCATGAGAACTCACTCACTATCATAAGAACAGCAAGAGGGAAATCCATCCCCATGATCCAGTCATCTCCCACCAGGCCCCTCCTCCAAAACTGGGGTTACAATTTGACAAGAGATTTGGATGGGGACACAAACCCAAACCATATCTGACACTATATAAAACAATATTAGTAAGTTTCGACACGGAGCAATCAAAAATATCCAAAGTGAAGCACAGAGAGAAAGACTAAAAAGGAAGGAAAAAAAAGAATAAACAGAGCTTCAGTGACTTAGAAAAAAGTCTACAGTTGTCTCACATTTATGAAACTGAAATCTCAGAAAGAGGGGTGGGGATGGGAGGGGGGCAAAAAAAGATTTGAAGAACTAACAAATGAAAAATCTCTACAAATTTTATGAAAACTATAAATTCATAGATCCAAGAAGTTTAAAATACCACATGCAAGATAAACAAAAAAGAAAAACACACCAAGGCACATTCAAATTGAATTCCTGAACCTGGTGATAATGCCTGGGTTTAAATCCCTGGGCTGTGTCCTCTTTTGCAGACTGCTTAATTGATGGGCCTGTCTCAGGAGACATGCAAGGTTAGCTTTGGTAATATCCTTGTGTTCCTGACTCTCCTGTGATGGGAATCTTATCTCAAGATTAAAATCCTTCCATGTTTCACATGCCCTAATTGTTGTAAGTTACAGAGGGAAGGCAAAAGTAGATTAAGTCTGTGTGATTTCTCATGAGGGTGGTGAGGCACATGGGATAGTCATTGTTTAGGCTGTTGTTTTTAACCCCTGAACTAGTGAAAGGGCCTTTGCTATCATGCAGGGTTTCAGATTTGCAAAGCAAGCACCTGGTCCACTTGTTGCTATCTTCCTATGCTTTCTCTCTACAAATCAAAGCAGAACTGTGTGGGATCAAGGATTTCTTCAGAGAGTGGTTAACTAAGCATAGGTTAGCTCCTGGATAACCAAACTAAAATTTTGTTATAAAAATAATGCCATGCATAGTCATGTACAGTCAATCCTCATTATTTGTGTATGCCATAATTTGTGAATTTGTCTACTTACAGGATTTGTTTGTAACCCCAAAATTAATGGTGCTTTCATGGTCATTAGTGGACATATGCAGAGTAGTGAAAAATTTGATTCACCCAATGTGCACAGTCATGGCTGAGGTCAAACAAGGTGACACTCTGCCTTCTTGTTCCAGCTCTCATACTGTAAACAAGAGTCCTTCTTGTGGTCTATTCGGTACCTTGCTTTTTGCATTATTATGCTTTCTGTGGATGATTTTGCTCTTTACAATGGCCTCCCCAAGCACAGAGCTGAAGGGCTGTCTAGTGTTCCTAAGTGCAAGGCAAGTGTTTGACAAGCTTCCTTCAAGCAGGAGTGATAGTGCCATTGGCCATGAGTTCAGTGTTAATGAATCAACAATACATATTAAATAAGATTGACGTAAGACCTTGCATAAAGATCCAGAAAATGTCCATGAGTCCAAGTCCCATCCCAACATCCCTTGTGATGCCTTGTGGGACCCACGGCATCTTGGTATTGGGAGGCAGGGCAACAGGAAGTATCCTCCGTCCTGGTACATAGCTGGTGTCAGTAAAAACCCCAATCTCACAGGGAACGGCAAAGAGCAAACCCATTACCAACTCTCTAAGTGCCAAAAGCAGACAAAACTCAAGAATCAGAGCCATCACTTTAGTACTCATAGCAGAGTAACCAGCAGGAACATTAGCAAAGTGGGACCAGTTCCACCACCCTTGTGGGGCATGATGGCTCGGGATGGGTGTTACATGTCATGGGTTACATCACAGTCGAGGAACCCAGGGCCAAAGTCCTCATACCTTTTACAGCAAGCAGTAAACACTGCAGCAAGAAACAAGCCAATCCCCCTCCTCAGGGAAACAAGCAGTTACATGGTGGTTATACTGTCACTGCCTTGGTCGTTCAGTATCAGGAAATGGACGAGCCTTGTGGCCTGGCACAGTTGGCAAGAACATGCAAGATGCTCGGGGCCCATGGTGGGTGGCATCTCCCAATGGGAAGTGTTTATAACTGTTTGTTGAATGAATAAAACGAGCAGAATAGTGGGCTCTGTTTAGAGTGAAAGGTCTTTGTCAGGTTTCATTTGGTGGTTTGGAATGAAAGACTTGTTTCTATCAGTGTATAGTTTTAACTATGCAGTTTTAGCTATAACTTGTTCTCACTATACTTGGGGCCTTGGGGAGTGCTAGAAAGAAATATGGGTGCGTAGGAGGGCAGGACATTGGCAGATGAAATGCAAATTTTGCTGGGAAAATAGAGAGGCATTTTGGGAAACAGGTTGATGAGACTTAGAATTATTTGCAAAACTGCTAGAAATTCCCACATAGTGCTGTGCTGTGATTGGCTATTAAGTTGCAGCTGCAACTTGAAACAAGTTGCTATCCAAGTTTTAAATAATTCTTTGAAATGTGCAATTCTCCATGGAATGGTAGATTAAAATTCATATTCTTTTTAATACTTCTTAAAATCTTCCTTTTAAAATCCACTTCTATTTGGACAGGGGAAAGCGAAAGATACCAAAGGGAGTTTGTAAAACAACCAAGGTAGCAATACCTGAAAGGAGCTAACTAGAGAGTGTTTTATCTGAGGTTAAGAATTAATAATGTCATCTTTTGAAGATTAAGGACTGCTTGAACTGTTTTAACTGAGAGATTAAATTAGATCAAGTATCAGAGCCCAGGATTAGACTGAATTATTCACTGATAAAATTATGGCTAGCGTATTTTGAATCTACTCTTAAGAACTATGATGCAGCAATTTGATTACCTTCAGCAATCAATGAATGAATGATGAAATGAAGCTTTCAGCCAGGTGCGATGGTTCATGCCTGTAATCCCAGCACTTTGGGAGGCCTAGCTGGGCA
The DNA here is from genome assembly GCF_028878055.3 of Symphalangus syndactylus. Lineage (NCBI taxonomy): Eukaryota > Metazoa > Chordata > Mammalia > Primates > Hylobatidae > Symphalangus > Symphalangus syndactylus. The sequence goes on from NC_072437.2 coordinate 85,606,915, forward strand.
GATAACTTGAGGTCAGGAGTTTGAGACCAGCCTGGGCAACATGGTGAAACCCCATCTCTATTAAAAATACAAAAACTAGCCAGCGTGGTGGCACACATCTGTAATCCCAACTGCCCAGGAGGCTGAGGCATGAGAATCTCTGGAACCCAGGAGGTGGAGGTTGCAGTGAGCTAAGATTGTGCTACTGCACTACAGCCTGGGCAACAGAGCAAGACCCCATCTTGAAAAAAAGTAAAGAAAAGAAAAAGAAAAAATGAAGCCTTCAGGTCCCACGCGGACAGTGGCAGAGGATTCACTGGTGTGTGCACATACCAGCCCTTCTCTACTCTGGTGCCATTTTCTCCTCACTCTTTCTACTTCTCTTTCTCCCCTCACTCTTACTTATTTTCCAGGGTCTAACTTAGGTCCTGAGATGTCTTCACTGACCACTTCAGCCCCTAGAGCTCTCACCTTGGAGGTGCAAAACCTTATTTTCTATGTCACTGGTTCTCAAATTTTAGCATGCATCAGAATCACCCAGAGAGCTTGTAAAAACACAGATTCCTGGGTCCCACCCCCAGAGAATTCAGGAGATCTGGGATGGTGCGAGCAATTTTGCACTTCTTTAAGAAGTTCCCAGGAGCTGCCGATGCTCTTTCTAGTACCATACTTTGAGAACCACTGATCTATATTCCTGGTGTTTTTCACTTAGTTGTATATGTTTTGAGATAAGAGACTTTTCTTTCCATATTGCTATTGAAATTTTCATAAGAATATGCCTGGTCTGGAACATAGAAGGTACTCAACAAATGTTAGTTCTATTCACCATCCATACTTCCTTATTTAAATTATAAATTCTTTGAAGAAAGGGGTATTTAATATACGCAGCTATGTACTTAGGAAGTACTCAATATATATTTACTAAATAAATGGATAAATAGAAGGTTCCTGATTCCGGTGAAGATTTTTTCCTAAGACCTCTAGCTTATTTTGTTCTGTTATGAATACCTTCAGTTTTCCTCAAGACATAGTTCAGTAGTATAGAAATATATTTTATTAGTTGTGTGTTGTGGAAAGAACTGACAAATTAAAATGTCTCACTTCAATATAGTTCCCAGTTGGACAGGTAGTTTTCTCTTTCTTGGATCTTTCACACTGCTGAATTGAGTGACACGGTCGTGGGTCTTTCTGGCTGATGTCTCCATAGTCTCTTGACACAGGGCTGCCACCGGGGTTTGGTTCAACTGATGGAGATACAATTTTTCTTTGTCTGAAAGGCATTGTTTACCTTGACCTTGACAGGGTGGCAGCAGGACTGAGGCTGCCTGATACCTGTGATTTTGTTTCTCTGTTATCAATGGGACTTAACTCTTGCATCTATGTCCAATTTGGGAAGAGCGCTTGGGTGGAGAGATATTAAACTCTTACTTTTCGCATGCCATTGGCAAGTACAGGAGCTCCATTCCCACAGGGCAGGCATCCAGGAGCACAGAGGCAAGTTTCAAACACAACTCAGAACTTGAAAAAATCCCCTAAAGAGTCCAACAATTTGGGAAATAATAAAAATTACCCCTTAATTGATTTTTTAAATTATTTTCATGTCCAGTGTTATGGATTAGTCCATTTGCTATTTGACATCTAAGATAATGGGGTCTTATTAGCTGTAATTATTACAGTAACAATTTTTTCTGCCTACAACTATTCCTGTGAGTAAAGTGAAAAGAACACAGATTTGAAAAGTATCTGTTTCTGGCTTCCGGCTGAAGACTGTGCTTCCCAGCCTGTCAGAACAGCCACCCTGAAGGCTGTTAAATAAAAAATAAAATAACGTAATATAGATTTGAGGTCACATAGACTAGAGCTCAACTCTTAGCTTTGCCTCTGCATTAGTTCTGGTCTGTTAAGAAGCAGAGAGTAAGAAGGGATTAGACAGAACTTCAGATCACATGCAGGTCTGACACCTGGAGAAAGAGAGAGGGAAGGAGAATGGGGTGGGAGGTCTCAAACTGTAGTGCCGAAAGGACAGTTAGGCCAGGTTTCTGGGGACTCATCAAGTGAAAGGTGCCCATGAGAGGAATCCTGTGTCTCACTGGGATGACCCTGCACTAGTCCTCACTTAGTGACCCGACTGTGCTCAATCACTGACTGGGAGAAGCTGGGAGATGTGTGGCTCAGGAGGAAAGTATGGTGCATCCAGAGGGCAACAGCAGGGGCTGCCAGTCAACTCTGTCCTTGCAGCAGGAGATCTGAGGCTCATTCCCATGGCCACCATGGCCTCTAAGCACACACTCTGTTTTTACTGCCCCATGGAAACTGTCTCATGGGGATGTCAGTTAGGATGCTACACTTTTCCTTAACCGAACACATCTATGAATGATTTCTTCCTAGAAGTGGTATCTTGGGTGGAGGGACAAAGAAATTAGAAACAACAAAGCTGATTCATCTTAGCAACCACTGCCTTGGTTCATGAGTGAAATTTCTGAATCTGATTCCCAAACGTTCCTTTCATTTCTTAAATTATTCGCCATCTTCCTGCTCAAACGTCATTATTGTTGCTTGGAACCAAAGAACCCTGACTGATCTGATAACTCTGATTTTGGGGTTCACTCAATCTTTTAGCTCCACTTGTGAATCGTGGGAATCTGGGAGGATTAAATAAGATAGAATAGGTAATAAGATAGAATAGGTAAAACATTTGGTACATAGATCTTGCCCAACAATTTTTCCTCCTTCAACATTGATTTCAGCCAGGTGCAATTGCTCGTGCCTGTAATCCCAACACTTTGGGAGGCAAAGGTGGGAGCATCGCTTGAGACCATGGTTCAAGATTAGCCTGGGCAACAAAGTGAGACTGTCTCTCCAAAAAATTTTTTTTCATTGATTGCGTATTTTAACAACATCTATCTCTGATATTTGAATTTGAATTAGATTGCATGAGGTTGTAAATGTTCATTTTTTGCAAACATCACACCACCACTATTTATTGACTATTGCAGGGGCAGCAAAACTGTACCTCCATCTTCTTAAAGTCCTGGCTGGGCCTGAGAATTAAATTGACATAAGAGAGATTAACAGGAGAAAAGCAGCATACAAATTCATTTAATACAAGTTTTACGTGGCCTGGGGAGCCCTCATAAGGAAAATAAGACCCAAAAAACCAGTTACAGTCAGTTACTTACATACTGCATTGGACAAAAGAATACTAAGTTGTGAAGAAGCCACTAAATTATGTGGAGAGACTTCAAAATATGAGTTATCCTAACAAGGTCTGTAAAGAATTCTTTCAGCCTTGACTTCTTGTCCTTAAGGATACAGATGTTGCTTTTCCTTCTAGTATAGGAAGGGTGTCTTTCACATGGGAATTTCATCTTCTGCTTTTAAGAAACAGAAAAGAGCTCAGAATGATCTTCTTGCAACTTCTTTCAAATGCCTTTAATTCAAAACAGTCAATATGTGAAAGCGGTATGTTTTTAACCCCTTCAGTGTGAACTATGTATGAAGTAAAATTCCACAAAAGATACTCAAGACATGGTTCCCAGTCTTGGAAGGAAACAATCTCAACTCCCTATTGTCTAGAATAAATTTCAAAATACCTTTCTTATCATTTAAGGCCACTCAGCATCTGATCCTGTCTTTCCTCTCTAGCCTTATTTCCCAGTCTTGCCCATCACCTTCCCAGAGCACTCACCCAGATGCAACCCACCTTGCTCTTCTGGGCCTGGGGCTCTTCTTATGACACTCCCTCTGCCCCTTTGTCTGTGCCACTTGTCCTGCACTGTGTTCTGCTGTCAAATTCCACCTGTCCTCATGGCTGACCTCAAGTGTCCTCTACATGATCCCTTCCATGGTCTGGACAAGCCCCCATGCCTTCTTCCTGCTCTTGTGTCCTTCCTCACAGGTTTGGCCCTGCATGTGGCAGCCTCCATCTCACAGGGTGGTCATGGTGTCCATACTTGAACTCCCCACTGAGCTAAGAGTGAGGCTTGCATTGCACTGATCTTTATTTCCCTGAGAGTTCCTAGCATGGTGCTTCTGACACAAATGCTCCCCAAGCCATGATGAAAATCACAGGGGAGAAGGACAGATGGAAGGAATCAACGTGATGGTAGGAAGCAGGCAGGAAGTGGCTCAGTGCACTATGAGAGGCACAGATACAACCCAACTTAAATTTTACCTTGAAATTTCAAACTTAGAGAAATATTGTAGCTACAATTTAAAAAACTCCTGTACATCTTTTATCCTGATTTGCCAATTGCTAATATTTTGCCCCATATGCTTTATCATTTTCTCACTCTATGTTATTTTTCTGAACCATTTGAGAATAAGTTGCAGAAATCATGCCACTTGCTCCTAAACACTTCAGTGTGTATTTACTAAGAATAAGGATATTCTCTTACACAGCTGTATTACGCTTATCAAAATCAGGAAATTTAACATTGATATAGGATTAATCTACACCTTCATTAAATTTCTCCAATTGACTCAATATCTATTATATCTTTTTTTTTCTGGTTCAGGAGCCAACCTATGATCATATATTAAATCGTGTATTCATGACAGATAAAGTTTTAAGGACAAAAATGGCATTGTTTTGGGGTCCAGATCCTACTCAAATTCAAGATGCATGTTTCTGCTCATCCCAGCAAATTACGATAGCAAAGCCGGGAGTTGTGTGATCTTACACAGCAATGCTATGCTGCCCGTTGTTTTTGATTTGCAGACCCATCAGAGTTTCTGCGCAGATTGAGGCCTCGGGGTGCTCTCCCCAACTGGTGGTGAAAAAGGCTTCCAGGGAATGAGATGATGCCTGTCTGCTTGCAACTTCTCACATTTCCCAGAGATTGGCAAGGAAGTGGACTCCTGTTAGACTCAACATGGCAGGAAACAATCACTCTGAAGTGTTTTTTGTGAAGCAAAATTACTAATGTTAATTATTAATCATATTCGTTTCAAGATTCTAAATTAACACAATTATCCACGTCTTATGGATTACAGAAATATAAAATATTACACTTTTGACTTACGTATAAATACTAATTTTAGGCTTTCATGATTTGAAAGGCAAATCACCCCAAACATTACCAGCTGGAGATGCTAAGGGAGAAAAGAGGCCATCTCTTTTGTTCCTTTGGCATGATTCTGACACTTTTAGTATTTGAGAGTCCCAGGTTTTGCTGTTATTTTAAATCAGATCACTTTCAGAAAGGTAAGTGATCTTGCTTGACTCCCACTCCTTTGCAGAAAGACAGAAGATCTTCATTAGGGACTTTTTACCCTGAATGACTTGTCTATACCTTAATTAAATTTCTCCAATTCTCTGATTGTTCCAATATCTATTATATCATTTTTTTCTGGCTCAGGATCTAAGATCATATAGTAAAGCGTGCATTCATGACAGATAATGTTTTAAAGAAAAAAAATGGCAACATTTTGGGGCCCAATTTCTACTCAAATTCAAGATGTGTGTTTCTGTTCATACCAGAAAATTATGACAGCAAAGAAAAGAATTGTGTGATCTTACACAGGGATTCTATGTTTCCTGTTGCTTTTTATTTACAGATCCATCAGAGGTCCTGCATGCCAGCTCTTCTTCCTGGATTGTCCATTCAGGCCTCATTGGAATCTCTATTCCATAGTTAAGATCTAGTTCAGTGGCCACCTCCTCCATGAAGTCCATCAACCCTTCAACAGTTATTTGTCCTCCCTTCCACACATCTTCAGCATTTATTCATTGTTGTAGTAACATCCTGTGCTGTGCAATGATGTGATGGTCCTTGAGATTACAAATGAATTTCATCTTCATCTTCTCATACCCAACAAGTTTCCTGGAATATGGCCAGTGAGCAAGGAATGAATGAATCCCTGACAGTCTCATACTGACACTCTAAGACTCCCTGAATCCTCATCACTTTACTTTGGAAGCTGCTAGTTCTAATTCTTTGTGCTTTCCTTCTCTCCGATGCCCTCTGGTTACTTTACTTTGCACTTGGATGAAATCCATACAGCAGCTTTATTGCAGTTGGGAAGCCTTTTAGATTACAAAGCAGATGTGGTGGTTTGGGGTCGGGGGTAATTCCATGTGAAGGCTATTGGAAAGCAGAAACTTGGAGGGCTCTGCAAGTTCATCTTGTCATTTCTACTCCTCTTTGACTGATGGGTATTTTTCTCATTCTCAGTGACCTCTGGGGACAGCAATTTTGTATGGCCCCCATTGGAAACCTTTACAGCGGCAGCATGGTGAAGCAGGTGTGAGAGTTTAGATGCATAAAGATGGGTATTCTCAGATGCCCCGGCACAGAATACAGCTTCTCCAAGGCTGTCAGGGCTGGGTTGAAAAGAGGTCTGGCCACACCAAGAATGGTTATCAGTGTGAATTTACCTGATCTCACAGATATGTTCTCTAGTCCCACTGTCCTTTCCTTCCACCTTGCCAATTCAGCAGGTCTGGCCCAGCCCAGACCATTGGCCCTTCCCATCCTTGGCAGCTACTACTATTAAGTGCATATCTTATCTAATACCACCCTTGCTTCACTCTTGCTTTACCTCCCAGACCTTGAAATTCTATTCATATCTGATCTCAGCCTCCCAGCACCAGCACCTATATATTCTATTAGTGCTGTAATGGCTAGCATATAAAGTGTGGCTTAAAAGAGCCAGGGTATCCATTTGCCAGTAGAGCAAAATTTCGGCATCTTTTTTTTTTTTTTTTTTGAGACGGAGTCTCGCTCTGTCCCCCAGGGTGGAGTGCAGCGGCGCCATCTCGGCTCACTGCAATCTCCGCCTCCAGGGTTCATGACATTCTCCTGCCTCAGCCTCCCGAGTAGCTGGGACTACAGGTGCCCGCCAACACTCCCAGCTAATTTTTTGTATTTTTAGTTGAGATGGGGTTTCACCGTGTTAGCCAGGATGGTCTCAATCTGCTGACTTCGTGATCCGCCCGTCTCAGCCTCCCAAAGTGCTGGGATTACAGGCGTGAGCCACCGCGCCCGGCCTATTTTGGCATCTTATGTAATGATGCCTCTTATATTCAGCAAGTAAATTCCATAATGTGTCACCCACCCATTTTAAATGCTAATAAAAGAAATGAGTGCATCTCTCGTAACTATCACAGTAGTGGGAGTTGTAAGGGGAAAAAAAGGCCAGAGGCATTTTGCTTTCTTTCTTAGTTACCACTAACATCTTTGCTCTATATTTGTGTCTCAGTGATGTTCCCTTCTTGCTGCTAAGCCTGGTCTATTGTTGGCATGGCACATGTGGGCTGCATGGGTAATTTGTGTCCTGGGAGGTTTCAGTTTACAAAAATAGGCAAAGCTTGACTTTTCACAATCACTTCCTCTGTAATTAAAATGGCATATTTCTTAAGTTAGGAAAAGATGAGTTTATGGTAAGGGGAATAACAGTCTCTTCAAAGAGACTGAATTTATATTCTTGAACCATTGCCATATATAATAAAAGGCCTAGCAGTTACTTGAAAGTCAATTTAAACATTGGATATAACAAAATAGTGCAAACTGGATAAATTAAGCTTCAGGTTCTTTTCTATTGAAGGACATATTGACTTTTTTGTTTTATTTTTTTGTTTGATCCTGGGGAAGTGGAGTCAATGGAAGCATTTTGGCACACATTTCTTTTAAAAAAAATGTAGTTAGGAATATGCACATCTTCCTCTGTAAGGGTGGGGAGAATCTGTTTTGTTTTTCAATATTTGCTCCATCGTGAATTTATTTTTGGTGTAATGGTGCGTCCCAACACCATTTGTTGACTGATTCATCTTTTCTCCACTGATTAGAAACACAACATTTTCCTACTATAAAAAGAAATAATGTTTTGTTAATTTTATATTTCAGGACTAAAACAACTATATTTACATGTGTTAAGATATTTCCTTATTAAATTTAAACATGTAAGCCACACAAGTTTTAATATCCTGTCTTGGCATTTCTTCACTTTTAAAGATGTGCTAAGAAACAAACAGGAAACTGGCCAAGACTTCTGTTAACTGTTGAGAAGCTCCTAGAAATATGACCCGCTACCTCACGGCTCTTGCCTCTAGCAAGATTCCCCTAAGTCTTGGCCCTAGAGACTTTTAAACAAAGACCAAGACATTCAGGTCACAGGGGCGGTGGCTGCGATGATCTCAGAGCCAATGATGGCAAACTGCTCAGCTCTGGCTCAGCACAGGTGAGGGCTGCAATGGCATGGAGGAGATGGGGCACCAACCAGAGTCTAACCTGCTTGCTGCTGTGTCCACTGCTAAGAGTCCTCAGAAGTCACTGACAGCAGAACAGAGAGGAGAAGGTGCTGATGAGCAAAAGATAGCCCCAGACTCTCACTGGAAGGGGCCAAGTCAGAGTCCCACTGTATGCTCACTGCCTCGGAGAAGGGCACCAGGTGTGTGTGTGTGTGTGTGTGTGTGTGTGTGTGTGTAGCAGGGGAGGGAGCTGGTTGGGGAGGCCTCACAATCATGGTGGCAGGCAAAAGAGAAGCAAAGTCCCGTCTTGCATGGCAGAGGCAAGAAAGAGAGCACGAGCAGGGGAACTCCCCTTTATAAAACTATCAGATTTCATGAGACTTATTCACTGTCACAAGAACAGCATGGGAAAGACCTACCCTCATGATTCAGTTACCTCCCACCGGGTCCCTCCCATGACACGTGGGAATTATGGGAGCTACAATTTGAGATTTGGGTAGGGACACAGCAAAACCATATCAGTTGCTTATGATTTGGAGCAGATTTTTTGGTTTGGTATTGGTTTTTGCTCTTTGTCCCACAAAATGGCTTCTGAGCCTGAATGTCCTTCTTGTTGCCTGAGTTGTTTTGACTGGATCCCAAAAGGCTTTCCCCAGGGGATGTTTGGAGAAGGAGCTCAGAATAGTTCAAATGGATCTAGTCCTCCTGGCTACTAAGAGACATAGAAAAGAATCATATAAGCTTGCTTTGTTTTTGGTTCTTTGGCAGCTTTTTTTTTTTCTCTCTCTCTCTCTTGACTCGGAAACAAGTTTACTGAAGGAAATGGATGCAGATAAAAATATATTCAAGAGATTAGGACTTGGAATACTCTACAGAAAAGGTAGGCTATTTAATGTCAGAAAGCAAAACAAGAAGATTGGTTTTTTTATAATGAATGTTGAGCTGAATTATGTCCATCCCCTATGGGGTAGGGTTGGCAAAGGGGTAGTATGAACCCCACCCCAAGGGAAGTTATAGTCTAAGACTAGTAGGACAGAGGCAGGAAGCAGAAATGTCACTTTTCACAACACAACAACTACTGAGAACATTAGAAAGTACCCATATGAAGGCCCTCATTTTTATAGATAAGGAAACAGAAACCATTTCCAAATAGTTAAGGAGAATGATGAGGCTTCAGGTTGAGTGCTTTGTGCACTCGACACGAGCACTCATTTACTCTTCACCATGGCTACATGGGGTAGACAATGTAGTTACAGCCATTTTCAAAAAGTTTCATTCACTAGGTTCTCAATAAATAACTGATGAAGGAATGAATTAACAACCCTAATGCATTTATTCTTTTACGGGGGATGTTCTTTCTTCAGGCATCCTCTTGATAAGTTCCCCCACCAAGCCTGTTTCTCTTCCAAGATTCCCTGTCTCTATGAACTGCCCACCTTGCAACCATTTGCACAAGCCAGAAACCTGTCTCCTTCATACCTCCCTCTCTGACACACGCTTAGAGAATTCATCATCCAGTCCTGACGGCTTTGCCGCCTAGAATTCTCCTGAATCCATCCATAGATCTCTGCCTCCGCCACCACTACCCTCATCCAAATTGCCATCATCTCTCACCTGATGACTGTGGCCACCTCCTGACTGGGTCCACATATCAATTCTGAGCTCCCTCAAATCTGCTTCCCACACTGTAGCAAGAGTAGCCTTTTCAAAAGACAAATCCCCTCTTTCTATTTTTTCTTTTCCTTTCCTTCCTGAACAATTCAGACCCAAAGCCACTAGGTAGGACAAAGCAAGGCAGGCATTCCAGCCTGAGATGTAAGAAGTTGCCTTAAAAGAGCCCTCCAGGATACTACACACCCTAATGTAGGTACATAGGACCCAAATCAACCCTACTCTGGGATTGGGGGTCAAATATCAAGGATTCCAGGAATAACAGTATCTGGTGACAAGGCTGAAGTGGGAGAAGAGACCACAGAACACAGCAACAATGCAAAATCTATCCAGATAACAGTTTTCTCAGCCTCTTGACTCTGATGTACATGGAGATCCCATCTTGTTTTTTCACTCCTTTCCCCTTCCTATTGAGCTTTTTACACAGACCCTCGCCATTGCCTTTTAACTCATCAGGAAAAAGACAGAGCTTCACAGTGGCCGCAGCACCTGTTCCCTGCCCAGCCCCAAGCACAGATATTGGAAAATTATTCAATTATTAATTAACAATTGCAGCCCACAGTTTACATTCTCAAGTCTTAAGTGAGGGCTAGTGAATGAGGCAATCATATACTGTTTTACATTTTCAAAAATTAAAAAATACTACCACACACCTATTGGAATGGCCAAAATCCAGAATGCTGACCACGCAAATGCCAATAATAATGTGAATCAACAGGAGCTCTCATTTATTCCTCATGGGAATGCAAAATGGTACAGCTACTTTGGAAAAGAATTTGGCAGTTTCTCATAAAACTAAACATACTCTTACCATATGGCCCAGCAGTCACGATCCTTGGTAGTCAAAGGAGCTGAAAAGTTATGTCCACACAAAAATCTGCACATGTATACTTACACCAGCTCTATTCATAAATGCCAAAACTTAGAAGTGACTAAGATGTCCTTCAGTAGGTGAATGGATAAACTGTGGTATATCCATACAATGGAATATTAATTCAGTGCCAAAAAGAAATGAGCTATCAGCCGGGCACGGTGGATCACGCCTGTAATCCCAGCATTTTGGGAGGCTGGGGCAGGTGGATCACAAGGTCAGGAGTTCAAGACCAGCCTGGCCAATATGGTGAAACCTCATCTCTACTAAAAATACAAAAATTAGTTGGGCATGGTGGCGGGCACCTGTAGTCCCAGCTACTCAGGAGGCTGAGGCAGGAGAATCACTTGAACCCGGGAGGCGGAGGTTGCAGTGAGCTGAGATCGTGCCACTGCACTCCATCCTGGGCAACAGAGTGAGACTATATCCCAAAAAAGAAAAAAAGAAAGAAAAGAAATGAGCCATCAAACCACAAAAACATGGAGGAGGCCAGGTGCATTGGCTCAAGCCTATAATCCCAGCACTTTGGGAAGCCAAAGTGGGCTGATCACTTGAGGTTAGGAGTTCAAGACAGCCTGGCCAGCATGGTGAAACCCCATCCCTACTAAAAATACAAAAGTTAGCTGGAAATGATGACGCACGCCTGTAATCCCAGCTACTCGAGAGGCTGAGGCATGAGAATCGCTTGAACCCAGGAGGCAGAGGTTGCAGTAAGTGGAGACTGCACCACTGCACTCCAGCCTAGGTGACAGAGTGAGACTCCATCTCAAAACAAAAAAAAAGTGGTGATGATTATATTAATACAACCTTAATGCCATTGAATTATACATTTAAGGATGGTTAAAATGATAAATACTATGTTATGTATATTTTACGACAATACTAAGAAGAATTACCAATGCCCCCCCCACTCATTTTCCACTGTATACTCTTTGAATATTTATATCACGGGCTTGTATTACCTATTTAAAGCAGATGTTGGCCGGGCGCGGTGGCTCACACTTGTAATCCCAGCACTTTGGGAGGCCGAGGCGGGCGGATCATGAGGTCAAGAGATCGAGACCACGGTGAAACCCCGTCTCTACTAAAAATACAAAAAAAAAAAAATTAGCCCGGCGTGGTGGCGGGCGCCTGTAGTCCCAGCTACTTGGAGAGGCTGAGGCAGGAGAATGGCGTGAACCCGGGAGGCGGAGCTTGCAGTGAGCCGAGATTGCACCACTGCACTCCAGCCCGGGCGACAGAGCGAGACTCCGTCTCAAAAATAAATAAATAAATAAATAAAAATAAAAAATAAAATAAAGCAAATGTTTTTAACCAAAAGATTTAACTTTATACATTTATAGGATGTTCTTTCAACTGCATAAAAGTGTCTCTACTGTATCCTAGAAATGAAAAATTATGGAAAAAACTGCAAAGGGTTAAAACTGCATCTGAGGTAAGTAAATTCACCAATTGCTGCTGTCCCTCCACAGAAAGAATGTACAGCCTCCTCCTTTCTTCCTCTCCTCATAGCCCCACCCCAGCTTCCTGTCATGCACACTGAGAATTTCATCATTCTAGAAACCTCATATCCAAAAAAGGTCCCTGGCACAAGATTTAGCACTCCCCAAAATTATCATGAAAAATTATATATTTTTTTTATTTTTTTTGTGAGCCAAAGATTTATTTCTTCATTTCTTGCATTTGAAATACTCTTCGATGACAACCTTGACCTGAGACTCCTTGCCATAGTCCTTAACTACTACACAACTGCAACCAACCACTTTACGGGGTTTCCCCTCTCTGTCAGTTTTACAGAGGCCTGCCCATTCGCCTAGTTTCTTGTTGTCATCAACCTTAATTAGGTTGATTTGGTGTTCAGCACAAAGGGCCTCCACCAACTTGACATACACAGGCTCATCACAGTTGGATGCAAGCACACAAAGATGGACCTGGCGCTTTTCTAAGGTTTTGGCAGCTTCGCGAATTCCATGTGCTAGGCCACCGTGGATGAGGGCGGTCTTCAGCACCTCTTGTAAAGCAGTATTAACATCCATTACACCTCCAGCAGCAATGCCTTCCTGGGCCATGGCGGTGGGTTACGGGTGAAGCTGAATCTTGAACGCACCCAAGCCTCTGCCTCTGTGCGACTCAGCGGTAGCAGGGAAAGAAAATTATATTTTAATACCTGGCATATTAATGCAAGAATGTAAGCAATAATTGCAGGACTGTCATGAAAAGATTTTCAGTCTTTTTTTTTCTTTCTGGAATTGAGAACAGTGGTAGATATGGAAGCTGTGACTAGCCTGAAGAGTGCAGACAACCAAAATGAGTTGCCAGTAACATTAAGGCAAACCACAACAGAACAGGTAAGTCAGCCTTTATTTCTCAGGTGACACTTTGCACTGTGATACCACGGTGTTAACAAAAGGTATTAGAAGTATACAAGCCAAGTTAACCTATTTAAGAACTTTTCAGAGGCTACCGTATGCCCAGCACTGTAACTTCAAGTCTCTATTCTACCAAATCCATGTCAAGTGGAAAAGACAAATTTTCCCGCTCTGCAGTGTCCCAGGCAGAACTCTTTGAGAGGAGGGAACATGCTTTGTTCCTGTCTGCTGCGCAACACAGAGTAGGTGCTTACAAGATGCATGAAGTTCTAATGTTCCATAGCACTGCAGGATGACTACAGTAAACAATAATATATGGATTCAAATACCTAGAAGGAGGATAATGAATGTTCCCAACACAAAGAAATAATAAATGTTCAATTTGATGGATAAGCTAATTATCCTGATCTGACCACTATACATTATATATCGAAACATCACTCTGTAATCCATAAATATATACAATTACTATATGTCAATTTTACAAATAAAAGAAAAAAAGATGTTTGAAGTAATGAATGAGTAACAAAATGAAGTGGATGGCTACGCACAGTGGCTCACACCTATAATCCCAACACTTTGAGAGGCCGAGGTGAGAGGATTACTTGAGGTCAGGAGTTCGAGACAAGCCTGGCCAACATGGTGAAACCCTGTCTCTACTAAGAATACAAAAATTAGCCAGGCATGGTGGCACATGCCTGTAATCCCAGCTACTCAGGAGGCTGAGGCAGGAGAATCGCTTAAACCCAGGAGGCAGAGGTTGCAGTGAGCTGAGATCACGCCACCGCATTCCAGCCTGGGCAACAGAGCAAAAATGTCTCAAAAAAAAAAAAAAAAAATGAAGTGGAGATATGGAGCACCTACCCCATCAGCTTGCATGGCAATAATCAGTGACCTCTTCTTCAACACTCAGAGTGAACACAAGCTGTTAATCATCCCAAACCAAGCTGTGACCATGCTGAGTGGTGGCCAGGAAATTAGGAATAACATTCATTCCATAAGCATATATTGAATGTCTACTATGCTCCAAATAAATGCAGGGTGCAGAGGACAAGGGAATGCTGTCCCTGCTCTTTTGCTGCTGTATTAATCATAGCTTTTTGTTTTATATGTATATGATGCTCTGGCATCTGGGGCTTTGCTGACCTTGGAGAGACTGCCCTTCCCAGGGCTAGCCAATTCCTAGAGATAGTAAATAAACTGCCTGCAAGTGCACCTTCCGAGCAATCCAGAGCCCATGCCCCCACCACCTCCTCTATCAGACTCTGACAGGCAGAGCTTTTATTTCCCTGCCCTAATCAGCTCCAGGCAGGTACCAGACAACTCAGAACAATCCCTATGTCCCAAAACCCACTGAAATCATTTGAACTAGCCAATCCTAAGATGCTTACCCTTCCTCCCCAGCTCTTTCCCACAGAAACCATGATAAAGGCTCCTGCCCACATTTCCCTCTCCCTCCCCTGCCTCCTGACTGACCCTGGTGCCTCCGCAGGTGGCCCAGCATGGTGTGGCATGCCCCTCCTCTTGGGAACTGTGAGCAACAAACTATCTTTTCAGTGGCAATCATCTCTTAATCTGTTGGCCTCACCATACCTGGATAATAATAAAACCCACATTTAAAAAGAGTTGCTTACAGTCTAGGAGGGGAGACCAACATATCTCCCTACAATTACAGGGCTGGATGAGAAGTTCTACAAAGGAGACATGAGCAGAGGGCTGTGGGGGTGCGGGGGGGTGGGTAGTAGCTGATGTAGGCACTGCTGGAGATTCCAGCAAGAACCCTAAAACGAGCTGGGGTTGGTTCGTTTGTTGCTAAGGCAGAGAATGCAAACATGAGAAAAGGCTGAGGGTTGGAAAGGCTTCACCTGGAGCTGGGACAAGCCCTCTTTACAAAGAAAGGAGATGGGCACCACTGCCCTCCTGCCTCTGGGACACAGCTGCTAACCTGTGGAAGGTTCTGGCTGACTGTCTTCTGTACCCGCACAGAGGAGGGTAGGTAGTAACTTCAGCCTGGACCAGAGTTAAAAGACGTTGGCCTTGTGGTGGAAGAAAGTTGCGATTCTCTATTTTCTTTTAGCCCAGATATTAAAAATATGAACATTAAAGAGTTTCTGGCCAGGCGCAGTGGCTCACACCTGTAATCCCAGCACTTTGGGAAGCTGAGGCGGGTGGATCACCTGAGGTCAGGAGTTCAAGACTAGCCTGGCCAAATGACGGAACCCCGTCTCTACTAAAAATATAAAAATTAGCGGGGCGTGGTGGTGGGCACCTGTAATCCCAGCTACTTGGGAGGCTGAGGTATGGAGAATCGCTTGAACCTGGGAGGCGGAGGTTGCAGTGAGCCAAGATCATGCCATTGCACTCCAGCATGGGCAACAGAGCGAGACTCCATCTCAAAAAAAAAAAAAAAAAAAAAAAAAAAGAGTTTCCATTCTCTCTCTTAAATTCAGCTTCCTCATCTGTAAAGTGAGTGAGGAGGACCAGGCATCTGAAGTCCACTCCAGTCCTTGACTTGGTATCTATTCCAGGTACACAGAATAACACAGTGTTACAGGCCGAATCATGTCACTCTAAAATTAATTTGTTAAAGCCCTTGCCACCAGTACCTCAAGGCGTGATCTTATTTGGATATGAGCATTACCAGCATGAGGTCATGTGGGTGGGCTCTAATCCAGTTTGACCAGTATCCTTTTAAGAAGAAGAAATCTGTATACAAAAACAGAAACACCAGTGATGCGTGCACACAGAGGAAAGACCGTGTGAGGACACGTGAGGCAGCAGCCATCTGCAGTCCAAGGAGAGGGGCCTCAGGAGAAACAACTCTGCTCACACCTTGATCTTAAAGTTCCAGCCTCCAGAACTGGGAAAAAATTAATTTCTGTTTTTTAAGCTACCTAGTCTGTGACAGCAGCCCTAGCAGACTACATGGTAACAGATCAATTGTTAAAAACTTAAAGTGTCTAGGAAAAGGACTTCCTCAACAGGAAGCCACAAAATGCTCTTTGGTTATTTTGATGTTCAGCCAATTCACCTAAAGCTCTGTGCCATGACTAATAAGATGCAATTTAATATAACAAACATTGACCGTATGCCAGTCACAATGAGAGGCACTGGCAAACACATCTAATTCTCCAAGGTCATGAGGATTCAGACAGGGGGAAGAAAGAACAGATTCTTCAAAAATCTCACTTTAGCCAAATAAACAAAACTTCTCCCTCTTTTCCATGTGACCTGAGTCTCAAATAACTGATGGATTCACCCCCATCAGGACTGCCTCAGTCTCTCCCAGAGGTGAGACAATCAAGCGTGACAAGGAAGAAAAGTAAAATATAGAAATCCACATGTGTGGACTGGCCATTCTTACAGAGGAGAAGCTGTGGCTGTTCCCTGTGAGAAATTCTCCAACTCAAAAGGAGACAATTGAGAAAGGAACAAGAACCATAAAAACTTTCCAGAGTTTGTCATCAGAACAACCTCCTTCACCAGGGCCATAATCAGCAGAATGGAAAAGAACAGGTTGCACAACACTTAGATAATATTCTTGAATACGCCCAGAAAAGTAGGGAGATGGGAAAACTCAAACCTAAGCTCTGTCTTTGGATAAAAATATAACAAAACAAGGGGATAGGGAAAACAGGGAAATGGCTAAAAGGAAAGAAGGGTCTGGCAATTGGTATATTTTTATCATTAATACCCAGGGATGAACATCTTTAGAAGCCATTCCACTATCACGAATCTTTAAGACATCAACAATGTTAAAATAGAAAAGCAGAGACTAAATATTCTACCTTAACGCCTTAAGAATCAAAGTCCCACAAATCCACCCACTGGGAAGCTAAGCATTCCCAGACATCTCAGGAAGAAAACCTTCCATCAGGAGAGCCCAGAGTCCTTATTTTTCAAGTGGCAAAGATCTAAACTTGATTCTAGAGCATGGTCCTAGCAGGATAGCATACCACAAAGATTTTATTTTCTTAATATTCCTTTTGAAACTCTTTCTATATCCTTTCCCAGCAGAGAAAGCCAGTGAGTTTATCCTTCCAGGGCCCTCTCCTCTTCTTTCTCAAAAGAAAGCTAGCAGTTGCTTCCAGGAATGGGCTCTGCACCTCCCATAAGTCATTCTTGCCCCACAATCAGGGCCAGGACTGTGTTGAATCAGAGCAACCCAAGACCAAATTGCAGCCCGTCAGCTAAGGGTACAGCAGGTGGGTGTTGAGTCTCTAAGGACAATCCTCACAGAGAATCAGAGCCTGAGATTTGCATTAATGTGATGCTGGTGTTTGGACCTAAAAGAAACCCAATTCTGAAAGGAACCATGAGCAGGAAAACCTCCGGACAGAGTCCAAGATCTGGCTCTATCTTTGCTGTGTGACTTTAAGCAAGTCACATAACTCCTCTGGACCACTGTGTTTTTTCACTGGAAGAAAGCAAATATCAGGTGAATTGCTAAGGTTCTTTCCAGCTGTAAAAGTGTCATGGCTTCAGTTTCTTCAATTCATTCTGGTTAATATTCATATAAAATAATTTTTAGAAAATAATTAATAGAAAATAATTTTTAAATTATTTAAAATAATTTTAATAGTCACATAAGACTGTGAGTATTATCAACAATAAGCTGTTAAAGCATCACAGATTGGAAATACTATTTTCTGAATTTATACTTGATATTTCTCATTCTTTTTTACTTTTCTCTGCATTTAAAGAGTCTCTTGGGCACGTACGGTGCCCGTAATTCCAACACTTTCGGAGGCCAAGGTGGGTGGATCACATGAGGTCAGGTGTTTGAGACCAACCTGGCCATCTCTACTAAAAAATACAAAAATTAGCCAGGCGTGGTGGTGCTCACCTGTAATCCCAGCTACTCAGGAGGCTGAGGCAGGAGAATCACTTGAACCTGGGAGGCAACGGTTGCAGTGAGAGAAGATCGTGCCACTGCACTCCCGCCTGGGTGAAAGAGCGAGACTCATTCTCAAGAAAAAATAAAAACATTAAAAAAAAAAGTCTCCCACCCATAGGAGGTATTATGAGTTGAATTATGTCCCCTCAAAAATCATATATTAATGTCTAACTGCCCATATCTCAGAATGTGACCTGATCTGGAAATAGGGTGACTAATTAGTCAAGATAAGGTTGTAGTGGAGTAGGATGGGCCCCTAATCCCCTGGGACTGGTGTCCTTATAAAAAGGAAGTTGGAGACAATCATATCCACAGGGAGAATACATGAAGGCTGGCGTTGTGCTGCCTCAAGCCAGGGAACTACCAAAAACTGGAGAGAGGCCTGGCACAGATCCTTTTCCAGTTCCTTCAGAGGAAGCACAGCCCTGCCGACACATTGATCTTGGACTTGGACTTTCCAGACCCGTGAGGCAGGAAGTTCTGCTAGTTAAGCCACTCAGCGTGTGGTGCTTTGCTACAGCCTTAGCAAACTCATACAGAAGGTTAAACCTACCTCTCACTATAAAGCAAGAAAGGTAGCTCTTCACTTTCTTAGCATTCCCTGTGGTTGCAGCCAGGATACGTGGCCTGGGATCTGCCCATCAGACATACCTGCCACAGCTCTGAAGCAGAGAAGCAGAGACTTCTCTTCAGATGACATGCGGCAGAGCAGCAGCCACTCCATGCAGCGCCAGGAGGTGGCTGCAACAGAAGCCCCTGCAGCAGCAGCCAGCGTGACCCATCCACAGTGTGTGTAGTGCCAGCAGGACCTGCTCCTGATGGCAAGGGCGACTCATCTCCACAAGACTCGTTCTGCAGCCTCTGAGCCTGGTCCTTCTGGAGATTCCATAAGTTACTCCATACTTTCTCATCAATTTCCTTTCTGCTTTAACAGGGAAGGCTTCTATTGCTTGCCTAGAACAGTTCCTGACACAGTAGGTTCTTAGTATTTGTCAATGTCTAATAAACCCTAAACTGACATAAGTGGTATTATATAAATCACATAACTTTCTAAAATAATTTCAATTTAATACACATATATTTTTGTAAATATCAAAAAAAAAAAAAACAACAACAGTTACTTGTTACCTCACAACAGCACCTTGGGAAGACCTTTCTAGTATCCTGACTTTCACAGATGGGGAAATCCCTGTTTGGAGACTTGCCCAAGGTCCAGAGCTAGCAGATGGCAAATACAGGGTTTGAACCGAGGCATTCTGCCATAGTAAATGTGAACAGAGCTCTCTGGAATAGTACTGAAATTTTTTTTTTTTTTACATATTACTAGTCAAAGGTTCAAAGTCTCTGATTCTGAACTAGTTATACAACAAAATTTGAAATTTGCCGGGGCGTCAATTTGTCTGGAAAAAGTGACATGTGTCTTGACCTGAAGGAAGAGAACTAGAATAGAAACACTCTGTTTTTTGGGTGATGGTCCAAAGGAGAATGATGTCAATAGCTCTTGTAACTTGGGGCACAAATTATTCAGGCAGCAGCAAAGTTGGGGACTTAATTTGTCCGACAAATTGTGTTGTGTCAGCTTGACTTATAAAACCAAATTCATTTTTAAAAGTGTTAGCCATTACAAATTCTGAGATACTTTTTAAAGCTTCGGTTTGGCAAATGAGAACAGTTGGGAAAATAAACATGTGCAGTGAAAAGAGTTAAAATATCTTGTTCAAAAAAGAAATTATGATAACTGTGAAAACTAAGTATCAGAACAAATGTCCATTCTCAAGTTAGGCAGAGATGTCACCCTCAGAATCAAAGCATCATTTTTGGAAAAATGTTGGAAAGAAGCCCATGGTGTAGGTGACAGTAACAAATTTTCTGTTGCAGTTTCTAAGGTGAGGATGAATCAGGTCAGCTGGGACCTGCCTCCCCAGTCTCAGGTAGGAATCCTCCCTTGTAGAACTTACTGCTGAAAGCAGGTACTTACTTCCCTGCATGTGGATCCAGAATCATAGCAAGTTCTGTTGATTCATCGCTTCCCACGCTGAGCCTGGAAGGCAGCCATTCCACCTCTTTCCTGGCCTGTCCTAAATGGAATTCGTGGCTTCTCTGGGCTCTGGCTTTCTCACGAAGTGAAGGGGCCACCTGCCTTATCCTGTCTGACCTTTGATGCCTGATAGTGGAGGCTGGGGTTGCACCTGAAATTTCTGCAAGGTACTAGAGACCTTCCAGCTAAGCTGCCACTTAGCTCCCACATATCCTGTCCCCAATCTCTGGGCTCAGAAATACTGCATTATGAGGAAGCTGGGGGGCTCACCAAGGCAAAGGCTTCAAGTTCAAGGTTCAAATGAGGCTCAGGGAAACTATCTGATCAAATCTACTAAAACTAAATATGTGCCTACCCCATGACCCAGCAATTCTACTACAGAGCATATGCCCAAGAAACTGTGTATGCCTCTTTCAGAAGACATGTGCTCATCATAGACAAAAACTAGACACTATCCAAATGTACATCCACAGTACAATGGGCAAACAAACTGTGGCATGTTCATATTTTATTATATAACAACAAAAAGAATAAACCCCTTTTATATTCAACAATATGGATAGACATAACACTGAGTGAAAGAAGCTAGACACCAAAAGTACCTACTGTATAATTCCATTAAGTTCAAGAACCAGAAACACAAATCTGTGGTGAAAGAGGTCAGACTAGGGGTTATCTCTGGGGAAGAGGGTGAGTATTGACTGGGAAGGGACATAAAAGAACTTTCTGGGATGCTGGAAGTATCCTAGATATTTGTCCTAATGGTGATTACAGGGATATATACACAGGTAAAATTTTAAAAGATGTGTGTTCATTTACCTATGTAACAAACCTGCACATTAAGTTCCCGTACCCCGGAACTTAAAATAAAAGTTGGAAAAAAAAAAGATGGTGTTTTCCGCATGTTCTCACTCATAGGTGGGAATTGAACAATGAGAACTCATGGACACAGGAAGGGGAACATCACACTCCGGAGTCTGTTGTGGGGTGGGGGGAGTGGGGAGGGACAGCATTAGGAGATATACCTAATGCTAAATGACGAGTTAATGGGTGCAGCAAACCAACATGGCACATGGATACATATGTAACAAACCTGCACATTGTGCACATGTACCCTAAAATCTAAAGTATAATAATAAAATAAAAATAATAAAAAAATAAAAAATAAAAAAAGATGGTGTTTTTCTGCAGGTATATTACATTCTTTTAGGTTGTTGTTGTTGATATGGAGTCTCGCTCTGTTGCCCAGGCTGGAGTGCCGTGGTGCAATCCCAGCTCACTGCAAGCTCTGCCTCCCAGGTTCACGACATTCTCCTGCCTCAGCCTCCCAAGTAGCTGGGACTATAGGCGCCCGCCACCATGCCCAGCTAATTTTTTGTATTTTTAGTAGAGATGGTGTTTCACCATGTTAGCCAGGATGGTCTCAATTTCCTGACCTCGTGATCCGCCCGTCTCGGCCTCCCAAAGTGCTGGGATTACAGGCGTGAGCCACTGTGTCTGGCCTACATTCTTTTAAAAAATTTGAAAGCATGGGCTATGGGAGCTCAAGACGTCAGTGTTAAAATAGTGATGAGTAAGGGAGATTCCAATTAGGTTGCTCAGGTCAGAGCTATCAGGCTTCAGTTCTCAGTATCAAGATAGCTCAGAATTCAGAGCTCATAATCAAAATATCTGCAATGAAACAATAATAATTGCTACCATCTGTTAATCACTTTCTAGGTGCCAGGCTCTAGACAACGCATTTTACGATCAAGACCTCATTTTGTGCCTGCAACAACTTTATAAGGCAGGTGCTGGTAATATTTCCATTTTACAGAATAATGACATGTCTTGCTCAAGGTCATGCTGCTGGTAAGTGGCAGTCAGGAAGCTAAAGAGGATCTATCCAGGACAAAGGGATTGAATGGCATCAAGGGGTGTGGGGGAGCAAATTTTCCAGGTTCCTCTGCTCTGGACACTTTATTTCTTAGTAAGAGATTAATCAGCAAGACAAGGATGCCCTCTCTCACCACTTCTATTCAACATAGTGTTGGAAGTTCTGGCCAGGGCAATCAGACAAGAGAAAGAAATAAAGGATATTCAAATAGGAAGAGAGGAAGTCAAATTGTCTCTGTTTGCAGATGACATGATTGTATATTTAGAAAACTCCATCGTCTCAGCCCAAAATCTCCTTAAGCTGATGAGCAACTTCAGCAAAGTCTCAGGATACAAAACCAATGTGCAAAAATCACAAGCATTCCTACACACCAATAACAGAAAAACGGAGAGCCAAATCATGAGTGAACTCCCATTCACAATTGCTACAAAGAGAATAAAATACCTAGGAATACAACTTACAAGGGAAGTGAAAGACCTCTTCAAAGAGAATTACAAACCACTGCTCAAAGAAATAAGAGAAGATACAAACAAATGGAAAAACATTCCATGCTCATGGGTAGGAAGAATCAATATCATGAAAATTGGCCATACTGCCCAAAGTAATTTATAGATTCAATGCTATCCCCCATCAAGCTACCAATGACTGTCTTCACAAAATTGGAAAAAAACTACTTTAAAGTTCATATGGAACCAAAAAAGAGCCCACATAGCCAAAACAATCCTGGGCAAGAAGAACAAAGCTGAAGGCATCATGCTACCTGACTTGAAACTATACTACAAGGCTACAGTAACCAAAACAGAATGGTACTGGTACCAAAATAGATATATAGACCAATGGAACAGAACAGAGACCTCAGAAGTAACACCACACATCTACAACCATCTGATCTTTGACAAACCTGACAAAAACAAGCAGTGGGGAAAAGATTCCATATTTAATAAATGGTGTTGGGAAAACTGGCTAGCCACATGCGGAAAACTGAAACTGGACCCCTTCCTTAAACCTTATACAAAAATCAACTCAAGATGGATCAAAGACTTAAACATAAGACCCAGGACCATAAAAATCCTAGAAGAAAACCTGGGCAATACCACTCAGGGTGTAGGCATGGGCAAAGACTTCACATCTAAAACAACAAAAGCAATGGCAACAAAAGCCAAAATAGACAAATGGGATCTAATTAAACTAAAGAGCTTCTGCACAGCAAAAGAAACTATTATCAGAGTGAACAGGCAACCTACAGAATGGGAGAAAATTTTTGCAATCTACCCATCTGACAAAGGGCTAATATCCAGAATCTACAAAGAACTTAAACAAATTTACAAGAAAAAAACAAACAACCCCTTAAAAAGTGGGCAAAGGATATGAACAGACACTTCTCAAAAGAAGATATTTATGCAGCCAATAGACATATGAAAAAAAAAGCTCATCATTACTGGTCATTAGAGAAACGCGTATCAAAACCACAATGAGACACCATCTCATGCCAGTTAGAATGGCGATCATTAAAAAGTCAGGAAACAATAGATGCTGGAGAGGATGTGGAGAAATAGGAATGCTTTTACATTGTTGGTGGGAGTGTAAATTAGTTTAACCATTGTGGAAGACAGTGTGGCAATTCCTCAAGGATCTAGAACTAGAAATACCATTTGACCTAGCAATCTCATTACTGGGTATATACCCAAAGGATTATAAATCATTCAATTATAAAGAGACATGCACACGCATGTTTATTGCAGCACTATTCACAATAGCAAAGACTTGCAACCAACCCAAATGTCCACAATAATAGACTAAAGAAAATGTGGCACATTTACACCATGGAATACTATGCAGCCATAAAAAAGGATGAGTTCTTGTCCTTTGCAGGGACATGGATGAAGCTGGAAACCATCATTCTCAGCAAACATCACAAGGACAGAAAACCAAACACTGCATGTTCTCACTCATAAGTGGTAGCTGAATAACAAGAACACATGGACACAGGGAGGGAAACATCACACACCAGGGCCTGTTTGGGGGTGCAGGGCTAGGGGAGGAATAACATTAGGAGAAATACCTAATGTAGGTGATGGGTTGATGGGTGCAGCAAACCACCATGGCACATGTATACCTGTGTAACAAACCTGCACGTTCTGCACATGTACCCCAGAACTTAAAGTATAATAAAAAAAAAAAAAAGAGAGATTAATCAAAACTTCAGAAACAGAAATTCCTCTCTTTCCCTAGGCAACCAAGCCATCAATACACTGATGTGAGGGAAATCAGAAGGGAGCAAATCAGGTCCAGGAGTGAAATGGCTTCTGACTTTGTCAGCCAGTAGATTTTCTCCCTTGTAAAGAAATCACCACAGGAATGAACAGTGCCCCAGCAGAGGCTTATCATTCTCTTCCTTGAGAGTGTAAAGCTCCAGTGCTGACTCACATATGTGGAAGGGGCCAGAACCAAGTCAGGGCACAAGGGCCAGAAGCTCATGTAGCTCTGGCCTCCAGGCCACCTGCCCACAGCCTTTCCCACACTTGTGACACTTTTATTTCCCTTTTGTGAATTGCCCGCAGAGTCTTTTCAATAAATCCTGTGTTACTCATAGTTAGGGCTCTTGGTTACAGTGAAAACCTAATTTGAACCAGGTTAACTGAACAGAGGAATTCACTGGAAAGATCCAGGGTATCTCACAAACTTCAAAGACAGGGATGCAGCCAGCCTCAGGAATGGAACCATGGCTGGAGCCCTGTAGAGAACCTGGAGGCATCTCTCTGCAACACCCCATCTGTTTCTCCCTCTATGTCTGCTCTATTCTTCCCTGTTACTACAAACCAGCCTCCTCTGCTTCTCCATCTACGTGGTGGGACCTGGACACCACTGCTCCCAGGATTTCTGCACTCTCGGTCATGCACCCAACAAGAAGCCTATCTCCAGCTCTTATTCCCCAACCTAAAATCACAGGGAAGTGACTGATTGGCCCAAGTTGGATCAAATGCCCCAGACCAGACAAATGTGGCAGAAAGTCAAGGTCCTGTAGAAACACGGCAACTCCTACCACAATTGTGGGAATGGATGGGGGAAGAAGGAACCAGTAGGAAAGAGAGGGCAGACAACAATCTTATGGGCATCCATCACATGGCCTACCTTAACAAATCTTTTGACAGTGGGGAAAATATCAGCCTTGGAGAAACAAGGACTAGCTCTATCATTCATCAGTTGTGTGATCATGGGAAAGCTGCTTGACTTTCCCAAGCCTTTGTTCCCTCATCTGCAAAGTAAGGACAGCAACACCTACTTCTTGGTGTCACTGAGAAGATTAAGCAAGAAAGAATCTGTGCAGCACCTAGTACAGTGCATGACACACCTAAATGCTAAATAATCCTAACCTTATTTTGAACATCAAAACAGTCATGGGAGGACTGAGGGTGCTTTGAGTATAATGAATTGTTTTGCTGAAGAGGTTTTCTTATGCTATGAAGCCTGCCAACTTATGGCATTTCACCAGGGCATCACATGCTTTCAAAAACGTGTTTTTAAAAAAATGGATATAAATTATCTTTAGTGTTTGTCACAAGAAACGTGAGAGGCCAAGACTGTAACATACTGCAGGTAACCAAACTAAATCCTCCCTATGAAGCAGATAGCAGTAAACTTTGTCCTTGGGATGTTTGGATTTGTTGAATGATAAGCAGTAAGTGTGGACATTTATCAGAGATAAGTTATAAATAAGAAAGTTCTGAAGAGGCTGAAAAGCTTATCAGACTACATCGGGAGGAGAGTTCTAGTTGTCAAAAAGACAGGCGGAAGTTTTCCTTTTTCTCTCTTTTTATAGACTAAAGAGAACAATTTTTTATTTTAGGAAATCCTGGACTATCTCAGACACCTCTTTCTAGGTCTGATTTAACACCTTGAATAAGTTGGCTTCATGTCACCCATATCAAGATGGCATTTCAGAAAACAAAGACAACAGATACTGACTTTGAACACAGCATGTTGAAATGTTGAGAAAGTATCTTGTTAAGAGAAAGCGGCAGACTCTTGAAGTTTATCAGTTTGACATATCTTGGCTTAGGATTCCCAGAACTTCTCACTTACAACAGGATCTGTAATAACTTCCATTCTCTGAAGCTGAATGAAGAAGGCCAGAGAAATTGCTCCATCTACAGTGCTTGCTGGAAATTAGTGCATGTGTGTCTAATATTCAGAGTAGAGCAGCATTTTGTTTGTGAATATTTATAAGCGACAACCCACATATAATTAACATTTTATATTGAAAAACTGTTTCTCAAGTAGAAAAAATTCATCCGCAACCTAAAATTTTAGCGCACATTTTATGATGTGAAAAGACTCAAGGATTCTTTTTTTTTTTTTTTTTTTTTTTGAGACAGAGTCTCCCTCTGTCACCCAGGCTAGAGTGCAGTGGCATGATCTCTGCTCACTGCAAGCTCCACCTCCCAGGTTCCCGCCATTCTCCTGCCTCAGTCCCCCGAATAGCTGGGACTACAGGCGCCTGCCACCACACCTGGCTAATTTTTCGTATTTTTAGTAGAGACGGGGTTTCACCATGTTAGCCAGGATGGTCTCAATCTCCTGACCTTGTGATCCGCCCGCCTCGACCTCCCAAAGTCCTGGGATTACAGGCGTAAGCCACTGCGCCCGGCCCAGAATTCTTTAAATTAATCCATTTTAAATTAACAAAGCAAGTATTTCCTCTTTAGCGTCATGAAAAACAGAGCATGCTCATATGAGAATCATAGAAATCCACCCAGCACAGGAAATCCCTTTAAAATAGTCCTACAAATAATCGTTGACTTTCTTGCTTAATACTCTCAAATGATGGGGAGTGACTCACTAATTTATGAGGTGTCCTTGCCATCATTTGCTTTCACTTTCTACCGATCGGTACTTAGTATGTCTCGGAAGCAAAACAGAACAAGCCAGCCTTTAAATACCCTCTCAAAGATGTGACAATGGCCACAGGCATCCGTCTGTCCTATCTCCTTTATATCAAACTGAACTTTTGCTATACTCCTGCTACGTTGTTTCACCTAAAGCTGCCTCCTCGTGTATTTTAAGTTCAGCCTCAAGGTTTCTGGGTACATAGTGAACTGAAACCTGACTGGATGTGGAAACAGACCAGAATCTGCTCTTGGAACAAGTAGCTAAGTCTCAGCTAATCCCAGCAGCCAGACTTGGACCACTCACAGGCAGCCAACCTCTCAAACCGTGCTATGAAGGCAAACGTGAGCTGTAAGCAACCCAACAGTTTCCGTACCTCACTTCCGTCTTCTGTACCTCACATCCGTCTTCTGTACCTCACTTCCGTCTTCTGTACCTCACTTCCGTTTTTTGTACCTCACTTCGATTTTCTGTACATCATTTTCCTTTATCTGTCCATATATCCTTTTGAACTCCTGGCAGTGCCTGAGTAACTCCGAACCTATTCAGGTTGGGAGGTGGGGGGTAGCTACTCAATTCACAAATCGTTCTTTACTCAGTTAAAATCTGTTCAATTTAATTTGTCTAAAGTTTTTTTTTTTTTTAAACACTCCCAACAAGATATTTTTTCTAGGCCCTTTATCATCTTGAATACCTTCCTCTAATCCATGACAATCTCTCCTGAAACGCCGTATTGGGAACTGAACTGGATCCAGCCCACGTTGTGGAGGAGCTTTCTGGTGGTGGGATGTGGTTTGAGCTTTCTTTAGAAACCACTTCACACCATTGGCTACTACTTTAAAAATAGCAGAAAAACGAACTATATTCTCCAAGATGTTATCACATCTCAATATTACACATTATTTCCATTTTTCTTTGAAGTTACACTTATTTAAGTAGTTCTATTATAGGCCAGCACTGACCTTAAATGGGTTCCATTGTAAAGGAGCTGACTGCTGGTGCTGATCAGGAAATGATTCTTTTGTTTGCAAGCAGAAAGGTCATGAGAGGGTTTTCATAGAAGACTAAAGAAAATGTCTTCCAAATTGGACATTTCCTTTTAGATGAAGGGAGGATAAGAAATAATGTGAACATCAATTTCTTACATTGGAGGAAAATAATGAGCCATGAAAAGAGGTAAAGTCACATAAAATTACATTTGTTGTGTTAATTAGGTGACACACCATGCCAAAGACTGAATAAAATAAAAGGAAGGAAAAGCAACATACCATTTCTGATGCTAACTTCCTGATTCAAAGGCGAGGGACAGCTCAACCACCTGCTCACCCAGAAGATGGGCTTCAAAGAAAGATGCAGTTAGAGAGATTGGTTTTATAATTAATCTTTGGACAATGCGGTTGACATAACCTGCAAAAGACTTATAATGAGAAGCATGTTCCTGGGAGCTGGTCTGCTCTATATATATATAGAGAGAGAGAGCAGACCAGCTCCCAGGAACTATACACACACACACACACACACACACAATATATTTTAATTCAGGCCAGGTGCCATGGCTCATGCCTGTAATCCCAGCAATTTGGGAGGCCAAGGCAGGAGGATCACGTGAGGCCAGGAGTTAGAGACCAGCTTGGGCAAAATAGTGAGACCTCATCTTTACAAAAAAAAAATCTAGGCACAGTGGGGCATGCCTGCATTCCCATCTACTCGGGAGACTGAGGTGGGAGGATCATGAGCTCAAGAGATCAAGGTTACAGTGAACTATGACCATGCGACTTCACTCCAGCCTGGGTGAAAAAGTGACACACTGACCCCCCCCAAAAAAAAATTAAAACATTCTCATTCCTTCCTTCTAGTTATTGAATATATCTCAGCTACAACTGGTGAAACTGTAGGTAAAAGTACAAAAACTACTCTTCAAAGACAGATAACTGACAAAACACAAGTGTGCAGCATGAAAATTAGAATGATTATTGTATCAGTTCTCGGTCTTTCAGCTAAAACCAAGTGCAGAATGATTGCTGTTACTTGGTCAAATAGTGTGGACTTTCCATTGATGATAACCTAGTGTGCTGTGAAAATGTTCCAGAAGAGAACTGGAAGACACCACACCCACACCCCTCACAAACAAATAGTTTCTTCTATCCAGAGAGTAGCTCCTGGTTAATGTAACTTCAGTTGAATTCTCTTAAGTTACTATTTGAGGAAATATCCTTGCCCTCTCCCCGCATACATGCAAAACCACCTTTTAGCACTCCTGGGTATCTCTGAACTTTGACAAAAACATCTGCACCCTCAGTGATTTCAACTATAATTAATAGAGCACGCTTTTTGACATAGATAGTAACATGAAGTTTATGCTCTATGTCCACTCTGAGAATTCCTAGGCCATCCTGGTAGTCAGCATCTTCTCTTTCTCACAATTTTCCATTCCAAGTATCACCATTCTGTCACTTTCCACTAGCTCTCAGTCACCTTCACTCTCTTCTAGACTAGTATTTCTGGCTGTATGCGTGTACCACAACTCATTACATAAAATTTCCTGTGTCCTGGCAAACTTCATTAAAGTTAAACAAGGATTTTCCTGGTTACATCTCTGAAGCCACAAATTCTAATCCCAGCTGCACATTAGAATCACTTGGAGAGCTTTTTAAAAATGTCATTGCCAAGGCCTCACCCTCAGAGATTCTAATTTAATTCAGGGATGCCCAGCACTAATTCTCTTTTTTTCTTTTCTTTCTTTTTTTTTTTTAGAGACAGGGTTTTGCCATGTTGCCCAGGCTGGTCTTGAAGTCCTGGGCTCAAGCAATCCACCCACCTTGGGCCTCCCAAAGTGCTGGGATTACAGGCATGAGCCACCATGCCTGGCCAGCATTGATAAATCCTAAAAGCTTTTCAGGTGATTCTAATCTACAGCCAACGTTAAGATTTAGTGTGCTAATACCCAAAATACCTGAAATGTGTGATGTATGCCATTAGTAACTGGTTCTCGTCACTGCAACTGTTTTCATGAGGCAGAGACAGAAAGATTCCTATAGACAGACAGCTTCTAACACTGAGTCCCAGAACACCTGCAGGAATGAATACAATCAAGAATTAAATGTCAACGCTGGGCACAGTGGCTCACACCTGTAATCCCAACACTTTGGGAGGCTAAGGTGGGTGAATCTCCTGAGCTCAGGAATTCAAGACCAGCCTGGGAAACATGACGAAACCCTGTCTCTACCAAAAATACAAAAAAATAGCCAGGTGTTGTTGCATGCACCTGTGGTCCCAACTATTCAGGAGGCTGAGGAGGGAGTATCATTTGAGCCTGGGAAGCAGAGCCTGGGAAGCAGAGGTTGCAGTAAGCTGAGATTACACCACTGCACTCCAGCCTGGGTGATGGAGTGAGACTTTGTATCAAAAATAAATAAATAAATAAATAATAACAAGAAAAGAATTAAATATCATATAAGAGATAATGCTTAAGTTCACATGGAAAAATAAACACACTGGAGAGTTAAGAAAACACTGACAAGGAGCTGGGCACAGTGGCTCATGCTTGTAATCCCAGCACTTCAGGAGGTCAAGGCGGGTGGATTGCTTGAGGTCAGGAGTTCGAGAACAGCTTGGCCAATGTGGTGAAACCCCATCTCTACTAAAAATACAAAAATTAGCCAGGCATGGTGGCGTATGCCTGTAGTCCCAGCTACTTGGGAGGCTGAGGCAGGAAAATCACTTGAACCCAGGAGGTGGAGGTTGCAGTGAGCCAAGATTGTGCCATTGCACTCTAGCCTGGGTGACAGAGCAAGATTCCATCTCAAAAAAAAAGAAAACACTGATGACAAGGAAGGGCTCTGAAGAAAGCAAGTCCAATCAGATATTAAAAATACTACACTACACAGCTCTTGAGGCTTCCAAGATGGCTGAATAGGAACAGCTCCAGTCTGCAGCTCCCAGTGAGATCAATGCAGAAGACAGGTGATTTCTGCATTTCCAACTGAGGTACCTGGTTCATCTCATTGGTACTGGTTGGACAGTGGGTGCAGCTCACAGAGGGCAAGCCGAAGAAGGGCAGGGTGTCGCCTCACCCAGGAAGCACAAGGGGTCGAGAGATTCTCTTTCCCAGCCAAGGGAAGCTGAGACAGTCTGTACCTAGAGGAACAGTACACTCCCGCCAAAATACTGTTTTTTTCCCATAGTCTTCGCAACTGGCAGACCAGAAAATTCCCTCCTGTGCCTGACTCAGCAGGTCCCACACCCACAGAACCTTCCTCACTGCTAGCGCAGCAGTCTGAGATCGACCTGTGATGCTGCAGCTTGGCAGGGGGAGGGGAGTCCACCATTGCTCAGGCTTGAGTAGATAGTTTTGTGCTCACACTATAAACAAAGAGGCCAGGAAGCTTGAACTGGGTGGAGCCCACCGCAGCTCAGCAAGGTCTACTGCCTTACTATAGATTCCACCTCTGTGGGCAGAGCATATCAGAACAAAAGGCAGCAGACAGTTTCAGCAGAACTAAATGTCCCTATCAGACAGCTCTGAATAGAGCAGTGGTTCTCCCAGCATGGCGTTCAAACTCTGAGAACAGATAGACGGCCTCCTCAAATGGATCCCTGAACCCCGTGTAGCCTGATGGGAGACACCTCCCAGTAGGGTCCAACAGATACCTCATACAGGCAGATGCCCCTCTGGGATGAAGCTTCCAGAGGAAGGACCAGGCAGCAATATTTGCTGCTCTGCAGCCTCTGCTGGTGATACCCAGGCAAACAGCGTCTGCAGTGGACCTTTGGCAAACTCCAACAGACCTGCAGCTGAGGGTCCCAACTGTTAGAAGGAAAACTAACAGGAAGGAATATCATCAACGTCAACAAAAAGCACATCCACACCAAAACCCCATCTGTAGGTCAGCATCATCAAAGACCAAAGGTAGATAAAACCACAAAGATGGGGAGAAACCAGAGGAGAAAAGCTGAAAATTCTAAAAACCAGAGCGCCTATTCTCCTCCAAAAGATCGCAGCTCCTCACCAGCAAAGGAACAAAACTGGATGGAGAATGAGTTTGACGAGTTGACAGAAGTAGGCTTCAGAAGGTCGGTAATAACAAACTTCTCCAAGCTAAAGGAGGATGTTCGAACCCATCTCAAGGAAGCTATAAACCTTGAAAAAAGGTTAGATGAATGGCTAACTAGAATAAACAGTGTAGAGAAAACCTTAAATGACCTGATAGAGCAGAAAAACACAGCACGAGAACTTCATGATGCATGCACAAGCTTCAAGAGCCAGTTTGATCAAGTGGAAGAAAGGATATCAGTGATTGAAGACCAAATGAATGACATAAAGTGAGAAGACAAAATTAGAGAAAAAAGAGTGAAAATAAATGAACAAAGCCTCCAAGAAATATGGCAGTATGTGAAAAGACCAAATCTATGTGTGATAGGTGTTCCTGAACGTGATGGGGAGAATGGAACCAAGTTAGAAAACACTCCAGGATATTAACTAGGAGAACTTCCCCAACCTCGCAAGGCAGGCCAACATTCAAATTCAGAAAATGCAGAGAACACCACAAAGATACTCCTGGAGAAGAGCAACTCCAAGACACATAGTTGTCAGATTCTCCAAGGTTGAAATGAAGGAAAAAATGTTAAGGGCAGCCAGAGAGAAAGGTCAGGTCACCCACAAAGGGAAGCCCATTAGACTAACAGCAAATCTCTTGGCAGAAACCCTACAAGCCAGAAGAGAGTGGAGGCCAATATTCAACATTCGTAAAGAAAAGAATTTTCAACCCAGAATTTCATATCAAGCCAAACTAAGCTTCATACGCAAAGGAGAAATAAAATCCTTTACAGACAAGAAAATGCTGAGAGATTTTGTCACCACCAGGCCTGCCTTACAAGAGCTCCTGAAGGAAGCACTAAACATGGAAAGGAAAAACTGGGACCAGCCACTGCAAAAACATGCAAAATTGTAAAGACCGTCAATGCTAGGAAGAAACTGCATCAATTAACGGACAAAATAACCAGCTAACATCATAATGACAGGATCAAATTCACACATAACAATATTAACCTTAAATGTAAATGGGCTAAATGCCCCAATTAAAAGACACAGACTGGCAAATTGGATAAAGAGACAAAACTCCTCAGTGTGCTGTATTCAGGAGACCCATCTCATGTGCAAAGACACACATAGGCTCAAAATAAAGGGATGGAGGAAGATACACCAAGCAAATGGAAAGCAAAAAAAAAGCAGGGGTTGCAATCCTAGTCTCTGATAAAACAGACTTTAAACCAACAAAGATCAAAAAGGACAAAGAAGGGCATTACATATGGTAAAAGGATCAATTCAACAAGAAGAGCTAACTATCCTAAATATACATGCACCCAATACAGGAGCACCCAGATTCATAAGGCAAGTCCTTAGAGACCTACAAAGAGACTTAGACTCCCACACAATAATAACAGAAGATTTTAACACCCCACTGTCAATATTAGACAGATCAACGAGACAGAAGGTTAAAAAGGATATCCAGGACTTGAACTTAGTTCTGGACCAAGCAGACCTAATAGACATCTACAGAACTCTCCACCCCAAATCAGCAGAATATGCATTCTTCTCAGCACCATATTGCACTTATTCTAAAATTGACCACATAATTGGAAGTAAAACACTCCTCAGCAAATGCAAAAGAAGAGAAATCACAACAAACTGTCTCTCAGACCACAGTGCAATCAAACTAGAACTCAGGATTAAGAAACTCACTGAAAACCACATAACTACATGGTAACTGAATATCCTGGGCCTGAATGACTACTGGTTGAATAACAAAATGAAGGAAGAAATAAATATGTTCTTTGAAACCAATGAGAACAAAGACACAATGTACCAGAATCTCTGGGGCCCATTTAAAGCAGTGTATAGAGGGAAATTTATAGCACTAAATGCCCACAAGAGGAAGTAGGAAAGATCCAAAATTGACACCCTAACATCACAATAAACAAAACTAGAGAAGCAAGTGCAAACAAATTCAAAAGCTAGCAGAAGACAAGAAATAACTAAGATCAGAGTAGAACTGAAGGAGATAGAGACACGAAAAACCCTTCAAAAAATCAATGAATCCAGGAGCTGGTTTTTTGAAAAAATCAACAAATAGACCGCTAGCAAGACTAATAAAGAAGAAACAAGAGAAGAATCAAATAGATGCAATAAAAAATAATAAAGGGGATGTCACCACTGATCCCACAGAAATACAAACTACCATCAGAGAATACTCTAAACTCCTCTACAAAAATAAACTAGAAAATCTAGAAGAAACAGATAAATTCCTGGACATATACACCCTCCCAAGACTAAACCAGGAAGAAGTTGAATCTCTGAATAGACCAATAACAGGCTCTGAAATTGAGGCAATAATTAATAGCCTACCAACCAAAAAAAGGCTAGTACCAGATAGACTCACACCCGAATTCTAACAGAGGTACAAACAGGAGCTGGTACCATTCCTTCTGAAACTATTCCAATCAACAGAAAAAGAGGGAATCCTCCCTAACTCATTTTATGAGGCCAGCATCATCCTGATACCAAAGCCTGGCAGAGACACAACAAAAAAAAGAGAATTTTAGGCCAATATCCCTGATGAACATCGATGCAAAAATCCTCAATAAAATACTGGCAAATTGAATCCAGCAGCACATCAAAAAGCTTATCCACCACAATCAAGTCAGCTTCATCCCTGGGATGCAAGGCTCATTCAACATATGCAAATCAATAAACGTAATCCATCACATAAATAGAAACAATGACAAAAGCCACATGATTATCTCAATAGATGCAGAAAAGGCCTTTGACAATATTCAACAGCACCTCATGCTAAAAACTCTCAATAAATTAGGTATTGATGGAACATATCTCAAACTAATAAAGGCTATTTATGACAAACCCACAGCCAACATTATACTGAATGGGCAAAAACTGGAAGCATTCCCTTTGAAAACCAGCACAAGACAAGGATGCCCTCTCTCACCACTCCTATTCAACATAGTGTTGGAAGTTCTGGCCAGGGCAATCAGACAAGAGAAAGAAATAAAGAGCACTCAATTAAGAAAAGAGGAAGTCAAATTGTCTGTGTTTGCAGATGACATGATTGTATATTTAGAAAGCCCCATCGTCTCAGCCCAAAATCTCCTTAAGCTGATGAGCAACGTCAGCAGTCTCAGGATATAAAATCAACGTACAAAAATCACAAGCATTCCTATACACCAATAACAGACAAAGAGAGAGCAAATCATGAGTGAACCCCCATTCACAATTGCTTCACAGAGAATAAAATACCTAGGAATCCAACTTACGAGGGATGTGAAGGACCTCCTCAAGGAGAACTACAAACCACTGCTCAATGACATAAGAGAGGACACAAATAAATGGAAGAACATTCCATGCTCATGGATAGGAAGAATTGATATTGTGAAAATGGCCATACTGCCCAAGGTAATTTATAGATTCAATGCCATCCCCATCAAGCTACCATTGACTTTCTTCACAGAATTGGAAAAAACTACTTTAAAGTTAATATGGAACCAAAAAAGAGCCTGCATAGCCAAGGCAATCCTAAGCAAACCGAACAAAGCTGAAGGCATCACACTACCTGACTTCAAACTATACTACAAGGCTACAGTAACCAAAACAGCATGGAACTGGTACCAAAATAGATATATAGACCAATGGAACAGAACAGAGGCCTCAGAAATAACACCACACATCTACAGCCATCTGATCTTTGACAAATCTGACAAAAACTAGCAATAAGGAAAGGATTCCCTATTTAATAAATGGTGCTGGGAAAACTGGCTAGCCGTATGTAGAAAGCTGAAACTGGATCCCTTCCTTACACCTTATACAAAAATTAACTCAAGATGGATTAAAGACTTAAATGTAAGACCTAAAACCATAAAAACCCTAGAAGAAAACCTAGGCAATACCGTTCAGGACATAGGCATGGGCGAAGACTTCATGAATAAAACACCAAAAGCAATGGCAGCAAAAGCCAAAATAGACAAATGGGATCTAATTAAACTAAAGAGCTTCTGCACAGCAAAAGAAACTATCATCACAGTGAACAGGCAACCTACACAATGGGAGAAAATGTTTGCAATCTACCCATCTGACAAAGGGCTAATATCCAGAATCTACAAAGAACTCAAACAAATTTACAAGAAAAAAACAAACAACTCCATCAAAAAGTGGGCAAAAGATATGAACAGACACTTCTCAAAAGAAGACATTTATGCAGCCAACAGGCATATGAAAAAATGCTCATCATCACTGGTCATCAGAGAAATTCAAATCAAAACCACAATGAGATACCATCTCATACCAGTTAGAATGGTGATCATTAAAAAGTCAGGAAACAATAGATGCTGGAGAGCATGGGGAGAAATAGGAATGCTTTTACGCTGTTGGTAGGAGTGTAAATTAGTTCAACTACTGTGGAAGACAGTGTGGCGATTCCTCAAGGATCTAGAAGTAGTAATACCATTTGACCCAGCAATCCCATTGCTGGGTATATACCCAAAGGATTATAAATCATGCTATTATAAAGATACATGCACATGTATGTTTACTGCAGCACTATTCACAATAGCAAAGACTTGGAATCAACCCAAATGTCCATCAACAATAGACTGATTAAGAGAATGTTGCAAATAAATACTATGCGGCCATAAAAAGGGATGAGTTCATGTCCTTTGTGGGGACATGGATGAAGCTGGAAACCATCATTCTCAGCAAACTATCACAAGGACAGAAAACCAAATACTGCAGGTTCTTACTCATAAGTGGGAGTTGAACAATGAGAACACATGGACACAGGGAGGGGAATATCACACACCAGGATCTGCTGGGGGGCTGGGGGCTGGGGGAGGGATAGCATTAGGAGAAATACCTAATATAAATGGTGAGTTGACGGGTACAGCAAACCAACACGGCACATGTATACCTATGTAACAAACCTACACGTTGTGCACATGTACCCTAGAACTTAAAGTACAATAAAATAAATAAATAAAAATAAAAATACACTACACAGCCTCCATAATTAAAACAGTATAGTATGGTCATATGACTGGGCAAATAGATCAAAGAAATAGGAAGTTCAGAAACAGACTCAACTATTTATAAAGATCAAGCATATAATAAAGGTGATATATCAAAACACTGGAACAAATGTAGTCATGTGCAGTAAATGGTGTTGGTACAACTAGACAGCCATCTAGAAAAAATACAAAATTAGATTCATTCCTTAAAGCAGAGAAAAGAAAAAATCTCAAATGGATCAGAGGTCCAAATGCAGAAAAGGAAAATAAACAAGTACATGAGGAAAATATGAGTGTATTCTCCTTTAACTCTGGAGTAGAAAAAGTCTTTCTAATCATGGCTCAAAATTCAGAGGCAATAAAAGAAAAGACTGATAAATTTGAAAACATTTAAAAAGATTAAAACTTTTGGCTGGGCATTATGGCTCACTCTTGTAATCCCAGCATTTTGGGAGGCCAAGGCAAGAGGATCACTTGAGCCCAGAAGCTGAAGACCAGCCTGGACAACATAGTGAGACGCCATCTCTACAAAAACAAATGGAATTAGCCAGGTGTGGTGGTGCACGCATGTAGTCCAAGCTACTCAAGAGGCTGAGGTGGGAGGATAGCTTGATTCTGGGAAGTAGAGGCTGCAGTGAGCCAAGATCATACCACTGTATTCCAGCCTGAGCAACAGAATGAGACACTGTCTCAAACTTTTGCATGATTAAAAATACCATAAGCAAAGCTGAAAGACAAAAAACTGGGAATAAATATTTGCATCATGTATAATAGCTAATGGGCTAATATCCCAATTCACTTTTTAAACTTTAAAATTGAGGGAAAATGATCAAAAATCGTATGTTAAATAGGCAGTAGACATCAACAGATAATTCACAAAAAGGATAGAGTATACAAATGGATTTTAAGCAAATGAAAAGATGTTTAATTTCACTCATAATAAATGCAAATTAAAACTTTACTGAGCATTCATCACTTATCAGAAAAAATAACAAGTCAGATCAAAAAACTCAAAAAGTTTCAATACACTTCGTTGGCAACACTGTGGGCAAATGGGCACACTCATACATTGTTGGAAGGAACTGCAAAATGGAATAGCCCCTATGGAGGACAATTTGGCAATATCTAAAAAAACTACACGTACATTTACTCTTCAAATCAGTAAACCCACATCTAGGAATTCACCCTAAAAAAGATACATCTTCAATAACATCAAAATACATGACCACATACATTAAAGCATTAATTATAACTGAAAAATATTGGAAACCACCTGTATGTCCAAGCAAAGGGGATTGGTTGCATAAAATATGGAAAATACACACACAAGAGTACCACGCAGCTAAAAAGAATGAGGAAAATCTCTATGAACTAATAGTAGATTTCCAGGAGATACTGCCCAGTAAAAAAAAAAGAAAAAAGATAGCTTTTAGGTAAATTTATTAAAAATAAGAAAAAAAATCCTACTTTCTTATTATTCCAAAAAAAACCCCATAATAACAAACTGGTAAACAATGTAATTCATTACCTACAAAGGATGAGGAGGGAGGGAAAAATGGGAAAGTGATGCTTCTCTGAATATATCTTTTTGTATAGTTTTGACTTTTGAAAGCATATTTATATCTTACCTGTTCAAAATGATAAAGTTGAATCAATAAGATTAGAAAGTGGGGGATATAAACCCAAATTGAAAGCAATTTCAAACAAATGAGCCTAACTGTATTTCAAATAAATAACATAACCACACCAAAGGGAAAAACAATAAAAAGAAAAAACTAGTGCAAGTAACTTATGAATACAATATAGCAAAGTATTTGACCATATATCCTCAGTCTGGGGAGGGTAGAATATGGGACAAAGGAAAGAAGCAAAAACAAATCCTAAACCCTTCTTAATAGGCTTTGTTTTATACTGATATGGCAAAACGGTTCTGAAACTACTGTGGATGTATTATTGAACTGAGCAAAAGAGTCAATATGTTGATACTGTATATATATAGGATTTCATCATGGAATAAATATCAAATGGGAGACAGCAAGAAAAAACCCTGTTGATACAGACTGAAATTAGAGTATTAGTGTGAGTTCATGATTTCTAAAGTAAGTATACACACACACAGGGTGTATATACATCTGCATGTGCATACACGTGTGTGAATATTATACATGCATTAATTTACTAGTTCTGTCTGCTAAAGGGCCAAGAAGCAGTGACATCCCAGTAGAAATGAGTACACTTACAGCCCAGATCTTGGTCTGTAGTACTACTTTCCATTAAAGGAACCAGGAATCCTGGAAGAAACTTCTGATTCCATGGATAGGACAAAGTAAGCCTAAGAAGAAAGTGCTTTAAAAAAAAAAGATGAGGCATATCATGAAGACACAGAAGCCAGCTTGAAGGGGTTTCCATTGGCCAAATCTGGTGTAAATTAGCACCAAAATAGTTTAAAATAGTAAGGAGGTAGGGAAAAATGGTGGATAGGAGGCAGGACTAATTTGCAGCTCCCACTTGGATGAAAACAGCAGCATGTGGAGACTCACATTGTGAATTTTTACTGCAAGAAATACTGCAGAAATATACCAGGAAAACCAAGAGAATCCACAGACCCTTTGAAGGAAGTGGCTTGCTTCTGCAGGCTCTATGAGACAGCCAAAAAACTGTGAGTCCTCAGAGTGTGAAGGGAGAATGTCCACCCCTGAACACATATCCTCACTGGAGAACCTGAAAGTCCAGATCACGGGAGAAAGATTAGGCCTAACTTGGAGCACTGAAGCTCCCAAATTTATAAAAAGTTACTATGAGACCTAAGAAATGAGATAGATGGCAACACAATAATAGTGTGGGTCTTCAATACTTCACTAACAGCACTAGACATGTCATCAAGACAGAAAGTCAACAAAGAAACAATGAACTTAACTATACCCTAGAACAAATGGACTTAACAGATATTTACAGTACATTCTACCCAACAACAGCAGAATATACAGTCTATTCCTCAGCACACGGAACATTCTCCGAGATAGACCATATGATAGGCCACTTTTCAAGTCTCAACAAATTGAAGAAAATCAAAATTATATCAAGTACTCTCTCAGACCACAGTGGAATAAAATTGAAAACCAACTCCAAAAGGAACCCTCAAAACCATGCAAATCCATGGAAATTAAACAACCTGCTCCTGAATGATCATTGGGTTAACAATGAAATCAAGAAGGAAATTTAAAAATTCTTTGAACTGGACAATAATAGTGACACAACCTGTCAAAACCTCTGGGATACAGAAAAGCAGTGCTAAGAGGAAAGTTCATAGCATTAAATACCTACATAAAACAATCTGAAAGAGCACAAATAGATAATCAAAGGTCACACCTCAAGGAACTAGAGAAACGAGAAAAAACCAAACTCAAACCCAGCAGCAGAAAAGAAATAACAAAGATCAAAGCATAACTAAATTAAATGGAAACAAACAAACAAAAAATAATGCCAAAGATACATGAAACAAAAAGCTAGTTCTTTGAAAAGAAACTAGAAAACCTAAAGGAGATGGATAAATTCCTGGAAATATACAACCCTCTTCGATTAAACCATGAAACTCTGAACAGACCAAGAACAAGCAGCAAGATTGAAATGGTAATTTTAAAATTGCCAACAACTAAAGAACAAATCTGGAGGCAGACATCACATTGCCCAACTTCAAACTAGACTGTAAGGCTATAGTCACCAAAAGAGCGTGGTACTGGTATAAAAATAGGCACATAGACCAATAAAACAGAATAGAGTACCCAGAAATAAAGCCAAATACTTACAGACAACTCATCTTTGACAAAGCAAACAAAAACATAAAGTATTCAACAAATGGTGGTGGGATAATTGGCCAGCCACATATAGAAGAATAAAACTGGATCCCCATCTCTCACCTTATACAAAAATCAACTCAAGATAGATGAAAGGCTTAAATGTAAGGCCTGAAACCATAAAAATTCTAGAAGATAACATTGGAAAAATCCTTCTAGACATTGGCTTAGGCAAAGACTTCATGACCAAGAACCCAAAAGCAAATGCAACAAAAACAAGGATAAATAGGTGGGACTTAATTAAACTAAAAAGCTTCTGCACAACAATAGAAATAATCAACAGACTAAACAGACAACCCACAGAGTGGGAGAAAATATTCACAAAGTATGCATCCAACAAAGGACTAGACTGGCCAACGTGGCGAAACCTGGTCTCTACTAAAAATAAAAAAAATTAAAAAAATAAAAAATCAGCCAGGCATAGTGGTGCATGCCTGTAATCCCAGCTACTGGGGACACTGAAGCAGGAGAATCACCTGAACTCAGGAGGCGGAGGTTGCAGTGAGCCAAGATCGCACCACTGCACTCCAGCCTGGGTGACAGAGTGAGACTCAGAAAAACAAAGAATCATATCCAGAATCTACAAGGAACTCAAATCAGCAAGAAAAAAG
Organism: Symphalangus syndactylus; assembly: GCF_028878055.3. NCBI lineage: Eukaryota > Metazoa > Chordata > Mammalia > Primates > Hylobatidae > Symphalangus > Symphalangus syndactylus. The sequence continues at coordinate 85,648,230 of NC_072437.2, forward strand.
AACAGTTCCATCAAAAACTGGGCTAAGGACATGAGCAGGCAATTCTCAACAGAGGATATACAAATGGCCAACAAACATATGAAAAAATGCTAACATCACTAATTATCAGGGAAATTCAAATCAAAACCACAATGTGATACCACCTTACTCCTGCAAGAAAGGCCTTAATTTAAAAATCCAAAAATAATAGATGGTGGGGTGGATCTGGTGAAAGGGGAATACTTTTACATTGTTGGTGGGAATGTAAACTAGTACAACCACTGTGGAAAACAGTTTGGAGATTCCTTAAAGAACTAAAAGTAGATCTACCATTTGATGCAGCAGTCCCACTCCCGGGTGCCTACCCAGAGGAAAAGAAATCGTTATATGAAAAAGATACTTGCACACACATGTTTGACACTCACAATTTGCACTTGCAAAAACACAGAACCAGCCCAAATGCCCATCAATCAATGAGTAGATAAAGAAAGTGTGGTACAAATATGCCATGGAACACTACTCAGCCATAAAGGAATGAAATAATGGCATTCGCAGCAACCTGGATGGAATTGGAGACTATTATTCTAAGTGAAGTAACTCAGGAATGGGAACCGAAACATCGTACGTTCTGACTCATATGTGGGAGCTAAGCTATGAGGACACAAAGACCTAAGAATGACACAATGGACTTTGGGGACTTGGCGGAAAGGTTGGGAGGGGAGCGAGGGATAGATCCAATGGACTTTGGGGACACGGAATGGTTGCGAGGCGAGTGAGGGATAAAGGACTACATATTGGCTACAGTGTACACTGCTTGGGTTATGGGTGCACCAAAATCTCAGAAATCACCACTAAAGAACTTACCCATGTAACCAAACACCACCTGTTCCCCCAACCAAAAAAAAAAAAACATTAAAATTAAAAAAAAAATTTTAAGACAGATGGGAAAAAACAAAAAAAGTAAAAAATAAAATAGTAGTGAATTGTAAACCACTGAAAAACAGGAATTCATGAGTCCAAGCAAGAGATGGCTCCTGCTTGTAGTATTAGATTGGTGCAAAACTAATTGCGGTTGGCCAGGCGTGGTGGCTCACGCCTGTAATCCCAGCACTCTGGGAGGCCGAGGCGGGCAGATCATGAGGTCAGGAGATTGAGATCATCCTGGCTAACATGGTGAAACCCTGTCTCTACTAAAAATACAAAAAATTAGCCGGGCATGGTGGTGTGTCCGGAATTGGTGGGTTCTTGGTCTCACTGACTTCAAGAATGAAGCCGCGGACCCTCACGGCGAGGTTACAGCTCTTAAGGTGGCACGTCTGGAGTTTGTTCCTTTTGATGTTCAGATGTGTTCAGAGTTTCTTCCTTCTGGTGGGCTCGTGGTCTCGCTGGCTTCAGGAGTGAAGCTGCCAACCTTCGCGGTGAGTGTTACAGCTCTTAAGGCAGTGCGTCTAGAGTTGTTCGTTCCTCCGGGTGGGCTCGTGGTCTCGCTGGCTTCAGGAGTGAAGCTGCAGACCTTCGCGGTGAGTGTTACAGCTCATAAAAGCAGTGTGGACCCAAAGAGTGAGCAGTAGCAAGATTTATTGCAAAGAGCAAAAGAACAAATCTTCCACACTGTGGAAGGGGATCCTAGTGGGTTGCCACTGCCGGCTCAGGGCAGCCTGCTTTTATTCTCTTATCTGGCCCCACCCACGTCCTGCTGATTGGTAGAGCCGAGTGGTCTGTTTTGACAGGGTACTGATTGGTGCGTTTACAATCCCTGAGCTAGACATAAAGGTTCTCCACGTCCCCATCAGATTAGTTAGATACAGAGTATGGACACAAAGGTTCTCCAAGGCCCCACCAGAGCAACTAAATACAGAGTGTCGATTGGCGCATTCACAAACCCTGAGCTAGACACAGGGTGCTGATTGGTGTGTTTACAAACCTTGAGCTAGATACAGAGTGCCGATTGGTGTATTTACAATCCCTGAGCTAGACAAAAAGGTTCTCCAAGGCCCCACCAGAGTAGCTAGATACAGAGTGCCCCTTGGTGCACTCACAAACCCTGAGCTAGACACACGGTGCTGATTGGTGTGTTTACAAACCTTGAGCTAGATACAGAGTGCCGATTGGTGTATTTACAATCCCTGAGCTAGACTTAAAGGCTCTCCACATCTCCACCAGACGCAGGAGCCCAGCTGGCTTCGCCCAGTGGATCCCGCACTGGCTGCAGGTGGAGCTACCTGCCAGTCCCACGCCATGCGCTGGCACTCCTCAGCCCTTGGGTGATCGATGGAACTGGGCGCCGTGGAGCAGGGGCCGGCACTCGTCGGGGAGGCTCGGGCTGCACAGGAGCCCACCGAGGCGGGGGAAGGCTCAGGCATGGCGGGCTGCAGTCCCGAGGCCTGCTACGCGGGAAGGCAGCTAAGGCCGGGCGAGAAATCAAGCACAGCGCCCGTGGGCTGGCACTGCTGGGGGACCCAGTACACCCTCTGCAGCCGCTGGCCCGGGTGCTAACTCCCTCAATGCCCGGGACCGACAGGGCCAGCCGGCTGCTCCAAGTGCGGGCCACCAAGCCCACGCCCACTCGGAACTCCAGCCGGCCCGCAAGCGCAGCACACAGCCCCGGTTCCTGCTCGCACCTCTCCCTCCACACCTCCCTGCAAGCTGAGGCAGTGGGCTCCGGCCTTGGCCAGCCCAGAAAGGGGCTCCCACAGTGCAGCGGTGGGCTGAAGGGCTCCTCAAGTGCCGCCAAAGTGGGAGCCCAGGCAGAGGAGGCGCCGAGAGCAAGCGAGGGCTGTGAGGACTGCCAGCACGCTGTCACCTCTCAGTGGCAGGCGCCTGTAGTCCCAGCTACGCAGGAGGCTGAGGCAGGAGAATGGTGTGAACCCGGGAGGTGGAGCCAGCAGTGAGCCCAGATTGTGCCACTGCACTCCAGCCTGGGCGATGGAGAGAGACTCCATCTCAAAAAAAAAAAAAAAAAAAAAATATATATATATATATATATATATAGTAATTGTGGTTTTTACCATTACTTTCAATGGCAATTACTTTTGCACCAACCTAATAGAATGCTGAGGGGTGACTAGTCAATGCAGAACAAATTGGAAAAAATCATCATTTGGGAGCTATCACTGTGATGTCTGGATAAAGCAAGAAACATCAATGGATGCAAAACCAAGGGGGAATTTTTAATGAAGAGCACAATATATGGCTGGTCTTAAAAGTGTCTCCCTGCAGAATGCATATTAATTACAAGGAAAAAAGAAGAGTGGTAATTGTAATGTGTAATTGTAAGTGTAAACGTATTACAGTAGAGAAACGGAGGAAAACTCTGACAAAGCAATTGAAATGATCACCAGTGAGGGCCAGACGGACACCATGCACTTGTCAATACACTGAGAGCACAAAATCAATGACACAGTGTTCCTTCAAGCCAAGAATGCAGAATCTGCATCTAATCATAAGAAAAAACTCATCAATACAAAATTTAAAACATTAAATTTTGTTAAAGGCTGTGGAAATGTTTCAGGTTAAAAAAAGGCTGAGACATGACAACTACATGCAATATCTAATCCTAGACTGAATCCTGCACTGGAGGGGGAAATGCCACAAAAGACATTATGAGGTCAACTGACAAAATTGGAATATAGATGGTAAAGAATTCTATCAATGTGTATGTATCACACCGACAACAGTACTAATGTTATATAAATGAATATTCTATTATTTGAGCAGCTTATAAATAGTTTGTTCTATTCACATTATGCAGAATTTCAGTATCATCCACAATGTGAGTACAGTAACTGAAACACAAAGGAGAAAGCAAGGCAGTGGGGTCAGGGTAAGCTTCAATGCGTGGCCTGACAAGGCCCAAGAGTTCTCTCCTTTAGTATGCGTCTCCTACAGGCAAATAATATCAGTTGTTCATTGTTTGAAGGAGAGTAGGCTATGCAGGATTCATTTATTGTTCAGGTGTCTTTTCCAAAGTATGATAAAACAGGAGTAAGTTCAATAATGAATATCTGCAATCCAAACCAGTTTAGCTATAATCAAGGATATCTTTCTTATCTATTATCCCAAACATCCCTGTTGCCTCCATCTGTCTTAAAAAAGTTTTTCAAAAGTAAAGACACAATTAATTATACCTTATAAATTTCCTCTAAAGCAAATAAAAAAATGTGTGTACCACTCAGCACACAAAAGTTACACATTAAACGTGCATATATATACATATATATCTCTTTCTTAATTGGCCCAGTCATGAAATTCACGTTATTTACATTTGGCCATCCTTACTTTTAACATGTACAGAATTCTTCATGTAAATGTAGGTGACCATACATTTAAAAAAAAAAATTACTTCCATACAGTACATGCTTCCTTCGTGAAATCCTAACCTCAGTTCTCAATATTGTAAACTTGGATAAACCCACAGTTTGTTGGACAGCTAACATACAAGCATCACAAATTTTACCAAAAATTTGGGCCAACTCATTGTACATTTGCCCCCTGAAATGAAAAATACACTAGAATTGAAGCAGTATATTGCCATAACTGACTATAAGGGTAAGGAGATTCTCCTATATTTACAGACTAAGACTGGAGACATGACTGGTAATCTCCAATACAAGTGCTTTTAAAGATAATCTAATTTTAAGCTTTGAGGTAGCATAGGACGAACCCTATAAAATTCATTTTTCTTTTCTCAAAATAATGGAAGAGCCTTTTAAAACCTAATATCTCATCAATATTACCACATTATAGAGCTAATGCAATCCTGATAGCTTGGTCAAAAAGACAAAATACAATAAAAAAATTAAGGTATTATATGAAGGAGAGAAGACATTGAAGATAATTTAATGCCTTGAGGTGAATTAATCAGTTTAATTTAAAGCTGAAGAATAAATCATAAATTATCCACCTGAAATGCAAGCACTATGCTTTTTCAGCTTCTGTTCTGTGGACAAAACAATAGAAGAGAATATTCTTATCCTTAAGAAATACTTAAAGCATTTAGGGAGAAAGAGCTATGATATATGTAGCTTACTCTCAATTGGTTCAAAAACATCACGAAGAAAGAAAGAGAAAGAGAGAGCAAAAGATTAAGCAAATGGAGTGAAATGTTAAGAATAGGCAAATTTGGGTAAAGGATACATGACTATTCCTTGTACTATTTTTATTTTAGCAACTTCTAGTAAGTTTGGAATTATTTCCAAATAAATTTTTAAGTCTTTTAATACTAATATTCCAGGCCGGATTAAACAAAAGGTTCAACCAATGAAATACTAACCAATAATTCCTTTGTGCTGTCAAATTGAAAATGTACAGTTTGTTGGGCCACTTGTGGTTTTCATAGGTCATTTCCCATGTATTTGGCAGCTAGTGGATTTATTTGCCACCATTAGATGTAGAAAATCTAAAGTACCTTTGAAAGACAAGGCTGAAGCTCAGAAGAAATGATTAAGACTCCAAGTCCCACAACAAATAGTTACAAAACAAATTTAAATTCACCTTACAGGTGTGAGGTGTAGAAGTAAATGTCCTTTCTCTATCATGCTGTCATTCAAGAATAACTACTCATAAAGATCCTTTGAGCCCTGGGCCCTACTGGCTGCCTGGAAGCTCAGAAATGAATGGAGGAACACCATTACCTTCATATTTCATCACCTAGTCCTCCTCCCTGCTTCTATCCTAATGTTCCATTTCTAGGCTAGTGTCCCTGGGCACGTGGTACCTGCTCACAAGCCACAGTATCTCACCACTCCACGTGTGCTCAGTCCCTCCAGCCTACCTGTCCCCACCTGGTAGATTCCTACTCCCGCTTCAAGATCTGGCTTTGAAAGCCTTCCCTCTCTCCACACCATCTCTTCTCCCTCAGCACCCTGAACATACCATTGTGAAAGCTACAGTCTAGTAAAAGGGCAGCATGTTTTTCCTGTATTTCCCTCGAAGCTCCTTAAAGGGCAGAGATCATGCCTCAGTCATCTTTGCACTCCCCATTTCCAACTAAGTGTCTACTTTGTTTAACCAAATGGAACTGCAAGTCTTTTGCTGTAGCCACCAAAAATCCTTTTGTTGAAAGAAGAATATAAATAAAACTGAAATATGAAATACAGTGAGTTACAGAGGAAAGCAGTAGCTCTACCTCTCAAGAAACGATCCCTCCTGCAAACGCCCTTTTGCTGGATCTTAGGTGTGTCACCATAGAAAATAAGGAAAGAATCTTTAACTCATAAAGAACTATTTGGTTTAAGTTGAGGAAAATAAATATCTGATGCTGTCTTTCAGGGTGATAGAGATTTCCGTATGAGAAAAAACAGCTAATTCCTGGGCACTTAATGATAGCACTATCATGTCTAAAAACGGCGAAAGCAGTATCCTGGGCAATGCTGACCCAAGGTGACAGCTTATAGTAAAATGAAAGCAAACTGTAAGCACAAATCTTACTCTGCATAAGTTATTTACTACGCAGATATGTATTCTTTGCTGATTAAAGGTACAGCATCAGTGAACTACTGGAGTTATTTTTAGCCAGAGACAGAAGAGATTTTTTAATCCTTGAAAATTAAGAGGCAAGATGTTCCTTACACTATGCTGCCTCTAGGAAGTTCATGTCTCATTCCTTCTCATAAGGTCTGGTATTCTTTCTACTCCCACGCAACATTAACAGCTTTTCTGGGATATGGTTATAACAGCACTATCTTAGTCCATTTGTGTCGCTATAAAGGAATACCTGAGACTGGGTGATTTATAAAGAAAAGAGGTTTATCTGGCTCATGGTTTTGCAGGCTATACAAGAAGCATGGAGCCAGCATCTGCTTTTGGTGAGGGCCTCAGGCTGCTTCCGCTCATGCTGGAAGGTGAATAGGGGCTGCATATGCAGAAAGCACATGGCAAGAATGAAGCCAAAAGAGAGAAGGGAGGTGCCAGACATTTTTTAACAACAAACTCTCAGGCTCTCACAGGAACTAATTGAGTGGGAACTCATTCATTACCTCAAGGATAGTACCAAGTCATTCATGAGAGATTCCTCCAAGACCCAAATACTTCCCACTAGGCCCCACCTCCAACCCTGAAGATCAAATTTCAACTTGAGGTTTAGAGGGTCAGATATCCAAGCTATAGCAGCACCATCCCATTATACATTTGGTATCTATGTCCTTAACCAAAGCTCCCTCTGGCTTTGCTGTAGTTTACTAAGTTGTATATTATACTTTATGTGGGATTTTCTCACTGCCCCCTAACATGGAGCATAGAATCTATTGCTGGAGCAATTTCCTCCAAATACTTTTCAGTTTGGTAGCTTAACGGCTATGCTTATTGCACCTCCTCTGCAGACTCAGAGGTACTTGGAGTCTGGCCACTGCTCACGCCAATGACAAAGAATGCTTTAGCTCTGAAGTCAGAGCTCAGACCATGAGAGTAAAACCTATGTATCAGCAGAAGAGAAAAGCAAAAAGAAAAACAAAGAACAGAAAAGAAAGGCAGGGAAATGAAGGGAAGCAGGGAAGAGAAATAAGTGAAACGAATCCCAGGAGTGGTAAGGCACAGTGGGCGCCACCAGGAACTGCCCTCTGATCTCGTTCTCCTAACATGCAGAAAAGGATCCTTTGTAGATTGAGTTCACTGTTCTTCCAGCGACAACTATCAGATGACAAAAATTCTAAAGCCTAACATCACTTCCACTTTAAGACCAGCAAGGTGTGGAGGAGGTGGGTAGTAATAGAGTGTGAAGAACATGAGGCTGGGCACTGTGGCTCACACCTGTAATCCCAACACTTTGGGATGCTGAGACAGGAGGATGGCTTGAACTCAGGAGTTCTAGACCAGCCTGGGCAATATAGCAAGATCCTATCTCTACAAAAAAATACAAAAAAAAAAAAAAGAAAGAAACAAAAAACATAAAATTTGAAGGCAGAAGGCCTGGTTCAGGTCATAGGCTATGACACACAGGGTAAGCCACTTCTTAACCTTTTCATCTCAGCGTCCTTATCTGTTAAATGGTGATAATAAGACCTGGCATACAGGATTGTTGTGAGCATCAAATGACTGCACATGAAAGCGTAAGTTTCTGTTTCAACCGTGATGGAGAGATGGTTAACATGCCTGCACTTCACAGATTCTGAGAACTAAAGGACAAATATACCCAACAAGCAAAATTTGAGGTGCAATTGCTTTATTAGATGATATCCAAGTACTCGTGTATCTACACATATTTCTCTATATCAGCTAACAAAATGGGGATCCTTAAAAGAAACACAAGTATTTTTTTCAATTATTTGAAGGGTTCCCAGAAAGAAGGATTAGCTATTTCCAAACAGGTTCAAATATAGAACCTTAGTCAGACTGGCAGGTAAATGCTACAGGGAAAAGGATTTGGGATCAGTATAATAAAGAGCTTTCCAATATTTCAAACTGTTTAAAAATGAGACAACTTCCCATAAGGAAATGAGCTCCCTGATAGTGAAGATGTTTAAATTGAAAGGAATGACCGACTGTCAGGATATGTTAAACGTTGGGTGAGGTGCAAGTTGCATGAGGGCGGGAGTGGTGTGTCTGTTTTGTTCACTGCTATCACCCTGTGCCTAGAACAGTGCCCAGCATGTGGAAGACACCCAGATATGATAAATAAATGAGCAAACTGGGCATGGTGGTGCATGCCTGTAGTCCCAGCTACTTAAGAGGCTGAGACAGGGGCATTGCTTGAGCCCAGAGGTTTGAGTCTAGCCTGGGCAACATGGGGAGACCCTGAGAAAGAAGAAAGCAAAGCAAAGCAAAAAAAAAAGGAAAGGAAAGAGAGAGAGAGAAAGAGAAAAGAGAGAAGGAAGGAAGAAAGGGAAGGAAGGAAGGAAGGAAGGAAGGAAGGAAGGAAGGAAGGAAGGAAGGAAGGAAGGAAGAGAGGGAGGGAGGGGAAGGGAAAGGAAGAAATGAGCATATCCTGTGATCACTTTGAATCTAAGACTATAATTTTATGATAGATTTTCAACAATTCTTAGTTCTGCTGAGTCTGTGTCAGCTCAGCAGCTCAGCTGGGCATCTCAAAGGCCAAACCATTTAAATATTTTCTCTGAGTCAAATTCACAAACACAAGAGTTGATTCTACATCTGCAGACAAACAGGTACCAGACAGCCCTACCTCACTGTTACACACTAAGATTGTGGAATGAACAGCAGGTGAAATAGCCAAACCTACACAAATCAACCAACAAAATCAAATGGGAGTTGAGGAGAGGGGTAGGTGTTACTCAGGTATAGTGCCAAGTGGATCTGAGGACAAGAATGTTCTCCTATGCATCTCTGTATCCCTAATACTGAGCACAGTGCTTGGCACAAAATAGATGCTCAAAAACCCTTTGCTAAATTCAATTGAACTGAAATTTATGTCTGACAATTATTAACTATTTGCCTTTTCATTTCGTATGAGGTTCACAATTCATTGTTACATATTTATTCATACATTGACTTGGATTTAATTGCTTATATCTCCCCCACTACATTACAAACACCATAAGGGACCATGTCTCCTATTGATCATTGTATACCATGTAGCCCTGGTACATTATGTGGCACATAGGAGGTGTGCACTTAATATTTGTTGAATGAAGTGAATAAATACTGGAAGCGGATCTCTAAAATAACTGTGTACTTGAAAGAATTCTAGAATCATAGAATCTTTCTAATCCTTTTAGTTATTATTTGTTTATTATCAAGTCTTCCCATTTAGACTGAACCATTTAAGAAATGAAGCAATTTAATCTAGATAAAGTAATGCTAATGCAATAGTAATATCAGAATATTTCTTCTAAATTGATGGTCAAAAATGCTCATGAGAGTCCCCAGAAAGACTCAGCTTCAAGTTTTTTTTTTTTTCTTTTTTTTTGAGACGGAGTCTCGCTCTGTTACCCAGGCTGGAGTGCAGTGGCGCGATCTGGGCTCACTGCAAGCTCCGCCTCCCGGGTTCACGCCATTCTCCTGCCTCAGCCTCCCGAGTAGCTGGAACTACAGGCGCCTGCCCCATGCCCGGCTAATTTTTTGTATTTTTAGTAGAGACAGGGTTTCACCGTGTTAGCCAGGATGGTCTCGATCTCCTGACCTCGTGATCCACCCGCTTCAGCCTCCCAAAGTGCTGGGATTACAGGCGTGAGCCACCGTGCCCGGCCTCAGCTTCAAGTTTTTTAGGGAAACATTTTACTGGCCAAAACCCCCATTTTCAAACAGACTTCATAGTCAGTCCAGAGGCTGCAGATAACTAACTTAATCCTCTTCTTTGGGCTATATAACTGGGTAGTGAACAGTTAGTATTTGGTGACTCCAGTGTTGTCTTTCTGGACCTTTTTCCACCCAGTCATGGAGATATCCCTCCACCCAAAGCTGCTCCATTCATACGTAAGGCTCAAATGTCTGTGAAGACAGTGTTTGTTACCAGTCTGCAATAAGATAACTTACATCAGAATATAAATGAAACTACTGAAGCTTCCTGCATTGGAAAAGTCTTGCTACCTTGCTACCAAGATAAAAATATATTTCAGATGAACTAAATAGTGTGCTTCATGACATAATCGACTTAAATCCTGGCAAAAGATCCTTACCTGGTTGCAAGTCAGGAACAAATAGCTTCAGAGACTGGTGCTTTGAGCAGCTTTGTGCTAAGCCATAAAAAGATATCTCCTCCTGGGTATCTGCATTTTAAAGGACAATAAGAAGCTTCAAACCGAAGGAATCATTCCCTAAGCACAGGTTCTCACAAACATAGGGATATTATGTCTCGAACAGGTGGACATGGTATTTGGGGTTTAGAAGGGAATCACTGAAATGAGGCATCCTGCCATAACCAGATCTAGTACATAACACATGCATAAAACGGTATCAATTCCTTTTCTCCTACATCCTGAGCCAATCCAATTTTTTTTTTTTCAAAGGAACACATGCATTAGAATCACCTAAGAAATTTATTAAACATGCCTGTTGCCAGGCCAGCTGAATTAGAATAGCTGGGTATGGGCCTAGGAATCTGTATGCTTAACAGGCATCCAAAAGATTTATGTACACTGAAATCTGGGAACCACTGGATTAGATCAGCTGAGGCTACAGAAAAGATCTTTGCAACTGTAAAGGAAACAAAACTAAAAGTCCAAAGCGAGCACCAAATAGGAACTTTTTTGTCCCTGCCACATATATTTCAGAAAGTACATGAATACAGCATAGCCAATCAACTGATGAAAGCACCCCCTACACCATAAATAGGCTTTGCCCTATAGCATTTGCCAGTTACTGTTTAAGCAAACCATTGTTTAACTACCATTAACCTCATAGGATTATTGACACTGGGTATCCATTTCTCAAAGAGATATCAGATAGTTGACTAGGTTAAATTGAGAAACACTGGATTCTTTGGCTTGGTTTGGCTTTGTTAATGGAACTTCCTCACCTCAGAAACAGCCTGTAAGCCAATTAGCCTTTTTCTAACTAAGCAAACAATGGACTTTATTCGCATGGTATTTCACTCACAAGTCCCCTAAATTACTGGCTTGCCAAACCTTGCTCAAGTAAGCAGGCTGAGTGACAATAACAAAAGCTAAATCATTTGGCATTTCAGTGACAATGTGTAACAGTGTATAAATTTTTTAAATCCCCTTACTGTTCTGCCTTCTCAGCAATGACACATCTACCAAATGGGCACTAGGCCAAGTACCCTACCACAAAACAAAATCGTTCGCTGCCTGTTGTGGTATTAATGCTCAGTGAAGCAACTGGTCTCAGTACACAGTCAAGTACACCAGAACAGGCATCAAAGGGTAGAACCTAACTGTTAACCCAAAGTATCTGAGACAGGTCTCAGTCAATTTAGAAAGTTTTTTTTTGTTTTTTTTTTTTTGCCAAAATTAAGGAGGCACCCATGACACAGCCTCAGGAGGCCCTGACAACATGTGCCCCAGGTGGCTGGGGTACAGCTTGGTTTATACATTTTAGGGAGACATGAGACATTAATCAACATGTGTAAGATGTACATTGGTTTGGTCTGATAAGGCGGGACAACTCAACGTGGGGGCTTCCAGGTTAGAAGTAGATAAAAGACATAAGGGTGCATTCTTTTGAGTCCTGATCAGCCTTCCACTCAACACACAACTTAGTCTGACTCAGTGAATCTGCATTTTTACATAAACAATAGGGCAAAGGAAGCAATCAGATATGCATTTGTCTCAGGTGAGTCTCAGAGGGAAGACTTTGAGTTCTGTCTGTCCTTTGTCCACGGGAATTTCCTTGTGGACGAGGATCTGTGGCAAATTGTGAGGGAGGGTATGTAGCTATGTTATTTAGGAATAAAATGGGAGTCAGGTTTGCCTGACATAGCTCCCAGTTCGACTTTTCCCTTGGCTTAGTGATTTATTTTCCTTTCACATAACCACAGAGAATGCCATGGAGAGGGGCAATAATAGGCACTGAACATCAGGAATGCTGGCAGTCGAGTCAGATGTGGCTCTAAGTCTGTTCAGTGGTCTCCACAAGGCTTCCACAAAGGCCAAAGGTTTCACACTGACTTATGATACCAAACACAAGAGAACCAACAGCCTGGGCAAATGAAGTCTATGGTTTTTTATGAGTTAGCCCATAATGAAAAGTCTCTCACAGACTGAAAAAATGGTCCATATCAATCGATTCACAATATTTAAGAAAGCCATGACCAATTTGCTTAAGACTACTCCTTCAGCTGCCCCTCTTCAGCATCCCTCCCAGAGGAAGAAAAAGCATTAGACAAAAAGAAGATTCAGATCAACACTGCCACCCTTCAAGAGAGTCATGGCACACCAGACACAAAGCAGTGAATCACCTGTCATTTGTTTCCAGTTCTTCCTCATCAGCCCACAGTCATACATCTGGCATCAAATAGTATAGCTTTTATTTTTTTCCTAGTAGAATCAGAGTCATTCAATTGGAAGTTGAAAGTTAGGAAAATGGAAAGTTCAATTTTTCTACAAATAAGCAAGGATAACTTTGACAGGTGAATGACTGAAGGAGAAGACAATGCTTTATCTGCAGCACTCTCTGTCATGGTTTCAACAGATCTCTTTCCTACCTCCTACTTTAAGTAAAAGTTAAATAAAGAGTCTCCCTGTATGTGCCAGTTTCATATACATGCAAGAACATACAGGAAGTTAGTATATGATAAAGATGACATTTTAAAATTGATGGAAAATAGATCAAATAGGGAAAAGTAAATCCTTTAAGGGATAAGTAAATGGTGTTTGGGAAACAGATTAGCCATTTGAGAGGGGAAATTTGCATTCATAACTCAAGTTCAGACTTTATAACAAAACAATTAAGCCTTCCAAAACATATCATGAAAACTGGAAACCACAAAGACTAATACATTTCATTATATTTAAAATGACATATGACATATATATAAAATACATAATAGGTAAAAATGGTTAATCTCAAATATACAAAAAGTTATTAATACTAGGAAGAATGAACACTCAATAGAAAAACAGTCAAAGAACATGAAAAGGGCTGGGCGTGGTGGCTCACACCTGTAATCCCAGCACTTTGGGAGGCTGAGGCGGGCGGATCACGAGGTCAGGAGATCGAGACCATCCTGGCTAACACGGTGAAACCCTGTCTCTACTAAAAATACAAACAAGTAGCCGGGCATGGTGGCGGGTGCCTGTAGTCCCAGCTACTCGGGAGGCTGAGGCAGGAGAATGGTGTGAACCCGGGAGGCGGAGCTTGCAGTGAGCCAAGATCACGCCACTGCACTCCAGCCTGGGTGACAGAGTGAGACTCCGTCTCAAAAAAAAAAAAAAAAAAAAAAAACCATGAAAAGGAAGTCACACGCTGACACACACAAACACACACACACATACACTTCCACAAATGCCCAGTCAACAGAAGAAAGCTCAATCAACATTAAACAGGACATGATTTTTGCCCATTGGAATTAGCAATACGGTGTTATCAAGTATGGAAATATTATTGTGCATTATGAATGGAAGAGTAACCAAAAGAGACTTTCTGGAAAGCGGTTCATGCTTTTACACAGCTATTCCACTTACAGGTTTTTACCCTAAGAAGAAATTACCCATGTGCTGAAAGACATATGCACCAGAGTGTTCACCTGTTATTTATAATGTTAAAGACATATAAACCAAATGTTAATAAATGCAAGACTAGGTTAAATAAGCCATGATATATATATTCTCTTGTATGTGCAGCTATTAAAAATTATGTAGTCCTATATTTGATGCCATGGAAAGATCCTTATTTGGCTGAAGAAATGCAGATTATAGAACATTATGTATATGATCCTATTTATATAAAAGTGTATTCGTATCTATCCACATACGCTTATATGTAGAGACGACCAGAAGATTGTTTACAAAACTGTTAACATTAGTTATTTCTGGGTTCTGGCACTGCAGGTGATTTTTACTTGTCTGCACTTTCTTGTATCATTTCCAGTTTTGAAGGGGTTTATTTTTTCAATGAGTATGTGTCATTTTTACTAAAACAAAGATCTTTTTTCTAAAACGATGCTAGTTTCATCAAACAAGGATATCAAAAACAAATAAAAAGATGCTTCTCTGCTTTAGGAACAAATCACAGGAATAATCATAAAGTAGTTGAGGCTTTTCTCCAGTTTCCTTCTTATTACATGCTCAGCTGGTCACTCTGGAATTGTCACTCTCAACTGATGAACTGCAGGGTCTCAACTGGTGGTCAATAAATTCCTATTGAAGACATTAATAGATGTTAGTGTTTTGTTGGTGATATGGTTTGACTGTGTTCCCACCCAAATCTCATCTTGAATTATAGTTCCCACAATTCCCATGTGTTGTGGGAGGAGCCTGGTGGGAGGTAATTGAATCAGAGGTGGGTCTTCCCTGTGCTGTTCTCGTGACAGTGAATAAGTCTTGTGAGAGCTGATGGTTTTTTGGTTTTTGGTTTTTAGGTTTTTTTTTTTTTTTTTTTTTTTGAGATGCAGTCTTGCTCTGTCACCAGGCTGGAGTGCAATGGCACAATCTCGGCTCAGTGCAACTTCCACCTCCTGGGTTCAAGCAATTCTCCTACCTCAGCTTCCTGAGTAGCTGGGATTACAGGCACACACCACCATGCCTGGCTAATTTTTGTTATTTTTTTTTTTTTCAGTAGAAACAGGGTTTCACCATGTTGGCCAGGCTGGTCTTGAGCTCCTGACATCAGGTGATCTGCCCACATCGGCCTCCCAAAGTGCTAGGATTACAGCTCGTGAGCCACTGGTTTTATAAGGGGGAGTTTCCCTGCACAAGCTCTCGCTTTGCTTGCTGCCATCCAGGTAAGACATGACTTGCTCCTTCTTGCCTTCCACCATGATTGTGAGGTCTCCCCAGCCATGTGGAACCATGAGTCCATTAAAACTCTTTCCTCTATAAATTACCCAGTCTCAGGTATGTCTTTATTAGCGGTGTGAAAATGGACTAATACAATTAGCAACAAATGAACCAGGAAGCTTAGGCCACTCCTGGCCCTTTCAATACCTCTCCCAACTTGCTAAACTTAGTGATTTCTGTGTTACTGTATTAGTGCTGACTAGACTTTAGGGCACCCAGCAGTCATGACTTCTTTAGTTAATGGCAATTGTTTTCACAGATTTACATAGCTATGAGTACCATAATGTTAACCACAACTACTCAATGCTGAGTCTCTTATCCCTAGACATTTGTTTATAGCCTACTTCCAATTTGTGTTTATATCTTCACAAATTGGATGTGATGGAGCTTTTTTCAGTCCTACTTAAAATATTATCTGTGGACTGATGCCAGTCCACAAACACAGATCACAAATCTGCAAGCGATAAACAGATATTTTAAAATATTTAGAAACTTTTATAGAAGTTTGAAAGAGCAATTTTATCCTGTAGAATCAAAAATAAATGAATAAAAGAATTGAGGCTTTTCTGTGCTTTTTGAATATTTCACTTTTCTAGTAATTGTTTTTTATAAAAGAATCAGTCCATTACAGAATTTTAATTTCCAATTTTAAAAAAATGGCCCTTATTTTTAAAAACTCATCTTTCAGTTTAAGAGCTGGCTTATTATAACTTATGCACAGAAGCATAAACATGATAGTATATTAAATTTCCTATCTCTGCCATCAAAAATTAGCAGCAATTTCACAGCCTAAAACACAAACGTATTATCTCATAGTTCTGTAGGTCAAGCATCTGGATGGGTTTGGCTGGTTTCTCTGCTTAATTTCACAAAACCAAAATCATGAAGTCAGTGAGCTGTGCTCTCATCAGGAGGCTGTGAGAAGAACCTACCTCAGAATGCATTCAGATGGCTAGCAAAATCCAGCTCCTTGCACTTGTAGGACTGAGACCCCCACATCCTTGCTCGCTGTCAGCTAACAGCCACACTGAGCTTAAAGGTCTCTCTCCAGTCCTTGCACACAAACCCTACATCTCAGAGGCAGCAATGGGGCATTGAATTGTTGCCTCCAGCTGTGGATTATTCTTTGCTTTTAAGGGTTCATGTGATTAGATTGGGCCTGCAGGGAAATCCAGGATAATCTCCCCTATTTTACGCCACCACGCCTGGGTTTTTGTATTTTTAGTAGAGATGGGGTTTCACCATGTTGGCCAGGCTGGTCTTGAACTCCTGACCTCAGGTGATCCACCTGCCTCAGCCTCCCAAAGTGCTGGGATTACAGGTGTGCTCCACTGCGCCCAGCCTACTTTTTTCCTCATTTTATACTGCAAACCTCTAAATCTTTTTTACCACTACACGTTAAATTATAGAAATCTAAAACCCACAGGACTTTCATCACATTTTGACAGGACAAAAGAGCATGACTAACTATAGACCTCTACCCTTGACCCACCATCCAACATTTACATCCACCATTTTGCAACTTCTTTATTTTTTTGAGACAGAGTCTTGCTCTGTCGCCCAGGCTGGAGTACAGTGGCACGATCTCGGCTCACTGCAACCTCCACCTTCTGGGTTCATGCCATCTCCTGCCTCAGCCTCACAAGTAGCTGGGACTACAGGTGCCCGCCACCATGCTTGGCTAATTTTTTGTATTTTTAGAAACCTAACACGGGTTTCACCGTGTTAGGCCAGGATGGTCTCGATCTCCTGACCTCATGATCTGCCCACCCCGGCTTCCCAAAATATTGGGATTACAAGCGTGAGCCACCGCGCCTGGCCTTGCAACCTCTTTAAATAGAATTCTTTGCCAGATGGAAACAACTCACCAAAATATTAACAGCTTCATTGCCCTCTGCTGGAGTTTTGAGAGTTGGTTTCTGTTTTTTGGTTTTTACCTGCTTATTTTCCCCCTTCATGGGCATCTGCTACCAAGTGCCAGAATCAAGCTGGCTTAGTCTAGGCTTTGCAACTGCAAGGTTAATAGTCAAAACTGGTTATACTCTTGCTACAAACCATAGTAGTCTAGTATCTACTCAACTATACCTTAAAGAACTCAAATGTTAAAATAGGCTTTTTTCATATGAAGCCGGTAAGGCCACAAGGAAGCAAGTATCAGCACTGCATAAAGAATACTCAAGGTTGTATGTGTTTTAGGAAATGAGGTGTGAAGGTGTATAAGTAGCTACCAGCTGGTTGTTTCAAGTCTCCATTCTCCACAATCATTCTCCATAATCATTCTTGTGAAGACTAGTTACAGTTTCAATTCCACTGGTTACTTTTTAGTCCTTACTATACTTGACTTCTGAGCTGCATTAGACACCATTGATGACTCTGTCCTTGAAATATTTTTCCCTTGCCTTCCCTAATACTTTGTTAGTTTTCCCCTTCAGCCACTTAAGAAACACTTTGAAGCCATGTACTCTTCTTTTTGCATTCCAAGCATCAGAAGTCTTCCAAACTCCTAGCAGATTCGAAGTACCACCTCTGTCCTAGCAGCTACTAAACTCTGAGTTAACTCAACATCCACTGTTTGTTCTTTCAGTCTCCAAGCATGAATTGTGATGGTTTTGAAAAATGTTAACAAAATCTTTGATGCTTCTCCCTTCAAAAAGTGGAGCTTAATTTCCCTCCCCTTTGCGGGCTGGATTTTCTAATAAACAGTGCAGCAGAAGTGACAATGAGACTAGAACACAAAGGCACTGTGGCTTGGGGGGCAGGCAGCAAAGAGCCAGCTGCCATGCCACAAGGACACAAGTAGCCCTGTGGATAGGTCCACATGGTAAGAAACTGAGGCCTCTGGCCAACAGCCATACAAGTTAAAGGTGGAAGTAGGTCGTCCAGGCTCAGAAACACCTTTGAATAACTGCAGCACCAGAACTAATCCCAGCTAAACTGATCCCAAACCCACAGATATGAGATATAAATGAGATAGTAAATGTTGTTTGAAACTCATTAAGTGTTTGGGGTAATCTGTTATGCAAGAATAGATAACTAAAACACTAGTATTACCAATAATCTGTATTATATCCTCTCTGATATACCAAGCATTGTTTTTAACTCCTAAATAGACCTTGAATAATACAAATAATGCCAATCTTAGTTAATCACTGGCTGGTATTCTTTGGAATGAATCTTTAAAAAGTAAAAACTAAACGACTGGGCTTTTAATTATCACAGTTTTTTGGGTTTTTTTTTAAGATGGAGTTTCGCTCTTTGTTGCCCAGGCTGGAGTGCAGTGGCATGATCTTGGCTCACTTCAACCTCCGCCTGCCTCCCAGGTTCAAGCGATTCTCTTCTCTCAGCCTCCCGAGTAGCTGGGATTACAGGCGCCCACCACCAGGTCTGGCTAATTTTTGTATTTTTAGTAGAGACGGGGTTTAACCATGTTGGCCAGGCTCGTCTCAACTCCTCTGACTTCAGGTGATCCACCCACCTCAGCCTCCCAAGGTGCCGGGATTACAGATGTGAGCCACCGTGCCCGGCTACAATTTTAAATGGTTTATGGCTCTGATACTCTGTCATATATATGTAACTACCAAATATATATTTGGCTAAAAATACATATTGTGTTTTCTACATATAAAGTCTCTCACATATTTCTGTTCTCTTCCCTTACTAAATAAACTTCACTGATAAGAAAAGAGCTAAGTAAACTGAGGGACACTACCATTAAAACTTATTCTAAGGCAGAAAGACTGCTTGATGCCAGCCTGGGCAATGTAGCAGGACCCCATCTCTATAAAAAATAAATTAGCTGGGCATGTTGGCAGGCACATGTAGTCCCAGCTACAAAAGGAGGCTGAGGCAGGACGATCACTTGAACCCAGGAGATTGAAGCTGCAGTGAGTCACGATTGTGCCACTGCACTCCGGCCTGGTTGACAGAGATCCTGTCTCAAAAAAACAAAAAACAAAAGAAGCCCTCATATAGCTAGTAAGTAGTGGATCCAGATTCAAAGCAGACAGTCTACTTTCAAAGTCTGTGCTCATCATCACTACGTTATGCTGCCTCTCATAGTACATACATCTGATCACATTTTAAGAACATCACGCTGTTTTGGTTACTGTAGCCTTGTAGTATAGTTTGAAGTCAGGTAGCGTGATGCCTCCAGCTTTGTTCTTTTGGCTTAGGATTGACTTGGTGATGCGGGCTCTTTTTTGGTTCCATATGAACTTTCAAGTAGTTTTTTCCAATTCTGTGAAGAAAGTCATTGGTAGCTTGAGGGGGATGGCATTGAATCTATAAATTACCTTGGGCAGTATGGCCATTTTCACGATATTGATTCTTCCAACCCATGAGCATGGACTGTTCTTCCATTTGTTTGTATCCTCTTTTATTTCATTGAGCAGTGGTTTGTAGTTCTCCTTGAAGAGGTCCTTCACATCCCTTGTAAGTTGGATTCCTAGGTATTTTATTCTCTGTGAAGCAATTGTGAATGGGAGTTCACTCATGATTTGGCTCTCTGTTTGTCTGTGATTGGTGTACAAGAATGCTTGTGATTTTTGTACATTGATTTTGTATCCTGAGACTTTGCCGAAGTTGCTAATCAGCTTAAGGAGATTTTGGGCTGAGATGATGGGGTTTTCTAGATATACAATCATGTCATCTGCAAACTGGTACCACAACAGAGACACAGATCAATGGAACAGAACAGAGCCCTCAGAAATGATGCCGCATATCTACAACTATCTGATCTTTGACAAACCTGACAAAAACAAGAAATGGGGAAAGGATTCCCTATCTAATAAATGGTGCTGGGAAAACTGGCTAGCCATATGTAGAAAGCTGAAACTGGATCCCTTCCTTACACCTTATACAAAAATTAATTCAAGATGGATTAAAGACTTAAATGTTAGACCTAAAACCATTAAAATCCTACAAGAAAACCTAGGCAATACCATTCAGGACATAGGCGTGGGCAAGGACTTCATGTCTAAAACACCAAAAGCAATGGCAACAAAAGCCAAAATTGACAAATGGGATCTCATTAAACTAAAGAGCTTCTGCACAGCAAAAGAAACTACCATCAGAGTGAACAGGCAACCTACAGAATGGGAGAAAATTTTTGCAACCTACTCATCTGACAAAGGGCTAATATCCAGAATCTACAATGAACTCAAACAAATTTACAAGAAAAAAACAAACAACCCCATCAAAAAGTGGGCGAAGGAGATGAACAGACACTTCTCAAAAGAAGACATTTATGCAGCCAAAAAACACATGAAGAAATGCTCATCATCACTGGCCATCAGAGAAATGAAAATCAAAACCACAGTGAGATACCATCTCACACCAGTTAGAATGGCCATCATTAAAAACTCAGGAAACAACAGGTGCTGGAGAGGATGTGGAGAAATAGGAACACTTCTACACTGTTGGTGGGACTGTAAACTAGTTCAACCATTGTGGAAGTCAGTGTGGCGATTCCTCAGGGATCTAGAACTAGAAATACCATTTGACCCAGCCATCCCATTACTGGGTATATACCCAAAGGACTATAAATCATGCTGCTATAAAGACGCATGCACACGTATGTTTATTGCGGCACTATTCACAATAGCAAAGACTTGGAACCAACCCAAATGTCCAACAACAATAGACTGGATTAAGAAAATGTGGCACATATACACCATGGAATACTATGCAGCCATAAAAAATGATGAGTTCGTGTCCTTTGTAGGGACATGGATGAAACTGGAAAACATCATTCTCAGTAAACTATCGCAAGGACAAAAAACCAAACACCGCATGTTCTCACTCATAGGTGGGAATTGAACAATGAGAACTCATGGACACAGGAAGGGGAACATCACACTCCGGGGACTGTTGTGGGGTGGGGAGAGGGGGGAGGGACAGCATTAGGAGATACACCTAATGCTAAATGACGAGTTAATGGGTGCAGGAAATCAACATGGCACATGGATACATATGTAACAAACCTGCACATTGTGCACATGTACCCTAAAACCTAAAGTATAATAAGAAAAAAAAAAAAAGAACATCACAATAGGTAGAAGTTCTCAAATCCATCAGTATGGTTAAATAGTCTACTGCTTGATCAATATTTCCTTCCACGGTTTTATGCAGTGAGCAAAAGGTCAATATGTATATATACACACACACACATATATATACATATATGGACAAAAAGAATAATGTGACTACAATCTGTCTAAAAATATCCACCTGTTACCATATAAAACATCATACAGACTTTGGGAGGCCAAGGCAGGCAGATCACGAGGTCAGGAGATCGAGACCATCCTGGCTAACTAGGTAAAACCCTGCCTCTACTAAAACTACAAAAAATGAGCCAGGCGTGGTGGCAGGCACCTGTAGTCCCAGCTACTCGGGAGGCTGAGGCAGGAGAATGGTGTGAACCCGGGAGGCGGAGCTTGCAGTAAGCTGAGATCATGCAATGGCACTCCAGCCTGGGCAACAGAGTGAGACTCTGTCTCAAAACAAAAACAAAAACATCATACAAATTTAGACATGTCCAAGACCAAAAAATAAATCAGCTTCTCTCTTCCCCAGTAAAATAGTTAAGAAAAGGCTTTGAAGTTAGGCATCTTGGATTCAATTCTCCCCTCTGTTTCCTTTAGAGAATATACTAGATGGCATACACATAAATAGCAGACTTCCAGTGAACTATCTATCTATAAGTAGCTGTATAATATGTATGGTTGGCTGGGTGCAGTAGTTCATACATGTAATCTCAACATTTTGGGAGGCAAAGGCAGGAGGACTGCTTGAGCCCAGGAATAAGAAACCAGCCTAAGCGACATAGTGATACCCTGTCTCTACCAAAAAAAAAAAAAACAAACAAACAAAACACATATGGTGGTGCGTGCCTGTAGTCCCTGCTACTTAGGAGGCTCAGGTGGGAGGATCACTTGAGCCCAAGAGGCAGAGGCTGCAGTAAGCATGATCATACCACTGCACTCCAGGTTGGGTGACAGAGTGAGACCCTGACTGAAAAACAAAAACAAACAAACCACTGTCATGGCAAGTATATGATCTACGAATTGGTGCTTAGACCTCTATAGTGCAATAATGAACACATCAACTTCTACTGTGTTTACTTCAAAACAAGCAAACAAAAGCCATGAACCCAAATCATATTGGGAGATTTTTATTAACTTAAATTGACATTCTTAATTTTGTCTACAAGTCCTTGGTAAATATGCCTTTATTTGAAACAAACCTACAGGTGCTTCTTAATATGACAGAATCATGAAGACTTGCAGTTAATCAGTGTTTCCTAATGATTAAAACAATGTTCAAATAATTACAAAGTTATTTCATCAAAATACTTAGAAGAATATTCTGAGGAGTGTTTGAAAGCTCTGTTTATAAATAGTGACTGATACATTTATTATGTATTTGGTGCTGAAGATAAACACTTTTTACATAAAACATTGTTTTAATATACTGCTCTACTAATGAGGATAGTTATTAGATATACTGTATTTTAACACTAAAGAATAAAGCTTTATCTTCATATTTATCTTATTTATAGGACTCTTATCAATGAAGAACCTTGTATCCAACAACAATAAACTGGCAAATTGCAAGTTACGTTTTGTAGGAGAAGCAAAAAAGACTGGCTGCAACAAAAGAAAGAAGATAACTGCATTATACATGCTTCGTACAAACAGTCCATTCTGAATGGTACAATTAAATGCAGACCAAATCCTTTTAAATGTTTGTGTGCCTAGATGGCAATTACAATCTCCACACACTAAAAAGAAAAAGAACAATAACACAGAACACAGTATTCTTAATGATTATAGCACATTTAACACCTTCAGCCATCCACTGGGTTTTCAGATCATATTGGCAACTGAAATTTCACATCCACATGTGCTTGCTTCGCTAAGGTCACTATTTCAGACAGCTTTACAACCTAAAAGAAAAGAACGAAGAATTTTCACAAAAAGGTAAATTCAGAACTACAGGTCAGTGCAAAATTAATGTACACTCAATTTTTTCCATTTAAAACATCTGGGCTATTCTGACATCGCTATAAATAACACTACGTTCTTATAAGCAAATGACACTCTCAAAGGATAATCAAGTCTGACACTCTTCATAGCCCAAACTTCAATTAAATACTTTCTGATTAAGATGTTGGTATACCACCTGCTAGGATTATACATATTATATAAGATTATATATGTGTGTATAAAATGTGTGTGTGTGTGTGTGTGTATATATATATATAATATTCTAAATTTTATCTTAAAGACAGAAACAGTGAGTGTCTTTGTTGGATACTCTGCAACTCAAAGCACATCTAAATAAAAATTTGTTTTGAAATAAGTATGCAATCTTGACTTAAAATATTGGGATAGAAGTTTGGGTCTAGTAGTTAGTATTTTACTTTTTTGTCAGTAAGTTAACAATTGCTAATCTGAGTTCCAATTCCCTCTACAATCCGTCTAAAAATATCCACCTGCTACCATACAAAACATCATACAAATTTAGACATGTCTAAGACCAAAAAAACAAACTCAGCTTCTCTCTTCCTCAGTAAATTAGTTAAGAAAAGGCTTTGAAGTTAGATATCTTGGATTCAAATCTCCCCTCTGATGCTTATGACATATGATCTTGAATAAGTTAACTTATCTAGCCTGTTTCTTCATCTATAAAAATGGAAATTTTATCACCAAACTCATATTAAATGAGATAATCCTTGAAGAAAACAGCCTAGCATTGCATGCACAGTAAATACTCAATAAACGGTAGTAACTGCTAATATCATCATCTCATTCAATATTATTATTGTTATGACTTCTATAATCTCCCAGTCAATAAAAACACTGTAGTCACAACTTAAATCAACTGTTCACTTTTACCTCTCATGATCTATGTGATCAAGGTCCTACTGGTTCTTCTCCTTCTTTTCATGTCCTCCAAGCTTTTCTTAATTCAAGCTTTCATTCCAAAAAAGTGCACTTTCAGAGACAAGTTATAAGCTATTTATTACCTTCACCTTTTCTCATATCTAAGTATTGCACTAGATGGACTCCTACTATCTCTCCTCTTTTCCCTTCAATATATCCCACATCTCAAAGTCAAAACAGGCTTTCTGAAATACTTTCTCCTACTATTCCCTTGCTCAAAATCTTTAATTTTAACTCAGGTTTAAGTTTAAATTCTTCTGTCTCTAAACTAGAGTTAAATTTTATTTATTAGTAAGTACTTTCCCAAAGAAGGACATAAGACTGTTATTATTTTTGTGAAATGACATCACATTAACTCAGCAAATTCAAGAGTCTGGCCAAGTGTGGGGGCTCATGCTTGTAATCCCAGCACTTTGGAAGGCCGAGGGCAGACCATATGAGGTCAGGAGTTCAAGACCAGCCTGGTCAACATGGCAAAACCCTATCTCTACTAAAAATACAAGGCCGGGTGCAGTGGCTCACACCTGAATCCCAGCACTTTGGGAGGCCAAGGCAGGTGGATCACAAAATCAGGAGTTCGAGACCAGCCTGACCAACATGGTGAAACCACATCTCTACTAAAAATACATAATTAGCCAGGCATGGTGGTACATGCCTGTAATCCCAGCTACTTGGGAGGCTGAGGCAGGAGAATCGCTTGAACCTGGGAGATAGAGGTTGCAGTGAGCCGAGATCACACCACTGCACTCCAGCCAGGGCAACAAGACCAAAACTCTGTCTAAAAAAAAAAAAAATTAGCTGGGCGTGGTGGTACACACCTGTAGTCTCAGCTACTCAGGAGGCTGAGACACAAGAACTGCTTAAACCCAGGAGGCAAAGGTTACAGTGAGCTGAGATCACGCCACTGTACTCCAGCCTAGGTGACAGAGCAACTCAGTCTCAAAAAAAAAAAAAAAAAAAAAATCAAGAGTCTACTATTGATTAAGCTATAGAGCCTAAAGAGTGTTCGAGTGTTCAATGAAATGTCTATAAACATAATGGAAGGGAAGACAAAAAATTCTCATCTCTCTGTATCTACTATGAAGTGTTCTCTGATACACATTATTGTTAAGTAAAAGAAACAAAGTATAGATTACCATTAATCTAAAGTGGGAAAAGGGAGACACACACACACACACACACACACACACACACACACACACACACACAGTCCCCTCCTTATCCAATTTCACTTTCTACAGTTTCAGTTACCTGCAGTCAACTGTGGTCCAAAAATTTTAAATGAGAAATTCCAGAAATAAAAAAGTCGTTAAGTTTTAAACTGTGTGTTGTTCTGAGAAGTGTGATGAAATCTTGCACCATCCTGCTCCAAGTGGAATGTGAACCATCTCTTTGCCCAGTGTATCCACACTGTATAAACTACTCTTCCATTAGTCATCAACATTATCTGCTCTTGACATCCAGCCATCAACATCATAGCTCAATGATCCAGGATGAACCAAAGCAGATGATTCTCCTTCTGTTACATCATTAGGTCAGTAGTAGCCTAACACTATGTCACAATGCCTTCATCATTCACCTCACTTCATCTCACCAAGTAAGCATTTTACCATCTCATTATCACCACCAAAAGTGAGTATAGAACAATAAGATATTTTGAGAGACCACATTCACATTTATCATGGTATATTGTTATAATTGTTCTACTTTATTATTAGATGTTGTTAATCTGTTACTATGTCTAATACATAAACTTTATCAAAGGTATATATGTATAGGAAGAAGCATAGTATATACAGGTTTGGAACTATCTGTGATTCAGGCACCCACTGGGGGTCTTACAACACATTCCCTGCAGATAAGGGGGGACTACTGTACACATACATATAGTTATATACATACAATTAGCTTATGTTTTTAAGAAGTGGAAAGATAAATCAAAACTTTCTTAAAAAACAAAAAAAAAGTAAAAAGGTTGCCTGTTGGGGAAGAAAGAAAGAGAGAAATATATAAAAGCCAGATTCCCTGATAATACCTTGTTCTATACTTTCCACTTTGGAATCATGTAAATATAAAATAAAAAACAAAAGGTTGCATTTTTTTTTTTTTTAAAAAAGCAATCCCTTTAAAAACAATGAAACTATATCAAGCTGAGACAAAACACACAGAGAATTATTTCACATGAATTTTAAAATCCACTAAGTTGTGGGACATACCCTAAAGGACAGAAAGAAATGCAGATATAATTGCTTTCAGTAATCAGACTGTTGGTATTCTTATTATAAAATTGTCTTATCTGTACTAAGGGACAAAGCAAATGAACAATTATGATAGTATGGCATGAACGAAGGCACAAACAGATGTCAGATAAGAAAAAAAATCTATACTCCTGGACTTGCATTGAAAATATCAGTATGAACTCAAGTATTACCTCTTTAAAAAATACATGTTTTCTCAGACTTGCCACTTAAAAAGCTCAGAAACAATAATCAACCCAGTATCTATGAATACTCATAAGGCCCAAATTGTGCTCTCTAAATACCATTTGGCCCATTCAAGTTCTGATTCAAGAAACGTAAAGATGAGCCTGAAACATTTTATCATACCAGATAGAGGGCTTCTCAGAAGGATGCAACAGTTAACCTGAAGAGAGGTTCCGAAAGACCAAAGGTTGGACAATTTCAATCACAACTTATATGAACTAAACTACATCAAATGTTTAAGTCATAAGTTCAAAACAGTATGCCAGTGGAACACACGTGTATACATGTGTATGCATACACACACACACACACACACCCCTGAAAACAAAAAGTAAACAAAATACAAAAAAAAAAAAAAGCCTAGGTCACCTTTATTGGACATAATAGAACAAACATTATTTTGAAAATTGGTCAATAAAGGCAAACAATCAGGTAATTATCCTACTTTTCCTATGCAAAATGTACTCCGTGGTAACAAATGGTTGACACGTGGAAGTTTTACTTTTTAGAAGCATTACATATAATAAGTGAAGAATGACAGAATTACAATAGCACCACTTTGCAACACAAACAAAATACTGGATCTAAGCTATGATGTCAATGGCTAGTAATACCACAAAAAGATTAACATTGTATATGTTTTGATGAAATTAAACAACACCTACTATGAAATATTCTTGTTCCCTGCTCCCCAAAATCAAATATGAACATGGTCAAGCCTATAGATTGAACTCCCAGTTTACAGGAAATATACAGGGCAGAGAACATAGAGACGGCAGAGAACACAGTAAATGAACGACACCCTAAAGATGCAACCATTAAAATCCAGACTATGAGAAACTTAACAGGACCATCAACCTGGATTTTTCAACAAATAAATCACAAAAAGTACTTTTCTTTTTAAAAGGGGAAACCAACAGATTAAGAAAATTAATAACATATTAACCAACTACAATGCAGAGACTTATTCTGATCCTAACAAAGAACTTAAACAAAAGATATGAGAGACTCAGAAATTTCAACAATGACTATATTATTTTTTATAAAACATAACCATAATACCATTACCCCACCTAAAACAAGTAACAGTAATTCTTTTATACCATTATCAATACCTTTCTCTTTTACAGATGCATGATGAAATGTATGAAATGATATAATGTCTGGGATTTGCTTGAAAATAATCACACTTGTGGGAGGAAGTAAGAATACAGATAAAACAAGAAACAAGATTGGGCAGGAGCTGACGGTTGTTTAAGATGATCACAGGTATAAGATGTTCTGACAAAGATTCTCTCCTTGACCAAACTCTCTTTTGTTTTTTCAATATATATTTATCGAATATATAGATAGATACACACACATACATATATATATATATGCGTGTGTGTGTGTGTGTGTGTGTGTGTGTGAAGATAGGGTCTCCCTATGTTGCCCAGGCTAGTCTCAAACTCCTGGACTGAAGCAATCCTCCTGCCTCAGCCTCCCAAAGGCTACTCTGAACTCTCTTCTCAACTTGGCTCTAACTTTTGGACTTCTGTATTTGTCCCTGCATAGTCCAATTTTAGCAAGAATCTTGCTTAAGTCAGTTTAGCCAGGATCCTCCCTTACCCATAATGTATCCTTTTAGTAATTTTTCATCCACTGCCCCCACCCTCTTCCTTGGTTATAAATTCCCACTTTTCCTTGCTGTATTTGGAGTTGGGCCCAATCTTTCTCCCCTACTGCAAAACTCCACTGCAGTAGTCTCTATGCTTATTCCAACAGTCCCTCTGAATAAAGTCTGCCTTAACATCTTTCAGCAAGAGTCATGAATAATCGTTTTCTCTAACCATTCATTACACTCATAATATTTAGCTGAAACACAAATTATTAGCTGTATTAATAATTAGGTTCATTTTAGGATCTGTGTTTATAAATCCTCCTTAGATTAACATGGCCAATTTACCATTCTAGCAGCTTCATCCAAGTCATCACAAGCAAGTATTTTAAGTCCACTGTCCGCTATCAGTGCCTTAGCATCATCGACTCGTGTACCTGTAAATGATTTATGCAAATATAAATGTTTTAAATACACACGCAAAAGCATTTTAAAATGTTTGCCAAAACACAGTACGAGAATGAAACTTCAACAGAGGAGACTTCCATTATTTAGTATAAACGCTTCTAAACCAAAGAAAACACTGTAAAAGCCCAGGTTATCTTACAAAATATTTTGCCTTAAATAATTCTGACTTGCTTAGTAATTCAGGCAAGTCAGAATTCAAGACAAATCACAACAAATAAAAAGTGTATCAAATTATACCAAGCAAAAGTATAAACATTTTGCCCCAATGTTAAAATTTTTTAAAAACTATAGTTTTAATTTCATATTGTATAATGCTTTCAAAGACACAGCTATTTAAAAACTGTTTTAATGAACTGAACTCCATGGAAATGTGAACTTTTAAAGAATTAAAAACAATTGCAAGATACCTTTTACACTCACCTTGTAACCGTACCACAACAGGTATTTTAATTTCCAAGTCTTTTACTGCCATGACTATACCTTGTGCAATAACATCACAGCGCATGATTCCTCCAAAAATGTTGACCAGAATAGCCAGTACCTATGAATAAAGTGTTCTGATAGATTAAAATTTAAAAGAAATTTAAGTTCTTTTCCCCAAAAAATACTAGTATATGTGCTTCATGATAAACATTAATTTGATAGAAGGATTTTCAGACCAAACCACCATACCCTCCTCTAGCTCTCTTTATTGAAGTCTATGTAGTCCACCGCCCACCAGAACTTACTTCCATCTCCTTGGGTAATTTCAACACCTAGTTCACATTTCCTTCTCTACTATATCCCATATGAACAAGACCATCTAATTCCATTTACTTTCTCCTGTTAAACTTGGCCATTCACCAACATGACTACCCCCAGATCATACCGTAATATAGTCTCATGTGCAAGATCTCCAATTTAGTGTTTGTCACCTATCATTTCCTCATCTATCCCTGTAGGAAAAGGGCATGTTGTGTGGCAAGAGTAACACCATCTTGAAGCAAAACTGTCATAATGACCAATGTTTGACTCCTGCAGAGCAAGGCCTTCTGCAGCAAGGTCAAGAAACACTGCCTGTAACATAGATAACCCTTATAAAGAAACAATGCCTGTAGCATAAATGACAACTCATAAAGATGTTTACCTAACTTCCTCAATGGTCACAAGTTTGACAAGAGGGTCTGAGACGTGACTAGCTGCACAAGTGTTACCAAGAAAAAAAGCTCACTATATAAAGGATAATTTCTGGAGGGCGAGTGTGGGGATCCACCATCCTGCAGCCACCCAAGCCATAGCTTCTGTTTGTAAGTCCCTATATAAATTTAGTTTCTTTCTGAGAACTGGATTTGCCAGCCTCTTTCTTTGGCCTCTCAGATCCCTTGGCCTCTGGGGGTACATGTGCATAGACCTGCTCACTGCAAAATAATCCCCATCACTGTAATCAACTTTTTACACAAACTAGGCCCTAAGAATCACCCAACTTCTCCTGTATGGCCCTCTCTTGGCTACATTTCACATCCAAATCTCAGAACCTGTTTGGGTCAGCATTCTTTCAGCATCACAATGATAGTTCTGAATCAGTGTTCTCCTATCCTTTCCAAATAATCACTCTTTTTTAAAAAAAAGAGGTTTAGTTCACTCAGCTACACCAGGGTTTCTCAAACAGTGAGATTAAAACGGGTTGTAGATACACCAATATATCGTTCCCCTCAATTCTTGGGGGAGCTAGGAATGTTCTGGGGCAGCAGGAGCCTCAGGGCCAGTGGACTCTGACTACAAGCAATCTTTTCCATCTACCTCCAAGGCCCCATTGAAATATCTTCTGTGAATGCCAGGACATGAAAAGAGGTGAGACACACTGAGCTATACTACACATTCTTTACCTTACCACTATTATTTCCAGACCTTTAAGAAATGAAGCTCTGGAATTAATAATAGACTAGAACTCATAGTAGCCTTTGGCATCTCTCATCTCTCTCCCTCTCACCTCATTCTGGATAGTTTCCATATTCACCACCAGGCACCATCTAACACTCCAGCCTTAAAGTCCTTGGATCTTTACTCTACCAAGCCACTTTCACCTGTAGTCAATTTAAACGAATTACTACCATGGATAAATCCTGGAATAGGCCAGAATGAGTGTCTCTACAATATGAAATGTATAAATCTCATTCTCTGCTCAACCTCCTTCCCCTTTCACTTTAACGCCTTTTTCCTCTAGCTCTACCAAACACAATATTTTCCTCTTAAAAGCCTCTAGTCCCCCTCTCACCCCCAAAAAAAGCCTCTAGTCCCTCAGTCCCTCTCTAATCTTCTACTCTATTAGCTCTCAATGGATCTGACTTTCTTCACTATAGAACGTGGGACATATGGCTAAGCAATTCAGTGTCACTGCCACCTGCATGCTCAATTCTGTCATACCTATTCCTCTGCCATCCTACTTCAAACAATGCATCTTTGGATGATTCCAGCCATAGCTTATTCAGGGAAAAGTAAAAAAGTAAAAACTGAAAACAAAACTGGAAACACTAGCATAACCTGAAGAGCAATTAGATAATGATTCATCAGCAATCCTCAACTTAGTAGTCTGCCTCATATCTTTAACTCTCTTCATAAGCCTTCTATCCCATGCAAGCTCTCTAACTTTTAGCATACAACCTTCCTTTCTCTAGTAGCACCTCAGGAAAGGAGTAACCACCTTTCCAAAGCTAACCTGGCGAGATAATTATCTCCATCTATTTACTATATTGTATTTCCTCCAGGTCTTCACCCCTTCTAGCTACATTCACTCTCTTTATTTTCAAATCTCTTCTCTTCCTCCAACTAGAAAGAGCTCATCTTCTTGATCTTCTAAACAAGCAAGAAAACATACACCACAAAACTCTCCTCAGTCCTACTGCCTTTGACTGAGAGCACTGCATCCCTTCCATGCCTTTGTTTAAAAAAAAAAAAAAAAAAAAAAAGTCCTGGAAGAGTAATCTCTCCTGGATATCTCTATTCCCTCAATTCCTCGTCAAATCAATCCATTACAATCTGGCCTATGCCCCCATCTCTTCTACTATTCTTACTAAGGTTCCCACTCACCTTTTTCAGTTCTTACTCTGAATAGTCCTACATTTGACATTGTTTCCTAATGCCTTACTTCTCAAAACTCTTCACCTTGGTCCTTCGACGTCACCACTCTCTCCCAATCTGTTCCTATCTCTGTCATTTGTTCTCTGTTTTTCATTTGGGTTTTCCTTCTCTATTCAACTCTTCAACAAAAATAGAGGGGCCAGGTTCCATTCTTGGTTCCTCATCTCACTTGTACGGATCACCTCACCAACTCCTAAGACTTCAACTTTTCTCCACTATAGGAAGTACAGTATCTTTTCAACCAACTGTCTACTAGATATAGTCACCACAATCCAAACTTGACACTCATTCTGAAATACGTATTCCTCGACTTTGCCTCTGACAGCATGAAAGGCATCACCACCCAATGATTCTCCCCAGCCCAAACTCCTAATGTTAACTTAACCAACCCTTCTACGAGGCTCCCAGAAAAGAAGAAAAAAAAATGAATTTAATGACCCTATCTCAGAAATGCCTCTAATTTATTCTTACTGATATTGCCTTTGTCAGGGATCTCTTCCATGACAAGAGAATTCATAATGAATGAATTCTCTTTGAAATTGATCTCTCCTGTCAGTCAGTGTCTCCCTACTCTTCATTTCACTCTCTACTAATCTTCTTTTAAAATTTTCTTTAAAATAAAAAACAAAAAGGCAGGGGATAGATATATGCATTTGTGTATGTGCTGGGGTAGGGAGTTAAAATCCAAACTCCTTAACTACAGGTAATAGGGATCTTCACAAATGTGGTCACAATTTGCCAACATTATCTCTTATCATTTATCCCAATAATGCCATATTCTTACACATAAGCATCTTACCACCCCATGAACATAATGGCCCTCTCTAGATTCTATGTCTTTGTACATTGTCTTCCTCTTCCCTCATTTAATCTTCAAGACAGCTCAAGGTATCATCCATTCAGTGAAGGCCACCCTGATTCTCCCAGTTTTTGCCTCTGTCTTCTGTTCTTCCACAGCACTACTTTCTGTCAATCACCCCAGTAAAACTGTAAGTAACTTAAGAGAAGGGCCCATGTATTTTCAAGTCCAAGCATAGTGACCATCACAAAATATATGGCCACTTCAATGCTATCCACATTGACACCCTGGGTTCCCGTTCTGTTTCCAACTCTGATGCCCATCATGTCAGTCCCCTACACTGTAACTCTTCATATACTTTTCTCCATTCTTGCACCTGGGCCCTAAAAGCCATGCTTAGAAAAATAAACAACTAGAATTCTAATTCTAGTTGTAAGTACTCAACTCAATTCTAGTAGTAAGTACTTGGCAGTTAGATAATCAGATTGTCTTTAATACCCTGCTTCTCGAGTTTAAGTCAAAAGAAGCTACAGAAATATAATTCCAATAAAATGTTTACTTGTTTTAGTAATTACTAAACAAGGGAAATAACCCACATTTTACATCTCATTTTAGTTTAATCCTCTTTGCAAAATTAATAAATATGGAAAATAAGGCTGTAGGCTCAAAGAAAAAGGCATTGAAATAAATTTATATTTTAAACAATTCTACAGTCGAACACCACAAATAAAAATATACATTGTCAGCAGCATCATCAATAATAAATATTGATTAATGAGCTACGTATGTACTGGGCATTATACCAGACACTAGGAGAAGCAACAATTAGTAAAATATGATCCCTATCAATGAAGAATTCTCAGTCTAAATCCAGTAAGAATAGTTCCACAGAGATTATTATCTTTTCTGTAAGCCTTACAAAATCTACATTGACCACATAATAGATACACTCCTTAACAAATACCTAGTGATTAATAATATATATGTCTTTTGAATTATGATACTTCACATCCCTTATACTTTGATAATCATTAATAAACACATAATTCTAAATTATGGCACATCTATCATGACAGATTACACAAACATTAAAATGAGTGTTTCAGAAGAGTCTCTTGGTGAATTGCAAAAATCTTCAAGATATGATAGCAAAAAAAGACTCAAAATATATATTAAAAGACACATAAATTCTAAAATATAAAAATATACATTTTTATATGTGTTTATTTTATATATTTACATGATATTAAAATGTATCAAGCCCTGCCCTTACCTTTTTATCTGAAGTGATAAGCTTAAACGCTTCTGTTACTTGATGGACTGTAGCACCACCACCAACATCAAGGAAGTTGGCTGGAGTCCCTCCATGAAGTTTTATTATATCCATTGTGGCCATAGCCAAACCAGCACCATTTACTACATAGGGGAAAATGATTTGTATAAGCAACAAACATAGAGAAAATAAATTAAACTTAGTAAATCCAAATTAAACTTAGTGAATCCAGTTCTAACATAAAAACACATGGTACCTAGGCAGCCTATATTTCCATCGAGGCCAATGTAGTTGAGATTTGCCTTAGCAGCATCTTTGTCCCTTTCATCTTCCTGGGTCCAGTCCTGTAGATCAAAGATTTTCTTTTGGCGATAGGCTGAATTAGAGTCAAAATTGATCTTTGCATCCATACACAATACTTTGAAGGGAAAAAGAGAAAAGTGACCTTAATTTCAAGACAGATACAATAAAGTATCAAATAATCAAATGGTCTTTCATTTAGGGAAAAGACACATTTTAATTTTGTTATTTAATGAAAATATTTCAATTTATGTTCACCATGAATTCAAACTGTTCTTTAAAACAGAGTATTTGGGAATTAAAACTGCCCCATCAAAGTTATTGGGTCTACATCCATGCTATGCACTACATAAAGAAAAAGAAAACCTCAAAAATATTTTAAATTATTTAAAAATTGTCAAAAATTAACTATCCTTGTTCCTAGCTAGCCCCATCACTTGGGCCCCATATCCCATCCCCTCTCATCTACTCAAAAATAATGTTCCAGCAATTCCGTCTCCCCTACATTATAAATCTGCCTCTCCTCCCCTTACCTTTCTATTGGCTAAATCTTGCCGACTTGCTAAAACAGTTTTATTTCCTCACCTTAATAAAGAGAAAAAAAAATCTTTTAACTCCTATTTCCCCCTTAGTCTTTACTACACAGCAACTCCTTGAAGATTTGTCTAATTAAAAGAGAGGTCTCAGAACAAGGGTTTCTGGGGAAAAAAAAGAAATAGAGGGGTGGGCAAACTATGGCCAGATTTGGCCTGTGCCTGTTTTTATTTTTATTTTTTTGAGACAGGGTCTTGTTCTCACACCCAGACTAAAGTGCAGTGGCGTGATCTCAGCTCACTTCAACCTCCACCTCCCAGGTTCAAGCAATTCTCATGCCTCAGTCTTCCGAGTAGCTGGGAATACAGGTATGCACCACAACACCCAGCTAATTTTTGTAGTTTTAGTCGAGATAGGGTTTTGCCATGTTGGCCAGGCTGGTCTTGAACTGCTGACCTCAAGTAATCCACCCGCCTCAGCTTCTCAAAATGCTGAGATTAAAAGTGTGAGCAACTGAGCCCAACCTGTGCCTGTTTTCAAATGGCCTGTAAGCTAAGAATGGATTTTACACTTTTAAAGGATTATGAAGACAAAAGGAGAAAAGAAAAAGAAGAAGCAAAACAGCAGCACCGAAAACTGTATGTGATCCATAAAGCCTAAAATACTTATTAACTGCCAACCCCTGTGCTTAAACTCCTTGTACCAAATTTTTTTCCTGCCATTCTCTCTTACACCCACTCTAATCAGGCTTTTACTTCCAGCACTCTACCAAAATGGCTCTTAACAAAGGTCACCTCTCTGACTTCACCTTTAAGTACTCTACCCCTTCCTCACTCCAATCTAACCATAACATTCTCCTTGCAGCTCCTGAAAAGATACAGGGTTGAAAGAAGTGAGCAATTTCAGCTGCTGCCCAACACAGGAGAAAAAGTTTGGAGCCCAGCTAAGTACCATTAATACCAAAAGTCAATATTCTTTCAGAGGAAGATAACAGAATTCAGTCTTTACACCATAGCTCCCAAAATGTATAGTATATGAGTCAAACTTACTAGATCCATAACGAAACAGGGAAATGTGACCACTAGTAAAGAGAAAAAACAGTCAACTGAAACCAAACCCACAGTAACCCAAATTTAGAATAATCAGAAGACTATTATAAACTTTTTAAAACATGTTTAAGGATTTAAGAGAAAATATGGCCATAATAAATGAACACACAGGTAATCTAAGCAGAGAATAAAACAAGAGAACAAAATGGAAAATCTAGAACTAAAAAGTATAATATCTGAAATAAAAAATTCACTGGATGAACTTAACAGCAGACTGGTGATGGGTCAGTGAACCTGAAGACAAAGAGAAACTATCCAATCTGCAGGAGAAAAAAAAAGAAAAAAGATTTTAATGGTTTTAGGTCTAACATATAAGTATTTAATCCATCTTGAATTAATTTTTGTATAAGGTGTAAGGAAGGGATCCAGTTGCAGCTTTCTACATATGGCTAGCCAGTTTTCCCAGACCTAAAACCATTAAAATCCTACAAGAAAACCTAGGCAATACCATTCAGGACATAGGCGTGGGCAAGGACTTCATGTCTAAAACACCAAAAGCAATGGCAACAAAAGCCAAAATCGACAAATGGGATCTCATTAAACTAAAGAGCTTCTGCACAGCAAAAGAAACTATCAGAGTGAACAGGCAACCTACACAATGGGAGAAAATTTTTGCAACCTACTCATCTGACAAAGGGCTAATATCCAGAATCTACAATGAACTCAAACAAATTTACAAGAAAAAAACAAACAACCCCATCAAAAAGTGGGCAGAGGACATGAACAGACACTTCTCAAAAGAAGACATTTATGCAGCCAAAAAACACATGAAGAAATGCTCATCATCACTGGCCATCAGAGAAATGCAAATCAAAACCACAGTGAGATACCATCTCACACCAGTTAGAATGGCCATCATTAAAAAATCAGGAAACAACAGGTGTTGGAGAGGATGTGGAGAAATAGGAACACTTTTACACTGTTGGTGGGACTGTAAACTAGTTCAACCATTGTGGAAGTCAGTGTGGCGATTCCTCAGGGATCTAGAACTAGAAATACCATTTGACCCAGCCATCCCATTACTGGGTATATACCCAAAGGACTATAAATCATGCTGCTATAAAGACACATGCACACGTATGTTTATTGCGGCACTATTCACAATAGCAAAGAGTTGGAACCAACCCAAATGTCCAACAACGATAGACTGGATTAAGAAAATGTGGCACATATACACCATGGAATACTATGCAGCCATAAAAAATGATGAGTTCGTGTCCTTTGTAGGGACATGGATGAAACTGGAAAACATCATTCTCAGTAAACTATCGCAAGGACAAAAAACCAAACATCGCATGTTCTCACTCATAGGTGGGAATTGAACAATGAGAACTCATGGACACAGGAAGGGGAACATCACGCTCCGGGGACTGTTGTGGGGTGGGGGGAAGGGGGAGGGACAGCATTAGGAGATACACCTAATGCTAAATGACGAGTTAATGGGTGCAGGAAATCAACATGGCACATGGATACATATGTAACAAACCTGCACATTGTGCACATGTACCCTAAAACCCTAAAGTATAATAAAAAAAAAAAGAAACTGCACCTCAGTGACCTCTTGGACAATATAAAGAAGTCTAATGTGAAACTGAAAGGAGAATGGGACAGGAAAAAAGTGATGAAAGAAAAATATATCAAGCCAAGATTCTATAACCAGTGAAAATATACTTCAAAAGAAGGACAGAATAAAGACATTTATAGAATAATGGCAACAATATTCATCACTAGCAGACCTGTGCTAAGAGAAATGCTACAGAAAGTTCTTCAGGCTCAAGGGATGTAACGTGGAAATCTGAATCTAAAGTAGTAAATGTCAAGAAGGGGCAGTTTTGTCCCACAGGGGACATCAGGAAATGTCTGGGGGCATTTTTGTTTGTCACAAATGGAGGCTGCTACTGGCACCTGAATGCTACTGGATAAACATCCTGTTAAACACCCGACCAAGCACAGGACAGCCTCCCATAACAACAACAAAAAAATCAACCTACCCTAAAATGTCAATAGTGCCAATGTTGGTAAATCTTCATCTATGGGTAGGAAAGAACAACAAAAATATATGAGCAAATTGAAACCAACCCAATAGTCCCACAGACTGTTCTTTTGGATAAACAGTGAAATTGATCTTTCTGGTCTTAAAGCTTGAAGCTTACATTTGTTTTATCTGAGTTCCTTCCTCAGGAAGGGACCTTCAGGGCTCTCAAAAAAATGTATCAAAGAACTGAAACTCACCAGATCACCACATCCAGACAATGAGACTAGACTCTGGACCCCTCATTCATCATGATTGCTTCCTTGACCCTCCCTAGTTCCTATTTTCTTACACATTGTTACATTTTTTTCCCTGCTATATAAACCCTAGTTTTAGCCAGTCAGGGAGATGGATTTGAGACTGAGCTCCTATCTCCTCAGCTGCAACACCCGATTAAAGCCTTCTTCCTTGGCAATACTTGTCTCAGTAATTGGCTTTCTGTGTGGCGAGCAGCAGGACCTAGAACAAACCCCTAGTGATTCTGTAACAGATTTTGGTTAGTTGACAGGGAACATGTTGCTTGTGACTCAGCTGATGTGGACGGGGAGTCTCAGAAGCCATCCTAAGCAGCTGCCCACCCAATTTTGGCTGAAGGTGAGTGTCAGTCTCTCTCTGGCCCCACCACGGCCAGCCCCAACCACATTCCTGATTGCCTCATTAGAACTGCCTTTGAAACTTGACATTGCATAGATATAGGTAAGTGTCCTTCATGGGCCTAGACATAAGGATTTGCTCCTCTCAATTTGGGAAATCTTTAAAAGAATTTTCATTTGTAGGTTGAACAAGCCCAAATGACTGAGAGAGAGAAGCACCCTAACTGTTTCAGTAAGAACATTCTTGGAGTTTTTTCTGTAATTGCGTGTTGTGTCCAGGCAGGTGAGTGTCCTTTGTGGGTACTGGACAGTTGGATCAGCTCCTCTCAATTTGGGTAATTCCTAAGGAATTTTTGTTTGCAGTTGACCAAGCCCAACTAATGGAGAGAGGAAGCACCTTAAGTGTTTCAGTTTGGACACTCTTGGGGCCTGTTTGTTGCTGTAGCAGTTGGATTGTGTTTGGGTGATTGTGTGTTTTATATAGTCATGAGAAATTAGAATTTGGTAAAATGATACACTTTTGCAATACTGTTTGGTCCCAGTGTTGTTTGGAATCTGGAGTTTGCTGCTGAATGAAAAAGTGGGATGGAGTTGTGTGTTACCCAGACTTTTGTGCTGCTATCCTAAGCAGGGTTGAGCCTGATTACTATGTGATGTTCTCCTTTGCTGATGTTTGGCCCCAGTGTTCTTTGGAGTCTGGGGAGGTTTGGCCTTTAAAAAATCAAACTGCCATGAAAACTGCTTTACCCAAAGTTTTGGTTCACAGCTTTCAGTGGATTACCTATTGGAGTAAACAAAGTGTAACCATGTAAAATCAGTGAGTTTGTATTGCTATCTCATGGCTAGAGTTCCAAGGTAAACATTACTGGATTTTCATTTGTGTGTGTGCACACTGTTAGGTAACAGGTGTACCTTAATGGCGCTGGTTCCGGGTTCTTCTTCCTCCTCGATACAGACCCGCCAAAGAAAAACCAATCAGAAAGAGGCGCCTTCCTGCCTTGGTCTGAGCCCAGCCCCCCAGCCAACCATTGACCTCCACGTAATGTCTCAGAATATAAAAAGCCGAAGCCCCGAAGCCCTCTCTCTCTGCTTCCTCTTCGGCTCCCTACCTGACACCTCCAATAAAGATCTCTTGACCGTAACTGGTGTAGCGTGGTCTTAGCCTGAGTCTGTAGAGTCACTCTTTCACATACATACATGTCTAGATGTGTTTATTTGTATGTACACTTGTTATATGTTGTGTCTACCAAACTGGCTTATAAGTAAAAGAGTACTCATAAATTAAGTCCAAGCAATTTTTAAGTTCATGTGAGTTAAGTAAATCTTTACTAAACAAGCTAGCTTTAAAATTGTTAGTAAAATGAAAATAGCGATGTCTTCAGAATTGTCAGCATACATTTTTGCCTGCATTTTATATTTGTCTCTGGTAGATATTTTGAGGTGTCAGGGTTTGGCATAGAAGGTTATAAAACTATAAACCCAGGCAAAACAAAATGATCTTTGTGCAAATTTTTTGATAAGACTAATTAAGTTATTGGTTTAATGAAAATAGTTATTGGTGAAAATGCCTATGTAGTTAACTTTAGAGTTCTTATTTCAGTGAATGACTGATATTCATAGATTATAAAATGGTTAATAAGGAAGTAACTTTAAATGATGGCATCTAATATATGTTTTCAGAAGTAATCTAGATAAACTTTAAAATGAAAGAACTGAATACATGTAATTGGGATAAATGTTTTAGGTGAACTTCTTGTGTAATTTAAAATTTTGAAATTATTTTTGATGCTCATTGGATATCTGGGTCATTTCCAGTCAAGAAAGGGTTGTGATACAGGAAATACGTTTCTAAAAATTGTGGAACTGTTCTCATCTATAAAATGCTAATATAGTTCAGGATTGCTTCCTAGGGTTTCACTAACATTTAAGGTTATTAAGGACAAGAAATAATATATAATTCTGTTTAAAAAATGTGCCCAAAAAATGTGTTCTAAGAAAAATAATAATTTTGTTTAATTCAGAAGTTATCTAAAAGTTAATTCAAATTATGGGCTTGAAAAAGTTTTTTATGAAACAAGGTAGTAAGGAAACAAGTGGGGGAGAAAGGTGTGAAAAAAATTATGTATATGAAGATCACGTATTTTTGGTAAGGAAGGTTATAAAGAAAAGATAATAATTTTGTATGTGAAAGGATCTTGTATGGTAAATTGCTGTCCTGGAGTAAAACAATGTTATTTAAAGAAAAAAGAAAGAAGAAGGGAGAGGGAGGAGGAGGAAGAGGGGGAAGAGGAGGAAGGGCGGAGGGGGGGGGGAGGAGGAGGAGGGAAATCTGGGACTGATCAGAAAGCCCAGGAGAAGGAGGAGGAGGAGGAGGAAGAGGAAAAAATTCTGGGACTGATTGGAAAGCCCAGGCATGTCATGGGTGGTCTGTGTAAGTCATATGCAGCTTTTCTGGTTTTCCGGTGTGTCTATCTTCATGCACATAAAGAGAAAACAGAACACAGAAGAGTTTAGATAATAGATTCTTTACAACCTGAGAATGAGAGAAACTTGGCTAATTAACATTTCATAGTTAAAGCTCTTAGTCTTGATGAAGGTAAAATAAGAAATATTGTAAAGAAATGCATTGGCAATTTAGCAATTCTTAATAGTTAAGCATGAAGCCAGATCTAGTATGGACCCATATTTCACATACATGCTTGCATTGCTTCACACTATGTTAGTTGTTTTGCATGGATACTGCTGGCACTGGAGTATGTACTGGTCATGTGCCTAGAGTGAGTTTCTTGATTGCACAAGATGTATGGTGATATTGGTGGACTTAAGGTTATTGAATTGTGTACCAGGAATAAAATATTCATCATGTGGTTTTTTGGGAGGTTCTGGGTAACACTGTAGTCTCCAGGGTAGACTGAATAGGGGAAAGATTGAGGGCTGGGTTTCCTGTTTGTTTTTGCTTCTGATTTTCATTTGTTTGCTGTTGTTCTCCTGTGGGTTTTGCTTGTGTATGCATATATATAAAACCATAAACTTTTTAAGTCTGTAATGGAAAGCTTTTATTTGGTTCTACAATTTGCCCTATTTATCTAAAGTTCCTAAGCTACTTTGGTCAAGCCTTTAAAAACTGATAGAGGACACCATCCATTTAAAATTTGGTGGGTTTTGCTTACCTCTAATGATCTAAAGAACTACAAGAGTTTTAAGGTTTCCGGCACACACACAAAAATAATAATAAAAGACAAATTCTGAACAGTACATTATATATTCTGTTATTTGGAAAAAGTAGGTGAGAATAAAAATGTTTAAATGTTTATATCCAAATAATTCAATTCAATCAATAATTTAATGAAGAAAAACTGTGATGTGGGTACAAAGTTTTAATGTTCAGAAAAGACTGGCCCTGTCATTAAGGAAATTATATTGATTAGGATTTCTCCTCAAACTAATTTAGTTGTGTTGACCATTATTAAAATTAAGTGACATTCATTTGAATTAAGTAGTTAAAAAAAAAAGAGAGACTTTCTAGTGACTTTTGATCCCAAGACGTTTATCAATGATGGGCTTTCGTGTGTACCTGTAAACAGAATATGTGCAGTTGTTGCACTGGTTTGAAGATTAACACTCATAATGAACTGCTTTTCTGAGACACAGGGCCAGAAGTTAAAACTATTCCATCCCTCTAGGCCCAGGGATCACAGCGGAAGAGGCAGCCATGTAAGATTGTAAAGGCTGATTTTGAGGGATAAGATCAGAGTTTTTCTATAAATTAAACATTAATACCAAAAGCACACTGATGCAAGGCCAGCATCTGGGTCTATGTGTTAGAAGAATATGGTTTTCTTAGAGCACTGATACACTCTTTAAAAAGAAAATTGGGACCAGTTATTAAAAGTTTATGGAAATCTTACCTTATGGTCAAATTGATTAAAATTGGATAGATTTGTTTATACAGTTTTATTAACTTTAACATTAATAATATATCATAAAGGAAAATTTTGGTTTTTGCTTTTGAACAAAATGTTTGTGTAATATTAAGAGATAAAAGATTTTGTTTACCTTCTGAGTAAGTTGCAGGGAGAAAATGGGGCGGGCAGACAAGTTTAGTTGGCATGCTATCTTTATTACATCTTATTGCTTAGGAAAATGAGTCTCCTCTCTATCAAAGAGTAAAAGCTTTTGTATAATTTTGGCTAAATGAATGACATTTTACCGTGACTTTGTGATTCTATTTTGTGATAACAAGTGTCTTAAAACTTTGACATTTGGCAAACTTTTTATAAGCAAAATTTCAAGATCTAAATTCAGTCTTTTTGACTTCAAACTATTTTTTTTGTGTATTAGGTTCCCTGACATCCAAAGGAGATATATTAGGCTTATTAGGCTTGTTATGTTAGAATTATACAGGAAGCATTATCAAATGTGAGGTAGTATTTAACTGTCTTTGGGTTATATTTATATAGATATGTTGTTAATATGCGTTCAAGGATTGTATGACATTCCTGAAATTCTGATGTGTCTTAATATATGTTGTCAGTAGTAATTAAGATTATGTTAAATTGTTGTATGCCACACAAGTAACCAAATTTCCTTATCAACTGTGTCTTTATGACTGTCTTATGACTTTTGACATCCACAATTGATATATTGCTTTGAATCTCCTCAAAAAGTGACTTATAATCACCTATGGTCCAAGGCTTGCTTCTTTGGAGGAGTTCATGAAAAGGACTCTTTAATGCAGGTTTCTAAAAACTTTGGAGTTTGTGCCCCTGGATTAGAGAGACCTTCCAGGACTCTAATTAAAGAGCTGATATGTTTATAAAGATTGCTAACCCAATATGAAGCAGAGCAGGAGTTCATTGCATGGACTGAAATAATGAAGACTGAAATATTTTTTATGGCTTTGTTTGAAATATTGATGATTCTTTTGTCTGTTTTTTGTTTTTCAGAGTCTGGAGAATATGTTCCTTTTGAGCTATATATAGACTTGATATATACTTTAAGTGTATTGAGTAGAGAATACTTTTGTAAGTAGAATTTGAGGCATATTTCTCTCTCTGCCTAATTTCTCCAGAATTTGGAAACTATCTGCGAATATTCTTAATTCATGGAAAATGTGTTTGTTTGCATACATTTAATAAGAACCTGTTTTCTTTTGTAATGGGACACAGCTGGAGGAACTGGCTATTTTCCTAGGACTTTGACTGAAATGACCTTGTGAGATGTTCCTGCAAAGCCAATTTGGAAGAATCTATGGGCAATGATTCTTGTCACACTGTGTGTGGGTAATCAGGCCAAGTATATGGGACTGAAGCTTATTTTGCAGGTAGACTGGTAGAAGCTTATTTTGCAGGTAGATCCTGCTGTGATTTGTCTTTGGTGGAAGTGGTACGCCAGAGAGAGGAATATTATGTGTCAGAAGAAACTCTCTATTAGATGAACCTTTGATTCCTGGGTGGCTACATGGTCACCTATGGTATGGAGCTGCCTATGACACCCTTCCTCAGCATGAAGCAGCCAGAAAGACCAATGACTGGATTCCTCATGATTGAGGAACTGATAAATAGAAAGGGAAGACTGAAACTGACACAACAGTCCCATAGACTGTTCTTCTGGATAAACACGGAAATTGACCTTTCTGGTCTTAAAGCTTAAAACTTACGAGTTTTTCCTCAGGAAGGGACCTTAGGACCTCTCAAAAAAATGTATCAGAGAACTGAAACTCATCAGATCACCACATC
The DNA here is from genome assembly GCF_028878055.3 of Symphalangus syndactylus. Classification (NCBI taxonomy): domain Eukaryota; kingdom Metazoa; phylum Chordata; class Mammalia; order Primates; family Hylobatidae; genus Symphalangus; species Symphalangus syndactylus. The sequence continues at coordinate 85,692,553 of NC_072437.2, forward strand.
CAGACAATGAGACTCTTACCACTTATTCATGATGACTGCTTCCTTGCCCCTCCCTAGTTCTTGTTGTCTTACACATTGTTACATTTCTTCCCTGCTATATAAACTCCTGGTTTTAGTCAGTCAGGGAGATAGATTTGAGACTGAGATCCCATCTCCTCAGCTGCAGCACCCAATTAAACCCCTCTTCTTTGGCAATACTTCTCAGTGATTGGCTTTCTGTGCAGCAGGACCTAGACCAAACCCCTGGTGTTTTGGTAACAAAATGAATAACTATACTGAAGCTAATAAAAGCCATTTGTGTAAATGTTGAATAAGAAAATAATGAACCTTGAAGAACTCAAGTGGAATTAGTCATCAGAATAAATTTGGAGATTTTTTAAAATACAGATAGAAGGCTGGGCACGGTGGCTCTCACCTGTAATCCCAGCACTTCAGGAGGCTGAAGAGGGTGGATCACCTGAGGTCAGGAGTTTGAGACCAGCCTGGCTAACATGGAGAAACTCCATCTCTACTAAAAATACAAAAAAGTTGCCAGGCATGGTGGCACGTGCCTGTAATCCCAGCTACTCGGGGGGCTGAGACAAGAAAATCACCTGAACCCGGGAGGCGGAGGTTGCAGTGAGCTGAGATCACGCCACTGCACTCCAGCCTGGGCAACAGAACGAGACTCTGTCCCAAAACAATAAAACAAACAAAAAAAAACAGACATAAACATAGGTGTGTTTTTATGTATGTGTACAAACATATACATACACATACACACACACATACTTCTTGGCTCTGTCTGCTGAAAAGGCCTAGAAGCAATGACACAATATTAGCAATATGTATTAAGTAGTATGTCTATCTTGGTACCTATTAATAAATATCGTTTTCCACAAAAAGAAGCCAGGGTCCTTTGGAGAAAAGGTGGATTGCCGAACTGTGACAAGGAAAACAGAAGATAATCCTGGAATATCTTGTTCCACAAAATGTAAAGGCTTGCTCAAATAATAATATGGGCATATCAAAAGGACAAAGGGAGGACTTATAGTCACACAAACCTTGCAAATGTTTGTAGCAGCTTGTTGGTAATAGCAAACTACTGCAAATAACCCAAATATCCTTCAAAGTGTAAATGGCTGAATGAAATCAGGTACTTCTATACAGTGGAATGCTACTCAGCAATGAAAAAGAAACTATTGGTAGATGCAACAACCTGGACAGACCTCAAAGGCATTATGTATAGTAAAAAGGTCAACCTCAAAAGGTTATATATTATATGACTGCACTTATATAACATTTTCAAAATTAAAAAAAACTATACAGGATGAAGAATAGACTAGTGATTTCCAGGGCACAGGGACGGGGTAGTAAAGAACTGGTAGAGGATGTGAATGCAAAGAGGTCTCCTGTGCTGACGAACAGTCTGTATCTTGATTGTGGTAGTGGCTACTCAAATCTATGTATGGAATAAATTAAATAAAATTATACATATACACACAAACAACTGCAGGTTTAAAATGTTAAAAAAATGGTGAAAACTAAGTAAAATATTTAGTCTAGCTAACAGTAATGAACCAATGTCAACTAACTGTTTGGGTATATACAGCTAAATAAGATGTCATCATTGGGTGAAGGGCATGCAAGACTATTATTTTAACAACTTCCTGAAAGTCTGTATTTGTTTCAATATTGTAAGTTAAATTATAATTTTATTTATAATTTTTCATTTATTTAAAAAAAAAAAAAAAAGAGGCCACAGGAGCAAGCCTGAAAGTGGCCTCTGCTGGCCAAATCTGGGACAGTCTGCGTAACAAAATAAGGATTAAAATGGATAACTCATTGATTAAAGAATGGATGAGCCCATCCTGATACAAACGAATGGGGCAGAAGAGAAAGCTCTTCTGTATAATACAAAGCCAACTAGTAAATATAGAGCGAATGATGTAGTTAGAAAATCATCAGCAGAGGCCGGGCGCGGTGGCTCACGCTTGTAATCCCAGCACTTTGGGAGGCCGAGGCGGGCGGATCACGAGGTCAGGAGATCGAGACCACGGTGAAACCCCGTCTCTACTAAAAATACAAAAAAAAATTAGCCGGGCGTGATGGCGGGCGCCTGTAGTCCCAGCTACTTGGAGAGGCTGAGGCAGGAGAATGGCGTGAACCCGGGAGGCGGAGCTTGCAGTGAGCCGAGATTGCGCCACTGCACTCCAGCCTGGGTGACAGAGCGAGACTCTGTCTCAAAAAAAAAAAAAAAAGAAAATCATCAGCAGATGCCAAAACTAATGGGTAAAAGTTTGACAACAAATATAATATTTTCCCACAAATTTCATAGTAATTACAATGGGAAAAAAAAATGATTCTATAATGAAAAAACCTTCTGGAAACTATCTTAAACAAGTGAGCCAAGTTAACATTATCAATACTGGAAAAAAATCAACATAATGTACCTCCTGACATCGTGCACTATGAAGCAAAAAAACACCATGAGGGAACATCAAACAGAGAAACACAAACTGAAGGGCATTCTATGAAATAAATGACCCCTTCTTTAAAAAACAAACAAACAAAAAAACAGGAACAACAAAAAATAAGGTCAAGAAATAAATCGAACTTCCAGATCTGTTCCAGGTCAAATAGATGTGACAACTCAATTCAATGTGTGATCCTGGTCCTGGGGGAAAATAGTATAAAGGACATCACTAGGACAGCTGGCTACATTTGAATATGTATTATGAATTAGATAATATTTTCTCAGTATTAAATTTCTTGGTTTTAATAAATGTAGTCAGGTTATATAAGAGAATGTTCTTGGCTTGTGCCTGCAATCCCAGGACTTTCAGAGGCCAAGGCAGGCAGATCACGAAGTCAGGAGATCAAGACCATCCTGGCTAACATGGTGAAACCCCATCTCTACTAAAAATACAAACAATTAGCCGGACACGGTGGCAAGCACCTGTAGTCCCAGCTACTCGGGAGGCTGAGGCAGAAGAATGGTGAGAACCCAGGAGGCGGAGCTTGCAGTCAGGCGAGATTGCACCACTGCACTCCAGCCTGGGCGACAGAGCAAGACTCTGTTTCAAAAAAGAAAAGAATATTCTTGTTTTTAGACACTAGAAGAACAATGTCTCCAACTTACTCTTAATGGTTCCAAATATATTTATATTTTTATACACACAAATGCATGTGTACGCAGACAGCAGAAAGAGAATAAAACACAGGGTGAAATGTAAACAACTGGCAATGTTGAGTAAAGTGTATTTGGGAGTTCCTTATACTATTTATTTCTGTATCAAAATTTAAAAGTAAAAAGCACACACGGTACCATATTCACAGGAATGATTTAGTTCAGCAAAACATCACCCATTAAATTAAATTAATGCTGTTGAACAGGAAAAAAATTGGCAATTCTTATCATTTTACTTTCCATATAAATTGCATAAGGATCCACTCTTGGATGGTTCTTGGACAGTTTTTAGTTAATCCTTAGATAATTACATTTAAGTTATATAGGCTGGTGCAAAAGTAATTGCCATTTAAAAAAAAAAAAAAAAAAATGGCAAAAACTGCAATTACTTTTGCACCAACCTAAATATTAAGAAACTGACCCCTTTGATAATGAGTATTCCTCACAATTCCTACATTCCTTGCTGTTGCTCAGTTTGAAATATTTGAAGTATTTTCTTTAAATAAAAAAAAATAAGCTGGGTGTGATGGCTCACACCTTTAATCCCAGCACTTCAGGAGGCTGAGGTAAGAGGATGGCTCGAGAACACAAGTTGGATGAGCCTAGGCAACATATTGACGGCCCGTCTCTACAAAAAATTGTAAAAAGAATTAGCCAGGCATGGTGGTGGCATGGGCCTGTAGTCCCAGCTACTCAAGAGGCTGAAGAGGGAGGATCGCTTGAGCCCAGAAGTTTAAGGCTACAGTCAGCTGTGATTGTGTCAGTGTACTCCAGCCTGGGCAACAAAGCAAGACTGTGTCTCAAAAAATTTAAAAATATATTTTATATTAATTTCCAATGTTATTGCTTTGTGTTACAGATCATTATCTGTGTTATGAATTCTTGGATATCTGCTGAAAGTTTTTAATTTGTGACTCAGTATTAAGGTTTTTTAAATCAGTATTTGGATTAAAAAAGTGTTTTTCTAAATGTTGGGTAGCCCAGTAAATTAAAAAAAAGCAGGGGGCAGGGGGCATAAGGAACACCTAGTGAAGGCAATTTAATCTAACTTTAGCTTTACTAGAAAGCTGAAAAAAAGAAAATAAAGTTCTCACTGCAGAACCTTTAGCGTTACTAAAAGTAGAATAAGATACTCTAAAAAACTAAAACTAAAGCTAAAGTAAAATATTAATTGATTAAAGACTTAAAAGTAAAAAAATGAAACAATTTAAAAAATAGAACATCTCTGACTAACCTGACCCAAAAGAAAAAAAAGAACACACTGAGGATGAACATTTACTGATCTTAAGATGGAGAATAAAAAAATCTCTCAGCCTAAAAGTAATGGAACTCAGCTGGGCGCAGTGACTCATGCCTGTAATCCCAGCACTTTGGGAGGCAGAGGCAGGCAGATTACCTAAGGTCAGGAGGTCAAGATCAGTGTGGCCAACATGGTGAAACCTCATCTCTACTAAAAACACAAAAAAATTATCCAGGCGCGGTGGTGCATGCCTGTAGTCCAAGCTACTCGGGAGGCTGAGGCAGAAGAATTACTTGAACCCAAGAGGTGGAGATGGCTGTGAACCCAGATCACGCCCATTGTACTCCAGTGTGGGCGACAAAGCAAAGCAAGACTCAGTCTCAAAAAAAAAAAGAAAAAAGTAATGAGATTTGAGTACATGCAAAAACAAAAATATTTCCCCAAAAATCAAATAACATCAAACAATAAAGGACAATCTCAGAAAAAGATTCACGCCAAATGTCAGAAAAAAGATTGACATCCCTAATATATAAAGACCCCATATACATAGAGTTCCCCAGGATATGTTATTAAGTGAATAAAGAAAGATGCAAAATGTATATAGTATGCAATCTATATATCCAGATAGCTAATTCCATAAAATTACAGCTCAATCACCACCACACTGCATACACTATCCCAGCATTGCTCAATAAAACCTTCTGCAATGATGGGAATGTTCTGTGTGTGTGCTCTCTTAATATGGTAACCACATTTGGCTATTGAGTATTTGAACCATGACTAGTGCAACTAAGTAAATGAATTTTGAAATCTTATGTAACTTTAATTAATTTTAATAACTACGTGTGGCTGATAGTCACTGTACTGGACAGTGCAGTTCCTACCCCTCTGTGCACGTCTCTATAAGGTGTTTGTTTTATTTTTGTTTGTTTTAATGGGTTTAATAGCGTGTTTTGTTTTAATGGGTTTAATATTTGTTCATATTCACTCTGTTTGTTATTTTTTAAAAAAAGCTTCTACAGGGCCGGGCACAGTGGCTCACGCCTGTAATCCCAGCACTTTGGGAGGCCGAGGCAGGCGGATCACGAGGTCAGGAGATCGAGACCATCCTGGCTAACACGGTGAAACCCCGTCTCTATTTAAAAAAATACAAAAAATTAGCTGGGCGAGGTGGCGGGCGCCTGTAGTCCCAGCTACGCAGGAGGCTGAGGCAGGAGAATGGCGTGAGCCCCAGGGAGCGGAGCCTGCAGTGAGCCAAGATTGCACCACTGCACTCCAGCCTGGGTGAAAGGGCGAGACTCCATCTCAAAAAAAAAAAAAAAGCTTCTACATAGGTAGAAGTTTAACTTCTTAAACTTCTATAAGTTTAACTTCCTTAGGGAAGCATATTAGAGAAATAAATGCATAATCATGTTAGACAAAAGAAGATACTTTACCAGCTCCATCTGAATCTTCCACCATTGGATTTATTTCTATCATGGTTGCATCATATTTCAGAAAAAGGCTGTAAAGCTTGACCATGTTTTCTGCTGCTGATTCCACAATATTAGGTGGAAATCCCATCTTCTGTGCAAGCTGAAATCAATATGTCTTTTTATTATAGGTAGTTTGCATATGTCTAATCAACATTACTGTAAATAAAAAGCCTTGTAGTTTATCACTTAAATGATAAACATGAGTCATTTATAGTCAAACATTAATTACTGAAATAGCAGCTACCATTACTAAATGGTTAAACAAAACTTTATTCAAAATCTTCAAAAGGTAGATATTCTTCCCATTTTATAGATAAGAAAGAGGTTCAGAGAGATCAAGTAACTTGCCATTCATTGGCCTAGATTCCAGTTCCATAGTTTCCATACTGCCTAAGCTTTATTGCCAACCTAAGCTGAAAGAAGAGGTTTATATTTCATTAAAACTACATATAAAATGTGAACCAGGAACAGTGGCTCACGCCTGTAATGCCTGCAATTTGAAAGGCTGAGGGGACCGGAACACTTGATGCCAGGAGTTAGGGACTAGCCTGGCCACCACAGTGAAACCCCGTCTCTACTAAAAATATAAAATGTGGACTGACAACCCTTATGGTCCAAAGAAAAGCCAAAATATTAGAAGGCCCTATTTTACCTTTTGTGTAATTTATAAAGTGTCTACCAAGCAATAAGAATATACGTCATACAGTCAAATGAGTGTTATCCCATTCATTCAAAAATCTACCAAGCACCTAATACATTCCAGGCACTGTGCTAGGCCCAAAAGATAAAGATGTTTAACTTTATAATTTAATAAAAGAGTTTACAGTCTTGAGGGATTCCCAAATAGAGATACCCATAGAGCTTTTAAACAATACAATATCAAGGTCCCAACTCAGAAGTTCTGGTTGACAAGTTCTATACTGGATCAAACATCTATCATGTTTCAAGTTCCATGAGGAATTCTGAACCACTGGTACAGAGGATACATGTCTATATGTTTATTCTAACAGTGCTGCCACTGCTCAGGAACACTATAGAGAATTCTTTCCTCTTTTTCAGTTGCTATCTAAGGTTGTAACACATTGTTTTGATTTTCAATAACAAAAAATCTTAAATTCTTTGAAGATGAAGATATTTGCAAAGAGTCAACTGCCAATAAATAAAGTGAATGATCAAGCTAAACAATGTAGGCTGGGCGCAGTGGCTCATGTCTGTAATACCAGCACTTTGGGAAGACAAAGAGGACGGATCACTTGAAGCCAGGAGTTTGAGACCAGCCTGGGCAACATGGTGAAACACTGTCTCTACTAAACATACAAAAATTAGCCAGGTGTGGTGGCGCACGCCTGTAATCCCAGCTACTCGAGAGGCTGAGACACAAAAATTGCTTGAACTCAGGAGATGGAGGTTGCAATGAGCTGAGATCACACCACTGCACTCCTGCCTGGGTGACAGAGTGAAACTCTGTCTCCCAAAAAAAAAAAAAAAGCACTAAGGAATGTAATCTTTTGTTTTGACCTATTTCAAATAAAGAATAATATGAGGCCAGGCGCGGTGGCTCACGCCTGTAATCCCAGCACTTTGGGAGGCTGAGGTGTGTGGATCACCTGCGGTTAGGAGTTCGAGACCAGCTTGACCAACATGGTGAAACTCCATCTCTACTAAAAATACAAAAAATTAGCCAGGTGTGGTGGCTCATGTCTGTAATCCCAGCTACTCGGGAGGCTGAGACGGGAGAATTGCTTGAACCCAGGAGTCGAAGGTTGCAGTGAGCCAAGCTCGTGCCACTGCACTCCAGCCTGGGCAACAGGCAAGACTCTGTCTCAAAAATAATAATAATAATAACAATAATAATAATAATAATAATATGAAAGTATCATTTTATTATGAAAGTTTTTCACTATGTCACAACTCACCTAAAAAAACAAAAACTAAAACCAAATGTTTAGGCTTAAACATTTGAAAACTACAAAGTAATTCTGATCAATCCATTATGACATCAATTTTCTAATGCTAGGCTTTATTTCCACTCATCACCATCATGCAAAATGCTATAATCTTAGATTATTCCTCCATGTATTCTTGTAAATCAAGTATTTTCTTCTTCATCTAAATTTCACTCTCCAGTCATCATCTTCACGTAACTACCTAAGAAATCAAATCCGTGCCTTTTAAACATTTATATCATTCATTTGCCAAAATTAATTTGCTTTACTCTCCATCAGAAACATTTATCTATCTCCTTAAAACTTTGTGCCGGTCAAAATTCTTGCACTTGGCTGGGCACAGTGACTCACGCCTGTAATCCCAGCACTTTGGAAGGCCGAGGTGGGCGGATCATGAAGTTAGGAGTTCGAGATCAGCCTGGCCAACATGGTGAAAACCCATCTCTATTAAAAATACAAAAATTAGCTAGGCATGGTGGCAGGCGCCTGTAATCCCAGCTACCTGGGAAGCTGAGGCAGGGGAATTGCTTGAACCCAGGAGGCAGAGGTTTCAGTGAGCCAAGATCATGCCACTGCACTCCAGTCTGGGCAACAGAGCAAGACTCTGTCTCAAAAAAAAAATAATTCTTGCAGTTGCTGTACTTCAATACCATAAACTTATTCTGACATAGTTTTCTCATTAAGAAATGTTTAAGGAGAATGGTGTGAAACCGGGAGGCAGAGCTTGCAGTGAGCCAGGATCGCACCACTGCACTCCAGCCTGGGCGACAGAGCGAGACTCCATCTCAAAATAAATAAATAAATAAATAAATAAAAGTAAATAATAAAAAAAAGAAATGTTTAACTTCAAAGTCCAATATAGGAATTCTTCTTTTAAGATGAGTCATTAGGCCAGGCGCGGCGGCTCACACCTGTAATCCCAGCACTTTGGGAGGCCCAGGCAGGCAGATCACTTGAGGTCAGGAGTTCTGGAGCAGCCTGCCAATATGGTGAAACCCTGTCTCCACTAAAAATACAAAAAAAAGTTAGCTGGGCATGGTGGTGCATGCCTGTAATCCTAGCTACTCAGGAGACTGAGGTGGGAGGATTGCTTGAACCCAGGAGGCGGAGGTTGCAGTGAGCCGAGATTGCGCCACTGCACACTCCACCCTGGGCAACAGAGCAAGAATCTCATCTCAAAAACAAACAAACGAACGAAAAGATGAGTCACTTATTTTTATATCCAAAGCAAACAATTTAATTCAATAGCAGCATTACAAATATTACCAAGCAACTCTCACAGGCCTTAATACTAAACTCAATGGGGGCTTTTTTTTAGTGGGGGGAAGAATGGAGGGGAAGCAGCACACAAGGACAATAGAGAAAACCAGTAAAACTGTAGGCAAAATTTTATTGTGAACATATACAAATTGAAAGAAGGACCACAGCATTCATCGAATTCTTAAAATCATTCATAAACCACAGCTCTATTATGGAGATATATAAGACAGTGTCCCATCCATTCTATACAATTTATAGAAAATAAAGGGGACACAGGAATATTTTAAATGCTTAACCACTTAAACCATGGAGATATAAAATCCAGACTACGAAAAACAATGAATGATAATCACCTCAGTTTCTCCAACTAAACTGAAAGAAAAAAGATGACAGCAAAAAAGAGAAACCTGCAAGTTATAAAAGACCTGTGAGACTTATCAGTCAACAACAATGAAGGGACCGGACGCGGTGGCTCACACCTGTAATCCTAGCACTTTGAGAGGCCAGTGAGGGTGGATCACCTGATGTCAGGAGTTCAAGACCAGCATGGCCAACACAGCAAAACCCCATCTCTACTAAAACAAAATACAAAAATTAGCTGGGCATGGTGACGCACGCCTGCAGTCCCATCTAGTCGGTAAGCTGAGGCAGGAGAATAGCTTGAACCCAGAAGACAGAGGTTGTGGTGAGCCAAGGTGGCAACACTGCACTCCAGCCTAGGTAACAGAGCAAGACTCCATCTCAAAGAAAATGAATAAAATAACAATGAAGGACCTTATTTGGATCCTGAGTCAAACAAATTGTAGATGAAAAATTGATTTGAAACAACTAGAGAAATTTGGATGACTAAGTGATGATACTAAGAAATTATTGTTGGCTGGGCACGCTGGCTCATGCCTATAATCCTAGCACTTTGAGAGGCCAAGGCGGGTGGATAACCTGAGGTCAGGAGTTCGAGACCAACAAGACCAACAGGGTGAAACCCCATCTCTACTAAAAACAAAAAAATTAGCTGGGTGTGGTGGCAGGTGCCTGTAGTCCCAGCTACTTGGGAGGCTGAAACAGGAGAATTGCTTGATCCTGGGAGGTGGAGGTTGTGGTGAGCCAAGATGGCACCACTACACTCCAGCCTGGGCGGCAGAGCAAGACTCCATCTTAAAAAAAAAAAAAAGAGAGAAAAAAAGAAAAGAAAAGAAATTATTGTTAATTTTACTATATGGGGTAATGGTATAGTGACTCTTTTTTTTTTTTTTTTTTTTTTTTTTTGAGACAGAGTCTCACTCTGTTGCCCAGGCTGGAGTGCAGTGGCACAATCTCGGCTCACTGCAACCTCCGCCTCCTGGGTTCAAGTGATTCTCACCTCAGCCTCCCAAGTAGCTAGGACTACAGGCACGCACCACCATGCCCGGTTAATTTTTTTTGTATTTTTAGTAGAGATGGGGGTTTCACCATATTGGCCAGGCTGGTCTCAAACTCCTGACCTTGTGATCCGCCCACCTTGGCCTCCCAAAGTGCTGGGATTACAGGCGTGAGCCACCGTGCCCGGCCAGTGACTCTTTTAAAAGAATCCACATTGAAATATTTATAGAGATATGAAAAAATTGTAAATAATTCCAAAATGAGCTATTTCAAACAAGCTATTAACTTGCCTGACACTCAAAATGTTTAAATAAGTTTTGACAATTACTTCAGTTGTACAGTTATCTTTAAGTATCATAATTCTCTAATCATAAGCTAGAAATTTTTCAGGAATACAACATACCTGGAGAGCTTGTTCCTTTTTGATGCCTTCTTCAATATCAATAGGTTCTTTAATTATTGCTTCAGGAGTCTCAGCAGCAACATCTTCAATGTTGACACCACCATGTGAACTTCCTATTAATACAGGACCCTGGCAAGGGAAGGAAACAACCAAAACTCTAGATTTATTTTAGACTCATCAATGAAACTTTAAAACCTACCTGTGCATAATATCAGATGTAAGCATCTATTACTCTCTACCCACATTTTAAAATTTTCTTGAGAATTTATCCTCACATCTCCAGCATAGTGCCCTCTTATAAATATTCAATTAAAGCAATGGAAAAAAAAAGTTAAAAAAGAAGAAAATAATGGCTTGCCTGCAAGAAAAATATATTTAAAATATACACAAAAACTTACACCACAATAGCAACAACTTGGAACCAACCCAAATGCCCACCAATGATACACTGGATAAAGAAAATGTGGCACATATACCATGGAATACTATGCAGCCATAAAAAAAGAATGTGTTCATGTCCTTTGCAGGGACATGGATGAAGCTGGAAACTATCATTCTCAACAAACTAACACAGGAACAGAAAACCAAACACCACATGTTCTCACTCATAAGTGGGAACTGAACAATGAGAACACATGGACACAGGGAGGGGAACATCACATACCAGGGCCTGTCAGGGCGTTGGGGCAAGGGGAGGGATAGCATTAGGAGAAATACCTAATGTAGATGACAGGTTGATGGGTGCAGCAAACCACCATGGCACATGTACACCTATGTAACAAACCAGCACTTTCTGCACATGTATCCCAGAACTTAAAGTATAATTTAAAAAAAAAAAAAGATAAGAAAAAAAAACTTAACACCAAATATGTAAACATATGTATGTGAAATATAACCTACACATTTTTCATAAAAACTGAGGGGACATTAAAAGTATTGCTTAAAGCATAAACACTAGAAAATCCTGAAAACAGATATTTGAAAGAAAAAGCCTAAGAAAAGAGAAAGTCTAAGCTCTAGCCCTACTGCAAGACAATAAAAAAGAAAGCTGGCCAGGCACAGTGGTTCACACCTGTAATCACAGCACTTTGGGAGGCCAAGGCAGGAGGACTGCTTGAGTTCAGGAGTCAAGACCAGCCTGGGCAACATCGTAAGACTCCATTTCTACAAAAAATACAAAGAAATTAGCCAGGCATGGTGGCATGCCCCTTTAGTCCCAGCTACACAGCAGGCTGAAAGGGACGATGGCTTGAGACTGGGAGATCAAGGCTACAGTGAGCTGTGATCACACCATGACACTCCAGCATGGGGACAGAGCAAGACCGTGTCTCAAAAAAAAAGTAAAATAAAATAAATAAAAGAGAAAGCTAACTAGTTTGAAAGAATAGCTCTGGCTATTATCATGAACAATATGAGAAGGTAAGGTATCAATACTAATAATTATTAACCTTTAAGTCCTTGAACATCAATCAAGAAAAAATCATAAATTGTCTAATAGATCTATTAATTTATGCATTAAACTAGAAATAATGTTAACATGAAAAAAAGAGAAACAGTAAAACTGTATTTAAAGATTATTTACTGACAGGAAAATACTGATCTATAGTGGGTAATGTAGTGTATGTTTACATGTAGTGTTATGTATGAAAAAAATGATACAAAGCCCTAGGTCGTTTTCTCAATTGTATTTTTTTTTAACATAAAGTGCGTTTCAATGTGCTCCATATTGACAGAAACAATAAAAGAGTGGGAAATAAAACATTAAAAGACTTTTGCTATTTTAAATGCAACTATTTTCCAAATAAAATTTTTTTTTACAATGAACATACTACTCTTACATCCAGAAAACAAAACAGGCATGACAACTTTTTTTTTTTTTAATCAAAAGACTAATTCCACTTTTCTTTTTTTCTTTTTTTTTTTTTTTTTTATATGGAGTGTCTTTCTGTCACCCAGGCTAGAGTGAAATGGTGGGATCTCAGCTCACTGCAACCTCCACTCCCAAGGTTCAAGGGATTCTCCTGTCTCAGCCTCCCAAGTAGTTGGGATTACAGGCATGCACCACCATGCCCAGCTAATTTTTGTATTTTCAGTAGAGACAGGGTTTCACCATCTTGGCCAAGCTGGTCTGGAACTCCTGACCTCAGGTGATTCACCTCCCAAAGTGCTGGGATTATAGGCGTGACCCACTGCACCCAGCCTAATTCCAATTTTCTATCCTAGCATTTAGTGTTTTAGTAACATACTCATTTAAGGTATAAATTAAAGGAATAGTATTGCATTCATTACTGTTTAGAGAATGAAACAGTCCTTCAAATACTTAAAATAGGGCAATAACAAAAATTAAAAAGAAGAATCTATCACTTTTTTAAGAGTGTTAAACTTTTATTTAGGAAAAAATGATTTTGTACCATGTATTCGATTTCTGTATACATTTGTAACAAGGAATTTGGATGACTTTTGTCCCCAGGGTCTTGGAAGTAACTTCTAAACCCTCCAACCACATCCGATAGTTGATGCTACCAAGCAGCCTCATGGTGGACCCCTAGACAGTTTACACTAAGGAGATGACTCAGGTGGGCAATAGCCATGCCAGAAAGATTGATAATGTGATTAGAGGTTTGGGGCTTTCAGCCAAATTATATCAACCCACTCTGCATAGAAGAAATGGGCTAAGTCAACTGCACAGACAATGATTCAATCAATGATACCCAGGCTGGGTGTGATGGCTCACATCTGTAATCCTAGCACTTTGGGAAGCCAAGGCAGGAGGACTGCTTGAGTCCGGGGGTTCGAGACCAGCCTGGGCAACATAGTGAGAACTTGCCTCTACAAAAATTTAAAATTAAAAAAAAAATTTTGTTTAATGCCTACACCATAGAACCCCAATGAAAACTCTGGACACCAAGGTCAGCAAGATGACAAAATAGGAAGCCCAAGACCTTGCTCCCTGACAAAAACACTGACTTTAGCAACAATATATGATCCAAAAAGCTTTTATGACAATGACAATTAGGAAGTCATAGCACCCCAGGTAAGCTCAAAGCCAAGAACATCTGCATTGAAATTGGTAAGAAAAGCCATTTCCGGGCGCGGTGGCTCACGCTTGTAATCCCAGCACTTTGGGAGGCCGAGGCGGGCGGATCACGAGGTCAGGAGATCGAGACCACAGTGAAACCCCGTCTCTACTAAAAAATACAAAAAAAAATTAGCCAGGCGTGGTGGCAGGCGCCTGTAGTCCCAGCTACTCAGAGAGGCTGAGGCAGGAGAATGGCGTTAACCTGGGAGGCGGAGCTTGCAGTGAGCCGAGATTGCGCCACTGCACTCCAGCCTGGGCGAAAGAGCGAGACTCCGTCTCAAAAAAAAAAAAAAAAAAAAAAAGAAAAGCCATTTCATTTCATCCACATCAGCATCCTTCCCCCTACCACTCCAAATTAACATAGTTTGGGATTAAGAAGCTTCTCCATTGGGAGAGAAAGAGAAGCGTAGAACACATGTTCAACATTCCAGCTTCTTGGAGGGCTGTCCAAGGGACTGTTTCCAGTCTCAATTGACATGGGTGCTGATGGGTAACCAGCACACTATGGATGCCTGTGAGGCACCGAGAACAAAGGAGAGTGCACAGGCTCATGGCAGTACCAGAAAATGTGGAGTAACATCCCAGAGAGAAGTTGACACAGCTTGCCAGAACTGAGAAAACACACCCAGCTCCTGATTTTTTTTACAGGTTGAGTATTCCTCATCTGAAATGCTTAGGACCAGAAGATTTTGAATTTCTTTGAATTGTGAAATATTTGCATTATACTTACCATTTGCGCATCCCAAATCTAAAAATCTGAATTCCAAAATGCTCCAATGAGCATTTCCTTTAAGTGCCATGTCAGTGCTCAAAAAGCTTAGGATTTTATAGCATTTTGGATTTCAGAATTTCAGATTTGGGATGCTCAACCTATATTTATACCACAAGAAACTAGAAAAAGAATAAACTCAAAGTTGGCAAAAGGAAGAAAATCATAAAGATTAGAGCAGAAATAAAAGAAACAAGGAATAGAAAAAAAATCAACAAAACTGCAAATTGGCTCATTGAAAAAGTGAATAAAATTGACAACCCTTTAACCATAACAAAAAAAAGAAAAGACTGAAATAACAAAAATCAGAAGTGAAAGGAGACATTACAACTGTCACAGAAAGAGTCTGAGACTGCTATGAAAAATTATGTATCAACAAATTGAATAACCTAGAAGACACTGATAACTTGCTAGAAAAAATCTTCAAAATCATAAAGAAATAAAAAATATGAACAGCTCTATAACTAGTAATGATACTGAATCAGTAATCAAAAACTTCCAAGCAACAGGAAGCCCAGGACCAAATGGCTTCACTGGAAAATTCTACCAAACATTTAAAGAACTGAAACAATCTTTCCCAAGCTCTTTTTAAAAAATTGAAAAGGACAGAAAATTTCCATACTCACTCTATGAAGCCAGCATTACCATGATACCAAAATCAGAAGGTATTAAAAGAAAACTACAAGCTAATAGCTCTGATTAATAATGATGAAAAAAACTCAACAAAATACTAGCAAACTGAATTCAACAACACATTAAAGGGACTTTACATCATGATCAAGTGGGACTTAACTCCTAGAATACAAGGATGGTTCAACATACAGAAATTCAGTGTAATACATCCTATTAACAGAATGAAGGACAAAAACCACAATAATCTCAATTGATACATAAAAGGCATTTAACAAAATTGAATACCCTTTCACGATAAAAATATTCAACAAAGACTGAAGGCAACAACCTCAATATAATAAAGGCCATATTAGAAAACTCATAGCCAACATCATACACAATAATGAGAAACTGAAAATCGATGTGCAAAAATCACAAGCATTCCTATACACGAATAGACAAACAAGAGCCAAATCATGAGTGAACTCCCATTCACAATTGCTACAAAGAGGATAAAATACCTAGAAATACAACTTACAAGAGATGTGAAGGACCTCTTCAAAGAGAACTACAAACCACTGCTCAAGAAAATAAGAAAGGACACAAAGGGAAAAACATTCCATGCTCATAGATAGGAAGAATCAATATCATGAAAATGGCCATACTGCCCAAAGTAATTTATAGATTCAATGCTATCCCCATCAAGCTACCACTGACTTTCTTCACAGAATTAGAAAAACTACTTTAAATTTCATACTGTACCAAAAAAGGGCCCATAAAGCCAAGACACTCCTACGCAAACAGAACAAAGCTGGAGGCATCACACTACCTGACTTCAAACTATACTACAAGGCTACAGTAAACAAAACAGGATGGCACTGGTACCAAAACAGATATATAGACCAATGGAACAGAACAGAGGCCTCAGAAATAATGCCACACATCTACAACCATCTGATCTTTGACAAACCTGACAAAAACAAGCAATAAGAAATTCCCTATTTAATAAATGGTGTTGGGAAAACTGGCTAGCCATATGCAGAAAACTGAAACTGGATCCCTTCCTAACACTTTATACAAAAATTAACTCAAGATGGATTAAAGACTTAAATGTAAGACCTAAAACCATAAAAACCCTAGAAGAAAACCTAGGCAATACCATTCAGGACATAGGCATGGGCAAAGACTTCATGACTAAAACACCAAAAGCAATGGCAACAAAAGACAAAATTGACAAATGGGATCTAATTAAACTAAAGAGCTTCTGGACAGCAAAAGAAACTATCATCAGAGTGAACAGGCAACCTACAGAATGGGAGAAAATTTTGGCAATCTATACATCTGACAAAGGGCTAATATCCAGAATCTACAAGGAACTTAAACAAATTTACAAGAAAAAAACAAACAACCCCATCAAAAAGTGGGAGAAGAATATGAACAGACACTTTTCAAAAGAAGACATTTATGTAGCCAAAAAACATATGAAAAACAGACACTTTTCAAAAGAAGACATTTATGCGGCCAAAAAACATATGAAAAAAAGCTTATCATCACTGGTCATTAGAGAAATGCAAATCAAAACCACAGTGTGATAGCATCTCATGCCAGTTAGAATGGTGATCATTAAAAAGTCAGGAAACAACAGATGCTGGAGAGAATGTGGAGAAATAGGAATACTTTCACACTTTTGGTGGGAGTGTAAATTAGTTCCACCATTGTGGAGGACAGTGTGGTGATTCCTCAAGGATCTAGAACCAGAAATACCATTTGACCCAGCAATCCCATTACTGAGTATACACCCAAAGATTATAAATCATTCTACTATAAAGACACATGCACATGTATGTTTACTGTGGCATGATTCACAATAGCAAAGACTTGGAATCAACCCAAATGCCCATCAATGATAGACTGGATAAAGAAAATGTGGCACATACACACCATGGAATACTATGCAGCCATAAAAAGGATGAGTTCATGTCCTTTGCAGGGATATGGATGAAGCTGGAAACCATCATTCTCAGCAAGCTAACATAGGAACAGAAAACCAAACACCACATGTCCTCATCATTAAGTGGGAGTTGAACAATGAGAACACATGGACACAGGGAGGGGAACATCACACACTGGGGCCTGTCGGGGGGTGGGGGGCTAGGGCAGAGATAGCGTTAGGAGAAATACCTAATGTAGATGACAGGTTGATGGGTGCAGCAAACCACCATGGCACATGTATACCTATGTAACAAACCTGCACATTCTGCACATGTATCCCAGAACTTAGGAGTATAATAATAATAAGAATAAAAAAGAAAACTTACAGCCAACATCATACACAAAAATGAGAAGCTGAAAGCTTTTTTTTCCTCTAACATCAGAAAAAAAGCAAGGATGCCCACTCTGGCCACTTCTATTTAACATAGCACTAGATGTCCTAGACAGAGAAATCAGGTAAAAATAAAAAGCATCCAAAGAGAAAAGGAAAGGTAAAATTCTATGTTTGCAGATGAGATGTTGTCATATGTAGAAATCCCTAAAGATTCTGCACACACACACAGAAAAAAACATTTTAGAATAAATCAGTTCAGCAAAGTTGCAGAATACAAATCAACAAACAAAAATAAGTTGCATTTTAATACAATAACAGTGAACAATGTCAAAAGGAAATTATGGAAATAATTCCAGTTAAAATGAAAAAGAATAAAATACTTAAGGATAGCCTAATCGAGGAGGCATAAGACTTATGGACCAAAAACTACAAAACCTGCTGAAGGGAATTAAAGAAGACACAAACAGGCTGGGCACGGTGGCTCACGCCTGTAATCCCAGCACTTTGGGAGGCTGAGGCGGGCGGATCATGAGGGTCAGGAGATCAAGACTATCCTGGCTAACACAGTGAAGCCCCATCTCCACTAAAAATACAAAAATTAGCTGGGCGTGGTGGTGGGCGCCTGTAGTTCCAGCTACTCGGGAGTCTGAAGCAGGAGAATGGTGTGAACCCGGGAGGTGGAGGTTGCAGTGAGCTGAGATCATGCCACTGCACTCCAGCCTGGGCGACAGAGCGAGACTCCATCTCAAAAACAATAAAAAATAAATAAAAAAATAAAAAGACGCAAACAAATAGAAAGACATCTTGTGATCACAGATCGGAAGACTTAATATTGTTAAAATGTGCATACTACCCTAAGCAATCTACAGATTCAATGTAATCTCTATCAAAATCCCAATGGTTTCTTTTTATAAAAATAGAAAAATACACTAAAATGTATACTGAATCTCAAAGGACCCCGAACAGTCAAAACAATCTTGAGAAAAAAAAAAAGAAACTAGAGGCCTCACACTTCTTTTAAAATATATTACAAGGTTACAGTTATCAAAACAGCATGATAATGCATAAAAAAACAGACATATAGACCAATGGAATAGAACAGAAAACCCAGAAATAATCCCTCAAGTATATGATTAAATGATCTTCAACAATGGTGCGAAAGCTACACAAGAGGGCAAAGAGAACAGTCTCTTCAACAAACGGTGCTAGAAAAACTGGATATCCAAAAGAATGAAGTTAAACCCTTACCATATACTACTATATGCAAAAATTTACTCAAAATAGATTAAAGACCTAAACATAAAACCTGAAACTATAAAACTCATAGAAGAAAACAGAGAGAAAAAAGTTTATGACATTGGATTTAGCAATGATTTCTTAAATATGATACCAAAGGCACAGGCAGAAAAAAAGCAAAAATTGACAAATGGAACTATATCAAACTTAAAAACTTCACAGCAAAGGAAATAATCAACAAAGTAAAAAGGCAGTCTACAAAATGAGAGAAAATATTTGCAATCCATATATCTGGTTAACAGCTGAAATTCAGAATATGTAAGATCTGCTACAACTCAATAACCAAAAAAATAAAAAATAAAAAACCCAAACAAAAAAATTTAAAGATGGGCAAAGGACTTAAATAGACATTTCTCCAAAGCAGATCTGCAAATGGCCTATAAGCATGTGAAAAGATACTCAATATCACTAGTCACTGGGGAAATGCAAATAAAAACCACAGTGAAATATAATCTCACACCCTTTAGGATGGCCACTACCAAAAAAACAGAAAATGAATGTTGGCGAGGATGCAGAAAAATTGGAAGCTTTGTCTGCTATTAGTTGGAATATAAAATGGTACAGCTCAGCTAGGCGCAGTGGCTCATGCCTGTATTCCCAGCACTTTGGGAGGCCAAAGCAGGCAGAACACCTGAAGTCAGGAGTTCAAGACCAGCTGGCCAACATGGTGAAACCCTGTCTCTATTAAAAATACAAAAACTAGCCGGGCATGGTGGTGCACGCCTGTAGTCCCAGCTACTCGGAAGGCTGAGGCAGAAAAATCACTTGAACCCGGGCGGCGGAGGTTGTGGTGAGCCAAGATCACACCACTGCACTCCAGCCTGGGCAACAGAACAAGACTCTGTCTCAAAAAAATACAAAAATAAAAAAATTAGCAGGGTGTGGTGGTGGGTGCCTGTAATTCCAGCTACTCAGGAGGCTGAGGGAGGAGAATCACTTGATCCTGGGAGACTGGGGTTGCAGTGAGCTGAGACTGCACTACTGCACTCCAGCCTGGGAGACAGCAAGACTCTGTCTCAAAAAAATAAATTAATTAATTAAATAAAATGGTACAGCTGCTATGGAATACATTATAGAAGCTTCTCAAAAAAATTAAAAATAGAATTACCATATGATCCAGTAATCCCATTTCCAGGTATACATCCAAAAGAAATGAAAACAGGATCTCAAAGAAATATTTGAACATCCATGTTCACTGTAGCATTACTGACAATAGCCAAGAGATGAAAGCAATCTGAATGTCCATCAAAAGATGAATGGATAGGCCGGGCACAGTGGCTCACGCTTGTAATCCCAGCACTTGGGAGGCCGAGGCGGGCGGATCACGAGGTCGGGAGATCGAGATCACGGTGAAACCCCATCTCTACTAAAAATACAAAAAATTAGTCGGGCATGGTGGCAGGCGCCTGTAGTCCCAGCTACTCGGAGAGGCTGAGGCAGGAGAATGGCATGAACCCGGGAGGCGGAGCTTGTAGTGAGCCGAGATTGAGCCACTGCACTCCAGCCTGGGTGAAAAAGCGAGACTTCGTCTCAAAAAAAAAAAAAAAAAAGATGAATGGATAAAGAAAATGCAGTATATACATAAAATGGAATAGTACTCAGCCATAAATAAGGAAACTTTGTCGTACGCTACATCATGAATAAACCTTGAGGACATTATGCTGAGATAAACCAGTCACAAAAAGACAACTACTTCAGGTATCTAAAATACTCAAACTTTTAGAAACACAAAGTAGAATGGTGATTACCAGGGGCTGGAGGGAAGGGGGAGAAGGAAAAGGGAGTTGTTCAATGAATAGTTTTAATTTTGCAAGACAAAAAAGTTCTGGAAAAATTAAAGAAAAGAAAAAAGATTAGGAGATCTGTTCTGGAGAAGTTGCACAAAATGTGCACAAACTGTTTTACTCTGTTCCTTTTACCAAAAGGGAAATTAACATTCTCCTTCCTTCCTCCCTCCCTCCTTCCTTCTTTCTTTCTGAGAATGCACTATTATACTGCATACTCAAAATGGGTAAGGTAAATTTTTTGTTATATTTTTGACAATCAAAAAAAAAAAATCCTGAACACCAAAAGCTTGGGGAGCTTTGGGTTGGCAATACTCTGCATACTGCCACACATTAAGATACTAGCAAGACAAAACATTCCTGAGAACAGTGGAAACTTCGTGTTTGGGAACCCTCCCAGACCTTGTTGGCTGGTTATGATTTTTATATCCTTTGGCTATAATAAAACTGTAATCCTAAGTTTAACATTTTCCTGAGCTTTGTGAGTCTTCTAAGGAATTAACCCTCAAATTTGTAGCTAGCTAGTCAGAAATGAGGGTAACCTGGGGACCACCAAAATTGAGGCTGGTGTCTAAAGTAAGGGCAATCATGTGCAGGACTATGCTCTTAGCCTCTGAAGTTTGGCTAAACTATGGGCACTTAGTATTAGAATTCCTTTCAATATAAAAAAATTTTTTTTTAAATAAAAGAATTCAGAGCCTTCTGAGGCTAAAGAAGAGAACACTAGCAAGTCTAAGTAAAGAGAAATGTTTGAAATGATGGTCTAATTTTCACTTCCTCTATAAATTTCAAATGAAAGGGTATTCTTCGTTTTCTCTCTAGCAAGGCAGTTCATAATTATTAGCTTTTACAAAGACCTAAAGAGCAGGAAAAAATTCTGATTGAAGAAGAGGCGGTTCAGTTTTAGTCATGACACTGAAATAGAATATAGACAAATTAAATCTATAGATAACCATAAAATACAATTTTATTCAACAGGAGAGGTACAGACCAACAAATCTTTAAAATATTCTAACATTTTAGTTTAGTTTTCTTTTCCTTTTTTTTTTTTTTGAGACGGAGTCTCGCTCTGTCGCCCAGGCTGGAGTGCAGTGGTGCGATCTGGGCTCACTGCAAGCTCCGCCTCCTGGATTCACACCATTCTCCTGCCTCAGCCTCCGGAGGAGCTGGGACTACAGGCGCCTGCCGCCACACCCGGCTAATTTTTTGTATTTTTAGTAGAGACAGGGTTTCACCGTGTTGGCCAGGATGGTCTTGATCTCCTGACCTTGTGATCTGCCCGCCTCGGCCTCCCAAAGTGCTGGGATTACACGTGTGAGCAACCGCACCCAGCCTCTTTTCATTTTAGTTTTACTCTCTTTTTATACCAACTGGTAAAAGAAATGAAAAGCCACAGAGAAGGCAACACTAGTTGGGGAGAAAAGTTAGTATTAAATTCTCACTAAAGTAAAAATTAAGTCAACAATTGGTTATAAGTTAGAAAAAAAAAAGAAAATAATAATACATAGAAGAAAGTGGAGTCTCTGTCTTAATTCCACAACCAATTAGAAAGGAACCAACTTGAATGGGTAAACGTTAAACAATGACTATAGTTCCACATTTAGTCAACACTGCAGAATGAATAGCTATTTCACGTTCAAACGACTTGGCTTCACTTTTAAATCTTAGTAATAAACTTTCAAAACAATTTCATTTCAAGCAAGTAGCTGAAATTTCAAATATATTAATAATTCTACTTTTCACTTTCTTTTTTTTTTTTTTTATTTTGACAGAGTCTCACTCTGTCGCACAGGCTGGAGTGCAGTGGTGCAATCTCGGCTCACTGCAAGCTATGCCTCCTGAGTTCACGCCATTCTCCTGCCTCAGCCTCCCGAGTAGCTGGGACTACAGGCGCCCCCCCACCACGCCCGGCTAATTTTTTGTTTTTTTCTATTTTTAGTAGAGATGGTGTTTCACCGTGTTAGCCAGGATGGTCTCGATCTCCTGACATCGTGATCCGCCCGCCTCAGCCTCCCAAAGTGCTGGGATTACAGGCATCAGCCACTGTGCCCAGCCCTACTTTTCACTTTCTTAAGCTAAATTCTTCTTCTCTTGTTGGTATTTTTTAAAATTTGCCTTAAAATAGGCTTAAATGTAAAAGGCTTAAATGACAAAGCAGCCATATGATATAATAAAGATCCGTAGCGGGGCATCGTGGCGTGCACCTGTAATCCCAGCTACTCGGGAGGCTGAGGCAGGGGAATCACTTGAACTTGGGAGGCGGAGGTTGCAGTGAGCAGAGATGGTGCCACTGCACTCCAGCCTGGGCGACAGAGCAAGACTCTCAAAAAAATTAAAAATAAAGATGTGTATTTAAAAAAAAATCAAACAAAGTAAAATTAGAATTCTTAAGCACATTTTGTAACTATTTCAGGTAAAGTCAAAAATTGACACACGAAAATGTCCCACTCATTTGCAGCAGACTGCAGTTGTTTTACCAGAAAAATAAAGTAGTAAATGTGATTTATTAAATAGACCTGACTCAGACCAAAAGTACCCAACAGGCACTAGGCAAATGTTAGGAAATCTAATTTAACAAAGGTATCACACAGAGAGTACGTACTTGAATTCATTTTCTGGCACGCCAACCCCATAGAAGACACCTCCCGGAATCAGGATGTGAAAGGTACTAAAGACCAGTAGAACCTATGATACATCTCCTAAAAGCAAGTCAGTAATAAAAGTAATTGCTTTCTGTTTTGTTTTAGTTTTGCTTTGCTTATTCTTTTTTTTTTTTTCTTCAACTTTTAAGTTCAGGGGTACATGTCCAGGATGTGTAGGTTTGTTACACAGGTAAACATGTGCCGTGGTGGTATGCTGTACAGATCATCCCATCACCCAGGTATTAAGCCCAACATTCACTAGCTATTCTTTCTGATGCTCTCCCTCCCTCCACCCCCACTCCGACAGGCCCCAGTGTGTGTTGATCCCCACCTTGTGTCCATGTGTTCTCATCATTCAGTTCCCACTTATAAGTGAAAACACACAGTGTTTGGTTTTCTGCTCCTGCATTAGTTTGCTGAGGATAATGGCTTCCAACTCCATCCATATCCCTGCAAAGGACATAATCTCATTCCTTTTTTATGGCTGCAGAGTATTCCATGGTGTATATGTACCACATTTTCTGTATCCAGTCTATCATCAATGGATGTTTAGGTTGATTCCATGTCTTTGCTATTGTGAACGGTGCTGCAGTGAACATACTGATGCATGTATCTTTATAATAGAATGATTTATACTCTTTTGGGTATATACCCAATAGTGGGATTGCTGGGTCAAGTAGTATTTCTGCCTCTAGGTCTTTGAGGAATTGCCACACTGTCTTCCACAATGGTTGAACTAATTTACACTCCCGTCAACACTGTAAAGGTATTCCTTTTTCTGCAAAACCTCACCAGCATCTGTTTTTTGACTTTTTAATGATAGCCACCTGAGTGGCACGAGATGGTATCTCATTGTGGTTTTGATTTGCTTTTCTCTAAAGATCAGTGAAGAGCTTTTTAATCATATGCGTGTTGGCCATATGTATGGTTTTTTTTTTTTTTTTTGAAACAGATATTGCTCTGTCACCCAGACTGGAGTGCAGTAGCACAACCTCGGCTCACTGCAACCTCCACCTCCCAGATTCAAGCCATTCTCCTGCCTCAGCCTCCCAAGTAGCTGGGATTACAGGCACCCACCACCATGCCCAACTAATTTTTTTATTTTTAGTACAGACAGGGTTTCACCATGTTGGCCATGCTGGTCTCAAACTCCTCACCTCAGGTAATTCGTCCACTTTGGCCTCCCAAAGTGCTGGGATTACAGGCGTGAGCCACCATACCCAGCCTGTGTCTTCTTTTGAGAAGTGTCTGTTCATGTACTTTGCCCTCTTTTTAATGGGGTTGTTTGCTTTTTTTCTTGAAAATTTGTTTTAAGTTTCTCATAAACTTTGGATATTAGACCTTTGTCAGAAGGACAGATTGCAAAAATCTACTCCCATTCTGCAGGTTGTGTGTTCACTATGATGATAGTTTCCTTTGCTGTGCAGAAGCTCTTTAGCTTAATTAGATCCCATTTGTCAATTTTTGCTTTTGCTGCAATTGCTTTTGGCGTTTTCATCATGAAATCTTTGCCCGCACCTATGTCCTGAATGAATGGTATTACCTAGATTTCCTTCTAGAGTTTTTATAGTTTTGAGTTTTACATTTAAGTCTTTAATCCACCTTGAGTTAACTTTTGTATATGGTGTCAGGAAGGGGTTCAGTTTCAATTTTCTGCATGGCTAGCCTGTTCTCCCAACACTATTTATTAAATAGGAAATCCTTTCCCCATTTTAACAAAAGCAATTTCTAATGATTAGTTAATTCCCATGCATAGACATTAACTCAATCACAGGTGCTCTTTGTAGTTTAAATAGCTGACTAATTTTATCTGTCCACAGGGATTCCCAAAAACATGGCTATACCCCAAAAAGTAACACCAACCAACTCTACAATGGTCTAATATGATAATATCAAATAATTTATAATGTCTTCGGTCAAACAGTTTTACTGGTACTACAGTATTTTTAACCTGAATTATAACCATGTATTATTATTAGTCATGTATTAAAATAAAAACATTTTATCTTCAACAAGACTTAAATAGTTGTCAGGAAATTCAAGTTCTTAAGATGAACTCAAATTTGATCCTTTTCCCAAATGCCTTAATATATCTTTAATAATACATATTCAGTATCCTACCTTTACTACAATAAAGATGAATTACTATGGATAGAACTCCTATCTCAATTCGTCCAGATATTTATACCTTGTTTCTGGCTACTATAACAAAAAGTAAAAACATAACTAACAAAATGACAGATGCTGATATGTAATGTCAAGGAAAAGAAAAATAAAATGTAGTGAAAATAAGTGAATGTGTAAAAATATAATTTATGTAAATTTTGGGTAACACATGAGGTTACTGTCATGGGATTTTTAAAATAACTTACAAACTAAATTCTATCACATAGAATATCACTTAAGAATAAAACAATGCTTCTTAATTTTATATTCTGAGTGGATTTTTACTACCATCTAGTGTTATATCTTTAGAAATACTTCCTTATAAAAATTAAAAGTTGCAAAAGACATCTTATATCATTCAAACATTAATAAATTTACTTGTAAGTAAGAAAAATCACAATACAGAAAGTTGCTGTTTTTTAAAAAGTTGTTCTACATAAGAAAATTATTTTCATGACTCTTAAAATTTTTGTTACTCTAAATTCTACACAATTAATGTTCTACATCAAATCTATACTGGGGCTTTCAAATATACACAGTTGCTTCAAAAAACAAGCTAGTTAACACACGGATTCAGCTTGTAAAACCTAATACCCTCGAAAAACAGATAATTCTAGTATAAAATGATTATCAATGCTCTCTTCCAAGCACCAGGTCTATAAAGGCATTTTCTCTTCACCAGAAGCTTTATGTTCAACATTTTAGGTTCCATAAAGAGAGGAGAGCTGTGCTAATGTAATACTCCTTAAAACCATATTGTTTGCTATTTAATGTCATCCCTCAATTTACCAAATATTGAATCATATAGTGAAACAAACCAGAAACTATTAAAAAATCAAAATAAACCCAAGAAGTTGAGAAAACAGAAGATGAGGCAACGGATACACATTCTTCTAGTGGGTTCAGCAACTTTCTCTTTCATTAGAATATTTTACTATGCTAGATATTATTTTCTCAATCTGGAGATGATCCAGAGATGATTTAAGCTGCTTTTAGTGAATTAACAATTTGAGAATCCCATGAAATTTATTACAGCAGAATTTTTCCTATAATTTTAAGATCATGATATTATGTATCAAATTTTATGGCATTAACGAAGCTGTTTTTTAAATGACATAAATATCATGCTCATGACATACATAGTTTGCACTTTTAAAATCTTTCCCACATAAATAGAAACAATAATGAACTTTTGAAATTGAATGTCATAAATTTATCCTGTATGTATCATGTCTACAATTACTCACTTGAAATGACCTTTCCATTGCTATTGCAAAGTAGTATTCTCTCCTGGGATATTTTCGCTCACAGACCAATACTTGATTGCATATTCTGCCCTTTTCTCCCGTTTGCTTGGTAAACAATTTTTTCCCAATCATTTGTGAAGAAACAGCTTTTGCTTCTTCTGGACTAAAATAAGAAAAAGAACTCAAATTTTTCTTTCCTACAGTTGAGAAAAAGCAAATCCACATAATAGCCAAAATGTTATCTCATCTAATATTTAAATTTCAGTATTTTCATCAATTCAATAAGTAATCTTTAATCTTTAACAAGGATGATTTTTCCTTAAAAAATATGACTTACGAGAAAACTATCTTCACTCCTCCTTTGAGGCCACTTTCAAATGTTCCTTTTCCTCTACCACCAGCTAAAACCTGTGCCTTTATCACAACATCTTTTGAACCTAGAAGAAAAACACTTCTATTAAATATGAAGCATGGAGCAGCATGCCAGACACAGTATTTTGTTATTTAACATACATATTGACAGGTGTTATTAAATCAAGCCTAATTTATTCACAATGTCCAAAAATGAGGCACTCTATTTATGTAGATTTTCTAGATTAGAACACTAAAATAATCACTGTCTAAAAGACCCACAGTTTTCAAAATTAGTCACTTACATTAAGCCATTTTTTTTTTTTGAAACAGAGTCTCGCTCTGTTGCCCAGGCTGGAGTGCAGTGGCGCGATCTCGGCTCACTGTAAGCTCCGCCTCCCAGGTTCATGCCATTCTCCTGCCTCAGCCTCCCAAGTAGCTGGGACTACAGGCATCCGCCACCATGCCCAGCTAATTTTTTTGTATTTTTAGTAGAGACGGGGTTTCACCATGTTAGCTAAGATGTTCTCGATCTCCTGACCTCGTGATCTGCCTGCCTCGGCCTCCCAAAGTGCGAGGATTACAGGTGTGAGCAAGTGCTGGGATTACAGGTGTGAGCCACCGTGCCTGGCCACGTTAAACCATTTCTTAAAGTAAACTGAAAATAATTTAACCATTCCTTGACACTTTGGAAAGTGTCATCTAGAACTTTGGAAAATATCAAAAGTACAAAATTGAATTTCATGTCTTCCTAACCCTTCCCTCCCTCTCTATTCACATGTAAACTTGCTGTCCTGAGAACATTTGAGTTATATACGCTATAGCAGGAATATGTCATGATTTGGGGGATATCACCATTACCAGTATTGATACTGATTTATACTGTCCCACTAACAGAAAGTTCTATTAAAATACATTATTGAGCAGTACTGCATGAGTAGTACTATCAGGAGTTATTAAGGTATCTGTATCAAAAGATTTCAGAATTCTATGCTGGCAAAGCTTATGCATATTTTTAAATAAATGGACTGAATTTTTCTTCTTTATCAGGTAGACTGATTACTATTTATCCCTTTTCCTTTGCTTTCTAATTTGCTGTGGAAAACCAGCAAACTAGCTGTTTAGCCTAGATAGTACTCATCATTCATGATCAAGAGTAAATGGGCCGGGTGCGGTGACTCACTCCTGTAATCCCAGCACTTTGAGAGGCTGAAGCAGGCAGGTCACATGAGGCCAGGAGTTCGAGACCAGACTAGCCAACATGGTGAAATCTCATCTCTATTAAAAATACAAAAATTAGCCAGGCATGGTGGTACACATCTGTAAAACCAGCTGCTTGGGAGGCTGAGGCACAAGAATCACTTGAACCCGGGAGGCGGAGGTTGCAGTGGGCCAAGATTGTGCCATTGCACTCCAGCCTGGAGGACAGAGCAAGGCTGTCTCAAAAGAGTAAATGCTCTGGGTGATGGGTATCCTAAATGCCCTGAATTGATCATTACACACTCTATGCATGTAACAAAACATAACATGTACCTCAAAAATGTTATGTATCAGTTAAAAAATAAGAGTAATACCTCTTAGAAAGGCATTCTCTGTGTACCAGACAGGCAGAATTTCAGAGCCTCCTCATTTTGCCTCTCATAGCATTTTGCCCATACTGGCAGGGTGGCACCAACTATATATTATGGCAAAATAATTAACCTTTGAGATCAGGGCTAAAGGCACAAGGCAGTCTCTGGGATATAACAACTACTCCATAAACATGGATTTGAACAGACTGAAGTAGGGTCCTCTACAACTAGGATGTCACTCCACGATGCACTTATCAAGCAGAATGACAGGAAGCTCCCACCTAATCAGATGAACCAACCAAATCAATGAGGTAAGAAATGGAGTTTGAAACCAAACAAAAATAACCTAGAGTTTACACATTAACAATTATTTTAAAAGAACATTTAGAAAATTACTGATATAAGCCTTCATCAGAAATGCATGCTATTTAAACCAGATGATGACCCTATGCATAGTCAGCCAAGAGAGTGTTTAAAAAACTTGTCTTTCTCAAACCCCACTTCCATTCAGCCAGGAAATCATACTGGTTCCATCTTCAAATTTATCCAGAATCTTCACCATTCCTCATCACCTGCAGTTTAGACTCTGATCCCAACCATCACTAGCTCTTAACTATATGACCTTTGTCCCCCACAGAATATTCTCAAGGCAGCAGCCAAAGCAGGCACACCATTCCTCTACTTAAAACCTCGCACTGAATGCCAGTCTCAGTTAAATGCCAAAGTGCTTACAATGGCCTAGAAGACCCTATAATACCCTCTATACCCTATAACACTCTCTACCCTTTTCATCTCCTAGGCCCTCCTTGTTGCTCACTCTGTTCCAACTGCACTAATGCCCTCACTATTCCTGGGCATGTTCCTGCCGTCAGGACTTGGCTCTAATGCACCCTCTGCCTAGAATACTTCCAGGTATCCATGTGGGAAAAGCCCCCGATCCTTCAAGTTTCTCTTTAAATCTCATGTTGCCCATGAAGCTTACCCCACTAACCTGCCCACCTGTGACCAATCCCCCTTACCTACTACACTTCTTTCCGCCATAGAATTCATCATCTTCGTACATACGTAATTCTCTTACATATATCATTTGTTGTTTTGCTTCCCCACCAGAAAAGAGGCCCAGGAGGGCAGAGTATTTTTGTTGTATTCATAGATGTTAACAAACGTCTGGGAGAGTTCCTAGCACATAATATTTTGCTGAATGTTGAAAAAAAGGAACATTTAAAAATGTGAACAGAATTCTTACAAATCTAGACTTTTCACTGCTCTTACAAAAACTCTCAACGGGAAAAACTGGGTGCACAGTACTACAACTAGAGATGATTAGAAAAAGTATCTTGTTTAGATAAGACAAACCCTTTTCAATTAGCCTGTCTCTACTATTCACAAGTGTATCACAACTACTATTAGGTAACGAATAGAAACAACTTAGAAATTTCCTTAAAACCAACAATAACGTTCTTATTGAGAATACTACAGGTAGTCTCTGAACCGTGGCAAATTAGAGAGTTTGTGCCCAAACGGAAGGGAGCAGCCACTATTTATTCCACCTGTTTCTGTTTACCTGTCAATTCCTGGTTTTTTAGCACTTTAAATATTTGTTTATATCCAAAGAAAAAATATTTGTTTATATCCAAAGAAGAGAACTACAATGCAAACCGTGCAAATGTAATATAAAAAATGGT
This sequence comes from Symphalangus syndactylus, assembly GCF_028878055.3. Classification (NCBI taxonomy): domain Eukaryota; kingdom Metazoa; phylum Chordata; class Mammalia; order Primates; family Hylobatidae; genus Symphalangus; species Symphalangus syndactylus. Next base: position 85,722,933 of record NC_072437.2, read on the forward strand.
CATAGTTAGTACACTGTGCTTTACTGAGCTAAATTCAATCATTCCTATTCATTAAACTGGGAACTTAACACACTGACCTATTAAGTAAGAGTAATGAAGCTCTATTTTTTCAAAAACACTTTGCAAGACAGAAGGTTCTTCTCTTCCCCGCAAAGTGTCAATTTCCTTTCTTTAGGAATATAAAGTCTTTAAGAGCAAAAGATGATTCTTCAAAAGTTCCTTCTAAAAAAAAAAGCCCTTCACAACGAAAGCAAAAAAAAAAAAAAATTCATGAAATAAAGTCTCATCAACTATCAAGAACGGAAGAAGGATAAGAAGAGAAGTCTGAGGACAACTGGTCGAAACAAACATTTTATTCAATTCCATTAATTCACTCAACAGGTTCATCTACATACCAGACACTGTGCTAGCATTGTAGATACAACAGTGAGTGAGACCTCTCCTGCCCTCATAGAGCCTGCAGTCTTATTACATTTGGCACTTTGCTCTAGTCAGACAAGATCTTTTTTGGATCCCAAGACTGTCTCTCTAAAACACAATCACTATGCCACCTACCTTTAGTCACTCACAAATATTTTAAGCATTCCTTGTATACAGGTATCCAACTAATAAATATTTAAAAGAAAGAAAGAAGGTAAAGTCCTATTATATGCCATTAGAAATCTCCCTCCAGGCTGACATTCATTAATCAGCACCCTTTACATGTATCTATTCAACCAGATAGGGATTCCACCTTAAATATACTAGAAGCCAAACTATCTTTCTATAGTCAATAGGGAAATTATAAAAATTCTGCCAAATCTGTGCCCAGGCGCAGTGGCTCACGCCTGTAGTCCCAGCACTTTGGGAAGCCAAGGGTGGGTGGATGGCTTGAGCCCCAGAGTTTGAGACCTGCCTGGGCAACATGGTGAAACCCCATCTCAAGAAAAACTATAAAAATTAGCCAGGCATGGTGGAGCACACCTATAGTCCCAGCTACCCAGCAGGCTGAGATGGGAGAAGTCACTTGAGCCTAGGAGGTTGAAGCTGCAATGAGTCATGATCACACCACTGCACTCCAGCCTAGGTGACAGAACAAGACACTGTCTCAGAAACAAAACAACAAACATTCTGCCAAATCCTTACTAAAATCATATTTCCTTGAACTATGAACTGTTAGAGATAATTTGCTCTCAGAACTGACCCCAAATAATATCTACTACATTTATCTGTGCTAACAACCAATCATCCCTTTGATAATCTATTCCAGAAACTTCATGATCTTCAAGCTCACCAACCTTCATTTTGGGGACTCATATAGTCTTTTAAAATATTAGAATTAGATTTCTTTCTAACCATTCCTCCATTCCTAACCTCAATTATTCACAACAGGCAAAACTTGCCTCCAGGACAGTGCCTCACAACTTTTTTCACATCATCACACAAACAGAAAATGATGCACATGGTAGGAAATACTGGGTAAAGAGGCTCAGTGGTCCCAAACCCCATGCTAACTCAACTTCTCCTGCCACCACAGGACTGGGAAGAAACAATAGTTTGGCACACCTGTAAAGCATTTATGCTCTATTATATTACTTGTTGAGTAAAGCGCTGAGTTAACAGTCTTTATGAAGGCCGGGCGTGGTGGCTCACGCCTGTCATCCCAGCACTTTGGGAGGCTGAGGCAGGTGGATCACCTGAGGTCGGGAGTTCAAGACCAGCCTGACCAACATGGAGAAACCCTGTCTCTACTAAAAATACAAAATTAGCCGGGGTGGTGGCACATGCCTATAATCCAAGCTACTCGGGAGGCTGAGGCAGGAGAATCGCTTGAACCCAGGAGGCGGAGGTTACTTGAACTCAGGAGGCAGAGGTTGCGTTGAGCCAAGATGCGCCATTGCACTCCAGCCTGGGCAACAAGAGCGAAACTCCATCTCGAAAAAAAAAAGTTTTTATGAAATGAAAATTAGCATTTTATGAATTTTGCAGAAATTCAAAAAGCAAAAATCACCCTGAAGTAATGAAAAATCAGCACTGGGAATTGCTAGCTAGATGAACAAAACCAGGTGTATTTCTAAGGCCCCTCATTCTACACTTTGTGCAACTAGATCCCATAATCATTATCTTTTGTTATCAATGACTCACTAAAAACACAAAATTAGGCCGGGCGTGGTGGCTCACGCCTGTAATCCCAGCACTTTGGGAGGCCGAGGCGGGTGGATCACAAGGTCAGGGGTTCGAGACTAGCCTGACCAACATGGTGAAACCCCGTCTCTACTAAAAATACAAAAATTAGCTGGGCATGGTGGCGGGCACCTGTAATCCCAGCTACTCAGGAGGCTGAGGCAGGAGAATTGCTTGAACCCAGGAGAAGGAGGTTGCAGTGAGCTGAGATCGCGCCACTGCACTCCAGCCTGGGCGACAGAACAAGACTCCGTCTCAAAAAAAAAAAAACCACAAAATTGTCCTCCATATTTTCATAGAAGTTTCTAAATTTATCTTCTAAAAACTAGCATTTCTGCTCCTCTAGATTTAAATTTCCTTGTTAATTATTAGTCTCCCTCCCACACTATCATCATCATTTGCAATATTCTTTGATAAAAAACACACTTTCTAAATGAACAAGGTATCTGTTCCAAGGGGCTCAAAATCAGAGCTGCCTACCTGCTTCTTATTACTTGTGAGTTCTGGTCCCAGAGAACTTGCCAGAAATACTCATAGTTACAGTTTATCCTGCACATATTATTTCTTTCTTCTGTACCTAAGAACCATTAAGTTTTTATAAGACATAATCAAAACAGATTGGCATCTGAATTAATCCTATTCATTTTATGAAAAAGTTTCTGTGCAAATTATTTTTTCTGACAAAACAATGGAATTTCACTAATGAGAAAATATATGGAAAACTAGTTAAAGAAACCAATTATAATAATCAAAAATAGACAGACACAGTGGCATGTGCCTGTAGTTCCAGCTACTCAGAGGCCTAAGTAGGAGGATCACTTGAGCCCAGGAGTTTCAGACTAGCCTGGGCAACACAGTGACTCTATCTCTAAAAAAAATTTTTTTTTGGAATTTTGAAATCTGGAAACAAGGGGAAAACCAGTTTTACTGACGTAATTATATATAAATCAGGGCCATTAACATTAACCATGCAGAAGTTCCAATTATAGGTCACCATTAATTAACAAAAATTTCACCACAATTAGTATGAACTTACACAAAGCTTTTGCTTAATAAAAAGTTTGCCTGTAATATGATTTAAAATAATTTTTTCTGATTAACAACAATAAAAACAACAAAACTATAAATGAAAAAAAATGCTTCCAAGTCAAGGAAATCATGGCCATCTCATTCAAAAACATAGCTTATATGACAGTTTTCTGAACTTGTATATATCCTTAATTTTGAAAGAAAAATCCATTCTAGAGACAAGTAAGTACTACCCAAGATGAATACTTTTAAAATTTCAAACACTTCGAAAATGTTCCTTATCTTTCTTAAAAAATATAAAAGCAAAGTATTCACCAAATCATATTTAAAGCCATATTAATTAAATGTACATAGAAGAGAGATTATTTATGCTAATCTATGTAAAATTGGTGGGATTTAAAATACTGCCAAAAAGAAACTGCAGTGTATAGCTAGTACATCAGCTCATTATGTTTTCATGCTAAATCTTTAAAAATGTAAGCTTATTTTCTGAAATCAAAAATTATTTTTTGATTAAGAGATTAATTCAAATTGACAAAAGCTATTAAGGCTTCTGTTATCAATAAAGGAATCTGCTAATAAACATGGGTAACTATTAAATTCATTTAATATTTATTAATTTAGTATTTATTGATTACCTAAGTGTCAGGCATTCTTCTAAGATTTTGGGATATATCAGTGAACAAATAAGAAAAAGAAACTCGGACTGGGCGTGGTGGCTCACACCTGTAATCCCAGCACTTTGGGAGGCTGAGGTGGGCAGATCACAAGGTCAGGAGTTCGAGACCAGCCTGGCCAACATAGTGAAAACCCGTCTCTACTAAAAATTCAAAAAAATTAGCTGGACATGGTGGTGGGTGCCTGTAATACCAGGTACTCGGGAGGCTGAGGCAGGAGAATCCCTTGAACCCAGGAAGCGGAGGTTGCAGTGAGCCAGGATTGCATCATTGCACTCCAACCTGGGCGATAAGAATGAAACTCCTTCTCAAAAAAAAAAAAAAGAAAAGAAAAAGAAACTCTGCTCTCGTGGAGTTTACATTCTAGCAATCTACTTTTTGTTCCCCTTTGGTTCCATATTTTTCATGACAAAAAAATGGAGGGGGAAGCACGGACCTCTCCTTATAAGCACATAAACAGCTAAGATTTTCCTTCACCATTTCCCTGTAGAATCATCACAATTGCCATCCTTTAAGCTCCAGAGTAGTTACAGTAGTAGTAGTAGAATTCCCTTTCCCATAATTATATTCCAACTAAAAACAGGACTTCAGCCTCCTAATGCCAATGTAAGTGACTCCCACGTCACTGGCACTATGGGAGCTCATAATAATAATAATAATTTTAGAATTTCAATAATAATAAAGTTCTACCTTCTATTTTAAGAAAAGAAGATGTATTTAAAAAAAAAAAGCTAAAAGTTGTTATCAAACCAAAAATAAACTTCAAATCTTCTCAGAGCTCTCATGTCAAGGTTGCAAAAGTTTTTCTTAATTTAGTACCTAATTTTTTGGCAATTGCGTAAGCTTCATCTGGTGACTTTGCCACATATCCTTTGGGAACGGAGACACCAGCTTCTTGCAATAATTCCATACTCATGTATTCATGTAGTGAGAGATTCCTTTGCTGTTGCTGCTGTACTTGGAGTCCATGGTTATTAAACAATCCAGAACTTCCCAGAACCTAGAAAGATTGGGGACATATTTATATATGACAGTGATTTGGCAGTCAGTCTTGTTAACTACTTGGTTCTTCATAACTATAACAAAACTGTTATATTACATTAGCAAAGTACAATATTCAGAGTACCTGAATTACAGCATAAAACTAAAAGCTAGCCTATCAGCTAAATATCACTGTTACCACTGTCATTTTCATTATTTCCTCATCGTCTCTATTCCTTATTTTAGATTTCGGCTTTACTACCATATCTCCAATGATCTACAGGTCAGTTCTACCTCAATGCCAAATTCAGCGGATCTAAAACCAATCTCATCTTTTCTACCAAACCAAAAATCCTTCCCAATTTTCTTCTCTCTACCATTCCTCCAGCACCTAACAAGTCACCTGGCACTAGATATGTAATAATAAAATGATTTGATGCCATTACTCTTTCATACACTTGATACTCAAAACCATGGCTTCATCTGTAGTGGATGTTGTAGTATGCTGCCCAGATCCCCCCGGCACTCCCCATTCAGGGCCAAGGCCTGCTGGGAGTGCTGGTTGCTGACGGCTCTCAGCCAAGTCCTCTCACTGGAGCCTACTTGCCCAAAGTCACACCTCCTTCCCACTGGCAGCCTGTACCCAATGACTGGTCAATGGAATCATACATTTAAGTGTTATCCACACATTTCCATAATCTCAATACAGAACGCAGTATACTGAAACATGGTTCATATGAAACACACAATGTCATAAGAATTAAATTTAAAGAGGTCATATAAACAATCTGTTTCTTAAAGTAGATTCATGAGCTTTTGCCTCAAAATTAACTGGGTTGCTTGTAATCTGCAGATTCCTGAGACCCATTCTCAACTGCGAAATTAGAATCTCTGGACTGGGCCCAAGGAAATCTGCATTCATAACAAGTCACTCAGTTGATTCTTAAGAACCCTACAGTTACGAGAACTACTAGTCTTACAAATCAATCATATATAATAGCAACTTATTTCTGATCCATTTAGCAAGCTAAAATCCTTGGTAACATTTGATCTAGGTAGCTCAATTCCTTGATTTAGTGTCACTTCAATATTAAAAGTCAGCAACCAAGCTAGGCACAGTGGCTCACACCTATAATCCCAGCTACTCCTGAGACTGAGGCAGGAGGATCGCTTCAGCTCAGGAGTTTGAGACTGCAGTGAGCCGTGATTTCACCATTGTGCTCCAGCTTGGTCAACAGAGCAAGAGCCTGTCTAAAAAAACAAATAAGTTAAAAAAAAAAAAAAAAAAAAAGGAAGAAAAGAAAAAAGGCCAGCAACCTCTCAAACTACTGTTTAGTATACCTCCACCTTCTGACTCAGAAATCCCATTCCTGGGTATATATCAATAGAAATTAGTCCTTACATCTATCAAAAGGCACACATAAAAATGTCTAGAGTGTCTAGAGCAGGCTTATTTATAACAGACAGACAACAGAAATTAGCTGATTGCCCATCAACAGGAGAATGGATAAACTGTGGTATATGTATATAATAGTATACTACAGAGAAATAAAAAGAAAAAAAGTGCTATGGTTCACACATCAATGGATTAATCTCACAAACATAATGTAGAGGGAAAGAAGCCAGAAACAAGAATATATACTTACATGATTTATTTTTATAGCGTTCAAAACCAGTCAAAATTAGCCTATGGTGACAGAAGTCATAATTGGTTGTACCTTCTGTTAGGGAGTATTGATAAGAGAGAAGACAGGAGAGCCTTCTGAGAGCTGGAAACATTGTATATCTTGATGCAGACAATGGTTACACAGGTGAATACATACATAAAAATTAATCTAGCTATCCACTTAAGCTGTACATCTTACTGTACATAAATCGTACCTCAAAATAATAATAAAAATAAGTGGGTAGGGGAGTAACTAGCATTAGCCTGGCAAAAATAGTCATACACTCAAATATTCTTTTTGATGACTATGAACTAGACAGTGGGCTAGGGACGCTAAAAGAATAAAGACACCTGGGTCTCAGCCACAGAATTCACAGGCATGTAAATAAACAACTGCAATACATATAAGAGCACTAGATCACTAGCATATAAGTCATTAGGTGGCACCTAATTGGTTAGTTGGATCAGAGAAAATGTCATAAGGTCTGATCCCAGTTTAAATTTTTAAAAAATCTAATGTCTATAAAGAACACTTTGGGGACAACTAGAAAAATCTGAATCTAAACTATATATACTCATGTTACAGCAATGTTGAATTTCTAAGTATGATCATTGTTATTTGGAAGAATGTCCTTATTCTTAAAGACATATGCTGAAATATCTATTTTCAACGAAGATACACTAGGCTAAAGATACCAAGAAATTGGAGGAGGGTCAGAGAACTTAAAAAAATGTTTAAAACAGGCCGGGCGCAATGGCTTAAGCTTGTAATCCCAGCACTTTGGGAGGCCGAGGCGGGCGGATCACGAGGTCAGGAGATCGAGACTGTCCTAGCTAACACGGTGAAACCCCGTCTTTACTAAAAATACAAAAAATTAGCCGGACGTGGTGGCAGGCGCCTGTAGTCCCAGCTACTAGGGAGGCTGAGGCAGGAGAATGGCATGAACCCGGGAGGCGGAGCTTGCAGTGAGCCAAGATCACGCCACTGCACTCCAGCCTGGGCGACAGAGCAAGACTCTGTCTCAAGGCAAAAAAAAAAATGTGGAAAACAAATTCCTAAATTAAATGTGTGACCTTGAACAAGTTTCTTAAGACTCCGTACTTCTATGTCCTCATCTACAAAAGCAAAGGGTTAGACTAAGGTTCTTCCAAACTCTAGGGCTGCATTTCTTAATACCAGGGTAGAAGAGAGCAAATGTTATAAAGAAAATAATATTGGAAATTTCCATATGGAGAAATGAAAGCTTTTAAACGAACTTCCAAAAAGATAAAGATTTTGACTAGAATGAAAACGTATTTGTCACTAAATTCTCCATTTTCTAAAAACTAAACAGCACTCTTGTAAGATTCATAAGAAGGAAGTTCAAGGCCAAAAAGTCATTTCTTCTATTGGGAAGCAAACTCACAGAACTCACTACCCCTAGGCTGAAAGTATGACCAACTTCAATTAAAATGAGAAAAAAAAAAAAAAAGGTAGGGGCGGGAGGGCCCTAAATCAATTCATACTATGACATGTATGAAGAGTTACTTCAGATAAAAACCCAAAACTCTGGAATTGACTTAGGACACCAATAATGCCCTTCCACAGTTTTTTGTTGTCAAAGTTGGAAGGAAGATGTTTGTTTTCGAAGTTGTGGAGCCTACTCAAGGACACGGCTTTAGAACCAGACAGCTCTGGGATTAAATCTGAGCTTTGATCTTACCTCCTATATGACCTAGTCCAAATTACTTGTTCTCTTAACCATAATATGTTCAACAATGATGCAGGTATTGAATGACTTCCTCACGGTTGCTGAAAAACCTGAGAGACTACACGTGAAGCGCTTAGCACATTACCTGGCACACATCAAATATTCAAAACAAAGCCAGTAACTATCACGCTATAGCCTATCCAGAAATAAGGCTATACAAAAGATTATTTTCTTACCTCTCCAACTGGTTAGGTAGAAAACATAATCTTATTACTGCTATTAACAAGTAGAAGAGCATACAACTACTTGGAGAAGAGGGGAAACTTCCCTACCTTGCCCCACAAAAGGCAAGTCAGTAAGCACCGCTGGTCCTCTGACATTCCCACCTATGACAGCTCTCAAGAAACACAAAAGTATATTTGAAGGGCATTCCCCCCTGCCCAAAGAGGGGCCGCGCAAGTCTCAGCCCACCGTGCCAGACACCGGAATGGCAGCAGAAACTGTCCTGACCCCCTCACCTCCACTCAGAGCCCACCTGCTCCCGCCCATCCCTCAGAAACTGCAGGAGCAGCCACGGCCGGGCCGCCGGGGATCCTCGCGGACGAAGGGCTGAGGCAGAGCGGCGCAAACATGGGCTCGCTCGTAGTCCTGGCGAGCAGCACTCCCGGGCAAGTCGCCCGAGGGCCTTGCAGGGCACCCAGAAAATGTCACTGCCGGCGAAGTGACCCCGAGTCGGGCCACGGGACCCCTCACACCTCACCCTTTCTCCTGCCGACCCTCGAGATGACAGCGGGCTGGAAGGCATTACCTGAGCAGCGGCCCGCTGGGCCGTCCGAGGCCGGTGGTTCCGAAGGGTGGCGACGGCCACCAGCCGGCCGTAGAACATGGAGGCCGCCATTTCTGAGTCGGACCCCGTCCCCTGGGCGCCGCGCGCAGGCGCACAGGCGATAGGCGTCCCAAGGCGCAGCCTCTCTGCAGCGCTCACCTACGCCCCGCTTCGCCCCACCCGTTGGGGGCGGGGCCTCGGGTTAACACTGCAGCTGCTAGACCAGCTCCCTGGCGGGCGCGGAGCAAGCTTTGACCTTTGGAACTGGGCACCTTAGCCCCAATATCTGCCCTGCGGTCAGAAAGCAACCTGAACACTTCCTAGTGAATTGCAATGTAAAGGTGACCAGCGCCGCCACTTGTGTGATCTTAACTTCTCTCAGCCTCAGTTGCCTCGTCTGTAAAATGGGTTTCATTCAAGAAATGATTACCCAGTGTCTACTTCGTGCTAAACAGCCTTGAGCCCTTGGGCTACAGCAATGAATAAAACCACTTGTAATGCTCAAAGAGAAGATGGTCGGTGTCACGCGCTTGTGATGCTCAAAGAGATGATCGGTGTCACGCACATTCGTGTGAAGAGACCACCAAACAGGCTTTGTGTGAGCAATAAGGCCGTTAATTTTAACTGGGTGCAGGCGGGCTGAGTCTGAAAAGAGAGTCAGCAAAGGGAGATAGGGGTGGTGCTGTTTTATAGGATTTGGATGGGTAGTGGAAAATTACAGTCAAAGGGGGTTTTTCTCTTACGGGCAGGAGCGGGGGTCACAAGGTGCTCAGTAGGGGAGGTTCTGAGCCAGGAGAAGGAATTTCACAAGGTTAATCGCTCAGTTAAGGTGGGGCAGGAACAAATCACAGTGGTGGAATGTCATCAGTTAAGGCAGGAACTGGCCAATTTCACTTCTTTTGTGATTCTTCACTTGCTTCAGGCCATCTGTATGTACACGTTCAGGCTTGGGCTCAGAGGCCTGACAGTTGGCCACTAGTTACCAAAGCTGGCGGCAGGCTGGAGTCTCCAGGGAACCTATTGATTGACTGATTGACGGGGTCTTGGTCTGTCACCCAGGCTGGAGTGCAGTGACGCCATCACAGCTCAGTGCAGCCTCAACCTCCCATGCTCAAGGGAGCCTCCCACCTCAGCCTCTCAAGTAGTTTGGGACCACAGATGTGTGCCACCAGGCTTGGTTGATTTTTTTATTTTATTTCTTTAGGGACAGAATCTCTCTATGTTGCCCAGGCTGGTCTCCAACTCGTGGGTTCAAGCGATCCTCCTGCCTCAGCCTCCCAAAGTGCTGGGATGACAGGTGTGGGCGACCACACCCAACCAAGGATCTGGGTTTTGAAAAGATTAATAAATTTAACAAACCTGCAGCAAGACTGCAAAGAAAACAGAAAAAGAGAAGACACAAATTGCCAATGTGAGGAACGTACCAGGGGATATAATTACAGAACCTTCAGACACCAAAAAGGAATGCCATAAATAACACCACACAACATAAATTTGACAACTTTGACAAAATGAGCGAATTCCTCAGAAGGCACAAATTACTACAAATAACCTAATATGAAAAGGATAATTTAAATAGCCCTCTAACTAGAGAAAATAGTCCTCTAACTAGAGAAAATTGTAATTGTAATTTTTAAACTCAAAAAAAAAAAAAAACCTGAGATCTCCAGGCCCAAAAGCTTTCACTGATGAATTCTATCAAATGTTTACACAAGAATTAACACCAATTACGGCCGGGCGCGGTGGCTCAAGCCTGTAATCCCAGCACTTTGGGAGGCCGAGGCGGGCGGATCACGAGGTCAGGAGATCGAGACCATCCTGGCTAACACGGTGAAACCCTGTCTCTACTAAAAAAAATACAAAAAATTAGCCGGGCGTGTTGGCGGGCGCCTGTAGTCCCAGCTCCTCGGGAGGCTGAGGCAGGAGAATGGCCTGAACCCCGGAGGCGGAGCTTGCAGTGAGCCGAGATCGCGCCACTGCACTCCAGCCTGGGTGACACAGCAAAACTCCGTCTCAAAAAAAAAAAAAAAAAAAACACCAATTACATACAACCTCTTCTAGAAGAGGAAGGAACAGTTCCCAATGTATTGTATGAAGTTAGAATTACCCCACTACCAAAACCAGGAAAAGACCGTACAAAAAGAAAAATACTGACATTTCTCATGAATATTGATGGAAAAATCCATAGCAAAATATTAGCAAATATAATTCAGAAATATATAAAAAGAATTGTACAATGTGACCAAGTGGGATTTATTCCAGAGATGTAAGTTTGTTTTAATATTTGAAAATATGTGTAATGTACTATATTAACAGAATAAGTTAGAAAAATCACGATAATTTCAATTAAGACAAAAAAAGTAGCTGGGCACAATGGTTCACGCCTGTAATAGAAACACTTTGGGAGGCCAAGGTGGGAGGATTGCTTGAGCCCAGGAGTTCGAGACTAAACTGGTTGGGCCACATAGCAATGTGTCTAGAATTGGTGGGTTCTTGGTCTCACTGACTTCAAGAATGAAGCCGCGGACCCTCGCGGTGAGTGTTACAGCTCTTAAGGTGGCGTGTCTGGGGTTTGTTCCTTCTGATGTTCGGATGTGTTCGGCGTTTCTTCCTTCTGGTGGGCTCGTGGTCTCGCCGGCTCAGGGGTGAAGCTGCAGACCTTCACAGTGAGTGACCTTCACGGTGAGTGTTACAGCTCTTAAGGCGGCGTGTCTGGAGTTGTTCGTTCCTCCCGGTGGGCTCGTGGTCTTGCTGGCTTCAGGAGTGAAGCTGCAGACCTTCACGGTGAGTGTTACAGCTCATAAAAGCAGTGTGGACCCAAACAGTGAGCAGTAGCAAGATTAATTGCAAAGAGCGAAAGAACAAAGCTTCCACAGTGTGGAAGGGGACCTGAGCAGGTTGCCACTGCTGGCTCGGGCAGCCTGCTTTTATTCTCTTATCTGGCCCCACCCACATCCTACTGATTGGTAGAGCCGAGTGGTCTGTTTTGACAGGGTGCTGATTGGTGCGTTTACAATCCCTGAGCTAGACACAAAGGTTCTCCATGTCCCCACCAGAGCAGCTAGATACAGAGTGTCGATTGGTGCATTCACAAACCCTGAGCTAGACACAGGGTGCTGATTGGCATGTTTACAAACCTTGAGCTAGATACAGAGTGCCAATTGGTGTATTTATAATCCCTGAGCTAGACATAAAGGTTCTCCAAGGCCCCACCAGAGTAGCTAGATACAGAGTGTCGATTGGTGCAGTCACAAACCCTGAGCTAAACACAGGGTGCTGATTGGTGTGTTTACAAACCTTGAGCTAGATACAGAGTGCTGATTGGTGTATTTACAATCCCTGAGCTAGACATAAACGTTCTCCACGTCCCCACCAGACTCAGGAGCCCAGCCGGCTTCACCTAGTGGATCCCACACAGGGGCTGCAGGTGGAGCTGCCTGCCAGTCCAGCGCTATGCACCTGCACTCCTCAGCCCTTGGGTGGTCGATGGGACTGGGTGCCATGGAGCAGGGGGCGGCACTCATTGGTGAGGCTTAGTGGCACAGGAGCCCACGGAGGGGGTGGGAGGCTCAGGCATGGCGGGCTGCAGGTCCTGAGCCTTGCCCCGCGGGAAGGCAGCTAAGGCCTGGCGAGAAATTGAGTGCAGCGCAGGTGGGCTGGCACTGCTGGGGGACCCAGTACACCCTCCACAGCTGCTGGCCTGGGCGCTAAGCCCCTCATTGCCCGGGACCTGCAGGGCCAGCTGGCTGCTCTGAGTGCGGGGCCCGCCAAGCCCACGCCCACCCGGAACTCCAGCTGGCCCACAAGCACCATTTCCCGCTCGCGTTTCTCCCTCCACACCTCCCTGCAAGCTGAGGGAGCCGGCTCCGGTCTTGGCCAGCCCAGAAAGGGGCTCCCACAGTGCAGTGGTGGGCTGAAGGGCTCCTAAAGTGCCGCCAAAGTGGGAGCCCAGGCAGAGGAGGCACCAAGAGCAAGCGAGGGCTGTGAGGACTGCCAGCACGCTGTCACCTCTCAGCAAGACTTCATTTCTATAAATAATTTTAAAATTAGCCAGTCATGGTGGAGCACACCTGTGGTCCTAGCTACTCCAGAGACTAAGATGGGGGGGGAATCACTTGAGCCCAGGAGGTCAAGGCTGCAGTGAGCCATCATCGTGCCACAGCACTCCAGTCTGGGTGACATAATGAGACCCCATTACAAAAAAAAAAAAAACAAAAAAAAAACAGGCCAGGCGTGGTAGCTCACACCTGTAATCCCAGCACTTTGCAAGGCCGAGGCAGGCAGATCACCTGCGGTCAGAAGTTTGAGACTAGCCTGACCAACACAGAGAAACCCCGTCTCTACTAAAAATACACAATTAGCTGGACGTGGTGGCATGTGCCCATAATTCCAGCTATTCAGGAGGCTGAGGCAGGAGAATCCTTGAACCTGGGAGGCAGAGGTTGCAGTGAGCCGAGATGGTGCCATTGCACTCCGCCTGGGCAACAAGAGTGAAACTCCATCTCAAAAAAAAAAAAAAAACAGAAAAAGCATCTTACAAATTCCAACATTCATTCATGATTAAAAACTCTCAGATAAACAGGAATAGAGGGGAACTTCCTTATCTTGATAAACCAGATTACAAAAAACCTGTGGTGGATAAGAATATTATACTTAATGGTGTGAGAAGACTGAATGCTCTTCTCATAAGATTGGGAGCAAGGCAAGGGTGTTCGCTCTCACCACTTTTATTCAATATAGTGCTGGAAGTTCTTGTCAGTGCAATAGACAAGAAAAGCAATTACAAGCATATGGAGTGAAAAGAAAGAAAACTCTATTTACAGATAACATGATTGTTGCTATAGTTTGGATATTTGACCATCCAAACCTCATAGTGAAATCTGATTTTCCAGTGTTAAAGGTGAGGTCTGGTGGAAGGTGTTTGGGTCACGGAGGCCGATCCTTCATGAAGGGCTTGGTGCTGTCCTCTGGGTAATGAGAAAGTTCTCACTGTATTGGCTCCTGTGAGAGTTCTCCCAAGATCTCATTGTTAAAAACAGCCTAGCACCTTCCCTCTTTCTCTCTCACTTCTGCTCTCTTCCGGTGTGATCTCTGCACATGCCAGCTCCCATTCACCCTCTGCCATTTGGAGAAGTTTCCTGAGTCCCTCACCAGAAGCAGATGCTGCCTCTAGGCTTCTTGTTTAGCCTGCAGAACCATGAGCCAAATAAACCTTTTTTTCTTTATAAATTACCAACCCTCAGGTATTCCTTTACAGCAACACAAACAGAATTTTCATGCGCATCCGTGTGAAGAGACCACCAAACACACTTTGTGTGAGCAATAAAGCTTTTTAATCACCTGGGTGCAGACGGGCTGAGTCCAGAAAGAGAGTCAGCGAAGGGAGATGGGGGTGGGGCCATTTTATAGGATTTGGGTAGGTACAGGAAAATTAGTCAAAGGGGGTGTTCTCTGGTGGGCAGGGGCAGGGGTCACAAGGTGCTCAGTGGGGGAGGTTCTGAGCCAGGCGAAGGAATTTCACAAGGTTAATCATTCAGTTAAGGTGGGGCAGGAACAAATCACAATTGTGGAATGTCATCAGTTAAGGCAGGAACAGGCCATTTTCACTTATTTTGTGAATCTTCAGTTACTTCAGGCCATCTGGATGAATACCTGCAGGCTTGGGCTCAGAGGCCTGACAAGAATAATATGATTGTCTATGAATAAAATCCCAAACATTTTACCGAAAAAAAAAAAAAGTCTTTGAATTGATAAGTGAGCCCTGCAAGATCTCAGGAAACAAGAAAAATATACAAAAATCAATTGTATTTCTAGGTACAAGCAATGAACACATGGACCCAAATCGAAAATACAATACCACCTAAAATTCCTTTTAAAAATGAAATGCATGTAAATCTAATGAAACATGAACAGGACTTATCTGCTGAAAACTACACAATACTGATGACATAAATCAAAGAAGATAATTAGGTGGAGAGATGTACCATGTTAATGGATTGGAAGACCCAACACAGTAAATGTGTCAGTTCTTCCCCAAATTGACATATACGTTTAATGTATTTCTATCAAAATTCAAGCAAAACTTTTTATACATACAGATGTAGTATTATAAACTTTATGTGAAAAGACAAAGAAAAACTAGAATAGCTAAAACAATTTTGAAAAGAACAAACTGGGAAGAAACAGTCTGAGTTCAACATTTACTATAATAGCTACAATAATCAAGACTGTGTGGTATTGCTGGGGAGAGAGAGACACATAGATTGATGAAACTTAATAAGAAACCTAAAAATAGGCTCACACAAATATGCCCAACTGATTTTTGACAAAGGTGCAAAAGTAATTCAACAGAGGAAATATGGTCTTTTAAACAAATGGTGCTGGAGGAATTGGACATCCATAGGCAAGCAAACAATCAAAAAGAACCCTGACCAAAATCTCACATATTATACAAAACTTAACTCAAAATTACCTTAACTGTAAAACACAAAACTATAAAACATTTAGAAAAAAAAGGAGAGGCCGGGCGTGGTGGCTCACGCTTGTAATCCCAGCACTTTGGGAGGCCGAGGCGGGCAGATCACAAGGTCAGGAGATCGAGACCACGGTGAAACCCCGTCTCTACTAAAAATACAAAAAAAAATTAGCCGGGCGTGGTGGCGGGCGCCTGTAGTCCCAGCTACTCGGAGAGGCTGAGGCAGGAGAATGGCGTGAACCCGGGAGGCGGAGCTTGCAGTGAGCCGAGATTGCGCCACTGTACTCCAGCCTGGGCGACAGAGCGAGACTCCGTCTCAAAAAAAAAGAAAAAAAAGGAGAAAATTTCAAGATCTAAAACTAGGTAAAGAATTCTTAGACAGGCTGGGCGCGGTGGCTCACGCTTGTAATCCCAGCACTTTGGGAGGCCGAGGCGGGCGGATCACGAGGTCAAGGGATCGAGACCACGGTGAAACCCTGTCTCTACTAAAAATACAAAAAATTAGCCGGGCATGGTGGCGGGCGCCTGTAGTCCCAGCTACTCGGAGAGGCTGAGGCAGGAGAATGGCGTGAACCCAGGAGGCGGAGGTTGCAGTGAGCCGAGATTGTGCCACTGCACTCCAGCCTGGGGGACAGAGCGAGACTCCGTCTCAAAAAAAAAAAAAAAAAAAAAAAAAAAGAATTCTTAGACAACACCAAAAGCATAATCCATAAAACAAAAATTGATAAATTGTGCCCCATCAAAATAAAAGCTTTGGCTTTGCAAAAGGCCATGTTAAAGTAAAAAGTCAGTCAGGTACGGTGGTTCACACTTGTAATCCCAGCACTTTGGGAGGCTGAGGCAGGGGGGTGGATCACCTGAGGTCAGGAGTTCAAGACCAGCCTGGCCAGTGTGGCGAAACCTCATCTCTAATAAAAAAAATATAAAAATTAGCCAGGTGTGTTGGTGCAGACCTGTAGTCCCAGCTACTTGGGAGGCTGAGGGAGGAAATTGCTTGAACTTGGGAGGTAGAGGTTGCAGTGAGCCAAGAACGCGCCACTGCACTCCAGCCTGGGAGAGACTCCATCTCAGAGAAAAAAAAAAAAGGATAAAAAGTCAAGCTACACAGAGAGGAAAAATATTTGCAAACCACATCCAACAAAGCTAATACATAGAATATATGAATTACTTTCAAACACAACATATAAAAGCAAATAATCCAATTATAAAATAGGCAAAAAACATGAACATATATTTTCCCAAGGAGGACATATAAATAGAAAATAAGCACATGAAAAGATGTTCAACATCTTTAGACATTGGGGGAAATAAAAATTAAAACAGCAATGTGATATTACTACACACCTGTCAGATTAGCTAAAATAAAAAATAGTGCAATAAAAATGTTGACATGGGCATGAATCATTCATACATTGCTGGTGGGAATGTAAAATGGGAAACAGTTTGTCAGTTTCTTTAAAAAACTAAACACGCAACTACCATACAACCCAGGAAATGCACTCCTGGGCATTTATCCCAGTGAAAGGAAGACTTGTGTTCACACAAAAACCTGTACACTAATGTTTACAGCAGCATTATTATAGTAGCCAAAAATTAGAAACAATTCCTCTGATTAATGAATAGCTAAACAAATTGTGATAAATTCATACCATAGAATACTAAGAAATAAAAAGGAACAAACGATTAATACATTCAGAATTCTACTGAGTTTAAAAAGCCAATCCCAGCTGGGCATGGTGACTTTACGCCTGTAATCCCAGGACTTTGGGAGGCCAAGTCGGGCAGAGCATTTCAGGTCAGGAAGGAGTTCAAGACCAGCCTGGTCAACATGGTGAAACCACGTCTCCATAAAAATACAAAAATAAGCCAGGCATAGTGGCACATGTCTGTAGTCCCAGCTACTAGGGAGGCTGAGGTAGGAGAATTGCTTGAACTGTGGAGACAAAGGTTGCAGTGAGCCAAGATCCAGCCATTGCACTCCAGCCTGGGCGACAGTGAGATTTAGTCTCAGAAGAAAAAAACAAAAGCCAATCCCAAAAGGTTACACATTATATGATTCCTTTTTTTTTTTTTTTGTAGATGGAGTCTCCCTCTGTCGAGCAGGCTGCAATGCCATGGCGCGATCTCGGCTCACCGCAACCTCTGCCTCCCAGCTTCAAGCGATTCTCCTACCTCAGCCTCCTGAGTAGCTGAGATTACAAGCACACGCCACCATGCCTGGCTAATTTTTGTATTTTTAGTAGAGACTTGGTTTCACCATGTTGGTCAGACTGGTCTTGAACTCCTGACATCATGATCCACCCGCCTCGGCCTCCCAAAGTGCTGGGATTACAGATGTGAGCCACCACACCTGGCCTATATGATTCCATTTAAATAACATTCTCAAAATGACAAAATGGAGAACAAATTAGCAGGTGCCAGAGTGAGGGAGAGGTATGGGAGAGGAGTATGGCTATAAAAGGACAACAAGAGGGATCCTTATTAGTGGTGGAAATGCTCTGTATCTAGACTGTATCAATATCTTAGTTATGATGTTACTATTGTTGGAAACTAAGTAAAGGGTCCAAGGGATCACTCTGTATTATTTCCTACAACTGCATGTGAACCTATAATTATCTCGAAAGTTGAATGTAAACATTAAAAAAGAACGTATTATATTACAAGTCATTAATAAAATAAAAATTCATGGGCTGATAATTTAAAACTTAAATTTATTAAAATGGGGGGAAAGGCCGAGCATGGTGACTCATGCCTGTAATTCCAGCACTTTGGGAGGCTGAGGTGGGTGGATCATGAGGTCAGGAGTTCAAGACCAGCCTGATCAACATGGTAAAACCGCAACTCTACTAAAAATACAAATATTGGCTGGGCGTGGTGGCATGCACCTGTAATCCCAGCTACATTGGCAGGGCAGGAGGAAATGTGGTATTGTGGGGAAAATTCTGCAGCTAGAGTCACCAAGTCTGGTTTAGAAGGCCAGCTCCGTCACCTATCAGCTAAGACAATGAACAAGTTACTTCAGTTAGCCCAAAGGATGTTTCTTATATGTGTGAAAAATAATACCAGCTTTACCTACCATATCAAGAGTGTTATGAGCATCAAGTAAGATAATGCATGAGAAATTACGTTGTAAGTTGCTATATAAAAACACAATCCTTTATTTTTGGTTGTTACCAATAGTTATCTATGGCTTGACTAATTTCTTTGTCTCAGTAGTGTTTAGTGGTTCTCAAAGTGTTGTTAGCAAGGCAAAAACTATTTTTTGTAATTTTGTTTTGTTTTATCTTTACCCCATGTTGATATTTTCATTGATGATCAAAAGCAATGGTCACTCCTCTCACCGTGGCTCATGCCTGTAACCCTAGCACTTTGGGAGGCCAAGGCAGGAGGATTACTTGAGGCCAGGAGTTTCAGACCATTGCTTTTTTTTTTTTTTTTAGACAATGATGTCGTTTATTTAAAATGTTTACTCCAAGAAATATATATATATATATATAAAATAATAAGACAATTACAGCACTAAACCACGCACCTTTGGCCAAATCACAACCTCCTCTTTGATTCCCCTTCATGCTAAGCCTCTTTCAAATTCTTTTTCCTGAGCTGGAAGACCAGTCAGATGCCCGCAGGGTTGGGCCAAGCACGTTCCCAGCTGGACAACTATGTACCTTTCTCTAGGAGTACACGACACTCTTCCCCCCCAGCTCCTTGTTTTAAAGGATTTAACCCATTAGGAAGCCCATTTTTCAATCTAAGCCAGAAGGAGGGGCAGAACAAGGCAGTCTTCACTTTGAAGGTCCATTTCCTGCTCCAGTCCCTGGGCTAGGGTTCTAGAAGAGGCTGGCTGCCAGGTTTACATGAGGCCACCAAAGATCTAAGTCAAGCTCTGCCCAGGGCGGCTCCTGCAAAGCTTTGTCCCTTTCTCTACATGGCCTCCCTATGTGGCTAGCATTGGCTTCTTTAAAACATGGCAGTTGTATGGCAATCATACTTTTTACATGGTGCTGGTTTTCCTCTAGAGTGAGTAGTCAAAGAGCCTGAGAAAAAAACTGCAAGGATTCTTATGACCTAGCCTGACAAAACATATAGCATAATTTATGTCACATCCTGTTGGTCACCAGCCTGCTTGTACCATCTGGTCCTTCTGCTTTTCAAGAGGCACTATAAAAAATTAAAAAGCTTCCAATTATGTGGTCAATTTTAGAATAAGTGCGATGTGCTGAGAAGAATGTGTATGCTGTTGATTTGAGGTGAGGAGTGCTGTAGATGTCTACTAGGTCTCCTTGGTCCAGAGCTGAGTTCAAGTCCTAAATATCCTTGTTAATTTTTTGTCACATTGATCTGTCTAATATTGACAATGGGGTGTTAAAGTCTCCCACTATTATTGTGTGGGAGTTTAAGCAAATGCAAAAGAACGGAAATCATAACAAACAGTCTCTCAGATCACAGTGCAATCATATTAGAACTCAGGATTAAGAAACTCATTCAAGGCCGGGCACAGTGGCTCATGCCTGTAATCTCAGCACTTTGGGAGGCCGAGGCGGGAGGATCACCTAAGGCTGGGAGTTCAAGACCAGCCTCACCAACATGGAGAAACCCCATCTCTACTAAAAATACAAAACTAGCCAGGGTGGTGGTGCATGCCTGTAATCCAAGCTACTCAGGAGGCTGAGGCAGGAGAATCACTTGAACCTGGGAGGTGGAGATTGCAGTCAGCCAAGATGGTGCCATTGCACTCCAGCCTGGGCAAAAAGAGTGAAACTCCGTCTCAAAAAAAAGAAAAGAAACTCATTCAAAACTGCACTACTACATGGAAACTGAACAACCTGCTCCTGAATTACTACTGGGTAAATAACGAAATTAAGGCAGAAATAAAGATGTTCTTTGAAACCAATGAGAACAAAGATACAATGTACCAGAATCTCTGGGACACATTCAAAGCAGTGTGTAGAGGGAAATTTATAGCACTAAATGCCCACAAGAGAAAGCAGGAAAGATCTAAAATTGACACCCTAACATCACAATTAAAAGAACTAGAGAAACAAGAGCAAACAAATTCAAAAGCTAGCAGAAGACAAGAAATAACTAAGATCAGAGCAGAACTGAAGGACATAGAGACACGAAAAACCCTTCAAAAAATCAATGAATCCAGGAGCTGCTTTTTGAAAAGATCAACAAAATAGATAGACTGCTAGCCAGACTAATACAGAAGAAAAGAGAGAAGAATCAAATAGATGCAATAAAAAAAAAGGGGATATCGCCACCAATCCCACAGAAATACAAACTACCATCAGACTACTATAAACACCTCTACACATATAAACTATAAAATCTTGAAGAAATGGATAAATTCCTGCAAACACACACATTCCCAAGACTAAATGAGGAAGAAGTCAAATTCCTGAGTAGACCAATAACAAGTTCTGAAATAGAGGCAGTAATTAATAGCCTACCAAATAAAAACAGTCCAGGACCAGATGGATTCATAGCCAAATTCTACCATAGGTACAAACAGGAGCTGGTACCATTCCTTCTGAAACTACTCCAAACAATAGAAAAAGAAGGAATCCACCCTAACTCATTTTACGAGGCCAGCATCATCCTGATACCAAAACCTGGCAGAGACACAACAAAAAAAAGAAAATTTCAGGCCAATATCCCTGTTGAACATAGATGCAAAAGTTGGCAACAAAATACTTGCAAATGAAATCCAGAAGCACATCAAAAAGCTTATCCACCATGATCAAGTCGGCTTCATCCCTGGGATGCAAGGCTGGTTCAACATACACAAATCAATAAACCTAATCCATCCCATAAACACAACCAATGACAAAAACCACACAATTATCTCAATAGATGCAGAAAGGCCTTTGACAAAATTCAACAGCCCTTCATGCTAAAAATTCTCAATAAACTAGGTATTGATGAAACGTTATCTCAAAATAATAAGAACTATATATGACAAACCCACAGCCAATATTATACTGAATGGGCAAAAACTGGAAGCATTCCCTTTGAAAACCAGCACAAGACAAGGATGCCCTCTCTCACCACTCCTATTCAACATAGTATTGGAAGTTCTGGCCAGGGCAATCAGGCAAAAGAAAGAAATAAAGGGAATTCAATTAGAAAAGAGGAAGTCAAATTGTCTATGTTTGCAGATGACATGATTGTATGTTTAGAAAACCCCATCATCTCATCCCCAAATCTCCTTAAGCTGATGAGCAACTTCAGCAAAGTTTCAGGATACAAAATCAATGTGCAAAAATCACAAGCATTCCTATACACCAATAACAGACAAACCGAGAGCCAAATCATGAGTGAACTCCCATTCACAATTACTACAAAGAGAATAAAATACCTAGGAATCCAACTTACAAGGGATGTGAAGGACCTCTTCAAGGAGAACTACAAACCATTGCTCAAGGAAATGAGAGGACACAAACAAATGGAAAAACATTCCATGTTCATGGATAGGAAGAATCAATATCGTGAAAATGGCTATACTGCCCAAAGTATTTTATAGATTCAATGCTATCCCCATCAAGCTACCAATGCCTTTCTTCACAGAATTGGAAGAAACTACTTTAAATTTCATATGGAACCCAAAAAGAGCCCACATAGCCAAGACAATCCTAAGCAAATAGAACAAAGCTGGAGGCATCACGTTACCTGACTTCAAACTATACTACAAGGCTACAGTAACCAAAACAGCATGGTACTGGTACCAAAACAGATAAATAGACCAATGGAACAGAACAGAGGCCTCAGAAATAACACCGCACATCTACAACCATCTGATCTTTGACAAATCTGACAAAAAGAAGCAATAAGAAAGGATTCCCTATTTAATAAATGGTGTTGGGAAAACTGGTTAGCCATATGCAGAAAGCTGAAACTGGATCCCTTCCTTACACTTTATACAAAAAATAAACTTAAGATGGATTAAAGACTTAAACATAAGATCTAAAACTATAAAAACCCTAGAAGAAAACCTAGGTGATACCATTCAGGACATAGGCATGGGCAAAGACTTTGTGACTAAAACACCAAAAGCAACAGCAACAAAAGCCAACATAGACAAATGGGATCTAATGAAACTAAAGAGCTGCACAGCAAAAGAAACTATCATCAGAGTGAACAGGCAACCTACAGAATGGGAGAAAATTTTTGCAATCTATACATCTGACAAAGGGCTAATATCCAGAATCTACAAAGAACATAAACAAATGTACAAGAAAAAAAAAAACAACTCCATCAAAAAGTGGGCAAAAGATACGAATAGACACTTCTCAAAAGAAAACATTTACGCAGCCAACAAACATATGAAAAAAAGCTCATCATCACTGGTCATTAGAGAAATGCAAACCAAAATCACAATGAGATAGCATCTCATGCCAGTTAGAATGGCTAACATTAAAAAGGAAACAACAGATGCTGGAGAGAATGTGGAGAAATAGGAACACTTTTACACTGTTGGTGGGAATATAAATTAGTTCAACCATTGTGGAAGACAGTGTGGTAATTCCTCCAGGATCTAGAACTAGAAATGTCATTTGACCAGCAATTCCATTACTGGGTATATAACCAAAGGATTATAAATCATTCTACTATAAAGACACACACACATGTATGTTTATTGCAGCACTGTTTACAATATCAAAGACTTGGAACCAACTCAAATGCCCACCAATGATAGACTGGATAAAGAAAATGTGGCACATATACACAATGGAATACTATGCAGCCATAAAAAGGGATGAGTTCATGTTCTTTGCAGGGACATGGATGAAGCTGAAAACCCTCATTCTCAGCAAACTAACATAAGAACAGAAAACCAAACACCGCATGTTCTCACTCGTAAGTGGGAGTTGAACAATGAAAACACACGAACACAGGTGGGGGGGCATCCCACACCAGGGTCTGTCAGGGGCTGGGGGCTGGGGGAGGGATAGCATTTGGAGAAATACCTAATGTAGATGGTGGGTTGATGGGTGCAGCAAACCACCACAGCACATGTATAACTATGTAACAAACCTGCACGTTCTGCACTTGTACCCCAGAACTTAAAGTATAATTAAAAAAAAATAAACGGGTGCAGCACTGGGGAGAGGGAACCATTTACAGTGGTAGTAGAGAGCTTCTTAGGAAATCAAGCTAATATATTCAAACATCAAGTAAATCTGGGCCAATAGAAAAAATTTTCAGAAACCAGAGATCTGTGTGGTGCGGTTACATTTCCGTCAATCAAAAGGACAATACTACTTGTTTCAGAAGAACAGAGTTAAAAGGCTGATGGCTCGGTCTGGAAGATGCTTACCAAGTCCTGAAACTTAGAGAGCCAATGGTTGCCATCAAGCGTTACTTAATGAAAAACGATATGCTCCACCTTTTGGGATTCTGTACCTGGGATACAAATAAGGTTTAATATTAAGGTGTACTCTCCTTGTAGCAAACACTAGAGTAATGAATTATGAACTCTTACTTCCATGCTGTGATGATTAATATTAGGCATCAACTTGACTGGATTGAGGGATGCCTAGATGGCTGATGAAGCATTGTTTCTGGGTGGGTATGTGAGGGTGTTGCCAGAAGAGATGGATATTTGAGTCAGTAGACTAGGAGAGGAAGACCCACCCTCAGTGCAGGTGGGCACCATCCAATCAGCTGCCAGGGCAGCTAGAACAAAGCAGGTGGAAGAAGGGGGATAAGCAGCGTGCTTTCTGAGTCAGATTTCTCTCTCTCTCTCTTCCTGTGTGGTGCTGGAAGCTCAGCTTTTCCTCTTGTCCTCTTTGGACATCAAGCTCCCGGTTCTTCAGCCTTTGGACTCTGTGACTTGCACCAGCAGCCCCCCCATGGGCTCTTGGGCCTTTGGCCTCAGATTGAGAGCTACACTGCCAGCTTCCCTGGTTTTGAGGCTTTCAGACTTGGACTGAGATACTACTGGATTCTCTCTTTCCCCAGTTTGCAGGTGGCCTATGGTGAGACTTCGCCTTGTAATCATGTTACTTAATTATTCCAAATAAATTCATATATATATATAAAAGCAAACTGTGCACTGAGATAAAATATTTGCAAAACAAGTATTTGATAGGAGGATCGTAAGAAAGTCACTATTGGCAGCCCAGATCCAAAGGAAGGGAAAATAAACTCCACTTCTCAATGGAAGAAGTAGCAAATAATTTGGCTAATATTGTCTTTAATTTACCACAGGCTGACATAAGACTAATACATTTATTTTGCAGGGCCAAATAGTTAGTGTTTGTTGCAGAAGGAAGGCAAAGAGATAGACCAATGTAATATTCGATTTTTCTTTTTCTTTTTTTTTGTTGAGATGGAGTCTTGCTTTGTCCCCCAGGCTGGAGTGCAGTGGCGCAATCTCAGCTCACTGCAGCCTCCGCCTCCTGGGTTCAAGTGATTCTCGTGCCTCAGCCTCCCCAGTGGCTGGGATTACAGGCATGCACCACCACACCCAGCTAATTTTTGTAATTTAGTAGAGACGTGGTTTCACCACGTTGGCCAGGCTAGTCTCAAACTCCTGACTCAAGTGATTCGCCTGCCTTGGCCTTCCAAAGTGCTCGGATTACAGGCGTGAGCCACCGTGTCCAGCCTAAATATTCAATTTCTAACATTCAAAATAGGATTATGGAATAAGGCAATATGCCTGCAAGTCAGACCTATATCTCTCCCTTAAGAATATGAAAGATTAGGGTTAGTCCATAAATTATAGATTTTATAGAGTGAGGGTGGTAACCTTCCCCTTTCTGTCCCATAAGGATAGTGGTAAATAGAAATAAAGAGGAAAGACTTGAGTGAAACGTTAGTTTTTCATCTCTGTGATCTTTACTCTGGTGAAAGAAGGTGCATTAGATAAATGAGGATAGTGTTGAAGGCAGGAGGGGATTCTCCTGCTCTGCCCCAGCCTTGTCATGCTTCCCTTTTGAGGCCTCATCTGAGAGGAGGTCATCCCAAAGAGTCTCCTATACCAAAGCAAATTTGGTAACACGGTATGATCAGGTAGCCATAAAGACAGGGACCTCTTCAGCACTCTTTGTTCCTCTATTTGGACTCTTCCCATCTCTGGTCTGCCTAATCCAGGGACACCATACTGAGTCTACATGGATGCCAGGACTCTTCAACCTCCTACATCTGGGTTCTTTTTTTAGAGATGGTCTTGCTCTATCACCCAGGCTGGAGTGCAGTGACACCATCATAGCTGACTGTAGTCTCAAACTCCTGGGCTCAAGTGATCTTCCCACTCAGCATCCCCTAGTAGCTGGGACTACAGGTGTGAGCCACTGCACTCAGCTACAACAGGAACGTCTTAAGTAGGCTGGAAGCAGTGGCTCACACCTGTAATCCTAACACTTTGGGAGGCTAAGGCAGGCGGATCACCCGAGGTCAGGAGTTTGAGACCAGCCTGGCCAACATGGTGAAACCCCCGTCTCCACAAAAATTACAAAAGTTAGCCAGGCATGGTGGCAGGTGCCTGTAATTCCAGCTACTCAGGAGGCTGAGGCAGGAGAATTGCTTGAACCTAGGAGGCAGAGGTTGCAGTGAGCTGAGATCGTGCCACTGCACTACAGCCTGGATGATAGAGTGAGACCCTGTCTCAAAAAAAAAAAAAAAAAAAAGGCACAAGAAGAAGAAAGATGACTGAGAGGACAGCCCTTTAAACCAGGACAGAGTGAACGTGATTTAATGGGACCAAGTTGAACCACATTGAATATTTGATTCATTTTACACAGACCCACATCCCAACTAGTGACAAAGAGATTTGGGAAAAAATCAGACTCCCTATTAAAAAAAGAAAGAAACTCGTTTTCTTTACACATCTGAGTTGCAGCGTGAGTTAAAATTTGTGATTCAGTTACAATACATACCATATAATACTATATAAAACCATTAAGGTGGATTCTTGAGTTTTATATATGAAGCTTCAAATATCAAACATAGGGATAGACCAGAGGAAAGAGGGAAAAGAAACTGGATGAGTTTAAACAAGAGGCTCAGGTCTGGGGGTAGAATCAAGCACATCCAGGCCGGGCGCGGTGGCTCACGCCTGTAATTCCAGCACTTTGGGAGGCCAAAGTGGGCGGATCATGAGGTCAGGAGATCGAGACCATCCTGGCTAACACGGTGAAACCCTGTCTCTACTAAAAATACAAAAAAATTAGCCAGGCGTGGTGGCAGGCGCCTGTAGTCCCAGCTACTTGGGAGGCTGAGGCAGAATGGCGTGAACCTGGGAGGCGGAGCTTGCAGTGAGCCAAGATTGAGCCACTGCACTCCAGCCTGGGCGACAGAGCGAGACTCTGTCTCAAAATAAAATAAAATAAAATAAAATGAAATAATGAAATGAAATAAAATAATAAAATAAAATAAAAATCAAGCACATCCAGTCAGCACAGGGTTGCCCAGGGCAGGGGGCGGGTGACAGAATGGCTCCAGCTACAGTGGACTCTCTCTTCCAAATCAATGTCCTAAGAAAGAGTTACAGGTGAAGGAAGAGGAATTGGGCAGCATGACCTTGACTGCATTATTTCATCTTGTAACCTAATTGTATTCGTTACATGTTCTTCAGGTAAATTGAGGAGGGCCTGCTTCCTACTTCATTGCTGGGAATATTCTCAGCCTCAGTTCAAATTATCTTCTGGTAAAAAGCTGACTCAATAATAACAGATACATAAAAGAGGTATGAAAATAGAACAGGGAGGCTGCCATTAACATAGGATATACTGGAGCAGAACAAAATAGCCAGTATGAGGAGCATTCCAGCATCCCCCAGACTGAGGCTATTTCTGCGTAAATGGAGGGAAGAAAATGGTGCTTTCCTGGTAGAGTCCTGGAATTGGGCAGGAGAGGGGCCTCTTTGCCTGGATCACCTTTCCTTCATCTGGGAATCTGGAAAAATGTAGAAGAAAGTGTAGCAATAAGGAGCTCCATCAGGTTCTCATGCTGCAATAACTCCTGGTAGATCCTGTTCAACTGGTTGAGAATCCTGCAGAAGGGAATTCAATATGGGGGTTCTCTAATTAGAGTAATATTTATGTGGGTTGACACTTCTTTTATATGATTCATAAACATCAGCTTGGTGCTTTTTTTTTCATGACCATTTGTACTTTATGTGAATCATGCCACCTTTCTCCACACAGCCTAAAGTTTTCAGGAGAAGAAAAATGTTTTCTAGTTTAACTATTTTAAAGGACAGATGCTCCTCGACTTACAATGCAGTTACATCTAAATAGACCCATTGTAAGTTGAAAACAAGATTTTCAACTTGACTATATTTTCAACTTACAACGAGTTAATCTGGAAATAGCCCATCATAAGTCAAGGAGCCTACTGAATGTTATTGCTTTTGCACCACTGTAAAATAGAAAAATCATTAAATCAAACCATTTAATCTGGGGACATCTGTATTTTGTTACACTGGTATAAGGTAGAGCAGCTTTTACTCAAATACTCATTTATGGGGTACATACGTGTTAGTCACCATTTGGGTACTAGAGATACTGACATCAAAGGCATCCTCCTTGACCTTAATGCTTCTCTGGGCTGATGCTCCTTTCTTGTCATTCCTTTACGGGAGGGTAGACTTAGGCTATTCCAACTCTTCAAAGCTTAGTAAAGATCAGGCTATAACATACAACCAGGTTTTATTGAAGATTTTGGGATAATGAAATGCAACTACTATGCAATTAAAGAAAACTTTAAACTGGCTAGCAAATGTGACTTCTGAATGTCTAGGTTCTCCTCTTCACCTTCGCATCCCCTCTTAGCCCCAGACTTCCTACTTACTATGTTCTAGGAGCGGCCTACTCTCCTCAACACGAATGCCTGGGACGATGAATACCATCACCCCAGAGCCAGGCTCTCCAAGTCCTCTAAGGCCCAGTGAGAGGAGGAACCTGCTAAGGCTAGCCTCTGCAGATAAATAATCTTCATAAACTCAGCTCCACCCACAAGGATGACCACTTTTGATATTAAGTGGAGCAGTTCAGTTCAGCATTGTTTTGACCTTTTCTACTGCTGAATTGCATCTTGATTTTTTTTCTGCAAATCCACGTTACACTTTTCTTTTTTTGGCTTTTTAAAAAAGTTTGATTTTAGTTTTAATATACAGACAGTAAAATTCATCTTTTTTAGTGTGCAGTTCTGAGTTTTTAACAAATACATAATCATATTACCACCATGATAATCAAGATACAGAACCACTGCATCACCCCCAAAAAATCCCCCATGTCCTTTTGTCATCAACCCCTCTCCACATCCTCAGCCCCACACAAACACTGGCCTGTTTTCTATGTCCAGAATTTTGCCTGTTCCAAAATGGCATATAAATGAAATCATACAGCATGTAGCCATTTATATCTGATTCCTTTCATGTAGCACAATGCAGTTGAGATTCATCCATGTTGCTGAGTGTATCAGATGTTTGCTCCGTTATATTGCTGAGTGGGTTTCCATTGTATGAATTTACCGCAGTTGATTTATCCATTCACTAGTTGAAGAACATTTCTTTCCAGATTTTGATGATTATGAATAAAGCCACTGTAACTGTTACATACAGGTCTTGGTATGAACGTAAGTTTTCATGTCTTGTGAGTAAATATCTTGGAGTAAGGTTACTGGGTTCTATTATAAGTGTATGATTAACATTATATGAAATAGAAAATTGTTTTCCAAAGCAGTTGTGCAATTTTGCATTCTCACCAACAATGTATGAGAGTTCTAACAATTCTGTATCTTCACCTGCATTTGGTATTGCCAGTTTTCATGGGGATTTTTTCTTATTCATTCTAATAGATGTGCAGAGTTATCTCAGTTTGGTTTAGGCTTTTATTTTCCTAATGACCCATGATGCTTAGCATCTTTTCATGTGCTTATTTGCCATCATATCTGATATGGTTTGGCTGTGTCCCCACCCAAATCTCATCTTGAATTGTAGCTCCCATAATCCCCACAAGTTGTGGGAGGAACCCAGTGACAGAAATTGAATCATAAAGGCGGTTTCTCCCATACTGTTCTCATGGCAGTGAATAAGTCTCATGAGATTTGATGGTTTTACAAGGGGTATCCCTTTTCACTTGGCTCTCATTCTCTCTTGCCTGCTGCCATGTAAGATGTGACTTTCACCTTCCACCATGATTGTGCGGCCTCCCCAGCCACATGGAACTGTGAGTCCATTAAATCTATTTTTCTTTATAAATTACCCAGTCTTGTGTATGTCTTCATAAGCATTGTGAAAACGGACTAGTACAATATCTCTTCTTGGTGAAATATCTGTTCAATTCTTTTGTCCATATATTTATCAAGTTGTTTGCTTTATTATTGATTGATGAGGATTCTTTACATATTCTAGGTCCAAGTCCTTCATAAGATATGTTCTTTGCAAACATTTTCTCCCAGTCCACAGCTTGCCTTTTTGTTTTCTTAACTAGTGTCTTAGTGAACTGAGGCTACTATAACAAAATACCATAGACTGAGTGTCTTAAACAAGAGATATTTATTTCTCACAGTTCTGGAGGCTGGGAAGTCCAAGAAGATCAACGTGGCAGTAGGGTTTCTTCCTGGTCAGGGCCTTCTTCCAGGCTTGCAGATGGCTGCCTTCTCACTGTCTTCTCACAGGGCAGAGAGATTGTCTTAGTCTGTTTTGTGCCACTATAAGGGATGGTTTCTGTTTGGTAATTTATAAAGAACAGAGATTTATTTCTGACAGTTATGGAGGCTGGAAAGACCAAAGTCAAGAGACTGCATCTAATAAGGGCTTTCTTGCTGTATCATCCCATGGTGGAAGGGTAGACGGTTAAAAGAACATATATGCACACACGTGTGCATGAGAGAGAGAGAAAGAAGGGAAAAGTTGGAAGGGCCAACTCGTCTTTTTATCAGGAACCCACTCCCACAATAACTAACCTCCTCTCAAGATATTAGCATTAATGCATTCATGAGGGCTCTGCCATAATCACCGCTTAAAGCTCTCACCTCTCAACACTGTTGCATTGTGGATTAAGTTTTTAACACATGAACTTTGGGGTACACATTCAAACCATAGCAGAGAGAGAGTGACAACCAAAATGAGTGATTGAGGCATAAGTCTCAAATCATCCAGGTTTATTGAGCCAGCTTGAGGCTGTGCCTGGGAAAAACGTAAGTCACAGAAGCATCTGTGGCTATTTTTTCCAAAAAGGTTCTCAGGAGGTTTAGTATTTATACATTTTCCTTAAAAAACAGGTGACAGCAGTGAGATAAATGATTACCTACTTATGAGACTTTAGTTAAAGCCCAGTAAATCTATATTTTACATATGATAAGGTGAACATTTGAAGAAAAAGGGATTAGAGGAAGCAGCCATCTGGGGAAGAGGTAAAGGAACCATTAATCTCATCTTATCTCAGGGACTGGTGAAGGAACTATTAATTTCATCTTGTTTTTGTTCTACACCTGGGAAGATAAACTAGCAGTCTTTTGAAAGCAGTCTTCTGTTTGGCCTTTAGGGAAGTAAACCTAATGACTTTTTTTTTTTCTGAGACACTTTCACTTTGTCACCCAGGCTGGAGTGCAGTTGTGCAATCTTGGTTCACCACAATGTTGGGATGATCAGACCCAACACCAGGTCATGGAGGGTGATGAAGTCCAGCAGAGTCAAAGGAATGAGAAAAGACAGTTTGAGAGAGAAAGTGGGTCCAGGGAGCCAACGCAAGTATGGAGGCTGTGAAGGCCCTGAGCTCTGGAAGCCCATGCTATTTGTTGGCGATCAAACAAAGAAACAGGTGTTAAGGATGTGGAGGTTGAAAGGTAGAGATGCATCAAGCAAATAAGCTATAGCTGTGACGCTTTAGCATTTTGTTTGAAGCATATGGAACATCTTCTGCTACTTGAGATAATGGGAGTGCTAGAAGCAAGAAGCCAGCAAGTCTAGCCACATTCCAGAGGCCGTGAGAGGTTTTATGCCCTGAGCCGTGGGTTCCATCCAAGCCATGAGGGGTTTTATGCCCTGGGCTTAGATTACAGTGCAGCACGGCAGTCTTCCACCCTTTAGCACAGAGCTTGGTGTTCCAAAGGCCACGAGGGGTTTTAGACCCTGGACCCCAGACATGTTCCAAGACTCTTTCACATTATATCAGACATGCAAACCCTACCTCAGCTTCCCTCCCAACACTCAGCTTTTCTTCCAACACACAACTTCCACCTCCTGGGTTCAAGCAATTCTCCTGCCTCAGCCTCCCAAGTAGCTGGGACTACAGGCACCGGCCACCACACCCAGCTAATTTTTGTACTATTAGTAGAGACGGGGTTTCGCCATGTTGGCCAGGCTGGTCTCGAACTCCTAACCTCAGGTGATCTGCCTGCCTCAGCCTCCCAAAGTGCTGGGATTACAGGTGTGAGCCACAGAGCCTGGCTGAAAACCTAATGACTATTAACAAGAAAGGGGGTATAATGAGATGTGTCCAACCTTCTATCCTATCATAGATGTAAATTCAGCATCCAAGGTTTCTCTGGCATTCCCTTGGCCAAGCTGGGGGTGTGAGGGGTCCATTCAGTCAGTTGGAAGCTTAGAATTCTGTTTTCATTTCGCAAGAGCAAGCAAGCTCTGTGGTCTCTTCTTACAAGGCCACTAATCCTATCATGAAAACCCTAGCCTCATGATCTCATTTAACCTAATTACCTCCCAAAGACCGCATCTCCAAATACCATCATTTTGGGGATTAGGGCTTCAACACGTCAATTTCGTGGGAACACAGTTGAGTCCATAGCAGTGTCTCTCAAAAAGAAAAAGGTTTTAATTTTGGTGAAACCCAGATTATCATTTTTTAAGGGTCATTCTTTTCATAGCTATGAAATCTATACCTAACCAAAGATCACAAAGATTTTTACCTATATTTTCTTGTACAACTTGTATACTTTAGATGTTTTTATTTAGGTCTACAATCCACTTTGAGCTAATTTTTATATATGGTGCCAATTATAAATCGAGGCTTTTTGTTTACATTTATATGTCAAATTGTTCCAGCACCATTTGTTAAAAAGACTATCTTTTCTTTATTGAATTGTCTTTGCACATTTTTCAAAAATTAATTTTTATATATATGGATCTATTTATATATATATGGATCCATATATATATAGATCTATTTCTAGTCCATTTTGTTTCATTGATCTATATGTCTATGTTTTTACCAATACCATACTCTCTTGATTACTGTGGCTTAATCCTAAGTCTTGAAATCAAGTGGTGTGAACCCCTAAATGTTTTCTTTTTAAAGATTGTTTCTATTATTCTAGTTATTTGTGTTTCCATACCAATTTTAGAATCAACCTATCTATTTCTACTGGAAAGGGAAGCCTTCTGGTATTCTGATCAGGACTGCATTGAATCTATATAAATTAATTTGTAAAGAATTGATATTTTAACAATATTGAGTCTTCTGATCTGTGAATATAATATTTCTCTTCTTTTACTTAAGTATTTTATTTTCTTCAGCAACATTCTGTCAATGAAAAGAGTCAAACTCTGGCAAACTACACATCTGACAAAGGACTAGTATGCAGAATCTACAAGGAATGCAAACAAATTAGCAAGAAAAAAACAAACAATCCCATCAAAAAGTGGGCAAAGGACATGAATAAACATTTATCAAAAGAAAATATACAAACAGCCAACAAACATGAAAAAATGTTCAACATCACTAAGCATCAGGAAAACGCAAATTAAAACCACAGTGAGATACCACCTTACTCCTGTAAGAATGGCCATTACAAATAAGTAAAAAAACAATAGATGTTGGCCTGGATGTGAGGAAAAGGGAACACTTTTACACTGCTACTGGAAATGTAAACTAGTACAACCACTATGGAAAACAGTATAGAGATTCCTTAAGGAACTAAAAGTAGAACTACCATTCAATCCAGCAATCCCACTACTGAATATCCACCCAAAGGAAAATAAGTCATTACATAAAAAACACACATGCGGCCGGGCGCGGTGGCTCACGCCTATAATCCCAGCACTTTGGGAGGCCGAGGTGGGCGGATCACGAGGTCAGGAGATCGAGACCACGGTGAAACTCCGTCTCTACTAAAAATACAAAAAATTAGCTGGGCACGGTGGTGGGCGCCTGTAGTCCCAGCTACTCAGGAGACTGAGGCAGGAGAATGGCGTGAACCTGGGAGGCGGAGCTTGCAGTGAGCCGAGATCGTGCCACTGCACTCCAGCCTGGGTGACAGAGTAAGACTCTGTCTCAAAAAAAAAAAAAAAACCACACATGCACATATAGCAGCACAATTTGCAATTGCAAAGACATGGAACCAACCTGTGTCCATCAACCAACGAATGGATAAAGAAAATGTGGTATATGTACACCATAAAATACTACTCAGCCATAAAAAGGAACAAGATAATGTCTTTTGCAGCAACTTGGATGGAGCTGGAGGCCATTATTCTAAGTGAAGTAACTCAGGAATGGAAAAGCAAATATTGTATGTTCTCACAAGTGGGAGCTAAACTATGAGGATGCAAAGGCATAAGAGTGATACAATGGGCTTTGGGGACTCGGAGGGGAAAGTTGGGAGGCGGGTGAGGAATAAAAGACTACAGTGTACACTACTCAGGTGATGAGTGCACTAAAATTTCAGAAATCAAGGGTAAAGAACAAATCCACGTAACCAAAAACCACCTATACTCCAAAAACTTGAAATAAAAAAAAGGAAGAAAAACTCTGTAAAATAGTTGAAGGGATTTATTCTGAGCCAAATATGAGTGGCCATGGCCTGTGACACAGCCCTTAGGAGACCCTGAGAACATATGCCCAAGGTGGTTGGGGAGCAGCTTGGTTTTATACGTTTTAGGGAGACATGAGACTTCAATCAAATATACTTAAGATATAGATTGACCATTGGTTTGGTCCAGAAAGGCGAGACAACTTGAAGTGGGGCAGGGGTTCCAGGTTATAGGTAGATTTAAATTTTTTCTGATTGGCAATTGGTTGAAAGAGTTATTATCAATAGAAGGAACGTCTGGGTTAAGATACGACGTTGTGGAGACCAAAATTTTATCATGCAGCTGAAGCCTCCAGGTAGCAGGCTTCGGAGAGACTAGATTGTAAATGTTTCTTACCAGACTTAAGGTCTGTGTTAATGCTAAATGCTAGTTGGCTTTTCCTGAATTCCAAAAGAAAGGTGGCATAATGAGGCATATCTGACCCCTGCTCCGTCATGGCTTGAACCAGGTTAATTTGGAGTGCTCTGGCCAAGAGCAAGGAGTCCATTCAGATGGTTGGGGGTGGAGGTGCTTAGAATTTTATTTTTGGTTCACAGTTTTATAGTTTTCCGTATACAAGTGTTCCACATCTTTTGCTAAATATATTTCTAAGTATTTTATGTTTTTTATGGTACTATAAATGGTATTGTTTTAAAAATTTACTTTTCGATTGTTCTTTGCTTATAGAAATATAATCAATTGTGTAGATTGACCTTGAATCCTACGACCTTGCTAAACTTGTTTAAATGGCTTTTTAATTAATTCCTCAGGATTGTTTAAAAAAAGACGGTTACTTATTCCTTTCAATTTAACTACCTTTTATTGATTTTTAAATTTTATGAGTTGTGCTAACTAGAATCTCCAGCAACATGATGACTAAACGTGCTCAGAGTGGATACCCTAGCTCTTTGGTGAAAGTCTTGTCTTTCACCGAGACTAAGGCTAGGCTAGTGCTATGGCTGCCATAACAAAGTATCAAAGATTGTGTGGCTTAAATAACAGAAATTAATTTTCTCACAATTCTGGAGGCTAGAATTCTAAGATCAAGGTGTCAACAGACTTGGTTTCTTCTGAGGCTGCTGTCCTTGGCTTGCAGACGGCTGCCTTCTCCCTGTGTCATCACACAGTCTTCCAGTAGAACACAGTCTGGGTTCTAATCTCCACTTCTTGCGAGGACACCAGTCATAACCTTAGAATAGGGCCTACCCTAATGGCTTCATTTTAACTTGATCCTGTCTCCAAATGCTGAGGTACTGGGGGATAGGACTTCGACATAGGAATTTTGAGGGGACACAATTCAGCTCAAAACAGTCATTAAATATGATGTTAGCTGTAGGTCTTTGTAGATGCCGTATATCATGTTAAAGTTTCATTTTATTTCTAGTTTGCTCAGAGGTTTTGTGGGGCTTTTTAATCACAAATGAGTATCCGATTTTATTAATTTTTTTCTGCATCTATTGAGATGATTATATGTATTTCCTTTCTCCTTCTGTTAATATGCTGAATTACATTGGCTTTTCAAATATTAAGCCAACCTAGTATTTCTGGGATTAATCTCATTGTTTAACGTATTATCCTTTTTATATACTACCATTTTTTGAGAAGATATTGTAAGTACCTTTGTAATGAATGTGAATGTTGATAGTGAGGAGAGATGCTGTAAAAAGCTTAATACCCATTTACTATAACATGGAGAGTAAGCATATTACTTAGAAATACGTAGGCAAATATCAGAAATACAGTTCAAAGAGTTCAGATTGTTTCTGAAAGTAGGAGGGTCAGGTTGCTTTTGTTGCGGTTTTTGCACCATTTTACTTCTTAAAATTATAGCTATAGGTCAGGCGCAGTGGTTCACGCCTGTTATCCCAGCACTCTGGGAGGCCCAAGTGGGAGGACTGCTTGAGGACAGGAGTTGGAGATCAGCCTCGGCTAAAGAGCGACAGCCCACCTCCACACAAAAAAAAAAAAAAAAGAAAAAGGAAATTAGCTAGCTTGGTGAAAATTTAAAAAAAAGATAAAATAGAATTACTAGTATGTGCACATTACTTTGGTAGAAGTAAAAATAATGAGAGAGAGAGAGAGAAAATCCTCCCAGTGACTACTCATTTGTTTTTAATGATTCAGCTGGTTTGTGTTTTGCATGGTGCATG
This sequence comes from Symphalangus syndactylus, assembly GCF_028878055.3. NCBI lineage: Eukaryota > Metazoa > Chordata > Mammalia > Primates > Hylobatidae > Symphalangus > Symphalangus syndactylus. Next base: position 85,759,351 of record NC_072437.2, read on the forward strand.
GTGTGCAAACATCTGAAAATGTCTGTTTTCCACTGTTTGTAACTAACTCTTCCCAGCATGACTTATCAATTAGCCTTTATTTCCTCCCATGACTTATGAATATACCTTAAGCATAGTTGTTTATAATGGAATGTTTCTAAACGACCTATCCTTATCCTAGTACCACGCTGATTTGAGCTATAGGGCAAATGGGTGCACCATGGTGGGCGAGGTCACTCAAGGAAAAAAAGAGGGGAGAGTGCAGTGGTGCCGAGGTTTGTAAGAGCAGGCGGCTTGTACATGTAAATGCATGGTTTGCAGGAATCTGGGAGTGGATACGCTGATGGGTGATAAATATTCAAAGCACAACTGTAAGCGACTTTAGTTACAGCGAAACTCTAAGGCACGCTGCCCTTGGGAAGGCAACAGGGCGTTCCCCAAGCTGATAGCCCTCCGCGACGCATTACGCACCGCGGACAGCTGGAGAGGCCGAGGCGCTCTCGCTTTGATTTCCGCGCCTCCGCCCGCGCGGGGAGAGATTGTCTGCGGCCGCGGGACGGGGTAGTGAGCGCGTCACTTCCTGCCGCTGCCAGGCGCGTCCTCCCGCGCGCTATGACGGCCAGCGCAGAGCCGCGCGGGGGGCGGCCCGGAGTCGGAGTCGGAGTCGTGGTAACCAGCTGCAAGCATCCGCGTTGCGTCCTCCTGGGGAAGAGGAAAGGCTCGGTTGGAGCTGGCAGTTTCCAACTCCCTGGAGGTCATCTGGAGTTCGGGTGAGCAGCCGCGGACGCGAAGAAAGCGCGCCGTGCGCAGACGGACGAACTCACGCAGTGCTTGCTTCCGTGTGCCGTGCGTGAGAACGTCCGCGCTGACGCTGCGTCCTTTCTTGCGCGTTCCCTCGGTTCCTCCCCTCGACCTCTGGGCGACGTAGGCTCGCGTCCAGGAGGGGGCGCTGTGCCGGGTCAGGCAAGGTCTTTGCTCTACTAGCTGCGTCTTTCCGGCTGCGCGCCCGCAGGGTGGTGGTTGGGAGTTCGTCTGTGAGATGTGTTTCTCACAGCTTACACACAAAAGGAGGAAAGCAAGTGTGTGTAAACCTCCAGCAGCCCGATGTTGTCAGCTAAGACATTGCACCGTTTCCATTGACTGATCGATCGACTGATTGATTGAGACTGTGTCTCGCTCTGTAGCCCAGGCCGGAGTGCAGTGGTGCTATCTCCAGTCACTGCAACCTCCGCCTCCCGGGTTCAAGCGATTTTTGTGTCTCAGCCTCCTGAGTAGCTGGGATTACAAGCGCCCGCTACCACGCCGTGCTAATTTTTGTATTTTTAGTAGAGACGGGGTTTCGCCATGTCGGCCAGGCTGGTCTCTAACTCCTGACCTCAGGTGATCCACCCGCCTCGGCCTCCCAAAGTGCTGGGATTACAGGCGTGAGCCACTGCGCCCGGCTGGTTTCCATGTGATTTGGACCAACACAGATCAGTTTAATACCTACTGGCCGCGTAACCAAGCCCATTTGCTTGGCAAGAGTGCAACTAAAGAATAATCATGAATGAGTATTGGATTTTGTCATTTTTTTTTCTGCATCTGTTGAGATGATTATATGTAAAATTTTAGTTGCACTCTAACCAAGCAAATGGACTAATGAAACGCTTTGGGCCTCAGTTTCTTCATCTTTAAAATGGGAGCGTTGGACTAAATCCCCTTGAAGCTTCCTTCTGCCTTGGCACTTCTGCGATTCGATTATAACTATCAAAGGAGTTGGACAACTAAGGAGACTCAGTTCTATACAAGAGTGAAAGCCCAGATAGTTTATCACCTTGACTGTATTATCATGGGTGTGCACACATGTCCAGACTCATCAAATTGTATATATATTTAACATGTGCATTTTTATGTACAAAAGTGTATACAAAACACTTTTGTAAAAAAAAGAATAAATGTTTTTCAAGTAAAAAAAAGAAAGCCTGGGATGGTGCTAAAAAGTGGATTCTGAAGTGAGAATAATGCTAATCAAGAACAGATAAACAGCATCAGACCCAGCACTTGTTTTTCCTTCAGGATAAATTTTCAAATGTACATAAAAGTGGAGAAAATAGTGAATCCTTTTGTACCCATCACAGAGCTTTTCTTGTTTCATCTTGACTGCCCTTCCCTCCCCCACCCAAAACACACACACACACCTGAATTGTGTGTGTGTGTGTGTGTTTTGGGGGCTTTTTTTTTTTTTTTAACTATTTTACAGGCAATCTCAGACATCCTATTATACCATCCCTAAATAGTTCAGTATGTACCTCTAATAGACTTTTTAAAAAAACATAACCACAACCATTTTCATACCTAACAAAATAATTCTTTAAGTATCATCTGATACCCAGTGTGTGTAGCATTTTCCTCAGTGATCTTAAAAATGTCCTTTTACTGTTTCATACCAATTGGGATCAAAGGAAGGGCATGTATTGCATTTGGTTAACATTTTTTTTTAAGTCTCTCAATCTAACAGTAACCCCCTCCCCATCTTTTTTCCCATGCCATTTATTTGTTGAAGAACATGGGTCATTTGTCCTGAAGAATTTTTCACATTGTGACCATGTTCTTCTAATCCACCTGTGTCTTATAAAGTGGTAGTTAAGAGTAAAGAATAGCCTTGATCTTAGTGCCTTTTAATCAGACTTTGTCCTTTACAAAATAGGAAATTCTTATGATCCTTATCACATGAAATTTTTAAAAAATGGTCTTTGGAATTTAAAAAAGCATCAATAAGCTTATAATTTTCAGTTAATTAAGAAAAACTATCAGTTAAGGAATAAAATTTCTAGATTAAGAACCAGATTGCCCAGGCAGCCACACATATTGTACTTTGTTGAATATTGGTGACCATTAACCAAACTCAGATCACAGGTTAAGCGCTAGTTAGAATGAACAGTCACCAGTGCAATGGCTAGAGATAGCTGTCTTATTACCAATAACACAAGGAAGTGTTGAAATCTTGACTCAGATGTCAATGACCATAGCCAACACTGATCTCTAATGGGCTTTTTGTTAAGGGCTGGATAATATGCCAAGCTCTTTGCATGTATGCTTTCATTTGATCTTTACGTAACTGGTATACTCAGTGGGCTAAATTTGATGGGAGAACAAACAGGAAATGGCTTTATTTTCTCCTTCCATTGCCTTCAAACATGATTTTTTCTTTCCCTCTTCAGTGACGTTCCCTGCAAATTCTATAGTTTTCCTGTCACTTGGTTATAAAAATAAATCACGTTTGGGTCAGTATGATTCACTTCCAAGCATTTAAAAGTCCAATCCAATTTAAACCTTCAGTGTCGCTTCCAGTTTCTAATCCCTCCCCTGCAGTGCATAAAGGAGGTGTGAGCCATTGTTTTGCTTTTCTCCTCCTCTTCTCACCCGGCTGTCTCTGAGTTTCCTTCTTTCTCCAGTGTGTTGGAGAAGGAGGAGAGAGAGCAAGCCATTCAGGTGACTGATGCTGCTCTGATCCATCCATTGGTGTCCTCCGGGCATGATATCCACGTGTGCTTTCTCAGGGTATGTTTGTCAGTTGTTGGGAAGTCCCACAAAGATTTTCCTGACATAGGTGATGGGCTTTCTGTGAGGCTGGCCCACCTCCTAGATCTTGCTTTTAGCACATCACCCCACATTTTCTTTCTACTGGGATCTCCTATTTGATTACCGAGCAGTCTCTTGTGGCATCTGCTTGGCCCAAAGGAAACACACAATGGAAATGATATTTTCACTACTGCCCTTTTTCCTTGCTCTACCTCTGTATTCATCTGCATCTGGAAACTCCGAGGGACACATTTCAGATTTACCCAAGAGCTGTCACCCTTGTAGCACACCTTCTCTGATGCACTGGTGTAGGCCTGTGAGTTTCTGCAGCTCAGGATGTCTTTAGCAGGGGAGTGACACACTGAGTATCTCCTTCTTGAGAGTCACTCCCAATCTTATGACTGATTCTCTTGGAATGTTCCTCACTTGGCTTGGGGGGCAGAGTTGGCCCCTTGTAGTCTGGAAGGGAAATGCTCCTACTAGGCTGAAAACTCCAAACTTTCCTCTCTCTCAAACATCTCCTGTCTTTCTTATGTAGCCTGGGTAGGGAGAAGTCGCAGGTCTAGTCTGGCCTTCCTTAGCAAACTCTTGAGCTCAGATGACATCTGTTTGCCCTTTTGCTTGAGAATTTAGAAGTGCTTTTCACCTATTGTCATCAGTTTTGAGGCTTAAATTGAAATTCTGAGACTGCTGGGAAAGACATAGTGGTACTTCTTGATACAATTACAGTGACCCCATGAGGAAGTAATATACTCTCTTTTTACTTGTCCAAGGTGGAAAGTAATGAACTTTGAGCTCAATCCCAGGTCTAGTTGACTCCAAAGTCTGCTCTTAATCCACTAAACTGCCTCCTGGTTACACACAGGTTCCAGGGCTGTAAATTAATGCTGAGATGGCTAAATGTTAATTTTTATTCAATATTAAGTCCTTTTCATCTTCAGATAACTAGATACAGGATATAATATCAAGGGCAAGGTTGCTATTTATTGTTTTTAAATTTTTTATTTTTTTAATTAATTATTATTATTTTTTGAGACAAAGTCTTGCTCTTTGTCCAGGCTGGAGTGCAATGGCACCATCATGGCTCACTGCAGCCTTGACTTCCCAGGCTCAAACTATCCTCTTGCCTCAGCCTCTTGAGTAGCTGGGACCACAGACCATAGGCATGCACCACCATGCCCAGCTATTTTTTTTTTTTTTTTGGAGAGATGAGGTCTCACTATGTTGGCCTCGGCTGATCTCAAGCTCCTGAACTCAAGCTATCCTCTTGCCTCGGCCTCCCAAAAGATTACAGACATGAGCCACATGCCCAGCTGATTTGTTGTTTTAAAGCAGGAACCAATTACAGTTCTTTTTGCTTTACACTAGAAATTTCTACTGAAGAATTTCATGGCAAAATATATATACACACACACACACGTATATACATATATATATACACACATATGTATGTCTATATATAAAAAAATAGAATTAATCTAATTTTTGTTTCTGTTTTCCAGTGAGACCTGGGAAGAATGTGCTCAAAGGGAAACCTGGGAAGAAGCAGCTCTTCACCTGAAAAATGTTCGCTTTGCCTCAGTTGTGAATTCTTTCATTGAGAAGGAGAATTACCATTATATTACTATATTAATGAAAGGAGAAGTGGATGTGACTCATGATTCAGAACCAAAGAATGTAGAGCCTGAAAAAAATGAAAGTAAGAGAATTATATATAATCATGCATTTTTCTTTCAGGAGAGCAAGTGGTCTGGAGGAGTATTACAGTATGTTGCCATATGAAGAGAATGCTATTGTCTGAATGCTTGTGTTCCCCCAAAATTCTATGTAGAAATCCTAACTCCCATGACGATGGTTTTAGGACGTGGGGCCCTTGGGAGGTGATTAGATCATAAGATAATGAATGGGATTCGTGCCCTTATAAAAGAGACCCCTGACCCCTTCCATGATGTAAAGATACAGAGAGAAGATGGTTGTCTGTGAACCTGGAAGTGGGCCCTCCGCAGATATGGAATCTGCCAGTGTCTTGATCTTGGACTTCCCAGTCTCTAGAACTGTTGAGAAATAAATTTCTGTTGCTCATAAGCCATGTAGTCTGAAGTATTCTGTTATAGCAGTCCAAATAGCCTAAGATATGTGAATGTAGAGATGTAATATAGAGATACAGATAGGTAAATAGATTTGGACCATGAGGAACTAGACTGTGTTTGTGTCCTGGTTCTTAGAGCTTTGTGACCTTGGGCAAATTATTTCGTGACTGGGCCTCTTTTCTTATCCGTGATAATAATAAGTACCTTGGATGGCTTCTTGTAAGGATTTACATATGAAGAACCTCGTGAACACAGTAAGTTTTATTGTTGGTGTTTAATTTTGTTTCAGGCAGTAATTTTAAGGAAAATATTTTATCTGTTTTACTCAGTTTTCTCACCTGTGCAGGAGAGTTAACACCATCCATTTACTGTAAATAATTACACTGATAAAACAGTTATTGTTTCAGAGCAGTTGGGTTCTTCTTGCCTGCTGCCCAGAAAAAGCCAGTACCCTGAGACAGTAGGAGTTGTCGCAGAGAAAGAGTTTAATAATCACAGGGCAGCTGCATGAGGAGGACAGGAGATAATTCTTAAATCCTACCCATAGAGAATTCAGAGGCTAGGGTTTTTCAAGGAGGGTTTGGCAAGCAAGGGGCTAGGGAATGAGAAATGCTGATTTGTTGGGTTGGGGATAAAACCATAGGGATGTCAAAACTGTCTTCTTGTGCTGAGTCAGTTCCTCTATGGGGGGTTCACAGGACCACTTGAGTCAGTTTCTTTGTGTGGCTTACCGATTTGGGTGGTACCAGTTGGTCCATTAGAATGCAAAGTCTGAAAAATATCTCAAACACTAGTCTTAGGTTTTACAATAGCAATGTCATCTGTAGGTGTAATTGGGAAAGTTACAAATCTTTTGACCACGGGCTACATGCTTCCTGAGCAGTAAGCAGTTACAAAAAGGCAAGTTATAAAATGATGCCTGGTTAGAGTTTAACTATGCCTACATCTTAATAGAGTTCTGGCCCTTATCATAATTCTAACCTTGTGGCCTTTTATTAGTTTTACAAAAGCAGCTTTGGTCCCTTAACAAGGAGGGGGTTAGTTTTGGGAAAGGACTATTACCATCCTTGCTTTAAAGTTAAACTGTGAACTAAATTCCTCCCATAGTTAGGTTGGCCTGCGTGTAGAAATGAGCACACAGTTTGTGAGGTTAGATGCAAGATGGAGTCAGCTTTGTTAGATTTCTCTCACTGTTATAATATTGCAAAGGTGGTTTCATTATCTGTTACCCTCTATGTTGAATTGAGTGCACTGAAAGTTTATTTACCGTGTACTAAGCATTGTTCTAAGAGTTTTCTGTTTACCGTCTCTCCTCAAATTCTCATAAAACAGTCAGAAAAGGAACTAAAGAGAAAAATATCAAACTTTTTGAATATATTCCTTGCCATATGATACTTTATCCAAGTGGTCTTATGTATTGAACCTCCCCTCTAAACATTTAATTTATTCTCTAATAGGGAAGAATCTTTTCATTCAACAGATACTTATTGAGTACAGTGTGCCAGACACTGTTCTAGGCACTAAAGAAACAATGGTGCGTAGAACAAAGTCCCTGCCCTCTTGGACTTTACATTTTAGTGGGCGGGGGAAATGACAGATTACAGATATTTTATGATAGTAGCAATAAGGACTAAAAAGAGCAATAAAGCTGTGTAAGAAAGGGATATATGAGTGCTGTATCAGATAGGGTGGTCAGGAAGGGTCTCTGACAACGGGATGTACACACATATACTGGGCAACGTAGTGAGACCCTGTCTCTACAAAACTAAAAATGTTAGCCAGAGTGGTGGCACATGCCTGTAATCCCAGCTACTCGGGAGGCTGAGATGGAAGGATCATGTGAGCCTGGGCGATCAAGGCTGCAGTGAGCTATGATTGCGCCACTGCTGTCCAGCCTGAGCAGCGACAGAGTGAGACCCTGTCTCAAAAAGAAGAAAAGAAGAAATGGACTAAACATTTTCTTATTTTTCTTTTTTCTATGGGCAAATAAAGCTGAGACTAGAAGAGACAAATATGATGAAATAGTTTTTTGTTTTTTTTTTAAATTCAGTATCCTTCACAGGAAGCAGATATAGAAAGCCTTCATTTTTAGAGAAGGTGCTATAGAGAAAACACCAAGGTCACTGACTGTCCCACAAGCTTTATTTGACCATTCTCACCAAGCCCCCTCTGGATGCTTCCTCATTCTTCAGTCCTCTTTTTGCCCTGTCTGGCCTCTGTAGGGATTTGAGTTGGGGAATCCTGATGCAAGTTATAATTTTGAATCTCACTCCTCTGAGCTGCCGGCCTGTGTTTCCAGTTGCTTTCTAAATATCTTCCCTTAATGTTCAGAAGGCATCTCAAATTCAACTCAACTTCAAATTATGCTCATTATTGTTTTACTGAACTTTGAATCTATAAAGAACAGTTCTTTTGGCTTATACATTTTGGACTCTTCCCTGCCAAACACAGTGTGTGGCTCATAATCACTATTCAAAATATGTTGAAGGAAGGAAGGACCCAGTGAATGAACATACAAGCCAACCTCTTTCTGTGAAGCTCTCACTTAGTACTAGACTGCCCTACTTTTCAATAACTTCTGTAAGATTACTATTCTACTTTAAGTACTAAATCATGAGCTTTTATAATCATGTAACTATACGTATTGTTTTATTCCTCTTAGGATATAGTAGTTAGGAGTAGTTTTACATGCTTTGTGGTTTTTAAAATTCATTTATATAACTTTTTTATTTGTTCACTTTCATTTTGTTAACTCCCTGACATGAACCTTGGTAGTAATCTCAAATAAAGCAGTATGATTTACAAGGTCCAAGATTACTAGCATCAAATCAGATTTGATCAAAAACATTTATTCCTCTATATCTGTTAGTAACAACACAGCAGGAATTATGTTCACTTTATTCCCAGTTGCAGCCTGATAACCAACTACACTGATAACCAGCTGCAGCCTAGCCAAGGTGCAAGGGCTTGGTGGATCGTTGTTTTATTTCTAGGATAAAGACACGTCCTGTGCTCCTTAGGCCTTGGATCTGGGTAGCCTGCTTCAGTTTCCTATTTAGTGTATCTTTCCTCCAACCATCTAATTATAGTTAGGAGGCTCATCCAGACACTTCATTTTCTAGGGGATGGGGTAAACTTCATGGACAGCTCTTTGGAGACCTGGTTAATTGAGCATCTTGCACCGCATTGTTGGGTACTCTGTCTGTGTTTGTCTGTCTGTCTGTCTCTCTTTCTGTCCCCTGCCCTCCCTCTCCCCCTACCCCTCCCACCTCATTAGTGTATGGTCACAGTTACTGATCATCTCTTCCTGTACTTGTTCCAGTTTCATGGATTTTTGGCCCCCGCATTCCCAAAGTGAAAATACGTATCCATATACTTGTATTTTATGGACAGAGAGATACTTAGTGCTTACACATAGTAAAAACAGGTGATCATAAAGAAACTAGAACATGGAGTGTATATCTTAATATAATATGTAGGTATTTGCCTATCATAAGCATCTGTGCTTCTATGTTATTTACATTTAAATCATGAAAGAAAACACCATTCTCTAGAAACTTTTTCTAGAATTTCAAGTACTTTATAACTGATAGACACTGTTAAGTCTTTCTTGTTTCAATGAATTTTTAAAAATCATCTCCTTCTGTATTTGTTTAAAATATACCAAGGTACAATATTTTATTTTCCTCTGCACAGCTTTCATACTTTTTTAAGAGATGGAAGATATTTTAGAAACTCTGTAATCTACTTTATTTTATAGGTGAAGGAAGTGGTTTATTTTAATGTAGTATAACCTATAGTATATAAAGTTATTTGCATTTTTTACCAAAATATTTAAATAAACTGACTAATACTAAATCTGGGTTTACCATGGCATAGCCTTTGTAAACTGGGCTTCACATTCAAATAACACAATGTTTTAAATGACCACCATTCTCTTCATAAGACCTTCATTCTACATGCAAATTATATTTGTATAGCCAAGCAAATGCAAAGCATCACTATTAGAGTTTATTAGTAGCAAGTTATTTTTAAATTCAATTAATTTTTTCTAAATATAGGTTAGCTTACCCAAATAAATACCCTTTGTTTTCTATTAGCTAAATAAATTGATTTAGCATCTTTCTTTTCCAGGTTGGGAGTGGGTTCCTTGGGAAGAATTACCTCCTCTGGACCAGCTTTTCTGGGGACTGCGTTGTTTAAAAGAACAAGGCTATGATCCATTTAAAGAAGATCTGAACCATCTGGTGGGATACAAAGGAAATCATCTCTAGGTGGCCGAGAAGATTTCTTGATTTTCTTTAAAAAGACAAGAATAAGGTCTGGTTAGGGAATGAAAAATGGCTACATTTCAGAACAACTCCATTTTATCTAAAAAAGTTCTTGTGATCGCCAGTTTATTTGCAGTCTCTTAATGTATCCACCACTCTTTCAGCCAGTACTTGAGAAAATTTTTCTGAAATATGTCATTGAATTGTATTCCAGACACAGAATATATGTAAATACTGATATTATGGGTAACCAGACACAGAATATATGATAAATACTGATATTATGGGTAATCTGCTTTCCATATTTACCTATGATATTTACTGTGCAGTTTGTCATTACTAGCTTGCGTGGAGTAGGATGCAGTCGAATTTGCCTTAGTGTTTCTGTTCAAATAGAGACCTGAATTCAAATATTGTAGTTTAGGTTCAAACAGAGTATGCCTGTTGCAAAATTTACCAAATTTGTTGATTACCTCTTTTATTAAAGAAATGTTGGGGAGAGGGTAATATATTGTGACAATTTTTGCAACTTACAGGGAATAGGACAGGTCATTAGGGTGTATTTCCCAGGTTTCCAATTGAGAACCTAAACCAAGAGAACTGAGACAAACCATCTAATATCTGTATCCTACTACTAACGGGCTGTGAGTAGTTGAGTTTCTCACTTACTCTTTCTGAGGTCCAGGGTCCTTATATGTAAAATGAAGAGATTCGTCTAGAGCAGTGGTTGTCAAAGTATGGTCTGGGGGGGCCTCAAGAGCCTTTCAAGGGTATTCTAGGTCAAAGCTGTTTTTATAACACCAAGACATCACTTCATCATTTATAGTTTTTCCTTTTTTTTTATTTGAGAAGGAGTCTTGCTCTGTTGTCCAGGCTGGAGTGCAGTGGCACAATCTCAGCTCATCGCAGCCTCCGCCTCCTGGGTTCAAGCAATTCTCCTACCTCAGCTTCCCGAGTAGCTGGGATTACAGGCACCCACCACCACACCTGGCTAATTTTTATATTTTTAGTGGAGACAGGGTTTCACCATGTTGGCCAGGCTGGTCTGGAACTCCTGTGCTCAAGTGATCTGCCCACCTCGGCCTCCCAAAGTGCTGGGATTACAGGTGCGAGCCACCACGCCCGGCCATCATTTATCTTTTTCACTCATTTTTTCATGAGTGTGCAGAGGAGTTTTCGAGAGGCTATCTATCTGGTGTGATATTGTAATAGGCTGAATGCAAAAGCAGATATGAGATCCAGCTTTCATCATCTGTCATCAGACATTGAAGAGATTTGGAGAAATGTAAAGCAGCAGTACTCTTCTCACTAATGATTTTTGTTGTTGTTGGTTAGAAAAATGGTTATTTTTAGTGGGTTTTAATATGTGAAAAAATAAAAATAGCTATTTGTCAAAAATGTTATGTGTTTATACATATTCAGTTTTTGTTACTTGTAAATGATTAATAAAAATTTTAAGAAATTTCTGTTTTCATTTCTATATGATAAATATTTCTAGATAAAACCATACAAAAACACAATCTCTTCGTGGTCTTTGGTAATTTTTAAGAGTACAAAGGGATCCAAATTTTTGCCAGATTAGGCCAAAAGCTCACGTTTTTAATTTTGAGCCCACTTCTATGAAATCCTGTGCTTCTCTTAGAGTTGATTACCTTTGAATTTTGCTCTTTCAAAAGACCCCAGTACTATCATAATACCTACTAAGGAATCTTTTTCCAGTATCATTTTTTAAGTTCTTTCTTGTTTGCTTTTACAAAATTATATATGTACATTGTATAATTTGTCATGTAGAAATCTCATTTTCTATTAATTGTATCTTTATCTATTTTTGTTTTTGTTTTTTTCTGAGACACGGTCTCACTCTGTCAACCAGGCTGGAGTGCAGTGGTGGAATCTCGGCTGACTGCAACCTCCAGCTCCCAGGCTCAAGGGATCCTCTTGCCTCGGCCTCTTGAGTACCTGGGATTACAGGTATGCACCACCACGCCCGGCTAATTTTTGTATTTTTAGTAGAGATGGTCTCACCATGTTGCCCAGGTTGGTCTCAAACTCTTGACCTCAAGTGATCTGCCCACCTTGGCCTCCCAAAGTGCTGGGATTACAGGCATGAACCACCATGCCCTGCCCATATTTTTGATGTTAGATGCCTGATTTTGGAATGTTTGAAGAGCTCAAATATAGTGTGTATGTATGCCTTGTTCTTTGGATATATGGATTAATTTCACACTAATTTTTCTACTCCTATTTGATTATTCCATGTCCTTCTGTTGGTTGCTTCCTCATTTTACTTAATTTCACTCCCTCAGTTGACTGAATCCCTGTCCCTGGCTTCTCCTAAGTGATAAGACGTGAGGCTTGATAAGAAAGCAGGCGAGCTTATGGATTAAATCCTTTCATAGGTTTATCTCAACTACAGTTCATTGGTAATTCATTAAGATATCTCTTTATGTTAGTACTTATCCATGCAGATATTTTATAGCTTCAAAAACTCATCACAAGGCCTGGCACAGTGACTCACACCTGTAAACCCAGCACTTTGTGAGGCTGAGGTGAGAGGATTGCTTGAGTTCAGGAGCTCAAGACCAGCCTGGGCAACACAGGGAGACCCTGTCTTTATGAATAATTTAAAAATTAGCCAGGCATGGTGGCACCTGCCTGTGGTCCCAGCTACTTGGGGGGCAATGACAAACTCATTGAAAGCTTGTGAGGTTGTTTTTTAACTCGATCAACTTGACATGAAATGTGTTTCAATGGAAAGAAAAAACTAATCAGGAGTTTTATTCATAGGAAAAGGTAAAAAGGTAAGAATTCCATATTAATTAGAAGGGGATTGTGTTTACATCAGCACTTAATGTGCTCAGGTGGCATTCAGTGACAACTCAGGAAATATTTCTCTAAATGAGTCCATGAATGAAGCAGGATTTAGAACTCTTAAGAAAGCAGTTAATGCCTGGATGGTTTGAGTATTGCCTTTAATAGAAAAAAAAAACTAAAGCTGACTAACAACATTCTCATAAAACTAAATGTCAGCTAGAGTTCCGGAAATGTACTTTACTGCCAGGTTGCTGGGAGGGAAATATCTTTTCGTCTATTTGCTGGACTGACCCTGAGGTGTCATCTGTCCCAGGATAGGCAAGTGCTCCTATACTGGCTCTGGCAACACCTTAGCAAAAGTCTTCCCAGTGGAGCCTGAGGTGAATTCGGCCTCTTTCCGATCCACTTGGAGGAGTCACTTCTTTGTTATCTTGACTGCCAGCTTCCCAAACAAGGCAAATACTTTTAGGTGAAATAGTCTCTTCTTTGTGGCACGAATGATCACAATAAATGGAGATTGCGGGAGAAAGCAAGCTCAGGGAATCATTCACAGAAGACATCCAAAGTCTTCTTTCAACATAAAATCACATATTGAAGCTGCCTCATCACCTGTAGAATAAAATCCCTAACCTGACCTATGAGCTTTCCTAACTTCCCTGGACTAATTTTCTCATTATACCACACCCTGCTGTCGCACCCTGCACTCTCAGCATCTTTCTTTGTGCTTTGTCCAGTGCAGCATGCTGGTTCCTACCTCCTTGCCAGTGCGCCTGCAACTCCTTCTGAATTGAATGCGACACCCACCCTCAATCTGCCTTAACAGATCCTTACTAGTTTTTCATACCTTAGTTCAAGGTTCCTTCCTCTGTGAAACCTTCTGGACTCACCCAATTGGACCTTGACATAACTCACCTTACACCATTTCTACTGTATGTTGACTTCAGAGGTAGCTTTTGATTTCATAAGGCTCTAGATTTAAATGAGACATGTCAGTTGTGTTCTTCCAAAGCCACCCGTTTGTCTTTTTGAATAGCTTGGTTTAAATTTCTAATGGGTTGAATTCACCTCTGATGCATCTGTGAAGCAATAAGTTAAATTCTGTAGATAAAATGCCCGCAAGTCAGCCTCCTCCTTCAAAATGGCTGAAGACAAGTATACATCAATATTGCAGTTTTCATAAACACTATTTATATGAATGAAGAGGAAATATGTTCACCTTTCAGGGATCACGTGTAACTCTGGAAGGGTATTTTCTGTGGCTGAGCACAGCTTTGATTATTTGAGGATTTAGGTTTGATGCATCTGATAAGGCTGCCAGTACTTGTATATTATGGAAGATGTCATGTTGATTTTTATTGATTGCTTGTTTCCCCAGTAGAAAGTAAGCTCCTTTAGACTAAAGACCGTGTCTTTCTATTATATACCTAGCAGCCAGAGTGGTAACTGCTAATGCTAAATGCCTAATATATACTAGCTGAATGAAAAAAATGACCTTTTAGTATTTCTTTTTCTTAACTTTTACTTTTTCTGGGTCAGAATGAAAACAAGTAGTATTGAGGATCTTCAGAATAGGAAATACAAATACCGCATTCCAATTATTGGCAGGGACATGAAGAATATCTGTTTCTATAGGTGTAAGGAGGAGTTAGGGCCCAAAATAGAAACAGAAGTGACACTCTGGCTAAAGATGTACACAAAGTTCACAACTGGGTAAGGAAGCTGAAATCCAAATGCCAATTTACTAATGTGAGGAAAAATGAGGGCAACTTACTATGTTGTAGGGGAAATTATTAAGTAACATGCATGTGAAATGTACTTTATAACAGGTTCTGTATTTTTAAAGGGATATAATTATGTGTTCATGCATATTTGAGAATTTTATTATGTTGTGTTTTATTAGTGGAAATAAATCAGTAGAATTAGATAAACCTGACTCACACAATAAGCTGTTCCAATCAACAAGATACTTGGGATGCAGAGAAAGTGACTATTTAGGTAAGATATTCTTGCAACCCCAAGAGAGGTAAACCAGACCACAGGTGGAAGTCTGGCAAGTAGGAGCCATGAACTGCCTTGAGGAAGCAGCTTTAAGACAGTATGAAGAAGGGCTCAACTTGTCCACAAAATGTTTTAGGTCTACCAGTTTGAGAGCTGCAGGACACACACCTGCATTTTGCTCCTCCCTCTGTTGTTGCCACTGGTGAAAATAAACCAAGTGCTCTCGACCACACATTGCTTCACCCGTCTTTCTTATCAGCAGTGCTACATAGAAGCAATCCATGCACGGTGGCTCACGCTTGTAATTCCAGCACTTTGGGAGGCCGAGGCGGGTGGATCACGAGGTCAGGAGATCGAGACCACGGTGAAACCCCATCGCTACTAAAAATACAAAAAAAAAAAAATTAGCCGGGCGTGGTGGCAGGCACCTGTAGTCCCAGCTACTCGGAGAAGCTGAGGCAGGAGAATGGCATGAACCCAGGAGGCGGAGCTTGCAGTGAGCCGAGATCGCGCCACTGCACTCCAACCTGGGTGACAGAGTGAGACTCCGTCTCAAAAAAAAAAAAAAAAAAGAAAAAAAAGAAGCAATCCATGGCCAGGAGAGTTTTCGTTTTCTTAATGGCTTTTGCGTACACTGGGTTTACAAATACTTATGGCAGTTCACTAACTTAACCAACGTCCCTGCTCATGCCACTACCAAAGAGTTGAATTCAAATGGAAGGAGAAAGAAGAGGTGGTCAACAGGTTCAATAATGAAAGATGCCATGTTGGGCAAGAACCATAGTAAGACTAAAGGGCTGGGGGATGAAATGAGGAGTTTAGAATCAGGGAAATAGATCAGCAGGTCAGAACAGGGGAGTGCAGTGAGGTCCCGAGAGGCCACCATCCCACCCCAGCTACCATGCATGGATTTTTCTCCATGAGCCATCACAGGTGAACTGTTTGGGTGTCTAGCTGACTGACCCAAAGGGCTAGAAGTGAAGTGGCCAGGAGCAATAGTTGCAAGAACCAATGGTTAGAACGGTGGTAGAAACACCAGCTCAGTAGCTAGTTCTATCCTCTAAGAGTTTGTTTTATGTAGGATCTAACAAAACAGTCAAGCAATATAACCAAGAAGTATTTATTAAGCAATCTTCTGTGCTAAGTAAAGAAGGCTCTTGCCAGGCGCGGTGGCTCACACCTGTAATCCCAGCACTTTGGGAGGCCGAGGTGGGTGGATCACTTGAGGTCAGCAGTTCGGAACCAGTCTGGCCAACATGGTGAAACTCCATCTCTACCAAAAAAATACAAAAATTAGTTGGGCGTGGTGGCACACACCTGTAGTGGCAGTTATTCAAGAGGCTGAGGTGGAAGGATCACTTGAGCCCAGGAGGACGAGGCTGCAGTGAGCCAAGATTGTGCCACTGCACTCTAGCCTGGGTGACAGAGTGAGCCCGTCTCAATAAATAAATAAATAAGGCTCTTTGGGTATCCTCAATGCCTAGTGTAGTCCCTGGCATTTTAGTAGGGCTCCATAAATATTTGAATCTATTTGAAAGATTCAAATGGATTATGGAAACAAGATGATAGCAAATTAAAGTGGCAATATTTTCCTTTAACTTTTAAATTCAGGTATAGCATGCATATAGGCTTTCAATGAACTTTTACAAAATGAACACATCTATATAACCACCACCTAGATCAAGAACTGTTTTACCATCACCCAAAAGTGTCACCTCGCGAAGATAACCACTATTACCACCATCTCATAGTTTGTTTTTAATTTGGTCTAAGTGGAATCATACATTATGCATTTTTGTGTCTGGTATCTTTCAGTCAGCATTGTTTTTGAGATATTTATCTGTGTATGGCTGTAATTCATCGTATTCCATTGTTTATAACAAACTTTACCTAATGTTGATGTTCACTTGCGTTGTTTCTAATTCAGGACTATTACAAATAAAGCTTCTATAATGTGCACATGTGTTTAACATGTGCGTGTGTGCTTATTTCTGTTGGAAGAATATAAACCTAGGAGTGAAAAGGCTGGGTCATGGAGTATATATGTTTTTGCCAAATAAATTTTCATATGCTTGTTTGACTTATAAGGTGCTGCTTCTGGCTTTAATTGGGACATATAACACATGGTATATAAATCCTATTAACCTTCCAAAATGCAAAAAAAGAATTTCAAATTCTGAAATACATTTAGACCCAAAGGTTTTGGATGAGGGGTTATGGAGCTATATATATAAATACACATGAACATGTGCATAGCAATTTGATTTCTTAGAGGCACAAGTGAAATTCCCATTTCTTTTTTTAAATTCACTCCCCATTAATGCTTCTTAAAAGTAATCTATGTATTCTTAGTTCTACCTGTTTTTCTGTTTGGGTTTCTTTGTTGTTATCTTTGTCTATGTTGGCTTATAAATAAAAACGCCTAGGGGAAAAAGGTGCTAATATTCTCAGATAGTGAATGGCAATGACTAAGACAGGTCCTTAAAGGCTTCAGGGCTCCAGTGCTCAAATATGCATAGGATCTCACACAAAGCTTCCCATTCAGATGGTAAGAAACAGGTTCTTGAATCACTCTTGTAACAAACACCCAGGTGATTCTGATATGCATGGTTCATGGTTACACTTTGAGAAATACCACTTTGAAATTTAACAAATGGCCGGGCGTGGTGACTCACGCCTGTAATCCCAGCATTTTGGGAGGCCAAAGCGGGTGGATCACCTGACGTCAGGAGTTCGAGATCAGCCTGACCAACATGGCAAAACCCCATCTCTACTAAAAATACAAAAATACACTGGGCGTGGTGGCGGGCGCCTGTAATCCCAGCTACTTGGGAGGCTGAGGCAGGAGAATCGCTTGAACCCGGGAGGCGGAGGTTGCAGTGGTCAGATCATGCCATTGCACTCCAGCCTGGGCGACAAGAGCAAAACTCTGTCTCAAAAAAACAGAAAAAAATAACAAATATGGCCATTGTGCCTTGCACAAGTCTAACGTCATTAGTATGGGGTATGCTTTTCCTAAAGGTAATTGTAGGTTACCAAAGCACATTATTTCAAACCTTGGACACTTTAAATAGAACACTGTTAAAATAAATTTAACCAAATATCAACATTACATTTCATCAGAATGAGACTGTCAGGGCTCTGAGCCCAAGCTAAGCCATCATATCCCGTGACCTGCACGTATACATCCAGATGGCCTGAAGTAACTGAAGAATGACAAAAGAAGTGCAAATGGCCTGTTCCTGCCTTAACTGATGACATTACCTTGTGAAATTCCTTCTCCTGGCTCATCCTGGCTCAAAAGCTACCCTGCTAAGCATCTTGTGACCCCCACGCCTGCCTGCCAGAGAACAACCCCCCTTTGACTGTAATTTTCCTTTACCTACCCAAATCTTATAAAACGGCCCCACCCCTATCTCCCTTCGCTGACTCTCTTTTCAGACTCAGCCTGCCTGCATCCAGGTGAAATAAACAGCCTTGTTGCTCACACAAAGCCTGTTTGGTGGTCTCTTCACACGGACATGAATGAAAGAGACCCTACTGTTACACAGGAGGAGGACACAGTACTCTCTCTGTACAGAAAACTTACCCAGGTTAGAAGACGAGTGAGTACAGGACATTTTGAAAAAGCCCTTATAGTACTTGTGATGCCTGAGGATATTTCATACCAACCTGCAGAAAGGGTGTTTTTGATGACAGAAATGAGTAATGTTGGGCCGCTGACTAGGGATGATTTTGTTGTGAGAAAATAAAGGTATTTTGTGAACTATAATTTGGACACTTCCCCTTGCTTCAGATAGAACATTTTAGTGTGAGAAATACAGTGTTCCCAAAGTGTGACATTTCTTGCTTTTGTTTTAAATTGTATGCAAACTTTGGATTGTACTTCATAAGAGACCCACGTTTATACAATTTTTTTGTCATATCCTTAATCATAATATCTTTAACACTCAAATATTTACTTATTTGTCTTTGAATACCTTTCTGATCTCTGCCACTGCCCTCGGGAGGAATTTTTTACCTCCTTTTGAGAAACAAGGGTGTTGTAATAATTGTTGAATTAGGAACTCTTCATTCCTTATATTTTCATTTCTTTATTATTGTCAGGCCTCTGAGCCCAAGCTAAGCCATCATATCCCCTGTGACCTGCACATACACATCCAGATGGCCAGTTCCTGCCTTAATTGATGACATTCCACCACAAAAGAAATGAAAATGGCCTGTTCCTGCCTTAACTGATGACATTATCTTGTGAAATTCCTTCTCCTGGCTCATCCTGGCTCAAAAGCTCCCCTGCTGAGCACCTTGTGACCCCCACTCCTGCCCACCAGAGAACAACCCCCCTTTGACTGTAATTTTCCTTTACCTACCCAAATCTTATAAAACGGCCCCGCCCCATCTCCCTTTGCTGACTCTCTTTTTGGACTCAGCCCGCCTGCGCCCAGGTGATTAAAAGCTTTATTGCTCACACAAAGCCTGTTTGGTGGTCTCTTCACACAGACACGCATGAAATTTGGTGCCATGACTCGGATCGGGGGACCTCCCTTGGGAGATCAATCCCGTCCTCCTGCTCTCTGCTCTGTGAAAAAGATCCACCTACGACCTCGGGTCCTCAGACCCACCAGCCCAAGGAACATCTCACCAATTTTAAATCGGGTAAGCAGCCTCTTCTTACTCTCTTCTCCAACCTCTCTCACTATCCCTCAACCACTTTCTCCTTTCAATCTTGGTGGCACCCTTCAATCTCTCCCTTCTCTTAATTTCAATTCCTTTCATTTTCTGGTAGAGGAAAAAGGAGACACATTTTATCTGTGGACCCAAAACTCTGGCGCCGGTCACGGACTCAGGAAGGCAGCCTTCCCTTGGTGTTTAATCATTGCAGGGACACCTCTCTGATTATTCACCCACGTTTCAGAGGTGTCTGACCACATAGGGACGCCTGCCTTGGTCCTTCACTCTTAGTGGCAAGTCCTGCTTTTCTGGGGGAGGGGCAAGAACCCCGACCCCTTCTCTCCCTGTCTCTAACTCTTCTCTGCTTTTCTGGGGGGCAAGAACCCCCTGATCCCTTATTTCCATGCCCTGACCCCTTATCTCTGTGCCCCGATCCCTTATTTCCACACCCCGACTCCTTATCTCTGCACCCCGATCCCTTATTTCTGCACCCTGACCTCTTATCTCTGCACCTGTTCCCTTATTTCCGTACCCCGACCTCTTATCTCTGCACCCCAACCCCTTATTTCCACACCCCAACCTCTTATCTCTGTACTCCAACCCCTTATTTCCACACCCTGACCCCTTCTCTGCTTTTCTGGGGGACAAGAACCCCCCGACCCCTTCTCTCTGTGTCTCTACCCCTTCACCGCTTTTCTGGGGGGCAAGAACCCCCCACCCCTTCTCTCCGTGTCTTTACTCTCTCTTTTCTCTGTGCTTGCCTCCTTCACTATGGGCAAGCTTCCGCCCTCCATTCCCCCTTCTTCTCCCTTAGCCTGTGTTCTTAAAAACCTAAAACCTCTTCAACTCACACCTGACCTAAAACCTAAAAGCCTTATTTTCTTCTGCAATGCCCTTGACCCCAATACAAACTCGACAGTGGTTCCAAATAGCCAGAAAATGGCACTTTCAATTTTTCCATCCTACAAGATCTAAATAATTCTTGTTATAAAATGGGCAAACGGTCTGAGGTGCCTGACGTCCAGGCATTCTTTTACACATCGGTCCCTCCCTGGTCTCTGTTCCTAATGCAACTCTTCCCAAATCTTCCTTCTTTCCCTCCTGCCTGTCCCCTCAGTCCCAACCCCAAGCATCACTGAGTCTTTCTAATCTTCCTTTTCTACAGACCCATCTGACCTCTCCCCTCCTCGCCAGGCAGAGCTAGGTCCCAATTCTTCCTCAGCCTCCGCTCCTCCACCCTATAATCCTTTTTATCACCTTCCCTCCTCACACCTGGTCCGGCTTACAGTTTCGTTCTGTGACTAGCCCTCCCCAACCTGCCCAGCAATTTCCTCTTAAAAAGGTGGCTGGAGCTAAAAGCATAGTCAAGGTTAATGCTCTTTTCTTTATTCCAAATCAGATAGCATTTAGGCTCCTTTTCATCAAATATAAAAACCCAGCCCAGTTCATGGCTTGTTTGGCAGCAACCCTGAGATGCTTTACAGCCCTAGACCCTAAAAAGGCTGTCTTATTCTCAATATGCATTTTATCACCCAATGCACTCCTGACATTAGGAAAAAACTTCAAAAATTAGAATCTGGCCCTCAAACCCCACAACAGGAATTAATCAACCTCGCCTTCAAGGTGTACAATAATAGAGAGGAAGCAGCCAGACGGCAACGTGTTTCTGAGTTACAATTACTTGCCTCTGCTTTGAGACAAAATCCAGCCACACCTCCAGCATACAAGAACTTCAAAATGCCTAAGCCGCACACGCCTAAGCCGCAGCAGTCAAGCATTCCTACAAGACCTCCTCCCCCAGGAGCTTGCTACAAGTGCCGGAAATCTGGCCACTAGGCCAAGGGATGCCCACAGCCCGGGATTCCTCCTAAGCCGCGTCCCATCTGTGCAGGACCCCACTGAAAATCAGACTGTTCAACTCACCTGGCAGCCACTCCCAGAGCCCCTGGAACTCTGGCCCAAGGCTCTCTGACTGACTCCTTCCCAGATCTTCTTGGCTTAGCAGCTGAAGACTGATACTGCCCGATCGCCTCAGAAGCCTACAGGACCATCACAGACACTCTAGCTAACTCTTACAGTGGAAGGTAAGTCCATCCCCTTCTTAATCAATACGGAGGCTACCCACTCCACATTACCTTCTTTTCAAGGGCCTGTTTCCCTTACCTCCGTAACTGTTGTAGGTATTGACAGCCAGGCTTCTAAACCTCTTAAAACTCCCCAACTGTGGTGCCAACTAACACAATACTCCTTTAAGTACTCCTTCTTAGTTATCCCCACCTGCCCAGTTCCCTTATTAGGCCGAGAAACTTTAACTAAATTATCTGCTTCCCTGACTGTTCCTGGACTACAGCCACATCTCATTGCTGCCCTTCTTCCCAATCCAAAGCCTCCTTTGCGTCCTCCTCTTGTATCCCCCCACCTTAACCCACAAGTATAGGATACCTCTACTCCCTCCTTGGCAACCGATCATGCACTCCTTACCATCTCATTAAAACCTAATCACCCTTACCCTGCTCAATGCCAATATCCCATCCCACAGCACTCTTTAAAAGGATTAAAGCCTGTTATCACTCGCCTGTTACAGCATGGCCTTTTAAAGCCTATAAACTCTCCTTACAATTCCCCCATTTTACCTGTCCTAGAACCAGACAAGCTTTACAGGTTAGTTCAGGATCTGCGCCTTATCAACCAAATTGTTTTGCCTATCCACCCTGTGGTGCCAAACCCATATACTCTCCTATCCTCAATACCTCCCTCAACAACCCATTATTCTGTTTTGGATCTCAAACATGCTTTACTATTCCTTTGCACCCTTCATCCCAGCCTCTCTTCGCTTTCACTTGGACTGACCCTGACACCCATCAGGCTCAGCAAATTACCTGGGCTGTACTTCTGCAAGGCTTCACCGACAGCCCCCATTACTTCAGTCAAGCCCAAATTTCTTCCTCATCTATTACCTGTCTGGGCATAATTTTCATAAAAACACACGTGCTCTCCCTGCCGATCGTGTCTGACTGATCTCTCAAACCCCAACACCTTCTACTTCCTAGGCATGGTTGGATACTTTCAACTTTAGATACCTGGTTTTGCCATCCTAACAAAACCATTATATAAACTCACAAAAAGAAACCTAGCTGACCCCATAGATCCTAAATCCTTTCCCCACTCCTTTTTCCGTTTCTTGAAGACAGCTTTAGAGACTGCCCCCACCCTAGCACTCCCTGACTCATCCCAACCCTTTTCATTACTCACAGCCAAAGTGCAGGGCTGTGCAGTCGGAATTCTTACACAAGAACCGGGACACTGCCCTGTAGCCTTTTTATCCAAACAACTTGACCTTACTGTTTTGCCTAGCCTTCAAGTCTGTGTGAGGCGGCCGCCGCCACCCTAATACTTTTAGAGGCCCTTAAAATCACAAACTATGCTCAACTCACTCTCTACAGTTCTCATAGCTTACACAATCTATTTTCTTCCTCACACCTGACACATATACTTTCTGCTCCCCGGCTCCTTCAGCTGTACTCACTCTTTGTTGAGTCCAATTACCATTGCTCCTGGCCCAGACTTCAATCCGGCCTCCCACATTATTCCTGATACCACACCTGATCCCCATGACTGTATCTTTCTGATCCACCTGACATTCACCCCATTTCCCCATATTTCCTTCTTTCCTGTTCCTCACCCTGATCATGCTTGATTTATTGATGGCAGTTCCACCAGGCCTAATCACCACACACCAGCAAAGGCAGGCTATGCTATAGTACAAGCCACTAGCCCACCTCTTAGAACCTCTCATTTCCTTTCCATCGTAGAACTCTATCCTCAAGGAAATAACTTCTCAGTGTTCCATCTGCTATTCTACTATTCCTCAGGGATTATTCAGGCCCCCTCCTTTCCCTACAGATCAAGCTCGGGGATTTGCCCCTGCCCAGGACTGGCAAATTGGCTTTGCTCAACATGCCCCAAGTCAGAAAACTAAAATACCTCTTAGTCTTGGTAGACGCTTTCACTGGATGGGTAGAGGCCTTTCCCACAGGGTTTGAGGTCACCGTGGTCATTTCTTCCCTTCTGTCAGATATAATTCCTCGGTTTGGCCTTCCCACCTCTATACAGTCCCATAGCAGACCAGCTTTTGTTAGTCAAATCAGCCAAGCAGTTTTTCAGGCTCTTAGTATCCACTGAAACCTTTATATCCCTTACAGTCCTGTCTTCAGGAAAAGTAGAACGGACTAAAGGTCTTTTAAAAACACACCTCACCAAGCTCAGCCACCAAACTTAAAAAGGACTGGACAATACTTTTACCACTTTCCCTTCTCAGAATTCAGGCCTGTCCTCGGAATGCTACAGGGTACAGCCCATTTAAGCTCCTGTATAGAGACACTCCTTTTTATTAGGCCCCAGTCTCATTCCAGACACCAGACCAACTTAGACTTTGCCCCAAAAAACTTGTCATCCCTACTATCTTCTCTCTAGTCATACTCCTATTCACCATTCTCAACTACTCATACATGCCCTGCTCTTGATTACACTGCCGGTTTACACTATTTCTCCAAGCCATCACAGCTGGTATCTCCTGGTGCTATCCCCAAACTGCCACTCTTAACACTTAAAGTAAATAAATAATCTTTGCTGGCAAGGCTATGCTGAACCTCCTCAGGCACTCTGTAATTAGATGTCCTAGGTCCTCCCAATTCTTAGACCTTTAATACCTGTTTTCCTCCTTCTTTTATTCCGTTTAGTTTTTCAATTCATACAAAACCGTATCCAGGCCATCACCAATAATTCTACACGACAAATGTTTCTTCTAACAACCCCATAATATCACCCCTTACCATAAAATCTTCCTTCAGCTTAATGTTTCCCACTCTAGGTTCCCACACCGCCCCTAATCCCGCTTGAAGCAGCCCTGAGAAACATCGCCCATTATCTCTCCATACCACCCTCAAAAATTTTTGCCGTCCCAACATTTTACCACTATTTCATTTTATTTTTCTTATTAATATAAGAAGACAGGAATGTCAGGCCTCTGAGCCCAAGCTAAGCCATCATATCCCCTGTGACCTGCACATACACATCCAGATGGCCGGTTCCTGCCTTAATTGATGACATTCCACCACAAAAGAAATGAAAATGGCCTGTTCCTGCCTTAACTGATGACATTATCTTGTGAAATTCCTTCTACTGGCTCATCCTGGCTCAAAAGCTCCCCTACTGAGCACCTTGTGACTCCCACTCCTGCCCGCCAGAGAACAACCACCCTTTGACTATAATTTTCCTTTACCTACCCAAATCTTATAAAACGGCCCCACCCCTATCTCCCTTTGCTGACTCTCTTTTTGGACTCAGCCCGCCTGCACCCAAGTGATTAAAAGCTTTATTGCTCACACAAAGCCTGTTTGGTGGTCTCTTCACATGGACGCACATGAAAATTATACTTAGTACTATCTGACTTATTCTATTTATTGATGTGCTTATTATCTGTCTCCCCGCCCCCGGCCCTGCGCCACCCTGCTCCTCTGCCTCATAAATTCCGGTAAGGCAGGCTCACTCTGTCTTATTCATTGCCATATCCTCAGCACCTAGAGAAGTGCCTGGCACACAGAGGTTCTCAAACATATGGTGAATGATGAATGACAGTTATGAGGACACTTGGCTGCAATGGGTATGGTACATACTGTTTCTCACTGATTGAGCCCAGATTCAGCCTAGGAAGCCTTTTCAACACAGCGACCAGCATCACTGGATGGGTAATGGTGCACAACTGAAACCTATTCCATATCCCTAAATTGCATGCCCTCAAAGGTCTCTAATGCTAATATTCTTTGATTCTATGTATTGGAAGTTAAAATAGCCAAGACATTTAAAAGAGAGGTTTAAGCAAAAGATTCAGAAGAGAATATGCCTTATTTAGGAGTTTAAAAAGTACTTACTCTGTAGCAACCAAACTTTCCTTTAAAATGCCATGAAGTCTGTTGTTACAAAGAAAACCATTTTCCCATTCAAATATTATAATTAGGGAGATAACATCACTGATCAAAGGCTTAGTCTTATAAAAACTGCTGGAAAGAACTATGTATTGAGCTGGACCAGGTGGCTCATGCCTATAATCCCAGCACTTTGGGAGGCCAAGGCAGGCAGATCACTTGAGCCCAGGGGTACAAGACCAGCCTGGGCGACATGGCGAAACCCTATCTCTACTAAAAATATGAAAAATTAGCTGGGCATGGTGGCGCTTCTAATCCCAGCCACCCGGGAGGCTGAAGTGGGAGGTTCACCCAAGTCCAGGAGTTTGAGGCTGCAGTAAGCCGTGATCATGCCACTGCACTCCAGCCTGGATGATGGAGTGAGACACTGTCTCAAAAAATAATTACGTATTAATTCAATATTTCATTAATAAAGTTTATACCAGCTCTTGGGTGATGTTATGCTCTCAACTGTGTCCCACCAAAATTCGTGTGCTGAAGCCCTAACCCTCAGTACTTCAGAATGTGACTGTATTTGGAGATAGGGCCTTTAAAGAGGCAGTTTAAGTTAAAATGAGGTAATTAGGGTGGGCCTTCATCCATTCTGACTGGTGTCCTTATAAGAAGAGAAAATCTGGACACACATGTGACACTAGGGATGCATGAGCAGAGAAAAGGCCACAGGAAGATTCAGCGAGCAGGTGGCCATAGGCAAGCCAAAATCACTGCATCGTTATGGCAGCCCTAGCAAACTAATCCAGATGGCCTAAATCTCACAGCTGTGTTCAAAATACTGCGATAGAGTCAATAAATATTCACTACAGTGAGGTCCCACACACTCCTTCCACATCTATCACCCTTGAATTGGAATTCTGGCAGCATCAAGGACATCTTCAGAGAGTGCCCAAACTTTTCCACTCCCTGGCATTTTAAAACAGGGTATTGGGAATTTTTTTTACATGAAAAATTTAAAACATACCAGAAATAGAAAATAGGGCAATGAACTCCCACACACCTATCACCATTCAACGAATACCACGATTTCACCTTATTTGCTTCCTTGTCTGCATGTCCCCTATTCTCCTTAGCTGTAGTATGTTTTTTTATTCATCACCATTTTATTTATTTTTAGACAAAGTCTCGCACTGTTGCCAGGCTGGAGTGCAGGGGAGCAGTCTTGGCTCACTGCAACTTCCAACTCCTGGGTTCAAGCAATTCTCCTGCCTCAGCCTCCCAAGTAGCTGGGACTACAGGCGCACGCCACCATACCCAGCTAATTTCTGTATTTTTAGTAGAGATGGGTTTTCACTATGTGGGCCAGGCTGGTCTCGAACTCCCGACTTCGGGTGATCCACCTGCCTCGGCCACCCAAAGTGCTGGGATTATAAGCGTGAGCCACCATGCTTGGCCCATCAATATTTTATTTTCTTCAATGCACTATGGGATGACTTAATTTATGTATATTGGTATACATACAAAGGTAAAGAAACTGAACTAAACTCAGATAAAATATTTCCACTGTCAGAATTCCAAACTATAATACTGACTCTATGCCCTATATTATTTCAAGTTACCAATCTAAAAAACAATTTTGTCTCTGGGAAATTGCAGAAGTTGAAAGACAAATTTTTTAAGTTGTTTCCCTACATTGACATATTTCAAATTCATATTATACTTTTTCATTGAGATATAATTCACACACCATAAAATTTACCCTTTTAAAGTGTGCAATTCAGTGGTTTTTAGTACATTCAGAGTTATTCAAGAACCACCATCTAATTTCAGAA
The DNA here is from genome assembly GCF_028878055.3 of Symphalangus syndactylus. NCBI lineage: Eukaryota > Metazoa > Chordata > Mammalia > Primates > Hylobatidae > Symphalangus > Symphalangus syndactylus. The sequence continues at coordinate 85,786,485 of NC_072437.2, forward strand.
CATTTTCACTACACTGAAAAAGAAACCCAGCACCTATTAGTTGCTCCCCATTGCTCCCTCCCCCATCCCTTTGGAAACCACTCATCTACTTTCTGTCTCTGAAGATTTGTCTATTCTGGATATTTCATATAGGTGGAATCACACCATATGTGGCTTTGTGTCTGGCTTCTTTCACTTAGTATCTACTTTCTTCAAGGTTCATTCATGTTGTAGCATATATCAGTACTTTATTCCTTTTTATAGCTGAAGTATATTCCATTATATGGACATATCACATTTTATTAACCCACTCATTAGTTGGACACTTTGGTTGTTTCTGCTATTGACTATTATGAATAATGCTTCTAAAAATACTTGTGTACAAGTTTTTGCACAGATGTGTTTTCAAGTCTCTTGAGTATATAACTAAGAAGTGGAATTGCTGGGTCATAAAGTTTAACTGTTTTTAGCTTTTTTATATATATTTTTGAGACAGAGTCTTGCTCTGTTACCCAGGCTGGAGTGCAGTGGCATGATCTTGGCTCACTGCAACCTCCACCTCCTGAGTTCAAGCAATTCTCGTGCCTCAGCCACCTGAGTAGCTGGGATCACACACGTGCATTGCCACATCCGGCTAATTTTATTTCTGTATTTTTCTTAGAGACAAGGTTTTGCCATGTTGGCCAGGCTGGTCTCGAACTCCTGGCCTCAAGTGGTCCACCTGTTTTGGCTTCTTAAAGTGCTGGGATTACAGGCATGAGCCACCAAACCCACCCTTGTGTTTAGCTTTTGAGGGATCATTAAAAAGTTTATCAAAGTGGTTGTCACATTTTATACCAGCAATATATGAGAGTTCCAATTTCTCCATCTCCCCCACTGCCGCTGGCAAAAACCGTTCTACTTTCTGTCACTATGAGTTTGGCTACTCTAGGTACCTCATATAAGTGGAATCATACAGTATTTGTCCCTTTGTGACTGGCTTATTTCACTTAGCAACATGTCCTCAAAGTTCATCTGTATCGTAACAAGTGTCAGAATTTCTTACCATTTTAAGGCGGAATGATACTCCATTGTATCTATATACCACATTTTAAAAATTGATTCATCTATCAAAGGACATGGGTTGCTTCTAGCTTTTGGCTGTTATAAATGATGCTGTTATGAGCATGAGTGTACAAATACCTGTTCAAGTCCTTGCCTTCAATTCTTTTGGGCATATCAATGATGTTTTAGAGTTTATAATGTAAGTCTTGCACTTCTTTTGTTCAATGTATTCCTTAGTGTGTTGCTCTTTTTTATGCTATGGTAAATTGAGTTATTTTATTAATTTTCAGATTATTCATTGCTATTGTATAGAAATGCAGTGTTGCATGTTGATCTTCTATTCTGTAACCTCACTGATTTTACTTATTGATTCTAAGTTTTTTAGATTTCTTATGACTTTCTACGTGCAAGATCATGTCATATGCAATATATTGTGTATGATCCTTGAAGTTTTACTGTTAGTTTAGTGGTTAGCTTATGATTAGACAGAGGTTTCCGTAATTGCCTCAAACAAGTAAGTCTCCCTGCCTTTGTCAAGTGAGCTATACGTGCATGGTGGAGCACACTTTCAATGCTTTTGCAGGCAGTTTACAACTCTACCGTGCCTTCACTCCCTGCATGCACAAAGCCTCAAGGTCAGACAGAGTTGACAGATTAGGGCCATCTTAGGTATTACCTGGGCATACATACAACCCTGAGCATGCATGTTGCCTTCTAGATTTCCAGGAATATGTCAGAGCTTTTCAAAGCCCAATGTGGATATCTTATTTTCCAAACTTTCAAGTTTTTAGTCAGCTGTTTATTTGCTTCAGTTGTTATTGCAGCCTCAGGCAGCTGTGATATTAAACTCTTGTCACTGATTGTTTTTGACAAATGCATCCAGAGAAAAGACTGTTCACAATGAGAGAGCGCTCAGTCAGGTCAAATAAAGACAAACCTTATTGAGACAGCCAAATGCCTAGGCAGATAAAAAGGGGTCCCCAGTGAATCTCCAACCTGCCCCACAAGCGTTTACATCAGATACTTTTGCGCAGAGGAGGGAACCTGCCCAGGGCTTGTCTGGGCATGCCCATAGCTGACTGGAGCCTGATATGCACATGGGGGGAAGTGGGTAGAGCCACAGGGAATTTGCCCCTTATGCAAGGGAGGAGCCTGCCCTCTTCAGCTTGTGGTGACCTGGGAATCAATCTGTGAGGTGGGGGGGGCCTGTTAGCAGGACTACATTTTGCTTTGATGAGTTTTATTCTTTTTTTCCCTTTCACCTGATAAAATCCTGCTCTACTCACCCTTCAGTGTGTCCACTTGCCTAAATTTTCCTGGTCGTGTGACAAGATTCTGGTTTTAGCTGAACTAAGGAGCAAAATTCTGCTACATTTTGGCACTCAGATGTAGGACTTCAGGAAGAGTAAGATGCAAACCAAAAAATCTTTTTTCCATTTGCTTCTAAGCCTTTTTGTCCTCGAACTTCTGAAGGTAGAAAAAATTATGCCTCCCTCCTCTCCCAACTGCTGTTGCTCCCAGGGGTTGGGAATGTCAGCCTTTTCCTTCTTTTTCTGGATGGACAGGCAAACTGGCAGCTCCCCTGCTCCCCTCTTAAGTTTCTCTCCCTGTTAGAAGAACCCATTTGCCTAAGAGTAAGAGGTTCTTCCTCCAGGTGTCTTTCCAATCCTGCACTTTAAACTTTTTCCTTTTCTCTACCCTGTCAGCAGTTAACTTTTAAGTAAGAGTTTTTTTTTTTTCTTTTTAGAAGACATTTTACTAGGCCAGAAATGATAAGGATCACTGTTTATATTCTCTGCAAAGTTTTAATTATGAAAAAGGATTTGTGAGGTTGGTCTTAAGCTGTAGCCCATCTGGTGTGCTTTGCATGACTTTCTGTATAGTCAGCAGCAAACTTTGCTGCAGGCCTCCATCTTGTTTTACATCCTTGGGAGCATGACCTGTAACCACGTGGCAGTGTTTTGTTTAGCCCCACCATTTTACAATGGCAGCTGGGTTCAATCCTGGCTTAGGGAATGAATCCTTTCTGGTCTGATGTCTGTGCAACCGTTGCTATTTGTTGATTCTCTTCCCCTCATGAACCACTTTGGATTTTCCTTTCTCTGAGCCTCTAGTAAAGTTTGAAAGCAAATAATATGGCTGCTTGGTAAAACGGCTAAAGTCAGATAACAAATGATTTAAAAGGATTTTAGTAAAGAGCACTCAGCTTAATTAAAAGTGGATATCTAAGTTATAAGTATATTTAAAAGGCCTTTATGTTTTTCTTTTCTTGGATCTTGTTTTGCTGGAAAAAGCATTTTTCCTCAGTTGACCAAATTATTTTTCTTCATTTTGCCTTGTCACTCTCAATGCATGCATGACAAGCCCCAAGATAACTCCTGGGGGACTGGGATTCCTTGGGAACAACAGAGAAGGCACCACTGACTCCATTTTGGGAAGAAACCTGTTTTCCTCATGGAACCCCAGGAATTAAAAGTGGTTAAATCCCTCTCAAAATCTGTTTCTGCCCGACCTATGCCTGTTTATTAGGCCTTAGAAGCTGCATATTTTTCTAGCCCAGTCTCTTAAAGGGCTCCACCTAGAGGCCAATAATCCAATTAGGAGATTGGCAAATGAAAAATCTTAGGGCTGCTAAAAATCCTTCTGCCTGTCTGTGTAGTTACATGTGTTGTGTGTATGTGACATCTATAAAAAAGAGCTCTAATTTACTTAAAGAAGGATAAGTGCTTGAATCAAATATTTTGTAAAAGGGAGGATAAAAGGTGCGGTACCTTTCAGTTTACATGACTTTAATCTTTGAGAAATAAAAACGTCTTAAAGATTATTGGTAAAATGCAGATGTGATCAAAATGTAAATAGGTGGACTAAATTATGCAGGTCAGATACTAAGTTTGCTAAATATTTTAAGGTAATAAACTGCTTTTTTGGTCTTTGAGAACTGTTTGACTTGCCTGTTTCACAATTGGTAAGGCCTGGGGACATATGGAATTAACCAGAACCTTAATTATGCTGGAAGGAGTCAACACTTGGCTGCACCTAGCACATAATTAAAACAACTTACCAGGTTTTACATTAAAGTTACAAATTGCTAGGAGTTACCATTATAACACGTAATTGAAACTACTGGAAATAGATTTACATGAGAGGTGTGTAAGAACAGTAAGGTAAGTCTTTAGAAAAAGATTATAAGAAGGTGTGGAAATGTAAATTCTTGCCTAAGTTGAAGGATTGCCTTGAATTAGATAAGCTAAAAGTTCAAACAAGTTGTGGAAGGATTGTAAAAATTAATCTTGCAAAAGAAATTCCATGTGGAAACATATGGACTAAATTCAAAAAGGCATTATATGTTTTTTCTATAAATGAGCATCGAAATAAAAGCACAACAAAGTACTCTTAAGATACTAATCTCTTTTTTTTTTTTTTTGAGACAGAGTCTTGCTCTGTCACCCAGGCTAGAGTGCAGTGGCACGATCTTGGCTCACTGTAGGCTCCACCTCCCAGGTTCATGCCATTCTCCTGCCTCAGCCTCCCGAGCAGCTGGGACTACAGGTGCCTGCCACCACGCTTGGCTAGTTTTTTGTATTTTTAGTAGAGATGGGGTTTCACCATGTTAGCCAGGATGGTCTTGATCTCCTGCCCTTGTGATCCGCCCGCCTTGGCCTCCCAAAGTGCTGGGATTACAGGCTTGAGCCACTGCGCCCAGCCTTAATCTCTTTAGCAAAATTTGTAAAGGGTTATAAAAAGTTTTTGCTTTTTAAAAATTTCTGAGTCATCATTTTGGCAAAATAAATAACTTACGGTAATCGGGAATTCTGTTTCATAACATCAAGTGTTTTAAACCTCTAACGTATTTAACAGGCTTCCCAAAATAATCAAACTTCAGTTTCAAAATAGTCTTTCCTGATGCTTGGATTTTGGATGCTACAAAGAGCCCCTGGAGTATCCAAAAGAGAGGTAAACAGGATTATTTGATATGTTTAAGTACATGGGATTGTCAAAATGATATTCAATCTTCTTTAGGTTATATTTTAGTGAATAATACTAATATATGTTCCAAAATTACATGGGATTTCTAACATTCTAATGTCTGAAGTATATGCTATCAATCATAATTAAGGGGGTTATGTCTTTGTCAATTATGTATCTAGCTGTAACTACCCTGGACATTTTGTTATCATAGACAATTGTTGTCTTGTTTGGATTCTCTCCAAAAGATGGTTTATAATCAGCTCTATATCTTTGACAGGTGCTCTCAAATACAGGTTTCTAATAACTTTGGAGACTGTGACACTGGGATAAAGGAAAAATGTACAGGAGTCATGAAGAGCCGAAATGTTCATGAATATCAAGCAAAACAAGAGTTAACTGAATGGAGTGAACTAGTAGAAAACTGAAGTAATCTTTTTGACTTTTGCTTGGAATACTGCTGATCCTTGTTGTTTGTTTTTCAGAGTCAAGGAAACTTATTTTAAGCTATTTACAGCCTTTAATAATTGAAGTAAGGTATACTCCTGTGAACAAAATTTGGAGCATATTTGCCTCTCTCTGTCTCTCTGCCTGGCTTCTCCAGAATTTGGGAACTACTTGTGAGTATTCTTAACTTATGGCAATATAGTTGTTTGCACTGGTGCAACAAAAATCCATTTTCTTTTGCAACAGGAGAAACTGGTTGTTTTACCAAGACTTTGACTGGAAGGGTATGCTTCCCTTTAAGGAGTCAAGCTCGACTTGCAGAGCCAATAAAAGCCCCTTGGGAAAACTGGCTTCACACCCTTGTCTACACAGTCCCTGTAGACTACAGCTTCCTGACCTGTAGTCAGTAAAGAACGTCACTTTCTAAAAGGCCCAGGAGCTCCAAGTTTATCTTGGGACCTTAAGAGGAGAGGATCACCCAACTCACAGGTATCCGAGGATACAAACCCATGACTGGGCTCAACTTTAAAAGATCTTATCTGAGATTTCTTGTGGAACAGAGTTCCACCAAAGCCAATTTAAAAGGCCTGTGTAAAAATAGTTATTCTTACTGCACTTTATGCAATAATCAGGCTAAGTACAAGACTAAAGTCTATTTTGCAAACAACTCAGTCTCATCATGACTGTTTTTTTTTTTTTTTTTTTTAACAAAAATGAGGACTGGAGAGAGAAATTGTTTCAAAACTTATACATTTGTCATTAAATTCTAAACTCATTAGTTGTTTTTAAGTTTTTGCCTACATTTTAGACGAACCATGCTTGTTCCTGTGAACCAACCAGAAATTTCTGGCTGCAGCTCAGAAGGAACAAAAGGGAATGGGTGATATAAAAATCTGGATCAATAGTCTAGTTTTGAGCAATTATCCTGCAAATCCTGCCAGGTGATGGGAATAAATAGGGTGCTCATAATGTGGGGGTTTCCTTTTTTGGAAAGTAAGACCAAGGGAGCTAACCAAAGCCAAGCCCCATGCACCCAAATCTTAGCAAGCATAACTATAGCCACCAGTTATCCGGGTGTGTAATAGGACATTCTTTTCTCTCCCTTGTTGGAGGAAGACTAAACCCCACAGCTTCACCTTGGCATTTGGCTTATGATAAGGAGTCCACGCAACCCCTCAAGACACAATTTTATCCCAAACTCAATTCTAAGCTTCAGGTTGAAGCCCTTGGAAAGAACACTGGGTCTGAGGGATCCAGAGGCAGATATAGAGGTTAAAAGGCACAGCATAGGTGAGCATGACTAATTCCTGGAAATAAAGCCAAGCTTCCCATTTCATGGATAAAGGTCATGCTAGTATCCATAGCATAAACAAGGTCTAGGGAATTCAAAGACTACTGAAAGCAGGGGAGGTACGGTGTACATGGGTAAGAGTGGATACTCCCACCCCCTAGGTCCCCCTGTTAACATGAATGAAAGCCGCTTTGACACCCATGGGCGGCACCATGTCACAGTTGCTGGGACATGGGGATATAAGGACAGAAGAGAGAAAGAGTGATGCCTCGCTTTCCCCCGCTCACATACCCTGGGTATTTGCTAGGAAGAGAAGGGAACCTGGAATGCCTCATTCCCCTCGTTCTAGAGGAGTGGCCATTCATCTTCAGTCTGTACCCCTTTCTTTTTTTAGGACGGAGTCTTGCTTTGTTGCCCAGGCTGGAGTGCAGTGGCACTATCTCAGATCACTGCAACCTCCACCTCTGAGGTTCAAGAGATTCTCATGCCTCAGCCTCCCAAGTAGCTAGGACTACAGGTGTGTATCACACCTGGCTAATTTTTGTATTTTTAGTAGAGATGGGGTTTCACCATGTTGTTTAGGCTGGTCTCAAACTCCTAACCTCAGATGATCCACCTGCCTCAGCCTCCCAAACAGCTGGGATTACAACCATGAGCCACTGCACCCAGCCAGTCTGTACCACTTTCAAATGCACCTTGAACATCTGGGACTCCTCTGGAAAAAACATCTTTTTTCCTTTTTCCTCCTGTCCTCTCTTCACTAATAGGCAATTATGTCTCCATACTATGGGACACTCCCCTTAGTTGCATCCTCCAAACTGGGAAGAATTAATTTCCCGAACCTTACTGTTTGGCTTAGGATTGGGCTTAGGGGAAGGGAACCCAGAAGCCTGATATGCTGGCAAAAGGGTAAAAGGTCTTTTACCAGTGGGGCTTTTGGCCTTTCTCCCTGTGCAAACCGGTAAAAGGCCTTGGGATTTCTGAGCTGTCCTTACCCCCACCTTGCTTTGTTTTGATATGTTTTCCAATAACCCAGTTTGTCTCTTCTAGCCTTTGGATCATCAAATTCCAAATGGTCATGCAAAGCAGCCTTGGAGGATGGCCCCTTTTGCCAGGGACCCTTAGGTAGGCCTGAGGGAAATCTGACTGCTATTTTCCCAAAACAACACTGCCTGTTAGCAGGAAGCAGTTAAGCTCGATCTTCATCCTTATCCGTATCCTTATTCTAAAAGCAGTTAGATGTACTTCTTTTTTTTTTGAGACAGAGTCTCGCTCTTTCACCCAGGCTGGAGTGCAGTGGCGCAATCTCGGCTCACTGCAGGCTCCGCCCCCCGGGGTTCACGCCATTCTCCTGCCTCAGCCTCCCGTGTAGCTGGGACTACAGGCGCCTGCCACCTTGCCCGGCTAATTTTTTGTATTTTTAGTAGAGACGGGGTTTCACCGTGTTAGCCAGGATGGTCTCGATCTCCTGACCTCGTGATCTGCCCACCTCGGCCTCCCAAAGTGCTGGGATTACAGGCGTGAGCCACCGTGCCCGGCCAGATGGACTTCTTTAGAGGGGGGAATAAGACAGCCAAATGCCTAGGCAGATAAAAAAGGGTCCCTTGAGAATGTTCACCTTGCCCCATTAAGTGTTTATATCACATGCATTTTTGCACATGAGGGAATCTGTCCAGGGCTTGTCTGGTATGCCCACAAAGGACTGGAGCCCGACATGCGCACTGGGGGAAGTGGGTGGAGCCCCGGGGAATATCTGTCTTACAGGGGAGGAGCCTGCTCTCTTCAGCTTGTGTGGTGACTGATCTAAGAATCAATCTGTGGGGTGGGGGGCCTATTAACAGCACTCCATCTTGCTTTGCTGGTTTCTTTTTTCCTTTTTTCTCAATAAAATCCTGCCCTACTCACACTTCAATGTGTCTGCATGCCCAAATTTTCCTGGTTGTGTGACAAGATCCCAATTTTAGCTGAAGGAGCAAAATTCTGCAACATTGTGAAGGGAGACTTCCAGAAAAATGCCACACAGAACTGTCAGGTCAAATAACAATTCTCAGCAGATGGTGTTTTGAGGGAGCTTCAGAGCCTTTCTACACCCTCCAGTGGCTGCTGGTTTTCCCTCGGATTGTGGCACTGTTGGTTGTCAAGGCTAACACAAAGTTTGGGAGAAGGAGATGAAATTAGGGTAAGTGGAAATGCTACAAAGCAGCTTGTTCTTGCTGAGATTCAGGTGGTTTTCTTGAGTAAAACTTCCCACATTGCCTTTGGTTAATTTCCTGAATTCTGGAGTTCATTTTGATATATTTGTTGTTCTCATTGTTCTTAAAGAGTGGTTTTTATAGGTTCTTTCTCTACCATTCCCACTGGTATCTTAAAGACAATCCTTGGCGTCACCCCATTTCACTCTTACGGTTCAGCTCAATATGCAGACATAGCTCTACAGAACCACACTGCCATTGTTTAACTGCTCACAAAACTTCGTTATCATCTAATACTCAGTTTATAATTAAATAACATCTATTGCCTCAGAAATGCCTCTTTATATAATTTGTTATTCTCTCTTCTTTCAGTGAGCTATGGGAGGTTAATTCTTTGTATTGGCTATATAGTTAGGGGAGATGCAGGTAGGGCACCCTGCAAGGGTCTAGTGTTAAGTGGATTCTGGCTTTAAACAAGAGGTGTAAAGGGGGCCCTTAGAGTTTTCTTTAACATCTTCAAGCCAGTCCTCCAGGGACATAAATTGAAATTTATTCTTTTTTTGAGAGAGAGTCTTGCTCTGTCACCCACGCTAGAATGCAGTGGCATGATCACAGCTCCCACACTCAAGTGATCCTCCCACCTCAGTCTCCCCTAGTAGCTGGCACTATAGGCATGTGCCACCATGCCTGGCTAATTTTTGCATTTCTTGTAGAGATGGGATTTCACCATGTTGCCCAGGCTGGACCCAAACACCTGGACTCAAGCAATCTGCCCACCTTGGCATCCCAAAGTGCTGGGATTATAGGTGTGAGCCACTGCACTGAGCTGAGATTCATTCTTGCAATAATTATTTATTGGGTGCCTACAAAGTGGCAGGCACTATGCTTATGCTAGAAAACAGAAACCTACTCAGAACACCCATGAATTTCACATGTCACAAGTATGGCAGAAGTTTAGGAGGATAAGATTAGTGGAAGAGAGACCCTTAAACAGTTACAAGTCTTTCTAGCACCAAGACCATTTCAAAAAAGCTGAATAACATCCCCAGAGTTAAAGGTTATACTTATCAGTAGGAAAGAAAAAACAGCCTACAGATTTCCTTAAAGGGGACACTGGAGAATCAAATACAAGACAGTAACTTCCTATGAACAAATTCAGAAATCTGCCTACAGAAGTGTGGCTTTGCAAATGTTTTTCTTCCTCTACCCTTTGTTTTTAGCCCCAAGGTGTTTCCCTTTACCACTTAAAAATAACTGCTGATGCAGCTGAGGGATGGATTTGTCCACTCGCAACCTCAGAATACATAATTCTTAGACAGATCTCACTCTAGCTTCCCAAAGTGACAACTGCACAAAGTTATACCAAGATCAAAAACTGGTACTTGTGAGCCCAGCATGGTGGCCTGTAATCCCAGAACTTTGAGAGGCTGAGACAGGAGTATTGCCTGAGGCCATGAGTTCATGAACAGCCTGGGCAACAAAGTAAGACCTCATCTCTGGAAAAATAAACAAACAAACAAACAAAACGGGCACTTTTGGGCTAGATTTGTCCCACAGTTTATATAATCTAATTTTAAATGCCTGGGCATACACTCTAGTTTTGGCCAAAATTTCTACCACTCCCTGTTAAGTAATATCTAGCCACTCCTTACATTTGTGTTAGTGGCCTTGTCTCTGAAGATAAATTTGAGTTTATGACCTTTTATAGACAAATCATTTCCAGAGGCAGTTATTTTAAGGGCATCTACTGGGACACACACAAAAACCTTTAAAAAAAATTTTCAGGCCGGGCACGGTGGCTCACACCTGTAATCCCAATACTTTGGGAGGCCGAGGAGGGTGGATCACGAGGTTAGGAGATCGAGACCATCCTGGCTAACATGGTGAAACCGTCTCTACTAAAAATACAAAAAAATTAGCCAGGCGTGGTGGTGGGCACCTGTAGTCCCAGCTACTCGGGAGGCTAAGGCAGGAGAATGGCATGAACCCGGGAGGTGGAGCTTGCAGTGAGCCGAGATAGAGCCACTGCACTCCAGGCTGGGCGACAGAGCAAGACTCCATCTCAAAAAAAAAAAAAAAAATTCAGAAATATATAGACTTATGATATTGACTTAGTACTTTATATAGTTAAGTCTCATTCTTTCTGTAAAACTGATAGAATGTATATTTGTGTAATTTTCAGGGGAAAAGTTTGGATTATTTCTGATAGGCTGGATAATGACCCCCTTTCCCCAAAGATGTCTAAATCCCAATCTACAGAACCTATGAATGTTGTTTTGTTACATGGCAAGAAGAATTAAGGTTGCAAATAGAATAAAGGTTGCTAATCATCTCACTTTAAATAAGAAGATTATCCTGGGTTATCCAGTGGGCTCAGAATGATCACAGGATCCTTTAAATATGGGAGAGGTAGGCAGAAGAGCATCACAGTAATGCAGAATGAGAAACACTCACCAACCAGGGGCCTGGAGCAGGAGCAAGGGGGGCCTCCAAAACCCGGAAGTTGCAGAGAACAGATTCTCCCCTATGGCCTAAAGGAAGGAATGCAGCCCTGCTCACACCTTGATTTTAGGTGAGACCCACTTCGCATTTGTGATGTACAAAACTAAGATAAATTTGTGTTGTTTTGAGCCAAGTTTATGGTAATTTGTTATGGCAGCAACTGAAAACTAATACAGTATTAAAGAATTTGAAAAACCCAATCCTTTTGAATCTATCCTAAAGATTTGGTGATAAAAACAGGCGGTTACATTATGGCACATACCACAGTAAAATTTTAGCCATTAAAGTAAATCTTTCAAGAATGTATCCACATGGATCAATATTCCTAGTATATGGACAAGGCAAGGTTAAAATTAGATATTGTGTTAGTCCATTCATAAAAATAGCCCTGGAGGGAAAGACATTCAAACATTGTATGTCCTTAATTCTAGATGGTGAAAATATAAGATTAATCTCCTATTTTCCAATTTTTCTAGAGATCAAAAATAATCAAAAGGAAAAAATGATGGAAAAATGGAATTCTCAGTTCATTTGAAGAATATAGATTAGCAATTAAAAAATACAGCAGTATCTCAGGAAATAAACATTATTCTCATTTTACAAAAAAGAGTGTATGTGAACTTTAAAAAAATCTACACTACAATATGAATTGATATTATCTCTGGGTAGAATGCTAATAATTTTATTTTCTTCTTTGTGCTTTACTGTATTCGCTAAATGTTTCACATTAAATGTTGTATTACCTTTGAAATCAGAAGATACATTGTCTAAAACTGATACCAAGAAATAGTTGTATAAGCATATTACCTAAACACAGAGGTTACCACCAGAAATTAAAAGTGGTTAAAAATGACTCCTGGGGAACTGTAAGAAAAGGAAGGTGAAGGGAAGAAATGGTTGCTTTCCATTCTTAATCTTTTCACACAATCTGTTCTTAAAATCAACAAGGCTGTGGCAAATTTTTTCAATTATTAAAAATATTATTTCTTCTAATAGGAATGTGAGCCTTTGAGAAACCTATTAGTTGTAATAGGTTTCAATTCAATTAGTCACTCAACTATTATAAAATGCAACTGGATTTACAGAAATAATTTCCTATCTACACTGACAGTATATTTAAACTAAAAAAAGCATACAATGTACAAACAAATTTATTTACAAAAATTACAATAATTACAAACTGTACAAATTGAGACAATTTCCCAATCCTCCAACAGAAGCCAAGAGCCTTTACTGTTAAATGGGAGTTTTTGTTACTTTTAAATGACACACAAAAAGAAATATGATGCCTATTCAGTCATCCACTGCCAGTTTAAAAATGCTTTTCTAAATAATTCCAAGAAGGCTATTAGTGATATGTACGTGGATAATTTCCCTCAACTCTATTTCTAGAAGAGCTATGTACAAATCCAGCACAACTGGAACAGAACAGGGTAAGACAGCACATAGCAACTGCTTTTTCAACAGTAAATTTTGACTGTTCCCCTAAATATCTACCTAGTGGCTTAAAACTAAAAACTATAATCTTTGGCTTTAAAAAGAAAGTTCATTTTGACTTTTAATGACTGCACAATTCTACCAAAGCCAGTGTTTACCCGGTTATTCTTTGTCACCTGTAGTTTACATTTCCCTGCTACTGTTAAAGAAACAGAATTCTACAGTATTCAATTCTGTATATTGTCTTTAACGGTTTTTCAATCAGACTCACTACTACTGCTTGAGGAGTCCGTTGACATAATCTCTACATCATCTTCATTTTCTTTATTATGCCCAGGAGGTTCCAACAAAAAGTCACTACTATGATTTGGTGGTAACATATTCATCGACATGTCATTTGACTGCCATGGATACTGTGGAGCAAGGACATCTGGAGAAAAAAAGAAGCATAGATAAGAACAGCTCTATTTGTAATTAATCTAGTTCTTATTTTCCCCTTTATGCAACAATTTGAAGTTTTTTTTTTTAATTTTAGTTTTTTCTCTTCTTTTATTGAGACAGGGTCTCATTCTGTCACCCAGGCTTGAGTGTAGTGGCATGAACACATCACTGCAGCCGTGACCTAGGCTCAAGCAATCCTCCTGCCTCAGCCTCCTGAGTAACTGGGTTACAGGTATGCACCACCACGCTTGAGTACTTTTTGAAGTTTTTGTAGAGATGAGGTCTCACTATGTTAACCAGGCTGGTCTCCAACTCCTGGGCTCAAGCTATCCTCCTACCTCAGCCTCCCAAAGTGTTAGGATTACAGGCATAAGCTATTGTGCCAATTTTTTTAAGACTAGGAAAAAAATACACATTTGTCCAAATTAATAAAAATCAAATTTATCAAGGAAAAGTATGGTATTTTAGCAACTGGGGACTTTTTTTTAAAAAATCATACTACTCTGTAAGAAACTATTTAGTCAGCTGACATAATTCTTCTTTGGTAAGACATTTATAATTACAAATTTTTCCTGTATCTATGTATCTATTATATGCATATATAATACATACTTATGTATACTAGGTTATGTAGATTATTCTACATATTATAAACAAGTAATAGGTACTTTAGTATTATAATAGATTTGAATGATTTCTTGATAGAGGAACTGCTATTGTAAATGACTCTCATCAAAGAGGGTTTGATTAGCAATGTATGCATATGAAATACCTTACAAAAAAGTGCCCAAGTCACATTTAAAGTCTGTATTTCCGAAGCAAAGGGACAGAGCACATAAACAGGTATAGTTCAAGACTCAAAGAAAGAAGGCAGATTTTTAAAGGGTTAAAAGAAAGAGTTATGGTATTAACTAGAAAGGTATGCCAGTTAGCTTCAAATTTACCCTTCTCTCTGGCCCCTGAAACCATTTCTCCTTTGCCAGCTGCCACAATTAAGTTTTGTCAGTAGAGGGCACAGGTGGGACTCCACTGGCAAACAAGTTTCACTTCCTGGATCGGGTGGTTTTGTTTCCTTTACTGCTGTGATGCCTGGTTGGTGTGCAGGACATTGAGTGGTGTTCACCACAGCAACTTTCAGTGGCGTCTCTAAAGGTGGTTTCCTAGCAGGTTTCACCAGAATCCCAAAGGACAGCTTCCCAGCAAGCTGGAACCCCAGTGGGTAATTTCCTGCTTGCCAGCTCTGGCCTCTGACGCCTCATCTAACTTCTCTGCCATCGAGTGGGCCACAATTACACTACACCCTCTCCAATGACAGCACCATGATATGAGAGTATCGGCCTTGGGATGGGGCTGGGGAAGACTGTTTCTAGGTCTGTCCCTTCCTTGGTCCAAAATGTGGCAGTTACTCACTCCCCATATCTGTTTTTCCTGTACTTTTAAAACACGAGGAATATGAGGTGATATCCAAGGATATCACAGTTGAGTTCCCCCGATTGTACCTTAGGTAGCTAACAAAAATGATGCATACAAAGCATTATTAATGACACATGGACAGCCTTATGATGTAACATTCAGCAAAAGATATACAGGGGAAAAAAGGAAACAGGCTCAAATATTTAAAGTGACTGCCTCAGAAAAGGTATTTTTTTTTCCTTTTTTAAATGCCTTTTTCTACTTCCCAAATGTTCTACCACATCAAAAGTCACCTACAAACTATAAAAGATGAGAAATAATATAAAATAAATATATATAAAAACAGCACAAACCCATGAAAAACTTGAGGAAAACTGAAGCTCAGAATGAACTGGGTCTCACAGAAATACTATTTTATAAAGTTATAAAAATTTATAAAAAGCTATTGTTGTTCATTTTGTTAACTTGGGGGTTGTTCAGGAGTTCGTTCACTTTATTCCGTAAACTATCGTACTCTATTTACATAGCATGTTTCACAATTATAAAAAAGCTATGTTTAGAGCAATAATTTAAAAAGAGAGGCCAAATGCCTGAGGAAGACAGTGTAATATTTACAAATAAGAGAAAGGTAGCTTGTTCTGATTTCATACCTCCCTCAAGGAGAATCTTTAGAGAGCAGAATAAACCAGCAAAGAATCCAGCTATTACAATGAACTGGGTCTGAGAGCCAGGCATACTGGCTTACACCTGTAATTCCAGTACTTTGGGAGGCTGAGGCAGGCAACTGCTTGGGGTCAGGAGTTCAAGACCAGCCTGGCCAACAGGCGAAACCCCATATCCACTAAAAATACAACAATTAGCCAGGCCTGGTGGGACACGCCTGTAATCCCAGCTACTCGGGAGGCTGAGGCACAAGAATCACTTGAAACCGGGAGCCGAGATTGCGCCAACGCACTCCAGCCTGGGCGATACAACAAGACTGTCTCAAATTTACAAAAAAAAAAAATTGTGTCGGGAATCTCAAACTTGCTTTACCACCAGATACTCCAACCTTGTCATCTCTGGAAAACCTTGATCTGTTTGAAAACACTCTTCGGCTTAACATTACCTGGCAATCTTCCTGCTGCGAGTGCATCTCCTGGTAAATGGCCATTCACGCCATTAGTGGAAGGATTGTTCATCTGACCCAGTAACCCACTTCTCATCTCTAAATCAGTTGGGTAGGGTCTCCGGGGGTCCCCTAAAACAATAAAGACTGCATTTAATTCAATCATATTTTAAAAAATAAATTTTAATATGTTCTTTGACATACTCATTTTCCTTGGTTTACGCTGAAAAGTTCAGGCTACATTTTCAATTTTGAAATATAAAAGTCATCTGGCCGGGTGCGGTGGCTCACGCCTGTAATCCCAACACTTTGTGAGGCCGAGGTGGGCAGATCACCTGAAGTCAGGAGTTCAAGACCAGCCTGGCCAACATGATGAAACCCTGTCTCTACTAAAAATAAGAAAATTAGTCAGGCGTGGTGGCACGCACCTATAATCCCAGCTACTCGGGAGGCTGAGGCAGAAGAATCGCTTGAACCCGGGAGGTGGAGATTGCAGTGAGCTGAGATTGCGCCACTGCACTCTAGCCTGGGCCGCAGAGCAAGACCCTGTCTCAAAAAAAAAAAAAAAAAAAAAAAAAGAAAGAAAAAAAAGAAAAGAAAGAAATATAAAAGTCACCTTATAAATTGTTATTAATAGCATATTACTTTTTAAAATACACGCATTTTAATTTCTTTTCTGAATCTTCCCAAGAATATACTATTTTCTATACTTTAAAAAAATGAGATGTCATTTTTTAGTAAACATTCCAGATGACAACTTAAGAGAATTATAATAATCTCAATTATTCAAACTTAACCGTATTTTCTAGCAAGAAAATGACAATGATTATGCTGCAAGGGAGAAAAAAATCATGACACTTATAAGACAGAAAGGACTGGAATGTTTAACAGAAGGACTGTCTCAATTTAAAATCTTTTTTTTTTAATTTTTCATCTTTTTGTTTTACTTTTTTTTTTCCTCATGCCACCTTGTCTAAGATAAAACCTTTTTCTAACCAACCTCTTTGATCTTGTAATTCAGAAACTAATTCCTGTAAGTGGCGAAATAGCAGGAGCAGGTAATGTCCATCCCAAACATGAAAGCACAGTAAATAGCAGTATGTGGTTGACAAAAAGACCAGATTTGGATTGACCTTTTGGGCACATCTCACCAACTGCAGATTACTTATCCCCAAAATTACAATCACCCTTAGTGCTTTCAGCATGGTAACATAGCACCTTCAGAAGTTACTGAACTGGAGATAACTATTAATATTTCCCCTTCCTCCAATAAGGCTGCTACCTTACGTCTCCTGTTTTATGTTTCATCCACTGTCAATATAGTTGCAGCTTGATCCTCTCTTTTGCTGTCTAATTATCCCAGCTCTTTCCAAGCCTGTGTGTTCACTGTTGGGTGCACAGTACTTTGTCTTTAGCATCTAAGAGAACTGGAATTGTCTTTCTCAGGCTGGAACCTTTGTGGAAATCCTAATGGCCCTAAGGAGTTTGCTTCTGGCCAGCCCTGATATAATGGTATATAAATCCAAAGCTTTAGAAACATCAATTATTATCTTGTACTTTAAAAAATTATCAATTTATTATTTCAAAAGAGGAAAGAAACAAAGTCCCTAGCAACAATGGCTTCGTAGAAAACCGAATTTATAAAAACCATGGCCTATATCATTACCTATAAACCATTAAAGATGTGAAAATATGTGGCAGAGGTTTCTAAGGATAAATACATTTTAAATTAAATCAATGTCTGTACATAGTCACCTAAGAATCTTCAAAACCACATATATCTAGTATAAAAGACGAGTATGTTTACCTGGAACCCAGGTCAGTGGAGCACATACAGCATTACTGGCACTGATCCTATGTGCATACTTAATTATTTCTTCAGAGGAGATAGCACCTGAAAGAGTTAAGAGGACAGTATAACCTGTAGTCTAACAAACATTCAAGTTTAGAAATGTATCTATAAGTTACACGTCGTATTTAATTTTAAATTATTTGAAAATAAAATAATCTCAGTCACCCGCCTTCCTTAACAATACCTACATATGTAGTATAAACTTAAATCTCCAAAAACAGGACACTAATCCAGAAAAATTAGTTGACATAAACAAATTTCGGAGATCAGCACGACAGCACTCAATAATCTCAATTATTAACTACCGTTAAATACCATTACTCTTCTGAAAGCAATAGTGAGCACAAATAGAGAAAACAGTGTTTCATTTCTCAAAGACATTCAAGCTATGAAATCAGAGCAGACAGTTCACACCACTCTGTTTGATCAATATGCCCTAAGGCTCTTAAGTAGACCTAAATAGAAAGATGTCTACTATGTATTCATTAGGTAAAAAAAAAACTAAACTGCTGAATAATATGTATGGTATGACCCGATTGTTCAAAATATATGTACATATGTGTATTTGTATTTTTATTATATACATACTCACAGAGCTAGAAAAAAAAATCTAGGACATATACCAAACATTAATAGTTACCTCTGAGAAGTGAGAACCACACACTTCATTTTACAAACTTTAGATACCGTTTCAACGTAACAAAGTGTATGTGTGTACAATTTTTGAAGATTAAAAACAGAATCAAACAACGGTCTAGAAGTCAATAGCCAGCCTCAGTCATTGCTCCTAGAGATTTGTTTCTTGCTACAGAAGCCTAACCTAACTCTCCAAAGAATATTGGCTATTTGGCTGGGCGCGGTGGCTCATGCCTGTAATCCCAGCACTTTGGGAGGCCGAGGTGGGCAGATCACAAGGTCAGGAGATAGAGACCATCCTGGCAAACACAGTGAAACCCCGTCTCTACTAAAAATACAAAAAATTAGCCGGGCGTGGTGGCAGGTGCCTATAGTCCCAGCTACTCGGGAGGCTGAGGCAGGAGAATGGCATGAACTCGGGAGGCGGAGCTTGCAGTGCGCCGAGATCACACCACTGCACTCCAGCCTGGGCAACAGAGCAAGACTCCCATCTCAAAAAAAAAAAAAAAAAAAAAAAAAAAGAATATTAGCTATTTAACAGAAGCCTCTGAAAAAGGGACAGCAGGGCAGGAAGGCACGTGGGCCTCTGCACCACCAAATGTGCTTATATGCCAAGGCTATAACTGGCTCTGACTTCATGTACGTCTGGCTCTGACTTGATGATGTTTCAGTCCCAGCTCAGTTGTCCAATGGATGTCTTTTCACTCTCTCTGTCCTAGCCTTCAAGATTTGGTACAAATCCCACTTCTAACCCATACTTCTCTTTCCCTCTCCCACCAATTTTATAAACTCAACTGTTTTTACTGTACATTTGGGCACACAGCCATAAACTGCCTTGTAGTAATTGCTTTTTATAATCTGAAAAAGGATGTGATACTTCTACCTCCCTCACAACACCTAGCACAATGCTAGAACATAACACACTTTACGATAAAAATTTATTGAATCTTTTCAACAGCAGCAAATGATTATCAGTAATATCCTCTTGTACTGGTTTCTTGAAACCAGAATCTTAACTTTTCAGGTCATTCGGTCTTCCCATGATACTAACCTTTTCTTGCTTTTTCTATTGACTTGAGTTTCTCCTTTGCTTGGTAAACAGCTGTTGCCTAATTTAAACAACATTAAAAAAATGTGGTTTATTCTTCAACTATATCAAACTTAGTTTTTGGCTTAATTCACAAGATCCTCTATCCTACAATAACAATCTTTGAAACTTGGAAATCCCAACAATTTATCTGTAATGTTCTGAAATACCACTTGACATTATTTATTTCAGTCATATTTAATGAAAGAAATATTATATTTATGAACTAATCTCCCATTCACAAATTAGTTGTAGAAACAAAACATAAATTGGATTGTCTTTTTCTTCAAGTCTTCTATCATAAACACACAGAAGACATCCAGACTATGCATGACCCCAAAAACATCCTATTCTTGCAACTAGTTCAAGAATAAAATACCTTTTTCCCCCTAGTTTGGAAGATACAACCTTGAATTCATATTCTTATTTGTTTATATATCACCTCAATGTTTAATGACTTTATCACAAAAACACTCCCTCCAAGCCCCCAGGTACACTAAAGGACAAAATGAAGTTAACCTAGTATTCGCATATCTTCGACTATGACGCAGTGGTTAAGAGTATGGAGTCAGGCCAGGCACACTGGCTCACACCTGTAACCCCAGTATTTTGGGAGGCCGAGGCAGTCAGATCATTTGAGATCAGGAGTCTGAGACCAGCCTGACCAACATGGTAAAAACCCATCTCTACTAAAAATACAAAAAATTTATATGGGCGTGGTGACACACGCCTATAATCTCAGCTACTTGGGAGGCTGAGGCAGGAGAATCGCTTGAACCTAGGAGGCAGAGGTTGCAGTGAGCCAAGATTGAGCCACTGCACTCTGGCCTGGGCAATAGAGCAAGACTCTGTCTCAAAAAAAAAAAAAAAAAAAAAAGAGTATGGAGTCAGAGAGATCAAGGTTTAAATTCAATCTACTTTTTAGCCTCCATGGGCAAGTTAGTTATTAAAGTATTGGTTTCTTCCTCTAAATGATGACACTGACTTTATATAAACTGTTATGAAGATGGAAGTAATGCATATAAAATGCAAGGCACAGGGCCTGGTGCCTAAGTGCTCAATCAATGTTAGTTACTACTATTTAAGTCATGAAATTCAGTTTTATGGTCCTGTGTTCACTGTCTTTAATTATTTATAACACAAAGTGGGAAAATCAAACAAAGTGGATACAATTATATGAAAAATGCTTAAGTTTCAATAAACAGTAATTGAAAGTCTGTTAGTATCCTGCTAACTACAATAAGCTAAAAAACGAATACACCTGAGACTCAAAGGAAATAGACCAAACTATGATTAGTGGCATTCTTTCCACAGCTGAACTAAAGGCAGTTTTTTCCCTCTTCTTTCCATTTTTCTGTATTTTCTGAATTTTGTTTGATAAGCAAGTATTACATACATAAGGATTTTTTTTATATCTATATTTACAGATTTTAATATATATAATATATATAAACATATAAATAATATATTTTGAGACAGAGTCTCCCTCTGTCGCCCAGGCTGGAGTGCAGTGGCGCGATCCCAGTTCACTGCAACCTCTGCCTCCCGGGTTCAAGAGATTCTCCTGCCTCAGCCTCCCAAGTACCTGAGATTACAGGCATGAACCACCATGCCCAGCTAAGTTTTTTTGGATTTTTAGTAGAGATGGATTTCACCATGTTGACTAGGCTAATCTTGAACTCCTGACCTCAGGTGATCTGCCCACTTTGGCCTCCCAAAGTGCTGGGATTACAAGTGTGAGCCACCATGCCCGGCTAATTTTTTTTTTTTTTTTTTTTGAGAGTCTTGTACTGTTGCCTGGGCTGGAATGCAATGGCGCGATCTCAGCTCACTGCAACCTATGCCTCCCAGGTTCACGCAATTCTCCTGTCTCAGTCTCCTGAGTAGCTGGGATTACAGGCACACACCACCACATCTGGCTAACTTTTTGTATTTGTAATAGAGACAGGGTTTCACTATGTTGGCCAGACTGGTCTCGAACTGAGACTGGTCTCAATCACAGACTGACCTCGTGATTCGCCTGCCTTGGCCTCCCAAAGTGCTGGGATTACAGGCATGAGCCACCACACCCGGCCTGATTTTAATATATTTTTAAAAACTATTTACTAGTGAGTTGTTTCCTTAGTAGGGGTATTAATTTACCCTGAACTGCCCAGGCTTCTAGTTACTGGAGCTCATTTCAACACATTTGTTAAGAGATTCATCAGTGGTAAGGATGCCAGCAATGTCTGGTCGACATGAGAATCAAGCTCAGCTATTTCTGCAATACTATCATGTTATATTAGTTAGTATTTAGTGAAGTAACTGGGCAAATAATAGCAAATAAATTGCCTCTTTGAAATAGTAGCCAAGAACAGCAGAGGGAAAACTAGGATCCTTGATATATGTCCAAATCCTACCTAGATGCGGATGAATGACTAAATTAATGTAAATTTTAATCAATTTATAAAATGTGTATATATTTTTACTGATTTCAAAAGATATAAAAAATGAAAAATTTCCCTGATTTTTATCCTAAGGATCAGAGACCAAAAAAAAAAGAGATTTAGACTACTGATAATTAAAATTTACATCAGACCAGGATAAAAGTAAAACTTTCCATTTCTATAATTCAATACTGTAAAATCTTTAAGCAAATGAAAATGTGGCTCACAAGTAATGTAGACTATCTGAAAACAGTAAGTAAAAAAGAGAATGACAATAGCTTTTCATTTAATCACTGGCAATGGTTAGTGACAAGATATCACCTTTAGACTTGGAAAGTCTAGTTTTCTGCTCTTCAAAATCTTGATAACAGATTTTTCAGAAACAGATTAAACAACATCCTTTTTTAACCTTAAGAACCAACCTCTGTCAACTTACCAGTATTTGTTCTGCTTCCTTTAGCTGTTTTTGTAATTGCTGAATATCACTGTCTCTCTTCTCTACTTCTTTTTCTAAAACTTGCATTTCATGATGAATTTTTCCCTGATTAACTGCCAATTTCATTAGTTCTTGAAATTCCCCATCTCGGTGAATTAACAACTCCAGGACCTGTCAGATAACAGTCAATTAAATCAGACAACAGACTACTGAAAGGCTGCATTCCAATGAAACGAAGAATCCATAACTGAATTGGCTAGGCTATAAATTTCAACACCTTCAAAATGTTATTCCTAATTCTTGTTAAGAATAAAAATAGCCTACCTATGATTATTTTGGGAAACATTAATATCAAACTTTTCTACTTTTTCAGCTATTCTTTCATACAAAACAAAATAAAAACTAGTCTTTCAGAACTAGCAATATGGCAACATGAGCAAGTTTAGTGATTTCCTAGGGAAGACACAATTTTAAAGTTTATCCTTATGGCTGGGCACAGTGACTCATGCCTGTAATCCCAGAACTTTGGGAGGCTGAGGCAGGCAGATCACTTGAGGTCAGGAGGTCGAGACTGGCCTGGCCAACATGGTGAAACCCCATCTCTACTAAAAATACAATAATTAGTTGGGTGTGGTGGCGCCTAAAATCCCAGTTACTCAGCAGGCTGAGGCAGGAGAATCGTGTGAACCTGGGAGGTGGAGGTTGCAGTGAGCCAAGATCACGCCACTGCACTCCAGCCTGGGTGATAGAGTAAGACTCTGTCTCAAAAAAAAAAAAAAAAAAAAAAAAGTTTATCCTTAAAAATACAATATAGGCCAGGCACGGTGGCTCACGCCTGTAATCCTAGCACTTTGGGAGGCCGAGGCATGCGAATCACCAGAGGTCAAAAGTTCGAGACCAGCCTGACCAACATGGAGAAACCCCATCTCTACTAAAAATATAAAATTAGCTGGGTGTGGTGGTGCATGCCTACAATCCCAGGTACTCGGGAGGCTGAGGCAGGAGAATTGCTTGAACCCGGAGGCAGAGGCTGCAGTGAGCTGAGATCGCGCCATTGCACTCCAGACTGGGCAACAAGAGTGAAACTCCATCTCAAATATATATATGTATATATATAATGAAAGTTCTCCCAAAATTTGGTATTTGAGATGATTTTAGGTGGCACCAAGAACTTAAAAAAACTTTTACACTTACACATTTGTGCTAATATATATTAGAAAAAACTGAGACACTGAAACTCTGAGTTTATGCACAGTATTGTTTACGATGAAGATGATCTTAAAAATACAGTGATTTCAGCCAGGCGCAGTGGCTCATGTCTGTAATCCCAGCACTTTGGGAGGCCGAGGTAGGCGGATCATGAGGTCAGGAGTTTGAGACCAGCCTGACCAACATGGTGAAACCTCATCTCTACTAAAAATATAAAAATTAGCCGGGGGTGGTGGCACACGCCTGTAATCCCAGCTACTCAGGAGGCTGAGGCAGAAGAATCGCTTGAACCCAGGAGGCAGAGGTTGCTGTGAACCCAGATCACGCCACTGCACTCCAGCCTGGGTGACAGAGCGAGACTTCGTCTCAGAAAAAAAAAATACAGTGATTTCATAAAACAGTAAACAAACAAGTGGTATGCAGATATGGCAAAAACCATGAAGTATAAAACACACAAAATAGAAAGTCTGGGGGTTCATATCTCTAGTCCTCCATCTGCTAGCTGTGTGACACAGGGAAAGTTACCAGCCTCTCTGAGCCTGTGTTCTTAATAGGAAAAGGAATATAATATTAATAATAGCCATTACATGAAGCTATTGTGAGGATTCATGATATAATGCACTTCAAGTACATACAGGAAGAGTTCAGCAAAGGCTAGTTATTACGATCACCACCCGAGTACAGAATTAAGATGCAAGTCTAGTCTAAATATCCTTACTTTACTGTGCTAAGTAGAGAATACTACTTCAGAAAGAAAATAGCTATCAAAATTCAGAATCAATTTTAAAACTATTTTTAAAAATTTGTTGAAGACTAAAAAGTACAGGTATGCCTCTTCAAGTTCCTTTTGACATGAAGTTCCTCTCATTTTATAGGAATTCTAATAAAATAGACAAAAGACTGAGCTACAAACTGCCAAATATTAAGAGTATTTTAAATAACAATAGAAAGCTTTTTTCTGTAAAAAGTAAAGTATATTCTATGTATTTAATAGACTTCTAATCCTCATTCCTCCCACATCGTAGGAGAAAGCTAGGTTTCCATTTCTATAAAAGCTGTATTATGAAAGCTAGTACACAGTAGTTCCCTGACAACTTTCAAGAAGTTTACACAGGTTGAATTAATTTGTACACTACCCATGAGTAAAAAATATTCTCTTCAGATCTTATTGTTCAGTAGAAAAAAATTATTCAGCTAAAGTCAGAAGACCTAGGTTCTGGTTCCACTCACCATTAACCTCTAGCTCATCCGTCCACCCTGGAGCTCAGTCTCACAGGAGGTTGAACTGAACATCGTTAAGATCCTTTCTAATTCTAAAATGCTATATAAAATTATAAATATCCAAATAAAATGGTGGCTAGAAAATTTTCCAATGGGCACATCCCTCTCTAATATTAACAGTTTCAATGAAAATTACATAGGATTCCACAGTACTAAGTACAAGATACAATTCACAAAATTGCTACTCTTTAAAAAGTACAAGAAAGGTCAGTGCTGATTATAGGTCTTAATTATCGCCTTCTGAATAATCTGTGTGCCTGGCTCATAGCAAGCATTTAATAAGTGTCTATCAAATAAAGTCAAGCCTTGCATTTTACTTCTTGCACATTTTGTATAAACTCCTATTTAATCCCACGGGTATTAACAGAGTACCTGAGAGACTAGTAGTCTTCTACTAACATATTTATCTCTAGCCTCTTTCTTTTTTGAAAAAAACAAAACAAAAACCTTACTACCCCTAAGGTTAGCTGTTTTTCCTAGCTTGTGGCCTCATCTGGATCCCCTCCTCCCCTACTGAGGCTCACTGACACTTTTCTATTCAGTCTGTCAGATTTCCCTGCCCTCAAAACATAAAATAGAACTAAGATAATGACGCAGACAAAAGATGTATTACTGTCTCCTCTTCTCCTTTACATCTTCTTTAGAAAGGTTAATCCTCTCCATTCATTTTCTCTTAAACATTTTTTTTTGGCCAGCTATGGTGGCTCATGCCTGTAGTCCTAGCACTTTGGTAGGCCAAGGTGGGGAGGATCCCTTGAGGGCAGGAGTTCAAGACAGTTCAAGACTGGCCTGGGCAACACAGTGAGACCATGTCTCTACCAAAAAAAAAATTTCTTTTAAATTAGCAAGGCATTATAGTGCATGCCTATAGTCCCAGATACCGGTGAGGATAAGTGGGAGATCGCTTGAGTCCAGTAGGTTGAGGCTGCAGTGAGCAGTCATCATGCCACTGCACTCTAGCCTGGGCTACAGAGCGAGAATCTGTCTCAAAAAAGAAAAAATTAATTGTGCCAAAAACATAATACAAAATTTATCCTCTTACCTCTAAAAAATTTCTGAATCAGGAAAAAAAGTCTGTTCACCCACCATGGAAAATTAGAAAGCACAGAAAAGTGAGCAAATAAAAACTGCCCATACTTTCACACCTATAAGGCAATGTCTAATAAGAGTTGTATGCTCTTTTACTTCCCCTCATGTTCAAGTTGCATTAGGGAACTATACATACAATACAGGGTTAAGTTTTTGAGCATTAACTTTTGATTCTAAATATTGTTGTAATCTCCATACAACAAGCCTTTCTTGGTTAATTCAAAGGACAAAAATAAATAAACATGTAAGTGTAACTAGAATTATAAGAAAAAATAATAAAATACTGCTAAACCCTTAGGCAACTATTCTTCTTAAGCACACTGTTATCTTAAGTAAATGATACAAAGAAAATACCAATTTTAAAGTTTCAATTAATAACTTAAAAGGATCCAATATTCCTGTTCCCACACAAAGTAAATATAAATAGGAAACTTGCAGAAATCAAGTTTTTTTCTTTTAATTAAAAAACAAAGAGAAATTAATTAATTTAAAAAGAAGCCACTTACCTGGTTTTCCTCTCCAGCCTGTAACAACTTTTGGTTTCTTGAAATTGCCAGCATTTCTATAAGTTCCCTAAAAAAAAAAACCAACAACAACAAAAACCCTTTCACAGCATGCTGAACATCTAGGGCTACTCCCTACAGTCCACTATGACTGTGAACTGCAACTCACCAAGACTCGCTTGTGCTGGTTACCAAACTTATTTATAAAAGTTCTACTCAATACTATCATTATATAAATAGCTATTACCTAAATGCCAATGAAATACGATTGTGAATAGAAAGAGTTCTTTCTATAAAAACCTAAGCCTAATGCTTGGAAAGACTCCACAGAGGCTTGCAAAGGACAGCTATAAAGAAAGGACCAGGGAAAAGTCATAAAAACTAAGGGTCTGCCCTAAGACTGCTTGATAACAGGATAAGTTCTCATTTTGATTTGATCTAGATGAGACAATGCATTATGAGCGATTTATGCAAGAAAAACTCATACATTAGGGGTGTACAGGCCAAATCCAGCACATCTGCAGTTTTTGTAAATAACATTTTCCTAAGACAGTCTGCCCATTAATATACAAATTGTCTATGGCAGTGTTCCCAATACAGAAGCAGAGTTGAGCTGTTACAGCAGAGACTATATGGCCCATAAACCCGAAAGTATTTATTATCTGGCCTTCGCAGAAAAAGTTTTCTGACTCCTGCCTTACATAACATGATTAGTGAATGTACATATGTTTATATATTTTAAGGTAAAATAAAACAAGGGATGCACGGACCATTTTTTAATGATTCTCCACTTTATTTGAATTTTTTAAATTAAACATCTATCAACTAAGAGTGATCCTTACACATAATAAAATGATATCCTTTTAGAATGCTCATTTAATAAATATGACAATTTCCCTATATGAAAATTAGTATCTGATGAGGAAAATAAGATTGGGAAAAATGTACAGCAGGTAATGTTTATATATTAGTTTCAAACTTGTTAATAGATGGGACTTTTGAGAAATTATGCAGAAGGGGCAGCTTCACAACTAGCTACCTGACACTGCTCTGATCAGACTGAGTGCTTGTACTTTCTCACTGGCTACCAGGCTATTTTTACCTTCAAATTTCCACCTTCCTTCCAACTAGCCTCATATCATTTTTCTGGATCATGTCAACTAGACCCAACCCTTCCTACTACTACTTCCCCATACCATTATTTATGAATTAATCAATGAATGAAAAAAGTAGATATAAGAATGCAAAGTCTTCATTTATTCACTAATTTGTCAAATATTTATTGAGTGCCTATTATGTGCCAGGCACTTTCTAGATACTTGGGGTATCAAAGTCAACAATGGCACTTAAATTATAATACAAGAGACAAGAAGAACTAAGAGAAGAAATAAAACTAGAGTGATAAGGGTTGAGAAGGAAATAAAGCAATGTTTTATTAGAGACTATTGGGGGAGTGGGTTGGCTACTTCAATAGGGTGGTCAGAGAAGGTCTTCCTAAGGGCACAGCTTTGACATAAGACACGGTTTAAATGAGAGAAGTCAGCCAAGATGTCTTGAAGGAAAGAGCGCAGTAGAAGACACAGATAGTTCAGTGCCCCAAAGATGGATCTGAGGAGGTGTAGCCAGGGCCTGGTACAATGGGGAGAGGAAAGCAAAGTGAGGATGTAGCAGCCAGGTGGCTAGGGGTGAGATTACGTAGGGCCTTATAGTTACGGTAAAGATTAGTGTTTCATTCTTTTTTTATTTTTTATTTTTTCAGATGGAGTTTTGCTCTTGTTGCCCATGCTGGAGTGCAATGGCGCGATCTCGGCTCACTGCAACCTCCACCTCCCGGGTTCAAGCGATTCTCCTGCCTCAGCCTCCCTAGCAGCTGGGATTACAGGTATGTGCCACCACGCCTGGCTAATTTTGTATTTTTTTTTAGTACAGATGGGGTTTCTCCGTGTTGGTCAGGCTGGTCTCGAACTCCCGACCTCAGGTGATCTGCCGGCCTCGGCCTCCCAAAGTGCTGGGATTACAGGCATGAGCCACTGCGCCCGGCCTAGTGTTTCATTCTAAATGCAATGAGAAGGCACTGGATTATTTTAAACAGGGAAATGGCATGACCTGATTTATACTTTTAAAAACTGCTGAGCGATTTGGTAAATAGACTGTAAGAGGGCCAGAACAGGAAGTAAGTTAGGTGGTTTTTGTAGTGTTCCAGGCAAAAAATGACACTGGTTTTGACTAGGTCATAGCCTCCAGGACTTAGTAATGGTGATGGGAGAAACGTGGACAGATTTCAGATCTCTTTTGGAGGTAGAGCTAACAGAACTTGCTGATGGATCAACAGTGTATGAAAACAGCACGGTAAGTAAACTTTTTAGTGTACACCACAAGTGAGACATAGACGGTTGAGAACCTCCGGTCTAAGTAAAAGCTGGTTTCAGGTGGGGCAGGGGTGGTGCTGACTGGAGTGGGGCTATGGTAGGAGATGTGGGATAAGCCTTCCTCTGTTCTTGCAAACCTGGGAGTGTGAGTCCACAGAAGGCTTTACAAGGCTTGCCTTAGGCACAGGAGCAGAGGTGAGGTAGAAGTCTCTAAGACTTAGTCATGTTCTGTAACAGCCCAGGACAAAATAGAAACCTCTGTCCTCCCCAGTTGTGAAAAAGAGGCCAAAGGAAGCCCCACACTCAAGAGCCCTGTCCTGCTAAAAAGAAGGTGCATTCCCGGCATACTGCATTAGAATCCAGACACAATTCCCCATAGAAATAAAATTTCCATAGGGGTTGGAGCCTACATTATTAGTGGTAATACACTTTTCAGGTAAACAGAATTAACAGGCTGGTGTGGAAAACTCAAGACTCCTATCAACATGGTTCTGTGGAACAATGAGTTTTGAGTTACAAACGGGTTAAGAAAAATGTTTAGCCTACAACCTGTGTTTCAACTTTTTAAGACTATCTCCTTGCATTACATTTTACAAAGTAATAAATATCCTGAAAGGCTATATAATCAGGTTAATAGAAAAAAAAAAGATCCTAAGTTATAAATCCACTATTTTTAAAGTCAAGAGGCTAAACCTAAAAATATGTAAGGTACATTCGTGAATTTTCTTCTCATTTTCATAAATGCAAGCCAAACACAAATTACATTCAGAGACTGACAAACTTCACAGATCACAGAATCAGTACACGTAAATATCTCTGACTGAACACATGAGACTTTTCTGGAAGCCAGTCACACCACCAGAGCAGCTTCATTCTGTGAAGAAGTTCCAATGATCCGCCCGCCTTGGCCTCCCAAAGTGCTGGGATTACAGGCGTAAGCCACCGCACCCGGCCCTAATACAGTTTATTTTAAACAGTGGATCAAACACATAAGCCATTTAATTTCTGGTGTCTACGTGTTTTCGGGTTTTCTTCCATCATTAAATATTGTGCTGACCTGGTAACTTGGTAGCAATACTATGGCAAGGACTAAATTTACACCAAAGATAAAGTGCTGATTATATCAGGTATATTTTAAAATACAACATATAAGATTTATTCTAAAGCTGTCAAAGAATGTTGGCTACAGAAAAAGTGACATTTGAGCTGGATTCTGAAGGATATATGAATCATTCACCAAATCGGGGGTAGACTGGGAATGGCACTGAAGACGTGGAAGTCTGACTAAAGAATTTGAACTTTGCCTCACTGGACAACGCAAACCTACCAATGAGGTAGGTTTTATATAATTTTTCTGCAGAAAAGTGATATAACATGCCTTTTTTTTTTTTTTTTTGAGACGGAGTCTCGCTCTGTCGTCCAGGCTGGAGTGCAGTGGCGCAGTCTTGGCTCACTGCAAGCTCCGCCTCCTGGGTTCACGCCATTCTCCCGCCTCAGCCTCTCCGAGTAGCTGGGACTACAGGCGCCCGCCACCACGCCCGGCTAATTTTTTTGTATTTTTTTTTTAGTAGAGACGGGGTTTCACCGTGGTCTCGATCTCCTGACCTCGTGATCCGCCCGCCTCGGCCTCCCAAAGTGCTGGGATTACAAGCGTGAGCCACCGCGCCCGGCCTATAACATGCCTTTTAAAACTGGTATCGGCCAATATAAAGGGATAAAGTACAGAAGCATGAGGCAATTAAAACTGTTTGGGAGGCTACATTTAAGAAGTAGTTATGAACAGCGGGGCGGGTAGGAACGAGAGGGCAAATTTGAGCAACATTTTAGGAGGTAGAACCAAGATAATTTACCATCCAAGTCAATGGAAGGGAGTCAACGAAGGCTTCAACTTGAAAGACTTATCATGAAAGGTGACAGAAGATGAAGAATGACATCTAATTTCATCTGCTATCTCTGACACACAACCATTCTAAACAACTTGCAACTCCACCAAGCCAAGCTTTTTGGACTTGCTGTTCCATCTACCTGTGCTGCCTAGTGAGTTCGGCGAGCTCATGCTTCCCAAGCAGCCCTTTCTTCAGAGAGCCTGCCCTGACTACAACCAGGAAAGGTGCCTAGCTCCTGTGCTTCAGTACCCCGCAGCGCAGCCCTCTAATAAAAACAGGCCCCAAGCCAGTTTACACATCTGTCTCTCTCTCGACAGCTGGCATCCAGCCTACCCTTCACTACCGTCTCCCCAATGCTTAGCACCTAAGGGGCGTTCCATAAATGTTAAGTGGCTGGCTGCGGACGAAGGGGCTCAGACAGCGCGAGTTCTTATCATTACTAAAATTCCCTCTAACGGGAAAAACCGCTGCCCAGAGTGCCAGAGGGCTGCGGACCCCACGTCCGTGACCCTCATGCACCCGAAACTCCCCAGCTGGCCCTCCCCGCCGAACCCCGAGAACGAGCACAAACGCAGGGCCGGCCGGCTCCGGGTTCAGTCCCCCGGCCCAGCTCCAGCCCGGCTCTCAGGCTCGCCGCATTACCTAGACAAGACCTCCAAATCCTCAAGCGCAGACAGCAGCCGCTCTCGTGTGCTGTTACCACTCGCCACTACCAAACCGCCTCCCAGCCGCTCCTTCTCCTTCTCACCACTCGAAGACGCAGCCATTCTCCCCACAGCCCTGCCGCCGGCGCACGCGCAGAGCGCGCTGACGCAGGTGCGTGGCGAGAAGGCGGGCTCGGAAGGCGGAAGAGTCACCCAGGAGAGGAACAAGAGGCCTGTCGAGAGCGCCCTCTTTGCGCCTGGAGGTGCACTGCGGGCACCGGCGCCATCTGCTGGGCCGGCGAGGGCTTTCTGGTCCAAACCCTGGGAGCGATAGCTGAACTGAGAACAAGGGGGGCAACGCAGTCTGATTCTCCCGGGCCTAATGTCTTTTCTTTTCTTTTCTTTTCTTTTCTTTTCTTTTCTTTTCTTTTCTTTTCTTTTCTTTTCTTTTCTTTCTTTCTTTCTTTCTTTCTTTCCTTTCTTTTCTTTCTTTTCTTTCTTCTCCCCCTCCCCTCCCCTCCCCTCCCCTCCCCTCCCCTCCCCTCCCCTCCCCTCCCCTCCCCTCCCCTCCCTTCTTTTCTTCTTTCTTTCTTCAAGTCTCGCTCTGTTGCCCAGACTGGAGTGCATCGTCGCGGATGTCTTGGCTCACTGCAAGCTCCGCCTCCTGGGTTCACGCCATTTTCCTGCCTCAGCCTCCCGCGTAGCTGGGACTACAGGCGCCTGCCACCACGCCCGGCTAATTTTTTGTATTTTTAGCAGACACGGGGTCTCACCATGTTAGCCAAGATGGTCTTGATCTCCTGACCTCGTGATCCGCCCGCCTCAGGCTCCCAAAGTGGTGGAATTACAGGCGTGAGCCACCGTGCCTGGCCCACCTTAACCATTTTTAAGTGGATAGTTCAGTGGCATTAAATACATTCATACTGTTGAGCAACTATCCTTCTCCAAAACCTTTTATCTTGCAAAACAAACTCTGTACTCACTAAATGCTAATTCCCTATCCCTCCTTTCTCCAGGCCCTGGCAACCACCATTCTACTTTCCATCTCTGTAAGTTTGGCTACTCTAGGTACCTCATATAAGCAGAATCATACAGTATTTGTCTTTTTTGTGTCTGGCTTATGTCACTCAGCATTATGTCCTCCAGGTTCATCTATGATGTAGCATGTGCTGGAATATCTTTCCTTTTTAAGACTAATATTCCATTGTATGCATATGGCACCTTTTGATTATCCATTCATCTGACGATGGATAGTTAGGTTGCTTCCACATTTCTATAATCCATCTTTATAGCCATACATCTTCCAACAAATGTTTTGCTCATTTCTCAGGTTAATTATTGAACTGAAGGAATCAATACAGTACATAAGTAGTAGTTAATTAACATAGTTCAAGTCATTGATGTAGCACACATTCCAAACCAGAACTGGTTGTCAAAGGCAAAAATACGTCTTAGCCTACTTTTCCTAGGGGTAACAATGTAGTAGGGATCACTCTCTACCAGAAAAAACCAAAGTTACAAGCCTATTGGGAATGAGGATTCCATGTTGCTATTATAAAAGACAGTCTGGGACTGCCTCACTCCCATGAGGTAGTAGTACCTGTAGTCCTTTCATTTCAGGGTCTCATCCTCTACTCTGTCTTTTTGGAGGTGCTAAACCTGACTCCTGGGCACCCAGAGTTGACAAGTCTTTCAGAAATTCATGTTAAATAAATTCACTCATAGCAACTGCTGCGTAATCTAGAATGCTGATTTACTCACTTACGATGAAAAGTAATAGTGCCAAACATACCTTTTTCCCATAGACAAAACTATACGACAAGCCATATTATCACAGGATGTTGCTTGTTAAACTTGGAGCAGAACAAACAAGGATAGATTAAAAATTAATGACACAATCATGAGGTTTTGTATCTCCGCAGTGTAGGGATATTTGTGTTCAAGAGACTGGGTTATTTGTGTTCATAGGTCAGTACCCTTTCCCTTAGACAGCGCAAGAGATCCTTGTCACCTTTTGTTTTTTGACCGTTCCCTGCATCTGCTGTTGGCTAACCCTTTTTTGTTAATGCAGTCAATTCTCAGGCAATGGGTTAAAGTAGATTGAAGCTTTGTTCATTACACTTGTATTCTAAATATGCCTCTCAGTACTCTAGTCAATCATTTCTTATGTTAGGTTTCCAAGGTGCCAAACTTCTGCCGTATGTGTTAGTTTTGTTTACTCAACTCTCACGGGTCATATTGAGCCATGACTCTGGTAGGAGGAGAGAGAACATTATATTAGTGTAAACATAAAAATTCTAGAAGGATTCTAATTAGTTAAAAATAACCAATTATAGTCCTACTTTGCAGACATTGAGGATCAGTGTGTGGAGCGTATAATGTATATTGTGAACTCCTGACCTCCTCAGATTTATTGCAAATTCATATGCATATTAAATAGTTTCTATAGACTGATAAGTAATAGCATCTTTCACAGATATACTGTCTTGCAAATTGTGCAAATCCAGGCGTGATAAACAAATATGAATTATTTTGTATAGTTTTACTAAATTCATGGTAATTTGGAGTTAGGTACATATTTTCTCAATATGTAGATTCAAAAATGACACTACTTTCTCATGAAATTTTATTTATTTAACATGCTGGGTACTGTTCTAAGCACTTAAAAAATATTAACTTGTTTAATTTTCCTAACACTCCTATGAGGTAAGTACTGCTACTATCCCTGTGTTACAGATAATGAAACTGAGGGGCAGAGATGTTAAGACACATGCTGGGGTCATATAGTAAATGGCAAAGCTGGAATCTGAACCCGGAGTCTGGCTCCAGGGTCTGTGCTCTTTACCACTGGTTATCCCAACTCTCTGTAAAGAAAGAAGGATCTTCATGTATTAAAAGGACTGGGAACCTCTGACCTAAAATATGAGAGGACTTCAAAAAGTTCATGGAAAATGGAATTAAAAGATAATAATTTAAAATATAAACTTTATTTCTCAATATAACCTCCATCTAGTTCAAGACACTTTTGTAAATGATGATACCAGCCATTTAGTTCATCCCTAAAGAACTGAGGGTCCTCGGAATTTAACCAGGTCAATACTGTCTTTTTTACTTTTTTTTTTTTGGCCACAGGGTCTCACTCTGTGTCACTCAGGCTGGAGGGCAGTGGTGCAACCATAGCTCACTGCAACCTTGACCTCCCAGGCTCAAGCAATCCTCCCAATACATTATTAACTGAAGAAAAATGAGTGCCCTTTACAGATTTTATTTATTTATTTATTTTTGAGACAGAGTCTTGCTCTGTTGTCTTGCTCAAGCTGGAGTGTGGTGGCATGATCTTGGCTCACTGCAACCTCCACCTCCTGGGTTCAAGTGATTCTCCTGTCTCCGCTGGGATTACAGGCATGTGCCACCATGCCTGGCTAATTTTTGTCCTTTTTTTTTTTTTTTGAGACGGAGTCTCGCTCTGTCACCCAGGCTGGAGTGCAGTGGCGCGATCTTGGCTCACTGCAAGCTCTGCCTCCCGGGTTCACGCCATTCTCCTGCCTCAGCCTCTCCGAGTAGCTGGGACTACAGGCGCCCGCCACCACGCCCGGCTAATTTTTTGTATTTTTAGTAGAGACGAGGTTTCACTGTGGTCTCGATCTCCTGACCTCGTGATCCGCCTGCCTCGGCCTCCCAAAGTGCTGGGATTACAAGCGTGAGCCACCGTGCCCGGCCTAATTTTTGTATTTTTAGTAGAGATGGGGTTTTGCCATGATGGCCAGGCTGGTCTCAAACTCCTGACCTCAAGTGAACCACCTGCCTCAGCCTCCCAAAGTGCTGGGACTACAGGCATGAGACACTGAGCCTGGCCCAGATTTTTTTAAGATTAGGAAACAAAAAGAAGTCAGATCAGGACTGTAAGGTGGATGTTCAATGATTTCCCATTGAAACACTTCCAAAATTGTCCTTGTTTGATGAGAGGAATGAGCAGGAGTATTGTTGTGGTGGAGAAGGCCTCTCTGGTGAAGCTTTCTGGGGTGTTTTTCTGCTAAAGCTTTTGCTAACTTTCTCAAAACACTCTCATAATAAGCCATTGTTATCATTCTTTGGCTCTCCAGAAAGTCACCAAACAAAATGCCTTGAGCATCCCAAAAACTGTTGCCATGCTGTTTGATCTTGACTGGTCTGCTTTTGCTTTGACTGGACCACTTCCACCTCTTGGTAGCCATTGCTTTGATTTTGCTTTATCTTCAGGATTGTGCTGGTAAAGCCATTTTTCATCTCCTGTTACAGCTCTTCAAAGAAGTGCCTCAGGATCTTGATCTCACTTGTTTAAAATTTCCATTGAATGCCCTGCTCTTGTCTGCAGGCGATTTGGGCATAACAGTTTTGGCACCCATCAATTGGAAAGTTTGCTCAACTTTAGTTTTTCAGTCAGAATTGTATAGGCTGAACAAATTGACATGTCTATAGTGTTGTCTATTAGTTGCTGGTCCTCTGCAATTCGGGCACAAACAAGATAAATATTTTCCTTGCAAATTGATGTGGATGGTCTGTTGCTGCAGGCTTTATCTTCAACATCATCTCATTCCATTCTTCAAATGAGTTTTCTATTTGTAAAACTGCTGATTTCTTTAGGGCATTGTCCTCATAAACTTTTCATAAAGCATCAAGATTTCACCATTCTTCCACACAAGCTTCACCATCAATTTGATATTCTTGCTTCAATTTTAGTAGAATTCATATTGTTCTGATAGGGGCTCTTGTCAAACTGATGTCTTATCCTTCTTGTGCCTCAAACTAGATCCTGTTCATACATGTTATAACAGGTTAGTATGACTTTATTTTGGTGGAAAAATATTTTGAAATGCATGAATAGTTTTTCTATAATACAGACTTTTCATGAACTTTTTGAAGAACCCCTCATACAAACACTATCAAATAAATGCACAGCCTGAAATTCTGAGCAAAAAGCAGCTGCAAGCAGTTGGTGTGGAGGTTTGGAGGTGCAGCAAGAAACTCAACCAAGGCTGTCCCTAAGGGTCAGCAGAATAGATAGCTGAATACACTATGTATCTTAACAAAAATTTTTTTTATTTTATTATTATATTTTTGAGACAGAGTCTTGCTCTGTCGCCTAGGCTGGAGTGCAGTGGCACGATCTCAGCTCATTGCAACATCCACCTCCCAGGTTCAAACAATTCTCCCACCTCAGCCTCCCAAATAGCTGGGATTACAGGCATGTGCTACCATGCCTGGCTAATTTTTATATTTTTAGTAGAAATGGGGTTTCGTCATGTTGGCCAGGCTGGTCTCGAACTCCTGACCTCAGGTGATCTGCCCGCCTCAGCCTCTCAAAATGCTGGGATTATAGGCATGAGCCACTATGCTTGGCCTATTTTATTTTTTTAAGGCAGAGCCTTGCTATGTGAGCCACTTCACCCGGCCTATTTTTTATTTTCATCAAACAACATATATACATAGTCTAAAATCAAATGGTACTCAAAAGCTTCTAATGAAAACAAAAAAGTTCTAAGTTACCACCTCCTGAGCCCCACTTCCTAGCATATCCTTCTCACTAAAGGTGGGCACTCTCAGCATTTTTAACCATTACTTCTATTCTTTGCTCACATATTTTAAAATAATATGCATATATTCTATATCTCTATTCAACTGTTTTTGAAATTTATTTCCTATTATGATAAATGAGGATTTTTATCTCTCTTACATGTGTCATTTATCTTCCCATTAGTTAGAACACAGTTCTGGCCAGGCGTGGTGGCTTATGCCTATAATCCCAGTACTTTGAGAGGCCAAGGCATTCGAGACCAGCCTGACCAACATGGTGAAACCCCATCTCTACTAAAAAAGTACAAAAAATTGGCTAGGCGTGGTGGCACATGCCTGTAATCCTAGCTACTTAGAGGCTGAGGCAGGAGAATTGCTGGAACACCCGGGAGGTAGAGGTTGCAGTGAATCGAGATCACGTCATTGCACTCCAGTCTGGGCAACAGGAGTGAAACTGGGTCTCAAAAAAAAACAAAAAACACAATTCTTTGTTACGTCAATAGTTAGTGTTTACATTACTACACTATATCTACACATAACTATGTAATTATTATTTGTTTGACATGCCTAACATATCCCTGTAGAGATTTTTTTAAATAGAAAAGAAAATATCTAAAATATCAAAGTGCATTGTGCATCTTGTGGAAACTTTTTTCACTTATATATCTAGGTATGTGTGTACTGGGTCAAATGTAAAATGTATTTTTTACTTTGTACTGAAAAAGTGTGAATGCTTTGGAGATGGGGTCTTTAAAGAGGTGATCAAGTTAAAATGAGGCCATTAGGGTAGACCCTAATTCAATCTGACTGGTGTCTTTATAAGAAGAGGAAAAGATGCCAGGGATGAGTGTGCACAGAGAAAAGACCATGTGAGAATATGGCAAGAAGGCAGACACGGGCTAGCCAAGGAGAGAGGCCTTGGAAGAAACCAGTCCTGTTGACACCTTGATCTTGGACTTTTGGCTTCCAGAATTGTGAGAAAATAAATTCTTGTTGCTTAAACCACTCAGTCTGTGGCATTTCGTTACGATAGCCCTAGCAGACTAATAAAGAGGGGTTGCATGTCAATGGGCATCTGGAGATGTCTAATCATTGCCTTGCACATACCTTTGACTTTCTTGCCCCCATCTTGATTTGTCTTATTCCCTTGGCAAGGCCATGCGCTGAGCTAAATGCAGCTGTGCCTACTACATGCCTATACCAATGCGGCTGAATATGGATGGAGAAAAACACACAAGCCAGTCAGTTTGTTGTAACTGAAATTCATGACTTTAACCCCCAAATCTCCAGTGGGTCCTTGGTGCTTCTGGGTAATGAGACTATGCATCCCTATTCTGACCCCTCTCCACTGTCCTTCATACAGTTTCACACCATTGCCTCTCTCCACCCCTCAACATCTCCTTTCCCTTCCCCTTTCTCAATTTAGGATCTTGCCTCACTTGATTCACTGAGGAAAAAAAAAACAAAAAACAAAAAAACATATTCAAGGTCAAGGTTGAGATGGAAAGCCAGACTCAGGTATTTCGTTCCTGGCAGGCAGGCAGTGAGAGAAGGAAAACAGACCAACTGCATTCATTAACTCTTCTCCAAGAAACAAAAAGAGTTGAAACTCTACCTCAAGACATGAACCTCAGAGCCTTTAATCCCAAGTAAAAATAACACTCAATTCAGGATCAAGCTCCAATATCAAGAACCACCATTTATGGTTTCTGAAGACATAAATCACCTCTCAAAAAGCTACTGGGAGAAAGGGATGAATTCCCAGCAAGTTGCTGGCGTATGGGGCAGCAAATCTAATTTTTAAATAAATTACAAAGCCTCAAAATGTGCCATTTTAACTGCTTTTAATTAGCCAAGTTATCTCACTTAGAACCAACTAGGGCTGCTCCACCTCAAGAGAAGATTCACCCCTTACTCCTTCACCCCCACATCCTAGTTACATTTTGAGGCTTTCCTCAAAAGAACCTCATCCTCCACTTTCAAAAACAATATGACAAAAAACTCCCACTCTTCAAAATTACTCAGTTAATTAAAGTCATTAGCCCTCTAGTAACTGTGGCATTTGACTTTAACTCCCTACATTCTTGTGCCTTGAGAATAAAAAACAGATTAGGTTAAGCCTCTCATTATCTTTATTTATTTATTTTTATTTATGTACTTATTTTGAGACCGAATGTCACTCTGTCACCCAGGCTGGAGTGCAGTGGCACAATCTTGGCTCACTGCAACCTCTGCCTCCAACATTCAAGCGATTCTCCTGCCTCGGCCTCCTGAGTACCTGGAATTTCAGGCATGTGCCACCACACCCAGCTAATTTTTGAATTCTTAGTAGAGACAGAGAGTTTCGCCATGTTGGCCAGGCTGGTCTTAAACTCCTGACCTCAGGTGATCCTCCCACCTTGGCCTCCCAAAGTGCTGGGGTTACAGGCGTGAGCCACTGTGCCCAGCCTCATTCCCCTTAAATATTTGCAGTGTGGTATCAGTGGAAAAATCTCCTGGAATTTATCAGACTCTCAAATAAGAGAAATGTCATCCTCTCCCTGAAATTCTCCAGGCATCATTAAAAACTTATGACCTCTGAGTAACTCAGAAGAAGGGTGGGCATCATCTTTGACCTCCTTTGGTAGATTCATTGATTCTTTCAACAAATATTTATTAAGTTCTGTGTATATGCCACACTAAATGCTAGGCCTATAGAGGTGAGCAAGACAACAGTGGTCAGGAAAGACCTCCTGGATGAGGTGAAGGGAGAGACTCTTAAGATAGAAGTTGGCTGGAATAAGTATCAGAGATGGGCAGGAAGATTGGCAGGTCTAGAGGAAGAAGGACTAGAGCAAAGAATCAGTATCAGAAAGCAAATTGTCAAAATGTCTCACAAACTTCTTAATTGTGGATTGAATGGTGGCCTTCCCAAAATATATGTCCACCTCCCAGAACTTGTAAATGTGATTTTATTTGGAAAGGTTTTTGGAGTTGTAATTAAGGATCTCAAGATGAGATGATCCTGGATTATCCAAGTTGCCCCTAAATCCAATATCAAGGTGTCATTATAAGAGATACACAGAGGAGAGACACAGAAGGAAGAGGAGAAGTTCATGTGAAGACAGAGGCAGAGACTGCAGTTATGCAGCCACAAGCCAAGGAATGCCTGCAGCCTCCTGAAGCTGGGAGAGGCAAGGAAGGACTCTTCCCTAGAGCCTCTGAGGGAGCACAGCTCTGTTGACACCTTGATTTTGGGACTTCTCGCCTCTGCAACTGTGAGAGGAAAATTTTCTGTTGTTTCTAGCCACGCAGGTTGTGGTAATTTATTATAGCAGCCCTAGGAAACCAATACAAGATGAAAAAAAGTCTAGTTTGAATGAGTAAAAATTCTCAGATTATTCTAAGAAAATACAGGTCCATTTTATCCTAATACATAAAACAAATCTCTAAGTGTTCTTGGGTGCTTGGAGAGATGAATAAACTAAATGTATTTATATTAACAGCATCAATTTGTACATCGTGAGCTAAAACAATTAAAAACATTTTGTGTTCTTAAGTAGAAGCCCAGGTTATGGAATAAAAGCTAAAGAGATCTCAGAAGTCATCCAGTCTAGCCTGATGCCAGCCTGTGATCAAACCCTTTCTGGTAGAGGGGAGGTGGCTACATCACATCAGCTAATTTTATGTATAATGAGCCCAAATATGCCTCAAGATAATTTTCACATATTGAGCACAAACTCTGTCTTCTGAAGTCATATATAAAACATTTAATCTGTCTTTCACACAACAGCCTAGTAAGTTTTTTAAAACCACAATTTATTAAGATATTTTTTCTTATAAAAGTTTCATATATACGTGCATATTTTTCTTTTTAAAATTTTCTATATTTTCTAGGATGCATTTTATATTTTCTAGATTTTCTGATGCATATGTATGCTTATATATATACATCATAGAAAATATATATTATGATTATGATTTTTATTTTTATTTATTTATTTATTTTGAGATGGAGTCTCGCTCTGTCGCACAGGAGTGCAATGGAGTGCAATTGGAGTGCAATGGAGTGCAATTGGAGTGCAATGGATTGCAATTGGAGTGCAATGGAGTGCAATTGGAGTGCAATGGCGCAATCTCAGCTCACTGCAACTTCCGCCTCTTGGTTTCAAGCTATTCTTGTGCCTCAGCCTCTCGAGTAGCTAGGATTACAGGTGCTTGCCACCATGTCCAACTAATTTTTGTATTTTAGTAGAGACGGGTTTCACCATGTTGGCCAGGTTAGTCTTAAACTCCTGACCTCAGGTGATCCACCCACCTCGGCCTCCC
Source organism: Symphalangus syndactylus (assembly GCF_028878055.3). NCBI lineage: Eukaryota > Metazoa > Chordata > Mammalia > Primates > Hylobatidae > Symphalangus > Symphalangus syndactylus. The sequence goes on from NC_072437.2 coordinate 85,827,584, forward strand.
AAAGTGCTGGGATTAAAGGTGTGAGCCACTGCACCAGGCCAATTTTTATTTTTTTATACTTCTAGATTTACTATGATGCATGTATATGTGCATATATACGATGCATCTTAGAAAATCTAGAAATATATGAAAAAATAAATATCACCTGTTAGCCCACCATTGAGAGACACGTGTTGTTAACATTTTGGTTTATTTCATCTGTGATATTTTATTTTTTCACCCACGTAATCATCCCTAGTTCCTTCAGTCAAACCTCATTTAAAAGGGTTTACAGACCTTTCACCAACTTGATCATCTGTTTCATACATTCTAGTTTGTCCTTCATAAAATGTGACAACCCAGAGTAAAGATGATATTGCAGGTCCAGTATGTCTAGGGCTGCATGAAAGGAAACTTCTCTTTTGGTCTGGGGAATCACTGTAATGAAGTTGAATGATCAGAGCCTTCGTAAAATGATTAACCTCAATTCAAGTCCTGGTTCTAATGATTTATGGTCTCTGCATTTCAGGTTCTCAGTCTATAAAACGGGGAAATGAAGCTTTCCCTATTTTTGCTGGAAGGCATAGAGGGATGTATGTAATGTGCTTGCTGCATGGTATGTGCAAATAAAAACAAATTACAGAAGTGGGTAATGTCTACTGGACTGGGTGTTGTTTCATACTGTATAGGTACAATTGCTATCCCTGTTTACAATCAAAGACACTGAGGCACAGAGAAGTTAGATCATCCATCTAAGATCACATACTGGGAGGTGGCAGCACCCAAGCAGTCTAAAGTCAGAGCCAGTATTCTTCGCCACCATACCGCAATGTCCAGCAGCTATCATCATAACTATCATACTTCAGCGTATCCCAATGCATTCAGTAAGTTTTTTGGAAGTCATATTACTTTGCGGATACATGAAAGTTTGCAACATGTTAAAAAATTCTAACTGAAAGTAACCAGAATGTTGTTCAATGGGTTGGATAAGTAATGGAATTACATAACAAACATTAGTACATCTGTATAATGAAATACTGTACAGTAACAAGAAGGAATGAGCTATCAAAGCCACCCTAAGACATGGAAGAATCTTAAATGTGTATTGCTAAGTGAAACAGAAAAAGTTGCAGAGAAGGGGAGAAGGCTAGAATGATCCATGTCGTACTGGATTAGATCAGTATGAACTCTTATATAGCTTAACATAGATACACAGGGTCACAAATAGAAATATGTATGGATATGTGTCTATACGCTGATTGGTATACATACATGTATCTCTTTGCTTTTAATTACCCAGGTTCAGGAATCCTTTATAGTTTATTTGCATTGCTATAAAGGATTCCTTGAACCTGGGTAATTAAAAGAGAAGTCATTTATTTGGCTCACAGTTCTGCAGACTGTACAAAAAAAATGGCAAGAACTCTTTTTTTTGTTTTAAAAATATTTAAATAGTAGAGATAGGGTCTTGCTATATTGCCCACTGGTCTCGATCCCCCTGCCTCCACCTTTCAAAGTGCTGGGATTATAGGCATGAACCACTGTACTCAGCCAAGCATCTGCTTCTGGTAAGGGCTTCAGGGAGCTTCCAATCCTGGCAAAAGGAGAAAGGGGAGCAAGTGTGCCACACAGTGAGGGAGGAGGAGGCAAGAGAGAGAGGAGGAGGTGCCAGGCCGTTTTTTACAATCACATCTTGAGGTACCTAATAGACCTGGAACTCACTCATTACCAGGAGGATGCCACCAAGAAGTTCATGAGGGATCCGCCACATGATCCAAACACCTTCTCCGAGGCTCCGCCTCCAACACTGAGGACCAAGTTTCTACAAGAGATTTAGAGGGGACGAATATCTTAACTATATCAGAGGCCGGGCGCAATGGCTCACACCTGTAATCACAGCACTTTGGGTGGCCGAGGCAGGTGGATCACCTGAGGTCAGGAGTTCGAGGCCAGTCTGGCTAACATGGCAAAACCCCGTCTCTACTAAAAATACAAAAATTAGCTGGGCGTGGTGGTGGGCACCTGTAATCCCAGCTACTCGGAGGCTGAGGCAGGAGAACCGCTTGAACCTGGGAGGCGGAGGTTGCAGTGAGCCGAGATTGTGCCATTGCACTCCAGCCTGGGTGACCCAGCAAGACTCCGTCTCAAAAAATAAATAAATAAATAAATAAATAAATAAATAAAATTAAAAACTGTATCAGAGATCGGGGGTGAGGGAGTAACTTACAGAGGAGGAGCCTGACAAACACTACTTCAGCCACATGATCAAGGGCAACGGCGAGAAGTCAGTTGATAGTAAGTACTTGTTACAGGCTGAATTGTGTCCCCCTCCTGCCCAAATTCACATGTTGAAGCCCTAATTCCCAGGATCAAAGAATGGGACTATATCTGGAGACAGGACCTTTCAGTAGGTAATAAGTTAAAGTGAGGCCGTTACAGTCCCTATTCAAGCTGTCTGGTGTTCTTAAAAGAAGAGATTAGGACACAGGGAGAAAGGCCCCAGGAAGGTGGATGCATGGAGAAAGAGCCATGTGAGAACACAATGAGAAGGCAGCCATCTGCGCGACAAGGAGCGAGGCCTCAGAATAAACCAATGCTGCGGATTTTCTATTTCCAGGCTTCACAACAAATTTCTGGTGTTTAAAACACACAGTCTGTGGTATTTTGCAGTGGCAGCCCTAACTGACTAACACCAGCACACTTGACAGGATGTGATGGAAATGGCACTTTACCTCTGGGGTTTTCCTCCAAACTCTAACTCCACCAGATAAATCCCAAGTGAAGGGCTTTCTACAAAACACCTAACCCATACTCTTCAAAATATTCAAGGCCATTAAAAACAAGGACGCTCTGAGAAACTCACAGCCAAGAAGAGCCCAAGGAGACACTCTGACTAACGGTGATGTGGTGTCCTGAATGAGATCCTGAAACAGAAAAGCAACATTAAGAAAGAACTAAAAAATTCTGAAAAAAAGTATTGACTTTAGTTAATAATAATGTATCAGTATTGGTTTCTTTTCTTTTTCTTTTTCTTTTTTTCTTTTTCTTTTTTTTTTGAGACAGTCTCACTCTGTTGCTCAGGCTGGAGTGCAGTGGCATGATGTTGGCTCACTGCAACCTCCCAGGTTCAAGCAATTCTCCTGCCTCAGCCTCCCAAATCTGGGATTACAGATGCCCACCACCACACCCAGCTAATTTTTGTATTTTATTAGAGACAAGGTTTCGCCATGTTGGCCAGGCTGGTCTTGAACTCCTGACCTCAGGTGATCTACCCACCTCGGTCTCCCAAAGTGCTGGAATTACAGGTGTGAGCCACACCGTGCCTGGCCCAGTATTGGTTTCTTTTTTTTTTTTTTTTTTTTTTGAGACAGAGTCTTGCTGTCGCCCAGGGTGGAGTGCAATGGCGCGATCTCGGCTCACAGCAGGCTCCGCCCCCCGGGGTTCACGCCATTCTCTTGCCTCAGCCTCCCGAGTAGCTGGGACTACAGGCGCCCGCCACCTCGCCCTGCTAATTTTTTGTATTTTTAGTAGAGACAGGGTTTCACTGTGTCAGCCAGGATGGTCTCGATCTCCTGACCTCGTGATCCGCCCGCCTCGGCCTCCCAAAGTGCTGGGATTACAGGCGTGAGCCACCGCGCCCGGCCAGTATTGGTTTCTTAATTGTAACAGATGTACTTAATTATTGTAAGGAGTTAATAATAGGGAAAACTAGCCGGGCGCAGTGGCTCACGCTTGTAATCCCAGCACTTTGGGAGGCCGAGGCGGGCGGATCACGAGGTCAGGAGATCGAGACCACGGTGAAACCCCGTCTCTACCAAAAATACAAAAAATTAGCCGGGCGTGGTGGCGGGCGCCTGTAGTCCCAGCTACTCGGAGAGGCTGAGGCAGGAGAATGGCGTGAACCCGGGAGGCGGAGCCTGCAGTGAGCCGAGATCGCGCCACTGCACTCCAGCCTGGGCGACAGAGCAAGACTCCGTCTCAAAAAAAAAAAAAAAAAAAAAAAAAATAATAATAGGGAAAACTAGTATGAGATAGATGGAAACTGTTTACTATCTTCACAATTTTTTCCCAGGACGGAGTGCAGAATTTCTTCTCAGCTCACTGCAGCCTCGACTTCCCTGGCTCAAGTGATCCTCCCACCTCAGCCTCCCCAGGTAGGTAGGACTACAGTCACACGCCACCATACCCAGCTAATTTTTTTGTATTTTTTGTAGAGCCAGGGTTTCACCATGTTGCCCAGGCTGGTAAAACTATTCTAAAATAAAAAATTTGTTTGAAAAAATCTTTGTGTTTTTCAGATCCATTACCACTAAATTCTATTTAGATATTCAACAATGTTTTCAGTATAGTAACTATGTAATTGCTGCTCAGGGCAGAGCCAAGTAGGGTATTATGGTGATAATTTCCTTCCTATACAGCTTTTAGTTCTTCCAGTAGTTTCTATTTCTTTTTCTTCTTGTAACCTCTTACAATAATTTTTCATTTGTCTTCCAAAAGTTCCATCATATCCAGAATTTTATTTGTCTCACCTTCTTTTGGGGGAAACCTTGCCTCTCAGAGCCTCTGAGGCCAGCAAAGGCCATTTGGTGAGAGGCTAATTTAATGTGGTTCAGGCATACGGTCTTCTGGTGGCCTAATCTGATTTAAGGATAGAATTTAGGGTAGCTAGAGAAGTGAGTAAATGACATATACAGTAAATGTCCTTTCCCACTTTACTCATCTAGCACTTGGTGGTGAAGTTGATATAATTCCAATTCACAGCAAAGATATTTGATATTTCAGTTAGTCCCAATAGCATTGATACTTTTAAGAACCTCCTGGGATTCAAGGACTCAAGGTGGAGGCTGACTACTCTCAGCAGCCAGTAATTAAAAAAATCAGTGGTGCTGAGGTACAGCCAATTAACCAAAACAAAATCACCTAATGATATCATCACCCAGTCCACATTTCTTCATTTGATGGACAAAGAGTCTCTGGTAGATTTTGCCAAAGTCATAAACTTCAGATAACAATAACTCTTAACATTCTTATCCTTCTAACATTCCTAAATAACAATAACAAAGAAGTTTTGAGGACAAAGGAAATTTTTTGGCACAGAATAGTACCTGTTTTGCACAGAATAATATATGTTTAAATGTCTTCATAAATGACACCATATCTTTTCAACTTCCTATAAGCAGTACCTACCACAGAGTAAGTGTTCGGTATTTAATTGAAGTTCTTTGACTTATCTAGCATCTGAATGTGAAGCTCAGTTTTACATTCACTTAAACTTTTGTTTTCTCCCAGATCAAAATATTTGTTTTGGCTCTGTAAAGAGAGATTTCCCAGAAAAAACTTTCCTTTCTGGCTGTTAGTAAGTTAGTTCACTTCCTGTCTCTGAGTCTGTGGAAACAATTCAGAAAAGATCAACTATAATTCCCGTTTTCCAGCTTGTTTTTCATTTCCTTGCATTTCAAATCCTGTTTGTTTTTGTGTGTTAGCCTCTCACATAAGTACCTGCTTGATAAATACTTACTGATTTGATTTAATTTAGAAAAATACTTTATGATCTACACAATATAGTTTAATTGGCAAAATTTGCCTCTGATGGTCGTACCCTGTCTCTGAATGTTTATCACAATTCAGAAAGTACTACATGACCCTGTGTGCAAATGAGTCACTGTATCTCCCCCACAATGGCACAGAGATTAACAACGAAGTGGCAGGAAATGAAGAATCGAATCCACCTCGAAACCACCAAATTCCCAGCTCGTTTAGCCTTCTTGGTAACTACAGTATCATTATTTTCCATTTTTCCATTTACTTTCAAATACATCCAAACTCATGTTATCTGATTCTGACCCTGGCTAGAATATATGTATATATATGTGTGTGTGTGTGTGTGTGTGTGTATATTACCATTAAAAGCCATAAGGATGAGTTTACCATTAAATATTTGAGTAAAATCAAAGAGGTTAAAGGAGGTTTCTTGGCACTTGTCAGGGCAGAACAATGGATTCTTTGTCCTTTCAGATTCTCTGTGGCTTGACCTTTGCCTCTTCTTGGATAACACGTTTCTCTTCGACATGCTGGGCTTCGGCCAGGTCTGGTCCTCAATCCTCCCCATAAGTTATCCCTTTCAGCCAGCCCCAGTCCAGTGGTGAACACAGTGACTCCCTGTCTCAGCAGTTAGCTTTCCAGAAAGTTGCCTGCCCACTTTGTGAATCTAACACCTGATATAAAATTTCTAATTACAAACACCAAATTCTTTCTCCTAGGAGATCTGAAACTGCATGCTCTGCTCTTTGTTTGGACCTTTTATTTTCATTGGAAAGCCCATGCCAAACATTGGGCACATTTCACTCCATCTGATACAAGCTTTTATCTCTTCTCAACTAGAAAAATGCATAATGCTTCATTTTCAGGATAACTAGGCAATCCATTTCCAAGATCTGCTGTATACAATGCTGCTGCCTGGCGAGTATGCTGTGCAAAGTGCCTCAAAGGTATTTCTCAGATTCTGGCAGGACCACTTTGTTGACATTCCTCAACAAAGGCCTTACGATTTCAAAGGCAGTTTAGATAATTTGATTTTAGAAGTGTCAGTGGTTCTTCTTTAAGTCCTTAGACACCAAACCCACAGAGCCCTTAATGTTGGATTTAGATGTGAAGTGGTGGAATTATGGAACACAAACATCACGTGGCAAGTGACCATCTGACAGATGCATATTTAAATCTGTTTGCAAAAATGTCCCCTGTTGGCTTGTTGGCATCCTAAGGTGTTGGTTAATAGACTTTACATCCCCAACACAAGTGAAGAGCCTGGCCCACGTCTATTACCAAGGAAAACGAGGTAGGGAGACGTCCAGGGATCCCAAAACTCTAATAAATCCTCTTTCTTATTCCACATAATCCTTAGTATACTCACAGTTTCTATTTGGTTTACACCCCTGCAGAAACCTGGGTAAGTCCAGGGTGGCCCCAGGAAACAGGGAGAAAGGAAGACTGCAGGGACTGGCTGTCACTCAATGTCAATGTCAGAGGTTGAAGGAAGGGGGAGGGAGAATCAGGGATCCTGGAGGAGTCTGCAGGGCAGAACAGACTATGCAGCAGCCTCTATCAGGACAGTTGGTGTACAGTTGGAACTGTCTCCTTCTTGCATTTTTCTTAGGAAACTGAATATAATGGCAGAAAACTGAAAAGAGTTCAGATAGAAATCCTGTGTTCAACTCTGAGCACAAGACTTTCTGTTCATTTATTCATTCATTCATTCTGTGTATTTATCGAGCAACTATGTTTCTAAGAACTGTTTTAAATTCTGGTGATACAAGAGGACCAGTCAAACAATTCCCTGCCCTCCTAAAGCTTACTTTCTATTGGAGGTGGGGCAGAGTGTTAACAAGTAAATTTACCAGATAATTTTTGTTTATGATAAGTGTTATGAAGAGGTGGGAACCACATTACATAGGGGGGCCAGAGAAGGCCTCTTCGAGGAGGGTGATGCTATGGCTAAGAACCAAAAGATGGGGCTGGGCGCAATGGCTCACGCCTATAATCCCAGCGTTTTCGGAGGCCGAGATGGGTGGGTCACCTGAGGTCAGGAGTTCAAGACCAGCCTGGCCAACATGGTGAACCCCATCTCTACTAAAAATACAAAAAAATTAGCTGGGCATGGTGGTGTGTGCCCATAGTCCCAGCTACTCGGGAGGCTGAGGTAGGAGAATCGCTTGAACCCAGGAGGTGGAGGTTGCAGTGAGCCGAGATAGCACCACTGCACTCCAGCCTGTGCAACAGAGTGATGACTCCATCTCAAAAGAAAAAAAAAAAGAGCTAAGAGATGAAAAGGAGAACATAACTGTGTGACCACTGAGGGAAGAGGTCCAGGTAGAGCGAACAGCAAGTACAAAGGCCCCGAGCCAGGGAGGCTTGCGGGAGGTGTTTGAGGAAATGAGTCTGAATTAGGTTTCTGTCTGCTAATGCAGGAACCCAAGCCTTTAAAACCACCTTAGTCTACTGTCCTCATACTTATTTATTAATATACTGTGGTAAGTGAGAAGACAGGTGAGCACAGGTTCTATGGGTTTACAAAGAGCATTTAGATCAACCTGGAGGTTCAAAATATGACATCTAAGCTCAGATATAAAGGATGAGTCATAGTTATGCCAGGGATTTCAGTAAGTGCAAAATTTTAGGTGTACAGTAGGCCCCCTTCATCTATGAGGGATATGTTCCAAGACCCCTAGTAGATGTCTGATAGTACCAAACCCTCTATAGACTATGTTTTTTTGATCTGATAACAGAGATGTCTACCAAGTGAGTGACTCATGGGTGGGTAGTGTTTACAGCATGGATCCCCTGGACAAAGGGAAGATTCACATCCCAGGCAGGATGGAGTGGGAAGGTGCAAGATTTCATTATGATACTCAGAATGACATGCAATTCAAGTTTACATATTGTTTATTTCTGGAATTTTCTGTTTAATGTTTTCGGACCTCAACTGACTGCTGGTAACTGAAACTGTGGAAAGTGAAACTATCTAAAAGAGGACTACTGTATTTGGGAGGAGTTGGAATACCAGAAAAAGTGAGATTTAGGAAATAGCAGAATGAAAGGCTGGAATGTTAAAAAGAAGCCATGAGGCTGGGCATGGTGGCTCATGCCTATAGTTCCAGCACTTTGGGAAGCTGAAGCAGGAGGATTGCTTGAGGCCAGGGATTTGAGACCAGCCTGGGCAACATAGCAAGACCTCATCTCTACAAGAAACTAAAAATAAATAAATAAATAAATAAATAAATAATAAAGAGAAGCCAGGTCATGAATGGCAGTTTTTATCTCCAAGATCAAAACCCTAGACTTGGTTTTATAAGTCACTGAAAGATTTTTAAGCAAGGGAGTGACAGAATCACATGGTGACTAGGTTAAAGGGGAATGAGGAAAGACAAGAGGAAGGAAATCAGCGGATATGTTACAACAATCCAAGAAAGTAATAACGTGGGTCTGGCTCAAACAGTGGGGAATAAAAAGGAATAGACAATTTGAGAAATATTTAGTAGATAAAATAAGAATTGGCTGATTGAATTGGGAGGACAGGGAGTGTGTCTGAGGCGGTGGGGGAAGAGTTAAATGGTTAGATTAGATCATGGAGACTGGAGGCAGTGTCACTAGTTTAGGTGAATAATATAAAAGAAAGAATAGGTTTTGAGGGAAATGGAGAATTCAGCTTTGGGCTCACGGCACTTGAAGAACATAGCCTGTAGTCCAGTTTATAGAGAGAAAGAAAACTGCAAATTGCTATTACCAGCACGACTCTCCTTTTTTTGCAGAAGAAATTCATAGGTAAGGCCATGAAAGGTGAGAGTGTCAGGGTTCCTTTTATTTGGTGCCTGATAGAGACCAGGTGCTCCTGGTGGGAGCAGCCAATCGAAAGTACTTAATAGGGAATCTATCGAGGTCAGGAGTTCAAGACCAGCCTAGGCAACATAGTAAAATCCAGTATCTACAAAAAAAAAAAAAAAAATTTGTTTTAATTAGCAAGGGGTGGTGGAACATGCCTGTAGTCCTAGCTACTCGGGAGGCTGAAGCAGGAGAATTGCTCGAGCCCAGGAGTTCGAAGCTGCCATGAGCTATGATTGCACCACTGCACTTTAGCCTGGGTGACAGAGTGAGACTCTGTCTCTTATTTTATTTTATTTTATTTTTTTGAGACGGAGTCTCGCTGTTGTTGCCCAGGCTGGAGTACAGAGGCATGATCTCGGCTCACTGCAACCTCCGCCTCCCGGGTTCAACGAAAGAGTACTTAATAGGACTTTACACTACCCACCTCTTATACCCAGGATTTGCCTGGGAATAATTAAGAAACATGTTTCTTAACATATACACATGTTTAGGTGTATGCTTATGATGAGGGCAACAAATGTCCAATCAAGGTAGGAAGATAAAGCTAAGGTCTATATAACAAATGTCCACTAATGCAATAGTTAATTCCAGACAAGGAGATAGGACTGTGGGTGGCACAAGAAGAGGAGCTTTGATTTAAAAGGTCAAATCATTGGGAAGCATAGCCATCTTTCAGATGCTGGGAAAGTTTCCAAACAATGGCTTACAGCCAAGAATAAGCTTCATGTGTTGGGGGCAGGGGGTGTGAATCAGGACCCAGGGGCACACTGGGTGGGTGGAGGGATGGGAGTGGGACGCAGGGTGGGGCTGCAACCTAGAAAGGAGTTCAAACTCAGCAAGGCAGACAAAGGGTGATGTGGCAAAGATTGTGTCAGTAAGATAGTTACTTCCTGAGCTCTTATATAAATTAAAGTCATTAAAATAAATTTTACTCTGTGATTTTTTTACACTCCTAATGAAAAAGATGATACCTGGCAAATTTTCCCAAGAGTGTCTCTATACTTCTTTGGATAATTGATATCCAAGGCAGATGAGATTCAGGAGAGACTTTTATCCAACATAGACAAAAACAGCCTTGCCTTTTGCTTTCACATTTGAGGATTAAAGGACTTCGATTATTTGAGGGGGCTTAGTAAGTGTTGATTGCAATGACTTAGAAAATCCTTTCAGTGTTAAATGATGATGCAGCATAAGCTTTCTTGAAGAGTGAATTTAACTTTTACTGCTCTAAAGGCAGATAATACAGAGGACATGAACAAAGAAACAGACCTGCTTTGGCCACTGAGGAGTCTCAAGTAAATGGCATGACCTCTTTCACCTGCAGTTTTCTAGTCTGTAAAATGGGGATTGTAATTTTTTCATTGATTCAACAAATATTTTATGAGCATCTCCTGGCACATCTCCTATGTGACAGGTACTGTTCTACCCAGTTCATAAAGTTATTTTGAGAATTACATGAAATAGCATAAGTGAAAATGCTTAGCATAGTTTCTAGACTCCATCAGATGCTGATTGTATTCGTTTTCTATCCAAGAAGCTTTTCAACTGGAAAAAGATGGATGTTGAATGTTGGAGCCATTATTGGGTCAGGCCAACAATGGCGAAGACACTAAGAGTGTTTGTTGTAAATATCAGGGTGTCTTGCACAGGGGAAGAAATGACTAAATTGGGGATCCAAGAATGAAAAGACTTTTAATTTAATGATTTTCTTTTTTTTTTTTTTGAGACAGAGTTTCACTCTTGTCTTCCAGGCTGGAGTGCAATGGCACAATCTCTGCTCACTGCAACCTCTGCCTCCTGGGTTCAAGCGATTCTCCTGCCTCAGCCCCCCACGTAGCCGGGATCACAGGTGCCTGCCACCATGCCAGGCTAATTTTTTGTATTTTTAGTAGAGACGGGCTTTCACCACGTTGGCCAGGCTGGTCTCAAACTTTTGACCTCAGGTGATCTGCCTGCCTCGGCCTACCAAAGTGCTGGGGTTACAGGCATAAGCCACTGTGCCTGGCCCAATGACATGTTTTTGAAATAGTAGGATGAAGGGCAAAATGTTGACCTGGGGAAAGTAGAGCAAGTGTCAGTTAAAATTATTCTGGGAAGTCTGCAGATGTTGCCATGAAGAAGCAGGGGTGATCCAAGTTAAGACTCATCAGAAACATGAATGTCCCACTGAGTCTAGAATATCAAGAAAGAACTCCAAGATAGTTTGCTTCATCAACATGTTCAGAGTCAAGGTACGTGACAAAGTAATTGTTTTTCTGAAGCACTTTAACTGTGAACACTGCAACATACCCACTGAACCCTGGAAAGTTAATTTGTAGTTCGAAGAATTGACCAGATAAGGACCCTGATACTTCGGATATTAACATTTGCCAGTGCTCTAAGTAGTTCGTTTTAAAAAGGAAAGGAAGAAAAGCTGACTTAAGCTACAAAACATGTTTTCTCCCAGTATCGCTGATGTATTACCTTTGCTTCTGAAGTGGGTTGGTTCATTAGCAAAGGGTGCAGCATTTTCCACTTCCCTTTCACAAATTGAACTTTAGCCCAGACTCTGAAGAGTCTATGGAGGTTGGTCAGTAGTTACAATGGAATAGGATATGCCTTACTCTCAAAGAGAGACGTGGAAGGTCAAGGTCATTTGCAGGTGCCTCCCTCAGTGCTCGGAAATGGTATACATTTCTTATAACAATATGTGATACTGTAGTTACCTATTTATTTTTCAATCTTTTCCAATAGACTATAAGCTCTTCAAGTGCAGAGACTGTGTATTATTAATCACTGTAAGTCCAAATGCTTAAAAAGCCACTAACAGGAAGGGCTCAGTAAATGCTTTATACAAAGTGAATGGATCAATGTACAGAGGGATTGATGGATGAATGGATGGATGGTTGGATGGATGGATGATTGAATGAATGGATGAATGGATAAATGGTTGGTTGGTTGGATGGAAGGATGAATCCTGGATTCCTGCCATTAAAGAAAACCCGTCACAACAATAAAGAAAATGGTGCTCAAGTGAAGGGTGGACAAGATAGATAAGATTGACTTGGGCCCAGAAGAGTCACTAAGGGGGCATATAATCCTAGAATCATTGGGAAGAAGGAAACTTGGATCAATTTTTGCCACTGTTTCTTCTAATCCATCCTCCCAAGAGTCTGGTCTGTACCTCCAGTAGAGAAAACTGCTACTGGGTAAACAAGGTTATCTTTGTGGGACTGAAGAACAAATAAGAGCTCCAAGACTTACTGAGAAGGACAGAAGGCCTGTCTACCTTATTCCTGTCCATGGAGTAGAAACCCTGAGAGGCAAGGGCTCCATCTGCCTGAGGGAGACAGAGTTATATGTTTCTCGGGCCACTGAACAGTCATCATGACAACAGTCCCGGAATAACCACTTCCCATAAGGGATGGACTACGGGGGAGTGAGGAGTGAAGGAGCTTTGGGAGTGCAGTCAGCAAAAGCTTGTTTGCAGACCTCAGTGAGCTCCAGGGGACTGCATTTGGTAGCTAGAGATTTGGTAGGGTCACCAGCAATAAGGCACCAGCAGTATAAACTCTTTTGCTCCCAGGAAATCTCAAGCTAGAGACTGATATGATTGAATAATAAGAGAACAGCAATCCATCAACCTCTCTGAGACGCAGAGAAACTGCCCCTAGTGAAGGTTTCTGCAAACCTGTAGGCAACGAGGTGAGGGCAACCTCCAGGGATAGCTCATTGGTCTCCCAAGCAGCCAGGAGCTGAAAAAACTGGCGAGGGGTGGGTGGTGCCGGGGGAGAGTTGAGGGACCGCAGTTCCCCTCCCTGAGCTATGCTGACCCAAGGGCCTTTGGGAGGAGGTTGTGCCACAGGACCGGCCATCAGAGAAGGAAGTCATTGCCATTCTACTAGCAAGTGAAGCTTGGGAATATAAGCAGACTCTCAACTAGCTGCATGGAAAACAGCCCCAGGGTTCACCTGCAGGGTGCCCCCCTGCCCAGTACATGATTAACATGGACACCTAAAAATCCAAGCTTATAATTTATACATTTGTCAAGGTGGGGTATGTTGGAGAAGAGGAGCCAAGCTTACTGTATAAAAGGAATGCTTCATTTCGCAGAATGGTATTTCACTGCAGTTGCCTCTCACAGGTAGCAGAGCATGGTGTTTAAAAGCATGGGTTTTGGAGCCAAATGCCAGGGTTACAATCATGGCTAAATTCCTTCTGTTCTGAGACCTTGAGCAAGTTTCCTCACCTCTCTAAGTCTCTGCCTCCTCATCTGTGAAAGGGGATAATTAGAGCACCCACCTCACAGAATTGTTAAGAGGACTAATTCAATTAATCCAATTAAGTGCTGGTATATAAAAACTCAATAAATATAGCATACATATAAAATAAGATTTGAGTTATTAAATTTGAATCATATACATTTGGCCAAGCATTCACAAATTTTCTATGTAATCGCAAGTGGAGTAGTAGTTTGTCACGAGGTGGTGATTGGTGCAGAGGAACTGGGACACCAACCAAAAATATACACTGTGATACATTTTTTTCCCTTAAGATACTCAAAGATTTCTTGTTTTTTCTTTTTTCTTTTTTTGTTTTTTGGAATAGAGTCTTGCTCTTGTCACCCAGGCTGGAGTGCAATGGCACGATCTCAGCTCACTGCCACCTCCACCTTCTGGGTTCAAGCAATTCTACTGCCTCAGCCTCCTGAGTAGCTGGGATTATAGAAGCCCGCCACCACGCCTGGCTAATTTTTGTATTTTTACTAGTGACGGGGTTTCGCCATGTTGTCCAGGCTGGTCTTGAACTGCTGACCTCGTGATCTGCCTGCCTCAGCCTCCCAAAGTGCTGAGATCACAGATGTGAACCACCACACCCAGTCTGCTTTTGGTTTTTGTTTTGAGACAGAGTCACTGTCACCCAGACTGAAGAGCAGTGGTGCGATCTCAGCTTACTGCAACCTCTGCCTCCGAGGTTCAAGCAATTCTCCTGCCTCAGCCTCCCAAGTAGCTGGGATTACAGGCGCATGCCACCATGTCCAGCTAAGTTTTGTATTTTTAATAGAGACAGGGGTTTGCCATGTTGGCCAGGCTGGTCTCGAACTCCTGACCTCAAGTGATCTGCCCGCCTTGGCCTCCCAAAGTGCTGAGATTACAGGTGTGAGCCACCGTGCCTGGCCGGATACTCAAAGATTTCTTGTCAACCCCCTGAAGTTTTTATGGAACATAGTTTGGAAACCATTCCATTACTGGGCCAAAAAACAAAGCTATATATCCTATGGTGATTATAGTGAGGTTAAGTCCTTTACATCTGGCCTACTCATGCTAAAATAACCACTGGCAACTTATAAAGCTGGCTCCACTGAGAGAATTCCTTCTAACATTTTGGTGACTAGGCAAACAGATATGATCCTGATCTTTTTTGAAGGGTGTGTGATTGACACTGCCAAGGAAAACAGTTAACAGGAGACACTAACTTCGAAGAAATAAAACCTGTTATTTTGGGGGGTACTATGAGTAGACAAAGGAGCTTTAAAACATATAATGTTGGTGAGGTAATGAATAAAAATTTATTTATAAAATATAACATTTCTTCATATAAAAATGTAACTAATGGGGCTTTAATAAAGAACATTTAAAAAGACAGAGTAATGAGCTAGTCAGAAAACAAAGACTAAGAGGTCAACAACCACCTCAAGCTTTCCCTGAGCTATAAGAAAAACTGCCTGGTGTTTCTGATGAATCGAGTTATTTAAGACATTTAAAACGGTGATATGAGCTATGATCTCTATTTCTGTTAAAAAATAAAGAAATAAAAAGTCTTTAAAAGGTAGATTGTCATTCATGGATGACTGGAAGTTACATCTGAGAATTGCTGCCTTTTAAGCCTTGTAGTTTTAAAATATTACCTCTGGGTGGTACAGTTTAGGAACAGGCCCTGGGAGAAAGTAATCTCAGGCCTTTGAATTCTTTCTATCCTATCTACCCTCCCACATAGCTCACTTAGGGTTGAGAGTTGAGTTTCATGTATTTAATTACATGCACCTGGAGGCAGGACACAATGACCCACGCTATGATCAAATGGTAATACTACAAGAGTCACTCATTAAAAAGGCTAAGCATATGTGAGTTTAGCTTTTTTCAAATAAAGACTAATAAAGTGAATATTTTATATATTTAATCATACTCTATTATGACACCGATAGGCAAAGAGACATAATTGGTAAGCAATCACATATGTAGCTGGTGTTACTTTCATACATGAAAATTATACTTTTACAGCTCCGATCTTCTCACTTTTGGTCCACACGACAGGATCATAAAAAAGCAAGGTTGCAGTGAGGACAACCTAGGTCAAAAGTTGCCAGGAGGGCAGAGCATTCATGAAAATAGACCCCATGCTTCTGTTGATTGGAGGGAGGTCTTGGTTGAGAGTCAGAGGAAAAAAGACCAGATACTAAGAATGAGTAAAAGGAACGTTGTTCCTGTTGAGCCAGGAAGGAACAGGATAGGGATGGAGAAGGGGAATTTAAAAAAGGCAGGGGGTGGGCAGTTCTGGTCAGGTAGGTAGACCTGTACTTTTGCAGAAGAGGAACCTTAAGCAGGTTTCTTTCGACTATCTTCAAGGGTAACTGAATTTTTTGTTGTTTTTGTCTCCCACTTTTCCTCATCCCCTCAAAACATTTGTGGTACCCGAAATTCCTTAATCAGGGAGTAAAGTTTTTCATTACGCAATTAGAGACAAAGATTGACCACAAGCAAATCAGCTGGCAGAGGTGACATGAAACTTTGCTCACTAAATGTTAATGGCTGATAGTGGATCATTGGCTATTTTGATAGGAAGAGGAAGTAAGAGAATGGGAGGCCCTGGGATGAGGTGGTTTTCCACAGAAGGAAAGGAAGCATATTAAATGATAACAAAAGAAACAGCTCACAGTTATTGAGTATTTATGTGCCAGGCTCTGTTCCAAGTGCTTTACGTGAATTAACTCGTTCAATTTCGCAGCACCCTGCCTGAGGTAGGTACTATTACTAATCCCATTTCACAGATAAGGAAACAAAGTCATGGAGAGGTTTGGTAACTTGCCCAAGGACAGAGCAGAATGGCCAAGAATTGAATTCTGGCATTTCTAGCCCAAGAGTCCACACTTTTGGCCACAGAGTGAAACAAAATTGTCTCAGAGAAAAGATGACCCAGGAGACAAACTTCTCTACATAGACAATGTTGCTGAAAGTCAGCCTGTTCACTTCTGAGTATCAGGGATAAGGAGGAGAGGTGTTTTATGGTGTGCAGCATTGAGTATCTGCTACTTAAAGGAACATTGGTGCTGGAATGGTTACTATGCTCAGTCTTATGGACCCTTTTGATACATTCTTGGTCTTACATGTGCACCGCTCAACTGCCTGAATTAGTGATCGTGTGGCAGTTGTTTAAACCCTCCGTGCCTCTGAGTCCACATTTGGAAACTGGGTTATTTCCACTTGTCAGCTCCCTGACTCAGAGGAATGCAGGGAGGGCTAATGGGCTGATCTATGCTAAGTGCTCTGGGCCATAAACCAGGACTAACTGAACTTTCAGAGAACACTATGACTTGACAGTGCTATTTAAATTGACAGAAGTGGTAGAATATTCTCCTAGCAGCTTCTTTACATGT
The DNA here is from genome assembly GCF_028878055.3 of Symphalangus syndactylus. Classification (NCBI taxonomy): domain Eukaryota; kingdom Metazoa; phylum Chordata; class Mammalia; order Primates; family Hylobatidae; genus Symphalangus; species Symphalangus syndactylus. Next base: position 85,844,574 of record NC_072437.2, read on the forward strand.
CTTGCTTCAGCTGCCTGATTGCCCTTTAGGACAACAGCAGTCGGTCCACTGCGGCTGAATTCCTTGCTAGACTTACAATGTGTTGCTCCAACAGAGGACGACTGTCTGGTAGACTTGGGAGATGCCCATATTGTCTGGGACTGTTCAAATTATTCAGAGATAAGAATTCCTAATTCAAAATAAAGAGCTTCAAGCCAGGACTTTGAAAGTAACTGCTTATCAAAAAAAGATGAAAAGAACTGGTCCCACTCCAAGGAAACTTTTAACCTAATAGCAAATATACCTTAGCATTTAATTCAAATGATAGTGTCCTAATTGACACCATCAAGAGCAGAACCAATTGCAAAGTTTCTTTAAAAAGTAATGATTTGGCCGGGCCCGGTGGCTCACGCCTGTAACCCAGCACATTGGGAGGTCGAGGCAGGAGGATCACGAGGTCAGGAGTTCGAGACCAGCCTGACCAACATGGTGAAACCCCGTCTCTACTAAAAATACAAAAATTAGTCGGGCATGGTGGCGTGCGCCTGTAATCGCAGCTATTCAGCAGACTGAGGCAGGAGAATCGCTTGAACCCGGGAGGCAGAGGTTGCAGTGAGCCAAAATTGTGCCACTGAACTCCAGCCTGGGAAAAAAAATAAAAATAAAAAAAAGTAATGATTTACAAAGAGACGTGGAAGAAAGGATGCCTGAGACAAAGGGAAGAGGGAGAGAAGCAGTCTCAGCTGTAGCTGTGATTAAGGACCAGTGGACACGTAAGGATAAAGCCACTTTTTTAAAAAGGAAAAATGTGTCTAATTAGTCCACACTCTCACTGTCTAATGGATTTTCCCTCCCATGTGTTTAAGCATAAGAATACGCCACCTATGACTTCAAAAAAAACAAACACACTAAAAGCAGAAGGGTGATCACACTATTTTGAACAGATGCAATTATTCAACTCAATAATTTATCCTTGAATTCATGTCTTCTCCAGCACAGAATCCTATCCTATCCTATCCTATCTTCAGGCTTCCTCAGACCTGAGAAAGGAAGCAATCTTTGTGAGCTAATAAATAAACACAGCCAGTAGGAACCAAGGTGGATGTTCAGGATTAGAAATAGGGCAGATGAAAATAGTTTATAAAAAAAGAGTTTGACAGAGGGGGAGGGAAACTGAATAACTAACCAAAAGCAGTAGGTGGTCAACACCATACAGTATGAAGGAACCACGAATCCAAAACAAGGAAAACAAAAGACAGATTTTCAGAGTGCTGCCGTGACTCACACAATTTCAAATAAAAGCTATGGTGAGTTTTAGCAAAATTTGGATATAAGAGATTTGGTTTTCAGATCCTAAGTCTCCTTTTTTGGCAGTGTTTTCTCCTATCTGCGGTCTCTTCTCTTTAAGCACCAGAGACCTCATCTATTCCTCACCAAAGAGAAAATACTGATGTAGACTCTTGGTGTGTAAGGCAAGACATAATCTTCCAAGAGTGTCTGAAAGCTTCATCTTTATGTGGAAGGAATTTTCATGTAAAAAGCTGGTGTGGAATTATACGAACCTTCCTGGTGTCCCTTCTCTCAAACCTCCCTAGAGGCACTTTCTACTTTTGCTCCCTCTTCCTTGGTCCCATTTATAACAGTGGTTATCTGGTTTACAGGCACATCTTCACCCTGTCTTTGACTGGCTTGAAAGAGGTTCCTTTCTCTAAAAAACAGCAGAATTCATGTAAGGAAGAGGCTATTTAGGTGAAATCGTGCTATGATATTTTGCTATGTCCAATCTATGATAAGGTCTTTGAAGGCCTATTATTGAGATGTGAAGTGTAAGGAAGACCAGCAGTCATTGAAAATTGCATTTCACGTAGAAATGTGCATCGCATTTGCTGAGAACATGAGCGCCAGGGCTGGTGCTCTGAGCATGCCGACGCTTGTTTACATGGAGCTGAAGGATGGCTTCCTCACTCGAACTCCAAGGGCTGCCCCACCCTGCACTGGACTCAATGGAAGGAAGGGCGGGGTTGGCACGCAAAGTTTTGACAACGCTCCAGTTCTTTGCACCCCAAATATTTACTGAAACAGTTGGGTAATTCTTTAGGGAGACCAGGCCTAACACTATAAAAGGTGGCAAAGAGCCAGGAGGAGAAAAAAATGCTCCCATTTGGTAAGGTTGTGTTTATTTTTGCCTGTAATAAATGCAGAAACAACAATACAGAAATACAGAAATTGTGCTACACACACCCTTTTCAAACTGATCACACATTTGAAAATTTAGCTTCAGGGAAACCAGCCACTGCAGCTTCCATTCAGGCATTCCTGGTCCTGCATGCAGCTGTTTCCTCTGCCTGGAATAGTGTCTCTTCTCACTGAAGCCTACCTTTCTTCTGATTCCTCTGCAGCCTTCTCCACATCTCACTGCCTGTATTAAGCCTCTCCCAGTTGTCCCAGCCCACAGTAATGTCTCTGTTCTTGGGCCTCCTACAGCACTCACTTGGCAAGTGTGGTGGCATTTATCTGCTTGTCCACTCAGCTCCTCTCCCCACCACTGGACCTTACATGGAATAGTCAACCTTCACTACATAGGCCTACAAACAATGGCAAGTTATTATAGCATAGTGGTTTAGGTGCGCCATTGTCAAGTTCACGTTTGTGTGATTTGTAAACTCAAATGAAGAAGTTGGACCAGGCATGAATGCTCAGGCCTGTAATCCCAGCACTTTGGGAGGCTGAGGTGGGTGGATCACATGAGATCAGGAGGTCGAGACCAGCCTGGCCAACATGATGAAACCCCGTCTCTACCAAAAATACAAAAAATTATCCAGGCATGGTGGTGGGCACCTGTAATCCCAGCTACTCGGGAGGCTGAGACAGGAGAATCACTTGAACCTGAGAGGCAGAGGTTGCAGTGAGCCAAGATCACACCACTTTACTCCAGCCTGGGCGACAGAGTGAGACTCCATCACTCACAAACACACACACACACCCCCACAAAAAAAAGAAAAAAGTTTTCCTTTGTTACTTTTGAAATGTAGTAAATCCTTAATGTGTAATCATTTTCAAACATCATGGATTTTGTTAGGAGGCATAAGAAACAGCACGTGGGCCAGGCACTGTGGCTCACGCCTGTAATCCCAGCGACTTGGGAGGCCGAGGCAGGTGGATCACGAGGTCAGGAGTTCGAGACCAGCCTGGCCAACGCAGTGAAACCCTGTCTCTACTAAAAATACAAAAAATTAGTTGGGCGTGGTACCAGGTGCCTGTAATCCCAGTTACACAGGAGGCTGAGGCAGGAGAATTGTTTGAACCTGGGAGGCAGATGTTGCAGTGAGCTGAGTGAGACTCCATCTCAAAAAAAATAAAAATAAAAATAAACAGCACCTGGCAGATATGGGTAGCGAGATGAAGAACTAACTGAAGAGAATGAGAAGAGCAAAGAACTGGTTCACACAGTGTGAGCCCCATTGGTATGCTTTACCTGGTCTGCTTCACTTGGGATTTTCTTGTTTTTTTGTTTGCTTGTTTGTTTTTGTAGAGACAAGGTGTTGCTATGTTTTGCCCAGGCTGGTCTTGAACACCTAGCCTTGAGCAATCCTCCCAAGGCCTTCTATCTTGGATTTAACACTGAAAGTCCTAGGCAACCCCTCAGGCAAACCAGAAAGGTGGGTCACCCTACCAGGTGGCCAGTAAGCATCTTGACAAGAAGCAAATCACGTTTTAAGTCATGAACAGAGCCTTTTTTATTTTCTTTCACTTCAAATTCCAGTGCCTCGGCCTCTCCAAGGACATTCCACTCTCCTATAACAAGCCGAGGAGCAGGCAAAAATGCCCAGGGACTAAGCAGGAGTCCTGGGTTTATTACACTCTCTCCACTTCAGAAACAATGCCGGGCCCATTAGGACAACTGGTGAAGGGAAAAAGCTTAAACATAGTTCTCACAAACAGAAACGAAAGGGAATATTCTGAACTGGAAACAGTGACCTTTATGGCATTATTCCCAAAAGGAAAGTCAAAGGCAGAGCCTCAGGAAGGCAAATGTCCAGGATCCACAGGAACTCTGAATTACGCAGAACATTCCACACCAGGCCTGCTAATTACAGCGCTGGAGCATCTGTTTTGATAATGTTCTTTGAAATCAACTCAACCCCGAGAATGTGTGCAAATAGACGAAAAAGAAGACTGGACTGTATGACTCTGAATACATTTTGGATATTGTAGCATGTAGCAGAATGAAGTAGTACATTAGGAGCATCAAAAATATACATTTTTTTTTTTTTTTTTTTTTTTTGAGACTGAATCTTGCTCTTGTCACCCAGGCTGGAGTGCAATGGCATGATGTCAGCTCACTGCAACCTCCGTCTCCTGGGTTCAAGCTATTCTCCTGCCTCAGCCTCCTGAGTAGCTGGAATTACAGGCTCCCGCCACCATGCCCGGCTAATTTTTGTATTTTTAGTAGAGATGGGGCTTCGCCATGTTGGCCAGGCTGGTCTCGAACTCCTGACCTCATGATTCACCTGCCTCGACCTCCCAATGTGCTGGGATTACAGGCGTGAGCCACCGCACCCAGCCACATATTTTATATTGTGTGCATTTCACAGAACAGACACATTTGAAAAAATGAAATGGGCCTGAAATAAGTATAACAATTACAACATCATTAATAATGTCATGCACAAAACTAATTAGGGCTATAGAGTTTGTGTAGTAATGGGGATTTTTTTCCATAATAAAATGATAAAGCTAAGGATTTTAATCTGTGTAATGTATAACAGTAATTCTGAACAAAAAAGCATAATAGGAATATTGGAAATTCTAATGCTTGTTTCTCTGTATGTCATGCAGGAATAAAACTTAGTTTCTTTATAAAGACTTCTGTGGCCTCCTTCCCTCCTTCCCTCCTTCCCTCCCTCCTTCCTTCCTTCCTTCCTTCCTTTTCCCTCTGTGGCCCAGGCTGGAATCTAGTCGGCTCACTGCAGACCCCCTGCCTCCCGCTCCCGTTATTCTCCTGCCCCCGCCTGCGGGCTGCCTGGGATTGCCGGCGCGCGCCACCACCGCTGCCCGCTTTTTCTCCTTTGGCTGGAGGCACGGTTTCGCCATGTTGGCCAGGCTGGTCTGCAGCTCCTGACCCCGACTGCTCTGCCCGCCTCGGCCTCCCGAGGTGCTGGGACTGCAGACGGAGTCTCGCTCACTCAGTGCTGGGTGTTGCCAGGGCTGGAGTGCAGTGGCGTGGTCTTGGCTCGCTGCAGCCTCCGCCTCCCAGCCTCCTGCCTTGGCCTCCCAGGGTGCTGGGATTGCAGCCCCTGCCCGGCCGCCGCCCCGTCTGGGAGGTGGGGAGCGTCTCTGCCCGGCCGCCCCGTCTGGGAAGTGAGAAGCGCCTCTGCCCGGCCACCCATCGTCTGGGAAGTGAGGAGCGCCTCCACCCGGCCACCCATCCTCTGGGAAGTGAGGAGCGCCTCTGCCCGGCCGCCCCGTCTGGGAAGTGAGGAGCGCCTCTGCCCGGCCGCCCCGTCTGGGAAGTGAGGAGCGCCCCTGCCCGGCCACCCATCGTCTGGGAAGTGAGGAGCGCCCCTGCCCGGCCGCCCCGTCTGGGAAGAAGTGAGGAGCGCCTCTGCCCGGCCGCCCCGTCTGGGAAGAAGTGAGGAGCGCCTCTGCCCGGCCGCCCCGTCTGGGAAGAAGTGAGGAGTGCCTCTGCCCGGCCGCCCCGTCTGGGAAGAAGTGAGGAGCGCCTCTGCCCGGCCGCCCCGTCTGGGATGTGGGGAGCGCCTCTGCCCGACCGCCCCGTCTGGGAGGTCTACCACGGAGGCCAGAAGCAATGTGAGGGCTGGAGGTGGTGGCTCACGCCTGTAGTCCCGGCGCTCTGGGAGGCCGAGGCAGGTTGATCACTTCAGGCTAGGAGTTCGAGACCAGCCTGGCCAACATGGCGAAACATATGAAAAATACAACAGACAAACCAACCAACCAACCCAGCAACAACAAAACAAGTCTACCCTGGAGTCATACTCTAATTTTTTCTATTTTCCTCCCTTTCTGATCCTTTATCCCACTTTCTTTTTCTTCCTCTTCCTTCTCCTTCTTCTTTGTCAAATAGAGGACTGAGTTATTATCATTGATCCATACAAAGTCCCTCTCTCATTCATTTTCTTTAATTCCCACTCCCCATTTCTATTCCCCGTCTTCCCATGTGCAACCTTCTTAATATGTTTGATACGCATCTTTTTGTTTGTATGTATTTTTAGAAAATGTTTATTGTTTTGTGTGCAAAAAAAATTAATAAAAAAAATAAAATAAAATAAAATAAAGACTTCTGTGACTAGGAATGCTCCTGTGTACCCCGGTACAAGTATAAGTAGGTAACTTGGCTGGGAGTTGAAATTTAGGGGATGTGGTGCAGAGATATAATTTTACCACCAGGGGGTGTTCTTTCCTCTTCCGGAATGTTGATGAGTTTATGTAACCACAAACTAACCCTAAACCAGCCCCACTAAAAATGGGCCAGGCCAGATCCCAGGAAATGGGATTAACTTACACCATTCACAGAAATTCCCTCTTGCCCTTCCATTTTAGAGACTGTTGAGTTTTCCTTCAGTTGAGAGAATCATGCTGGCAGCAAGCCAACCTACATGAACTGTTGAAAACAGATTACACCCCTCCTGCTGATCAAAACAGGAGAATGATGACTTAAGAAGTTAGTGCAGGTAGCTATTTCTGATTATCCCCAGGGAGCAGGAGTTTCAAGTAAGCAAGAACTCAGCAGTTAGAAAGCAAACATCGAAAGGATCTGAGGGGTAGCAAAGTCTCCTGCTTGAATTTTGATCTAAGCTGATTTACAACTGAAAAAGGTTGATGCCTCATTAAAGACCAGAAAAGCCTAGGAAAATTACCAGAGAGATTTTGACAGCTTCCAGAGTCAGCCAGGGAATCTGTCCCAGCCCATTAGTATAACCAAGTTTAGAAAGCAAGGCCTTGGAGAGGTGCCCCAGGGAGATCCCCAAGGGAGTCCGTCTGAACCCAGCCAAATGCTTACTCTTGAAAAAGGAAGACTTTGTCCCCTCTGTCAGCTTTGTGCCAGAAGCTCTGTCAGGGAGAAAGGCCGTGAAGCTGAGAAATACGGGATATTAGGTCAACTAATATCAACTGCTCAACTGAAGCAAGTTCAACAAATTCAAACTTTGAGTCAATACATTATTTCCTCTTTCAATACCCAAAAGTAATACTTGCTCATTGCTGAAACCAAACAATACAGAGACTAAAGTAAAAATCAAAGGACTGTCCTCTCATGGCCAGCCCACTCTCCTCAGCCCCACTTACCAGAAATACTCACGGCTGAGAATTTGCTTATATTTTTCAGGGCTTCCTTTTTCCCGTGAATTATTTTTAAAAAATGGATCAGTCTATCTGTCTGGCTCTCCATTTATTCATTCTATGCATCTATTAATCACCCATTTGGTTTGGCTTGGTTTTTGCCAAAAAGATATATATAATATATATCTTTATATATTATACATATTATAATATATATCTTTATATATAATATATATCTTTATATATAATATATATCTTTATATATTATATATATTATAATATATATAATATATATCTTTATATATTATATATATTATAATATATATAATATATATCTTTATATATTATATATTATAATATACAATATATATAATATATATCATATAACATGTTATATGATTTATAATATATATAATATATATCATATAACATGTTATATGATATATATTATATATATTATAATATATATAATATATATCATATAACATGTTATATGATATATATTATATATTCTTTTAAGTTTTTCATTTAATTGAAATGAAACTTCATTTCAATTTAATGAAGCCGACTTTTCCAAGTCAGATCCATTCTTTCTTATAGTGACACAATATTCCATTGTATGGATTGTCCATAACTTTATTAAGCCAGTGCCCTACTGATGAACATTGGTGCTAGTCCCAGTTTCTTTTTCTATTACAAGAATGCTATAATAAAATTCTTAATTAAAAGATGTGGTTATTAATGGGTGTGTTGTGTTAAGGATCAGACATTATGCTAAGCCCTCTACAGGATATTAGGATGAATAAAATATATTCCCTGCCATCTTGGAGTTTACTCTTTTGTGTGAGAGAACTATAAAAAAAATGACATGGCAGGGCGCGGTGGCTAATGCCTGTAATCCCAGCACTTTGGGAGGCCAAGGCAGGCAGATCACTTGATCAGGAGTTTGACACCAGCCTGGCCAACATGACAAAACCCTGTCTCTACTAAAAATAGAAAAATTAGCTGGGCATTGTGACACATGCCTGTAATCCCAGCTACTTGGGAGGCTGAGGCAGGAGAATCACTTGAACCCAGGAGACAGAGGTTGCAGTGAGCCAAGATTGAGCCACTGCACTCCAGCCTGGGCAACAGAGCGAGACCAGTCTCAAATATATATATATGATGTAAGAAAAACGATTTACATACTAAATAGTTGGATTAATTATAACATATCTGTCCAGGGAGTAGAAAGGAAGGTGCTACCAATTCTGACAGTTGGGATTAGGGAAGATTTCTCTGAACTGACTTCATCTCTGTAGGGATTTGCTTTAGTCTGTTTGGCGTGGGGCAGTTGAGGTGGAAGCTTGTACTCTTAACAAAGTCATCCTGTTCACCATGCACTGAGGCAAGGAGCTCTACAATTTTTGCTATTGAATTTCCTCTAAAAAAAATTTCATAAAGATCTGGGAATGATTTGTCCTTCTTTTTTCTTTTTTTTGAGATGGAGGTCTCACTATGTTGCCCAGGCTAGTCTCAACTCCTGGGCTCAAGCGATCCCCGCCTCAGCCTCTGTGAGATGACAGGCACACGCCACTGTGCTCAGCTCTTGCTTTGTCTTCTTCTAAACTTGTTTCGCTGAGTTTAGTCTACAGCTTTGTCTGATAATCTTAAAACTCATTACAAATATTCAACATGGCCCCGCTCCTTGCTCTGTCCCAAAATGTTCTGGGTAAATATCTGATCTCCAAATCAAGCATGCCATAAATTGTTGAATTAGTATTTTTACATCTGGTGTGACTGTCTAGAGAAAGCCATTTTATCAGTACATGGAATCTAACAGTATGATTTTGAAAGAAAACATATGAAACAACTCACTTGTGACAGCAAATCTCTTTGAGTCAGAACCTTCCCAGCAATCAAGTAAACATACTGGAAAAAGAGTTTTTATTTTTAAGCAATCTTAATTAGCAGTTCTCTTTCTTATTAACATCTTCAAAGGGCTTTCAGCTCCTCCCTAGATGAAAGGTCCTGCGTAAAGACAAATTATTAGTATGCTCACAAAATACACACACTCAATGCAGGAAAAGTGCAAACAGTTTAACTCCACAGCCTGCAATGTTCTTGAGATGCTTTGATCTGCCGGGATAGCCATCAATTATTCTATATCCTTTACTCTCTAAATGGATGCATCAAAGCATGTTCATGCACACCCTTGTAAATCCAGCTGTTTATTTCAAAATAGTTCTGAATTAACCCTTGTTTCCTTTTTCCTTTGTTGAGAGCTGCTGATTCAGCTTATTGGGGAAAGGGTATATGTAACCTTGGGTTTAGAGTAGAAAATAATCTTTTTTTGCTCTATAAAGATGTCCATGGGCCAGGCGCAGTGGCTCATGCCTGTAACACCAGCACTTTGGGAGGTCGAGGAGGGCAGATCACCTGAGGTCAGGAGTTTTTGAGACCAGCCTGGTCAACATGGTGAAACCCCGTCTCTACCAGAAAATAAAAAAATTAGCAGGGTGTGATAGCAGGCGCCTGTAGTCCCAGCTATTCGGGAGGCTGAGGCAGAGGAATCGCTTGAACCCAGGAGATGGAGATTGCAGTGAGCTGAGATTGTATGACTGCACTCCAGCCTGGGCGACACAGCGAGACTCCATCTCAAATAAAAAAAAAAGATGTTCATGACATAAAAATGTACATTAATAAAGATTCATTGGTAACCTGGGAAAATATATATAATAAGTGAAAAAAGCATGATACAAAAATTTATAGTGTATTATCACAACTGTAATACTAATAATTGCTAACATGAATTAAATACAACAGTTCCAATCACTGACCTGAATGCTTTACCTGTGTGATATACTTTAATCTTCACAATGAGATGAATATTGTCATCTCTCTTTTACATATAAAGAAACTGAAGCTCAGAAAGGTTAAGTAACTAGACCATGATCACACAGCCCGTCAGTGGTAGAGCTGATGGGGTTCTACCTGGTACTGACTGACAACAAAGCTTTGTGATGGTCCTGCTGCCTTTTAACAGTGAATATACCTAGGCAGAGAGATTTGGGGTGATTTTTCCCCTACTTTTTTACACTTACACATTTTTTTAAGAATAAGCAAAACTAACATACTAACTACATGAAGTAATCAAATAAAATTAATAAAGAGGGCTGAGTAGCTCTTTTATTCATGGCGTGATAACTTGAGATAAATATCGGTAACGTGTCATTAAGCTCAAAGTTGTCTGGGCCTCTGCTTCCTTATCTTTAAAATGAAAGGGTTGCACCAAGCAATCTCAAAGGCACCTTTCAATTTTCATATTACTTTAGTTCATTGTTTCTGATTATGCTTCAGAGATGGCACTTTTCCTCAGCAATAAGTCGGTTGTAGTTCCCTAAATTTGCTCAAAGAGCATACCAAAGGAAGAACCAAAGGACTGATTGGGATTCATCTTTAACACCACAGAAGAATAAAGACTACCTTTGTTAATGATGAGTTTTGAATAAGTATTAATGTAAAATTGTTACATACTTATTAAATTGTAATTGTACATAACTAATAAGCATATAAATTTTTATTGTATATATTTAAGGTTTACATAATGTCTTGATATACATATAGAGCGTGAAAAGGTTAGTATAGTTAGCAAATTAACCCATCCATCATCTCAGTTATAGTTTTTTTGTGTGTGCGACAAGAATACCTAAAATCTACTTTTTTAGCAAAAATTATTAAATACAGTTCTCATGTACATTCCATCTTTAGATTTGTTCATCCTTCATATCTTCTATTTTGTATCCTTTGTCCTGCAGCTCCCCATTAAGCATATTTTTCTGATCTAATTCCAGAGTGAAAGATAAGTTGTGTTGGATATCAGTGCTAGGTCTTTTTCTGACCAGGGTTTAGTTTGGACATGTCTGGAATGCAAGAGTGAGAAACCCTTTGAAACTACATGGAGAGTAGGTGTTTCCAGCTGAGAGGAGCATTTGATCTTTACTTGGAAAAAAAGTACCTGCACTACAAAGAAAGGTTGCTTGTCTCCACAGAAGGTTGAGTTCCCCCACAGGAAGCATGTGGCACCAACCGTGAAAAAAGAACAGAACTATCTGTAGTGCTATAAATATTAAGATGTCTGGGAAACATGAAGAATTTTTATTTCTGGCTACATTTATTTATCATTTCTATTTTTGATAATAGACTCGTCTTTATTTGGAACTCTTTTATTCCCAGTGTTGTATTTTTCAACATAGGGAAATGTAATGATTCAGCACATAACAGGTATCCAATAAATACTAGCTCAATAAAGAAAGTATATTAACATTTAAGCTTTAATTAGAAGTACGGCTTTTCTAAGGTAAGTTTTAGGAACAGTTCTCTTCCTTTGATTAGTATCCAGAACTCCATCTTCTGAAGACCCTAGCATCTTCACATCAACTTTTAAAAGCTTTCCATACCACATAGACCAAAGATTCAAATATAAAAAATGAAATAATTTTTATACTAGATATGGAAGAATTTATTTATCATCTTAAAATGGGGAAGGGCTTTCTACTATTTCTAAAAATCAGGAGCTTACAAAGGAAAATGATAAAGTTAGTAAAGTTAATAGAATAATTAAAATCTTTAGTAAAAGCAAAGAACAACAAAACATATGCACATAATAAGAACAATTAAAAGATTAACAACAAACAAATAGAAAAGGTTTGCCACCCATATCAAGATAAAATAACAATCTACCAATATATGAAGAGTTCCTAGCAATCAATAAGGAAAGGACTGATAAACAATAGAAAAAGGGCAGAGAAAATGAATTGAGAGTTCACAGAAAAGGAGGCAGGTAAGGCTCTTAAACCTAAAAGCAGATGCTCAACTAAAGTCATAATTAGAGAAACACAGGATATAATTATACTAAGTTGTTGTGCCCTATGCATCAGATTGCCAAAAATCTACAAATTTCATACATGCTCTGTAGTCAAGACCTCGGGAAGAGAAGACTGCATTATGAGTGGGAGGGTAAATTGGTACAACCTCTATGGAGGACAATTCAGCAGTGTCTCTCAAAATTACAAATCCACACAGCCAAAGGACGATTTATCCTGAAACTAACAAAGCATAAGCTTCAGGGACCCTCACTTGCACAACTCCTTTTCGAGGCTCTGGGAGAAGCCCTAATGATTTTTCAATAATATTATATGTTTTTGGAATCTTTGCAAAGTAAGGGATTTTAGTCACAATTGGTTAAGACCACTGCTCTCTTTCTACTTGGACATCTCCTCCATCACACTTTCCTTTGTGAAGTGTGGCAATGGAGCGGCATCAGGAACTTTTGGGATCTAGCTAAAGGGAAATTGACCTGGAGATTCATTAAGGTTTGGGTTTATTAGGATGAATTTATGTCTTGTGCAATCTCCGCATGTATAGCCAGGTTGTGGCTAGGTGTCCTGGTGTAGGAATGGTTTCCAGAAATACTCCTACCGCCCACTGTGCTAACCACCTGCCACTCTAACTAGAAGATGCAGAACCAGAGGTCATATTGAAACATAAGCATGTCTTATAATGCTTGATACCAGAATTATGTAGGTAGTAGAAAAGAAACAAGGATTGAAATATGTGGAGCCAGAAGCCAGTCTGTGGAAAATTATTTTAATACTAGTCATGTAAGATAACAAGCAGAATGTTTCATTATTACAGATGCCTGGTCAAAATGGGTGTTTTAGCCTATCAGGAATGTACCTGATGATGCAGCATTTAAAGAACTCATCATATATTCATAATTTTTTTTTTAAAAATGGGAATCACATGAAATAGAATTTCTCAGAATTTCCGGGTTGTAGGATACAAACCTATAGCAGCACTAGACATAGCAAGCATGTCTGTGTGAAACTGAATGCTTAATGCATCATAGCTGTCAATAATAAAAACAAGAATTTCAATCAACCATGCTAAAGAGAAGACTGAATTCTCTTTCTGCTTTCTGTCTTTAAAATGATGTTACAAAACTGTGGTCACATAAGGAGGTAATCCAAGTCTGTACAGCGAAAAAAGATAGAGAAAAAAGCTTTATAAATGTGTGTCAGAGTTAATTAGTAAAAATATTATGTTATTTTTCAAGGTTCTGTGATAGTTATGGTATTTGTTAGCTTTTTAAAATTAGTAATTTATTGTGATTTCATTTTATTGTTTACATTAGTTATTTGGTTTTGTACCTACTTTAGATTTGATAATTTGTATTTATTTAATCAGAACTTCAGAAGGCCCTAGAAAGCTGCATTTTTAAGGAGGACCTCCTCTCTGGATGCCCTTCCCCACTTCCCCTCATTTTAACGAGGATTCTAGGTGAATTAAAAGTATGTTTTGGGAAGCAATTTTAACCTTCATTGTGTGTCAGGTTATATATTCAGTAACATTAAGTTGTAAATCATGTAATAGAAGAAAAATACTTGTTATACAAAGTGTTAATAGAGGCCTAAATACAATATGGTTTTTAAAATAAAATAAAATGAATTCATGTGTATATTGTTGTAATCATAAAGATAAGAACGTTAAATTGAAAGCTATACAATGAGAAACATTAATGGCAAATCCAAGTACAAATGAAAATGTTCTCTGAATTTCCAGGTTTCATCGAGCATCAAAACCCACCAATCTTTCAGTCCTTTTCTTATATATTATTCTGTAACCACATTCTCCACATTTGACTGGATTGCTAGACTTCATGTCATTTTCTGTGTGACATTCTCTACAGTTACATGCCATTGGCTGCTGCTTTGGGGTTTGAATGTCCTTCTGGGTGTCCATTGTTAGTCCCTACACAGCATGATGAAATTTCTCACTCTTGTATCATTTTTCTTAATGAAGGCTCACAAAATTATAATTGTTCAGGTATACAACCTGGATTAGTATTTGTAATTACCCAAATGTCTCAGAAAAATTTCAACTGGGGGAATTTATCTTAGAGTTGTTCTTGTACAGTTATGAAATGGCATGTGTACAAGGTTAGTCACTGCAAAACTGTAACAGAAAAAGGTTGAACTCAGTGGGGATCTGGTTAAACAGATCATGGTACATCCTGCATAATGGAATAATGTACAGCTCTGAAAAATGAGGACACAGTCTATATTCTGATATGGAAAGGGCTACAAGATATATTGCCCAATGAAGAAAAACAAAGCTTAGAACAATGTGTACAGCATGCTACCTTTCATTTTAAAAATAAAGAAGGAAGAATAGAAACATTAACTTTTGTTTATTTTTACATAAATAAGTTCTGGAAATGAATACAAGTGATTGTAGGGAGGGGACATTGAGTGGAATGCACTGAGGTGGGAATGAGATTGTTCACTCTATAGCCCCATACAAGAGTTGTATATTCACTATTCAGAAGTTAAATAAAAAAATATATATGTATATATATATATATATACGTGTATATATATATATATATATACACGTATATATATATATTTTTTCCCTTTAGAAACAGAGTCTTGTTCTGTCACCCAGGCTGGAGTCCAGTGGCAAGATCTCGGCTTACTGCAACCTCTGCCTCCCAGGTTCAAGCGATTCTCCTGCCTCAGCCTCCCGAGGCTGAGGCTAATTTTTGTATTTTTTGGTAGAGATGGGGTTCCATCATGTTGGCCAGGCTGGTCTCAAACTCCTGACTTTAGGTGATCCTAAAGGCCAAGGTCTCCCAAAATGCTGGAATTACAGGCGTGAGCCATCGTGCCCGGCTAAATTTTAATATATTGTTCTTCACTTTGGCCACACTCATGGAGGGGGGTATTTCCAGACACCTTTTTGGCATCTTTTTGAAACGCTGTTCAGTTGCTCATTAGCCATCAGATTAAAATTCATGCCTATTCATTTCTGCAGTATTCATATAATCTGCTCTCTATCAAAAAAACTGTGAAAATTATCTGAGTGAATTTAATGTAACAGCTTAAGAAAAACTGGATAATACCAATGAAAATATTTAATTATGTGAGAAATTTAAAACATCCCCACTTCAAAAGAAATAAAGGCAAACACTGGGATTTATTATCTTGAATACCCCCATTTACAGAAAATAAAAGGAAAACATTAAAACTATCTAATTGATAATAAGCTACGGACATGAATAAGAAATTCTAAAAACATAAAAGTATTAAGCTTAGAAGTCATCATTAGCTTCCATCATCTGCTCCACACAAATTCAACATACTGCAAAGTGTTGTCAATTTTGCCTTCTAAGTATCTTTCCATTGTTCTCACCCTAGTCTAAGCCACCATTTTCTCTCTTCAAGACTAGCACAAAATGGGCAAAGCACCTAAACAAACATTTTTGAAAGAAGACACACAGACACTCATGCCTGTAATCCCAATACTTTGGGAGGCTGAGGCAGGAATATAGCTTGAGCGCAGGAGTTCGAGGCTGCAGTGAAGTAGAATTGCCACTGCACTCCAGCCTGGGCAATAGAGCAACACTCTGTTTCAAAAAGAAAGAAAAAGAGCTGTACATTATTTCACAGGTGTGTGAAAAAAATGCCCAATGTGACTGATCATCAGGGAAATGCAAATTGAAACAGCAATGAGATATCATCTCACACCCATTAGGATGGCAATTACCAAAAAGACAAAGATACAACAAGCATTGACAAGGGTATGGAGAAAAGTGAATCCCTATGAACTGATGGTGGAAATGTAAATTAATACAGACATTATGGAAAATTGTATGGAGGTTTTTCAAGAAATTAAAAAATAAAAGTAGCATGTGATCCTCAATCCTTCTTCTGGGGTATATATCCAAGGGAAATGAAATCAGTATGTGGAAGAGATATCTGCATTTCCATGTTTATTACAGCACTATTCACAGTAGCAAAGATACAGAAACAATACAAGTATCCATCAACAGATGAATGGATCAAGAAAAAAAATACACACACACACACACACACACACACACAATGGAATACCATTCAGCCATAAAAAGAATGAAATCCTACCATTTGTGACAACATAGATAAACCCGGGAGACACCATATTAAGTGAAATAAGCCAGGCACAGAAAACAAATACCACATGATCTCATTTATATGTGGAATCTAAAAAAGTCAAACTCATAGCAGCAGAGAGTAGAATGGTGGTTACCAGGGGCTGAGAGAGGGGGAGGAATTGAGGAGATATCAGCCAAACTATACAGAATTTCAGTTACACAGGAGGAATAAGCTCAAGTGATTTATTGTTTAACATGGTGAGTATAGTTAAAAACAATACTGTATTCTTGAAAAATTGCTAAGGGCATAGATTTTCAATGTTCTTGCCACTAAAAAACTGATAAGCGAGGCAATGCACAATGCCATTTAGCCTGATTTAGCCATTTCACAATGTATACATATTTCAAAACATGTTTCACACCATAAATATATACTATTGTGACATAAATATATATATTTATGTCAATTAAATTTGTGTCAATTAAAAAATTTGTGTCAATTAAAAAATTTGTGTCAATTAAAAAATTTGTGTCAATTAAAAAAAAAAAAAGACAGGCCGGGCATGGTGGCTCACGCCTCTAATCCCAGCACTTTGGGAGGCTGAGGCAGGCAGATTGCGAGGTCAGGAGTTCGAGATCAGCCTGGCCAACATGGTGAAACCTCATCTCTACTAAAAATACAAAAATTAGCCGGGCGTGGTGGTGCATGCCTGTAATCCCAGCTACTCAGGAGGCTGAGGAAGGAGAATCACTTGAACCTGGAAGGCGGAGGTTGCAGTGAGCCAAGATGGCGCCATTGCACTCCAGCCTGGGTAATAGAGTGAGACTTCATCTCAAAAAAAAAAAAGAAAAGAAAAAATAAAAGACTAGCACAACACCCTTTAAATGGCCTTCCTGGACTCCCTCTACGTCTCCCTCATTGCATTCTCTACACAGTGAGATCATTTTAAAAGACGAGTCTAATTATATCTCAAATGCACACACCTTTAAGACCCTTCACTGACCTCCCAGTGCTTACAAGGCAAAGATTAAACTTCTTTAAGGCTTCTTCTCCTGTCAGGGCTTTTAAATACTGATGTACCCTCCCCCATTGCCCTATCCTTTGTCTTCACTCATTACTCTTCACTCATTACCCCACCTCCTCTGACCTAACCAACTCCTCCTCACACGTCAGATCTCATCTAAAAGACCACTTTGTCAGGGAGGCTTTCCAAAGCAGTCCAGAACCCTCGTTCCACATTAGTAAAGCACCCGTACAGCTCCTTCATGGGGCTTTGCACATCATTCCAATTCACTGTGGGAGAAGTGGGGAGGGAAGGCCTCCTACACTCCACCAGGGCAGTGGCTGCTGTTCACTGCACCTAGCACTGCATCTGACACCTGGAAGACCCTTATTAAAACATTTGTTGGGCAAGTGAATAAACATTACTGATAATAAAATAAACGGACCTTAGAACAAACAGACACTAATTTGGCCTGTAAAACAGGCAAAAAAAAAAAAAATTAAAAAGAAGGCCACTGTTCACTTGTCACTAGAAGGTGTAAAGCAACCTTCTACATTTTCATATCTTTTAGTTGAGGTAAATTTTGCATAATATAAAATTAACCGTTGGAAAGTAGACAATTAAGTACATTCACAATGATGAGCAACCATCAGCCATCACCTCTATCTAGTTCCAAATATTTCCATCACCCCGAAAGGAAACCTAGTACTCATTAAGCTGTTGCTCTCTGATATGGTTTGGATCTATGTCCCTGCCCAAATCTTATGTTCAACCATAATCTCCAGTGCTGAAAGTGGGGCCTGGTGGGAGGTGATTGAATCATGGTGGTTGTTTCTCAGGAATGGTTTAACACCATCCACTTGGTGCTGTTCTCGTCATAGTGAGTGAGTTCTTGCAGGCTCTGGTTGTTAAAAGTGTGTAGCACCTCCCCACACTCTCTCTTGCTCTTACTCCTGCCATGTAGAGACGCCTGCTCCCCCTTTGCCTTTCACCATGAATAACAGCTCCCTGAGGCCCCCCCAGAAACAGATGCTGCCATGCTTCCTGTACAGCTTACAGAACCCTGAGACAATTAAACCTCTTTTCTTTATAAATTACCTTGTCTCAGGAATTTCTTTTATTTATTTATTTATTGAAACAACGTCTTGCCCTGTCGCCCAGGCTGGAGTGCAGCAGTGCAATCAAGGTTCACAGCAACCTCTGCCACTGGGCTCAGGCGATTCTCCCACCTCAGTCTCCAGAGTAGCTGGGACTACAGGTGCACACCACCATGCCCAGCTAATTTTTGTAATTTTTTTTGTAGAGATGGGGTTTTGCCATGTTGCCCACGCTGGTCTCAAACTCCTGTACTCAAGCGATCTGCCTGCCTCAGCCTCCCAAAGTGCTGGGATTATAGGCTTGAGCCACCAAGCCTGGCCTAGGAATTTCTTTGTAGCAATGTGAGAATGAACTAACACACTCCCCAACCTCCCCTATCCCCAGTCTCTGGCAACCACCAATCTGCTTTCTGTCTGGATTTACCTATTCTTGGCCTTTTATATAAGTGGAATCATACAATATGCAGTCTTTTGCATCTGGCTTCTTTCACTTAGCGTAATGTATTCAAGAGGATTCATCTAAATTGTAGCATGGATCAGAACTTCATTCCTTATTATAATGGAATAGTACTCTACTGTATGTATATACCACAATTTTTATATCCATTAATCTGTTGATGAACATTCGGTTTGTTCTGCCTTTTGGCTATTGTGAACAGTGCTGCTACGATCTCTTACCTTTTTGAAGGGCGTGTAAACTGGTATTGGACAAACTGATTACCATGCTTGCTAGGCTCTCATCCACGCATCTGGCAGGGTTGCTCCATAATGGCACATTGGTTGGGACTGATCCTCCAGTGCTTGTGCCATCAGGGTTAAATATTTTGAATAATTATAAACAGATTACCATAAATTCAACAAAGTGGGGGACATGTTCTGCTCCCATTAACCCCACAAAGGACTAAGACAGAGGTAGGTACTTTACCAAAGACAGCCAAATATAATGTGTGCGAGTGACCAATGAGGTAGCCAGAAGGAAAATGCAGCCTAAATAGGCATGATGACTGTTAGCTAAGCCAGTCCGATTTCTTATGTGGGGAAAATGAACTAAAAATATGGATAGAAATTGAAGAGTTGGTAATGGGAGCAGAAGATGAAAAAGGCCAGCTGCGAATGGCTGATTTCTGGAGCAGAGCTTCTTGAGCTGTGACTGCTGATGGACAAGGTAGCTGGTCCCCAGAGCTCCCCTGCATCCTGAACAACCTTCAGTTGCACCCTGTGTGGCTCAGTGAGTTCTTATTTGTTCTTTGCAGTTACTATGAGGCCTGGTTTCATGGCTTAGATTCCTGCCCTAAATATTTCTACAATTGTCATTCCTACAAACCTCCCAATGACTGAGGTAACCTGAGTGATTCTTTGCATCCAAAAGAGCTTAAGGAAAACACCTTTGAAAAGAAGTTAGGTTATAGATATCAAGAGCTTTATAATCATTCAGTCTTTGATCCAATAATTCCTCTCTGGAGCTCTAGTCTAAGACAACGATCCCAGATTCAGAAAAACCGCATGCACAAGGAAGTTAATCTCAATTTTAGTTTAGTGCAAGAAATTGGAAATGTGTCCAACTGTCAGCAAATGATTAAAAAAAGGAAAAAAATAAATAGCCTAAATTAGATTAAAAACTTATTTATTAAGAATTATGTGTATGAATAGTTTTATATTCATACTGAAGTATTGTTCTATAATGATTTTTATTTTAAAAAGGCAGGAAATATATATTTATATGGAAAATATTAACAGAAAGACACATAACAAAATATGAATAATGATTGTCCTTGGGTGATTTTTTTGCCGTTATTTAAAAGATTTTTATGAAACATGCATGTGTTGTTTTTATAATAAGAAAATGCTTTTTTAGGACGGCGGTGGCTGCTCAAGCCTGTAATCCTAGCACTTTGGGAGGCTGAGGCAGGTGGATCACGGGAGATCAGGAGTTCGAGACCAGCCTGAGCAACATGGAGAAACCATGTTTCTACTGAAAATACAAAATTAGCTGGGCAAGGTGGCACATGCCTGTAATGCCAGTTACTCGGGAGGCTGAGGCAGGAGAATCGCTTGAACCCAGGAGGCGGAGGTTGCAGTGAGCCGAGATCGTGCCGTTGCAGTGAGCCGAGATCGTGCCATTGCACTCTAGCCTGGGAGACAAGAGTGAAACTCTGTTTCACAAAAAAAAAAAAAAAAAAGCTTTTTTAAAAAGCAAGGTATAGCATGGCTTTTAGGCAGAAACAAATCATCCTAAGCTGATATTTACTTCTTAGAAAAGAGGGAGGGACAAAAGCTTCAGTACTAGTAGAAAACTAAAAGAAAAAGATCACAGAGACATGGAGAATTCAACCTCCACTGAATTCCTGAAGGAGCCAGATGGTATTCCAGTTCTCCAGAAGGCACAGGATACTGCCTTTTGAGGGAAGGTCAAAGAAGGGTTTGCTTTAGCTGGGAACACTATGCCAAATCTAAGTCCACAGTGGCCACCCAGACATAGAGCTTATTAGGAAAAGCTCACGCCATTCCAGATGACAGTTCCAAATGGGCAGACTTGTAATTTTTCCATGTGGATCAGAAACATGTACCCACCATACAGCATTGCAGTGAAACTCCAAGAATGGCAGCAGGCGGGAGGTAGAGCAGTTAATTAATTAAACACTTATTTATTGAATGTTTACTATGTTTGGGCACTATTGTGAGCCATAGGGATAAAAATTCCTGCCCTCATGGTGCACACATGCTACAGTGTGGGGTTGCAAGATAAGGAGAGAGGGAAACAATACATAAAAAGTAGCAGCAAATATAGCATGTTAGACACATATGGAGAAAAATAAAACAGTGGAAGGAGTTCAGGAGAGTCTGTTGTCAGGTTCTTAGAGTTTAAAGAGGTGATGAGGTAAGGTGGTGCAAGGATATTTGAGTGAAGATGTGAAGAAGATGAGAAATTGAGTTCAAGAAAAACATTCTAGACAAAGGGAACAGGCTGGGCGCAGTGGCTCACACCTGTAATCCCAGTACTTTGGGAGGCCGAGACGGGAGGATCACCCAAGGTCAGGAGTTCGAGACCAGCCTGACTAATATGGAGAAACCCCGTCTCTACTAAAAATACAAAATTAGCAAGGGCCCGTAATCCCAGCTACTCAGAAGGCTGAGGCAGGAGAATCGCTTGAACCCGGGAGGCAGAGGTTGCGGTGAGCAGAGATCACACCATTGCATGGCAGCCTGGGCAACAAGAGCGAAACCCCATCTCTAAAAAAAAAAAAAAAAAAAAGACAAAGGGAGTAGCAAATACAAAGACCCTGGGGCAGGATTGTATCTGGCCTGTTCAAGGAATGCAAGGAGGTCAGTGTGGTTGGGAGCAGAGTGAGCAAGGCAGGGATGGGGAGTGGTGGGAGGAGAAGGAGTACAGGAGGGTCAGGTCATATATAGCCTTGAAAGCCATTGTAAGGAGAAAGAAGGAGACAAATGCACCCACAGATGCTGACTGATAAAGATGCATGTGGCAAAGATCAGTCCAAGGCCCCTAGCCCAGGTCACTAGGAGTAGGTTATGTCATTTGCTGAGACAGCAAACAAAGAGGAAGGTCAGATTTGTGCCAGGGAGGGCATGGGAAGAAAAGAAAGGAAGAAATCATAAATTTGTTTGGGAAGTTTTTTTGTTTTTTTTTTTTTTGGAGGGACCAGTGGGGCCCAGAAGTTGGAACTGGTACCTCAGGAAACTGGTCGGGATAGAGATGCAGTTGATGAATTAACAGCAGAGTGCGAAATTATGAAAGTGAATGAGAAAATGACAGCAGGACATGCTAATAAACAGTTGTTGAATCAACCTTGTGAAACTGTTCAAGAATGTATTTTATTAGGTTCTTTTGCCAGAAGAGGAACAGAGATAAGTGACCTCAGATACTGAGGTTATTGTAAAGCTGCACAGGAAGCTAGAATACATTGTCACATAGCAATCAGGACTCATGGAGCCTGAAAGGTCATTGAGGTGCAGTTATTGGGACCAGCCTACATGTTCACGTGCCCACCACAGGAATCTTTCTAGTCACAGAGCCACTCTGCCTCTGCTTCTATTGCTCTTGATAGGGTATTTCTCTTTCTCCCTCAATCTCAATCTCAATCTCTGTCCATATTCCTCAAAAGAAATTCTCTAATTTATTTGGTTAGTGATCACCTATGAGAGAGAACATTTGATTAGAACTCTAACATTTTTTAGACTGGGCATGGTGGCTCACACCTGTAATCCCAGCACTTTGGGAGGCCGAGGTGGGTGGATCACCTGAGGTCAGGAGTTTGAGACCAGCCTGGTCAACATGGTGAAACTCTGTCTCTACTAAAAACACAAAAACATTAGTCAGGCGTGGTGGTGGGTGCCTATAATCCCAGCTACTCAGGAGGCTGAGGCAGGAGAATAGCATGAACCCTGGAGGTAGAGGTTAAAAAGTTAGCAGCTATGGTGGTGCACACCTGTAGTCCTAGCTACTTGGGAGGCTGAGGTGGGAGGATTGCTTGAGCCCAGAAATTCAAGCCTGCAGTGAGCCATGATTGTACCACTGCACTCCAGCCTGAGCAACAGAGCAAGATCTTGTCTCTAAAAAAAAAAAAAAAAAAAAAAAAAATCATGTAGATGATGTTTAAATAATGGGATTGATGAGATTACCAAGTAGAGATTGTAGAAATGAGAAGACCTGGAATCAACCAACATTTAAAAGTCAGACATAGAGGCTGGGTGTGGTGGCTCTCACCTGTATTCTCAGCACTTTGGGAGGCCGAGGTGGGCAGATCACCTGAAGTCTGGAGTTAAAGACCAGCCTGGCCAACATGGCGAAACCCCATCTTTACTAAAAATACAAAAATTAGCCAGGCATGGTGGTGCATGCCTGTAATCCTAGCTACTCAGGAGGCTGGAGCAGGAGAATCGCTTGAACCTGGGAGATGGAGGTTGCCGTGAGCCGAGATTGTGCCACTGCACTCCAGCCTGGATGACAGAGCAAGACTTTGTCTCAAAAAAAAAAAAAAAAAAAGATAAAGTAAAATTAAAAATGTGGTCTAAACCAGTGGTTCTTACATCTGACTGTACACAGAATTAAACTGGGAGTTTTAAAAATACGGATTCCTGGGCCCACCCCTTCAGCTTCTGATTCACTGGGAAACACAGGAAAGTACCAGGGGCTCCCCAACAGGAGCCTATGGCTTAGAAGCCTTCGTGCAGCCGTAGACATTGACAGCAAAATGAGGTTAACCCAGAGATGATCTCACTGCCACCATCCCAGGACCTCCCTTCCCCAGTACCTATGGAAAAAGAATTCCAGCTTACACTGAGCACAATGATCCCATGATGATGGGGGGGCCGCTGGCCACATAAGGTGGGGGTTCTCTAAAGCCAAGAAGTGGCAACCACTCTCCAGACTGACGTGAGACCAGACCCTGGTTATAGCAGCTCCCTTGGCTTCAGAACCAGGCCTTCAGGTACAAGGCAGGGTGTGTCACTCTCCCCAGGGGCCTGTGAACTTCATGGAGAATTCTAGCAACATGATTTTATACCCACTTGTATCATACCTAAAAATTATTAGAAGAAAACTGAATATGGTCTTGTGATAAACAGAATAATACCCATCCCCTCCCCCTACCAGTGACGTCTACATCCTACTCCTTGACACTGTGAATATGTTAGGTCACACAGTAAAAACAGATGGTTACTAATCTACTGTTTTAACTGACTGACGGATGGGAAGATTATCCTGGTTTCTCTGAGGGGGCCCGAAGTCATCACAAGGGTCCTTAAAAGCTGAACACGGAGGCAACAGAGAGATCAAGAGAGGTAACAGCGTGAGAAGGACTCAGCTCCACATTGCCAGGAAATGGGGCCAGAAGCCAAGGCATATGGACAGCCTTTAGAAGTTGGAAAAGGTTGGCTGGTCATGGTGGCTCATGCCTGTAATCCCAGTGCTTTGGGAGGCCAAGCAGGGTGGATCACGAGGTCAGGAGTTCGAGACCAGCCTTCCAACAGAGTTATGTTGTAACCCTGTCTCTATTAAAAATATAAAAAATTAACCGGGTGTGGTGGTAGGCACCTGTAATCCCAGCTACTAGGAGGCTGAGGCAGGAGAATCTCTTGAACCTGGGAGGCAGAGGTTGCAGTAAGCCGAGACCATGCCACTGCACTCTAGCCTGGGCAACAGAGCAAGACTCTACCTCAAAAATAAAATAAAAAAAAGTTGGAAAAGGTGGACTGGCCCAGTGGTTCATGTTTGTAATCCCAGCACTTTGGGAGGCTGAGGCAGGTGGATCACCTGAGGTCAGGAGTTCAAGACTACCCTGGCCAACATGGTGAAACCCCATCTCTACTAAAAAAATATATAAAAAATTAGCCAGACATGGTGGTGGGCACCTGTAATCCCAGGTACCCAGGAGGCTGAGTCAGGAAGAATTGCTTGAACCTGGGAGGCAGAGGTTGCAGTGAGCCGAGATCATGCCACTGTACTCCAGCCTGGGCGACAGAGCAAGACTCTGTCTCAAAAAAAAAAAAAAAAAAAAGTTGAAAAAGGCAAGAGACAGATTGCTGTACTCTAAAGCTATCAAAGAGACACACATTGCTGCTGACACCTTGATTTAGCCTAGTGAGACCCACATCAGACTTCTGACCTCCAGAACTGCAAGATAATAAATTTGCATTGGTTTAAACCACTAAATTTCTAGTAAACTTTTTTTTTTACAGCAGAAACAGGAAACTAAAACCCATGACCAAGTTCTCAAATTTTGTTTTTCATTAGAATGCAAGGAAAGGAAAGTATAACTTAAGAGTCTGGCAGATTCTCCTTTTTGTTGCAAGGCCCTGCAAGTCACCCCAATATTTTACTTTTCTTCTCTTTAATAGACAAAGAAAATTGTGTATCTAAGGTGACCAGGCTCATTTATCAGGCCAAGTTTTTAGCACAGTATGATAGGATTGTGGTAAGATCCAGGATCCATATTTTAAAAATCTCCCTAGGCATCTCTAATATGCAGCCAGGTTTGCAAACCACTGGTCTACAATTTAAATTCTAACCAACATAATTACGACGTGGCTGCATTCCTAGAGAATGAGTACTGGTGGGTTATCATTAATCTGGGAGGACAGAACACAGGTGATGAAGATTCTCATTCTGTGACCTGCAGAATGGAATGGCCAGCATGTATATTCAATGTGAATGTGGCACCAAATGGAAAACAGGAGGAGGAGGGCATTTTAATTCATTAATGGGGGTTGTTAGGACGGAGGGTTTATTGATTCTGAGGGCAGGTGACAGCAGGCTGAGGAGGTGCCAGATGAGTTGCTGGGAGTTGAATGCTGTTCAGAGAAGGCAAATTCAGGATAATATACCGTCTGTAACAGGGAAGGACATAGCACAATAACTGGCAGGGCTAGGGAAGACCTTGCAAAATTGGAAAAGTGTCCAGAGACAAGGTCAGTGGCAGAGTAGGGGGTGTGAGGGAATGCAGGAGGGCCACTTGGCCTGGGCCTCCATTCACGTATCTCCTGAAATTTAGACTCCTGACATCTCTCAATATCTGATAAGGTGTTTGTTAATGTAAAAACATGCAAAGCATGCCAGTTTAATAATTTCATTTTTGCATCGTTTCCTTTGTTAATGTATGAGGAGCGTGAAAACATGAGGCTAGTGGCCTAGATGTCTCAACTTCAAAAGTCCATGGTGGCTCACAAGATCCATTCAGCCCTGCGGTTTATGAAGCAGTCCTAAGTGGACCCCCATAGGATATTTTTGGAAGGACACACTAAGAACAGTGAGGGTCTCTAGTGATCTGGGCCAGGAGAGTTGGAATCCAGAGAGGAAAAGAGATTTACTTGTTTTTTTTCCTAAATACAATTTTAATAGATCCTTTTTTTGTTTTCCTCTTTTCCTCCCAGAGTTATACATGCACTTAATCCAAAATGTCAAACACCAAGTCTTGTTATTAAAAAAAAATAGCAGTCCTTTAGTCTCTCCTCCCCATTTCCTACACTTTAACCTTTTAGATAATTCTTTTGGTATTTACTTCCAGGTCTCTACATTAACATGCTTGAAATACTGTTCCTTGATTTTTCAACTATAGCCATTATCTATAGACAATGGGTAGAAGATTAGGATTTGGTGTCTTTCCTCCTGCTGTCGCAGTGGGATACACTCATCCTTCCCCATCTCCCATCCTTCCAACAGAATTATGTTGTAATGCTGGTAATGTGAATGTTTAATGTGTATGTTAGAGCAATAGTCACAGCTAAGCCATATAGTAAACTATGACCACTTTCTCTTTTCTGAACACCTTTTTTTTTTCTTTGAGACGGGGTCTTGCTCTGTCACCCAGCCCCGATAATTTTTGTATCTTTTTTTGGAGATGGGGTTTCACCTTGTTGCCCAGGCTGGTCTTGAACTCCTGATCTCAAGCGATCCACCCACCTCTGCCTCCCAAAGTGCTGGGATTATAGGTATGAACTACTGCGCCCAGCCTCCTGCACACTTTTCTTTGTTGCTGCTGGAGGTAATAACTGTTTTGGTTTTTGTTTGCTTCATTTTCTATGTACATATTTATATTTGCTATTGGTCTATGTCTGCTGTCAAGGCATTCAGAATTTTCAGATAGTCTAGTAATTTCACCAGTCTCCTAAAAAAAAAATCTCTCCCATAGCCTTATAGAATATGCTCTAACCTGCACCTGAGACATAGCTCTCATCTTGGAATCTCCCTTCACCAGCATCCCAGAGATTCTCTTGCCTCGTTCCTGTTTAAACATTGGAGTCTTCTTTCTTAGTTTATTATTTTGACATATGTTTGGGGACATCCTAAGGCAGGGACATGGAATATAAATTCTCGAGAAGTTGGATGTCAGAAAATGTTTATTTTTACTCTACTCTGACACTTGATGGATTCTTTGGGCCAAGTATAGAATTCTAGAGTGGAAACAATTTTTCTTGAGAATTTCGAAAGCCATTCCAATCTGGCCTTCAGGGTTGCTATTGAGAAGTCTGAAGCCATTCTGATTTGTCATCCTTTAGGTAGGACTTGTTTGCTCCTCCTCTTTGGAAGCCTGTAGCATCTGTTCTTTGTCCTCACTGTTTTGAGATATCACACTGGTGTGCCTTAGTGTGGGTCTATTCTCTTTGTGCTGGCATTTGGTGGCCCTTTCATTCCAAAAATGCATGCTTGTTAGTTGTGGGAAATTATTTCTTTAATGACTTCCACTCCTCTGGTTTCTCTGTTCACTCTTTTTGGAAATCCTATTTGCAATATTAAACCTTCTGTTCTGTTTTCTTGATTTTCCTTTTTTTTTTTTTTTTTTTGAGACAGAGTCTCGCTCTGTCACCCAGGCTGGAGTGCAGTGGTGCAATCTTGGCTCACTGCAACATCTGCCTCCCAGGTTCAAGCAACTCTTGTGCCTCAGCCTCCCAAGTAGCTGGGATTACAGGTGCCTGCCACCAAGCCCAGCTGTATTTTCCTGATTTTCTTGTATTTCCTTTCATTTGTCCTTTTTTTTCTCTTTTGCTATAATTTCAGAGATTTGCTTTTCTTTATTTTCTCTTACTGAATTTTTAATTTTGTTATCATATTTCTAATTTCCAAGAGTTCTTATGTGTTCCCTGAATGCTCCTTTTACTAATGTTATATTCCTTTTTGATGGTTATGTATCTTACCTCTGAGGATATTAATCAGAGGATATTTGACATTTTCTTCAACCTGTACAGTCTCTCTTTCCTTGAAGTTGCTTTTTCCTATTCATCTTGGTCTCTGTTTTTCGTGTGAGAGGTTTTCCTCGGTGCCTGTTAAACCTTGATTATCTGTTAATATTTAAGAACAGAGCTAAAAAGCTGAGTAGAGATTTTGAACCAATAGGGACTTGTTGGCTGGAGGCTCCACGACATGTTCTGGCTGGGTTATCTGGCTGAAGGACCCACACAGTACTGCCTTTAAATTTTCACTCTTGGGGAGATCAAATTCCCCTTAGAAGACTCTTCCGGGCTCATGCTCAAAGGGTATAATCTGGCCACCAGCATCATGGGAGCTCATTGGGGAAAGAGCAGTGGGTCTCAGTGTCTGTTCACTTAATTTCTTGGTTTCCAGCACAGCAGCTAGCCCTCAACTCTGC
Source organism: Symphalangus syndactylus (assembly GCF_028878055.3). Taxonomy (NCBI): domain Eukaryota; kingdom Metazoa; phylum Chordata; class Mammalia; order Primates; family Hylobatidae; genus Symphalangus; species Symphalangus syndactylus. Next base: position 85,873,012 of record NC_072437.2, read on the forward strand.
CCAGTGTCCTCCTATCTGTGGACCTTCCGTTATAGACTCTGCGGTGGGGACAGGCTACTGGCCTGGTTGTGCTGAAAGGGGAGGGACCTGAGAGTCAAACTGCTTCCTAAACAGACTTTGAACCACTCCCAGTTTTAGGAGGCCCCACATCACTTCCAGGAACCTGGCGCTGCCAATTCCTGAGCCTTTGTGGGATTCTGGTTGGTTTCTCAAATTTCCTCACTGCTGACTTAGGATTCAGTTTTCCTAGGTCTGTTGTATTGTTGGCCATACTTCTTACTTTCTAGCTTTCAAAATATTGTTGCTATGAGGAGTTGAAAAAAAATGTTGTTGCTATCATTTCTTCCCTTTTTATTAGAAAGATAAAAAATGCCAAATGCCAGCACAAAGAGAATAGACCCACACTAAGGCAAACCAGTGTGATATCTCAAAACAGTGAGGACAAAGAACAGATGCTACAGGCTTCCAAAGAGGAGTAGCAAACAAGTCCTACCTAAAGGATGACAAATCAGAATGGCATCAGACTTCTCAATAGCAACCCTGAAGGCCAGATGTGTGTGTCTGTGTGTGTGTGTTTTGCTCTCCATCTGCACCTGGAAGTTGGGAGATTTACTTATCACTCTTTAATTTTTTCTGTTGTTTTATTGTTTAATCAATGTTTTAGTTACAAACTATTAATTATCGCAAATTGTTCTACTTTTTTTTTTTTTTTTTTTGAGATGCAGTCTCTCTCTGTTACCCAGGCTGCAGTGCAATGGCGCAATCTCGGCTCACTGCAACTTCCGCCTGCCGGGTTCAAGTGATTCTCCTGCTTTGATTCTCCTGCTTCAGCCTCCTAAGTAGCTGGGATTACAGGTGTGTGTCACCACACCCAGCTAATTTTTGTATTTTTAGTAGAGACGGGGTTTCATTATGTTGGTCAGGCTGGTCTCAAACTCTTGACCTTGTGATTCGCCCGCCTCAGCCTCCCAAGGTGCTGGGATTACAGGCGTGAGCCACGGCACCTGGCAAGAATTGTTTTGCTTTTTAAGATAATCTAGTTCATTTTTTTTCAAAGCAGCTATGAGAGTATAGCCTGTAAGAACTGCAAAATAATGATCAGCCTTTAAGGCTTTGAGTGGTTCCCAAGTGCTGAGCTCTGTCATATCTGCATGTATGTGCATGTATATTTACAAAGGAGACAGCTGTGGCCGACATGGAGAAGGTAATGTACCCACAAATGGTGACGCAAGACCAATAAAAAATAATACACCTATAAGTAGGAAATGAAGTAGGTCACAATGAGTCATCATCCGTTGTGTGAAATTTCTTAGGTTATTGTTACCTCAGCCCAGAGAAAAGTTTTCAATTCAGCTGGACACGAGTTATCTCACTTATAATGAATCTTCTGAAGCCATTAGTTGTTTCCTAATTTTTTGATTGTACAACCTTATAAGAAAAACATTTCAGCATACCCTCAAATATGTAAATGTATTTATTTTCAGGTTATACATGTCATATCAATATCAGTACAATACTAATATACAAATAAGTAGGGATTTTTTAAAGGATGCAATAGAAAATAAAATTAGAAGTTCTAATATTTTCCTCTAGTACCTCAGTGGATCATCTTAAACACCATGAAATTTTCCACCATGATGAATATCCAAACACTTAGACAAGGTTTTCGAAAGACTCTTACTCAGACCCTACCTAGGCATCCTGAATCAGAACTTCTGAGGGTATGGCCCTAATGAGACAGCCAAATGCCTAGGCAGATAAAAAGGGGTCCCCGGAGAATCGCTGACCCTCCCCACAGGTGTTTACATCAGATGTTTTTGTGCAGATGAAGGAACTTGCCCAGGGCCTTGTTTGAGCATGCCCACATGAGCCCTGGGGGAGCAGGGTGGAGTCACAGGCAGGGGGAGGAGCCCTGGGATTCAATCTGTGAAGTGGGGAGCCTGTTTTCGCTTTGCTGAGGTTTTTTTTCATTTTTCCCTTTTCACCCAATAAAATCCTGCTCTATTCACCCTTCAATGTGTCCACGTGCCTAATTTTCTTGGTCATGTGACAAGAACCTGGTTTTAGCTGAGCCAGGAGCAAAATTCTAAAACACTAGCAAGGACATTTTGAAAAAGTTTCCCTGCTGATTACCATGTGCACCTTTGGTTTAAAAATACAATTCTAGGCCGGGCGCGGTGGCTCACGCTTGTAATCCCAGCACTTTGGGAGGCCGAGGCGGGCGGATCACGAGGTCAGGAGATCGAGACCACGGTGAAACCCCGTCTCTACTAAAAATACAAAAAATTAGCTGGGCGTGGTGGTGGGCGCCTGTAGTCCCAGCTACTCGGAGAGGCTGAGGCAGGAGAATGGCGTGAACCCGGGAGGCGGAGCTTGCAGTGAGCCGAGATTGCGCCACTGCACTCCAGCCTGGGCGACAGAGCGAGACTCCGTCTCAAAAAAAAAAAAAAAAAAAAAAAAAAATACAATTCTAAAGATACAATAATTAGAACCCCTAAAGGCCAGGCGCGGTGGCTCACGCCTGTAATCCCAGCACTTTGGGAGGCTAAGGCAGGCGGATCATGAGGTCAGGAGTTCAAGACCATCCTGACCAACATGGTGAAACTCCGTCTTTACTAAAATACAAAAATCAGCCCAGTGTGGTGGCGGGTGCCTGTAATCCCAGCTACTCGGGAGGCTGTGGCAGGGGAATTGCTTGAACCCGGGAGGCGGAGGTTGCAGTGAGCCAAGATCACGCCACTGCACTCCAGCCTGGGTGACAGAGCCAGACTCCATCTCAAAAAAAAAAAAAAAAAATAGAATCAAATCAAAAAGTAGTCAAATGGCTACTGAATGCAAAGATCAGTCAATTAACGCTGGGAAATGTATAGTTCAATAGACTATCTGGATCATCATGTGCCTCAAAAAACATTGTGCTCTCCTCCCAACTCCATATTTTTCTTCCTCTGTCTCTGTCCTTTCCTTTCTATTTTATTAATTTATTATTTTTTTTTTGAGATGGAGATCTCTCTAAGTTGCGCAGGTTGCTCTCAAATGATCCTCCTGCCTCGGCCTCCCAAGGTGCTGGGATCACAAGTATAAGCCAACGTGCCTGGTCTCCCCTCAATTTTAATATAACTTGAACTTTACTATTATACGCATAGATATTCATTATAGAAAATATAGATAAGCAAAAAAAGAAAATAAAAATGAATTCATAATTCTACCATTCCAAAATAATGAAAATGTTTATTCACAGCCTTCAAGATATTTGTGCAAACATGTATTTAAAAGGGAATTGGCCGGGGGCAGTGACTCACGTGTGTAATACCAGCACTTTGGGAGGCCAAGGTGGACAGATCACCTGAGATCAGGAGTTTGAGACCAGCCTGGCCGACGTGGTGAAACCCCGTCTCTACTAAAAATAAAAAAATTAGCAGTGCATGGTGGCAGGCGCTGTTAATCCCAGCTACTCCAGAGGCTGAGGCAGGAGAATTGCTTGAACCCAGGAGGAGGAGGTTACAGTGAGCCGAGATCGTGCCATTGCACTCCAGCCTGGGAGACAAGAGTGAAACTCCGTCTCAAAAAATATATATAAATAAATAAATATAAAAGGGAATCATACTGTACATGCCATTTTTAACCTGACTTTTTTCACTGTGTAATTACGTATTTTTGTCCGAGATAATAAGAATGAAAGCTCTGACGGAGCCAGGAACAGTGGCAAGAGAGCTGATCGGCAAAGAGCAGGTGGTGGGATCAGAAACTCCCCCACTAACCTGCTGAACTGCCATCCTCTCCCTCATATTCTCTTCCTTCTACCTTCTGATCCTCCCTGACTTCATCTCTCTTCCTCTGTTTGCCTTCTACATGCTCTTTCCCTTTCTTTTTTCTTTCACCTTCTACCCTCAATTCTCTCTACTAAAGCAACCAAGGCCTTCTCGACAAGGATTAATATTTAATAGAATTAAACTTCCTGTTAATTTGACAAGGGATGCATAACCAGGAAGCTGGAGCGACAGCTGCACCCTCCTCTGAAGCGGGGATTTTCTGAGCAAGCCCAGGCAAGAACCCTCGGTTCTTCTTCTTCTTTTTCTTTTTTCTGAGACAGAGTTTCATTCTTGTTGCCCCCCAGGCTGGAGTGCAATGGCATGATCTTGGCTCACTTCTCCTGCCTCAGCCTCCCAAGTAGCTGGGATTAGAGGCATGTGCCATCATGCCCGGCTAATTTTGTATTTTTAGTAGAGACGGGGTTTCACCATGTTAGTCAGTCTTGTCTCCAACTCCTGATCTCAGGTGATCCACCCGCCACGGCCTCCCAAAGTGCTGGGATTACAGGCATGAGCCACCACACCCAGCCTGAGCCCTCTGTTCTTGATAACTATCTGTTATTTCCACTCGGGAGCCCAAATTAAAGTTCCTTATTTGTCTTAGAAGCAAGGTGCGGCCAGAGGCAGCGGGGTACCCAGGTTGTCAGAGAAGAATCACGTCAGGAAGATTGCACTTCTGGAATTGAAACCAAGGGAGAGATGGTTGACAGAAGATGAGGACTGAGAAGGAGGCAGGCATGAAAATCCAGAACAAACCAGCTGCGGAGCTTTCCCACTGGTGTTACAAAACTGGTCACAGAAAACCAGTTCCTCTTGCTTTAGGTGGCAAGAATCTTCTACATGCTGGTTACCTCAACCCCACTGACAAAGACATTTCCACCTGCAGTTATTAATCCACTGGTAGTGAGGAAAGTTTTCTGAACTTGAAAACTTCATTGGGCTGGTGTGAAAGAAAGTAAGCACTTTCTACTACAGTAAAGCCAAATTGTGTTTTTCAGAGGCTGTGGAAAATTACTATTGTCATTAAATGCAATGCTCCCAAACCAATGACGTTCTTAGGCATGATATTGTCATTGGCTTTATTAACTAGGAGAGGCTACATTACCCAGCTCTCTAAAGGCACTCTGCTGTGGAAGGTTCTAGAAAATGAGTGGAAAGTGACTCATTCTCCACCCTCATCCCCAAAACCAAAACTCCCCCTGCAGCAAAACACCCCCTGCAGCAGCAGGAGTTTATGGATTATCCTCAGAGTGGGGGTGTAGCACGTAGGCCACTAGATGCTTCAGGGGGCAGCAATTAAGTGCTTCACCAGGGGCATTAGTCACAGTGGGTGGGACCCTTCCTGTCATCCTGCAGAAATGGGAGCCAGAGAAGCTGGTAATAACTGAAGAGAGGGAGGCCCCATCCCCTACAACCTCTCCCTTTTCCCAGCAGCAGGTACTTAATAAGCAGCACTTAGCATATGTACAAGGTCAGAAAGGAGGTGAAAAATAGGGAGAAGGTGTTTTGACATAAATATTTCCAGAAAGGATCTCTTAAGGGAGAGCATCTCTGGCTTATGGCAGAGTTGAAACTTAAAAAAGAAAAAAAAATTATTCGAGAAAAACTAGAAAATTTTTTTCCTCCTCCTCACCCTGAGAAACGAATCTCTACTTGTAGTGGCGCCTGAAGTTTTACCATTAGTGACTCATTCCTTCGTGAACTGCAGGAGACTTGGCACTTAAGAGGTCTGTATTGAAATGCAAATATTTATGAGACCTGCCAATAATTTTCACTAGCATCAGAATCCTTGAAATGACCTTCAAATACAGATTCCTGGTGGCACAGACATGCATAGTTTGTACCCCTAGTCCTCACTACAACCATGACCTTCAGGCAATAGATGGGTTCTCTAGTTCTCTGGCTTCTGATGGGACCCTGATGTAGTTAACAAGTTCTTGCTTTTGCAGGTTAGAAAATGATTTCCACTGTGGCGACAGTTTGGCTACCTCAGTCAGAACTGACCCTTTATAGTTAAAGATGGAAGCAAAATGGAAAACTGTAAATAGTTGGGCTTTTTAAATTTTGGCACGTCAAAAGGGAGGGCAGCTATACAGGAGTCAACACTGTCACCTGCCTCCACTGAATCCATGGCCCCTTCGTATATCTTGTCTCGTTCTTTTCTCCTTGGTTTCTCTATAATTACATTCTCTTTCTCCTTTTTCTCCTACCCCTCAAGACACAGACATATTAGGATTGCAATCGTATTTGTCTTATATGTACTTAATCATTTAGTACTTTCTTTACACAATATAGTGAGAAATAAAATTCTAAGCCCCCAACTGACTGAATGGACCCTCTCTTGGTCAAAGGAGCCCCAAAGAAAGCTTGGAAGCTGAATTCATGGCCACAATCTGACACCTCCTCCCTCGATAAAAGTCATTAGGTTTCCTTCTCAAAGGTCTAAACAGAAACCAGCCCTTTCAACAGACTACTAGCTTGTCTTCCCAGACACAGAACAAAGACAAGATGAGGTTAATGGTTCCTTCATCACTCCCCAAGACCTCTGCTTCCTCTATTCCTTTTTTCTTCAACGCTGGCCTTATCTTGTGTGAAATGTAGATTTTGGGGGCACTAGTTAAGTCTCACAAATACATTCTCATTGGTCTCACTGCCGCCCTTCCTCCACCCCTTTTAAAGGAAAATGAATAAATACTAAACCTCCTGAGAATCTCTTTCGAAAAAACAGCCACAGATGCTTCTGTGACTCATGTTTTTTTCCCGGGCACACCCTCACACTGGCTCCAAACCTGGATGATTTGAATCTTATGCTTCAATCACTCATTTTGGTTTTCAATAGGTTTAATACTTTACTTGAGAATAGAGTCGTGTCAGTGAGCTGGCCTTTTTTACTCAATGGGCTTAGCAGCCATGATGGGGAAAAAAGGCCTTCCCTCTGTTTCATGATGTTAAGAGTGAAGGGATCATTGATCAGGTGCTGAGAGCCACAGGGCCACCTAAAGAGTGTCAGAGGGTAAGAAGGGTGAGTTGAGGGTTTGAAAAAACAAGACCAAGGACAAGATCCCCCTCCCTCTCAAATTGGCAAAGAACAAGTTAAAATCAGCCCTGACCAGTGAGCCCTGGTTAACAGTCCACCCTGAGGCAGCGGCAAAGACCCCACAGGTTGCTCTCTACTCACGCCTTCCGTAAGATTTCCTCAGGTGGGGAGGGCACATGGAGCCCAGGGTTATTCTGTAGAGTTGGGGCAACCATAATGTGCCTCTTCTCCCTGTTGGCCTCCTTTTCCCCACTTCGATACATACAGGTGAAATCAAATGAAAATTAACACCAAGGACCCCACAAAGGGTAAAGAAGCCACTACAAGCCAAGAAAGCAGAGTGTGTGGACAAAAGAAGGGGGAAGTAAGTCACTCCAGATTCTCTGGGTTGCTAGGTGTAGTTTGGAAGACAAAGTTACTGATATTTTCAAGCCTCAGCTGGCCAAGCCCTCTTCTCCCCTAGGTGGGGATGCCTCCATGAGCTCCAACAGGCAGCCTGGCCGACCTCCCAGCTCTGCTCAGTTGCTCGGCACCCCATGGAGTAGAGAAGTTGAAGCCCATAATGAACACACTGTCCTGGCCACTTACTTCCTCCAACCAAAGAAGCCCTCATCTCCCGGGCCTAGACCATTTCCGGAGACCAGCTTGTGACAGAGCCACAACCTCCGGTCACTCTGTCAGCTATCTGCAGTTCCTCCTTTTTCCTTTCCTCTCTCCCCTCATAAACAATGACCGTTGATGTTTCCACTAGCTACATATGCTGATGCCAAGATTAGCTTTGGTCAAGATGATATTCTCCATCCTCCAAAACAATGACCAAAATATTTTATTTTATGGCTAGGAACTTTACTTTCTTTCATATGAAATATTTAATGTATTTTTCACTGTGCTCATTTTTGTTCTGTGTGATGATAGTTAATAGCAAAACTTATGCTACCCCATCAAGAAATAAACAAGGAACTTCTTGATAACAGGAGGAACTAACCATGCAGCTGAAAGTAGAGGCGCAAAAAAGAGATTTTTCTATATTTGATTCCTTCTCTGATTTGTATAATCTCCCTATCAAAAAAAAATCAACGAATTGTGTAACTCAGTTTCTCAAGTGTCATAACAACTTGTGCTCCCTGTTCCACTCTCCCCACACATAGAATTCTTAATAAGAGATTAAAGCACACATAGACATCTATTGTTTTAAGCAGGTAGCTATATGCTTCTGCTGCCACTCGCCAAAGACAGGGAAAGTTCTCATTTGTATAAAGCCCAGGTACCAATACTTAACAGCTTTCTCTTCTATAAGTTCAAGTCTAAAAAACAGAATTTCAGAAGAGTGGAAGAAAATATGAATATTACAAGATCTAATATTGAGGCAACCATAGTCTCATGGGAAAAAAAACAGGACAAAACCCATATGATGCAGAGTTTTAAATGTAAAAATAAAAGTAATAGAGAAAAAATGGTTTTTTAAAATACTTCTTGGAGGCTGGGCATGGTGGCTCACCTCTATAATCCTAGCACTTTGGGAGGCCAAGGTGGGTGGATCATGAGGTCAGGAGTTCAAGACCAGCCTGGCCAACATGCTGAAACCCCGTCTCTACTAAAATACAGAAATTAGCCGGGCATGATGGCAGGTGTCTGTAATCCCAGCTACTCAGGAGGCTGAGACAGGAGAATTGCTTGAACCCAGGAGATGGTGGTTGCAATGAGCTGAGATTGCGCCACTGCACTCCAGCCTGGGTGGCTGAGCGAGACTCCGTCTCAAAAAAAAAAAAGTTTTTGGAGTAAGGAGGACCTTTCTAAGTATTACATAAAACCAAAATACCATAAAAGTCTGATAGATTGAACAATATACAGTTTTTTTTAACTTCCAGAAACAAAGCCAAAAAAAGACTAATGACAAAATGAGAAAAATGTGTTGGCAACTCTCATCACAAACATGTAATTTCCTTCAGATAAAAAGAACTCCAAACTTAATACTGTAAGAAAAAGACCAAAAACCCAACAGAAAAAAAAAAAAGGAAAAGGATACAGGCAGATAGTTTACAAAAAAGGAAATAGAAGTGCCTCATAAACATGTAAGAAAATGTTTTTAGGCTGGGCGCGGTGGCTCACGCTTGTAATCCCAGCACTTTGGGAGGCCGAGGCGGGGGGATCACGAGGTCAGGAGATCGAGACCACGGTGAAACCCCGTCTCTACTAAAAAATACAAAAAATTAGGCGGGCGTGGTGGCGGGCGCCTGTAGTCCCAGCTACTCGGGGAGGCTGAGTCAGGAGAATGGCGTGAACCCAGGAGGCGAAGCTTGCAGTGAGCCGAGATTGCGCCACTGCACTCCAGCCTGGGTGACAGAGCGAGACTCCGTCTCAAAAAAAAAAGAAAATGTTTTTATAAGTTAATTTAAATAATTCAATTTTACTATATTTAAATATAATTTAAATTTAAATTACGCTAATATATCATTCTTTGCCTATCAGATCGACAGACTGCAAAAAGTTTGATAATGTACTTTGCAGGCAAGGCTGTGAGAAAACAAGCATCTTACCTGTTGCTAGTGAATGTAAACTGGTACCATCTCACCAGAAGGCAATTTAAACAGTATCTTTTAGTTTGCAAATGTATATAACCCTGACCTGAAATTCTACTCGTAGGAATTCATCCTACAGATATAACCATATATATGAAAAAAGCAAGTACATAGAAATTTATTTGCAACTGCTCTGTTGATTTGCAAATAGATTATTGTGCAGAACTGTAGAAGAGACTACGGAAGTTCTGCATGTACTGGTATAGAATGATCTTCAAGATGTTTTGTTAACCGAAGAAAAGCAAGGAGAGAGCAATGCTTGTGTGTGTGCATGTATATGTGGGTAACACGTGTGCAAATGCATTTAGAAATATTCTAAATATTTATTATTGTATAACTTTCTGGAGGTATATTTTTAAAATCCATTCACTTATCTCTAGAAAAGGCAATTGGACAGCTGGGGGACAGACGGAGAGACAGACCTTCTACTGTATATCTTTTTGTATGTACCTTCTGCATTTTGAACCATGTAAATGTATTACTTTCTCAAAAATAAATAAAATATTATTATTATTTATTTTATTTATTTATTTATTTTGAGATGGAGTCTTGCTCTGTTGCTCAGGCTGGAGTGCAGTGGCACGATCTCAGCTCACTGCAGCCTCCGCCTCCTGGGTTCAAGTGATTCTCCTGGCCTCAGCCTCCCTAGCAGCTGGGATTATAGGCATGCACCACCACGCCTGGCTAATTTTTGTATTTTTGTAGACATGAGGTTTCACCATGTTGGCCAGGCTGGTCTCAACCCCCTGACCTCAAGTGATCTGCCCGCCTCGGCCTCCCAAACTGCTGGGATTAGAAGTGTGAGCCACCACACCCAGCCTAAAAAGAAATATACTATTATAATGAAGAATAAATAAAGAAGCAGTAATACATAAGCTTGAGTGAGCTTCAAAACGGATGAATAGGATGGTGGATTTTATGTTATGTAAATTTTACCTCAATTTAACAACAACAACAAAAAAGAGGAGCAAGATTGCAACAGGGAGCTAAAGGCGAAGCCTGTCCTTCCTCCAGTGCACTTGTCTTTTTGGCATGGCTCTACTAATGATGTGCTGATCAAGGTTGAACAAAAGATGCCTCCCCATCACAATAAAAAGCACCGATCTGTGTATCATTTGCCAATTTGTATCAATTGTATCAGTTCCCACCAATGAACATGGAGTTGGGACAAAATGCATACAATTGGCTCTTGAGAGCCAGTGCAATTGAGACCCAGGACACCACTGGCATTTACCCAGTTACTGAAACCAGAACCTTGGGAAACATCCTTGATTCTCAAACCTTTCCTATCCCTCCCCTCGCTATCCATGGTCTGCTCAGTAGCCATTGTACTCCTCCCACACTGGGTAGAAGCCTTGTAGTTTAGGAATGGATCCTGTCCCCAGGTGGTCTAATCCAATATATATACTGCCACCCATTGATACGCAAAAACATTTATCCTTTGGGATAGCCAGCTGAATCCTGGGCCACCTGGAGGCCCAGGATGCTTGCTTTGAGTCATTGCAATCTGCTAGCTATGTAAGCATTATGATTTGTTGAAAAGATAGGGAGGCTCCGGACTAAGGGAATTATAGTCATCTATTCCCCTCACTGGTGACTGATTCAGGACCTCAGTACTAAGTCATTTAGTGCATGCTATTCCCTAGTCACAGAGATTAGCCCAAAAGTGGACTCATGACTCAGTTCAGGCCAGTGAGATGTGACAAGAGTTTTGCTGGAGGCATCTGAAAAATTTCCTACTCTTCAGAGAGTTGCAGGAAGAGATAATTTCTCTCTTCCTTATACAAAAGATGAGGTCTGGAACTGCCACCACCATCTTGTCCGGCAGCCTGAGCACAAATCCCTCCCCCAAAGGTGGGAGGGCCAAGTAGACAGCCAGAGCCAGACACCCCAGCCTATGTTTGGACATCCCATGCTGTAGGCCAATACATTTCGTACGTTTAAGGTAGTTTGATTTAGATTTTCTGTTTCTTGCTGTTGAATACATCTTAAGCAACATAGTTTTGACCTGTTTGTGCTGGTTTATTTTATGTGTCAACATGACTAGGCTACAGTACCCAGTTATCCAGTCAAACACTGACCTAGGAGTTACTAGTAAGGTTTGTAGGTGTGATAACATCTACTTAAAATGACTTGAAGTAGATTATCTTTGCTAATCTGGGTGGGCTTCATCCAATCAATTGAAAGTTCTTAAGAGAATAAACAAGTTTCCTTGAAGAAGAAAAAATTCCACCTGCAGACTGCAACATCAGCTCTTGCTCAAGAGTTTCCAGCCTGCTGGCCTGTCCTACAGTTTCAGACTTGCCTAGTCAGTCCCCACAGTCACATAAGCCAACTCCTGTCACAAATCTCTTGCTCTCCTTCTCTCTGTGTATATATGTATATATGCACATGTATATATTTATATACTGTCTCTGTTTCTCTGGTCTAACCCTGACTAATGCACCTCTTTTTTCCTTTGTGATACTTATCTCAATTTGGGATTATATACTTTGCATTTATTATGTATATTCCAATATTCACAGTTAGACTATAGGCTTTATGGACATATGTGAGTAATTCCAGAAGTAGAATTTCTGGTCAATGATTATACACATTTGGAAGATGAAAAATATTGCTAACTTACCATCTTCAGAGGTTGTACCAATTACACTCTTACTAGATTATAGCCTTCATGTCTTTTGTATTACTATGTGTTCCTGGCACATAGTAGATGTTCAATAGATATAAACAGATGGAATTCTAGGAAAAGAAACACAAATTAAGGCAAAAAGACATAAAGGTATGCTACATTGGGAAGTTTTTTGTTTGACTAAACCATTTTTTCTTTTAGTTCCCCTTTCCTCTACAGGTGACTTGAAAATTTGGAGTAATTCACAATCTGGTGCTTATTCAGCAGCAACAGCAGCAGCAGGCAGAACTCTGAGTTTGGGGTAAGCCCTCGGTTTGAACACAAACTCTGTGACATTCAAGCTGTCCAACCTTGGGCAGATCCTTAGCCTCTATCATCCTCAGCTTCCACATCTTTGTGGAAACGAAGCTGATGACCTTCCAGACTGGAGTGAAGATCAGGAGATAAAGCACCTGGTCCATTATGTACTGTGGACATGGGGATTATAATAAGGTCCTCCCTGCAAATTTGGGAACAGAAAGCAACAATGTGCTCTAAAAACAATGGAAATTGAGCACATAAAGCACCTGAGCAGAGACATAAGGTGACCATGAAGAGACCAGCAGGATACCAACCAAGCTGAAGTTGGTAAAACACCTAAAGGAGGATATGACAACTAGAAGGGGATTTTCAGACACAAAGCCTAGAAAAAGCAGAGTCAGAGACAAAGCGAGGCTGTGCCTCTGAAGGCATGTCCCATCAGGCCCCAAAATTCAGCCCAAAATGTCATTCCAATCATGAGAACACATCCATCTGGTTGCCTGAACTTAATACTGTTCTACTTTTGAATTACATAAATAGCTCTTTTTGTTCAGATTCCACATTGCCCAAAATCTTTCTGATAGTTTGGGGTCCTATCTGGCCTGTACACAGGGAATTTTCTCCGGTCAGGCTCACCTGGCCAGCCAGCTCTCCCAACTTGGCATCCCACTCAAACACCTGTGTTCTCTTTTATTTTAGAGGTTAGGCAGGACAATCTGACCCAGATGGGGGAGGAAATTGCAATCATGTTTTTGTCTAATTCACAGCTCTAATTAGGGGATAAAAGAAAAACAGAGCATGAGAAGAAATTGTCCAAGAGCTAGAAAATTTGTAAAAGCACCCACATCCCTATGGGGAAGGCACCCTTGTGAACTTTGCTTCTACAGCTAAGCTGATCTCATATCAACTCTGCAAGGAAGACAGGGCAAGCACTTTACATTATATTTATTTATTTACTTATACCCAGCTTATTCCTTAAAGGACTTAAGGCAAGCAGGTTTTAAGGGCCATCTTCCCTGACTAGTGATAAAACAAAGTGATAAAAATGAGCTTGTCCAGAATCACGTACTTTTTATATAAAAGTCCAGAGACCAAACCACGACTTTCCTAGTCTAGGTTAAAGCTCTTGCCAAAAAACCAAACTGAAGATGAGAAAAGAGTGCATTTGTTCTAAACAGAATGCTGAATTCAGAAGACTTAAGGATGGCTTAAGATTAGGACTGAAGTTTGTAATCTGTGATTCAGTTTTTAGGCTTTTGTAATTTCTTTATTCCAGTCTTTTGAATTCTTTTAGATTTTTCATTTATTGTAAAATAGAAGATGTTTGATTCCAGCCATAACAGAGTAGCTTATATTGAGCTAACCCTCCCATTGAAAACAACTGTAACAGATGGACTAAGTACATAGCACAACATTTGAAGGCATTGGAGGGCAACCAAGGCCGATGATCCCTAAGAGAAGGGAGGCACATCAAAGTGATCTCTATACTCACCCTGGCCCAACTCACAGGTCAGGGAATAAAGTAAGTGGCAGTTCCATTAGGCTGAAGAGACGGATTAGAGTTCAAAGCTGCTCAAGTGGCTGCGACTTGATGGTAAAATCTCAAGGAGGAGAGAGTTGCAGAGAAATAAACCCAAAAGGCTACATGCAATCTCCCCTTGAGATGTCTGCAAACTCCTAAGCTGAGCAAGTACAAGCAGAGACTGCAGGAGAACCAAAAGAAAAGCAGCAGCTAGGAGGCTGGAGAGCTGGGCAAAGATTTTTGCAGCAGCATGGTACTGAGGAGAGAGAAAAACAAAGCCCACCAAAGTGAATAGGTAAAAACTATTGGTTGAAACCCCGAGAAAGACCTGTGAATAGTCACTGCACTCCAGGCTGGGCAACAGAGTGAGACCCCATCTCTTAAAGCTGATAACCAATAAGTTAAAACAAGAGAGGAAAAAAAGGAATAATAAAAGTACTTGATTCTCTCCCCTCAAAAAGCAAGAAAGGAGAATAAAGAACAGAAATAGAAACAAGTTAACAAGATAATAGAGTTAAACATAAATATTTCAATAATTACATTAAATGTTAATGGATTAGTACCCCAATTAGAAGATCAGAATTACTTTTAGACAAAAAAGAAAAATACGTATTCTGTTTACAAGAAACTCAATTTAGGCTGGGCGCAGTGGCTCACGCCTGAAATCCCAGCATTTTAGGAGACCAAGGAGGGTGGTTTACTTGAGGCCAGAAGTTCAAGACCAGCCTGGCCGACACGGCAAAACCCTGTCTCTACCAAAAATATAAAAATTAGCCAGGCATGGTGGTGCATGTCTGTAATTCCAGCTACTCAGGAAGCTGAGGCAGGAGAATCCCTTGAATCAGGAGGTAGAGATTGTAGTGAGCCAAGATCACGCCACTGCCCTCCAGTCTGGGTGACAGACGAGACTGTCTTAAAAAAAAAAAAAAAAAAAAAAGAGAAAGAGAGAGAGACTCAATTTAAATAGAAGACACAAAGTTTAAAGAGAAAGAATGGAGACTGGACACAGTGGCTCACTTCTATAATTCCAGTACTCCTGTACTTTTGGAGGCCGAGGCGGGTGGATCACTTGAGGCTAGGAGTTCAAGACCAACCTGGCCAACATGGCGAAACCCCATCTCTACTAAAAAAATACAATAATTAGCTGGGTGTGGTGGCATAAGCCTATAGTCCCAGCTACTCTGGAGGCTGAGGCAGGAGAATCACTTGAACCTGGGAGGTGGAAGTTGCAGTGACCAGAGATCGTGCCACTGTGCTCCAGCCTGGGCAACAGAGCAAGACTCGGTATTAAAAAAATAAAAATAAATAAAAATTAGCTGGGCATGGTGGGCGCAGGCCTGTAGTACTAGCTACTCCAGAGGCTGAAGTGGAAGGATCATTCTTGAGCCCAAGAGGCTGATGCTGTAGTGAGCCATGATCACGCCACTGTACTCCAACCTGGGCAAGAGAGACAGACAAACCCTGTCTCAAAAAAAAAAAAAGAATAGGAAAAACAAAATGCCATGCCATGCCGACAGTAACCAAAAAAAAAGCTGGTATAGCTGTATTAATATCAGACAGCATAGACTTCAGAGCAAGAAAGATCTCTAAAGAGGGATGTCTCATAATGATAAAAAGATCAATTAACAGTCCTAAATTTAAATATACCTAAGAATTTATAATTTATAAATCTTTTAAAAAATGTTTCCTAGCGTGGTTTCAATACATAAAGCAAAGTTGGCAGAACTAAAAGGAGAAATAGACAAATCCACCATCATTATTGGAGATTGTTTCAATAGCTGATAGAACAAGCAGACAAAAAAATTAGTAAGGATATATAAGATTTGAATAACAGAAGTAACTAAATTGACCTAGTTGACATACACATATAGAACACTGCACTTGACAAATGCAGACTAAATACTGTTTTTCAAGAGCACGTGAATACTTATCAAAATGGACCGTACGCTAGCGTGTAAAGCAAGTCTCAAAAATTTCAAAGGACTGAAATTATATAAAGTGTGTTCTCTGACTACAATGGAATCCAACTAAAAATCTCTAACAGGAAGATAACTAGAAACCCCTCCCCACAAGTGTTTGAAAATTAAGCAACAGATTTTTAAATAGCACATAAGTCTAAGAAGAGATAGCAATAAAACTAGAAAATATTTAAAACTAAATAATAATAAAAATAAGACATATCAAAACATCTGAGATACAAGTAAAGTGGGGTTAAAAGGCCACGTGTGGTGGCTCAAGTGCTCAAAGTGCTGCAATCCCAGCACTTTGAGAGGCTGAGGTGGGCGGGTTGCCTGAGCTCAGGAGTTCAAGACCAGCCTGGGCAACATGGTGAAACTCCGTCTCTACTAAAATACAAAAGATTAGCCAGGCATGGTAGCATGCACCTGTAATCCCAGTTACTCGGGAGGCTGAGGCAGGAGAATTGCTGGAACCCGGGAAGTGGAGGTTGCAGTGAGCCGAGATCACACTACGACACTCCAGCCTGGGCAACAAGAGCCAGACTCTTGTAAAAGAAAAAAAAAAGGGGCAGGGGGGGGTTAAAAAGAAATTCATAGCTTCAAATGTATACATTTGAGAAAGAGAATGATTGGAAATTCACATGATTTAAGCTTCTATCTTAAGAAGCTAGGAAGAGAACAGCAAATTAAACCCGAAGGAAGTCAATAATAAAAAGATAACAGCAGAAACCTTTGAAATAGAAAACAAATATGCAATAAAGAAAGTCTATAAATTCGAAAAGAAACTTGAGGCCAGGTGTGGTGACTTACGCCTGTAATCCCAGCACTTTGGGAGGCCAAGACAGGTGGATCACTTGAGGTCAGGAGTTTGAGACCAGCCTGGCCAACATGGTGAAACCCTGTCTCTACTAAAAATACAAAAAATTATTCAGGCATGGTGGCGTGAGCCTGTAGTCCCAGTTACTCGGGAGGTTGAGTCAGGAAACTCGCTTGAACCTGAGAGGCAGAGGTTGCAGTGAGCCAAGATTGCACCACTGCACTCCAGCCTGGGCGACAGAGCAAGACTCTGTCTCCAAAAAAAAAGAAAGAAAGAAAAAAGAAACTGGAGATGCTTCCACTTGTTTCTTAGTCAAAGCTTGTTTTAGTTCTTCCTTCCATATCTGTGTACATTTTATTTCCTTGTCTTGTCCTATCGCACTAATAGGACTTCCCGTACATTGTTGAATAGGAGCGATGAGAAGGGACGTCCTTGCCTTTTTTCTGATCAGACAGAAAAAGCATACAATTTCTCACCATTAAGTATGATTTTAGCTATAGGCTTTTTGTAGATGCTCTTTATCAAGTTGAAGCAGTTCTCTCTATTCCTAGTTTGCTGAGAGTTTTTATCAGGAGTAAGTGTTGGATTTTGTCAAATGTTTTTTCTGTATCAATTGATTTGATCATATGGTTTTTCTTTTTTAGCCTGTTGACGTGGTGGATGACATTGATTTTTTGTTTGTTTGTTTGTTCGTTTTTTTGAGACTGAGTCTCACTCTGTTACCCAGGCTGGAGTGCAGTGGCGCAATCTTGGCTCATTGCAACTCCGCCTCCAATGTTCAAGCGATTCTCCTGCCTCAGCCTCCTGAGTAGCGGGGATTATAGGCACCTGGCACCATGTCTAGCTAATTTTTGTATTTTTGGTAGAGACGGGGTTTCACCATGTTGGTCAGGCTGGTCTCGAACTCCTGACCTCAGGTGATCCGCCTGCCTTGGCCTCCCAAAGTGCTGAGATTACAGGCGTGAGCCATTGTGCCTGGCCATATTGATTGGTTTTTGAATGTTGAACCAGCCTTGTATATCTGGAATAAATCCCACTTGGTCACAGTATGCAATTCTTTTTATATAGTGTTGGATTCAATTTGTTAATATTTTGTGTTAGAATACTTTTGCATCTATGTTCATAGAGATACTGCTGTGTAGTTGCTGTGTAGTTTTCCTGTTTGTCTTTTTTTTTTTTTTTTTTTAAACAAGAGATAGGGTCTCGCCATGTTGCCCAGGCTGGCCTCGAATTCCTGGGCTCAAGTGATCCTCCTGCCTCAGCCTGCTAACTAGCTGGGACTACAGATGTGTGCTATTGTGCCTGGCAGTTTTTCTTTCTTGTAATCTCTTTATCTGGTTTGGAGATTAGGGAAGAACAGATTAGGAAGTAATGGTTTGTTTCAAAATATTCCCTGAACCTTGACTGTGCTAAGGAGTGATTTATCTTTGTGAGATCTGGATGGCCCTAGTTGGAGGGCCTGGGAAGACCTGGTAGGAATGGAACAGAAAACTAGGTAAAGATCCCAGACGTAAAGATTGTCGGGGAGTAGCCATAGTTATTTGCTCCCCTGCTAGGTTAATATCTCATTGGGAAGGTTATATACACATTTATGAATATTAAATTAACAATGGAAGGCTGGGTGTGGTGGCTCACATCTGTAATCCCAGTACTTTGGGAGGCCAAGGCGGCTGGATGGCCTGAGCTCAGGAGTTTGAGACCAGCCTGGGCAATATGGCGAAACCCCGTCTACTAAAAAATCCAAAAATTATCTGGGCATGGTGGCATGCAACTGTAGTCCCAGCTATTCAGGAGGCTAAGGCAGGAGAATCGCTTGAGCCAAGGAGGCAGAGGTTACAGTAAGCTGAGAACACACCATTGCACTCCAGCTGGGGTGACAGAGCCAGATCCTATCTCAAAAATAAATAAATAAATAGATAGATAGATATAAACATTAACAATGGAAGACAGTATATTGGCCAAAAAAAAAACCCCAGAAACGAAAAACACCTTAGAGACAGTAAATGATGTAGGATTTGAGAATGGAATGTTGGTAAACTCTTTCTTCTTCTAAACTAAGTTTATGGTTTCTTTACCTCTTCTCCCACCTATATGGCTGAGGATGGAGGAATGAATATGTGAAACACTGCCACAATTATACCAAATGATTCAGCATTTTTTTTTTTTTTTTTTTTTTGAGATGGAGTCTCACTCTGTCGCCCAGGCTACAGTGCTGGAGTGCAGTGGCGCGATCTGGGTTCGGCTCACTGCAAGCTGCACCTCCCGGGTTCATGCCATTCTCCTGCCTCAGCCTCCCGAGTAGCTGGGACTACAGGCGCCCACCACTACGCCTGGCTAATTTTTTATATTTTTTAATAGAGACGGGGTTTCACTGTGTTAGCCAAGATGGTCTCGATCTCCTGACCTCGTGATCCGCCCGCCTCAGCCTCCCCAGTGCTGGGATTACGGGCATGAGCCACCGCGCCCTGACATGATTCAGCATTTTATGCTCAGGGAAACAAACACACTACAGTAAAATCATATTAATTTGAGTTCCTAAAAATCAGGCACATTATTGTATCCCACGCTGACAAAGGCATACCTTTGTAACATGGAGATAGAGACTGCTAATGAAGTTAATGGTGTAAGCAAAATTGTGTTGGAGGTAGAATTGAAAGAAGGAAGGATTTGGACTTATTTAAAAAGAATAAACACTTCAAGCCCATTAACAATTACGGTAAAGCCCCATTAAGTTGGACTGTACCAATTTGGCATTTGTGCCAAAATTCATGCTAGTGCTGAATTTTACCTATGCTAAACGTATCTTTCTTCAAGATAAAAAGGTATTTTAAAGGCTCTTTCTCCGATTTCTCAAAACATCATTAAGTACAAATTAATTGTTCCTTTATAGGATATTCTTACTTCATAGAATATCCTCTATTTTAAGACACTGTTAATTATAGTTTATCATTAATGTGTAATAATATTCAGGAGAAAAGGAACACTGATAAGCAAACTTAATTTTTTCTTTTTTTTTTTTTTTTTTTGAGATGGAGTCTCGCTCTGTCATCAGGCTGGAGTGCAGTGGCATGACCTCGGCTCACTGCAACCTCCGACTCCCTGGTTCAAGGGATTCTCTTGCCTCAGCCTCCCAAGTAGCTGAGATTACAGGCACATGCCACCACAACCAGCTAATTTTTGTGTTTTTTTAGTAGAGATGGGGTTTCACCATGTTGGCCAGAATGGTCTCGATCTCCTGACCCTGCGATCCTCCTGCCTCAGCCTCCCAAAGTGCTGGGATTACAGGCATGAGCCACCGCGCCTGGCAAGCAAACTGAATTTTAAGATACATGATAATTTTGGAAATGATAAATGTGAATAATGTCCATTTTAAGATTAAAGATATTCTGTAGCCCACCTCTCCTTGCTCAGCTTTAGACCCTTATAATCCACCTACTTGTTGGACACGTCCACTTCTGTTTCAACACCCCTGAAATTCAATTCATTATTCTGTCAATCCCCTTACCCACACTGCTTTCATTCCTCTTATCCACTTCTATTTCCATTATCAAAACTTTGCTCAAGTCAGAAACCTTGGCTCCTTTCCTCTCACCCTCCACATCCGATCAACCACCAAGTTCTGTCCACTTTACCTCCGAGATATGTTGAGAACCCACCCACTCCCTCACATGACCCTTGCCGCCATCCTTGCTCACACAACAAGCCCCTCTCTCCTGGAAGATTACAACAACCTCCCCACTGATTTCTGCCTTCTCACTCCCACTTGTCTCTGCTGGAACAGTCTTTTTTTTTTGAGACGGAGTTTCACTCTTGTTGCCCAGGCTGGAGTGCAATGGCATGATATTGGCTCACCGCAACCTCCACCTCCTGGGTTCAAGCGATTCTCCTGCCTCAGCCTCCCGAATAGCTGGGATTACAGGCATACACACCCAGCTAAGTTTGTATTTTTAGTAGAGACGGGGTTTCTCCATGTTGGTCAGGCTGGTCTCGAACTCCCTACCTCAGGTGATCTGCCTGCCTCGGCCTCCCAAAGTGCTGGGATTACAGGCATGAGCCACCACAGCCAGCCAGTCTTTTTTTTTTTTTTTTTTTTTTTTTTTGAGATGGGGTCTTACTCAGTTATCCAAGCTGGAGTGCAGTGGTGTGATCATGGCTCCCTGCAGCTTCTACCTCCATGGCTCAATTGATCTCCCACCTCAGTCTCCCAGTAGCTGGGACTACAGTGTGCACCACCACGCCTGGCTAACTTTTTGATTTTTTTAGTAGAGACAAGGTCTCCCTATGTTACCAAGGCTGGTCTCAGACTCCTAAACTCAAGTGATCTGACTGCCTTGGCCTCCCAAACTCCTGGGATTACTTGAGCCACCATGCTTGGCTGGCACAGTCTTTTCCAAACTCTGTACTTGAGATCTTCTTAACAGATATCAAGACCTTTAGAATAAAGTACTAGATCCTTATTATGGCATCCAAGGCCCTTGTGATGGGAGCCAGTGCTTGGTTCTGCATCATCTCACTCCACTTGCCTCCTTGCTCAAGAAACTCCAGCTGTCTTGACTTCTTTTAGTTCCTCCGTCATTCATAGAATGCTCTGGCACACTATGCACACATCTTACCAAAAGGTTCCTTCCTCAGGAAGGCACTTTCTGAGCCCCAGATTAGACTGAGTCCCACTGCTCTATGCTCCCACTACACACAGGTCCCTCACAATCATAACACTCATCACTGTTATAATCATCATTCAAATCCACCTTCCTCACTACAGTGCAAACTATGTTCCTGCACTGCACTTAATGCCTGGCAAACAGTAAGCTCTCCCTAAAATGTAGGTAAATACATTAAAAAGTAATGTCATTAAAGGATAAATATTACAAAGAGTAAGCATTTACATACATGCTGCATAGGGCCTAGACTCTGGAATCAGACTGCTGGATTCATAGTCCAACTTCTCCACTTATTAGCAAAGTAATAATTGGTATAATTCTTGTGTCTCAATTTCTCCCTTTATAAATGAGTATAACAATGCATAACAATGCTACCTACTTCGTGGGGAGTTTTGAGGCGTGAATAAACTTGTGCAAATAAAGCACTTAAAACATTGTCCAGAGCATAGTAAGCATTCAACAGATATTACTTATTATTATCTCACTTATCCATTCCAATAATCCTAGAAGGAATTATAGTCAGTAAACTGAGGGATACATACAGTAAGAGTCCCCAGAATTTGAGTAATGTAAAGGTCACTGTCTTGAAATGGAACCACTATAAAAGCATAAAATCAGCTGTCAGCTGAAGCAGCCCTTCCTTCAGTGATGAATTGAATATAAGCTACTGTTGATACAGCTTTGGGAATCATCCAAATGAATTGAGGTAGCAGAATGCATCTTCGGGTCCAGACTCCAAGATTAAATGAGATAATGCTCACTATGAGCATTTAGAAAACTTTTGTTTTTGAGGCGGAGTCTTGCTCTGTCTCCCAGGCTGGAGTGCAGTGGCGCAATCTTGGCTCACTGCAAGCTCTGCCCCCCGGGTTCACACCATTCCTGCCACAGCCTCCCGAGTAGATGGGACTACAGGCGCCTGCCACCACCCCCGACTGATTTTTTGTATTTTTAGCAGAGATGGGGTTTCACCGTGTTAGCCAGGATGGTCTGGATCCCCTAACCTCATGATCCGCCCACCTCAGCCTCCCAAAGTGCTGGGATTACAGGCATAAGCCACCACGCCCGGCCTAGAAAACCTTAAAGTGTGATATTTGTGGCATGACTACTGTTATTATTAGTAGAGTAATTCCATTACCCAGTCAATGATATTATAATCTGATTGTCTGAAGCAACATAATTGCATGTACACACAAGGATCTAGTAGAAGGGAGAGGAATTGAAGAGCTGGGAGGGCAGGCATTAGTAATGTTTATCCAGCACCATCCAAACAAGACGCATGTGCCTGACAGACAACACAGGTAAAACTCATAGAACAAAGTTTCTCCTGAGACCCCACAAATACTTGGCTCTAATTGTCACTATGACTATACAGTGGTAAGTTAGATAAGTTAGTGGAAAGTAGTTCCTGCTCTCATGTCCAGAGGGGAGATGGACAAACAAATAATCCAATAAATAAAAATATAATTGCATCTTGTGCTAATTACTGTGTTAGAGGATTAGAAAAGGCTTTTCTTAAACTTTAAGTGGAGCTAGGAGTTAACCAGATGATGGGGTGAGGGGAAAGCTGTCAAGCAGAAGGTAGTAAAGAGCTTAGTGTATCTGAGGATCTGGAAAGGCTGATACGGATTGGAAGGGATCAAGGGAGAGAAGAACGCACAGGAAATGAGCCTGGAAAGCTAGGCAGGGACCAGGTCACAAAGGCCCTTAGTGGCCACTTGGAGATAGCTTGGATTTATTTTGAATATGATATGTAAGGATAAAATTATATATGATGAGATTTGCGCTTTAAAAACATCCTTTGGTTGCTATGTGAAAAATTGATTGGAGGCCAGGCGCAGTGACTCATGCCTGTAATTTCAGCACTTTGGGAGGCTGAGGTTGGTGGATACTTGAGTCCAGGAGTTTGAGATCAGCCTGGGCAACATGGTGAAACCCCATCTCTACTAAAAATACAAAAATTAGCCAGGTGTAGTGGCACGCACTTGTAGTCTCAGCTACTCAGGAGCCTGAAGGGGAAGGATCATCTGAACCTGGGGAGGTCAAGGCTGCAGTGAGCCATGATTGCTCCACTGCACTCCAGCCTGGGTGACAGAGTGAGACCTTGTCTCAAAAAATAAATAAATAAAAATTTTAAAAAATGGTTTGGAGGGGTCATTAAATTAGAAATGGTGAGACCAGTTGGGAGAATTTTGCAATAATCTAATCACAGGATAATAGTTCATGATGATCTCTTGTTCCCATCAGTTTATAATTTAGTTTTGCCTAAGCACTTTCTTTGTTCTCTGGTGTTCCCTTTGAGATCACAGATGTCTACATTTATTCACAAGCTTGTGATGACTTGTAGGGATCTATTCTTGAAAGGTAGAAAGAACTCTTCTTAATTGCAACTCTATGCCCTGAATCTAATCTCATTCCTGTCTGTCACTCACTGATTCTACAGTTTTAACAAAATTGCTTAAGCTTTCATAGTCACTTTTTCCTCTGTACAATGGGGATAATAATCTCTGCTGTGTTTTAAAATAGAATTGCCATGATGGAATGGTCTGATGATTGTTTTGGCTAGCTACCTTACTGGAGTCATGACGGAGGAAGAAATGATTATGAAGTTGTTCCAGTTAAGAAATCTGATTTTATTAACCCATCCGGAGTTGATAGGCTGTAGGAATCTGACTGATGAGAACATAACTCACAAGAGACTGGTGGTTCTCTTTGCTTCTTTTCTACATTTTCTCCCTAGGTGACTTCTCTAATCCTAAGGGCTTTAAATGCTTTTTATACACCAGTGACTTCCAAATGTCTGGGACAGTCTGGACCTCTCTACTAATCTTCATTGCCATATACCTAAATGGCCACTTGGCATTTCTCCTGGGAGGTCCCATATGCTTCTTAAACTTAAAATATTCAAATTGAACTCATATTCACTCCATAATACCTGCATTCCCAGCCAGAGCCACATCTATTCTACTCCCCCTTTACCTTTGCTCATTTTAATGAATGGATGGTATCTCTTCAACCCAATTGCTTAAGCTGGAATCCTGGACTATTCCTTCATGCTCCTTCTCTGCATCCAATCTACCTCCAGCTCTTTTAATCCTATCTCCTAAACCTATCATCAATCTACCCCCTTTTACTACCACTCTTGTCCAAGTTACCTTCTACCTTTCAAGAATAGATCCCTACAGACATCACAACCTTGTGAAGAAATGTAGACATCTGTGATCCTGAAGGAAGACCAGAGAACAAAGAAAGCTCTTAGGCAAAACTAAACTATAAATCAGTGGGAAGAAGAGATCATCGTGCACTTAGGAAGCTAATGCAGCCTCCATACATATGTGGACCGTGACGGATAAGAAGGAATTAGAGTAGGTGAATGGAGAGGGGCAAAAGTCTCAGGTTTAAGTACATAATTCACCAAAATGCAGGGCACCCAAGGGGCAGGCCTTACCAAAAAAAGCCAGTGACCAGTGAGCTATGGCTCAGTGCAGAAGGATTGGCAGGATCTGTGAAGAGCAGGAGATGAGGAAGTAGAGGCACCACAGACTTACTTTTCCTGGACTACAGAGTCCGTATGGGTGACTACATAAACATATTTGGATAGCTGGAGTAGGGCCGGATTACGTCTGTCTGGAAAGCCAGGTTGAAAATGTTGAATTTAATTTCATAGTCTACAAAGTGGCTTTATAGATTATTGAAGAGGGAGAATATATAACAAAATTTTGGAAAAATTACTATGTTGGTGGTGCTCTAGGTAAGATAAAGAAGGGAAGGACTGGAATCCCAGAGGAAAACTAGGAGGCTCGTAGCCTAATAAATCAGTGGCTTTTGAAACTTTCCTTAGGAGAGAACACTTTCTGAAAATGAAATCTTTTTTTTTTTTTATTTTATTTTTTATTTTTTTATTTTTTATTATACTTTAGGGTTTTAGGGTACATGTGCACAATGTGCAGGTTTGTTACATATGTATCCATGTGCCATGTTGATATCCTGTACCCATTAACTCGTCATTTAGCATTAGGTGTATCTCGTAATGCTGTCCCTCCCCCCTCCCCCCACCCCACAACAGTCCCCGGAGTGTGATGTTCCCCTTCCTGTGTCCATGAGTTCTCATTGTTCAATTCCCACCTATGAGTGAGAACATGCGGTGTTTGGTTTTTTGTCCTTGCGATAGTTTACTGAGAATGATGTTTTCCAGTTTCATCCATGTCCCTACAAAGGACACGAACTCATCATTTTTTATGGCTGCATAGTATTCCATGGTGTATATGTGCCACATCTGAAAATGAAATCTTATGTGAAATACTAGTGGTATAAAGCAGACAAAAAACCTGGGTTGTTAAAGTTAGCATGGTTTATGTTATAGTTTTAAACATATAACCTGTGTTTATAATAGAGTTGACCAAAAGATAAAGAAAGCCAATTAAATAAACAAACATTTTAATTCTGGGGGTGATGGAAGATAGCTGCATCTTGCATTAGCTTTAGCATCCAAGTATCCAATTTATTTCTGAATTTTATTTTGATTTTACAGTACTAAGAAAAATCCTGATTCACTTTGATTCACATGATAAGTACTTACATATGGTAATTTTTATTTTTATTTTTGTATTTTACAATTTTCCTGCAATCCCAAGGTACCCTTCAATTAAACTAACTCAGAAGGTAGTGTCATAGGAATTTTTGTTTCCATAGTAAAAATATGAATAGCAAGAAGCCTCCAAAGCAAGAACAATGACAAAAAAAAAAGAGGTCATCTATAGCGTGAAGTGATCATGACAGAGGCCATTTGCTCCTGCCCAGTCAATGTGGCAAGAGAGTGACAGCATTTGAAAGATGCTATGGAGCCTGGCTAGGCATTTAATCAGGCGCAGTGTGCCTGCACAGTAGTAGGTAGTAGTGGCTTCATTTGCAGTTTTATAGGAGCAGACGTGCACAGTCTGAAAGTGAGAAAACGACAGCCTACTATGTCAACTTTCCCAATATTGAAGACTTTAGGCTTTACATTTATGTTAGGATCTGCTGGCATCACAATTCTTTATTTCATTTGGATTACCCTAAGACTCAAAGTTAATGGAGGTGGGGAGTTGGAGGAGAGGAGGAGGCATCAGGTCTGAGATATTTTTCTTTTTCTTTTTTTTTTTTTTTTTTGAGATGGAGTCTCACACCGTTGTCTGGACTGGAGTGCAGTGGCAGGATCTCAGCTCACTGCAACCTCTGCCTCCCAGGTTCAAGCATTTCTCCTGCCTCAGCCTCCCAAGTAGCTGGGATTACAGGTGCCCGCCACCATGGCCAGATAATTTTTTGTATTTTTAGAAGAGACGGAGTTTCACTATGTTGGCCAGGCTGGTCTCAAACTCCTGACCTTGTGATCCACCCGCCTCAGCCTCCCAAAGTGCCAAGATTACAGGTGTGAGCCACTGTGCCCAGCCAGGTCTGAGATATTTTTCTAGCTAAAAGAAGAGTCTCCATAATTTATTTAGTGATAGGCTTGGATTAACACAAATCATGTACTCACCAAGTGAGCAAATTCCATTCCATAGTACAATGTACTTCAAATTACATATCCAATGGTTGAAGGAACTTTGTATTTAAAAGATAACTTGAAAGGTGCTCATAATTCTCCTCATCAGATTAAAGAAGGGTGTTTTGAGTCACTTATATTCCAGAAATTTCAGAACCATAAGGAGCATAGAAACTGTGGGGAATAAGTGTTACTTACATTTAAACATATTTAGGCTCTGTCTTTTGATATTGTGTAGGTTTATTCATTTGTTTTTAGGTCTTGGGCAGGAAAGGAACATTTAGAAGTAGAAAAAACTATTTACACTTAACTGGGATAGCAAATTAATATTCCATTTTTATTACACAATTAAGAATCTAGTTTTTCTTGAGTTTAAATTACTAATCTTGTTATGCAAATGAAGAATAATTCACTTTTCTATGATTAATATTTGGTGAGCTGATGTTAAAGAAACTAAATTTAATTAAACAATTCAGTACCATTTACAAAGTAGATAATTAAATCCCCTTAAACATTTTAAACTGTATTTATAAATTTAATAAAGTCAGTTTTTATTTTAAACATTTCAAATGCCTGAAGAGCTAACCTATAACCTAATAAGCAAAACCTCCCCCAAGTACTTAAATAACTCTTATCAACCTAATACATCAAATGTACAAATATGGCAAATTAAACTCCCTTAAACATTCCAATTTCTCAGAAAAAGCAAGAGTATTAATATGAACCAAATAGGGAAATTGGAAAGGGAAGGCGGTGTCATAGAGCTATGCTGATAGCAACCTTTAAAGTTGTACTATAAGGAAATGAAACTAAGAGATCTGGAACTGTGGTTCTCTGAAATCAGAATCACTGAGTCCCTCGACATACAGTTGCCCAAGTCCCACCCGAGACCTACTAAATCTCATCTACTATAAATATTTTGAAAACATTCTCTGTTTCCTGATATTGTCCAACTCCCCAAACTCCCTACTCCATACTCCTCTATCTGTGCCCCATATATTATACCTTCTGCCTAGTTGACTCACTGGCTGTAGCGCAGAGAAAAGCTGCTGTGGAAATGCAGATTTGACAGTGATCACCTGGAGAGAATAGTGTGTCCCTTCATCAGCAGCTTCCATAGAGCAGATGGTTAGTTAGAGAGTCTAGCACTGACACTTGGGAGGATACCCATAGTGAGGGGAGAGAAAGAAGATAAGTCTGAAAAATAAATGATAGCACTTTATATCTACCTATAGTTCTAGGACAAAATTACAAAGTCCTAAAACCATTTTTCCTTATTACATATGTGAAACTAAGGCCTGAGTTTTACTCGCCAAATATATACAAGGGAACTGACTTCTTTTTTTATTTTTAATTATTATTATATATTTTTTTGAGATGAAGTCTCACTCTGTTGCCCAGGCTGGAGTGAAGTGGTGTAATCTCAGCTCACTGCAACCTCCACCCCCCGGGTTCAAGTGATTCTCCTGCCTCAGCCTCCTGAGTAGCTGGGGTTATAGGCACCTGCAACCTTGCCTGGCTAATTTTTGTGTTTTTAGTAGGGTTTCACCATGCTGGCCAGGCTTGTATCGAACTCCTGACCTCAGGTGATCCACCCGCCTCAGCCTCCCAAAGTGCTGGGATTATAGGTGTGAGCCACCGCACCCGGCCACAAGGGGACTGACTTCTAAAAGTTCATGGAAAATGCATTTAATGAAAAAACTATGTGTAGATTTCAAATTTTTTTGGCACTAAAAGAAGCTCATACTAATTTGTTATAGCATGTCTGAACGGGATCTCGTTGAGGCACTAAGAAGGATGAAATATCAGTTTGAAAACAGCCTCTATCAGAGCAACATGAATTCTGCTAAAATTGAAGAAAGAGCAAATATCAAATTGATGGTGAGGCTTGGGTGGAAGAATGGTGACATTATTGACGCTTTATGAAAAATATATGGGGACAGTGCCCCCCCAAAATCAGCAGTTTACAAATGGATAACTCATTTTAAGAAAGGACGAAGTGATATTTAAGATAAAGCTCACCATGGCAGACCATCCACATCAATTTGTGAGGAAAAAATTCATCTTGTCCATGCCCCAAATGAAGAGGACTAGTGTAACAGCACAAACAGTAGCCAACACAATAGGCATCTCACTTGGTTCAGCTTACACAGTTATGACTGAAAAATTAAACTTGAGCAAACTTTCCGTTTGATGGATGCCAAAACTGTTGAGCCCAGATCAGCTGCAGACAATGGAAATTTTAAACAAGTAGGATCAACATCCTGAAGCATTTCTTTGAAGAACTGTAACAAGAGATGAAACATGGCTTTACCAGTGTAATTCTGAAGACAATGCACAAAGAAATGGTTACCAAGAGGTGGAAGTGGTGCAGTCAAAGCAAAAGTGGGCTGGTTAAGATTAAAAGTCATGGCAACAGTTTTTTGGGATGCTCAAGGCATTTTGCTTAAGCATCCCAAAAAACTTTCTAGAGACTTTCTTAAGGACCAGAGACTGATAACTTCTGCTTATTATGATTACATTTTGAGAAAGTCAGCCAAAGCTTCAACAGAAAATGCTTGGGAGAGCTTCACCAGAGAGTCCTTCTCCACTCTGACAACACTCCTGCCCATGTCAAATGAGAGCAATTTTGGGAGAGTTTTGATGTAAAATTATTAGGCATCTATCTTACAGTCCTGATTTGGCTCCTTCGGACTTCTTTTTGGTTTCTAATCTTAGAAATCTGTAAAGGGTACCCATTTTTCTTCAGTTAATAATATAAAAAGGATTGCATTGATATGGGTAAATTCCCAGGACCCTCAGTTCTTTAGGAATGCACTAACTGGCTGGTATCACTTACAAAAACATCTTGACCTTGATGGAACTTATGTTGAGAAATAAAGTTTGCAGTTTTTATTTATGTATTTTAATTCCATTTTTTCATGAACTTTCTGAAGTCCGTGTGTGTGTGTGTGTGTGTGCGTGTGTGTGTTTATAAAATCAAATGCTTAGAATTAGAATAGAAATCTGGTGCTGTGGTAAGGGTTTTAACCAATAGTAAAATATTTACAAGTTCATTGCAGAATTCTGGTAGAGACTAAAAGGGTCCCTGCCCTGAATGACACAAACAAATTAATCAATCTTTTTATTTTTTTATTTTAAAACAGGAACTGCCATGTGCCTAGCCCCCAGTGAGGCCCCATGGAAGTTGTGGGAGAAACTTAGGTGATATTCCTTTCCTCCAGACTGCAATTTTGTTGAGGAGATGAAATTAACCACACATAACAATAAAAGATGGTGTATAATGCTAGGCAGAGTGCAGCACTACATAGGTGGAGTGAGAGATGGGAGAAGGAAGGTTTCTGGAAGAAAGCAGGTCAGGCTTTACAAAAATGCAAAGACATCAGCTGATTCTCACAGAATGGGTGGGACGTGAACCCCAGCCCACACAGAGGTGTCTGGGTACCTTGAAGAAAGGGCCCATTAGGGAAATATCGACAATTTTGAGTAAGCTGACCACATTTTTCATAAAAATATCAGTACATATGGTCTGACACATGGTCTAACAACAGGAAAGAATATTTTTAATTGGGGCTGCCCCAGAAAATCTAGAACATATGGTTACTTTATTTACAGGCCAAGAAGCTCCTAATTACAAGAGAAAACGGAACTGACCAGCCCTAGGTAGACAAGACCTAGCCACTGCCATGCAAGAAGCTGCTAAACTATTTCCCTCCAGTCATCAAAGTTTATGTTCTTTTTTAAGGTTTCTGTTAGTATTTTCAGATAAAAGGTCAGTGCCTGAACTATACAAGACAAGCTGGGGAAATTCTACTTAGATTTCTTCAATTGCATTCTTTAACAGTCTCTCAAATTGCCTCAAATAATTTTTGTACTAGGCAGCGTATAAATAATGAATGCAAAAATGTTTCTTCCACCTGGGATAATAAAATAAGTACAATGTAAAATTTCCTTCCCTTAAAGAAAAGGGGAACATCCATACCCATGAAGTTTTTAGCTTGTTATCAGAGCTCTCATTTATATTGAAAAATACATTTTAAATTATCAAGATTCTTATATGTAATTTTGTTCTTTGCTTCCCTGATGTTTCACTGTTTTGCTCTTTATAGTTTACTGTCTGAAACAAAATACATGCCACAAGCTTCCTTATCCAGTTTTGCAATTTAATAATCTTAGCAATTATTGGAAAAGAAACAGTTTAAAAGGCTTTAACTCAAGTCTTGGCAGGTTAGAACATCTTCCATTTCATCTTTCACCCCATCCCAGGGCTCAGAGATCACTTGCCAACTCATTACTAATATTATCACAGAAATGCACAGTTTTCTGCTTTTATGGTCAGTGAATACACTGACCAAGATGATGTGGTAATCATTATGGATGAACAACAACAAAGCTACACATTTGAGCAATCTTTTTCCTTATGTCTTAAACAAAATCTTAATTAAATGCATCTTAAAATACAGGATAAGTGTTTCTGATAAAAGAAAAAGATGTGCTTTTAATGAGATTTTCTGGGCACCAGACTTGTCTTTTCTCTTTCAATCTTCCATTATTATTTGAGGCCTCAAAATACTTACACTGATGGGCCGGGCATGGTGACTCACGCCTGTAATCCCAGCACTTTGGGAGGCCAAGGCGGGCAGATCATGAGGTCAGGAGATCGAGACCATCCTGGCTAACACTGTGAAAACCCCTATCTACTAAAAATACAAAAATTAGCTGGGTGTGGTGGCGGGCGCCTGTAGTCCCAGCTGCTGGGGAGGCTGAGGCAGGAGAATGGCGTGAACCCAGGAGGTGGAGCTTGCAGTGAGCTGAGATCGTGCCACTGCAGTCCAGCACTCTAGCCTGGGCAACAGAGCGACAGACTCCATCTCAAAAAAAAAAAAAAAAAAACTTATACTGAAAGAGCCTGATTTTCGTTAGCTGTGGTTGCTAAAAATGGGGAACCACCTAAACACACAACAATATAAACTGGGCCAGGTGCAGTGGCTCAGGCCTGTAATCCCAGCACTTTGGGAGGCCAAGTAGAGTGGATCACCTGAGGTCAGGAGTTCAAGACCAGCCTAGCCAACATGGTGAAACCCCGTCTCCACTAAAATATATATATATATATATATATAAATTAGCCAGGTGTGGTGGCAGGTGCCTGTAATCCCAGCTACTTGGGAGGCTGAGGCAGGGAGAATCCCAGCTACTTGGGAGGCTGAGGCAGGGAGAATCTCAGCTACTCGGGAAGCCGAGGCAGGGAGAATCATTTGAACCCGGGAGGCAAAGGTTGCAGTGAGCCGAGATGGTGCCACTGCACTCCAGTCTGGGCGACAGAGTGAGACTCCATCTCAAAAGCAAAAAACAAACAAAAACCAAAACAATAGAAAGGGAATATTTTACACCCACTAAAATTTAAAAACTTAATTCAGCCTTAAAAAGGAAGAAAATTCTGTCACATGCTACAAACATAGATCAACCTTGAAGACATTACACTAGGTGAAATAAGCCAGACAGAAAAGGACAAATACTGTGTGATTTCAGCTACATGAGCTTACCTAGAGTAGTCAAGCTCACAGAGCAAGTAGGATGTGGTTTCCAGGGGCTGCTGGGTGAAGGGGGGATGGGGAGTTGTTATTTAATAGGTACAGAGTTTCAGTTTTGCAAGAAGAAAAGAGTTCTAGAAATGTATAGTGGTGTTGGTTGCACAACAGTGCAAACGTACTTAATGCCATTGAACTGTATACTTAAAAATGGCTAAATGACAAGCTTCATGTTAAGCATATTTTACCACAATTTTTTAAAAATGAAAAATCTAATTATGCAAAGAATTCTAAATGTTGACATTGCTGGTTATCCACATGGATAAAAACTCTCTTTTCCTATCACCACACCTAGGTCTAATGCTGATGGTGAATTTTCCATGGTCTTTGGATAATTGAACACTCAGTAAATGCAGGTGGTGTTAATGATGTGACAGTTATTTTCCTGGTCTCCTTGAATAAGTAAGTATTGATATATTAATATCTTTATTTATTTTTTTGAGACAAGATCTCGCTCTGTCACCCAAGCTGGAGTGAAGTGGCATGATCATGGCTCACTACAGCCTCGACTTCCCAGGCTCAAGCAATCCTCCCACCTAAGCCTCCCCAGTAGCCAGGACTGCAGGTATACGACACTGTATCTGGCTAGTTTTTGCATTTTTTGTAGAGATGGGGTTTTGCCATGTTGCCCAGGCTGGTCTTGAACTCCTGGGCTCAAGCGATTCACCTGCCTCAGCCTCCCAAAGTGCTGGGATTACAGCATGAGCCATTGTGCCTGGCCAATGTCATTTTTAATAATAGCTGTAGCTAAGTTTCTTAAGTGCTTGCTATATACCGAGCACTGATCTAAATAGTAAAATTCTCAAAGCAACCCTATGAAAGTTTATATATGATGTATCTAGTCTCAGAGAGGTAATTTACCCCCTGTTGCTAACCAGCAAGTGGAAGAGCAGGAGTATTAACATAGTGGTATGATCCAGTGCTTACACTTTACAGCATTAGTCTCAAGCCAGATTCTTAGAAAACAAAGGAGCCTATTATAACTACCACATTTTCATGGGTGAATCTCTTTACTAAATCTTTCATTTCTTCAACAAAAGTTTGTTAAACACTTACTATGTTCCAGGCAATGGGCCAAGTGCTAGAGATTCATAAAACTAATAAGACATAGTCTTACAATCCAATAAAAAGAGAAAAATAAGTGAAAGACAACACGAGATGGTGTGATTAAAGAATACTGGGGGAGGGGGACCACAAAGAGGAAGGGCTCACAGTTTCACAAGCCAAAAGGTGACCTTCAAATACTGAAGGGGTCAAGTGTTTACCTTATTAAAATGTCATCAACAAGAGGGCTCAAAGTTGTCATAGAGCATTCACTGTTTATTCTGAACTAGCCCTTGGGTAACTGAGCTAAGTCTGGACACAGTGTGGGAAAAAGGCAAGAAAGAAAGAATGCATCAAAGACAGGAAATCAACTCTGCAATGTCTAATAAGAGCAGTTCTTGAATATTGCACATGTCACTATGCACCAGGAACTATTGTAAAGGGCTCCTCAGGGAGCTCTGTTGTAAAGGAGGGTTTGCTTATTTCATTTTCACCATCCTCCTGGAGGTTGGGAGTGGTAGAGCTGCTCCCAGGAGCCCAGACCCTTAACCACCAGACTACCCCATCTTTTTACTGCTTCTCAAGTGATTATGCAAAATTCTGTCTCTTGAAATGGAGGGGCAATTACTTGTATATATGAATGTAATATAACAAGTATTTTCCAACTGTGATCTATGCAGCCTAAAGAATCTGTTTTATTTTTAATGAATTTACTTGTAGTCTGCCACATGCCATAAAGAATTCGATGCCAAATGACAGGTGTATAGGAAGTAGATTATGAATTTAGTTAGATTTTATACACGGTTCCATAAAAAAATATTCTTCTGAATTTTGAAAAGTATTGAAAACGAATGACAGAGAAGTTATTAGACAGGGCAGAGTTTATTCTCCAGAACTCTGTTTACAGCTTTAGGGACTTAGAACCAGCCAAGCCCTTCTTGGAAGTCATGCCATATACTCATCTGGGCACTTAGCAAGTATTGATTCACACCCCAATCTGAACTCTGAAAGATAAGATAACGACTTTGTAATATCAGTCATCAAATAATAAATATTCATTCTCTGACTCTCTGAAGAGAAGATACATTTAAAATGTCAGCTGCATTTTATTGTAACTAGATGGAAATTTGTTTCATTACTCCTAAGCTGTTAAATAAAGAAGCTACAAACCATGCACTGAAGAAGACTAAAAGCAAATGCTGAAGTAATAGTAATCACACCATTCCCTAGAAACTGCCAGTAGTGCTAGGAGTGCAAGGATACAGTTTAGTCTAAATCTCAGCTTTTCCAGCCCTTCTTTCTGAAGCAATTTTTCTTTTCTTTCTTTTTTTTAAAGATGGAGTTGCGCTCTCGTTGCCCAGGCTGGAGTGCAATGGCACAATCTTGGCTCACCGCAACTTCTGCCTCCTGGGTTCAAGCGATTCTCCTGCCTCAGCCTCCCGAGTAGCTGGGATTACGGGTGCCCGCCACCATGCCTGGCTAATTTTGTATTTTTAGTAGAGATGGGGTTTCTACGTGCTGGTCAGGCTTGTCTCGAACTCCCGACCTCAGGTGATCCACCCGCCTCGGCCTCCCAAAGTGCTGGGATTACAGGTGTCGGCCACCGAGCCTGGCCTGATGCAATTATTTAATTGCTAGATATTATGTGTTGAGTTGTTCCCCCCAAAACTTATATGTTGAAGTCCTAACTCCCAGTACCTTTGATTGTGACTGTATTTAGAGATAGGATCTTTACAGAGGTAATTAAGTTAAAATGAGATCATTAGGGTGGGGCCCTAATCCAATATAACTGGTGTCCTGATAAGAGGAGGAAATTTAGACACAGACACACAGAGAGGGAAGGTGATATAAAGACACAGCCAGAAGACAGCCATTTACCAGCCAAGGAGACAAGTCTCAGAAGAAACCAACCCTGCCAACGCCTTGGACTTCTAGTCTCTGGAATTGTGAGAAAATTAATTTTTGTTGCTTGAAGCCATTCAGTCTGGAGTACTTTGTTATGGCACCCCTGGCAAACTAATCTACTGCACACCCCCCTAGACTAAGCTCACTGAGGGCCAGCACGAGTCTGGGCGTCTTCTTTACCCTTGAATTCCCAGTACATTTTGTGGAGCCTAGTACACAGTAGATGTTTATTGAATGTTGTTGAATGAATAGCTGGACTTAGCTGAATGTTTTGGCCCATTTCTCTGGAGTACAGGGATTTAACGATTACCAAAAATAATCAAAGGACATTTTCTTCCTTTGTCAAAAAATAACTTTAGATTCAGATTTTTAAAATAGTGATCATACATTGTGAAAAATAGAGAGCAGTATAAAGAAGGAAAACACAATCATCAGATCTTGCCACTTAGATGTAACTACTTTACATTCTGACACTTTCCAGTCTTTTTCTATACACATACATATTTTAACACAGAAGAAATAAATCATTATGTCACATTTCCCCTACATCATTAAAAATTATTCATAAGCATTTGAATGGCTATAAAATGTGTAATATCATATGCATCTTTCATAATTGAAATGCTTGGCTGAGCACAGTGGCTCACGCCTGTAATTCCAACACTTTGGGAGGCCAACATGGGAGAACTGTTTGAGCCCAGGAGTTCAAGACCAGCCTAGGCAACATAGAGAGACCCTGTCTCAATACACACACACACACACACACACACGCGCACACACACACACACACACACACTGAATTCCTTATAGTTAGACATTCAGGTGTTTCCAGCTGTTTCTACCATAATTAGCAGGGCAATGAGTTTCTTTGTGGGAGAAAGCTTTTATCCACTTTTCTGAATTCTTTAAAGCATGACATCCTAGCACTACCATTATTGATTCAAAAGGTATGGCCATTGGTAAGGCTTTTGGTAGACATTCTTCCATCACTTTTTAAGAAATTAAACCAATTTATACTCTACAAGCAGTCCATGAGATTTCCCATTACACTTTACCCTTAAGCATTACTTTTACAAATCTTGCTAATTGGATAAGTTGAAATGGCATCTGAGTGTCATTTTAATTTGCATCTTTTGAATATTAATGAAGCTTCCCATTTTTCTACATGCATTAACCACCCAAAATTTTGCCTTTTGAATTGCCTGTGTGTATTTTGAAAGGGGATTTTCTGAGCACCTTTGATGAAGTAGTTTTCTAGCCAGGCTCCTACTGCAATGTTGCCTGCTCTTCAGCAAAGGCCTCTGCTTCTGAAGAAATGAGACTATACACCCTGCAGCTGCCCCAGAATCTTATCATGGGCTAATACACAACAATGAAGTCTTCACTGTTCTGAATTGACAGAGAGAGAAACCTGTTCCAATTATTTACCTCCTTCTAACAAAATTTTGATACATCAATTGCATGTGGATATATTTAATCTAGCTATCTAAGTCTGAAATCAGTTTTCCTTGTAAAACAAAAAGAAAATTCTCAGTTCAAAAAAAAAGAAAAACAACTCAGAATTTTTGTAAGAAAGGCAGATAGCTTTGTATTACCAACATAATTTTGGAAGTACGTCTATTTCCCAGCTGCACTTATTAAACTCAGGACACAGAGGAAATTAAAAATACATATATTTTCCAACTGATTTATTCTAAAATTCACATCTGTAACAAAACAAAATGTTGTAGCTTGCATAAACCGTAGAGGTCTTCTGATCAAATACCTATATGTTCAGATGGGAAAAATGTCAACAGAAATGATTTTGGAAATGGTAGTTAGTGGCATAGCCTTAGTTTTAGAGTAAGAAATAGATCAGAGGGGTTGAATCCTGCCAGCATATTGGTGATACAGAGCAGGTAGGAGGAGGCAGTTCAGTATAGTAAAAAAAAAACCAAAAGCGGCCAGGAACTGAGGCTCATGCTTGTAATCTCAGCACTTTGGGAGGCCAAAGTGGGCAGACTGCTTGAGCCCAGGCATTGGAGACCAGCGTGGGCAACATGGTGAAGCCCCCTCTCTACAAAAAATACAAAATTTAGCTGTGAGTGGTGGAGTGCACCTGTAGTCCCAGCAACTCAGAAGCTGAAATGGGAGGATCACTTGAGCCCAGGAGACGGAGGTTGCAGTGAGTGGAGATGGTGCCACTGCACTCCAGCCCGGGAGTATACCCTTGATACAGCAAGACCCTGTCTCAAAAAGATAAAAGAAAAGAAAAAGAAAAACTATGCAATTCTGACTCCTTTGATGTGTTTCCCTTCCACTTCCTCGCTTAGCCAATCTCACCCATTCTTGCTCCCTTTTCTCATAGGCACAGTGGAAGATATGTCCCTACCCCTTTCTAAGGCTAGTCCCACCCTCCCTTTTTTGTTCCCTCCACTCACACCTCCGGATGTCATCTGTCTCTTCCCTCTCTTGCATTGTCATCCTTCCCTCTCTCTCCATCTGTTTCTCGAACTAAAAATACATTCAATTTTCCCCTTCCTAAAAAAAGCTAGGCTTCCTAGCCAACATTACCCTTTATTTATAATAATATTTGTCCCCTTTTCAAACTCCTTGAATGTACAGTTTGTTTCTTCTTTTCTCCAATTTCCTTCCCACATGCATACACCAAGGTAACTGCTGTTCTGGCTGTACCCCCACCTCCAGTTAGGTTTGCCTATTCTTGAACTTCATATAAATAAACTCAAACAGTATGTACTCTTTTGTGTCTGGCTTCTTTATGCATTTATTCCTCTTTTTGTTGTGATAAAACACCCATAACATAAAATTTATTATTTTAGCCATTTTAAATACACAATTCAGTGACATTAAGTACATTCAAATTGCTGTTCAACCAACATCACCATCCATCTCTAGAAATTATTTAACTTCCCAAATTGAAACTCTGAACCCATTAAACAATAACTCCTCATTTTCCCTCCCCCAGCTCCTGGAACATCGATTCTACTCTGTCACTATGATTCTGCCTATTCTAAATTCTAAATTCTATAATTCGAATTTTGCAATTTTTTTTTGTGATTGGCTTATTTTACTTAGCATAATGGTTTTGCTTGTGTGTTTGTTTTTGAGACAGGGTCTCACTCTTTCACCCAGGCTGGAGTGCAGTGGCACAATCTCCATGCACTGCAACCTCTGTCTCCTGGGCTCAAGCAATCCTCCCACCTCAGTTTCCTGAGTAGCTGGGACTACAAGGACACAAAATCCTGGGCTAATTTTTGTATTTTGTGTACAGACAAGGTTTTGCCATGTTG
Organism: Symphalangus syndactylus; assembly: GCF_028878055.3. NCBI lineage: Eukaryota > Metazoa > Chordata > Mammalia > Primates > Hylobatidae > Symphalangus > Symphalangus syndactylus. The sequence goes on from NC_072437.2 coordinate 85,911,672, forward strand.
CCCAGGCTGGTCTCAAACTCCTGGGCTCAAGTGATCCACAAACCTCGGCCTCCCAAAGTGCTGAGATTACAGGCATGAGCCACCACACCTGGTCAGCATGTTTTTAAGATCCATCCACTTCATAGCATGAATCAGAACTTCATTCTTTTTTAGGCTGAATAATATTCCATTGTATATATAAACTACATTTTGTTTATCCATTCATTGATCAATGGACATCTGCATTCTTTCCACCTTTTGGCTATTGTGAGTAGTGCTGCTATGAACATTGGTGTACAAATATTTGGGTCCCTGCTTTCAATTCTATTGGTTGTATAATCAGAAGTAGAACTGGTGCATCATACCAAACATTCTATGTTAAACATTCTATCTTTAACTTGCTGAGAACCCATCATACTGTTTTCCACGGTGCCTACACCATTTTACATTCCCACCAGCAATGCACTTTTTAATACCCTCTCCAACATTTGTTCTTTTCAGGTTTTTTGATAATTGCCATCCTAATGGGTGTGAAATGATATCTCATTGTGGTTTTGACTCATGCATTTTTTTTTTTTCCTGAGACGGAGTCTCGTTCTGCCACCCAGGCTGGAGCACAGTAGCATGATCTTAGCTCACTGCAACCTCTGGCTCTGGGGTTCAAGCAATTCCCCTGCCACAGCCTCCTAAGTAGCTGGGACTACAGATGCATGCCACCACGCCAGACTAATTTTTGTATTTTTAGTAGAGATAGGGTTTCACCATGTTGGCCAGGCTGGTCTCAAATTCCTAACCTTAGGTGATCCTCCCATCTCGGCCTCCCAAAGTGCTGAAATTATAGGCATGAGCCACTGCACCTGGCCACGCTTATTATTAAAATGTTATCTGCTCTTGGTTCATGCCTTTTCTATTAGTTCTTTGTTTATTTCTCATTCTTGGCAGACTTCCCCTTCTCTCTCTCACTCTTTAATCTAGGTTTCCCTGGGTTTCCCCTTAGCTTCTTCTGCTTTCTGTGCACATAGTCCCTAAAGAGCTTGTCCACTCCCATGACAGAAGTATCACACCCATGCCAGGAACCCTCAAATTTGTATTTTCTGAGTCAGGACTTCTTTCTGAGCATAGTGTTTGCCTTCAAATACTCTGAAAACAGTATTTGTCTTCAAATAATCATTTGGAAATAAAAGAGTGTGAAGTTTAAAATCTGATTAAAAATATGGACACTGTTAATGGTCTTTGTTGCTGGCAAATGGGATTGGGGGATGGAGAATAAAGAAAAGACTTATAATTTTTAATATTGTGATTTAAAAAAACACCACAGAACATAAAATTTACTATGGTAACCATTTTTTTAATAGACTTTTTTTATTTTTTTTTTTTTTGAGATGGAGTTTCGCTCTGTTGCCAGCTGGAGTGCAGTGGTGCGATCTTGGCTCACTGCAACATCTGCCTCCCGGGTTCAAGCGATTCTTCTGCCTCAGCCTTCCGAGTAGCTGGGACTACAGGTGCGTGCCACTATGCCCAGCTAATTTTTGTATTTTTAGTAGAAACGGGGTTTCACCATGTTGGTCAGGCTGGTCTCGAACACTTGACCTCGTGATCCACCTGCCTCAGCCTCCCAAAATGCTGGGATTACAGGTGTGAGGCACCGTGCCTGGCCACCACTGATTTTTTTTTTTTTTTTTATTCTGAGATAGGATCTTGCTCTGTTCGCCAGGCTGGAGTACAGTAGTGTGATCATGGCTTACTGCAACCTTGAACTCCTGGGCTCAAGCAACTCTCCTGCCCCTGCCTCTTGAGTAGCTGGACCTACAGGTGCATGCTATCAAGCCCAGCTAATTTTAAAACTCTTCTGTAGAGACAAGGTCTCACTATGTTGCCCAGGCTGGTCTCAAACTCCTGACCTCAAGCTATCTTCCCACTCAGACCTTCCAAAGCTCTGGGATTGCAGGTATGAATCACACCATGCTCAGCCTCCACTGATCTTTTTAATATCTCCATAGTTTTGCCTTTTTCCAGAGTGTCATATAGTTGGAATCATACAGTATGTAGCCTTTTCAGAGTGGCTTCTTTCACTTAATAATAGGCATTTAAGATTCCTCCATGTCTTTTCATGGCTTGATATCTCATTTCATTTCTTTTTATCACTGAATAGTATTCCACTATATAGATGTACCACAGTTCATTCATCTATTCACCTTCTGAAGTCATCTTGGTTGCTTCCAAGTTTTGGCAATTATGAAAAAAGATGCTATAATCATCTATGTACAGGTATTTGTGTGAACACAGTTTTCAACTCCTTAGGGTAACACCAAAGAGCATGATTGCTGGATCATATGGCACTATGGTTTAAATGTATCCCCTCCAAAATTCAGGTGTCGAAACTTAATGGCCAATGTGATGGTACTGAAAAGTGGATCTTTTTTCCTTTTTTAAAGATAGGGTCTTGCTATGTTGCCCAGGCTAGTCTTGAATTCCTGAACTCAAATGATCATCTGGCCTCAGCCTCCCAAGTAGTTGGAACCATAGGTGGATACCACCACATCTGGTGAGGTGAAGCCTTAAGAGACAATTAGGCCATGAGGGCTACTCCTTTGTGAATGGAATTAAGCACCTTATAAAAAAAAATGGTTTTGTGAAGCATTTGCTCCTCTTGCCTTTCTGCCCTCTAGTGTGTGAGGACACAGTGTTCTTCCTTTCTGTGAGATGCAGTAACAAGGTACCATCTTGGAAGCATGGAGGATCCTTTACCAGACAGTGAGCCTGCTGGTGCCTTGATCTTGGATTTCCCACCCTCCAGAACTGTGAGAAATAAAATGCTGTTCTTTATAAATTAAACAGTCCCAGGTGTTTGTTATAGCAGCACAAAACAGACTAGAACATATTGTAAGAGTATATTTACCAAACTGCCAACTGTCTTCCAAAGCGGCTGTTTCATTTTACACTCTACCAGAAATAAATGAAAGTTTTTGTTGTTCCTCATCCTTGCCAGTATTTGGTGCTGTTAGCAAAAGAATTGATAAGCTGGATTTTGTTAAGATTAAATACTTTTAGGTTAGGCACGGTGGCTCACGCCTGTAATCCCAGCACTTTGGGAGGCTGAGGCAGGGGGATCAACTGAGGTCAGGAGTTCGAGACCAGCCTGGCCAGCATGGTGAAACCCCATCTCTACTAAAAAAACACAAAAATTAGCCAGGCATGGTGGTGCATGCCTGTAATCCCAGCTACTTGGGAGGCTGAGGCAGAAGAATTGCTTGAACCCGGGAGGTGGAGGTTGTGGTGAGCCGAGATCGGGCCATTGCACTCCAGCCTGGGCAACAAGAGCGAAACTCTGTCTCAAAAAAAAAAAAAAAAAAATGCTCAACATCATGTCAGTAGGAAATTGCAAATTAAAAGCATGAGATATCCCTACATAGCTAATAGAATGGCTAGAATCCATTGTAACTATTTTTACATGTACAGTTCAGTAGTGTTAAGTACATTCATGTTGTTGTACAATAGATTTCTAGAGCTTTTTCTTCTTGTAAAACTGAAACTCTATACTCATTAACAACTCCCTTTACTTTGTCTCTATAAGTTTAACTACTTTTGTTACCTCAAATAACTGATATTATACAGTATTTGTCTTTTCATGACTGGCTTATTTAACATTTACCATAATGTCCTCAAGCTTCATCCATGTTGTAGCATGTGAAAGAATTTCCCACATTTTTTTAATTTAAAAAAAGCATTCATGTAGGTCAGGCGCAGTGGCTCATGCCTGTAATCCTAGCACTTTGGGAGGCTGAAGTAGCTGGATCACCTGAGGTCAGGAGTTCAAGACCAGCCTGACCAACATGGCAAAATCCTGCCTCTACTAAAAATACAAAAATTAGCTAGGCATGGTGGTGCATGCCTGTAATCCCAGCTACTTGGGAGGCTGAGGCAGGAGAATCACTTGAACCCAGAAGGCAGAGGTTGCAGTGAGCCAAGATCATGCCACTTCACTCCAGCCTGGGCTAAAGAGTGAAACTCCTAAAGAAGGAAAGGAAGGAAGGAAGGAGCATTCATGTTTTCAATTAGGTAAAATAAGCTATGCTGGCTGATTGTCTCCCCCGTGTGCTCTCCCCTGAGATCACTGATTCTCCATCCTTCTCCCACTGCTCTGAGACCCAGAAGCTGACCTCTACAGATTGTCTCACCCATGTTCTCTGGTTTCTGGTTCGGTGGCTAATGGGAGGCACCATCAGGAGACAGAGAGCAAGAGGTCTTTATTTTTATTTTATTTATTTATTATTATTTTTTTTTGAGATGGAGTCTCACTCTGTCACCCAGGCTGGAGTGTAGTGGCGCCATCTCAGCTCACTGCAACCTCCGCCTCCTGGGTTCAAGCAATTCTCCTGCCTCAGCCTCCTGAGTGGCTGGGATTACAGGCACAAGCCACCATGCCCCGCTAATTTTTGTATTTTTAGTAGCAATGGGATTTCACCATGTTGGTCAGGCTGGTCTCAAACTCCTGACCTCGTGATCCACCTGCCTCGGCCTCCCAAAGTGCTGGGATTACAGGCGTGAGCCAGCACGCCCGGCAAGAAGTCTTTATTTATTGCCCCACATGAGCACCCACTTCCTGGCTCACTACTGTTCAGGCAGCAGCTGCTTTTCATTCCTCTTGCTCAGCATAGGCTCACTTGAGGCTTCCTCACCACCATTTCACTCCACCTCTACCCCCTTTCCCCTTCAGGCCTAGGAGTAGAAATAACTTCCTGCTGTTGTTAGTACCTGCATGCTTCACGACCTCTTTTTTTGTTCCTTTAACCTTGCCCACACCTAGGTAAATAGTCCTTTCATTAAAGTCTCTTTATTAAGCCCTTTTGAGTATGCCATCTGTTCATATGCTTCCTGCTAAGATCCTGAGTCAGACACATGCAACTATTAAAAAAAAGTTAACAGTTTAAAAGGCTACAAAGGGAAAAATAAAAATCTGTGTTTACCCCCATAGCCCTTGACTCCATTCCACTCCATGTATAATTGCCATTCATTTGGTGAGTTCTAATTCTTGGGTAAGCCCTGATTAGTCTTAGATAATTATGTTACATCCTTCTCCTTTACCAGTAAGTGGTTCGGAAATCCAGGCCTAAGCCATTGGCAAAGGATATTTTCCTGTCCTAGGGACTGGGTTGAGAATGAGCACATGAGTCGCTCTCATGGCCCAGTTCAGAGTAATGAGATTCAAGGAGAAATTTGCTGGGGGGGGTTTCTTCTCAGAGAACCAAGGTTAGAGGTGACACCCAAATGTGGAACCAGTTTGAGGAAAAGTCAGCAGAGGAAGCTGAGCCATGAGAATCACAGAAACAAAGTCAGACCACTGGATTAAGCCACTCATACCAACCCTAAACCTAACCAGCCTCTGCACTTCCAACTATGGAACCTAATATATTTCATGGTTCTCCATTTACTTGCAACAAAAGCATCCTAGCCAATACACACACACACCACATACACACATATATACACTATAAAATACACATACCCAAATGGGATCATTTTATATATGTTTTACTGCAAATTGCCTTTTTCACTAAATGATATATTGTGACCATCTTTCCAACTAAGCACATTTAGTTTTGCTTCATTATTCAAACACTGGGTACTATTTTGTGGAAGTGACACAACATAGCTTCTCCCACTGTAGAATATTTAGGTCTTTTGCAGTTTTTCCCCATTACAAACATGGCACGGTGACACACATTGTGGTATGTGTGTATCAATATGTGCATAAAATGAATTTCTAGTGGAATTGCTTGGTCAAAAAGTCTGAGAATTTAAAATGTTCATAAATACTGCTATATTGTTGGAGACTCTTCCAAGATGGTAGAAGACAGGTGATTTCTGCATTTCCAACTGAGGTACCTGGTTCATCTCATTGAGACTCATTGGACAGTGGGTACAGCCCACAGAGGGTGAGCTGAAGCAGGGTGGGGCATCACCTCGCCTGGGAAGCGCAAGGGGTCAGGGGATTTCCCTTTCCTAGCCAAGGGAAGCCATAAGAGACTATACTGGGAAGAATGGTACACTTCTGCCCAAATACTGTACTTTTCCCATGGTCTTTGCAACCAGCAGACCAGGAGATGCCCTCCAGTGCCTGGCTTGGCGGGTCCCACGCCAGGGAGCCCAGCAAGTTAATATCCATTGGCTTGAAATTCTCCCCACTAGCGCAGCAGTCTGAGATCCACCTGGGCCACTCAAGCTTGGTGGGGGGAGGGGCATCTGCCATTGCTGAGGCTTGTGTAGACAGTTTTATCCTCACAGTATAAACAAAGCTGCCAGCAAGTTCAAATTGGGCAGAGCCCACCGCAGCTTAGCAAGGCCGACTGCCTCTTTAGATTCCACCTCTGTGGGCAGGGCATATCTGAAGAAAAAGCAGCAGCCCCAGTCAGGGACTTATAGATAAAACCCTCATCTCCCTGGGACAGAGAACCTGGGGGAAGGGGCAGCTGTGGTCACAGCTTCTACAGATCTACAGACTTAAACATCCCTGCCTGACAGCTCTGAAGACAGCAGTGGTTCTCTGGCATGGTGTTCAAGCTTTGATAATGGACAGACTGCCTCCTGAAGTGGGTCTCTGACCCCCGTGCAGCCTGACTGGGAGACAACTCCCAGTAGGGTCCAACAGACATCTCATACAGACAGGTGCCCCTCCAGGCAAGCAGGGTCTGGAGTGGACCTCCGGCAAACTCCAACAGACCTGCAGCTGAGGGGCCTGACTGTTTAAAGGAAAACCAACAAACAGAAAGGTATAGCATCAACATCAACAAAAAGGACATCCACACCAAAACCCCATCCGTAGGTCACCAACATCAAAGACCAAAGGTAGATAAGATGGGGAGAAACCAGAGTGGAAAGGCTGAAAATTTCAAAAACCAGAATGCCTCTTCTCCTCCAAAGGATCACAACTCCTCACCAGCAAGGGAACAAAACTGGACAGAGAATGAGTTTGACGAGTTGACAGAAGTAGGTTTCAGAAGGTGAGTATCAACAAACTTCTCTGAGCTAAAGGAGCATGTTCTAACCCATTGCAAGGAAGCTAAAAGCCTCGAAAAAAGGTTAGATGAATGGCTAACCAGAATAACCAGTGTAGAGAATATAAATGACCTGATGGAGCTGAAAAACACAGCAGAAGAACTTTTTGAAGCATACACAAACTTCAATAGCCAATTCGATCAAGCGGAAGAAAGGATATCAGTGATTGAAGATCAAATTAATGAAATAAAGTGAGAAGCAAGATTAGAAAACAAAGAGTGAAAAGAAACTAACAAAGCCTCCAAGAAATATGGGACTATGTGAAAAGACCAAATCTACGTTTGATTGGTGTACCTGAAAGTGACAAGGAGAATGGAACCAAGTTAGAAAACACTCTTCAGGATATTATCCAGGAGAACTTCCCCGGTCTAGCAAGACCGGCTAACATTCTAATTCAGGAAATACAGACAACACCACAAAGATATTCCTTGAGAAGAGCAACCCCAAGACACATAATTATCAGATTCACCAAGGTTGAAATGAAGGAAAAAATGTTAAGGGCAGCCAGAAACAAAGGTCAGGTTACCCACAAACGGAAGCCCATCAGACTAACAGCGGATCTGTCAGCAGAAACCCTACAAGCAAGAAGAGCGGGGGGGCCAATATTCAATATTCTTAAAGAAAAGAATTTTTAACTCAGAATTTTATATCCAGCCAAACTAAGCTTCATAAGTGAAGGAGAAATAAAATCCTTTACAGACAAGCGAATGCTGAGAGATTCTGTCACCACCAGGCCTGCCTTACAAGAGCTCCTGAAGGAAGCACTAAACATGGAAAGGAACAACCAGTAACCGATATTGCAAAAACAGGCCAAATTGTAAAGACCATCAAAACTTTGAAGCAACTGCATCAACTAATGGTTAAAATAACCAGCTAGCATCATAATGACAGGATCAAATTCACACATAACAATATTACCTTAAATGTAAATGGGCTAAATGCCCCAACTAAAAGACACAGACTGGCAAATTGGATAAAGAGTCAAGACCCATTGGTGGTCTATATTCAGGAGACCCATCTCACATGCAAAGACACACATAGGCTCAAAATAAAGGGATGGAGGAAGATCTACCAAGCAAATGGAAAGCAAAAAAAAGCAGGGGTTGCAATCCCAGTCTCTGATTAGACAGACTTTAAACCAACAAAGACCAAAAGAGACAAGGCCATTACATAATGGTAAAGGGATCAATTCAACAAAAAGAGCTAACTATCCTAAATATATGTGCACCCAATACAGGAGCACCCAGATTCATAAAGCAAGTTCTTAGAGACCTGTAAAGAGACTTAGACTCCCACACAATAATAATCAGAGACTGTCCGATTAACACCCCACTGTCAATATTAGACAGATCAACAAGACAGAAAATTAACAAGGATATCCAGGACTTGAACTCAGCTCTGGACCAAGCAGACCTAATAGACATCTACAGAACTCTCCACCCCAAATTAACACAATATACGTTCTTCTCAGCACCACACCACACTTATTCTAAAATTGACCAAATACTTGGAAGTAAAACACTCTTCAGCAAATGTAAAAGAACAGAAATCACAACAAACTGTCTCTCAGATCTCAGATCTCACATCAAATTAGAACTCAGGATTAAGAAACTCACTCAAAACTGCACAGCTGCATGGAAATTGAACAACCTGCTCCTGAATGACTACTGGGTAAATAACGAAATGAAGGCGAAATAAAGATGTTCTTTGAAACCAATGAGAACAAAGACACAACATACCAGAATCTCTGGGACACATATAAAGTAGTGTGTAGAGGGAAATTTATAGCACTAAATGCCCACATGAGAAAGTAGGAAAGATGTAAAATCAACACCCTAACATCACAATCAAAAGAACTAGAGAAGCAAGAGCAAACAAATTCAACACTTAGCAGAAGACAAGAAATAACTAAGATCAGAGCAGAACTGAAGGAGATAGAGACACAAAAATCCCTTCAAAGAATCCATGAATCCAGGAGCTGGTTTTTTGAAAAGATCAACAAAATAGATAGACCACTAGCAAGACTAATAAAGAAGAAAACAGAGAAGAATCAAATAGATGCAATAAAAAATGGTAAAGGGGATATCACCACCGATCCCACAGAAATACGAACTACCATCAGAGAATACTATAAACATCTCTATGTAAATAAACTAGAAAATCTAGAAGAAGTGAATAAATTCCTGGATTCATACACCCTCCCAAGACTAACTCACAAGAAGTCGAATCTCTGAATACACCAATAACAGGTTCTGAAATTGAGGCAATAATTAATAGCCTACCAACCAAAGAAAGCACAGGACCAGATGGATTCACAGGTGAATTCTAACGGAGGTACAAAGAGGAGCTGGTACCATTCCTTCTGAAACTATTTCAATCAATAGAAAAAGGGAGAATCCTCCCTAACTCATTTTATGAGGCCAGCATCATCCTGATACCAAAGCCTGGCAGAGACACAACAAAAAAAAGAGAATTTTAAGCCAATATCCGTGATGAACATCGATGTGAAAATCCTCAATAAAATACTGGCAAACTCAATCCAGCAGCACATCAAAAAGCTTATCCACCATGATCATGTCGGCTTCATCCCTGGGATGCAAAGCTGTTCAACATACTCAAATCAATAAATGTAATCCATCACATAAACAGAACCAAAGACAAAAACCACAAGATTATCTCAATAGATGCAGAAAACACTTTCGACAAAATTCAACAGCTCTTCTTGCTAAAAACTCTCAATAAACTAGGTATTAATTGAATGTATCTCAAAATAATAAGAGCCATTTATGACAAACCCACAGCCAATATCATACTGAATGGGCAAAACTGGAAGCATTCCCTTTGAAAACAGGCACAAGACAAGGATACCCTCTCTCACCACTCCTATTCAACATAGTATTGGAATTTCTGGCCAGGGCAATCAGGCAAGAGAAAGAAATAAAGAGTATTCAGTTAGGAAAAGAGGAAGTCAAATTGTCTCTGTTTTCAGATGACATGATTGTATATTTAGAAAACCCCATCGTCTCAGCCAAAGTCTCCTTAAGCTGATAAGCAACTTCAGCAAAGTCTCAGGATAGAAAATCAATGTGCAAAAATCACAAGCATTCGTATACAACAATAACAAACAGAGAGCCAAATCATGAGTAAACCCCCTTCACAATTGCTACAAAGAGAATAAAATACCTAGGAATCCAACTTAGGATGTGAAGGACCTCTTCAAGGAGAACTAAAAACCACTGCTCAACGAAATAAAAGAGGACACAAACAAATGGGAGAGCATTCCATGCTCATGGATAGGAAGAATCAGTATTGTGAATATGGCCATATTGCCCAAAGTAATTTATAGATTCAATGCTATCCCCATCAAGCTACCAATGACTTTCTTCACAGAATTGGAAAAAACTACTTTAAAGTTCATATGGAACCAAAAAAGAGCCTGCATAGCCAAGACAATCCTAAGCAAAAAGAACAAAGCTGGAGGCATCATGCTACCTTACTTCAAACTATACTACAAGGCTACAGTAACCAAAACAGCTTGGTACTGATACCAAAACGGATATATAGACCAATGAACAGAACAGAGGCCTCAGAAATAACACCACACATCTACAGCCATCTGATCTTAGACAAACCTGACAAAAAGAAGCAATGTGGAAAGGATTCCCTATTTAATAAATGGTGCTGGGAAAACTGGCTAGCCATATGTAGAAAGCTGAAACTGGATCCCTTCCTTACATCTTATACAAAAATTATCTCAAGATGGATTAAAGACTTAAATGTAAGACCTAAAACCATAAAAACCCTAGATGAAAACCTAGGCAATACCATTCAGGACACAGGCATGGGCAAAGTCTTCATGACTAAAACACCAAAAGCAATGGCAACAAAAGCCAAGATTGACAAACGGGATCTAATTAAACTAAAGAGCTTCTGCATAGCAAAAGAAACTATCATCAGAGTGAACAGGCAACCTACAGAATGGGAAAAAATTTTTGCAATCTATCCTTCTGATAAAGGGCTAATACCCAGAATCTACAAAGAACTTAAACAAATTTACAAGAAAAAAACAAACAAACCCATCAAAAAGTGGATGAAGGATATGAACAGACACTTCTCAAAAGAAGACATTTATGTAGCCAACAGGCACATGAAAAAATGCTCATCATCACTGGTCATCAGAGAAATGCAAATCAAAACCACAATGAGCTACCATCTCACACCAGTTAGAATGGCAATCATTAAAAAGTCAGGAAACAGCAGATGCTGGAGAGGATGTGGAGAAATAGCTACACTTTTACATTATTGGTGGGACTGTAAACTAGTTCAACCATTGTGGAAGACAGTGTGGTGACTCCTCAAGGATCTAGAACTAGAAATACTGTGTGACCCAGCAATCCTGTTACTGGGTATATACCCAAAGGACTATAAATCATGCTACTATAAAGACACAGGCACACGTATGTTTACTGTGGCACTATTCTCAATAGCAAAGACTTGGAACCAACCCAAATGTCCATCAATGATAGACTGGATTAAGAAAATGTGGCTCATATACTCCATGGAATCCTATGCAGCCATAAAAAAGGATGAGTTCATGTCCTTTGACATGGATGAAGCTGGAAACCATCATTCTCAGCAAACTATCACAAGGACAGAAAACCAAACACCGCATGTTCTCACTCATAAGTGGGAGTTGAACAATGAGAACACATGGACACAGGAAGGGGAACATCACACACCAGGGCCTGTTGGGGGGTGGAGGGTTGGGGGAGGGATAGCATTAGGAGAAATACCTAATGTAAATGACGAGTTAATGGGTACAGCAAACCAACATGGCACATATATACCTATCGGGGGAACCAGCCCCCAATATTTCAATGTAGGTTCTTTCTATTTTCCCTAAGCATTGGCCAGTTTGAGAAATAAAGAGAAAGAGTACAAAGAGAGAAATTTTACAGCTGGGCCTCCGGGGGTGTCATCACATATTGGTAGGACTGTGATGATGACCCCGAGCCGCAAAACCAGCAAGTTTTTATTAGGGATTTTAAAAAGGGGACAGGGTGTACGAACAGGGAGTAGATCACAAGCATCACACGCTTCAAAGGGCCATAAAGATCACAAGGCAAAGGCAAAATTAGAATTACTGATGAGGTTCTATGTCCCACTGTGCACATATTGTTTTGATAAACATCTTAACAGGAAACAGGGCTCGAGAGCAGAGAACTAGTCTGACTAGAATTTACCAGGCTGGAATTTCCCAATCCTAGTAAGCCTGAGGGTACTGCAGGAGACCAGGGCGTATTTCAGTCCTTATCTCAACCATGTAAGACAGACACTCCCAGAGTGGCTGTCTATAGACCTACCCCCAGGAATGCATTCCTTCCCCAGGGTTATTCCTTGCTGGGAAAAGAATTCAGTGATATTTCTCCTACTTGCACATCCGTCTACAGGCTTTCTGTGAGAATAAAAATATGGCTCTATTCTGCCCGTCCCCACAGGCAGTCAGACCTTATGGTTATCTTCCCTTGTTCCCTGAAAATCACTGTTATTCTGTTTTTTTCAGGGTGCACTGATTTCATATTGATAAAACACGTTTTACAGTCAGATTTCATACTGTTCAAACATACATGTTCTACAATCGATTTGTACAATAGTGGTCCTGAGGTGACATACATTCTTGGCCAACAAAGATAACAGGATTAAGAGATTAAAGTAAAGACAGGTGGCCGGGCGCGATGGCTCATGCCTATAATTCCAGCACTTTGGGAGGCCGAGGCAGGGGGATCAAGAGGTCAGGAGATTGAGACCATCCTGGCTAACATGGTGAAATCGCATCTCTACTAAAAAAAATACAAAAAATTAGCTGGGCATGGCGGCGGGTGCCTGTAGTCCCAGATACTCAGGAGGCTGAGGCCGGAGAATGGCGTGAACCCGGGAGGTGGAGCTTGCAGTGAGCTGAGATTGCGCCACTGCACTCCAGCCTGGGTGACAAAGCGAGACTCCGTCTCAAAAAAATAAAAAAAGACAGGCATAAGAAATTATAAGAGTATTTTAGGGAAGTGATAAATGTTCATGAAATCTTCACAATTTATGTTCAGAGACTGCAGTAAAGACAGGTGTAAGAAATTATAAAAGTATTAATTTTGGGAACTGATAAATGTCCATGAAATCTTCACAATTTATGTTTTTGTGACTCGGCTCCAGCTGGGCCCTCCATTCGGGGTCCCTGACTTCCTGCAACATATACCTATGTAACAAACCTGCATATTGTGCACATGTACCTGAGAACTTCAAGTATAATAAAAAAAATACTGCTATATTGCCTTCCAAAAGGTTATATCAATTTCTACTTCCACTAAGAGTATGTGAGCCTACTTACTTCTTCACATCCTTGCCAACACTGGATACTATAAAAAGTTTAAATCAGCCAGGCATGGTGGCTCATGCCTGTAATCCCGGTATTTTGGGAGGCCGAGGCAGGTGGATCACATGAGGTCAGGAGCTCGAGACCAGCCTGGCCAACATGGTGAAACCCTGTCTCTACTAATAATACAAAAATTAGCCAGGTGTGGTGGCAGGCGCCTGTAATCCCAGCTAGTTGGGAGGCTGACGCAGGAGTCACTTGAGCCTGGGAGGCGGAGGTTGCAGTGAGCTATCGTGCCATTGCACTCCAGCCTGGATGACAAGAGTGAAACTCCGTCTCCAAGTTTAAATCTTTAGTAATCATATGAAAAATACATCCATTACATCCATTTTATAGGCTTTTTGTGTTAAACTTCCATGCCTTTTGCCTGCTTTTCTATTTAATTATAATTTTCTTGTTGATTTGAAGCAGCTGTTTGTATGGTTTTTAAAAACAGCAATTTCTCACAGTATTAAAAATAGTATCCCCCTGCTTTTGTTATCTTTTTAGTTTTTTATGGTACATTTTTCATGAGAAAGTTTATGCAATTTAATGTACTGATGTTTTCCTTTATTATTACAGGGTATTATTTTATGCCTCGAGTCCTTCCCTCATTCTAAGATAATTATTTAAATTCACCAGTATTTTCTTCTAGTAATTTAAGGTTCATATTTGCATTTAAATCTCTGCCCCAAAGGAAAGTTTTTTGCTCTATGCAAATCTGTACTCTTCAATTTTTTGTTATGATGAGCATATATTACTATTATAATTTTTTTAAACACGGTCACAAGCTAGTGTAGTACAGATACGTCTTTCTATGAAAATCTTGACAAAAACAAAACCAATAGCAGATGTAATTGGAAAAACACCAATATGGCAAAAGAATGAAAGTAGGCTTCCCATACTTTACTTTGAAATTTGAAAGATCACCATATGTGTGCCTCCCCCTTGTACCTTGAAACTGCTCTCTCATGTGTACACACTGTTCAGTACAAGGGGCCTGCCAGCTTGGTACTTACGGCCACCCTCCTCCTTAGTCAGGCTTAATCTCAAGCCATAGAGAAAAAGGAAGAAAATAAGTCTAGAGAAAGAGTAACAAAGTAAGATACAAGTAAACTGTTGGAAGCGGAATCAGCATTTACTGCCAGCCAGTAACAACTCTTTCTGAAATGTCTGAGATGCCCGGTAGTGCAATGCATTTCTCTACTTCCACCCTAGGAAACGCTTCAAAGCCTCCAGTACTTCCAGTCTCAGTCTATAAACCTGAAGTGTCTCCACTGCACACAAAGTTAAGAGCATAGGCTTTGGAGCCAGACTGCCTGGTTCACCCCGGACTCTGTCACTAGCTGTTAGGCACATTGCTTGAACATCTCTGAGCCTCAATTTTCTAACCTGTAAAATGGGGATAATAGTAATACTTACCTTGTATGGATGTCCTGTGGATTAATTACCTGAGTTAATACATGTAAAGCACCTACATGCCTGAAATATAATAGTGTTCGATCAATATTTGCTATTATCTTTACCAGAGAATCGTTAAGTCTACATGAGCCACAAGTGCATTGCAGAAGTCCAGTGGAATAGCAGAAAGGAATTATGGGATGTCCCGATATTGCTGTTGTTTGACAGGATTGAAAAAACCATGCAAACTCTGCCTTTCTATTTTCCTGAACCTATAACATGTGGATGATTAGTTTCCTATTAGAGCTAACAACTAATTGTAAAGTGCAATTAATATGCAGTTTGAGGGCTTCTATTATTCATGGTTCTTACTCACTTGACTTAAGACAGGCTATTTTTTCTCCAACTGACTCAGTGCTCTACTCACTACTATTGTGCAATAAAGTTAGAGAAAGTACTGAATCATTTCAAACCTGCTTATTGATGCTAAGATCTCACCATGTAATGACAAAAAAGATCTCAGTCACACAGTAAGGTAATGGTAGTGCAGTTGAGAATAAAGGAAAGTGTCTTACTTCGTGAGCTGCGCAAATGAGGTTCATCTTGTGATAATAATTCTCACAATAACTCTATGAAGTAAGAATTTTATAAAGTTGTCCTAGGAAGTTCCCCTCCTATAAAAAGGAAAAGAAAACGGGGCCATTTTAGAAGACTACCTATCATATCTATCTGTAGGTATAAGTTTTTTCTGTCACCCCCCCAAAAAAACATACAATTATGCAATTAAGATGCATGAACTTATTGTTTTATTCCTTTTTCGGCTGTGCTTTCCATCTCTGTGTGGTATGCTCCACTTTGGCTGAATTCTTGTGCTCATTTCTTACAGTTCACTATTTTATTCTTTGCTGTATTTATTCTGCTATTTGGTTTATCTAGTAGGCCCCTTATTTCAGTGATCATATTTTTTTTTTTCTTTTCTTTTTTTGAGAAAGAGTCTCACTCTGTCGCCCAGGCTAGAGTGCAGTGGCAAGATCCCAGATCACTGCAACTTCCATTTCTGGGGTTCTAGTGATTCTCCAGCCTCAGCCTCCTAAGTAGCTGGGATTACAGGTGTGTGCCACCACACCCGACTAATTTTTGTATTTTTAGATGAAACGGGGTTTCACCATGTTGGCCAGGCTGGTCTCGAACTCCTGACCTCAAGTGATCCATCCACCTTGGCCTCCCAAAGTACTGGGATTACAGGAGTGAGCCATCACGTCTGGCCAATTTTTTTTTTTTTTCCTTTGAGATGGAGACTTTCTCTGTCACCCAGGCTGGAGTGCAGTGGTGCAATCTTGGCTCACTGCAACCCTCGCCTCCTGGGTTCAAGCGATTCTCCTGCCTCAGCCTCCTGAGTAGCTGGGACTACAGGCACATGCCACCAGGCCCAGCTAATTTTTGTATTTTTAGTAGAGACAGGGTTTCACCATATTGGCCAGACTGGTCTCAAACTCCTGACCTCAGGTGATCTGTCTGCCTCGGCCTCCCAGTGTGCTGGGATTATAGGTGTGAGCCACCGTGCCTGGCCCCCTGGCCCATATTTTTTATTTTCAAAATCAATAACTGATACTTTAAAAACTACCTGCTATTGTGGTTGCAGTATCCTTTTATAGCTCTAAGGTTTTTAATTATAGTCCAACTTAAAATCTTGTTTGCTCTATTAACTGTTTCCTTGGGCATTCATACTTATATTTATTGGGTTTGGTGCCTGTCTTTCACAGTGTTGGTTTTCCTTAAAAGTCTTGTGATTCTTGGCTTGCTGCTGATCTTTGTGATTGCACAGCCCTGCTTGTGGATGAGCCAGGCCAGAGATGTCAAAACTAGCAGCCCATCCCTTCTTCCACCCCTCTTCTGGGTTTCTATGTTCTGGAGCAATGCTTCTCAATCTTTTTTTCATTATCACCCTCCTAAGGAAACTCTGTAGACATTTTTTCCCTAATTACCACCTCTCCTTCATGAAATGTTAGTACCACAGATGGGCTACATCTCTGTGTACGTACTGTGGCCTGTTGGAGCCACAGACTATAGCAATATTTAGGTTTTTTTGTTTTCTTTCCCCAAAATTTCCCACCCAAGACCTAAGTTTTGCCCTGGTGGGAGTAATATCACCTCTAGCTAAAAATCATGCTCTGAAGAATGTCCCTGTTTTTCTGCATTAAGTGTCCTACCAGTAAATGTTATTTTTGCCTTCTGCTTCCAAAGCAGTTGACCAAAGAACTCTCCTCTTCCTTTATCCAATGCCTAGAACATAAGCTAAATCCAAAGCTTAGAACATGTGAACATTCTTGCAACAACTCCTACCTGTAAAGTCTCTGGTACACTAGGTTTTTTTGTTGTTTTGTTTTTTAAATTAATAGACTTTATTTTTTAGGGTAGTTTTAGGTTCAAAGCAAAATGGAGCCGAAATTACATAATCCACCCACTCCCACACACAGCCTCCACCACCATCGACATCCAGCAGCAGTTTGGTACATTTGTTATAATCTGCACTAGGCTTTACATTACGTTTTAAACTGAGGTTTGCTCTGTTAATCTGATAATATGCTTTCAATATTTCTGGAATTTTAAAAAAATTTAGATATACTGATAGCACATTTTGTTATTTTCAAGCAATAGTATTAATTTTTCTCTCTCTTTATAACTTTTTGCAAACTTAAGGCATTGGAGCAGGTGGGTAGAGAGACCCTTCTGCACAGTCCTCCATTCCAATTTAATCTCCTAGAAAGATAGTTCTACCATAATAACAAAAAGCATGCAGAAAAGAGTGGGCAAGATTTAACTTTATAGACCATTGCTTTAAGTTGTACCAGAAGCCTCCACTTTACAGCTCAGCGATTCTTCTAAATTCTAAACGGCAAGCAAATTATTCTTAACTAAATATTCCATGTTGTTAATCAATAGTATCTACTAGCCTATACATGATAAAAGTAGGATGGTTCTATTTTTTGACTTTTTTAAACAGCTTTGAGTTATAATTCACATATCATACAATTCACTCAAAGTGTAAAATCCAATAGTTTTTAGTATGTTCACAGAGTTGTGAAACCATCACCACTATCATTTGAGAACATGTTCATCCTCCAAAAAAGAAACTTAATAACAATTAGTACTCATTCTCCATTTCTCTCCACCCTCCAAAACCCATCCTTTCTCCTCTACCCCTCCAGCCCTGAACAATCATGTATTTATTTGCCTATTCTGGACATTTTAAAATTCCTCCTATATAGCTGTAATTACATATTCTTTGACCAACATCTCCCAGTCCCCTTGTCCCCTAACTGCGCAAGCTCTGGTAACCACCATTCTATTCTCCTCTTCTATGAGGTCAGCTTTTTTAGATTCCACATATGAGAGAGTTCATGTGGTCTTTCTGTGCCTGGCTTATTTGCTTAACACAATGACCTCTAGTTCTATCCATGTTGTTGCAAATGACAGGATTTTGTTCTCTTTTATTTTTTATATTTATTTGTTTATTTATTTATTAATTTTTGCGACAGGGTTTCAACTCTGTCACCCAGGCTGGAGTGCAGTGGCATGATCTTGGTCACTGCAGCCTCAAACTCCCGAGCTCAAGTCATTCTCCTGCTTCAGCCTCCCAAGCAGCTGAGACTACAGGCACATGCCACCACACTCAGCTAATTTTTTGTAGAGATGGGGTTTTGCTGTGTTTCCCAGGCTGGTCAAGTGATCTGCCTGACTGCCTTGGCCTCCAAAAGTGTTGGGATTATAGGCATGAGCCACTGCACCTGGCCATGTTTTCTTTTATGGCTTAATAGTACTCCATTGTATATATATACCACATTTTATTTATCCATTCGTCCGTTGATGGGCACTTAGGTTGATTCCATATCTTGGCTATTATTATTATATATATTAATATATTATTATTCCATATCTTGGGTAATATATATATTCCATATATTGTCTATATGTGCAATAAACAGTGGAGTGCAGATATCTCTTCAACATATTGATTTCATTTCCTTTGGATATAAACCGAGTAGTGGGATTGCTGTATCTTTTGTGAGTTCTTTCTTTAATGTATTGTATTTATGATTTTTGGAGTTTGTGATACATTTAGTTTATATAGTGTGTTAAAATTATTTATTAGTACCATACATTTAAGCAAGTTCATAGAAAAAAGAACACAATGACCATTCAATTTTATTTCTATTGTTCTCTATTCACTTCTAATCTATCATTATATATATATACCTGTTGCACAATTCTAGTACTTTATGCATACTACCTTTGTGTTGTTTTGTTAGTGTGTCCATTTACTTACAAGTTTACAAAGTTGCCATTTTTACTATCCATATAATTATTAAACAATATGGAATCACCGTGTTTACTAACTTATTAGTATTTAGAATGCTTCCATATTTTTATATTATTTCAGAGTATGAATACTATCAAGTAGTGTTCAAAAAAACTTAAACCAATTTATAATGTACCCTCAGCCCTGCCAAACGCTGTTCAAAATTTTTAATTCTTTTGGAGATTTTTAATTTAGCATTTTTTACATTGTTACTGCATTTTCCCACCTCACATCTGACTTCCTATCTGTATTGTCTCATGTATAAAAGTGTTTGTGGCAGAGTATATTCTTCCAATCTGTCTGTAGCAACCAAACAACCCACATGCTCTTCTTTGACACTCCTCTCATTCAGAAGTGAGATCTATGTTCTCCTCGATTCTGTCTGGCCTTGTGACTGACAGACCTGACACTGTGTGACCTCCAAGGCTAGGTTATAAAATGCAAAACAACTTCTGCTTGGGTTATTTTAATACCCTTGCTCTTGGAACTGGGCTACCATTCTGTAAGGAAGCCAAAGAAGCCAATGAGGAGGCCTCAGTGGAGCATAACTGAGGGCCCCAGCTTTCAGCCTGGGCTGTGCTGGGTATGCAGCCAGCAGCAACTTGCTAGCCACATGGGTGAGTCATCTTGAAGGGATATCCTTCAGTGCCCAAACCAGCCACCCCGATGATGCTGTGGGATAAGGCATCCTTGCTGAGTCTTGCCCAAATTAAAGATTGATGGGCAAGATAAATAAATAATTGTCTTTGTTGTAAACCACAGAATTTGGGGCTGGTTTGCTACTCAGTGACATGGTTCAGATGTGTCCTCACCCAAATCTCATCTTGAATTGTAGTTCCCATAATCCCTGTGTTGTGGGAGGGACCTGGTGGGAGGTAATTGAATCATGGGGGCGGTTACCTCCATGTTGCTCTTGTGATAGTGAGTTCTCACACGATCTGATGGTTTTATAAGGGGCTCTTCTCCTTTTGCTTGGCATTTCTCCTTCCTGAACCATGTGAAGAAGGATGTGTTTATTTCCCCTTCCACCATGATTGTAAGTTTCCCGAGGCCTCCCCATCTCTGTGGAACTGTAAGTCAATTAAACTTCTTTTCTTTATAAATTACCAGTCTTGGATATGTCTTTTTTATTTTTTATTTTTTTGAGATGGAGTCTTGCTCTGTTGCCCAGGCTGCAGTGCAATGGTGTGATCTCAGCTCACTGCAACCTCCACCTCCTAGGTTCAAGTGATTCTCCTGCCTCAGCCTCCCAAGAGCTGGCATTTTAGGCATGCACCACCATGCATGGCTAATTTTTGTATTTTTAGTAGAGACGAGGTTTTGCTATGTTGGCCAGGCTGGTCTTGAACTCCTGACCTCAGGTGATCCATGCATCTCAGCCTCCAAATTGTTGGGATTACAGGTGTGAGTCACCATGCCCAGCCTCAGGTATGTCTTAATTAGCAGTGTGAGAACAGACTAATACAGTAAATTGGTACCATAAAGAGTGGAGTGCTGCTGTAAAGATATCAAAAAATGTGGAAGCAACTTTGGAACTGGGTAACAGGCAGAGGCTGTAACAGTTTGGAGGGCTCAGAAGAAGACAGGAAAATGTGGGAAAGTTTGGAACTTCCTAGAGACTTGGAGGGCTCAGAAGACAGGATGATGTGATAAGTTTGGAACTTCCTAGAGACTTGTTGATTTTGACTAACACGCTGATAGAGATATGGACAATTAAGTCCAGGCTGAGGTGGTCTCAGATGGAGATGAGGAACTTCCTAGGAATTAGAACAAAGGTGACTCTTGGTATGCTTTAGCAAAGAGACTGGCAGCATTTTGCCCCTGCCCTAGAGATCTGTGGAACTTTGAACTTTAGAGAGATTATTTAGAGTCTCTGGTGGAAGAAATTTCTAAGCAGCAAAGCATTTAAGAAGTGAATTTGCAGCCTGACAATGCAGAAGAAAAATACGTTTTCTGGAGAGAAACTCAAGCCAGTTGCAGAAATTTGCATAAGTAACAAGGAGCCAAATGCAATCACCAAGACAATGGGGAAAAATGCCTCCAGGACATGTCAGAGACCTTCATGGCAGCCCCTCCCATCACAGCCTCAGAGGTCTAGGAGGGAAAAATGGTTTCCTGGGCCTATCAAGGGCCTCCCTGCTGTGTGCAGCCTCAGGACTTGGTGCCCTGCATCCCAGCCACTCCAGCTGGGGCTAAAAGGGATCAAGGTACAGCTCAGGATGTTGCTTCAGAGGTTGCAAGTCCCAAGCCTTGGCAGCTTCCAGGTGGTGTTGAGCCTGCACGTGCACAGAAGTCAAGAATTGAGGTTTGAGAACCTCTGCCTAGATTTCAGAGGATGTATGGAAATGCCTGGATATCCAGGCAAAACTTTGCTGCAGGGACAGAGCCCTCATGGGGAACTTCTGCTAGGGCAGTGCAGAAGGGAAATTTGGGGCCAGAGCCCCCACATAGAGTCCCACTAGGGCACTGGCCAGTGGAGCTGTGAGAAGAGGGCCACTGTCCTCCAGACCCAAGAATGGTAGATCCACCGACAGCTTGCACCATGCACCTGGAAAAGCTGCAGACACTCAATGCCAGGCTGTGAAAGCAGCCAGGTCGGGGGCTGTACCCTGCAAAGCCACAGGGGAGAAGCTGCTCAAGGCCATGGGAGCCCACCTCTTGCATCAGCGTGACCTGGATGTGAGACATGGAGTCAAAGAAGATCATTTTGTAACTTTAAGGTTTAATGACTGGTTAAGTTTTAATGACACTTTTATACATGAGACAATACAAATAGGAATTCAGCTGTGAAGTGGGAAAAATGCAGTCACAATGTAAAAAAAATGCTAACTTAAAAACCTCAAAAATAATTAAAAATTTTGAACACAGCATTTGGCAGGGCTGAAGATACATTATAAGGTTTAAATCCTATTGGATTTTGGACTTGCATGGGGTCTGTGGCCCCTTTGTTTTGGTGAATTTCTCCCATTTGGAGTGGGTGTATTTGCCCAATGCCTGTACCCCCATTATATCTAGAAAATAAATAACTTGCTTTTGATTTTCCAGGCTGATAGGAAGAAGGGACTTGCCTTGTCTCAGATGAGACCTTGGACATGTACTTTTGGGTTAATGCTGGACTAAGTTGAGAGTTTGGGGGACTGTTGGAAAGGTATGATTATGTTTTGAAATGTGAGGAAATGAGATTTGGGCAGGGATGGAATTATATGGTTTGGCTGTGTCCCCACCCAAATCTCACCTTGAATTGTAGTTCCCATAATCCCCATGTGTCATGGGAGGGACCCGGTGGGAGGTAATTGAATCATGGGGGCAGTTACCTCCATGCTGTTCTTGTGATAGCGAGTGAGTTCTCATGAGATATGGTGGTTTTATGAGAGGCTTTCCCCCTTTTGCTTGACACTTCTCTTTCCTGCCGCCATGTGAAGAAGGATGTGTTTGCTTCCCCTTCTGCCATGATTGTAAGTTTCTGAGGCCTCCTCAGCCATGCTGAGCTGTGAGTCAATTAAATCACTTTCCATTATAAATTACCTAGTCTCAGGTATGTCTTTATTAGCAGTGTGAGAACAGATTAGTACACTCAGCAATAGATAACTGATACAGCATACATATGTCTTTTAACCACCTATTGAGTGCAATTTGGGATGTTGACATATATTTTTTTAATTATTTGAAATAGCCGCTTTTTATTTTTTTGAGATGGAATCTCACTCTGTTGCCCAGGCTGGAGTGTAGTGGCATGATCTTGGCTCACTGCAACCTCCGCCTCCCGGGTTCAAGCCACTCTTCTGCCTCAGCCTCCCAAGTAGCTGGGACTACAGGCAAGTGCCATCACACTCAGCTAATTTTTGTATCTTTGGTAGAGACAGGGTTTCACCATATTGGCCAGGTTGGTCTCGAACTTGTGACCTCGTGATCCGCCCACCTCAGCCTCCCAAAGTGCTGGGATTACAGGCATGAGCCATAGCACCTGGCCCAATAGCCACTTAAAAAAAAAATCAGAGAGGAATAAAGAGAAGCAAGAGGCAGTCTAGCATAATGTATTAGAGCACTGGAATTACAGTGCCTGGAATTAGAGTCTAGAATTTGACTGCCTGGGGTCTAATCCTGGCTCTGCCAATTACTAGCAAATTAACAACATATACTTTATCATCTCCTAAATGGGGATGATAATGGTAACCACCTAATTAGAAGCACTGTAAAGATTAAATTAGTTAGTATATATAAAGAATTTAGTCCCATGTCCAACCTATAATAAATACCAAATAAATCCCATTTAAGTGTTAACCATTACTAGCAGTTACATATTTTCATATATATTCTGTATTTTGTTGCTTTCTCTTTTTCAAATTGCATTAAGACATACATGGTTTCTTTATTTTTATACTTTGTATCAGCTAAGATTCTGTATAGTACAATATTAGGAAACCAAATAAAGACTGATTTAAAGAAGAAGGAACTGTCTTAACTCACTTAATAAGAGGTCTGAACAGGGCAAGATCTGCAGTTGCTCAATATATCCTTTCAGTAATGCCATCATACACCAAGTTCTATCCAGCTCTTAGATTTGCAAATATTGGTAGTAAAGTGGCTAAGTAATCCCAAGCATCATATCCAGATATGGCAAAGTCTAGAGGAAGAAGGGACTATCTCCTCCTTGTAGGTACCCAATACAGAAACAAATACCTGGCAATATAACCAGACTGGAACGAATGTTTGGACATCCACTACGATGCCCACTGAACACTTTCAAGCATATACATCTTGTTTCTGGTAATATGCCCCATTTTATCCATAGTTCTGATTCCAGCTGGGTGTGGTGGTTTGCGCCTTTAAGCCTATCACTTTAGGAGGCCAAGGTGGGTGGATAGATTGAGCCCAGGAGCTCAAGACCAGCCTGGGCAACATGGCAAAACCTCATCTCTACAAAGAAAATTACAAAAAATTGGTCAGGCGTGGTGGCTCATGCTTGTAATCCCAGCATTTTGGGAGGCCGAGGCGGGTGGATCACGAGGTCAGGAGATCGAGACCACGGTGAAACCCCGTCTCTACTAAAAATACAAAAAAAAATTAGCCGGGCGTAGTGGCGGGCGCCTATAGTCCTAGCTACTCGGAGAGGCTGAGGCAGGAGAATGGCGTGAACCCAGGAGGCGGAGCTTGCAGTGAGCCGAGATTGCGCCACTGCACTCCAGCCTGGGCGACAGAGCGAGACTCCGTCTCAAAAAAAAAAAAAAAAAAAAAAAAGAAAATTACAAAAAATTAGCTGGGCATGGTGGCATGTGCCTGTAGTCCCAGCTACTCATGAGGCTAAGGTGGGAGGATCACCTGAGGCTGGGAGGTCATGGCTTCAGTGAGCTGTAATAGCACCACAGCACTCCAGCCTGGGCAACAGAGTGAGACACTGTCTCAAAAAAAAAAAAAGAAATTCATCTTCTACAAATCAATTTGTACTTCAATACAGAGTATCATCAACATCCAATTATAATTAATAACAAAGATGACCAGTTGGATATAAGATACTGCTTCAAGCTTTTGCAAAAGTCAATAATACCACTGATTATTTAATCATCCAGTTTTTTATTCACTTGTGCCTTGTAGGTGTTACAAGTAATTTTATATGGAACTCCCCAAATAGTGAAAAATGTAGATTGTCTCTGAAAAACTGCAGGCTTTAAAATTGCTAATATTTTCTATTCTTTTTAAGTAAAGATCTCCTTTATTTGAACTCTTATAGCATTTATAATCTATACTATATGACTATCTTCTGTTTTGTAGAGTTTCTATCTATGTCACTTATGTATGAGTCTTTTCTTCCAACCATATTTGTCTTTTACTTCAAGGCAGAGGTTGTGTTTCATACTTCTCTTGTTTTGCTGCTGCAACTTGGACAGAGCTCAGCACAGAGCAGGTGCTCAATAAGCACTTATTAGTTAGTGTTCTCCAAGTCGTCCAGTGGTGACTCCTAGAATAGTATAGTGTTACTATGAGTGTGAGAGAGAACAGAGTGCATGCCTATGGTAGGCTGAATGATGATCCCAAAGATATAAGGTTCTAATCCCTAGAAACTATAAACATTACCTTACATAGAAGAAGGGTCTTTGCAGATGTGATTAAGAATCTTGAGATGGGGAGATTATCCTGGATTATCCAGTGAGCTGTAAATATCATTATAAGTGTCCTTATAAGAGAGAAGCAGAGGGAGATCTCTCTCTCTCTCTCTCTCACACACACACACACACGCACGCGCACACACACACACACAGGGAGATTGAGACAGAGAGAGGATCACGTGAAGGAGCAGAGAAAAATTTGAAGATGGAGTGAATGAAATGATAAAGCCACAAACCAAAGAATGTCAGGAACTGGAAAAGGCAGACAACAGATTCTCACCTGGAGCATCTGGAGGGAGGACAGCTCTGCCAGTACCTTGATTTCTGCTTGGTGACACTGATTTAGGACTTCTTGCCTCCAGAACTGTGAGAGAATAAATTTCAGTTGTTTTAAGCCACAAAATTTGTGATAATTTGTTAGAGCAGCCATAGGAATCCTAACACAATGCCAATCAACAATATATTTTATTATTGGGAGGTTTAAGAATCAGGCATCTGGGGTCTTCTGGATCCCTATCTGTCTTCCAATTCTGACCTAATGGCACCATTACAAGTCAATCCCACTGTAGACTGTATAAAGGAAGCCACTCTGCAACACCTTTCAACACATGTTATCAGTCATATTGAGTAATTTCTCAAGGAGTCTCAATAATATCTAGACCAGCAGGCATTTCCACCCGCTGCTCTACTAATGCCATATAGGTTGGTTTCTTCCTCTCAAATTCTCTGATCTCTCAGCTAACTATAGGCTTTAGCGGTGCCCTGTGTGATGACAGCAGGGTTTTGGATATAGTAAGTAGGAACCACTTTTGGTATCTAATAGGAAACAAAAGGACCTGTGGAATTGACCCATTGGTAAAGTGAGATTGCCTTCAAACCCACAAGAAAACTCTGCTAGCTTCCTAAATAAAATTTGCTTTCATTTTCAAACTAAGAAGAATATAGAAATGCCCCAGTTTCAATAAAACCTGAGTTGAGCACAACTTCCTGCCTATAAAATGCCAATCAAATGAAAGCTGAAGGTGGAATGTGGCTATACAGGGATGACATGCCATTCCTCTGCTCACACTGGACACAGCATCTTTGTGTCTAGGTCACTCTAGAACCAGCTGGGGGCCTAGGGGCACTGGAGACAGATGCAAGGGCTTTACTGTTGTTCAACCACTTTTTAAAAATGGATTGTTTTGTTTTGTTTTGTTTTGAAAACCAGGAAAGCAGTCTGCCTTTCCAAGGTCATTAGCTCCATCACAGTCCTCTTCCTTTCACAACCATATTGTTTTGTTTTCTCTAACCTGGAAGACGACTCAACCACAAATGTAATGTTTATCTTTCAAAATAGCAGCTGAAAAAAAAGTACAGGATGTGTGAGACTAAAAACACTCTTTTGGCTTCCTCTACTTTTTTTGTGACTTTCCTCGGGTTCCTCCCTGAGGGAGAGCCTGCTATATATAAGTAATGTTCTTCATTTGGCTTAGTGGTGCCCTAAATGAGAGCAGCATCACCTCAGGAACACAACCTTGTCTGCTCTGTATCTGTTGGCGGGCACGGGGTGAACTGCAGTTTAGCAATGATTTCTCACCACCTTGTCTTCCTCATTATTTAATGACTCCAAGTGTGTGCATCTTGACTTCTCTCCACAGTTGTTTGAAAATACCATTTGACCATGGACACCAGAGCTTCTGAAACACTGGCTTTCCCTTGGGTACTCTATAAGAAAAACTTCTTAGAAATCTGTCTTCAACCAACTGAGCTGTTTATTTTCTTCTTGGGTGCATTCCATTAGACAACAGGATTTATTAGTTCAAATTCCTGTTTCACAGAACGACTTGTTCTTAATGGCACGTGTCCTTTCTTCTACTTCCCATACCCCACGCCCTCTCTGCCCAATTTCTCTCTTCCTTTATGTCTGTATCTTTGCACAGTCTTCTGCAACCACCCACTTACTTGCCATTAACAAGGAACCTTTTTCATCGCCATGATGATGAATGTGATTTTTATAAAGTGCATAGGTATGTGGCAAAAGGTTTTTAAACACTGAATTGAATTGCTTTTGATTAAATACCATTAAGACTCCTTGTTTGCAGTATATATGTGTTTGCTTCTGTTATACACAGTCCAATTCTTCATAAAACTAGTGCTGGGGGCCCGGCATGGTGGCTCACGCCTGTAATCCCAGCACTTTGGGAGGCAGAGGCGGGCGGATCACCTGAGGTCAGGAGTCTGAGCCTGGCCTGTAACATGGTGAAACCCCATCTCTGCTAAAAATACAGAAATTAGCCAGGCTTGGTGGTGAGTGCCTGTGATCCCAGCTACTCGGGAGGCTGAGGCAGGAGAATCACTTAAACCTGGGAGGCGGAGGTTGCAGTGAGCCGAGATCGCGTCACCATACTCCAGCCTGGGCAATAGAGTAAGGCTCCATCAGCCTCAAAACAAAAAACAACAAAATTAGCGCTGGGATCTCAGAATGATAGTTGTGCAATTTCTTAGTAATGACTATCATGCAATGTTTTATTATGCCTCCAAGAGTATCCTTTTTCCTTGCAAAACGTAGTTAGTTTCACTTTCAGAAAGAGATGAATATCAAAGTTTAAAAATGAATCAAGCCAAAAAAAGGGAAAAACTAGTTAAGATACATATGAAACAGCAGGCTCCCTCAATAGTATGACCCATAGTGCTAAAGACAAAGGCATTAAAAGAGTCAAGTGGGACAAATGCTAACAGTGCATAGCTACACTGATGTATTATTCCCCTCATTTAGTGACTCACTGGACTTTAACTGAGACTAGACTACTTGAAGAAGTTCCTGACTATATGGGTATTTCTTGAACCACTAGCAATTTTTGTTTCTTTTCTGTTGAGTAGAGGTTTATTTGCAGTTCCATGTAATTTTATTCTCTTAGGGAATGTCTATTGTGTTTGTTCCTTAATCCTTCTATGCCTAAAAAATGGCCCCCTGAGCGTTTAGAAAGGGAAAGGAGGTACTGACTATTTTCTATTCCTTAGCTGTTCTCACTGGTGAAACCAAAAGCAGACTACTTCCTTAGTATATCTTTTAGCATCTGATCAGATTCTCTTTTATAATTTTTTTTCCCCTCTGTGTGTGGTCTCTTAAAGCAAATGGCAGTTAAACATGCTATTTCTGCTTTAGGTCATGCACTTTCTCTAAGATGGAATTTACAGGCCTTTTACGCTGTGTGATCAACCAAACCCAAGAATATCCTAAGGAGAAACTTCCATGTTTCTCCCTACATATAAATATACTATATTTATATAATATACTATATTATGTATAATATTGTATACTTAACATGCTGAATTTCCCTTGGTCTTCCAAAGATATATCTTGACACTGTGCTTATTTTTATCTGTCTAAAACCTCCTCTAAGGAAAACTTTAAAAATTCAAAAAGGAGTTTTTATGTAAATATTTGTATCTTTGTTCTCTGGAATTTTAGTAAATCAAACCTTTCCTCCCTTTTCTGAATATAAGCCAGAGGAAAAGTAGATGAAAGATTATACAGAAACAGTCTTTTTAGATGCTTTCTCACTCAAAGTACAAATTTCTCTTGGGTATATGTTCTTACTGTAATTCAATGATTCCAAGCACAAGGAAGTTGATTATACCAGATTCAAAGTAAAAATCTTCCCAGCACTTTGGGAGGCCAAGGTGGGTGGATCACCTGAGGTCAGGAGTTTAAGACCAGCCTGACCAACATGGCGAAACCCTGTCTTTACTGAAAATACAAAAAATTAGCTGGGCATGGTGGTGCACACCTCTAGTCCCAGCTATTTGGGAGGCTGAGGCAGGAGAATCACTTGAACTCAGGTGGCAGAGGTTGCAGTGAGCTGAGTTCGTGCCACTGTAGTCCAGCCTTGGCAACAAGAGCAAGACGCCATCTAAAACAAACAAACAAACAAAGTAAAAATCCAAGTAGATTTCTCTTGTTTTGGTGGGTTTGTTTGCATTTCTCATATTCTTTTTTTTTTTTTTGAGATGGAGTCTCGCTCTGCCGACCAGGCTGGAGTGCAGTGGTGCAATCTCAGCTCACTGCAACTTCCGCCTCCTGGGTTCAAGCGATTCTCCTTTCTCAGCCTCCCAAGTAGCTTTGACTACAGGTGTGCGCCACCATGCCCAGCTAATTTTTGTATTCTTAGTAGAGACGGGGTTTCACCATATTGTCTAGGCTGGTTTCAACTCCTGACCTCGTGATCCGCCCATCTCGGCCTCCCAAAAAAGTGCTGGGATTACAGGCATGAGCCACCGCTCCCGGCCCATGCATTTCTCATATTCTTTCACGAGTTGGTTAAATTAACCTGGAACCCAGGCAGATTTGGGAATAAAATAATCCCCTTTGTATTGAATTGTGCTGTAGGAAGCCATCTGTAATGGGAGGGGTCTCAAACATACTTCTTTCAGGCCTCATTTGGTTCCAGGCATGGGTCACCCAGCACAGTTCATTTCATATACTTTCATCCCACCTGGAGCTCCTTTGGTTATAACCTCCCAATTTGCTTTACAGCTATCACTTCACTAAGGGGACACATTTGTTTAATAGTCTCTTCTTCAACATCAAAACAAATCTTCAGAAATTTTAAAACAGGAAGTATTGGGGCAGAACCCAAGAGAACAAATTCATCGCATCAACCCAAAGATCTTGCAGTTTTCACCAAGTTTGAGAGATGTACCTTTCAAGTACAAGCACTACCCCCGCATTCCCTAGGAAATGATTCAAGGAGTCTGGACAACACAGACTCACTGTGCCAGTCACTTCTAAGGGTCTGTCAATAACTCATTGTAAGGCCTTTCCCAGTCTGTGTGTCTACTAAGGGCTGGGAATATGGGGGATGGGTTTAACTAGGCATAGTCTATCACGGTGGACTAGGAAATGATCCCAGAGTTAATAGAAAACAGTCTCCTCAACAGTATCTATGGCTAGGTTGCATACCACCCAGAAGCCAGGAAGACTAAATGTGGGATAAAGCTGTTACTGTTTAAATCCCATTAATTATGTTGCTTTATGAATGTTTTTCTTGCTTAATAACTATTGCCAGATGCAATGTGTCTTGGGGTCTCAAGTTGGAAAGATCACTTTAGTGTCTGACCACCTATAGCTGCCATTGACCACAGCTCTTCTGGAGATAAAAATAGTTCAAGTTTTCCTTGATTTTTTCGGTATTTTTGTTAAATGATCATAAGAAAAGTAATTCTGTTGTGGCTCAAAAAAAAAAAAAAAAAGAAGTCTGTCTAAATAAGCACGACCTTCCCATTAGACTGGGTTGCAATCTGTCCTTGGACTAGGCAGAAAAAGAACTATCAGAAGTCATCTTAAATGTTTTTTGTTTGTTTTGTTTTTTTCCCAGTTCTTTGATTCTATTAGCTAGAACACCGTTTGAACACAAGGCAAAGTCTTCTGGCTATTAAGTCTGAGAAGATGAGACTTCAAATTTATGGTTTTCAGAAATTTGAGTTTCCCATGCCAGCCAAGTTTGTTTTTTGATTTCCTGCCCAGCACTTTTTTTTTCCTATTTTGACTTAGATTTAAATTGCACATATGCCTTAGATATAATAAGTATTTACAAAATACAGTCATCCCTCAGTATCCATGAGGGACTGGTTCCAGGACTCCCCTCAGATACCAAAATCCACAGATGCTCAAGTCCCTTATATAAAATGGCATAGTATTTGCGTATAACCTACACACATCCTCCTATATACTTTAAATTATCTCTAGATTACTTACAATACAAAATACAATGTAACTGTTATATAAATTGTTATACTGTATTGTTTAGAAAACCACGACAAGAAAAAAGGTGTGTACATGTTCAGCACAGGCACAACCATCCTTTTTTCTTTTTTTT
The DNA here is from genome assembly GCF_028878055.3 of Symphalangus syndactylus. Taxonomy (NCBI): domain Eukaryota; kingdom Metazoa; phylum Chordata; class Mammalia; order Primates; family Hylobatidae; genus Symphalangus; species Symphalangus syndactylus. The sequence continues at coordinate 85,942,836 of NC_072437.2, forward strand.
AAATATTTTTGACCCCTGGTTGGTTGAATCCATGGATGCAAAACCCACAGATACAGAATACATAGATATGGAGTGCCAACTATCTAAGACATAACATACAAAAATATTTAAAGATGTGGTATATCATGTATATATTTAAAGATGTGGTATATCATATAACCATGGTTAGTCTCTGTCAGTCTTTCTCATAAGGGTTTTGGGCAAAATTTTAAAGTTAGTTAACAATTAGATTTATCAAATATTTCCAGGAAATAATGTACCTTTTCATATGTTCCACTTATGAAAGCAGCCACACTTTAAGAGATATTTTCAGAGTTTAGGTTAAGTGATAACCTTTTCTTTTTTCATTAAAGTGCCATAATGTTAAATAATTCATAGCAACTCACATAAAGTTACCATGGCTTTTGTCCCAGCTCTGGGGAAAAGGTTAAAAAAGAAAAAGAAAAAAAAATTTAGGGATCACATGAGGACTTTAAATTAGATCTTGGGGTAATTGATACATCTTTAAAAATCAAGATTAGATGGAGTCTGCCTTCAGGAACCTTTATGTGTCCTACTACATAAATGTCAGGTTTATCTCATTTTAGAAAAATGGGGAAAAAGAAAATGGTACTTTGGAAATTTGATCAAGCATCTAAGAAACCCACTGAAAGAAATTTCTTCTTACTAACTTCATATTCCTCTTTTGTTATAACAAAATTTGCTACATGCTTTCTCTATCTTAATTAGAGTCATGATTTTGATAAAGATAATAAGCAAGGCAGATTCCTACACTAAACGCTGGACAGAACAGAGTGGAGAGAGTACATGGGAGATATAAGGTTGGCTTGGTGGGATGTCACCAGGCAGGTTATGGAGGGCCTTAAGAAACATACAGAGGAGTTTAGATCGCACACACACCCACGCACGCACACCCCCGCCACATATTTATTATAAATGCAATCATGATAAATATTAGTGTCTCCTTCTACAATCCATGTTGTTAAAACAATGGCTATGACAACATCAATGCCTTTATGCCATTTGCCTGGACGTTCAAAGCCTTCCTGGATGAAGCCCAGTAGGACACTTGGTAAGGTTCAACCAAAGGAGGACAGACTTTTACAATGTTCTGCCAGCCTTGGTGCATATGTCTTTTACGTCACTTGACTTACAAACACAAGTACTGTTTATTAGACATTGTTATTAGTAATGCTGGATTTATTTAGTATTCTTTCTTCCAACATAAATAAAAGGGCATTAGAATCTTATCTCATTTATCCTCATAAAAAAGGAGAGAAGCTATTTGAACTTCTCTTTCTGCTTCTGGTGTTTCCTCCTTCCCACTCACTCAGAAAGCCAGATCAATCTTTATAGAGCAGCCTTTTATTTTAAAAACTGATATTTGCATGGCTGGGTGCAGTGGCTCACGACTGTCTGTAATCCCAGCACTTTGGGAGGCCAAGGTGGGCAGATCACTTGAGGTCAGGCGTTTGAGACTAGCCTGGCCAATATGGTGAAACCTCATCTCTACTGAAAACACAAAAATGAGCCGGCATGGTAGTGCACACCTGTAATCCCAGCTACTCGGGAGGCTGAGGCTGGAGAATCGCTTGAACCCAGGAGGCAGAGGCTGCAGTGAGCCGAGATCACACCACTACACTCCAGCCTGGGCGACAGTGCGAGACTCCGTCTCAAAACATAAATAAATAAAGTAAAAAACAACAACTGATGTTTGCAGAAACTTTCCACAGTCCCTTTGAGGGTAAAGTCCATACTACTAATTCTAACAGGACATGCAGCTTTATCACTCCATTGCCAATCCAGCTGTGTTCCCCACAGTTACTCAGCATACACCCTCAGCCTGCATGGGGCTTCTCTCCTCTTGCCTCAGTCCTCTTTCCTGGTCTCAGTTCTCTTCTTCATGCTCTTTCCCCCACTCAGGCTCTTCTTCCATTTCCTTTGTCTTCACCGAAACCCTTTCCATTTCTCCAACCAAAATTTTGTCTCTTCTGTGAAACCTTACCAGGCTGCTCCAGCTCATTCTAGACTCCAATATCATGCTATAAACAGTTGGTTTATTTGCAGAGTATTACCAATGAAAATATGAAGCACGGTGAGGTTCAGACAAGACAAGGGTCTGAGTCTTCTGAGTGGGTTCTATCCATTCGACCACCAACCTTTGTGCATTTCTCTCTCTTTCATTTTAATAAACATTATATTTTGAGCACTTTTAGGATCCCAGCAAAATTGAGCAAGAAAGTATAGAGAGTTTCCATATACCCCGTCTCCACACACATACAACCTCCCCAACTGTCTACAGCCCCCACCAGGCTCATACACTTGTTAAATCAATGAACCTACATTGATACATTCTATGGATTTTGACAAATGGATAATGGCATGTATCCACCATTGTAGTATCATGCAGAACAGTTTCACTGTCCTAAAAATCCTCCCTGCTCCTCCTAATCATCCCTTCCTCCCTTGCCACTAACCCTGATCGTTTTACTGATTAGTGGTAACCAGTGATCTTTTTACTGTTCCTATAGTTATGCCTTTTCCAAAATGTCATACAGTTGGAATTATACAGTATGTAGCCTTTTCAGTCTGGCTTCTTTGACTTAATGTCTTTACATTTCCTCCATGTCTTTATGGTTTGATGGTTCATTTCTTTTCAGTGCTGAATAATATTTCATTATCTGGATGTACCACAGTTTATCCATTCATCTACTGAAGGATATCTTGGTTGCTTTAACATTTTGGTAATAATGAATAAAGCAGCTATAAACATATATATGCAGCATTTTTTGGTGGACATAAGTTTTCAACTCCTTGGGATAAATACCAAGGAGCATAATTGTTGGATCTTATGGTAAGAGTGTGTTTAGTTTTGTAAGAAACTGCGGCTGTACTATTTTCCATTTCCATCAGTGATGAATGAGCGTTCCTGTTGCCCAGCATCCTCATCAGTAATTGGTGTGGTCGCTGTTGCCAATTTTGGACATTTTAATAGGTGTTCAGGGTATTTCATTGTAGTATTAATTTGCAATTCCCTAATGATACAGTTAAAGATAGATGTGGAGTATCTTTTCATATGCTTAATTGCCATCTTTGTATGTTCTTTGGTAAGGGGTCTCTTCAGAACGTTTGCCCATTTTTTAGAAATGTGGTTATTGCAACTAGGGAACTGGATTTTTTGTTTTATTTAATTTTGATTTGTATTTATTTATTTGTTTATTTTTAGGGACTCCTGTGCTCAAGTGATCTTCCTGCTTCAGCCCTCCAAGTAGCTGGGACTATATAGCATGCACCACTATACCCTGTTAAGAAAAATAATTTTTAAAAATAGAGATGGGGTCTTGTTATGTTGCCCAGGCTGGAGTGCAGGGACTATTCAGAGGTACCATCATAATGCACTGCAACCTTGAACTACTGGACTCAAGCAATCCTCCCGCCTCAGCTTCCTGAGTAGCTGGGACTATAGGCTTGTGACACTGCACTTGGCTTGGTGGCCTATTTTTGAATGAGGTGGTTTGTTTTCTTATTGTTGAGTTTAAAGAGTTATTTGTGTATTTTAGATTCAAGTCTTTCATCAGATACATCTTTTGCAAATATTTTCTCCTAGTCTGTGGCTTGTCTTGCCATTCTTTTGATTTCACTCTTTTTATGGTTTGTGTTTCTCATCTTTTCCATCTTTTTCCTCCCTTTCTCTCTCTCTTTTTTTTTTTTTTAGACGGAGTTTCGCTCTTGTTGTCCAGGCTAGAGTGCAATGGCGCAATCTTGGCTCACCGAAACCTCTGCCCCCTGGATTCAAGCAATTCTCCTACCTCAGCCTTCCGAGTAGCTGGAATTACAGGCATGTGTCACCATGCCTGGCTAATTTTTGTATTTTTCGTATTTTTTTTTTTTTTTTTTTTGAGGCGAAATCTGGCTCTGTTGCCCGGACTGGAATGCAGTGGTGTGATCTTGGCTCACTGCAAGCTCCGCCTCCCAGGTTCACGCCATTCTCCTGCCTCAGCCTCCCAAGTGGCTGGGACTACAGGCGCCCGCCACCACATCTGGCTAATTTTTTGTATTTTTTTTTTTTAGTAGAGACGGGGTTCCACCGTGTTAGCCAGAATGGTCTAGATCTCCTGACCTTGTGATCCGCCTGCCTCGGCCTCCTAAAGTGCTGGGATTACAGGCGTGAGCCACCGCGCCTGGTCAATTTTTTGTATTTTTAGTAGAGTCGGGGTTTCTCCATTTTGGTCAGGCTGGTCTTGAACTCCCGACCTCAGGTGATCTGCCTGCCTGGGCCTCCCAAAGTGGTGGGATTACAGGCGTGACCCACCGCACCCGGCTTCTCCCTCTCTTTCATCAGTGCAGAGCATATCCAGTCTTTTCACAAAGCAAAATAAAAATCCCAAGTGCCACAGCCAGTCAAATCAAAAGAGATCTGAATTTGTTATTAGGATAATTCCTAAAGGGTCTCGGGATATTATAGAGCCCAAGATTTGAAAAAGAAAAAAAAATGCATCTGCTAGTTCAAGGAAAATAATGATAAATTATTTTAAAATTACATTAAAATAATTTATATAAATAAATTAAAATAATTGAAAAGCATATATAATATTGAAATAGGAAGTCGGTAAGAAAAATAAACAGTGCTTAAGTCTCTGAAGAGGTCAGTCAAAGCCTTCACCTCTCACCTAGAAGAAACACTTCTTTTATGAAAGTTCAGACAAAGCCACAAGATGCCCAGCTAAACTCACACATTGGGTTAAGAGAAGAGGCAACAGGAGCACATTTCAAAGGGCATATTCAGTGACATTGTTTCACCAAGGACCCTATATTTGTGAAAAATAAAATAAAATAAAGTTTTCCAATCATTCTGTAAAACCACAAGAAATTTCTCTGAATAAGGAATTGTTTCTTTGAGAAAGAACAGACAGAATAGAGATGTAAACAACCTAAAAAGAAAAAAAATCCCTGTTGAAGCACATCACACAAATCCATTAATAAAATATTTTAGAATTCAGTTCCCCACTTCCATTTTTTCCTCCCTCCTTAGGTAAGCATAAAAACAAACATGGTTGCTGGTGACATGCAGAGCTGGAATCAGATTCATCTTGCTCTCTCAAAATCAACGTCAAAAAGGAAAACAAAGGTCCTCTAAGACACCCTTTACATTTGGTAGTTAATAGTAACTTATGTTTTTAACTTTCTTTTGTTGAGTCATGGACTCTCCTCCTCCCTCGCTCCTAAGTTTTCAGGGTCAACGGGCAACCTTTTCTAAATCACAAGACTGGATTTGCTATGTTTGGTCTTGCTCCAGCGTCTTTATTATCCCTGCTGTTGTGCACTACACAGTTCTGTAGACACATGAGATAAAATGGAGAAACAAAACCAGGAGATTATTCCCAGACCGGTTGCCAACTGATTTTAAACTGTGGCTCGCTGCAAGTACACAAAATAATGAATGGTCTTTTATTCATGAATCTTTCAAAATAGAAATCCTGGGGCAGGGGAGGATTTCTAGTTCTGTCACCTCATTTGTTCATCCTTTGCCTCAGCTTCCTAGTCTGTTCAGTAGTGTTGTTCATGTAGAATTTTGTTTTATTTTCTTCTGTAATTCTTTTTTTTCCCCCGGAGTATAATGACAGCCAGATTCTTCTCTATCATCTACTGCAAAATGCCTTGAGTATTTTTCTACCATCTTATTTTAACATAGAACGAAGTAAGAAGGATGCACATATAATTATTTATAATCCTCCAGATCTTGCTTCCAGAAATACTTAGTCTTCAACTGTAATGTCTCAGGAAACCTATTAAACTAGGGAGCTGGAAGCAGTCATTAACTTTGAGGAATTAGATAACATTAGATACTGTGAAAGGCCAGTCCATAGAGTCAACCTCACAGAGCTGATGCCTGGACAAGGGAGACCCAGGAGTTTAAATAAGTTGCTGCAAGTAGGGTTAGCTACTGTTAAAACTCACCAGAACTGGAACCTAACTCATCCTCCCCTCGGTTGAGCAGATTTCATTTTGACAGGAATTTCTGAATACCCAAAGCAAACTCAAAGTCTGGCCTGGGTTTCTATCTCAGCCCAGGATGTTTCTGAAATACATGAACATAAGGATTTGGAGATCTTGGGCTGTTTCCCAGGGACTTATGATCTGACATTCTATGGAGATACCCAACTCCCTCCTTGAGCAGGGCCAAATCCCCAAAGATCTCAGACTCCACCCACTTTTTTCAGGGTTGGCCCAAGGCAGAGCTGACACAGCTGTAACATTCTAGAGCACACCCACAACTCTGGATGAACCAGGACAGAATGGGGTGGAAGAAGGATACAAGATAACCCATTTGTCCAAGGAGGCCGTCTGTTGACACAGTAATGAATGCAGTAACGACGGGAGCCAGTATTCTACCTCGCATTAGTTGTAAATGAAACGTCTTCAAAACATGAGAATTTTGCATTATCCTTAATTATTTTTCATTTTGCAGAAAAATAAAGGGACTCGTCATCGAGTACTTTACCTTGAGTCACAAATCAGCCAAGCGTGCATGTGGTTTTTTTCCAAGTACGCACAAGAGTGGAACATTTCGTTTTACGAGTGTGAAATGTTTGAAATACAAATCTGCCAAGAGGCTTCCTCCACATTGGTCTGAGACTAGGCAGAACAGGCCCTGACCTCCCGAGAGAGGGAAGGAAGACCAGGAAGGTCTGAGCCAGGTAAACGCCCTTGGGTGAGGTCCGCGAAAGATAAAGTCAGATCTCAAGGACAGAGAGCTTTAAATATGTTTGTGCTCCACTGAGTCGGTTCCCTAATAAGTGAGAAAATGAAGATGTGGATGCACAAAAATTCCATAGCCTTTAGGCTCGCGGTGGGGACAGAGGACAGAGAAGCGGCGGTCTGCTGCTGCCGAAGGTTAGTCCCTCGTACCCGGCGAACTCAGGAAAGTTCACTCGATTTTGCTACAAACCTGCAGCACTGGGCCTGGAGGTAACCTGGTTGGGAGCGAATTCAGAACTGGAAATTCCAGGCGGCCCAGAGTGACGCCCATCCCTCTCCCAGGCGCGCCGGGATCCAGCGCCCAGCTGCGGGTCGAGGGCAGGGTCCTGCGCAGAGCCCCGCCCCGCCCCGCCCCCGGCCGCTGGCCCCGCCCCCGCCCCCGCCCCCGCCCCGCCTCCCAGGGGATGCGCGAGCCGTCTCCGCCCTCGCGCGGGAGCTGGGAGGCTGCGAGATCCCTACCGCAGTAGCCGCCTCTGCCGCCGCGGAGCCTCCCGAACCTCTTAAGCCGCCCGGAGCCGCTCCCGGAGCCCGGCCGTAGACGCTGCAATCGCAGCAGGGAGCCTGCAGCCCGCGCCCCGAGCCCGCCGCCGCCCTTCGAGGGCGCCTCAGGCCGCGCCATGGTGAAGGTGACGTTCAACTCCGCTCTGGCCCAGAAGGAGGCCAAGAAGGACGAGCCCAAGAGCGGCGAGGAGGCGCTCATCATCCCCCCCGACGCCGTCGCAGTGGACTGCAAGGTCCGAGCCCGGGGAGGTCGGGGAAGCGGGTGCTGGGCCCGGCCGGGGAGGGCTGCGCGGGCTGGAGCGGCAGTGCGCCCCGAGGTGGCGGGCGCGGGGCTCGCGCCGCGGGGACAAGTACCCGAGAGAGCCCGCCGCTCCCCTTTCCTGTGGGTCCGCAGCTCCTTTGTAAGGAAGTGCGTGTGCTGGAAGCGGTGCCTGACGTGGGGTCGGGGGCTTGGGAGGCCTGGAGAGGGAACGATTGGCTAATTGTGCCGAATTCCCGGTCGTTTGTGCAGTCGGGGGAGCGTGCGTGCAGCCGGGACTTGGCTCGTTCGATCTGGGGACCGGCAGCGACAGGCACAACAACAACAACAACCGAGTTTGGCACTTCCTTCCCAGTATAAATAATGTACCTAAAATGGCTGACATCATTACAAGCCTAAACCTCTGTTGTTTCCCACTTTCGTTTCTAGGCTTGAACAGCACTTGGACTAAGTCCAGCAACTGTAAGCGCCTTAATTTTAAAAGCATTTCTTTACCTCCTTTTTCCACGGCCCTTCGGTAGTGGCAGGTGAACTTCACCTGGAGAGGGGACGAAGGGACAGTCCGCCCGAAGCAGGTTTGGGCTGTCTCTTACCATTACTGGTAAAGGCCAGTAATGACTATGTGGATGTTAGTGAAAAACCAATTGTTGGCATTTAAATTATATCAGCGTCTTTGTGAGGACTCCTGCTGTGTGAAACTAAACATGAGAAATTTGCCCCTGGGTCCCTAATAAAATTCTCCTTCATTTTACAAAATCTCCCTTTAATCCTAGGAAAATTCATGAAGTGGGGCTGTTACTGTGTTGACTTTTAGTAGGTTACGATCATATTTACTTAAATATGAGTGTAATTGTCTCGTAAGTTAAAAAAGCCCACAGCCTCTTAACCAGATCCTTTTTAGGCTGCAAAAATTAGAAATTAACTGTAAAGTTATGTTGCTTATCTAATTTTTTTGTTGTTGTTAGCATTTTTCAAGACCTATTATCAGTAGGGTAAATTTAGTTTTAACTTAAAAAAAATTGGTGTGCTACGTATGAATAATAGGAGTTTTTATATGGACGAATGAAAATTACTGAAAAATAGGCCACTAATATACTGTAAAAAATTCACAATATAATGGTAATCTAGACATTATATTATAATTTGTTATATTCTGAATATAATCTATCTTCAGAATATAATGGTAATCTTACTTTCTGGAAATGTTCTGATAAAAACAGACACGTCAGAGGTTGATTTCTAAATGACTTGCCTTGCCTTGAAATAGGAACAGTGAACTGATTCCCTAAAAGGATTAAAGGTTTTGGTTTTCGTATTGGTATTGTTTTCCTGAAGCCATTGCAAACAATCTTGGTCTTTAAAGAAAATGTTTGGAATGCACAGATGAAAATTGCAGTAGCAAATTATTATCTTAGCTCTTTGTTTATCTAACATTCATTGTACCTAAAATAGATTGACAGTCAAGTATCCAGTCACAACAATCTCAAATATATGTAGTCTTAATGCTACCACATATCTATATATACATTTAAAAATCCTATTGACAAATATAACTGCTCTCATTTAGAAAGAGAGAGTGAGCGCGCATTGGATGATGTCACCTCAGACAGCTTTTCTCTGTTCCGCTGTAGTGGAGATTTGAAACTCTGGACAAACATCAGAATTACATTTGCTGAGCACCATTAAATCTGACTTCTGACAATTTTTGTCATTTCTGAAATAGTGACTCTGCCAGATTCTCAAAATTGCTCACGAGTTCACCATATTTAAATTTTGTGGTCATTGCAGCTATAAGTAATCATTGGTAGCTCCGTGCTTTGTTTTCCGTTTTTTATTTTCTCAGATCCTCCATATCCAAAGAAAAATACTATTGGGACTAAAGAGTGAGGGCCAGAGTCGTCTTTGTAAACCACCCAGCAGTCACGGATGAGTTGGTAGATACAAAATGACTAATTCTTTTTCCAGCTATAAGCTGAAAGACTTCTTTAGGGGATGACAAAATATTTCTCTGCATTAAAAGTAGAATCCTTATAATCAGTCAGTCTCTTGACGGGAAAAGGAAAACCTTAATGACAGACTTTTGTGAAAGAAGTTCTCATCTCTTCATTTCAGAGCTTGGGCAGTGATTACATAATGTTCTCTGGCTCCTTGCGGGTGGCTCTGTGGCAGCCACCTTGTCTGACTGCCTGAACTGGGAACAGAATCAGCCTTAATGTGTTTTGCCGAGGGCATTTCCTTTGCCTGGTTGGTTGAAAGAATCAAACCAAGCTAGTTAATGGCCTGGAACTCCTGAACAAGAATTTTTCTTATCTTTAACCCTCCTAGATCACAATATCCCGCAGACCAGTGTTTCCAAAATGTGCTCATAGGGACCACCTGCTCTGGTTTTAAAATGCAGATTCTGTTACCTTATGCCACAAGAATTCTGATCACTCTAATCAGCTGGCTTATATAACATGCATTCCAGTACTTTTACATTGCTCCTGTCTTTCTGTTTTTTTTCTTCTGCAGGGTGAGAACTCTCCAGAAACAGTTCTATTACCCCATTTTTCAGTCTTATCTTTTCAGCAGCTATTAATCCTAACAGCCATTTCTATTGATTGTTTTATCTCAACTGGCTTGCTGTTTATTCTTTTCCTGCATTTTCCCCTTGTTTTCACCTTCCTCCTCTCCTAGTAGGCATAAAGCTCTTAGAGCTATAGAGACAGCAAAGTTGGGATGTATTTTGGGTAGCAAAAGTGAATTTGAAATTATTTACATGTTTTATGCTATAGGCAACAATTCATTTATTTTTGTGTCAATACTTTGAACCTTGGGAAATTGTTGTATATTTGCAAATAACAAAATACTTGATGTACTGTATCAGAAGTCCCAGTTTTGTCATTACATAACTGCTTGATCTTGGGCTTAAATTTTTAGGTTTTCTGTCTGTAAGATGAGAGGGTAGGACCAGATGGCCTGTAAGGATTCTTCCAGTTTCAAAAATCTATGAAGATGCTAGGATTACATAATTATATTTGGCAGACATTGTTTTAATTGTGAAAAATAACAACTACCTCCTCACTCTAACCAGGCTATTCCCTTTCTTCCTTTTGGTGTTTAACATGTTACATTCTTCCCTCATATCAAGTAGCAGTGGGTCAAAGAGAAAGGAGATGGGTAGAGGTATTATGTAATAAAGCACATTGTCACTTTTGTTTACCTCACAGTGAACAGTGAAGTTGTTAGCACCTCTTTGTTGCAATGCCTGCTTATGAAACCCCTTTTCCAGTATCAGGCCACAGAATAGCTTAAGCTTGCTTCATATGTATCCCTGCAAGTTGTTTTGCTGACAAATAGTGTTGCTTTCTCTCTACCCCACTTTGTAGATGTTCTTTAAAAGGAGAGAGAAAAGTAAAGTGCTGATATATATAGGAGAGAAAATAGTGGCAGGGTGAGCGCATGAGAGAAAGTGAAGGCCGACTAACCCAGTATAAGTTTTGAGTTACCCATGACAAATGGCTGTTTAGACCCTGGTTCTTTACCCTTTCTGGTTTTCCCTATTCACACAATCAAGACTGAAGGTTTTGATAATTAAGCTTTTCGTTTGTGGTGGTGGTTTTGTTTGTGTGTTTTCGGGGGAGTGAGGAGAAGGGACATAAAATGCATGGCTGGCCATTTACTGTAATGTTGATATAATGCTCTCAAGGGATTGAGAGCCTGGTTCTCTTTGTAACCAAAGTGCATCTTATTACCTAGTTATGTAATTCCGTGTTTGCAGATATTGGCTAGTGAAACTTTTACATTACATTTTGGTTCTCTATGAGGGTATTAATATCTGAATAGAGGATTTAGTGCTGGGAAATAAATGAATTGCCTCTGTGCATCCCAAATGCCTTGGCAGGACCTCCTGTGTACACATCCCTGACACGGCACTGCTGTTGCATATTGGGTGTGCAAGGTTGCATATTGCATAGGATTGTAGTCTTCCCAACTAGACAGAAATGAGTATAATATACTTGGCATAATAAGCCTGAATGACCTCATGGAATTGAGCTCTGACATATGAAAGGTTTATGTGACTGGAAGTATTTTTTAAGCAGAAATATCTCAAATACATTTATGGTACAGGCCTATTTAAATTAATTTAGAATTTGACTTACAAGGTGTTTATTATGCATTACCAAAGCTTGACTTGTGTGTAAATGTACATAGAAAAATGTACTAAGTAGTCATTGGGGGAGATTTTATTTCTCTTAGTTTTATCATACCATAACTTAAATGTCTAGAGTGTCTATTCAAAACCCACATTCTTTTTCCAAAAGGAAATACTACTTCCTGAATTCCTATTTTAACTAAAGCTTCTTGAACTGCTTTGTATGTCAGTGTCAGTAAAGGAAGATCCAGAAAAGAAAAATCTTTTTGGGTTACCAGTGAAATCATCCTCTTAAATTTTTTGGCAAATGTGGCATTTTATTAGAGCTTAAAGACCAAAGGAAAAGAAATTAAGGACTTTAGACCGTTACTGAAACCTGTTAAAGGATTTGACAATTCTGAATTTCTGAATGAGGTGATTTTTGCCTAAATGATGTACAAAATATTAACACTGGAGCTGTGCTTCACAATGAAGGTCTTTTACAAAGTAGACAGTTGAAAGTTGAAAATTGGAAATTATAGGTATAACACTAAGGACATCATTTTTGAAAAATTTCCACTTAATTGTGATTATCCCTATTAATTAGTACTTACAATACACATTTTTAATAGCTTTAAGGAGATCTACAATACAACCTCATTTTATAAGTGTTACCAACAATTGAATGAACAAGATTATTTTAAATTATTGCGCATTCTTTAAGCTCTTTTATGAGAGGAAAAAAACTTTTTGCAGTATTTCTATAATTGTACTTGGGGAAAAATCAGGTAAGAATGAACGTAGACTTTTTATTCTTAAACAGAAAAGTTTGAATCTTGAGTTGTAGCGATGAGAAAATTACCCTTGTTTTTATGGTAGAGATATATTCTGATTTTTCACTTAATGTTTTATCTTTCAGTACTGATAAGTTACCAGCAATAATTTTATGATGTTGAACTAACATAAGTATGACAAAAGAGAAATAAAATTTGCACAGCTTATATATAATACCACTTCTAAGTTAAATATCCTGGACATTTATTTGGGAAAGTGATACTAAATATGGTGGTGGATATTTTATACTTTGAAATTTTGAAATATTTGCATAAACCGTTTTTGGCATAGTTGAATTTCATACTTTAAAAAAAACAAGTTTGGTGGATTTTTGTATTTATTTGAATGATTAAGGCTCAAATTATTATTTTTTTTTTAGTGAAAGCAAGTTTATTAAGAAAGTAAAGAGTAAAAGAATGGCACTGCATAGGCAGAGCAGCCAAGGTGCAAATTATTTTTAAAAGTTGTTTGTTTTCAGAATGAGTTAAGGATAAAGCTTAAGTCTGAACTATTTTGTCTGCTTATATATGATTATAATGTTTTAAATTATTTTATATAAAAATTTAAAAAGATGCATTGCTAATTAAATCACTTGAATCTCTGCAATATCCAAAAGCAGACCCATTTTTATGCTGGGGAAAATGATTTTTGAGAGCCAGTCTATTTAGCTTTGCATTATCAGTTTTCAGTTTTTCATTTTATATAACTTTATCCAATTCATTTTTTCCTCCGTTTAATACTGGGACATAAAATTTCCTGTCTGTCAGTTTTACCTAGGGCCGTGCTAGGCATGTTAAGCAGAGAAGGCAAATTCAGTGTCTCCTGGGCTGAAGCAGACGAATTGTTGAAGCCGGGCTTTTTGCATATGAAACAAGTAAGAATATTCTTGGTTTTACTGCCAGGCGCAAGCCACCGCCTGTAATCCCAGCACTTTGGGATACTGAGGCTGGTGGATCACCTGAGGTCAGGAGTTTGAGATAAGCCTGGCCAACATAGCAAAACTCTGTCTCTACTAAAACAAAAGTTAGTTGGGCGTGGTGGCATGCGCCTGTGATCCCAGCTTTTTGGGAGGCTGAAACAGGAGAATCGCTTGAACCTGGGAGATGGAGGCTGCAGTGAGCTGAGATTGTGCCATTGCGTTCCAGCCTGGGTGACAGAGCAAGACTCTGTCTCAAAAAACAAAAGAATATTCTTGGTTTTCGTTTTTAAAACATGAGTCCAGTGTTGCTCGATCCTCCAATTTTCAAAGGCAAGCTACAAATCAGTACTATTTTAATTTATACAAGAATTTTAGCCCAAAACACTTAAGGCATGGGCCACTATTTTATAATCTCCTTTCAAGTGGAACACAGGACTGGCAAATTATAGCCTATATCTTCAAATACTGCCTGCCTGCTGTTTTTCTGTAGCCCATGGGGTAAGAATGATTTTTATATTTTTTAATGGTTGGGAAAAATATCAAAGGAATGATATTTCTCCTTTTTGCCCTGTACCCTTACTGAATTGGTGGGGAGGGGCTGCTGCTATTCAGGAAGCAGTAGCACTAGCAGAATTCAGGTTATACAGTCATTCTTCAAAAGATTTAAGTTTTGTCTGTACCACTTACTGTGATACCTTGGGTAAGTTACTTAAGTTCTGTGTGTCTCAGTTTTTTCATCAGCAAAATAGGGAAAATAATAATGTGTAACAACAATAGCGCAATGCCTGGAACAGAGTTAAAAATTAGTAGATTTCAGCTACTGTTATTTTTATTTTTTTGTTGTTGAGAAAGAGTCTCGCCCTGTCACCCAGGCAGGAATGCAATGGCGCGATCTCGGCTCACTGCAACCTCTGCCTCCCGGGTTCAAGTGATTCTCCTGCCTCAGCCTCCCAAGTAGCTGGGATTACAGGCGCCTGCCACCATGCCCGGCTAATTTTTTGTATTTTTAGTAGAGACGGGGGTTTCACCATGTTGGCCCGGTTGGTCTCGAACTCCTGACCTCTTGATCAGCTACTATTATTAAAGTCTCAGTTTTCTCTCCTCATCATTCTTGTTTTGGAATATTACTTCTTATATTACTGTTACTGCTTATCCCTGTCTCACATGTCAATAACAATAATGTTGGTACTTTTTTCACAGCTAGGCATTCTGGTAAAGATTCATTCCTGTAACATAAAAACCCTTAGGATTCAGTAACTGTACCCATTTCATGTAAAAATGTTATTTATTCATTGCATAATAGATGTTAATAGAATTTGAGTTTTACCAAAGTAATACTAAATTTTAATATGCAAATACATAGTCCTGCCCTATGTCAGAGGAACACTCTTTAAAAAAATTGTAGCATCATTGTATACAGTAAAATGCATAGATCATGAGTGTACAGTTAGATAATTTTAAGTCTATATACCTGGGCTCTGACTCCCAATCAAGCTGGAACATTGTCATCAACTCAGAAAGTTATCTCGTGTCCTTTTACAATTTGTTCTCCTTAGAGGTAACCACTATTCTAATTTTTCTCCCCATAGATTAATTCAAAGCAATCATATTAACTTATTAGCTTCTTATGGTCTTTTATTACCATGGTGACCACTAGACCCTCTTCTGCCTTTGTGCAGTTTAGAAAAAGATCCCCTCACTGGTGGTTTGGAGAATAGAACATCAATTGGATTCTAGACCTACTGATTCCCTTGGCCTGGCGTCCTTGTACTGGAAACAACCTGCCCAACCATACATGGCAATCTTAACTCCATGTTTCTCATTTTTTGCCCCTGTGGGGCGTGGTGCGGCGGGCAACAGAGTCTTGCTCTGTCACCCAGGCTCGAGTGCAGTGGCATGATCTCGGCTCACTGCAACCTCCGCCTCCCAGGTTCAAGTGATTCTCCTGCCTCAGCCTCCCGAGTAGCTGGGATTACAGGTGTCCGCCACCACTTCCAGCTAATTTTTGTATTTTTAGTAGAGACGGGGTTTCACCATGTTGACCAGGCTGGTCTGGAATTCTTGACCTCAAGTGATCCACCCACCTCAGCCTCTCAAAGTGCTGGGATTACAGACTGAGCCACAGCACCTGGCCCTCCATGTTTCTCTTTTAACTCCCTATTTCTCTAAATCAGTGGTTGTTAAACATTTTGCTCTGAGAACCCCTTTATACTCTTAAAAATTGTTCAGGATCCCAAAGAGCTTTTGTTTTATATAGGTTATATATATTTCCAAACAACCAAAAAGATTTAAGAAGACTAACAGTAACATTGTTTTACATTCGGCAATGCCCTTTGCTGAATAGCTTAATAGAAGATAGCCGGATTTTCCTATCAGCTTCTTCATTCAGTCTGTTGTGATATGATGCTTAGCTTCTGGAAAATTGCACTGTACAATTTTTATTGTATATAAACATTGCGAGAGAATGAAAGTGAAAATGACAGTTTTATTATTTAAACTAACACAGTCTTAGTTTTATTATGAAAAAAGTTTGACCTTGTGGACCCCCTGAAAGGGTGTGTTCCTGGACCACATTTGCAGAACATCTACTCTAAATATTTGCTTATACTGCTGTTTGATGGTTTGTTTTCATTTGTTTAATTTTTTGCAGTTTTAGATAATACCTATTGGTAATAGCTACATGGGAGGTGAATATTTAGCTTTTTCTGTGTATTTACACACTGCACACATAATCTCTTCTCCTGTTGTAGCAATTTCTGGTTAAATTGATACTTAGTGTTTTTTATTATAATTAACATAAACATTATTTACATTTGAGTATTGTAGTATACTTTTATTTTACTTCCTTTCTTGTATAACAACTTTTTATTTTCCCTGGATTTGATCATGCTTCTTGGGGCAGGAGAGAGGGTTCCTTAATTTTGTTTATACTTACTGCTCATTCATTCCTCAGACTCTGACAGCAGTATAATTGCCTTTCTATATCTTCAAACTCACCAGGTAACTTACCAAGTTTCTTTCTTTCTTTTTTTTTTTTTTTTTTTGGATGATTTCTTGCCCATCATTCATTAGTTTTCTAGTCCAGACTGGTTGCACTCATACAAATGTCCTGAGAGTCATAATCATCTTGGAAGAATTGCCTTTGTCTTCATCACATGCTAGATCTACAGTTTCATAAATCTGAAGAAAAAGATAAATTTTTAAAAAATCTTACGCGTCTGAGAATTGTTATTCCATCCTCATATTTGGTAATTTATCTGGGTGTTAAATTCTAGGTTAGCATTCATTTTTCTCTCAGCATTTTGATGGCATTGCTCCATTATCTTCTAATGTGATGCCATTCTGATTCCTTGTTTGTACATGACTTTTTTTCCCCCTTTGGTTGTCTACAGGCTGGAGATTTTCTCCTTATACCTTTTTTTTTCTTTTTTCTTATGCTTTCAGCTTTCAACATTTTTATTGACATGACTTGTCTGCTGTCATTCATTTTCATTCTTTGTGGCTTAAGGTTTATTTGTTTTATCTCTTTACTGTCACTTTATTGAGCTTTCAGGAGGAAGTAAACAAACATTTAACTGGAAATCAATACTAGAACTTCAACTCAGCTATCTTGATAGCTTTTTAAAGATTTGTTAGAATATTTCCTTTTACATTAAAAATTGACTTAATGATAATTAATAATGGATAATAATGGAAACCATCTGAATTACCATTAGCATTAATTTAAGATCAGACAGGATAGTCTAGAAAGATTGATGAGGCATCCTCTGATCGTCCTCTTCAAAGTTCCAAGATTGTCTCCTTCATGAGGAATTTTAGAGGCAACTCATTACCAACTTCGTAGTTTTGCTTTGTGGCATTATTACTCCAACTAACTCTTATTAAGTTTCATTTTTGTGATTAATATTTTGCCTTTTTCATTTATGTTGAAATGCTTATGTGCTGGTGTGCCTTAGTTATTTTTCTTTATTGTTTTAGGTTCACATGTATATGATTTTAATACTTTTTGCTACCATCCTTTGTAATTTGTTGAACAACAGAGAAAAGCCCTATTGATTTTGACAACATATTAAAAGTAATATTACTGCCTTTGTAATAGTTCACACATGTAGGGCTTATTAGTGTGGGTCAATTTAAGTAAACCTTTTACAACAGTAGAAATTCATGCTGTGGGCCGGGCATGGCGGCTCACATCTATAATGCCAGCACTTTGGGAGGCTGAGGCAGGAGAATTGCTTAAGACCAGCCTGGGCAACATAGTGAGACCTCCACTTCCACAAAAAAATTAAAAAATTAGCCATGTGTGGTGGTGCACATCTGTAGTCCCAGCTACTCGGGAGGCTGAGGTAGGAGGATCACTTGAGCCCAGGAGGTTGAGGCTGCAGTGAGCCATGATTGCACTATTACACTCTAGCTGGCGTGACAGAGCAAGACCCTGTCTCAAAAAAAAAAAAATTAATTAATTAAAAAATATATTTAATAAAAAAAAATCAGGCTATGTGGTTTCTGGTTAGAAAGGAGTATTATCCAAGTGTGACATGGCGTCTGTCACTTCATTTATTACCAGAGTTAATTTGCCTAAGCTGTTTGAGTCAGCTTCCTTAAGCAGCACATGGAGTCAAGATAATATTCAGACTTTATTAGCTCTGTGATATTACATAAATAATTTTACTTCTCTGGGCCTCATATTTATCTGTAAATGATGTATTGGATTAAACTACCTTCATGGTACTTCCATAGGGGATCTATTCCTGAGAACTGTATTGATCATATATTCAGAAGCACCTACTGGATAGCCAGGTACTATACCTGGAATTTAAAAATTGCTAAGCACCCCAGCTTTCAAGAAACATTGTGTAGCTAGGAAAGACCAACCAGTTATGAAAACCAAATTAGTCACAACCTATTTAAATGCCTATATTTATTCTTAGAAGAAAATCATACCCCTGGATCCAAGAGCCAGGAGAGTAGTGGAATAAGGGAGCAACATTCAGTATTACTACTGAGTTTTTATTGCACATGCATTCAGTGCTAGGCAGTAGAGCTCATAGGGTCAAAGCACTTCCCACATGTAGAGAGACAAGTATTCCTCATCTCAAGAACTAGAATTATTTTTTCTAGTAGTCATCTTGTTTAACATTTAAAATTCCAAACTTGGACAGAAATTTTCTCTTAACTGTCCGCATTTAAATTATGTTACAATTTCAGATGAATATACTTGGAATTTTCTTACCAAAAGTTCTGCATTTTAAATGAAATTACCCATATTTGAATATGAATGCATAATTATCTTGTTGAAAGACATTAAAAGCCAGCATTTGTATAAAAGTGAGTCTAGAACAGGTTTGTTCTTTTTTTTCTTTAATCTTGACACTGAATTTTATAATGAATTATATAAAATTAGAGCATTCGAATTGTGCTTAAAATTTTTAGGGAAACTGTTGATACTGGTAACAATGTGGACTCGAGTTTCATTCAGCCAGTGGTAGAGAAAATCTGTCTTCACCAGTTTATCCCTGGTAAAGGATATTATTAACAATAAATAACATTTGTATATAATGCTGTTGTTTATGAACATTTACCTGTTTGTGCTAATCTAGGCTTTCTTTTTGCTATCCCAATGCCTTTTACTCACCAATATGAATTTGAAATTCTGCTAAAATTTCACTTTATAAAACGGATACAAGGCCGGGTGCAGTGGCTCATGCCTGTAATCCCAGCACTTTGGGAGGCCGAGGCAGCCGTATCACTTGAGGTCAGGAGTTCGAGACCAGCCTGGCCAACATGGTGAGATCCCGTCTCTACTGAAAATACAAACGTTAGCTGGGCCTGGTGGCATGTGCCTGTAATCCCAGCTACTCGGAAGGCTGAGGCAGGAAAATTGCTTGAACCTGGGAGGCAGAGGTTGCAGTGAGCTGAGATGGCACCACTGTACTCCAGCCTGGGTGACAGCGAGACTCTGTCTCAAAAAAAAAAAAAGGATACAGTTCTGTTCAGCATAGATTGAATAAACACTATATAGAAATGATGGTCTTTTTTTTTTTTTTTGAGACGGAGCCTCGCTCTGTCGCCCGGGCTGGAGTGCAGTGGCGCAATCTGGGCTCACTGCAAGCTCCGCCTCCCGGGTTCACGCCATTCTCCTGCCTCAGCCTCTCCGAGTAGCTGGGACTACAGGCGCCCGCCACCACGCCCAGCTAATTTTTTTGTATTTTTAGTAGAGACGGGGTTTCACCGTGGTCTCGATCTCCTGACCTCGTGATCCGCCCACCTCGGCCTCCTGAAGTGCTAGGATTACAAGCGTGAGCCACCGCGCCCGACCCGTTTTTTAAACTATGTAGAAAAAAGAGTAAGAGATTTTAAATTTATTCATACAAATATTCTACTTTGCACTAGATACTCTGCTTGTCTCTGATACAAAAGTGATTAAGTTATGATCCAGTTCTAAATGCATTGCATTGATAGTCTGCCTTTTTTTTTTTTTTTCAAGTTCCAACCTGTTTTTGTTTAACCTAAGACTGTGCTAGTTTTATGTGATGCTAGTAATTTGGTTCAAGTTTCATAGATTTCTCACAATAGTTACATTATTATGCAATGGCTTTAAATTTTAATTTTTTTCATTCTATATTACTGCTTTTATGTTGCAGGATTTTTTTAACAAAAAGGTATGTTAATGAGAAATCTGTTTTATAGACCTTGTAGTTTAAGTTCTTCTTTTTCTTTTTTTTTTTTTTTTTTTTGAGACAGTCTTGCTTTGTCGCCCAGGCTGGAGTGCAGTGGCATGTGGTCTCTGCTCACTGCAAGCTCCGCCTCCTGGGTTCACGCCATTCTCCTGCCTCAGCCTCCCGAGTAGCTGGGACTACAGGCGCCTGCCACCACCCCCAGCTAATT
Source organism: Symphalangus syndactylus (assembly GCF_028878055.3). Classification (NCBI taxonomy): domain Eukaryota; kingdom Metazoa; phylum Chordata; class Mammalia; order Primates; family Hylobatidae; genus Symphalangus; species Symphalangus syndactylus. The sequence continues at coordinate 85,963,110 of NC_072437.2, forward strand.
TTTTATATTTTTAGTAGAGATGGAATTTCACCGTGTTAGCCAGGATGGTCTCAATCTCCTGACCTCATGATCCACCCGCCTCGGCCTCCCAAAGTGTTGGGATTACAGGTGTGAGCCACCGCACGCAACCTAAGTTCTCCTTTTTAAAGCCTTCCTCTGTTCGAATTCCGGTACAGAATAATTCCATAACTTCATTAATCATAACATGTTGGTATAATTCCCAATTTTGACTCTAAATACTAATTTAACTTAACTAAATGAAATCTAATATTGACAAAAGGTCAGAGGCCTTTGTGAAATACCGTACTCACAAATATGGAGAGCAGCTTTCTGTATAATGCCAGACACTTGGAAAACTGCTTCCTTTTTTATGTGTCAAACATAACATTTATCATGTAGACTTCCTCACTACAGTCAAGACAGCAGCAATCTCATTTCAAAAGGCAAATTAAAAAGCAAAATTCAGATACTGATTTAAGTGAATAAGAAAAAATGCAAACAAATGTTTGATGTCCTCATGGATTGTTAACTTCTCAGCCAGAGATTTTGTGTCTTACATATAGCAGATATATCTGGTAATCAATGCAGTTAATAATTAGCGGATCACCACATCATGTCCTTTTGATGCTTTCATACTGAGGAAAGAAACCTAATGTAGAAACCAAGTGAATATGTCCCAGTGTACAAAACCCAGAACTCAAAACTCTTTATATGGAGAAGTAGTTTTGATTGATTATTTAATATAAATAGGATCCCAGAAGGAAGTATACCCAGTCATAGCTGGAAATGAAGATCAGAGTTCAAAACCTATATTTGGTCTCCAAGTAGAGAGAAAAAAAGATAAGAGAGAAGTTGAAAATACTAGAACATTGATGGGAAATCTAGTTTTTGGTTTTGTTTTGTTTGAAATGGAGTCTCCATAGCTGGAAATGAAGATCAGAGTTCAAAACCTATATTTGGTCTCCAAGTAGAGAGAAAAAAAGATAAGAGAGAAGTTGAAAATACTAGAACATTGATGGGAAATCTAGTTTTTGGTTTTGTTTTGTTTGAAATGGAGTCTCTCTCTGTCACCAGGCTGGAGTGCAATGGCATCATCTCAGCTCACTGCAACCTCTGCCTCCTGGTTTCAAGTGATTCTCGTGCCTCAGCCTCCCAAGTAGTTGGGATTACAGGCACAAACCACCACACCCAGCTAATTTGTGTATTTTTATTAGAGATGGTTTTCACCATGTTGGCCAGGATGGTCTCGATCTCCTGACCTTGTGATCTACCTGCCTCAGTCTCCCAAAGTGCTGGGATTACAGGCGTGAGCCACTGCGCCCAGCCGGGAAATCCTAGTTTTTAAAAGTGCGAATCACTAAATTTTTTTAATGTCCCAGCTGTTTTTCCATTTTGGAAAGCATTATACCAGCCAAACAACACATCTGTGGGCAGCTGGCCTGTGCACCCCCATATTTACCTATGTTACCCAGCATGTTTCTAAATAACTAAATCTATTTCTGAAGGTTCAGTATATTTTCAGTTGAATAAATTGTATTGGTTCTTTTCTTTATATATATTTTTTGATAATATAATTTTCAACCCTAAGTGATGTTTTCCTCATTGGTATCCTAGTTCCTAAAGCATTGTTGTAGAATTTGATATAGAAATGTAAAATGTTGTATCTGAGCACTTTGAAAAATGTCTCTTAAAAGCTTCAGTCATCCTGTAAAAAAACGTTCAAATAGAGGTGCCTAAGAATGTAAAGTGATTTGTCAGTTTGAGAACAGAATTAAAATTATATGAAAAAATATACATTTTATTTAAGTTTATAATTGAAGCACATTTACTAAAGCCTCTTAGGGAACTGATTGAGGTGACCTAAATCTTAACTAATTGAAGTACCAGAAAAGAATTTGTCCTTCATTTTGTTTAAGATATAACTTCTTAAGTAATTTTATTTTATTATCCAATGCTGAGATTTATTTGGACTAGAAATTAGTACTGTGCCAGAGTGAGAGTGCTTCTGAAAGCCAGGTCTTTCTATATCTACTGTTGCAAGGTGGTTATAGGCCAGTGTGTGCTGCAGTGTCTTCATTTATAAACTGGGCTAAAAAACTTGAGGTTTAGGAAGATTAATTAGATGATAATTGTACAGCACCTGTGGGAGTTCTGTTACCTTTTAAGCGTGATGCAAGGTGCACCAGTTTTATTGCAGTAGAAGGGTGGAAATGTCTGGGTGACTTGTTTTAAATTAGGCCAGGTAAAGTTATATACCCCAGTGAAGAAGCTCTTACTTGTTAGTGTTTTTTCTTTTTCTTTTTTAAATTATGGAATATTTCAAGCACACAAAATATAGAGAACCTGAAGTATATTTTATATGTTTTGAAGGTCTTAAATATCACATACTTACATAACACTTAAATGTGTGGTGTTATATATTGTGAAACCTGCCTTTTTTGGGGGGTCAGCAATTACGTTTCTTAGGCTTATCTAAAAATCAGCAGTGCTAGTACATATGTTTTTTTTATTTTTATTTTTATTTTTTAAAAGAGATAGGGTCTTGCTATGTTGCCCAGGCTGGTCTGGAACTCCTGGGCTTGAGCAGTCCTCCTGCCTCTGCCTCCCAAACTGCTGAGAGTGTAGGCACAAGCCACTGGGCCTGGTCACTAGTTGAATCTTTTTAGCAATATTATATGAATCTATAATAATTTATTTCGAATTTTTTTGTTGTTGCTGACAATGTAGTGTATATTCTTGGACATATTTCCTTACATATTCAAAAGTTTATCCAGGATTTATACCTAGGAATGGAATTGCTAGGTCATAAGATAAATGTATGTCAGAGGTGTCCAATCTTTTGGCTTTCCTTGGCTTTCATTGGAAGAAGAATTGTCTTGAGCCACACATAAAATACATTAACAATAGTTGATGAGCTGGAAAAAAAATCACAAAAAAATGTCATAATGGTTTAAGAAAGTTTATGAATTTCTGTTGGGCCACATTCAAAGCTGTCCTGGGCCACACGCGGCCATGGGCCATGGGTTGGACAAGCTTGATGTATGTTTGTTAGATACTGCCAAATTGTTCTCCAAAGCAATTGGACCTAAATTTCTGTCAGTTGAGTGGAAGTTCCCAAGCTCTCTTTGTTACACACTTTTTCTAGCACTTGGTGTTAGACATTCTTTTATTGTCTGGTAGATAGGAACTCAGTTGATTTCTTCCCCACCCTCCATATCAAAATATAATTTACATGGAATAAACTCCTGCATTTTATGTGTACAATTTGATTGAATTTATGGTAATTGTATAAAGTTGTATATCTACCCCAACAATCAAGATATGAAACATTTCTATCACCCTAATAATTAGTTTCCTCATGCCTGTTTGTAGTCAGTCTCCCCTTCCCCAGCCAGTAAGCTGCTTTTGTCATTATGGTTTTGCCTTTTCTAGAATTTGATAAAGATGTGATCATATAGTGAGTAATCTTTTGTGCTAGACTTCTTTCACTTAGCATGTTTTTGAGATTCAGTCCTGCTGGTGTGTGTTATTTTGTTCCTTTGTATTGCTGTCTATTTCATGGTATGAATATACCACAATTAATTTATTCATCAGTTGATGGATATTGGGGTTGTTTCTAGTTTGGGGCGAGTATATAAATAATGATGCTGTAAATATTCATGTACAAATTTTTGACTCCGTTGATTTTTTATTATTGATCTTTAAAAATCTTGCCACCCTCTGATTAGTTTAAATAATTTGACTTTCTTAGATTTTCTACATAGACAGATTATTTACAAATAATAAGTTTTGTTTTCTTTTTTCTAATACCTAACCTTGTTATCGTTTGTGTACTTGCTGTAGGATCTCTAGTACAGTGTTCAATGGAAACAGTCAATTTTAGTGGGCATTCCTGTATTCCTCAATTAAAAGGGTATGGTGAAGTATAAAAGTTTCATCGTTAAGTATGAGGCTTTCTGTAGGCTTTTGATTATTAGCCTTACTGATGTTAAAGAATTTCACCCTTTGCTAGTTTGCAAAGATTTTTTTTTAATGGACATTGAATTTTGTCAAATACATTTTCTGTATATTTTGAGATAGTCATGAGGTTTTTCTTCTTAAATCTTATGTGGCTTTTTCTTTAAGTAAAGCTTACTCTTCGAAGTGTTAAAATTTAATCACTCTAAAAACACTTTTAATAAATCTCTTAGATTAAAAACTTTAAAATCTTGAGCATACTTTAATCCCTTCTCCATGACTCAGATTGTATTATGGAACATCATTTATCTATCATACATGATGTTAATTCTTGACTATAAATCGCTCAAGGTATGAGCCATGTCTTAATCACATTTGATTTCCCACAGGATGTAGCACAGTATATTGCAAATAGCAGGCCTTAATAAATGCTGAACTAGGCTACTGCTCTTGCTAAATAGCCACAGTTTGTTTTACGTTATGAATTATGTTGCATCTCTCCCTTCCCTCATTATCACGCTGGCTGCTGGTATAACTTTTATGAATCATAAAAAATTAAATAACCAGGCTTTTTAAAAAAATAGATCTAAGTTGGCCGGGTACGGTGGCTCAAGCCTGTAATCCCAGCACTTTGGGAGGCCGAGGAGAGTGAATCACGAGGTCAGGAGATCAAGACCATCCTGGCTACATGGTGAAACCCTGTCTCTACAAAAAATTAGCTGGGCGTGGTGGCGGGCACCTGTAGTCTCAGCTACTCAGGAGACAGAGGCAGAAGAATGGCGTGAACCCAGGAGGCGGAGCTTTCAGTGAGCTGAGATTGCGCCACTGTACTCCAGCCTGGGCAACAGAGCGAGACTCCATCTCAAAAAAAAAAAAAAGATCTAAGTTTTATTCACTCATCAAATATATGAGTGCCAGCTAATGCCAAGCCTAAGCTTGGCTTGGAGCTGCCAGTAATGCAAAATGAATATGAACGGATACTCAAAAGATCTTATAGCCTAGTAGAGAGAGATAAGATCTTTATGTGAATTATTCTAATGAAAGAAAAGTGATAACTAGGAATTTAGAGAACAAAGATTAGATAGACTTTGAAGATTTAACAGCTCTTCTATGAAGTACATGATGGTGGTGCATAGGTTTGGGGTCTATAATTTGCCTGACCAAAGACTCTTGTTTATTTCCTGATTCTTAAGCCACGTTTCACGTTGTTGAGGTGCTGAATAAATTGACCTGTGGATAAGTGAAGTATTTTGTAAGTGAAATTCCTCAAGAAACTGAATTTTTTAAAAAATTCAATAGTGCTGAGAAGTGATTTTTGAATGAACATGAGAAGTCAAACTCTAGCATGGTTTACAAAAGTCTTTTGTGACCTGCACCAGCTTCTTGTCCATCATTTCTCATACCCATCTCTACCATATTGGGCACTCCAGCCAAAGCACATGTGGCTCTTGGAAATGTCATGCATTTTAGCTCCATAATTTTTGAAAAAATTTTGCCATATATATAATTTCCTTTAACTCTATCTTCTGCTGAGGTAATTAGTATTTGTCCTTTAACATTTCACTAAAGTATTTTCTCCCTTGGGAAGTCTTCCTGAAACTCATCCCCTCTTATGTGCTCTCTGTGCATTTTCCTATTAGAGTTCGTATCATATTTATTTTCTTTTTGTATATTTATCTGTTTTCTGGACTGATCCAACGGGTCTCTTTCTTGGCAGAGCATACATTTCCAGTGCCTAGCACAGTTCTTGGCACATAGTAGACATTTATAATTTATTCTCAAAATGATTGTTGAACAGTTAAAAATGATATATTACAATGCCTTGAAACTTGTCATCAATTTGCCAGTTGGGGCTGCATATTCTTCTACAGATGTCTGCCTGTGCTGTTTGGCTATTTATTTATGTACTATTGGAAGAGAAAGCCTGCCAAATGGGGTGGGTGTGTGCGCACATTTGGCTGTCTCAGCAGCTGATACCAAATGTTGGAAATAACTATTTCCATCTGTCATTTTCATCCCCCCCACTCTCCTTCCACTCTAAAATTAATTATGTTAGGAACGATTTCTTACCTCGTTAGATATTTATGTCAGACAAGGGCTCAAGCAAAAGATGTATACTTTATCATTAAAGTTTCATAATACCTTATGACTCCATGGAATTCTTGTAGCTTTCTTTTCACAGCTGGGATATCTTACATGGCTTGATAAAATCTTCAGACTTATTCTCATTACATACTTTTCTTCCTTGCAATACACTCATTGTCTTACACACATAGTATATTGACAAGTGCTACAGAAACCATGACATTCTCATAGCAGTGCACTGATTCTTAGAATAAACAGTATTTGTTGTTCAATGTTAAATTCTATGTTTGAAATCTCAACCTAGGAACACACTATATCATATCACATTTTTCTTGGTTGCTTCAACATCTGGGATTAGACCTTTCTCAGTTGTATCATGTTAAAGTTCCTCATCTTAGAATTAAAAACATAATCTTAGGTTTCATTCGTAACTGAATTCTTGCTTCAACCAAATCTATGTTCTAATACCGGGGTCCCCAACCGCCAGGCCACAGACCAGTACCGGCACTGGTCTTGGCTAGGAAGTTGGCTGCACAGTGAGCATTGCTGCCTGAGCTCCGCCTCCTCTCAGATCAGCCGGGCATTAGATTCTCTTAGGAGCGCAAACCCTATTGTGAACTGTGCATGTTAGGGATCTGGATTGTGCGCTCCTTATGAGAATCTAATGCCTGATGATCTTCTGAGGTGGAACGGTTTCACCTCGAAACCATATCCCAACCCCCCTCAGTCTGTCTGTGGAAAAATAGTCTTCCACGAAACTGGTCCCTGGTGCCAAAAAAGGTTGTGGAGTGCTGTTCCAATGACCGACCGGACCGATCCTGTTTTTGTGCATCATTCAGTTTTTCTTCCTAATTTTATATCCTATTATATAGGTTTAGGCGAAGTCTACTTTCTCCCTTAAGCCCACCCCATATTGGGTTTTCCAAGTAAAGGACAGAGTCTTGTACTTCAAGAGGCTGTTCATGTATACTGTGAATTTTTGCATAAATACTATTTATTGAGTAACTGCTTATTTAAGTATCTTTGTTTTCTTAGCTCTTTGCACATGAACTTGGGTACAAATCAGAAATTTGCTGTAATTCTAAAGTGGCAGAATAGAGGGATCAGGTTAGAAGGGCACAGGAAGGGAGTATCTAGGAATTATGAATGTCATGACCCCAAATAATGTTCTAATGCTAAATTGTTTTCTTAAGTGGATAAAAATGAAAATTCTATAAAATTTTGTGCTAGTTTTGTTTCTTGAATTTATAAGTAAATTTTTGTCATTGAATATTTTCTCATTTTTTTCTACTGCTTCTGTCTTTAAAAGAAAGTGAAGAATTTTATCAGACCATGGTTTAGGGTAGAGTAGTGGGATAATAGGATTATGTATTTCTATGTATATAATTTTGTCCTATTTTTTGAAATTCTAATTGTTTAATTTTAGTATCATTGTTCTGTTCCTTATTTTCCTGTAATTTTTTCTTGTGGATGGTTTAGAACAGTTTTATACCTCGTATGAAATATAAACCACCTGTAGCAGGCCTAACACATACTTTCATAAATGATCAGATAGAGAGATGCCCTGGATTTATAATTTACAAGGCTCATCGTCATATTATATGACTAAGTTGTAGCATAACCTCTTCTAAATTATTAAATTTTAGAATATATCACCAAAAGTGCATGGAAAATAAAAATTATGGAGTGTATCATTGCTTGAGGCAGGGTTAGCAGGTGGGGTGTTGAGATTAGAAGTAGACAACTCTCCTAGAGACCAATGTCCGAGTCGAAGAACCATTAAGATGAGCCCTGGAGCTACCACTTAATCATTCCTGGGTTGATTTTGATGAGAGACACAACTAATTTGGTCTTTATGTCTTCATTTATTAAAATGATAATCCTTAAGGTTTTTCCAATCCTGAGCCTTCTGTTATTCTGTCTGGAGATAAGATATTTAACTGTCTTCTTCATATTTTAGGACCCAGATGATGTGGTACCAGTTGGCCAAAGAAGAGCCTGGTGTTGGTGCATGTGCTTTGGACTAGCATTTATGCTTGCAGGTGTTATTCTAGGAGGCGCATACTTGTACAAATATTTTGCACTTCAAGTAAGTGGAAAAATTATTTTGTGTCTCTGATTTTTTTTTTGCCTTTCCTGATGTGCATTACAAAATTGTTTACAATTTGCGCTAAGCTTGTACTTTTTATCTGTGACCTTCAGCCAGAGTGGTAGTTCTATTTTAAAGCTGTGTTTAAACATCTCTCCATGATATGTTTGCTGAGCCCATCACACACAGTCACTAAAAGCAGAGTAACTTGAAATGTTGCTGACTAAAGGATTTATTTAGGTCACTGGGTGATTTTACTAACCTTTATTTTCCTACTATAATTAAGGGTTGAGAGGAATAGTATTATCAATTGCCAGTTGAATTAATACATCAGCCACAAATGTTGTCATGTTGATAGGCCATAGCTTGATAGTCAGCTTGGACTCCCCTATGGTCCTGCTGTACCCTTGGGCCCAGAATACAGTAAGACTGTGTCTCTGCTTCTTTTCCAGTCATGGTTTCACTAAAGAACTGGGTGACTTCAGCAGTGATACTGAAATAACATAGGATGAAAGTTGGTTATAACTTTGAGTGTTTAATAGTCATCCCAGTGGGTTAAGACAAAGGTCTTCCTCCTGATTAATTATAATTTACAATCTATTTTGTGATATATTTCTCTTGGCAATAATTCAGAAGTTTTTTTTTGTTTTTTTTTTTAGGAGTTTTGAAGGGGAAATTACTGTCAAGGTTTATGACTACTTCATCTGTTTCAAAATTTGGAGAAACAGTTGACAACTAGACTTAATTAAAATAATTTAACTAATTTTGAAACATTCTCAATTTCATGCTCATTTTCTGTGTTCTTCAAGATAATCACATGTTGATAGACATTACCAAAATACTAGTCATCTTTTTAAATATAGTTTTTTTTGCAAGAAATACATATAGTATAGGAAAAATCATTGCAATTCCATTTTCCAGAGATAACATTTGGTGCATTAACTTTTTTTTTGAGACAGAGTTTCTCTCTTGTTGCCCAGGCTAGAGTCCAATGGCGTGATCTCGGCTCACTGCACCCTCTGCCTCCCAGGTTCAGGCAGTTCTCCTCCCTCTGCCTCCCAAGTAGCTGCGATTACAGGCGCTTGCCACCACTCCTGGCTAATTTTTGTACTTTTAGTAGAGACAGGGTTTCACCATGTTGGCCAGGCTGGTCTCGAACTCCTGACCTCAGGTGATCCACCCATCTTGGCCTCCCAAAGTGCTAGGATTACAGGCGTGACACACCACGCCTGGCCCGCTGTATTGACATTTTATATACCCTTAGTCTTTATTGTGTGTGTAGTGTGTGTGTGTGTGTGTGTGTGTGTGTACATGTAGTGTTTGTTTGGCTTTTTTTGAGATGGGGTCTCACTTTGTCACCCAGGCTGGAGTGCAGTGGTGCAATCACAGCTCACTGCAGCCTCAACCTCTTGGGCTCAGGCAATCCTCCTGCCTCAACCTCCCCAGTAGTAGCTAGGACTACAGGTGCGTGGCACCATGCCCAGCTAATTTTTTTTATTTTTTGTGGAGACAGGGTCTCACCATGTTGCGCAGGCTGGTCTTGAACTCCTGGGCTCAAGCAGTCCATCTGTCTCAGGCCTCCTCCCCTCAAAGTATTAGGATTACAGGCATGAGTTACTGCACCCGACCATATATACTGTTTTTTCTTTTTGTAAAAGTGAGACAGTAGCATAAAGATGTGCTGTAATCTAATTTTCCACTGAATTGTGATATAAAGGGAAAAGTAGAACTACCTATATGCATATGGAAATTTCAGAAAAATTATCCCTTTTTTGGCTAATAAGAAAAAAGTAATTAGTAGACCATATCAAAACTTTTTAATATATTCTTTCAGAAAAAACTTGACTAGTTTTGGAATATATTCTTCTATAAAAACTGCTGACAGGTAGAGTAGGTCTGTTGTTTCTTTATATTTATTTGTTACTGGATAGCTAATTATTTTTATGTTCTATTTTCACCTACCATGAAAAGTAAAGAGAAAACCAGCTGCCTTTCTTCTTCTGAAGCTGTTCTTTTACAGTGCTTCAAAACCTGATCTTAAAGAATATGTTAACTCTGTAATTAAACTGTCTGACTTGTCATCTAAAAGCAAGAGTTTGCAAGCAAAATGCTATTTAGATAGAGGTGGCAGCTTAAGTAATGCTTATTTAAAAACCTGTCTCATGCTAAATTGCTGAAATGGATCTTTAAACTCTCTATAGCCAGATGACGTGTACTACTGTGGAATAAAGTACATCAAAGATGATGTCATCTTAAATGAGCCCTCCGCAGATGCCCCAGCTGCTCTCTACCAGACAATTGAAGAAAATATTAAAATCTTTGAAGAAGAGGAAGTTGAATTTATCAGTGTGCCTGTCCCAGAGTTTGCAGATAGTGATCCTGCCAACATTGTTCATGACTTTAACAAGGTGAGCCAAGTGTCCAGAATTGTAGAAAGAATGCAGGTTCTGTAGTTTATGCTTTTTGTAGTTTTAATTCCAATATTTGCTAATTTATTTTATTTAGAGTTTAGTTTAATAAACTGTCAGCATTTGGTGGGCTCTGCTTTGTCTGAAGCAGACCCTGCTGACGCAGCCTTCTCATATCTTGTCTTTCCTTCCCCTTGCCTTACCTACTCTTAAAGTCCACCTCATGACTGTTCCTCCTTTGCTGGCAAACTAATATTTTTTATATGTTCCCACATTTTCTTAGATAAGAGGTAATTTATGTTCCTGTTTCTTGGTAGCGTTTTCAAAATCAATAATTTTATTAATCTGTTCTTAAGTTCTCATTCTATATTTTCCCCAGCTTTTGAGCATTTTTATGCAATGCAGAAAAGTTGAATACCCAAAATCCTCCACTTTGTTCCAAATATTGCCATATTTGCTTCATCTCTTTTACTGTCATTTGACATAAGTACTTATGCTATTATCTCTCAAGAATGAGTTGTCCTCCTACGTAACCACATCATCACATCTAAGAAAATTAACATCTTGTAGGACAGTAGTCCCCCATTATCCGTGGGGGATACATGCTAAGACCCCCAGTGGATGTCTGAAACTGCATATAGTACCAAACCCTGTATATACTGTTTTTTTTTTCTATTAGTGTACATATATACATATGTTAAAATTTAATTTACAAATTAGCCACAGTAATAGATTAACAACAATAATTAATAATAAAACAGTTAAAATACTATAATAAAAGTTATGTGAAAGTGGTTTCTCAAAATATTTTATTATACTGTACTCACCTAGGTATTTGTGGACTGTAGTTAACTAAAGGTAACTGAAACTCAGGAAGCACAACCTCAGATAAGAGGGACTACTGTATTTAATATGTTTACATTTCTGTTTATGTTTACATTTCCCCAATTTTTGTCCCAAGAATTTTTTGTTTTTTCAAATCAGGATTCATAGATTCAGAAGTTCATGTATCACCTGTGATTTTTATGTCTCTCTGTAAGCTTGCCATTTTGAACACTCGAATATATTACTGAAGTTAGCTTTGCAAACATTTCGTGCCTGATAAATACATCTGATGGATGTTTATAAACCAGTTTGAAAATTTACTTATTTCAAGGAAATAAACATCCAAAGCAAATAGTAAATAATAATAGTTAACACTTACTGAGCTCTTAGAATCAAAATGTTGACATTGTTTGGTTTAAGTTATTCTTAAAAACCGTTCTATGAGACAGTCTTTCCCAACCAGCGTTTCTCATTTGAACCACAGAACACAAAATCATTTAAATGACTGTTTTTCCAATGTTCTAAGGATAGTAGTAGTATTCAAGATACATACGAGAAAAGTTAATCTTTACATACGATGGACAGATAACCTTAGAGGGCATTTGAGCTTATAAGTTGAGGAAGTTAAATTGCTTAATTATATAATGAGTATTTGCAGTTAATTTGAATAGGTATTATTACTTATTATAGAAATATACCCTTGATGAGCATTTTGTTTACTGGTAGCAATATTTTTTCCTCTCCCATTCCCACTTCCAGCTTTATCCAGCCAAATTCCAAATTTGTTGAAATGCAAGTGATTTATACATTCTAAAGCCAATTCATTTTAATTATACAAATTATTCTTAAAAATCCAGTTGCTGCCTGTTTTGCAAGTATTACCGTAACTACACTGTATTTTTTTCTTCCCAGAAACTTACAGCCTATTTAGATCTTAACCTGGATAAGTGCTATGTGATCCCTCTGAACACTTCCATTGTTATGCCACCCAGAAACCTACTGGAGTTACTTATTAACATCAAGGTATAAGAATGTTGACTATTTTTGATGAATGATGCCTTTATAGTGTTTTGGAATTCCCTATTGAGAAATTAGCCCTATAGAGCCCATTTTATCACACTGTAGTTAAGAATTTTACAAGGAGGAACTAATACTCATGGTTTTTGTTTTTAATGTTTTGTATCTTGAAATTGAAATAAATTTCTCAAATAATGTTTTAAGTTTTCCTAAAGAGCCAGGGAGTAAATATTAGCCAACTACTTAATTCTGGTGCCATAGACAATACGTAAAACAGATGAACATGACTATATTCCAAAAAAAATTCTACTTATAAAAACAAGCCGGGGGCAGTGGCTCATGCCTGTAATCCCAGGACTTTGGGAGACCTAGGTGGGAGGATCGCTTGAGGCCAGGAATTTGAGACCAGCCTGGACAACATAGTGAGAACATAAAACAAACAAACAAACAGTTGGTGGGTAGTAGTTTGGCAACCTGTTCCATACCATAATGTGTAAGAATTTTGTCTTGTTACTCTAGTCTACTCAGTGTATGTTCTGAGATAGTCATGTCATGTATTCTTTTCTGAATGTAGGCTGGAACCTATTTGCCTCAGTCCTATCTGATTCATGAGCACATGGTTATTACTGATCGCATTGAAAACATTGATCACCTGGGTTTCTTTATTTATCGACTGTGTCATGACAAGGAAACTTACAAACTGCAACGCAGAGAAACTATTAAAGGTAATACTTTTAAAATATTAAAGTGTTGGGCAGAAAAGTTCAGTGCGTTAAACTAGATTTAGGTAAAGCCTAGTCATTGTTACCAATATACCTGCCATGAGTGAGGTAATATTGTGTCGTTATATATAATATTTCCAGGTTTCTATAGAATTATCTTAATTCCATTTAATAAGTCTACTCTTTTCAGATGGAGAGAAAAGGTCAATGTGAAATGTGATTGCCTTGAGATGCTGGTACCTCATTTTCCATCTAGTTAGTCACCCTGTCCAATTTCCCATCCTACCACTTTGGTTCAGCCATACTGAAAGGGTTTTTATTATCCAGAGGGTCTCTTGGGACCAGCTCTTCAGCTGTGTTTTCAGGGATCTGGATTCTAAGCAGGCTGTTTGCCTTTTGGATCATATTGGGAATAATCACTGTCAGGGTAGTTGGAAAGGAATTTGGGTGAAGAACTAAGAGCATTGATACAACTAATGTTGTAGCTTTGCCAAATCATTTAACTTTTATTTTCTCACCTGAAATATAAGAATTACAATATCTCCCCATTTCCTTTTAAGAGCATTATGAAAATAAAAAGAAAGTACATGTGGCAGCTGTGGAAAGTAAGAAGTGCCATTCAGATACACTGTGGTGTGATTTCTTTGGAATTGTGTCACCCAGTAAAAGTGCTTTCCTGGCTTTTTGCTAGCATTTAAAATAATACTGTTCTCTCATCTCCGGCTTTTGAGTCATCTGAAACCAATTTGATTTCTTTTTTTTTTTTTTTTTTTCCAACTTTTGTTTTAGATTCAGGGGTACATGTGCAGGTTTGTTACAAAGGGTATATTATCTGATGTGAGGTTTGGGGTACAGATGATCCCATCACTCAGGTAGTGAGCATAGTACCCAATAGGTAGTTTTTCTTTTCTTTTTTTTAATTGTACTTTAAGTTCTGTGTTACGTGTGTACAATATGCAGGTTTGTTACATAGGTATACAGGTGCCATGGTGGTTTGCTGCACCCATCAACCTGTCACCAAATTAGATATTTCTCCTAATGTTATCCCTCCCCTAGGCCCCCACCTCCCGACAGGCCCCAGTGTGTGATGTTCCCCTCTCTGTGTCCATGTGTTCTTATTGTTCACCTCCCACTTATGAGTGAGAACATGCAGTGTTTGGTTTTCTGATCTTGTGATAGTTTGCTGAGAATGATGATTTCCAGCTTCATCCATGTCCCTGCAAAGGACATGAACTCATCCTTTTTTATGGCTGCATAAAATTCCATGGTGTATATGTGCCACATTTTCTTAATCCAGTCTATCTTTGATGGACATTTGGGTTGGTTCCAAGTCTTTGCTATTGTGAATAGTGCCTCAGTAAACGTACATGTGCATATGTCTTTATAGCAGCATGATTTATAATCCTTTGGGTATATACCAGTAAGGAGATTGCTGGGTCAAATGGTATTTTTGGTTCTAGATCCTTGAGGAATTGCCACACTCTCCTCCACAATGGTTGAACTAATTTACACTCCCACCAACAGTGTAAAAGCATTCCCCAATAGGTAGTTTTTCAACCCTTACCTCCTCCCTCCCTCCCTCCCTTCCTTATAGTCCTCAGTATATATCATTCCCATCTTTATGTCAGTGAGTACCCAGTGTTTAAGCTCCTGCTTATAAGTGAGAGCACCGTAAGGTAAGTATTTGGTTTTCTGTTTCTGTGTTAATTCATTTATGATAATGGCCTCCAGCTGCATCCATATTGCTGCAAAGGACATGATTTCATTCTTTTTTATTGCTGTGTTGATTTCTTACATTTTAAAATTCTCTTGGTTCATAATTTTTTTTAAAGTCAGCCTTACACGTGCCATGAAATTTACCCTTTTTAGTGTGCAACTCTTGAGTTTCCACAAAGATACACATGGTCTTGCAAGCACCACCATAGTCAAGATACAAAACATTTTCAATACCTTCAAGTTCATGAATTTGTAAGCAGTCTGTATAGCATTATTAATGTTGCTGTGATCTGTCAAGATATTAATACTTGGTTCAGAAAAGGGAGAAAAATTACTTTTCTTCGGTGTAAACATTCAAACTGTAGAAGTTTTTATGGAGTATAGAGTGAAATACTTCTATATGTCTAAATAATAACTATAAAAATGATGTGAATATTTATTATTTAAAGAACCAAAATTTTAAAAAACTTTTTTCCCGTCTCTAACAGGTATTCAGAAACGTGAAGCCAGCAATTGTTTCGCAATTCGGCATTTTGAAAACAAATTTGCCGTGGAAACTTTAATTTGTTCTTGAACAGTCAAGAAAAACATTATTGAGGAAAATTAATATCACAGCATAACCCCACCCTTTACATTTTGTGCAGTGATTATTTTTTAAAATCTTCTTTCATGTAAGTAGCAAACAGGGCTTTACTATCTTTTCATCTCATTAATTCAATTAAAACCATTACTTTAAAATTTTTTTCTTTCGAAGTGTGGTGTCTTTTATATTTGAATTAGTAACTGTATGAAGTCATAGATAATAGTACATGTCACCTTAGGTAGTAGGAAGAATTACAATTTCTTTTAATCATTTATCTGGATTTTTATGTTTTATTAGCATTTTCAAGAAGATGGATTATCTAGAGAATAATCATATATATGCATACGTAAAAATGGACCACAGTGACTTATTTGTAGTTGTTAGTTGCCCTGCTACCTAGTTTGTTAGCGCATTTGAGCACACATTTTAATTTTCCTCTAATTAAAATGTGCAGTATTTTCAGTATCATATTTAACTATTTAGAGAATGATTTCCACCTTTATGTTTTAATATCCTAGGCATCTGCTGTAATAATATTTTAGAAAATGTTTGGAATTTAAGAAATAACTTGTGTTACTAATTTGTATAACCCATATCTGTGCAATGGAATATAAATATCACAAAGTTGTTTAACTAGACTGCGTGTTGTTTTTCCCGTATAATAAAACCAAAGAATAGTTCGGTTCTTCGTATCTCAAGAGAATCCACATAAAAGAAGAAACTATTTTTTAAAAATTCACTTCTATATATACAATGAGTAAAATCACGATTTTTTCTTTAAATAAAAATAAGTCATTTTAATAACTAAACCAGATTCTTTGTGGATACTATTAAAGTAACATTTAAGCCTCAACCTTGAATCATGTTGTTTAATATAAAATGCTTTTATTTTTGATGGAAGGGCAATCAAAGCCTAAAGTTTCCAAGGAACATAAAATAACTGTGCTTCTCTGAGAATACCCCCCTCACAAATGGAACATTTTGAGTTAATAATGATGATTTTTATATTTCTAAGGTTGCTTCCTCTCTGAAATAATTCAGAATCCACCCCCATTTAATAAAATATCTGTGATTCATTTCACCTCAAATTCCTAAGACAAAAAATTTCAATTCTGACTTTAGGAAGCCAGAGTTTTTTAAAGCTTCAAACTCTTAAAGGATTTGGCCTAGAAACCAATTCTAATTCAAAAGGATATTATTTACTCATGGCTTTTCATTTCATTTCAGTAATATTGTCAGAGCTTTAAGTCAGTGAGTTGGGTATTCAGGAATTAACAATTTTAGAAGATAATATGTTTCAATAAAATGAGAATTGGTTTTTCCTACTTTCCAGGCTCTAAAATTACATGAATTTTTAGGGAGCTGTGAACATTTAGGAGCACATTATTCATTCAGCATCTTTTATATGCCCAACATACGATATTGTGTTGAAGATAATCTGCAAAGAAGAAAAAAAGCCACTGCCATCGTGGAGACTCACAGCCTAGGAAAAGAGAGGGACAGCAACCAACTAGTTACAATACAGTGGGATCAGTAGTGTGAGGGAGAACAGGTCTAGGTTCTTTGGAAAACATTTAGGAGAGTCAGTGAGACTTTCAGAATGTGAAGTGCATGGGATTAGGTCATGGAAGACCGTGTATGTCATCTTACGGACTTCATTCAGTAGACCATGGGCCACTATTGAAGGTTTGCATTTTGGAAGGAGCTTATTAGTTTGTTTTCCTGTTGATTATAGTAGTAATGCAGTATCAGGGTAGCTGAACTGCAATAATAATCCCAACATCTCACTGGCTTAATGCAGTAGGAATATGCTTTCATCACAGTCCAGTAAGGCAGGCAACCTCCAGACTCCCAGGGACCCAAACTTACACTTTACTAAATATAATTGTTTCATTTGAATTTTTAAAGGTTTTTGTGTAATCATCTTAGTAAAACATTTGATAATTCTTCACAACATTTGCAATCATTGATTTGGCCAGATTGGTCTAACATGGTACCCATGATTTTACTTCATTTCCATTACTATTCTGATAATTTCCTTTAGAGTCAATTGAGTAGAGAATACGCCTCTCACCTAAGCTTAGTCATGTCCCAGGAATTTTGGAACTCCAACTGAGATTTCAGGCTCATTATTTGTTCTAGGCCTGAATGAATAATGTGCCCTTTGAACTCTTGTGCCATGCTGGAAACTGTGGTCTTGGTGTGGCATGGAAAAACCAGAGAGTGAAGGATGTGGATGAGAAGATGACAGAGAATCAGACATGCAGAGAGAACTGCCAGGTCTCCCAGTGGGTTCCAGGGAGACTTGGCTATCCTTCCCTGTTCTTGAGTTCTGTCTTAGTCCATTCGGGCTACTATAACAAAATACCATAGACTGAGTGGTTTTAAACAACAAAAGCTTATTTCTCGCAGTTCTGGAAGCTGGAAAGTTCAAGATCAAGTCACCTGCAGATTCAGTGTCTGATAAGGTCCTCCTTCCTCACAGACAGCTCTCTTCTCTCTGTGACCTTATATCACAGATTACTCTGGGTTCCTTTTACAAGGACACTAGTTCCATTCATGGGAGTTCCACTCTTATGACCTAACACCTCTCAAAGGCCCCATTTCCTAATACTATCACCTTGGGGGTAAGGATTTCAACATGAATTTTAGGGGGACACAAACATTCAAACCATAGCAAGTTCCATAATGCACCCCATCGTGTGTGTGTGTGTGTGTGTATTAATTTATTTATCTAAGATAGCTCTAGTTTGCTGCTTTGCAACACATTCTGCCCCTATTGCATTGGTTTAAAAAAAGAGTACAGAAGTCAAGATGAGACTATATAAATCTTGAGAAGTTGTTGGCCGTGATTGCTCATTTGTGACGCAGGAGTGAGAATCTGGAGAATCTGGCTCAAAAGGTGGCTGAGAATTAAAATAATAGGCATGAAAGTACTTCATACAGCTCTGTACAGTTGTTGACAGTGCCTTTTTTGAAACGTATCACTGCTATATGTTAGCAAGCAAACACTGATCTTGTTTTGTAATGTGTAATTGTTCATTTCTGCTTTCCCTGTATCCCTTTTTAGACTCCACACCCATATTAGTGAGAAGCAAGAAAAAAAAATGTACACAGTGTCCTAAATGTTGTTTATCTCGAATAATAGAAGTAGGAGTGTAAAACTTAAAGGCTGATTAATAATGCAAATGAAAAGGCAAATGGATTATTGAATAGAAAATGTCTAGATTCTATGTTTGAATGTGGTTATGAATTAATGTTGGCAGAATCTCTAAGATTCTGCTAAGTGCACATTTAATAGTTTACTAGACATCTTCTCTTCCACCTAGCAAGAGTTTGTTGCCCAGAGTTACATAAATCCTACTCTATTGGACACTAATCTTTACATGTTTAACTCTTTGGGACTTAGATTCCTAGATAAGGACTTCATGTGTCTCTATTTAGAAAAAGAACATTTCTTCATCTCCACAAAGCTACACAGCCATCAGTTTGTTGAATAGCTTGTCCAAAGTTATTGCTAGCTTGCTTCTTTCTGAGTCTTTGTGGCTAATGCTTTTTTGAGGAAGAAGCATGATTTAGTCTCAGCTCTCTATTGATCATTTTAGGCTTTTATCTTACTGAAAAAATTAAGCACAATTTAAGATTTTTTTTGAAATATTTACTGAATTTTGAGGCCATAAATTATTTCCTGATAGCACACATGTATGGATTGTAGATTCCACACTTTTGATCTTCCAGCCACCTATTGCAGATTGGTTCTGAGAAGCAGGATGAGTGGGAGTGGGCTTAGGGGTCAAAATTGAGACCTAAGTGGTATAAAACAAGATAATCCTAGCTTCCTCCCAATTATAACAATTTGATGGGACTTCTGTATCTGATTTTTAAGCTTGCATTTGTGTTTATATTTTCATTGTAAAAATAACAATACAGCTTTTGAAGGTAAAAAGTAAATGTTCCCCCCCTTCTACCATCCTCCTTCCTCAGTCCCATTCCCCAACAGTTTAACGTGCGATACAATAATGTGTGATACAAAATGACCTAGTTCTTGCCCTAGTGACTAAGAAGATGCAAACGCCTTCTTCTTTTCAAATGATGTGGTCTTACCCCCATCGCAAATGGAGTATATTTAAGAAACCCAAGCCAGAGACCCCACAGTCTTCACAGTCACTGTGACCTCCACCTCCTAATAGCTTCCTGCTGTTGTGCTCTAGTGGTTCTCTCTACTTCCCCACACCCACCCATGAGCCACAACAGTCTTTCCAAAACACAAATTTGATGGTTTCATTGTCACACCCCAGCTTAAAACACTTTCCTGGCTTCCCCTGGTTCTTAGGATAAAGACCAAAATACTTAATGCTGCACAGTCCAGTCCCAACCCACTCTCCAGCTTCATCTTAATCACACCTCTCTTTGCTCCTAGTGTCCTACCACATTGCCTGACTTACTTACTGTTTCTTGGTAAATACTATTCCTACTTCCCGAAGATTATTTCCATCTGTTCCCCCGACACCCTTCAGTTAGCTTCCACTCAACCTTCAGAATTTAGTTCAGGTGACCCTTCCTCAAGAGAAACCTTTCCTGAATCATTAGGAAAGGCTTCTCTTGTTTCTCAGTCTCATAGCATCATCTGTCTCTTTTTTTTGTGACTTGAATATAATTAATATTTTATATTTTGTCCTTGTTGCTTGTTTGGTTAATATATTTCCCCCACTAGACTACTCAATACCTTAGTAGGGCACCTGACACATAGTTGGAGCTCTTGTTTATTGAATGAATGAATGATTCCTTCCTGTACCACTCTAGTCTTGCCCACTGTCATTTTTATTCTGGGTATTATATTTCCCAACCAGTTGTCTGGCTTTCTCCTCAGATCTCATTCCCATGGGTCTGAGTGAGTTGCCTTGAATATAAATCTAATCATGTCTTCTGTAAGATTCAGTGATGGTGTCCTGCTGCACTTAAGAGAAAATCCTTTTTTCAAGCCCTAAAATCCTGCCCTCACTAGACTTCTCTCACCATTTCTCTGTTTGCATCCTAACCTTTCAGTTTTGGCTTCATATAAGCTTGCAGCCCTGCCTGAAACAGTTGTCTCTGTCCCCACTCCACCCCCTGCCCTCCACAAAGATAAGTTAACTCTTACTCATCTTTCAGATCTCAGACTAAAAGTTTCCTCAGAGATGCCACCATAGCTCTCTATTTCTCCTATCTTTCATGACACTTTATCACCTGTCTTCATGCAGTCCTCCTCTAGACTATTAGCAAAATGCTCATACTGTGTCCTCAGTATTTGGCACATAATAGGTTTTCTTAACATTGAAGGAAGGAATAAACATCTTGGTAACTATAGCTAGAAAAAAAGAAAATACGGTATCTACTTCACTAAAACCAAAGGGGTTTTTTTTGGGCAGACAATCTTCATTATTCAGATGGAAATTAATGTTTGTTGAATGAATGAGCTACATTTTATGGATTAACTCGTTCAGCTGGTAAGGGTTATACTTGGAGGCTATTTCATCTTGGTGGGCTTGTTCAAAGTTAGAGCCTCATTTTAAGTAAAATGTTCTGTGGGGGCCATATTAAGATTTTTATATGACAGAAGTATATATATATCTACAAATATTTCAAGCCAAGATTATGTCTTCTTCCATAATGCCACCTTCTTCCAGGATAGTATTTTGGGCCAGATGGTTTTCCACATTTAAAACATACCAACATTCTTTTAAGGCCCAGTGATTATCAAAAGGGATTGGCACTACATTTTAAAATGTAGGGGGAATTTTTGATTGTCACAGGACTAGAGGATGCCATTTGTATTTAGTAGGTGAGGCCAGGCAGGATGCTAAATGTCTTAAAAGTCCAGGAGTCCTGCACAACAAATTACTGCCCTTCCTGATTTGCCAATTATGCCCCTGCTGGGAAGCATGAAAGGAGAGAGAAGAGCTTTCAGGATGTCAGGGATAAATATATCCATTAAGCCTTCAGACTAAGATGCAGGAATAGTTTTCCATTTGGGTATGAATACGGTAAGTTCTTAGAACATTTCTTAAAACATATCATTAGCCAAATACTAGTTTAACAGCTAAAACTTACCTAGTTTTAATCAACTCCAGGGAACATTACACTTTATTTAACCCCTAATTATCTGATACCCGAGTTCTGTCAGAAACACTGCTGAGGCATCCAGGAAGATGAGCCTGTGAAATCTGAGAATCCTTCATGTCTCTGGAATGAGTCCCTAGATTCTAGCCCTGCAGCTAGTTGACACTCTAAAAAACTACTATGAGTGCCTTCCTTTAGCTCCCCATAGAAATGTCTTTGTATAACCATGGCATATTATTCTCTTGACTTTCGTTGAGGATTGATAGAAATAAAAATGAGCCAGAAATGTTTCTTCAGCTTTTGTAAAAGTGCTGTTAAAAGCATTATGTCATATCTAGTACTTTTTATCCAAGTATTTAAAAATTTAGTATTAGGAAAATTTTTTTCCTTAGGATACATGTTAATATTAGGTAGTACATCTAAATAATTTATTTGCTTCCCTTTTGCCTTGGTTACTGGGAAACTAAGAGCCAAGCTCGGTGCTTAGATTAATTACTTTCAGCCTAGGTTTTTCTGTATATTACCCTTTCGGTAGGGCTTGAAGTAACCCTTCAGTTTGCTCATATTTTGTTGTGAGTTTTATAAATAGTTTACATGCAATGAAATGCATATATCTTAAGTGTTCAACTCAGTGAGTTTTGACACTTCTCTTTGTCCATGTTAACAATCATCAAAACATTTTCATTGCCCCAGAAAATACCATTGTGCTCCTTTCCGGCAAATATTCCTTCCCTCTCCTAAAACTACTTTTTCATTTCTATGACCATAGTTTAGTTTTCGGCTATTCTTGAACTTTATTTGAATGGAATCGTACATATATAATCTTTTTGTTTGGCTTTTAAAATTCAATATAACGTTTTGACATTTCTCCATGTTGTAGCATGACTCAGCAGTTCTTTCTTTTCAGTTGCTGTGTACATTTCTTTTGGGTTTTTTTGTGTGTGTCTGCTTTTGAAATTTATTTATTTATTTTTTTTGAGACAGAGTCTGGCTCTGTCAACTCAGGCTGGAGTGCAGTGGCATCATCTCAGCTCACTGCAATTTCTGTCTCCCGGGCTCAAGCCATCCTCCAACCTCAGCCTCCCAAGTAGCTAAGACTCTACAGGCATATGCCACCGTACCTAGTTAGTTTTTGTATTTTTTTTAGTAGGGACGGGATTTTGCCATGTTGTCCAGGCTGGTCTCAAACTCCTGGTCTCAAAGCAATCCGCCTTCCTCGGCCTCCCAAAGTGCTAGGATTACAAGCATGAGCCACTGTGCCCTGCCAGTATTCCATTTTTTGTATATACCACAATTTATCATTTTTTTCTGTGTAGGTATTTTGATTGTTTCCAAGTTGGGAAGTATGAATAAAGTTGCTATGAACATGCATGTACAAGTCTTTGTAGACAGCTCATGTTTTAAAAAGTATTTAATGATTTCATTGCAAAATCATCTTTATTGTAAACATATCTTTTTGAGGGTAGATTGGTAAAATGTAAATAATAAATACATCACAATGCAGGATTCCAAGTATTACTGGGTTTACAGTCATAACAAACACTAAGAACCATTTATAAATTTCAGTTTCTCATTGTTTTAGAATGGAAGGTCTAACCAAATATGTAATGTATCCCTTCAAGTAAACTAGCATAACTTGGGTAGCTTCTCATATAAATTCCCCTTAAGGCATACGTTGCTGTCTTTTCCAAATTCCCGTTTTGCTTATCCAATAGGCATTATCAGATACAACATGTTCAAAGGCAAACTTGATTTTCCTCCCATGGTTTCCTCATCTCAGCTCCTTTTTTTTTTCCAGTTGCACAGGCTAAAAATAGGAAGTCATTCTAGATTCCTCTCTTTTTCATAAACCTCACATCAAATCCATCAGCAAATCTGGTGTGCTCTAACTTCAAGATACAGATTATCCAGAATTCAGCCGCTTCTCACTGTCTCTACTGCTAACATACTAGTCAAAGCTGCTATCATCTCTTGCTTGGATTGGTGCAATGGCCTCACAACTGATCTTCCTGCTTCTATACTTGGCCCCTAGAGCCTCTTCTAAACAGAGTAGCTAGAGCGATCTTTGCTAAATCTAAGCCACATCATGTCACTCCCCTGCTCAAATCCCAACATTTTATTCAGAATAAAAGTCGAACAATGCCCTACCTGTAGGCAACCTAGGCCTCCAAAGCTCTTCTTACATCACCTCCTATAACTCTTTCCCTTTCTCACTCCTCTACAGCCACACAGCTGCCTCACTTTCCTTTGAATGTACCAAGGGCAATCCTGCTTCAGAGCCTTTGCACTTGCTGTTTCTGGGCCAGGAATTCCACACCCTCCTTCCCTCACATATATCCCAAGGCTCACTGCCTTCCTTCAGTTAAGTCTGCTGGAATGTCACTTCGTTAGGTATTGCCTGATCACCTTTTCTAAAGTGAGTCTCACCTCCACCCTCAATGCTGGCAATGTCTGTTTGTAGTGTATTCTTAACGATACAGATTAGCACAATGCAGGCCAGACCATGAAGACTGCTTCAAGTTCGAGGATGGGCAAAAATAATGACTAGGACTTGGCTCAAGATTCCTAAAACAGCTAAGAAGAAATGCAAAGATAAATGAGAGAGTAATTGGAGACAAGCTTTCCCTTGTCTTCCCTTCTTTTCTCACAGAGACTCCTCCAGAAGGTGGTCGTTTCCATAGCCCATGTGGAGTGAGATGTCCACTAGGGCAGAGAAGCACAGAACCGTGGGCACTGCTTCCCTTCCTTTAACCCCATCATATTGCTGCCCAGTGAGCTGATCAAGAAGGCTTATGCCCGGGTATCCCTGTGGCTATGAGCATTGCTCCTTATCTATGCCTCTGCTCTTAGACTTTTCCATTCTGCCCTCTTAGGGGCCTTCCTGGCCATGACCACACTACCTTATTTTTCTCTATAGTACTTATGACCATCTGACATATATTTATGTTTGTATTTGTTTATTGTCTGTCTCTACAAATAAAATGTAAATTCCCTAAAAACAGAGACTTTATTATTTTTGTTCATGTTACATCCTCAGCACCTAGTAAAGCACCTGGCATGTATTAGGTACTCACTAAATATTTACTGAATGAATTTTGTTCAATAAATTTAACATGGTTCTATGTAGCCTCCTTTTCAAAAATTGGCTCTGTTATATAGACTTCAGGGGCAACTGATAACAAACAAAACCAAACTTGGCTTTCTTCCCTTTTTTTTTTTTCTTTAATTGTAGTTTCAGAATTTCATCTAGGACTGGGAATGGCCACAGGAATGCAAGTTATATACACCTCAGATTTGGTGCTAGTGATGTTGCCATGTTAAGAAAGTGAGCTGGGCCTTGTGCCTTCGGTAGACAGAATCAAAATCTATTACCTTATTTTAATATCTGAAGTTCAAATTACCTCTAATGTAGGGATCCCTTAAATGTGATAGTGCTGAATCACAATGGAGAAAAAAAATGGCAAAGAGTGTACTGAAATTCAGACTGATTCACAAGTAAAAGGCCTCTTGGAGACAACACTCTGAGAAAGGGACTGCTTTTTAAAAAAATCTGCATGTTTTGGGGTCTGAATGGGTTTGAATAGTAGAGACACAAAATAGAAATGGTAGCTGCTTCTCATTGATTCATTCTAACATAATTTTTAAATTTTAAATTTTTTTTTTTTTTTTTTGAGACAGAGTCTCTCTGTCGCCCAGGCTGGAGTGCAGAGGCGTGATCTTGGCTCACTGCAACCTCTGCCTCCCAGGTTCAAGCAATTCTCCTGCCTCAGCCTCCCAAGTAGCTGGGACTACAGGTGCCTGCCACCATGCCCAACTAATTTTTTTTTCTTTTATTATTATTATACTTTAAGTTTTAGGGTACATGTGCACAATGTGCAGGTTTGTTACATATGTATACATGTGCCATGTTGGTGTGCCGGAAGCATTAACTCGTCATTTAGCATTAGGTATATCTCCTAATGATATCCCTCCTCCCTCCCCCCACACCCGGCTAATTTTTGTATTTTTAGTAGAGATGAGGTTTCATCATATTGGCCAGGCTGGTCTCAAACCCCTGACCTTGTGATCCACTCGCCTCGACCTCTCAAAGTGCTGGGATTACAGGCGTAAGCCACTGCGCCCGGTCAAATTTTTAAATTAAAGAAATAAATATTTATGTTTTTATTTTTTGTAGCGATGAGGTCTTGCCTACATTATGTTGCCCAGCCTGGTCTTATACTCCTAGTCTCAAGAGATTCTCCCACCTCAGCCTCCCAAAGTGCTCGGATTACAGGCATGAACCACTACAACCAACCCAACAAATAATTTTGTCAAGTATCTAGTGTAATTCTATTTTTTGGAAGTCCACATTGTTATTAGAGTGAAATAGTTTCTACAACATGACCCAGAAATTCAAATTTCCTGGTAGTTGATTAGTAACATATAGTGAGCACCCATATGTGCAGATTACAGCACTAAACTCTGCCCTAAAGGAGGTTGCAGGTCTTATCTGCCTGGGAGTATTGGTTGAAAGGAGAATAATAAACTTGGCTATCTTTCTCTGGGGAGTTGATCATAATCCCCAAAAATAATCCTCGAGGCCATAATCCCAAATGTCGAAATCCTGAAAGAGCAAAATCCCAAAAATATAATTCTGGAAAAAATAACTTTAAATAATTATTTAAAAGTTGCTTGTTTACATTTTTCAAAGGAGATTTATTTGAGAAACATAAAAATATGACAGAATACTTCATAGGCCACTCTACACGTTAAAATAGGTAAGAGTAACATATTTTTGCAAGCATAAACACTCAGGCATACTAATGGCAGTTGCACAGGTCTGACAATTATGAGCAGATGAACCATATTCATAAATAGCTTATATAACTGTGGTCATCTGAAATACCATGATGGACAACCTAAGTCATTTGAGGAGATCAATCGAAATCCATGATGGGTCATCACCACATAGGCAGTCGTCCAAAGAACCAAAATCTCAAGAGATTTTACCTTTCACAAATGCAGATGTACAAAAAGGACATCTTATCACTTATTGAGGAAGTTTCAATATCTTTACACAAAGATATACATACAAAGTACAATGTTTACACACAAAGTCGTTGTGAGAACACTTGTGGAGTCAAATTTGCAAAAAAAAAAGCATAAAATGAGTTAGAACTCTAAAAGTCTTTACACAGTTCACATCTCAGGTATTGGAAATGATTCAAAGCATAGCAAATTGTAAAAACCAATGCTGACAATTTAAAATAGTGGGAAAAAAAACTAAAAAAAAAAAAATCCCAAAACACAAATAATAAGAAAATTTAACATATGAAAAAGTATATTACAGGGATAGAGTATGAGCAATTGCACCAGAGCTAATTTCTAAGAGCTGGCCAACTTTCATGATCATTTTGAAGTCTTGGGTCTCTATGAATAGCTGCCTTTTTTTTTTCTTTTAAAGCATACCTCTCTTTCACATTCATTTTCTATTTGGCACTACTCTTTTTGAAATTATTCTAGGATTCAGTATACATGGACATAAGCATTCCCTATAAAATTTTTGCATTTTCTGTGCCATGCTTCTTTGTTGTCTTTTGTGCACATGGAAATAAATCCATTTCACATGCACTCATATACAGACCACAAATTCAGGAGAAATAATATTGGTGCTTGAACAGCAACACCGTCATGTAAGTGTCTTCTTATTCTACCACGCACTTAATTATTTTTGAACCAGCCGACTTTTTCAGGCACATGCTGCTTTAATTTATTGAAAGCTCCTGGCATGTCATCAGCTACAGGGAATGCCAATGCAGGCAAGTGGCACATTTTTAAACT
This sequence comes from Symphalangus syndactylus, assembly GCF_028878055.3. NCBI lineage: Eukaryota > Metazoa > Chordata > Mammalia > Primates > Hylobatidae > Symphalangus > Symphalangus syndactylus. Next base: position 85,990,431 of record NC_072437.2, read on the forward strand.
GAAGTTTTCATCATTGCTGTATTGCATGACCAATTCACTCATCTGAATTTTCAAATGCAAACACATTTGGTTGAAAGTAAGAAACAAACTTTGTTGGCAACCCCTCAAAATTTGCTTTTAGAAACCTTGGTTTTACCTAATTCCAAATCTGTCATTATGGTTTGGGGATTCAATTAAAATCTATTTTCTTCTACACTAAATCTTCAAATAAGCATTTATGAAGTGTTTCACTTTTTCCAGTCATTAATACATAAATGAGCAAAGGAGTTCTAGAATTTTCAGATTCCACAGGAGCATGAGTTGTATGTAGTTAATAAGAAACAGTTTTGAAAGTGCCATCCATTAGCCAAAGTGAAGCATGTGCTAGTTTTTCTATGTTAGATTTAATGGTAAATATAAGTCTATTTTATTTGACAGTCAAATCCCTAATTAATAGTTCAACATTTAATGTGATTTTTAACACTGGAAGAACCTCAATATCAGCAAGTGTCTTTGGTTCAGAAAGTCACTGAGCTTGTCAAATTCTTTTTATTCGCCAATGAAGGGCATTATTTAAGATAAGCATGGTGCTTTGTGTGAAGGCACAGAAGTTGTACACGATTGGATAATTTAACAGGAGACATTCCTTGTATTTTTTGCCTGCATTTTAACTTCTGTGATCTGTGAAACAGTTACCGCACTTGTATTTGGAAAGTGGTTGTGGTCCACGAATTTTGTAGGTATATGATGTCCATTTAAAGTCTGGTTCCTGCCTGGACATTGCAGTTAAGTGATTTTCTGCTTTTGCAGTACCAATAATGATTAGCTTTTAAACTTTCATCTTTACTATTGGTAAGTAGACTTATCACAGCATTTTTGTGAGGGGACAATTTCACAGATCTCTTCCATTGTGTTGTAAGCAATACAGTTAGAAAGGTTGATATTTGGCTCCCCAATACCAAATCCATATTAGTCAGGGTTCTCCAGGGACACAACCAATAAGATATGTATATGGATATATGAGAGAGGATGTATTAGAGGAATTGGCTCACACAAATATGGTGGCTGAGAAGTCCCACAACAGGCTGTCGCAAGATGGAGACCCTGGAATGCCAGCAACATGGCTTAGTCCAAGTCCCAAGGCCTCAGGACCAGGGAAGCTAATGGTTAATTCTCAGTCTAAGGCTGAAAGCCCCAGAACCTGGGGGGGCCATTGGTGTAAGTCGTGGAGTCCAAAAGCCAGCAAACCTGTCTGTCATTCTGATGTCCAAGGCAACAGAAGAAAAATCCATCCCTGCTCTCAGAGGGAGACCAATTTGCCTCCTATATTTGTTCTCTCTGGGCCCCAGGCAATTGGATGGTGCTTGCCAATGTTCAGGGCACATCTTCACCACTAAATCTACTCAGATTCACACATTAACCTCCCCTGGAAACACCCTCACAGACACACTCAAAATAATGTTTTACCAGCTCTCTTGGTATTCCTTAATCCAGTCAAGTTGACACCTAAAATTAGGTCCACAGTCTACCCCTTGTCAACTTGGCACCCATATGCCTCTCCTTCAACCATATTTAATTTCCAAATAAAGACAATAGCAAGGTAATAGTTCCACCCAACATGATATACCTACCCTGTGATTGTGATTTTTGGGATTTTAGATTTTAGGAATTTTTTGATTTTAAGGGATTTCAGCATTTAGGGTTATGGCGTTCAGGACTCTGTCTTTTGGGATTATGATTCAAACTCCTTTCTCTGTAAATCTATTGCTTCCAGTGGAAGAAAAGATATTGACATATCAGATTTGATATAATGTCTGCTCATTTTGGAGTCAGGCATGAGGCTCAGGCCTGAGAGGTTGTGAATCTTGAATATGTAGCTCATCCTCCCCAGATACTTAAAGAACATGGTCAGGAAGATGGTTATTATGGTCTTGCAAGCACAAGGGCATTCTACCCACCAAATTCTAATCAGAATAAATAGAGACAACAAAGAAACCCACTTTTTAAGTATCAGAGGATACACAAAGTCTGAATCTGCAAAGTAAAAAATGCATATTAATCATTTGCTCAATCAAAGTCTAGTACAGACCAACTCCAGGCACAGGGAGTTTGGCCAAAGATGGGGAGGACTGGCTCTGGTTGATCACAGATCTACAAACACAGGGCACTGCAGACAAGGAAAATTTAAACCAGAATGGAAAAGTCACAGATAAGAGTTCAGACTGGCTGGGTGCAGTGGCTCACGCCTGTAATCCCAGCATTTTGGGAGGCCGAGGCAGGCAGATCATCTGAGGTCAGGAGTTTGAGACCAGCCTGGCTAACATGGTGAAACCCCGTCTCTACTAAAAATACAAAAAATTAGCTGGGCATGGTGCCACGTGCCTGTAATCCCAGCTACTTGGGAGGCTGTGGCAGGAGAATCACTTGAACCTGGGAGGCAGAGGTTGCAGTGAGCCGAGATTGCGCCACTGCACTTGGGCTTGGGCAACTAGAGCGAAACTCCGTCTCAAAAAAAAAAAAAAGAGTTCAGACCAACAAAAAACAATCAATTCCACATGAAGATACAAGGTAACAGGCTGAAACTTCCTTGGCTTAGTGTTGATGACGATTGTCGATGCAGTCCCCTTAAAATGATGTTCTTAAGATGAGTTGCTACCAATTAACTTGTGATTTCTCAAAGAATCGAGGCTTAGCTAAAAAATGGAAGGTCCTTTCTTCCATGAGTCATACATTACCCAAAAGCCTTGAGCTTCCTGGAATGACTGTTAAAAATTTCGAATCTCCCAGCAATGACTTTGAAACACAATTTTCAATGTTACTGACCCACCCAGCCATTTCTAGATGTACAGCAGGTCCTTGAATAATGTTAGTTCACTCGACAATGTTCTTTATAATGTTGATGAGAGGGAAAAAAAAAAAAGGATTCCTGGCCAGGGCCATTGTCTGGGTGGAGTTTGCATGTTCTCCCCATGTCTGCGTAGGTCTTCTCTGGGTACTCCTGTTTCCTCCCACATCCCAAAGTGGTGCATGTTAGGTTAACTGGTGAGTATAAATTGTCTCAGTGCGAGTGAGTGTGGGTGTGTGTGAGAGTGCGCCCTGCAATGGGATGGTGTCCTGTCCAGCACTGGCTCCCGCCTTGCGCCCTGAGCTGCCGGAATATGTTCCAGCCACCTTAAACTGGAATGTTTTTATTAATCTTTCTTACATGAATATGTAGCTCACGTTTATTTTGATGTTTAATACTAGGTCTTTATTTAGAAATTTGGTGATGTTTTTGTGACCAGAAATATAGAGTAGAAACTTAACTCTTGTTTACATCAATTAGCCTATGGTAAAATTGGTTTTGTTATATGTTGTTTCACTTAAAGTCACAGTTTCTAATAATTTATTGATGGCATTAAGTGAGGACTTACTGAATAGAGGAAGTGTTCACACGGTATGTGATCAGGACAGGGGACAAGGCAGGGAGCACAGCAGGAAACAACCAGGAACAGAAGAGACACTTTTGTCCATGGACTAAACTTCCTTTTTGTTTTTTAAAGATCACATACATTTTTTACTTTTTATTAGGGAAATTTTTAAACACAGACACAAGAGTGGCAAAAATGATATAATAAATTCTCATGAGTCCATCACTCAGCTTTACAAATTAGCAATAATTTATCTTTCTCATTTCATCTCTATCCCCTTATTTGATTTCATTTTTATTTCTGCTGGAGTATTTTAAAGCAAATTCGAAGCATCAAATCATATCACCCATAAATACTGCAGTATATATATCTTTTTTTAAACTAAATCCCAGTACTATTATTTCTGTCTTTAACAAAATTAGTAATCATTTTTTATTTTCTAATACACACCTACATTTGTGTTCAAATTTGCTCAGTTGGCTCAAATATCACTTTTTATAGTGGTTTGTTTGAATTGGGATTCAAACAAGGTTTACACTTTGCATTTGGTTGCTATATCCCTTAAGTCTGTTCTAATCTATAAGTTTCTGTTTCTTTCTCCACCTTCCTGCCATTTATTGATTGAAAAGTTGGGTCATATGTCCTGTAGAAGTCTCCCCATTCTGGATTTTTCTGATGGAATCTCCACGGTGTCATTTTAAATGTCCCTGTATCCCCATGTGTTTTGTGAACAGATAGGTAGAGAGGGCTTCAATTCAATTCTTATTATTGTTAATTAGTTAATCTGTGGGACAAGAATACTTTATTGATTGTGTTATAATCTTCCTATTGCATCACATCAATAGAGAGTGATGTTCGGCTTAATTAATTGGTTCAGGTAGATTCATCTAATTTTATTTAAGATTCTTTTTTTTTTTTTTTTTTTTGAGACAGAGTCTCACTCTGTCGCCCAGGCTGGAGTGCAGTGGCACAATCTCGGCTCACTGCAAGCTCCACCTCCCAGGTTCACGCCATTCTCCTGCCTCAGCCTCTCTGAGTAGCTGGGACTACAGGCGCCCGCCACCACGCCCGGCTAATTTTTTGTATTTTTAGTAGAGACGGGGTTTCACCGTGGTCTCAATCTCCTGACCTCGTGATCTGCCCGTCTCGGCCTCCCAAAGTGCTGGGATTACAAGCGTGAGCCACTGCGCCCGGCCAAGATTCTTAACTATGAATGTAATATGTTCATTGCAGAAAAATTAGAAAATACAGATAGCAACAAAGAGGAAAATAAAAAGCAAGGGTATTCCTATAATCCAAAGACGCCTACTGTTCACATTTGGCATATACCTTTTCAGTTTTTTTTCTATTTGGTTGATCAATCTTAAAACTTCCTTCTTTCTCTTCCTTACTGAATTTACACTGCCCCCTTAAAGATTATCCAATAAGCCCACTGGTTAACAAATATTTTGGATTGATATTATTTTTGTGATTCTGGAAAGAAAGAAGGAGGGAGGGAGGGAGAAAATACAGTTTGAGCACCTGCTACATAGCAATTACTTTTACATTACTTGTATTTATCTTCACAATGGCCTTGTCAGCAAGGTCTTGTATTCTCACTTTATAAAAGAGGAGATTGATACTCAGATCTCTTGGAGTCTTTAATTCTAAGTCCAAAGAGTTGTGGAGTCTTTTGATTCCAAGTCTAAAGTCCTAATATTTATTTCCTTCCTGAATGTTGTGGTATTGATGTTAAACAAGACCATTCTATCTAGCCAGTTAAGAATGTACTTGATGGGCATGAAAAAACATAATAGTGGCTTAGAATACTTGAGAGATTTTATTTGACATTTAGCCAGGCAAATTCATTTAGGCATATGAAAACAAGTACAGAAAGTCCTCCATTTTCATAGATTAAAAACACAGCTTTGCATGCTTTCCATGTTTGGCCTCATCTTTACTGTTGCTCTTTTCTTGTGGTACTGGCTGTTAGAGTTTTTAACTTAAAATAGAAAAAAGAATAGAAAGGTAGGCAAAAATCTGTAATGGAGGACATTGGGTTTTGGATTATCTATAAATCTTATGTCATACCAATTTTAATCACATGAGTTAATTCAAAGAAGCATAGAATATTAGAATTGACAGGTGTCTTAAAGATTACCTGCTGGAATATTCTCAATATGTAATGAGGAGGCCAAAACTCCAATGGGTTGAGTGATTTTTCAGCAGCTCATCGAACTACTTTGATAACAAGGCATGAATTGAACTTAACATCTTTTACACCTTCAGTTGTATATTACCATTGTATGAGTTCAACCTGTTCTGAGGATTTTTTCTTCTATGAACAGAAGAAAATGCTTCAGTAATCTTTTCATTACACTTAGGATGAGTAGTGAACTTACTGGATTCAGAAGCATGTCTTACTGTTGTAAAACACATCCCAAGAAGGGTTTCCTACTATTGTGAAAGCTGAGGACCAGCTTTCCAATAAGGACATCAGACAGGGAGAGAAAACACATTTTAAATAAGGCTAAGATTATATTTTCTCTTGGGTTTCTTTATTTTTACCTAATTGTATACATGATTAAATTTAAATAAATATGCCTTTTAAGAAACATTCAACCTTTTAATTCCAAAAGAAAGGTAGTAGAGAATAAGATTGCTTGTAATATTACTGAACATAGGCTTATATAGAAATGCTTGAATATAGAAATGTACAAATATGGAAAACTCACTAGGGAAAATTAGTGGAAAATCTTTCATCACGCTATACTTTAAAGTGCAAACATAAAGGGCAGAAACAAATGGCAGGAAATAGCTAATTGTTCATTCAGCAACAGATTCTTGGGACAATGGTTTGAAGTAGCTAGAAGATGTGCTTAGTATCCAGTTTCCTACCATTTCATATAAACATCGCCTCTCTGTTTCCTTCATGGATAAATTTAACCTTAAAATCAGTCCCAGTGTCTCCAGTGCTGTCCTGTTTGTAGGGTAGTAATCAGTCAACAGGTTTTTGACACTTTGTGGCTCACAGGATATCTTTCAGCAGACAGACATGTTCATTAGTTGTCCAGTTTCTAATGATATTTCTGGATTGTGTACAGGAACTGATAGTGCCATGTGGTAAATGGCCATTTATTCTGGCTTCTGAGCAATTGAAATGCGGGAACTATTTAGTTCCATGGTACTTGACAGAAGGAATCGGATTTACTACACAAGGTTGAAAACAATTCTGTCATTGTGAGCTGAGAATAAATTGACAGAAGCATAGCATCTTTTCTATATGCATATCCAGTAGTAAAGAATAGTATAGAGATATCATCCATGTTCAAACAAAAGGTATTTTTAAAAATATATAGTGAGGCCTAATGTGATGGCTCATGCCTGTAATCCCAGTGCTTTGGGAGGCCAAGGTAGGAGGATCACTTGAGGCCAGGAGTTCCTGAGCAACATGGCAAGACCATGTCTCTACAAAAATTTTTTAAAAAAATAGCCAAATGTGGTAGTGCATGCTGGTAGTCCCAGCTATTCAGGAGGCTGAGGTGGGAGGATTACTTGAGCCCAGAAGTTCAAGGTTACAGTATGCTATGATTGCACCACTTCATTCCAGTCTGGGCAACAAAGCAAGACCTCTCTCTCTCTCTCTCTCTCTCTCTCTCTCTCTATATATATATATATATATATATATATAAAACACAATATCATTAAATAGCTGTCCATTCCCTGCTTCCCCTAGCCCCTGATAACCACCATACTACTGTGTATCTCTGTGAATCTGACTGCTCTAGGTATCTCATATAAGTGCAATCACACAGTACTAGTCTCTTTGTGACTGGCTTGTTGCACTTAGCATAATGCTCTCAAGGTTTATGTATAAATATACATATATATATGTAGGGGGTGTGTGGGTGTGGGTGAGTGTATGGGTGTGGTTGGGTGTGGGGGTCAGAAAAAGTAACTCTGATGTACCCATCAACCAACATCAACAATTATCAATTCTTAGCCAGTCTAGTTTCATCATTAAGTATACAGTTACTCTTGAAATGTCCTGAATGATCTCATAAATGTTTTGTTTTCTTCCTGAGTTTGTATGTTTGAATCAGTAACCAGATAAGATCTATACATTTGCAACTGACTTATAATGTTTTTAATTAATTAATTTATTTATTAAAAATTTTTTTTTTTGTAGAGACATGGTTTCACCATGTTGCCCAGGCTGGTCTCAAACTCCTGGGCTCAAATGACCCACCTTCCTCGAACTCACAAAGTTTTGGGATTACAGGTGTGAGCCACTGCACCTGGCCTGATAATATTTTTTAAATTAAAATTAAAATTTTTTTAATTGTGGTAAAATACACGAAACTTTAAAATGTACCATCTTAAGCATGTTTTGTTTTGTTTCGTTTTGTTTTGAGATGGAGTCTCGCTCTGTCACCTAGGCTGGAGTGCCATGACACTATCTCGGCTCACTGCAACCTCTGCCTCCCAAGTTCAAGTGGTTCTCCTGCCTCAGCCTCCCAAGTAGCTGGGACTACGGGCACGCACCACCACGCCCAGCTAATTTTTGTGTTTTTAGTAGAGTTGGGGTTTCACCATGTTGGCCAGGATGGTCTCGATCTCTTGACCTCGTGATCCACCTGCCTCAGCTTCCCAAAGTGCTGGGATTACAGGTGTGAGCCATCACTCCCGGTCCCCATCTTAAGCATTTTGAGTGTATGTTCAGTAGTGTTAAGTACATTCACAGTGATTGTTTTGCAACCAATCCTTAGAACTCTTTCCATTTTGCAAAACTGGAACGCAATATCGTTACATAGCTGTCCATTCCCTGCTTCCCCTAGCCCCTGATAACTACCATACTACTGTCTGTCTCTGTGAATCTGACTACTCTAGGTACCTCATATAAGTGCAATCACACAGTATTAGTCTCTTTGTGACTGGCTTGTTGCACTTAGCATAATGCTCTCAAGGTTTATGTATGCATACTATGTGACAGAATTTCCTTCCTCTTTAGGCTGAATAATATTCCATTGTACTTATATACCACATATTTTGTTTATCATTTTGTACATTGTCTATTCATCTGTCAATAAACATTTGGGAGAATTCACATATTTATAATGTTGGCTTCTAATCCACATTGTATAATTTATCACTTATTTAGGCTACTGAATCAGAATTACCTGGAAGGTTTATTAAACACAGCCTGCCTCAGAGTTTCTGATTCAGCAGGTCTGGGGTGGGGCCTGATAATTTGCATTTCTAACAATTCCCAGGTGATGTTGCTGCTGCTGGTCCAGGACTATACTTTGAGAACAATTGCCATACAGTTTTGAAGATTTAGAAAAATTTGGCTAATTTTTGCCAAATAAAAAACAATAGAGCATATGATATTATTTCAATTCTATCAAGATTCATTTTAAATAATAGTTGTGTCATCTAAAAACCAAACTTAGAAATGTAGAATCTTTAGATCTTTCCTACTATAGTACATGTGGTTGTTTATGCTCTTTGTCAGACAACCATTGAGATCAGGAGGCATAGAGCTGCAAATCAATTTATGACCTTTGTGAAAGGGAAAATTTAAAGGTCCTTTATCTCCCTCTAGCCTTTAGTTTAAAATTTTGCAGGTTGGATACTTGCCAAAAAAAGCAATTAGAGAGATTCTTAAACTTTGCATTGACTTATTGGGCAGAAAGCTGAATGAAGGACCATGTAAATAATACATAAATATAAAAACGAATTCAAATAGTGTGCACATTAGGGAGTTCTAAAGAACCCTGAAGGAGCCAGGGGAAGGAGATTGGAAAGAAGGATTTTATTTCTCTTATCTGCGCCATCTCTTCTTAGTTTAAATCCCATTGAAACTCCAACTTAGATAATATTAGATTCACCCTTCCTTTGTTGAAACATATAGTGCACGAATAATCCCAAATTGTTGGGTTGAATTGGAAACGGATGGGAGGCAAGAGATGTCATAGCATTTTCCTTTCCTGGCAGTAAAGTTTTATCAGTGTTCTTTCCTTGTGGCATGGCTAGAAACGGCAACCAAGAAAGTGACTCAATTTACCCCTGATTTTCAGTTTGTAATTGGGGGCAGTGAGTGGGACAGGCCCACCTCTATCTGCACTTAATGTTGTTTGACTTGGGCAGCACTTTCCATACTTGCCACCTCCCCATGTCCTCCAAACCTCCCAACAATCCGATAGAAAGCATCTGTTCTCCATCATTTTCACCAGGAAGCTAGGACAGTGGCTTAAAGTGTAAACTGAAGGTCCCTGAGATTCCCTGAGATCCTTACAGGGAGGCTTTGGGGTCAGAACTATTTCTTGATGAGTTAAGATATTATTTCCCTTTTTCACTTTTATTCTCTCAAGTATGCAATGGAGTTTTTCAAGGAGTTATATGACAGGTGATATTGCAACTCATTGAATGCAGAAGACATAAGAATCCAGCTGTCTTCCACTTAGAGATTTTCTAAAATAAGATGTGACTCTCACTAAATGTTTTTATTTTGGAACGAATTCATAAAACTATGTCATTTTGCTAACATGTAATGGGCTTACTATTTTATTTTAATTAAATCGATAAATATATATTTAAAATGTTCTTAGTTTAAATTTCTAATATAGTAAATATTGATAGATACAACCTACATAAACAAAAGCTATATGGAGTCCTCAATAATTTTTAAGAATGTAAATGGATTCGGAGGCCAAAATGTTTGAGAATTGCTGGGCTAGGATTGTTCAAGCCTCTCTGGGGCATATGCTAATTATCTTAAAGCCATCCAATCATCACCCAACTTCCCACCAATGTCTTTGTACTCACTTCTTGTCAGCCAATCCTCACAGTCAGGAGGCAGTAGTGTTAGGATGGTTGAAAGTAAAAGCACAAAGAGATTGAGTTCAAATTCTTTCTTGGCTACATGTGAAGTTTGTAACTTTGAGTAATTTACTGGGCCCCTCAAAAGTCTCAGTTTTCTCATCTATAAAAGGGGTATAATGGTAGTACCTAACTTATACGTTTGTGAGAATTAAGAAAGAAGGCACAGAATATATGTTAGCTATAATAGATGAAATTCTTTAGAGTTTTATTTGTGGTTATCTAATCATAAGGATTGGAAAAAAGTAAAGTCCATGCCAACTTGTTTTACTTCTTTGAAAAAGAGAAACAAGAGGTATAGTAACGTTTAATATTTGGTTTCACATGTACAGTGGATGAGAGGGCATTCTGTATTGATCTCCTCAATCCGGCCAGAAAAGTGTTGTGATTTCTAACAGTTTATTTTCAAATTTTGTTTCCCTAAGTTCAATGAGCCCTCCACTTCTAATGAGGTGGCTTTAGGGTGGAGAAATCAAAAAGCAGTTGGCTTTGTTGTGATGGACAGATCTGGATGGAGCATTATAAGGGTGAGGCTGCTGAGTTTCCCATCTTGCTTATACGTATGATGCTTTGAAACCTACGCTGACCTGTTTTAACTCTGGCCTAAAGACAGGCCAGTTGAAGAGAAATAGAGCCAGTGTCTCCACTGGCAACACAGCCATCCTGAAGAGGAATGTCCGTGTGTGCATCTGCCACCAGAAGTGGGATGCTAGAGAGGCACTGATCTCTTTTTTGATATTGAGTTTTATCCAAGTACTCATTAAGTAGATCCCTTTTATTTTCAAAATATCTGGGGCTAATGTGCTTAATTTGGTTAGACCTAGTGAGTGAGCTATGGAGAACTGGAATCATTTTATATCAATTCCTGATCTTTGCTCAGATTCATTCTGTACTGCCTGTCTCTTCTGCTTCTTAGACAAAGATTGAACTTGCAGGCCAGGTGCAGTGGCTCATGCCTGTAATTCCAACACTTTGGGAGGCCGAGGTGGGCAGATCACTTGAGGCCAGGAATTCGAGACCAGCCTGACCAATACAGAGAAACCCCGCCTCTACTAAAAATACAAAGTTAGCCAGGTGTGGTGGTGCATGCCTGTAATCCCAGCTACCCAGGAGGCTGAGGCAGGAGAATTGCTTCAACCCAGGAGGCAGAGGTTGTGGTGAGCCGAGGTGGCGCCATTGCACTCCAGCCTGGGCAACAAGAGTGAAACTCCATCTCAAAATAAATAAATAGTAAGATTGAACTTGCTACATGCTTCTATCTCTATCTGCCTTCTGTGCTGCCAGCTCCTGCTCCTAGCAAGAAGCAAGAGAACTTATGTTATTTTTCAACCCCTAGTTCTCTCCGGTAAAACTGTGAAGAATCTATTTGCATATCTAGCCATTCTACATGCATAAAAATGCTATATCAACACAAAGAAAAGACTTGTTCATAGACTTATAGTTCTGATACAAGGCTTACCAGCTGAACTGCCCACAGTCAGGCCCTACAGAGAACTCTGCTAGTTTGATACTCCTATTAATATAAAGCTAATAGGTGGTCCTGTATCCTACAGCTGTGGCCAAGGTCCCACACACAATCAATTTTCCGTTGGACTGGGAGGGAGATTGTTAGCTTTCTATGAACATAAGCAGATCCCCTGACGGAGCCATCTACATAGGATAGGTTTTTGTATAGGTTTAATGACCCATCAGAGTTGGTAAATGGTCCACAATTTCTCTAACCTTCACTTCCTGGACCCAAAGAGAGATTGGCACCAACTTTACTGTGTCATTAATTTCAGGAGTCATTCACTGACCTTCTCCAGCAGTGGCAGCAACTCCCCAAGTCAATCAGGCAATAAAACTAGCTGTACCAAAAATGTAACAACAGTTCAAGTTTACTTTATCCAGGGGCCTCAAGTACTCAAGATTGACATCCCTACCTCCCCATCTCCAAGGATGCCGCCCCCCATGATGATACCCAAGAGTGAGTCAGTGTAGCCAGGTACCATTGCCCACAGGAGGCTCAGCATTGTCCCTTTCAAATGATCCTCCCCAGGGGCTTCTGTTTCTCTTACTTCTAGCCATTTGGTCTTAGCCATTGTGTTTCCTGTGATCCATATGCCAAGCCCCCACATCTTACATAGGCCATTGGAAATTTGGGTGGTCTGGGAAACCTCATTAATCAAACCATGTCCTGCAAGGCTGACTGCCAACCAGCCCAAAGACTGACCTGGTGTCACAGAGATGTCCTGAAGGCCTTCTCCTCCTGGTGAAGCCCATCATCGAGAAGATGCTGGGCTTGCAGATCCAGACAAGAGACTATGAGGATGTTCTTACCACATCAGGCAGTAATACAATGGCCTCCTAACCGGTGTCCTTGTGCCCGTGCTTTCCCTCTTCTTGATTCCCCACACAGTAGTCAGGAAATCTGATTGTGTCCTTCCTTTGTTTAAAACCCTTTCCTGTGTCCCACATGGTGGCCTGCATGATCCTTCATGCCCTTGACCTTGCCAACCTCTCAGGTCTCATCTCATGCCACCTTCTTCCTCCCTGCTGTGCTCAGGCCACATGGCCTTCTTCTAGCTCCTCAAGTGCCTTGAGGCCCTTCCAGAGGCTGGTCCCTTTGACTCTTCAACTCATTAATTTCCACTCATCCTTCAGAGCTCAGCTCAAATGTCACTTCCTCGGGGCAGCTGTCCTTGAGTCACCACTCTCCCATCATACTTTTCCTAGCTCTGCCTCCCGTTCCACCATAGGTTGTAATTACAGGTCTGAGTAATGTGTGCCTCCTTTAGTGGATTGTAAGGTTCATGAAGGCAGGATCTATATCTATCAAAGTTCCCCCTGAATTCTGAGTACCCACACAGTAGGAGTCTGATAAATATTTATTGGACGAATAAATCAACGAAAATAAATATGGAAAAGTTGCTATTGTGGGCTTCACCAGTTGGTGAGTACAGATGTAGTCCTATAACTTCATGCACTTTCGATAGCTCTATCACATTTGTGATAGCTATGAAGTTTTTCCTTCTATGCAACATGCTGTTATTAGACAGCTACAGGAATGAGTGACTAGCTTCTCCTCTAGTTTCTTCTCCTCGACCTCTCTCTTTCCTCCCCTCTGGCCCACCCCAAATACTTACACAGGTGAGTGTAGACACACACATACACACACACACACACACACACATCCTGTGAGGAGGACTGAGAGCACAAAAATTATATACAATTAATTGTAATATGAATCGGGAAAAAGCTTCCTGACTTCAGCCTAAAGCTTCCCTGGGCTGAGGGGAAAGGGAACGTCCAGATGGTAAATGGAGTGTGGAGAGAACTTATCCTGGTGGGTCACTGAAAAGAGTGCCAAGCCTGCTCCAGTGGGGAAGAGGAAGATGACAGAAATGTCAGGTAAGTTTGTGGGAACTGAAACGGGAGGCAATCTAGAAGTGTTCTCAGGCAAAGGCCCAAGAAGACCCAAGATCTCAGAGACTAAGGTGCTACATGGCAGATATGAGTCTGGGACAGCTTACAGAGTCCCATATGTCACAGTGTGGCCTGGAAGCAGACGGATGGTTCTGGGGCCTGAGAGTGCCGCAGGAGTCCATGGGTCTTGGGTCATAGCCTGCAGTTTCCATGACTCAGCCTGGCAGTCGAATGAGTTCCTGGGCACCCCAAAGGCTTTACAGAAGTTGAAAGGATAGTTGTCAAACCTGCAGGAGCCTTTTAAATGGGATCATAGGGACAAGGTAGCAATCATCTGCATGTCAGGAAACGAACACTAAACAGGATGATGGATGGCCCAGTGAAGGCCCAGGTGATAGCAGTCTAGGACCAGGTACCCCATCTCCCCACATGTTGACATGCCACAAGCACCCTAGAAATTAGTTATTTCCCTGCAGTTACATATTGACTAATTTTAAATTGTTACTGCTTAGAGGACGGAGGCTCTAAATAGAAAAAAATATTAGAGAGAAACATAAATTTGTTACGTTTTTATACAGCTAGGTTTGTGGGCTGCAAATTGAAACCATTACACAATTCTCTTTTAAAATGCAAATATCCCTCATACGCATATCATGTGGACAAAGTGTTTGTTTTATTAATAGCATCCCCTGGCCAGGCGCGGTGGCTCACGCCTGTAATCCCAGCACTTTGGGAGGCCGAGGCGGGCGGATCACGAGGTCAGGAGATCGAGACCATCCTGGCTAACACGGTGAAACCCCGTCTCTACTAAAAATACAAAAAATTAGCCGGGCGAGGTGGCAGGCGCCTGTAGTCCCAGCTACTCGGGAGGCTGAGGCAGGAGAATGGCGTGAACCCCGGGGGGCGGAGCCTGCAGTGAGCCGAGAACGCGCCACTGCACTCCAGCCTGGGTGAAAGAGCGAGACTCCGTCTCAAAAAAAAAAAAAATAGCATCCCCTAACCTAGTTTCACTATTAAAAGGTAGGTCTGAGTGGGATGTGGGTCCCTAGTGACCTAGTGTGAGAATAGAGAGTGTTTTGTTTTGTTTTGTTTTGGAGACTGAGTCTCGCTCCATTGCCCAGGCTGGAGTGCAGTGGCATGCATGATCTGGGCTCACTGCAACTTCTGCCTCCTGGGTTCAAGTGATTCTCATGCCTCAGCCTCTTGAGTAGCTGGGATTACACGTGCCCAACACCATGCCTGGCTAATTTTTGTATTTTTAGTAGGGATGGGGTTTCACCATGTTGGCCAGGCTGGTCTCAAACTCCTGACCTCAAGTAATCCACCCACTTCGGTCTCCCAAAGTGCTGGGATTACAGGCGTGAGCCACCACGCCCGGCCTTAGAGGGCATTTTAAAGGAAGAGGAGAGGAGTTGGGAAAGGATCTTCTTTCTAATGGGATGAGAAAGAAGAGACAACAGAAAAAGGAAGAAGGAAAAGGGCCCAATGAATGTCCAATATTCCTTTTGTTTTCATTGTGATTCTCATACAGAATTCATAAATACTTTAACCTAAACCATTGAAATTAGAATTTAATCTGAGGTATGAAAAAAATGCTAGGTTTAAAATCACAACCCAGGTTGAATTTCTGACTTTGCCCATTAATAGATGTGTGACCTTTAGCATTCTCTTAACTTCTCTGAGCCTAGTTACTTCAGTTGTAAAAAGGGTCTAATGAAACACATCCCACTGAATTAGTGAGAGGATTGATCCAATTACATGAAAGAGCTCTGAAACAATAAAAAGTTGCACCATCTGGGGTATCAGTTTGCAGTGGAGGAGACAATGGGGAGGAATAATGTAAGTGTTGAGCACATCTGCGGTCTCTAAACAGAGAGCTCAACACAAGGACATGGGCATATTGGAAAAAACTATTTCAGAAGAGGGGAAAAGGGAGAAAAGGGGATATGTGGGTATTAGGGGCAAACCCAGATATCCTGCCTTGAGGTCAAATAATTATAACATTAAATCCTGTTTACTGATGCTTAGCTGTCAGTCTCTTGCTCATTTACCTTGGAGATCCATTTAGAATTAGTGTAAGGTGTAATTGACCTGTACTTAGAGTTCCAGAATAGGACAATCACTTCCAAATGCCCTTAGTATAAGACATTAACAGTACTTGGGGCTTTAGAAATCAATATTCAACCTTTCAACTACTAGAAATCCTTTTTAGTTATTGTGCTTACTATGAAAGCCCTTGGCTGTCAGTTCAACTAGTCGTTCTTGCTTTGTGACGTCTCTGGAAGTTTAATACTTCCGTGAGAAAGTCCTTGTCAGTGTTCTGAAAACTGGGAATTAGGAAGTCGACTTCCAATCAAGCGTCAGATGACATGCGACATGCGTGAAGCTTCGAAATAACGTCAGTGTTTCTAATTTAGCATCGTGTTGGAGTCCTAGTTATGAAATGACATTAAGAAAATTCCATTCCTCAGAATTCTTGTGCAGTAGCATTGGGTAGAAACACCACTGTATTCTGTGACCTGGGGTAGGGATGATATCTCAAAAACGCATGCTCAGGTTGCCCATGGTGATAGCTAAACTGTCTTCTCAGGAGAGGAGCAGGCCTTATTAACTGGAACTCACCAGATTTCACAGAACATTTTGAAGGGCTTAGGATTGTGAGTTTGGAGGTAGATGCCAAGCAGAGGTAAACATTTTGTATAACAGAAGAAATATATTTGATATGGGAGAGAGACAGAAATCTTGTGGAAAACTCCAGAGCCATCAAAGCTGGGACAGTGTTAAAGACGAGCACCCTGGAAGTGAGGAGCCAAGTGTGGGTTTTGAGGAACAGACATATTAAGGGGGATTCTCACAAATGTTTTATTTTGACAAATATCAATCATTTAGAAAAGTTGCAAGAATAGTATAGTAATTATTCATATACTCCTTACATATAATACATAGAAAAAGAGGGTATATATTTTAATAAATATTTGTGTATACACATTTTGTGTATAGATAGGCAGATAAATAGATAAAGAGACAAATGTGCACATGTGTATAATTTTCTGAACCGTTTGAGAATTGGTTGTAAGCATCATGACACTTCACCACCAAATACTTCAGCATGTGTCTCCTAAGAACAAGGCTGTTCTCTTACATGACCACAATATAATTATTCCACTCAGAAACTTAAACTTGATACAATACAATATCTAATATTCAGTCCATATTCAAATTTCCCCTATCGTCCAAATAATATCCTTACTAATCTCCAATATAAAGAGATTTAAAACATGTTTTCCATGTTCAACATAAATGTCTTCCCCATTTTTCCTACAAAATCATCAAAAACAACTATGTTTCCCATTTATACTTTTACACCAGTAGTTTCTTTGGAGGAACTTGCACTTTTCCCACATCCAGATTGGCAGGGGATAAAATAGAAATAATAGGAGCTGGCAGAAGAGAGGCTGGTTGATGCTGATTACGTTCAGAATAACTATTTGGAGGAAAAAGCACTGATTCTGTTCCTGGGGTGTTGAGTTTTTCTTCTGACCTCATATTTTAATCCTGTCCTCTCTTACTCTTTTGTATGTGATAAATCTCCCAGAGCACACCCTTGCAGTGCTTGTCTCCCAGAACTTCCTATTATATAAAAATTTGCTCTCATAGGTTTTACTTCTTAAAAAAACAAATTTTAATTTTAGAGCATTTTTTTTGTTTGATGGTTTGTTTTTTGGTGTGGACAAACCATATTCAAGTCATAGCAAAGTCCAAACTAAAGCACTAACGTGAGTAATGATTATCTTCCTGTGAGTGGTGGATGGAACAAGAACTTTGCATTTCTTTTTTATAATTGACACATAATAATTGTACATATGTGTGGATGCACAGCAGTGTTTCAATATATATAATGTGATCAGATCAGGATAATTATTAATAGCATATCTGTCATCTCAAATATTTATCATTTTTTGTGTGGGGAATTTCCAATACCCTCCTTCTAGCTATTTGAAACTGTATAATATAGTATTGTTAATTATAGTCATGCTATGGTGGTACAGAACACTAGAACTTATTCCTCCCACCTAGCTGTGAGCAGTTTTTCATTAATAGAGAAGTAGATAAAATGATACAGTTCCCATACCTTCCCACCTCTGGCCCTGCACATAGTTTCTCCTATTATTCACATCTTAAGTTAATATGGTACATTTGTTACAAGTAAGGAACCAACACTGAAACATTATTATTAGCTAAAGTCCATACTTTATTCGGATTTCCTTAGTTTTTACCTAATATCCTTTTCCTGTTCCAAGATTCCATTGAGGATATCCCATTACATTTAGTCGTCTTTTCTCCTTAAGCTCCTGAAACTGTGATAGTGTCTCAGATTTTTCTCATTTTTGATGTCCCTGACAGTTTTGAGCTCATAGGTCTTTTGGTTATTTATTCTCTGTACTTTGCTTACACTAGAGTACCACAACAAATATTATTTTGAATTAAGTAATATCTATAATTGGTGAAAAGCAAATCATGTTTGAAGTAGCTACATGGTAAGGATGATCAAGTTATCACTGAAACTTGTTTGAGCAGCTTTGGTTGTGTATAGCTTATTTTCTGACTACGTATTGATTACATATGGGATATGGAGTTCACGGCTTTCATTGAAGGGATGATTTTCTTTGGGTGGACTGAATCAATGAAGCTCAAAGCAAAAAGATCAACTGAGAGGGCACAACCAGTCAGAGGTGTCTTTTTTTTTCCCAGAGCCTTATGTTCTTTCAGACTCCACAGGGCATTAGTTAGTCTCTTTATTTTTGCAAGTGTCTTGGGGGTAATTTGGCTGAGACATGCTACCATCTTTTAGCAAACAGATAGTTCCCTTGTTATTTGCTTTCTAAAAATTTTTTTTTGAAAATCGAGGTATAATTTACAAATAATAGCAAAGGCAGATCTTAAGTTCCAAAGTTTTGACGAATGCATATACCTCTGTGACCTACACCTCAAGACACAGAACATGTCCATCACTGCAGGAAGTTATCCCATTCCCTTTCCAAGTCAATGCTTGCCCTCAATCCCCAGAGCATCCACTGGGCCAATTTCTTTCACCATAGATTATGTTTGCCTGTATCAAAATTTCATAAAAGTGAAATCACACAGTTCATACTATTTTGTGTCCAGCTTCCTTAGCTTAGCATAATGTTTTTGAGATTCATTCATGTTGTGTTTATATCAAAAGTTCATTCAATTTTATGGCTGAGTTGCATCCATTGTACTGTATTAATTATATACTATAATTAATATATACTATTAATTACATACTATAATTATATATTATAATTTCTTTATCCTTTTTTTGTATTGATGGACGTTTTTTCCCGATTTTTAGCTATTACAAATGAAGTTGTTATGAATAATGAGGTATTTATAACATAGGTATAAGTCTTTGGGAGGGACCTATGTTTTCCACTTCTCTAGGGTGTAGAATTGCTGGGTCATTTGGTTGGTGTATGTTTAATGCAATAAGAAAATGTCAAACTATTTTCCAGAGTGGTTGTACTATTTTATATTTATCTATTGCTATGTAACTTAACAGCAACAACTTAAATATTGCTGCAAAATAAACAGCTTAAGCAACACACATATACTATCTCACAGTTTTTGTGGGTCAGAAGTCTGGATACAGCTTAGCTGATTCTTTTTTGAAAGGCTGCAATCAAGTTGTTAGACCAAACTGGATTTTCAGATGGTAGTTCAACTGCGGAAGGATCTGCTTTCAAACTCACATTATGTGTTGGCAGAATTCATGTCCTTGTGGTTTCACAACCTAGGGCTTCAATTTCTTTCTGGATGTCAGCTGGAGGGTGCCGTCAGCTCCTAGAGGCTGCCTGCAGTTCAAACAGAAAGTAATTCTCTGTTGCAGAAGTTATGGCCTTGCTCCAGAACCTCAGGGGTGTGCCTCCTATTGGGACTTTCCAGGGACACCAGATAGCATTTATCTACAGCAAATACCTCTGACACCACTGGATCTGCTGGATTATATAGTTCAAGTAGCAGCTTTCACCGCAGCCTGGAGCTAATCTTGAGATGTCTCCGACTACGGTACCCACTAGCAACTGGACATTTTCTAAGTCTCCTGATAAGTGGGTTGAAGCTGTATTCCCAAAGACAGTACATGCTGCCTTCAAAATCAAAGGAGGCCCACTAAGTGATAAGCCACTTTCTTAGTGGCAGGGGGTGAGAAGTGCAATAAATTGTCGTTTACATTAAAGGTGATGCTCCCAGCATACCCAGAGCACTGAATCTTAACAACTTCATCAATGTGGCAAGCCCTCAATTATCTTGGAGTTTATCTCCCATTCTTTGGGTTACACGTATTTTACTGGCCACTTAGCCTGTTCTACTCAAAGTGTAGTCTACAGACAGATATTGGCTGGTGAACACTTGGCTACTGGCCTGTGGAAAGATAAATTCATAAATTGAAAATCTGTATTTAGAAATTTTATAGCAATTTGCCATTGCTGTGACTTCCAAGCACACGATCAGAAGACTAATCTCATTGAACAAAGTATAGATCATTGTGATTATTGTCAAACTCATATGGTGATTTGCACATGCAGCAAGATATATACTGTTCAAGCTCAGTTATTTCCAAAAGTATTGCTCTAAGACAGTGTGGAAAAAATAAAAAAAGGATTGGAGAGTTTCAGAAGCATTGATCCAGAGTATTTGCCCCTTTGTACTTTGTACTCCTGGACAGAGAGTAGGAGAATTAAAATAGCCCTGGACCAGAAAGTAAATGTGTATTCTTATCTTTTGTATATGAGGGCAAACTGCTTTTGATCCTTCCTGCTGATGGGAATCAACAAAGGCACATTTACCAAGTTAGTAACTGCATACCAAGGTCAATGTTGATTTTCTCAGGGGAAGATACCACATGCTGCATGGCAGCGCCTCTTGGGGCTAATACCTAGTTAAGAGTATAGTTATCTACTGTCATCTGCCATGATCCCATTTTTTGCAGGGGTCAGACAGGAGAATTGAATGGTAATATAAGGGAAACCACGACCCCTGCATTCTTTAAATCTTTGATGGTGATGTAAATCTTTGCAATTCTTCCTAGAATGCTGTCTTGCTTCTGATTTACTATCCTGACTTGGGGTGACAGTGGCAATTTCAAAGGCTTCTACTTGGTCCTCCTACATAATGACTATTAATCCATAGGCCAGGGAGCCAATGTGAAGGTTTTGCCAGCTAAGATTAACTACCTTAATTATACATTCAGTGATTTAACCATAAAATGCATTCATGGGGCAATCAGATCCACTGTGAGTTGGAATTGAGCCCAAATTCCACTGGTCCCCATTCTAACTGGAGAATTACGTTGGTATCAGGGTCAGCTCAGACTTTGTATCTAACAGTTCGTGAATACTTGAAATTCCTCTTTCTTCCAGTGCATGCTCTCACCTAGCAAATGGCCACAAGTCATTTTGGGGAGCCACCTATCAAAAGGAGTCATTACATAACTTATAGGCAAGAGAAGACTCCTCAAGCTTGAGGTGCTGCTTCTGCCAGCCAGAGGGCTCAGAGCACTAGCAGGCTGCAGTGAGCACATTCCACCTTGCAGAAGCCATTTGTGTGCATTTCTTTTTAATTCTGTGTTTGGTGACATTATGCTGGTAGCTTGAAATTGACCAAGGTGGGAGTGTTTACATAACAGAAATTGGCAAATATTAAAATGTCCTTCCCCACCACCCTCTCTCCTGAGAGCTGGTTGTTAAATTTTTTTCCAGTACATTACAGAGTCAGGGGTAAATTGGAAGATGCAATATTCTTAGGCTCATCTATCCAAATGCCCCATCCTAGGTCTTAAGGTAATACTCTTTTTCCTTTCAAGAACAAGATGTGGGCTAGGAGACTCTGAAAGTCCATGCATTTGGTTGCCTTTTCAACTCGTCTGCCCTTACAATCAGCTCCTGTGACTTCCTGTAGCCTAAAGCAAACTATACTAAATATTACTAAAAATTGCCAGTAGAGGCCCTCTGGCTTTCATGGTGTGACTTAAGGTGAGAGGTGGCTGCCCTGAGGCATCATCTTATTTTACAAGGTATACAATTCCATCAACAGAATCAAGCCCCTCTATAGGCCTTACAGTTACTGTCCCCACACTGTTCAAATAGTATGGCTACTACCTATCCCAATGCCCCACCTTCTATCTGCACTGCATCTCAATTAGCTACAGGTGGGAAGCCTTTGTAATCACGGTATCACTGTGTTGCTTCATAACTACCCACTCACCGTGCCATGGGTCTTTATTGCCATATGGTCGGTAAGTAACCCAACTCTAGCATTCCATCCTGAGTGTCTGCAGGACACTCCTGGTGCCAAGTCTTTTAGCCTGGGTTCTGTAGAAAACAGAGCCTGAGTGTAGTTTGAGAGAAACTGGAGTGAAGACGAATGGGCTAGGCAAAGAAGGAAGAGAAACTATTAATAATACGATAGTGTATTACTGAACTAGCTACCTCTTGGTATCAAACCCGGCTGATTGGTTAGTATCATGAGGGTCATATTTTGAGAGGTAGTATGGACTACTGTGTTTCAGAACAATCTGTCTGGGTGGAGGAAGGAGAGTTTATCTGCTGGACCCACCTTGTTTTGATTAGATTTACCCCAAGGACATTAACTCCACTGCACTTACGGCTACACTTTGTTACAAGCCCAACAGTTATGCACTATCTCAGCCCTCCTGGGGTGGGAGGTGAGATGTGTGTGGCTTGGGGAAAGGGAGGGGAACCATTGGGATGTGCCCATGTAAAGTCTGTTGCTTCAGTAGTCTCTGGGCAGAGCCCATACAGTTGGTTGCTATGGTGGCAGTTGGGGAAAACAAGTGGTCAATGGCCCTGGAGTTAGGCCAGTCTGTTTGGCTTATAGGTGACATATACACTGCTTGATATGTCTAAAATACTGCCCTTCTTGAATCTTGGTTTTCAGCATTTCTTTAATTCCATTTAGTGTTCTTCCAATAAATTCTCATTTTTTGCTTGCTAATCAGAGCTGATTTCTGTTTCATGAGGCCAAGGAAACAATTTTAAGCATACTCTCCTTAGTGCTCCAAACACTGTTGTATACTTATTTGGTGCTAATGCTCGATGAACTGCAGAAATTTGTCTATGTACTGTACCACTTATCTATCGCTGTATAACAAACTGCCCCCAAATTAATGACTAAAGCAATAATGATTCACTGGTTCTTCTGCTGATTCTCGCTGGCAGGTGGGTGGGTATGGGCTCAGCCTCTTTCTCCATGTGGTCTGTCATCTTCATAGGGACTAACCCACACTTCTTACATGGCACCGGGATTTCAGGACAGCAAGCCCTAATGCACAAGCACTTACCAAGGTGCTTGCTGAGATCCTATTGGCCAAACAAGTCACAAGGCCAAGCCCAGCATCAGTGTGGAACTCTGCACAAAGGCATGAATGTCAGTAGGTGTGATTCATTGTAGGCCATCAGTGTTACAGTCTACCACCAGGTATTTACATTGTTCTTTAGAGCAGAGACTTCTGATGGTCCCCAAACTGCTGTTCTCCCTTGCTTCTGTATTAAGAGATCCCTGAATTCTGTTAATGAATTCATGATTCTCAAAAAAAATTTTTTTTTCCCTGTACCCCACAGTAAGGTGTGGCTTTGCATCCACGTTTTGATCAATGGGATGTAAGCGAAGGTGTATTGTGGCAGTTTCCAGGAATTTTCCTTAAGTGAGAACAGGCGTGTGCCCCTGGCTTTTTCTTTATGCCTTCCCGCACCCTGCTGTTTAAAATGTGGGTACGACTTTTGGCTGCCATCCTGGACCCTTAAGCACCCTCCAGGGATGATAGAGTTATGAGTTGAAGGTGCCTGTGTCCCTGAGGACTTCACTGAGCAGAACCTTCACTTAGTCCTAGAATTCCTACCTCTAGACTTTTACCTGGGATACTAATCTTTCATTTAATCTATTGTTATTTTGGATTCTGTTATTAGCAGCTAACATAATCCTGTCATACTATTGAAATATAGTCTCTCTATGTTTTTAGGCCATACTCGACAGTATGTAATTTTTTTTTTTTGAGACAGAGTCTCACTCTGTTGCCCAGGCTGGAGTCCAGTGGTGTGATCTCAGCTCACTGCAACCTCCACTTCCTAGATTCAAGTGATTCTCTTGCCTCAGCCTCCTGAGTGGCTGGGACAACAGGCATGTGCCATCACGACTGGGTAATTTTTGTATTTTTAGTACAGATAGGATTTTGCCATGTTGCCCAGGCTGGTCTCGAACTCCTGGCCTCAAGCGATCTGCATGCCTGAGCCTCTCAAAGTGCTGGGGTTACAGGTGTGAGTCACCACACCTGGCCCACAGTATGTAATTTCTTACCTTCTGCTCATCTTCACCCAAAACATTCTGATGGCCCTTATTGATTAGAAGAGGAGGAAAATGCATTAAGTTTAGTTGGCAGAAATTGTGTGAATTTAAATCTGTGCATTTAGAGAAACATGTGTGGCTCATCAAGCCATTAAGAAAACAAAAAAGAGGAAACTACAAAATATTTGTATTCCTGTAGCCCACAAGAGACAAATCTAGAACAGTGTTGGGGTCTGGTCAAGTAGGGAAAGCTCTCAGTAAGACATAGCACAAACCCCACTTCTGGTTTCCTTGGTTTGGGGCTGTCTCATGTTAATGATATTTTTGATGAGAAAAACCACATGCAAATGAAACAATTCATTGTCCCCACTTGGAGGTGCAGTGGTGGTGGTGGGGAGAACTAGGGAAGGGTTTGTGCATCAGACAAAGGTTGGGATTACAAGGGTTGTAAATGAACGAGATGTGCCTTTAGTCACAGCCACTTCTTAAGTGCTGTAGGTCTATGTGACTCCTGATGACTTGGTCAAAGAAAATATCAACACATTGCCTTAGCTGTTTTCCTTGATGAGGAGAAATCAACACACTTGGAAATGGAAGAATTTCCTCTCTTGGTGCAGTGGCTTTCTGCACTGGCTTGAGCTGCAGTAATCTGGCACTTTGTTGCTTCAGTCACTGGCCCTGGCCCTTGCCACTGCCAGGCAGAGTTGAGCCTGCACTGAAGGCATGAGAATATTGGATCAATACAAACATTATGAAAAATGTTTTAACTTTTTCTTTTTTTAAAAGGCCTGCCTGTTATCTTTATACCTCTGTTACCCACCCCACCACCCCAGAAATGAGCCAGAGCCTTTGTGATGGCTAGATTTGTTTGAATATTTGATTTCCTTCCCCATCTGTTTTGAGAAATAGCTAGCCTCTTTATCAGAAGAGAGCTTAAAGTCTCACCAACATTCTTGCCCCAGGTGTCATGGGCTGAACTGTTTCCCTCAAATTTATATTTTGAAGTCTTAACTCCCAGTACCTCAGAATGAAACTGCATGTGGAGATAGGGTCTTTACGGAGGTAATTAAGTTAAAATGAGGTTGTTAGAGTCATTCATTGGAAAAGTATTTGTCAAATGTCTACTATGTGCCAGGCACATGTTAGGCATGCAGCCCCACTGGTTAGAACAGATATAGACCTACCTTCATAGACTGTCTGGCTTCGTGGACATGCAGCCTGTGTAGTCACTTAGTTCTCCATGTTAGAAAGACCCTGTGGTTGGTTGAATGCTCTGTTGTCACCATCTTGAAATTCTTAATAATTTTTGAATAAGGAGTTCTGCATTCTTTTCCTCTGGACCCTGCAGATTATGTAATTGGTCCTGCTCATGGAAATTGGTATAGTAGGAGAATCAATCATATTCTCTGCACTGAGGAGTGTGGTTTGGTGGCATGGAGAGAAGGTCAGTGTAGCAGTAGTACAATATAAAAAGATGAAGATGATAATATTCACAATGGCGGGAAGGAGGGGAGTCTGCTGCTGGGGGATGAAAAGATACATAAGTGGAGCAGCAGGGGTTCTTTTTTGTTTTCTTCACTTTTCCCCCCAAACCTTATTATTAACCCTGAATAATTCAGATAAACTGAACAGGTCTCTAGTCCTTGAAACCTGAAAGAATCTAACATGCACATATAGGAAGTTATTTAAGTCATGGGATTGAAATAGAGCAAGAAGAGAGGAGAATTGAAGATGCTTGAAGACCAGTGTTTCCCACACTATCTGTGAAGGAACTTTTCATTCTTTTTCATTACCTGTTTGTCATGAACTGATATTAACACTTTGGAATGTAAAATAGAAACAAATTGCAAAAAATTACAATGAAAACAGAGGCACACCAAATATTGTACAAGCTCACATTTTAGATTAAACAGAAATAGAATTACATTTCAATAAAAATCATCAGAACATAAATGAAAGAAAAATTACAAAATGTACATTGTTTATTCAAAGTGTCCAGATAGATAATTAATAAAGAGAATTGCCATTATCCTCCTAATATTTATCACTTCACAGCCATAACAACTAACAAAAAGTTGGGAGTGAAGTAGCAATTTCCCACTAAACAACATGAATGTTAATATTTGAAGTTTTAATGTGACAAATCAGTGGGCTCTTTGCTTGTTAAATTATCTAATCTAGGTTGGATTGGTAACATGCTACTTGCAGGAGATGATGTATATCTAAATTGCTTTTATATTTTATTTTAACAACACTAGTAGTAGAAAAACTAGTCTCTCAAAAATATGTTGAAGGGAACGGAAGAAGAGTTAAAGCAATTTAACAATATCAGGATAATCACTTTTAACTTTTATCCTTAATGATGGAAACAATGCGTTATTTTCAAAATTCATCTTCAATCTTTCATCAGTAGCCAGTTTCAAAAACTGTCACTCAAGTTATCTTTCAATGAAATAAACGGATTTTGGATCCATGAATTTCTTGCATGTGGAGCTTGTTTTGATAGAAAATACTCAGATATTTTATCAAATTTATAATTAGTTTTTTAATATTTTGTATATAACTGTCCTTTAAGTTTGATGGCTTTATTGTTTCATTAGTCTGCAATGATTTTAGCACTTCACTATGAGTTATGGCTATAAACTCAATAACAAGGGATTATACTTCTGAGTAAAATTAGTACAAACTCCTATTTGTTTAATTCTTTGGAATTACTTCTCTGATCATTATTTAGTTTACTACTATGATTACTAACACATTACTGATGTGTGTCTTGTATTGGCAAAATTGGACAGTAAGGATTGTTTTGCCATCTATAATTTAGGGTTAAAAACAAATGACACAAATTTTACTAATTTAGCTAAGAATTTACAAAAAATAGGCTTGATTAAAAATGAAAATGATTGTAAAAATAACAAGTTATATAAGTAAATAAATATTTACATTTTCATAGAGTTTTACTCTTGGGTTGCAGGTGACAAACCTTGAAATTTTACTCATTGTAATATCGTACTATTGCACGACAAGGACACAACCATGCCACCTGCAACTCAAGAACCAGGTTGAAGAATACCTGAACTGTTTAACAAGCAATGTCCAATGATCATGCACTTGGATATTCCTGAAATGTCAAATTGATATCAACACTGCTAAGCACTTATCCTTTTAATTTCTGTACTTATTTCCTTGTGGACTAAACACAAACAGTTTGCAGACTGACACTAGTCCAAGAACCACGCTTTGAGTAGCATTACTCTAGGGAACACTTGCATTGAAGGGACTGGCAGAAAGAGAACTAGTGAAGGAATTTATGAAGTAACAAGGGAGGAGAACAAGGAGACCATAGATTTGTGGAAGACTAGGGAATTTTTAAGAGGAAGTGGTTAACTATATTGCCTGCAAGAAAGGTCAAGTAGGTTGAGGACCAAAAGAAGCCATGGGATTGACAATTATCATCAGTGACATTTGAAAGAGTGATTTCAGTAGGGTGCTCTTGGTGGTAGTGAAAGAAAGCCAGGGGTCAGCAGGCTGAGAAATTGGGGAAGCAGAGAGAACCAATGGGGACTACCCTTCTAAGGAGCTAGGTGGTTAAGAAATGGAAATAGTGTGATAGCTTGGGGGTATAAAAACTTTGAAGGAAGACTTTTTAGACCGATGAAGACTTTTTAGACCCTTCCCCAAATTTTAATATCACTGAAGGAGTCTCAAACTGAAGAGAGTTCCCTCTCTAGATAGAAAATCTAAGAAATACATATATTTTTTGTAGAAGTCTTACAGCAATCTTCTTAAAATTACCAAGCAGGTTGGAAGAGATCCACGAATTTCAAGAAGTTCAGGGGGAATTTTTTTAAGACTCTGCTGAAATGTATATACATATTTATATATATTTATATATATATTTATATATTATATATATATATATAAATATATATACAAATATATATATTTTTTGAGACAGGGTCTTGCTCTTGTCGCCCAGGCTGGAGTGCAGTGGCATGATCTCAGCTCACTGCAACCTCTGCCTCCTGAGTTCAAGTGATTCTCCTGCCTCAGCCTCCAGAGTAGCTGAGATTACAAGCACCTGCCACCACACTCAGCTAATTTCGTATTTTCCGTAGAGATGTGGTTTCACCATGTTTGCCAGGCTGGTCTCAAACTCCTGACCTCAGGTGATCCACCCGCCTTGGCCTCCCAAAGTGCTGGGATTACAGGCGTGAGCCACCGTGCCTGGTCTAGACTCTGCCAAAATTCTAATACTTCTTTGGTAGTGCAACAGAAAACTAAAGATTTTGATGGTGAACTTAATTGCTTCTGAGTTGTGTGGATGAAAATATATTTTATTATTTTTTCCTTCAATTTTTATTTTAAGCTCCCGGGTATATCTGTAGGATGTGCAGGTTACACAGGTAAATGTGTGCCATGGTGGTGTGCTGCACAGATCAACCCATCACCATGGTATTAAGCCCAGCATCCATTAGCTCTCCTGATGCTCTCCCTCTCCCCACCCTTCCCCCCCTACAGGCCCCAGTGTGTGTTGTTCCCCTTCCTGGGTCTATTTTATGGTGTGTGTGTGTGTGTGTGTGTGTGTGTGTGTGTGTATCTATTTATGTGTATATATTATGATATATACACCACACTTTTTTCAAACTATTATTTTAGGTTAGGGATATATGTGCAAGTTTGTTATACAGATAAACTGTGTGTCTCTGGGGTTTGGTGTGTACAGATTTTTTCACCACCCAGGTAACAAGTGTAGTACCTGATAGGTAGTTTTTTGATCTTCTCTCTTCTTTCACCCTACACCCTCAAGTAATCCCCAGTGTGTGTTGTTCCCCTCTTCATGTCCATGTGTTCTCACTGTTTAGCTCCCACTTATAAGTGAGAACATGCAGTGTTCTCAGTGTTTGGTTTTCTGTTCCTGCGTTAGTTTGCTGAGGATAAAGGCTTCTGGCTCCATCCATGTTCCTGCACATGATCTCATTCCTTTTTATGGCTGCAGGAAAATATATTTTACATACTAGTGAACATAGTTAAATTAATCCATGATCAAGATATACATTCTTTTGTAAATAGAGAAATCTCTTTATCATAATTGTAACATGGTAATAAATAAATCTAGATTACATAAATGTAATCTAGATGTTGATAAACTGGTTTTAAATACAGCAAGTGATATCTACATATGAAGAGTTTACTTCAGTTCCTAGAACTTTCCTTCACTTTCCTGCCATCCCTACTTTTAGTAAGCAAGCATTTACTGTGTGTGTAACACTGTGCTAGGTACTAAGGCAACGATGATACCCAAGATTTGGTCTCTATCCTGAAGGTACGCACAGGAGAAACATTATCAGTCATGATGCTTTCTGTTGCAAACAAGTGAAAACCTCAGCTCAGCTTAGGTCAGCTCCAGGGCTGGCCAAATCAGAGGCTCATTTGTAACACTGAGGATCCAGATTCTTTTGAAATTCCTCCTGCACCAATATCAGCATTTCTACCTTCTCTAAGGTTGGCTTGCCTCACGTTACAATGGCTGCAGCAATCAAAAGTGTCACATCCTCAGTAATACTTAATATTATTACTATTATTTAATAATATTTAGAACTGTGCCATCCTTGTGTTTAAATTTATCAGGCTCCCAGCAGACTACTCCTTATCTTTCAAAAGTCAAAACTGCATCCTGAGTTCTTGCTTAAACTAATCTGGGGTGAGGTGAATGGAAGTAGCACTTTAATTGTATTCATTCTTTGTAGCTGGACCTGGGCCTGGGCCCTATCTCCTGACCTTTGCCCCCAAGAAAGATTTCTGAAGTTAGGTAGGACTGGCTGTTGAGTAGGCCAGTGCTTGCGAAACCTTTACACATCCTCACATATGTCATAATATGCAGATAAAAAGATAATCCCTTATACAACTTGCTGGGATAAACTCAGGAGGCTTACAGCCATGACCTGCTTGAAGGTTCTTCCTGCCTTAGACCTTGCTCAGCTGCTCCAGGATGAGGGGATTTACATCAGAGCACAACTGTATTTTATTCACAGCATAAACCATCTCATTCCTTCTCAGTTGACGAGTTCACAGTGGGCAATAACAGTGTCTGCCAAAGAGAAAAAAACATGTACTCAAACTAGATAATGTATTGGTACAAATACCAAGACATAGAAGTGATACAGCTTTAAGCCAATGTTTGATGGTGGTAGTCCAGCAAGCTCTTTTCTGATGTCTTTGTGCCTTTGCACATGCTCCTTCTCTGTCACTGTTTTCTTCATCAACATAATATAATGGACAAGCGGAATCAAATACAGTTGAGTTCAAATTCTCTGCTACCCATCTGCCCTGGTATTGGACAAATTAACTCCTCTGAGCCTGTTTCCTCATCTGCAACGTAGACTAACTAACACTACCCATTTGAAAGGGCTGTTTCTTAGCTAATGCATGCCAGGCTTAAAACCTAGATGACGGGTTGGTAGGTGCAGCAAACCTCCATGGCATACGTATGCCTATGTAACAAACCTACACGTTCTGCACTTGTATCCCGGAACTTAAAGTAAAAAAAAAAAAGAAAGAAAAAGACTGTTTCTGGGGATTAAACAAGATAATTATGTAAGGTGGCCAGCAGAGTTCCTGGTACATAGTAAATGTCAGGCCTGCCTGACAAACTTCTATTCAACAGCTACTGCTCCCCTGAAAATCTTCCTTAGACGTTTCCACGGTGCTTCCCGTTCTTACACCACTACGATCCTCTATTACACTACTATCCGTTCATTCCCCACAGCTCCCTCCCTTCCTTTCCCTAACCAGTGATCCCCAAAAGGCCAGCAACTGTCTAACATTTTCTATCTTCTAGTGACTGGTAAAGTTCAGCACCTATTAGCGCTTCAAGTTTGTTTTCGTTTTGGCCGACTTTGCAAAACGGATTGGGCGGGATGAGAGGGCGGGCGCCGCCCGGGGAGGGAGAGGGGCGCGCCCGCAGAGGGTGCACTAGCCAGATATTCCCTGCGGGGCCCGAAAGTCTTCCCTATCAGACCCCGGGATAGGGATGAGGCCCACAGTCACCCACCAGACTCTTTGTATAGCCCCGTTAAGGGCACCCCGGCCTGGAGGGGGTGGTTCCGGGTAGAAACACGTCCGGGCCGCGCCGGATGCCTCCTGGAAGGCGCCTGGACCCACGCCAGGTTTCCCAGTTTAATCCCTCATGACTTAGCGTCCCAGCCCGCGCACCGACCGGCGCCCCAGTTCACCACAGACGCCGGCGGGCCCGGGAGCCTCGCGGACGTGACGCCGCGGGCGGAAGTGACGTTTTCCCGCGGTTGGACGCGGCGCTCAGTTGCCGGGCGGGGGAGGGCGCGTCCGGTTTTTCTCAGGGGACGTTGAAATTATTTTTGTAACGGGAGTCGGGAGAGGACGGGGCGTGCCCCGACGTGCGCGCGCGTCGTCCTCCCCGGCGCTCCTCCACAGCTCGCTGGCTCCCGCCGCGGAAAGGCGTCATGCCGCCCAAAACCCCCCGAAAAACGGCCGCCACCGCCGCCGCTGCCGCCGCGGAACCCCCGGCACCGCCGCCGCCGCCACCTCCTGAGGAGGACCCAGAGCAGGACAGCGGCCCGGAGGACCTGCCTCTCGTCAGGTGAGCGAGCAGAGCCGCCGTCGCCTCACGCGGGAAGTGCGCCCCGGGTGTGCGTAGGGCGGGCGCCAAGGCGGCTCGGCGGGGACGCGTCCTCGCCAGGGGCCGGGTCCCGGCGGGAGGAGGTGCCCTCCCTGCCCCCCGCCACCGCGGAGCGTCTGCAGAATGGTGACAGGATTCTGGGGTCTTGGGCGAGGGGTCTCGGCTTCAACTTGACAGGTGTCGGGCGGGTGGGGCTAGGGTCCTGAGCGAAGTGACAGGTGCAGTTCCCTCTTGTGAGGCTCGGAGGCAGAGGGTCGTTGCGAGCGTCCATCAGACGCAAAAAATGAAAAGTAAAAATACAAAAATGGTGTCTGTGGGAGAGTTTTTCATTGGAGAATTGGAGTACTCCGGTGGTCGTCTGACTTTCTGTTTTGGTCTCACGCGATGCAACAGTTGGGAAGTATTTTCTTCCGGGCGTGCACTGCATCTGAAGTCCATTCGTGGGAGAGGCCGACCAGAAAGCCTTGGACTTCTTAAGAAGCGCAGGGTCCTGAGTGTCCATTGCCCACAGGATACTCGGCTCAGGAGCTTTGCGGCGTTTCCTTAGAACAATAATGCATCGAGGCCTTGGGGACTCAAAGCCATCTGTAGTGATTGATGGAGCGTAACTCAGAGGAACTGATACATGGGCAAAACTTTCGTGAGACATTTATCAGAAGTGCTTGAAAGTTTCTAAACTTTTTTTTTTTTCCTGTTGGACGAACTCTTCTGCGTGTTAGTCGGCTTCAGCTTGTCTCATTATTTCTTCCATTTTGCCTTTTGACTTTGAACCAGCAAGGATCCTCGTGTCCCCTCTTTTTGGCACAAAATTAGTGGTTCTGTGCTTAAATGGAAATTTTCGTTTTCCCTTATTAAGTGGAATCTAAATTTAAGCAAGTCCATACGAATGCACTAGAACTTGAAGGGAAGTATTTATTGTATTGCAGCGTCTTACTTTTCTTGGTTGTTCTACTTTATGGTTAAATAGCTATGATTGAAAGAGTGTAATTGTCATTATTGTCAGCACTGGTTCTACTTTGAGACCACAAGTTCATTGCAGGGGGAATGGGACTTGTTTCTGTTTTTCACTATTTTCTCTCCCATTCTTGTCCATCACCAAATCCTTTCACCCTCACCCATTTCTTTCCACTCGGTAGACACTAACAGAATTCACGGCAGAAAAGATTGAAGTGGGATTTAGGAAATGGCCCGTGGAAGGCTGTTAAAAATTTATATATTTAAATGGACTGTCTTATAGGTCAATTAAAAACCATATTCGTTAAAAAACCAAAATAACAACAACAAAAAATTAAAAACCACGTCTGGGGCATGTTCTGGGAAAAGACATGACTTTAGTTTCTGATTAAATTCTGATGTATCCAATTCTTGCAAATTTCCCTTGGGAAAATGCAGTAATGGCTACTCTAAAGAATTCCATGTTATGCACACAGCTTTGGAAGCGTACTCTAATGTAGGGTAACCCGGAATATTGACGTTCTGGCCACTGCTTGGAAAAAAGAGGACTGTTTCTTTCATTTTTTAAACTCATTTTATATATTTTAAGTAATGGAACTATAAAAAATTCTCTTATAAGTCAAAACCATACAAGATACAGTCTGTTCTTGATTATCCATACCCACAAAGGGTTTCATTAACATAGACAGTTGAACGCTATAAATTAACCAGCAAGGGTAGGACCACTGCCGTGCAGTCTGATGCTGAGCATCTTGCCTGGAGTTGGAATCAAGGCTCAGTCCAACTGCACTTTCAGTGACAGATTCCATTCCTGATTTGAGAGTTGAGATCTTATTTCTGTTGCCTTATCTCTGGCCTAAGTAATGTAGCTGGAAGGGAAACTGTCAGTAGGAACAGCATACCACATTCATTGTTGAAATAACCAAAGGTTAATCATGTTTCGAGCTGGGCATGATGGTGTGTACATGTAGTCCATGCTACTCAGGAGACTGAGGCAGGAGGATCGCTTGAGCTTGGGAGTTGGAGGCCAGCCTGGGCAACAAAGCAAGACCCCAGTCTTTAAAAAAACAAACAAAAAAGCTGACCAGGCATGTTGGCTCACGCCTGTAATGCCAGCACTTTGGGAGGCCAAGGTGGGAAGATTGTTTGAGGCCAGGAATTTGAGAGGAGCCTGGGCAACAAAACAAGACCCTGTCTCTAAAAAAAAATTTTAAAAAATTAGCCAGTCGCTGTGGCACACCTGTAGGCTCATCTACTCAGGAGGCTCAGGTGGGAGGATCCCTTGAGCCCAGGAGTTTGAGGCTGCAGTGAGCCATGATTTCACCACTGCACCCCAGCCTGGATAACAGAGTGAAACCCTATTTCAAAACAAGAAAAAAACCAAAAACTATGTTTTGAAGGAAGAATTGGCAGTCTAGAATAGTGGTCAAGGGCGTGGATTATAGAGTTAGACTGTTGGGCTCACATGGTGGTTTACCTCTTACCGGCTGAGACCTCAGGTAAGTTCTTTAATTTCTCTGATTTGACAGACATCTGTAAATGTCTACGTTTACAGATAAGAATACTTATCTAAAAGGGCTGATGTCGGGATTCAGTGAAACCATGTGTTTAAGGTACTTTCTACAGGATCATAGTAAATACTCAAAAATTATTAATTATTCTTCATACTATTCTTATTAGTAGATATCACATAGAAATTAGATGAATGGAAATGAATTAGCCAACAAGAATTTATTGAATGCTTGTCTTTGTTAAGGGGAAAGGACAAAAATAAGCAGTCATATCATGTAAGATGTGCTAGTAGGTAGAGAGATTATATGAAACATTGATAAGAGAAGACTACAGTTTAACAAAGTCACTGGCGTTGAATTGTATAATATTATCTATGGGTTTTTATCTTTTTGTTGTTATCTTTATCTTATTTTCCCAAACAGCTTTAGCTATTACATTTACTTTCCTTCACAGAAGTGTTTTGCTGCTTTGAAGTATATTTGACTTACCATGCAAGCAAATATTTTTCACCGTGTGGTATCCTTATTTTGGAATGACCATGAAAAAGATAATCATGTGTTTAAATTTGAAGTGTAATTTTTTCTAAGATAAAATAAGGTCTTAAAGTATTTAATAATGTTCTCTTTCACAATAGTGTTATGTGCAAACTATTGAAACAAGTGTGTACTGAATCAATTTGCTATATAAGTATATGCCAATTATATGATTATTTTCATTTGGTAGGCTTGAGTTTGAAGAAACAGAAGAACCTGATTTTACTGCGTTATGTCAGAAATTAAAGATACCAGATCATGTCAGAGAGAGAGCTTGGTTAACTTGGGAGAAAGTTTCATCTGTGGATGGAGTATTGGTAAGGATTTTCTTAAAACGTTTTGAAAATTTTTTTTTCTCATTTTAAAAACAACTTCAAATCACTATACAAAAATTGAAAAGTAGAAAAATATAAAGACAATAGAAGCTAATAATAATTCCATTACCCAGAGGAAATTTACGTCTGCTAACATTAAAAATGTTTGAGGCCGGGCGCGGTGGCTCCTGCCTGTAATCCTAGCACTTTGGGAGGCCGAGACGGGTGGATTGCTTGAGCTCAGGAGTTCGAGACCAGCCTGGGCAACATGGTGAAACCCTGTCTCTACTAAAACACACACAAAAAATTAGCAGGGTGTGGCATGTGCCTGTACTCCCAGCTATTTGGGAGGCTGAGGCAGGAGAATTGCTTGAACCCAGGAGGTGGAGGTTACAGTGAGCCGAGATCATGCCACTGCATTCCAGCCTGGCAACAGAGCGAGACTCTGTCTCAAAAAAAAAAAAAAAAAAGTTTGAAAAAAATCCCTCCATAAATGCCTCCCACCAAACTGTTTTAAAGCAGGTCTTAGTTATATTTTATTCACTATGATACAAGGACTTTAAAAAAAACACTGCCATACCTTATAAAATAATTTTTATACCTTCTAATATGCAATCAGTGTTCAGATTTCCTGATTGACTCAGAATTAGTTTTGTTAGAATTCAGGATCTTGAAAATATTTTGATATATTCCTTTCATGTTTTTCTTTGCATATGTATGTATGTATATGTTTAATAAAAGCAGCAAATAATTACTAGAGTTTTATATGTACTGGGGCAGTAGTATAAGAATTTTAAATAGCGGGGCATGGTGGTGTGTGCCTGTAGTCCCAGCTACTTGGGAGGCTGAGATGGGATGATCACTTGAACCTGGGAGGCGGAGGTTACAGTAAGCCAAGATCGCACCACTGCACTCCAGCCTGGGAAACAGAGGAAGACCCTGTTGCCAAAAAAATAAATAAATAAAAATAAGGCTAGGCGTGGTGGCTCAAACCTGTAATCCCAGCACTTTGGGAGGCCCAGGCAGGTGATCACTTGAGGTCAGGAGTTCAAGACCAGCCTGGCCAACATGGTGAAACCCCATCTCTACTAAAAATACAAAAATTAGCCAGGCATGGTGGCAGATGCCTGTAATCTCAGCTACTTGGGAGGGTGAGGCAGGAGAATTGCTTGAACCCGGGAGGCAGAGGTTGCAGTGAGCCGTGATCATGCCACTGCACTCCAGACTGGGCAACAGAGAAGACGCCATCTCAAAAAAAAAAAAAAAAACAAAACAACTTTACAAATCTACAAATAACTCATTTAAAAATCACTGAGATATGAAATATAAAATCTTTATTTTATGTGTAAAATGTGAAATGTTCATTTTACAGATGAAGACACTGAGTAGAGTGAGGTTGAGTAACTTGACCAAGGTTCCTAGGAAATAAGATCTCAAATATAAATTTGAGATTATACATGTACTTACATATAGTTACATGTAGTTACACATAGTTTTGTATTTTCCTGTTTTTTTCTCATATGAGCATTTTCTTATTAAAGTTTTTTTGTAATATAGTTTCTAGTGATAGTATAATATTTTAGCTGTTGGATGTATTTTAATTTGTTAACTCTTACTGGATATTTGGGTTTTTTCCAACTTTTTGATGCTATAAAATAATGTAATAAACATTTGTATTCATAAGAATAATGCCTGGCACAAAGTGAGTCCTTGATAACTTGTTAAATAAATTAATGAATGAACCTCTGATTATTTTATTAGAATAAATTCTTATAAGTTGAATTACTAAGTCAAAAGCTATGAACATTTTTATGACTCTTGATGATTATTGCTAGATTACACTTCAGACAGATACTTTTAATGAATTTACTTTCTCAACATGGTAGTATAAGAGTATATATCTGTTTTTACTGATCTGATTAACACAGCAGAATGTGTTTATGTATGTCCCATAAGAAAATTGTTTAAAACCATTAAATAAAATCTCTGGCAGTAAAAAGGAGAAAACAAGTGTCATAATTTCCAAAGAATTGAACATAGTCTCACATTTCTTATCTAAAAAGAGAGGAATACTGAACTATCTTGAATGTATGACTTGGGTATTATAATCCCCAGGCATCTAATGTATATTTTAACTGACTTGGGTACTTCATGTACAAAGCTGTTTTTGTGCATATACAATTAAATGGGATCAGAGCTCCTTCACTTTTCTCTTCCTAAAATACTAGATTTTTAGTGTTCAGAAATTTTGGAAGGGATAGCTGATTATAAAGAGTATTAGTGAATATACATACTGTAGTTTTCGATTTATAAGCGCATTGTGTTCCAAATCTGTTTGCAAGTTTGATATAGTAGTTAGGTTTTCAGCCTAGTTCACATAACTTATTTTTTTGTACTAAACTGTAACAATAATAGTTTTAACAGTAGAGGCTCTTTTGAGCTTCAGAATTGAATACATATATAAGCAAATGTTACTGCTTTATTACCCTTTTTTCATCCTGGCTTTGTCTCTACCTTCCCTGGGAACTGGCCCAGTTTAAATCTTATTTCCTAATGGAGCTCATGATGGGGACTAGGATGTGTGAAATTATTTATGGCTAGGTACTGGAGGAAGGTAAGAAAGGGATTTTTGGGATTTGAGGTATGCTTTTGAAGGGTATGACGGAAGGTGATGTCCTGTTGTCCTGTTGTAAATCAACAGACTTTTCCTTGAAATATGATTTTAAGTGAGAGTTAAGTTTTTGAGGGTTGGCCTGAGAATTTAACCTTCATTTATATAATAATATCTAAGGGAGAACGTGATAGAGTGTGTTCTAAGAAGCAAATATAATGACAGAATGAATGTGTTTCCAGTGCACCTGTTCTAGTGGCAGTTGTCTGTCTTCTTTGAAACAAGAGGAGGAATATTGTCAAAAAAGGAAACCCTTTTTAACAGTAGAAAGTAGATGATGTTTATTGGGATAGAGGATGGGTTAAGAGCAAGGATTAAGAGTCAAACAGATATACCATGTCCTAACTCCATTATCCTGAACATGTTATCTACAATTTTCAAGCCTTAGTTTTCTTATCTGTAAAAAGGACTGACAATAATTTCTGGATCTTGGAGTTATGTGCAGATTAAATAAATTAATGCATATAAAGCTCTTATTAGAGTCAGTGAGTGTGTATATTAGGTCTTGCAAACAGAATAATTTTACTTAAGAAATACCCCAGAAAATTTTATCATTAATGTAATTTTTTTAGGAGAACTTAGGATATCAGTTAAAATGGTTACAATTTTAAATGCACTGTAGTGATTTTGATGTAGTATGTTTGTTAAAATTCTTAAGTACTTTAGAGTCAGAAAAGTTGTTTATGCATACATGAAAGCATATATTAATCCCTTTAAAGGAAAAGTTTGTGGTATTTTGTCTAGAAAAGTGTTTTCTTTTTTTAAAATAAATATTTAGTAAAGTGTAATAATAAAGATTAGCTTTGCTCATAAGGTTAGATTGTGTTCATGCTGCTTATAGCATATGAATAGGACTTTCCATTAAGAAATTGGCTAAGGTGCTGTTCGTATTGAGACTTAGGGTGAATCAGCTGTTAGAATTTTGGTTTACTTTCTGCATCTTGATTGGTAGTGTGGTAGAATGGAAAATGCCTTGGACCTCAAGGCAGAAAACTTTGGTTGTAATTATATTGTAGCTATATGATTTTAGGCAAATTGGTTAATTCTATGAGTCTCAGTTTGCTCACCTGTAAGGCAGAAATAATGCCTGAATGTGAACCTCATAGGCTTTTTGTTATACATACATATATATGTATATGAAATGTATGATATACATAAAGAGCTTTGGGATATATTGCCCTTGATAGAGCCACTTACTTATTTTTGTGATATGGTGGTTATATTTTAAATAAATACAGTCACGTGTTGCTTAACAATGGGGACACATCTGAGAAATGCGTCATTAGGTGATTTCATCGTTGTGTGAACATCATAGCATGTACTTATATAAACCTGGATGGTATAGCTTATGACACACCTATGCTGTGTGGTATAGCATGTTGCTCCTAGTCTGCAAATGTATACAGCATGTTACTGCACTGAACATTGTAGGCAATTGTAACACAACGGTAAGTATTTGTATATCTATACATAGAAAAGGTACAAGTAGATCCTCCATATCCTTACTGGTTTTCTTTCTATGTGTTTTACTAATTATTGAGGGAGAAATATGAAGCCTCCAACTATAATTAGAATGGCCCTTTTAAATTCTGTTTTTTATTAATGTATTTTTTATTTTATTTTATTTTATTTTGAGATGGAGTCTTGCTCTGTGGCCCAGGCTGGAGTGCGTGGCATGATCTCCGCTCACTGCAACCTCTGCCTCCCGGGTCCAAGCGATTCTCCTGCCTCAGCCTCCCGAGTAGCTGGGATTATAGGCATGCGCCACCACACCCGGCTAATTTTTGTATTTTTAGTAGAGACGGGGTTTCACCGTGTTGGTCAGGCTAGTCTCGAACTCGTGACCTCATGATCTGCCCTCCTCGGCCTCCCAAAGTGCCGGCATTACAGGTGTGAGCCACTGTGCCTGGCCTTTATTAGTGTATTTTAAAGTTTTATTCTTGGGTGCATACAAGTTTAGAATTTTTATGCCTTCTAGGTAAATTGGTACCTTTATCATTATGTAATGTGCTTTTTAATCCAAACATATTTTTTGTTCTGCAGTGTCCACATATCCATTCCACTTTTCTTGTGATCACTCTTTACATTGTGTATCTTTTACCTTCATTTTGATTTTAACCTATTTCTTTTTTATATTTAAATGGATTTTTGTTGTTTTGTAATCAGCATTCATTAAAAATTTTTAGCTGAATACTTTTTACTTTTGTTAGGGTTCCCCATGTCTCTTCCTTTCATGTTGTGCCACAGATAAGCCATTATTTATATCTTTTCTCTCACTGGAGGTTCCTTTTTTTAGGGGAAATTAAATAATCTGAAATACAAGGAAAGGATATGTTGATTTCAAGAAAGGTTATGTTTTTATTCCTTATCTGGCTTGTTCTTGTTGTGAGGGTGGGAGCAATACTCTTTGCAGCTTTCTACATTCTAGGAAGAAGTAGAATTTTACATTACCATTTGCTTTCTTTACAGGTTTACCTTGGTATTGAGTGTCTGTCCATAGGACTAATTAAAACTATACCAGACTCCTTCTATTTTAAACCTATCCACTCAAGTTATCTTTTTGCATTGCCTCTCACATCTGTCCCTTCATTTCTCTTACCAGCAGTGCTTGGTTTTTACTGTTTGCTTTGGTTTTAATTTCCTTTTTATTTTTTTAATTTCAGAAGGTGGAAGCTTATGTCATTGACTTGAGCATTTTTTTATGCATGTTTTAGTGCCTCTTTCTGACTAGTCTCTTGTTTTCTCCATCCAGTCCATCCTGTGCCTGATTTTTAGAAAAGATTGGCTTACAGTTTGCCCTTTTTGCTTTAAAATTTATCTTTCATTTTACAACCCACTCTCAATAGCCTCCGTTGTAACACCCTCCCATGCTCCCACCACCATTATGAAGAAGTAAAGTCCAAACTGTCTCAGTATTTGTAGTTCTCCATAGTCTGTGCTTTAACCTTCCTTCCAGTCTTATTTTTTATTTCCATTGATGGCCCCCAATGCCTGTGTTCTCCTCCTTTAGTACTCATATTCATGCTATCTCCCCTTTTTTTTGGAATACCCTTCTTTTTTCCTTTAGCCTAAATTCTGTTTTTAAGATGCAGTTAAAGCTTCTCCTTTATGCATATCTCTTATAAGATATATTATTTGCAGACTTTTCCCGCCATTCTGTGAGTTGCCTTTTCACTTTCTTGATGATGTCATTTGCAGTGTAGGATTTTAATTTTGATGAAGTCCAGTTTTCTATTTTTTTTTTTTTTTTGGTGGTTGTTTTTTTTGGTTGCTTGGGCTTTTGATGTTGTATCTAAGAAGGCCTTGACTAACCCGAGGTCATGATGGCTTATTCTATGCTTTCTTCTAAAAGTCATATGGTTTTTAGTTCTTGTAAGTCTTGGGTTTTTTTTTTTTTTTTGAGTTAATTTTTGTGTATGATGTGAGGAAGAGGTCTAACTCCAGTCTTTTGAATGTGGATATCCAGTTGTCTCTGCACCACTTATGGAAAAGACTATTCTTTCTTCATTGAATTGTTTTGGTGCCCTTGTTGAAAATCAGTTGACTATAAAAACCAGGGTTTATTTCTGGAGTCTCAGTTCTATTCCATTGCTCTGTATGTTTATTCTTTTTTTTTTTTTTTTTTTTTTTTTTTGAGATGGAGTCTTGCTCTGTCGCCCAGGCTGGAGTGCAGTGGCACAATCTTGGCTCACTGCAATCTCTGCCTCCTGGGTTCATGCCATTCTCCCGCCTCAGCCTCGTGAGGAGCTGGGACTACAGGTGCCTGCCACCACGCCTGGCTAATTTTTCTGTATTTTTAGTAGAGACAGGGTTTCACTGTGTTAGCCAGGATGGTCTCAATCTCCTGACCTCGTGATCCGCCCACCTTGGCCTCCCACAGTGCTGGGATTACAGGCGTGAGCCACCGTACTCGGCCATATGTTTATTCTTATGATAGTACCATACTGTTTTGTAGTATGTTTTATAGCTTTGTAGTATGTTTTGAAATAGGGAAGTGTGAGACAACTTTGGTTTTCTTTTTCAAGATTACTTTTGTTACTCTTGGTGCTTGAATTTCCATGTGAATTTTTAGGATCAATTTGTTAATTTCTGTTTTAAAAAAAGGCAGCTGGGATTTTGACAGGGATTATGTTGGATCTGTAGATCAATTTGGGGAATATTGCCATCTTAACAACATGAAGTCTTCAGATGCATGCATATGGAATGTCTTTTCATTTAAGTCTTCTTTAATTTCTTTCAACAGTGTTTTAGTTTTCAGAGTATAAATCTTACTAAATATTTATTCTTGGTGATATTATTATAAATGGAATTGTTTTCTTTCCTTTTGGGCTTATTCATTGTAGGTGGATAGAAATAAAATCTATTTTTTTTGGATAAGAGCAGCTAAAATCAGTTGGGTGCGGAGGCTCACACCTGTAATCTCAGCACTTTGGGAGGCCGAGGTGGGTGGATCACTTGGGGTCAGGAATTTGAGACCAGCCTGGCCAACATGGTGAAACCCTGTCTCTACTAAAAATACAAAAAATTAGCCAGGTGTGGTGGCGTGTGCCTGTGGTCCCAGCTACTCTGGAGGCTGAGGCAGGACAATCGCTTGAACCTGGGAGGCAGAGGTTGCAGTGAGCCGAAGTCGCGCCACTGCACTCCAGCCTGTGCAAAAAAAAAAAAAAAAAAAAAAAAGGCAGCTAAAATCTATGTATTTAACAAAAATCTCTAATACAGTACCATTTTATTTATTATAGTCCTCATGTTGTACATTAGATCTCCGGACTTGTTCATCCTATGTATTTGCTACTTCGTATCCTTTGAACTACATCTTTTCAAAGGATGCAATTGGGTAATGTGATGCCTCTAGCTTTGGTCTTTCTGTGTAGGGTTGCCTTGGCTATTCGGGCTCTTTTTTGGTTCCATATGAATTTTAAGATAGTTTTTTTTTCTTTTTCCTAATTCTGTGAAGAATGTCATTGGTAGTCTGATAGGAACAGCATTGAATCTGTAAATTGCTTTGGGCAGTGTGGCCATTTTAATGATATTGATTCTTCTTATCCATGAGCATGGAATGTTTTTCCATTTGTTCATCTCTGATTTATTTGAGCAGTGTTTTGTAATTCTTGTAGAGAGCTTTCACCTCCCTAGTTAGCTGTATTCCTAGATATTTTATTCTTTATTGTGGCTATTGTGAATGGGTTGCATTCTTGATTTGGCTGTCAGCTTGGGTGTTGGTACATAGGAATGCTAGTGATTTTTGTACATTGATTTTATATCCTGAAACTTTGCTTATCAGCTGAAGGAACTTTTGAGCAGAGACTATGGGATTTTCTAGGTGTAAAATCATCATCTACAAACAGGAATAGTTTGACTTCCTTTTTTCCTATTCAGATGCTCTTTATTTCCTTCTCTTGTCTGATTGCTGTGGCTAGGACTTCCAATACTATGTTGAATAGGAGTGGTGAGAGAGAGCATCCTTATTTTGTTCTGCCTTTCAAGGGGAACGCTTTCAACTTTTGCCTCTTAAGTATGATGTTGGCTGTGGATTTGTCATAGATGGTTCTTATTATTTTGAAATATGTTCCTTCAATGCATAGTTTGTTGAGCTATATACCACACTTTCTTTATCCACTGATCGGTTGATGGGCACTTCGGTTGATTCCATACTTTTGCAGTTGTGAATTGTGCTGCAATACTAACAAGTGCAGGTTTCTTTTTGATATTATGACTTCTTTTATTTTGGGTAGATACCCAGTAGTGGGATTGCTGGATCGAATGGTTGATCTGCTTCCAGTTCTTTCAGAAATCCTCGTACTATTTTCCATAGAGGTTGTGCTAATTTACATTTCCACCAACAGTGTATAAGCATTCCCTTTTCACTGCATCCTCGCCAACATCTATTTTTTTTACTTTATTTTCCGTATAAAAAGGAGTTTATTTTGATGTTAGAATCATCTAGTGATTAAAAAGGTTGGACATGAATCCACCCAGGCCCAGGGCTGAGCTGCAGAGCAGCCGCTGACATCCGCGGGGATTTCACATGCAACAGGGAGCTCTCACGTGCTTGCTGGCCATTGTGCTTCAAATCGTTTTTCCAGCGGACAGCTGTGACTGCAGTTTTCAAATGTGCTCTGGCCTCCAAGGACCCGGGGGCGGTGGGGGGCGGGGGTGTCCTCTGTATAAAAAGTGCTGTCCTGCGAGCTTCCCGACGGACACCTTGGGGCATCTGAGCGATTCCCAGGGAGGGCACCGACGGACATTCTCACCAGCAATCAACCAAAAAACATCCGAGTCTCTGTGAACTTGGCTGCGATGATAAGAACCAAATGTTTTCTAATCTAAGACTTGTATGCAGAACACAGAAAATTGCAGTTAGGAACACCCTACAAAATTGAACAACAGTATTTTCTAAAAATATTTTTCACATCACTTTAAATAATTTACAAAAAGCTACAAAAATCGTATTTACCAGGACACATCTGTTAAATAAAAGCATTGTTTCATGTTGGTGTACGTCTATACAGGGCTATGTATAACGGACTCCTGTTTCCCCTCCCTGCAACCACAGAACCATCACACAGACACACACACACACACACACACACACACACACGGATACACGCACAGATACGCCCCTTTCCACAAATGCACGGAAACCTGGACGCGAACCCACAACTCGAGGGCTTAGACCTTCACTGCTGAGCTGCTGCCGCCACTGTCCTCCGTGCACGGAGTGTCGCTGAAGTCACTGGGGTCACTGCCCAAGGCGTCCCCGCCCAAGGCGTCCTGGTCCTGGTCGTCCCTATTGATGACCCTTCGTCAATACCTCAGGTCTAAAATGCTTTCCTCCGAGCCCGAGTTCCTCCTGTCGGGCAAATTCAGCCCTGTCTGTGCCTTGCTACTTGGCCAGGGCCCGCCGTCCTTCGCCAGCAAGTGTGGGCTTCCAAAGACAGGGCTGGGCCCGGCCTGGGCCTCCCTGAAGGCAGAGAAGGACGGGCCCTGCGGAGGTAGCCCCATGTCGGGCTGAAGAGGCTGGCCCGCCTGCCCCCCGGGAGACATCCTTTCTAAAATGGAAGAGCTGGGTGGACAGCGCGGGGAGAAGCCCGCAAGGGGTAGGCTGGGCAGACCCAGGCGGGGCCCTCGGACCCCTTGTCTTTCCCGCCCCGGACGCCCCGCCTCCACTCCGCATCTCTACCTTCCGAGCGCAGCGCGCACGGGGTCCAGTGGGTGAAGTCGCTCG
The DNA here is from genome assembly GCF_028878055.3 of Symphalangus syndactylus. NCBI lineage: Eukaryota > Metazoa > Chordata > Mammalia > Primates > Hylobatidae > Symphalangus > Symphalangus syndactylus. The sequence goes on from NC_072437.2 coordinate 86,035,332, forward strand.
AGGGCAGAGTGTGGTCAGCCTGGGCTCCAGAGTCCCTCTCAGCTTCCTGGCTGGGGGTCAGGAAGCCCCGGCTCCCGCAGCCCACGTGAAAGGTCCCCCCAGCACCTCCGGCCTCGGTGCCCGCTGTGGCACTGCTGGGCAGCTGAACAAAAGCGCTTGGCAGCATGCTCGGGCCCTCGTGAGCGCTGGTCTTTCTGAATGTAAACATTTCTCCTGCTCGCTGAGAGCCCCTTGGCGGAGACACTGCCACTGGTGCTCCTGGGCGGCGCCGGATCCCCTTGGGCGGGAGCAGCGGGGAGCCCCTTCCCGCCCTGGCTGAACAGGCCGGCTGTGCTCTGTGCTCCAGCGCTCTCTGCACCTCACGGCCCTTCTGCCGGCTGTGGGACCCCCCTGGCCCACTGGCTCCGCGTGCACACGCCAGGCGGTGGGGCCCGCTCCTTGCACAGCAACTCTGGCCTGAATGAGCCCCCCGTCCCGAGAGCAGCAGGGCCCTCTGCCTGAACTTCTGAACTGCTCACTGACTCCTTGGCCTTTTCCGCCAAAAACTTACTAATCTACAGTTCGATGCTCTCCTCACTGTCCACTGAACTGCTGTCGTCAGACAGGGAGTCGGGGCTGGGAGCTGGGCCCTGGCATTCCCTGGGGAAATGGATTCTCTTCAGAGGCGGAGGCAGAGGCGCATCCCCTCACTCGGAAGGCCTGGCTCCTGACGCCCTCCTGCTTCGTCCTCTCTGCCATACTGCCACAGACACTGGGAGGTTTGTTCCCTGGGCCCTCGCCGCTGTCTCTCTTGCACTTGGAGAATCAGCTATTAAGCACCGGCGGGCTTCTGTCTTTCCAGTCTCACCGGAGCCCGCCCAGCTGCTCCAGGAAGTGCGTCTGGGCAGTGCTGAACCTGACCTTCCTGCACGCAGCCCTGGGTTCCCTGCACCTCGCCTTGAGCTTTCGCTTGAACCTTAAGTCCTTGATGGCCGTGTCCAGGTCCTCGTCACTGTCCAGGGAGCTGCTCTTGTCTTCGGAACTCTCCTTCTCGTCCAGGTGCCTCACCTCGTCTGTCTTACCCTGGCCCTGCGTCATGCGAGTGTCGCCGGGCCCCTTAGCTGCGCCCTCCCCTCTCGGGACCTCGCTGGCTTTGCCCTGGACGGGCAGGTCCTGCCCCTCATGGCCGGGCACGGCTCACGCCTGGCTGTGGTTGGCATCCTGGCCACCATCTTTCACCACCTCCGGCGTTTTCTTGGGCGTGGACGGCCTCATGGCATGGCCGCCGCCTCTATGTTTCCTTTTGCGGCTCAGCGGCGGGTCCGGTGTTTTAGAGAGGCGGGCCTTGGGGCCACTGGTCTGGCTGTTGGGGCCAGGCGGTGAAAGTGGGCCGTGGGCAGCCTGCGAGCAGCTCTCACCTCTGGCCAGCAAACTCCCCGACTGTGCCTTGAGGGTCAAAACGTCTGGATTTCCTGATCGATGCTGTCGTCGCTGTCCACGGAGCTACTGTCGCCGTCAGAGCGGGAAGATACATTCGGGGATTAGAAGAGTGGGCTTGCAGACAGGGACCTGTCGCTGCCTTACATGGGGGCCAGCAAGGTAGTCTTGGAAATGCCCAAGATTGCTTCCGCGCGCGTCAGTTCAGCGGACTTGTCTGCCTGGCATGAGGACCGTTCTACAAACTCGCTCCTGGAAGCCAGGCTTGCTGGAGGCGGAGCTTTGGTTTCCTTCGGGAGCTTGTGGGGAATGGTCAGCGTCAAGGCGCCCCGGGCAAGGGTCTGTGGCCTTGGTGGCCACTGGCTTCCTCTAACCGGGTGTTTTCCTGTGGGTCTCGCGCAAGGCACTTTTTTGTGGCGCTGCTTGTGCTGTGTGCGGGACGGTCAGGTGTCCTCTCTCCTCCCGGAGCTGGGCCCTCTGGGGCAGGTCCCCGTTGGCCTCCTTGCGTGTTTGCCGCAGCTAGTACACCTGGATGGCCTCCTCAGTGCCGTCGTTGCTGCTGGAGTCGGACGCCTCGGGCGCCTGTGGCGCACTCGTGACTTGCTTTCCCCTTCTCAGGGCGCCAGCGCTCCTCTTGACCCCGCTTTTATTCTGTGGTGCTTCTGAAGGGCGGCAGGGGGCTGCTGGCTTCGGGCTGCCCTTGTTCTCCTGCTTGGTCGTGACCCTGGACTTGAGGCTTCTGGGCTGCACGTTCGTCTTTGCTAACCGGGGAGGTTTGCGAAAGGCGAACTCTTTATGGGTGCCCCTCAGACCCTACCGATGCGCCAACTTTGCGGCTGGCTCTTGGTGGGATTTCAAGAGTGACTTGGTCGAATTTTCGTTTGGGTCTGGTTATCTGTTGACCCCATCACATTTTTGGGTCGCATGCTGTCTCTTCTCATTCAGAAACTGTTCTATTTTCCCCTTAATGCTCTGCTCGAAGGAGTCGTTGCTGCTCGCGCTGACCGGGGAGGCGGAACCCTAGTCTTCACTGGATCTCACCTGGCTGCCAGGGCCACCACCTGAGCCAGGTGCAAGTTTTGGGGGGACACACGGAAGTCGGGGCACTGCCGTGAGATAGTTCTGGCTTACATCTACTGCCACTGCCTGTGGCCCTGAAAGGCTGGGCTGCGCCTGGCTGGCCCCTGCCGCCCCAGCCTGTGCGGCTCTACTCTTTGCCTTCAGGTACTCCTGGATGGCTTCCCCAATGTCCCGGTCCACGGAATCATTGTCTGAATCTACCACCAACGGGCCAAAGTCTGCAGTTTCCTCTTTCCTCATGGGGTCAAAGTCAGCAACAAGACTACAGGCAGGCAGTGTGGGCTGCTCCTTGTGCACGGTGGGCTTGGCAGCTGGCTTGGCGTCTGCCCTGTGGCCCCTCTGTGCAGCGCGCTCATCGCTGGTGCCCTAAGCAGCCCCGCTGCGCTGCAGCGGGCTGATGAGCATCTGCACCGGCGCGCTCACCGACACGCTCTCCACGCCCTCGTCAGCCTCCGAGAAGCACCCGGGGAACCTAAAGCTCCCTGGTAGGCCAAAGGCCTCCCATTTGGAGTGGGGAGCAACCCCTGGAGTAGAGTTCCTGAGAAACATTGTAGCAGACGGGGAGGGAGGCGCAGAGGGACGACGCTTTATTTCTCTGCCAGCTTCATATACTCAAAAGGTTGGCGGCGGGGCGCGGTGGCTCACGCTCGTAATCACAGCACTTTGAGAGGCCGAGGCGGGCGGATCGCGAGGTCAGGAGTTTGAGACCAGCCTGGCCAACATACTGAAACCCCGTCTCTACTAATAATACAAAAATTACCCGGGCGTGGTGGTGTGAGCCTGTAGTCCCAGCTACTCGTGAGGCAGAGGCCAGGGAATCGCTTGAAGCCGGAAGGTGGAGGTTGCAGTGAGCTGAGATCGCGCCACTGCTCTCCAGCCTGGGTGACAGAGCGAGACTCCGTCTCAAAAAAAAAAAAAAAAAAAAAAAGATTGGCAAGTGGTGCCCATGAGATAAAGTCTGCAAATGCTTCTTTGCAGTTTAAAAAGGGCGACGACTATAAACCCAGGATCAGGACGACGTTACGTATAGATTTATTCTTGACCTGACCAACAAACTCTTGAAATTCTCTTTGCATCCAGGTCGACTGTGAAACTGCAGCCAGTGTCCCCAGACGCCCCAGGGATAAGGCCTTCATCACTCCGAGGCATCCTCTCTCTGCTTTTTCAATAGAGTTTTGACTTGGCCCGGCCCCCTGCCACCCGCGGCGCGGACCCTGCCTGCGCTTGCGTCCTGCATCCGGGGGGAGGCGGCGGGCCCGGGTCTCTGGGGCTGGCCCATTTACTTAGTTTTGTTTTTGTTGCATTTGCTTTTGATGACACTCCCTTTTTGATATTCCACATGTAAATGAGATTATGCAATAATCTTCCTTCTATGTCTGTTTATTTCGCTTAGCATAATGGCCTCCCTGTCCACCTCGGCTCCCGCGCGGGGAGGAGGGGCAAGGGCCTCCGCCCGGGCCCCGCCTCCCCGAGCGCCGCTGCCACCGCCCCGCACCTTTTTTTGATTTTTTAATAATGCTCATTCTGACTGTGATAAGGTGATGTCTCATTATGGTTTTAATGGGTATTTCCCTTGTGGTTGGTGATGTTGAGTATTTTTCATGTTTGTTGGCCATTTGTGTATCTTCTTTTGAAAAATGTCCCTTTGGTCGGGCGCGGTGGCTCACGTCTGTAATCCCAGCACTTTCCAAAGCCAAGGCGGGTGGATCACTGGAGGTCAGGAGTTCGAGACCAGCCTGGCTAACATGGTGAAACTCCGTGTCTACTAAAAATACAAAAATCAGCTGGGCGTGGTGGCATGCGCCTGTCATCCCAGCTACCTTCGAGACTGAGGCAGGAGAATGACAGGAACCCAGGAGGCAGAGGTTGCAGTGAGCCAAGGTTGCACCATTGCACTCCAGCCTGGACGACCAGAGTGAAACTGCGTTGCAAAAACAAAAACCAAAACAAAAATCCATTCATCTAGTTTGTCCACTTTTTAACGGGAGTATTTGTTTTCTTCTTGCTGATTTTCTTTAGTTTGTTGTAGATTCTGGATCATTTGTTGGATGTATAATTTGTAAATATTTTCTCCCATTCTGAGGGTTGTCTGTTTACTCTGTTGATTATTTCTTTTGCTATGCAGAAACTTTTTAGTTTAAGTCCCATTTGCTTAGTTTTGTTTTTGTTGCATTTGTTTTTGGTGACACCCCCTATTTTTTAGATTCCACATATAAATGAGATCATGCAATAATTTTCTTTCTGTGTCTGCTTATTTCACTTAGCATAATGGCCTCCATGTCCACCTGTGTTGTGGCAAGTGACAGGATCACCTTTCTTTTTATGGCTGAATAATATTCCATTGTTTATATATACTACATTTTGTTTATCCACTTGTCTGTTGACAGACACATAGGTTGTTTCCATATTACTTAGCTGTATATAGAAATACAACTGGTTTTTGTATGTTGATTTTGTACTCTGAAAACTTGGTGAATTAATTTATTAGCTTCAGTAGTTTCTTAGTGAATTCCTTAGGATTTTCTATATGTAAAATAATGTCATTTGCAAATAGAGATAGTTTTACTTCTTCCTTTAAAATCTGGATACCTTTTATTTCTTTTTCTTGCCTAATTGCTTTGTCTAAAATCTCCAATAGAATATTGAATAGAATGATGAGAAGGACATTGTTGTCTTTTCCTGGATCTTAGTGGGAGACCATCCAGTTTTTCACCATTAAGTAGATATTAGCTGTTAGGGTTTTTGTAGATGCCTTTCATCAGCTGAAGAATTTTTTATTTCCAGGGTGTTGAGTGTTTTGTTATGAAAAGGTGTTGGATTTTGTCAAATGATTTTTCTGCTTCTATTGATATAATAATGTAGTTCTTGTTCTTTATTGAAATGCTGTAGTATATTAGTTGATTTTCAGGTGTTAAACCAACATTGCATCTCTGGAATAAGTCCCACTTGGTCATAATGTATAATCCTTTTGATATGTTGCTAGATTTGGTTTGCTAATTTTTTTTTTTTTTTGAGGATTTCTATACGTGTATTTATAAGAGATTTTGGTCTTTAGTTTTTTTCCTTGTGATGTCTTTGTCTGATTTTAGTATCAAGATAATACTGGCCTTTCACAGAATGGACCAGGAAGTGTTCCCTCCTCTTCTGTTTTGATGGAACAGTTCGTGAAGAATAGATATTAATTCTTCTTTAAATATTTGGTAGAATTCATCAGTGATGCCATCTGGGCCTGGACTTTTCTCTGTGGAAAGTTTCAAAATTACTAATTCAGTCATTTTACTTGTTATAGGTTTATTCAGTTTGTCAGTTTCTTTTTGAATCAGTTTTTATAGTTTATATTTTTCTAGGAATTTGTCTACCTCATCTAAGTTACCTAGTTCATTGGCAAATAATTGTTCATGGTATTGCCATTATAATCCTTTTTATTTCTGTAAGGTTAGTAGTAATTTTTTTATTTCATTCCTGATTTTGGTTAATTTGAGCCTTCTCTCTTTTATCTTGGTCAGTCTAACTAGAAGTTTCTCAATGTTGGTGATTTAAAATTTTTTTCTGGTTTTATTGATTTTTCTTTATTTCTCTATTCTCTAAAAAATTTTAATCAAACAATTTTTCCCTGTTTTTTCACTATCTGATGTTTATACTTAATGTGTGTATTGGATAACTCTATTAAAGTTCATCATCATGTATTTTCATCATGAAATAGCCAGATATATCTTATATATAATTGTACTTTTAGAATTGCTTTTTCTTAAAGGCTTTGACTTCATAAAAGTTTTCACTCTTGGCCAATATTATTTACTACAGTGTGTTTTCTTCTTCATGAGAAACCATGGAAGAAATCTTTGGTCCAAGACCCATTAAGCTTTTCTGGAGAAGCTAACTAATTAATTTAATTTAACCTTATGGATACTATGAATCTTATAATTGTTTGTTACTGTTTTAACTGCCAGCTTTCATGATAGCATGCATTCTGGGGGATACTAACATTTTTCTCGTCATTTTTTTCACCTTTCTATATTTTACTTTCACAATTATAAGTAAATAAATAGACTTGTTTTAACATAAATCACACTTTATAGTAATAAAGAGTGGGTCTCTGTTGCTCTCTTTTTTTACTTTAAAATTTTTTATTTTTAATTATTATGGAGACATAATAGGTGGACATATTTACGGGATACATGTGATGTTTTGATACAAGCATATAATGTGTAATGATCAAATCATGGTAGCTGGAGTATCCATCACTTTAAGCTTTTATCATTTATTTGTGTTAGGAGCATTCCAATTCTAATCTTTTAGTTATTTTGAAATATACAACAAATTATTTTTCACTATAGTCACTGTATTGTGACTATATAGTGTTTCCATAGAACACTAGATCTTGTTCCTTCTATCTAACTGTCTCTTTGTACCCATTAACCAACTCCTCTTTTATCCTCCCATCCCTATTACCCTTCACAGCTTCTGGTAATCATCATTCTACTCTGTCTCCATGAGTTCAATTTTTTTTTTTAAGCTCTTGCATATAAGTGAGAACATGCGGTACTTGTCCTTCTGTGCCTGGCTTATTTCACTTAACATGATGTTCTCTGGTTCCAAATGACAGGATTTCATTCTATTTTATGGCTGAATAACATTCCATTGTTTATATGTACCACATTTTCCTTATCCATGCATCCATTAATGGGCATTCAGGTTAATTCCATGTCTTGGCTGTTGGGAAAAATGCAGCATTCAACATGGGAATGCAGATATCTCTTTGATACACTGTTTTTATTTCTTTTGGATATATACCCAGTGGTGGGATTGCTGTATCATATGGTAGTTTTATTTTTATTTTTTTGAGGAACCTCCATAGTATTCTTCTATAGTGGCTCTACTAATTTACATTGCCACAAGCAGTTGTACTTTTTTTTTTTTTTTTTTTACTGTTTTAACATAATTATTTGGAGCTTCATTCATGTTGGCATATGCGTCAACAATTTATTCTCATTACTGAGTAGGATCTCATTGCATGGGATTTGTTTTTTTTTTAAGTTCAGGGGTACATGTGCAGTTTTGTTACATAGGTAAACTTATGTCATGGGGGTTTGTTGTACAGATTATTTCATTGCCCAGGAATGAAGTCTAATACCTACTAGTTGTTTGTCCTAATCTGCTTCCTCTCCCACCCTCCACCCTCTGATAGGTCCCAGTGTGTCTTGTTCCCCTCTGTGTGTCCATGTGTTTTCATTATTTAGCTCCTACTTATAGGTGAGAACATGCAGCATTTGGTTTTCTGTTCCTGCGTTAGTTTGCTAAGGATAATGGCCTCCAGCTCCATCCATGTCCCTGAAAAACATTGCTCTCTTTCTATTCCTAGTTATATCCATAGAAATGACCACTGATAGTTTTTGCTTACTCTGTCCCTCCAGTTTTTCCTTCCTCCAGCATATACATAAGGATTTTAATTTTACCCAGTTGAAGTCTTACTTATCTACACCCTTTAACAAGTCATCATCAGTAATTTTGGAATAGGCGTCAGATTCACATGGTTCAAGATTCAAAAGAAAGAAAAGTATAAACAGTAAAAAGTCTCCTATTCCTTTCCCTAAGCCACCCACTTCTCTTCAGAGGCAACTAATAAAGTTTCTAGTTTTGCATTATTCTACACCTTGCTTTTTTCACTTAGCAATATATATTGAAGAGCACATCTCCCTCTGTATTTAGCCTAATCCTTTTAGTGGATTTTTTTTTTATTTTTTGGGTATATCATAATTTATTTATGAATTTCATTGTTGAGAGACATTTAGTTTGTTCTTGAATGTGTGATACTACAAACCGTTGCGGTGAATTATCCTTATATATACATTTTCATGCACAAATGAGAGTACTTTTATAGTGTAGATTCCTAGAAGTAGAACTGCTAGGTCAGAAGGTATTCACATTTAAAAATTTTAAATTTGCTCATAGAATGAAGTCTTTGCTCATAGAATAGTCTTTGCTCAAATCTCGCTTTACCAAAGAGGCCTATCGTGACCACTCTGCTTAATACTGTAACCTGCCCCTACTTCTCCCTGAACTTCTCTATCCATTGCACTCTATTCTTTTTCTAGCATAGTATATGGTTTACCTATTTACACTGCTTTTTGGTTACTGTCTTTTTCCCTGTGCTCCAGGAAACAGGAATGTTTGTTTTGTTCACTAATAATTCACTAGTTAGAATTATTCACTAGTTAGAATAGTGTTTGGTGCTTAGTAGGCATTTAATAAATATTTATTGAATAAATCGAATACATAAGCAAACAGTATACAAAATTGTCCTCCATAAAAATGCCCAATTTCTTTTTTTTCCTCTGTATCTCAGTGAATACAAAAAAAATGCTGACTTTCTTTACCCACTTATTTTGGATGTTTTTGGTCTTGTTTTTTGTTTGTTTTTGAGTTTGACAAATTTATTGGTATTTTACTAAAGACATTCATCTCAGTCGTTTCTTTCTCCCAGCTTGACCTTAGGTTAGTATTTCATTTGGGTCAAGAAAAGAATATGAAAAGAGGTATGTTATTTTAACAAACAGGAAAATGGACAAAAATGGATAGTTTGCCTACATTACAGTGAGTTAAATTCGTGTATCTTGATATAATTAAATCATATAAGAACTAAGAGTTCTATATACATTTCCATTGTTTTACCTGGGGCTTATTCTAAACTTAAATACTGGTGAACAAAGTGTTAGGAATATACACAGGCTGTTTCTCTGAGTTATTACTGACTAAAAGAGGTCAGCAAGCAGTTACCACCAATGAAACAGTCTGAAGCTGCCTCCAAATACAATATTGTAGTAGGAGTTTTCAAGGAAATTTTTATACTGTATTTTTTTTTGTCTGTGACTGTGCTTTTAAAGATGTGTTTAACTGTCACATTAAAAAAAAGTTTGTATACAATACAAAAATACGAAAACACCCTACAATACGCAAATTAACAAAGTATGTGTGGTGAGATTCCAAAAAATGTTTGAAGATGCATTTTCTTTCCTTCTATTTCAGTATCTAAAATGTGCTTTTTGAGAGGCCATTGGTCAATATGTGTACATTTAAAATAAACCATATAATTTTACTAGTAAGAAAGCCAGTAGTTAAGTTCAATTCAAATTGGATTTCACAAGTTAGTAATTTAAATCCTTAGACAAAGTTACAGAAAGTGCATCTTCTTGTTTTCCATCTTCATACAATGTTAAATTTTTTTTTTTGGTGTTTATACCTTTTAAAAAATAAAAGCAGCCAAATACTTAAGCAATATGTACATTTAAATTTTTGGTGGTGGTTTGTATTTTAAAAGAAACAGTTTTCTTATGATTCACTTCAAGTTCTGATGGAAATGCTTACAGGAACTAGCTAAGAGAAGCACATTCAAAATACTGATTTACTTTGGTAGCGAATGGTTTTTCTTTGAAGACTAATGAAGATAGACAAGACCCATTAAGGTGAAGTGGGCTATTTCAAATATTCAACAGTTTACATATAAAAAAGTTATTTTAAGAGCTAAGTGTCTGTATCCACTGATAGCAATGCAACACCTAGTTTATGATGACTTGAAAGAAAACAAATGCCCATAAAGAAAAAAAGCTGTATTTTAATTTTATCTAAATATACTTTCAGTCAATAGTTCAGTATCATTTTCCTCCCAATACAATACTCCCTCTCTCTATAAGGCTGTTCCTGGGAGCCAGACAAGTTTAGGTAATAAGGGAGTTAAGAGAGTAACTGCTTGCAGTTTTAAATAGACAATTAACTTTTTGCTTCCCTCTTAATGTGCTAATAGTTGTGTCTAAAAAAATAGGCAATTCTTAAAAAGGTACCATTTCTGATTTCTTTATTATCTGTAATCTTTGGAAACTAATCACACGAAACTACCAAATTAGCAAATGTCTTGAAATCTGTATATAAAACATAAATTACCTCTAATTCCAAACTCTCATTTATTAGTGTACCACTCAATCTTTTAAAAAGATGAAAAAGAAAAAAAAAGCTGCTCCAAAGATAGTCTTACACCATTCTTAAAAAAAGGAAACTGTTCTTTTTAACTTTATACCCACCCACACCCCAATTTCAACACATCATTTAATTAACGAAGATGAGATTTTATATTCCGCTCCCATAGCTTCTGGTTATCGAAAACCCATGCTTTCCTTTATCGAAGAAGTTTGGTCCAGCTGATGTTGGTGTATCCCTTGCAATATTCTTCATCCTCATCTTTGCTTCTGGAGGCTTTTCCTCTGGTTCACTGTCTTCATCTTCATTAAAAGCTGCTGCTGGCCGGGCGCGGTGGCTCACGCTTGTAATCCCAGCACTTTGGGAGGCCGAGGCGGGCGGATCACGAGGTCAGGAGATCGAGACCAAGGTGAAACCCCGTCTCTACTAAAAATACAAAAAATTAGCCGGGCGTGGTGGCGGGCGCCTGTAGTCCCAGCTACTCGGAGAGGCTGAGGCAGGAGAATGGCGTGAACCCGGGAGGCGGAGCTTGCAGTGAGCGGAGATCGCACCACTGTACTCCAGTCTGGGTGAAAGAGCGAGACTCCGTCTCAAAAAAAAAAAAAAAAAAACCTGCTGCTACTGAAAGAGTTTTTGGAGCAAGAGTTGGAACAGTTTCTTTAGGCTTACTTGATCCAAGTTTGATGGATATGGATGATGCTTTCTTTGTCGTCTGACTACCTATGGCAAATCCAAAGTTGGAGATCTTTGCAGGCTTTGTTGGAGGTCTGCAGCTTCTTCTTCAGCTGATCGTTTCTCAGCGCTGCGACTGGAACTTTCCTCTCCATTACTCCAGCAGCTCTAGCTCATTGCGACTTTTCAGGCTTCTCCTCTCCCGCCTTCCCGTCAGCCATTTTCCCCGCCGCCTTGTTTTTTTAAGATTTTAGAAATCTTTCTAATACAAGTTGGGATATAAATAATTAGATATAGAAAATAGCTACAAAGTATTTCTTTTAACTTTCCCCACCCCCAGCTCCCAACAGTCAAGAGTCAAGCCCTAAGTTTTGTCCTTTCTCTCAGAAGTAGATACAAGAAGGATACATCAAACATTGCTATAACACCTCTCTCATAGGATTCAAATCAGTGTGGAGATTATTATAGGCTCCAGATGAGTTAGGATATCTTTAAGTCTCAATTTAATAAAACTAATTGTTTTCCTGTGCTTTAAATATCTCTACATTCTATATAAATATACTATAGATCTAACAGATGTCTTGAAATAGATGGCTATAATGTCAGGGAAGTATTTTTTTCCTTATTTATATACATTATAACTTTCCTTATTTATGTACATTATAATTTTAAAGGCCTGATAGTCATAATTATTGATGTTCAGATTGGTAGTTATTTCTGTCTCTTATGTATTCAACTATAAACATTTAGTCAAGTTTATGAGACCTAGATATTTAGCAGAGTTTGGGAGTAAATTATTTTATCAAACAAAGAATATAAAATAAACATTTCTATTTATGTTCTTGTTTTAATTTACCTCATTTATATGCATCTTGATATTGCATTTTCATATTCTAAAAACTATTTTTAAAGACAGGTTGATTCAGAATTACAGTATACTTGAAAATCATCAGGTACCCGTTATTAGTTTTCACCCACATTGAATCTGTGTTTCAGGAACTGTCTACCAAACTTTGTTCATTAAGTAATTATTTTCCCTAGTTTTATTCAAGATATACAAAGCTGCCAACTAGTGCTTTTCATCAGCATCAGGTAAATTGTGTTACTATACTGCGTTGAATTTTAGCAAAGGTAAAGTATTTGCTATTTTAGTTATTATAGCTTTATTGAAAGCAAACATATAGGTTTTTTAAAGTATTGGAAAATTCGCCAGATTATCATTATATGACTTGGAACCCTAGAAACTCCCAAACCACGAGACTTAATGGTTAATGATCTCTTTCAGTTCTCTTTCAACTTGGAATTCTCTTATTCCAATGCCAACTCATTGCTCTTTTGGAAAGACCCATTCTTTCCTCTGTTGTCTTGGTACCTCCTCAGGACATATTCCCCAAAATGGAAATTTCAGTTTAAGATAATTTTCAGCATTGTGTAGAATAAGAATGGTTAGACAGCTGATGTCAGCACGATGGTGGAATAGTAGCGCTGTCCTTCAGAAACACCAATTTTGACAACTACCATGGAAAGAATGCCTTTATACTTGAGCATACATGGAATATTCTCCAGGATCAATCATATGTCAGGCCATAAAACAAGTATTAATATATTTAAGAAGATTGAGATAATATCAAGCATCTTTTCTGACCATAATGGCATAAAACTAGAAAGCAAAAATAACAGGAAAACTGGGAAATACACAAATATGTTAAAATTAAACATGTTCCTGAACAACCAGTGGTCAAATAAGAAATCAAAATGGAAATTAAAAAAATATATGTGATACAAATGAAAATGGAAACAGCACATCAAGATTTGTGGAATGCAGCAAAACAGTTCTAAAAGGAGATTTTATAGTGATAAACACCAACATGAAGGAAACAGTACGACCTCAGATAAGTAACCTAACTTTTCATCTCTCAGAACTAGGTAGAAAAAGAACAAATAAACCCAAAGTTAATAGAAGAAGGGGGATAAGAAAGATCGCAGCAGAAATAAATGAAAGACTCAAAAAGCAATAGAAAAGAGCAACAAAATGAAGAGTTGTTTTTTTGAAAAGATAAACAAAATTGATAAACTTTTAGCTAGAATAAGAAAAAAAGAAGATTCAAATAAATAAAATAAGGAATGAAAGAGGAGACATTATGACTGAAACCACAGAAATACAAAGAATCTTGAGAATACTTTGAACAAATTATATACTAACAAATTGGATGACCTAAAAGAGACAGATTTTTTGCCACATGCTACCTGCTAAGACTGAATTATGAAGAAATAGAAAATCTGAATGACCAATAAAAAATAAGGAGACTGAATCAGTAATCAAAAATCTACCAATAGAGAAAAGCCTCAGGAACTGATGGCTTCACTGGTGAATTCTACCAGACATTTGAAGAAGAATAGCAATCCTTATCAAACTTTTTCAAAAATTTGAATAGGAGGAAACACTTCCAAACTCATTTAACAAGGCTAGCATTACCTTGATACCAAAGTCAGGCAAGGGTATCACAAGAAAAGAAAATTATAGGTTAATATCCCTAATGAACATATGTGCAAAAATCATCAACAAAATATTAGCAACAGCACATTAAAGGGATCATACATCACGATGAAATTGGATTTATCTCTGGGATGCAAGGATGGTTCAACATATGCAAATCTAGAAATATACCACTTCAACAGAATGAAGGACAAATTATATGATCATCTTAATAGATCCAGAAAAAGTGTTTGGCAAAATTTAACATTCTTTCATGACGAAAACTCTCAACAAGTTAGGTATAAAAGGAATGTACCTCAACACAAAAAAGGTTATATGTGATAAGCCCACAGCTAACATTATATTCAATGGGGAAAACCTAAAATCTTTTCCTTTAAGATCAGGATCAAGACAAGGATACTCACTTTGTCACTTGCATTCAACATAGTACTGGAAATCTAGCCAGAGATATTAGGCAAGAAAAAGAAATAAAAGACATCTGCTACAGTTTGAATGTCTTCCCCCTCTAAAACTCATGTTGAAACTTAATTCCCAATATGGTAGTATTAAAGAGGGGGCCTTTAAGAGGTGATTGAGTCCTGAGGTCTCTGCCTTTATGAATGGATCAATCTATTCATGGATTAACTGGTTTTCATGAGAGTAGCATCAGTGGCTTTATCCCAAGCTAACATCTTAGCGTGCTCAGTTCTCTCACCATGCGATACCCTGCACCACCTCAGGACTCTGAGGACTCATAGCTATTATTCAAAAAGTCAGAAGATAACAGATGTTAGAGAGGATGTGGAGAAAAGGGAACTATTTTTCAGTGTTAGTGGAAATGTAAATTGGTATGTCTTTTATGGAAAACAGTATGGAAGCTCCTCAAAAAATTAAAACTAAAACTACCACATGATTCAGCAATCCTACCTTTTGGTATATATCCACAGGAATGAAGTCAGTATGTTGAAGAGATACATACACTCCCATGTTCGTTGCAGCATTATTCACAGTCACAAAGATATGGAAACAACCTAAGTGTCTGTCATTTGATGTATAGATAAAATGTGGTACAGATGGTTTTAAACTATTGATTGGGTTATATCCTGATAAACCCATTGTAAGTCAAAAATATCTTAAGTTAAAATTGCATTAAGATCATGACAAACCCAGTTGAAAAATCGCAAATTGAACCATTGTAAGTCAAGGACTATCTGTTATATATATTGGAATTTTATTCAGCCTTAAAAAAGGTAGGAAATCCTGCCATTTGCAACAACACGGATGAACCCACAGGACATTGTGTTGTATTAGTCAGACACAGAAAGACAAATACTGCATGATCTCATTTACATGTAGATTCTTTAAAAAGTCAAATACATACAAACAGTAAAAAGGTGGTTAGCAGGGGTGGGGAGCCTGGGGAGAATGTGGAGATGTTTGTCAAAGGGTACAAACTTTCAGTTATAAAATGAATAAGCGTTACATGTGGCAGCTCACGCCTATAATCCCAGCACGTTTGGAGACCAAGATAGGAGGATTGCTTTAGGCCAGAGTTAGAGACCAACTTGGGCAACATGGGGAGACCCCCATCTCTACCAAAAATTAAAAAAAATTTTGCAGGCGGTGACATGTACTTGTAGTCCCAGCTACTTGAGACTCTGAGATAGGAGGAGTGCTTGTGCACCCAGGAGGTTGAGGCTGCAGTGAGCTATTATTGTGCCTCAGCAATCCAGTCTGGGTGACAGAGTGAGACCCTGTCATGAGACCCTGTCTCAAAAACAAAAACAAAAAAAGTAGTAGTTCTGGACACTTAATTTACAGCATGGTTGATTATAGTTAATAATAATGTTTTGTATTCTTGAAATTCACTAAGAGAAATCTTAAGTATCCTTACCACACACACACAGACAAAATGGTGACTATGTGAAGTGATAGATATGTTAATTAGCTTAATTGTAGTGCAGTAGTCCCCCCTTATCCTCAGAGGGTATGTTTCAAGACCTTCAATAGATGCTTGAATCCACAGATAGTACTGAACCCTATATATACTATGTTTTTTCTTATCCTGTACATATATACCTGTATTAAAGTTTAATTTGTAAATTAGCCACAGTAAGAGATTAGTAACAATGACTAAGAAACTAGAACAATTATGACAAGATACTGTAATAAAAATATGTGAATGTAGTCTGCTTCTCTCAAAATAGGTACTCTGCTCACCTGTTTTCAAACCATGGTTGACCATGGAAAACTGAAACTGTGGAAAGTGAAACCATGGATATGGAAAGACTGATGTAATCACTTCTTATTGTATAGATGTATCAAAATATCACATTGAACACCTTAAATATAAACTTTCTCATTTGTCAATTGTACCTCCATAAAGCTGGAAAAAAATGTCACCTCATTTGTTTGTTGGTGATTTCCTTTTTTGAAACAGCATATGTGATATTTGGTAAAAGGAGTTGATATTGTTAATCCATATAATTGGATCTGAGTTGTAGGAATTAATCTGCTTACTCAATGGTTTTCAACTTTGTTTCCAAGAGTAATAGACTTCAGTTTTGTAGCTATTTTGCAGAAAAGCTAATTAGTAGCCCTTTGAGTATGGTGGCAGTTTTCTTTCCTATATGGTTATACCTTTTTGGATGGATCATTTTTGGGCTTTGAGCTCAATAATCTAAGCAGAGAGCTTGACCAGAAACTTAATTCTAGGTAGGTTATGTGTCATCTGTTCAGAAAATGAGGTCTGTAATGTCATTCTTTGTGTGTGTGTGTGTGACCCTTATTGATACTTACCAGTTTGCTATCAATGTGTGAATGGGAGCTGAAGAAACTATAGTGGAACCAACAGTCTTAACTTACACTTCGGTGGTTCAGTTGCTGCTTGTTTCTCTGAGCATATGGAGAAAAAAAAAGAAAAAGAAAAAGCCACTCTGTAGCTACTGCCACAGCTTTTTTTTTTTTTTTTTTTTTTTTTTTTCCTTTTTAGAACTACGTTAGTGTTAGTGCTGGGCACTACAAGGCTCTTGGGGTAAAGTAGTGAATTAGATACAATATTTCTGCCTTCAGGATGCTTACATATTAGTAGTTGAGATAGGGACAAATGAGCAAGCAAGCAAGTCACAGTTCCGTTAAGAGCTGACATAGGTTTATGAACTGAGTTCCATAGGAGTTTTTCAAATTTAATTTTTCTGACCATATGCTGCATGATCTGTAAGAGTTCTTAAGGGAGGGAGTCCCAGGTGCTCAACTTTTGGGCAGATGGCCAGGTAAATCTGAATTTGCCAGGTACATGTTTTTCTGGGAATAGAATCAACTTTCTTACCCACAAAGGCATTGTGTAACTGGGTGACTGATTCACATGGTGTTCACCCCTGCATGTTGTTTCAAAAATGTGATTGAGTACAAGTAAGGTCAGTTTTTACATTCCTCTTCTTGGCTTTGCCACTCTTGCCTTTTACTTCTGTGCACTTCCAAGAATGTCCTTAACACTAGACTGCTGTAAGCTCATATTATACAGGTGAAATTTTCTGGCGTCTTAGCATGTTATTCCTTTTGTTCCTATGTATCACCTAGGTAAGGAAGAAATCTAGGAGCAAAAGATAAAGGCAGCTCTTCCCCCTATTTCTCTGTAATACTTTCATATCTCATTTAATGTAACCCTACTGCTAATTACTTATTACAGTCTCATGAACTATGTGTAAGGATGTAACTTTTGACCCTGAGGTAGAGCACAAAAGCACGTTTCTTATGGCTTATTTTCATCTTTCATATTTCACAAAGTGCAAGCTAGATAGAACATTATTTTTAACTTTTGAAATTGCAACTTAAATTTATGTTAGTTATGATAGCATGCATAGTAGTAATTTTCTGATATTTCCAAGATGATTTATGTCACCACTTGGTGGAGCTCTTTTATAAGTAAGTGCATTGTTTAAAAAAGCAAGTATAAGTTGTCACTAATTAGGAGTTATCATTAGATTGGTTCAAATGAACTCAACTAAGTGATGGTATAATTGGTACTCTCTTCAAGTACTGAGTGTAGATTTTGATTTAAACTGTAATATATGTGATTAAAATTTTGATAAAGATTTTTCTTGAGTATTTCTAATTTTTCTCTCTCCTGCTTTATGTAAATATAGTGCTTTTATTGGCTTTTCTCCTATTTTACAATTGTAGATAATTTAGAAAATGTATGTAGGATTAATAAGGAAAATGAAAACTGTTCGTAATCCTACCATGTAGAGATAATCATGAACATTTTAATATATATTTTCATTTTCTCTTTTTTTGTTTTTTCACAAAATTGGAATCAAAACATATGCAGAACTTTTTATTCTGCTGTTTTTTCTTAACGTTATATGTTGGGTATTTTTACATATCCTTTTAATATTCCTTGAAACTGTTTTGGGGTTTTATATTATTCTATGATATAGCTCTATCACAATATGTTTAACCATTCTGTTTTAAGATTTTTAGGCTCTTCTTACTATTTTTGCTATTATAAATAACTTTTCAAACATCTATTACACTAAATCTTTTTTTAATTTTTAATTTTTGTGGGTACATATCAAGTGTACACATTTATGGGGCACATGAAATGCCCCGATGCAGGCATGCAATTCTGTTACTCTAAATCTTGACTCAACTCTGTTTTTACTTGTTAAATTCTTAGCTATAAAACTGAGGTATTTTAAGGATTTTTATGTACCTTAACAAAATGTCCTTCAATTGACATTATTCTGAGGTTCACCATTTTCAAAATATGTTTGTTGAAAGTACCTTTTTTTTTTTTCAAAGTGCTTGTTCTTTGCCCATTTTTCCCCCCATTTTTTGTTCTTTTTTTGGTGGGGGGTGGAATTGTTTTGGCTAGGTAAGAATTACTTTTCTTCTGTTTCAACAATTTTTAAAGTGCTATCCTGAGTCCTTTTCATAATTTTCAAGAAAACACGTCAGTTACAGATTTTAGGTTGCTAATTGTTGTTGGAAAAGGAGACCTGGAGCTTAAAAGAGGAATCAGGCTGGAAAGCAGAATGAGATATGAGAATCATCTGTATATGGAGATGATGAGGGCTATAGGAGTGGATGAGAATGCTGAGGAAAAAAGGGAATGGTGGGAAAAAAGCCCATGGAATTGAGAAACCCCATGAAAAGGTTGTGAGAGGAAAAGAGAAGAGAATGAGGATGTGAGGGCATTTAAAAAAGCTAATGAAAAAAGTGGCATGGAGGTATATTGAAGGAGAAAAATTGCAACAGTGTCAGATGCTGCATAGAGGTCTTTCTGGATGAAACCAAAAAAGGCCATTTGATTTAGAAAGCCAAGATTTTTGCAGACTTAGAGAATAGACTCAGTAAAATAGTATTTGTGTGGTGAGAGGGGTGTGTGTTCAGTGTGTGTGGTGTGTGTGTACTCTGATAGTGCGTATGGTGAGTGTGTGTGGGAATAGTGAGAACAATGAGAGGTGTGTGTATATAGTGAGGGGGAGTATATGTGTAGTGAAGTCAGTAGCTTGATAAGGTCCAGGGATGGAGGGACAAGTATTGTAAGCTTCCCTGTAGCCAAAGGGAAACTTTGAGAGAGAGAACTGTTAGAGAAGTTATAAAAGACAGAGAAAGGAATTAATACACTAGGTCTTGAAGGATATGAGAGGCAGTGTGATCTAAAATGGGAGGGAATAGGGGTGGTATTAGAGTTGTTAATTTGAGAATGGGGGAGAATATCCATTTGTCTAGGTCAGAAGAGAAGAGGAATTTATAGATAAAGATGCAGAAACATTTTGAGAAAGACCAGAATATATGATGATTAGAAATGATTTGATGTGGGGCCAGGTGTGGTGGCTCATGCCTGTAATCCCAGCACTTTGGGAGGCTGAGGCAGGTGGATCACCTGAGGTCAGGAGTTCGAGACCAGCCTGGCCAACATGGTGAAACCCCATCTCTATTAAAAATGCAAAATTAGCTGGGCATGGTGGGGTGTGCCTGTAATCCCAGCTACTTGGGAGGCTGAGGCAGGAGAATCACTTGAACCTGGGAGGCAGACGTTGCAGTGAGCTAAGATCATGCCACTGCACTCTAGCCTAGGCAACAAGAGCAAAACTCTCTCTCTCAAAAAAAAAAAAAAAAGGATTTGATGTGGAGAAGAATATGAGGTTTTTTTTTAGATAATGTGCATCTTCAGCCTTCCCAATAAAATAGAAATCAAGACCCCTAGTTAAGAGGACAGAACTCTTGATGGGGGCAATGAGATTAAGGATTTTGATAGGGAAAATGTTAAGGACATCAATATAGAAATGTAATAAGAAAAAAACCTTTAAATGGAAGATTACTAAATTAAGTGTTAGGAAACGTGGGTTTTGGGTTTGTGACAATTAACTGGTTGTGTTGAGTAAGTCTTAACTCTCTAGTCTTTAATTTTTTTTTTTATTATACTTTAAGTTCTAGGGTACATGTGCACAACATGCAGGTTTGTTACATATGTATACATGAGCCATGTTGGTGTGCTGCACCCATTAGCTCGTCATTTACATTAGGTATTTTTCCTAATGCTATCCCTCCCCCTTCCCCCCACCCCATGACAGGCCCCAGTGTGTGATGTTCCCCTTCCTGTGTCCAAGTGTTCTCATTGTTCACTTCCCACCTATGAGTGACAACACGCGGTGTTTGGTTTTTTGTCCTTGCGATAGTTTGCTCAGAATGATGGTTTCCAGCTTCATCCATGTCCCTACAAAGGACATGAACTCATCCTTTTTTACGGCTGCATGGTATTCTATGATGTATATGTGCCACATTTTCTTAATCCAATCTATCATTGTTGGACATTTGGGTTGGTCCCAAGTCTTTGCTATTGTGAATAGTGCCACAATAAACATATATGTGCATCTGTCTTTATAGCAGCATGATTTATAATCCTTTGGGTATATACCCAGTAATGAGATGGCTGGATCAAATGGTATTTCTAGTTCTAGATCCCTGAGGAATCACCACACTGTCTTCCACAATAGTTGAACTAGTTTACAGTCCCACCAACAGTGTAAAAGCATTCCTATTTCTCCACATCCTCTCCAGCATCTGTTGTTTCCTGACTTTAAGGATCGCCATTCTAACTGGCATGAGATGGTATCTCATTGTGGTTTTGATTTGCATTTCTCTCGTGGCCAGTGATGATGAGCATTTTTTCATGTGTCTGTTGGTTGCATAAATGTCTTCTTTTGAGAAATGTCTGTTCATATCCTTCACCCACTTTTTGATGGGGTTGTTTTTTTCTTGTAAATTTGTTTGTGTTCATTGTAGATTCTGGATATTAGCCCTTTGTCAGATGAGTAGATTGCAAAATTTTTCTCCCATTCTGTAGGTTGCCTGTTCACTCTGATGGTAGTTTCTTTTGCTGTGCAGAAGCTCTTTAGTTTAATAAGATGCCATTTGTCAATTTTGGCTTTTGTTGCCATTGCTTTTGGTGTTTTAGTCATTAAGTCCTTGCCCATGCCTTTGGCCTGAATGGTATTGCCTAGGTTTTCTTCTAGGGTTTTTATGGTTTTAGGTCTAACATTTAAGTCTTTAATCCATCTTGAATTAATTTTTGTATAAGGTGTAAGGAAGGGATCCAGTTTCAGCTTTCTACATATGGCTAGGCAGTTTTCCCAGCACCATTTATTAAATAGGGAATCCTTTCTCCATTTCTTGTTTTTGTCAGGTTTGTCAAAGATCAGATGGTTGTAGATGTGTGGTATTATTTCTGAGGGCTCTGTTCTGTTCCACTGATCTATATCTCTGTTTTGGTACCAGTACCATGCTGTTTTGGTTTCTGTAGCCTTGTAGTATAGTTTGAAGTCAGGTAGGGTGATGCTTCCAGCTTTGTTCTTTTGGCTTAGGATTGCCTTGGCAATGCAGGGTCTTTTTTGGTTCCATATTAACTTTAAAGTCATTTTTTCCAATTCTGTGAAGAAAGTCATTGGTAGCTTGATGGGGATGGCATTGAATCTATAAATTACCTTGGGCAGTATGGCCATTTTCACGATATTGATTCTTCCAACCCATGAGCATGGAATGTTCTTCCATTTGTTTGTGTCCTCTTTTATTTCATTGAGCAGTGGTTTGTAGTTCTCCTTGAAGAGGTCCTTCACATCCCTTGTAAGTTGGATTCCTAGGTATTTTATTCTTTTTGAAGCAATTGTGAATGGGAGTTCACTCATGATTTTGCTCTCTGTTTGTCTGTTATTGGTGTATAGGAATGCTTGTGATATTTGCACATTGATTTTGTATCCTGAGACTTTGCTGAAGTTGCTTATCAGCTTAAGGAGATTCTGGGCTGAGATGATGGGGTTTTCTAGATATACAATCATGTCATCTGCAAACAGGGACAATTTGACTTCCTCTTTTACTAATTAAATACCCTTTATTCCTTTCTCCTGCCTCATTGCCCTAGCCAGAACTTCCAACACTATGTTGAATAGGAGTGGTGAGAGAGGGCATCCCTGTCTTGTGCCAGTTTTCAAAGGGAATACTTCCAGTTTTTGCCCATTCAAGATTATATTGGCTGTGGATTTTTCATAAATAGTTCTTATTATTTTGAGATATGTCCCAGCAATACCTAATTTATTAAGAGTTTTTAGCATGAAGGGCTGTTGAATTTTGTTAAAGGCCTTTTCTGCATCTATTGAGATAATCATGTGGTTTGTCTTTGGTTCTGTTTATATGATGGATTACGTTTATTGTTTTGTGTATGTTGAACCAGCCTTGCATCCCAGGGATGAAGCCCATTTGATCATGGTGGATGAGCTTTTTGATGTGCTGCTGGATTTGGTTTGCCAGTATTTTATTGAGGATTTTTGTATCGATGTTCATCAGGAATATTGGTCTAAAATTCTTTTTTTGTTGTGTCTCTGCCAGTCTTTGGTATCAGGATGATGCTGGCCTCATAAAATGAGTTAGGGAGGATTCCCTCTTTTTCTATCGATTGGAATAGTTTCAGAAGGAATGGTACCAGCTCCTCCTTGTACCTCTGGCAGAATTCAGCTGTGAATCCGTCTGGTCCTGGACTTTTTTTGGTTGGTAGGCTCTTAATTATTGCCTCAATTTCAGAGCCTGTTGTTGGTCTGTTCAGGGATTCAACTTCTTCCTGATTTAGTCTTGGGAGGGTGTATGTGTCCAGGAATTTATCCATTTCTTCTAGATTTTCTAGTTTATTTGCGTAGAGGTGTTTATAGTATTCTCTGATGGTAGTTTGTATTTCTGTGGGATCGGTGGTGATATCCCCTTTATCATTTTTTATTGCATCTATTTGATTCTTCTCTCTTTCTTCTTTATTAGTCTTGCTAGCGGTCTATCAATTTTGTTGATCTTTTCAAAAAACCAAGTCCTGGATTCATTGATTTTTTTGAAGGGTTTTTTGTGTCTCTATTTCCTTCAGTTCTGCTCTGATCTTAGTTATTTCTAGCCTTCTGCTAGCTTTTGAATGTGTTTGCTCTTGCTTCTCTAGTTGTTTTAATTGTGATGTTAGGGTGCAAATTTTAGATCTTTCCTGCTTTCTCTTGTGGGCATTTAGTGCTATAAAATTCCCTCTACACACTGCTTTACATGTGTCCCAGAGATTTGGGTATGTTGTGTCTTTGTTCTCATTGGTTTCAAAGAACATCTTTATTTCTCCCTTCATTTCGTTATGTACCCAGTAGTCATTCAGGAGCAGATTGTTCAGTTTCCATGTAGTTGAGCGGTTTTGAGTGAGTTTCTTAATCCTGAGTTCTAGTTTGATTGCACTGTGGTCTGAGAGACAGTTCGTTATAATTTCTGTTCTTTTACATTTGCTGAGGAGTGCTTTACTTCCAACTATGTGGTCAGTTTTGGAATAAGTGCGATGTGCTGAGAAGAGTGTATATTCTGTTGATTTTGGATGGAGAGTTCTGTAGATGTCTATTAGGTCCACTTGGTGCAGAGCTGAGTTCAATTCCTGGATATCCTTGTTAATGTTCTGTCTTGTTGATCTGTCTAATGTTGACAGTGGGGTGTTAAAGTCTCCCATTATTATTGTGTGAGAGTCTAAGTCTCTTTGTAGGTCTCTAAGGACTTCCTTGATGAATCTGGGTGCTCTTGTATTGGGTGCATATATATTTAGGATAGTTAATTCTTCTTGTTAAGTTGATCCCTTTACCATTATGTAATGGCCTTCTTTGTCTCTTTTGATCTTTGTTGGTTTAACGTCTGTTTTATCAGAGACTAGGATTGCAACCCCTGCCTTTTTTTGTTTTCCATTTGCTTGATAGATCTTCCTCCATCCCATTATTTTGAGCCTATGTGTGTCTCTGCACGTGAGATGGATCTCCTGAATACAGCACACTGATGGGTCTTGACTCTTTATCCAATTTGCCAGTCTGTGTCTTTTAATTGGAGCATTTAGCCCATTTACATTTAAGGTTAATATTGTTATGTGTGAATTTGATCCTGTCATTATGATGTTAGCTGGTTATTTTGCTCGTTAGTTGATGCAGTTTCTTCCTAGCCTCGATGGTCTTTACAATTTGGCATGTTTTTGCAGTGGCTCGTACCGGTTGTTCCTTTCCATGTTTAGTACTTCCTTCAGGAGCTCTTGTAAGGCAGGCCTGGTGGTGACAAAATCTCTCAGCATTTGTTTATCTGTGAAGGATTTTATTTCTCCTTCACTTATGAAGCTTAGTTTGGCTGGATATGAAATTCTGGGTTGAAAATTCTTTTCTTTAAGAATGTTGAATATCGGCCCCCACTCTCTTCTGGCTTGTAGAGTTTCTGCTGAGAGATCCACTGTTAGTCTGATGGGCTTCCCTTTGTGAGTAACCCGACCTTTCTCTCTGGCTGCCCTTAACATTTTTTCCTTCATTTCAACTTTGCTGAATCTGACAATTATGTGTCTTGGAGTTGCTCTTCTCGAGGAGTATCTTTGTGGCATGCTCTGTATTTCCTGAATTTGAATGTTGGCCTGCCTTGCTAGGTTGGGGAAGTTCTCCTGGATAATATCCTGCAGAGTGTTTTCCAACTTGGTTCCATTCTCCCCGTCACTTTCAAGTACACCAATCAGACATAGATTTTGTTCACAGAGTCCCATATTTCTTGGAGGCTTTGTTCGTTTCTTTTTACTCTTTTTTCTCTGAACTTCTCTTCTCACTTCATTTCATTCATTTGATCTTCCATCACTGATACCCTTTCTTCCAGTTGATCGAATCAGCTACTGAAGCTTGTCCATTCATCACGTAGTTCTCATGCCATGGTTTTCAGCTCCATCAGGTCATTTGAGGACTTCTCTACACTAGTTATTCTAGTTGGCCATTTGTCTAATCTTTTTTCAAGGTTTTTAGCTTCTTTGTGATGGGTTCGAACTTCCTCCTTTAGCTCAGAGAAGTTGATCATCTGAAGCCTTCTTCTCTCAACTCGTCAAAGTCATTCTCCATCCAGCTTTGTTCCATTGCTAGCGAGAAGCTGCATTCCTTTTGAGGGGGAGAGGCACTCTGATTTTTAGAGTTTTCAGCTTTTCTGCTGTTTTTTCCCCATCTTTGTGGTTTTATCTACCTTTGGTCTTTGATGATGGTGACATACAGATGGGGTTTTGGTGTGGATGTCCTTTCTATTTGTTAGTTTTCCTTCTAACAGGACCCTCAGCTGCAGGTCTGTTGGAGTTTGCTGGAGGTTGACTCCAGACCCTGTTTGCCTGGGTATCAGCAGTGGAGGCTGCAGAACAGTGAATATTGCTGAACAGCAGATGTTGCTGCCTGAACAGCAGATGTTGCTGCCTGAGCTTCGTCTCAGAGGGGTACCCAGCTGTGTGGGATGTCAGTCTGCCCCTACTGCGGGGTGCCTCCCAGTTAGGCTACTCAGGGGTCAGGTACCCACTTGAGGAGGCAGTCCGTCCGTTCTCACATCTCAAACTTCATGCTGAGAGAACCACTACTTTCTTCAAAGCTGTCAGACAGGGACATTTAAGTGAGGTTTACGCTGCCTTTTGTTCAGCTATGCCCTGTCCCCAGAGGTGGAGTCTACAGAGGCAGGCAGGCCTCCTTGAACTGCAGTGGGCTCCACCCAGTTTGAGCTTCCCAGCTGCTCTGTTTACCTACTCAAGCCTCAGCAATGGCGGGTGCCCCTCCCCTAGCCTCGCTGTTGCCTTGCAGTTCGATCTCAGACTGCTGTGCTAGCAATGAGCGAGGCTCCGTGGGTGTGGGACCTTCCGAGCTAGGTGCAGGATATAATCTCCTGGTGTGCCGTTCGCTAAGAACGTTGGAAAAGCGCAGTATTAGGGTGGGAGTGACCCTATTTTCCAGGTGCCATCTGTGACAGCTTCCCTTGGCTAGGAGGGAGTTCCCTGTCCCCTTGTTCTTCCCAGGTGAGGCGATGCCTCGCCCTGCTTTGGCTCATGCTTGATTGGCTGCACCCACTGTCCTGCACCCACTTTCTGACATGCCCTAGTGAGATGAACCTGGTACCTCAGTTGGAAATGCAGAAATCACCCATCTTCTGCATCGCCCATGCTGGGAGCTGTAGACTGGAGCTTTTCCTATTCGGCTATCTTCTAGTCTTTAATTTTTCATCTGTATGATGAGAAGTGAATCCAATGACTTTTTTAGATTGAAAAATTTTGAATCAAACTCAGCTAAAAATGAACAAAATATTTAAAACTACAATAATGAAGACATGATATTGGTGAAAAAAGACAAGTAAATCAATGGAACAGAACAGATAATCCAGAAGTAGACCCACATATATATATTATTATAAGTTCATTTTCTACAGAGATGCGAAGGTAATGGAGGAAGGATATTCTTCTCAACAAATAATGCTGGAGCAATTGGGTATCCAAATGCAGAAAATGAACTTCAATCCTTACCTCACACCATTTATAAAAACTAACCAGAAATGAAGCATAGACCTAAACTTCTAGAAAGTGACATAGGAGAAAGTCTTAATGAGCTTGGGTTAGGCAAAGATTTCATAGATACCTACCACTGAAAACATAACCCATAAAAGAAAAAAATGAATAAATTGAGCTTAATCAAAATTAAAAACTTCTGTTCCTTGGAATATACTTCTTATGGAAGTAAAAACACAAGCTGCATCAGAAATAAAGGTCACATTTTGCTCATAGGGAAGTTCTTTGGGCCCTTAAAAATCAGAACCTACTTGTAGAACATTTCACTTATGCATTTTATCATATCGGATTATCCTGTGTTTCATTGTTTTGACTACTAAATGTTCTAATAAAATTCGCTGTTTTAAAAAAATGAATAAGAAACATACTAAATTTTAGCAACTTTCGCTTCATTTTTTAATCTTTAAGAGAGAGAGAGAGAGAAAAAAAAAAGGCTGGAATTGATGAAAGGACATATATTGAGAGCAGTTATTGCCTGAGTGCAAAGAAGCAAACCAAAATGGTAAGAAATAAGCATAAAAATTTAAAAACTATGGTAGTTGGGGTTATTTATTAAAGAGACAAACAACCTTTGACATCTTATTAGTTCCCAAGGAATTGACCATATTAACATAAACACAAATATAGAAGTTGATTTTTGTTCATTTTATTAAAATATATATTCTTAATTAGTCATGAAAACAGTGAAGCAGTATATACTTTGTATCTTCAGTTTCAGAAACAGTAAGTATGTAACATAGTTTCAAATCAGATTTATTGAGGTATAATTTACATACACAAAATATGCCAATTTTAAGTGCACGGTTCAATATGTTTTAACAGACATGTTCACTCATATAATCACCACCATTAAGATATAGAACTTTTTGATCACTCCAGAAAGTTCTTTCATTCCCCTTTGCAGTCATTTCCCAACACCTCCCTTCTGTTCCGCAGGCAACTATGGATCTACTTTTTGACTTTAAAGATTGGTTTTGCCTTTTCTAGAATTTCATATGAAAGGAATTATGCAGTGCATCCTTTTAAGTCTGGCTTTTTCTCAGTGTAATAATTTTGAGATTTATCTATGTTGTTATATATATTAGGACATTTCCTTTTGATTGTTCAATAACATTCCATTGTAGGGATATACCCCAATTTATTTTTCCATACACTTCTTTTTTTTTTTTTTATTTGGGTTGTTTGTAGTTTTTGGCCATTATGACTGAAGCTGCTATGAACATTCACATATAATGTTTTCATTTCTCTTGGGTATGAATATCTGGGAGTAGAATTGCTATGTGTTATGGAAAGTGCATATTTAACTCTGTAAGAACTTCCAAACTTGTTTTCCAAAATGATTGTGCCATTTTACATTTTTACCAGTGATGTTTAAGTATTCCATTGCACTACATCCTCACTGACCCTTGATATTGTCAGTCTTTTACATTTTAACTATTCTAGTGGGTATATAATTGTAATTTAAGTTGTAAAATATTTACATCCCAAGTAGCTAAAATTAAGAAAAAGTTTAGAGTTGGATGGTGGTAAACCTTTAATTACCTGTAAAATTTGGTAATCTGGAACAACTTACTTATCCTAAAGCTTTTATATAATTGATATTTCAAAATAATGTAAAATCGTATTACATGCTTTTTAGCTCTATTGTAATCTCCAGTTAAGAGTAAGTAAATAGTTCCAACTATTTAATGAATATTAATTCGACATTTCTTTTGTTTCCACATTAATTTGACATTTCTTTTGTTTCCAACTTAATATAATCCAAATTTTACCCATAAAATGTAATATTTAGGGGTGGTATATATTGTGGGGAAAAACGTGTTCTAAAGATAATGAAAAAGTACTCTAGTGATAATGATAGCTGTCAATCATTAAGAACTGACTATATACTGTATACTATGCCAAAGGCTTTATAAATATAATTTCATTTAATTCTTACAAAATGGGGTACATATTCTTATTTTGATTTTACAAAAAAGGCAGTTAAGGAACTGAAACATGAAATACAAGGTTAAAAATACTTGAATAAATAAATTGATAAAAGTAATGAATGAATAGAGCAAGGAAAGAATAAGCGAATAAGAACATGGACTTGTTTTTTTCAAACAAATTATATGTTATGGATTCTAAATCTCTTAACTTGGCTTCGATGACATTGGATTATTGAAAAATGAAACTATTTTGAGGAATTGACTGACCCCTAAAGTTTCTACTGTAACTTATTTAATGTTTTGATCTTTCTAGTACTTTTTTGCCTTATAATATAAAATTTGTATGTTTGTTATTAGTGTGAAATGAAATCCTTTCAAATATATGCCATCAGAAGGATGTGTTACAAATATACAGTATTACAAACATTTATTTTGTATGCTGAATAAGAAAAAATCAGTTATAATACAGTTTTAACATAGTATCCCGTGTGTGAATTATTTAATGAAATATTTTATCTTTATTTTTTGTTCCCAGGGAGGTTATATTCAAAAGAAAAAGGAACTGTGGGGAATCTGTATCTTTATTGCAGCAGTTGACCTAGATGAGATGCCGTTCACTTTTACTGAGCTACAGAAAAACATAGAAATCAGGTGAAGTTTCTTGTATAAATATAAGCCTCTGCCATAAAAGGAAACAAATTCTGGATTTTCCTCTCAATAGACTTTAGTGAATTAGTGAGAAATGCTAAAATAAAATAAAACGTAAAGAACTTGGACCAAATAGTGAACTGCCATTCTCTCATGGAGCCATTATGAAAGTGTATTTATGCTGTATTTCTTTAAAAGGTAGCAGTTTGTGTCCTGGAAAAATTTTCATTGTGTCTCTCACTATTCATGTGTAAGCTTTCTTGATTGTGGCTGTTAATAAAGTGAACAGAAAAGCGAAGATTTGTAAATAGGCTTGTTTTATATTAAAACCTTTATATAAGTAGTTTGAGTTTATCTTAAAGGAATTTAGGTAAGATTTATTAAAGCCTAAGATTGTTTTAACATAGAGGATATTATAATTAAATGCTTTTTTTTCAGATTATATATTGATTTGAACATGCTACAATACTTGAGCCAGTTAATTACTTAATAGGTGTTTGTTGTAGAGTTTATAGCCTCATAAGAAGAGTTTATTAATGTGTTTTCAATAATGTATGAATTTTATCTTCAGAAAGTATCCAGGACTTCCAGTCATTTTCTTTGCAACATATTTACAAAAATGCAACAGTATATATTTTTACCAAATAGGTAATTATGTTTCTCCTTGAACAAAAACATCTAGAATTAAACATAATTGATGTTTTATTTAAATGAGGTAGATTAAATTGTTGCATTTTTGAAATACTTTTTTGGCTATATCTAAATAAAATGTGGAAACGAAGGCCTTGTATATTCGTAAATATACAAAAAATAGAAATAACATAAATAGTTCATAGAGTCAATACCTGCAACACTACAGGCACTCACTGCTTCTCTCCCTTCCTTCTTTTCTTCCCTTAAGTTTCCCCTACTTTGTTGTAACAATTCAGTTTTCATGGTAATCTCAGGACAGATATTGCCATATACCTCAAAAAAACTGGAACTGAGAGTAGTTCTTTAATAAATGCTATTCCGAGGCTAATTTCTTTTTCTCTGGATATATCTGCACATTTGTTCCTTTCCCTTTTCTCTTCTAATCAACTTTCTGGTCTTCTATTCTTTGTCATTTCTACTCTTTCTTTATTTGCTTTTTCACATAGCTTGTCATGGCTCCGCCATTCCTTTCTGTGTCATAGGAACTTTAATAACCTTTTGGTTCCTCTGCTGATTAGCTGAAGCTCTTATTTCCCCAGTGTTTGATTGGTCCAGCCCATTTTTTTGAGTGAGGGCTATAACTCATTGGTTGCTGGACAGCCTATGGATGGGTCAAGTGACTATCTTTTGGTTCAGTTAGCTGCTTTGGTATAATTCCTTATACAAAATTCATGATTAGAAATTAGCATGTGAGATGTAGTTAATGATTGCTATCTTTAATATCCTATTGGAAAATGTATATATTGATGTTTCAAATAGGTTAATTTTTATTGAAAACAGTAACGAAGAGTGATTTAAAGTTATTATTTAAACTGCTTAAATTTTTAAAATCAACTTTCCTTTTCCAAAAATAATTCAATTCTAAAATCATTGGTGGGGCAAATAAAGTATGCATTTTGGTGTGCATCTCTGACAGGAGGGTGCCACAGGGCCCAGAGCAGGATGTTAGAGTCAAAGTAGGGTGAGGAGGGCATCCTTTGTGTGGGGGCAACCTGATGTGGCTGCTTTGTGTGCAGTGTCAGAGACTAAGCAGGGTGTGCAGGCAGCCGGTGCAGGGAGTCAGAGCACAAGTGAGGTGAGGAAGTGTCTATGCTAAGGGGTGGGGTAAGTCCAGAACTGGGAGTCGGTTCTGAGAAGAACAGAAAAGTGTCCACATGGGGGAGGGGGTGGCTTTGGAGATGAAAGATGGTTACTTACAGGGGGATTGAGTAAGTAAACTGAGGATGAATGGGTTCCAGGTTTCCCACTGTCAAAGAAGAGTTACAAATATAGAAAGGGAAACACTAAAATGAAGCATATGGTTTTATATTGGAATTGGATAAATGGATGTGAACTCATGTTTTTTAAAACACATAGACAGATACAGAATAAATATACGCATATCTCTTCTTGATCCTTCGTTTTCTTATATTCTCAATGATAAATAGATATAAGCATAGGTATATAGATAATAGAGGTGTAAGTTGAAGGCGAATTGATTTTGCAAAAAGTAATTCCTTCCAAAGGATATAGTAGTGATTTGATGTAGAGCTGATAATCTTTTGAGTTGAAGTATCTATGATTTGAAAACGAAATAACACAAATTTTTAAGATTACTGATTTACTTTTTTCTATTCTTTCCTTTGTAGTGTCCATAAATTCTTTAACTTACTAAAAGAAATTGATACCAGCACCAAAGTTGATAATGCTATGTCAAGACTGTTGAAGAAGTATGATGTATTGTTTGCACTCTTCAGCAAATTGGAAAGGTAAAGTAAACATTTTATTAGGGTTACACTCTGATTTTTTATGTCATTGTTCATAATTAGATTCTGGGAATTATTTAACACATTTAGTAAAGTTAGTAAGTATTACTTCTTAGACTTGTCCCTTTTAATGTTAGCTCATTAATTCTTAGCTTTCTTATTTATCCAGTAATATGCATTCTGAATGCTTCCTGGAAAATTAACCGTTTTATTATCCTTTCATGTCTTCCATTTGTTTTCGAAAACTTTAAGGTTATCTCCCATTTTAGCCTTCTTTGCCAGAAAACTTCTAGTTCTGAATAGAATGGTGACATAAATTTAAACTTCTTCCTAATAGTGTTATTTAGTTTGGAATGAGAAAACACTGGCAATGGATGGTGAATATGACCTATACTATGAGGTAATGATTTGTATTCCCAGTGGTGGCTTAGAGGACTTTTTCCATTACAGTTCAAGTAGGAGCATAATTAATATGCTTCGGTTAAGTGTTTTCTATACTTTTCATCAAAACTGTAGTCCCCTACCCCAAATGTTTCAGCCCTTAATTTGGCACATGTCTGTTATCATGTTTGTTTTGAGGCTCATTTCATTTGCAGTTAAGAGAATATGAAAGTTACTGTGTTAGCTAAATAAGCAATTGTGTAATAGCATGGTAAAGGGAGAAGGGTAAAAGAGGCATGGCCCTATTCTGGAGAGAATGAGGACGGAGATAGAGGTGGAAAGAAGCATCTCTTTAGGAGGATGCCTCTATTTTCTCCCCCTTTTTCTTTTTTGATCACTAAAACTTCACAACTGTGGTAGAGGATGAGAAAAATTAGAGAAAAAACTCAAAGGCCTAGGGCTTTTGAAGGACTGTCTTTTCTTGCCCCTGGTTTTAATTGTAATATGGTAGCATTGGCCATCTTTTTTTTTTTTTTTTTTTTTTTTTTTGGTCTTTTCTTGACGAGAATAGAAGCTTTTTGCACAAGAAAAAGGGGAATTTTTAATTATTAATGGAGATAAATTATCTAACTAATTTGCATAACAAACATGAACTAATTATAGAATACTTGGAAAACACAGAAAGGCATAAATAAAATATGAATCGACCAAAATGTCAACAGTGGAGAGAATCACTTTTCATATTTTAGAATGTTTCTTTCCTTTGGGTATTGTTTCACATTGAGTAGAATATTATATATGTGTGTGTGTGTGTGTGTGTGTGTGTGTGTGTGTGTGTTTGGCTTTTAAAATTTACCTAATTGTGACTTTCTAAATTTTTTTCTATTCTTTAAACTTGTTTACAACCTTTTAATTCATATCTGGTAGCTTATTTTAATATGATCCTAAATACAACGTTGCCCTAGATTTTTTTTTGGAACAATATTATTTAGACCCCTGAAAAACTAGAAACAACTGTATATTCACAACTGAAGTTAAACAATAAATATTAAACATATCTAAACATAAAATGTTATAAATATAAAATAAAATGTGATAAAGAATAATGGCAATATTGGAAAGTGTTTCTAATGTTAAACAAATGAAGCAGGATATATACTGATTATGACTATGTGTAAGGAAGAAACCTAGACAACTAATGCATAGAATGAAATGACTGGAGAGAAGTTTACCACAATGTTAACCCAAGTTTTATATGAGTAACTTACATTTGTAAGGAGGATGTATTACCTCTCTAGTAAACAAAGCAAGCAAAAACTTCTTTAAGCCAACTTTAATGAGTATTCTATATATATAAGTACTTTAAGAGCTATAATCATCAGGGTTTTTTTTTCTAGGTATAGAATTTGGGGACTCATTGGTAGGAGTGATTTGGGGTGCAGTTCTGATTTTTTTTTTCCTGCTATAGTAATTTTGACTGGATGCTTCCAAGTCGTTTGCTCTGCTGTCTGAGATAAGGAATCTGCTTGGATATTTGTTTCTGTTGTAAGAAGCAGAAATTACATAGTGGACAAAGCATTACATTGTATATGTTTAAGGGTGAAAGGTAACTATAGTGGTGATTTTGGTCAGAGAAAAAACCATAGAAGGCAATGTCCAAATAGGGTTTATAGGAAAAATAGAAATTCACCAAACAAAATGAGTGGGAACGGGAGCGAGCATCTTAGAGATTAGCATGTGTACAAAGCCAAAGCAGTGATATCAGGATGTACTTTGATATTGCTAATGGCTGAAAGGTAGGAAGGGGTCAGATTGGTAGTAATCTTGGACTTTGCCCTGCAGGCAGTGGAAACTCCTTGCATGATTTTAAACTAGGGAGTAACAGTCGGATTTGGCCTCAAAAGACCACTCAGGACTTTGTAAAAGGGGTTAAAATTTTTATTGACAAATCATATGAGATAATTTAGAGTAAAGAGTAAACTTTACTAACCTTAGGTGGATCAGCTGGGTTTTTTCTATCTTATTTATACCTTTTTTTTGAAGAGTAATTGAGAGAATTAACTGTTATTATATATTACAATGATGTGAGATGTCATAAATTGGGAAAATCTACTTGAACTTTGTTTTATAATGCTGTACATTTTTTGTTTTTAAAATGTATACTTCTTAAAAGAAGATGAACAAAGCATGAGAAAACTACTATGACTTCTAAATTATGAAAAAATGTTAAAAAGTCATAATGTTTTTCTTTTCAGGACATGTGAACTTATATATTTGACACAACCCAGCAGTTCGTAAGTAGTTCACAGAATGTTATTTTTCACTTAAAAAAAAAGATTTTTATAGAATAATCTCAAACATCTTGATAGTTAGGGTTAGTTTGATCGATTATAGCAGGCTACTTCATAAATTAAGCCTGTAGATTTAAGTCCTGTGTAGATTATTTATCTTCTCACAAAGAAAATAGTATAAAATACATGCCTTGTGCTACAAGGAAGAACTAATAAGGTGGAATTGATTCAGGACAACATATCACCAACTCTGAGAAAAATGCAAATTCATTGACTAAATCTTTGTTGAGGGTCTGTTACAGGCACTTTATTAACTAATAATCAGCATAATTTCTGTGTGAGAATAAATGTAAAAATCTGTATTAAAATTTCCAAATGATTATTTTAAATGTATAATGCATGCTCTAACAGTATGCCCATGAAGAGCTCCAGAGTTTTTTCTTGGAAACAGAATGAGTAGTGCATGAGATTTTCTGCCTCGTTGGAGTAGTATTGAAGATAATTAATATAAAGGGAAATTGTATATTTACTGATCAATTGATATCAATCTATTAATTCCAACAAGTGAATGTCTATGGAAAGATTATCAAGGCAAAGTGTTAAATTGGCAAACTAAAGTCATCCAAACCATCATTTTTCTGCTCACAGTGTTGATAATTAATCAGAAAAAACAGCAAAAAATATTAAGGTAATTTGAAACAAAGTATATTATAGCATACTATGTCTTTTATATATTTTTATATTAGAATTGAAATATTCAGTATTTCTTTTACAAAATTTTTCTCTCAAAATGTATACTTTTTTTCTTAATTTTTTTTTTTTTCCAGCTTCTCATGGTCAAGAATGTGTACTGTTCTGTGGGCTAAATACCATATCTTAGAATTATAAGACATAGAAACATTAAATGAATAGAGATAAACTCAGGTGTAAATTACACATTTAAAATGGACTGCATTCTATTATGCATTTAACTAAGGTCTTTTTTTTTTAAATGCACAACAAGAAACACCCAAAAGATATATCTGGAAAACTTTCTTTCAGTGATACATTTTTCCTGTTTTTTTTTCTGCTATTTGTTTAATAGGATATCTACTGAAATAAATTCTGCATTGGTGCTAAAAGTTTCTTGGATCACATTTTTATTAGCTAAAGGTAAGTTCATTATATTTATTAAATGCTAATATTTCAAATGTAATAATTAAATTGGCATTCCTTTGGACTAAATTCCCCAATTTTTATTGAGTAATGTACTCCTCCCTCATTCTCTGCATGGCTTATTAACTGTTAGCAAGTTCTTATAATTCTGGTACTAGAAACAACCTTGGAAATGCTTTATTTCATTTATGTTTCTAATATTCCATCTTTCCTCCCTTTCTTTTTTTTGAAGAATAATGATGTTACTGTTTTCATAAAAATGATATTTTGCTCATGATAAATAACTCAAAATAATTTTGGTCATGAAAGCACAAAGAAAAATTACCTAAAATCCACCCAGGGATAATCGGCATTAAAATTACATAATTGGGATTCAGTTAAGGTATAGAGTTTTTATTATTTTTGTTTGTTTATGCAAACAGTGTTAACTTGTTATCAGTTAAAATAATGGGTTATAAGATAGGATTTGCAAGCCTCATAGTAACTTCAAACCAAAAAACATACAATGTAGACATGAAAAATAAAAAGCAAGAAACTAAAGCATATCATCAGAGAAAATTACTTTCACTAAAGGAAGACAGAAAGGAAAGAAAGAAGGAAGAGAAGACCACAAAATAACCAGAAAACAAATAACAAAATGACATGAGTAAGTCTTTACTTACCAATAATAACATTGAATGTAAATGGACTAAAGTCTCCAATTAAAAGACACAGACTGGTTGAATGATGGAAAAACAAGACCCATTTGATCTGTTTCCTACAAGAAACACACTTTGCCTATAGAGACACATACTGACTGAAAATAAAGGGATGGAAAAATATATTCCATGCCCACAGAAACCAAAATAAGAGCAGGGGTCACTATACTTATATCAGACAAAGTAGATTTCAAGAACAAAACTATAAGGACAAAGAAGGTCATTATATAATGATAAAGGGGTCAATTCAGCAAGAGGATATAACAGTGTTAAATATTTATGCAACTAATACTGGTGCACCCAGATTAAAGCAAATATTATTAGAGCTAAAGAGAGACATAGGCCCCAATACAATAGAAATAGCTGGAGACTTCAACACCCCACTTTCAGCATTGGACAGATCTTCCAGACAGAAAATCAACAAAGAAACATCAGACTTAATCTGCACTATATAGACCATATGAATCTAATAGATATTTAAAGAACATTTCATCCAAGAATATACATTCTTCTTCTCTGCATATTAATCATTCTCAAGGATAGACCATGTGTTAGGCTTAAAACATTAAAAAAGCATGAAATAATATCATGCATATTCTCTGATCACAATAGAATAAAACTAGAAATTAGTAACAAGGCATTTTGGAAACTGTAGAGATACATGGAAATTAAACAATATGCTCCTGAATGACCGGGGGTCAATGAAGAAATTAAGAGGGAAATTAAAAAATTTTTTGAAACAAATGATAATGGAAACATAACAAACCAAAACCTATGGGATACAGTAAAAGCAGTACAGAGGGAAGTTTATAGCTGTAAGTGCCTACATCACAAAAGAGGAAAACATCTTTTTTTAAAAAAAACTTTTAGGTTCGGGGATACGTGTGATGGTTTGTTACATAGGTAAACTTGTGTCACAGGGGTTTGTTGTACAGCTTATTTCATCACCCAGGAATTAAGCCCAGTATCCAATAGCTATTTTTTCTGTTTCTCTCCCTCCTCCCACTTTCCACCTTCAAGTAGACCCCAGTGCCTGTTGTTTCCATCTTTGTGTTCTTAAGTTTTCATCATTTAGCTCCCACTTATAAGTGAGGCCATGCAGTATTTAGTTTTTTGTTCCTGCATTAGTTTGCTAAGGATAATAGCCTCCAGCTCCATCCATGTTCCTGTGAAGGACATGATCTCATTCTTTTTTATGGGCTGCATAGAATTCCATGGTATATATGTACCACATTTTCTTCATCCAGTCTGTCATTGATGAGAATTTAGGTTGATTCCATGTCTTTGCTATTGTGGATAGTGCTGCAGTGAACATTCACGTGCTTGTGTCTTTATGGTAGAATAATTTCTATTCCTTTGGGTACGTACTCAGTAATGGGATTGCTGGGTCCAAGGGTAGTTCTGCTTTTAGCTCTTTGCAGAATCGTCAGACTGCTTTCTACAATGTTTGAACTAATTTACACTCCCACCAAGAGTGTGTAAGTGTTCTCTTTTCTTTGCAACCTCACCAGTATCTGTTATTTTTTGACTTTTTAGTAATAGCCATTCTGACTGGTGTGAGATGGTATCTCATTGTGGTTTTGATTTGCATTTCTCTAATGATCAGTGACATGTAGCTTTTTTCTCATATGCTTATTGGCTGCATATATGCTTTCTTTTGAAAAGTGTCTGTTCATGTGCCTTGCCTACTTTTTAATGGGGTTGGGTTTTTTTCTCTTGTAAATTTGTCTAAGTTCCTTATAGATGCTGGATATTAGACCTTTGTCAGATGCATAGTTTGCAAAATTTTTCTCCCATTCTGTAGGTTGTTCATTTACTCTGTTGATTGTTTCTTTTGCTGTGCAGAAGCTCTTGAGTTTAATTCGATCCCACTTGTCAATTTTTGATTTTGTTGTGATTGCTTTTGGTGTCTTTATCATGAAGTCTTTGCCCGTTCCTATGTCCAGGATGTATTTTTTTTTGAGACAGAGTCTCACTCTCTTGCCCAGGCTAGAGTGCAGTGGCACAATCTCAGCTCACTGCAACCTCTGCCTCCCAGGTTTAAGTGATTATCTTGCCTCAGCCTCCTGAGTAACTGGGACTACAGGTGTGCACCACCATGCCCAGCTAATTTTTGTATTTTTACTAGAGATGGGATTTTACTATGTTGGCCAGGCTGGTCTTGAACTCCCGACCTCAGGTGATCCATGTACCTCAGCCTCCCAAAGTGCTGGGATTACAGGAATGAGCCACCGCACCTGGCCTGACCATCTTTAATCCATCTTGAGTTGATTTTTGTATATGGTGTAAGGAATGGGTCCAGCTTCAATCTTCTGCATATGGCTAGCCACTTATCCTAGCACCAGTTATTGAAATGGGAGTCTTTTCCCCATTGCTTGCTTTTGTCAGCTTTGTCAAAAAGATCAGCTGGTCCTAGGTGTGCAGCCTTATTTCTGGGTGCTCTATTCTGTTCCATTGGTCTACACTATTCTGAAAAAAAGTGCCTGTTTTTGTACTAATAACATGCTGTTTTGGTTACTGTAGCCCTGTAGTATAGTTTGAAGTTGGATAGTGTGATGCCTCCAGCTTTGTTCTTTTTGCTTAGGATTGCCTTGGCTATTCGGGCTCTTTTTTGGTTCCAGCTGAATTTTAAAATAGTTTTTTTTTATTTATGTGAAGAATGTCATTGGTAGTTTGATAGGAATAGCCTTGAATCTGTAAATTTTTTTGGGCAGTGTGGCCATTTTAATGACATTGATTCTTCCTATCCATGAGCATGGGATGTTTTTCCATGTGTTTGTATCATCTCTGATTTCTTTGAGCAGTGTTTTGAAATTCTTGTTGTAGAGAGCTTTCACCTCCCTGGTTAGTCGTATTCCTATGTATTCTTTTTGTGGCAATTTTTAATGGGATTGCCTTTCTGATTTGGCTCTCAGCTTGGCTCTTGTTGGTGTATAGAAATACTAGTGATTTTTATACATTGATTTTGTATCCTGAAACTTTGCTGAAGTTGTTGATCAGCTGAAGGAGGTTTTCGGCTCTAAAACTATAGGGTTTTCTAGATACAGAATCCTGTCATCTGCCACAGAGATAGTTTGACTCCTTCTCTTCCTATATGGATGCCCTTCATTTCTTTCTCTCACCTGATTGCTCTGATTAGGACTTCCAATACTTTGTTGAATAGGAGTGGTGAAAAAGGGCATCCTTGTCTTGTGCCAGTTTTCAAAGGGAATGCTTCAAGCTTCTGCCCATTCAGTATGACATTGGCTGTGGGTTAGTTATAGGTCAAAAAAAGAGGAAAAACTCAAATAAACAATCTAACATTGTATCTTAAAGAATTACAAAAATAAGAGCAAATCAAACCCAAAATTAGTAGAAGAAAAGAAAGATCAGAGCAGAAATACATGAAATTGCAATGAAAAAAAATTGCAAAAGATCAATGAAACAAAGTGTTTTTTTAAAAAGTTAAACAAAATTGACAAGCCTTTAGCTAGATTAACTAAGGAAAAAAGAGAGAAGATACAAATAAAATCAGAAATGAAAAAGGAGACATTACAACTGATACTGCAGAAATGAAAAGTATCATTAGTGGCTTCTATAAGCAACTATATGCCAATAAACTGGAAAATATGGAACAAATGGGCAAATCCCTAGACATGTACAACTTACCAAGATTGAACCAGGAAGAAATCCAAAACCTGAACAGACCAATAACAAGTAATGAGATTGAAGCCATAATAAAGTCTCCTAGTAAAGAAAAGCCTGGGACCTGATGGCTTCACTGCTGAATTGTACCAAACATTTAAAGAAGAACTAATACCAATCCTACTTACAGTATTCTGAAAAATAGAGTAGGAAGAAATACTTCCAAACTCATTCTACAAGGCCTGTATTACCCTGATACCAAAACCAGATAAAGACACATTAAAAAAAGAAAATAGGCCAGTATTTCTGAGGAATATTGATACAGAAATCTTCAACAAAACACTAGCAAACTGAACTCAATAATACATTAGATAGATCATTCATTATGTCACAGTGGGATTTATCCCTGCAATGCAAGGATGGTTCAACATACACAAATCAATGTGGTATGTCAGTCATATCAACAGAATGAAGGACAAAAATCATATGATCATTTCAATTGATGCTGAAAAAGCACTTGATAAAATTCAGCATCCCTTCATGACCAAAACCCTAAAAAACCTGAGGATAGAAGGAACATACCTTAATGTAATAAAAATCATATATAACAGACCCACAGCTAGTATAATACTTAATGGGGAAAAACTGAAAGCCTTTCCTCTAAGATCTAGAACATGACGAGGATGTCCACTGTCATCACTGTTATTCAGCATAGTACTGGAAGTCCTAGATAGAGTAGTCAGGCAAAAGATATAAAGGGAATCCAGATTGGAAAGGAAGAAGTCAAGTTATCCTTGTTTGCAGCTGATACAATCTTATATTTGGAAGAACCTAAAGACTCCATAAGAAAACTATTAGAACTAATAAACAAGTTCAGTAAAGTTGAAGGATAGAAAATCAACATACAACAATCGGTAGTGTTTCTGTATGCCAACAGTGAATAATGTGAAAAAGCAATTTAAAAAGTAATCCTATTTACAATAGCCACACATAAAATAAAATGCCCAGGAATTAACCACAGAAGTGAAAGATCTCTATAATGAAAACCATAGAATACTGATGAAAGAAATTGAAAAGCACACCAAAAAAATGGAAAAAATATTTTATGTTGTTCATAGATTGGAAGAATTAATATTGTTAAAATGTCCATACTACCCAAAGCAATCTATAGATTCTATGCAATTCCTATCAAAATACCAATGACATTCTTCACAGAAATAGAAAAAACAGTCCTAAAATTTATATGGAACTACAAAAGACGCAGAATAGTGAAAGCTATCCTAAGCGAAAAGGCGACATTGCTTGACTTCAAATTATACTACAGAACTATAGTAACCAAAACAGCATGGTACTGGCATAACAGCAGACACATAGACCAATGGAACAGAACAGAGATCTCAGAAACAAATCCACACACCTACAGTGAACTCATTTTTGACAGTGGCCAAGAACATATGCTGGGGAAAAGACAGTCTCTTCAATAAATGGTGCTGGGAAAACTGGATATCCATATGCAGAAGAATGAAACTAGACCCCTATCTGTCACCATATACAAAAATCAAAATGATTAAGGACTTAGATCTAAGACCTCAAACTATGAAACTACTATAAGAAAACATTGGGGAAAATCTCTGGGACATTGGTCTGGGCAAAAATTTCTTGAGCAATACCTCACAAACACAGGCAACCAAAGCAAAAATGGACAAACGAGATCACATCAAGTTAAAAAGCTTCTATGCAGCAAAGGATACAATGAATGAAGTGAAGAGACAACCCACAGAATGGAAAAAATATTTGCAAACTACCCCTCTGACAAGCAATTAATAACCAGAATATATCAGGGACTCAACTCTATGGAAAAAATCTAATAATCTGACCAAAAAATTGGCAAAAGAGTTGAATACACATTTCTCAAAAGAAGACATACAAATGACAAACAGGCATATGGAAAGGTGCTCAACACCAGTGACCATCAGAAAAATGCAAATCAAAACTACAATGAGATATCTATCTCACTGCAGTTAAAATGGCTGATATTCAAAAGACAGGTAATAACAAATGCTGGCTAGGATGTGGAGAAAAGAGAACCCCTGTACACTGTTGGTGGGAATGTAAATTAGTACAACTACTATGGAGAACCGTTTGGAGGTTTCTCAAAAAAATTAAAAATTGAGCTACCATATTATCCAACAATCCCACTGCCGGGTATATACCCAAAGAAAGGAAGTCAGTATATCAAAGAGGTATCTGCACTCCTATGTTTGTTGCAGCACTGTTTATAATAGCTAAGATTTGAAAGCAACCTAAGTGTCCATCAACAGATGAACGGATAAAGAAAATAAGGTACATATACACAATGGAGTACTATTCAGCCATGAAAAAGAACAAGATCTAGTCATTTGTGACAACATAGATGGACCTGGAGATCATTACGTTAAATGAAATAAGCCAGGTACAGAAAGACAAACATCACATATTCTCATTTATTTATGAGATCTAAAAATCAAATCTGAACTCATGGACCTAGAGAGTAGAAGGATGGTTACCAGAGGCTGGGAAGGGTGGTGGAGGTTTGGGAGAGATGAGGATGGTTAATGGGTCCACAAGCATAGAAAAAATGAATAAGACTTGTTTGATAGCACAACAGGGTGACTTT
Source organism: Symphalangus syndactylus (assembly GCF_028878055.3). Taxonomy (NCBI): domain Eukaryota; kingdom Metazoa; phylum Chordata; class Mammalia; order Primates; family Hylobatidae; genus Symphalangus; species Symphalangus syndactylus. The sequence goes on from NC_072437.2 coordinate 86,077,655, forward strand.
AGTCAATAATACCTTAATTGTACATTTTAAAATAAAGAGTGTAATTGGATTGTTTGTAACTCAGAGGATAAATGCTTGAGGAGATGGATACCCCGTTCTCCATAATGTGCTTATTTCACATTGCATGCCTGTATCAAAACATCGCACATAACCCATAAATATATGTACTATGTACCCACAAAAATTAAAATTTAAAAAATTATGTAATTGTCATTCCAGATATATCTTCATATATACATTTTGATTAAAAAGATGGGTAGTTGAGTGCATTCACGAATATAATTTTCTAAAACTAGGTTTATATTACAGTGCTACCTTTATTTTTTATTTTTTGAAAAATTTTTTTTTATTATTATACTTTAGGTTTTAGGGTACATGTGCACAATGTGCAGGTTTGTTACATATGTATCCATGTGCCATGTTGTTTTGCTGCACCCATTAACTTGTCATTTAGCATTAGGTATATCTCCTAATGCTGTCCCTCCCCCCCCCCCCACCCCACAACAGTCCCCAGAGTGTGATGTTCCCCTTCCTGTGTCCATGAGTTCTCATTGTTCAATTCCCACCTATGAGTGAGGACATGCGGTGTTTGGTTGTTTGTCCTTGCGATAGTTTGCTGAGAATGATGTTTTCCAGTTTCATCCATGTCCCTACAAAGGACATGAACTCATCATTTTTTATGGCTGCATAGTATTCCATGGTGTATATATGCCACATTTTCTTAATCCAGTCTATCATTGTTGGACATTTGGGTTGGTCCCAAGTCTTTGCTATTGTGAACAGTGCCACAATAAACATACATGTGCATGTGTCTTTATAGCAGCATGATTTATAATCCTTTGGGTATATACCCAGTAATGAGATGGCTGGGTCAAATGGTATTTCTAGTTCTAGATCCCTGAGGAATCGCCATACTGACTTCCACAATGGTTGAACTAGTTTACAGTCCCACCAGCAGTGTAAAAGTGTTCCTATTTCTCCATATCCTCTCCAGCACCCGTTGTTTCCTGACTTTTTAATGATGGCCATTCTAACTGGTGTGAGATGATATCTCATTGTGGTTTTGATTTGCATTTCTCTGATGGCCAGTGATGATGAGCATTTTTTCATGTGTCGTTTGGCTGCATAAATGTCTTCTTTTGAGAAGTGTCTGTTCATGTCCTTTGCCCACTTTTTGATGGGGTTGTTTGTTTTTTCTTGTAAATTTGTTTGAGTTCATTGTAGATTCTGGATATTAGCCCTTTGTCAGATGAGTAGGTTGCAAAAATTTTCTCCCATTCTGTAGGTTGCCTGTTCACTCTGATGGTAGTTTCTTTTGCTGTGCAGAAGCTCTTTAGTTTAATTAGATCCCATTTGTCAATTTTGGCTTTTGTTGCAATTGCTTTTGGTGTTTTAGTCATTAAGTCCTTGCCCACACCTATGTCCTGAATGGTATTGCCTAGGTTTTCTTGTAGGGTTTTAATGGTTTTAGGTCTAACATTTAACTCCTTAATCCATCTTGAATTAATTTTTGTATAAGGTGTAAGGAAGAGATCCAGTTTCAGCTTTCTACATATGGCTAGGCAGTTTTGCCAGCACCATTTATTAAATAGGGATTCCTTTCCCCATTGCTTGTTTTTGTCAGGTTTGTCAAAGATCAGATAGTTGTAGATATGCGGCATTATTTCTGAGGGCTCTGTTCTGTTTCATTGATCTATGTCTCTGTTGTGGTACCAGTACCATGCTGTTTTGGTTACTGTAGCCTTGTAGTATAGTTTGAAGTCAGGTAGCGTGATGCCTCCAGCTTTGTTCTTTTGGCTTAGGATTGACTTGGCAATGCGGGCTCTTTTTTGGTTCCATATTAACTTTAAAGTAGTTTTTTCCAATTCTGTGAAGAAAGTCATTGGTAGCTTGATGGGGATGGCATTGAATCTATAAATTACCTTGGGCAGTATGGCCATTTTCACGATATTGATTCTTCCAACCCATGAGCATGGAATGTTCTTCCATTTGTTTGTATCCTCTTTTATTTCATTGAGCAGTGGTTTGTAGTTCTCCCTGAAGAGGTCCTTCACATCCCTTGTAAGTTGGATTCCTAGGTATTTTATTCTCTTTGAAGCAATTGTGAATGGGAGTTCACTCATGATTTGGCTCTCTGTTTGTCTGTGATTGGTGTACAAGAATGCTTGTGATTTTTGTACATTGATTTTGTATCCTGAGACTTTGCTGAAGTTGCTAATCAGCTTAAGGAGATTTTGGGCTGAGACGATGGGGTTTTCTAGATATACAATCATGTCATCTGCAAACAGGGACAATTTGACTTCCTCTTTTCCTAATTGAATACCCTTTATTACCTTCTCCTGCCTGATTGCTCTGGCCAGAACTTCCAGCACTATGTTGAATAGGAGTGGTGAGAGAGGGCATCCCTGTCTTGTGCCCGTTTTCAAAGGGAATGCTTCCAGTTTTTGCCCATTCAGTATGATATTGGCTGTGGGTTTGTCATAGATAGCTCTTATTATTTTGAGATACGTCCCATCAATACCTAATTTATTGAGAGTTTTTAGCATGAAGGGTTGTTGAATTTTGTCAAAGGCCTTTTCTGCATCTACTGAGATAATCATGTGGTTTTTGTCTTTGGTTCTGTTTATATGCTGGATTACATTTATTGATTTGCGTATGTTGAACCAGCCTTGCATCCCAGGGATGAAGCCCACTTGATCATGGTGTATAAGCTTTTTGATGTGGTGCTGGATTTGGTTTGCCAGTATTTTATTGAGGATTTTTGCATCAATGTTCATCAAGGATGTTGGTCTAAAATTCTCTTTTTTGGTTATGTCTCTGCCAGTCTTTGGTATCAGGACGATGCTGGCCTCATAAAATGTGTTAGGGGGGATTCCCTCTTTTTCTATCGATTGGAATAGTTTCAGAAGGAATGGTACCAGTTCCTCCTTGTACCTCTGGTAGAATTCGCCTGTGAATCCATCAGGTCCTGTACTCTTTTTGATTGGTAGGCTATCCAGGAATTGAACTCAGCTCTGCACAAAGTGGACCTAATAGACATCTACAGAACTCTCCACCCCAAATCAACAGAATATACATTTTTTTCAGCACCACACCACACCTATTCCAAAATTGACCACATAGTTGGAAGTAAAGCTCTCCTCAGCAAATGTAAAAGAACAGAAATTATAACAAACTGTCTCTTAGACCACAGTGCAATCAAACTAGAACTCAGGATTAAGAAACTCACTCAAAACCGCTCAACTACATGGAAACTGAACAACCTGCTCCTGAATGACTATTGGGTACATAATGAAATGAAGGCAGAAATAAAGATGTTTTTTGAAACCAACGAGAACAAAGACACAACATACCAGAATCTCTGGGACACATTCAAAGCAGTGTGTAGAGGGAAATTTATAGCACTAAATGCCCACAAGAGAAAGCAGGAAAGATCCAAAATTGACACCCTAACTTCACAATTAAAAGAACTAGAAAAGCAAGAGCAAACACATTCAAAAGCTAGCAGAAGGCTAGAAATATCTAAAATCAGAGCAGAACTGAAGGAAATAGAGACACAAAAAACCCTTCAAAAAATCAATGAATCAAGGAGCTGGTTTTTTGAAAAGATCAACAAAATTGATAGACCACTAGCAAGACTAATAAAGAAGAAAAGAGAGAAGAATCAAATAGATCTAATAAAAAATGAAAAAGGGGATATCACCACCGATCCTACAGAAATACAATCTACCATCAGAGAATACTACAAACACCTCTATGCAAATAAACTAGAAAATCTAGAAGAAATGGATAAATTCCTCGACAAATACACCCTCCCAAGACTAAACCAGGAAGAAGTTGAATCTCTGAATAGACCAGTAACAGGCTCTGAAATTGTGACAGTGCTACCTTTAAAATATAAAAATTAATTTCACTGAAATTTTATAGAAGAAAATAGAGAAGTGGAAGGAATTGCTTAAATTTAGATAAGTATTTTGTCACTTTAAGTGATATTATTTTTAAAATTATTTCTCCAAGATTAGGAAAAAATGTGAAAAAATTAAGAGGTTGCAATCTTTATTTTATTTAAGTTTCTGTTTTTATTTAAAGCAACATACATTAATCTGGTTTGAAGAAGGTTACTATCCTCACTCTTCCTGGTGCCTCCCCCTCTCCATTTTCAGATTAGTCCATTTTATTGTTATGACATTATCAAGTATTATAACATTTAAATTCTATTTTGTCATTATAATTATTGCATTTGGTTAGTCTCAGTTCTGTATTTAAATGGATTCTAAGGTTATCGTAACTCCTGTATCATAGTTTCTCTATTTCTCAGTTCTTTATTTTTATTCATCTCTTAGCTGGCTGTGTTTTACAATCAGCAAGTTTTTAAAAATATGCTTTTTGGTTCCATGTTCTTTATGTTTGACATGTTTATGAATCATGTCTATAGTTTTTATACTTGAAGGACAGCTTTGTCATGTATTCTATTCTTGTGCCATATTTTGTTTCCCTAAGGACAATATTTTCTGGCATTGAACATTGCTGTTGAGAAAGCTGAGACTAGTGTAATTCCGCTCCTCATTTACTTCCTGAAGAATTTCTTTTTAATTTGAGGTTTAATATCTTAACCAGGTTAATATTTCTTGATTTTGTTATTCTGTATTAGCTTTTTTTTTTTTGAACACCATATCCCTTTTTAAACTGAAGGTTCTGCTGTTCATTTTAGAAAATCTTAACATACTCTATTTAAAAATATTCTATTCAGCTAGGTTGTTCTATACCATTGTATTTTGGGAACATTTTCTTATGTTGGATTGCTTTTATCATCCCTATTTATTGTCTTCTCTCATATTATTCTGAATTTTTAAATCTTTTTCTTACATATTGGCTGTTTTTATCTCAAGCATTTTTTCCATTTTGAGCTAAACTATTTTTGTAATGGTGTTATTTGGTCCTCAGCTTTTTTCTTAGCTTGTCTAGTTCCTTACTTTTATATAATTTGTTCATCAATTTCTTTTTTATGATACATTTTATTGAATTGGATTTATAATAGATGAATTATTCAATAATATGTATTTGGATCACTAAACAAATATATTGAGAATAGCAAATGGAGTTTAACCCTCCTGCTAACCCAGATCAATTGCTAGTGGCTTCCCGGCCCATGCTGTTAAGAAGGACTCTAGATGAGGATCAGGTCTCCACAGGGAGGGGTACACTTAGTGATGTGATGGCTGCCATGTAAAAGCTATGAGGTGGTGATGGTGATGCTACCCTCTTATCTCAGAGGCACGTTTACATTTCATATAGTACATTACGGGTGACTAAAGTTCATGGTTGTGCATCAGAGAGGGTAAGATGATGATCAGGAGAAGCTTCAATATTACCATTTATTTATTGATTCAACAGCTAGTTATTTATTAGAATTAACAATGTCTCAAGCATGATATTAGGTGCTAGGTTAAAGTGGTGGAAGATATATATGGTCCTTGCTCAGCTAGAACTTACAGTCAAGTAAGGGAGATAGACATTAAATGAACAATCACAGAAATACTTAACTACATTTGCGATAAGGAATGTAAAGGGAAAGTGTAATCCCCCAATGGATTCTTCCTGCTGGCTGCACAGACAAAATCAATCCACCAAGATTGTGGCATTGCAGTAGAGAGAGTTTAATTGACCACTAGGCTGGCCCATGTGGGAGAACTGGAGTTATCACTCAAATCAGCCTCAGCTGGTTAAGTTCTTAGTGCAAGAACTCATAGGGCATTTTCTTCTTTTAGATTATCTTTCAGGTTGGGTTCTCTGTCTGATTTTTTCGCCTTCTTATGTTGTGATTCTTTTTTGATTTTCTATGTTTACATAATCACTGTGCTTTTCCTCCTCATATTGCTGGGACTGTGTGTGTGTAACCCTGATTTGATGTTCTGTTTTCTCTGATTTAATGTGAGTATCCCTTCACTCTGCACTTAATCTGTGACTTGTTTTTGTTCCCCAAAGAGCTATGGTATGGGAGCAGGCATTGTTATTATATCTGCTTTTAGTCAGGAGGTAAGGGAGAAAGTAGATAATTCAACTGTAATGATATAAGCCGTTGTTCTGAGTTTTTGTTAGAATGAACTTTATAACAGAACACTTCTAGTGGCAGTTTATCTTTTTTCTATAGCAGGATTGTTTGGGATTCAAATTGTCCCCAGTTCAACACAGTATGCTAGAGTCTCTATGTTGTCAGAAAAATAAGCTATAGTTGTTTACTTCCTCCATTTTACCCTTCTCTTATCAGCAGTTTCTCCCTCCAAGTCAGAGAGGCAAAAGATGAGGATACCCTTTGAGTTAGTTTCGCTCAGTCAGTCTCTCATTTGATATTGGTACCAGCACTTTATTTATTTATTATTATTATTATTATTTTTTTTTTTTGAGACGGAGTCTCGCTCTGTCACCCAGGCTGGAGTGCAGTGGCGCGATCTCGGCTCACTGCAAGCTCCGCCTCCCGGGTTCACGCCATTCTCCTGCCTCAGCCTCTCCGAGTAGCTGGGACTACAGGCGCCCGCCACCACGCCCGGCTAATTTTTTGTATTTTTTTTTTTTAGTAGAGATGGGGTTTCACCGTGGTCTCGATCTCCTGACCTCGTGATCCCCCCGCCTTGGCCTCCCAAAGTGCTGGGATTACAAGCGTGAGCCACCGCGCCCGGCGGTACCAGCACTTTAATACCTAATGAAATGAAAGCAAAAGAATATACTTGAGAGAGATTCTTTCATCTGACTTCATTTTACCGTTTTTACCTAGAAATCCTTGATATCGTTCTTTACCACTATGATATTTTAAAATAACTTATTTGTGAATATATTGCAAACATATTTTTTGCACCATACCATTGTATCTAGAAAACCCATAAAGATGCAACGTTATCTGTTTTCTCACAAAGTTTCTGCACTTCCAGTGTTTGCTGAGATTATTACTAGTTTAGCAGTCAGATACTCAGAAATAGAAAGTGAATCAAATTGAACTTCTCTTTTAAAAATAATGTATAACATGGAGCCATAAGCAAATTTGTAATAGCTGTGTTTTATCATGATTTGTATATTTTATGTAGCTACACTATTTGTTTTCTTAGGTATCTGTTATATGCATTTATTTTCTCACAGCCATCTAGTTGTGTATATATTCTAATAACTTTAAAGATTTTATGGTGAACAATTATTTTATAGATGACTTTAAATTTATATACTAATTTTGTTATCTCTTAATGGCTTTGGTTATTGTAAGATTTTAGAGGGGTTGAAATTAAAAATATATAAGGTTTATATATAAATAATTGGAATAAAATCATAATTTTATAAATAAAATAATTATTTTAGGCTGGGCGCAGTGGCTCACGCCTGTAATCCCAGCACTTTGGGAGGCCGAGGCGGGTGGCTCACGAGGTCAGGAGATCGAGACCATCCTGGCTAACACAGTGAAACCCCGTCTCTACTAAAAAAAAATACAAAAAATTAGCCGGGCGTGGTGGCAGGTGCCTGTAGTCCCAGCTACTCGGGAGGCCGAGGCAGGAGAATGGCGTGAACCCAGGAGGCGGAGCTTGCAGTGAGCCGAGATCGCGCCACTGTACTCCAGCCTGGGCGACAGAGCGAGACTCCGTCTCAAAAAAATAAAAAATAAAAATAAAATAAAATAAAATAAAATAATTATTTTAAATTTTTAGATGAGAATAAATTGAATAATTGGAATTAGAATAAATTCTAATAAACTTAGTAATTTTATATAATAAATATAATACTTATAAAATTGGAATTAAATATTTGAATTCTAATTATTATATTATAAATAAAATATTTATTATACAAATATAAATAAAATATTTATAAAACTAGAATGAAAGATTAGCATTTATTATACTTCAAAATCTTTCTCTGGAGTCATACATTCTATAGTTCTTAAAATTAGAAATAAATTTAAAAAGCAAAATTTATAATGATTTGACATAATTAATTATTACAGAAATATTTAAATGTAAAATTCTCAGAGTAGACTTAACACTTGATTTATAATTCCATAACTTTATATATTTCTATTTTACATATTTTATACTCTTTAAAACAGATTTTTTTTTTTTACAAAAAAAGAAAGAAAATCTTTACCATGCTGATAGTGATTGTTGAATGAATGAATTTATGGATATACTCTACCCTACAATTTTCTCTCATACAAAGATCTGAATATCTAACTTTCTTTAAAAATATAAATTTTTTTTCAGGAGAAGTATTACAAATGGAAGATGATCTGGTGATTTCATTTCAGTTAATGCTATGTGTCCTTGACTATTTTATTAAACTCTCACCTCCTGTGTTGCTCAAAGAACCATATAGTAAGTATTTAATTTATGCCCCTTCTACTTTCTCATTCAGCAGTTGCTTATTGAATGTCTAGTGGGTACCAAACATGGTTCTAAGGCTGACAGGATGATAAAAAATAAATCAGACATGGACTTTGCCCATAAGTAGTGTAAGTTATAGAAGGAAAGATAAGACAGGGAAACAAATGATTAGAGTATATGGTAGAAAGTGGTTTGGGTCAAAATACAACAAATGGAGGTTTGGGAGACAAGAACGTTTTTCCAGCTGTGGAAGACCAAAGAATACCATATAAAAGAAGTAGTATTTGAAATTAACATGGAAGAGTGGTTAGGACTGGGGAAAGGCATTCTCAGTAAAGATGTTGGGGGAGGGCATTCCCAGTGAAGAAAAGCAAGAAACAAGAAAAAGATATGAATGAAATTGCATGGGAAAAAGTGGCCTATTCTAAGGGAACAGCTTAACTAAGTTTTTATTACTATTGGATGTTGTAATAACTATGTGTTTTTTTGTATATAAGCTATAACTCATACTATTTCAGTGGGTGATGAGTGATGAGATGGGAAGTCTATTTAAATAAAAATAACTTGCTAATATAATTAGATAGCATTAAGGAAGTATGAGTAAGGTATATTCCTTTTAGCCTAGAATTGCTTCCTTTCATGGCTTCAAGAGTAGGATTTCAAAGTCACTTATTATATTATTATATACAGAAAAATGTAAACTTACCTAAGGTCAGACTAATTCCTTGCTTCTGAAATGATGAAAGTATTAATGCTAAAAATAATAGGTAACATGGAAGTTTCAAAATGTTGTTGAAATGGATGGAAGGATGAAGCCTCATTAAACTTTGTGAACAAGAATTTAGTGGAAAAATGAAGTATGGAGCAGAATTTTGAAAATGTGTTGAACATGGTTTGGCAGAGAAGGCAGAAATGTTCATTTAGCAGAAACCACATGCAAAGAAAGAAAGAAAAAAAATTCTATATAGAAAACAAATATACTTCAAATTTTCTCCCAAATTTTATAAATTTCCTTTATATACCCTTTCCCCACTTTTTTTTCAATGTTATAACTTTAATAAGTTGATGTTGCAAGTTACTTTAGGTTGACAATCTTTGTTCTTTTGGATAATTCAAATGTACATTTGAATTCTCTAAGTGCTCTGTTAAAGAGAAATCAGCATGGAGTATTATTGAACTGACTGAATATGGTAACTCTTAGTTAATTTTTGTTGTAGAGAATTTCAAATGAATACAAAAATAGTAGTATAATAAGCCACCATGTACTTATCATGTAACTTCAACAGACGACTTAATCTGTAGCCCCATCGCCTGCTCAGTTCCCTGAGCTGTATTATTTGGAAGCACATCTTTGCATACCATTTCATCCTTATACATCTCAGTATGTATCTCTAAAAAATATTTTTTAAAAAGCGTAATTACAGTGCCATTTGTTATCACACCTAAAAATCAATAAATAGTGACTCCTTAATATTACGGAATATCTAGAAAGTGCTCGGATTTTCTGATAAAAATAATTAAAAAATTTTTTACAGTTTGAATGAGAATCTAAATAAGATTTATACATTGTGTTTGGTTGACATGTTTTAAAAACTCTTTTAAAAGTTTTTCTTCCATCCTTTCTTTTTTTCCTTGTAATTTATTTTTTAAATAATCAGATTGTCTTGAGTTTTCCACAGTGTGGTTTTTGCTGATCATATTCTGTGGTATAGTTTAACATGTTCCTCTGTCCTCTCAATTTCTTGTAAGTTGTTGATTGGATCTAGAGGCAATACATAATTTTTATACTTAATCATCTGTAATTTTTTTTTTTTTTTTTTTTTTTGAGACAGAGTCTCACTCTGTCACCCAGGCCTGGAGTGCAGTGGCGCGATCTCGGCTCACTGCAAACTCTGCCTCCCGGGTTCAAGCAATTCTCCTGCTTCAGCCTCCCAAGTAGCTGGGACTATGGGCATGCACCACCACACCAGGCTAATTTTTGTATTTTTAGTAGAGATGGGGTTTCACCATGTTGGCCAGGCTGGTCTTGAACTCCTGACCTCGTGATCCACCTTCCTTGGCCTCCCAAAGTGCTGGGATTACAGGCGTGAGCCACCACGCCCAGCCACTGTAATATTTTTAATAGCTGAACCTGTATTTAGTTTGGATTGGGAATGCTGAAAATAATCCAGGAGATTTTTTTTAAATCACAGTTTATTATCATATTATTATATTTACTCTAATATATTTTATACCTATCTTTTAAAGATATCATAATTTACTAAAACTTAAAATATTGTTTTTATGCTATGTCTAGAAATTGAATTCAGAAATATTTGCTAATTATTTTTAAGACTGTAGGACAGAAAACATTTTTTTCCTCTTGCAGACGAAAATACACTTAGATTTAGTTTGAAAGTTGGCTATTTCCATGCCTTCTCTTTGTATTTGTTTATGAGACTGTAGTTTACAGTCCTTTTTGGGCTATTTGGGAGCAGAGTAGAAGAGGGATGGCAAAAACTAATTATTAGTACATAATTCGTAGTAGATATGGATGAAATTGTTATCCTTCTAATGAAACCTAATAAGTAAAAGTAGTAGAATGTTACCAAGATTATTTTTGACCTAAGTTGTGGTTAGAATACTTCATTATTTTATATGATGGATATACAATTGTTCTTATCTAATTTACCACTTTTACAGAAACAGCTGTTATACCCATTAATGGTTCACCTCGAACACCCAGGCGAGGTCAGAACAGGAGTGCACGGATAGCAAAACAACTAGAAAATGATACAAGAATTATTGAAGTTCTCTGTAAAGAACATGAATGTAATATAGATGAGGTAATTTAACTTCATGATTTCTTTAAAACAGTTAAAGTAGATTTAGATATAAGTTCTCCCTAACAATATTTACTTCTTTTGTGATGAGCATGTTTTTTTGTGATTAGTGCTAACTCTTTTGCAGTAGCAAAATATTTAGAAAAAATTAATTCGTTATATTTAGTTACTTTGATTTTAAAGAGAGTAGCTCCCTCACTCTGGAATCACTGAAAAGTATATAATCAAGACAATAGTTTTCAAATGTAGTTTTTTTTTTTTTTATTCTTCTGAGGTTACTGATACCCCTAATGTTTTAAAATACCCTGCCAAGGCTGGGCATGGTGGCTGACAACTGTAATCCCAGCTCTTTGGGAGGCCAAAGCGGGAGGATTTCTTGAGGCCAGGAGGTCTAGACCAGCCTGAACAACATAGTGAGACTCCATCTCTACAAAATACATATTTAAAAAAATGAGCTGGGCATGGTGGCATGTGCCTGTAGTCCCAGCTACTTGGAAGACTGAGGCAAAAGGATTGCTTGAGCCCAGAAGTTTGAGGTTACAGTGAGACATGATTGCACCACCACACTCCAGCCCGGGTGCCAGAGTGAGACTATGTCTCCAAAAACAAACAAACCAAAAAAGCCCTGCTTAGAAAACTCTAGTGCTCTAGTGTTTTAGTTTAGTGATAAGTGATACCAACATTAAATTTCTGTTTGGCCTTCTGTAATTACTCTCTTTCTAAATATTACAGCACATAATGACTGCTGGAGAATACATACGAATACCCAGGAATTACTTGTCTTGTTCATAGAATGTGGATGTTAGAAGGAATCTTACAAATAATATATTCAATCTCCTTTTTATAATGAGTAAACAAGCTTCCAGGGACTAATAGCTTATTATTTACAGAGTCTACATTAGACTTTGGGATATCTGGTACTACTGCTTCTTTCCTTTTTAGCATACAGTTTTTCTCATAGTTTGTTTTATTGTCCACAATCACTAACACCAGATAGCAGTAAAAAATGTTACATCTTTGAAATTTCTCTGTTAACTTTGGGAAGGAATGAGAGTGTGGTCCTAAAATCTAGTTTAAGAAGTATTAGAATGATTTATCAAGATATATCATAGTTTTTACACTATGGCTTACTAATTTCAACAAATATACAGTTGACTCTTGAACAACAGGTTTGAATTGCATGGGTCCACTTACACACAGATATATTTAATTACATATATTAGAAAAAATTTTGGAGATTTGCAATAATTTGAAAAAACTTGTAGCAAACCATGTAGCCTACAAATACAGAAAGAATTAAGAAAAAGGCATGTCATGCATGTACAAAATATATGTAGATACTAGTCTATTTTATCATTTACTATACCATAAAATATATACAAAATGTAGCTGCAGTTGCCTGCTGTTTCAGGCAGATGATTTTTGTTAACAGATGACATAAACTTACTGTAAATGTATTTTGTCTTCTTACAATTTTCCTGACATTTTCTTTTCTCTATCTTTATCATAAGAAGATGACATATATAGTATGTATATATAGTACATATACAAAATATATGTGAATTGAATCTTTATGTTATTGGTTGGCTTCCAGTCAACAGTAGGCTGTTAGTTAAATTTTGGGTACTCAAAAGTAATCGATAGGCCTGTAGTCTCAGCTACTTGAGAGGCTGAGGTGGAAGGATGGCTTGAGCCCAAGCGTTCGAAGCTGTAATGTATGTGATGGCACCTGTGAATAGCCACTACACTCCGGCCTAGGCAATATAGAGAGACCCCTTCTCTAAGAAAATAATAAAAAATAAAAAAGTTATACACAGATTTTTTACTGCATGGGGGATTGACACTTCTACTTAGCCTGCATTGTTCAAGAGTCAAGAGATTAGATTTTGTTTTAAATTTTAATGATCATGTTGTAACTTCATTTTTTTCAGGTGAAAAATGTTTATTTCAAAAATTTTATACCTTTTATGAATTCTCTTGGACTTGTAACATCTAATGGACTTCCAGAGGTAATCTGAAAGGAAATTTAATAAAATATTAATGTTTTGAGACTGTGGAGGGAGGATAATTGTCTAACTTTCTTAGATCAATTTACTGTGTATCAATTTTTTTTTTTGCCCAAGAAGAATCTAGCCAAGTAGAATTGTGGTGAAACTAACTTTTGTATAGTAACAAAAAGCTTTTGAGTATATATAATCAAATGTATTAGCATCATTTTGTGATTTATACTAGAAATCAATCTTTATTGAATTTTTTCCAAAATCAAAGTATAGACTTTTAAACTTCTAAATACCATTAAATAGCTAAATGTTAATAGCTAAATATAAACTGTTAAATTTGCTTTGATAAGCATCATTAAGTGTAGGAACCATGATTAATGCCATCAACATTATTGGCATTACTATATTGTGGAACATCTCTTTTGAGGATTTTTAAGAACTGCTTAATTGAAAATACAAATGTATTTGTTAAAATGACTGTGACTATTGCAGAAGTGTTTTACCTTAGTGATATTCCATCCATCTATCTGTTTTGTTTCGCATTTTGCTGCAAATGTCTTTCCAATGAGAACAGAATAACTGAGAGCTTTGCATGGTAAGATGAAATATGTGGAGAAAAGGATGCTGTGATAAGTGATGAAGAACAAAACCAGTATTTTAGAAGACCTAGTATTAGTCACTATGACCAAAAGGCATGAAATAAAATAGCTAGACTGCTAGTTCTGTAACCTGAATTGATAGCTAGTTTTTGAATTAATTTATTAATTCAATAAATATTTTTCGAATGCTTAATATATGTCAGGCATGTGCTAGATACTGTGGATACAGAGATTTCACTCTCAGTCACTATCCTTAAAGTGCTAGTGGGAGAGGCTGACAAAGAAATAGACCATTACAGGAGTCTACAAGTATTCACAGGGTTCTGTGATATCTCAAAGGAGAGATACCTAATCCAAACTAGGGCTGATAGGTTTTGTGGAAAATAGTTTAGAGGTGATGTGATTTCAAATCTGAGTATGCATTACAGATATAGCATTTCCAAGGGATGGACATTGTAGATTCAAAGGTGCAGTGATGTATGATAGTATGGTCTGATCAGTGAACTCTAAGTAATTCATTAAGGTTGGGATACAGGGCAGAACAATTAAAATATGGTACTGAAGAGGCAAGAAGGGACCAAATGTTATATTAATGAGTCTTGTTACCACTTTTGGTACCAAAAAATAGGCTGTTCATAACTTTAAAATCTGTTGTAGCAATCTTTTTTTCTCCTTTAAAAGGATTACAGTTTTAATATAAATCTTAATTTTATATAAATGTAAAAATAATTTTACTTTTTCTCCAATATTTCACGTAATATAGCCAATCAATAGTTGACTGGTAATTAGTGCCTCAACTAAGGTAGGACAGGAACAATGATTAAACTTAATCAAGCATGGATTACTGTTCTATCTAAAACATTTACGAAGATTAATGAAAAGTTTGCATTTAATTGGATTTCTTCCTATCACTCCTTTTAAAATGCAATTTTACTTCTCTGAGGTTGGAATCACTTTGGTGTTAAAAGTCACAGTAGAAGGCATGCCAATAGTTTTCTCTTGGGCATTGGTTTTTAAAGTGTGATTAAAAAATTATGGATCAGAACTGATGGAAGATTTACGAATTCTAGCAATTGAAAAAGTATCTAAGATTGGGAATAAATAGTGCAAGTGTGTTAATTGAACTGATAAATTGAGCTAATTGTCTTGCCCAAGATACTTAACTGAAGGGTACTGGAGTGAACCAAAGGGTTTAGAAAACATTGGTAGAATATGTAATCAAGAGGATTTGCAACAATGTTTGAAAAAATATTTTATATTGATAAGCATAAAAGATTAAAAGTAGGCTGGGCGCAGTGGCTCACGCCTGTAATCCTAGTATTTTGGGAGGCTGAGGCAGGTGGATCACCTGAGGTCAGGAGTTCAAGACCAACTTGGCCGACATGGCGAAACCCTGTCTCTACTAAAAATACAAAAATTAGCCGGGTGTGGTAGCAGGTACCTATAATCCCAGCTACTCGAGAGGCTGAGGCAGAAGAATTGCTTGAACCCCGGGGTCAGAGGTGGCAGTGAGCTGAGATCGTTTCACTGCACTCCAGCCTGGGCGAAAGAGTGAAACTCCATCTCAAAAAAAAAAAGATTAAAAGTAAAGCATATATGGGATGTTTGGAAGATCTTGGCAGTTAAACAGTTACTATAATATCTATTTTTATCTTAGGTACTGTTTTGTAGCATTGGCTATCTTTGTCTACATAAAATTCTAATAAATCTTTTCTATGCATGAAATAGACCTAAAATCAAAGTTGAACAAATGTTGCAATTTTCTGTACCTCACTTTTAGATAGACCTTATTTATATTGCATGCGGACTCAGTGTATATTGCAAAATTAAATGTATATTATACAAAAGTTCTTTAATGAAATCTGTGCCTCTGTGTGCTGATAGATGTAATGACATGTAAAGGATAATTGTCAGTGACTTTTTTCTTTCAAGGTTGAAAGTCTGTCTAAACGATATGAAGAAATTTATCTTAAAAATAAAGATCTAGATGCAAGATTATTTTTGGATCATGATAAAACTCTTCAGACTGATTCTATAGACAGGTATTGCACATGGTATATTTGATTGATTTGCTTTAGATATAGGTTGATACTGATATAGGTAGATTATATAGTTTTTAGCTTAGTGACCTTTAGATATCATTTATAACAAATTACTTTCAAATGTCTTTATACAAAGAAAAGGTTAACAGTATTTTAAGCATATAACTTATCTACAAATATAGATTTAATGTGAATCATGTGTCCTATAACAGTTACCTTTTTATAGTTAACTGAATATAATTTTTTTAAATGTGCACCAAACGATAATGGCTAAAGTAATTAGTTTCTTCAAATAGTGATCTCTATCTTACTTCTATCCTTTCATATACTATTGCCTGCCTGGTTTATTAAAAAAAGTTAATACAAAAGTGTAGTCTCTTTTATTATCATGTAGAAACCTAAAATTGGAATGGTTGAGAGTGATTGTTAAAATTTTTGACTGATCATAAGTAAAGTTAATTTTGTGCCTTTAGCATGAACTCTTTTAATATGAAACTGAAAATATGCGTAATTTAGAAGTTAAACACAGTAAAATGTTTTAAATTTTATTTAAGTGGAAATAAAGTTTTTAGAAGGAATAATGCATTGAAAAACTTGAGTTTTAATGCTTTTTAATACTGAACAACTTGGTTATCAATACCACCAGGGAGAAAGCCTCTGACTTTCACTTTTAAAAAAATACTTAATGATTGGTATACCTCTTTGTCATAAACATAATGGAAACAGACCCACAATTAAAAACAGTAGTGAAAAATATTTTATTTAAGCAGCAGCTGGGTCATCTATTTTCTATCCTATCTGTTATTGAATTATCATTTTATATGATTTTATGAGACAACAGAAGCATTATACTGCTTTTTTGATGCATAAAGCACAAATTGTAAATTTTCAGTATGTGAATGACTTCGCTTATTGTTATTTAGTTTTGAAACACAGAGAACACCACGAAAAAGTAACCTTGATGAAGAGGTGAATGTAATTCCTCCACACACTCCAGTTAGGTATGAGTTTTCCTACTTTTAATTATATTATAATTTTGTTATTCATTGCTTTATAGTGTTTCAGATTTGTTCACATTTCTTTATGTATTCATACATACATGTAAGAAATATATATTGAAGGCCAGGTGCAGTGGGTCACACCTGTAATCCCAGCACTTTGGGAGGCCAAGGTGGGCAGATCACCTGAGGTCAGGAGTTTGAGACCAGCCTGGCCAACATGGTGAAACCCCGTCTCTACTAGAAATACAAAAATTAGCCGGGGGTTGTGGTGTGTGCCTGTAATCCCAGCTGCTCGGGAGGCTGAGGCAGGAGAATCGCTTGAACCCAGGAGGCGGAGGTTGCAGAGAGCTGAGATCGCACCATTGCACTTCAGCGTGGGTGACAAGAGCAAAACTCTGTCTCAAAAAAAAAAAAGAAAAAAAAATGTATATATATAATCTGTGTGTGCTGGGCATTTTACTGGTTGCTGAAGATATGGTTGTTGGACCTAGTTTTGTCTGTTCTTAAGGAACATAACCTAAAATAGGAATGTGTTCCATTTCAGTAAATAAAAAAGAAAAAATTAAAGTATCATTATTTGATCTGCATACAACCTTAAAGGATTAGAACCATTTTTTATGTCTTTTTCCTCACTCATTTGCCACATCAAAATCTGTTATCAAGGCTTGTTGAATAATCTACCTCCAAAATATTTCCTGAGTCCATCTACTTTTCTCCATTTCTGCTCTCACAACTCTTGTCCAAGACATTGTTCTCTTTCTCTTGGATTTTTTGCAGTAGCCTACTACCTGATCTTGCTCCTTCTGGTCTCATCACTGTTCCTGTCTCCTCACCATCAAAGCTATTCTCCATAGAGCCCCCAGAATTTCTCCTAGAAATGTAAATCAGTTACGTTCACCTTGCTGTTAAACCCTCTGACTGCTTCCCATTGCAATTGGTATACAGTGCAAATTCCTTAACAATGCCTAAAAGATCTTATATGATCTGGTTTCTGTTGCCTCTCCAACCTCATCTTGTTTTCTTTCTCACTCTGTGTTAGCCACACATTGGCCTTCCCTCAGTTTCTTGGGCTTTCCAAGTTTTTTGAAAACCCTCGTACTTGATATTCCCTCTTCTTGAAACTTCCTCCTTTTCTTTCCATGGATTACCAACTGCTACTCTTCATTCAGCACAAATATTGCTTTTGAAAAGATATTTCTCTCTGAAGTATTTTATTATTTCTCATAGCATCCTGTTCCATTCCTTTATAGCATGTATCCCAATTTATATTGATAGATTCATTTGTGTTTGCTTGTTTTTACTAATACCCAAAATAGCCTTAAAATTCCATATCACAGAGACCATAACTTTTTTGTTCAAGGTCTAATAATTAGGGCCTGTTATAAAACTTGGTACATAGTAGGCAATCAGTAATATATTTCAAATGACTGTATAGATATGTAAATGAATACATTTTCATATAAGTATAGTATGTACTTTGGACAAGATAATGAGATGACACAGAAGGGACTATAAAGCAATGTCTGAACTGAATTTTGAAACATGCAAAGGCCTGTGTCACAGGATAAAGATTTTAGGGAGTGGGAACAGCATGTTCAAAGGGATGGAAGTGTGAAACATGTAAGTGGAGAAAACTCTGCTGTCATACCACCGACAACAATCAACACAGAAGACTTCTGTGAGCACATGTGGGGAAGTTTTCCTCACCAAGAAACAAGCAATCAGCTCTGCAGCAGTCACCAGCTGGGTGTCCTCTAATTTACTTCTGACACTGCTTACCTGGAGATAGTGTCAGATCCCACAGATTGAGGGCTCAGTCCCCAAAACTGGCCCCAACTTCAGATGCCAGTTGCAAGTCTGGGTTTTTGGATCTTCTGACCAAAGGGGCTTCAAGTTGGGATTCCCATGACACCTCTTAGGTTCAATTAATTTGCTAGAGTGGTTCACAAAACTCAAGGAAACACTTCTGTTTACTGGTTTATTATAGACGATATTACAAAGGATACAGATGTAAAGATGCATAGGATGAGGTATGGGGGATGGGATGGGAAGCTCCTATGCCCTCCCTGGCCGGACAGCCGTCCAGGAGCCTCCACATGTTCAGCTATCCGGAAGTTCGCTGAACCCTGCCCTTTTGGGTTTTTATGGAGGCCTCATTGCATAGGCATGACAGATTAAATCATTGGCTATTTATCAACCTAACCTTCAGCTTCCCTCCCCTTCCCAGAGGTTGGGGGCTGGGGCTGAAGGTTCCAACCCTCTAACTCTGCCTCGGGCTTTCTAGTGACCAGCCCCCATCCAGAAGCTTCCTAGGGGCTGCCAGCCATGTCAATTCATTAGCACACAAAAAGACATCACTGGAGTTTCTAAGTATTTTAGGAGTTGTATGTCAGGATATGGGGTCAAAGACCAAACATCTATTTCACAATATCACACAACACAATGTGTCTGGGGAACTATTAGCAGCTCTGTATTGATTGACTATAAAATGAGAGTAGGAAGTCACAGGAGAGGAGAGTGGGTACTAGATATGAAGGGCCTTATATGCCATACTCACAAATTTGGACTGTAGCGTGTGCATGATATAGCCTGTGCTATAAATGGATGTTAAGCAGGGGTAAGGATAAAATCAGACATAATTTTTGCAAGTTCACATGGTAATAGTCTATGGGGGCATAGGCTGAGGAGAATAAGAAAAAGTGAGAAATAGACCTGTCAGTCTGTCTCAGTGGTTCTTAACCAGGTGTGCAAATTAGAATAACCTGAGGAATTTTGTTTTTTCTTTTTAAAAATTTTGTGTCCCATTCCACTGAGGAATATGCCTAGGCCTTACTACCACAGACATAGTGTATAAAAATCTCTGGACTTGTCTGTTGCAGCAGTTTACTTGAGAGGTTTTAAAGATCTGAACCAACGATGGTGGTGGGAATGAAGGAACAATAACAGATTTGATAAATATTTGATGAATTCATACTTAGAATGTTGTTCTTGAGGCATTTCTGAAGAAGATATCTAGTAAGCAGTAGGATAGCCTTCTATAGATTTGGGAATCATCAGGGGAGTTAAACCCATAAAAAGAAATGAGATTGCTTGAAGGGAGGGTGCATAATGGCAAGAGTGGGTGGCTAAGGGCTGAAGCCTAAAGGATGCTAGCATTAAGGACTAGATAGAAATTGTTAGGTTCTAGAGCAGGGGTCCCTAGTTCCCGGGCCAGAGACCGGTCTGTGTCCCATTATGAACCGGGTGATATAGCAGGAGGTGAGTGGTAGACAGGCAAGTGAGCATTACTGCCTGAGCTCTACCTCCTGTCAGATCAGCAGTGGAATTAGATTCTCATAGGTGCATGAACCTTATTGTGAACTGCGCATGTGAGGGATCTAGATTGTGTGCTCCTTATGAGAATTTAATGGCTGATGATCTGAGGTAGAACAGTTCAATACCATTCCCCCTACCCTCCGTGGTCCATGGAAAAATTGTCTTCCATGTAACCAGTCCCTGTTGCGAAAAGGTTGGGGACTGCTGTTCTAGAGAATGGGAAAGTATGGTTGGGGAGTGCACAGAGTGAAGCCAAGAAAGCTGAGGGAGGGAGGGAGTTTCGTTAAAAGCAAGTATTTCTCTAACAGTGTCAAATGCTTCAAGCAAGGTCAAGTATTAGAACAAATGAGAAAAGTCTTTTGTTTTTACCAGTTGGTCATTTGTGGCTTTAATCACTGTAGCTTAAATATGATTAGTGGACACAGAAGCATATAGAAGCTGCGTTGCAATATATTTGAAAGACAAGGCCGGGTGTGGTGGCTGACGCCTGTAATCCCACTTTGGGAGGCCAAGGTGAGCGGATCACCTGAGGGCAGGAGTTCGAAACCAGCCTGGGCAGCATGGCAAAACCCCATCTCTATTAAAAATACAAAACTTAGCCCAGGTGGACACCTGTAATCCCAGATAATCAGGAGGCTGAGGCAAGAGAATCACTTGGACCTGGGAAGCGGAGGTTGCAGTGAGCCAAGATTGCACCACTGCACTCCAGCCTGGGCGACAGAGCAAGACTCCTTCTCAAAAAGAAAAAAAAAAAAAAGGAAAAGAAAAAGAAAAGAAAGATGAGGAAGTGTAAATACTGGTTTAGACATGCTTAGCTGAGAACACTGA
The DNA here is from genome assembly GCF_028878055.3 of Symphalangus syndactylus. Lineage (NCBI taxonomy): Eukaryota > Metazoa > Chordata > Mammalia > Primates > Hylobatidae > Symphalangus > Symphalangus syndactylus. The sequence goes on from NC_072437.2 coordinate 86,098,622, forward strand.
GCATATTTTACTAAATAATAGTTGAGGATCTTTTCAGCCCTAAACATTCTACAGTTCTTTGCATAATTTAAGTGTCCCAAATGTTCAGCTACTCCAAAATTGTAACATTGATATTTACCATATACTGCCCCCTTCATAATACACACACATAAAATTATAGAATTAACAAGATCTTAAGAGATTGACCTAATTTTATGCTGTGAAAATGGTGATTTTTAAATGTACAGGATCTTAGTATTCTTTCTTCTTGAAGGTCTCTGTAAAGAAGAATCATCTGATTCTTTACTTGAGTTGCTAAATATCTTATTGTCTTTAATTTGAAAATGTTTAATATTTGGTTGTAATAATGTTTTCTTAAAACAATACCATTTTGTAGCCAGTTTATGTAGTTTCTCCTAAAAATAATGCCACTATTTTATTGACATGTAGTTTTATTAGTAAATAAGTATATCTGTTCTATAACTATAAATTTATTGATTATGAATACATATTTTCTTAAAGATTTAAGTAAAATGTAATTACTTATAAACCACAGTCTTATTTGAGGGAATGTAAAGACAAGTGGGAGGCAGTGTATTTGAAGATACATTTAACTTGGGAGATAGAAAACATTTCATTTTTTCTTTTTTTCTCCCTTCATTGCTTAACACATTTTCCTATTTTTATCCCCTCTAGGACTGTTATGACCACTATCCAACAATTAATGATGATTTTAAATTCAGCAAGTGATCAACCTTCAGAAAATCTGATTTCCTATTTTAACGTAAGCCATATATGAAACATTATTTATTGTAATATCTTGGCAAAGAAACTTGAAATTAAAAGTTAAAGTACTGAGTTCTTTTTAAAATACTCATCTCCTATCTAACATGTAGCTATGCATAATCTTTTCTTGCTTTTTTAATCCTATAAATTATATATTATTAGTAATATTGTTTTATTCATACAGTGTTATTTGAAAAATTTTTGTTTACCTATTTGCCTTGCTCACCATTCTTCCTTGCAACTTATGCCTCACTTCTGAGATAATTTTTTTCTTCTTCAGATATATCCTTTGATAATTACTTTAGTGGTATTAATTTGGGATGAACTTTCTGAGGTTTTGTTTTGTTTTTTGATCTGAAATTTTCCTTATCCTTATTTTTTTGTGAGATAGCTTTGTTGGATCTTCAATTCCAGGTTGACATTTACTTTTTAGACTCTTATAAGTTTGAAGATAATACATTACCTGGATCCCATTTTTGCTAATTAAGAAGTCTTATGCCACTCAATCTAACTGTTGTTCCTTTATAGTTAATCTATCTTTTTCTCTCTGGTTACTTTTAAGATCTTTTCTTTGAATGTAGTATTAGATAGGACTTAACATTCCCCATACCCCTACTATCTTTTTCATCCAATATTTAACCCATTTTTATTTACAATTCTTACCTGGCCCTGTTAGCATTGTAGTTTGCAACTCCTGATAGACAATGAGTTTGATATCTGAAGGCATCTGCTAAGACAATGAGTTTGATATCTGAAGGCATCTGCTACCCTCTCTCCCCTGAAGACAAGGAGAGAGAAAGAGAGAGAATGAAACTATCATCTATATTGCTTGCTTGCTCCTTCAGTCCTTACTTAAACTCAGATGAGGGTTGGGACCCACTGAAATGCTCATCCGCTAAAATTGGACATAGGGTCAGGAGACTTATTAAAATTTGGCTTATTTCAGCAACTGTGCTTTTTGTACTTGTTAACAATTCATTAATTGCCATAACCTGCCTGTGATTTTGTCATAATCTGTTGTCATTTCTTGCTATGTTCCCCCAGGAATTAGCAAAGTAATTTCTGTCATCATATTCATAATTGTTTTGGCTCAGAATTGATTTTGTTTGTCCAACATGCATAAAGTCGCTTTTGTTTATGAGTTATCTATAGCTCAAGAATATATGCCAAAACATATGTACCCAATTACCTAAACCTTTTAGCAAGGGATAATGAAAGAATTTAAAAGAATGATAAGCTCTTTCTTCTCATATCATTTTGAATACTTCCTCCAATATTTGGAGTATGTAGGAGTTCTTTTTTATTTAAAAAAATTCTGCCTCAAAGACTTTTTTTTAAACTTGGAAACTGTATGATCTTTATTTATGTTTTTATACAGTTTTTCAACCCTCGCTCCCTTCCTTCCCTCCTCCCTCTAGTAGTCTCCAGTGTCTATTGTTGCCATCTTTATGTCCATGAGTACCCGATATTTAGCTCCCACTTATTAGTGAGAACATGCAGTATTTGGTTTTCTCTTTCTGCATTAATTTGTTTAGGATAATGATCTCCAGCTACATCCATGTGGCTGCAAAGGGCATAATTTCATTCTTTTTTATGACTGTATAGTACTCCATCCACAGTGTATAAGTACCACATTTTCTTTATCCAATCCACCACTGAAGGGCACCTACTGCCCTTACATAGACAATTCCATGTCTTTGCTATTGTGAATAGCACACCAGTGAACATATGAGTGCATGTGAAAGACATTTTCTAGAGCTCAATTTAAAGCTTAACTTTTAATGAAGCTTAAAAGCTTAATTATGTAGATGATAAGTTGCATATGTCAAAGTGAACATGCCTTGAAGGTCATTATGTTTTTCCTTCATTTTACTTCCTTATTAGTTCACGTTTCTTCATTTTTAAAATTAACACCACCTTCCCTCCATGTAAAATCTTAGAAGCTATGAACATTTTAATGGACAGTTTGGCAACAATTCTTTTATGACAGGAAATGCTTGTTTGTTATATGTTTCTAAGATTTGTGTGCTGTTTTTTTTTTCAGGAATATAGAATTGCTGATATTCTAGAATGTGAAAATGTTGACAGATAATGCACATTACAATGAAAATTATAATCTTATTTTTATTTTTTTATATATATATTTTTGAGACAGAGTTTCACTCCGTCACCTAGGCTGGAGTGAAATGGCATGATCTTGGCTCACTACAACCTCCACCTCCTGGGTTCAAGTGATTCTTGTGCCTCAGCCTCCCAAGTAGCTGGGATTGCAGGAGCCTGCTACCATGTCCAGCTAATTATTGTAATTTTTGTAGAGATGGTGTTTCACAATGTTTCACAGGCGGGTCTCAAACTCCAGACCTCAGGTGATCTGCTCACTTCAGTTTCCCAAAGTGCTGGGATTGCAGCCATGAGCCACTGTGCCTGGCCATAATCTTAATTTTAGAAACTTTATTTTTGAATGTATATATTGAATGTGTTTTATGTATAAAGGATAAAAAAATAGAATAAATCTTTGTAGCTGATGAGAATCATGCTGTGATTACTTTTTATATATCATAATATGAATTATATAATGTTATAATATGCATTTTAATACATCATCTTGTGATGCGTTTTAATTATTAAAGTTGAATAGCCCCACTCCAAATGATACATCTATTGGAACGTCTTTTGCAACAATTTCCCTATCTTGTATTTCTGAAAATGTAATTAAATGGTTTAGCTAATTCATAACTCTTTCGAAGCACATTTTAAAATTAGGAAATGGGCCGGGCATGGTGGCTCACACCTGTAATCCCAGCACTTTGGGAGGCCAAGGTGGTTGGATCACCTGAAATTAGGAGTTCGAGACCAGGCTGGCCAACATGGCAAAAACCCGTCTCTACTAAAAAGACAAAAATTAGTGAGGCGTGGTGGCGCGTGCCTATAATCCCAGCTACTTGGGATGCTGAGGCAGGAGAATCACTTAAACTTGGGAGGCGGAGGTTGCAGTGAGCCGAGATTGCACCACTGCACTCCAGCCTGGGCAACAGAGTGACACTTCATCTCGAAAAAAAAAAAAAAAAATTAGGAAATGATACCAAGCTCAAGCCTTGGTTTTATTTCATTTGCTTTTTTGGAAGCAACATACATCCCAATATAACTCTTAATTGAAGATATTTTATGAGAATGTATGAGGCTCTTTCTGATGGATGGAAAGCTTAACAAATTTGCTCTTCTCTAGCCTAGTGGCAGAAGATTTAGATAATAGGGTTTTTTAGTTGTACTCTAGTGTTTTTTGGTCGTTAACATCCAGTGAAATGATACTGTCTGCTTATGTTCAGTAGTTGTGGTTACCTAGTTATTGTGGAAGTGTTTCCACATTTTTATAAACAATTTAAAAAGTCATATATTATGGAGCAGAAAATATTAATTCTGATTACACAGTATCCTCGACATTGATTTCTGTTTTTACCTCCTAAAGAACTGCACAGTGAATCCAAAAGAAAGTATACTGAAAAGAGTGAAGGATATAGGATACATCTTTAAAGAGAAATTTGCTAAAGCTGTGGGACAGGGATGTGTCGAAATTGGATCACAGGTAACTTAAATTTGTTTTAATTAGTGGTACTATAGAGTAATAATGTTAAAGGCATCATCTTTCCAGTTTGTATAAATACTCTAACAGTATTTGTCTAGTAGTATAAAATACTGGCAGATACTATATCCCTGCTGCCTATGTATGCTGCTATTTATGGGAAACTATGGAAAACTACCTCCCACCCCATTATAAAAACTATGTAATAAAGGAACACATAGCCATTGTAGAAATTTTGGAAAGTATACAACTAAGAAAAAAATTGAAATCTTTGATATTAAATTTTTGATTTTGCTTTGACTTCTACATGTATGACTGTTCATGTATGCATATCCTAATGTGAATGGGACTACACATGCCATTTGTCAGTGATATTATTGAGTGATATTATTATTATTTCAGGAAATCTAAAGCTAATATAATAGGTAAGAGCATGGGCCATGGAGTGACAGCCCTGGCTTTATATTTGGTTCTACCATTGTTGATCTTGGACATGTCATTTAACTTCTCTGAGATTCAGGTTCTATATTTGCTCTGCTTTGTTGTGTGGCATTAATGAGGATAATATACAAAAATATATTGGAAAACTGGAGTCTACTGTACACATGTATTTCAGTGTAGTGAGGTTATATTTTGATGCCATCAGTGTTTTAAACATTGATATTTAATGGTTCTTTTTGATTCTACAGCAACGCACCACTTAACAGGGATATGTTCTGACAAATGCATCATTAGGCAGTTTTGTTGTGTGAACCTGGTAGAGTGTGTTTGTACAAGCCTAGATGGTATAGCCGATTGTACATCTAAGCTGTATGATACAGCCTATTTGTTCCTAGGCTACAGGCCTCTACAGCACGTGTACTGAATACTGTCAGTAATGGTAACATAATGTGTTACCATTTGTGTATCTAAATGTATCCAAACATAGAAAAGGTAAAGATATCGTACAAAAGATAAAAAATGGAACACCTGCACAGAGCACTTACTATGAATGGAGCTTACAGGATTGAAAGTTGCTCTGAATGAGTCAGTGAGTGAGTGGCAAGTGAATGTGAAGGCCTACAACATTACCTATGACATGACTGTACACTATCGTAGACTTTATAAATACTACACTTAGGCTAAACTAATTTCATAAACATTTTTTCTTTCTTCATTAGTAAATTAACCATAGCTCACTGCGACGTTTTTACTTTATAAATCTTCAGTTTGTAAAAAACTTTTGACTCTTGTAATAACACTTAGCTTAAAACACAAACACCTTGTACAGCTGTACAAAAATGTTTTCTTTCTTTATAATCCTTATTCTATACGCTTTTTTTCTATTTAAAAATTTTTTCAATTTCATAAACATTTTTGCCAAAAACAAAGACAAACACACACATTAGCCTGGGCCTACACAGGATCAGGATTAACAATACCACTGTCTTCTGCCTCCAAATTCTGTCCCAAGTCTTCAGGGACAATAAAATGCATAGAGCTGTCAACCCCTATGATGATGATGCTATCTTCTGGAATATCTCCTGAAGGAGCTGCCTGAGGGTGTTTTACAGTTAACTTTTTTTTTTTTTTTACAAGTAGAAGGAGGATGCTCTAAACTAGTAAAAAGTATAGTATAATAAATACATAAACCAGTAACATATTCATTATTAAGTATTGTGTACCGTACATAATTGTATGTACTATACTTTTGTATGACTGGCAGTGCAATAGTTTTATTTACGTCAGCATCATCACAAAGATGTGAGTAATGCATTGCACTACAACATTACACTAAACAATAGGAATTTTTCAGCTCCATTATAATCTTATGGGACTACTGTTAGATAATATGCAGTCAGTTATTGACCAAAAACATTGTTATGCGGTGCATGATTATAAGATTTTTGCTCTTAATTTGGAATGAAATAATATGGTGTGTGTTTATATCTCTAAAATTTGGTTATTCTTTCAAATAATGGGAACTAGTTATTTGGCTAAAACTTCTTGCTCATAAGGTCAGTTTGATCTGATTTTTGCCTATGTCAGTTTTACTAAATTTATGGACAAAGACTGTCCTCTTAATCCTAAACAGCTATCTTGAAAATACATGTCCTAGGTCATGAGAAATGTTATATAAGGTACATAAAGTGCTTAAAATAGTACTGGGCACATAACCTATCTTTAGTATGAATGATATAAACTGAAATGGAGTTAAGGAAATCCAGGTACTGGACCTACCCTCGTGTTAATTTACTTGGGAATGTTAATCACCACTTAATACTTAAGTCGTGAGTTTTAGACAAGCCAGCTTTTTTGTTGTCTTGGCGGCAATATTTCTAAGAAGGGTGAGAAGTATGTTTTAAGAAAAGGCTTTTTAAGCAATTAGTAATTGTCAGCTGGATATAGTGGTACATGCCTATAATCCCAGCCTCTTGGGAGGCCATAGCAGGAGGATCTCTTGAGCCCAGGAGTGTGAAGGCCAGCCTGGGCAAAACAGTGAGACTCCATCTCAAAAAAAAAAAAAAAAATTCATAATTGTGATTTTCTAAAATAGCAGGCTCTTATTTTTCTTTTTGTTTGTTTGTAGCGATACAAACTTGGAGTTCGCTTGTATTACCGAGTAATGGAATCCATGCTTAAATCAGTAAGTTAAAAACAATATAAAAAAGTTTCAGCCAGGCGCGGTGGCTCACGCGTGCAATCCCAGCACTTTGGGAGGCCGAGGTGGGCAGATCATGAGGTCAAGAGATCAAGATCATCCTGGCCAACATGGTGAAACCCTGTCTCTACTAAAAGTACAAAAATTAGCTGGGCGTGGTGGTGCACACCTGTAGTCCCAGCTACTCGGCAGGCTGAGGCAGGAGAATCCCTTGAACCGGGGAGGTGGAGGTTGCAGTGAGCTAAGATCGTGCCACTTCACCCCAGCCTGGCAACAGAGCGAGACACCATCTAAAAAAAAAAAAAAAAATTCAATGCTGACACAAATAAGGTTTCAATTAAACAACTTCTTCTTCTTCTTTTTTTTTTTTTTAAATTATCTGTTTCAGGAAGAAGAACGATTATCCATTCAAAATTTTAGGTAAATTTTTTACTTTTAGTAAAAAAATTTTTTCTTTTTATAGAAGTAAGTATTTTATAATCTTTTTTTTTTTCTTTTAGCAAACTTCTGAATGACAACGTTTTTCATATGTCTTTATTGGCATGCGCTCTTGAGGTTGTAATGGCCACATATAGCAGTAAGTTAAATTTTCATAAATAAACATTTTTGTTCAATTTAAAGTTAAAATGTGGTGTGTTTCTTTGGTTGGGGGAGAGGGATAGTGTGAGGTTACGGAGAAGGAATGCTTATTTTAGATCACTATATACTGAAGAATGTAATTGGTCATTATAAGCCATTTAAGAGGCTTATTTGAGTTATTTGAGGCCATCTTGGGGATAATATTCACTAGGCTCCTCTTCTGAGCATACTGGTATACTGAATCCAAAAAAGGTACCTTTTGAAATCCCTCCGAAGACCTTTGAGATTGTAGAGTGCCAAAGGAGTATTCAAGAGTGGCCTCTACTGATATGGAAGCACTGCTATAACCTCCATGGTTATGAAACTAAAGATTGAAGCTAGAATCCACCGGATAAACAGAACAAAGGCCAATTACAGTGTTTTTAAAAATATGAATGTATATCACTTTGCAAATTATGTTGCAAATGTGAAAAGAAAGTTTCCCTTGCAGAAACAAAAGGAACATTTGTATAAGGATGCAAAACACAGAAAAAGAGGAACTTTTAGTTTCCTTATTAGTAAACAAATAAGGAAAACTGAATCCTCATTTATAACCAAGAAATGTGTATTTTAAAGAGATACCATTTTGTAACTAATGAAATTAGCAGAATCTTGAAGAATCTGTCTATCCTCTTACCAAGGATTAATGAGAATTAAAATAGATATGCTAATGAATGGCTGATAAGATACTAAATCTGTTCCTGATTTAAGTTTAGGGTATTTAAATCTTTGAAAATTTGAGATAAGCTCTAAGTCCTTTCTCTAGGAAAAACACAGATGTGCGTACACTCAAAATTGGAAGGCTATTTCCTATGAGTCCGTAGACTCTAAAATAAAAAATTCTGCTCTAAATAAAAATTGTTTAACCTTTCTACTGTTTTCTTTGTCTGATAAAACCTTCCAAAAAAAATACCTAGCTCAAGGGTTAATATTTCATAAATAGTTACTTTTTTTTTTCCATTTTTAGGAAGTACATCTCAGAATCTTGATTCTGGAACAGATTTGTCTTTCCCATGGATTCTGAATGTGCTTAATTTAAAAGCCTTTGATTTTTACAAAGTGATTGAAAGTTTTATCAAAGCAGAAGGCAACTTGACAAGAGAAATGATAAAACATTTAGAACGATGTGAACATCGAATCATGGAATCCCTTGCATGGCTCTCAGTAAGTAGCTAAATAATTGAAGAAATTCATTCATGTGCATATGGCTAACAAATTATCGTTAGTGAGAGGTATTTCTTAACGTCTACCTCAAGAACAAATAGGGAATTTAATGAATAATGTTATTTCAGTCTGTAGCCCAAGAATCAAGTGGAATATTAGAATGGAGCTTTATTCGAGCACCCTAAACCATCTAATACAGCACAGTGATTTATTTAAGAATAGCTTTTCGTGGCCGGGCGCGGTGGCTCACGCTTGTAATCCCAGCACTTTGGGAGGCCGAGGTGGGCGGATCACAAGGTCAGGAGATCGAGACCACGGTGAAACCCCGTCTCTACTAAAAAATACAAAAAATTAGCCGGGCCTGGTGGCGGGCGCCTGTAGTCCCAGCTACTCGGAGAGGCTGAGGCAGGAGAATGGCGTGAACCCGGGACGCGGAGCTTGCAGTGAGCCGAGATTGCGCCACTGCACTCCAGCCTGGGCGAAAGAGCAAGACTCCATCTCAAAAAAAAAAAAAGAATAGCTTTTCTTAAAACATGGCACTTTAAAACAAAACAGAATTTTTTTTTTTAATACTTTAAGTTCTAGGGTACATGTACACAACGTGCAGTTTTGTTACATATGTATACATGTACCATGTTGGTGTGCTGCACCCATTAACTCGTCATTTACATTAGATATATCTCCTAATGCTATCCCTCCCTCCTCTCCCTACCCCGTGACAGGCCTCGGTGTGTGATGTTCCCCACCCTGTGTCCAAGTGTTCTCATTGTTCAATTCCCACCTATGAGTGAGAACATGCAGTGTTTGGTTTTCTGTCTTGGCAATAGTTTGCTCAGAATGATGGTTTCCAGCTATGTCCATGTCCCTACAAAGGACATGAAATCATCCTTTTTTATGGCTGCATAGTATTCCATGGTATATATGTGCCACATTTTCTTAATCCAGTCTATCATTGTTGGACATTTGGGTTGCTTCCAAGTCTTTGCTATTGTGAATAGTGCCACAATAAACATACGTGTGCATGTGTCTTTATAGCAGCATGATTTATAATCCTTTGGGTATATACCCAGTAATGAGATGGCTGGGTCAAATGGTATTTCTGGTTCTAGATCCTTGAGGAATCCCCACACTCTCTTCCACAATGGTTGAACTAGTTTAAAGTCCCACCAACAGTGTAAAAGTGTTCCTATTTCTTCACATCCTCTCCAGCATCTGTTGTTTCCTGACTTTTTAATGATGGCCATTCTAACTGGTGTGAAATGGTATCTCATTGTGGTTTTGATTTGCATTTCTCTGATGGCCAGTGATGATGAGCATTTTTTCATGTGTCTGTTGGCCACATAAATGTCTTCTTTTGAGAAGTGTCTGTTCATATCCTTCACCCACTTTTTGATGGCGTTGTTTGATTTTTTCTTGTAAATTTGTTTGAGTTCTTTGTAGATTCTGGATATTAGCCCTTTGTCAGATGGGTAGATTGTAAAAATTTTCTCCCATTCTGTAGGTTGCCTGTTCATTCTGATGGTAATTTCTTTTGCTGTGCAGAAGCTCTTTAGTTTAATTAGATCCCATTTGTCAATTTTGGCTTTTGTTGCAATTGCTTTTGGTGTTTTAGTCATGAAGTCTTTGCCCGTGCCTATGTCCTGAATGGTATTGCCTAGGTTTTCTTCTAGGGTTTTTATGGTTTTAGGTCTAACATTTAAGTCTTTAATCCATCTTGAATTAATTTTTGTATAAGGTGTAAGGAAGGGATCCAGTTTCAGCTTTCTACATATGGCTAGCCAGTTTTCCCAGCACCATTTATTAAATAGGGAATCCTTTCTCCATTTCTTGTTTTTGTCAGGTTTGTCAAAGATCAGATGGTTGTAGATGTGTGGTATTACTTCTGAGGGCCCTGTTCTAAACCAAAACCGGATTCTTTAAAGTATTTAGATAATTTATTTAAAGAACAGTTGTTATATATTTGAAAATGTAAATGTCTGCTCTTAAATTGTGAGATTATGCTATTTAGATTATTAAAAAGTGCATTTTTTTCTTGTTAAATATAGTAGGATTCATTTTTTCCCATTATTAAAGTATAAAAATCTATACTATTATTCAATTATAGGTATTGGTTCAATCAATATAGGGGCACAAATTATATTGTCTAGGATTCTCTTTATAGCATTATAACTATTGATAAGGCTTTTGTTTTAATAAAAGTGGCAACTTTAGGTTATGGTCTTCAAATCTACATAGTTGGATAATACTTTGTGAATCATCAGATTTGTAGATTAATGGTTTCTTTTGAAACTGTGTTGCATGTTAAGTGTATATCTTTTAATTTGTATCAGTATATAGAAATGGTAATTAAAAAATTAAGACTTTAGGTATGCCATAATCCTAATTTGCACATGTAACCTTAGTTTTAATTTCCTTATGTTTTGAATTTTTAATGACTAAGTGATAATTTATTTCTTAGTGTTTTCTTGTATTGCCATATAGACAGAGTGAATAGAGGAGAGAAACATGGGAAATTGATAGAAGAATGTTACACTCCTATTATTGAATTTCATAACTACTTATGGAATGAATTTACACTTGAAAAGGAGTACTTAGAAGAAAGCTTTCTGAATCTGGGGAATTAAGTGAAAGTAAAAATAAATAAATAGATAAGTAAATAAAATAAGCACATAGAGTACTTTTTAAAGGCTTATGTGTCCTCTCCTCCCAGGAATTGATATTGAGATATTCCTGTATCATCTGAAAGTGACTATTGTTATTTCTTTTAGAGAATTAATTTTATTTCTATCAACACATATTTATTGAACATACACCATATGCCTTGAATTGAGAGAGATATTGTGAAGATACAAAAAAGATAAAGGCTTGGAAAATTGTGGAGGAAGTAATAGAAATTTACTGTTTAAAAATTGCTTGTACTCAAGCCTGTTTAGCTCAGTTATTTAGGGCTTCTAAACAATATTCCTTTATTTTTGAGAATTTTTGGAGAAAAAGTGACAAGCCCAAAGTTTGAAAAAGAGTATGATTGATTTACAATAGGAGATGTGGAAGTCATAAGCCTCTGAATTTAAATATTAAATGTAGTATCTCTGGCAGATGAAACTATAGAGACTTTTATTTAGTCATATATTTTTTGTGTTTGAGTCTTATATTACATTTTTAATCATAAAAACCTTGAGTGGTAGTGGATGACTTTGTGAAGATGTTATGCCACACAAACAGGATACTGTGTATTTTTCCTGTGAGAATAATTGACATTATAGAGAAGGGATATGGCATAGATACATTTGCGTTTTCACAGACTTTTTTTTAAATTTGAAATATAACACATATTGAGAAAAGTATATATCTCAAGTGACAGTTTGGTGAATTTGTCACAAATTGAACACATCCGTGTAAACAACACCCAGATAAAGATCCAGAGCAAGCTTTCATAGTCTTTCGATTCTGTGTCATAATAAAAAATTCTTGTTAAAACTGTAGATTGATAGGAACATATTCACACAGAGTTGTTGACTGAGGGAAATTTCAAATGAGGTGCTGCTTACTTCTCTCCTGCCAATAATTTAATGAAAGAAAGAACATCATCTTATTTTTAATGGTTGTGTGGGGAACTGGGTTCAGCATTTTTGCTTGACAGCCTTGAGAAAAAATAAATCAAGAAGGAAAAAGCCCACTTCTGTTTCTTTTCATCCCAGAGAGATTAACGGGCAATATATGAGTGTAAGATGCTGGAAAAGTCTGTTGAGAAACCTAGTGAAATCTCATTCTCTGAAAATTTGGGGGATTACAGGTGCTTTAGAATGCATCATACCTAAGGGTTAGATGAAATGACTTCCAAGAGTTTGGCCATATTAAATCTGTTAAGAGGTTTATAATGCCAGCAGGTGATGAAATGAAATTTGGATGCCTTAGTTTCAGTATTTTCATAATTTATCATATTTTTTCAATAAATGTTTATAAATCAATGTATGTCAGATGCTTTATTCCCTATATGGTCTGTCTTTCCTGGATTATTCTGGATTCTTCCTATTGATCTCTCATTTGCTACCTTGAGACCATTTTTCTCACAGCAGCCAGAGAAATCTGCTCATAATGTAAATCTCATCATGCTAATTCCTCAGGTAAAAACCTCCTGTGGAGGACATATTCATCTGGTAATGTTGGAAGAAGACCCTACCATATGACTTTCTGCAAAAAAGACCACTATACTACCTATTTGGAATACAAAAAGTAACTGACTGAAATTGCTGAACAGGAAGAACAGACTCTAGCTGAGAAAGAGAAGAGGGGAGCTGGGAGCCTGAGGAGAAGGCTTTTAGTCTAGGGCTAAGTGCAGTAGGTATAGGGAAGGACAGTAAGGTAGGGCAGGGATGTCAGTGGGAAAACTATGGGTCTCTTCACCAGGGAAACTGGAAAATTGAAGCTGGGGAAACCTTGGCCACTGAAGAGAGTGGAAGAATCCTGCAAGGGAAAGAGCCAAGAAAGGGTACCCAGATTCTGTCTGAAACCTGAATAATTCCTGTGTGTCACAGACTCAGAGCAGCCAAATGAAGGGCAAAAGATCTGAACTGAGACTGGAGTTGCTGCCCAATAAACAGAACAGTTCAAGTTAAGCAAAGATAATTGCTTCTTACAACAAAACCATTCTCATTTTAGAAAAATAACAGAATTTAAGATCTTCACAATTTAACATTTATGATGTTCAGGATACAATTCTAAAATTATCCAGCATAGAAAGAAGGTCAAAGAAACCAAATGCAGGTTTATAGAATAGGAGCTTTAGGCCAGGTGTGTGGTGCACACCTGTAACCCCAGCATTTTGGGAGGCTGAGGTGGGAGGATCATTTGAGCCCAGAAGTTCAAGACCAGCCTGGGCAACAAAGCAAGACTCCATCTCTAAAAAAAAAAAAAAAAAAAAAAAAAGCTAGGTGTGGTGGCATGGTGGCATGTTCCTGTGGTCCTAGGTACTTGGGAGGCTGAGGCAACACAGCAAGACTCTGTCTCAAAAAAATAAAAAATAAAAACAAAAAAACTAGAATGGGAGCTTTAAGTTAACTTTGGTTAGCCATTGCTAAATGATGGGGATACATTCTAGGAAACACTTCATTTAGGCAATTTTGTCATTGTGTGAACATCATAGAGTGTGCTTACACAAACCTAGGTGGTATAGCCTACTACACATCAGGGTAGAAATAGCCTGTTGCTTCTAGGCTACAGACCTGTATGATATATATTTTTTTAATCTCCACTCTTGAGTATGTCTTTTTAATATTCAATGTGATGAAATTGAAGTATGTAGAGAGTTGCATACCAAAGTATGATAGTTGTCTTGAGGAAAAATACTTATTTTATTGGTTGAATTGTGAACTGAACCCGTCACTCTTTTTGTGAAACACATGTGTTACTTGTAAGACTGATGAGCAATTGTGTTTATTCATGCTTGGGTATGTAGTAGATTCTTGAAAGTGAACAAAGTGAGCCTGTCACTTCAAAGAAAACAACTGACAGTAAAGGTTGCCAATGATAAATTTTGTGTTTTCAAGTAAAAATTAGAATTTTAGAAACTTGTATCCACCACTGAAAGCTTGACAGAGTCCTAATATATAAAATACTTTTCTGATGAAATTGGTGGTGATATCAATGAATGTGATTTTTAAAATATTGTATACAGAGATTTGTAAATATTTACAAGAGGTACATAATTCAGTGAAACAGTATTTCCAAATGACCAAATACATCGTTATAAAATCATTCATGGGTAAGAGATTCATTAAAAGTTCAAGATAAACCAATGGATTTTAAGGTCTTAAAATACGAAAAATTTATTTCGGTTCAATAAGATTGTTTCCAGTTCCACCCTGCAACTAATCTTTAAGAAACTATGACTTGTTGAGTTTTGGCGTAGTGTCAGAAAACAATAACCATAATTATCTGAAAAGGGTATTAAAGTACTCTTCCTCTTTCCATATGAGGCCAGATTTTTCTTTGTATACTTCAACCTAAACAGCATATTGCAACAAAGTAAATGTAGAAGCAGATAGGAAAATTCGGCTCTTTTCTATTATGCCAGATAGTAAACACATTCAGAAGATCATAAAACAGTGCTATTGTTCTATCTTTTTTGTTTTGTAGAATATGGTTATTTTTAATTAAAAATTATTTATGTTAACATAATGGGTTTATTAAGGTAAATATTTTTAAATTTTCTCAAGTTTTTTTGAGCCCTCAACATCCTTTAATATAAAAAAGCTATTAGCTACTTTATGCTTCCTAATGGAAGAATATATAACCACCTTGAAAACATGATGTTGAAAAAAGCCAGTCACAGAAAACTACATATTGTATAAATTCATTTATATAAAATGTCCACAAGAGACAATTCAGTAGAGATAGGAAGTAGATTATTGGTTGCCTAAAGCTGGTGGGGAGGACTAGGTGTTTCGAGGATGATGGCTAGACAATATGGTGTTTCTTTTTGAGATAATGAAAATGTTGTAAAATTGACTCACTATTATAGTCAATTTTATAACACTTTTATCATCTCTGTGAATATACTAAAAACTATTGAATTGTACACATTAAATAGGTGAATTGTATAGGATGTAATTTTTTTAATTTCTCAGTTTTAATTAAATTTTAACTAAATTAAGTTTTAATTACTAACAAAGTAAATATTAATAGATTTAACCCACACAAACAAAAGCTTTTGGGGTCCTTAGTAATTTTAAGAATATAAAAGGGTTTTGAGTCCAAAAAGTTTGAGAACCCTTGCCTATATTCTCTTCCCCACTCAGACTTGTCTTTCACTCACACAGCCGTGTTTGTTTTTGCCTATCCCTGAGTCTTGAAATGCTTTCCTCTGCCTTCTTCTTGACCAGATTTTAAGGTCCATTTTGCCTTTCCTGATCATCCTAGTCTATAGTCATTCTTCCCTCATTTAGTCTTAAATTGTTTATTATCTATATACTTACTAGTCATTTATAAACTTTGTTTTACTATATGTGCATATCTCATGTTAAATTCATGTAAAGTACTTAAAACAATATCTGACATTGTATTATAAAATGTAGCAGTTAATTACATAAGGGTAAAGGACAGAGAGGAGTCAACTTATGATGACATGCAGGTTTCTGGCTTGTATAACTTAAGTGGATAGTAGTGTCATTCATTAAAATAAGATACCTAGGATTGAATGAGGTTTGCTTGGGAAGATGAATTTCATTTGATTGAGTTTTAAGTAATTATAGGTCATTTCAATAGAGGTGTCAAGTAGCAGTTGGATATGTGTGTCTGGAACTTAGGAAAGAAATCTAGGCTGAGATTATGGATCTAAGAGCTGCCACACATGTGTAATAAAAAATGCCACCCTTTTTTGACAGTTTATCTTGTGCCAGGCACTTTGGTGAGCACTTCTTAAATTTAATTTTCATAATATCCATGAAGTAGTTTACCCTAGATCAGGAAATGAATGCTTAGAAAAGTTTAATAACTTGCCGTAGACCACACAAGCTAAATGGCAAAATCTATGATTTGAACCCAGGTCTTTCTGGCTCCAAAGCTATTAATCCTTACGTTTTGCTGAGTAACTGAAGTTTGGAGAAGGGATAAGATCACTTGAGGGAAGAATATAGTATGAGAAGAGAAGGAGGCTAAAGATAGAATTCTGAGGAGCTCTAGCATTTAAAGGGTGGACAGAAAAGAGAAGCCTGTGCCTACAAAAGAGATTGAAATAGAACAGCCAGGAAGATAAGAGGAAAATCAGGAGAAGTGGTATCATAGAGAGACCGACCAGGTGCAATGGCTCCCGCCTGTAATCCCAGCACTTTGGGAGGCTGAGGCAGGTGGATCACTTGAGGCCAGGAGTTCGAGACTAGCCTGACCAACATGACAAAACCCTGTCTCTACTAAAAATACAAAAATCAGCTGGGTGTGATGGTGAATGCCTGTAATTCCAGCTACTTGGGAGGCTGAGGCATGAGAATCGCTTGCACCCGGGAGGCGGAGGTTGAGTGAGCCAAGATTGTGCCGCTGCACTCCAGCCTCAGTGACAGAGCGAGACTCTGTCTCAAAAAAAAAAAAAAAATAAATAAAATAAAATAAAAATTGAAGAAAAGGAAAAGGAGAGAGAGAGCATTACAAAGTCTGAGTGAGTGCTTGCTCACTCAGACTTTTCAGATAAGAGCTGGAAAGTTTTAGCAACAATGAAGTCACTGGTGACAGTCAACAAGAACTGTTAAATGAAGAGGTGGGGATAGGATGAGATCTGAATGAGAGATAAAGTGGACACCGTCATAATAGATGGCTTTTACCAAAAGTTTTGCCTGTGAAGAGAAATAAAGATATAACAGAAGTAAAGATACAGCTTGATGTATGTGAAGTGGGGGAATATATACATATTTTTTAAATGAGAAAGGTAGGGTTTAAATATTGATGGAAAAGAGCCATTAGAAGTATTCTCTATTGCCAGATAACAAATTAGTGGCTTTAAACAAATATTTTATTTTGCTTATGATTTTTTGGGTCAGGAATTTGGGGAGAACTTGACTGGGTGGTTTGTCTCTGACTATGTGTCAGCAGGTGTCTGGAGCTATAGGGTCCACTTCCAAGATGCTTCTTCACTCACAAGTCTGGCATCTTACCGCTCCTTGGTGCACACTCAGCTCTCTTCCTCCCATCCTCCCTCCCTAGAGTGGTTAGAATGTTAAGCTTTGGAGTTTTCACCTGCAGAGAGAAGATAGGAGATTCACAGTGAAAGTAGAGGTTTTAAGAAACAAGATATTTGGCAGGGTGCAGTGTCTCACACCTGTAATCCCAGCACTTTGGGAAGCCAAGGTGAGAGGATTGCTTGAGCCCGAGTTCAAAACCAGCCTTGGCAACATAGGGAGACCCTGTCTCTACAAATAATTTTTAAAATTAGCCAGGTGTGGTGGCACACACCTGTGGTACTTGGGAGGCTGAACTGGGAGAATTGCCTGAGCCTGGGATGTTAAGGCTGCAGTGAGCTGTGATTGCACCACAGCACTCCAACCTGTGTGGTAGAAGGAGACCCTGCCTCAAAAACAAACAAAACAAACAACCCCAAAACAAACAAACAAAAAGTAACAGGATATTTCATTAAATAATTCATTCATTAAATAATGAAGTTGAACTTAATGAATTTAATGAAGTTTAATAGGTGTAGTGGGAGTAATAATGAGAGTGAAAGAGTAGGAGGTTGTAGTCAAAGAGTTGTTTCACCTTAGAATTTCTGGAGACAGAACATTTCTGAGTAGTTTACTGTATTCTAAGAACAGATCTTGGGAGTGCATGAGGATCCTGGTCAAGGAACCAAAAAGTACAGTGAGCAAGAGTCCAGGACATGTAGCGAGGAGGAATGTGACTGAACTAAAGACTAACATCTTCAATGCTTGAGGGGAGTAACCAGGAGACAAGTGGGACTAAATGGGGCAGAGGGCTAGAGAGGTCCTGAAAGCAAAACTTCTGGCTCACTTAAAAAAAAAACAGATCTCTCTCTCAATACCTAATCCAATGTCTAACATATAGAATTTAGGTGCATAAAGCATTAGATTTGTAATGTCCTTTGATGAATTTACCCCTTTAATCATTATAAAATGACCCTCTCTTTATCCCTGGTAATATTGTTTGCTCTGAAAATTACATGTGCCTGATATTAGTAAAGCCATTCCAGCTTTCTTTTCATTAATATTAACATGGGATATTTTCCCCATTCTTTATTTAACTTATATGTGTCTTTATTCTTAAAGAAGTGATTTTCTTATAGGCAGCATATAGTTGGGTGTTGCTTTCTTAAATCTCGTCTAACAATATCTGCCTTTTAATTGGGATGTTTAGATTTAAATTTAATGTGACTATTGATATGGTTGGGTTTAAATTCTCCATCTTATTATTCATTTTCTATTTTTCTCATCTCCTTTTCCTCCCTTTCCTCTTTTTCGGCCTTCTTTTGGATTGAATTTTTAAAACTCTGTTTTATCTTCTTTGTAGGCTTACTGTCTATACTTCTTTGTTTTATTTTGTAATTGGTGTTTTTTGATTTATATATGCATCTTTAATCTTTCATAGTCTTTAAATAGTATTACATTACTTCACATATAGTATAAGAATCTTAGAATAGTATATTTCCATTTTCCCTTTTCCAACCTTTGGGCTGTTGTTGTCATACATTTTGCTTCAACGGAAGTTATAAGCTCTACAATACATAGATAACTTTTGTTTTAAACTAATTATCTCTTAAAGAGAGTTCAAAACAAGAGAAAAAAGATATTTTTATTTGATTACATATTTACCTTTCCAGTACTCTTCCTTCCTTGTGTAGATCCAGATTCCTTTTGTTTTCCTTCTGACTGTAAAACTTTTTTTTTTTTTTTTTTTTTTTTTTTTTGACATTTCTTGGCCAGGGGCAGTGGCTGATACCTGTAATCCCAACACTTAGCGGGGCTGAGGTGGGAGGATCTCTTGAAGCCAGGAGTTCAAAACAAGCCTAGGCAACAAAGCAAAACTCTGTCTCTATTCTTATAAAACAAACAAAAGGCATTTCTATTTTTTTTTCTTTTTGAGATGGAGTCTCTCTCTGTCACCCAGGCTGGAGTGCAGTGGCGCAATCTTGGCTCACTGCAACCTCCACCTCCCGGGTTCAAGCTATTCTCCTGCCTCAGCCTCCTGAGTAGCTGGGATTACAGGCACATGCCACCATGCCTGGCTAATTTTTGTATTTTTAGTAGAGACAGGGTTTCACCATGTTGATCAGGCTGGTCTCAAACTCCTGACCTCGTGATTTGCCTGCCTCGGCCTCCCAAAGTGCTGGGATTACAGGTGTGAACCCCCGCACCCAGCCAACAAAAAACATATCTTGTGTGCATGTCTACTAGTGATGAATTCTTCCAGCTTTTATATCTGGAAAAAAACATTTTACCTTTATTTTTAAAAGGTCTTTTGCTGGGTATTGAATTCTAGGTTGACAGTCTTTTTGTTTTTTCTTTGAGTGCTTTAAAAATATTGCTCTACTGTCTTCTGGTTTGCCTTGTTTCTTTTTTTCTTTTTTTTGAGATGGAGCCTCGCTCTTTTGCCCAGGCTGGAGTGCAGTGGCATGATCTCAACTCACTGCAACCTCTGCCTCCCAGGTTCAAGCGATTCTCCTGCCTCAGCCTCCCGAGTGACTGGGACTAAAGGCACATGCCACCATGCCTGGCTAATTTTTGTATTTTTAGTAGAGATGGGGCTTCGCCATGTTGGCCAGGCTGGTCTCGAACTCCTGATCTCAGGTGACCCACCCACCTTGGCCTCCCAAAGTGCTGGGATTACAAGCATGAGCCACCACGCCTGGCCTTGTTCTTTTTTTGCTGTATCTTTTTCCTGCAGGTTTTTCTTTCTGTATTTCATGTTGAATACCTTCTAAAGCTATGACTTCAAGTTTATTAATTTTTTTCTTCTGAGGTATCTAATCTGCTATTAATCTCATTTATTGTATTTTTAGTCTTACTATATTTTTCATTTCTAGAAATTTGATTTGGGTCCTTTTTATATCTTCCATATCTACTTTTATTATGTTTATGCTTTTCTTTACCTTCTTGAACATATGGGATATAGGTATTATAACTTATTAAATGTCCCTGTCTACTAAGTCTAGTACCTATGTCTTTTTAGGTCTGTTTCTCTTGACTGATAGTTCTCTCTCTCTCTCTCTTTTTTTTTTTTTTTTTTTTTTTAAAGAATCGTATGTTTCTGCTTTTTTGTCTGCTTGGTGATTTTTTTGTTAGGTGCCAGATATTGTGAATTTTGCTTTACTGGGTCCTGGATATTTTTGTATTCCTTTCACTATTTTGACCTGTGTTTTGGAACACAATTAAATTATCTGGAAATAATTTGACTTTTTTAAGGCTTCATTTATTTATTTATCTGGTTTTTGTTTTTGGACACAGTCAGAGCAGCCTTTAATCAATAGCTGATTTTCCTTCACTATCCAGGCATTGCTCTTCTGAGTACTTTACTGAATGTCCCATATATGACAAGGTTTTTCCACTCTGGCTAGTGGAAAGCAGAACTCTTCCTGACCCTGTGTCAGCTCCTGGAAGGATTCTACTCCTTCCCATGGTTCTTCCCTGGTTTTGAGTAGTATCCTCACATCCATGCACTGATCAGTACTCAGCTAAAGACTCAAGCTTAACCCTCTGCAGACCTCTGGAATTCTCTTTTTGTAGCTTTCTTCTCTCTAGTATTCTGTCCTGCTAATTTTAGTTTGCCTTGGCATCTCCCATTTCTTAACTCTGTTTCTTCAACTGGGGGACCACTGGCCTGCATTCCAGATTCTCATCTCTGGACTGTGGACCATAAACTGTCCCCAGGCAGTAAGCTGTGGCAATAATGAGGCTCACCATTTGTTTTCCTTCTCCCAGGGATTGCTGTTCTGTACTGCCTGTTATTTATTGTGTAAAAAGTATTCTTTTATTTATGTTCTTCAATTTTGTGGTTGTTTAAACGAATCTGGTCCCTGTTTCTTCATCAGAGCTGGCAGGGTTACTAAATGTAAGGCTTAGTGATTGATGAACTATTTATAAATATGAAATATGTATACTTACAGAATATTTAGGGTATCATTTCTGCTTCCTTGTGTTAAATGCATCAGGTCTTCTGACTGATGCATTATACTGTTTCAGAGGGGTGCTTACTATATGGAGAACATAGAAGTACTAGTTATTAACTATTTTCTTGTATTAAATTTTGGTAAGTCACATAAACATTGAGTCTCCTTTAAATGTGTCAAATGTAGCTGACTTACTAATTGGATTCTGTCATACTCTTTTTCTGTGGTCACCAAATATTAGCAAATTTCTTCATTCAGTTACACAAGTACTTGGCCAACATACTTTTACATAAGAAAATATTTAGGATGGGCTGGCAAGATAGCCGAATAGGAACAGCTCCAGTCTGCAGCTGCCAGCCAGATCAACCCAGAAGGCAGGTGATTTCTCCATTTCCAACTGAGGTACCTGGCTCATCTCGTTGGGACTGGTTAGACAGATCATGCAGCCCACGGAGGGCAAGCTGAAGCAGGATGGGGCATCACCTTACCCGGGAAGCACAAGGGGTTGGGGAACTCCCTCCCCCACCCAAGGGAAGCTGTGACAGACTGTGTCGTGAGGAACATTGCATTCCGGCCCAAATACTATGCTTTTCCCATAGTCTTCGCAACCCACAGACCAGGAGATTCCCTCGGGTGCCTACACCACTAGGGCCATGGGTTTCAAGCACAAAACTGGGTGGCTGTTTGGGCAGACACCAAGCTAGCTGTAGGAGTTTTCTTTCATACTCCAGTGGTGCCTGGAACAACAGCGAGACAGAACCATTCAATCCCCTGGAAAGGGGGCTGAAGCCAGGGAGCCAAGTGGTCTACCTCAGTGGATCCCACCCCCATGGAGCCAAGCAAGCTAAGATCCACTGGCTTGAAATTCTCGCTGCCATCACAGCACTATGAGGTTGACCTGGGATGCTAGAGCTAGGTAGGGGGAGGGGCATCCCCCATTATTGAGGCTTGAGTTTTCCCCTCACAGTGTAAACAAAGCCACCAGGAAGTTCGAACTGAGCAGAGCCTACTGCAGCTCCCTAAAGCCACTGTAGCCAGACTGCCTTTCTAGATTCCTCCTCTCTGGGCAGGGCATCTCTGAAAGAAAGGCAGCAGCCCCAGTCAGGGGCCTATAGATAAAACTCCCATCTCCCTGGGACAGAGCACCTGGGGGAAGGGGCAGCTGTGGGCACATCTTCAGCAGACTTAAATGTTCCTGCCTGCTGGCTCTGAAGAGAGCAGCAGATCTCCCAGCACAGTGCTCAAGCTCTGCTAAGGGACAGACTGTCTCCTCAAGTGGGTCCCTGACCCCCGTGCCTCCTGACTGGGATACACCTCCGGCAGGAATCAACAGACACCTCATACAGGAGAGCTCCAGCTGCCATCTGGTGGATGCCCCTCTGGGACGAAGCTTCCAGAGGAAGGAACAGGCAGCAATCTTTGCTCTTCTGCAACCTCCGCTGGTGATATCCAGGCAAACAGGGTCTGGAGTGGACCTCCAGCAAACTCCAGCACACCTGCAGCAGAGGGGCCTGACTGTTAGAAGGAGGACTAACAAACAGAAATGAATAGCATCAACATCAACAAAAAGGACGTCCACACAGAAACCCCATTTGAAAGTCACCAACATCAAAGACCAAAGGTAGATAAATCCATGAAGATGAGGAAAAACCAGCACAAAAAGGCTGAAAATTCCAAAAACCAGAGTGCCTTTTCTCTTCCAAAGAATGACAACTCCTCCCCAGCAAGGGGAGTTTGACGAATTGACAGAAGTAGGCTTCAGAAGGTGTGTAATAACAAACTCCTCCTAGCTAAAGGAGCATGTTCTAACCCAATGCAAGGAAGCTAAGAACTTTGAAAAAAGGTTAGAGGAATTGCTAACTAGAATAACTAGTTTAGAGAAGAACATAAATGACCTGATGGAACTGAAAAAACACAGCATGAGGACTTTGTGAAGCATACACAAGTACCAATAGCTGAATCGATCAAGCAGAAAAAAAGGATATCAGAGATTGAAGATCAACTTAATGAAATAAAGTGTGACGACAAGATTAGAGAAAAAAGAATGAAAAAGAATGAACAAAGCCTCCAAGAAATAGGGGACTATGTGAAAAGACCAAACCTATGTTTGATTGGTGTACCTGTAAGTGACAGGGAGAGTGGAACCAAGTTAGAAAACACTCTACAGGATATTATCCAGGAGAACATCCCCAACCCAACAAAACAGGCCAACATTCAAATTCAGGAAATACAGAGAACACCACAAAAATACTCCTCGAGAAGAGCAACCCCAGGACATATAATCGTCAGATTCACCAAGGTTGAAATGAAGGAAAAAATATTAAGAGCAGCCACTGCTCAAGGAAATAAGAGAGGACACAAACAAATGGCAAAAGATTCCATGCTCATGGATAGGAAGAATTATAGCATGAAAATGCCATACTGCCCACAGTGATTTATAGATTCAATGCTATCCCCATCAAGCTACCTTTGGCTTTCTTCACAGAATTGGAAAAAACTACTTTAAATTTTATATGGAACCTAAAAAAAGCCCATATAGCCAAGACAATCCTAAGCAAAAAGAACAAAGCTGGAGGCATCACGCTACCTGACTTCAAACTATACTACAAGGCCACAATAATGTAAACAGCATGGTACTGGTACCAAAACAGATAAATAAACCAACGGAACAGAACAGAGACCTCAGAAATAATGCCACACATCTACAACCATCTGATCTTTGACAAACCTGACAAAAACAAGCAATGGGGAAAGGATTCCCTATTTAATAAATTATATTGGGAAAACTGGCTAGCCATATGCAGAAAACTGAAACTGGACCCCTTCCTTACACCATATACAAAAATTAACTCAAAATGGATTAAAGACTTAAACATAAGACCTAAAACCATAAAAACCCTAGAAGAAATCCTAGGCAATACCATTCAGGACATAGGCATGGGCAAAGACTTCATGACTAAAACACCAAAAGCAATGGCAACAAAAGCCAAAATTGACAAATGGGATCTAATTAAACTAAAGAGCTTCTGCACAGCAAAAGAAACTATCTTCAGAGTGAACAGGCAACCTACAGAATGGGAGAAAATTTTTGCAATCTATCCATCTGACAAAGGGCTAAAGTCTAGAATCTACAAGGAACTTAAATTTACAGGAAAACAAACAACCCTATCAAAAAGTGGGTGAAGGATATGAACAGACGCTTCTCGAAAGAAGATATTTATGTGGCCAACAAACATATGAAAAAAAGCTCATCATCACTGGTCATTAGAGAAATGCAAATCAAAACCATAGTGACATACCATCTCATGCCAGTTAGAATGGTGATCATTAAAAAGTCAGGAAACAACAGATGCTGGAGAGGCTATGGAGTAATAGGAACAGTTTTACACTGTTGGTGGCAGTGTAAATTAGTTCAACCATTGTGGAAGACAGTGTGGCGATTCCTCAAGGATCTAGAGCCAGAAATAACATTTGACCTAGTAATCCCATTACTGAGTATATACCCAAAGGACTATAAATCATTCTACTAAAAAGAACATGCACACATATGTTTATTGCAGCACTATTCACAATAGCAAAGACTTGAAACCAACCCAAATGCCCATCAGTGGTAGACTGGATAAAGAAAATGTGGCACATATACACCATGGAACACTATGCAGCCATAAAAAGGATGAGTTCGTGTCCTTTGCAGGGACATGGATGAAGCTGGAAACCATCATTCTCAGCAAACTAACACAGGAAGAGAAAACCAAACAACACGTTTTCACTCATAAGTTAAAACTGAACAGTGAGAACACATGGACACATGGAGGGGAACATCACACACCAGGGCCTGTCAGGGGGTGCGGGTCTAAGGGAGGGATAGCATTAGGAGAAATACCTAATGTAGATGATGAGTTGATGGGTGTAGCAAACCATCATGGCACGCGTATACCTATGTAGCAAACCTGCACGTTCTGCACGTGTATCCTAGAACTTAAAGTATAATAAAAAAAAAGAGAAAATATTTAAAATATATCTTTCAAATTATTTTTTCAAATTTAAATCGAGAGTCATTTTATGTGTGAGTACAATTTGTAATGAATAGCCCATAGTTTTAGAGTCCTGATTTATTGACAAACTTATAAATAAAATTTTAAGCTTTTTTGGTATTCTTTTGAAATGTCAAAATGACGGGAAGCAAACACAAAAGGGAGAACAGTCTGTGGCTCTCAAAAAACCAAAAAGGATATCTGTTGTATGTTTGTATGGTGGGTCATTAACCTTTGGTGCACTTTGCAGAAGTATTTTAAGTATTTACCATTAGACATTATTTGTTTTAAGTTATATTTTGCTGAGAGCTACAACTCAGGAAGGCAAGTGAATTGTAAGATAATGATTAAGCCACACTTAACACTTTTTAAAAGCATGGATCAGGACAATGAAGCAGTATGATGCCATATATACTTTTACACAACAGCCATGCTAATATAATGATAAAGTAATTATGCTATATTTTTAAAAGCTTCTCATGAATTACCTAAAATAACCATGTATTTGCTTTTCTTTGTGAGAAAGAGGAAACATTTTATTTTAATTTAAAAAAATTCAATTCTGAAAACATAGATAAAGCTTTAACCTTTCTCACTCTGACCCAATGTATTCCTAATATAGCTTTGCCCTTGACTTCCATAGCTAAATACTAGTTTCTCAAATGATTTAGGAGACTTGACTTCATTATTCAAAACTGAAATGATTTAGCTTGTTCTAAATGCAACTTTGCTTCCCACTATGTCTATTTTTCCATTACTTTTCAAATCATCTGGGCTTAAATACTGAGCATTTTCTCCTTTTCTTTCTCAATAGTTTGATAGTCTTGTAATTTTTTTAAAGCTGTCTCTCATATTTATTATATTATTATTTTAATATACGTCATTACACTTCCCTAGAACAGATCATCAGCTCTCTTTAAGTAATTTGTCTAAGGTCACTCAGTTGGCATTTGAACTCATATTGGTTTGATTCCAGATTCCATACTGGTTTCTAGTAAAGGTCTCTGTCACTGTACTATATTATTTCTGTGGAATCATTCATGCTGTTTTTATTACCTCTATAATATATAGTCAGGCATATGGGACAGTATAAAGGGAGCAATATAAATAGTAAGTTAATTTTATTCTAAGTGAAAGCATAATATGTATGTGTATTTTTTATCCTGAGTAAGAAGGGAAGTGTTTTGCCTAGGAGCTAATAAGTAACAAGAAAGGGAAAAGTAACATTTGTTGACTAGCTCCTTTGTGCAGTGCACTGTGACTATTGGTCTGATTTATTCCTCAGGAAGAAGGATTAAAAGAAGACTTTACAAAAATTAGCAAACTATATTATAAAAGTAAATGCTAATATGCATATATGTTTCATTCATGCACCTCCTAGAAATGAGACTTTACTCTAAGTGTTTTCAGAATCCACAATAATTTAGGTTGAAATTAGGTATTTGGATGAACTTTCAAGGGAAGGGGTGAGTATGAGGTGAAATGGACATCTAGATTGTTTTCGTAGACTGAAACATTAGACCTGAGGTTTTTGTTGTTGTTTTACTCTTTCTCTGTTTTTAGTAAAAGATTCCAGGTATGCCTAAAGTCATCTTCTATACGAATGAAAAAATGTAACGACAAAGAAGGGAAAATAAAAGAAGGCAATATCTTAGGAATAAATATTTTATAGTGACATTATTTTTCTGCTGGTGAACTAATAATCTACAAAAATTTTAAGATAGATAAGCAGAAAGAATACAAACAAAAAAAGGATAGTAATTTAACTCATATGAATAATCATCCGCTGAAATGTAGCAAGGATATGCTACATATGAAATGTAATTAGATGATTGCTTAAAGATCTAGGAATATAAGCTCAATGTAATAAAATAACTCTCTTTCTTCATCATTGTAAAGGATTAATAAGGCATTAAATGGGTTTTCATGTGGGTCCTCATATGTTAAAAAGGGCAACAATAAGAAAATCGAAAGAAACTGAGATAACTTATAAATCAATGCAGGTATTCTGTGTTAAATGCTTATGTAAGCCTGAGTTCTTCATCCAGATCTGTTTATGATTTTAAACATAAAATCATTTTCATTTCTAAACCTGTGCTAAAGTAACTTATACTACCTGAGTCCTATGTCTGATCCCTAAGTCTATTCTTTTCTCTATGTATCTATCCCCTGCTTTAATTTTAAAACACTCTGACACATGAAAAAATGCCAGTTTACTGTAGAGAAATATTCATAACTTGTCTATTCATGTCACTCCTCCCCACCACACCATCCATATCATACACATTACCCGTTCTCTTTGTTCATTAATTGGCAAAAGGGACTAAGAAATTCAAGGATGTCCAAAAATAAAAAACAAACAAAAATCTAACAACTCAGGAATGTCCTGTAGGTAGCTCATAGAAACTTAGTTTAGGAAGTAGTACTCATCACTTGCTTACTTCTTTGGAAGTTTGTTTGGTAATTTATATAGACCAGCATCAAAATAACTCTCATTTATATGTGTGACATTTCAATGTAGAAGTAATAATAGGTAATGTTTTTGCATATGTCCTATTATAGGTACTG
Source organism: Symphalangus syndactylus (assembly GCF_028878055.3). NCBI lineage: Eukaryota > Metazoa > Chordata > Mammalia > Primates > Hylobatidae > Symphalangus > Symphalangus syndactylus. The sequence goes on from NC_072437.2 coordinate 86,126,596, forward strand.
TTAAAAGTGCTTCAGTGTATTAACTCATAACTTCTCACAACTCTATGAAATAGATTCTCTCATCACTGTTTCACAGATGGAGAAACTTTCCCTTGTCCACAAAACTGGTTGGTGACAGAGCCAGAATTTTAACTCAGGCTATCTGGTTCCAGAGACTATACTTTTAGCCTCTATGTTGCCTCTTAGTGTATAGTAGTTTACTGTTTGGTATGTGCATTGTCATGATTAGTTTATTTGCTCATGTTTTATCTGTGTTTGTATTTTTGTGTTTGTGAGTGTTACTATGCTATGGCAAAAAGGGCCTGGACTTTGAATTAGCGGATCTTACTTAATATTCACAGAAGCCTGGAAGTGTAAACATTGCTATCCCTATTTTACAGATAAAGAGACCTGAGGTCCAGAGATGTCATGTAACTTGCTTTGGTGTGGTTCTGAGCAAATTATGTCTCTGTATCTCAGGTTTCCTTGTATGTAAAATAGGGATAACTTTCAGAGTTGTTATGAGGAATAAATGAGCATTTATGAGAATAGTAATTAGAAACGTAACAATTAATTGTTAGTACCCTTCATTCCTTTTCCTCTACTATGCAATGATTTCATAAGAACAGAGAACCGAGGATAGAGTTACACAGTATTAACCTGTTTATCTTGGCTTACTCTAAGTACAGAGAATTTTTCTCTTCTCTTGAGGCACCCCTCCTCCCCCATCACCTTCTCAAAATGGAAAAAGTTCAGGGGGAAAAGGCATCATGGGACTCCAGCATTGTTAAGTATGGGCAGTGTTCACTGTTATATTACAGTTGGAATTTGTTATATTGCTTTAGTTATGAATCATGTCAGTAATTACCCTGAGGGTGGTGTTAGTTCACTATTCAAGTACAAACAAGAAGGGAAGTAGCAATGGTAGAAGAATAGCTAGGACATATTCTCTGTACTTAACCTGTGGGGTAGAAGCACATATACTCTTATTCAGAGAATTTTATAAAGAGTCATGATGTTAGATAATTACTTGAATTAGTTTTAGAATTTTCAGTTTGTAAACTTACAGTCATAGCTTAACTGGAATTGTGAGGAAGGGCTCTAGAATTCTGGATATGCAAGAAACAAAGAAGAGAAATAGGAGAAATCGATCCTAATTAGTGTGGCTTCTGAATTTCTGCAGCAAAATAAAAGGTGGTTATTAATTATTGAGTTTACTAAAATTTTAGAACTACTCTAAGGAAATTGTTCTTCAGTCATCTAAGCTTACTTTAATTATAAAATAGAACAACTTTTTGGCATTTCATTTTTCCAAATATTTATAGCATGTTTTAAAAACTCTGAACTGTCACGACCCAGTCTGTTTCAACATACACATTTGTGGTCCTTGGTGTTGTTACTAATTTACTTAATTGGTTCTTCATATTTTCAGCTTTTCTCAGAAATGGCCAAATATCAAAGGTATTTTTGGTGTCTTCCTGTAAGTCCTAGATTTAGAACATGATAAGGAAATGTAGAATAGGAAACAGCTGGATTTGTTTCTTAGCCTTTTCAAAAAAGACTTTTCTTACTTTGCTAAGTTTTAGTGTTTATTTATTTATTTATTTATTTATTTATTTATTATACTTTAGGTTTTAGGGTACATGTGCACAATGTGCAGGTTTGTTACATATGTATCCATGTGCCATGTTGATTTCCTGCACCCATTAACTCATCATTTAGCATTAGGTATATCTCCTAATGCTGTCCCTCCCCCCTCCCCCCACCCCACAACAGTCCCCGGAATGTGATGTTCCCCTTCCTGTGTCCATGAGTTCTCATTGTTCAATTCCCACCTATGAGTGAGAACATGCGGTGTTTGGTTTTTTGTCCTTGCGATAGTTTTTTTTTTTTTTTTTTTTTTTGAGACGGAGTCTTGCTCTGTCGCCCAGGCTGGAGTGCAGTGGCACAATCTCGGCTCACTGCAAGCTCCGCCTCCTGGGTTCACGCCATTCTCCTGCCTCAGCCTCTCCGAGTAGCTGGGACTACAGGCGCCCGCCACCACGCCCGGCTAATTTTTTTGTATTTTTAGTAGAGACGGGGTTTCACCGTGGTCTCGATCTCCTGACCTCGTGATCCGCCCGCCTCGGCCTCCCAAAGTGCTGGGATTACAAGCGTGACCCACTGCGCCCGGCCGTCCTTGCGAGTTTACTGAGAATGATGTTTTCCAGTTTCATCCATGTCCCTACAAAGGACACGAACTCATCATTTTTTATGGCTGCATAGTATTCCATGGTGTATATGTGCCACATTTTCTTAATCCAGTCTATCGTTGTTGGACACTTGGGTTGGTTCCAACTCTTTGCTATTGTGAATAGTGCCGCAATAAACATACGTGTGCATGTGTCTTTATAGCAGCATGATTTACAGACCTTTGGGTATATACCCAGTAATGGGATGGCTGGGTCAAATGGTATTTCTAGTTCGAGATCCCTGAGGAATCGCCACACTGACTTCCACAATGGTTGAACTAGTTTACAGTCCCACCAGCAGTGTAAAAGTGTTCCTATTTCTCCACATCCTCTCCAGCACCTGTTGTTTCCTGCTTTTTTAATGATGGCCATTCTAACTGGTGTGAGATGGTATCTCACTGTGGTTTTGATTTGCATTTCTCTGATGGCCAGTGATGATGAGCATTTCTTCATGTGTTTTTTGGCTGCATAAATGTCTTCTTTTGAGAAGTGTCTGTTCATGTCCTTTGCCCACTTTTTGATGGGGTTGTTTGTTTTTTTCTTGTAAATTTGTTTGAGTTCATTGTAGATTCTGGATATTAGCCCTTTGTCAGATGAGTAGGTTGCAAAAATTTTCTCCCATTCTGTAGGTTGCCTGTTCACTCTGATGGTAGTTTCTTTTGCTGTGCAGAAGCTCTTTAGTTTAATTAGATCCCATTTGTCAATTTTGGCTTTTGTTGCCATTGCTTTTGGTGTTTTAGACATGAAGTCCTTGCCCACGCCTATGTCCTGAATGGTATTGCCTAGGTTTTCTTGTAGGATTTTAATGGTTTTAGGTCTAACATTTAAGTCTTTAATCCATCTTGAATTAATTTTTGTATAAGGTGTAAGGAAAGGATCCAGTTTCAGCTTTCTACATATGGCTAGCCAGTTTTCCCAGCACCATTTATTAAATAGGGAATCCTTTCCCCATTTCTTGTTTTTGTCAGGTTTGTCAAAGATCAGATAGTTGTAGCTATGCGGCATTATTTCTGAGGGCTCTGTTCTGTTCCATTGATTATATCTCTGTTGTGGTACCAGTACCATGCTGTTTTGGTTACTGTAGCCTTGTAGTATAGTTTGAAGTCAGGTAGCATGATGCCTCCAGCTTTGTTCTTTTGGCTTAGGATTGACTTGGCGATGTGGGCTCTTTTTTGGTTCCATATGAACTTTAAAGTAGTTTTTTTCAATTCTGTGAAGAAGGTCATTGGTAGCTTGATGGGGATGGCATTGAATCTGTAAATTACTTTGGGCAGTATGGCCATTTTCACGATATTGATTCTTCCAACCCATGAGCATGGAGTGTTCTTCCATTTGTTTGTATCCTCTTTTATTTCATTGAGCAGTGGTTTGTAGTTCTCCTTGAAGAGGTCCTTCACATCCCTTGTAAGTTGGATTCCTAGGTATTTTATTCTCTTTGAAGCAATTGTGAATGGGAGTTCACTCATGATTTGGCTCTCTGTTTGTCTGTGATTGGTGTACAAGAATGCTTGTGATTTTTGTACATTGATTTTGTATCCTGAGACTTTGCTGAAGTTGCTAATCAGCTTAAGGAGATTTTGGGCTGAGACAATGGGATTTTCTAGATATACAATCATGTCATCTGCAAACAGGGACAGTTTGACTTCCTCTTTTCCTAATTGAATACCCTTTATTTCCTTCTCCTGCCTGATTGCTCTGGCCAGAACTTCCAGCACTATGTTGAATAGGAGCGGTGAGAGAGGGCATCCCTGTCTTGTGCCAGTTTTCAGAGGGAATGCTTCCAGTTTTTGCCCATTCAGTATGATATTGGCTGTGGGTTTGTCGTATATAGCTCTTATTATTTTGAGATACGTCCCATCAATACCTAATTTATTGAGAGTTTTTAGCATGAAGGGTTGTTGAATTTTGTCAAAGGCCTTTTCTGCATCTATTGAGTTAATCATGTGGTTTTTGTCTTTGGTTCTGTTTATATGCTGGATTACATTTATTGATTTGCGTATGTTGAACCAGCCTTGCAACCCAGGGATGAAGCCCACTTGATCATGGTGTATAAGCTTTTTGATGTGCTGCTGGATTTGGTTTGCCAGTATTTTATTGAGGATTTTTGCATCAATGTTCATCAAGGATATTGGTCTAAAATTCTCTTTTTTGGTTGTGTCTCTGCCTGGCTTTGGTTAAGTTTCTGTGTTTCTTATCTCCACTAAAGATAACAACAAATTTATCTTTAAGATTTTGATTATATTCATTAAGAATTCTTCAAAGACTAACATAAATCTGTCTTGCTATCTTTTAAGTCTGGTCGTTTTATCATTATGCCCTTTTTTTATTTTAAGATAATTTAATTGTCTAAAAGTTTTTAAACTTACATATTAAGTAATGATAGTTTTTATATTAGGTTTTATCATTTAGTTTTTTTTCTTTTAAACATTAAGATGAAAAAGGTGGAGAAGTGAAATTACTTGTCTTTTACATGAGTCATAAACAAAAATGAATATAGGATACCCTAATCCAATACTGAACTTACTATCTGTTCTTGAAAATATAATTTTTTTGCATTATCTTTTTCATACGAATATTGGGCACCTTTAATAGTATACACTTTTAGATTGGCATCTGATTTAGTTGAACCCACATATTTTAATGGAGTCTTCTGAAAATAAACTTTTGCACATTTCAGTTCCAGTGAAGAACAAATGGCCTAGGGAAGGGATGGAGAGTGGTAAAGAAATCCCTTGTAGAAAACCTTTTTTGGCCGGGCGCTGTGGCTCACGCTTGTAATCCCAGCACTTTGGGAGGCCGAGGCGGGCGGATGATGAGGTCAGGAGATCGAGACCACGGCGAAACCCCGTCTCTACTAAAAATACAAAAAAATTAGCCGGGCGTGGTGGCGGGCGCCTGTAGTACCAGCTACTCGGAGAGGCTGAGGCAGGAGAATGGCGTGAACCCGGGAGGCGCAGCTTGCAGTGAGCCGACATTGCGCCACTGCACTCCAGCCTGGGCGACAGAGCAAGACTCCATCTCAAGAAAAAAAAAAAAAAAAAAGAAAAGAAAACCTTTTTTTTTTTTTTTTTTTTTTTTAACAGACGAGTCTCACTCTGTTTTTCCAGGCTGGAGTGCAATGACACAATCATAGCTCACTGAAGCCTTGAACTCTTGGGCTCAAGTGATCCTCCCACCTCAGCCTCCCTAGTAGATGTGACTACAGGTGTGAGCCAACACACCCAGCTAATTTTTTTATTCTTTGTAGAGACGGGGTCTTGCTGTTGCCCAGGCTGGTCTCAAACTCCTAGACTCAAGTGATCCTATTGCTTTGGCTTCCCAAAGTGCTGGGATTAGTCATGAGCCACTACTCTTGGCCTACAGAAACTTATGTGTGTCCTTTGCTTTGTTTTTCTTTAAATGCAGGTCCATTTTTCCCCTTGTTTTAGGTAGCTAAGATTATATTGAATCGTGTGTTTCAGTCTTTTTCATCTCAGGAAGTCTTATGAGATCACAACATAAAGTATAGTAATTTTTGTCCAATAATTTTGGCCATTAGCAAAAATTACCTATATGACATATAAATCAAATGGTATAATTTTTTAGAGCTAAGTCTTAAGTAGTATTCATTTTTATTTAAATAAACTGCTTCTGTTCATAAAGTACTATATATAAAACCTTTTTACCTTTTTTATATATAAAACCTATGTTTCATAGGTTTTATGTCCTATTAAAATATGAGCTAACAATAATTGGTAAAATTAATTGGAAAATTATCAGTTTTAAAAGAAAATTAAATTGAAGGTTATGTTGTTAGTAATTTAAAGATCTCCTGTGTTTTGATGTAAAAACACTTTATTTTTTAGCAGCAGTAAAAAAGCTTAAGTAGTAAGACTTTTTGTGTAACTTGGACTGTGCAATTGCTTTTAAAAATGAAACTATTTCTCATTTATAATGAGATAATGGAACTCAGCGTATCGGAATAGCAGACTGACCACACACTTCTACCTCCTTTCTCCCCACAAACCCTACAGAAGTGACAAAAAAGACACATATCACAGGGGAGTGAAACCCAGCAGTACTCAGACTGTGAAGCAGAAAAACTGTGGAGGGAAGTGGAGGAGTTGATTCTTTTTTTTTAGTATAAAAAATAACAGTGTATTGTGGATACAATAAAGTAGAGAAAACCACAGCACACAACACCCCCAGGAAAGGGGACTGGTGGAAGTGGGAGTCTTAGAGAACCCCCAAGCTCAAAGTAGCAGATACAGAGAGTGGGGCAATAATCAGGAAGGTTTTCTAAAGTGCTGTTTGGCAATGGTCCTCAAACTTGAACATGCATCAAAATTACCTGGAGGGCTTGTTAAAACACATATTACAGATTGCTGGGCCCAGTCACAAAGTTTCCAGTGTAGGGTCCAAGAATTTGTATTTCTGATATGTTTCCAGGTGATACTGATGCTGCTGGTCTGGGTACTACACTTTGTGAGCAACATTTTAAAATGCAAAACACCTGGACCAGTCCCCCATCTAAGGCCATGCCAGCCTAGGAGAATAAAGAAAATGCACCTCTGTAGTCCCAGCTACTTGGGAGGCTGAGGTGGGAGGATTGCTTGAGCCTGGGAAGTTGAGGCTGCAGTAAGCCGTGACTGTGCTACTGCATTCCAGTCTGGGTGACAGAATGAGATACTGTCTCAAAGAAAAAAGAAAAAAAAAGCACCTTCCTCTTTACTAATGAATTATAAAAAGATGCCGTCTGGACACAGCAACCCTAAGCTTGGTATGCAGAGTTTAGGCTGAAGCCCCATGCTGTTGTGCAGTGCATAAACCATACAGATACAAGCCTGCGTCCACCTTCAAATTTTGTGTACACTTACAGACACAGGGCTAAGGTTTCCTGATGGTGCCAAAGAGAAGCAGAACAGAAATTGTAGTAAACCCAGACTTCTGTAACAGACCTAAAGAAAAAGAAATAGGAAAGGCAATTCTTCCTAGGAGGAAAATACAACAAACTATTGTACTGGTAGGTTATGTAGTTCCTTACTTTGGTATTTTCAGGTACCTCAGTTCAATATTTATTCATTACCATAAGAAAGACCAGAGGAAATGGAGAGAAAATAATAAAAAAGAACAGAAAAAAAATTTCAAAACTAATGAAAACCAGGGGGCTTCAGATGGAAAGGGCCCATAGTGCCAAGCATGATGAATGAATGTGGACACTTTTTTTTTTTTTTTTAAGACAGTCTCGCTCTGTCGCCCAGGCTGGAGTGCAATGGTGTGATCTCCGCTCACTGCAACCGCTGCCTCCTGGGTTCAAACGATTCTCCTGCCTCAGCCTCCTGAGTAGCTGGGATTCCAGGCGCGCGACAACATGCCCAGATAATTTTTGTATTTTTAGTAGAGACGGGTTTTCACCACGTTGGTTAGCTTGGTCTTAAACTCCTGACTTCGTGATCCGCCTGCCTCGGCCTCCCAAAGTGCTGGAATTATAGGCGTGAGCTACCCCACCCAGCGAAAAATTCAGAATTCTAAAGATAATGAGAACATTATAAAAGCTTCCAGAGAGAAAAAGTAAGTTATTTTAGGGGAATGAGATCCAGATCAGCACAGAAGTTCTCACTAGGAATACTGGATATTTTATAACCTAAAATTTGTCATATATGACAGCAAAATGAAATTTGGAAATGCAAGGACTCAGAATGTTTATCTCTTGACTGCTCTTTTGAAGTGAAATTACTAGGGAATATGCTTTAACAAAATGAAAAAAGAATCCACAAAAGGGAAATCATGAGACCTAATAAAAAAACTGTCACACCAGTGCAGAGAGAAAAATGCAAAAAATCCTAGGATGCAACAAGCCCAGAAAATGTTTGTTCCACGTGAGAAATCAGATAGTTTCATAAAGAATACCTTCAACAACAAAATGGTTTCTTTTAGCAATTGTATAACCTCATCTAAATGGTGGGAATTTAACAAATACAGTTTAAAGTTGATAAATCAAGTAATAAGAGTAATAATGAATTTGTGTATTAACGAAAGAAAATTTGCCTTTTTTCCTCGGGCTTTTGAAGAATTTTAAGATTCATTCTAATTATTGAGACCAATTATGTGCCAGACCCTAAAATAAATGAAGTTCTAGGGTGTTTTTTCCCCATCCTTGTTGGCCCATAGTTTTGACCGCATATAACAGGAGATGGCATGCACAGCCCACAGACCATAAATGTTGTTGTAACGCAGCCACTTTATTCATTTATATATTGTCTGTGGCTGCTTTTGCACTGCAGTACAGAGTTGAGAAGTTGCAGCAAGAAAGTAGAGCCTGCAAACCTAAAATATTTACTATCGACTCCTTGAGAAGAAAGTTTGTCAATACCCGATATAAAACATTAACATGTTTCCCAAAGTCGTAACTATACAAAAAAGTATAATCTGAAAAATGTCATATTCTTTGATATTCCTTCTATCCCATTTCCAACCCCACTCTTGTTTTTTGGTTTATCCTTCCTGTGTTTCTTTTTATAAAAATAAGCAGTTATACACGTTTTATTTTGCCTTTTTCTTATACAAAAGGTGGCATACTGTGTGTGCTCTTTTTTGCTTTTTTTCATTTAACACTACCTTCTTGAAGTCATTCCATATCAGTTTATAGAGCTATTTCTCATTATTACAGCTGCATAGTACTGTATTCTGTATATATACTACAGTCTGTTCAACCAGTTTTCTATGATTGGACATCTAGGTAGTTTCCAGTATTTTGCAATTTCAACTATTACCACAATAAATAACTGTGTGTGTGTGTGTGTGTGTGTGCGCGTATGTATGTATGTATATATGTGTGTTATGTGTGTATATGTTCATATAATTGAAATTGTGTCTTGAGGATAAATACCCAGAAGTGAGAATGCTGGGTCAAAGGGTTAATGTGTGTGTGTATGTCTGTGTTAGATATTGCCAAGTCCCATCCATAAGGTTTGTACTGTTTTTCATTCCCACCAGAAATGTATGAAGGTAGCAATTTCTCCATGATGGCTACTGTCCAAATTTTGCCAAATAATGACATTAAAATATTCTTCTCATCTATTATCACCATCATTTAAAAAAGAATTTCTCCCATTTTAATAAAGGAGAAAGGACAAATCAGAAAAAAAGGATAAGAAGAGCCCTTTAAATTGTATAAACATAGTTCTTATTGTGATTATTTTCCTTTTCTTGCTGAGGACAAATACATCTCTACCCTGTATCAGACGAACCTGTATTTGATCATGTCTCCCCTACCTTGAAATTCTTGAGGACTTTCCACAGCTTCTCAGCACTGAACGTGGTCTTAACATGGCATATAAGTACATGTAAGATGTCAGCCCTATTTCTCCAGCCACTTTGAATGTTTTAATTCTATCAATATCCAAGTTCTGTCCCACAGGGCCTTTGCCTGTGGCGCTTGCCTTGCCACCATTAAATAACTAGACAAGTAAAAACAAAGAAACTGGGTTCAGCCAGGTGCAGTGCCTGCACCTGTAGTCCCAGCTGCTTGAGAGGCTGAGGTGGGAAGATTGCTTGAGCCCAGGTATTCAAGTCCAGCCTGGGCAGTACAGCAAGACCTCATCTTTCTATTAAAACAAACAAACACACAAACAGGTTCTTACCCTAACTCTATATTAATTTGTTATGTGACATTGTGTCTGTTATTTAGTCTTACAGTTCCTCAGTTTCCTCAGCCTAAGGTGTAGTTATATCAGATGACCATCAGACCCTTTCTGTTCTAAGTTGTGAATGTTCCAGAAGCCATTTTGATAGGACGATAATGGAACTTAGCACATTTACCCCATGGCTATTAACTGTAACTCTGCTGTAAGTATACAATACATAATTGTTTCTTACAATTATTTATTTTTAAAAATCACTTGAAATCTATTATGAGTAAACCAAGTTTTGAGAAAACTGATTATTAAATTTTTGAATTATACCCCTTCTGGGGCTCTATCTTTTGAATTCTGTTTTTAACACTGCTTTTCCAATGAAAGAGGTAATTTTCTACCCTTTTAAGAGGTTATTGTAGTAAATCTTTTGGGGGCAGGAAGACAGGAAGGTAGGAGAGGCTTAACACTATCATTTTAAGGTAATAAAAAAGAGAGAGAAGTTTGCCTGGTGTTAATCTCCTATTCATTTATTATCTGATCTGTTGCCTTAATTGACATTCTTTGTACTCTTATAAAACTGACATCAAGTAAAAATGATAAAGAGAGAAAATAGAAATTTGAGAATTAGAGATTTTAGGAGTTATGTACATGTTGATCTCTGGAAAATATTGCTAAATAAGTAATGTTGTTGATCATTAAATACTCTGGTCGGTTTAGATATTAATATGTTCTACATTCTTAAGTTTTTTCATTAGTCCTTTTTAATTTGTAATTTATTTCTTAGAAGCCGTGTTATAAATGGGTAATTCAGTTTTCAGGAAAGCCCCAAAAAGCTTTTTAAAAAGTTTGTTTTTTGAGTCTTTAAGATTTCATCCCTGCCTAAGCACTGTTTATAAAATTGTTTCTACACAAAAATTTATTCACAACTAAGAACATTTGTGACATCCAGAGTTGAACTGGCATTTAGGCACGAAAAAAGTTTAGGTGCTGGAAGGTAGTAATGCTTCTTCTTGGAAATAGTAACTTAATATATTGACAAAAGACAAAATACTTGGTTCATCAGGTGTCCAAAATTGTAGGACCAAAAAGCAATTGCTTCAGATTCTTGATACCTATGTACCATTCACGAACCAAATGTTTCTCGGATGGGAATATGAAGTTTGCTCCATTTTCTATTTTATATTTCTCAATTTAGTGACTAATTTCTTTAAATACCAATATCTATAATTAGGATTTGTATTTCCAATTTATTTTTCAGCATTTTGAATGTAGAATATTAAGGTTTGTTGATAGCTCCTTAAGTAGTGTCTTCAGTTTAATTTTCTGTGAATATATTATATATAATACATATATTTTTATGCTTTTTAAAATAAACTAGATACTTGATATTTTCTCAGAAAAGATGATTTCTAAGTTCAGAAATTATTAGGATGCTGGAAAGCCATTTTCCACACCGAAAAATTTTCTCAGCTTACTGTGTTCCTTTGAAGGGAATTAATGTGGGAAGGAAGATTAGTCAAATCATTTACTGTTTTATGAAAATGTTAATAACAGTGGGCACAGTTTTTATAGGGGGGCTTAGTGCTATCATTTTCAGGTAGTCAAAAGTAAAACCATCAGAGTTCTAATATTAATATAGGTTTTTCTGAATAAAGGGGGAAGGGAAGAGAAAACCCTCAGAATATATGACTTACCACAAAGTACAACACTAGCAAAGGAAAATAAATTTTGTTCTGGTACACTTTTTTTCCATAGTTCTAGATGAGAAAACCATATTTGTTATCTGTTATGTATTGCTTTATGAAGAATCTTACAAAACTTTTGATTTATCTTCCTGTTGACAAGAGACACCAAAAAGTTTCTTTATGAACATAGTAATAACAACTATTTAATGACTGTTTTACTTGCATTTTAAAGTTATATTCATGCTTTGTGATCTTGCCTTAAGTTGAGATCTTTAAGCTGAGGAGAGTTCCGAGAAATCTCAAAGTTATAGAATTCAACACCCCTTTCCCCCAGATCAGTAGACTGTTAGTTGCTTCTCAACTCAGTATGTTTAAGAAAGAGTGTATTTTTATTTACTGAAGTGTAATATCAAATAAAGGAATTTCAGGTCAATGGAAGAAAACACATTTATATTATGTATATACTTCTCTTGGGATATAAAGGACCATGGTTAGTATCTTCACTAGTTTTGGGGGTTTTTTTAAGCATTTTTCTTTTCTTTTCTTTTTTTTTTTGAGACGGAGTCTCACTCTGTCGCCCAGGCTGGAGTGCAGTGGCGCGATCTACAGGCGCCCGCCACTACGCCCGGCTAATTTTTTGTATTTTTAGTAGAGACGGGGTTTCACCATGGTCTCGATCTCCTGACCTCGTGATCCGCCCGCCTCAGCCTCCCAAAGTGCTGGGATTACAAGCGTGAGCCACCGCGCCCGGCCTTTTCTTTTCTTTTCTTTTCTTTTCTTTTCTTTTCTTTTCTTTTCTTTTCGAGATAGGGTCTTGCTCTGTCGTCCATGCTGGAGTACAGTGGTGTGATCATATCTCACTATAACTTGGAACTCCTGGGCTGAAGGCATTAAAGATGTATTTTGCTTTAGGTTTATCTAAAGGAAACCATGGATCCCTAAAGAAAACTCCCCACTGTTATTTTATTGAAAATGGGTTTACCTGTCTAGCAAATGATTGTGGTTTTTCTGAAATCATTACAGCTCAAACCCACAGAACAGCAAAAATCAAATTTATGTCTTAAAAGAGTTTTTTGTCCAAGTTATATGGAGGACTTGAAAGATAAAGACAGTAGAAATCAGATAGGAGGTATGCTGAATTTAATTACATGTCCTTTTTCTTAAATAGAAGGCATTCTTCTTTAGTTAACTTTGGAGAACTGCTTGATTTTTTTTTTTTTTTTTTTTTTTTTTTGAGATGGAGTCTTGCTCTGTCACCCGGCTGGAGTGCAGTGTTGAGATCTTGGCTCACTGCAACCTCCGACTCCTGGGTTCAAGCGATTCTCCTGCCTCAGCCTCCCGAGTAGCTGGGACTACAGGCGTGTGCTACCACACCCAGCTAATTTTTGTATTTTTATTAGAGACGGGGTTTCACCATGTTGGCCAGGAGTGTCTTGATCTCTTGACCTTATGATCCACCTGCTTCGGCCACCCAAAGTGCTAGGATTACAGGTGTGAGCCACCGCGCCCGTCCTGAATTTTTTTAAAAAAGGAATATGTTGGATAATAAAGTTTTAGTGTACTTGGTACTTTTTTTCTAAAGTATACCTCAGAGCCAGACCCATTTTATGTTTAGTGAAATGAAAATATAGTTTTGTTTAGTTATTTGGCCTTGTAGTTTTGTTACTTTATAATGTAAGGAATTGTGTCCTTAATCATTTTGATGTACAATAACATCTTGCCTACTTGAAATAATGTTTTGAACTGTCCAATATTTGGCCTAAAATGGCCAGAAGAGTGTAGGAAAAGAAAATATTTGCAGTCATGCATCACATAACAGCATTTTGGTCAATGACTGCATAAACGATGGTGGTCTCATAAGATTATCATACTATATTTTTACTGTACCTTTTCTATGTTGAGATATATTTAGATACACAAGTACCATTATTTTACAGGTGCCTACAGTATTCTTTACAGTAGCATGCTGTATAGGTTTGTAGCCTAGAAGTAACAGGGTGCACTATATAAGCCTAGGTGTGTAATAGTGTATACCTTCTAGGGTTGTGTAAGTACACACTATGATGTTTGCACGACATAATTACCTAAGCAAGCATCATAAGCAACACGTGACTGTATATTACTTTCTAAATGCCAAGTACTATATTTCACTATCTCTGGTGTTTCTCTGACCTAACATACTTAAAACATTAAGTTCTTGACTGTGATGTAAGTGCACCTTTAAAATGTACCTCTGGAGTGTGATGTTCCCCTTCCTGTGTCCATGAGTTCTCATTGTTCAATTCCCACCTATGAGTGAGAACATGCGGTGTTTGGTTTTTTGTCCTTGCGATAGTTTACTCCGGGGACTGTTGTGGGGTGGGGGGAGGGGGGAGGGACAGCATTAGGAGATACACCTAATGCTAAATGACGAGTTGATGGGTGCAGGAAATCAACATGGCACATAGATACATATGTAACAAACCTGCACATTGTGCACATGTACCCTAAAACCCTAAAGTATAATAAAAAAAAATAAAAATAAAAATAAAAAATAAAAAATAAAATAAAATGTACCTCTGGTAGTATTTTATTTTTTTGCTAAGTAAAAACTTAGCAAAATGACATTTTATTTGTTTTCTCCCTCTCAATTTTTGTGGCATATATCATTTTGAAATTGGGTGCGTTATATACAGAAAATCAAAATAGTAACTTCAAAGCATGCCATATAGATAGCATCTGCTTTCTACAAATTGCCTACACAGACCAAACTCCCAAAATGTTATCAGTGTGTTACTGCTCAAGATCTTCCAACAACGTTAATATGTCATCATTTCTACAGAAGACTACATTTTTAGTTTTATATATATATATATTTTTTTTTTAAATATTCCCAAAACATTTATTTCAAATTACTCTTCTTTCTCATTTGTTAATCATAGTTTAAGAAATATGATTAGTAGTTTTAATTCAAAATAAAAATGGTATGTTGAATAAAATATTACATATTTAAACATATAAATTAGTATAAAATAATTTAGTAAATTAAATCATTTAATATAAAAAGGAATTCAAAGACATTACAGATTGTCACCACATAATTTAAATCAGTCACTTTTAGACACTAAATAACTTTAAGAGTTTTTTTAATGAAGGAACAAATCAAAATGGCTCAGAAAAATCAGATGGAGTGGATACACAAATAAAATACATGTTAATGCTTAACACATTGAATACAAATTTTCTTTACACTAAAGACTTTAAAATGTCCATGTGTTAATTTCTTTTGGAGGTGGAAAAATAGTTTGTCCAAAAAGACACTTTTTACAGTTAAAGGAACTTGAAAGTTCTGTCCCAGTGAGTCCTAATGGTTTTATTTCAGGCAGCAGATTCATTGTCAAATATCTTACTTTTTAAAGTCTGTAGGTTATGCTGAATAAAATTCTCTGCACCATGAACTTCAGAGAATCTGAAGTCACTTCTCCTGACAGACCAGTTTTTCATTTTTATTGAATTCTGAATTGTGTCCGATGTAAAGTAGTAAACTATAGGGTCAAAACAACAGTTTGAAACAGCAATACAGAGAGTGATTGGGTACATTGTCCTTACTGCTGCCACTACTGAGCAATTAACAAATGTTTGTGTTCTCACAAGAGAATATAAAATAAGATTGATATTGTAAGGAACAAAACAGAAACAGAATATGATCAAATGTACAAAAATCATTTTTAAAACCTTAGTTTTGTTTATTTTGCTTCTACTTAATGTAACAGGTTTATTTAAAGTTTTTAGCACCATACTAGAACAAGTTACATTTAAAATTAGAGGAATAAAAAATCCCACTATTTCGATGAAAATTACAATCCTTGAGAGATATGTTTTCCATGTGGCTTCTGGAAAATTTTCAAAGCAGGCTTCTGAGGCATTGTTACCCTGAGAGTGGGTAGACTGAACAAAAACGGCGGGTGCACTTCCTCCGGTCACAGTTAACCACACGCCAATGCAAACAATCTTTGCATTTCTTTTGGTTCTTAGAGTCTTTGACTTAAATGGGTAGACAATTGCCAGAAATCGATCTACACTAATACAGGTTAAGAACAGAATGCTTCCGTACATGTTGGTATAAAACAGCATCACAGAAATCTTACAAAGTAAATCTCCAAATAGCCAATTCCGTGTTGTGAAGTAAAAAATCCTGAAGGGTAAAGTAAAAACAAAAAGCAAGTCTGACATTGCCAAGTTAATCATGTAAGTTGTAGTTTCATTTCGGACTTTGAGGACGCAGATGAAAATGTATATGGCAACACAATTGGATATTAACCCAAGCACAAACACCATGCTGAACATGCACCCATACAAAGTGTACTTAAAGGAGTCATTATAGAAGCAGTGGGAGCTGTTAACGCTTACCATCGTAAAGGCACGTCCAATTTTCAGTTTGGAAGCACTTTCATCAGCTGCAGTCTCCTTTGGTATCCAGATTATAACCTCTATAACCTCCAATTTATTTGCAAATTATCTGGATCTTTGGATGGTTTTATAAATATTTCCTTTTTATCAGAAATATCCAAAAGAAACATGAAATTTGTTGCTGTAAAATTTCCGCTGGGTTCTTCAACAGGAAAATATTTTCATTTGTTAGTCTTTAGAAAATCCATGAATTCCAAGGCTCAGTTAACTGATGAGCAACCTTTAAAAAATACAGTCAACGAGGCCAACCCATAGAATCATAAATTTAAAGAAAAGCTGTGATCTGTGACCAGAAGGAAACCACTTGTCTTCTAAACTTGTATTTCAGTAGTTAAGATGAATACTCCAAGGTTAATGTTTCTTCATGCCTCAGAATGTTAAGCTTAAGTTATCAATCGTATTTTCTTTTCAGTGCAGAGTTTCAGAGACTTAAACATTCCCAATTTGTCCCATTTTACTTCTTGCTTCTTTTAAATTAAGTTTTCCTTTTTTGTTTTCCTGCAGTGGATCCCAGATGGTGGGTAAGCAGAAGAGTCTTTTAAAGATTCCAAAATAAATTCCTTAAGCTTGTTAGCTCTTGCTGAATTGAGGCCTTTTCCTCAGTTGCCAGCTGTATCTTGAGGTCGCTTTCTCTGAAGTGAAAAAGAAAGGCTTCCTAGATTTGTAATATGACATCACAGGAAGAAGAGGCTGGGTTTGGACAAAGAAACTTTCAGCCCAGTTTGTTTGCACTTCCTTTAATCTGATAATGTGTCTGCTGGGAATATACCTAGGAGGCTTGCAAATGGTCACTGGCTGGTCTGCTCATTAACTCTTTTTATGTGGAAATGCCTTCTGGGGTGCTGGCAACCTCTCAGAGTTGTTTTGATTTGTTTCAGTAGTAATAATTGAAAGAAAAAAATCACTATTAAGCCTGTTCTCTTATTTGATTCTTTTCGTGTTTGGGATATGACAGTTTAGAAAAGAAAATGTATATGGGTCTGTATTTATAAATTGAAATTTATACATTATAAATTGAAATGTATATGGGTGTGTATTTATAAATTGAAATCTTAACATAGCATTTCAAAGAACTGTTTAATGACTATGAAACAGAGGCCTTTAACCTTTAAGGTATACAAAGCATTTGACTCTTGGTTTCTGAAAAATCCTCAGTATTTAATTGTTATCATTATGAGTAGCTCTTATCCTGGGTCTCATTAGTTTTCGATAAGCAATTTTCTAACATTCTTTCCTCTTTCCTATGAAGCTGAATTAATATTTTAGAGCTGTTTAAATTTTTAAATTACTCATTTCTCCAAAGAACAAACTCAAGAATGTTTATCTTTGGTGTGGTGTTAATCTTGCTTTCTAAGCACAAAATGAAGTTGCATCTTTTTAAACAAAATTTTTTTAACCTTAAATTGGTTGAAATAAGGTTTAGAGAATAAAAATCCTACTACTTGGCAAAATTTTAGGTTCATAGTCTTATCTTCCTTCTTCCTCCCAGCTCTTCCCTTAACCCATTAATATGGCATTAACTATATATTGAAATATATTTCAGATTTTGTCTTCATCTAAAAGTTTCTATGAATGGTTTATATATTTATATTTAAAGTATACTCATATTCTGGGCCAGGCGCAGTGGCTCACGCCAGTAATCCCAGCACTTTGGAAGGCCGAGGCAGGTGGATCACCTGAGATCAGGAGTTCAAGAGCAGCTTGGCCAACATGGCGAAACCCCATCTCTACCAAAAATACAAAATTAGCCTAGGGCAATAGTGCGTGCCGGTAGTCCCAGCTACTCAGGAGGCTGAGGCAGGAGAATTGCTTGAACCCTGGAGGCAGATGTTGCAGTGAACCGAGATCAAGCCACTGCACTCCAGCCTGGGTGACAGCGAGACTATCTCAAAAAAAAAAAAAAAGTATACTTATATTTTAAAGACTCCAAAATCAGAAGAAGAAAGTGTGTGTAAGTGAGGGTACTTAAATGTAGGTGTTACTTCCTCAAAGATTGAGGATATCACAACCTCTTTAGCACATGTTTTTCTTATTTTAAATATTTTTTTTTCAGAAAAGGCTAGATCTAGTTATGCCTTACTGTTATTATTTTTTTTAATTTGGTCTAGTTTAAGCTGAAACTCTTCCTCTTTGGTATTAAGTAATTTAAGAACAATTTTATTTTTTTCTCATAAATTACTTAGCTAGCTTAAAAATAACTTATTACAGTAACATGTTTTGTGTTGTTTTGCACCATTCTTTCACACTCAGCAATTTTTGTCATTTGTTGATGAACTATAATCTATTTCTACTGTCTGGACTAGAAAATTCATCTATTATCAAATGACAAAAAAAGATGAACATTATTTATAACCAGTACTTAAAATTTTGAAGGGCTGAATATCTTTATATCACATTTGGTATAGAAAAAAGGTATGTGTGTGTTCTTATTAGAAGGCTGGTAGAAGCTGAGTGAGCATTAATGAAAAAAGGAGTGGTTAATAAGCTTGTATTCTCATTGGAAAAAATTTTCTGTTAGTAGTTATGTCTTACTGGTTTTTTTTTTTATTTGGTTCAGTATGTTTTAAAAAAACAAAATCTTAGTAATCTTCTTTCAAATTGATAGTCTCCTCTTTAGTCATCTTTAATTAATGAAATATATGCAGTTATATATGCTGATCTCATCCTACTTTTACTTTCATTTTGAATATGGCATTTTCTCATTCAAAGAATTAAAATGTATTAATTCTACTTGGAATATTCTACATATTGTCATTACTCACTTGACTTGTTATTCACTTAAATCATTCATCTATAGTTTTTCTTTTCTTTTCTTTTTCTTTTTCTTTCTTTCTTTTTTTTTTTTCTCACTCTGTCGCCCAGGCTGGAGTGCACTGGTGCGATCTTGCCTTACTGCAACCTCTGCCTCCCAGGTTCCAGCGATTTTCCCGCCTCAGCCTCCCGAGTAGCTGGGATTATGGGCACCCGCCACCACACCCAGCCAATTTTTGTATTTTTAGTAGAGATAGGGTTTCACCATGTGGCCAGGCTGGTCTTGAACTCCTGACCTCAAGTCATCCACTTGCTTCTGTCTCCCCAAGTGCTAGGATTCCATGTGTGAGCCACTGTGCCCAGCCTGTTCATCTATAGTTTTTTAATGTTTGAGTTACTGGGGCTTAAAAATGGATAGATCACTATTTGTTGAATTAGGCTTTTCATTATTATCAGTATCATAGTAAATATTTGTATAATTCTTAACACAATTCTTGGTTCTTTGTAGATGATTCTCACATGTTTGCTGATGAGTGAATCATAAACTTGAATTTTGTTGCAAGTTGTTTCTACTGAGGAAGAGCGGTAGCAGAGGGACTGTTTCAACAGGAAGAAGATAATTGAATACTGCATTTTTTCCAGATATTAAATTTGGCTTCTAATTAAGGAAGCAAAGGGGAATTTAGAAACTTTGAAAAATTCTTAGGTTATAATTGGAAAAATACAGAGTAACTACTTGCAAAGGGAGGTAATGAATCCATATAATCAATTATATTTAATAGATACTTTTGTATTTGATAAACTCAGGCAAACTGTTATTTTAATGTGAGATCTCTACACTTCTGGAACTTAACTCTGAGAATCAACTTATTTCTTATATGGATTTTTTGGGGGGAGCGAAAATTAAACAGAGCCAGATAGATGTTAAAATGGTGAACACAGGAACAGCTGGAGTCTGCAGCTCCCAGCGAAATCAATGCAGAAGGTGGGTGATTTCTCTATTTCCAACTGAGGTACCCAGCTCATCTCATTGAGACTGGTTAGACATGGGGTGCAGCCCATGGAAGGCAAGCCAAAGCAGGGTGGGGCATCGCCTTACCTGGGAAGCGCAAGGGGCCAGCGAACTTCCTCCCCTAGCCAAGGGAAGCCATGAGGGAATGTGCTATGATGAACGGTGCATTCCGGCCCAGACTCTATGCCTTTTCCGTGATCTTCACAGCCCTCAGACCAGGCAATTCCCTCGGGTGCCTACACCACCCAGGCCCTGGGTTTCAAGCACAAAACTGGGCAGCCATTTGGGCAGACACAGAGCTAGCTGCAGGATGTTTTCTTTTTCATACTCTAGTGGCACCTGAAATACCAGCGAGAGAGAACTGTTAACTCCCCTGGAAAGGGGGCTGAAGCCAGGGGGCCAAGTGGTCTAGCTCAGTGGATCCCACCCCCACAGAGCCCAGCAAGCTAAGATCCACTGGCTTGAAACTCTCACTGCCAGCACAGGAGTCTGAAGTCACCTGGGATGCTGGAGCTTGGTGGGAGGAGGGGCATCTGCCATTACTGAGGCTTGAGTAGGTGGTTTTCCCCTCACAGTGTAAGCAAAGTCGCCAGGAAGTTTGAACTGGGTGGAGCCCACTGCAGCTCACCAAAGCCACTGTAGCCCGACTGCCTCTCTAGAGTCCTCCTTTCTGGGCAGGGCATCTCTGAAAAAAAGGCAGCAGCCCCAGTCAGGGCCTTATAGATAAAACCGCCATCTCCCTGGGACAGAGCACCTGGGGGAAGGGTGCTATGGGGTGGCTATTGGTGCAGCTTCAGCAGACTTAAACGTTCCTGCCTGCTGGCTCTGAAGAGAGCAGCAGATCTCCCAGGACAGTGCTCAAGCTCTGCTAAGGGACAGACTGCCTCCTCAAGTGGGTCTCTGACCCCCATGCCTCCTGACTGGGAAACACCTCCCAGCAGGAATCGACAGACAGCTCATACAGGAGAGCTCCAGCTGCCATCTGGTGGGTGCCCCTCTGGGACAAAGCATCCAGAGGAAGGAACAGGCAGCAATCTTTGTTGTTCTGCAACCTCTGCTGGTGATATCCAGGCAAACAGGGTCTGGAGTGGACCTCCAGCAAATTCCAGCAGACCTGCAGCAGAGGGGCCTGACTGTTAAAAGGAAAACTAACAAACAGAAATGAATAGCATCAATATCAACAAAAAGGATGTCCACACAGAAACCCCACTTGAAGGTCACCAACACTGAAGACCAAAGGTAGATAAATCCATGAAGATGAGGAAAAACCAGCGCAAAAAGGCTGACAATTCCAAAAACCAGAATGCCTTTTCTCTTCCAAAGAATCACAACTCCTCGCCAGCAAGGGAACAAAACTGGACAGAGAATGAGTTTGATGAATTGACAGAAGTAGGCTTCAGAAGGTGGGTAATAACAAACTCCTCCAAGCCAAAGGACCATGTTCTAACCCAATGCAAGGAAGCTAAAAACCTTGAAAAAAGGTTAGAGGAATTGCTACCTAAAATAACTAGTTTAGAGAAGAACATGAATGACCTGATGGAGCTGAAAAACACAGCACAAGAACTTCGTGAAGCATACACAAGTATCAACAGCCAAAGCGGAAGAAAGGATATCAGAGATTGAAGATCAACTTAATGAAATAAAGTGTGAAGACAAGATTAGAGAAAAAAGAATGAAAAGAAATGAACAAAGCCTCCAAGAAATAGGGGACTATGTGAAAAGACCAAACCTATGTTTGATTGATGTACCTGAAAGTGACAGGGAGAATGGAACCAAGTTGGAAAACACTCTTCAGGATATTATCCAGGAGAACTTCCCCAACCTAGCAAGACAGGCCAACATTCAAATTCAGGAAATACAGAGAACACCGCAAAGATACTCCTCGAGAAGAGCAACCCCAAGACACATAATCGTCAGATTCACCAAGGTTGAAATGAAGGAAAAAATATTAAGAGCAGCCAGAAAGAAAGGTTGGGTTACCTACAAAGGGAAGCCCATCCACTAATAGTGGATCTCTCTGCAGAAACTCTACAGGCCAGAAAAGAGTGGGGGCCAATATTCAACTTTCTTAAAGAAAGAATTTTTCAACCCAGAATTTTGTATCCAGCCAAGCTAAGCTTCATAAGTGAAGGAGAAATAAAATCCTTTACAGACAAGCAAATGCTGAGAGATTTTGTCACCACTAGGCCTGCATTACAAGAGCTCCTGAAGGAAGCACTAAATATGGAAAGGAAAAATTGGTCCCAGCCACTGCAAAAACATACCAAATTGTAAAGACCATCGACACTATGAAGAAGCTAATGGGCAAACTAACTGGCTAGCATCATAATGACAGGATCAGATTCACATATAACAATATTAACCTTAAAAGTAAATGGGCTAAGTGCCACAATTAAAAGACACAGACTGGCAAATTGGATAAAGAGTCAAGACCCATTGGTGTGCTGTATTCAGGAGACTCATCTCACATGCAAAGACACATGCTGAAAATAAAGGAATGGAGGAAGATTTACCAAGCAAATGGAAAGCAAAATAAATAAATAAATAAATAAAAGCAGGGGTTGCAATCCTAGTCTCTGATAAAACAGACTTTAAACAAACGAAGATCAAAAAAGACAAGAAGGGCATTACATAATGGTAAAGGGATCAATGCAACAAGAAGAGCTAACTACCCTAAGTATGTATGCACCCAATATAGGAGCACCCAGATTCATAAAGCAAGTCCTTAGAGACCTACAAAGAGACTTAGACTCCCACACAATTATAGTGGGAGACTTTAACACCGCATTGTCAATATTTGACAGATCAATGAGACAGAAAATTAACAAGGATATTCAGGACTTGAACTCAGCTCTGGACCAAGCAGACCAAATAGACATCTACAGAACTCTCCACCCCAAATCAACAGAATAGACATTCTTCTTAGCACCACATCACATTCTAAAACTAACCACATGATTGGAAGTAAAACACTCCTCAACAAATGCAAAACAATGGAAATCATAACACAATCTCTGATACCTCAGTGCAATCAAATTAGAACTCAGGATTAAGAAACTCACTCAAAACCACACAACTGCATGGAAACTGAACAACCTGTTCCTGAATGAATACTGGGAAAATAATGAAATTAAGGCAAAAACAAAGAAGTTATTTGAAACCAATGAGAACCAAGACACGACATACCCAAATCTCTGGGACACAGCTAAAGCAATGTTTAGAGGGGAGTTTATAGCACTAAATGCCCACAGGAGAAAGCAGAAAAGATGTAAAATTGACACCCTAACATCACAATTAAAAGAACTAGAGAAGCAAAAGCAAACTAATTCAAAAGCTAGCAGAAGATAAGAAATAACTAAGGTCAGAGCAGAACTGAAGGAGATGGAAACATGAAAAACCTTTCAAAAAATCAATGAATCCAGGAGCTGGTTTTTTTGAAAAGATTAACAAAATAGATAGACCACTAGCCAGGCTAATAAAGAAGAAAAGAGAGAAGAATCAAATAGACACAATAAAAAAATGCTAAAGGGGATATCACCACTGATCCCACAGAAATACAAACTACCATCAGAATACTATAAACATCTCTATGTAAATAATCTAGAAAATCTAGAAGAAATAGATAAATTCCTGGACACATACACCCTCCCAAGAGTAAACCAGGAAGAAGTTGAATCCCTGAATAGACCAATAACAAGTTCTGAAATTGAGGCAGTAATTAATAGCCTACCAACCAAAAAAATCCCAGGAGCAGATGGATTCACAGCCGAATTCTGCCAGAGGTACAAAGAGGAGCTGGTACCATTCCTTCTGAAACTACTCCAAACAATAGAAAAAAAGAGAATCCTCCTTAATTCATTTTATAAGCCAAGCATCATCCTGATACCGTAACCTGGCAGAGACACAACAAAAAAAGAAAATTTTTGCCAATATCCTTGATGAATATCAATGTGAAAACCCTCAATAAAATACTGGCAAACTGAATCCAGCAGCACATCAAAAAGCTTATCCACCACAGACAAGTTGGCTTCATCCCTGGGATGCAAGGCTGGTTCAACATACGCAAATAAATAAATGTAATCCATCACATAAACAGAACCAATGAAAGAAAACCACGTGATTATCTTAATAGACGCAGAAAAGGCCATCAATGAAATTCAACACCCTTCATGCTAAAAACTCTCAATAAACTTCATATTGATGGAACATATCTCAAAATAATAAGAGCTATTTATGGCAGACCCACAGCCAATATCATACTGAATCAGCAAAAGCTGGAAGCATTCCCCTTGAAAACTGGCACAAGACAAGGATGCCCTCTCTCACCACTCCTATTCAACATATTATTGGAAGTTCTGTTCAGGGCAATCAGAAAAGAGGAAGAAATAAAGCATATTCAAATAGGAAGAGAGGAAATTAAATTGTCTCTGTTTGCAGAGACAATGATTGTCTATTTAGAAAACCCCATTATCTCAGCCCAAAATCTCCTTAAGCTGATAAGCAACTTCAGCAAAGTCTCAGGATACAAAATTAATGTGCAGAAATCACAAGTATTCCTATACAATAATAGTAGACAAACAAAGAGCCAAATCATGAGTGAACTCCCATTCACAATTGCTACAAAGAGAATAAAATACCTAGGCATACAACATACAAGGGATGTGAAGGACATCTTCAAGAAGAACTACAAACTTCACTGCTCAAGGAAATAAAGAGGACACAAACAAATGGAAGAACATTCCATGCTCATGGATAGGAAGAATCAATCTTGTGAAAATGGCCATACCGCTCAAAGTAATTTATAGATTCAATGCTATCCCTATCAAGCTACCATTGACTTTCTTTATAGAATTAGAAAAAGCTAGTTTAAATTTCATATGGAACCAAAAAAAGCCCATATAGCCAAGACAATCCTAAGCAAAAAGAACAAAGCTGGAGGCATCATGCTACCTGACTTCAAACTATACTACAAGGCTACAGTAACCAAAACAGCATGGTATTGATACCAAAACAGATATATTGACCAATGGAACAGAAGAGAGACCTCAGAAATAATGCCACACATCTACAACCATCTCATCTTTGGCAAACCTGACAAAAACAAGCACTGGGCAAAGGATTCCCTATTTAATAAATGGTGTTGGGAAAACTGGCTAGCCATGTGCAGAAAACTGAAACTGGACCCCTTTCTTACACCTTATACAAAAATTAACTCAAGATGGATTAAAGAGTTAAATGTAAGACCTAAAGCCATAAAAATCCTAGAAGAAAACCTAGGCAATACCATTCAGGACATAGGCATGGGCAAAGACTTCATGACTAAAACACCAAAAGCAATGGCAACAAAAGCCAAAATTGACAAATGGGATCTAATTAAACTAAAGAGCTTCTGCACAGCAAAAGAAACTATCATCAGAGTGAACAGGCAACCTACAGAATGGGAGAAAATTTTTGCGATCTATCCATCTGACAAAGGGCTAAAGTCCAGAATCTACAAGGAACTTAAACAAATTTACAGGAAAAAAAGCAAACAACTCCATCAAAAAGTGGGTGAAGGATATGAACCAACACTTCTCAAAAGAAGACATTTATGTGGCCAACAAGCATATGAACAAAAGCTCATCATCAGTGATGATCAAAACCACAATGCAAATCAAAACCACAATGAGATACCATCTCACAGCAGTTAGAATGGCAATCATTAAAAAGTCAGGAAACAACAGATGCTGGAGAGGATGTGGAGAATTAGGAATGTTTTTACACTGTTGGTGGCAGTGTAAATTAGTTCAACCATTGTGGAAGACAGTGTGGTGATTCCTCAAGGATCTAGAACCAGAAATACCATTTGACCCAGCAATCCCATTACTGGGTATATACCCAAAGGATTATAAATCATTCTACTATAAAGACACATGCACACATATGCTTATTGCAGCACTATTCACAATAGCAAAGACTTGGAACCCACCCAAATGCCCATCAATGATAGGATAAAGAAAATGTGGCACATATATACCATGGAATACTATGCAGCCATGAACAAGGATGAGTTTGTGTCCTTTGCAGGGACATGGATGAAGCTGGAAACCATCATTTTCAGCAAACTAACACAGGAACAGAAAACCAAACGCCACATGTTCTCACTCAGTAAGTGGGAACTAAACAATGAGAACACGTGGACACAGGGAAGGGAACATCACACATCGGGGCCTGTCGGGGTGAGGGGTTAGAGGAGGGATAGCATTAGGAGAAATACTTAACGTAGATGACAAGTTGATGGGTGCAGCAAACCACCATGGCACGTGTATACCTATGTAACAAACCTGCACGTTCTGTACATGTATCCCAATACTTAAAGTATAATACTTTAAAAAAATGGTGAAGACAAGCCTTTTTTTAGGACTGTTGCAAATGACCTTGTAGACTGATTTGAAATATAGTGTATCAGCTTTGGCAACATAGGGAAACCCTGTCTCCATAAAAAATTTAAAAATTACCTGGGTGTGGTGACGTGAACCTGTGGTCCCAGCTGGTTGGGAGGCTGAAGTGGGAGGATTGTTTGAGCCTAGGAGGTTGAGACTGCAGTGAGCCTTGATTGTACCACTGCACTTCAGCCTGGTGACAGATCAAGACCTTGTCTAAAAAAAAAAAACAAAAAGGAAAGAATATAGCCTACGTATACAACCAATTCAAAATATAGTGAATCTTGGCCAGGATTTATGGTTCACACCTATAATCCCAAAGCTTTGGGAGGCTGAGATGAGAGGATCACTTGAGACCAGGATTTCAAGACCAGCCTAGGCAACATAGTGACACCCTGTTTCAAAAAATTAGCCAAGTGTGGTGGTGTGCACCTGTAGTCCTGGTTACTAGGGTGGCTGAGGTGAGTGGATCACTTGAGCCCGGGAGACTGAGGCTGCACTGAGCTATGATTGTACCATTTTACTCCAGCCTGAGTGACAGAGAGAGGCTTGTTCTCAAATAAATAAGTAAATAAATAAAAAGAATGAAATATAGTGAATTTCATTATGTAATGCGTCGGTTTTTAAAATTTAGTGACATCTGATTCTGATTCTTTGAATACTTTCACTGCTGAAGCTGCTGGGTTGGGTTTTTGTTTTTGTTTTTGTTTTTTTTGAGATGGAGTCTTGCTGTGTCGTCCAGGCTGGAGTGCAGTGGCACGATCTCGGCTCACTGCAACCTCCGCAGGTTGGGTTTTTTCACTCTTAGGTATGATACATCAAGGAGTCACCTTACATTCTTTATGTTTAAGGATTTCTGATTTTTGAAACCAGGTTGCACAAGAAACATGTATAAGATTAAATATTTTGTAAAAGGCTTCCCTTTATGTTTCAATAGCATTCTTCTT
This sequence comes from Symphalangus syndactylus, assembly GCF_028878055.3. Taxonomy (NCBI): domain Eukaryota; kingdom Metazoa; phylum Chordata; class Mammalia; order Primates; family Hylobatidae; genus Symphalangus; species Symphalangus syndactylus. The sequence goes on from NC_072437.2 coordinate 86,153,688, forward strand.
TAAAAGACCTATTTTTTTCCACAGTAAGGCACCGTGTTCTTTTACTATAAAATTGATCAGAGGAATCGATTAAAACTTTAAAGAATTCTCTCATTAAAAGTTTTGAAGGCCATAATTGAAATTGTACATAACATTGAGAACAGGGAATATGCAAAAAAAAAAAAAAAATCAGATGAGAGAGTATGTGAGACTTAAAACAGAAATAAATTCATTTAAGTTCAAAAGAAAGTGTGAGCCAGGCATAGTGGTACACGCTTGTAGTCGAAGCTACTCTAGAGGCTGAAACAAGAGGATCACTTAAGGCCACAGGAGTTTGGGGCTTCATTGCTCTATGATGACACCTATGAATAGCCACAGCACTCCAGCTTGGGCAACATAATGAGACACTGTCTCTTAAAAGAAGAAAGAAAGAAAAAAGTATGGAACATTGATATTTTAAAATTTAAAAAGAATTATTCTAAACTTACTTTAGTCATTTTGCATGCAGCAAATGTTTGCCATGGTGAAATGTGACTTCCATCTCTAATTTACACTTATGAAAAAAGCAGTTTTCTCATCTGGGATTCTTTTGATGCTCATTATGATAAAATTTTCTATTTAGGTGTAGAAACAAATAAACCTTTTTCAATTTGGGAAATGAACATTTGTAATTTATGTTGACAGAATATATTTATATTCTATAAAAAGATCTTTTAGCCTAAGGAGAACAAATTTTAAATTCTAGACTAGTATTACCATAAGTCTATTGGTATCATTTGGAAGTGATTTAACTTCCTTTCATTATTGTAAACACTTAATACTTTATGTTACTTTTTACCAGAATGTGAGTCATCTACCCAAGTTCAAAGAGTTGAACCAACTTTTATACAGTTGGATGGGAGTAGAAGAGGAAGGATTTAAAGGGTGATGAATGATGATTAGAGCAAAGTAAAAGTTGATGGGAATGATGGTTGAAGCAGGTTCAGACAAGTAGGGAAAGTAAATCAAGAGGAGTGAAAATGTTATTGTGGTAAGATTTAAAACTTGAATAAGCATATTTATCTGTGCATACACTTGAATTGTCCCTTCTTCCTTATCTTTTTTTCCGAACTCTTTTGTTGCTTCTTCATCTCCAACTCTTAGAATCATATCACGTCTTTTCTATGGAGTCTTCTTAATCTCATCAATTCCTTTTCTGTAATTCCACAGTACTTAGTTTGCCTTTTAAGACATATTCGTGCAATTCAATTAAGAATGAAAAACAAGGCCATGTGTGGTGTCTCATGCATGTAATCCTAGCACTTTGGGAGGCCAAGGCGGGCAGACCTCTTGAGGTCAGTATTTCGAAACCAGCCTGGCCAACATGGTGAAACTCTGTCTCTACTAAAAATACAAAAAAGTTGTCCAGGTGTGGTGGCTCACACCTGTAATCCCAGCTACTCAGAAGGCTAAGGCGGGAGAATCGCTTGAACCCAGGAAGCAGAGGTTGCAGTGACGGAGGTCATGCCACTGCACTCCAGCTTGGGTGACAGAGCAAGACTGTCTCAAAAAAAAAAAAGAATACAAAACAAAGAAATAATTGCAATACAAGATATAACAACAGCTATTAGTAACACATAGACATGAGAGTCTACGAATTTAGTAAAGAGCTTCTTGAGGAGATGATGTGTAATGAAGGCTAGCCTTTACAGTTGAATACAAATTTTAAATTTCAGGTCTTGAAGGCTAGAGCCATTCCTGGTAATAATGTCCCATTAATATAGTCATGCTGCCTTTCTCATCCAAAAACACAGAAAACTATTTGAGTGACTATTCTCTCCATTCTCTCAAGGATGCTATGTAACCTAGTCCTACTCTGAATTCCTGGAAGATGTTAATTCTTCACATACAATATATGCCTTGTGGCATAAAGGCTGAATTTGGTCATAAAACCTTAGTTGGGAAAGGCTAGATGGGTTGTAGCTTTCAAAATTTTTTCACCTACTCTAGAAGCTGCAAAGTGTAATGAAAGGACTAATTTCACTAGGTGTTAAGTGACCTGGATTCTAATCCCAGTTACTAAAAATTAATGTGTGTCTCCTGAGCCCCACCTACTCAGGAGGCAGAGGTGGGAGGATCTCTTGAGCCCAGAAATTCCAGTCTAGCCTGGGCAATATAGAGAGACCTCAACTCTTAAAGGAAAAAAAATGACATGACCTTGAGCAAATAATTTAGCTTCTCTCTTGTATATTTCTAAAAGGAGAGTATTAAATTAGACCTATAGAATTCTTTTCAGCTCTTAGCTTTCTATCTAATTTAGTCTCCACACTAATTTTGAATGACAGAAAGAACATATATTATTGTCTCAATTTTACAGACCAAGAAACTAAAATTCAGAGAGGTTGTGACTTGCTTAGGATTACAAAGTGATTATTGGTGGAGAATGATGAAGTCAAAACTAAAAACTGGGTCCTCACAAGAAGTACCCAACCCAGTTCCTTATACGTTTGTCTAATGAAAGAATACAAGTCAGTGAGTGCATGCATAAAGGGATAATAGAAAGCACTGTGACCTAGATATCCAGAATCCTTGATTTCTAAATTTTGACCTTACCTTGGGCAAACTCTGCCCTGAACTTTAAGATGGATATGACGTGTCCTTTTGACCTTATGAAGAGTTTTCAGAATAAAATGAAATGAAAACATATTTTAAATGTACAACTCTAAAAAGATACTATTATAGATGACATCACCTATAATATCTTAACTTTATAGAAATAAAGGTTATGTTGTGGGAAAACATGGAACAATGAGATTTGTTTTGTTTTCTTGACCAGATAGAATGCATGTGCTCTGTCAGATAAAGAAGTGATCATGTGATGCATCTGGTATGCCTTTTTTAGCACTGCTAATATAGAGCCAATTTAAATCAAATAGACATAGGCTTTGCTTATAAAAGACCAGATATATTTCTAAGTTAGTTTGCTTAGTGGTTAACACGTTGCATATTGCATTAGTCTTAATATCCTCTAATGTTGGAGCTAGCACTAGATCCTAGAAATTCAGAATAAAAGTCCACCTTACCCCTGTTACAACTAGCCATTCGTCTTCTTTGGTATATAGTTTAACTCTCCTTCCAGTCACTCAAGTACAACTTAGGAAACTAAAACCATAGCTGATTATTGCTGGAGCAGGAACTCGAATCCTAGTTTCTTGACTTCTAGTCAAATGTTCTCATTGTAACAGGTAGCTTTCACCCTTTTTTCCTTACTGATGTTGTGCTAGTTCGTTCTTGCATTGCTGTAAAGAAATACCTGAGACTGGGTAATTTATAAAGAAAAGAGTAGGGTTTAGTTGGCTCACGGTTCTTCAGGCTGTACAGGAAGCATGGCACCAGCATCTCTTCAGCTTCTGGTGAGTCCTGAGGAAGCTTATATTAATGGCAGAAGTCGGAGGGGGAACAGGCATGTCACATGGTGACAATAGGAGCAAGAGGAAGGAGGAGGTCCCACACCCTTTTTAAACAAGCAGATCTCTTGTGAACTAACTGAGCGAGAGCTCAGTTATCACCAAGGGGGTGGTGCTAAACCATTCATGAGGGATCCACCCCCATGATGTAGTCATCTTCTACCAAACCTCACCTCCAGCATTGGGGATCCCATTTCAACATGAGATTTGGAAGGGACAAACATTCAAACCCTATCAGACATAAAATAGGAAACTTGGTCCATAGCTTAGGTAAATATTAAGCAAAGAACTTTGTCTTTAAATGAGTAAGCTATATAGACTTTTTAAAACACTAAATTCTAACATTATGATAGAAATTTAAGATTAAGAGATTTTAGACATTTTCATCCTTCTGTAGATTAAAATCGTATGATGACCATCCTTCATTTTTAGCTTCATCTTTATTTATTTAAAAAGTTTGCATTTGTACGTAGTAGTGTGCCAAGTTTTATACAAAAGCAGGAAATATCTCTGCTGCTTTCAAATAATTAGAACTAGGGTTTTCTGTGAATAGTAAATTTAACACCTTCCAGCATAGATTATTATCAGAAATCCAAGTACTCTTCAGTTAAAGTAAACACTTATTGACTTGTATCTTTTACCTATTACTGAGGGGTAGAAGTTGAAAAGGATTGGTCTCTCAGGATGCTCCTGGAAGCTGAATGCTTGTGGCTATAAAGCTATTCTCTGATATACCTGAATTCTTTTGCTCCCAGTAGTGAAATTGTGTGTGTATTAAAAGTTTAAGCATTGTTTACTCCCAGATTTATATTTGCTGGTTTTTCATATTATTGTAATGTTATAAAATGGAAGTGCAAAAAAGGGTTGTTTAAATCAAACCAAGTTCGGTGCTTTGAAATGACTCAGAGGCAAGTTGCAGAAAACATTGTAGAGTTAGATGTAGAAAAGATACGAGGGGGCAATGTAAGAAACTAGAAAGGATCGCTAGGTGCAGTGACACGTGCCTGTAGTCCCAGCTACTCTGTAGGCTGAGGTGGGAAAATCGCTGGAGCCCAGGAGTTCTGGGCTGTGCGCTATGCTGATCAGGTGTCCACACTAAGTTCTGCATCAATATGGTGACCTCCAGGGAGCAGGGGACCGCCAGGTTGCCTAAGGAGGGGCGAACCCGCCCAGGTCGGAATGTAGAAGGATTGTGTCTCTAGGCCTCAGACTCCTTTGCATTTTTATGTCCTCACCCTGCACATAGTGAAAATCATAAACCCACATTATTGGTGTGGTTTATAGAAGAAAAACAACTTAGAACTAAAAAAAACAAAAAACGACCTTATGTAAAGAGATTTTCAAATGAATATACTTTTTGTGTTTTTAAAATTAAAGTAAAATGTTATATGGAATTATATATATTATTTTTAAATGATTTCCTGCTTAGCTTTTTAAATTAACTGGTGCCAGTCTCTCAAATAAGACAATTTATGTACCAGCAATAATCAACTGGAAAATGTAATGAAAAATATTCCATTTAGAGCAATAACAAATAGTATAAGATACTTTAGGAATAAGTTTAATAGGCAAAGTGCAGGATGTAGATGAAAACAAAGCAAAAGACTACAAAACTTTAATAAAGGCCGTAAGAGAACACTTGAACATGTGCCAGGCAGTTTTCCTGGGACAAATCTGTACATTTAATGCCATTCCAGTAAAAATCTCGTATGTTTTCAGTGCATGTTTTTACAAGTTTGTTCACCTGTAGATACTGTGGGTTATATCGCCTAGCAGTTTCATTTCTAAGCAAAAAATCCCTTCCTAATTTGCATTCTCCACACCTTCACCCAAACCAGATTATTATTAGAGTTTTAACAGGTCAAAGTAGTATCTAGTTTAGTTTGCATTTCTTTAGTTATAAGGAGTCCAGAAATAATCCCATACCCAGGGGAAGTTAATGTATGATAATTTATCCACTTCAAATCAGTGGAGAAAATTCAGGATAATTCAGTAAATGCTCATGAGTTATCAGGATAGCAATTTGAAAAATAGAGGTAGACTTTGATTTATTCTTTATACCAAAATAAATTCTAGCTAGATCAATAATCTCAATAAAAAATGACTCTATTTAAAAAATGACTCCATATAAGTTCTGGAAAAAAATGAGCACGTTAGAAAAATAACAGTAGAGGCCAGGCACTGTGGCTCATGCCTATAATCCCAGCACTTTGGGAGGTGAGACAGATGGGTCATCTGAGGTCAGGAGTTTGACATCAGCCTAGCCAACATGGTGAAACCCCGTCTCTACTAAAAATACAAAAATTAGCTGGGCATGGTGGCACGTGCCTGTAGTCCCAGCTACTCAGGAGGCTGAGGCAGGAGAATGGCTTGAACCCAGGGGGTGGAGGTTGCAGTGAGCCGAGATTGTGCCATTGCATTCTAGCCTGGGTGACAGAGCAAGACTCCATCTCAAAAACAAAAAAAACAAAAAACAGTAGAGGCCCGCTGTGGCTCACACCTGTAATCCCAGCAAAGAGGCTGAAGCAGAAGGATTGATTTCTGGAGGCCAGGAGTTTGGGGCTGCAGTAAGCCGTGCCACTTTACTTCAGCCTGGGTGACAGCCCAACTCTAACAATTAAAATAAAATAAAATATTTAAAAATAGCAGTAGAGGCTTTCTAAGTATTATATAAAATCTAATGTTTATAAAAAGATAGGTTTGACTAAATAATTTTGTTGCAAGAACAACATAAAGTGGAAAGAAAACATCAGTCCATCATATGAATCATATGAGTTATAACATTTACAGAATAGTTAAATGACAAATTTCTTTATGGAAACAAGTCTGTTAGAACAAACTAACAAAAAATAACAACCCATTCAAAAAGGTGGGAAATGCATCTAAACAAGCATATCATTTTGTCCTTAACTTAAAAGTGGTTCTCAATTTTAGGTACCCAAATTTAATATTTGTATTTTTTTTTAAGTTTTGGCCTTCAAAATAAAAATGACTATATATTTGATTAGACTTCTTTCTTTTCTTTTTATTATAGATGATTGATTTTTAAGGACTAGTGCTATGAACATTAAAGCAAGTATGCTTAAAACCAAAAACATATTTTGACTTTAGGCATTTATGCAGATAAATGTTTCGCTCTTAACCCAACTGGAATTCAAAGAAAGAGACTAGCTCTTTAACAAATACTGATACTCAAAGGTAAAGAAGAATTATTGGTATGATTCTAAGCCACTAGTCATCTATTCCCAGAACGAAATTTCTGTGGTTACTTCTTTTTATTGGTTTTCTAGTGTGCTTGCTTTAATCAACTGTTTTCACATGTTTGGAAAATTTGAGGGTTTCCTGTCTATACTAGAAGATACGAGCACTACTCCACAAAGGTTAGAAACAAAAGACCAAAGGACTGCTTCTACAAAAGGCCCCCTGTTAAAGCCCAGCCATTTGTTGTTGTTTTAGTTAAACAGAAGTGGACTATTTCAACCTAACTGAAAAAGATTGCTGGATTTTTGCCCTGGCCATATAAATAGGAAATTAAGACAGGCATATTAAAATTTTTTCCTGCCTATGTTGTCTTCATCTCTGGGTCAACTGATACTTAATTTTTTATCCAGTAGCAAAATATTTATTGAGTGTAACTGTGTACCAGGTGCTTTTCTAGGTGCTGGGAATATAACAATGAATAAAACAAAATCCCTGAGCTTATATTTTATTTGGAGAAGACAATCAGTAAATAAACAATTATACAACTGGTCATATGGTGATAAGTTCTCTGAAGAAAAATAATTTAGGAGGAAAAAGGGGGTGGGCTTTTACTGTTCTATATAGGGAGGTCAAAGAAGGCCTTGCTAATAAGGGGACATTTGAACAGAGACTTGAAAGAAGTGAAGGAATGAATCATGTGGCTGTCTCAGGGAATTAACCTTTAACTGTTCAACATCTTTAAAAGGCCTTCTCCAATCTGTATTTTCAGCTCACCTCCCAGAAATTCACTCGCCATGTTCATGTCCCTAAGATCTTTGGGGCAATTAGAAATTTCTAAACAATATTTCAACTTGGTAAGATTCTACATTTCCGCTTCTGATTCTTATTTTTCATGGCACCTCATAAAATAGGAATGCATGTTTTGTTTTGTTTTGTTTTTGGGCTACTTGCCAGTGTTCTGAAACTAAATACTTCTAAGATAGTAGCTGTCTCTCATTAAAGAGCCCCAGGTCAACAGTTCCATTTCAGTCACATTCCACCCTGACTTGTCTCTTCTCCCCATTCAGTGATTAGGTTCATGTCTTTCACTCTTTGATGCTTTGGTTAGCATCCTGTTTACCTCAAGAGACTGAACTTTCTTCTCCTGAATTTAATTTCCCTGATAGCAGGGACATCTGACAGCCTATGTCAACTGTCTTCCTTGACTTCTGTTAATTATTTGTCCTAACTATGCTTGAGTGAGCATACAGGAATATAAAATTTTATTTCCTTGGAATAAAATTTTAATTTATAATATAGGAGAGATATTACTATTAAGGCTCTTAAAAAGCAATTATAAGAGACAGAATAAAATTAAAAGGAAAAAAGATAGCATAACCCTACAACTCTAATAAATCAGCTGTTTATGATTTTCCAGATTTAATTTCAATCTTTGCTATTATGCTTATATTGTTGAAATCAGAGAATAATATCTTTAAGATTTGGAATGGAATACTGCTCTTTCTTTTTATGTGCTCTTAGGTAAGAACTCTTTCTACTATGTCTTATAAACTCTGTCATACCATAAGTTTCTCAAAGTGATTTTAACCACTGTACATTTTAAACAATATGAGAAATAAATTAATTTCTGATATGAACATACATGTAAACTACTAAACCTCAGTATTATGAAATATCTAAAACGTGACTTATTAGAAATAGATTCTTTTAGACGTTAATTTTTTTTTCAAAAAGATACATACGTGCTTTTCTATTTATTCCAGTATACCTGGGTAAATATAGAACATAGGAAAATGTACTTTGATGTTTTAAAACATTTAAAATTATTTAAATATACCACTAACTCTAAATTTTAAAATTATCTTTGATTAGAAGCATTAAAATTCTTATTTAAGATGTATGCTATTTGAAGAAGAGAATTGGGATTCTGTTACCTTGCTTTGTAACTTAAAAGAGCTTTTTCAGGGACTTCCTCAGAGTACCTGCTGGAGATGAATCTGGAAAACATTTTTGTTCAGAGAATTTCTGCCACTAAATAAGTCTTAAATAAGTATGCCACATAGGATATACTGTATTTAAATTAAACCATTTTTTATAACTTACACCAAATACTATGACAAAAGCATAACTGATACTTGATAAAACTGTTCCACTGCTTTATTTGTTTTACTGTTAACAAAAATGCATTTTTTTTTTTACCTTTAGTAGGTAGGCATTGTATTACAAAATAATGATATCTTTTGGAAAACTTTCAGTTAAACTAGATAAACAAGGACTTTGGCTTATTCGGATTTATTCCATTCATCATCTTTGAATTGGTTTCTTGTTGAGAAGAAGCATATCTTACAACTTTTGTCTTTATTACCTCAATATTATTTATTTATATATATATATATACATATATACTTTTTTTCAGATAGGGTCTTGCTGTGTTGCCCAGGCTGGTCTTGAACTCCTGGACTCAAGTTATTCTCCTGCCTCGGCCTCCCAAAGTGCTGGGATTATAGGCATGAGCCACTGTGCCTGGCCTCAATATTTATTTAAAGGTTACAAGAATATACGTTCTTAAAATGTTGAGAATTAAATAATTTCTTCAATCACAATAGCTTTGTATTTTATTATATTATAAATTGAAACATTGAAGTTTTAAAATTCTTCTTTAATGAGCCAGGCCTGGTGGCTCATGCCTGTAATCCTTACACTTTGGGAGGCTGAGGCAGAAGGATCAGTTGAGGCCAGTAGTTTGAGAATGGCCTGGACAACATAATGAGAATCTCTCTCCATTTAATAAATAAATAAATAAATAAGTAAATAAATAAAATTATTCTTCAGTGAATCTGTTTTTGGATTCAATCTTGATAATAAAAAGGGAGAAAAAAATTTTAACAGATAGATTATTTCAATATTGCTCTGTCAGCAATATGTGGAAATAGCATTAGTCATTTTGCTTCAGGTGCTTTTATGCAACAAGCCTAAGACTCCAAAGATTCCCTTCCCCATTAGGAAGCTCCTGGCAAGCAAGTGAAACCAGCAGAAGGGACCCAGCCACAAAAAACACCCTGGCCCAGGAAGTCTCTTTGACCCTACAGCCGAGACTCTTTTTCTCAGCCCAGGAACACCAGGCCTGTAGAGGGACACTATTCAGGGGTTTCCACTATACACCATTCCACCAGGCAGCTTGACCTGGTGAAAATGTGTAGGTCCATGTATCCACCACCACAAGCAATTGCACCCACATCCCTCCAGCGTCTCTACCCCTGTCCCTAACACCTGGCCACTACTAATCTGCCCTTCAGTTCTCAAATTTTATCATTTCAAAAATGTTACATAAGTGGAATCAAACAGTATTAGTTTTTTTCTCACTCAGTATAATTTTCTGGAGATCCATTCACGATATTGCATGTATCAATAGTTCATACCTTTTTATTGCTGACTAGTATTTTGTAGTATGAATGTACTAGTTTCTTTGGCCAGACACATGTTGAAGAATATGGGGGCAGGTTCCAGTTTTTGGCTATCACAAATAAAGCTGCTATGAACATTTATGTTTTGTATTAACATGGGTTTTCTTTTCTCTCGGATAAATGCCTAATGAGTAAAATTGAAGAGTTGTATGGTTATTGTGCATTTTCTTTGATAAAAGACTGCAAAAGTATTTTCCAGAATGGTTGAATCATTTTAAATTTCTGCCAGCAATATATGAGTGAGTGATCCAGTTTCTCTGCATTCTTTCCATCATTTGGTGGTGTCTTTATTTTTTATTTTAGTCATTCTGATAGTGTAAGGATATCTCGGTGAAGTTATAATTTGCATTTCCCGTCAGGATGATAGCTGATGATATTGATTAACCTTTCCCTGTTTATTTGTGACCTGTATTTCCTCTCTGGTAAAATTTCTCCTCATGTCTTTGCTCATTTTCTGATTGGATTGTTTGTTTTTTACCATTGAGTTTTGAGGGTTCTTTATATGTTCTCAATACTAGTCTTTTTTGTTAGATACATGGTTAGCAAATATTTTCTCTTGGCCTGTAGCTTCTTTCTTCATCTTCTTCACATCATCTTTCTCATCCAAAAGTTTTTAATTTTCATAAAGTCCAGTTTATTACTTTTTCCTTTTATGGATTGTGTTTTGGTGTCAAATCTAAGAACTCCAGATCCTGAAGATTTTCCCTTACACTTAAAAAATTATAGTTTCACATTTTAAGTCCATGATCCATTTTAAGTTTATTTTTGTACAAAGTTTGAGATTTGGGTTGAGGTTCTTTTTAGGGGGTGCTGAGTTGGGCACCATGGATGTTCAGTTGTTTCAGTACCATTTGTTTTAAAGTCTATCCTTTTTCTATTGATTTGCTTTTGTATCTTTGTCAAAAAGGGAACAAAGAAAAGATGAGACAAATAGATGTAGAATTTAAACTAATTATATTAATAATTGCATTAAATGTCAGTGCTCTAAGCAGCCCAATTAAAAGGCAGAGATTATCAGAGTGGATGAAAAACAAAACCCAACTCTATGCTATCCAAAAGAAATCTATTGTAAATATAAAGACACGAATATGTTAAAAGGATGAATGAAAAGATTAGGTCCTGGACTGAGGATAATTTTAAGATTTGTGCTATGGGTGATTAGGTGGTTGATAACACAATTAACCAAAGTAGGTATTGAAAGACCATCTCATAAGTGGTTGGTGATTAAGGAAATTAGTTCATGTTAATGTTTGAACCTATTATATTTGAGATGTTTGCCACATATTCATGTGGATATCTTTGGTTTCCAGTTGGAAATATGGATCTAGAACTTGAAAGCATAGTTTTAGTCAGAAATGTAGACTTAGGAATAATACAGATATAGTTAAAATCATGAGGCCAAGTGCTGTGGCTCATGCTTGTAATCCCAGCACTTTGGGAGGCCTAGGCAGGCGGATCACCTGCGGTCAGAAGTTCGAGACCAGCCTGGCCAATATGGTGAAACCTCATCTCTACTAAAAATACAAAAATTGGCTGAGTGTGGTGGCACATGCCTGTAATCCCAGCTACTTGGGAGGCTGAGGCGGGAGAATCGCTTGAACCCGGGAGACGGGGTTGCAGTGAGCCGAGATTACACCGCTGCACTCCAGCCTAGGCAACAAGAGCAAGACTCTCTCTTAAAAAAAATAAAAAGGCCGGGCGCGGTGGCTCACGCTTGTAATCCCAGCACTTTGGGAGGCTGAGGCGGGCGGATCACGAGGTCAGGAGATCGAGACCACGGTGAAACCCCGTCTCTACTACAAAAAAAATTAGCCGGGCGTGGTGGCGGGCACCTGTAGTCCCAGCTACTCAGAGAGGCTGAGGCAGGAGAATGGCGTGAACCCGGGAGGCGGAGCTTGCAGTGAGCCGAGATTGCACCACTGCACTCCAGCCTGGGCGACAGAGCGAGTCTCTGTCTCAAAAAAAAAATAAAATAAAATAAATAAATAAATAAATGAATAAAAATAAAAATAAAAAATCTTGATAGTGGCTCAGCCAGCATATGTATTGGCAAGCAGATCTGCAGAAATATTAGTATTAAAGGACCAGCAAGGTAAAATGGAAAAGATCTTCAGAAAGGCCAAGGTCTGCCAAAATTCTTCTATTTTCTATTCTAGTTTCCTCTTGTGAGGCAAAACAGTCTTGGAATTTAGCTTAGGGTAGTACAAAAACATTTCCTGTAATGTAGTTCTAATAATATTCCTTAAAATACCCAGAAAACAATAGCAATTTCTGCCTTCTACTTCCTCTATTGTTAATTTTTCTACTAGCACTACTGACTTGTACTTACTTTGATAATCAGAATCTCTTTTAGGAGCACCTTGACTTAATAGCCTTGGAGTCCTTTACTCTCTAGACAAGTTCATGCTTGCTTTAGAAATGTATGTTAGTTATGAAAAGTCATGTAGAACAGACTTATAGCTTCTACTTTTTCTATCAATATTATTTACCCAGTGAAATTTATACTAATCTTGCTGACAGTGAGAGCCTGGTTTCCTTCACAAGGCTAAGTAGCAAAACAGAGTGAAGTGTTGTACAGAGAGCAATTAGGCTGACAGTTAATTTGAGTAGATAAGTAATAACATGAGACGAGTACAAGAGAAAACTACTGCCCAAGTCCTGGATAGAAACAATGCTTTAGAAAGAAATATACATATTTTACTTTCAAAAGTTAAGTATTCCATGAAATCTTTTCTTTATAATTAAAAAAATCAATTGCTATATTAATTATCTGTTGGAACAACTAACGTTTATTATCTCACACAATTTCTGAAAGTCAGGAAACTGGGAGTGGCTTAACTGTGTGGTTTTGACTCATGTTTCCTCATGAGAGATTCTTAAATTGTCAACCAAGGCTGCAGCTAGTTTAAGGCTTCACTGGGATTGGAGAGTCTACCTCCAAGTTCACTCGTGTGGTTGTTGGCAGGCCTCAGTTCTTTGCTGGCTGATGGCCAGGGGCTTCATTTTTTTTGCCACGTGAGCCTCTTCTTAGGGCTACTCCATAGCAGCTCCCTGCCTCAACCCCAGTGGAAGAGATCCTAGAGAGGGAGAGAACCTAAGATGGAAACTGCAGGTTTTTTGTAAATTCATCTCAGAAGTGACATGCCATCACTTCTGCCCTATGTCATTGGCCCACAGACTAACCCTGGTACAGTTTAGGAACTGTCTACACAAGGGTGTAAATACCCAGTGTCAGAGATTATTGGGGTGATCTTGGATGTTGGCTGCCGTAGTTACGACTTAGTGTCAATTAGAAAACAAATCCTATTATCAGTTTTCTTGTTTGTGCTTTGCTGTAGTTAATTTAACTCATGATATGGCTGCATCATATGTCAATATTCTGGAAATATTTACCAAGTGTCCATTATATGCTTGGCACTGGAATTTTATTTTAAGAACTCCCTGAAAGTCCCATCTGAACCCTGGTAGTCACCTGCCTAAAATCCTTCAGTGAGTTTATATTTTGCTATTTCCTTGCTGTGAAATCTGTATTTTAGCATTATGGAAAGAAAAATTTCTGTCTCAAAGGCTTGTGTGCTAGGTGCCCTTCTAAGCACTTTACATTTATTATCTAATTTAATTGTCAAAACAGCCCTATAGTAAGTATTATTTTTCTTATCTTGTAGATTAGCTACATGAAGTTTCCCTAGGGCCATATTACTTTTTCTTCTCTTGCTTCTGCGCACACTATTCTTCTGCTTTTTACTTAAAATAATTTGTTCTTTCTTTAGGATTCAACTCAAGCATAATCTCTTCCAAGAAGTTTTCTCTAATGCTCCTAATCTGAGTTAGTTGTCTCTTCTGATTTTCATGGCACCCTATGTATTCTTTTATTGTGGTACTTAGCACTTTGTATTGCTATTTTTTATTATCTGTTTTTTTTTTCATTAGACTGTAAACTATAGCATAAAAGTTCAAAACAAGGGCTCTGAAATCAAACAGTTTGGAACTGTGTCCTGGATCCACCACTTATTCATGTGACTGGACAATTTACTCCTTGTCTACCTTTCTTCACTTATAAAATGGCATTTTAAAAATAGTTACCTTCTTTCTAAAGTTCGTCATGAGAATTAAATAATATAAGTAATGTGGTTAGTGCTATGTCTGGCATTCAATAAATGTTATCTCTTAAACTCTTTGAGGGTAGAATTATTGATTGCTTATCATGTGCCATGTGTCATACCAAACTTTTTATATAGGTTATTTTATTTTCACAACAACTCTATGTAGTGGGTACTACTGTGAATGTGCCATTTCTCTTAGCATCTCCAGATGAATGGATCAGTGAATGAATGATAGATGGAATTGTGGCCAGTGGAACTAATTGTAGGGGTAAACAGCAACCTAGAAACATGGTTAAAAGCATGACAATGGGCAAAGAAAGAGTGAAAGAGACAGTAAGCAAGGGAACGTGACTCCCATACTAGTATAGCAGCTAACAGCACAAGTTGTAGAAACAGGTAGACTTGGGTTTGAATCACTGCTCCATCACTCATCAGCCATATAATATGGGGCAAAATTTATAATTTCTATAAAATACACATATCTACTTTATGGACATATTTTGAAGATTAAATGAGATAATATATGTAAAATATTTAGCATAGAACCTAGCATATAGTAGATATTCAATAAATATTAACTAGTACTATTATTAAATTAAGATAATCATGAAGACAGAATTTTGGTAGTGAGAGAAATAAAATAAAATCATGAAGTATAAGGTAATGACTTTGAATCATTAATCATAGTTATCAAAATCAGGCATGATAGAAAGATTACGGTTGTTAATCTTCCTTACAGTGCAGTATCCTCACCAGTCCACACAACATTTTTGCCCACTGAGTCTGGGATAAAATTAAAAATTAATTCTCATAAACTAAAGTTAATGAAATGTTTAGAATATTCTGCCTTCTTACTGTATCATCACTTAAGCCCAAATGCTGGGAAAAAGAGAAACAAAAGTCTTCTGTCAGCTATTGAATGTGTTATGATTTAGAGATGAGATTCACAGTAGAGTCTGTACTTTTTACATTTGATAGACCTCAAATTTGCCTGAGTTATTAGTATCCAGAAAATAGGCTTTGGGGAAGAGTTGAAAGAAGGCCTTTTTGAACCTAAGAAGACAAGAAATTGAATTGTTATCACAATATTGCTATTTAAGAAAGAATATTGAGTCACTTTTCAGAAATTTATATCAGAATTAGAAAAACGCAGAAATGTAGTTTGTACTTCTTAAGGAGGTGGTGGAGGAGATTAGATAGATACATGCATACATATATACATAGGTCTAAATATATTTGTATGTATATGAGAGAAGTATCAGGAATAGGGTAGGAAAGAGATAGAATAGTAAGATTACATTAGAATCTGCTTAGGAGCTTTTCTAACATGTAGATATTCTCTCTTTTTGGGTTTATCAAAATCCTGAGAGCAAAAGGGAAACCTGGCATGCATGTTTAATAAAGCTTCCTTGGGGACTCTGATATATGCTGCCTCCCAAATAAATTACAAGCCATATCAGAAAATAGGCGTTTACAGTATAAAATAGAACTGAAAACTAAAGTCAGATGTTCTAGAAAATATTAATTATTTTTCCTGAGATAGAAGTGGTTGAAATTTGGGAGATAACTTTTGCTATGTTTGGTGAGGCAAAGACGAGGGAGGCTAGAGTTGATGAAGACATCTTTCTTTTATGTATGATATTGTCTATGTTGGGCCCTGTTAATTTTCATTTACGTATGTACAAATAGCTAATGCATATTTTTTAACGTTAATGTTTGTTATTTACATGCATAGCCTGATGGGCACATGATCCAAAGTTTAATTTTTTGGTTGAAATTTAGTATTTGGCTTCATATATGTAAAGATTAGGGTAAGGTGATCTGCCTTGCCTTGCCTTTCTTCTACTGTGTCAAAGAATTTATGATCAAGGGGTAGAGTCAATATTAATTATATGATTTTGTTTTAACCAAGAAGAACTTAGTTAAATTTAAAATTGTAGTTGCACTCATAGATAAAGGGTTTTCTTTGTTAAAGGGTAAAAAAGAGACATCTCTTATACTTGCTTAACTTTTCATTTAAAAAATTAATTTATTCATAATAAATAGAAAATGAAAGGAGCTTAAAAAGCAAATTGAACACATAGTTATCAGAGAAAACAATTTTAAAATTATGATTTTTAAACTCTCATCTGTATTGCTAAGAAACGAATGCCCTATATTGTAATATTCAAGGTTTGCTTATAATTAAAATGTAGGGAAGAAAAAAAGAATCCTACAGACATTCTAAGGATGACCTAGGCCCTTGATAGTCTAAGCTTGAAATTAATCATTAGATTTTCTGAACTCTTATTACACTGGGTCTGTTCAGTCTGCTTTAACAAAATAACATAGACTTGGTGGCTTATAAACAACAGAAACGTATTTCTCACAGTTCTGAAAGCTGGGAAGTCCAAGATCAAGTTTCCAGCAGATCTGATATCTGGTGGAGGCCTGTTTCCTGGTTCATAGATGGCACCTTCTTATCATGTCCTCAGATGGTGGAAGGGACAAGGCAGCTCTCTGGGTCCTTTTTATAAGGATACTAATCATCCTTTTCATGATGGATGTGCTGAAACTAAATTGTGCCTGAAGACCCTTATGTTACCTTTACATGTCACATTTCTATTGTATCTGGCCAACCTTTGATTTTAAGGCACTAGGGCAAGAATGACCAATGGGTTTCCAAACTTATAGAAGTAGTAACATGTGCATATCAACACAAATCACTTGGTAGGAACCCAATACTAGCTAATAAGCCTACTCCTACTGTCTCAGATCTAGTTCCGCTTCAGAATTGGAAGCTTTAAGGATTATGAAATTCTGGGAACTTGGAGTAGGTCCACCTAGAAGTAGAAGCAGCAAAACCCAAAAAACCAGTAAAATTTTTTAATAGTGTTGCTTAATTTTTAAGTGTTATTTACTGGAAAATAAAACTATACCATGTTTAATCACTAAGCAATTTTTAACAAAAAACTTTAGCACTAGGAATAGCTTAAACTTGACACAATTTACTATCATAGAATTATAGATATGGGTAAAGGGTACCAGTTAGATTCCTATCAGCAAAAACCTGGTGATTTTCATTCTGTGGTATAGAGGTCCTAGTTAAGAGGCAGGAATTATTTACAAATGACTTTAATTTTGATCATTTAATTATAGGATCTGTTTATTCACTTGTTTTTAACTTATTCACAAGTCTTAGTCATGAGCATTATTAATAGATAATTTGATGCCTTGTCACTTAACAGTACAAGCATGTTTATTTCTGACTTTTAAACTCTAATTTACCCTTCTTGTGTTTTTCTATTCAGTCGTAACCCTCTCCTTCAAAATTTGGTGAGGCATCTTTGACTTTCATCATATTCAGACATGCTAGCTTCAAGAACTTTCCTGTTCCTCTTTTAATGTCTGTTTCTCACATTGTATTAGTTCCTTTTATAGTATTAATTCTTCCTAGAGTATGAATTTTTTTCTTTTTCTTGAGATGGAGTCTTGCTCTGTTGCCCAGGCTGGAGTTCAGTGGCACCATCTCCACTCACTGCAAGCTCCGCCTCCTGGGTTCACGCCTTTTTCCTTCCTCAGCCTCCCGAGTAGCTGGGACTACAAGTGCATGCCACCATGCCCGGCTAATTTTTTGTATTTTTTTGTAGAGATGGGGTTTCACTGTGATAGCCAGGATGGATACAGTATGAATTTTTATTCATTTTGCAAATATTCATCATAGATATTTTTGTCTTATCATTTCAGTTAGAACAAGATTTTTTTCTTTGGGTTCAGAAGGTAACTTTCCTATTGTACTTAGGATAAATTCCACAAAAACTCTTTAACAAGGTTTTTTTCCTGGCTATTAGAAAGGAGGAAGACCCTCACTGAACTGAAGATAGTAATGATGGGTGAGGACTTTGACTTCTGTAACACCTCATTCAGATAAGTGGCTATTTTAGTTTAATTACATGGCCGGGCGCGGTGGCTCACGCTTGTAATCCCAGCACTTTGGGAGGCCGAGGCGGGCGGATCACGAGGTCAGGAGATCGAGACCACGGTGAAACCCCGTCTCTACTAAAAATACAAAAAAATTAGCCGGGCGTAGTGGCGGGCGCCTGTAGTCCCAGCTACTCGGAGAGGCTGAGGCAGGAGAATGGCGTGAACCCGGGAGGCGGAGCTTGCAGTGAGCCGAGAGGGCGCCACTGCACTCCAGCCTGGGCGACAGAGCGAGACTCCGTCTCAAAAAAAAAAAAAAAAAAAAAAAAAAAAAAAAAAATTACATGAATTTTGTCATCTCCCTTGGAGCTGCCTCCCAGAGCTGGTATATCAGACATCCTCAAGTAAACCTGGACCCAATTTTAGAAATCTTGGCTAATTTTGAGTTAGGAAGTCCTTTCTTTAAACAATATTTTAAAATTAACAGAACAAACACAAAATATATTTTACATATTGCACTTTTCAAAATACTTTAAATATTTAAAAAAATACCCAACATCACAAAGTAACATAGTTTAAAATAAAATAAAAATTTTTGAAATCAGACCTAATCAAATTGATATATCTCTCATTTTCTTTGAAAATTTTGACCAAGATATCAATTAATAAATCCACTTTGAAAGACATTTTAAGGTATAAATGTGTTTGTTCATGTGTATAAAATTGTGTCATTGATATAACATTACTATTCCTTTAAACATTGTTATGTTCTTAAAAGTATCTATAATTTAGCAAAAGGATTACTGTTTTGAAAGACTTAAAAAAATGCTCAGCTATTTTTTAGCTAAGAAAAAAGATTCCTTTTTCAGTGAATGGATAAAGCTGAAAAATAATAAATTAATAAAATGTTTTAAATAAAGAGTCATAAATATCTCAATACTTAATTCTAGGAAGCTTCTCTATTCATTTGCTTTTTTATTTTTAAAAAGAAGTTTAAAAGAGTTTTTGTTTTAATATCTATAAACTTCAAATGTTATTCCACACTCAAAAAATATTTCTAATGTATTCAGTCACAGTTTACTAAAATAGCCAAGTTTTCTGATTCATAAGATGAATAATAATACTTAATTTTAACTTATTTTGAAGATTAAATGAGGTGATACATTCAAATAAAACCTTTTAAACTGAAAGTACTTTCATTCTTGTGTAAGGAAACCATGAAAGTAAGACACATCATTCTATTTTGCCAGTGTATCTTAAATTAACTAGCTTTTATTGTCAGTTAGTGTTCAGCGCACCAAGGGTACATTTCATACTAAGATTGTGCAAGTGAGAGTAAATGCCTCCTTAAATTTTCCATCTTAGGCACCACTGTTGCTTTTAGACCTGGCTATGTTTTATATTGCTTATATACATTTTTTTTTCTTTTGGGAAAAAGATAAGCTGAAAAACATTTTCGTTGATGACATGCTATTGCTGAAATAAAAACCCAGAACATAGTGATGTGTAGGAAAAAACTCTCTCCAACTGTGTTTTTCTTCTGCTCTCATACCACCACAAGAGTCGTCAACACAAAAGACTTCTGTGACCAAATGTGTGGGTTTTTTCCCCCACACACTAAGCAGCAGATACCAGCTGGGCATCCTCCATTTCAGTTCTGATACTGTCTACTTGGAGATAGTGTCAGATCCCACTGGTTGGGGGCTCAGTGCCCAAGACTGCCCCTCATACCCCCAGACACCATCCTAGGCCTCCAGAACTTCTGACCTACCGGCTTCAAATTGGGGTTCTCACATCACACTCTTTAGGTTCAATTAATTTGCTGGAGCAGCTCACAAAACTCAAGGATACTGGGCACAGTGGCTCAAGCCTGTAATCCCAGCACTTTGGGAGGTCGAGGTGGGCAGATCACTTGATGCCAGGAGTTCGAGAACAGCCTGGCCAACATGGCAAAACCCCGTCTCTACTAAAAATACAAAAATTATCTGGGTGTGATGGCATGCGCCTGTAGTCCCAGCTACTCCAGAGGCTGAGGCATGAGAATCACCTAAACCCAGGAGGCAGAGATTGCAGTGAGCCAAGATTGTGCCACTGCACTCCTGCCTGGGCCACAGAGCAAGACTGTCTGAAAAAACAAAAAGAAAAAATCAAAGGAAACACACTTACCGGTTTATTACAAAGGATATTGCAAAGGATGCAGTTGAGGAGATGCGTAGGGTGAGGTATGGGAGCAGAGGTGCAGAGCTTCCATGCCCTCTGGGGGCCCCACCCTCCAGAAACCTCCATGTGTTCAGCTATCCAGAAGCTCTCCTAATCCAGTTTTTATGATGTCAGCATTGGGATTTTTATGATGTCAGCATTCCTCCCTTACACTATAGGGCAAAAACCATCTCTGGGGAGGGTCTTAAAGACACACAATTTACAACGATGGGGAAAAATTAGAGTCCTGCCTTGGAACAGGTTAAAGGAGGGCAAGAGAAGGTCTGAGGCCTGCCCCTGAGGCCTACCACACCCAACATTATAACAACACAACAGTTGTTATATATTTTCAGTTTTGCATAATATGAAGTTAAAGACTTAAGTAAATTGAGTAAATAGTAGTTGTTTTTTTTTTAATTTCACAGATCAATAGAGTTAACTCCTGAGTTATATGCATACAACCCCAAAGTTGTTTGCTGTCACTGGAGCTGTGCCTACACCCGCCTGGCATATTCTTGAGACATTGGAGCTAGGAAGTTGGAAATTGACAGAAAATTTTGTCACTTGTAACAGAGCTAAGGCCATATGGATTATGGTGGGTCCTATCACTTGGAATACTTTCCTGAAAGCAACACAGGTCATCATTGCCAAATATTTTTAGGACCCCAATTCTGTACTAAGTGCTAGTGATGTGATAGGAAGCCAGACACAATTGAACTAGCTATCTCTATATTAGTGACTTATCCTAAAACAGAGTTTCTATTGTAATTGGTTTCCTGTTTCTCTTAGAATATTTAAATGTTTTAACATGGTCTTTCAGATTCTGCATGATCATACAGCAACCTCTTCTTTAGCAACCTCTCCACTATCCCATCTGGGTACTTTAGTTCTGGTGGCCTCTTTCATTTTCTGAAAGAACATCAGTTTCTTAGTATATGATCTTTCATCTTTTGGAAGATCTCTGCCCCTTCTCCTTTCAAAGCACAGCCTCTTTCTCACATTTTAAGACTCAGCATCCATGTTACCTTCCCAGATCAGCCTTCCTTGAACTCACCCCATCCACCTGGATCTCCCTGTTTATTCTTCATGAGAGAACCCTGTTCTTATATAGGATTTTTCTGAATTTGTCATCACATATTTATTTCCTTGTTTGTGTGCCTCTTCTCACCAGACCCTAAGCACCATGTAAATAGGAACGAAGTATTATTTCAAAGACCCAAGTCTGAAACTGTGTGTCTGTTTATACTTAATGGCTAAGGTATACATGTACATGTATTCTATTTGACTAATATTTGAGGTAAAAAACATGGGGGAAAGGAGCAGATAACACATATTTTTAGAGGATTTAGGGTATATATAACTAAGAAGGTTCCCTTTACTTATTTATTTTTTTGGGGGGAGAGAATCCTGCTCTGTCACCCAGACTAGAGTACAGTGGCACGATCTCGGCTCATTGCAACCTCTGCCTCCTGGGTTCAAGCGATTCCCCTGCCTCAGCCTCCTGAGTAGCTGGGATTACAGGTGCGTGCCACTATGCCCGGCTAATTTTTGTATTTTTAGTGGAGATGGGGTTTCGCCATGTTGGCCAGGCTGGTCTCGAACTCCTGATCTCAGGTGATCCACCTGCCTCGGCTTTCCAAGGTGCTGGGATTACAGGCCTGAGCCACCACGCCTGGCCCCATTTTAAATCTTATTCTCACTTTGAGGTGGAGTTAATCTCAGATAACTTTGAGATTAAGTTACCTTAATATCAACCTTCTCACTTTGTTCATTTATTCAACAAATGTTTATTGAGCCCTTACTGTGTGCCAGGCAGTTTTTTTGTTTGTTTGTTTGTTTGTTTTTTTAAGAGACGGAATCTCGCTCTGTTGCCCAGGCTGGAGTGCAGTGGCGCAATCTCAGCTCACTGCAAGCTCCGCCTCCTGGGTTCACGCCATTCTGCCTCAGCCTCTCTGAGTAGCTGGGACTACAGGCACCCGCCACCACGCCCGGCTAATTTTTTTGTATTTTTAATAGAGACGGGGTTTCACCGTGGTCTCGATCTCCTGACCTCGTGATCCGCCCACCTCGGTCTCCCAAAGTGCTGGGATTACAAGCGTGAGCCACCGCGCCCGGCCATGCCGGGCAGTTTTAAACACTGGGGACACTATTGAATAAGATAGACAAAGCCCAGGCCTTCCTGCACCTTGCCTGCTAGTAGAGAGATAATAAATAAGAAAATAAGTGAATTTATAACATAACCTCAAGTGGTGATCAATACTATGAAGGAAATAGAGCAGAGGTAGGAGTAGCAAATAAATGGGAATTATGGCTGTCTTAGGCAAGAAGTTTAGACAAGGCTTTGCTTAGGAGGTGCTATTTGAGGACATGTGTGAATAATGGAGTGGGGTGAGTCATAGGAAGCGTGGTCAAAGAGTATTTCGGGCAGAGGAAACAGCAAGTACAAAAACCCAGAGAAAGGAAGAATTATGCCACAGTCATGGAATAGAAAGATGACCAGGATGGCTGGAGTAAGAAGAGTGTTAGAGCATGAGGTCTGAGAGGTATCAAGGGGCCAGAACTCATGTAGTGTTTTGTAAACCAAGATAAGGCATTTTAATTTATTCTACGTGTGACAGGACGCTCTTGCAGGGTTTTGAATATGGAGGTGGGATAGGGAGTAACGTATTAGCTCTCTGAGGACATCTAGGAGGCAGCAAGAGTAGAAGTATGGAAACCAGTTTGTAGGATGCTTTTGCAGTGGGACAGAAAACAGATAAGAATTGCTTTGACTCTAGCAATGGTATAGGTAATGAAAAGAAGTTAGACTTGGAATATATTTTGAATTTAGAGCCAATATGACTTGCCTGGTGTCTTGGATAAGTATGAGAGAAAGAATAATAATTATGACTCCTTGTCTTTTTTGCTTTGGGCAACTGGATATAAGGAGTGATTTAATGATATGGTAAAGACTAGGAAGAAGCAGGCCTTTTTGGGGGGTGGTAGAGGATGATTAAAGTTTATTTTATACATAGACATCAAGTGAAGATGTTGAGTAAGGTCAAATAGGGCAGATGCTTCTGAAATACTCCTTCAAGACTATTTAGTATCCGACAAATGGAGCATTATTACATTTATGGCTCTACCTCCTAGCATAGACATACAACATACACTGGGTGGATGGATGGATAGCTAGGCATACAGTCATACATTTGAGGAAATAGAGTGTTCTTTGTATAATGGCACTCATAGGTGTAAATAAGAATCACAACCATAATAACATCAAATATTTTATATTACTCTGTGTCAAGCACTGTTCCCAATTCTTAACATTATTAATTCACTTCTCATATACTATGATTCAAGTTACTACTATTACCATTAGTATCTCTGCTCTACAGTTGAGAAGCTTATTGAGGGTCATGTAACTACAGGTGGCCAGGATTTGAACCCATGTACTGTGTGTGGCTCCAGAGTTTGTTCTCCTACCTACTGCACTATACTTTTCCCATGATCATGACATACTCATCATCATAAACCAATATCTATATATCTGTGTGACCATTTGGTTTGGGGTGATGGAGTGATAAAAGTGATATTTGAATGAAATATGAAGACTATTGGTGAAAAATGCCACCTTAATCCTTGGAAGAGAAATTTGCTTTTAGTATAATCCTATTGGGTGAATCTGAAGCACAAACTAGGTTTTATCTCATATCTGAAAGGTATCTAAAATATCTAATTAGTGTACTTAAGTCCTATTAATCACACATCTTTGCAAGGTCTCAATAGTCTCCTAAAATTTCATTGTTTGAGAGAAAAATTGGTAGTAGGCCACTCTTGAATATATGTGGGTTTATACTCATACCATTTTAGTTAAATAAAGATATTCAATTCATCCATGGCTAGGAAGTATAAAATATTTAGTATAACAATATGTGTATCAGCTAGAATGAATTTCTTAAGTGTTAATTGTTAGCATTACTTAGCTCAGATGAAAGCCGTTATTTATACTGCAGTGCCCCTAATGAATATAGGAAAACATGACTTGTCAACAAAAATTATATGATGGGAGTTGTAGAGTCTGCTTCTTTTTCCAAAGCATACATGCCACCTTCTGTTTTTCTTGCCCCCATAAAATCCAGCTCCTGTAGGACACCTTTTTTTCTGATGCCTCCATAGGAGACAACTCATGCTCACCATCTCCACTTTAAGAATTATTTCTGTAGTGAGTCACTATTACAGATAATAACCCATCTCCTGTTGGTCTGCTGGAACTGAAAAAGGGCTGAAAATTGTTAAACTTTTGCAGTGATATGTGTAATGACTACATGATTATCATGCCTCTTTTTATTCACAGCTTATCAAGTACCTACTTGACATGTCGAAAGGAAAAGAGTAAATTTAAGAAGACAGTTTTTTTCTCCTGAAAGTTTAGAGTTGAAAGCGCATCTTTAACACATTCATACACACATCCAAGAGATTCAGATAAAATAATCAAGCCAAATCACTGAAAGCTGAGAAAAGAGTTGAATGTTCAAGTGGCTACTTGAAGTCACTTCATGTGATGTATCATGTAATCCTGCAAAATGAGTGCTGTATTCCTGCTTTTCAAGTAATGAAACTGAGGTTCAGAGAGCAAAACGTTTCATTACTAGTAAACTTCAAACTAGTAAACAAGAATTTGAGCTTATATATCTCTAATTCCAGGACCTGTGCTTTTATTGCTAATGGCTTTTTTTAAACTTGTTCTTCGTGTTTTTTTTTTTGTCGAGTGAATTAAGAGCAGGATAAATAAGAAAAATAGTATTTAGGAATGTATTGCTTAGGCATGAGTAACTTCCTATTTGAAAGAACTGTTGAGTAATCGCCATTTTTTTTCTTTCTTTTTAAATTTCTCCTCCTGCATAGTTTCTGCATCTCCCAGATCTCCTTTTTGTTGTTTTGTTTTGGCACATTTATATTAGGGACTTTCTGGAAATATTTGATTGCCGCTCATATAAAAGAGTAAATCACTAAAAATTAGTTAGAAGCTCTGAGCACCTGGGTGAGGTTTGTGAACTTCATTGTATAGTTATTTGATAGAGTAATTTCTTAAGAAACCCGCATTGCATATCTTTAGGTCTTTTATCCTGTTACTCAGTACCTCACTGCCCAAAGTACGTGGTATTGCCACATAAAAGCCACATCCTTTTGGTGGGTTAAAAGTTTATCTGGTTTGCCTGTTGGCTTTCCTTACTGCTGAGTTCCAATTCAGTTTTTTCTCACCTGCTGAGTAGGTTACCATTTGTGTATCTGCCTTCCAAACTTTCAAAATTTTGTATCTCCAGCCTGGACAACATAGGGAGACCCTGTCTCTACAAAAAAATTTTTAGAAAATTAGCTGGGCACCATGGCGCATTCCTATAGTCCTAGCTACTCAGGAGGCTGCAGTGAGCCATGATTGTGCCACTATGCTCCAGCCCAGGTGACAGAGCAAGACCCTGTCTCTTAAAAAAAAAAGTTGTATCTGAAAGGTTTGTGTCTTTTAAAATAAGTCAGTTTATTGCCGTTTTAGTGGGGTTTTATGAGAGAAAGTTAATGTATGCATTCAATTTGCCATCTTTAACCAATGTTATTTATCTTCCAAAGATTCCATTTAATTTAGTTTGTTGTAGTTTTAGTCATCCAGAAGTTTCCAATTTATATGAATTCAGATCTGTTCATATCCTTTGCCCACTTTTGAATGGAGTTGTTTTTTTTTCTTGTAAGTTTAAGTTCCTTGTAGACTCTGGATGTTAGAACTTTGTCAGATGGATAGATTGCAAAAATTTTCTCCCATTGTGTAGGTTGTCTGTGCACTCTGATGATAGCTTTTTTTTTTTTTTTTTTTTCTGTGCAGAAGCTGTTGAATTTAATTAGATCCCATTGTCAATTTCTGCTTTTGTTGTGATTGCTTTTGGTGTTTTCATCATGAAATCTTAGCCCATGCCTATGTCCCAAATGGTATTGCCTAGATTTTCTTCTAGGATTTTTAGAGTTTTCGGTTTTACATTTAAGTCTTTAATTCATCTTGAGTTAATTTTTGTATAAGGTTTAAAGAAGGGGTCTAGTTTCAATTTTCTGCATATGACTAGCCAATTCCCCCAGGACCATTTATTTAATAGGGAATCCTTTCTCCATTGCTTGTTTTTGTCAGGTTTATCAAAGATCAGATGGTTGTAGGTGTGTGGTCTTATTTCTGAGTCCTCTACTCTGTTCCATTCTTCTGTGTGTCTGCTCTTGTACTAATACCATGCTGTTTTGGTTACTGTAGCCTTGTAGTATAGTTTGAAGTCAGGTAGTGTGATGCCTCCAGCTTTGTTCTTTTTGCTTAGGATTGTCTTGGATATTTGCGCTCTTTTTTAGTTCCATATGAATTTTATGAATTTTGGTCCCATGTGAATTAGTTTTTTCTAATTCTGTGAAGAAAGCCTATGGTAGTTTAATGGGAATAGCATTGAATCTATAAATAACTTTGGGCTGTATGGTCAGTCTCACAATATTGATTCTTTCTATCCATAAACATGGAATGTTTTTCCATTTGTTTGTGTCCTCTTTGATTTCTTTGAGCAGTGGTTGGTAGTTGTTGAAGAGGCCCTTCACTTCCCTTGTTAGCTGTATTCCTAGGTATTTTATTCATTTTGTGGCAATTGTGAATTGGAGTTCATTCATGATTTGGCTCTTTGCTTGCTTATTGTTGGTGTATAGGAATGCTAGTGATTATTGCACATTGATTTTGTATCTGAGACTTTCCTGAAGTTGCTTATCAGCTTAAGAAGGTTTTGGGTTAAGATGATAATTTGTCCTCCTCTCTTCCTATCTGAACATCTTTATTTGTTTCTCTTGCCTGATTGCCCTGGCCAGATCTTCCAATACTATGTTAAATAGGATTTGTGAGACAGAGTATCCTCGTCTTGTGCTGGTTTTCAAGGGGAATGCTTCCAGCTTTTCCCCATTCAGTATTATATTGGCTGTGGGTTTGTCATAGATGGCTCTTTGAGGTACATTCCTTGAATACCTAGTTTGTTCAGAGTTTTTAACATTATGTTGAATTTTATCAAAGGCCTCTTCTGCAACCACAGATAATCATGTGGTTTTTGTCTTTAATTCTGTTTATGTGATGAATCACATTTATTGGTTTGCATATGTTGAACCAGCCTTGCATTCTGGGGATGAAGCCAGCTTGATCGTGGTAGATAAGCTTTTTGGTGTGTGCTGGATTTGGTTTGCCAGTATTTTATTGTGGATTTTTGCATTGACGTGCATCAGAGATATTGGCCTGAAATTTTCTTTTTTTGTTGTATCTCTGCTAGGTTTTGCTATCAGGATGATGCTGGCCTCATAAAATAAGTTACAGAGGAGTCCCTTCCTTTCAATTTTTTAGAATAGTTTCAGTAGAAATTTGTACCTCTGGTAGAATTCAGCTGTGAATGCATCTGATCCTGGGATTTTTTTTTTTTTTTGGTTGGCAGGCTATTTATTACTGCCTCAATTTCAGAACATGTTATTGGTCTACTTAGGGATTTGATTTCTTCCTGGTTCAGTCTTGGGAGGGTATATGTGTCCAGGAATGTATTCATTTCTTCTAGATTTTTTAGTTCATGTGCATAGAGTTGTTTATAGTGTTTTCTGATGGTTGTTTGTATTTCTGTGGGGTAAGGGTGGTATCTCCCTTGTCATTTCTGATTGCATTTATTCCATTCTTCTCTCTTTCCTTCTATATTAGTCTAGCTAGTGGTCTATTTTATTAATTTTTTCAAAAAATAAGCTCCTGGATTCATTGATTTTTTAAGAGTTTTTTGTGTCTCTATCTACTTCAGTTCTGCTCTGATCTTGGTTATTTTTTGTCTTCTGCTAGCTTTGGGGTTTGTTTGCTCTTTGAACTGGTTTTAGTATCAATATTGTACTAGCTTCATAAAACGAGATGAGGAATGTTTCTAGTTTTTCCATTCCAGGAAGAAAATCTGAGTAAAAGTGGAATTATCTGTCCCTTGAATGTTTGGTAGAATTTACTGGTAAAACCAAATGAGCTTGATGTTTTATTTATGGGAAGATTTTAAATTATTGATTCAAATTATTTAATAGTTGCAGGACTATGTAAGTTATTTTATTTCTTTTTTATTGAGTTTTGGTAATTTGTATTTTTGTAGTAATTTTCCACTTGGTCTACGTTTTCCAATTTATTGATATAAAATTATTCATAATAATTCCCTATTATCTTTTTAATCTTTGTGATTATGTCCCATTTTTCATACCTAATACTGCCTATCTATCTCTTTTCTTTATCTTGATCAATCTGACTGGAGATTTACTAGTTATTTCAAAGAACCCATTTTTAGCTTCGTTGACCAAACTGTGTTTTATCTTTGTTTTCAGTTTCATTAAGTTCTGCTCATGTCTTCATTTCTTTCTCTCCACTTCCTTTGTTTTTTTCTGTCTTTCCCCCTAACTTCTAACTTATTTTCTAATATAAGCATTGAAGGTTACACATTTTTCTACTTTTTTGTGTGTGGGAAGTACAAAAATTGTCAATTGGGAATTTCGAAGTAGAGAAAAATATTTCATTCTGACTTTTAAATTGCCACTGTCAATTGTGCCTAAAATTCATAGTGCTTACCATGTCAAACAATATGATTTTGATATGTACCTGGGAAAATTATGCTTACTAATGTGGTTTTAATCTCATCATGTTTCATATAGGATTCGCCTTTATTTGATCTTATTAAACAATCAAAGGACCGAGAAGGACCAACTGATCACTTTGAATCTGCTTGTCCTGTTAATCTTCCTCTCCAGAATAATCACACTGCAGCAGATATGTAAGCAAAATACATGTTATGTTGACCATTCAAACTGCAAATAAATTTTAAGCATAAGTGCAATGTAACATTCTATAAAGAAACTGTAGGGAATAGAATTTTGAATAAGAATTGTTTCTGTTTTTAAGAAATTAGTAATAAAAGGTACATGACCCAAATAAAGTAATATAAAAGAGTACAGAGTGCTACTGAATCACCTAGGATTTGCATAATGAGAGCAGTTTTTATGGCAGAGTTGGCAGTTTAGGTGGAATAGGATTTCAACATGGAAACTGGAGAGGATAGAGGAGACAGAGGAGTGTGTTCCAAGAGTCAGAATGGCATTAACTCAAAAATATCAAAGGAAGCAGAAAACATTTTTCAGTGTGTGCAGGTCAGTCCATTTGGAGTGAAGCATAGGATAAGTGTAGGAAGAAGTATGGGATGTGGACTAACACACAGTTGATTAGTGTGTGCTGGTGATGATGATGGGAAAAGAAAATGTAAACCCAAACGTATCTGAAACAGGTCTCAATCAATGTAGAAGTTTATTTTGCCAAGGTTAAGGACATGCCCAGGAGAGAGATCTGTGCCTTTTTCCAATGATGATTTTGAGGGCTCCAATATTTAAATGAGAAAGTCAGTCTGGAGGGGAAAGAAAAAGGGTATGGTAATCCACATGTTGCAAGAGAAAAAGAGCAGGTAGAGGAATCGTCAATTATCTATCCAGCTCATGCTGAGTGAATCCACACTTTACATAAGATAAGGTGAACATAGAGCCGCTATCTGTGGGAGTATTTAACCTTTTATCTGTATTTATTTGTGTGGGAACAAAAGGAAAGGCAGTTTCTTGCATGACTCAGATTTCAGCTTAATTTTTTCCTTTTGGCATAGTGAATTGGGGTCCCAAGTGTTTATTTTCCTTTCACAAAAGCAATCACTAACTGTGTGCTGGGCAATGGCCTAAGTACTTAAGATTTATTTTTTCATGTAATCTTCGTAACAGCCCATAAGGTAGTAGATACTGCTGTCAGCCTGTTATCTATAAAATAGGAATTAGAGAAATAAGATAACTTGCCTAAGGTCAACAGAATTCAAACCTAAGCTATCTAATCCCAAAGCCCAGGCTCTTAATCACTCTAGCTACATTGCCTTTCACAGAAATGTGCCTAATATTTTGTTTCTGTTTAATTCTGTGTAGGAACTGACATTACAGTATTCTGTATTAGTGCAGGGGCCATTTTCCAGAGATGTTATTTTCATGCTAACTTGTACCCAAAGTGTTTCTGGCATATGGAGACCCTGCCTTCATGTATACATTTGTTTCCTAAGTAATGCATTATATAAATAAGTTAAGCCTTGTTTTTTTTAAATTCAAGAAGCAGTCATCTGTTAACTGCCAGGAAGTGGTGTAGGCACTGGGAATACAGAAGTAAGATGGCCTGGGTCCTTCTCCTCATAGAGCTTACATTCTGGAGGAGGAACATAGGCAATGAACAAGTAAACCAAGATGTAAGATGATTTTAGAGTATAATAAGTGCTACAAAGGAAATAAACAGAATGATGTGAAAGAGAGAAACAGAGAGGCTGATAGAATGCTTAGTGGGACTTTCCTTTCTCTGATAAAGTGACATTTTGACGTGACACCGGAAGGGCAAGCTGATGCTAGCTAGGCAAAAATCTGCATTATGTGCATTCCAGGCAGAACAAACAGCAAGTGCAGTGGCTGTAGGGCAGATCAAACTTAGTTGGATTTAGGAACAGAAAGAAAGAAATCCTAGTGTGGCTGGGGTATTGGAAGAGGAGAGTGGTGCAAGATGAGACTGAAGAGCTAAGCTGGGGTAGATCTTATAGGTTCCTACAGGCCATAGTAAGGAGTTTGGATTCTCTAAGGATAGTGGGAAACCATTTAAGCAGGAATGGAGCTTGCTATAATTTGTATTTTTAAAGGTCCACTCTCTAGCTGCTGTCTGAAGTCCAGGTGGGTTTGGAGGAAAGAAAGGGACAGGGCAAGGCAAAAAGCGAGAAGCCAATTTGGAGACTATTTCTGTAGTTCAGATGAGGGATGTAGGTGACTTGGTCTAAGGTATGGTATTAGAAATAGAAATGGAGAGATCTGGGGTGTATTTAGAGATAAATTAATAGGTTTTACATTGGTTTTATGTTGGATTTCAGGAATTTGGAAAATGGAGAAATTAAAAATAACTCCTAGGTTTTTGACTTAAGACACTAGATGTAATGTAGAGCTATTCTTTGAGATGGGAAAATAAATCCAGAGCTCTGCCTTGTTCTTATTAAGTCTGAGATTCGAGTAGTTATATCTGGTAGGTAATTGGATATTTACACCTAGAACTTCAGAGACTAACTTTGCCCAAGTTAGGCCAGTTTACGATACTGTCAGTGAACTGAATGAAAATCCAAAGTGGATACTAGACCAGACACGGGTCCTTCTAAAATCATTGTGATAATGAGTCGCTTTTCTTAGTGTACTGGTTAATATACTGCATGTTGTAGAAACATCCATAATAAGGCACAAATTCTACTTCCTGTTCTCTTTGTTCTTAAAGTTTATGTCTTTAAAAATAAGTTCATTTGCCGGCTACCAAAAGAAAATCAGAAAGTAGATCTAGATTATTCTGTTAAATAGGGGCAGCACAGAATTATAATATTTGCTAATATCCCTGCCTTGAGTTATGCCTGACATATTTAGTATGCTGTAAATCTGTCTGAATAATGTTATTTGAAGTATTAATTCATAGAATTCTGTACTGTGTAATTTTTGTGTGTGTAAATGTGTGTGTGTAACTGAGATCTTAGATATGAACCATAGTTATCAATAAAAAAATTTTTAGGAGGAGAATCACAAAAACAAGATAACACTATTTAATATCAATAAATTGTTTTTTAAGCTGGAATCACCTTATGGTCTCAATCCCACTATAATTATTAAAAGTGTACATTATACATATATAGCTATTTTTTCTAATAAGGCAGTAATCCCCAGGAAAAGCCATTTATTAAAATAGAGTTAGATAGGATGATGACAAGCAGTTTTCCTATTAATATATCTTTCCCAGCTTGCATTTAAATAGTCTGCTCATATAATACCAATTAAATAGACAAGATGTATCTGGGTGTACAACCTTGAAGTGTATGTATAATCTGTGATTCTTAGCCAACTTGAAATGAAGACTTTTCCTTTAAATATATCTAGGTATCTTTCTCCTGTAAGATCTCCAAAGAAAAAAGGTTCAACTACGCGTGTAAATTCTACTGCAAATGCAGAGACACAAGCAACCTCAGCCTTCCAGACCCAGAAGCCATTGAAATCTACCTCTCTTTCACTGTTTTATAAAAAAGGTTAGTAGATGATTATTTTCAAGAGCATGGACTCTGAAACTAGGCTGACTGGGTTCAAATCGTGTTTCTTCTACTTTCTAGGTACATTACTGGGCAAGTCACTTAATATCTCTGTGGCTCAGTTTCCTCATCTATAAAATGGAAATGATAATGTTGCGAGATCTTTCCTGACTATTCAGAGTCGTTTTTCTGGCCGGAAACCTCTGTAGCCGGTGGTGCCTTTGATTGAGTTTTGCTCAGGCCCACTGGGCTCATTTCAGCCCCTTGGTCTGACAGGCTGCACTCAGCTCACACTACTGGCCTGGGTCCATGCCAGCCAGGAGCAAGTCAGACGTGGAATGGAGAGGGGTGTGTGAGCAAGCATGAGATCTGGCCATTGCACACAGTCAGAAATGCTGGCTGCTGCAGCGGGGCAGGCAGCTCCAGGTGCTGGCACAGGTGCCGGCTCTCTGTGAGGCTGCAGCTGGACCAGACGCACCGCAAGCAGTTTCCACAGCTGGCACCGGGGAACAATAAAATGGCTCCCAGAAGCTTGGAGACACCAGAAACCACAGGGCCCCAAAGAGGGAGTCACAGCCCTGGCTCAAGGAGCTCCCAATTGTGGGCTCCCCGAGGGGCCGCAGCTCTTCTCTCTTCTTTACCCACAACATGGCGAGCAAGGGGCATGTTTCAGCCCTGTTTGTGTTACAGCCCTTTTAGCCTCGCCATTTGGTGGGTCCTGAGTTCTTGTCCTGCAACCAGGAAGAATGAGGTATACAGACAAGAGGAGGGTGAGCAAGATTAAGAGGAGATTTATTGAGCTATAGAACAGCTTAGAGAAGACCCACAGTGGGCAGCTCCTCTCTGTAACCACAACGTCCCGATGAGTGTTCAGCTCCTAGCAGAGAAGGTAGCTCCTCTCTGCAGGCAGGTCGTCCCAACAAGTGTCCAATTCTCAGCAGAAAGGGTAGCTCCTCTCTGCAGCTGCTCGTCCTGACAAGTGTTCAGCTATCAGTAGAGAGGGTAGTTCCTCTCTGCAGCTAAGTTGTCTCTCCATCCTCTGCTCTGCTCTGGCTGAGCCTCGGGCTTCTATGGGCCTCAGCGGGAAGAAAGTGCGCACCGACTGGTACATGGGCGGCCACTAGTGGGCCCAGAAAAGGTACCACAAGTCCTCACTCCTGTCCGTGGGACTGGCAGCGCCCACCCCCAGCCTTCAGGCGCTCCCTGGCCTGAAGGTCGGGCCTCAACAGGGACTCATCCCCTTCTGCCCAGGAGCCCATCTGCCTCCTGCCGCCATCCATGCGTCAATGGGCACCTGTAGGCCAGTGCCAAGCTGCCCTCAGCCCCCGCCTCGGCTTCCCCCCCATGCTTGTCAGCGCCCAAAGTCTGGAGAGGGCTGAGGCGGCAGGGGGCTGGCGTGTCAGCGCTGCCTTGAGCGTGCGCACATCTGGCTGGGCTGCAGCAGCACCCAGGCTCAGCCCTGACTTTGCTCCAAGATTGGAGTGGGCGCTGGCAGCAGGGAGAAACCCGTCAGTGAGAGCAGGCACTTCTGAGCCTGCGAGGGCGGTGGCGGTAGGGGGGTGCCTTCCCAGGCCCCCAAGAATACAGAGATGCCTGGGTCCACAGCCACGGTTTGGGTGGCTGCAGCTGCACTGGGGAGCAGGTGGGACTCCCACCTGCTCCCCAGCCCAGAGAGCACAGGGATGCCTGGGTCCGCAGCGTGGCTTGGGTGGCTGCAGAAGCACTGGGGTGCTCCTGTCCCAACTCGGAAGGGGCGGGGTTCCTGCTTGTCCCTGGCTCCTCCGGGCTTCCTGGAGCATGCCGCCGCATCCATGCCTCCCTGCTGCAGCGGGTGTGACGTACATACAAAAGTAGTGTGTTGTTGCCTACTGCAGACACATTTCCTGGATATTTTCAGGACATTTAAGAAGGCCAGTAACCAGGTCATGTAGCATTCTCTGAGTGTATATATATATATATGGTGGGGTGGGGAGGTTGATTTGAGTGTCTGTGCATGCGTATATACTTCCTAGTGCACATCCACTTGGAGCTCTTTGAAAGACGGTAAAAGGTCATGTTCCTCCATGATAATCTTTTTCCTGATTTTATTCAAGTAAGAATTATGCTGAGCTTTACAGGCATATTGTCAGATATTATCCTTAGGTTAGAGCAGTGGTTTTCAAAGTGTCGTTCCCAACCAGCAGAATCCACATCACCTGGAAATTGTAGAAATGAGAATTCTGGGGCTCCAACCTAGACCTGCTCAATCAGAAACTCTTAAGATAGGGCCCTCAAAACCTTGTTTTAACAACCCTCCAGCTAAGTCTGGTGTATGCTAAGGTTTAAGACCACTGAGATAAATTGTTAGCTTTAAAAATTTCAAATTACCTCATGCAAGTCGTTGAAAGAGATTTATAAAGGATCTTTCTATGATATTTAAAGTAGATGAAGGAAAATTCAATTTTATGGATTCCTTTTCACCAAATTTGCATTTTCAGTAGTATTTTTTATAAACTAAATAAATTACATATTGCAGTCATTTTACATTTAGGTAATCTACAAGTTTACCATTTTTCAACAGAGTATGTTCCATTGGTATTTTATAGAGAAATGTGTGGTTTAATTTTTTTAGGATTGGAAAAATTCATAGACACTGGCAATTATATAATTTAAAAAAATGATTGTTCCTCTTTAATATTGATAGTGGGAATGACCAGTGGTGAGTGATTGATTATTAATGGAATTGAAACAAACCCTATTTGGGTTTGTCTAATTTTACAGTGTCTTATGACCTTTCCTCCACTACTTCCCACCTCTGCCCCAATTTCATGCTGTAATAGTTAGTTCAGCAAGTATCATTCTGCCTTATATGTACCTAGAACTGTGCTAACACAAGGAATCAATTATTTTTAAGGAAAATAGTGGTAGAAAAATCTTAAACATCACCACTAAAGAACTTATTCATGTAATCAAACACCACCTGTTCCCCCAAACACCTATTTTTTAAAAAAACTCATGCCTACATAATGAAGCCTCCATAAATACTCAAAAGGACCTGGTTCTGGGAGCTTCTGGATTTTTGCCCAGCTGGAGGTTCCTGGAGAATAGCGTGCCTGGGGAGGGCAAGGAAAATCCATGCCCCTTCTCACATGCCTTGCCCTCTGCATTTCTTCATCTGTATCCCTTGTAATATCCTTCATAATAAACCAGTAAACATGTTTCTCGGGGGGAAAAAAAAGAGTGGTAGAAATGAGGTTTCTGTTAAAATGCTACTTAACAGCATTATAATTAGAGCAATTTCATGATTTGAAAAAAATCTACTTGTAATTCAAAATGAACAGTAAAAATGACTAATTTTTCTTATTCCCACAGTGTATCGGCTAGCCTATCTCCGGCTAAATACACTTTGTGAACGCCTTCTGTCTGAGCACCCAGAACTAGAACACATCATCTGGACCCTCTTCCAGCATACCCTGCAGAATGAGTATGAACTCATGAGAGACAGGCATTTGGACCAAGTAAGAAAATCAAGCACTTCACCTTCTCTCCTCCCTACTTACTTGTTAACTGATTTCTTTCTTTCTTTCTTTCTTTCTTTCTTTCTTTCTTTCTTTCTTTCTTTCTTTCTTTCTTTCTTCTTTCTTTTTTTTTTTTTTTGTTTTTTTGAGATAGAGTCTCACTGTGTTGCCCAGGCTGGAGTGCAGTGGCGCAATCTCGGCTCACTGCAACCTCTGCCTCCCAGGTTCAAGTGATTCTCCTGCCTCAGCCTCCCAGGTAGCTAGGATTACAGGTGTGTACCACCACGCCTGGTTAATTTTTGTATTTTAGTAGAGACAGGTTTTCACCATGTTGGCCAGGCTGGTCTCAAACTCCTGACCTCAGGTGATCCATCTGCCTAAGGCCTCCCAAAGTGTTGGGATTACAGGCATGAGCCACTGCACCCAGCCTTGTTAAGTGATTTCTAAAGAAAATATTAGATTCAAATGAGAAACTAGATCAATTTATTAGACTTAGTATATATTCACTTTTTGGCTACCATTTACATTTTTGTTGTAATTCTTACAAATTAAAGCTTTAACACTCAAGAGTATATTTTAGTAACTGCTTATTTAATGACACAAAAGATCTTACCTGTAAAAAAAATAGCTGAAGAACCTTCTTATCGTAGGCTTTTTCTATGTAGTAGTGAGCTAGATATCATTTTAGTGTGAAAAAAGCATGAGACTTAAGAATCACTTGATTTAAAACAATACCTATTGAATGAATGAATGAAGTCAATTAGTTTACAATGAGAGAATCATTTTTCAAATCCTCCTTTTACTCTATAAAATAGGTTAATAAGAACAATATACTTTTGGCTGGGTGCAGTGGCTCACGCCTGTAATCCTAGTACTTTGGGAGGCTGAGGTGGGCAGATCGCTTGAGCTCAGGAGTTTGAAACCAGCCAACCTGACAAAACTCTGTCTTTACAAAAAATTTAAAAATTAGCCAGGTATGGTGACTTGGGAGGCTGAAGTGGGAGGATTTCTTGAGCCCAGGAGATGGAGGTTGCAAGTGAGCTGAGATCACACCACTGTGCTCTAATCTGGGTAACAGAGCAAGACCTTGTCTCAAAAAAAATTTTTTTTAATTAAAAAAATACATATATAGTTAATAGCTTTACTGAAATAATTCACACACCATAAAAACCACCCATTTAAAATGTACAATTTGATGGTTTTTAGTATATTCACACAGTTATACAAACACCACCACAATTCAATTTTAGAATCTGTATCACACCAAAAAGAAACTCCATACCCTCAAGCAGTCACCCCCTATTTCCCTACCCCCTCAGCCCAAGGCAATACTAATCTATTTTCTCTCTATGGATTTGCCTCTTCTAGACATTTCATATACATCGAATTATATAATATGTGGTCTTTTGCGTATGGCTTCTTTCATTTAGCATAATGTTTTCAAGGTTCATCTGTATTGTAGCTTGTATCAGTACTTCATTCCTTTTCATTGCCAGATAATATTCCATCATATGGCTATATATCACATTATGCTTATCATTCCTAAAGTGATAAACATTTGGGTTGTTTCCACTTTTTGGCTATTATGAATAATGTTACTGTGAACATTCATGTACATGTTTTCATTTCTCCTGGGTACATACCTAGGAGTAGAATTGCTAGGTCATATGATAATTCTATGTTAACTTTTTGAGGAATGCCCAGATCATTTTCCAAAGTGGCTATACCATTTTACATCCCTACCAATAAAATGTATGAGGTTCTAATTTCTCTATATCCTCACTAACTTTTTAATCTTTTTTTTTTAATCATAGCCATCGTAGTGGGTATAAAATGGCATCTCAGTGTGGTTTGATTTGAATTTCTCTGATGGCTGGTGATGGTGAGCACCTCTTCATGTGTTTACTGGCCATGTGTATATCTTCTTTAGAGAAATGTCTATTCAGACCCTTTGCCCATTTTATTTTTTTATTTTTATTTTTTATTTTTGACACGGAGTCTTGCTGTGTTGCCCAGGCTAGAGTGCAGTGGCACGATCTTGGCTCACGGCAACCTCCACCTTCTGGGTTCAAGCAATTCTCCTGCCTCAGCCTCCTGAGTAGCTGGGATTACAGGTGTGTGCCACCATGCCTGGCTAATTTCTGTATTTTTAGTAGAGATGGGGTTTCATTATGTTGGTCAGGCTGGTCTCGAACTCCTGACCTTGTGATCCACCCACCTTGGCCTCCCGAAGTGCTGGGATTACAGGCATGAGCCACCATGCCCAGCCCATTTTGTTTTGAGACATGGTCTTACTCTGTCACCCAGGCTGGAGTGCAGTGACATGATCACAGCTCACTACAGCCTTGAATTCCTGGGCTCAAGTGTTCCTCCCACTTCTGCCTCCTGAGTAGCTGGGACTATAGGCACACACCACCACGCCGAGCTAATTTTTGTATTTTTTGTAGAGATAGGGTTTTGCCATGTTGCTCAGACTGGTCTCGAACGATTGAGCTCGAGTAAGCCACCCACCTTGGCCTCCCAAAGTGCTGGGATTACAGGCATGAGCCACCATGCCCGGACTGCCCATTTTTCAATAGGGTTATTTGTCTTGTTATTATTGAACTGTAAGGGGTCATTATGTAGTCTACGTACAAGTCCCTTATCACATATATAATTTGAAAATATTTTCTCCCATTCTATGAGTTGTTTCACTTTCTTGCTAGTGTCTTTTGAAACACAAATTTTTTATTTTGATGATGTCCTATTTATGTAGTTGTTTTCTTGTTACCGATGCTTTAGTGTCATATCTAAGAAACCAGTGCCAAATCTGAAGTTGTTAAGAGTTATCCCTGTTTTCCTCCAAAAGGTTTATAGTTGTAGTTCTTACATTTAGGTTTTGCTCCATTTTGAGCTAATTTTTTAATATAGTTGAGGTAGGAGTCCAGCTTCATTCTTTTGTTTGTGGATAACTAGTTGTTCCAGCACCATTTTTTGAAAAGTTTTTTTCTCTCCTCATTGACAGTTGTCAAAAAATCAGTTGACTGTAAATATATAAATATTTATTTCTGGACTCTCAATTCTGTTTCATTGATCTACATAAGCTATTCTTATGCCAGGACTACACTGTCTACACTTGGCTGTAGGATGCCAAGCAAAAATGATTTGGCATTCTTGGCAATAGTAGGTAAAAGCAAGAATGTTGCAGAAGCAATGAGTACTTAAATTAGGCTATAAAATTCATACAAATAAAGTCTGACATTTTAAAGTCACAGGGAATCATTTTCAGATCTTATTTTTGCATTTAAAATATCTTTTATTGAAATGTAATACACATATGTAAAAACCTGTGTATCAAAAGGATACATTCTAACAAAAATTCATCAACTGAACTTAGTTATATAACCAGCATCCAGATCAAGAAACAAGACATTGTCAGCAACACAGAAGACTCTCTTACATGCTTTTCCAGTCACCATAGCCTCCTTACCATCACCACCAAGTGTGTTCAATATTATTTTATCTAATAGTTTGAAACATTTTCACACCTGGCTTTTTAAAGTGCTAGTTATACAAAATTAACTGATTCTAGTTTCAACTTTTCTGGGAAACATTTAAGAGACAAGAGCCAAAGGTAGGGTAATTTACAAACCAGGTGATCAGTCCTGAATAATTGAGCCTTGGTGATTTGCATTTTGTTCTTTAAACACACTTTGGGTTAAACACTTCATGTAGACTTTCAAACTGAGCTCAGTATGGAAAGAAATAACTCAGTAGGAAATTAAACCTTTCTTTTTTGAGGCTAAAAGAAAGAAAATGATATTTTTAAAGAACAAAACTATGTAATAAAATTCTGACTACTTTTACATCATATTTATTTACTAGATTATGATGTGTTCCATGTATGGCATATGCAAAGTGAAGAATATAGACCTTAAATTCAAAATCATTGTAACAGCATACAAGGATCTTCCTCATGCTGTTCAGGAGGTAGGTAATTTTCCATAGTAAGTTTTTTTGATAAATCCATATCCATAACATAACATAGGTAATTTTATTCATTAATGAGATCATATATTCTGTCTGACCTTATTATGTAAATTCCCAAATAAAAACTTCTATATTATTTATTTGTAACTTAAATAGAATTGGAAAGATAAGGGTAATTATGAAATTACCCATATTCATAGTTTTTTATAAAGTTAATAAGTAATATTTTATCTCTGTAATAAGCAGGTATTTGTAATAAACTTGACATGAGTCATAGAACATTAGATATTCTTTGAAGTCATTTTTATTACTTTATAGGAAAATCCAGTATAAATGCAGACTTGCAAATAAATAATACAAATGTTCAGTATAAACACATTTTGTGTTTCCGGTTTACCTTCCCTTTAGAGAAATAGTAGTAGTAAAATATACTTGGTATGACACATTTCATATTGTTCTGTGAAAAGTGAGTTGTGGGATATTTTTCCCATTTATTATTGGAGTTTTCAAAAGTAATACAAACCCAGTCATTTTTGTTTGTATGTTTGAAGTTATTTTCTAAATTCAATCATTTTAATTGTATATATCAGAGGCATCTGATATAACCTCTGTGTTTTTACCTAAAATTTGAGTGAAATCTAACTATCACTAAAATATAGTGCTTTTACTAAATGTCTACTTCTTGCAATTGAGTAATGCATACTGAAACCCTTATAGATTGGGGGGATACCGGGAGGTATAGGCCAGAGAATGTAGTCCAAATATTGATGGATAATATTATTGGTTTTTGCTCAGCTCTGGCCCTTTGATTCCCATCATGCTTTCCATTCTACCAGCCTATCTACTCCTCTCTTCTTGGATGGCCAGCTATTCCATCTGCTGCTGCCTGGCTATTTCTCTCAATCATTCTGTGACATTTCACTTCTAGAAGAGCAGCTATAATCCAAGCCTAAGAAGTAATTTTATTTATTATTTTTTCCTTTATAATATGTGCTTCTTACCAGTCAAAAAGTATTATAAACTATTAGAAAAGAAAATCTACAGGCAGAAATTTTTAAATTCGTTTAACAAGTAAATTTTACTTTTTTTTTTTTTTTTTTTTTACTGTTCTTCCTCAGACATTCAAACGTGTTTTGATCAAAGAAGAGGAGTATGATTCTATTATAGTATTCTATAACTCGGTCTTCATGCAGAGACTGAAAACAAATATTTTGCAGTATGCTTCCACCAGGGTAGGTCGAAAGTATCCTTTGATTGGAAAAATCTACTGTAATGGGTCCACCAAAACATTAAATAAATAATCTACTTTTTTGTTTTTGCTCTAGCCCCCTACCTTGTCACCAATACCTCACATTCCTCGAAGCCCTTATAAGTTTCCTAGTTCACCCTTACGGATTCCT
The DNA here is from genome assembly GCF_028878055.3 of Symphalangus syndactylus. Classification (NCBI taxonomy): domain Eukaryota; kingdom Metazoa; phylum Chordata; class Mammalia; order Primates; family Hylobatidae; genus Symphalangus; species Symphalangus syndactylus. The sequence goes on from NC_072437.2 coordinate 86,195,004, forward strand.
GGAGGGAACATCTATATTTCACCCCTGAAGAGTCCATATAAAATTTCAGAAGGTCTGCCAACACCAACAAAAATGACTCCAAGATCAAGGTGTGTGTTTTCTCTTTAGGGAAGTAGTAAAGAATGAGGGGGATTATTTTGATCCAAGAATAAAAAATATAAAGCATTCTTCATTTCAAATAAGCTAGACTCTTGAAACTCTATTTGCTTATTTAAGTAAACATAATAAGAATATGGGGGCGAGGTGAAGAAAATCGATTTACTTGGATGGGTTTACAGATTTAGTTATCAGCTTTCCTGACTGTTAGGGTATCTTCTTTTGAGAACGATTTGAGAACCACTTTGGTTATATGTTTCAAAACACTTTCATATTTTTGTAAATAGCCAATCTGCTAAACAAAGCAGGTTACTTTAGGTTGAGTACTTTTAGTTTGTAGTTTATTGGATGTCCTGTAAATTTTGCTTCCTGTGGATTTTTGCTTGTTATATTAAATGTAGATTACTGTCAATTAAGTCTTTAGAGGTCCATCCCTAATCCTGCTGGTGGCCTCTTTACCACCTCACCTTGGGCAGGTCTCTATCTCTACTTCACAAGGGTGCTGTGGATCAGGGAAATGATGAGTATGAAGCTGTTTTAAATTCTCAGATGAAAGGTTGTATGCAACTACAAATCATTATATTATCTTCCACATCCAACCACAAGTGCTCTCTGGCTTTGAAGTGCTTCAATTGCCTAATTATATGTTACCATGGGCTATTTGAAACTGACTTTATTTGTGTAAAGTAGGAGGCAGATTAGCTAGTATAGTTAATGTGGTCTCATCTCAGGAATTATCAGCCTGTATGGCTGTAGCTAATGGGCAAGAAAAGGGGGCATATATTGGCCTTTCAGAAAATACTTGCGTGGTATATTTAATTATTTAAGTAGTACATACTCATTATAAAAATTTCAGACTCTACAGAAAAATATGAAGTAAGAAATAATTGGCAATATGATACAAATGCTCTCATGTGTCTCTGTATCATCCTTTATTTATTTGATGTTCTTGTAGTTGGATATCTGTGTACTGATATCTACTACTTGTTCTAAGCTGCTAAGATGCCACATCATGTCTATTTAAGAAAATTTACATTGTTCCATGCCAGTATATGAAAATGTACACTTAGGTAGTTTTTTTAATAGTGATAATTAGTCCATATTATGGTGATAATGATGGCTACTTGCTGATCCTTAGTGAAATAAATTCTGTGTTGGTATTCTTCAGCAAAAACATCACATTCTGAACATCCTAACTAATAAATCATTGACCAGGCATTAGGAGAGCATCTTAACACTCTACCCAGTATATTTAGGTACTCTGGTTAATCAAATATTATATGTAGAATGATGGCCACTTATCAAGGAATTGGAGGACAAAAAATCTCTATATTCACTAGTTCCATGTTCATGTTTTCAAATCTTTGTTGAGTCATGTCAGGCTAATGATGTTCTTCAGCTTTATTATCAAGAACATAAATTATATGGTTCAAATAAAGACAGACTAATAAAGATTTCTGACTCTATATATGATATATGATAAATAGCCTTTACTGTATCAATATAGATGCTAATTGGAATTCTGATTATTACCTAATATTCCAAGTTTTTTCCAAATATAACTTGAATTTTAAATGAGAAAATATGAAAGAAATTTGATAACTTACCCACTGATTTATGAAGAACCAAGTAGGGGTAAACTTGAAACTTTCCTTTTCCCTCCCTAAACATGGGCAATGGCAGAATATGTTCTTGCAGACCTATAGCTTTTGCTTTAAAACTAAGAGACTAGGTGAGTATATGATTAAACGGGCACTCTTAGAATAATTCCCAAATGAATATAGTTTGTCAGTGGTTCTAGGGTAGAGGTAACCTTTAATTTGGTATTCCTAATAGTTCAGAGTGATGTATCTATGCTCATCTCTGCAAAATTGTGTATGGTTTTTTATTACTAATTGGTATTTCATCTTAACTTGACAGAATCTTAGTATCAATTGGTGAATCATTTGGGGTGAGTATTTTCTTTCTATGAAATATAATAGTATGCATTGTAAGTATAAAAGAAATTAAAGCTTTCTATAATGTGAATTTCCAAATGCAATTATTCAAACACCTCATCCAGGCATATTGCATAGAATTTTATGAAATATATATATCTCAGATTTAATTTCAAATCAAGTTTAATCTCAAATCATACTCCTAATTGGTGAACTTCAAAACTTTTCTAAATATCCATTTGAGATTATATAATACATATATACATTTGTGTATATACATACATATATACGTGAGCTGTTTTTGCTCACAACACTTCTATCACCAAATGTGTGAGATTTTTTCTCACACAAATCTATTCTTCAACTCTCTGGTGTTCTACAATTCAATTCAATTCTGACACTAATTACCCAGAGTCAGCATCAGACTCCATAGGTTCAAGGGCTCAGTCCCACAAAAATGGTCTCACTGCAGACACCAGTCACAAGTGTCAGGTCCCCAGGCTACACCACACTTCCGTCTGACTTGAATACAAAGTTGGGGGGTTCCGATAGTGCCTCTTCCTTACAGGTTTGATCCATTGCCAGAAATACTCACAAAACTCTGGAAAATATTTTACTTACTATTATCAGTTCATCATAAAAGATACAAATGAACAGCCAGATGAAGAAGTATTATATAGGGTGAGGTCCAGAAGAGTCCCTAGCACAGGGGCTTCTGTCCCTGGGGAGTTGGGGTGCACCACCTTCCTAGCACTTAGACATGTTTACCAACTCCAAAGGTCTCCCAACCTTATTGTTGAGGGGTTTTTATGGGGGTTTCATTATATAGGCATAATTGATTAACTCAATCTCCTACCCCCTCCCCTCCCTGGATAGAGGGTGGGGCTGAAAGTTCCAAGCTTCTACTCAAGACTTGGTCTTTCTGGCAACCAGCTTCCATCCTAAATTAGCTAGGTACCTACCAAGTATCACCTCATTAGAACAAAAGATGGTCCCATCACCCTTATCACTCAGGAAATTCGAAGGGTTTTAGGAGCTCTGTTCCAGGAACCGGGGACAAAGGCCAAATATCTTTCGATGATACCATGTATGTATGTACATAACCTCACAGGAATGTTTATAAAACAGTTTTGAAATTCACTCATTATGAGTGTGATTTGAAATGAGATACTCCAAAATGTAAGCCCGATATCCAAATGTCACCAGCCTGTCCCTGCCTAGTGGTCTCCTTCCATACATATGCACTTTTTGCTTGTCCTTTCTCTCAGACTTCTAGGATATTCTTTTTCTGGTACACTGATTACAAATTGTTTACATGAGATCTTGCCTCAGTGAAAGTGGCAGAGCTTCATTCTAGGAGATCCAAGGGAAAGTTTTGCTTTGAAACATTTATTCTAGGCTGCAAATCCACAAGCCTAGTTGGCCTTCCATTAAAGTCACTAATTCAGCAGTCCCATATTCAGTATGCATTACTGTTAATATGTTGCACCATCTCCACTCCCCTGAGAGCTTATATTTTTAATTTTTTAATTTTTATTTTTAGAGACAGTGTCTCACTCTGTCACCTACTTATTGTAACCTCAAACTCCTCGGCCCAAGCAGTCCTCTCACCTTAGCCTCCCAAGTTGCCAGGACTATAGGCATGCACCACCATGTCCAGCTAATTTTAAAATTTTTTGTAGAGACAGGGTCTTGCTATGTTGGCCAGATTGGTATTGAACTCCTGGCTTCCACGATACCCTGTCTCAGCCTCCCAAAGAACTGGGATTACAGATGTGAGCCACTGCGCCTGACCAGAGAGCTTATATTCTTATAGGAATGGGAAGACTGCCTATGTTATGTATTGCTACATAATACATTACCCCCAAACTTAGTGACTTAAAACAAACGTTTATTATCTCCATTTCTGTGGGTCAATAATCTAGGCATGACTTAGCTGGGCCAGAGTTTCTCCAAAGTCTGTGATCAAAGTGTCAGCTGGGCCTGCAGCCATCTCAAGGCTCCACTAGAGGAGCATTCACTGGCAGGCTTATTCAAATGGCTGTTGGCTGATCCTCGATGGCTATTGGCCCCTCTATTGGTTTCTTGCCCTTGGGCCCCTCCATAGTGCTACTTGCTACTTACAACATGGCAGCTTGCTTTGCCCAGAGCAGGGACTCTGAAGGAGGCAGGGAAATAAAGAGCAAGAGAGAGGTCACAGTCTTATTGTAATCTAATTCTGGAAATGACAGCCCAATAATTTTGGCATATTATTTTGGTTAGAAGCAAGACAACAGTAGATCTAGCCCACGCACGAGGGGAGGAGGATCACACAAGGAGGTGAATACCAGGAGGTGGGGTCATTGGGAGCCATCTGAGAGGCTGCCCACCACACTGCCTCAAGTAACTAGGGAGAGGTAAAAGTTTGTATGCCAAATGACCAAATATTAAAATGTGTGCTACAAATAGTTCACGATGGGCTGCAGCTGTCAGGCTTTACAAAGGAGCTGTGGGGCCTTATAAGGACAGTTGGAGCTGGCTAGGTATCACATAATGGTCTTCAAACATTTTTGCTTGCCATAACCTCTAAAATATTGGGAAAAAGTTTAATGTATTTCCGTATCTTAAAGCTGATAATTTAAAATATTATACATTTAATAGCAGCATGGGATTTAGTTTTTGTTAAATTTGTATATGTGCTCCAAATAGATTTAACATCAAAACCTGTTTTGAATTTAATATTGGGAGAATTCGCTCATTTAATTTTTGGAAAATAAAGTATAATTGGCAAAGCTAATCCTCACTGTTGAATCTATCAGTCAAATCAGATATAATTTCTGTCAGAAAGTCTATGTGACTTGTCAACATAATACCCATAAAGTGAATAAAAAATTATTATTCATTGAACACATCATCTCTTATCAAATTCTTGTGACCTTCCTTCTGGTTGTATAATAGCCTAAAAAAAAATGACAAAAGCAAGTTTCCAGAAAGCTGTTCTGACTTGCCTACTTCTGAAAAGTAGTCCTGTATAGTGGGTTCTGAAAATGAGGAACCAGGACTTGCAGAGTAGGCAGTTGCTGGAGGAAGAATGTGAGCTGCATGGGAAAAGACAGGAGGATCTACAAAGAGTGGGTGTTTAATTGGGGATGGAATTAGGTAGTTATTCTGATTTTTAGATTTTTCATATCTTTTATTTGGTCCAATGAAGGAGAAAATTTAAATGAAGTTATTACCTCTGCCTGATTTTTGACACACCTCAAACTATAACTTGAGGTTGCTAACTACAAAACACTGGCATTTAATGATTTAAAGTAAAGAATTCTGTAATTTGTAGACTTCTGAGAAGTTCCAGAAAATAAATCAGATGGTATGTAACAGCGACCGTGTGCTCAAAAGAAGTGCTGAAGGAAGCAACCCTCCTAAACCGCTGAAAAAACTACGCTTTGATATTGAAGGATCAGATGAAGCAGATGGAAGGTAGGAACCACTTTTGAATGTTTTCCAGTACCTGAGATGGTCATCTGGGGAATCCAGAGTCTCAGCACTGCTCCTGGCTTATACCAATTTCTTTCATGCCAAGTTTATTTGGAAGTTGTGAGAATGGCTCAAAATAATAGATATGAGTGTAGTGCAAAGTTAAAAACACCTTACAAATTGCGTACCAACATTCAGTGAAGATATCTAATAAACCCTGATCTTTTTTACAAAGCTATTGATAAAATTTTGTTATGCTTAACATTAAATTTAAAAATGTTTACTCTTGAAAAATATTAACCACTGTGTTTTTTAAGAACCACTGAAAAAATACATAGCATCATAAATTTGTGACATTTATGTTTTAGATGGTTAGTTTTTAAGTTTTAAAATTAAAAGCTACTCACTAAAATAATAGCATAAAATAAGTCATCGAAAGCATCATAGTTACTGGAAATTTGAGTTTTCCATTTATAAATACACATGAAATGTTTTGCATTTTTTTAATCTGCAGTAAACATCTCCCAGGAGAGTCCAAATTTCAGCAGAAACTGGCAGAAATGAGTAAGTACTTATTTCACCTTGTGTAAATGAAAGAAACAATTGTTTACACTGCAAGAAGTCTTTCCATTATATAAAAGAATGTATAATTTCTTCAGTTGGCAGGTTTGTTTATGCATTTAAAATATAATTCAATCAAGGTTATATTATTTATCTACAAACATTTGTGGATTAAATGTATGATGCAAAGTGAAGGTCATTTTCACCGTTTCTATGATCTTTCGTGCAGGAAGACTAAGAAGTGAAACATTGCTTGACCACATTCAACACAAATGGCTACAGTTAGAAAATACTTCAGCAGGACTACAAAGAGGAACTATTTAGGAGTGTTAGATATAGGGAAAGGTTTTATAAACCTAGCATATGTAAACATCATCACCCTTATTTAAGGAATAACCTTTGATTCTACCATTACTAAACTTTCCTTATTTGCAAATCTTAAAACAATTTCAAACAAAAGTTTCCATTACTGGAAATTAGAATTTTAATAAAGAACACTATGTCATTTTCCAAGTTATACAGAGTGATATCATGTTAGGGTAAGTGGAATTCTATTCAAAACTACTCTGAGACTAGAAAAAAAAATTAATCCAAGTATAGTAGATGGAAAGCACATTAGGAAAGAGATAAATGTTCACTAACTACTATTGGGTTGTCTTAGGTAGGTAGCTATGGTAGTGAGTGTAACATTTCCCGGTATCTGCTGCCAGATCCACTGATAGGAAAAGGAACTGGGATTTTGAAAGAAGACAAATATTCAGGAGATAGGTGTTAAAACTATCATTCCTAGGTCACAGGACACACTAATGAGAACAATACCAATTAAAATGAGAGGCTTTCTTTTAATACATCTTTGTAGATACTAACTTTGAAAATAAGATATTTAAAAGAATGCTTTTTTCTATGTTATTTTTAAAGTGTAATTAAAACTAAATAAAACAAAATTTTCTAGTTATAAACGAATCTCTTTTTGGGTTTTATGTCAACTTACATATTCCTATTTTAACTTTTAAATAGTTGCATCTTTTCCCCTCAGTACATAAAAATAGACAAGAGGCTTATAACCAAAATCAGGCCTTGAAGACATATGGAAACATTTTGGAACCCACAAATATGCACTTAAAAAGGAGCTGAAAGCTGTAAAAACATGTATATTTTCTAGAGAAGAGTTCAGTTGCTATAGTTAGTACACTTCCCAGTGACACACTTAGCTATGATGGCGAGCTTCCTCTGCCAGGCCAAAGTTCAGGACCTTTGTGCATCTACAAAATTGTGACAAAGCAGGCAGAATTTTAACCCCTGAGGCTAAGGCATTTCTTTAGGATGCTCTTCAGCTTTTCTTAAAGAATTACATTTAGAAAAGATCATCATACAATGCTGGATTGCCCAGAATGGAAGGGCATTCCATTTTTCCAAATGTGCTTCTTTATAAAGAGCTCATGCCTACCTCTAAAATCAAGTTAAGAATTTTTAAGAAATTTAATAAGTATCCCGGCTTTGTCTATATTGTAATTCATAATATGCTTTTAATATGGCCATGCCCTGGGTAGGCATGATGGCTCATGTCTGTAATACCAGCACTATGGGAGGGCAAGGTGGGAGGATTGCTTGAGGCCAGGAGTTCAAGACCAGCCTGGGCAACATAGCAAGACCCCATCTTTACAAAAAAATCCAAAAATTAGCCACACATGGTGGCATGTGCCTGTAGTCTCAGCTACTGGAGAGGCTGAGGTAAGAGAATTGCTTGAGCCCAGAAGGTCAAAGCTGTAGTGAGCCATGATCGTGCCACTGCACTCCAGCTTGGGCAACAGAGCAAGACGGTGTCTCAAAAAAAAAAAAAAAAAAATCCATGCCCAGTTTAAATGAGCTATGATCTGATGTATTTGCAGTACCTGCAAGGCATCTGCAAACATAAGGGAAACTATAGCTTTGTAAAGAATACCACCACTCACTCTGGCAGATTCAGTCTGGGCCAGCCAAGTATTCTAGTCTGCTGAAGTATATGCCAAGCATCAACCACCTCATCTCTAGAATAGTGGCCTACAAAATGAGGCATACCTGAAGTATGCAAGATCATCTTTTGGGGTACATAAAATAAAAGTTCTATTTATCTCATTTTAATGTTTGCTTGGGGTATGTGTTTTATAATTTGTACATACATACATATTTTTGTGGTATAGGCTTGGAAAAAAATTTACTCACAGGGATATATGATTTTTAAAGATTTGGAGACCACTGCTTTTTTTGTGGGGGGAGGGAATTTTTGGGTTTTTTTTAATTGATATATCATAGTTATACATATTTTAGGGGTACATGTGATGTTTTGATACGTGTACACAATGTATAATGATCAAATCAGGGTTATTGGGATACGTATCACCTCAAACATTTATCTTTTCTTTGCGTTGGAAACATTACAATTCTAGCTATTTTGAAATATGCAATAAATTAACTATAACTCCCTACAGTACTGTCAAATACTAGAATGAAGACCACTGCTTTTGCAAGGTCCTGAGCGCCATCAATTTCACATGAGCATAATATATATGGCAGCCACTTGCCAACTTACCCAGTACCATCAATGCTGTTAACAGTTCTTCATCCTTTTTCCAGCTTCTACTCGAACACGAATGCAAAAGCAGAAAATGAATGATAGCATGGATACCTCAAACAAGGAAGAGAAATGAGGAACTCAGGACCTTGGTGGACACTGTACACCTCTGGATTCATCGTCTCTCACAGATGTGACTGTATAACTTTCCCAGGTTCTGTTTATGGCCACATTTGATATCTTCAGCTCTTTTTGTGGATATAAAATGTGCAGATGCAATTTTCTGGGTGATTCCTAAGCCACTTGAAATGTTAGTCATTGTTATTTATACAAGATTGAAAATCTTGTGTAAATCCTGCCATTTAAAAGTTGTAGCAGATTGTTTTCTCTTCCAAAGTAAAATTGCTGTGCTTTATGGATAGTAAGAATGGCCCTAGAGTGGGAGTCCTGATAACCCATGCCTGTCTGACTACTTTGCCTTCTTTTGTAGCATATAGGTGATGTTTGCTCTTGTTTTTATTAATTTATATGTATATTTTTTTAATTTAACATGAACACCCTTAGAAAATGTGTCCTATCGATCTTCCAAATGCAATTTGATTGACTGCCCATTCACCCAAATTGTTCTGAACTCTTCTGCAAAAATGGATATTGTTAGAAATTAGAAAAAAATTACTAATTTTACACATTAGATTTTATTTTACTATTGGAATCTGATATACTGTGTGCTTGTTTTATAAAGTTTTGCTTTTAATTAAATAAAAGCTGGAAGCAAAGTATAACCATATGATACTATCATACTACTGAAACAGATTTCATACCTCAGAACTTAAAAGAACTTACTGATTACTATCTTCATCCAACTTATGTTTTTAAATGAGGATTATTGATAGTACTCTTGGTTTTTATACCATTCAGATCACTGAATTTATAAAGTACCCATCTAGTACTTGAAAAAGTAAAGTGTTCTGCCAGATCTTAGGTATAGAGGACCCTAACACAGTATATCCCAAGTGCACTTTCTAATGTTTCTGGGTCCTGAAGAATTAAGATACAAATTAATTTTACTCCATAAACATACTGTTAACTATAGGAGACTTAATTTTTTTTTTCATAGAGATTTGTCTAATTGCATCTCAAAATTATTCTGCCCTCAATTTGGGAAGGTTTGTGTTTTCTCTGGAATGGTACATGTCTTCCATGTATCTTTTGAACTGGCAATTGTCTATTTATCTTTTATTTTTTTAAGTCAGTATGGTCTAACACTGGCATGTTCAAAGCCACATTATTTCTAGTCCAAAATTACAAGTAATCAAGGGTCATTATGGGTTAGGCATTAATGTTTCTATCTGATTTTGTGCAAAAGCTTCAAATTAAAACAGCTGCATTAGAAAAAGAGGCGCTTCTCCCCTCCCCTACACCTAAAGGTGTATTTAAACTATCTTGTGTGATTAACTTATTTAGAGATGCTGTAACTTAAAATAGGGGATATTTAAGGTAGCTTCAGCTAGTTTCTAGGAAAATCACTTTGTCTAACTCAGAATTATTTTTAAAAAGAAATCTGGTCTTGTTAGAAAACAAAATTTTATTTTGTGCTGAATTAAGTTTCAAACTTACTATTTTGACAGTTATTTTGATAACAACGACACTAGAAAATTTGACTCAATTTCATCATTATTTCTGCATGAATATCATACAAATCAGTTAGTTTTTAGGTCAAGGGCTTACTATTTCTGGGTCTTTTGCTACTAAGTTCACATTAGAATTAGTGCCAGAATTTTAGGAACTTCAGAGATCGTGTATTGAGATTTCTTAAATAATGCTTCAGATATTATTGCTTTATTGCTTTTTTGTATTGGTTAAAACTGTACATTTAAAATTGCTATGTTACTATTTTCTACAATTAATAGTTTGTCTATTTTAAAATAAATTAGTTGTTAAGAGTCTTAATGGTCTGATGTTGTGTTCTTTGTATTAAGTACACTAATGTTCTCTTCTCTGTCTAGGAGAAGATAGATAGAAGATAACTCTCCCAGTATCTCATCCACTCCTAGCCTTTAAGGGGCTCTATATGCTAGAGATTCCCAAATTTATTTCTTCAGCCCTGATCTTTTCACAGAGGTCACGGCTCTTACAGCCAACAGAACTCTTGATTCCTACTCCCCTCTACCCAATGTCTCAAAATATAAACTAAAATCAAATAAATAAAAATCTTCTTTTTTTTTCCTACCCTGGTCTTTCTCCATTTTATTAAACACTTATCAAGTCAAAAACTTAGGAGCTATCTATTAATTCTTGTCTGGGCTACTGCTGAAGACTTCTAACTAGTCTCCCTGTTCCCTTTCTTTCTTTACGGTCAAACTCCATAAAGAACAAAAATGATTGTTTAAAAATATAAATTGATTCACATTGCTCTCTACTTGAAGTACTTAACAGGAATTATAAAGCCCCTACTGACTTCCCATCCTCATCTTGTAGAATTTTCTCCTTGTCACTATGCTTTAGCCACACTGAACCTTTTTCTTTAAAATGCCAAGCCTATTCTTACCTTAGGCTTTTATATTTCTTCTTCCTTCTGCCTGGAATGCTCTTTTCCCACAGTTTTGCATAGCCAGTTCCTTTCTGTCTTTCAGAACTCAGCTCAGAGGGCTTCCTTGACCACCAAGCTAAAATCATCACTTTGTATTGTATCATTCTCCTTCAAAAGTGTAACAGCATCCATCTATCACTATTTCCCACCATCTGAAATTGCCTTTCTTGTTACCTGTCTCCCCATCCCTAGCCACTCCCCACCCCAGATTGTACCATCAGCCTATCTATTCTTATTTACCACTTTAGGTCTAGCACCTAGAAAGTCCATCTGTAGAAGAAGAAACAGAATATATGTTTTCCATATTTTTCCAAGTATGTGAAAACAAACAACACTCTCTTCCTCTTTTAAAATGCCATGTACTAGTATCTACCATATTCCAGGCACAGTTCTAAATGCTAGAGCTATAACAATGAATAAATAAAACTAAAATCCCCATCCTTGCAGAACTGACTTTCTAGTTTCAGGCAAAGAGAGCAAATGAATGAATAAATGAGGAATACATGGTATGTGAGATTGTATTAAAGACTGAGGAGAAAAACAAAGCAAAGAGGAGGGCAAGGAAGGCTGGTAGGGAAAGGAGTTTTAAAATTTAAAAGAGAGTGATCAGGGAAAGACTTGAGTGATATTTGGGCAAAGATCTGAAGGAGACAAGAGAGTGAGCCAGACACAAACAGGAGTCAAACATTCCACAGAGAGAGGTAGGAGTATGTCTGGTGTGTTTGAAGAACAATTAGGAGGTCATAGCAAAATGGGCAGCAAGTATCTCTCTTCATCTAATGCAAAATATAAAAGGCCTTTATGTATATTACAAGTCTGTAATCCTTTATCTGTAGTTCCAAAATTGAGAAAGCTTTAAAATCCAAGTGAGTCTGTGTGTTTTGTGCCAAAACTCATATGGCATCAAAACCATATGTAAACTGGCACAGAGCTATTTATAATCTTTATAATTGGAATATTCTCATTTCACTGCAGAAATATTAATACGTTTGATTGGGAGCTAACCCAGACCCACCTTAGGTGTTTGTTATGTATTATTTGGCATATGTACCATATTATCATCCTAAACTCCCCCAAAATTATGAAACCCATCTGGCACCAAGGGTTTCAGACAAGGGACTATCTTAAATTTATATGATTTCTCAAAAACACGGCAGATGAAATTCTTTCCTTCTGGAACAGCGACACATTTGTTCCTGAAGGAAGAAAGGCAAAGTGCGCAGAGCAGGAAAAGCAGCAAGCATATCTCAATAGGCTGTATTTATATTGGGCGGAGATCTTAAATGAAATGCAGTCTCTTAGGTCACGTCAAAATCAAGCAGCCTAAATGACACTAAAAAATGTTGTCTGCATGGCAGAGAATTGTTCACTTCTAGAGATGAATTTAGTATTCCAATGAATAAATACTCACTATAATAAAAGGGGCAAATTCAAATTCATATATTATTTACTTTTTTTTTTTTTTTTTTTTTGAGATGGAGTCTCACTCTTGTTGCCCAGGCTGGAGTGCAATGGCACGATCTTGGCTCACTGCAACCTCTACCTCCGGGGCTCAAGCAATTCTCCTGCCTCAGCCTCCCCAGTAGCTGGGATTGCAGGAGCGCACCACCACGCCGGCTACTTTTTGTATTTTCAGTAGAGATGGGGTTTTGTCATGTTGACCAGGCTGGTCTCGAACTCCTGACTGCAGGTGATCCGCCCACTTTGGCCTCCCAAATTGCTGGGATTACAGGTGTGAACCACTGCACCTGGCCTATTTACTTTTTCATTGCAGCTTTCTAAAGGTACAACTGGCCAGGAGGAAACTAGTTATACTAGTTCTATTATCATCTGGATGATTTCATAGAAACTTGCTTTTAGAAGTATATTTTTGTTCCTCATTTTAGGGCCAATATAGTACACACAGCATAGGTAAAGTTTCAGTAGAATTTTCCTTTGGACTAAATAGATATTTTAAAGGACGACTCAAACCTTACCTCCAGAAATATTAAATTTCCACCATAGGCGTAGCTTCTTAAATAGAAATATATTATGGTAGCACTGTATAATACCTACGTGAGATTCAAACAAGCTCTTTTAATACACGGTAAGCATAGTCATCCATTCTCAATACTTTTTTTGTGTGTCCATTTTCTTGGGACTATATATATTAGTATTGACATATGACAATTGTCATATTAAACAATGACAATATGAAAGGTTAAATTTACTACACAGACCAACCTCAGTTACTTCCTAAGCACAAAATGTTATTTTTAACTGAATTTACTGAGAAAATTGTTAAGCTTTGTATTTCTATGTGTTTTGACAAAGATTGAATTAAAAATAACAGTAAGATTTGATTTTTTCCTTTCTCTTCACAATTCACCCAACTCTGTTGATGTAGTAAAGGGGTGTTGCATAATGAGATAGTTAAGATTATATAGTTTGTAGTTGCATCTTTTCATTATTCCTGGTTAAGAATCCAGCCTCTAAATAAAACTCTCCATGTTAAGGTCCAGAATGACTGGCAATTTACATGAACTATAACCTGAAGAACATACTTAACATTCTTAACCTTTGTTTTTTAAAATGAATTCAATGGCATCTTCACAAACCTCTATCAGCAGATGAGGCCACTTCTTCATTCCTATAAAATCTTAACCTTTCTCTGTGTAAATTAGTGGACAATTATTTTAGAAGCACTAAAACATTGACTTCCTCGTGTGAGCAAGAGAGGAAACAAAACTTTTGGGAAAATCTAAGATAAACGTGCAAAAAAAAGGATCCATTAATTTCTAATGTAGTGTCCTTATGAAAAGTTACCTTTTCTCTCACATATCACTAAGGTTCTTCAAACACTCATCTGTCAGAAGGAAATTTTAAAAAGGAAATCTTTTTCCTTCCCATAGGAGTGTCAATGGCAAGCCTATCCTCAAAGACCAGAAAGAAAGTATGTTTTTTCAGACAGATGTACCCACACCCAGGACTCATCTGTCATCTCTCAGATCTAAAACTAGCTCTTCTTTGTTGTTTGGCGTCAGAAGTTTTAAGGGCTAAACCACTAATTCTCATCCTTGGCTGAACATCAAATTACTTGTGGAGCTTTTAAAATGTACTGAATTTGGGCAGGGCGTGGTGGCTCATGGCTGTAATCCCAGCACTCTGAGATGCCAAGTGGGTGGATCACCTGAGGTCAGGAGTTTGAGACCAGCCTGACCAGTATGGTGAAACCCTGTCACTACTAAAGATACAAAGCTTAGCTGGGCATGGTGGTGTGCGCCTGTGGTCTCAGCTACTTAGGAGGCTGAGACAGGAGAATCGCTTGAACCTGGGAGGCAGAGGTTGCAGTGACCTGAGATCACGTCTCCAGCCTGCTGGGCAAACAGAGCAAGACTCTGTCTTAAAAAAAAAAAAAAAAAAAAAGGCCGGGCACGGTAGCTCACGCCTGTAATCCCAGCACTTTGGGAGGCCAAGGCGGGTGAATCAAGAGGTCAGGAGATCGAGACCATCCTGGCTAACACGGTGAAACCCCGTCTCTACTAAAAATACAAAAAATTAGCCGGGCGTGGTGGCAGGTGCCTGTAGTCCCAGCTACTTGGGAGGCTGACGCAGGAGAATGGCGTGAACCCAGGAGGCAGAGTTTGCAGTGAGCCGAGATGGCGCCACCGCACTCCAGCCTGGGTGACAGAGCGAGACTCAGTCTCAAAAAAAAAAAAAAAAAAAAAAAATTCCATAGATTATTCTGTTGTGTGCAGAGATAAGAAGCATGCAAACCTACACAAAACAAAGCTCATGGAGCAAACCGGGGTAAGAGTCCAGAGTAACAACCTGTACTCTGGCAGTATGCCTACTGACCCATGGTGGAGTGTGTAAAGGGTAGTCCATTTTTCATCCCCAAGTAAACTTACCTGTTCCCCTTTGAGTGTTCCAATTTTTATATGAAATGAGTTCACAAAAGAAAAAGGCACTGAGGAGCTTCAGAAGACCCTGTCAGAAATAAGCAAGAAAAAGGAAGATACTGCGAAGCTACAAAAGCTTAGTCAGCTAGCACAGGAAGGTGGGGGAGAGACCAAAGACACAAAGACTGTGGTTGTCTAATGGCCAGAACGGATGCTATAGGTACTTGCCACATTTGAATGTTTTTTTGTTGGATAAAATAGCAAACTTATCAAAAAATGAAAACAAATGGTATAATGCTACTTTTAAAATAACAGAATAAAACTATATAGTTTTAAAAACAGGATTCTGATTTAGATCTAGAGACACTAAGACTCTGCCTCTACCAGATAAAGTCTGAAGAAAAACGGTTAAGCAATTTGTTAAAGAGAAACTCTGTCCTTTAGTGTTGCTATAACAGAATAACTGAGGCTGGGTTAATTAGTAAATTACAGGGGTGTATTTGGCTCACGGTTCTGGTGGCTGGAAGCTTCAAGATTGGGCAGATGCATCTGCTGGGGACCTCAGGCTGCTTCAAGTCATGGTGGCAAGCCAAAGTGGGGCAGACGTGCACAAAGAGATCATGTGGTGAGAAACCAAGGTCGCTTTTTTTTTTAGACAGAGTCTCACTCTGTCACCAGGCTGGACTGCAGTGGTGCCAATCTCAGCTCACTGCAACCTCCGCCTCCCAGGTTCAAGTGATTCTCCTGCCTCAGCCTCCCGAGTAGCTGGGATTACAGGTGCCCGCCACTACACCCAGCTAGTTTTTTGTATTTTTAATAGAGATGGGGTTTCACCATGTTGCCAAGCTGGTTTTGAACTCTTGACCTCGTGATTCGCCCGCCTTGGCTTCCCAAAGTGATGCGATTGCACGCGTGAGCCACCGCGCCCGGCCTGAAATCCCTTTTATAACAACTCCGTCTTGGGAACGAATTCAGTCCCAAGAGAACCAGAACCCACTCTTGCTGGAGGGCATTAATCTATTCACAATGGATCTGCCCCCAGGACCCATACACTTCCCACCAGGCCCTAAGGCCTCCCGACACCACCATGGTGGGGATCAAATTTCAATATGAGTTCTGGCAAAGGACAAACCACATCCAAATCATAGCAGAAATAATGGATTCAAAATGTGACCCAACGAAGAGAATGAAAAGACAAGCCACAAACTGGGAGAAAATATTTACAAAAGACGTACCTGATAAAGGACTGTTACCCAAAATATACAATGAACTCAAAACAATTAAAAAAAAAAAGATTTAAAAATTGGCTACCAATCTGAACAGATGCCTCATCAAAGAAGATATGCAGATAGCAACTAAGCACATGAAAAAATACTCCATCGTATGTTATCAGGGAAATGCAAATTAAAACAAAAATGAGATGGCACTATACACCTATTAGAATGGCCCAAATCTGGAACACTGACAATACCTAATGCTGGTGAGGATGTGGAGCAACAAGAACTTTCATTCACTGCTCATGGACATGAAAAATGGTACAGCCACTTTGAATTACAGTTTGACAGTTTCTTAAAAAAACAAAAAAAACAAAAACATACTCTTAACATATAATCCAGTAATCATGCTCCTTGGTATTTACCCAAAGGAGTTGAAAACTTATGTCCACACAAAAACCTGTACACAGATGTTTATAGTAGCTTTATTCGTAATTGCCAAAACTTGGAAGAAACCAAGATGTCCTTCAGGAGGTGAATGGATAAACCGTGGTACATCCAGGCAATAGAGTATTACTCAGCACTAAAAAGAAATGAGCTATCAAGCCACGAAAAGACTTGTGGAAACTTAATTGCATATTATTAAGTGAAAGAAGCCAATCCAAAAAGGCTATATACTGTATGATTCCAACCATATGACATTCTGGAAAAGGTAAAACTATGGATACAGTAAAAAGATCCATGGCTGCCAGGAGTTAGGGGCAAAGGAGGAAGGGATGAATAAGCAGAGCTCAGAGGATTTTTAGGGCAATGAAACCACTCTCTATGATACAATAATGATGGACACAGGTCATTATACATTTGTCCAAACTCACAGAATGTGCACCACCAACAATGGACTCTAATGTAAACTATGGACTGTGGGTGATAATGATGTGTCCGAGCCGGTTCATCAGGTATAACAAATGCACCACTCTGGTGGGGGGTGTTGACAGCAGGGAAGGCTGTGTATGTGTAGGGGCATGAGGCATAAGGGAAAACTGTATTTTCTTCACAATTTTGCTGTGAACCTAAAACTGCTCTACAAAAATGTCTTCAAAAAAGTCACCTCGCCAATAAAGAGCAGACCAAGGCAATAATATGAATGATAATTAGGTTGTTTATAAGCTATTTGTGTTCTAGGGTGGGCTTTCCTATGAGACTTTATCTGAGTAACTGCTTGATAAGAGTATAATATATCCAACTGATTTATGTACATCTAAGAGACATGAGGTTGACATTTTATAATTTTGCTGCTGTTTTGGGATAAAAAAAACCCCAACACATTTGTTCTGTTATCTGCAAATAAGCACTTTATTACCAAATAGTTCAGCATCAGAACAAGAATTCTAATTCCAAAAGGGTTTTCTTTACATTACATGATATTGTGAGATACACATTAGAAGAATCTGAGACTATGTTCCATTCCAGTTTCTCTTTTGCAATTAGGTAATTTGTTTTAATCTAAAAAGTATAAATTTACCTCATTCTTGTTAATGCTGTCCATGAAATGTAAGTATCAGTTCCTTCTCAGCTAGTGCTTTATAGTTATACTGGTGCCAGGTTAAGAGACCTATTTTATAGTGACATGAAAGTCAAATACAAGAAAAGCACATTGTCATTTTCATTTACGGAGGCAAATCCCTCTTAACACAAAGAAAATCAAAGGACCTTATGTGATTATGTAAGGCAGATCAGCCAAGGCATTTCATTCAAAGATAATACTTCATACTCCATAATCCCATGTGAGAGATTAATGAATGACTCCAAGTAAAAAGAAAATTAAAATTAGCCCTTGGGCCTCTGACAATTTAATTGCCAAGGCCTTTTGTGAATTCTAAACAATGTTCTAAATTAGCCACAATTTCTCAGAATGATATACCAGAAGAATATGAACCTCAATAATTACAAGCTGTTTTAAGTTTATTTTGTGAAAGTTATTCCTTCCCCCAGTATTCCACAACTAAAGCTGTTCTCAGGACATGCTGAAGATTTATAATAAATTGAGTGCCTATTATACACAAGGCACTGTGCTGAGTGCTGAAAATGTGGTAAGGACAGCACTCCTTGTCAAGCTATCTATGTGGTATCAGCCAGCTGAATAATGGAACATTTGGGCCAGACTAGCATATACAGAGACCAGGGTACCAAAGGTGTCCAATTTAAGTGACTCAGAAGAGGAAATGGTAAATAAGATATTTCAATTTTTTTTCCTTGACCTTAGTCACATCTGATCAGAACAGTCAATGCTTTCTACATAAACTCTGGGTTTAGGCAGACGAAGACCACTCACCACCATCCTTCTTTTGACAGATACAAGTACTCAGCCAAACGTAGCTCATCATACATACTATTAATTAAAGAGAAGTGATTCATCTCTGGCTTTTGCAGGGGAAAAGGAAAGGCTCAAAAACTCCTTTCCTGCAGATGGGATCAATTTTTAAAGGCTCCAACTCTGCTTGCTTTGCTGATAAAGTTCTTCAGGAGATCATGGTCCATTTCTGCAAAACCTGATGTTTGTGTTACTACGGTCAGATGGTTTATGCAAAACCTGAAGCAGAATTCTTCTAAATCCTAGGAACAACAACAACAAAGATGGTTTAATAAATTCATTATTTCCTAATTCAATGCAACATAGCATGAAAATTGCTAAAACAAGTTAGGCAAGGAAAAAGGATTTGATAGCCAAGTGGAGGAAATGATGGCATGGTAATACCTAAAGAATAGTCATAAAAAGTATAACAAATATGAATCATCTATGCTTGTAAAAATTTAAGTAGCACGGAGTAACATTCAAGTTCCTCTGCACTAACCTAGGGAAAGAATCTTTTTCTTACCAGAGATAGGCACATGAGTGTGTGAATTCCTTGGTACCTTTGTCTAGTGACAGTATTTGTAACTGTTGATTTCACTTTCAATAATTGTTAAAAGTCCTATACTCTTCTTTTATATTTATATCAGGGTCTTTAAGTATGTCTGCCTATAAAGAGTTGATGGAAGAAAAAGGTAAGCCATAAAAAGCAGTAATGCCAGGAAATTGCTGCTCTGAAGTCATTAACAGGCCACTGCCTTTTCCCTTTATGAGACGACACAGGATGGGATGGATGGATTTGATCACACTATATATGCCTTCAGCAATCTCAACTGGGAAAATGCTTTAAAGAAATCATGACTTACAAGTCTCTGGTAAGAGAGACCCGACAGATTGGTGTTTTCTGGCTTACTGTAATGCACTCTGGGCCAAAGAATAACGCTGTAATAATTCTCCTAATTAGAACTATAACTTGAAAATCAGAATGCGGCTGACCAGATGCTTTTTGGCCCTGGAGAAGTGAGGGCAGGCTGCTGAGACCTCCAATATGCCTCAAACCCTAGGCTACTCGGCCCAGGACAAGATGCCACTAGGTGGTGGTCAATTTTTAAAAGTTTCCTTGGCCGGGCGCGGTGGCTCATGCTTGTAATCCCAGCACTTTGGGAGGCCGAGACGGGCGGATCACGAGGTCAGGAGATCGAGACCACGGTGAAACTCCGTCTCTACTAAAAATACAAAAAAAATTAGCCGGGCGTGGTGGCGGGCGCCTGTAGTCCCAGCTACTCGGAGAGGCTGAGGCAGGAGAATGGCGTGAACCCGGGAGGCGGAGCTTGCAGTGAGCCCAGATCGCGCCACTGCACTCCAACCTGGGTGACAGAGCGAGACTCTGTCTCAAAAAAAAAAAAAAAAAAAGTTTCCTCTCCAAGCTACTGTAGGTAATTTATAAAAAATAAAGGCCCCAAATACTTTCTAAGCAATGACATATGCACATTATACACGATAGTCTTTTCTTCTTTAGACATAAATTATAGCAAATGCTGAAGATGGAAAAAATAAAAAAAAATAGCAATGCTGATAGCCTTACCAATGTACATATAAACCTATGGTACATTTTCTTTAAAGAAAAGAAAGAAACTATACTAGGAAAACGTTTATTTCATGCCTGAACATAACTGGGCAGGCTGTTGGTACCACACCAGCAATATGATGTGTCTCTGTCCCAGGTAAGCCCTCAGTGATAAACAGGGAAAATTCACACACTCACTTGTCATCACAGCATACTATACATAAAAATGTGCTTCAATGACACATGCTGAATATCTCAGGATCCATTTAAAATTATGTGCTGTTGCTTAAATTTTTAGAAATGACATTTTTGCCTACAGCACACAAAAGTGAAACCAGATAGAGATGCATCATCTCTTTGGCTGAACTCTACAGAGAGGAATGGAGGAATTCATACCTACACCACACACATTAGAGTGTGTCTGGAGTTAGGTGGCTGGGCAGTTTGATGCCTCACAGATCTGGACAGCATCAGGAAAACTGCTAATTCATGGGAGAATGAAAGGACCCTAAAAAGTTATCACTTGGATCCATGCTCCTTTACTTTATTCTAGAGTGGGATCTTCCCCTAAATATTAAATTAAGGACAGGACTTGGAAAGACTTCCTGTGATTCTAAGAATTCAATAAATTGGCATAGGGTGGTGGTACTGGTTATAAGGGAATTCTGTCCATATAAAACAAGGCCCCCATTATTTTTCAGTTAAAGAATTGTAGTCTATTTTGAATGCTACCACTCTATACGGCTTCATGTTCAAAATGGGGCCCTCTGTTCTGTCCTGCAGTCCTACCACATTCTCCTAGTTTGCTCATTCTCCTACAGGACTCTCATACTTCTCCCCATAAGCCTGACATCTCCCCTCCCATCCTCATCCTCAGCTGACATGACTTCCTATTTCACTGAGAACCAGAATCACTTGAAAAGAACCTCCACAAGCTCTCCCCACTACATCTCCTTGCCTATTACAGAGAGGCCTGTGGATGCAATCTTCTCTGGATCAAAGGTCCAAGACCCTATAGAAAGCAGAGCCCTTGCTCTGTCACTAGATCCCACTGCTCCACCAACTCAGGGGCCCTGCTCTACCAACTGTCCCCTGCATCACTGGCTTGTTGCCCTTCACTGAGTCATCTGCATCATTAGACAAGCTTCCATTTCCTACATCTTAAAAAAGTAAAGATGTTTTACCTCAAATGTCCCCCAAACCTCTTCCTTTTTATCTTTATAAGAAAATTACCATGAAAAGCTGCCTCTATTCCCCATCTTCAGTTCCTCTACTTCCACGCTTTGATCAGACTTCTCGCCTCACTACGCTAAAACTGCTTGCCAAGGCCCCCCCGGCGTTCTCATCGCCAAACCCACTTGTCAGTTCTCAGTCCTCGTGCAGACCTGCCAGCAGCATCTGGTGTGGTTCGGACTTCCTCCTTCCTGTTTTGCTTTCTTTACCAGCCTCCGGGAAATGGTCTGCTGGTTTCTCTCTTCCATGACGGCCCACTCCTCTTCAGTCTCCTTATCTCCTCAACCTCTAAGCACACAGTGCTCAGGACTTAATCCTCAAACCTGTCTCACGTCACTGCCTCATAGCTTTGACTTCAGCACATTTCTCTCTGCCTTCCAGGCTTGCTTATCCAATTTGCTTATTAGACATTTCCATTTGGATGTCTGATAGACATCACATACTTCTCATATTCAAAACCAAATTCCTGATATTTCCCCCAAAATGTTGCTCCTATCTTCTCTATCTCAATAGATGCCACTTTCATCCTTACAGTTGCTGAGGCACAGAACCTTCTCAGTCGTCTTTTTTCTTTCCTCACATCTAATCCATCCACACATCCTGTTGGCTCTACTTTCAAAATGTATTCGAAATCTTAACCACTTTTTACCATCCCCACAGGTGATAACTTGGACCAATCCACCATCATCACTTACTAGATTATACAGCCTCCTAAGTACCCTCCTTCCCCTACACACACACACACATTCTCTCTCTCTCTCTCACCCCCTACCTCCCTCCCTCCCTCCTCAACACAGCAGCCAGGAGGATTACTTTCAAATGCCCATCATATCTGCTCCTCTCCAAACCCTCTGACGGCCACTCAGCTTGGAACTCTGATTCCTGAAACTTGCCTATGGGCTCTGCAGGCCCTGCCTCCTCCCACACATGCCACTGTGCACCTCCACCGCACCATCTCCCTGCCTCATCAGCTACTTCCCTCCACACTGTGCTCCCTCCACACCAGGCTTGCTTTTCCCCGAACACACCACCCACACCTCCTTCAGGGCTCTGCTTGAGTCACCTGCTCACTGATGTGTTGCCTCCCTGACCACTCTATTTAATATTTCAACTTTCATCTCAGGATGGCATTCCCCAGGCTATCTTCCCTGGCTTACTTCTTTCCATATCACTTGTCATCATCTGACATACTATATATCTTATTCATTTATTGATCACCCATCTCCCCTCACCAGAAATTCCCATGAGAGCAGAGATTTTGGATTGTTTTGTTCATTTGCAGTACCCCAGTGCCTAGGGCAGTGCAGGGCATGTAACAGGCACTCAATGAATATTTGTTGAATCATGCATAAATACTCCTGATTTCAAAATACTGAGGACAATGGAGAATTGTAATTAAACATGCGGTTTTAAAATTTGCCCAATCTTGGACTGTATTCCAGTTTTGCAGTTTACTAGTTTACTCAGATTACTTAATCTCCCCAAGCTTCAGTTTTCTCATTTATAAACTGGATCTAATATAATAATGCCTATGTCATATAAGGTTGTTTTGAGGAGTAAATGAAACATGAACTGTGCTTAGGATAATCCCTGGCTCATATTAATTACGTACTAAGTGACAGTCCAGCATGAGGGATAATAATTTGCTGAAAGAGCCCATTTCTTGCTTATTTGAGCCAGGCAAATCAAATACAGCACTGTTCTTTATTTACAAAAGCTTGTATTTTACATTAAGCACATATACAGTCTATTTTACTTATAGTCTATTATACTAATTTAGGGTACAGCAATTAGCTGGACAGGCTGTAGTAAAACAGTGCATCTCTATAGGCAAAACAGAACATCCATGAAAGGAGTATTTAATAAGTACCTACTCTGTGTCAGACGCTGTCCTAGGCACTGGGGATATGGTTGTGAGCAAAACAAAGTCCCTGCCATAGAGAATATAAAAAAGTATTAAAAATGAAGCCTGATTCAGATGCAAACACCATGTGCCACCATCTTGACATCTGAGATGGCCCTCCATCACCATGGTTCACCACCGTGATACTAAAGAATGGACTAGGAAAAGTGCATGGATTTTGTTTGACCATGAAACATTTTGTGTGGTAAGTGCCCAATATGTTATTGCCTTGATATAAAACATTCACTTTTAAATGTCATTGTTTTGTGCTTTTAAATGTCATTGTTTTGAGGTAGTACTTTTTTTTTTAAATGTTAAGTGAAAAAAAAAATCTAGGTTTCAAGTATTTACAAATATATAATGTGACATAAAACAAAAACTCAGAAGCTGTTATATGAAAGTGCTAATGTTCTCTGGTTGATGAGTCATTACCTTCATCACTTTTTGTCTTTTACAAATTTTCTTTAATAAGCATAGTATTATTTATATAAACAGAAAAAAAGTTATAACCTTTCATCTACTAAAATGTCTCTGTTTTTTTGACCAAAGGAGAGGATATCCTTATAACAAAAGGAAACTGACTCAAAGATGTTATGGCCTGTTTCCTAAAGATCTGGTTTTAAGATTGGTTTTCTTTCCTTTCTTTATTATCATAACAATACATGGTCACTGTAAAAGTTAAAAAAAATAAGCAAAGAGAAGAAAATAAAAATCATCCACAATCCCACCATTCAATGATAACCACTAAGCATAGTTTTCAGTCTTTTTTTCTACGTAGATAATGAATTTTAGTTTTTTATTCAGCTATTTATACTTTTTTAAAAAATAAAAATAACAGTTTTTCACTTGGTGATATATCTTGAATAGCTGCATAATTTCTTGATATTAACATTTTATAAACAAGCCTCCACTATTAACACTAACCTTTTTCTAATTTTTCAAAATTATAAACCGCTGCAGTAAACACCTTTGAAACTAAGTCTTTGTCCAAATCCATGATTACTTCCTCAAGATAAATACTTATGAGTGAATTCCTTGAAGGATTATGTCTTTAATTTAAAGCGCTTAATACATATTATACCAAATTGTTCTCCATACCAATTTGTACTCTCATCAGCAGTTTAGGAGAACACCATTATTCTGATCCTGTACGTTATCTCTAAAAATATATTCCTGCTTTGACAGGTGAAAAGTTATACCTTGTCTTCATTTATGCTTTTGTCTATTTATAGAGCCATTTGTTCTTTGGTCCATTTCTTTCAACCAAACTGTTCCTATTGTCTTTTTGTTTTTCACTCTGGTAAACAGACTTCATTATCTGTTGCAAGTATTTTTCCCAGTGTCTCATTACTTTGTAAGTTTCTCTATGGTATTTTTACATGGATAAAAGTTTCTTGTCTTTTTAAATCAGAGCTATAAATCCTTTCCTTTATGGCTTCTGCCTTTGATGTCCATCCCAACATTATATAAATACTCACTTATATGTTGTCTAGGACTCTTGTTACTTCATTTTTTAAAAATATTAAATATTTCCTCTACCCAGACTTTTATTTTAGTTTGAGGTACGAAGCAGACACCTGGGTTCCATTTCTCCAAGAGGCCGGCAGCTGGAAGCAAGCTTTCCTTACCTGGGCGTCATACTTCACCGCAGCCGAGAGCAGAGCGATGGCGTTCTCCTCGCAGATGCCTTGCTTGATAGTTTGTTGGCAGAGCTTTTTCAAACGATTTTCTCTATAAAACGTAGCCAAGTCTAGCAGTCCTGGCAGAAAGAGGTGTTTATTAGGGGGAGTGATTTCAAGCATCCTGATTTACACTCGCTTACTCAGCCACTCAGAGATGATTTTGACACTATTTTGGATATAATCCTCAGTGAAGCGCTGCATAGACTGATGCTGACTGACACTTACACTTCAGTGTGGGGCTCTACCCAGGACAGCAGCCAAGCTGAGCAAATATGATACACAAATCATTAGCTGTTGAAAAACAGGAGCACAGGGAAAATAGCTTTAATATTTTTTTCCTAGGAAAAAAGCATGTGCGCCTTGAATGACCCCTTCCCCTGCAATCTCAATGTCAGCTTCTCCTGGGCCATTCCCAGGAGCACACACATGCTGTAAGAGTGCCCGCCATGAAAAGAAAGAAAACAAAAGAAGAAAAGAAAAGAGGAGAGGAGAGGAGAGGGAGGCGAAGGGAAGGCAGAGGAGAAGAGAAGAGGGGAGGGGAGAAGAGAGGAGGGGAGAAGAGAAGAGGGGAGGGGAGAAGAGAAGACGGGAGGGGAGAGGAGACCCTTTCATGGACACGTGTCTGCCTCCTGTTACCCTATCCCACTGCTCCTCTCTACAGCAAAACTCCTAGACAGAGCTGTCTGTATCTGCTGTCTCCATTTTCCCACCTCCCATTCTGACCTCATTCATCCCCACCATTACTGCAGTCACACCCTTGGTGGTCACACCTGTGGCGGTCACAATGGCTTTGAGGGTGCAATATTCTCTGGTTTCCTCTTACTCGACATTTACACAGAATTTGATATGGTCGATAATGCTCTCCTTAGGATACTTTGTCACTTGCTTGCATTTTTCTTCTCTTTAATTAGTTGCTCCTCAGTTCTCTAGGCTGGATCATTTTTCCTGACTTCCAAATGTTTGAGTGCCCCAGGGTTAAATCTTCAGATACTTTCCTCACTTACTTCCCAAAACCCCAGCCCCAGGGTTTTAAATATCATCTATATATGCAGGTGAGTCCTGTTATATTACCTGTCACCTATTTTCAAGTAATTCAATGTAGACTGGGTGAGGTGACATATGTAAATTAATTTTAATCTACCCCAAGGAATGATAGGAAGTACTCTAATTGAAGCAGTCAATCAGCATCTGAAAGATCCTATTTGTTTTTCTGAATCTTCATTACAGGATTTGTAATTAGCATAAAGAATGTCAGAATTAGTTTGTCATTGGTGAAATGAGTGGTAGCCAGGATCAAAAGGTTAGCTGAATCCGGCTACTAGAACACTGTCATGTCCACCTCAAGCTAACTTTTCATGCAAGGTACTTAATAGAGTGTACGAAGTATAAAGAGCTGGGATTTCATCAATTTTACCATGTTAATTGTTTTTCTGTCTATCTGCTAATAAATCTTATACATGTGGTAGACTTTGGTTGGAAACTTGCTTTTTTAATAACAAATATTATCAAAGTTATAGAGGAAAGACAGATAGCTCACTGGAGGACATTGAAATCTTGAGCTGTGAATGGCTTCATTGTTTTTGGCCCCAAGCTTCAGACACACATGCAAGCTGCACTGCCCTAAGAGAGGATTCTGCCCCAAGCCGCGGCTCTGCGCCTCCTCCAAGCACACCCACAGCACAGGGTGGCTAAGGAGCCACATGCCCACTTCTAGACCACACTTTGGGTACCTGGGAACCTGGGACTGCCTGCATAATTGGCCCTGAGGCCACAAGTGTGGGTATTTCCTCCCTTAGACCCCACCATCAATGTGCAGACCCCCTGGCCCAAAAGGGTAACCTGGGTTGGGAGTGGATAGGGCTTGGAATGCAAGCTAGGGTGCCCACACACCCTTCTGCTGGAGGAGGGGTCTGTCCTGCCTGTGCCATTGGGTTCTGGCACAAGAAGTCCTGCAATTCTAAATGTCAACTAAAATTGAAACCTGTCCTTTCAGTTCTTAATGAAATTACATTTTTCAAGGTGGGAGGATTGGACATATTTTTATCTGAAGTTCATTAGCTTGACATATAACTTTAAATTTTTAGATGTATGGAACATAGGTCTCCATTTGGAGTCTTGACTAGAGCCCCACAAATGTTAGTGGTGGGCCTATAAAAAACTGCCACTTGGGGCCAGGCGCAGTGGCTCACGCCTGTAATCCCAGGACTTTGGGAGGCTAAGACGGGCGGATCACCTGAGGTCGGGAGTTCAAGACCAGCCTGACCAACATGAAGAAACCCTGCCTCTACTAAAAATACAAAATTAGCCAGGCGTGGTGGTGCATGCCTGTAATCCCAGCTACTCGAGGGGCTGAGGCAGGAGAATCGCTTGAACCTGGGAGGCGGAGGTTGCGGTGAGCCGAGATCGCGCCATTGCACTCCAGCCTGGGCAACAAGAGTGAAACTCCATCTCAAAAAAAAAAAAAAAAATTGCCACTTGGGTATCTAATGGGAAGCTCAAACTCCTTTGACTTTCAAATTCCAGAGCAAGCCTGTTGTTCTCCATCTTCCTCACCTCAGTGAATAGGACTTCCATTAAGGCAGCTACCCAGGCCAAGTACCTCAGTGCAGCCAACCTTCTCTCTCAACTCACACCTCTCATCCCATCTATCAACAAATCCCATCAGCAACCTCTTTAAAATGTATCTAGAATCTGATCTCTTTGCAATACTTCCACTGCTATACAACCCCAACCCAGGAGACCATCATCTCACACCTGAACCAATATAATAACAGATGTTTTAAACACAGACCACATCTCTCCTGTGGCAGAAGCTGCTAGTTGCCTCCCTCCCAACCCCTACCCCAACACACACACACACACACACACACACACACACACACACACACACACTCTTCTCTCTCTCTCACACACATCCATTCTTCCTTTCTACTGAAACCATAGAATTTTTAGCCAAGCTACAGCCATCTGGAAATGCCCATTTTCCCAGCCTCCTAAGCCACTGGGCACAGACTTGATTGACTCAGGCCTACAGTCTGAAATAAGTGGAATTCCCAGGCCCTGCTGGTGGAGACACGGGGATCTGCTGCATGGCCCTCGGTCTCTGTCCCTTCCTCCATGCTGCTGCCTGCAATGCTCCACAGTGGTGATGATTTGATTCCTCTCTATCTGTCCAGTCAACCTTTGTAATAAAGTAGTAACAAGGGAAACATGTTTGGATTCAACACACACAAAAAGGAATACTTCTGTAATTACCCTCACAGTGACTTTCTTTTAGGTTCTATAGAAACCACCTTGTCAGTTCCTCAACATTTTGCCAAGTTTTTGGAAGTCTTTGGCAATTACCTACTGCCTCCTCAGGAGAAAGGCTGATGCTGTCTGTGTACAGGTATTCCAGGAAGGCCCGGTAAACAGGATATGAAAATTCACTCATTTCTACAATATCATCCTCGTTATCTTCCAATGACGAACGAAAATGCTCACATCTGAAGGGAAAAAGCAGCATGTCAGGTCCTAGCTTCCCAGCCAGGACAGACGGCCTCTGTGAGGACCACATCCTTCTCTCGAAGGTGCACACTGGCACGTCCCTGCTGTGGCTCCTCACTTTCTTTGCTGGCCTGGGTTTTCAAACAATCATTTATTCAGCAAGGGTGTACCTGCAAACCTGCTGCCAGGGGTGGCCTGGGAAGCAGCCCCAGTGGCCGTGCTAATGAGGACGGAGCTGGGCTCCCTGGCATCTCTCTCACACCACAACCACTGTCAGCATTTACAGAAATCAGTGGGTTTATTTTTATAAAATCTAAGTAATTCTGTTTCCTCACTCCATTATGGGTTGAATGATGTCCTCTCAAAATTCCTGTGTTGAAGTCCTAATGGCCAATACCTCAAAATGTGACCTTACTGGGAGAGAGAACCTTTAAAGAGGTAATCAAGTTATAAGAAGGTCACTAGGGTGGGCCCTAATCCAATATGACTGGCATCCTTATTAAAAGGAGAAATTTGGGCTGGGTGCGGTGGCTCACACCTGTAATCCCAGCACTTTGGAAGGCCGAGGCGGGTGGATCATGAGGTCAGGAGTTCGAGACCAGCCTGGCCAATATGGTGAAACCCCATCTCTACTAAAAATACAAAAATTAGCCAGGCATGGTGGTGTGCACCTGTAATCCCAGCTACTCAGGAGGCTGAGGCAGGAGAATCACTTGAACCTGGGAGGCGGAGGTTGCAGTGAGCCGAGATCAGGCCACTGCACTCCAGCCTGGGCAATAGAGAAAGACTCTGTCATCTAAAATAAAAAGGTCGGGGGAAATTTGGACACAGACATGCACAAAGAGAGAATGCCACATGCTGACTGGAGTTAAGCAGCCATATGCCAAGGAAGGCCAAAGACTGTCTGCAAATCCCCAGCAGCTAGGAAAGAGGGCAGGAACAGATTCTCGCTCACAGCCTCACAAGAAACCCATCCAGCTGACACTTTTGATCTGGGACTTCCAGCCTCCAGAACTTTATGTTGCTTAAGCCACCCGGGCTATAGTACAGTGTTACAGCAAACAAATCCACCCCTCTTCCTTCATGCAGGTTGATGTGATACAGAGAGAGTGAACAAACGCTGCACAGCTTGATCTTACTAAAGAGGAACTTGAGACTAAAATGCTGTGTTGAGTTTGTGACTCACTGCAGTAGGATTTAAATATCTGTTACACAACAACATAATGAATTTCAAAATCATCATGTAAGAGAAAGAAGCCAGGCACAAATGAATGCATCCTGTATCATCCCATCTAAATACACTCTAGAAATGCTAACTCATCTACAGTGACAGAAGGAGCTGCGGTCACCCAGGGCTAGGACACGAGGGGTCTTTGAAGGGTGATGGGAATGTTCTCTGTCTGGATGTGGGGCAGTGGTTTCACAGGCATGGACATGTGTCAGCACTCATCAAACTGCACACTTGAAATGCACACAGCTCACTGCTCAAAAACATTCACAAATGTGATTTTTTAAAATTTCTGTGCTAGCCTCACTATAGACCTTTTTGGTCTGGAAAGGCCTTGATCTTCTCTTTTTTAAACCATCTAAAAGTACCCCACAAGTGATTATAAGAAGGTGATTATTATGAGCTGAGCTTGATTCCCAGGCAGAGAGGGTAACTGATGGACGTCCAAGTATCAATACGGTGTTCAGAGCACAGGACACACTTGCAGCGTGCGCTGGCTGCTCCCTGCTGCCAAGGTAACCATCCCACTTTTCAAGCCTAAGGAATGCCTATGGTACTGATTCCCTGAACCACACACAACCTGTGTTATTTCTTGTTTCACGTATATTTCTCCCAGCTCCACTGTATGCTTGTAAGAGCAAAAACAGTCTTACAATTTTTCTTTATTACTGAGGTGCCTAATATAGTTCGACACTTAGAATATAATTGTTGAATGAATTATTTTTCTCAATTCTCATATAAATGATTCCTTACCGAATCTTGAGAAGGACTTTATGTGCATAAATGTACTTTCCATCAACTAGAAACTTCAGGTCTGCAGTGTCCGGGTTATCAAATTCCCTCTTCAGTGACTCAGCCACCGTGAGGTGGTCATCAGGTTCTAGGAGAATAATGCAAATGCTTCCAGAGTTAGCTACAGACATAATGAACACACAGGACAGGATATGGCACTACTCTACTGATGCTCATCAAAGTACCAATTCCTCAAAATAACTGAGCAACTGAGCAATGGGTTTTTCCCCTGAAGACAGATTTGCATCTCTGTAATCATTAAGAATAAGAATCTCACACATATCTGCTTATACATCTGGCAAAATAACAATAAAAAGTCCCAAGCCACATCACTAATTTTGCATGAAATTTTAAACATTTGAGTAAATATGCTAGCTAAAAGTAAAAAACACAGTTTCTCGGTAAAATTAAAAAGCAGTCAAATAAGGGCAGGGCACAATGGCTCACACCTGTGATCCCAACACTTTGGCAGGGGCAGAGACAGAAAGATGGCCTGAGGCCCACGGTTTAAGACCAGCCTGGGCAACACAGCGAGACCCCACCTCCAAAGAAAGTTTCTTTAAATTAGCCAGGTGTGGTAGTGGGTATGTATAGTCCCAGCTACTCAACAGGCTAAGGCAAAAGGATCGCTTGAGCCCAGGGGCTGAAGGGTACAATGAGCTATGATTGCACCACCGCACTCCAGCCTGGGCAACAGAGCAAGACCTCATCTTTCTCTCTTAAACAAACAAACAAAAAATAGTAGTCAAATAAAATTACTTTTAGTTTAGTACTGGTGTTGATTTTTGATGCTCTGAAGAAAATAAAATTAGTTCCCTTTTGCAGAAGCCCATCAGAGAGAAATAAATTATGATAGTGCACCTAACAAAATCCTCATTATCAAAGTAAAGCCCTGAGTTCTTTCCCAGATTTTCAGGCCATCCCCCAAATGGACAGTGACCAGCTTACCTACGGAGAGGAGGCGCCACGTGACGGCGGGAGTGGCAAAGCAGGCAAACACGTCGTCGGTGCAGGAGAAGTGGGTGAGGTGCGGGAGAATCACGGACTGACCCCGGCACTGGCCCCACATGTACACGTGCCCACCCTGCGTCTTGGCCGCAGACGTGTGTGTGGAGTGACAGGCTGCAATCTCGATAATCCTAAATTCACAAACACACACCACATAAGCACAGTGACCAGGGGCAGAAATAAGTTGTGTCCTCCTCCCGCCAGGTTTAACTGATGTGGGACATCATAAAATTACAAAAAGGGTCAGGAAAAGGAAAAAAAAAACCAACAAAAAAAAACACTACATGACTCATACACCTCATCTCCTAAAGTATCAGGCACCAAACCGTTATTTACATTTAAGCCACACTTCAATGGCACTTATAACTCATGAAGATCTGTTTGTACCACTTCTAGCCAGTAGGCCTACAAAAAGATGCACCATCCTGTTTTGAAATTCAAGTATAACCCAAGAGAGTAGTGGTCTCCCCCACCAAAAAAGGGTGGTTTAAATTTTTTCCCCCTAAAACATCACTTACTGAAGAAAATAATAAAGATTTGGGTCATCTGGACTGAGGGCCAATAAATAAATATTTTAATGAAGACTTCACTGATTTTTAGAATGCTATGGGTCATTCCAACTCCTATTGCAGAGAGTAAATTCAGTAGTTCTACCACACTGGGCTGTATGACCTGGAGCCCAGGAGAGCAGTTTCCTAGGATCACTATGTGATATGTCCTACTGCTCTAAGTTCACGATTGATGAGGAGGTAGTTCTCAGAACAGTTTTTTTTTTTTTTGAGACAGAGGAGTCTTGCCTTGTCACCCAGGCTAGAGTGCAGTGGCACCATCTTGGATCTTGGCTCACTGCAACCTCTGCCTCCTGGGCTCAAGCGATCCTCCTACCTCAGCCTCTGTAGTAGCTGGGACTACAGGTGCAAGCCACCACACCTGACTAATTTTTGTATTTTTTGTAGAGACAAGGTTTTGCCATGTTGCCCAGGTTGGTCTTGAACTCCAGAGCCCAAGTGATCCGCCCACCTTGGCCTCCCAAAGTGCTGGGATTACAGGTGTGAGCCACTGCACCCGGCCTCAGAACAATTCTTAATGGAAAACATTGTCTTGTTGATCTGGAAGTAATTCCTTTTCCATCAGAATAAGCCACCATACAGATTAAAGGAAAATGGTAAACTCTTTTAACCCAGGGGAAGTCCCCATCTTGATTTTGCTACAGCAGACAATGGTACCAGCATCCTCAGAGACTTAGGCTTAGAACTTCAGGGTCATCTTTGACTTCTCCCTCCTCATTTACCACTTTCTTTAGAATATCCAGTTAAATAACAAAGATGCTTTCTTTGTAACGTCTCCCCTCAGCCACCACTGGGGGGTCAGGCACACCCCGCATCTGGCCCTTGCAACAGCCTCCCGGGTCTCCCTTGCCTTAGACTCTCTCTTCTGCCCCAACTCACACAGTGCTGGCAGGTTACTCATCCTCTTGAACACCGTTCTCACCAGAACTTTCACACGGGCAGTGGCTTCTCTCAGATAAAATCCTGACACAAGACATAACTCCATCCACGATTTGGCATCACCTCTGTACAGACATCTCACAAGTCAAGTTTGTCCACACACCCTGTTTCAACAAACAGGCTTTCTCATTGCCCTTCAATGTCTTCATACATGGTTGTTCAGGAATGTTCTTTCTCTCTGCCTTACAAACCCTACCCATCTTGTAAGGCCCGGTTCAAACTGCCCCAAGTTTGAGGTCTCCCGCTCACCTGAGCTCCTGCGGCACTTCCTGTCCACACCACTCTAGCCTGGCCCTGTTACTTTATGTATCCGTTTCACCTGTTCAGCGAGATGACCAGTTTCCGGCAGGCCTAATCACTGGCTTAATTCTAAGCACATAACATGGTGTCTTACTGAATGTAATCTATGGGTCACTTTACTGACTGAGGAAGACTCAACAACACAGAGCAAAGGTTGTGTAAGACCCTACTGACACGGGCTAGCACCTGAGGGTGAGGATGGTCCTCCGCTGCCTCCTTTAGGCAGTTGCTCTCAAACCAGGAGGGAGGTGTCATCACAGAACCTGGAGCTTGTACCGGCTCGCCTCAGAGGCTGACACATGCTGTTCTCATGTGCAGCAATTTCACTGACTTATTAGAGGATCGTTCTTAGCCCTTGAAAACTACCCACAAATACTAGAGGAAAGAGGCTACGATAGCCCACAGCGGAGAGCTCAGGATTTGGAGTCAAACTTAGGTTTGTTTTTTATTTCTTTCTTTTTTTTTTCTTGCAGCTCCAGTTCAAAGGAAAACAAAAACTAGGTTTGAATCCTCGCTCTACCACTAGGCTGCGTGACTAGGGGAATGTCACTTAGCACCTAGGAGCCTTGGTTTCATCACATTGCAAGGCTAGTGTGAGAATCAAATGATAAAATGTTAAGTGCCAACCAGGCACAATGTCTGGGTGCAAATGGTTGCATGACAATAGAGGTTTCTTTACATTATGACGACTACTCAGCCTTTTAAGTGACAAAGCATCTTTTAGGTAGAGACCATGTATTTCTAGTGATCAATTCAGATTCGTACGACTTTCCCTAGAAGAGTCCTTTCCTGGTATTTGCAGAGTTAGGCCAGTCCCCTGGCCTAATCCAGTGCTGTGCAAAAGAACTGTGCCAGATGGGGAAAATGGTTAATAATATTTGGCTTCTCAATCAGCACCATTCTTTTCAACAAATAAAGAAAATGGGAGAAGGAAATAGAATAAACTTATGCAAAGAGAGGTACGTCCACTGTTACCATCGATTTTACTGGCAAGCCTCCTAAGTTACAAGCAAATGTAAGGATAGCGACATGGTCTGTCTTCGTGGCCTGGTGCTGTGGGCAGGACACGGGGCTCAGAGTCAGAGTGTAGTTCTAGGGCCATGTTACTTAAATTCTTATAATCAGCTTTACCATCTTTTTAAAGAAAAAAAAGATGAGGGGGAACAGGATACAGGCAGCAATCCTCTCAAGGTTTGTGGTTTTGTGTACGTGAAATAAGTTCCTTGGCAGAGCTGAGAACCGAAAAACGCTTCCTTCCGTGACTAAAAGTGTTTACCAGCTGCTGCAGGAACTGTGGGCCCGTGATTTAGCTGAGGAACTCATGATTTAGCTGGATAGAGAAGTCCAGATCTGTGACTTTGCAAATAATTCCCAAATGACATCAGTGTGGCCCTGACTACAAGTCTCCGGTGAGTAAGGAAAAATACCTGGGGGCTCCTCAGGGAATATTTCAAGTAAAAGAGAATTAACTGGGCCATGTATGCTTTGGACTGCCCAGAGCTGTGGAGTAAGAGTCTGTGAGGTGGAGATAAATGCAGGACCAACATGCAGGCAGAGCTGGAGACGGCAGGATGGCAGACAGCAGCGTCGTACGAGGCCTGACAGGGACGGAGGCCAGCGCCGGGATTGGAGGGCAACGAGGCTTGCCAGGAACAGTGGCGTCGGCTTCAATGCAGAGCCGAAGGGTTCTGATGTGATCTGATGTGATAGGCAAATGGGAAACAGCTTTGTAAACAGGGCCATGATGTGAGGAAATGCTATTCTCGGAAAGACTGACCTGGCCACAGTGGTGTGCAAGACAGGCTGCAAGGGAGAGAAAGAACAGTCTGGAAGGCTGGCTGGGGAGGCCAACCCAAGCTAGGTTGCCAAGGAGTAATGAGGGTGGCCTGGATGTTAATGAAGAGGGAGGGAGAGGAGCGGAAGGTGGCCCAGAGGATGAGTGTAAGAAAACCCCTGCCTGGCAGTGCTGAGGGAGGCAGAAGCCGTGCTGGTCAGGTGGCGGGTGTGGGGGCCAGTGTACAGATAGCTGAGCAATTAATAAAAGGAAAAAGGGCCATCTGTGTTTGAACCACCTCGATTGTAAAGCCATCTGGTATTCTCTGGGAGCAGGGGAGGTTAGGGTAGCCCAATGAACAATGTGGAGATAAGCATTTGTGAACTGCTCTTCCTTTCTTCAGATTTTAGCACTTTGCAGTGACCTACTAGGCAAGGACTTCTACATTTTTTGGAATCATTTCTGTGTCTTTTGGGGTAATGTTCTATGAAAAATGTCAGTGACTGAAGCACAACAGCATCTTTCACTGATCTGCCCAACATCAGAAAAGCCAAATAATGCGGTTCCTATGTTCCCTTCTGAGATGTTTGTTATTTGTTATTAGCGTCCATGAAAGGGGGTAGCCTCTGCCCCTAGAGCAGCTGGTGACCTGAAGTGGGACACTACTCTCTAGAGAAGGGCTGGGACAGACAGAGCCAAAGGGTCGGTCAGGGAAGGCCACGTGATGCTGCCCATCCCTGAGCATGGCCTTGTGACGTATACCTGGCACACCCGGCTCCACATGGGAAGTCGGGTGGGGCGCAGATTTCGTTGGCTGCAGTAGCTGCTACAGGAATGAGAGTGGAGAAAGTTTAGAGGGTACTTTCAGGTCTAGGCTTGTGACCCAAGCAACCGCTAAGGAACCCTGCCATTGCCTAAGGTCATCATTGGTTTTTACACTGGACTCCTACCAAGCAGCAAACACCGACGTTCCAATTTTCTAGTCAAACATGCGACAGACGATCACTATCAACTGAGCTAACCTTTACTGTCAGGATGTCGGGCGTATTTCACACTTTATTTTGTAGCCAATCTTAATGGGAAAAAAAAATCACTACATGTTGATAATAAACAGGTTTTGTGTCACCTCAAGGGAATGATCAACAACAACTGCTGAGCTTATTGGCTATGAAGTACTAGAAATGAAAAAGCAGAGAGTGAGAAAGAATAGAAACCAGAAAACCTTGAGGAGGGGTGAAAGGTCATCTGTGAGGGAGAAGAATATTGAAGAAACAGCAAAGATGACAGATCCACAGCAGGGATTCCCAATGCTGGTTTTGTAAGAGCCCAAGTATTATACCAACTACCTCAGAAGTCGAAGAATTCTCAGAAATTCAAGGAAAAGTTAGCTTTACCTCAGCTTAGTTTAAAATATGCTGTTAGGGAACGTTAAGAACAAAGATACAAATGTTGGTCAATCTGTGCCCAAGGTACTGAAACTTCAGAAATATTGGGAATGACTGGATTAGGAGAAGACAATCATTTTAATCATTAAACTTATTTTTATGTAAACATAAATTGCTGACAAATATCAGTATTCTCCATCATAAATAAAATCTTTTTCTGGGAGAGATTTTAAAAGGTTTCCTTTGGATGGTTGTTCCAGCAAAGAAAACAATGTAGACAGATTTCTCCTTCCCACTTCTGTGAACAGGTAACTAAGAACTGAAACCCACCCCACCCTACGTTCAGTCCAGTTCCTAATTAGTCAGGCTTTCCTGTAATGGGCCGCAGAAGAGTCAGAAGTAAGGCTCCGGGGTTCCTGAGGGATAAGTTATGACATATACTTGACTTTCCCATCCCTGGAAAGGGTGGAGAAGTGCAGAACAAGTCCCAGCACAGACCTATAAACCCCTCCCTCGGAATACGCCTGTGATTGAGTGCCTGGTTGAAACTGTGCAAGTTCAGAAACCACCACTTGAAATTCAAGTACAGAAAACTGAGAAAATCAGGAACATCTCGTTTAAAACATTCATCCATGATTTTTTTTTTTTTTGAGACAGAGTCTCACTCTACTGCCCAGGCTAGAGTGCAGTGTAGCAATCTTACTGCAACCTCCACTTCCCAGGGTCAAGGGATTCTCGTGCCTCAGCCTCCCGAGTAACTGGGATTACAGGTGTGCACCACCACGCCCAGCTAATGTTTGTATTTTTAGTAGAGACAGGGTTTCACCATGTTAGCCAGGCTGGTCTCAAACTCCTGACTCAGGTGATCTGCCTGTCTTGGCCTCCCAAAGTGCTGGGATTACAGGCATGAGTGCCTGGCCCATCCACGATTTTTATAGCCAAATTATAATTCAAAAATAACTGTAGTTTAAGAAGACAGAAATGCAATAGATAACTCCCAACGTCCAGTAAAGCAACTTGGCACTCACACAGCTTCCATTCCCATTACCTGCTTCTCTGCTACTTTTTCTTTCTCCCACCTTGATGCCCCACAATCCATCTGCCCCAGTGAGAACCTGAACCAGAAGCCTTGGGTGATCATTCTGGATCAGGGACCAGCAGTGCAATGCAGCAAGTCACTGGTGGGCAATGACGGCAGATTCTGTGAGACCAGGGACGGATGTGCTAAAGTTCTGGGTAAGTGTAGGAGCACCATAAAAAGTAATGGGCCAGGCCAGGCGCAGTGGCTCACACCTGTAATCCCAGCACTTTGGGAGGCCGAGCTAAGAGGATCGCTTGAGCCCAGGAGCTACCAGCCTGGGCAACGTGGCAAAACCCTGGCCCTACAAAAAACACAAAAATTAGCTAGGTATGGTGGCACGCTCCTGTAGTCCCAGCTACTCCAGAGGCTGAGGTGGGAGGATCGCCTGAGCTTGGGAAGTCAAGACTATAGTGAGCAGTGATTGCACCACTGCACTCCAACCTGGACGACACGGAGACTGTGTCTCAAAAAATAAAAATAAAAAAAAATGGGCCATACAAATCCATCGTTTTTATTTCCATGCCATCTTTATTTGATCCTTTAACTCTGTTTTTCAGTTTAAATGTTAAGTGTCCCTACCAACTGAGGCACTTTCGTGGTTATTCAAAGCCTCAGGACTGTCCCTTCTCTTCTGAGGAGCTCTAAGCTACAAGATGTATGAATGAACAGCTGCAGGCATCTGCCTGCACCACCTCTTGCCTCCATTATTGTCCCTCCTCCCAATTCTGAAGGGGCCAGGGGTCTTAAATTTTAAGGTTTTTGGAGAAAAAAGTTTTATTTAACCTATAAAATTAACCTATGTTAAATTGGTTAAATAAAACTTTTAAAACATAGGTTAAAGTTAACCAAGTTCACAATACTCAAATGAAAACTGAGGCAGTTGAAAAATGACAATTTGGTTCTTCATTTTCATTGTTAAGTATTCCAACAGAAAATTAGAAAAGAACTGCATATAAATGCGAGCTAATGTGTTTGTCTATATATTTCTTTTAAAATTAAATATAATAAAGATATACGCAGTAAAAACAGCAGCATTCATTTCTACAATGACTGCAACCCTGGTTTAAAAGAAAAGATACTGAAACGTTTTTGCTCTATACTACTGTCAAGAAATGAAAAGTGAAAAGGCAGCGATCTGACCATGTTTGAGAAATTCCAAAGGCTTTCAAAAACATCAGAATAACGTGGAAACTAATTCTGGATGTGCTAATTACATATCACAACCTTGCAAACAAGTGCACAAAAGTAAATCTTAATTTCCTAACCATTTTACTCTTCCTCGTAGTGACAGCTTGGGAGTTAAAGTAATGAAATAACCCTATCCTTTTCAACTGCCAAATTTCTATGTAGCTGAGTGACCAGCTTTATACCCCATGCAAGGTACCTTTTCCTAAGCCAGGGAAGAGCCACCTCGAATGTTATTGACACCCCCTTAAGAATGTAAAACAGGAAAAGGAGGAGGGCAAAAGGGTGATTTGTAAGGTAGAAGAGTAACAGGATAGCTGTTGCAAGTTTAGTCACTGCAGTTTGCTTAGAATAGCTGTTGGAGGTATAGATGAAACATGGGTAAGTGAAAATAGCATATTTAACATACAATCAAACTCCCCAACAATTCCAAAGCCAATTTTTCTAAAGGAATAAATACTCTTGTTAAATAATATTCTAACACTAGCAGTACATTCTCCACCATTCTCTATATATCAAAGTCCTGTTTAATCACAATCACCAAAGACCAGTGTGGGGACTGTGAAAATGCCCATGTTACCTGTCCTTTTCCACAGTGACAGGAGTAGGATAGGACTGGTTGCTTTTATTGCCAGTGCCCAACTGCCCATAAGAATTGGCGCCCCAAGCATACACTTGGCCTTCATCTGTTAATACTAATGTGTGTGCGTAGCCACAGGCGACCTGGAAGGAAAAAAATCCACTCAGGACTGCAAATAGAAGTAATTATTTCACTGCTTCCACAAAGTAGGTTAAGAATCAAAAATGAAAAAAAAAGGAAGAGGCAGCCTACCCGTAGTAGAGGCAAGCATTAAGTTAACCAACATCCTTCCAGAACATGTGGGCCAGAACTGCAGTAAGATTGCCATGAGTCCCCTGGCGTGAGCACCTGCCCCAGTTCACTGGAGCTTTAATACTCACAGAAATCGAGGGGTATGAGGGGAATGTAAGAAACAGACACTTATATTTTTTAAATAATTATTTTCTTTTTTGATTATAAAACATGTTCAATTTGAAAAATATAGAAAAATATAAATATAAAAGTACTCTGAAGATCAGAGGCATTTTTTTTCTATTTCTATATAGACATAGAGATATGCACCTATAGCATTTTTTTACTGACCATGTTGTATAAGCAGTTCTGTATCTTGCTTCATTTTACTTACCATTACACATAGCAGTTTCCCACATCATTAAAAATTCTTTGTATACAATACATCATTTCCAGCATATATACTTGGCATAATTTATCTAATCATTAACTTATGATTTGATTGGTAAATTCTGTTACACCTATTGTTTTTTATTAAAGTTATCCTTTTTTTATATGTATATGTATCTTCTTAACTAATTCTATAGACAGTTACAGGAATTGTTGGTTCCTCAGGGAAATTCCCTAGGAGTAGAACAACAGGTCAAAGGGTATAAAGGCTTTTAAGGCTCTTGTACACTATGCCAAAGCTTCCTCAGGAAAGCTTGTAACAATTTATATTCCGAAAGGTATGTGACAGTGCCCTGGAACAGAAATTTTCTGAACAGCTGCAATTTAATTCAAGGAAAAAGAGATTTAACCTTTACTTTAATGAAGACATCCAAGCAGCTAAACTTTTCATCCTGCCAACAAATCTATGTTTTTAATACATTGATATCTTTGCCAGTGAAGACTTAAAAATACACGCACACAAACTGACAGTGGACGTACCCGCTGGACACGGATGCCTTGCAAAGCTGCCACTCTGCAAGGGGTTGGCTGGTTGCCACTGTTGCCAAGTCCGAGCTGCCCGTTTCCGTTGTAACCCCAGACATAGACCTGAGAGAAAATGAGACCCTCAATCCTCTCAAGACACAAATGGCCAGCAAGTTGTCTGTTATGTGGGACATACCATACTGGCATGAGACTGATGTGGCAACATGGTTTTTAAACGATGTAAAATAACTTCCTTACCTCCCCTGTGTCTACTACTGCCATGCAGCACATCTGCCCACATGCTATGGTCACAACTACTTTATTCTGTAGGCAGCCAGTGACTCTTCGAGGGATTGGCTGATTAACTGTTGATCCAGATCCTACCTGCCCAGAGTTATTATAACCCCAGGCAAATACCTGTTTAAAGGAAAGATCAGTAAATGAAACACATTAATTTATAAAGTGTCTCAACTGGACACTGATATGTACTTGTGGCACCCAGTCTTTCCTCTCAAAGTGCTTCACATTCATAAATCCTCATAACACAGGCAGAGAAGTGTTTACAAAATTCATTTTTACACAATGTACATGATTTTATAAAATTAGGTTATTGGTGTTATCTATACAAACAGTAATAATTACTATTAAATAAAATGTAACACGAAAGTATCTACTTTGCCCCAGCCATCTTTTCCAGCATTTGGGGATTTTTCTTATTGCAAATAACCTCTTTACTACAGCAACAGAGAAGGAACAATACCTCCTTTTAAATTTTGCAATTATGGAAGACCTTACTACGTACAGGTAAATGTCACAACATCAACACCCTGACTCTGAATTGGTACCAAAAAT
The DNA here is from genome assembly GCF_028878055.3 of Symphalangus syndactylus. Taxonomy (NCBI): domain Eukaryota; kingdom Metazoa; phylum Chordata; class Mammalia; order Primates; family Hylobatidae; genus Symphalangus; species Symphalangus syndactylus. The sequence goes on from NC_072437.2 coordinate 86,236,350, forward strand.
AAGGCTGAATTTGAGGGAGGTGGTTATTTTAATCAAATGATTGTATTTCCAGGACTACTATAGAAGTCTACATAATCTTATTGAAAAAAATCAATGAGCTTTATGCTGACTATTCTCACCTCTCCATCAGATGTTAGCACCAAAGAATGGTAAGACCCACAGGCAACTTCAATGACTTGTTTGTTTGACAAATTAGTAGAGATATGACAGGGCACTAAACCATGATTAGTTGTCCCATTGCCCAGCTGGCTATAAGCATTATGACCCCAGGTAAAGACTTCTCCTTCTGAAAATAAAAAGAAAGACAACCAGTTTTTACAACATCTACTTCGTTATACGAAAATATATGTAGCACAGCTTCTACAAATGAAATATAAAAATTCAGGTGCAAAAAGCTAGTCAACTTCCCCATTCCACCAAAGTCATTCTACAAAAGAATCTATTTGGAAAGTATAAACTGCATTCTACCTCAAAGCAACAAGGTGAAATTTAAATGCATGCAGTTATAATAACTGGAAAATAAGTTTTTAATAAAGAGCAGAGAAAAGGCTGCTGGGAGTAACAGCAAAAACATTAGAATGAAGTCAAAAGATTATAAGGCCACTTAATTCCCCTGGGTCTTAATTTCCTTGTCTTTAAAATAATCACCAAGTTGATTTTTAAAAATCTTTGTTATTATTTATTGGGTAGGATAATATACAGAAAAGTTCATAAAACATATATGTACAGTTTTATAAATTATAAAGCACACACCCATGTACTACTACTTAAGTAAAAAAATATAACCTTATAATCACCCCCCAAAAGGCCCTCACATATGCATCTTGCATACAAATGTTTAGTTTTTCCTGTTTTTGAAATTTAAATAAATGGAATCATACAGTTTGTACTCATTTCATCTGTATTTTCCAGCATGTTGTCCCTTTGTGTTATATTCTGAATAATGACTTCTCATTTATCTTCCAGTTTACTAATTTTACTAATTTGCTGTGTTCAAACTGCTACAAAATTTGTCCACTGAATTTTCATTTTGATAATCATATTGTTTATTTGGATCTTTTCAAATCTTCTATAATCTCTGCAGATTATCTTCAAGCTCATTTTAATTTCTTCAAACAATAAATACAGCTGTCTTATAATTGGTGTCTGATAATTTTAATGCCTGATATTTAGTATTCCGTTCTTGCTGTCTGTTGTTTCTTCTGGTTCCCATTCATGGTACCTTGTCTCCTTGCATCACAAGCCCCCCTTATCTGCAGGAGATACATTCTGAGACTCTCACACTGAACCTGTATATACTGTTTTTCCCTATATGTATATACTTATGATAAAGTTTAATTTGTAAGTTAGGCATAGTAAGAGATTGACAACAATAACTAATAATAAAATAGAACAATTACAAAATGTACTGTTCACAATGTCACAGATAGAAGATTTGTTCTTACCATAAATCTTAACAACCTCAGCATGGAAACTCTCCATTTTTCATTTAAAGCAAGAACTGTATGGTTTCTCTTTGGCATATCCAAATTGCAAGCATCACTACTCTTGCACTTTGGGGCCATTATTAAGTAAAATAAGGGTGACTTGAACACAAGCACTATGAAACCAAGACAGTCAATCTAATAACTGAGACAGCTACTAAGTAACTAACCGGTGGGAGTGTCTACGGCAGAGATGCTGGACAAAGGGATGATTCATGTCCCAGGTGGGATGGAGCAAGACGGTGAAGTATCACCCTACTCAGAATGGCACACAATTTAAAACTTACGAATTGTTTTTCCTGGAAATTTTACATTTATACTTGCAGACCACAGTCAACTGCAGGTAACTGAAACCTGAGAAAGTAAAACCAAGGATAACGGAAGACTACTGCATATCTGGTTATCTCTGACTATGTGCTGCCTATTGCCACTGAACAATTATTTTGGTTAATTCTCTCAGGCCTAGGATAAAGGTGCCTTCCCCTAGAAAGGATCTGCATTAACTTCTATCATGCCCTTAAGGCACTTGCCATCCAGTACCTTGAATAAATTCAAGGGTTGAGATTTCTTAGACCGTTCAGTCTTCATGTGAATTAAACTACAAATCCATGGCTACAACCTTTTGGGGAGAAGTTTTCTTTATTTTCTTCCTTTTTTCCTCCTTGCTTCACTCAGTGCAAGGAATTTTTCTAGTCAATCCCTTATGAAGTGGCTAATCCCCACTACTAATGCCAACTACAGCCATCGGTCACTCTTTAGTGTAAGAATCACAGAATGCTAAGAGTTGGCGGGGGGATGTTAGACACAAGGTTTAGTCTTTCAATTCATAGATCAAGAATCCAAAGTTCAGACAGACTTGCCAAAGTCCACAATCAGTTCGGCAGTGTTTACTGGGCTTATAGCATTGTCATTCATACATCTAAAATGCCAGTGATTCCTGGATTCCATCTGCCACATCACCTTATGCTGGCATTCAGATACATTCATGTTTTATGGTATCCAAAACATAGTCAATTTCACAGGAAGAGCTAGCAACTCTCAACCAGTTAAACAATGTTCTCAAGGGCAGCTGCAAATAAAGCTGAAATTCTACATGGGGTTCCTAGGTTACCTGTTGTTGCAAGGACAATATGTGGACCACTCCCATAGCTGAGGCAGGCTATTTTTTTGCCATTTAAAGAATCCAGTCTCCGAGGTTCAATGGTGCTCTGGACGTCACCTAACCCCAAACAGCCACAGCAGTTTGTGCCAAGCACAAAAATCTAAGGGAAAAACCACTGTTAGTTCAAGCAGCTCTATTTCTAACAAATCTATAAATTACATCCAAATAGGAATCTCTTCCTTAAGCAAACTGCTTCTTTATATAATAAATAAAACCTAATTTCCATGCTTTTTTTTAACCTTTTATTCCTTAGTTCCCCCAAGATCTTCAATTTGGCAAATCCATTTCTAAAAATGTGAGTAGCTGATTTATTTTCTTCAAAATTACCTCATCATTTACTGTAGTGTATAAAACTTCATTGCCAGCACTGCCAAAGACACAAGCCTGACGAATTAACTGTAGTTCTTCCTCAGAACAAAGGGAAAAAATTGGCCACTTTCCCACATCTAACATCTTCAAAGATGACAGAGTAGCCTGTACTGGCTGAAAAGGAAAAAATATATGTTGAAACGACAAATTAAAAAGTGAATTTTCTCTGCCCCTTCAGTTCTGCAGAAGAGGGCGAACACTGGTTTTGGGAGGAACACACTGCATGTATTTTTGAGAGGCCTCTCGCAGCTGCAGGGACTGCCTCTGCCAGCTGCTTCTGGGTGGCTCACAGCCATCGAGCAGCGGAGGCCCGGATGGAACCAGGTCTCCCCTACTCATTGTCCTCAAGGACACAGCAGTCATCCAAGGGTGGGCTTCTGGGAACTGAATGTTCAGCAGATACTTTAAATATTGGCTATGTCTTAAAAGTAGCTGTGGAAACTAGGCTGGTTGTAAAAGCAAGAGAGAGAGAGAGAGAGATGCCATGTCATCTGCTGCCTAAGTCAAGAACAATGCTTGGTAAAGAACAATGCTGAAAGTGACACCAAGGAAATGGTCCGAAGTTTCAGTTGATGGGCAAGCTTTACCTGGCCTTCAGTTTGAGGAACTGGTGGGTTTCCTCATCCCTCAAGCAAGTTTGGGGGTTGGCAGGAAGAAACACCCAGAAAACACATGTACTTGTTTGTTAAGGCAGCCGTAACAAAGTAGTGATAAGCGAGGTGGCTTAACCAACAGAAATTTACCGTCTTATGGTTCTGGAAATTGGAAATCCAAACTCAAGGTATCAGGTAGCTAGCTCCTTCTGAGGGCTGTGAGGGAAGGATCTCTTCCAGGCTGTGCTTCTCAGCTTGTGGATGGTTGTCTTCTCCCTATGTCTGTTCACATCATCTCCCCCCATGCCCTGCATATCTCAGCATCTAAATTTCCCCTTTTTATAAGGACACCAATTATACTGGATTAAGGTCCACCCTAATGACCTCATCTTAACTAACTACATCTGCATTGACCCCATTTCCAAATAAGTTGTACTGTGAGGTACTGGCTGTTAGGACTTCAACACATAAATATTGCAGGGTCACAATTAACCCCCTAACAGCATACACATTAAGATCACGAGCACCCACACTCCTATAAGAGCAAGTTATAAATTTGTTTGAAAGAGTTTTACCTATTTACTACTTTGGAGGCATTTTTATTGATATACTTTTCAACTTGCCAACATTTTGAAGGTTATAATAAGATACATAAACAGCCAATATGTCTATCAAATGGCATGTCTGCTATTTCCCACAACACCAACAAACTTACACATTATTTAAAGCAATAAAGATTTTCTAAGGCCTCTCTTGCCCATCAGTGATTAAATCAACCTTACTGGGAATGCGGTCTGGTGTATAACTGACTGGACTATCCACTTACCTTCTACAGATCTGAACACCTACTTGTCCCTTCCACCTTAGGAGAGTGCAAGTCAGCAACTCTGCTCTTCTCAAGTCCAAACTATTAACTTAGTGAGCCTCCCCTGTCCTCATTACCATGAATTTCTCTGAGGCCACCTTCACAGACTCCTGAGTACACTTCAGGAGGACCGAGACTGAGTCTTTCACCACCATGTCATCCATCCCTTGAAAGGAGCTAACAATGCAATACCTACCTTTGTGTTGGTGAAATGAACAAGTAAATGAATGGCTGTGACTCACTTCCAGATTCACAGGCCTCCTTTCCATCCCATCCTTTGTAACTCCTTCACATGGAAGTCATTCCGAAAACTGAGCCCCAAATCCCTGCTCTCGGCTCCAGAGCTCTCCATTTCTACTTCACCTGAGCCATATCATCAAACACAACTTTGTTACCAAGTCCTCAAACTTTTAAGTTTCCTTCTGATCACGGCCAACAGTATTAACTTGTATCCAAAGTAAAGTCTGCAGTCAGTAAAGGGAAGCTAGGATGCATGGAGCAGCTGTCCCAATGGCCACTGGACCTAAAGCAAAAACAAGCAGAGCCACCAGCTTTTTTCTTGTAAATAAAGCTTTGTTTTCAGGTTTCTATCTTTTCTGAATAATCTTCATGGCACTATTGAATGCTGTAGCTAAAAAGAGCTCCAGAGATAATTTTCTGAGAAACCCGAAGAAACCCCAGAGAGGAGCTGCAGTGGGTTGAATGGCTTCCCCACAAAGTCCAGATCCACCTAGAACCTCAGAAGGTGACTTTGTTTGGAAATAGGGTCTTTGCAAATGTAATGAGTTAAGATGGAGTCATACTGGATTAGAGTGGACCGTACGTCCGACAAATGTCTTTATAAGAAGACAAGAGGGCACACAGTGACACACAGGGAAGAAGGCCAGGTGATAACAGAGACAGGGACTGCAGTAATGCATCTGGAATTCAAGGAGCAGCAAGGATTGCTGGGGGCCACCACCAGAAGCTGAGAAGATTCTTCCTGAGAGATATCCAGGGAGCATCGCCCTGATGATGCCTTGATTCAGACATCTAGCCTCCAGAACTGTGAGAAAAGAAATTTCTGTTGTTTGAATTGTAGTCATTTGTTACAGCAGCACAAAGAAACTAAAGAGAAGACAAGCAGCTTGTCCCTGCTATCAGCATCACCCTGTGAGTTAATGGCAGAGCCTGTACCAGGGCTAAGCTCTCCTGATGCCAAATCTAGTCATGTTCCCTCAGGTGCCACTTGGATCATAAGACCTTGCCCTTAGAAGGACACCTTCTGTTATCTTTTGGGCAACACCAACAGTTGGTTCTCCCATTCACTTTTGAAACAGTGCTTACTGTTTTTGCATTTACTTTAGTTACAGAGTACTTTGCAAAAAATATATATATATATGATATATATGAGAGATATATATATCATATATGATATATATGAGAGATATATATGATATATATATCATATATGATATATATGAGATATATATGATATATATGGGATATATACATATATATGATACATGTGATATATATGAGATATATATCTCATATATATCATATATGAGCATATATGTCATATATGAGATATATGTTACATATGAGATATATATCTCATATATGATATATATATCTCATATATGATATATATATTAGAGGTAGGAAAATCCACAGGCATTTCCTACAGGACAACCTTGATTTGGAATTTGGAATTCAAAAAAAAAACTCACATATGTAAGAAGTTCCAGTTATATGCAAGTGTAAAACTATGTCCCCAATTTTATTATATATATAATTTTAGGAACACAGTGTTCTATGGTGATGTTACATTAATCGAGGAATCCAAGAATCTTTATTTAAAATTTGTATTTCTTCTCTGTGACACTTAGTTTACTGAAAAAAGAGCAACTTGCCCAAGGCCACAATAGAGCCAAGGATGGAATTTTGTTACGTTAGTTTTTAGTTAAGCTTCTACTTTAAATTACGCCACCACCCAATATCGTGAAGAAATCTTATTTTCTATGAGGTCTTCATTTTTAATTTTTTTCCTATTTTAAGTCTGTAAATTTCCAAAAGAACAAGGTTTAGGAAGTGGAACAAGTATTTAATGTAGATGTGAATAATCTAATAATGTCTATATCTTATTTCTGATCTTCACAACAATTGTAGGACATAGATATTATTATCCTCATGTTACCTATGGGGAAACTGGGGCACAGGGAGACTAAGTAATCTTTCAAGATCACTAGCTTCTCAGTGGATGAGCCAGATTAAAGCCCAGAGTTCTTTCCACATATCATCTGATTGTTGAGTAAAAAGTTTACATAAACTGTGATACTGTTGGTAGACCTAGTGTTTGCTTGCATTTGCAGGGCTTTGTCTATTCTCAGACTCCTTAAGGAACAGGCAATAATACCTACTGTGGGTTGTCTTCCACAAACAGCACACATGGAAAGATACAATGACTGACTGCTCTTTCATTTTTCCCTTGCAAGCAGAGTTTTATATTTCGTCCTGCTCTGCTATAAAATCAAGTGGTTTTCTGGATGTCTAGAATTAGGCTGTAAATTCCAGCCAGCTCTTACACACCTGTCTACAAATGATTAGTTCTAGGCTTTCTTCCTGGCCCACCTGTATAAAAACCTATGGTACCCAGCCCGTAACTATACTGGCTACTGGGATTCCAATGTGTGTGTTTTCTTTAATGAAACCTCCAGTCTGTAAGTTTTATGAAATGATGCTACAAGTCAAGAGAATGTGGGATCTGATAGTATCATTGACTAAGATACAAAAATAAGACATGATCATTCCCTTCAAGGAGGTCACAATTTAATAGAAAACAATTACGATATAACCTAAGTACAACAGAGATGTGAATACATTGCTTTTAATTTCTAGCAGAAGGCTGGCTGTTGGAAGTTAGTCATCAAAGACTCAACTTTTAAGTCTGTTAGGGCAACTATTACATAGGGAACTGATGACTAAATTTATAAAATGCATGTATTTGCTTTTCTTTTTTTGAGATGGAGTCTCGCTCTATCGCCCAGGCTGGAGTGCAGTGGCACAATCTCGGCTCACTGCAAGCTCCGCCTCCCGGGTTCACGCCATTCTCCTGCCTCAGCCTCTCCGAGTAGCTGGGACTACAGGCACCCGCCACCACGCCCGGCTAATTTTTTGTATTTTTAGCAGAGACGAGGTTTCACTGTGGTCTCGATCTCCTGACCTCGTGATCTGCCCGCCTCGGCCTCCCAAAACGCTGGGATTACAAGCGTGAGCCACCGCGCCTGGCCGTATTTGCATTTTTTTAAGTACATATTTAATACAGGCTGAGCCTCCCTAATTCAAAAATCTGAATCCAAAACCCAACTTTTTGAGCAACAATTACGATGCTCAAAGGTCCTGCTCAAAGGAAATGTTCATTGGAGCATTTCAGATTTCAGGTTTTCAGATTAAAGATACTCAACTGGTAAGTATAATGCGAATATTCCAAAATTAAAAAAAAAAAAACTCTGAAATCCAAACACTTCTGGTCCCAAGCATTTCGGATAAGGAATACTCTACCTGTGTCAGTCTAGAAAGGAATTACAGCATCTTTGTTCACAGAAGCAATATACATTCTGTCCAGCACACTCATGAAACAATGTAGGATTCACACAATAGTCCCCCGTAGGAGCCTCAATCTATCTGCAGCCATTCTGCATGACAGCAGCTGTCTCTGCAGAATGACCCAATCAACTCCGTGCCCAACTGTCAAGTAAGAAACTGACTGAGCAAGAGCCAAGTATGGTCAAAAGAAAAATCTGTATGGGGAAAAAAGCACTACTAAGGAATGAGAGCATGGCAATATGGTGTCTAGAATTCAGCCCTGGCTTGGCACAGGTAACCCTCCTTACTGCAAATAACACTACCGCAGGTGATAATTAACCCAGGCTGGCTTTCTTTTACTACTTTTCTCACATCTAGTCCACCTCCCCTTCCTTCAAGACCTGGCGTCTGTTTGAGAAATGTCAAGTAGTGAAATTTTAACATTAGCTCAAGGAAAACATAATTAAGGAAATACATCTGCCACAAAATTAGAGACCAAATTGCACCTTATTATTCCTTTGAGTGTGTGATACCTGTATAACTATGCTTCTCCAGCAATATGAAGAATCGAGTGTATAACCATACTTCACTTAATTACAGACAACTATCAAGTTGTTGCAATTCAATTTAAAATACAGTATATTTAAAGAGAATCAAAATTACATGTTAGGCATATCTAGCAAAAAAGAGTTAAGAAAAAATGCCAACACCTCACCTTTTGAGTACTTCCTAGCATTATAACACTTCATATATATTCATTATATCTTATAAATATATTCACTATATAGTATTCATTATATTATAAACATTCATTATAACACTTTGTATATATATTTGTATATGTTCAATCACTATGTAGTAATAATACAGTAATTTCATTGCTGATTCTGTGAATCTATTCTTTATTTTATGAAACCTGGTCCTAGGAAAAATTAGGGATTTTTCTGTTAACATTTTTGTAAGACTCTCGAGTTCTATACATTACTTTTTGTAAACTAATTTTGGACTTTCCTACAAGGGCTCACAAATGAACACAAGTCTGCACATGGTAATGCTACAGTTTAGTTTCAAAAGCTTTGCCATCTTTGTACACGATGCTGGCTTTGCATAATTATTTACAGTTTTATTGAATTTTGACCTGATTTTACTAAATAATAGTGACAGTTAATATTAAGCTGTTAATAGCAATAAGCAGATATTATGCAAATTTAACAAAATAACACAAGATGGAAATCAATATGCGTGCAGGAAGATGTGAGGTTTAACATCAACTGGACACTGGGTGGACTTAAGTTGGTTGACTCTCATGTTCAGATGTGATGAAGAAAGAAATTAAAGAATGTCTATGATGAATTGAGAACATATCATCTAAGATCAGACAGTTTATAATTTTAAAAATCTCTGGGAATGGGATAAACATTGATCAACTCATAGCCTCTTTCAGGCCAGCACTGTCCGAAAGTAGAGGATGGCCTTTGAGCCTCATCCGTCACTGTCACCATCTCTGGGAGCCTTTTCTCTGCACCTGAGGTATATCAGTTCCCTGCTGGCCCCTTCAGCATTCTCCATACCCACAACGATTATCTGTTGGCATCTCAGTGATTACACTGTGAGCCCCTCAAAGATAGATAGTATCTCATTGATTTTCCTACCGGTGACCAATAGGTGCTTCATGAAGTATGTTTCATGCAACAGAACACACATGCTCCAAGGGCATGATTTTTTTCTAACCTTGCCACTGTCTCCAGAGAAAAGAGGAAGTTCTTCTTCCATATGGACTCAGTCCTGGGCAGTCCCTGAGGAAAAAGTATGTGGTAAAATCAGGATCCCTTATGTTCGATGGAACCAGGCAGGTTAAAATTACTTTACTTCTAATTAGCAGAGAAAATAAGCTAAGCTCAAATGTTGTGAAAGGAAGATAAAGGAATTAAGCTTTAGGCATGGGAATTAACAGCTATAAAACTCCAAATATGTTTTAACTGTTCTGGAACTACTGGATGGCCTCTTACGGGAATCTTCCTGCTGAGGTCTGAGTAGTCTCAAAATATACATGGGTCCTTAACTCTATAAAGGAAATGGGTAGAAAATTTTCATTTCAGAGTTGACTTCCTGTGATAAGCAAAAATAAATTTTAGACCTTTGTCAACTTTTCTCTGGGATTGGAAAGTTCCAGATCACTGGGAAGAGCAGACATCAATTCTCAGCTCCACAGAAGAATATATGATTTGCTAAGCTGGAAAAAGAAAAGGAGAAATGAATGAAAATGATGAAAAAAATGAGTGAATGAATGTGGCTTTGTTATTCTGGACTTAATGAAAAATCTGCAACAACAGCCATCAAATATGCAGCAATGCAGTGAATGTTCTTGCCTTAATAACCATGCCCACATCACCTACTTTCTACCAGGTAGAAGTAACAGCAGGAGCAGCTCTAGCAGAAGCTATGCAATATGTCTGGACTGCGGTTTAATCATTATGTAGTTAACTATTTCATATTTAAAAATAAATAAAAATAAAATATTCTCTCTCCTCCAAAAAGTAATTTAATAAGGCTGTATTTAATGATGTTGCTTTTTCTAATTGACTAGGTAGGGTCTATTTACTTAAGTACAATCTATTATTTCAGGTACTAACATCAGAACATTTTATCTGATATTTTCTACAGTAGAGTGACAGCCTCATAATAGACAGATAAAAACAATAATCAAAATACGGCCAAGTCTAAACAGTGTTCCTTATCAATGTCTTCTATGCCCTTGAGGATATTAGTAATTTTTTTCCTCAGCTATAAAAAGATCTCTCAGAATACGAAAAATCATAATTTATTCAGAATTATTATAACTTAAAATTATGAAAATTAATAGCAAAGTACTTTCTAACATTTGGAAACAAATAAAGATATGCTTGCTTTTAAGAAGATCACTTAGAAGTTTCTCACTTAAAAATTTATAAATCGATCTGACTGACAATATGGAAAGATATTCTGTCATTTTACTTAATACTTACTACATATTATCTATGGCATCTTAGCAGATCTGTTAAAATCCTAATTTTCTCTAAGACCCAGCATGACTGCCACTGAGATTTACATCAATGTGGATCCTAATTACCCAAATGGGCTGGGACCTCTTCTCTGTATTTCCACAGCACTTTTTGTTTTGTTTTTAACTACATTGATGGCATTTTTCAAATTCTGCCTCATATGACAGTTATTCTTGTATGATGTACCTTCTCTATTAATTGGTAAGCTCTTCAAAAGGGCAGACGATGATTCTTTCATTGCTATAACCCACAGCCATGGCTCAGAGTAAAACGCAACGTATTCATACAAAGCATCCTTAGAACCCAGTTTTTTGTATATTGGAACTGGCCTGTAACCAAAGTTCCCTCTCTTTCTGCCTCATCCTACCAGGAAACACTTTTTCCATATTTGCCCCAAGTTTACTAGAATAAAAAATAAAAGGAGAGGAGAAGAAAGAGGGAGAGAAGAGAAAAAAGGAGAAGGGACCAAGTAGAGATATGACTGCCCCTCACTGCACTACCCTAGGCCCCTTTCGTTTCTAGCAGAAGGGAAATCTTGCTAATGTGCTAAAATCATGAAAAAGTGATTCTGGGCTTTTGAGTAGGAAATAACCTCTTTTCAGTGTCTTTTATCAATTTCAAGTATAATTAAACTCTTTAAAATTAGAATGGTGGGAAAACAGACCATTCTGTTTATCTGACATCAGGCTAAGACATAATTGTATGTATGTCATAGAAATTACCACATTCAAAGAAATGATGTGCAGGATTCAAACTGAATGAAATATAAGATTAACATAATTTCATGTTTGTCAATCAGAAAGTCCTTCAAGATTTAAAAATAAATCAAGATTAATTACTATTGGATAATACTATTAAAAAGTGTTTTGAATTTTTTAGCATTGTGGGAGATGGTTGGCTTTTTTTTTTTACATTATTTCAATGTGATGCATACATAATAAAGAAAACTATCATCCCCAATTTGCATGTATAGTTTGTGCAATACATGTGAAGATTACCTTACCCTGTTATCCATGTGATTTCACCAGGCTATTAATGATATGTTGATATATATACTTAAAATAACAATTCACAATATACATACAGAAAGCCATATCCATGATGTGATAAAATGTATTCTAAATAACAACAGCAATAACAACAGTAAAAATAAAGTTATTCTGTGCCAGGCACTAAGTGCCTCACCTTATCTCATTTAATCTTTATAATATCCAAATGAAACAGGTTAATCATTGCCTCCATTTTATTCACACATTTCAGTAACGTGACCAATAGTCACCAACCAATCAGTGTCAGAGCCAGTAACTATTTGAACCAGGACTATTCCAAAGCCCTTGTTTTGGGACCCTCCACTGTATTTCAGGGCTAGATACTTTAAGTTTTTCTTGTGTACATTCTCAACAGTTTTATTTTATACTGACTGGCTGGGAGCATTCCCTCCAAAAACTTTTGTACCTGATTGTTTTAAATTTCTGGAACCCAGTATTCAGTCATCTTTAATCCTGTTCCTTTTAGATCCTTGTAAAGTTGTCTTCTAGAGCAAAGTTAATGTGACTGGAAATATAAATACACAAATAAATTCTATTAGAGAAAAACAGAAGGAAAAGAATACACTATCTTGCAAATTTAACAATCCATTCTTTATCTGAGAAAAATACAGTTTAAAATTGTATCTGTGCTATCTACTATTAAAAAGTCAGCAGCAGAGATGCTCTATTATAAAAATACTAAAGTTGTAAAATGTAACTTTAGAATATCATACTTTATAAGCTTCAGGAGAGAGTTTCAACAATTTGGACACTGAAACACATGAAAAAATGCACACTAAGGAGAATTTAATCTATAGTATTTCCATATGGAAAATAAAAGAGAATCCATGTGGAAATGTAAAAAAAATCAAAACTTTCAAACTTTTAGAAGTATAGAAATATATTTATGACCCCAGAGCAGTTAAAGATTTCATACATAAGACAGGAAAGCATAAAACACAAAGAAAAGAGCAGTAAACTTGAACAAAGGGAAAAATATGCCACAGAATGGGAGAAGATATTTGTAACATACGTAATGGACAGCTTGGAAAGGATCCATACACAAAATATATAAAGAATGCCTGCAAATCAGTAAAAATAAAACAAACAACACAATTCAAAAGTGAGCAAAGGATTCATGCAATTCACAGAAGAATAAATTAATAAATGTATTAAAAGATACTCAAGTTCACCATGTTATTTATCATAGAAATGCAACCACAATAAGAGATCTCTTCTATCAGATCATCAAAAGTTAAAGGGGGACAATGCCAAGTGCTGGCGAGGATGTGGATGAGAAGGCACACTCATATATACTGCTAGAAGGAATGTAAATTGGTACAGTGACTTTACAGAACAATTCAACAATATTTAGACCATAGCAGTCTTTCCATCTTTTTTTGATATGTATATATAACTGAAACAAAAATTTCACAAAATAATTCTTACTCCTCCTACATGAGATGCTTGATATCTTTTCCATTTTTCTACTTTATGCTATTTTATTCTACCCTACTCTATCCTATTTTATCCTGTTCAATTTCATTTTAAAAGAAAATGCTGATCTCAGCCCACTAATTTCCAGATCACTAACAAGTCCTGCAACTTTAGCAACACTGCCCTAGATAAACTCTAGAGCATACACACAAATATTCCCAATAGCAAAAAGCAAGAAAGAACAAACGAATTGATCAACAAAACCAATAAACTGTGGCATATGCATACTATATAGCTACTAAAATAAATTATCTAGAATCAAAACAGGTATATCTACAATGTTCACCAAAATCACTAAGTCACAAAATGATACATATGGTATACTATTTGATAACATTTTAAAATATGCAGAAGATAGTACTATTTTAATGTGTTATGGATACCAACACATGCATGGCTAGACTTTGAAGGGAATTTTTTCACGGGGAAGTTTTGGTGGAGGGAACACCAGAGATAAAAGGTCCCATGTAACTCTTGTCAATGAATTGATATGCTATGGCTTTTCCATCTGGCAACATGGTTTTCAATATTTTAAGCTTAAATTAATCATCTCAGGATGGAGAGATTAAGGTTACCCAATGTTAAAGAAAATAAACTCTTAAAATGAGAATTCTGTCATTCTAATTTTGCCTTTACCAAGGACATGGAAATTCAATAAACGTTTGGTAATGAAAACTCATAAACTATAATTTCTTTAGACATCTATAAAATAAAATTGAATCAATACCCTAGGAAGACCAGGCATGGTGGCTCACACCTGTAATCCCAGCACTTTGAGGATCGCTTGAGACCCCCAAAAGTTTGAGACTAGCCTGGGCAACATAGGAAGATGCCGTCTCTACAGAAAACTTAAAAATTAGCTACATGTGGTAGTACACACCTGTAGTCCCAGCTACTCAGGAGGCTAAGATAGGTGGATCACTTGAACCCAGGATGTCGAGGCTGCGGTGAACCATGATCGCACCACTGCACTCAGCCCGGGTGACAAAGATCTTATCTCAAAAAATAAAAAATAAATAAATACTTTTTCTAAATGAGCTATGATCACACCACTGCACATTAGCCTAAGCAACAGAGCAAGACTCTGTCTCTAAAAAAATAAAAATAGCCTGGGCGCAGTGGCTCACGCCTGTAATCCCAACACTTTGGGAGGCAGAGATGGGAGGATTAATTGAGGTCAGAAGACTGGAGACCAGCCTGGCCAGCATGGTGAAACCCCATCTCTACTAAAAATACAAAAATTAGCCAGGCATAAGGGTGTGTTCCTGTAGTCCCAGCTAGCTGGGAGGCTGAGGCAGGAGAATCACTTGAACCTGGGAGGCAGAGGTTACAGTGATCCAAGATCACACCACTGCACTCCAGCCTGGGTGACAGAGTGAGACTCCATCTCAAAAAATAATAATAATAAATAGATTTTTTAAAATAGGAGGATTAAATAACATATCCAATGAGTAGTATTTATACTATTGTACCTGTAAGAAAAATCCAAAATAGTTAAAAAAAATGTTTAATATCAGTGTATTAAAATGGCAAAAATGTGCCATTTTAGAAATACTATGGTCTAAATCTGCTTACAAATGTCCCCCTCTTCTGCATAGGAGTGCAATGTTTTTTGTAGAGCCAGGGCAGAAGCTGGCAACAGTATTGGGAAGATTTTCTTCATAGTGACGGTGTTACAGCATAAGATCATCTCATATCATCTTACTATTGGGTGACAGTAAGATTATCTTACTATCTTACTATGTGTTACTTTATTAGTTTTTCCCTTATGTGTTTGTTTTCAGATATATGACTTGGCTCATATATATATCATACATATATATATATATATCATACATATATATATCATACATATATATCATACATATATATCATATACATATGATATATATGATATATATGATATATATGTATGATATATAGTTATTTATATTAAAAAGTGCTTTGTTCTTTGCAAAACAGACTCTTATGTATTTCCTCATTTTATTAAAATGTAACCTAAAACTGCTTTTACAGAATCTTATTGTACTAATGTTTGCCTTGCAGTATAAATAGAAAACGGAATGATAAGTACCCTCTCCAAGCAGAAGTTCCTGCCACTGATCTCTGTCTTTAAAGGTTCCAAATGGGACACTCGGTGGCCAGTATTTCAAGTCTGTACAAAAGTAATGTTTCAAAGCCAAATATATATCAACTAAGGTAATCTGTCACATGACATTTCCTATTTCAGCTGTTTTCCTAATTGTACGGTTCACTAATTTATTTTTAAAGTATCCCTGTTTGGGGCAGATAACTCCTTATTTCTATATACTCTATGTTGAGAGTTTTCTCTACACTCTTAAAAACTACACAGTTGAAGACTACTGAACAAGGGGACACTCTTTGGATAATGTGATAAACACACTCATTCTTAATCCTCACATAAAGTCAAATAATTCATTTCCCTGTGCAAAACATATAACAGGCAGTCTGTACATATTATTTTTGGTAAAGTAATCAGTATTAATCAGTGTATCTGCTACACAATGTGTTATATTACACGGTAATACCTCTGACCTAAAAAATGAGTTAAGCTGATTATGGGACATAGGTTCATTTGCCTAATTCATTCAACAAATATTAATTCAGTGCCTGCAGTAGGCACTGAATTGAAAGCAAATACATGAGAGAAAACAGAATAACGCAGAGCAAAACAATATCCAGCTCTTAGGGACTTCGTCCACATTACCTCAACCCAATGGTAGGTTTTAAGTGCTGATATTTTGCAGTTAATCAGGGGCTTCTAAATGCTAATAATTCTTCTTTAGAAGTGATTACAGAAGAAGCGGTGAAAAAAACAGCAATTCCTGCAGAGAAGTCCCAGTATTACATATTTTAAAATTCAACTTAATGAGATCAACTCTAAAGCTATGTTTGAGAAACACATTAATATTTTTAGAATTCTCTCAATATAGAAATCTATGCTTAAAATTATCCCATCTGGGTGGGTAACACATTTGATGATGCTTTTATAATCAAAAGAAACAGGAAATTAAATAATATCGATGTCTTTCAGGGCACCAGCATGCAGTTTACAGCATCGGTGTGTTAACGAGCTGCAGACCACATAAATTTCAATAGGATAATGATGGTCCCAAATATATCCTTAGGTAAGTCATTAGATAGTATCTTTAATAGCTTTTTAAGGGTCATCTTCAAGTTATAAATAATGTAAATACATGTACAATAAAACATGATCCCAATTTTCACTTGCAAAAAAGGATAGTATTAGCTGTAATGTTAGCTCCACTTAAATGAGATGTCTAAAATCAATGACAAGTAACAGTAAAATACCTACACGGCTAATTAAAATGGAACAATTATAAACAGGACGGACAAAACTAAAACACTAAAAGCATAACTAAAACTAGCACACAACCTCAAAGGAAATGGTATTGCCATATGTTCATGAAAAACAGAAAACTATTGTGTAGAATACAGAAACACTGTTGCTATTTTAATTATTTGTTTTTTTAAAAAGTTTTCCAAATTTCAACAAGAGTGATGAGTCAGATCTTCAGTACAAAGCAAAGCGGTATTTAATTGAAAAGATTACTGAGCTTGACAACTTCGGTCTTTTCAGCCACATACAGCAAAAGTGTCATTTTCAAATATGAAAAATAACCAACATAAATGATAAAAATATTTTTAAGTTGTTATATGCACTAATGTGAGTTGAGACTTGAGATCTCATTTGTAAATCCATTTTAAATCTAGGTCCTTATAGATTTAATCCAATTTTTCAAAAAAAAAATCTTAACACTCCTGTTACAGAGATCCTAATTGTTAAAGATCTTTGACCCACAGCATATATATTCCTTCAACATGGCAGGCCCTCTTGGCCTTGGTTCATTTCCACTTGAGATTGGTTTTGTTCACTATTATATACATGCATACATGCAGCATCATACAGGACATATTATAATGCAGTCAAAATTTATGTTTTATTCATGTACTATCTCCTACTGGTACTTGTTAGCTCAAAACATCTTCCATAGGGAGATATACATAAGAGATACTAGCTCAGGCCAATTAGCAAAGCTGAAGACATAAAAGAAACCTGCTCTAATGTCAGATTAATGCTGAAAAATTATTATGGTTTAAGTTTCCTGGAAACCTTCACGTTGTTAGAATGTGATCACCATGTGAACTGGACACATGTTCCTTCCAGACAATGAAAGCTGGAAGTATCATCTCAGCCTCCCATTGATGGACATTATGATATCCCTTACCAGGAGGCAAGCTATCCACTCCTTTGAAGTAAAATCTCCATGTAGAACTCCTTTTAGTCTTTAACAAGAGTCCTTAATGTCATTCTGTAGCTCCAATAATTCCTGGTCTCCAATCTGCCTTTTCTTGGACAATTTTAATCTGTAGCGATATTTATTTATTTATTTATAAGATGGGGTCTTACTCTATTGCCCAGGCTGGAGTGCAATGGTGTGATCACGACTCACTGCAGCCTCAACTTTCCCGGCTCAAGTGATCCTCTCACCACAGCCTCCCAAGTATCTGAAACTACAGGTGTGTGCCACCATGCCTGGATAATTTTTTTTTTGTTAGTTTTTCTGTAGAGACAGAGTTCTGCCATGTTGTCCAGGCTGGTCTCTAACTCCTGGGCTCAAGAATATTTGACTGCCTCGGTCTCTCAAAGTGCTGGGATTACAGGTGAGCCACCGCGTCCGGCCTGATTTGTAGTAATTTAAATCCAAGTAAACCTCAACAGTAGCAGTATCTTGGGGCATTTAAATTTTACTTTAACCAACTGATAAAACCAAACTTGAATATGACAATTTCATAGGGCATAAGCAAATTCCATGGACTCCTTACATTTATGGTCCTAGATTAATAATATTTTGGTGTTTGAACAGAGTATTTGTAATCTATGTAAGTAAAGGACATGAGGGGAAACACACTTTACTTTCTAACATTATTCCTCTCCATCACCCTCTTTCTCTAAGACTTCTTTAATTATGGATTGAAATTTAGTTAGGTTATCTGGTTCATTCAGATACCTTTAAGAGAGGTCATTTAATACCTTATAGCATAACATCACACCAGGTGATTTAAGCTCCTCTCCTACACAGTTTCAAATACAGAAAAGCAATGACCATTCTTAGAAAAGATCTTCACTAGTCATCCACAGTCAGAGGGACATTTAGAAGCAATTGCAAAAAAACTGTGGAGACAACGTACAGTTTTTCTCAGCACAATTTACATAGATGTCTGGCTAGCTCTTCCTTGTAAAAGTCCAGTGTCTTCATTGGATGTGCTAAGTTAAACTGTAAACTCCTGAATAATTTGAACTTTTATTTGGGAAAAAAAAGTTTTTTCACCTATATACTATAAAAAATGGTGACATTTATCACAAGGGTCATGCTGTGGGCTCCCATAAAAGACATTGTAGAGCATGACAAAGAACGTTTTCTCCCAGAAGAACACTTATTTCTAAAACCCAGTTCTCCATGTTAAACATCACCTTTGGTTTATCCTTCAGACTCACCATATCCATGATGTTTAAAATTGCAACCCACACCTGCACTCCCAATTCCCTTTCTCTGTTCTCCTTTTTCATTTTTTCATAGCATTTGTGCTTTTCTAACCTAATATGCAAATATGTTTTTTATCATTCTTTGCTAAATGTAAGCTCCAGAGGGAAGGGATCTTTGTCTCTTTTGTTCATTGATGCATCCCAAGCATCAAGGACAGGACCTGATAGAAAATAAATTTTTGTTGAATAAATGAATGAATCTAGGTTGAGTTTAGTACAAAAATATCTCTGGAGTAAGTTAGTTTCCAATTTTATTTCTACAATTAACAAATACCTTCTGAGCTTCAATTATGGTGGAGATAGATTGATCATACCCTTACAAATATATAATATCAGATGGTGATTAAGTGCTACAAAGCCAAACTAGCCGTACAAGAGTTTGGAGAGCCAGCCATTTTAGGTGAGGCAGTCACCTCTCTGAAATGATGGCAATTGTTTCAAGACTTAAATAAAGTTCTGTGCCATGCAGATTTGCGAGGAATGGGAAAGTGAGCATTGAGCATACTGGAAATATCAAACGCAAAAGCCCTGGGGTGAGGGTCCGCTTGGCGAGCCCAGCAAGAGCAATAAGGCCTGAGTGGTGGAAGTGGGGTATGCAAGAACGTATCATTCTTGTTGCTTTTACCTGCTGCTTAATAACACGCATGTACTAGCAGGAAATAAAGAGATTACATTTCACCTAGAGTACTCATTCTCTGAGCCTAAGTGGCTCTTCTATTCCAGCCTCCAAATATCTGTATCAGCACATCATATAAGATTACAAAGCACACAGTATTGTTAGAAACTCTTCACAGTAGCCCCAGGAGTCACGAAACTGACTTAACTAAGACCCACTGTCTAGTAAGGTGTAAAACCCAGCAGGAACGCAATACTAGGAAGGTGCAAAGCCAGGAGGCTCAATAAAAACGTTAAACAGTGACTGTCACTTTCGAGTCTGGGGGAAAGAGCAAGGATCCAGAGCACTGTTTGTGAACTCAACCACTTTTATTCAGCTCTCACAAGGTAAGTCGCCAAGCACGGTACAAAGTAGCTCCACGAAATGCGTTTTGTTATAGTCCTGGTCTCGAACTGTTGCAACATTTTATGTAATTTTTGCAAAGAACAAAAGCAAAAAGTTCATTCTAAATTCGCCTTCCAACTCAGTTCTTTCTCCGCCAAGACGGAGCACTTGGAAAGTTTTCAATGTCTGAAAATCTGTTTCCAGGGCTGAGCAGAGCAGTATGTTGCGGCTTAAGACGCTCGGCGATTTCTTCCCATCCCTCCACAGTTCCAAAACAGATTCGTCTAACAAAGTCAAACTTTCCGCGCTATTCCTGGACATCAGGACCAAATGTCGAAAGCATATACTGCCACTGAGTTAGCGAGCCGGTCCGGGGCCCGGGACCTGGGGTACTAGATTTATGGGACGGGAGCCTAGGGGTCGAGGCCACAGAAATGAAAACGTCAGCAACCTATGCAGTGCAGCGAGTGGGTTAGGAAGGAGAAACTTCAGGCAGGACGCTCCCTCGGAACCTGTGACGCTCCCCCCCCGCCCCCCGCGCCAGCCACACCAGACGCGGGAGCTTAGGATGACAGCCGCCTCCGGGCAGGTGATCACCCAGGAACGACGCCAAACGCGACCCCTACCAGAGGACCCGCGCATGCGCAGCGCAGACTGGGCCGGCGGCCTGGACAGGATGTAGTCCCAGAGCAGCGCGCCGGGCCCACGCCAGCGGAATTGCGCATGCGCAGGGCAGCCTCTGCCCGCGGCCTGGGCTGGGTGTAGCCCCAGAACCTAGCCCCTAACTCCCGCTAGCAGGTTTACGCATGCGCGACGACGCCTAGGCCTGTGGCACGGTCGCGGCTCTAGTCCCCTGGGCCCCCCAGCGGTCTCTGGCGGGGAGGTCGGGCCGCAGGGGCGGGGAGAGGTGGCCTGCCCCAGGGGTACCTGACAGCATCCCACGTCACGGCCGCGATCCCCCTCGGCCTCCCACACCACTCCTCCACCCTCTTACCTCCGCGCAGGCCGGAGCCTTGTCCGCTCCGCCTCCTGGGTAGCGGTTACTGCAACGGTCAGGGGCCCGGCGCCGCGACGAGTTGGCGCCTCCCCCTGAAACGGCCCGGCCTCGGCGGGATGCGCTCCGGTGCCCGGCCGAGAGGGAAAGGAAGGGAGCGCAGACGAGGGGAGGGGGCTGGCGACGGCGCCTCGCCCCTCCTCTCCTCCCTAGGCTGCCCACCGCCGCCCCTCCCCTTTCTCGCAGACGCCCCCTCCCCTCGGAGTTGACCCCCGGGAGTCTCCCATTGGGGACGCCTCCGCTTTTCCAGGGAGTTCCTCCGTGGGTCACCCCCAGCTTCTCCAGGGTTATGTTCTCGCAAATCTTGGGCATTTGTGGATACCCGACCTAGAAGGATGAAGCGTGTATGATGCTGAGAGCAACCTTTTCCACAGCCCCTCTCCTCCAGCCTGCCCCAGCTTTTCTTCTAGTGGTGACCCCTCCATCTGGGAGCTCCGATCACTTCACGTTTTCACCCCATTGCTGTGGGACGGAAGTCTTGTAACCCCCTATAGTACAAATGCTGAAATAATGAGGGATGTGTGCTGGGGGGTTCAGGGGGATAACCTCAGTTACCTTGGGGCCGAGGGCTTCGGAAACAGCCACCTTCTCCCCTTATTATTATAATATCTTGTAGTAATTTGTTATATTACACTGCACTTCTGTTGGCCTTTGTAGATTTAAGTAAAATGCACCACAACTTTGCAGTGTGCAATAATTTCTTCCACTGCACTACACTTAAATTGATCTGAGTGGGTTTTGGTGAAATGCTCAACAGTTAAATGTTATTAGCTATTCCTGTGAAGTAAGCTGCTTGCTTTTATACTGGCTGTTTCATGAGGACACTGGTTCCTCTCCGGTGTAGAGCCAAAAGTAGTAAAGCCAAATAGAAAAACTGAGATTCCAAACCACAGTGAGCGTGTCAGTCTGTTTCGTCTGGCTTTTGTCATTTCTTCGGAAAAACATCATTCTAAAATGTATAACTGCCTTTCTGCTACAGAGGGCAGACATTTATCTCTGTTCTCTGAGCATAGCCCACTGAGCCTCAGAAGGAGGCGCGCAAGATGGTACACAGGTGTTTCTTGTAGAGCTCTAAATGGAAGAAAAAGTAAGTATACATTAATAGGAAGTTGCAAAGATAGTGCAGAGAGGCATCGTGTGCCTGCCTCAAGTTTCTCCATTGGTTACATCTTATCAATGAAAGAAATTTATGAGTTAAACATGTTTGCTCTCAGAAAAAGCTCACTTCAGTGATGATAGCTGGCATTTTTTTTTTAAGCACCTATTGTGTGCCAAGAGCTTTATCTTATTTGGAGCTCACAATAATCCTGTAAGGCAAGGATTATCCTTACTTTACAGATAAGGCAACTCCGGCCCCAAGAGATTAAGTTTCTTTCATCAGCAACCATGGCAAGATCTGTTTGCCTTGCACACTTGGTCTTTTACACATTATGGACAGCTGAAGTTCATGCAGGCCTTACACTGTGCTTCAGCTGAAGCCTGACAATTAGCTAACAATAAAAACATGTCTTAGTGTTTTGAAAACTGTGATATCTCAGAAGTTAAAACTTTAAAATATACCTATAAAAGAATGTGTTTCACTAAAGATTTTAATTTCATATGGGTCCAACAGTTTTTCCCAGGGCGGTCAAAATTAAAAGTAAGAGGTAAAAATGTCTCGATCACATAAAAGTTTCCTTCAAAATTTTTGGATAATTTGGTCTACTAAACTTCACTGTATTGCTGAATTCAGTAGACGAAAAGTTTAGACTCTGAGAGAGTATAGGTTAGTATTTCAGGAGTTAAAGTTCCCATCACCACATCTCCCAAGTTTAGCTACATCTGGACCTGTGCACTCTGTATTCCTTCCCGTTACTGGGAATGAGCTGTGCATGCTCTTATTTAAGTTCAACTCTTCCACTTTGTATTAGATCCTGTCTTCCTCACAGTTTCAAGGTTTTCACTCAGGTAGTCGTCACCTCTCAATCCTACATTATTAATTTTTGTATCATTAATTTTTGGATCATCCCCATAAGCATATTAACATTGTGCAGCATTTGCCTATCTTTTAAAAAGTTCCTTGATTAT
Source organism: Symphalangus syndactylus (assembly GCF_028878055.3). NCBI lineage: Eukaryota > Metazoa > Chordata > Mammalia > Primates > Hylobatidae > Symphalangus > Symphalangus syndactylus. The sequence goes on from NC_072437.2 coordinate 86,259,667, forward strand.
ATGTCCCCTACCAGCTACCAACGTATTCTCTGGTCTCTTCCAAAATGTCTTAAAAGAGTCACTTATACTCACTGTATCCTCATCCCCTCCTCCTATTCATCCTCTTTTTTTTTTTTTTTTTTTTTTTTTTGAGATAGAATCTTGTTCTGTTGCCCAGGCTGGAGTGAAGTGGCGCAATCTCAGCTCACTGCAACCTTCCTGCCTCCCGGGTTAAGTGATTCTCGTGCCTAAGCTTCCCAAGTAGTTGGAACGACAGGTGTGTGCCACCATGCCCAGCTAATTTTTGAATTTTTAATAGAGATGGGGTTTCACCATGTTGGCCAGAATGGTCTTGAGCTCCTGACCTCTGGTGATCTGTCCACCTCAGCCTTCCAAAGTGCCGAGGTTATAGATGTGAGCTACCATGCCTGGCCCTCCTGTTCATTCTTGAATCTATTTCAGCCAGGCTTTTGCCCCTACCCCTCCATTGAAACTCCTCTTAGCAAAGTCACCAGTGACCTCAGAATTGCTAAATCAGTGGTTACTTTTCCATTATCTCACCTGAACTATCAGCAGCATTAGAAACAGTTGCTTACAGCTGCCATCTTGAAGCATTCATCTTCTCTTGGCCTTCAGGTGGCCCCTGTCTCTTGGTTCGTCCACCTCACTGGCAGCTCCATTGGCTCATTCTCCACTTCTCCAGCCATTGGCATGCCCAGAGTTTGGTTCTTGGACTTCTCTGTCTTCTCATTCCCTTAGCAATTTTATTTCAAGACATGGTTTTAGTCCTGCCTCTTCTTATGTCCTAACAAGTTCATGACACTACTCTTGTGAAACTAGGAGCCCTTGTCCTTTTCCAGCCCACAATGGGGATCCAGCTGCAATAAAAGTCTTCCCTTTCTTCCCTTTTTAAAACCCCCTAATTATTTCTGCTTTTGGGGTATCTTTAAGCCTCCTTTACTTATCCAAAAGCAGAGGAATTCATCTCGCTTTTTTCTTTTCAGGTATCCAGGCACCAAGGCCCTAATCACAAGAAAAGTTGGATGGGGCCATCTTTTGACTTTTTCTTGGAAATTCAGAAAGTCTAATTATGCTTCAGGGAAGAGGAAAATGTTCTTTATTTCCTCTTTGAGTCTCCGGAACAAAAATTTAGCACCAGTAAATTTCTACATCATTCTGCTTATTACAGATTGAATGCATGAATGAATGACTGCAAGCAGCCTGCACTTTGGTACCCTATGTGCCATTGATTAGGTGAATGACCTTGGGTAGCACCTTAGTTTTCTAGAACTTAAATTGCTTGAGACTTCATTAAATTGTTGCACTGCCCAGCTCTGTGTTTTGTAGAGATATCAGTCACACTGCACCTTTACTGATGCATGCTATTACCGTGCTGTATAGCATTGTTCATCTCAGCATGGTATTATAATTGGTGTTAGAATATAAAAGTGATAAAGATGATAATAGGCACATATACACTTACTGTGGCAATAGTGAAAGAATGACAAAATACCAAGAGGTGATCAAAGAAGGCTTTCCAAAACAGATTACTTTAGTATTAAGTTTTCAGTGTGGGCTGAGTGCTGTGGCTCATGCCTGTAATTACAGCACTTTGGGAGGCGGAGACGGGCGGATCACTTGAGGCCAGGAGTTCTTGATCAGTGTGGCCAACATGGTGAAACCCTGTCTCTGCTAAAAATACAAAAATTAGCCAGGCATGGCAGTGGGTGCCTGTAATCCTAGCCACTTGGGAGGCTGAGTCAGTGTGTATATGAGTTAGCTAAGAGAACAAAGGTTAGGGATGGAAGTGTTAGGGAAGGGAAGTAGTCTAAGTAGAATAAGAAATGTGATGTGTTTGAGAATTATAAATTGCTCAGTAAGGCTGAAACAAAGGCTATATGGAGGGAATAGGGCAATGGTAGGAAATTAAAGTAACCATTCATTCGTGAATGGACACTAAGGATGATTCTGTATCTCAACAATTGTGAATAGTGCTGCAGTGAACATGAGAGCACAGATATCTCTTCAACATACTGATTTCATTTTCGTTGGACTTATACTCAGTAGTGAGATTGCTAAAAGTAGTCCTATTTTTAATTTTTTGAGGACCTCTGTACTGGTTTTCGTAATACCTGTACTAATTTACATTCCCATCAACAAAGGTTCCCTTTTCTCCACATCTTGCCAACACTTGTTATTTTTTCATCTTTTTTGTAATAGCCGTCTTTATAGGTGTGGGGTGATATCTCATCATGGTTTTAACTTGCATTTCCCTGATGATTAATGATGTTGAAATTTTTTTCATCTACTTGGCCATTTGTGTCTCTTCTTGGATAAATGCTTATTCAGGTCCACTGCCCATTTTAAAACTGGGTTGTTTTATTGCTATTGAATTGTTTGAATTCCTTATATATTTTGGATATTAACGCCCTAACAGATGTATGGTTTGCATATATTTTCTCCAACTTGCTAGCTTTTCTCTTCACTCTGTTGATTGTTTTCTTTGCTGTACAGAAGACTTATAGTTTGATGTAATTCCGTTTGTCTATTTTTGCTTTAGTTGCCTGTGCTTTTGGGGTCATCTTCAAAAAAATCATTGCCCAGACCAATGTCATTGAGTTTTCCCCTATGTTATAGTGGTTTTATAGTTTCAGGTCTTAAGTTTTAAGTCTTTAATCCATTTTTAGTTGGTTTTTGTATTTGGTGTGAGAAAAAGGTTTCATTTCATTCTTCTGCATATGGCTATCCAGTTTTACCTACACCATTTTTTTTAAGAGACTGTTCTTTTCCCATTGTGTTCACAGCCTTGTCAAAAATCAATCAGCCTTTAAAAAAATAAATAAGACAATTCTGTCATTTGTGACAACATGGATGAACCTGGAGGTCATTAAGTAAAATATCACATGATCTCATTCATATGTGGAACCTTAAAAAGTTGAACTCATAGAAGTTAAGAGCTGAATGGTGGTTACTAGGGGCTGGGGCTACAGAGGATCAAGGAGATATTGGTCAAAGAATAAAAAAATTCAGTTAGGTAGGAAGAATAAGTTCAATATATCTATAGTACAATAGGATGATTGTAGTTAATAACAATGTTTTGTATATTTACAAATTACCAAGAAAGCAGATGTTAAATGTGCTCAGCAGACACACACAATGATAAGTATATGAGGTAATGCATATATTACTTAGCTTGATTCAGCCATTTCATAGTGTATCCATATATCAAAAGATCATGTTATACACCATAAATATAAAGAATTTTGTTAATTAAAAAATAAATTTGTAAAAATTAGTTGTTTAAAAATAGCAATTTTTTTTTTTTTTTTTTGAGACAGAGTCTCCCTCTGTCACCCAGGCTGGAGTGCAGTTTCACGATCTCGGCTCACTGCAACCTCTGCCTTTCAGGTTCAAGTGCTTCTCCTGCCTCAGCCTCCCAAGTAGCTGGGACTACTGGCACGTGCCACCATACCCAGCTAATGTTTGTATTTTTAGTGGAGACCGAGTTTCACCATGTTGGGGCCTGGGGAGTCATGCCCTCCAAACCATAGTCTCATCAGACAGGTTTTACTTAGTGCTATATAACGTGACCTACTTTCCAACCTGACTCTGGCATAACATCACATGATAGATAAGGAAGCAAATCAAAATATTATAAGCCCAAATATATTTTCTTTGCCATATCTTGAGATAGTCTTGTGAAGCTGACTTCTGGGGAAAATCTGTATTCTAAAGAGAATCCCCTTCCTTCTCCCTCCTTTTTCCTATTCCAGGAGAGAATCACCTCTGACAAGAAACTTTTACAATCTATTCTCTCTGATGCCTGCTACCTGGAGACTTCCTCTGCATAATGAGAACTTTGGTCTCTACAACCCCTTATCTTAACCCAGACATCCCCTTCTATTGGTTCTATCTGCATAATGGAAACCCTGGTCTCCATAACCCCTTATCTTAACCCAGACATTCCTATCTATTGATTCTAGGTCTTTAGACAATAATTTAACTCTTTCAACCAATTGCCAATCAGAAAAACTTTGAATCTACCTATAACCTGGAAGCCACTCCTTCCAGTTGTCCCATCTTTCTGGACTAAACTAATATACCCCTTACATGTATCGACTGATGTTTTATGTCTCCCTAAAATGTATAAAACCAAGCTTTATCCTGACCACCTTGGGCACATATTCTCACAATCTTCTGAGGGCTGTGTCATGGGCCATCTGTCACTCATATTTGGGTCAGAATAAACCCCTTCAAATATTTTACAGAGTTTGACTCTTTTTGTCAACATTACAGTTACTGGCAACTTAAGTCATTTTTATTACAGTTACTGGCAACTTAAGTCATTTTTGCCCCATCCTACAGGTGAGATAGTGGAGACTTAGGTAACTTGCCTAAGGTCACATAAGTAGTAAGAGGTGGAACTAGGACTCAAATCCATCTTTGATTCCCATCTGAAGCTCTTTCCACTGGGCCATGCGGCCTCTTTCCAAATGAGATGTAAAGGTAAGTGGGCCAAATAATAGAAGGCCTTGGCAATGTAATAGCAAGATGTATCATAGGATCTAACAAAAGATTTTGAGCAGGAGGACAACATGATGGCTCACCATCATGCCAGTGGGGAGAAGGGTGAGCCTGGAGCCGGGGAAACCACTTGAAGACACTATTGCATCAACCCTGGCAGGACACCAGCTGTCCTTGAACTCAGTGTAACAGTGGCGTGGGCTTAAAGAGAGAGCAGAACATGGATTTGAGAAAATTTTAGGAGTCGAAATTAGCAAGACTGGATATAAAGAGTAGAAAATGGCCAGGTGTGGTGCCTCACACTTGTAATCCCAGCACTTTGTGGGGCTGAGACAGGAGGATGGCTTGAGGCCAGGAGTTCAAGACCAGGCTGGGCAACACAGTGAGATCCTGTCTCTACACACACACACACACACACACAAAAGAACTTAGTGGGATGTGGTGGCTCATGTCTGTAGTCTCAGCTACTAGAAAGGCTGAGGTGGGAGGATCATTTGAGCCCCAGGAGTTCAAGGCCACAGAGCCTTGATTGTGCCACTGTATTCCAGCCAGAGTGACAGAGTTTTCAAGACCCCACAACTCAAAAAAAAAAAAAAAAAAAAAAAAAAAAGAGTAGATGTGCAACACTTGCAGGGAATAAAAAAACAGTGTGAACTTAGTAAGTCACTTAATATTCTGAGGGCCTCAAAAATCTTTACCTTTAAAAATGGAGGATTAGACTTAGTGTTTCTTTAATATTTTAAGATTTTTGCAAAGCCAACTGATAACAAAATGTGATAAAGATGGCACTTTTTTGCATATTAAGTAGGAAAAATATATTAAATAAAATGTAACAAATAGAAACTAGCAATAATTTTAAAAATATATTGTACGATTACCAAGATTGGGTTCCTTTCAGATGTAAATATGATTCAGTGTTAAGAAATTGATTAATATATTCCTCCATAATGATAGGTCAAAGGAATAGAAATGTTTTAATTGATGATGAGAAAAATGTTTGATAAAATTTAATAGCCAATAGTCATTTTTGATCAAAGAAATCTTTAGTAAGTGGCTGCACACACTGAAAGCTAGGTTCATGCTTAATAGTTGTAAATCAAAAATAAAATTCTAAGCCCCTCAACCATCTGAATGGACCCCTCCTCTTGGCTACGTGCACTCCAAGTTAACCTGAAAACCTAGTTCAGACCATGATGGGAAGGAGGGGTTGGACATGCCTCATTATACTCTCCTCCCTTTTGGAATTCAGGAAAAGCCAGCCAGCATTAACATTAATGCAGACCTTAAATCTGATAGGAAACATTTATAATTGTTAAATCAAGTTTAGCTTACAACTGCCTCCTTACATATTTTAAGTTTGGCCTAAAGGTTTTTCTGTGCATCATGAATTATAACAAGTAGAGGTGTACATGGAATCCTATGCAGCCATAAAAAAGGATGAGTTCATGTCCTTTACAGGGACATGGATGAAACTGGAAACCATCATTCTCAGCAAAGTAACACAAGAAAAGAAAACCAAACACCTCATGTTCTCACTCATAAGTGGAAGCTGAACAATGAGAACACGTAGACACAGGGAGGGGAACATCACACACTGGGGCCTGTTGAGGGGTGGGGGACTGGGGAAGAGATAGCATTAGGAGAACTACCTAATGTAAATGATGAGTTGATGGGTGCAGCAAACCAACATGGCACATGTATACCTATGTAACAAACCTGCACGTTGTGCACATGTACCCCAAAAATTAAAGTATAATAATAAAAAATAAATTAAAAAAAGAAAAAAACCAAGTAGAGGTGTAAACAAACTGTAGCCTACAATTGTGCCAATCACTGAGTTTTCCAAAATCTGATTTCCTTGAATGTACCCTTCATATTTCCCTCAAATTGGTGTGATTAGATCCAGAGTCTTGGTTAGATTCAGGTTCTATATTTTTGGCAAGATGACTTCCTAAATGGTATTGTGTCCTTCCACCAGGAGGCATATAATGTTGGGTTGTTTCTTTCTGTGATATTGGTAGCTGTTAGTGCTCAATACCTAGATCCATTAACAGATACTGGAAATGGTGATATCCTAACCCTATCATTTCATCTTCATTTATTAGCTGACATGCTTTTATAAAGGGAAACTTTCTCCCTCAATGATTTGATTTCCCAATGACATAGGAAAAGTGTGATAAGCATTTGATTCTGTCTCTTAATTTGCCAGTTTTTATAATAATTTTATAATAATGGGTTGGTCATTAGCAGTCAGCAATGGCCACTAATTGAGTTTCTTTGTTGATATTGTTGTGAATTCATGAATTTAAGCTCATTTTATTGCCCACAGGACTCTGATTTTTGTGACGATCACAGAGGAGCAAGACTGGCTTGTCTGAGACAGTCATATCAATTCATTCTCACTTGATAGTGTCTGGGGTGGCCATGTGACTGGTCCAAGCCATGGACATTTTGATAGGGATGGGAACAGAGAAATTCTAGGCAAAGAAGGGCAGGTCCCCGGTGAAGCCCCATCTCAAGCTGAAAAGCCTGAGACTGTGGCTCAGAGTTAGAACTTACACCCCTGTTTCCTTGCTCGAATGCTGCCTTTTCCAAGGCACCCATGGCCCCACCCTGCCCCCGATCCTGTGCCTATAAAAACATCAGGCTCAGCTGGCAGAGAGAGGAGAAGCAGCTGAATGTCAGGGACTACAGCTGGGCATCAGAGAGAAGCGGCCTGACTTCAGAAGGACAGCTTGGTGGCGTAACTTTGGAGAAGAATCTGGCTGGAGACTGCCAGACTTCACGGGAAGATTACCTTCCCATCTTGTCCCCTTTTCAGCTCCCTCTCTTAATGAAGATCACTTTCATTGGCAATAAAATCCATGCATTTACCATCCTTCAATTCATTCATGAGACCTCATTTCTCCTGGATGCTGGATAAGAGCTCAGGAGCCATGAGTGAAGATACAAAAAAAGCTGTCACACTTGCCCTTTGCCCTCACTGGCAGAAGGCAGCTGCCTCAAGCGAAAAGGCAGAGGGCCTGCTGAGCTGTTAACACTCAAGTTGTCTGTGTACAGCAGGCAAAGCTAAAAGGGCACTGTAGCACTCCCTTTGGGGTTTCAGGGGTTGCAGGCACACCCCCCTGCAGATGCGGCCGCAGGACCTGTACAGAGTTCACTCCTGCCAGTACCCAAAAGCACTCGCCCTGGCTCCTGCACCTGCTCACCTATGTGCTCCCTCCTGTAAGGAGTGGAGCGCAGCAGATCCAAGTGAGTGGAGTTCACTCCTGCTGGCACTGAAGCAGCTGCGAGTTCCAGCACCCGTGCACTCCAGTTCCTCCCTCATTTGCTCGCATGCTCCCTCCCTCAAGGAATTGAGAGCTGTGGGCTCAGTAAACAAGACAGCCCCTTTGCGAGTCCCACGAAGGGGTCAGGGAAATATCATGCTTCAATTTCATACAAGGAAGTCCACTAGGAGGCTTCTGAAAACACACGCCCGCCCACCCACCCAGCTGCCCCCTCCTTCCCTTCCTGCTTTTTTTAGGTTGTCACATGAGGATTTGTTTGGAGAGGTGCTGCTGAAGCCTGGAACATCTCAATGGATACATGTGACACAAATGCACAATTGTGAACACTAATACTGCAGATCTGGACTTTTTGACAGGGAAAGCTGTCCAGGATGTGTTGCTGATATAAATACAAGTCATAAAAACTATATATGTAAAATTGAACACAAGTGTGTCTATTTACACTGAGACCTGCTTGGAAATACTTAAATATTGAGTGGTCATTTCTGAGAGTTGAAATATTGACTAATTTATTTCTCTCTTGTATTTTTATATTGTTTAAGGTTTAAATTTTTATGTGAATAATAATCTTTTTTAAAAAGTATGATTCCTATTTATCTCATGTTACTTATAATGGGTTTTTTTTCTAAATATATAAGATCTCATAACTGGCATTACATGATTTTCTCCATGGCATGATCATTAACAGGAGATGTTTTAATTCTAGAATAACATTTACTGATAAACATTTTTGGAAACACTTAAGCATTTCCTGATCTGAAAATTTTTGTGATTTTTTTCTTTGTGTAGTTTATTGTTATACTTAATAATGCTTTCCAGCCCAGTGGAACACAGTCATCTTGTCAGAGAAAACACTTTCAGAAAAACATGAGTTTTATAGACAGATGTTTTCTACTCACTAGAAAAACGAAATTAGTACATTTTTCACTTAGTGGTAAAAATGATAAGCAGTCTCCCTTTAGCCTACCTTTAAGAAATTTCAATTTCTTGGGTCCTTTTAATTCTCCTAAGACACTGCATATTCTTAAAACAGAAAGGATATTTTTAAAAAAATTTCTAGGCTTCCAGAGTAAAATTGAAAAAGGGTCTTCTTTCTTTTGTTAATGACCCTTTAAATGGCTGGTCCTGCACAGGGAGTCAAGGCCAGGCTATCACAGTAGACAAAGGAAATAGGCTCAGTGCTGCATGCCCTGCGTTATGAAAGTTGTTGTGACAAATTCAACATAAGCTATAAGCTTACTCTCTGGATCTCATAACGTAAAGTCAGAAATGCCAGAAAGAAACATGTGGAGCCGAGGCTGGAGATTAATCTAGAAAGGCAGTTCCTCAAGGGCATTGATAAATATTAAACAGAGCAGATACCGTCTGGAGGATGACATGAGGGGAACAGGTTGGATGTAGGGAAACAAACAGACGTGGTTGAAGGAATCCAGAGGAATTTGAGCAGTGGTTTTAAGATGGAGAGGAGAGGAGAAAGCAGGAATTAGGCAAATACTTACATTGTATAGTCTCTTTGTTCATTTCTTTCTTGTTTTCTCTTAGCATCATTGGAGTCTTCAGAAGGGTTAAACTGAAAACAAGATTTTTCTGTCCATCCTTGAGTCAGAGCTCTAAAGGAGGAACAGTTGGCTCCTGGCAGCCAGCATGGAACTCGTAAAACTAAGCCAAGACATCTGCAGATTTGTGTTTTGGTTGGACAGATCCACCTCTTCACTTGATGACTGACAGTAGGAATCACCTCCCCATACATACAGATAAAGATGTGATCCTGACCCAGTACAAAAACAGTAGGCCATCAATCCCAGGGCCATATTGGAGCCTTGATATCCTCTCTCTATTCTCCTTTTAGGGTATTCAGTGGGGTGGTGTTCCTCACACCCTCAGCTTGGAGTGTTCTTATAACTTCTGGAATGGGCATGATCATTTGCAGCCTTCCTACAAAACTGGCTCTTCACTCGAATTTCATTTTAGGGAACAGACTCTTCTGAAATCTAGTTAGAGGTCAGATGAGCCCTTCCTAAGTTTTCTCTGGAACAGCAGGAACTCAAACCTGATCTTGCCGTTCCAGTCTGAGCCAACATGGGTCTGGAGATATTGTAGCAAATCTGCAACCTGGAAGGAAGGTTGGGGCTGTCTCCCGACCAAGCTTTTCAAAATCCAGAATCTCACATCAGCTTCGGCTCAAGAATGCCATCCCAGCTGTGAAATCACAATGCATGGGTCAGTGAGAAAGTTTAAGAGCATCACCTAGAAGAAACGGTATTGAGTCTGTATTATTTAGAACCAGTGTCCATTTAATCCTCTCTCCTGAGATTCCTATCTGGTATGCTAGTTCCTAGCTAGGGTTTGGGGCCTGAGACACAAGTCGCTAGAGAAACCTTGGAAACCAATGTATCGTCTCATTTTGCAAGACCTGGTATAATGTTTCTAAAGCTCAATAGTATAGTCTAAACTGATGGTCTCATATACCTGACAGTGGAATAAGAAACAACATGAACATTTTAATTTTTTCTGTACTTTGAAATGATTACCCTTGTGATGGGTTTGAGGTAAACTCAGCTTCAGGGTTTCCAAAATTAAAATTAAGAGAGAGGTCTATAGAAAATTTCTGGCCCTATCCCCTGGAGCTATGCAGCCTGGGATATGGCCCATGGGACTGAAAACCTGTCTCAACATCACCACCGAAACGGTTGTTGATTCTATTCCCAGGGGACTTCTCAAGTAATTTATAGAAGGAGAAATGAAGCATAAGACAGGCAAATTTGGAGGCAATTATCAGTCAATGGTTTACAACAGGGCTGCCAAGTAGGCAGGACCTACACTATTGAGAAACTGGGAAGATGCAATGCAATGCTCCAGGCTCTGTGGCTATGCCCCATGCTCGCTTCTATTTACTTTTCACCTCAATTCACTTCTATTTCTGATCTCTTTCCACAAGATTGACAGGGCTTTCTTTTGGACTTCTCTTTGATTAGGATTTAGCTTTCCTTGGCTCACTCGGGTTTTCAACATCCTAGAATGCTTTCCCAGCACACCTATGTATCTCAACATTTTCCATAGCAGTCTGTCTTTCCTGATCACCTATGACCCAGCACTGCCACTTACTTCATTCATGGGAATGTCCAGGCCCTCATTTAACCAGTCTTCCTAGTTCCCTGTTCCCTTTCCTTCCCCACTAGGACCACTTGAACCAGCTCATGGATCAGACACATCTCCCATATCTTCCAAAAAGCTCAGAGGATTTTCTACCCCAAAGAGACAATCCTCAGGAAACCTGCTGGTCCTCTCCCTTTTTCTTTCAGTGTTTGAGACTTGAAGAGGATTATTCTGATGCTTTCTAGGCTCATCAGAGGATACAGGCTTATGGATCCCTATGAATGCATCCACTGTGAAATGGAGAATTGTGTTTTGAAGATAATGCTAGAAAGCTGACACCGCTAAGTCATACACTTCTCTTCTGTTCACAGAATATGATCAAAACTATTTTTTAGATACAAAGTTGATGTTTTTAGCATTGTCCATGAAACTCCTGTCTCAGTGTAACTCCTTTACCCTGAACTGATTTGGCTTTAGAATATAAATTAGTGGTAAGACATGTATATGGCAAATGATTTGAAATGCAGAACCATGGCAACAAGAGCTTCTGTTAGAAAAGGAACTAACATTTATTGAGTGCTGTGTACTAGGCACCATGGGCCATTAATCATAGTGATAATGACAATATTGGAGCATGCATATTATGTTTAGGCATTGCTGCAAGCCCTTACATATGACTTATTTTAAGCCTCACAATAACTCCATGAGATGAGCACTGTGTCACTGTCCTCATTTTATAAAAGGGAAGCTTAAAGAAGCTGAGTAACTGGTTCAAGATGAACTGAGTACCAAGCCCAGGTCTGTCTGAATCCAGCATCTTTTTACAGCATATTTTAAAAATGGATGAAACTTCCTATGGATTTAAAACTTTAAAGTTTTAGAAAATGAAGAGCTGAGTCACATGGCGTAACTTGGACCTGATATAGTTAAATAATGATGAGATAAATGAGTTTTGACTGAGATTATCCATATTATCTCAATTTACTACATTTAGGCTATGAACGCAGATTTCAATGGAACTCAAGTGACCGTTTCATGAGAATGTATAAATTGCATCCTTTCATTTCATCTGTGTTTGTTGCTACAATATCAGAAGGCTTACATGGTTAATTCTATCTTAATATATAACTAGTCTTAATTACACACAGAAAATTTCTATTTAAATCTAGTAGGTAAGACATGTATACAACCTCTTATTTAAAAAATTAAGGCCAGGCTGGGCGTGGTGCTCATGCTTGTAATCCCCCGACTTTGGGAGGCCGAGGCAGGTGGGTTGCTTGAGGCCAGGAGTTCGTGACCAGCCTGGCCAACACAGAGAAAACCCATCTCTATTAAAATACAAAAATTAGCTGGGCATGATGGTGTGCACCTGTAATCCCAGCTACTCGGTAGACTGAGGCAGGAGAATCGCTTGAACCTGGGAGATGGAGGTTGCAGTGAGCCGAGATTATGCCACTGCACTCACTCCAGCCTGGGTGACAGAGCAAGATTCTGTCTCAAAAAAAGAAAAATTAAGGCTAAGCACGTGGCTCATGCCTGTAATCCCAGCACTTTAGGAGGATCCACCGAGGTCAGGAGTTCGAGACCTTCTGGGCAACATAATGAGACCCCCATCTCTAGCACCTCGGAGTGTTCTTATAATTTCTGGAATGGGCCTGGTCATAACTGGGTGTGGTGGCACACATCTGTAGTCCTAGCTACTGGGGAGGTAGAGGTCGGGGAATCACTTGAGCCCAACAGTTCAAGGCTGCAGTGAGCTATGATCCTCCCACTGCACTCCAACCTGGGTGACAAAGTAAACCCTATCTCAAATAAATAAATAAATAAATATCTGCTATTGACATTTTGGAAAAAGAATAAATGAAAACCTACCCATATTTGCTTTTGTGTTTCAGAACTTTTTTAGCCAGGCATTTAAGACTCTGGCTGAGTGTAACCTTTGCCCTTGGCTTTTGGGGGCAAAACCACAGGTATAGGCCGGCCCTGGTATTCGTGGGAGGATTGCACCATTCAGCAGTGTCAGGTCATGAAGCACAGATTCTCTCCAACAGTGCTTCATAAATACAGCAAGTGAATTTGGGAATGCAGTCTGTTTAATTTAAAATTAGCTTCTTTCTCCAGAAGATTTTCTCTTCCCTATGAAAACTGTTTTATCTCTCAGGCCTTTTAATTTTTTGTATTTTTCAATAGTTTCTCTCAGTCTGTTCACTTGAACTCCTGAAATGAAATCACATTCTACACTGATGGAATTGGTCTAAAAAATACACATATGTTCTCTATACTGAGTAAATGCACATTACTATCTCCATTTTAAAACATCCTTTCATTTTAAAAAAGGAAATAAAAAGGACTTATTATAGGTGTGGATCATTACATACACAAAAGACAGAATCCATCCTCAGCTAAGAAATCTGGTGAAAAAACCGTGTATTTTCTCTCATGATTAATTGCAAGCTACCCTGCCTTGCAAAGCCATCATATAAACTATTCAGAGGGAAGAGGTTAAATAGTTCTACAATATAAAGGCTTGGTGAGGGTGTGGGAAGCAGGCATTGCTGGTGGGAGTGTACACTGAAACCCCTTCTTTGTAGTGCAATTTGGTAAAATCTGTCAGTATTTAATATGAACATACTTTGACATCTTAATCTTATTTCTAGGAATCCATTCTGTCATGAACTTGGCATCCCTGCAAAAGCTGCCAAGCCAAACCCAGTTTTTTCCATAATTTTCCTCTGACTCAAAAATGGTATTCTCAGTCCTTGTTAGGCCCATTTTTATTTCTCCACAGCATCCATTCAACACTTTCACAGTGGTAGGAGAATATGAATTGCTCAGTTCTGGGGTGGTGATTTAATCTTAGTTTAAAGATAGAAAACATAACATAGTATAGTGGACTGGGGAAACTGTTGGGTTATTTGGTCTTGTTATTGTTGTTGTTGTTGCCTGCCCAGCACATTTGGTCCCAGTACCCCATTTGCCTTGGGGAACATTTTCCTAACTCCATATGGTCTGGATGGGGTTGTGCTATGGTCTGAATCTGTCCTCCCAAATGCATGTGTTGGAAACTTGATCCCCAGTGCAAGTGTTGGGAGATGATGACTTTTGGGAGGTGTTTAGGTCATATAGGCTCTGTCCTCATGAATGGATTCATGCCATTATAAAAGGGCTCGATGGAAGGAGTTTGAGCCCTTTTGTCCTATCTTCTACCACAGGAGGACACAGCAAGAAGGCCTTCACCAGATTGAAGACGCTTGTGCCCTGATTTTGGACTTGCCAGCCTCTAGGGATGTAAGAAGTGAATTTCTGTCTTTCTAAAATACCCAGTCTCAGGTATTTTGTTATAGCACCACAAATGGACTGACAGGATGTCAATTACTTTCTGGCCATGGGATGGTCATGTGATCCAGACTGGGTCACTCATGGTTCATTATATGCTTGATATACTGATTGGTTTAAGAATAGCCACATGATTCCACAGGAACAGCTTGCTTTTGAATTGATATACAAAAGTGGTGAGTGAATTGCTTTTGTGCTGGGATGGCTGGGCTGGGAGAATGTGAATCTGGGGCTGCCAGTGGGTGCCTTCCCTGGTTGCATGGAGGAAGCCTGTCTTCAGTGGAAAGGAAAAGAGTGAGGCCAACAGAAAGAGGAAAACAGAAGCAGCCATGGAAAGAAAGAGAGAGAGAGAGAGAAGGAGACAGAGAGAGATTGAAGGGCAGGGAGAGAGAAGGGAAATGAGAGAGAAAACAATGTTATTTACTATGCATAAATCTAAATTCATCCCCAGACTTCTCTGTTTTATAAGCAAACTTACTTTCCTTTTCTCTTCCTTAAGTTAGTTTGTCTTGAGTTTCTGAACTTGCAAGTGGTAGAATCCAGATTGTCACCTGTCTCCTCCTCCTCTTTGAATTCCATCAAGAATCTACTTATATAATACCTTAATGAACAATGAACACTGTACTGAATATTTCACAGATAAGAAAAAAGAGAAGTTTGGCAACGTATTTGCCCAGAACATAGCCTGCAGATCCCCACTGTCATTTCTCATCTCTCCTTGCCCCATCCTACTGTAGGTGGTTTTCCCTCTGATCCTTCCACCTCACAGCCTCCAGCCTCTTTGGTTCCTTCTATATGTAAAACAATTTAGCTACCATCTTTTATTACTTGAGCAGTGCCTTGAGATTTTGACTTTGATTCCAAGTACTTTTTCTTTAAAACTAAAACCAATATATCCATTTTATTTTGCATATTAGCTGGTCTCAAGCCCATAACCCTTAAGACATGACTTTTGGGTAAAGTAGAAGGAAGCATGTGATTCACATCCCATGCATGCCCAAAGCAAGCCACTAGCAAACTGCTGCCCTGAGAACAACCAGACAATTATAAATCAAGAAAAAGAGACCAGAAACAAAGATGCTTAGATTATCCCTCAGACCAAGCCTTGATCCGTTTACCAGTTCAGCTTAATGTAGGGAAGAAATGGAGCAGAGCATCCAAGAAGGGTTACGTCAATGCATCTGTGCATGAGACCTTTTATTGTGCAGTGGCTCTGTTCAAGAGTAAATATCGATGGCAGCAGCAGTCATGATGCCAACTGCAGTGGAAAAGATGCAGCAGGGGCTGCAGGATCCATGGAGTTGACAGGAGCAGGGAACAGGTGGGGGCTTCTGAGTTGGAGGAGTAGAGCCCTGCCCTCCTGGGCACAGCTGCAGCCACCCCTCCGAGGCTGAGGACCCAGGCATCCCTGTGCTCTTGGGGACCCAGGAAGCCCCCCTGCCCCTGCAGGCTTGAAAGTGCCTGTACCCACTGCTTGGCCTCTCCCTGCTCCTAGTGCCTGCTCCAATTTAGGAGCAAAGTTGAGGCCAAGCCCAAGTATTGTTGCAACCTGGCCAGGTGTGCACATGCTTGGAGCAGCACTGACATGCCAGCCCCTGCCACCTCAGCTCCCTCCAGACTTTGGGCTCCAACATGAGCACCAGAGGGAGGATGAGGGGATGCTGAGGACAGCTCTGCAGGGGCCTCCAGGCACCCCTGAGCACAAACAGCTTGGGTGCCATGGGTGCCATAGAGGGCAGGTTGATGGTGGCAGGAGGCAGACAGGCTTCTGGGTGGAAAGGGACGGATCCCCAGTGAAGCCCCACCTTCAAGCCAGGGATGGCATGAAGCTGAGGGGCCAGGCTGCCGGTTCTGCAAATGGGGTGAGAATTTATGGTGCTTTTTCCCGGCCCATCCATGGCCACTCACGATGAATCAGCATGCACTCCCTCCCCTCTGAAGCCCATAAAAACTCTGGACTCAGCCAGACTCAGACTGATGATGGGACAACCTGCCTTTTGCAGATAGGAGTTACCCACTCTGGGTCTCCTCTCCACTGAGGGCTGGACACTCATTAGTCAACCTGCCTGCAGAAAGGAGCTACCCACTTAGGGTCTCCTGAGAACTGTTCTGCTGCTCAATGAAGCTCCTCTCTGCCTTGCTCACCATCCACTTGTCTGTGTACCTCATTCTTCCTGGACATGGGACAAGAACTCGGGACCTGCCAAATGGCAGGACTAAAAGAGCTGTAACACAAACAGGGCTGAAATGCATCCCCCAGCTGCCCTCTCACCATGTTGTGTGTGACAAGGAGAGAAGAGCTATGGCCCTTTGGGCATCCCAGACCTAGGGGCTCCCTGAACCAAGGCTGTGACAGCCTCTTTGGGGTTCTGCAGTTTCTGGCATCTCCAAACTTCCAGGTGCCACCACATTCCTCTTGTCCAGCTGCAGGTGCCCATAGTGGAAGCTGCATGCAGTACATCTAGTCCAGCTGCAGCCTTGCATGGAGCTGGTACCTATGCCCATGCCTGGAGCTGCCTGCCCCACCAGTGTGACTGGCTGTGTGCAGTGTCTGGACCCTGTGCTTACTCGCCCACACATCCCTCATTGCTCTGTGCCTAGCTGGCAATTGGCAGGTGTGGGATCTGGGCCAGTAGTGTGAGCTGAGTGCAGCCTGCTGGGCCAAGTGGGCAGAATGAGAAATACTCAGGCAAAAGGCACCCTGGCCACAGAGGTTTATGGCTGGTGAAGTGATACCCCAAGGATTCTGTGACAACATGACCCAGTCAATATTCTGGAATCAAATTAGTATTCTCCCTTTTGGAGAAGGAGAAAAGAAAGGGAGAAGGATGGTGTGTCAGAAACTGTTGATTATTCTCACAATATCAGTTCTTCTTTTCTTTCCCCATAATAGAAGCTCCAAAATTTAGCTGGGTACTAGCCACTTGGAATAAAAACTACATTTCTAGCTGCCCTTGCAGCTAGGTATGGCATATAGCTAAGTTCCAGACAATGGGATATAAGCATAAGGTGATGTGTACAACATCCTGAAAATGTCCTTAGAGACAGGGGATATTTGATCTTTTTCACTTTTTCCATCTGCTTGGCCAGAACGTGGCTGTGATGGCTGGACCTAAAGTAGCTTCTTGGACCACAGGATGGAAACCATATGTTGAAGATGTTAGAGCAACAATTGAGAAACAGCCTTGGTTTCTGATGACTGTAGAGTTGCCATACCATACTTTTGTCTTCTATAAGCCACTGTTTGTGTGTTCTGCACACTGTAAGTGAACCTATCTTTTTTTTTTTTTTTTTTTTGAGACAGAGTCTCACTTTGTCACCCAGGCTAGAGTGCAGTGCCGCGATCTTGGCTCACTGCGAGCTCCGCCTCCTGGGTTCATACCATTCTCCGGCCTCAGCCTCCTGAGTAGCTGGGACTACAGGTGCCTGCCACCACACCTGGCTAATTTTTTGTATTTTTAGTAGAGATGGGGTCTCACCATGGTCTCGATCTCCTGACTTCGTGATCCGCCCGCCTTGGCCTCCCAAAGTGCTGGGATTACAGGCATAAGCCACCACGCCCGGCCAACTGAACCTATCTTAACTGATGCCAGTGGGGATACTATCTACTTTATGTGGCAATAATCAAGAAAGCTTTGGACTGTATGCTACAAAATTTAGATATTTTTGGTGTATATCATGAGAGCAAATAATAAATTTTTAGATATGAAGAGAAATGCCAAAGGAATAAAATTCATTCCCATTTGTGATAATGTTGCATTTTCCCTTTACATCGCTAAGAACTAAGAGCACAATCTTTTAAAGTTCATTTCACCACCAAGTATGACATTTGTAGTAAGTTTTTAATAAATGTTCTTGATGGTTTAAGAACATTTCCTTCTGTTCTTCAATTAAATATTCTTTTTGTTTATTTTAAAATCATGAATAAGTGTTGAATTTTATTAAATGCTTTTATTGGGCATATATTGTGATTATCATATATTTAAAAAATTTTTTAATATGGCAAATTATATTAATATATTTTTATGCCTTAAACTATCCTTACATTCCTGTGATAAACTGGTTAGTCATAATAATTTTTTAAATTATTATTTTTAACTGACTTATTATAATTTTACATATTTATGGGGTACAGGGTGATATTTTTATACATGCATACAATCTGTAATGATCAAATCAAGGTAATTACCATCTCCATCACCTCAAACATTTATTATTTCTTCATGTTGGGAACATTCAAAATCTTCTTTTCTAGCTGTTTGAAAATATACAATAAATTATTGTTGACTATAGTCATCCTATAGTGCTATAGAATGCTAGAACTTATTTCTCCTATTTAACTGTACTTTTGATCCCTTAACCAACCTCTGGCATCCCTTATTCCCACTATCCTTCCCAGGATCTAGTACCATCATTCTACTATCTGCTTCTAAGTCATGATAACATTTTTGCATACATTGCTGAATTCAGTTTGCTAAAATTTTATTTACAGTATTTGCATCTATATTTATACATAAGCTTACATTCAATTTTTCCTTCTTATATTTTCTTGCCTGGTTCTAAGTGGGGAAATGAGTCTTCTTTTCCATTAGAAACATTTATTTCTTTTTTCTTTTTTGAGATGGAGGCTCACTCTGTTGCCCAGGCTGGAGTGCAGTGGCATGATCTCAGCTAACTGCAAACTCTGCCTCCTGGGTTCAAGCGGTTCTCCTGCCTCAGCCTCCCAAGTAGCTGGGACTACAGGTGTGCACCACCATACCCAGCTAATTTTTATATTTTTAGTAGAGATGAGATTTCACCATGTTGGCGAGGCTGGTCTCAAACTCCTGACCTCAGGTGATCTGCCTGTTTTGGCCTACCAAAGTGTTAGGATTATAGGCGTGAGCCACTGCACCTGGCCTCTATTAGAAACATTTCTAATATTAAAAAGAGTTACCTGCCCCTTAAAGTTTTGGTAAAACTTGTTTGTAAACTCTTCTGGGCATAGTGCTTTCTTGGTATGTTTATTTTTTAAACCTTTGAATTAATTTTTTCAAAAGTTATGAGTGGGGTTGAAAATAATCTAATACCCATGATAAGTCAATACCAGTTTTTTTCAGCAATTGTCTGTTTGGATTTGTTAGTTGTCCTTTGGTTTCATCATTGTCTATCCTGTATCAGTTGAATATTTTAAAATATTACTCTTGGATATAGACCTATTCAAGTTTTTTATTTCTTCTTGAGTCAATTTACATAATTTACATTAAACCAAAAATGCCCTTTTTATCATGAAGTTGTTCATAGTATTTAGTTAAGTTTTAATGATCTTTATGTTAAACTTTTTTATTTTTCATATGGTTTGTTTGTGCCTTCTTTTCTTGATCAATCTTGTCAGAGAATTACTTAGACTTTCTTATATAATTCTAATTTTGGGGTGTTTACTCTGTTCTATTTTTCCTAACTTTTAATTGAACATTTAACTCATCTGTTTTCTATCTTAAAAATATAGACATTTAAAACTATAATTTTTCCTCTTAGTATCACTATCTGTAATTCATAAGTTTTAAAATGCAATACTAATAGAATGCCATTCAGGTTTAAACACATCTCAAATTTAGTTATAATTGTTTCTTTCAGACTACTTTGAAATTTCAGTTTCTAATTTTATTGCCTTGTGACCAGTTTATTATATATGCTATTGATAATTTGTATTTTAAGACTTCTTTTGTGGCCTAGAAGGGTGCTCAGTTTTTATAAATTCTCTATAGGTGCTCAGAACTTTAATTGTTGGTAAGAGTTCCTCATGTATTCTTATATTAAGCTTGTTAATATCATTTTATTCAATTTTTCTATATATTGACTTATTTTTTCTGTCTTCTTTCTTCTCTTTCACTCATCCTAATGAGATTTTCACAATTTCTCCTATTTTTTTTTGCTTTATATGCATATAAGACTATATTGTTCATTGCATACAGGTTCAAGATTGTTTCTGATCAATTGTTTTTTTCTGTCACTAGGTCTTAATCCTCTTTATCACTAAAACCAAAGTTTTTCTTAAAGTATCTATGATCTGATATTACTTTAACTACATCATCTTCATTTTGGATAGTATTTGCCTAATATATTTTTCTTTTTTTCTTTTTTCTTTCAATTTTTCTGGATCATTATAATTTGAGTGTTTTCTTATAAAAAGCTAATTTTTTTATAATTTATAAAAAGTTTTCTTTTAAAAAGCTAATTTAAGCCATTTATATTTATTGTAAATTCTGACATGTTTGGTTTTACGTCTGCTATCTTTTTCTGTGTTTTGCATTTACTATGCTTTGTTTTTACTTTTCCCTATTACCATCACTTTTCTCTAGTGTATTTGATTTATTGAGTTTTCTTGGGCCCTCAACACTTTATTTTAATTATTTTACTGGTTACCTTAAATTTTTAGCATGCATAACTGATATAACAAACTCTAAAGTTAATTGTAATATTCTGTCACACTGAACAGTGTCTCTCAGTATTCAGGCCCTTGTGTAGTCTGCTTCTCTTGAATCTGGGCTTGTGTTTAACCAATAGCATGTGGCAGAAGTGACATCAGATCTGAATATAACATTTTAAAAGGCCTAACGGCTTCTTCTTTTGCACTCTTAGGCACCATGGGCTAACTTGCTGGAGAGCCACATGGAGAGACTGTATAGAAAAACCACATGGAGAGGGAGAAGCCTTGAGATCACATGGAAGAGAACTGAGGAACTGAGCTGACAATGAGAATTGAGGTCCCAGCATATGGTCCCAGTTGTGTGTTCCAGCCAGCATCCAGTTGTTTGAACCACCTCTATACTACTAAACAATTAATTAATACAAGTAAATTAAAACAAGTAATAAAGTAATTAATACAAGTATTAAGTGAGTGAAAAAAACCATTTACCCACAGAATTGTGAGCAAATAAATTGGTGTTGTTTTAAGCCTCTGATACTTGGCGTCTATTTCTACATGACAACAGATAACTGAAATGTTAATGAAATCTTTTCCCTCATACTAAATCACATGCCATTCTTATGCTTTAATTCCAGTTTCTCCCATGCTTGCCAATATTCCATGCTGTAGTCTTTTTATGGTTCTATATTCCCTTTAAACATCTCAAAATTAATCATTTAAATCAGTTTATAGTTAATAATTCATTGGATATACCCACGTTACCCAGTTTTTTTTTTTGCTTAATGTTGCTTCTTATATCTCCATATTCATTTTGTGTCCTGTTTCTTATTTACTTAATTATATTCCTTTGTTGATTACTCAGCAACCACTGAGTGATAAAAAATGGTAAGCTCAGTTTTCATTAGCTGAAAAGTCTTCATTTTGTCCTTACATTTAAATCGTAGTTTAGCTTGATATAAAATTTTAGATTGGCATTTATTTTCCCTTAGCAATTTGAAGATAACAGACTACTACCATCTGGTTTTTGTTGTTGCTGTTGAGTCATGTGCTGTTGGAGTCTAAATTTCATTTCTTCTTAATATATGTGTTTTCCTCAGGTTGCTTTAACATTTTTCCTCATTAGTCTTCTTATTATGCAGATTCACTATGAAATAGCTAAAATAAATTTCCTTTTTTTTTTTTTTTGCTAATAACTCATACTTCCACAATCTGAAGATTCTTTCATCAGCTTGGGCCTTTTAACTCTAAGGCCATATTCTTTTCACTTGACTAGCTTTTTATTATACAGCAGTCACACTTCATGGAAGGCATGTAGTTGTGGAGATTTTGCATTACTCGAAATTCATGTAAGTCAAGACTAATCCCTACCACACACAGAGAAATCTTAGAAATAGTAGAAAACAACAGCATGGATTACTTTACAACGTGAATTTTGGTACAATAAAATGTTTGATCATCAGATGTGAAACTGGTGCAAATTTAGCAAAATATGAATGGTCTCTTTAAGATTTAATGAGGAAAGAAGCCTTGTTTAGGTTGGAGAAACAGCTTCTAGGTTTTGAATCATTCACTTTTAGATTTCTTTGAAATTAAAAAGGTGGAGATTATTTCAGTAATCATTAATGTTTATTTTTCATAAAATGCTAAATATTTTTCTTAATGTTCTGTGCATATTGAATTAGTAAACTAATATGTGAAAGAAAGTAAACAATTAGCCTAGGTTTTCTGTTCAAAATGTTTTTCTACCCTCTCTTAGGAACTGACAGACTAAGAAACAGCAAGGATTGAGAGGATCTAAACAACCCAGTCAAACAACAGGTTCTAACTGACATGTATGGAATACCCCCACCAAATGAGAACAGAAGACACAGTTTTTTTTCAGGCTACATAGAACATTCCCAGTAGATCATATCATAGGCCATTAAAAAAAAATCTCTCAACAGAAAAATTGAAATCATACAGAGTATGTTCTCTGACCACAATGAAATTAACCTAGACATTAATAACAGAAAAATGATAGAAAAGTCTCTAAACATATGGAAATTAAATAATATACTTTTAACTAACCAATTGTCCGTGGGGAATTCTCAAAGGAAAGAAAATACATAGAACTGAGTGAAATGAAATACAATATATCAATACATGTGGGATGCAACTAACACAGTCCTGAGAAGGAAATTTATAGCGGTAAATGCTTAATTAGCAATGAGGAAAGGCCTCAAATCAATAATTTAAGTTCACACCTTGAGAAACTTTTAAAAAAAGATCAAAATAAATCCAAAGTAAACAGAAGAAGGGAAACAAAGTAAAAACAGAAGTCAATGCAATCGAAATAGGAAAACAACAGAGAGAAATCAATGAAACTGAAAGCTAGTTCTTTGAAAAAAACAATAGAATTGATAAACCTCTAGCAAGACTGATCAAAATAAAAAAGAAGACATAAATCATCAAAATCAAAAACAAAATAAGAGCTATCACTACAGATATTATAGCTATTAAAAAGTTAATAAAAGAATGCCACAAACAACTTTATGCTTATATATTTGATAACTTAAGTGGATCAATTTTTTAAAAACCAAAAATTACCCACTCTAGACTAAGATGAAATAGACAATCTGAGTAGCTATAACGATTAGAGAAATTAAATTCATAATTTAAAAGCTCATGAAAAATAAATCTTCAGTCACAGATGTTTTCACAGGTGAATTTATCCAAACATCTAAAAAAATTAGCACTAGTTTTACATAAACTCTTCCAGAAAATAGAAACAGTGGAAATACTTCCCAACTCATTTTATGAGCCCAGTATTACCTTGACACTAAAATATGACATAGACAGTATTAAAAAATAAAGAAGAAAGGAAAAGAAGTCTACAAACCAATATCTCTCATGAATTTAAACATAAAAATCCTTAACAAAATATTAGCAAACTAAATCCAATAGTGTGTAAAAGAATTCTACGCCATGACCAATTTGGACTTATTCTAGGAATGTAAGATTGGTTCAACATTCAAAATTAATCATTGGTATATTGGCCTAAAGAAAAGATAATATGACAGTGTCAACTCACACAAAAATCATTTGACAATACATCCACAAAACCAATTGAATGGAGGAAGTTAAATCTTTTCAACAAATGGTGCTGGAGCAATTGAACACCCATAGGCAAAAAACAAAACAATACAAATCAAAAACAAAAGAACTCAACCCAAATATCATACATTATACAAAACAACCGAAAGATGAACTTAACTGTAAAACACAAAACTACAAAATGTTAAAAACAAGGCCGGGCGCGGTGACTCACGCCTATAAACCCAGAACTTTGGGAGGCCGAGGGGGGTGGATTACGAGGTCAGGAGATGGAGACCATTCTGGCCAACATGGTGAAACCCTGTCTCTACTAAAAATACAAAAAAATTAGGTGGGCGTGGTGGCGCACGCCTGTAGTCCCAGCTACTCAGAAGGCTGAGGCAGGAGAATTGCTTGAATCCAGGAGCCAGAGGTTGCAGTGAGTCAAGATCGTGCTACTGCACTCCAGCCTGGTGACAGAACAAGACTCTGTCTCAAAAAAAAAAAAAAACAAAAAAACAACCAAACAAACAAACCAAAAACAAAACAGGAAGAAGACCTTCAAGATCTAGGGCTAGGCAAAAAGTTTTTAGACTTTACACCAGTTGGGCTTCCTCAAAGTTAAAAACTTTGCTCTGCAAAAGTCTATGGGAAGAGGATGAAAAGATCAACTACAGACTAGGAGAAAATAGTTACAAACAACATAGTCAACAAGGGACTGGTTTCCAGAAAATATAAAGAATTCTCAAAATGTAACATTCAAAAAACCCCAAACAATCCAATTAGAAAATGAACAAAGGCCATGAAAAGACATTTTACTGAAGAGGTCATACGGTTGTCAAGTAAGCATATGAAAAAATGTTCAACATCTCTTGCCATTAGGAAAATCCAGCTTAGGACCATGATGAGCTATCAGTGCACACACATCAGAATGACTAAAATAAAAAAACAGTGACCACACCAGGTGCTGTCAGGGATATGGAGAAACTGGATCACTCCTACATTGTTGGTGGGGATGCAACATGATACAGTCATTTTGAAAACAGTTTGGTAATTTCTTATACGGTTAAATATGTAATTATGATATGACGAGCAATTGTACTCTTGATCAAATGAAATAAAAAGCTGTATAAGAATGTTCATAGCATCTTTCTGTAATAGTTGAAAACTGGAATCAGCCCAGATGTCTTTCAAGACATGATTAAACAAACTGTGATACACACATTCCTTGGACTATTACTCAGGAATTAAAAGGAACAAACTATTGACGTAGGCCATAATTTGGGTGATTCTTCAGGGAATTATGGTGAATGAAAAAAGGCCAATCTTGGAAGGTTACATCCTGTATGATCCTATTTATGTAACATTTTAAAAGTGACAGACTTTTAGAAATGGAGATTAGTGGTTGCCAGGGGTTAAGGATGGGGGAGGGGAGAGGTGGGTGTTGTTATAAACGGGCAGCAGGAGGACCCTTGTGGTGATGAAATATTCTATATGTTAACTGTGGTGATGGATTCACGAACCTATATACGTGATAAAATTGGATAGAATTAAATACACAAATATTTACATGTTAAACTGAGGAAATATGAATAAGATAGGTGGCTTGTATCACTGTCAATATCCTGATTGTTATATTATACTACAGTTTTGCAAAATGAGGGAAACTGGTAGAAAGTATTTTCTGGATTATTTCTTACAACTGCATGTGAATCTACAATTATCTCAATAAAAAATTTCTATAAAAATGCTCTATTAAATCTATACATCTTTAATTTTTATCTAAAATTCTATTTTATACCATTTACCTGATTTCTTACACAGGGTTACAAGGTAAACTTATTTTGTGGGTTATTTCTGAAAGACGAAAGAAAATAGTAAGATGGATAAATGTGCTACTAACTAACAAGTAGTAAAACAACCCTTCTTGGTTCCAGTGTTTTTTCAGCCAAGTCAGTTATATTAAGAATCATCTTCTCTGCCGGGCTCACTACTATAATCACAAGACTTTGGGAGGCCAAGGCGAGAGACTGCTTGAGCTCAGGAGTTCAAGGTCAGCCTATGCAACATAGCAAGACCTGCAACAACAACAAAAACTAGCCAGGTGGGATGGGGCTCACTCGTAGTCCCAGATACTCGGGAGGCTGAGATAGGAGGATCGCTTGAGCCCAGGAGGTAGAGGCTGCAGTGAGCCATGATTGTGCCATAGCAGACAGAGTGAGACCCGAACTAAAAAAAAAATTATCTTCTATAATTAAAAGAGTGTGGTTGTAAAGAAGACACTTCCCTCGAATGTGTTCAGGCAGCATTTTCTTGGTAATGAAAAGGTTAGGATGTTTTCTTCTTAGAATTCATATTGTACATGGCATCATGTGACTGAAGGGACATTTCTCTTGAAGTCTATCTGTACTATCTTTCTACAGCTGCAAAATTGTTCTCTCCACTGCACTTGTAATAATGATGATTACTATTATTAATACTAATAGCCCTAACAACATTATGCAGTATAATGGCTCCAGTGATTATACTGAGAAGTTTGATGGAATTATTTTCCCGAGCTCATTCTAAAATTTCTTCTTGCTCAATATTATCTTGTTATTTCTGTTCATTTGTCCCTTACAATCTCCTACCTATTATTTCCCTGTAATTAGAAGCTCGTGGGGGTGAGGCTTTTTCATTTCGGTTTCCTCTTCACTGCCTGGAGCACTGTGGGCACTGTTTCACTTTTGATGTTGACATCTTCAGTGGAGACTGGTGGCTTCACAAGTTAGGACAGTCACTGCATCAACAAGGACTAATTTGATAATATTCTTCAAGCTCATTATAATATTGGCTCTTTCCCAAACACCTTGATTTTTTGAGAGATTAGTGCTAAGAAAACAGACTTATTCATTCCATTAAGACTTTGAAAATCCAACCCAAAATGCTCAGTCATTTTTTGTGACTCTATTTGCAGTAATATTTAATTTTCTAAATATTTAAGGTCATGATAAATTTGTCATTTACCAAGTAAACATTGATAAATATTGATATTACTATTTTCAGGTTTATTGTTATGTAGCATCTGAATCAGTGAATTTACACACTCTTAATCAGGGGAATAAAGTACATGAAAAAATTAAGCAGCAATTGCACCATTTACTGCTCTGATGTTTTTGAAAAAGGAAGTAAGTGACTGAGATACACAAAACAACCCATGCAACTTGAAGCAAATGTATCTAAACTACAGTAAAGCGACAGGAAAAATAAACTAGATGTTGCTCCCTGAAAGGACCATTTTCTCTACTGGACCTGTCAAAACAGTGAACCCAATGACAGTGTTTAGAAAATGTTCACTGAAATGGACTCACAGACCAAAAGTATACACAAACCTGCTGTTGAAAGCTATTCTTTGAGGATGACGATGATAAATCAAAAAACAAGTCTACTGCAAATAGAATTTATGTGGACCAGTGTCTTCTTCACAGAATATCACCTTCATAGAACATGTGATACACCCTGATGTGAGCTGTTTAGTCCCTTATCTGCAGGAAGCACCACTCACCTCAGAGAAGGAAACCTCAGACCGCTCGCATGAGAGTTAGCTCCCACAGAGGCAGTGAGAGCTGGTTCTGAACCACAGAAGTACTTACTCATGCAAAGTGTGGCTTCATATTTGAACCAGGGAGGTTCAGGTGTGGGTTTCTGTTCTGCCATGGAGTAAACCTCTCTGCCCAAAATTGCAGACTCGAACTTGGTACAATTTCCTCAGACCAACTAAATAATACGCCTAAGCTTGGACAAAGTCTAGGGGAACACCAAAAAAATTTTTAATGATTTCTTACCTGAAGGGAGAAGGAACCTAATTATAGTAGTGCCGTGCAGGATAAAGGTGGATGAGGTTAATATAATACAGCAGGTGTGGCTTGAAACTGGGCAATGGAGGCTGCAGAACAAGGGCTCCTGACCATTGCTGCTGTCTAGATTAACTTAGATATTAGGCAATGCCATTTCCCGTCTCTGTCTAGAATGATAGGCCTCTTCAACCACAATGGTCTCTTTGCCTTGAATTCTTCCTATCAGATTTCTTTTTCAATGGTATCTCTACTCAAGATTGCTGAAACCAAAAGCAACTGGCAGAAAACATTTTATTTCCAGCAATACTTGACTATCTCCTCTGCTGGTCAAAATTGTTTCAAATGCAATCAGTTCTTCATTAAAATCAGGCCGGGCGCAGTGGCTCACACCTGTAATCCCAGCACTTTGGGAGGCCGAGGCGGGTGGATCACCTGAGGTCAGGAGTTCAAGACCAGCCTGGCTAACATGGCAAAACCCTGTCTCTACTAAAATATAAAAATTAGCCAGGTGTGGTGGTGCATGCCTGTAGTCCCAGCTACTCGGGAGTCTGAGGCAAGAGAATCACTTGAATCCGGGAGGTGGAGATTGCAATGAGCCTAGACTGCACCACTGCATCCCAGCCTGGGCAACAGAGCAAGACTCTGTCTCAAAAAAAAAAAAAAATCAGAAAATATTGAACTTGATTTTCTTTCTTCTTCACTGAACTTAAATGTACCCAATATCTAAATGTTCCTAGAAATCTGTATTGAAGCCATAAATAATACACTTTTCTCTATGCCCAGATCTCTGTACTACAAACCTCTTTCTAAGAGATACATATAACGTCTAGCACTACTGGTGCTACTGGTGTAAAAATCCTCCTTTGTTTGCCATGGCCCCTTATTATCATCATGGTCCCTGACTGTTATCATGTCTAGCTATAAAAAGACTCAATTTAATTAACAAATAGATTTCTTTATTGTCCAAATGTCCAAAAATAATATAAATCAATGGTCTAATGGAAAAACATGGGAAAATTTCTCTCTCTTTTTTTTTGTTTTTGGTCAACAGCTGTCTGCTGACCTTAGATAAATCACCAGATCACCCTGACTCCCAGCTTCCTCATCTGTAATATAAAGGGACTGGTCTAGGTAATCCCCAAAGTCTCTCCCTGCTCTAAAAATTCCCAATTCTACAGAGGACCAAGAGAAAGTAATTTCTTCCCTAATTATTCTATAAAGTTTCCAATTATCAATCCCATTCTTCTGGTTGCTTTGTATTCAAGCCTGGATTGCTATAATTATTTAAGGGTAATTATCATATTTAAATATAAGTGTTTAAACTATAAGGGACAATGGCCGTAGGAATCTTAGCATTAATTAGGCCATGTGAGACTTCATTAAATTAAAAAATAAAAAAACCTTTCTGTTTCATCAACTATCAAGTCACTTGAGCTTTCTCTGGCCTTGATAAGCTTTTAATAAGCTATGTGACTCACCCGGAAGACACAGCAATAGATTCTGCTAATGTTTTAGACTGTTTGTTGGTAAAAACGCCCAAGGGAAGATAGGATATACAGTTGCCCATCAGCATCTTGGAGAGAGATTGAAAATGAAATTGCTACTTCAAAGACAGAAAAACACAAGTTTCTTATGTAGACATAATGATAAATAAATGCTATCTTATCTCTGGAGAAATTGGCAATAATGTCTCATGAAAAAAATATTTATGCTATCCCAGCTAAGAAAAAGTGATGATAATAAGGGGCCATGGCAAATAAAGAAGGATGTTTACACCGGTTTAAAAAGACCATCTTTCCCTGTTTCCTTTCCTCTTTTGACTGCTGACCTGCTGTATTATAACAGTGATAAGAGACACTTTGAGAGGTTTTACAAATACTGACTCTGCAACTTGGAGTTATCAGTAACTTTGTCCCGTGTCCTTTCTTTAGGCAAAAGAAAATAAAAACAAATGAGCACTGCAATTTATCTTAGAATTGAGTATTGTGAGGGGAAAAAGGGGCCTAAAAAAGTCACAGATATATTTGACTAGAGGAAGCAGGAATATAGTTTAAAACCAAGACTATGATAGCTCAAACTGTTATGACCACTCAATATTTTCTGCTTTTTAAAATGTAGTTGATACCTGCATTATGATAATGTAGGTAATTGCTAAGTATGAAATGGTAAGACGATTGTACAGATTTCAGGTGATTGTAACCCAAGATGTTTAGCCAATTTGAACAATATTATTTGTGTATATCAGTGTGTCTCATTCACAGATGAGTTTGTCTCTCAGGAGGCATTTGGCAATTCCTGGAGACATTTTTGGTTGTCACAACTTTGGAAGGTCTGCTGGCATTCAGTGAGTAGAGGTCAGGGGTGCTGCTAATCATCTTTCAATGCACAGGAAAGACCCAGACAACAGCTACCCAGTCCGACATGTCAATAGTGCTGAAGCTGAGAAACCCTGATGAGCATTATAAGGATAAAATTAATAAACATTTGGTGTGGACCGATGATTTCTGTGGTATGCCTTTTTAGGGGAGGAACAGCTCTGTTGCTAGAGAGTTGGAAGGTTGACCAGATAGATAAGGCCTCCCATACGCCAAGCCTGGTGTCAGGAAACTCTGACTGAGATGGGGCTGCTAGGTCATGATTTAAGGTACCCGATCCAATGTGCGTGGCCAGAGGCCACCAAACTGCACCTGAGTCAGGGAATTCTTGGATTATTTCACCAATCTTAGGTAGAGTATAAGAAACTCCTGTAGTCACTAATTCAACCAGAAGGAAGAATTCAGGCTTTTTCTCATATCTGCACACAGAAAACTGTGGCCCTCCTCAAGTTAGCCAAGGTACAGACCAGAAAACAAGTAGTAGTTGCAATGATGAAACAGTCTGCACACAAGCAACTCGATCAGGCAGAGCAGGGAGGGGCAAACATAGGTATGTGTGAGTGTGTTAGCATGAGTGTGAGTGTGCATGTGCGTGTGCCCCAGATGAGGCATGCTGGTGAGGTCAGTCTTCTGAGGACTACAGATTTAGCCCAGGGACAGCGTGAGGCATCAGCCTTTAATTTCTGTAGGCTTCAGGTAACATTCCATTCATTAGGCTATATTTCACAGGTATACTTGCAACTGGGAACATGAGAAATGTATTCTTGAAATTTCATGTGGCTCATCTGACTTTGCCACACCAAATCAAAATGTCCTTCATCTCAGAGGTACCGCAGGTGGATTCTCCAGATTTCGGAGGAGGTACTAGAGAGTGAGAATCTCATCAAAGATATTCCTGCCTTTTGTGTCCTAGGGTCTGTGGCACACAGGCCCTTAGTTATTATGAAGCCTTTAAGTCTTCTGTGGGGAGCGCGTTAGGGGATGATGGAGAGAAACTTTATGTGTTTAATTCAGTTGTACTCGTTATTAAAGCTTATTCAATATATTTACAGTACAATATAAAACTTAAGATGATGTCTGAATCAAACATCTATTAAACAATTTGCAATATGTTTGGAACTTTATTCTAATTTTCCCATTAAAGTAATTACCTAAATTCATTTATAAACTTCATACACCACCACTTACAGTTTTTAGTTTTGTAATATATGCATACATATATGAGTAAAGTGTGTATTCTTTGCTTTTAGGAAATCCAGTATAGGAAAATCTAAAGTTGGAAAACAGATAACCCTCAAGGTGATTATTTATATGATCAAATAATTGGTTACTTTCCAAAAGTCCCTTTTAATGAAAAAACCAAAACAAAACAAAACAGAATAAAAAACTAAATCAAATCCATAAATATAAACTAAGTACCTAATCTTATGAGCAAGAAAGAGGAGAATGAATATACAAAGAAGACAAAGATTAATTTGGGGTATTTAAGACTTTATAGGCCAGGCACGGTGGCTCAGCCTGTAATCCCAGCACTTTGGGAGGCCAAGGCGGGTGGATCACCTGAGGTTGGGAGATCGAGACCATCCTGGCTAACACGGCGAAACCCCGTCTCTACTAAGAATGCAAAAAATTAGCCAGGTGTGGTGGCACATGCCTGTAATCCCAACTACTCAGGAGGCCGAGGCAGGAGAATCACTTGAACCCGGCAGGCAGAGGTCGCGGTGAGCCGAGATCACGCCATTGCACTCCAGCCTTGGCAACAAGAGCGAAACTCTTAAAAAAAAAAGCAAAAAACTTTATATGGTTTAAGTGGCTTCAAAAGCATCATTTACATATCATTAACCACATGACTGGTGGGTAGAGTTGTTTCTGTCCATTAGATTCCTTCCTCAGGGAGCCATTTATCCCTGTTTGGGCCTGCATGATCTTAAGTCTTTTTTTTTACATAAACCTATAGGTCTTTGAATGTTTTTCTACTTTCTGGTACAGAACAGGCTTACCTTGTACTTTCCCTCTCCTAGCCCTGAACCTATTCGGTTTCTCCAAGATGCCCAGTGCAATGATATTTAGAAACCAAAATCTGGGTATCAGATGTGTTCATTGCTACTGAGATATTACTGCTTCTTGGCCCCTTTAGTAAAGATAGCCAGAATACATATTTATTTAAATTGTGACTGAATCATACTGAATCCCCTGTTCCCAATTCAAAACCACAGAGTTTTTCCTTTAATGGAAAGGCGTTCTACATTCTTTAACTCAAATCAGTGATCCCTAGTCAGGAGTGCTTCTTGACTCATATTCAAGTTTGTAATCATTTATTTCTTATTTTGCTCCTAAAGTGACTCAGTAAGGGAAAGCTGATGTGAAGGCTGATTAGCTTTCACCGTGATCCCTTTTCCTAAGGAGTTTCAACAGTTTCCATTCATTTTGCCTGACTCAGAAGGTACAATCTCTTATTTCTTTTAGTACCTTAAAAAACAAACAAACAAAAACACCACTTTCCAAAATCCTGTGTATTTCACATATGTCTAAGGTTTTGAGGACGACCCAACCTATACAGCTTTCTCCAAGGATTGTAGAGGAGAGGGAACAGAGCAGAGAGGGGGTGACTGCCTCGTGATCTTGTACAGTCCACTGCTTACTGTTTGAAGTCTTGAGACTAGGAGACTCATATTTCTGCTACCAGATAATTAAGATACAGCATCTTAATTATCCTTCTATCATTGTGCAGGTCAATGGTGTGCCGTGTAAAATTTTTCTGAACTTAGCATTTTCACTGCTTCCAAAGGGCTGCACTATTTCATAAAAAGAAAACTGTGTTTCATAACAAAGCATTGTATAATTAATATGACTGTAACAATGACAAAAATGTGAATTTCCTCCTTCTCTTTCCTTTCTTTGAAGTCAAATGGGGAACCAAAATGGAATGCAAACGGAAGCTTTTTTGTCTTCCTTCTACCAAGCTTTGTTTGAGGTTCCAAATTCAATACACAGCTAGCACTGAGGAGGGTGTAGCAAATTTTCCAGCAGCTGCAGCCAGGATTAACTGTACTGCCTTCTTCCTTTGCCAAATCCATTCGTAAAACAAAACTGAAACAGGTCCTGAAGCTTTGTCATCTTTGAAATTGAGGCCCAACACACGGTGCAGAAAGTGCTGGACTTCAGAAAATCTGGGTTTGGGGCCAGTTTTTCTGCTTTAGTGCCAAGTGGCCTTGGGCAAAGCATTGGTTCTCTTTGAGGCTGTTTCCTTCCCTGTAAAGCAAAAATAAAAGTCACGTTCTTGCTTACCTCATAAGGGCGTTTGAGGCTCAAATTAAATGTGATAATGTCAAAGAGCTTTGCAAACTCTAAAGAACTATAAATATAAGGTGTTATTAGAAGCTGTTGAAAGTAAATAATGGGGCAGCTTAATTCAAGTAATCTCAAATGCCTCAGGGTAAAAAGAGCTGTGTGAGAGTGTTAGATATTTGCACTGCCCTGTGGTAATAAGAGAAGAGAGGGCGGGCTGAGGTGGGGAAGGTAGCATGACTCCTCTTCCCCAGTAAAGGTGGGCTGGGGTTGGGGAGGGAGATATTGAAGTTGGGGAAGGCACGAGAGGTGACAACAGTTTGTAGAATGCAATTACGATGATGAGATGGGATTTAGCTAACAGGAGAGAAAAGGATGGTAGGAACGGCCAAATGTGCTTCAGAAATAGCAGAAGTAGGGCAAAAGATGTGGCTCAGAAATAGCAGTAAATACACAAATAAATAAATCAGAAATGAAGGCCAATAAAGGTCGGAGGAGGAGGCTACACATATAGGGAGAGCCTGGGGGGAAAGGAGTTTCCAGGCTTAGCGACAAAGGAGCCTGAAATGAGGATCCCAGGGTGTCAGCAGTTGATGTCCTGAGCCAGCGGTCTCCAGACACTCATTCGCATTTATGAGTGCCTACTGTGTGCCAGGCACTAGAAAGAAGACTCTGTTTTCAAACAAAATCTTACAAGAACCCCAATATGTAAAACAGAAAAACTTGATGCTGCTCTATTGAAGCAAGGCCTGGGGGACTCAGGGACATTCAGCTTTCCTCTGGATCCCATTGGTAGCTCACAAAACATCTCTGCAGGGAGTGAGGCCTCTACTGAGAGACAGATAGTACCACTCATCCATGTTAACTCCAGCGCCTAGCACATGATAAGCGTTCAATATTTCCTGCATAAATGAATGCATGCACACATGAATGAATGCACAAAATAGAGTGGGTGGTCTGTAGGAAAGAATTCAGATAAATGGGTGCAGTGGATTCCATAACTGCATAGTGAGGCTATAACTTAGCAACCATGAATAGTTAATACATAAAAGTTTCTCAATCTTCAGACATGGAATGGTGGGTGGGTCACCGTGACTGGCTTGCCAGAGGCTGAGGGAGACACATCTGTGGGTGTCCAGCCACAGCAGCCAAATTTAGAGAGCGTAAGACAAGACAGAACAAGAGAAAGCTTCTAGTGACAATGTCTTGGTCGCTTCACTGCAAAAACACAGCTAGTCCTGTGCTCTGCTCTCGCGTGGTGGGGCAGGCTGTCTTCAGAATCACAGAACACAAGAAAAACAGCTGACATTTATCGTGTGCTACTTGCCAGGCACAGAAGCAGTCCCTTTATGTGTGGTGGGTAGAATAATGGCCCCCTAGAGACCTCTATACCCCAATCCCTGTAGCCTGTAAATATTCTATGTTACGAGGCAATGGAGAAACTAAGGTTGCTAACCAGCTGACCGTGAGGTGGGAAGAGTGTCCTGGATTATCCAGGTGGGCCCCATGTCATCACAGCATCCTTGCAAGTGACAGTGGCAGGCAGGCAAGTCAGAGAAAGAGCTGAAAGGACAGGAGCACATGATGGAGTGATGTGATGTGATGTGATTTGAGGACTTGACTGGTCACTGCTGTTTTTGAGATGGAAGAGGGCCACAGGCCAAAGCAATGCAGGCAGCCTCTAGGAGCTAGAAAAGCAAGGAAATAGATTCTCCCCTAGAGCCTCCTGGCCCTGCTGATACCTTGATCTTAGCCCAGCAAAACCCAGTTCAGACTCCTGATCTCCAGAACTGGAAGATTAAAAAATTTGTGTTGTTTTTAGCTACTACATTTATGGTAATTTTTTTTTACAGCAGCCATAGGAAATGAATACAGATGTTCTCACTCCACCTTCATGTGACAGCCCTAACACTTGGGTACTTACTGTTGGTGTTTTGCAGATGAGTAGAATGAGGCATAGAGAGTTTGGATCACTTAGGTGTAACAGGCAGCCTGACTCCGCAGCCTGCTCTGTTTATCACACTGTCCCCTGGAGTGGCTTTACTTCCTCCTCCCCACAAATGAGAAAATGAGGCCCGAGAGATGTGTTCTGACCTGTCCCAGGTCACATGCAAGTTTGAGGAGACAAAGCTCAAACTATGCCCCAGGAGAATGGTGTAGACCAGTGCTTCACATACCTAAAGTCTCATCAGAATGCAGGTTCCATTTAGCAGGTCTGTCTGAGCTGGGCTCTAGGACCCTGTGTTTGTAAACAGCTCACAATTAAGGTCCGGCCTCTGGGTCTGGAGCGGGAAGGCTGTAGTAGCAGCTCCTGAGCTCTGCTTCAGGGGTCTGAGAATCTAGGGTCATTAGAAGAGGCTTGGGCTTCTAGCGGGATGAAGATGACAGGGCACTGGGAGGGAGAGAGAATGCTTGGAGACAGGGAGACACAGGCACCAACGGCCACGCGACAGTCCTGTGTGGAATGAAATGTAGAGTTTCACAGGGAAAGGCTAGGGCTAACCAGAAGGATATAACTCTTTGTGCTGCCCAAGAGAAAGATGTCACTTATAAGTGATGATTATTTTTGTCATTTAAAAAGTCATGAAAAACACTCACATGTAATTCCAGCACTTTGGGAGGCTAAGGCAGCAGGATCGCTTGAGCTCAGAAGTGCAAGACCAGCCTGGGCAACATAGTGATACCTCTTCTCTATTAAAAATTTAAAAAATTAGCTGGGCATATGGGTGCATGCCTATAATCCCACCTATTCTAGAGGCTGAGGTAGGAGGATCATTTGAGCCTGGAGAGATAGAGGCTGCAGTGAGCTATGATTGCGCTACTGCACTCCGGCCTGAGTGACAGAGTGAGACCATAATTCAGAAAAAAAAAAAAAAAGAAACAAAGAAAAGTTATCTGCAGCTTGAACTTGCAGGCATGGGTTGGGCATGGTGAATAGCACAGACAGGTGGAGGACATTCTCGCTGCCACAGAGCCTAAAATATCTATACGAGATTGTGGGAGAAAACCCAACAGCCTTCATTTCCTGCCATGTGTTTTATGTAATTATTTTATTTTATTTTTTATTTTTGAGAGAGAGAGAAAGAGATAGTGTGCTTATTCTTCGAAAAATGTCTCTAAAGTTTTGGCAGAATCAAAAGGCTAGTACCCCAGGCCCCTTCCTCTCCTGAGGCCCCACACCGCCCACTCCACAGACAGCAAACAGCCCCAGGAGGGTTGCTGCTCTGTAACTGCGGTCATGGAGCCCTGAGTCTTCATTTTAAAAGAATCTATGCACCACTCTGTTTGTGTGTGGGGTGCTGGAAGAG
This sequence comes from Symphalangus syndactylus, assembly GCF_028878055.3. NCBI lineage: Eukaryota > Metazoa > Chordata > Mammalia > Primates > Hylobatidae > Symphalangus > Symphalangus syndactylus. Next base: position 86,296,180 of record NC_072437.2, read on the forward strand.
TCCCTAACCTACTTCATTGCAACTGAATAATTTCCAGTTGTCTGTAGCTACCACAGCTGCCTGCAGACTAGGAACATTCTGGTTTCATTTTGAAACAACTCCCAGGCACGCAAGCAAGAAGTATCAACTTTCCTTACAGATCTGTGAACTCAGAGAGGAAGCCAATGTTTGGCTGACTGGTTCCTAGGAGTACAGAGTGAAAACGTTGCTTGTATTTATTTAAAATGGCTAAAAAATGAGAACTTTAAAAAAAAAAATCATCGTACTTGGCACTATTCTTTTAAATCCAGCAGCAGTTTTTATGGGGAATAATATGTAGATGGATAAATAGGTAGACAAATACTCTTTTTCATTATTTCATTAGGTCAATATGGAAAATGCTCAATAGGCCTTTTGAACATTTTAAAGGACTCCAAAGATGTTGGAGAAAATGGAACATTCATTCTTACTTTTTTAGATAGATAATAATGTAGATGCATAGAGAAATATCCAGAAGAATATTCATCAAAAGGTTAACAGTATTTGTCTCTGGATGACAGAATTTAGAGGAGGGTTTTTTCTTTTTTATACTTCTCTTTCTCTCTCTCTCTCTCTCTTTTTTTTTTTTTTTTGTGAGACAGAGTCTTGCTCTGTCACCCAGGCTGGGAGTACAGTGGCGTGATCTCGGCTCACTGCAACGTCTGCCTCCTGGGTTCAAGCAATTCTCCCTGCTTCAGCTGCCCAAGTAGCTGGGATTACGGGTGCCCGCCACCACACACAGCTAATTTTTGTATTTTTAGTAGAGATGGGGTTTCACCATGTTGGCCAGGCTGGTCTTGAACTCCTGACTTCAGGTGATCTGCCCACCTTGGCCTCCCAAAGTACTGGGATTACAGGCATCAGCCACCACATCTGGCCTATATTTCTTTTTTTTTTTTTTTAAACATTTTTTTCCTGTACTCCTAGCACTTTCCTGTACTCCTAGCTGAGGCAGGAGGATTGCTTGAGCCCAAGAATTGGAGGCTAGCCTGGGCAACATGGCAGAGCCCTGTCTCTACAAAAAGAATACAAAAATTTGCCGGGCATGGTGGCATGTGCCTGTAGTCTCAGCCACTCAGGAGGCTGAGGTGAGAAGATCACTTGAGGCTGGGAGGTCAAGGCTGCAGTGAGCTGTGATCGTGGCACTTCACTCCAGCCTAGGTGATAGAGTGAGACCCTGGGTCAAAAAAGAAAAAAAGTGTGTGTGTATTATATTATATACACATATTTCAGTAGCTTTTGGGGTACAAGTGGTTTTTGGTTATATGGATGAATTATATAGGGGTGAATTCTGCGATATAGTGCACCCCATACTTGGCACAATTGACCTTCCATGCTCCTTAATGTAGAGTTTGCAAAATGGAGCTTTAAGGTACTTCTAAAATAAGTTTTCTACTAACCATCCCAGCTTAGGGGTTCACCTCTAAGGGTAGTGGTAATTCTTCAGAAAAATAATGAAATACGTTGATCAGTTGCCTGGCTCAGTCAGCAAACATTGAGGAGCCTATAAAGTCCAAGGAAGGTGTTTTGCTGGGTTCTGAAGGAAAGCCTCTCTTTGCTTCCAGTCAGGGCCCAGGTGCCCAGTGTGACAGTTCTGCATGCTGAGCACTTAGGTGAGGAGGACTCTGGCCATCAGGGGAACTTGAGGCTATGGGGTTTTCAGTTATCAATCTAGGCTAGCGAGAAAACAAGCTTGAGGGTTACATGACCCTTGTTATCTGTGTCGTCTCGTTCAGGCCCAACACTTCCTGCTATTCTTCTCCACTATGGTCTTGTGTCATCATCTGCAAAATATGCATAAAAATACTTCCTCCCAGGAGCTTTGTGAGGATTAAAGGAGACAATATGAATGGCACAAAGTAGGCCTCTAAAAATGTTTCTTCCTCCAAGAGCCCGAAGCAAACAGAGGATTTTCAAGAATAATTTCTGTTTGGCTATGGGATATGTTATGTTACCTTTCTGCCTTAAACTGATCCACCAGTTGGTATATGTTTTACTTGGTCTACCAGTAATATTAATTTTTATTTCTTTTGAACATACAACTGATGATGAGACAGACAGATCCAAAGTGCTCTTTGTGGTAGTCTGCTGTGGTTACAATTCACAGAATGTGTACATACATGCACATAAAGGAGAAATGGCTGTGTTTAGAAAAAATGGTCATACATAAATAAGTTTATTATTTTGGTGATGGGAAGCTAAGATTCAATGTCAGAAGAGACCTTTGGTGACTACTAGTAGCTGTCGAGGGTCAGAAAAGTTAGATGGCTTTTCCTTTCTTTCTTGCCCTCTCCCATCACACACACATACACACTCACACTACATCCTTTGCCAGCAGGCAGGGAAAGCACTCCCAGGGTGATACTGATATGAATGTTCCATCCTTGCCCCCAACTCACCCTGCTCAAGTCACATAGCTAAGGTCAGCTTTGGGGAGCCAGATGCCAGCCCTGTCCGTTCACTGTCTTCAAGCTCCTGGGATCCTCAGGGCAGAGGTGTATAATGGTTTCCATCATGGTGGAGGGACTAGCACATTTGCCTGTTTCCTGCCTGAGCACCAACTAGAGGAAATGAAACTTACATGGCAGGGCCCTCACTTGCGCCAGCCCTTCTAAGGCTCTAGAACTAGGTTCTTATGGTCGTATGATTTCTGTAAAATCTGTAAGAAATATTTGAACCACCATCAGTTAAGACCGTGTTCTCTTCCACCCATTTCTGATTCCCCCCATCATTCTTCCTCATTTGTCAGTGGCATTGTGTGTCCGTGCATTTCTAAGAAGTTGCGCAGGAGATTCATTTAGTTTGGGTTTAGTGGGATGTGTATATGTGTGTTGTAGCCTCTTCCAGGTAGAGTTGAGCTGTTGCTGGGAATACTCCTATTGCTCACTGTGCTGACTCCGTGGGAGCCGTGACAGGAAGGTGAAGGAGACAGAGGCCATGTCATAACATGACCATGTCCTTAAGTATAAGGAGAGTGGAGGATAAACAAGGTTTGAAATCTTTGGAGCTGGAAGATAGTCTATGGAGCATTCTTGCAATTGTCAGTAAGTAGAAAATTCAGTTGTCAAAGAAGACTAGTCAAAATACAAGTTCTTTCCTGTCAGGAATATACCGGAAAATGCAGCATAGATGACTTTAATATACCATATGTATTTTTCTTTCCTGTATTGATGAGAATCACATGCCACAACATCTATCTCTGAGTTTATAGGCATGTCTGAAGCAGTACTACAAAAGCAAGGTGTCTATAGCAGTTTATGAATGAAAAAAGGAAAAGGGTGGAGCCAAGATGGCCGAATAGGAACAGCTCCGGTCTCCAGCTCCCAGCCCCAGCGACACAGAAGACGGGTGATTTCTGCATTTCTGCTTGAGGTACCGGTTTCATCTCACTAGGGAGTGCCTAACAGTGGGTGCAGGACAGTCGGTGAAGCGCACTGTGCGCGAGCCGAAGCAGGGCGAGGCATTGCCTCACTCGGGAAGCGCAAGGGGTCAGGGAGTTCCCTTTCCTAGTCAAAGAAAGGGGAAACAGACGGCACCTGGAATATCGGGTCAGTCCCATCCTAATACTGCGCTTTTCCAACGGGCCTGGAAAACGGCACACTAGGAGATTGTGTCCCGCACCTGGCTCGGAGGGTCCTATGCCCACAGAGTCTTGCTGATTGCTAGCACAGCAGTCTGAGATCAAGCTGCAAGGCGGCAACGAGGCTGGGGGAGGGGCGCCCGCCATTGCCCAGGCTTGCTTAGGTAAACAAAGCAGCCAGGAAGCTCGAACTGGGTGGAGCCCACCACAGCTCAAGGAGGCCTGCCTGCCTCTGTAGGCTCCACCCCTGGGGGCAGGGCACAGACAACCAAAAACTCAGCGAGACCCTCCACAGCCTTAAATGTCCCTGTCTGACTGACAGCTTTGAAGAGAGTAGTGGTTCTCCCAGCACGCAGCTGGAGATCTGAGAACGGACAGACTGCCTCCTAAAGTGGGTCCCTCACCCCTGAGCAGCCTAACTGGGAGGCACCCCCCCAGTAGGGACAGACTGACACCTCATTCAACCGGGTACTCCTCTGAGACAAAACTTTCAGAGGAACTATCAGACAGCTGAATTTGTGGTCTCACGAAAATCTGCTGTTCTGCAGCCACCGCTGCTGACACCCAGCCAAACAGGGTCTGGAGTGGACCTCTAGTAAACTCCAACAGACCTGCAGCTGAGGGTCTTGTCTGGTAGAAGGAAAATTAACAAACAGAAAGGACATCCACACCAAAAACCCATCTGTACATCACCATCATCGAAGACAAAAAGTAGACAAAACCACAAAGATGGGGAAAAAACAGAGCAAAAAAACTGGAAACTCTAAAAAACAGAGCACCTCTCCTCCTCCAAAGGAATGCAGTTCCTCACCAGCAACGGAACAAAGCTGGATGGAGGATAACTTTGATGAGTTGAGAGAAGAAGGCTTCAGACGATCAAACTACTCTGAGCTACGAGAGGAAATTCAAAACAATAGCAAAGAAGTTAAAAACTTTGAAAAAAAATTAGAAGAATGGATAACTAGAATAACCAATGGAGAGAAGGGCTTAAAGGAGATGATGGAGCTGAAAGCCAAGTTTCGAGAACTACGCGAAGAATGCAGAAGCCTCAGTAGCAGATGCGATCAACTGGAAGAAAGGGTATCGCTGATAGAAGATGAAATGAATGAAATGAAGAGAGAAGGGAAGTTTAGAGAAAAAAGAATACAAAGAAATGAACAAAGCCTCCAAGAAATTTGGGACTATGTGAAAAGACCAAACCTACGTCTGATTGGTGTACCTGAAAATGATGGGGAGAATGGAACCAAGTTGGAAAACACTCTGCAAGATATTATCCAGGAGAACTTCCCCAATTTAGCAAGGCAGGCCAGCATTCAGATTCAGGAAATACAGAGAACGCCACAAAGATACTCCTCGAGAAGGGCAACTCCAAGACACATAATTGTCAGATTCACCAAAGTTGAAATGAAGGAAAAAATGTTAAGGGCAGCCAGAGAGAAAGGTCGGGTTACCCACAAAGGGAAGCCCATCAGACTAACAGCTGATCTCTCAGCAGAAACTCTACAAGCCAGAAGAGAGTGGGGGCCAATATTCAACATTCTTAAAGAAAAGAATTTTCAACCCAGAATTTCCTATCCCGCCAAACTAAGCTTCATAAGTGAAGGAGAAATAAAATACTTTACAGACAAGCAAACGCTGAGTGATTTTGTCACCACCAGGCCTGCCCTAAAAGAGCTCCTGAAGGAAGCACTAAACATGGAAAGGAACAACCGGTACCAGCCCCTGCAAAAACATGCCAAATTGTAAAGACCATCGAGGCTAGGAAGAAACTATAGCAACTAACGAGCAAAATAACCAACTAACATCATAATGACAGGATCAGATTCACACATAACAATACTCACGTTAAATGTAAATGGGCTAAATGCTCCAATCAAAAGACACAGACTGGCAAACTGGATAAGGAGTCAGGACCCATCAGTGTGCTGTATTCAGGAAACCCATCTCACGTGCAGAGACACACATAGACTCAAAATAAAGGGATGGAGGAAGATCTATCAAGCAACTGGAAAACAAAAAAAGGCAGGGGTTGCAATCCTAGTCTCTGATAAAATAGACTTTAAACCAACAAAGATCAAAAGAGACAAAGAAGGCCATTACATAATGGTAAAGGGATCAATTCAACAAGAAGAGCTAACTATCCTAAATATATATGCACCCAACACAGGAGCACCCAGATTCATAAAGCAAGTCCTCAGTGACCTACAAAGGGACTTAAACTCCCACACAATAATAATGGGAGATTTTAACACCCCACTGTCAGCATTAGACAGATCAACGAGACAGAAAGTTAACAAGGATATCCAGGAATTGAACTCAGCTCTACATAAAGTGGACCTAATAGACATCTACAGAACTCTCCACCCCAAATCAACAGAATATACATTTTTTTCAGCACCACACCACACCTATTCCAAAATTGACCACATAGTTGGAAGTAAAGCTCTTCTCAGCAAATGTAAAAGAACAGAGATTATAACAAACTGTCTCTCAGACCACAGTGCAATCAAACTAGAACTCAGGATTAAGAAACTCACTCAAAACCGCTCAACTACATGGAAACTGAACAACCTGCTCCTGAATGACTATTGGGTACATAATGAAATGAAGGCAGAAATAAAGATGTTCTTTGAAACCAATGAGAACAAAGACACAACATACCAGAATCTCTGGGACACGTTCAAAGCAGTGTGTAGAGGGAAATTTATAGCACTAAATGCCCACAAGAGAAAGCAGGAAAGATCCAAAATTGACACCCTAACATCACAATTAAAAGAACTAGAAAAGCAAGAGCAAACACATTCAAAAGCTAGCAGAAGGCTAGAAATAACTAAAATCAGAGCAGAACTGAAGGAAATAGAGACACAAAAAACCCTTCAAAAAATTAACGAATCCAGGAGCTGGTTTTTTGAAAAGATCAACAAAATTGATGGACCGCTAGCAAGACTAATAAAGAAGAAAAGAGAGAAGAATCAAATAGATGCAATAAAAAACGAAAAAGGGGATATCACCACCGATCCCACAGAAATACAATCTACCATCAGAGAATACTACAAACACCTCTATGCAAATAAACTAGAAAATCTAGAAGAAATGGATAAATTCCTCGACAAATACACCCTCCCAAGACTAAACCAGGAAGAAGTTGAATCTCTGAATAGACCAATAACAGGTTCTGAAATTGTGGCAATAATCAATAGCTTACCAACCAAAAAGAGTCCAGGACCTGATGGATTCACAGCTGAATTCTACCAGAGGTACAAGGAGGAACTGGTACCATTCCTTCTGAAACTATTCCAATCGATAGAAAAAGAGGGAATCCTCCCTAACACATTTTACGAAGCCAGCATCGTCCTGATACCAAAACCTGGCAGAGACATAACCAAAAAAGAGAATTTCAGACCAATATCCTTGATGAACATTGATGCAAAAATCCTCAGTAAAATACTGGCAAACCGAATCCAGCAGCACATCAGAAAGCTTATCCACCATGATCAAGTGGGCTTCATCCCTGGGATGCAAGGCTGGTTCAACATACGCAAATCAATAAATGTAATCCAGCATATAAACAGAACCAAAGACAAAAACCACATGATTATCTCAATAGATGCAGAAAAGGCCTTTGACAAAATTCAACAACCCTTCATGCTAAAAACTCTCAATAAATTAGGTATTGATGGGACGTATCTCAAAATAATAAGAGCTATCTACAACAAACCCACAGCCAATATCATACTGAATGGGCAAAAACTGGAAGCATTCCCTCTGAAAACTGGCACAAGACAGGGATGCCCTCTCTCACCGCTCCTATTCAACATAGTGCTGGAAGTTCTGGCCAGAGCAATCAGGCAGGAGAAGGAAATAAAGGGTATTCAATTAGGAAAAGAGGAAGTCAAATTGTCCCTGTTTGCAGATGACATGATTGTATATCTAGAAAACCCCATTGTCTCAGCCCAAAATCTCCTTAAGCTGATTAGCAACTTCAGCAAAGTCTCAGGATACAAAATTAATGTACAAAAATCACAAGCATTCTTGTACACCAATCACAGACAAACAGAGAGCCAAATCATGAGTGAACTCCCATTCACAATTGCTTCAAAGAGAATAAAATACCTAGGAATCCAACTTACAAGGGATGTGAAGGACCTCTTCAAGGAGAACTACAAACCACTGCTCAATGAAATAAAAGAGGATACAAACAAATGGAAGAACATTCCATGCTCATGGGTTGGAAGAACCAATATCGTGAAAATGGCCATACTGCCCAAGGTAATTTATAGATTCAATGCCATCCCCATCAAGCTACCAATGACTTTCTTCACAGAATTGGAAAAAACTACTTTAAAGTTCATATGGAACCAAAAAAGAGCCCGCATCGCCAAGTCAATCCTAAGCCAAAAGAACAAAGCTGGAGGCATCACACTACCTGACTTTAAACTATACTACAAGGCTACAGTAACCAAAACAGCATGGTACTGGTACCACAACAGAGTCATAGATCAATGGAACAGAACAGAGCCCTCAGAAATGATGCCGCATAGCTACAACTATCTGATCTTTGACAAACCTGACAAAAACAAGAAATGGGGAAAGGATTCCCTATTTAATAAATGGTGCTGGGAAAACTGGCTAGCCATATGTAGAAAGCTGAAACTGGATCCCTTCCTTACACCTTATACAAAAATTAATTCAAGATGGATTAAAGACTTATATGTTAGACCTAAAACCATTAAAATCCTACAAGAAAACCTAGGCAATACCATTCAGGACATAGGCGTGGGCAAGGACTTCATGTCTAAAACACCAAAAGCAATGGCAACAAAAGCCAAAATCGACAAATGGGATCTCATTAAACTAAAGAGCTTCTGCACAGCAAAAGAAACTATCATCAGAGTGAACAGGCAACCTACACAATGGGAGAAAATTTTTGCAACCTACTCATCTGACAAAGGGCTAATATCCAGAATCTACAATGAACTCAAACAAATTTACAAGAAAAAAACAAACAACCCCATCAAAAAGTGGGCAGAGGACATGAACAGACACTTCTCAAAAGAAGACATTTATGCAGCCAAAAAACACATGAAGAAATGCTCCTCATCACTGGCCATCAGAGAAATGCAAATCAAAACCACAGTGAGATACCATCTCATACCAGTTAGAATGGCCATCATTAAAAAATCAGGAAACAACAGGTGCTGGAGAGGATGTGGAGAAATAGGAACACTTTTACACTGTTGGTGGGACTGTAAACTAGTTCAATCATTGTGGAAGTCAGTGTGGTGATTCCTCAGGGATCTAGAACTAGAAATACCATTTGACCCAGCCATCCCATTACTGGGTATATACCCAAAGGACTATAAATCATGCTGCTATAAAGACACATGCACACGTATGTTTATCGTGGCACTATTCACAATAGCAAAGAGTTGGAACCAACCCAAATGTCCAACAACGATAGACTGGATTAAGAAAATGTGGCACATATACACCATGGAATACTATGCAGCCATAAAAAATGATGAGTTCGTGTCCTTTGTAGGGACATGGATGAAACTGGAAAGCATCATTCTCAGTAAACTATCGCAAGGACAAAAAACCAAACACCGCATGTTCTCACTCATAGGTGGGAATTGAACAATGAGAACTCATGGACACAGGAAGGGGAACATCACGCTCCGGGGACTGTTGTGGGGTGGGGGGAGGGGGGAGGGACAGCAGTAGGAGATACACCTAATGCTAAATGACGAGTTAATGGGTGCAGGAAATCAACATGGCACATGGATACATATGTAACAAACCTGCACATTGTGCACATGTACCCTAAAACCCTAAAGTATAATAAAAAAAAAAAAAAAGAAGAGAAATAACTTTTGAGAAAACAAATAAAAAAAAAAAAAAAAAAGAAGGAAAAGCTTGATAGACCTTATGGTCGTATGATTTCTGTAAAATCTGTAAGAAATATTTGAACCACCAACAATTAAAACCCTGTTCGCTTCCACCCATTTCTGATTCCCCCCATCATTCTTCCTCATTTATCAGTGGCATTGTGTGTCTGTGCATTTCTAGGAAGTTGCATGGGAGATTCATTTAGTTTGGGTTTAGTGGGATGTGTATATATGTGTTGTAACCTCTTCCAGGTAGAGTTAAGCTGTTGCTGGGAATACTCCTATTGCTCACTGTGCTGACAGAGGTTACAGTGAGCTGATATTGCGCCACTGCACTCCATAAATAAGTCATTTAATCCTCAAACAAGGAAGCAGTTTGTTTCTTTCTTTCTTTTTTTTTTTTTTTTTTTGAGATGGAGTCGTGCTCTGTCACCCAGGCTGGAGTGCAGTGGGTTGATCTTGGCTCACTGCAACCTCCGTCTCCCGGGTTCAAGCTATTCTCCTGCCTTAGCCTCCCGAGTAGCTGGGACTACAGGCAGGTGCCACCACGCCTGGCTAATTTTTTGTATTTTTAGTAGAGACGGGGTTTCACCATGTTAGCCAGGATGGTCTCAATCTCCTGACCTTGTGATCCACCCGCCTTGGCCTCCCAAAGTACTGGGATTACCGGTGTGAGCCACTGTGCCAGGTCGAGATTTTTTTTGGAAAGTTTTCTTAAAAGCGTCTCCTTACCTCTGCTTCTAATACAGCTCTTTTATATTCTGGATTTGAAGTATGGTTGAAAGGTCTAGGCTTGATTGCCAAGAGAAATGCACAGTCAAGTTAGGGTGTACAAAACCTAGGTCTCTCAGAAATTATGGCTGGCTCTCAGTTCCTGACAGTGAGGTCTCAACAAAGGGGAAAGTGAGTTAGTCCTTCTAAAAAGCATAGAGGAGGAGGTTGAAAGGGTTAGAAAGGTCAAGTTTCTTGGGAGCTATGTGTGGGAATTCCACCACTTTTATCTTCAGAACCCAAGGCAATGATAGCAATGATGAAGATGATGATGATGGTGATAATAATGATGATGATGGTGCCCTGTACTTACAAAAAGGCTTTCATCTGTAGACTCAAAATGCAACACAACCACTAATTAATTCCAAAGGCAAGGTAGGCAAATATCATTATCTTCAATTTACAGGCCAGGAATTTAACAAGGAAGAAATTAAGCCCTTTGCCCAAGGTAATTTCAGAGTTAATATCACAAATGAAGAGTTCCTGCCTCTTCTCTGTCCACATGTCACCTACAGGTAGCTACAGAAGGGCTTTCTTTTATTCCTTCAGAAGTTGTTTTGGAGCCAATATTTGTGGATGACATCGTGGGACTACAAAAGATGGCAACAAAAAGCAGCACATGATTAAAATCAAAATGGAAGGTAAAAGGAAAAAGAATTCTGGACAAAAGAGAGAGCTGTGGAGCTTGAAGGGGGATTCAGAATATGAATTCCTGGAGAACTATTATGAGAGGCCCTGAGCATCCTTGTACTCGAGCTCAGAATGTTCTTGCTGGTTTTTCCAAGAATGCAAGGGCTTGACTGCTTTTCACTTGGGCCCTTTCTCAGGTTATTTGCTCTGAATAACCTTGAGGGATGAGATAATATCTCCCCCCAACAAGGAGCAGGTTTCCTTACCACCCACTGTGAAACAGGTGGATTCCCCAAGCCTAGGTTTTTCTCCTGTAATACAACCTATTGCATGGCAGCATTTATCTGAGCCCCATGTTGCCCTCTGGGACTTGGAAGCAAAGAAAACAGCTCAAACATAATGCTTATGCTGCTTGGTGACTGTAAGTAATAAGGCCCCTTGTCTCTGACCCAGGAGTCTCATGTCATCTGACAACATCCATGATACAGTAACAGGCTAACTAATTAGCTTACGAGTAGGATGAAACCAAATCCCACAGCTGGCAGAAACAGCCTGAATAACGTTAGGTGCACCTGCTCTGTGACACTTGTACCCCTCCTGTTATGACACTGAGCACCCTTTATTGTAATTGCTTATTTAATTCCTTTATTCCCCACCAGGCTGGAAGCTATGGGAAGCAAGGGCTATTGCATTTCCTTTGCCTAGAAAAGTGCTTGGCATATAGTAGGTTTTTCTCAAATACTTATAGAAGGAGTGAATAAATGGATATAGTCTGTTTAGGAGTACAGAATAAACCAGTTCCCCAGGAGGAAAGGGTTTTAAAAGGTAGGCAGAGTAACTGCCTTCATGTGTCCTCAAACATTCCACCCTCTCCTCTGGGGAAGAGCGAGCTCCTTGCTGCACTGACCCCTCCCTTCATAGACTTCACTGAATGCAGGGAGGAGACATAGTAAAATGATGCCACCTCTACCACACAATGATCTGGGGGGCTGCAGCATCTCTGCCTCACCATGATGTGATGGAGTTTCCCTGCTCCAACCTGCTTGTTTGAGTGTACGGTCCTGGTGTGGATGTTCGCTCAATTTCCACATCTCATGGGCATTGGTGGAAAGGAAATCAAGGCCTTGCCAGCAGAGGTTACCTTTGGTTTCCTGAGGTCCACAGGTGTGGATGAGAAACATCTGGCCAGGAAACCAGCCTACTAGAATCCCCAGAGTGAAGACACTCAAGCAGAAGACAGGATGGCTCCTCAGCGTTACTCTGGCCAGTGATCAAATTCTCAGGGTTTGTGGAGCAATTAGTTGCTTCATACACATGCTGGGCCATGTTCTTCAGAATGAGGCAGGTCACATCTCCGAATTCTTAACCCTTTTGGAATCCAGGCGCTCACCACTACTGGTGGGAATAACACATCTTCCTCTGAAGGAAGGAACCAGTTTTTCTTAGGGGGAGAAGAGACCCGTGGGACTGATTTGACTTTTCTCCCAGAGAGCAGGTTCTCCATTTGCCTACTGGGAAAAAGAGGTGGACACAGGTCAAAGACATCACATCCTCTCCTCTCACCTTTCCTTCTCCCTTCCCTTCCTCCTTCTAAGACACAAACGGAAATAGTATATTAGCTATGACCATGAATATTGTATTTCCTAGTGATTTTTACTTACAAGACTGATCCAAGAGGATGTAATATCCTTTTATTTCTTTCAAAGCTCTTCATGGGAGTTAACCTAAAGGAAGAAGCTGAGGCACAAAATACAATTTTAAGGAGTTAACTTGAGTCACAGTGAGGACAGCAGCCCGGGAAACACTTCCAAGTTGTCTTATGTATTTGCACAGGCAGGGTCTTTGTTTTTTGGTTTGTTTTTTGAGACAGGGTCTCACGCCATCACCCAGGCTAGAGTGCAGTGGCATAATCATGGCTCACTGCAGCCTTGGCCTGCTGGCCTCAAGCAACCCTCCCATCTCAGCCTCCCAAGTAGCTGGGATTACAGGTACATGCCACCATGCCTGGCTAATTTTTAAATTTTTCATAGAGACAAGGTCTCCCTATATTGCCCAGGCTGGTCTCGAACTTCCGGGCTCAAGTGATCCTCTTGCTTCAGCCTCTCAAAATACTGGACTTACAGGCATGAGCCCTGACACCCGACCACAAGCAGGTTTCCAAAGGCAAAAGGGAACAAGGAATAGGCTGATACAAAGTTGTTTGGCAGGAATTCTCACTGGCTTACAGAAGTAATATTGATTTGTGATTGGCTATACCTTGTTGAGCTATAGGGTAAGAGCTATGGTATCTAGCATATGGCATTGTTAGGTTAATGTACGGCCACTTGGTGTCAGTCAGTCTTGAGCCCACATAGCAAGTGGCTTCAAGAGGTGATTACTTAGCTCAAGGCGGGGAGTGAGACATAATTGCTGTCACATTTCAATGCCTCTTTGCGCCTGATAATTTAAAATGGTTCACATTCTTCAGATAAAGTTTCTTTTCTTTCTCAATGAGATTTTGTTTTTTTTTTGTTTTTAACTCAACAAATGTGTATTGAGCCTGTCCAGGGCCAGTCTGGGCCAGTCCAGAGAGTGAGAATAGCAGAGCCGGTGGGTTAAGAACACAGGTTTCTAGTTCAACAGACCTTGACTCAGTCCCACCCTATCTTATTAGTGGTGGGACCTTTGCAGCTCCATGGGAGGCTACTGGGGGAAGCCGCTGTATTCCTCCCCTGCCTGTCTCCAGGTTTAGCAGCAGCCAGAAAGCCTGTTCTCTGGAAACGCTGCCTGCCACACTTGTTCCTGATACTGGGATCCCTTTACAGGAAGCATAACCCTTTATTTTAGTTCAAATTAAACAAATACTCAGATGCCCTGGTGGAAGCAGTTAACACCCACAAGTTAAAACTTGCCTGAAAACAATTTCTGCAGCCAGAAATAACTTGCAGACACTCAGCTGGGGGTAGGAGTTGAACACCACAGGGAGGAGACGCAAAGTTGGAAAAGAGGAATTGAGAGCCTCAGAGTCAAAATTCATTACTTCATGCTTTTTCTTTCAACCTGATCTCCCTTCCCTTTCTTATTTTTGAGAGAAAGTTTCAATTCCTGTTACAGCTGAATTCACCAGGAAGTATGGGTAATTTGTCTCCGTACTTAACCTGCGCTTTAAGTGTAAAATTTTGGCCATTTATTTAAGGCCTGGCAAGAATTTACGAACTCTAAGAAAATCATGTGACTTTCTTAGTGAAATGGCATCAGAAGATTTCCGGGGGCCAAAGAGCACCGTAACCAGGTGTAGCTGGAGTCAGGCCATTTTGTGTTAGCCGGTACCAAAGTCCTTCCAGGTGGTGGCTACTCTTTCTAAGGACTGTTTGAACTTGGAGCAATCTGATCAAGGCGGGTTTTAGGGTTTCAGGAATGCTGGTGAGCCATGTCTTGCATGTTTAACCCAAAGCTTCCCTGGAGTTGGAGACTGCACTGCTTTTCACCCATCATACACTTTTTGGGCACTCACTTGTTGGTGCTGGGCACTGTGTTAGACTCTGGAAAGAAAGATAATTGTTTAGAAAAGGAAAAAAATGCTGTTTCTGCCCTGGAAAAATGTGCCTGACACAGAGGTCTTTTGTATTTCTGTTCTGGTCAAATAGCAACTCTCTCCTCGAGGCCATAAATGCTGAAGCTTAGACCTAGTATTTGATAGCACAACAGGGTGACTATAGTCAATAATAATTTAATTGTACATTTAAAAATAACTAAAAGAGTATAGTTGGATGGTTTGTAACACAAAGGATAAATGCTTGAGGGGATGGATACCCTACTTTCCATGATGTGATTATTATGCATTGCATGCCTGTACCCAAATATCTCATGTACCCCACAAATATATAGACCTACTGTGTGCCCACAAAAATTAAAAATCAAGAATTAAAAAAAAAAATGCCACAAGACAGGAGAGGTAAATTAGCCTAAAAAGAGCTTGTTAAAAAAAAAAAAAAAAAAAGTCCTTTCTTTACAGTCGAGTAATATTTTAGCAATGCTGCCCTCTGCAGAGCAAAACTAGGATCACAACTCTAGGTGGTTAAACGAACTTCCCAACACTGGTTAATTTGAAGAGAACTGGAAGATTCAATGGTCTTCCAGACTTTTCTCACATCCCCCCCAAAATAATTGTGAATAATCATGTGCCTCCTTGCATGTTTTTAAGTTGACATCTAAATTTGCCTTATCATGTTAATAGTTGCAAAGGATGTTCTTTCCCACACATTTTCTGAGCTTTAAATAGTTGCAGATTGAGCGTATCCAGTTTAGTTTATGAAAAACAAAGTCCGTATCACCTGGTGGGCAAAGCCAGCCCTCATTGTCAAACCAATCAGCTAACTTTGAATTGCTTTCTGACAGAAAAATTAATCACGCTGCTGATAAAGACTTATCCGAGACTGGGTAATTTATAAAGAAAAGGAGGTTTAATGGACTCACAGTTCCATGTGGCTGGAGAGGCCTCATAATCATGGTGGAAGATGAAGGAAGAGCAATGGGACGTCTTACATGGCAGCGGGCAAGACAGAAAGAGAGCCAGGCGAAAGGGGAAACCCCGTATAAAAGCATCAAATATGGTGAGACATTCATTACCATGAGAACAGTATGTGGGAAACCGCCCCCATGACTCAATGATCTCCCACTGGCACCCTCCCACAACACGTGGGAATTATGGAAGCTACAATTCAAGATGAGATTTGGGTGGAGACACAGCCAAACCATATCACTGACTGACTTAAATTCAACAGAACAGTGCTTTGGAGAACATCATTGCACTGCTGACTTCTAACACTGAGGCAGGTGACTAGATAGAGCGGGCGCAGGTGACCCAGGCATTGCCCCTTTAGGGGTGCCTTCTGAGAAAGCAAAAGGAGTTTTACTTTCATGGGACTCTCCTGTCTTAGCTCTAAATTTTCTTATTGTCCCATTGTTTAGTGCAAGTTCTTTTTTTTTTTGAGATGGAGTTTCACTTTTGTTGCCCAGGCTGGAGTGCAATGGTGTGATGTTGGCTCACCGCAACCTCTGCCTCCCAGGTTCAAGTGACTCCCCTGCCTCAGCCTCCCGAGTAGCTGGGATTACGGGCATGTGCCACCACGCCTGGCTAATTTTGTATTTTTAGTAGAGACGGGGTTTCTCCATGTTGGTCAGGCTGGTCTTGAACTCCCGACCTCAGGTGATCTGCCCACCTCAGCCTCCCAAAGTGCTGGGATTACCAGGACAGTGTATTATAAGTTTCAGGATGGTAAAAGGTGTATGTCTTCTCTTGTAAACAGAGAGAAGGGAGATTGTGAAATGTACAAGAGGCAGGGGAGCAGCCCACTGAGCTACCCCAGGAACTTCCCTGACAATCAGTTTTAAGGAGGACATGCAGAGGTTGAGGATGTGGAGCCCACATCCCATCTAAGGGGTGACATCCTTCAGTTTGTGGACAGCTGGCCTAATTCACTGGAGGAGGAACACAGCTTCCCTGGGGCCATGCCCTGGACACAGACCAGGGTGCAAGAGGTCATTTATGTTCAGGTAGCTTTTCTTATCTCTCCACTCTTGCTCTGGTCTTTAACAGCTTTCCTTCAGGGGCACGTAGAGGGCATGGCTGTGACATGCCTGTGTCATGCTTTTTCAAGAGTAGTACTCCTGGAAAATAACTCGTCCTTCTCTAGGTCTGGAAGATGACTTTGGCCTCCAGGAGCTGTCTAGCAAAAGCTGAATGCCAGTTTACAGCAGCTGTCTGTTCATACAGACAGGTCAAGAGGTTTCCTGTCTGGTGGGTGGCTGGACAAAGTGCCTAGGGTGGACGAAGATAGTTACACCATAGGGCCTGGGTGAGAGGGAGACACTAAGATGATTCACTGTTTGCTGAGGATCACCTTGAAAGTCAGACCAGGATATTTCAGGTACTGCACCACTGCCCGTTGATAGAACCTGCTTCCCCCTTTGCACCATATCTGACTCGCCTTGACTTTCACCTTTGTAAAAATAGGAATCTTTTTAAAGCTATAATACTATTTCCTGATTACTGCTTCCTCTTCACTCCTCTAACATTCTGTACCTTTTTTTTTTTTTTGAAACCGAGTCTCCCTCTGTTGCCCAGGCTGGAGTGCAGTGGCATGATCTCAGCTCATTGCAACCTCTGCCTCCTGGGTTCAAGCAATTCTCCTGCCTCAGCCTCCCGAGTAACTGGCATTACAGGCTCGTGCCAACACCTCGGCTAATTTTTTGTATTTTTGGTAGAGATGGGGTTTCACCATGTTGGCTAGGCTCGACTTGAACTCCTGACCTCAAGCGATCCACTCACCTTAGCCTCCCAAAGTGCTGGGATTACAGCTAAGAGCCACCGCACCTAGCCAACATTCTGTACTTTTTAAGGGCATGTCTTGTGTTTTGCCTTGCGTTATAATTCTTTAACTACATATCTCAAGGCCCTTTGAAGAGAGAGAGTCAACTCCATCTCTGTACTTCCCAGCTGTCTAGCTCAATATCTGGTACAGGGCAGGTACTCAGAAATTGCTATTTGTACTCCCTCAGATCAGAGCAGGCACTTCTTCTCACCACACGTCTAAAGAACAACATGTTGGGTTCTAAAACCTGATAGCTTCTTCTGGAGCTCCAGCAAAAGGCATCCATGAGGGTGAGGGAATTGTGATTGTGATCAGGGAATTTGTCATGGATGATGACCAAGTGTGGAAAAACTCAGACTGTTTGTCCTCTGCTCCCATACCCCAACAATTAACACAGAAGACACCTGTGACCACATGTGTGGGATGTCTCCCCACCAGCAAGCAAGCAAACAATCAGTTCTGGAGGGGACACCATCTAGGTATCCTCTAGCCCAGTTTGATTCCAACCTGTCTACCTGGAGATGATGTCTGATCCCACAGGCTGAGGGCTCAGTCTCCAAGATTGCCCCCACCTCTAACTTCTGATGCCAATTGCAAGCTCCAGGTTATTTCGCCAGTGTTTCTGACCTACTGGCTACAAATTGGGGTTCTCACAACCCTTTCCTTGGCTTCAATCAGTTTGCTAGAGCAGCTCAGAGAGACACATTTACTGGTTTATGATAAAGGACATTACAAAGGATACAGATGAAGAGACACATAGGGCAAGGTATGGGGGAAGAGGCATGAAGCTTCCATGACCTCCCAGGAGCACCACCCTTCAGGAACCTCCATGAGTTTAGCTATCTGGAAGCTCTCCTAACACTGTCCTTTTGAGTTTTTATAGAGGCTTTATTATGTGGGCATGATTGATAAAACCACTGGCTATTGGTGATCAACTTAAACTTCGGCCCCTTTCCCCTCCCTGGAAGTAGGGGCTGGGGCTGAAAGTCCCCATCTTCTAGTCCTGCCTTGGTCTTTCTGGTGACCAGCCCCCATCCTGAAGCTATCTAGGGGCTGCCGGCCACCAGTCAGCTGGTTGGCACACAGAAGGACACATATCACTGAAGATTCCAAGAATTCTTGGAGTTATATTTCAGGAAATGGGTAGGAAGACCAAACATACGTTTTACAATATCACAATGGCATACTTTCAGATAGCATTTCAAAGGTGCTGCCTGGTGCTTAAAGGTCAGTAGACCCAAGTTCAGTGACGAACTTGGTGTGTTGGGCATCCATGGGAAAACAGGAAGCCCAGTCTGAGTTCATGGATTTTTTTTCCCTTTCATAGGAGAGACTGTGCTCAAGATCCTGATTCATTTGTTGATTCCCATAGCTTTAAAAACATGCCAAGTGCCCACAGGTCTTTGGGAATCTTTCCAAATTTTATCAAAGACACAGATGCATAATAAAATAAACAGAAATTAAACTTCATCCGAACCTCCAAAGTATACAACTCCCAACTAAATGTGTAGCTTAGATTTAAATGATGGGTTATGTACCATCACTTAATGGGGACAGGATAAACGAGAAGTATTTTGGTGCAAAAGTAAGTGTGGTTCTTGCCATTACTTTTAATGGGAAAAAACTGCAATTACTTTTCCATCAACCTAACAGGACAAGGGACGAAAAAGTTCTACCTAAAGCATATCTAAATTGACAGGGACCAAGTTCATTTGGATAATCATAAATCCGCAAATAAATAGGAGGATAGTTGGAAGGATTCTGCAGTGTTAGGGTTTTCCAAAGCAAACCAACTGAGCTGGACCAAAGAACTGAGAAAACAGGGACTGTGTAAATTGTTTTATTACTCAATGCATAAACAATTATGCCTCTGGAAAAGTGTGGTTTCATTCTATACTATAAAGATGAAAGTCTTGCTATCAAGTGGGAAGGCAAGTTCTTGAATGGAAATATGTGCTAAGGTAGATGGCCCGACATGATGGTTTCTTGCCTGGGAGCTTCTTGTTCCTAGTGCTGCTGTTAAACAACTGAGTGACTTTGGCTGAAGATCTGTTCCTTTTCTTCTTTTTCCAGAGATAGGGTCTTGCTCTGTTGCCCAGGCTGGAGTGCAGTGGTGCAGTCTCGGTTCACTGCAGCCTCTACCTCCTTGGCACAAGCAACTCTCCCAACTCAGCGTCCTGAGAAGTTGGGACTATAGGCGTTTGCCACCACACAGGACTTTTTTTTTTTTTTTTTTTTTTTTTGAGACCAAGTCTCGCTCCATCATTCAGGCTGGAGTGCAGTGATGCGATCTTGGCTCACTGCAACCTCCGTCTCCCGAGTTCCAGCAATTCTCGTGCCTTAGCCTTCCAAGTAGCTGGGATTACAGGTGCGTGCCACCATGCCCAGCTAATTTTTGTAATTTTGAGTAGAGACGGAATTTCACCATGATGGCTAGGCTGGTCTTAAACTCCTGGCCTCAAGTGATCCACCCACCTTGGCCTCCCAAAGTGCTGGGATTATAGGCGTGAGCTACTGTGCCTGGCCAATCTGTTTATTTTTATACTTAAAAATTGAACATGGGCCAACGAGTCCAGATAGGAACACTTTGGATTGCTAATTCATTTTATGAAATAGTTGCCCATTCTTTAGATGCTAAAGTTTAGAGAATTCCTCCACTGCCTCTCACTCAACCTGCCATTTCCCATTGAGCGCTTTCTCTGGGCTCTGCACACCTGGCACTTGAAAAAGCCTCTGGGTATTTGGCAGCCAGCATGTTCTCATGGAGACCAGTTCTACTCTGAGAAAGTTTTCCAATCTGGCTGTAAATTGGGGTTAGCGAGGGCAGCCTCCATCCTGCTAAGAAACAAAGCCAGCCTTTCAAAGAGCCAAGAAGCTGGCTCTTTACCACATGTTTTTTTCAACATCCTCTATAAAAACCCTTTGTGGTGTTCATTGGATGACCTCTCACTGACCTTTCTCTTGTGTTCTAAATGCCATTCTCATGCCAAACTCCATGAGAGTTTTTGTTTTCCATTTTTTTTCCTGCATTATTAGGGTTATCAGGCTTAGCAAATAAAAATATAAGATGCTCAGTTAAATTTGAATTTCATCTAAATAATGAATAATCTTTAATACATAAGACTTGGAACATGCTTGGGTTTAAAAATTATTAATTATTTATCTGAAATTGAAATATGACTGGGTGTCCTGTGTTTCACCTGGCAACTCTATACAGGGATTCAAATGTCCTAATTTTCATACCTTACTGAAATGTTTGTTTCATCTGTTTATCCCTCATCTCAGGAAATACTGCTACACAGCCTTGAACTACCTTACACATCAAAAAAGAACATGTACTCTTTATCTACCAAAAGTGAATTTATCAGTTATACATACAAGGTACACTTTTCCTTAATGACTGAGGTTTGTCTGTTTTCTCTCTTTTTTTTTTTTTTGATGCTTATAACTATTGCCTTTCAGCTTTCACCTTTTTATTTCCATCTCTGTCACCACTTGTCTCACTTTCTTAAATAAAAAAAAAGAATCCCTTTATTTCAACCATGGAACATGCAGGAAGACCAGCAGTTCTCAAATCCTTTGGTTATATGGGTTAGGGAATCCCATGAGTTCTGAATCTAGTAATAGAACAATCACCTTGTACCTACCCTTTCAGTTATTAAGTAGTGCTTTTATGAATTAAAGATGATACTTAAATTTTGGGTTAAACTTTTGGAGGAAACCCGTTATTTTACTTTCGAAAATTAACATAGTCATCTGGGGGCATGAAGGGGAGCATTGCAGCAACAACGGAAGGCTTCAGTGTTCACTTCTGGAGGCTCCCGTCTTGACTGCTGCCACAACCAAGTTTTCCTCCCAAGTGCTTGCACCCACAGAAAGGCTGCGGCCCCTTCTCGGAGTTGGGCTAACGTCCAGCCTCTGTCTACAGCGGTCTGTGTTGGAGCCTGCTGACGGGCTCCAGGTTATCTGGTCTAACACGAGCTGATCTTATGCTCAGGGAAGCAACAGGGAATGAATGATAAAGAGGAAACAGAGCTGCCAGGATGAGTGATTGTCAAAGGTGGATGCTTTCCTGATTAGCTGCAGGGGAGACACGACAGGAAGGTCTAATCACAGGGGATCATTTGTACCATCAGAGATGAGCATATTTGGGGTGAGGAAGGTAAGCATGTTTTGACTTTTTAGATGAAATGAAGTGCTAATAGCTTGGCCACAAGGTTTAGAAACAATCACAGGAAAGCAACTAGGAAGTGGAAATTGGTAGATATTTTGAGCACTAACATAAAGGATGGAAGAAGCAGAGATACCCAGAAGTCCTGGAAGCAGGCTAGGCAGGATGAGCATTTTAGAAACGCTTAAGAACAGGCTAATCTGAGGCCAGGCACAGTGGCTCACAGAGGTAATCCCAGCACTTTGAGAGGCTGAGGTGGGAGGATCTCTTGAGTCCAAAAGTTCAAGACCGGCCTGGACAACATAGTGAGATCCCCCCATCCCTAAAAAACTAAAAAGTGAAAAATTAGCCAGGCATGGTGGTATGTGCTTGTAGTCTCAGCTACTTGGGAGGCTAAGGTGGGAGGATTGCTTGAGCCCAGAAGGCTGAGGCTGCAGTGAGCCATAATTTTGCCACTGCACTCGCCCTGAGTGACAGAACAAGACATTTTCTTAAAAAAAGAGAAAAAAGGCTGGGTGTGGTGGGATTAAACCTACAATCCCAGCACTTTGGGAGGCCAAGGCGGGTGGATCATCTGGGGTCAGGAGTTCGAGACCAGCCTGGCCAACGTGGTGAGACCGTCTCTACTAAAAATACAAAAAATTAGCCTGGCGCAGTTGTGGATGCCTGTAATCCCAGCTACATGGGAGGCTGAGGCAGGAGAATTGCTTGAACCAGGGAGGTGGAGGTTGCAGTGAGCTGAGATCATGCCATTGCACTCCAGCCTAGGCAACAAGAGTGGAACTCCATCTCAAAAATAAAATAAAATAAAATAAAATTAAGAAAAAGAACAGGATACCTGTTATACAAGTTACCCCGGATTGCTGAAACCACCTTTGCAAAAATTATAGCAGTGAGAATGTTATGACAGTCAGAGACCTTCTCTAACCAATTCCATCTTGCCTTTAACCTTCAAATTAACCTTGGTCATTCTGGAGCATGGGTCAAGCTAACTTTTGGATAAATTTAGTTTCTGGTTTAATCTTAAGGCAAGGATTATAATAGGCCTTCCCAAAACTAAACTACTTTTGTAAAACTAATGAAAGGTCACAAGGTTAGGAAGGTTAGGATTATTAGAGGGGCTTGAATTCTGCTAAGATGCGGGCATAGTTAAATGATTACCAGTCATTGTTCTGGAGGTTACAAGATTTGTGATTTCCTCCATTACTCCTGTAAGTAACATCACTATTGTAGAACCTAAAATTGGCTTTTCCAGATGTCTTTTCAGATTTTTGCATTTCTGACAACCAGACGACTCCACCCGGACCCATGGCCCTTACCCAGAAGCTGACTCAGTGCATGAGGACTATTTTCCATTACCCTATGATTGCATCCCCAACAAATCAGCAGCACTCCTTCCCTAGCCCCCTGCCCACCAAACTATTGTTAAAAAACTATAGCCTTTGGATTTTTAGGGAGGCTGGTTTGAGTAATAATAAAACCTGGTCTTTCATTTAGCTAACTCCTCTTTCTCTATTGCAATTCCCCTGTCTTGATAAATCAGCTGTATCTGGGCAGTGGGCAAGATGAGCCCATTGGGCAGTTACATTGCTTAGACACAAGAGAGAGGATGACCCTGGCAGGATCAAGTCTGAACTACCCACTCTGACATTTGAAGTGCCCATCGTCAGGCCCGAGCCAAATCTCCCCAGTCTGTCCCTCAGCCTCTCTTATTTGCTGAGGGTTAGTGTCAGTCAGGAGAGGCAGGGGCATAGAGTCTGACTTTTTGCTGGTGCCTCTTCTGTTACACCGACCACCTTCTGTAGAACACACCCAGCCAGGCAGCCTGGCCTCTTTGTGCCACTAGACCACTTGTGATGCTTTCCTTCCATTCCTCTGGTTGGAAAGTCCCCTCCTTTCCAGTTCTCTCTAAGTAATCCCCACTTCACCCCATCTGGTCTGCTGGCACCCAAGTCTCTATTCTTGTCAGCTCCAGTGGGCAGATGGGTGAGTATGGAGGGGCACTTCCCCAATGAGCTTTGTAGTCGTTTAACTTTAATAAGCTCATTGACCGATGCACACAGCAAGTCATTACACTGAGACACTGGGTTGCAGCTGAGAAAGAGGTTTAATCATAGGGTCACTGAAAAAGGAGATGGGAGGAAAACTCAAATTAATCTCCCAGCCATGTGCAGTGGCTCATGCCTGTAATCCCAGCACTTTGGGAGGCCGAGGTGGGCAGATCATGAGGTCAGGAGATCGAGACCATGCTGGCCAACATGGTGAAATCCCGTCTACTAAAAATACAAAAATTAGCTAGGCATGGTGGTGCATGCGGTAATCTCAGCTACTCAGGAGGCTGAGGCAGGAGAATTGCTTGAACCAAGGAGTCGGGGGCTGCAGTGAGCTGAGATTGCACCACTGCACTTCAGCCTGGCAATAGTGGGAGACTCCGTCTCAAAAAAAAAAAAAAAAAAAGTATGTCCCTGAGGAATTTGGGGTTCGAGTTTTTAAGGGTTTTGGAGGGGGTCAAAGGGTGGAGAGTGTTGATTGGTTGAAGAGTGCAGGGTGCAGTCACAGGACAGGTAGATGAAAGCAGTTGTGCTCTCATGCTCATCCTGTTTCTCTGTGGGGGCTTTCAAACTGGTTGCTGGAATTTAGGGGCTGAAAAATATCTTAAGCAATCCTTAAATAAAAGTCTAATGATTCTAATGTCAGGGATCCTATTTATAGTAACAATGTGGATGCAAATCAATTTTTAAATAGTCTTTTGACCTAACATCAGAAATCCTATCTCTAGGAACAATGGGGATGCAAATAGTAAGGATCTAGTGACTTTTAGCAAACAGAATTGGGCCAAAGTGTGGCCTGATTAATGATTAATTATAACTATACTTCTGTCCGGAACCCAGCATGCCATTCTTATCAACCCAGTGCAGATATTTTTTTCTGCACTTTTTCCCACTAGCATATCATTTAATCTTCCTGGGGTGACCATTGTGGGTAGGTTATACTTTAGACTAGGGATGGTGCATATTATTTCTCTACAGTTGGTTTCTGCTTCCTGCAGTGTTCTGGGTCCAAATCTGGAGAGTGTCCTGTTATGAACTCCGTGTTTGTGTCCCACTCCCCACCCTTCAAATTCATATATTGAAACCCAGGAGTTAATTAGTTCTTGAGGGTGGAGAGCTAATTATGGGATTTGTCCCCTTGTAAGAAGAGACAGGAGAGAGCTTGCTTCCTCTCTCTGCCAGGTGAAGACACAAGAAGGCAGAAAGAATGCCCTCACCAAGAACCTGGCCATGCTGGTACCCTGATCTTGGACTTCTAGCTCCAGAACTGAGAAAGAAATGTTTGTTGTTTAACCCACCCAGGCTATGGTATTTTTATCACAGCAGCCTGAGCTAAGACACACCCACACCCCACCCTACTTGTATTAGTCTGTTCTTAGACTGCTATAAATATACTACTCAAGACTGGGTAATTTATAAAGGAAAGAGGTTTAATTGACTCACAGTTCTGCATGGCTAGGGAGGCCTCGGGAAACTTACAATCATGGCAGAAGGCAAAGGGTAAGCAAGCTTGGACCTTCTCACATGGCAGCAGGAGAGAGTGAGCATGTGTGAAGGAAGCAAAAGGGGAAGCGCCCCTTGTAAAACCATCAGATCTTGTGAGAACTCACTATCATGAGAACAGCATGGGAAAAACTGCCCCCATGATCCAATCACCTCCCACTGGGCCCTCCCTTGACACGTGGGGATTATGGAGATTACAAATCAAGATGTGATTTGAGTGGGGACACAGCCAAACCATATCACCACTGTAGATGTTCTCTGCCTCACCTCTCGCCCTTGGCTGGCGGGGTGGCCAGTGTGTGTGGTGATTCTTAGTCTGTGGAGGATGAGGGGCTGCTGAGGAATGAGTAAAGAAAGAAGAAGCAAAATCAGACTTTAGTGGCAGCTTGACTTGACCCTGGAATTCAGAGAGTACCATTCATTCCTCAGCGGGATGTTGCTTTGGGCAGCTGAATTTTGCTTAGGGACAAATGCCCTTTCCCTCCAGCCTGAGAGTCATGTTCCCTCAGTGCCTGGCCCGTGACACCTGTTTTGGCCTCTCTGTTGCCTCATGTTGGTAAATGTTGTTTCTATGTTTGTCTTTACCTAACAGTGTGTGTGCACACCCGTTTAGGTGACATGTCTGTGAGTCTGATGGCTTTGTCCTGGTCACCTGGCTGAGAGGTCACCATTGTCTCCTTGGGCAGCTCCTCAGGGCTGGTGGCCCTCAAACTGCCTAAGACACACCTGAAGGAAAGTCCCTTGAAAAATTTTGTTTGGGAGTGTCAATGAAAAGGCCAAACTCCGTAAAATATTTAAAGAGGTTTACTCTGAGCCAAAATATGAGCAACCATAGCCTGAGGCACAGTCTCAAAGGTTTTGAAAACATGTACCCAACGTGGTCAGGCTATAGCTTTGTAGCAGGACGAGCCGCAGACAAAACCTCTCAGACACCGAGTTGTAGAAGGAAGGGCTTTATTCAGCTGGGAGCATCAGCAAGCTACTGCCTTAAAATCCGAGCTCCCCAAATGCACAACTTCTGTCCATTTTAAGGGCTCACAACACTAAAGATTTCACATGAAAGGGTCGTGATTGATTTGAGCAAGCAGGCTGTACGTGACAGGGGCTGCATGCACCAGTGGTCAGAGAGAAACAGAACAGGGTAGGGAGTTTCACAATGTTCTTCTATACAATGTCTGGAATCTATGAATAACATCCGATTCTAAGTTATGAGTTGATTTTTAACTACTGGGTTTAGCCAAGGCAGGCCCAGGCCTGGTTTTGGGCCTGGCGCCGGGCTGCCTGTCTTTGGTTTTATTTCCTTGTTGTTTTTTCTTAAAACAGGTACTGAGTATGAAACAATATAAAACAATATGAGAGGGTCTCTCTCTTCCCTCAGCTTGGTGTTATACCTTTTAGGGAGAACAAGACATTAATCGATACATGTGAGGTATGCATTGGTTTGATCTGGAAAGGCAGGACAACTTGGTGGGGAGAGTTTACAGGTCATAGGTGGATTCAAAGATTTTCTGACTGGCAATTGGTTGAAAGAGTTAAGTTATTATCTAAAGACCTGAAGTCAATAGAAAGGCATGTCCGGGTTAAGATAAGAGGTTGTGGAGACCAAGGTTCTTATTATATAGGTGAAGTCTCACAGTTGAGACTTCTTAGAGACAATAGTTGGCAAATGTTTCTTATTTAGGCCTTTAAAAGGTGCTAGACTCTTAATCTTTACAGGATCAGGAGGGCCTGGAAGGGGAAAGAGTCTATGTTAACAGAGATTCTTTACAGATGCAAATTTTCCCCCATAAAAGATGGCTATGCAGGACCATTTCAAAATATGGCAAAGAAACATATTTTGGAGTAAAACATTTTGATTTCCTTCTTCATCTGTCATGTGATGTTATACTAGAGTCAGGTTGGAATTTGATATCTTATTGCTACAAGGTAGCAATGTTTTTAATGTTAATGTGGGTCAATTGTGCCTGAATTCCAGAAGGGAATTCCAGAAGGGGGAGGGTATAAGGAGACAAGTCTGACTCCCTGTCTTCACCTCATAGCCTAAACTAGTTTTTCCGGTTTTCTTTGGGTCCCCTGAATCCGGGGGTCCATTCAGTCTGCTGGGGGCTTAGAATTTTATTTTTCGTTTACAGGGGCCATAGCATTTAAACTTCATTACTGCGTAAAGTTAAAGGACCAAGTGAAAAATAAGCTGCACTTTTTTCCACCTATTATCTCATTTAATCGTCCTAGGGTGACCACAGAGGGCAAGTATTACAATTTCCTCAATTTTTTGCATAAAGAATCTGAGGCTCAGAAAGCTGAATAAGGAATTCAAGTCCTTTAATTCTAGCTTCTCTGTCCTTATCGTTTCCCCCTTGGGGTTTTCCTGTGGCTGTAATTTAATTTCTTTTATGCAGTAGCTGAAAATAATTTATTTTTTATAATGCTTTTTTTTTGGTGGTAAAAGCAATCCATGCTCTTTGTTTAACAAAAATAGGATAGTTGACCCTTGAACAACACAGGGGTTGGGGCACTAACTGCTGCCCCCACCACCATGCAGTTGAAAATCCATGTATCATTTTTGACTCCCCCAAAACTTAACTACTAATAGGCTACTGCTGACCAGAATCCTTACTAATAACATAAACAGTTGATTAATGCATATATAGAATATTATATGCATTATAAACTGTAAGCTAGAGAAGAGAAAATGGTATTAAGAAAATCATGAGGAAGAGAAAGTATATTCACTCTTCATTAAGTGAAGTTGGATCTTCATCTTTGTCTTCTCGTTGAACAGGCTGAGGAAGAGGGTGGGGAGGAGGGATTGGTCTTGCTGTCTCAAGGGTGGCAAAAGTGGAAGAGGTGAAGGAGGCGGAAGGAGAGGCAGGAGAGGCAGCACACTCAGTGTAACTTTTATTGAAAAAACCTGCATAAAAGTGCAATTCAAACCATGTTATTCAAGGGCCAGCAGTATCAAACCTCCAGAAGAATATAAAGTGAAGAATGCCTGCACCTCCTTCTCCATCCTATTCCCCTAAAGTAATTACTCCAGGGACAGTTTGGGGCCCACCCCAATATTCATTGCATATGTTAATTTCCTGGTGAATTCTATCCTTTATCAAATTTCTGCATCAAGTCTGCCCATTCTTCCCTCGGTGGTTTCCTCACAGCCTCCCACAGTGTGTCATGAGGAACCCAAAGGGTGTGATTGCTGATGTCATGCCTGCTTGGTGTGTGTCCACTGCCTGGGGCCTGGCACTCTGTCTCAACCCACCTGAGGGCAGGCGTGCAACCCAGCCCTTCATGGATTGTTTTACTTTTCTTATTTACTTCAGGAAACATCTCTGTTCCTCTTGAGCATATTTTCTCTCTTTACTCATGGAGTGTTTTTGCCTGGGGAGTGGGTACAGAGGTGAGATAGGAAAAGTGGAAAGGAAAATCATCTTGTTGGGATAAGTGAACGAAGTCCTTCTGTAGAAAGATTTTCCGCAGGTAGTAGGTTGCAAGCTTCAGGGGGCCTGTTGTGAGATTTTGCTGCAGCCTGAATCATTATTTCAAACAAGGTGCAGCAGGGTTTAGCTTTCTGCTTTCCCTGAAGGATTTGTCAGGGTAGCTTAGTGTTTTAATTAATTAACTTAAAGCTGGGATTCTATATAAATGCAAATTGTCACCTTCCCCCACCCGTTCAGTCCCTCTCAGGCACAGAAATGAGTAAGAGCTGAGGAAAATGAGGTGGAGTTGAAATTGCCAGCTGTCTGTGGCCTCAGTTGAATTTTCAGGGGAAAGGTGACCCTGACTGTGCAAACGCAAATACTCGTAGCACAGCATTTGCAAAATGGACCAGCTGGAGTGGAGGCTCAGCCTTTGCCACCCAGGTTAGTAGCACAACACTAATAGGACAGAAACACAAGGATGCCACTAAGGAATCTTTCAGATTTGAACATGCAACGGACTAAATGCGTCCCCCAAAAATTCATATGTTTAAATCCTAACCCCCAAGGTGATGGTATTTGGAGGTAGGGCCTTTGGGAGGTGATTAGGTGATGAGGGAGGAGTCCTCACAGATGGGATTAGTACCCTTGTAAAAGAGGCTCCAGAGAGCTCCCTCCCCACTTCCTCCATGTGAGGAAACAGTGAGAAAACGGTCGTCTATGAACCAGGAAAGAGGCTCTCAGCAGACACTGAATCAGCTGGCACCTTGATCTTAGACTTCCCAGCTCCAGAACCGTGAGAAATAAACTTCTGTTGTTTATAAACAATCCAGTTTATGATATTTTTGTAATGAACTAAACAGAATGCACAGCCTGAAAGAACTAAAATAGAAGGGGGAAAATGTCACAAAAACTCTTATCTTTGTAGAGGCAAAGGAAAGCATATTTATGG
Source organism: Symphalangus syndactylus (assembly GCF_028878055.3). NCBI lineage: Eukaryota > Metazoa > Chordata > Mammalia > Primates > Hylobatidae > Symphalangus > Symphalangus syndactylus. The sequence continues at coordinate 86,325,513 of NC_072437.2, forward strand.
AATTGTAAAAGTGTCAGGCCTCTGAGCCCAAGCTAAGCCATTACATCTCCTGTGACCTGTACATATACGCCCAGATGGCCTGAAGTAACTGAAGAATCACAAAAGAAGTGAAAATGGCCTATTGGTGACTTAGCTGATGACATTCCACTACAAAAGAAATGAAAATGGCCGGTCCTTGCCTTAACTGATGACATTATCTTGTGAAATTCCTTCTCCTGGATCATCCTGGCTCAAAAATCTCCCTCACTGAGCACCTTGTGACTCCCACCCCTGCCCGCCAGAGAACAACCCCTCTTTTATTGTAATTTTCCTTTACCCACTCAAATCTTATAAAATGTCCCCACCCTTATCCCCCCTTCGCTGACTCTCTTTTCAGACTCAGCCCGCCTGCACCCAGGTGAAATAAACAGCCTTGTTGCTCACACAAAGCCTGTTTGGTGGTCTCTTCACATGGACGCTAGTGAAAAAAAGCACATTAGATTTTGACTTCAAATTTATTAGTCACTGATGTTTAATTTCCGTGCAAGGCAAAGTGTGGGTGTGGAAGGGAGGACTTGGAGGGTGACAGGGAGCAGATGTCCCACCCACCCCACACCCTACGGCCTCACCTCCTTGACAAGCAGGGGAGAGCCAGGCTGAGTGGTTACACATTCCTGGGCTGCCATGAATGGCGTGAGTGAACTGAGACATGAAACCTAACCTCTGGGGCCACTGGATATCTGTGGACGTGAGAGTTACCTCACAGGAAAGCTGTGGACATTTGAAAAGATGTTTTTGCAAGTTGCACCTGACAACTCCCTAACAAATACCAGCTGATGTAAGGATGACTTTGCCCCAGTAGGGTTTTATTATTTCTTTGCTTTTGATAGTTTTCTACCAGGACCTGCAGAGGGTGGCAGAGTGCTTTGCTGATCTGTCCCTTCTTCCTGCCTCAGGTTCTCAGGGCCGATTTCCCCATTAGGTGGAGCAGGCACTGTGCCTAGAGCCCATGAGACTTTTAGGGACCCATGAAAGTGTTTTAATTCTTTCAAAATCAGAAGAAAAAATATAATATTAATGAACAACTAATAATGAATCTAGATTATGTCAATTTTTATACCAATACAGTTGTTTCAAATACAATTTTTAATTTTTTTTTTTTTAACGAAGAGGGAGCCACGGAGGCAAAAGTGCTGTCAGCCCAAGAATGTGATAATGCCACCCTGTAGGTTCTGGAACTCACCTCAGAGAGTGAGTTGGCAGCCTGGGTTGCTGCTTGCTCTTGTTTGCTCAGGTAATGGAACGGGTAGAGCCCGAAAGGAGATTTGTGTAGTGAATATGGTAAGCCATGCTGACTTCAGTGTGGGAGTGAAGAAGAGCATTTTTCAGAGAGCTGGAGGTTGCATCTTAAATCTAAAATGGTTGCTTCTTGACCCTACCTATTTTTGATAAAAATTTCCTTATCATGCATTGCATACCCTAGCCTTCTTTGCTCATTTTTAACTTTTATCAAGAAAAGGTGTGGATATATGTGTATACAAACATATACACATATATGTAAGCATAAATACACACGTATGTGTGTGTATACACGTGTGTGTGTTAGAAGCGTTTGAACCAGAGTAACTCCATCTTGAATAGGAGTGGGTAAAATAAGGCTGAGACCTACTGGGCTGAATTCCCAGGAGGTTAGGCATTCTAAGTCACAGGATGACATAGGAGGTCGGCACAAGATACAGGTCATAAAGACCTTGCTGATAAAACAGGTTGCAGTAAAGAAGCCGGCCAAAACCCACCAAAACCAATATGGTGATGAGACTGACCCCTGATCGTCCTCACTGCTACCCTCCCACCAGTGCCATGACACTTACTAATGCCATGGCAACATCAGGCAGTTACCCTATATAGTCTAAAAAGAGGAGGCATGAATAATCCACCCCTTGTTTAGCATGTCATCAAGAAATAACCATAAAAATGGGCAACCAGTAGCTGTCAGGGTTGCTCTGCCTACGGAGTAGCCTTTCCTTATTTCTTTGCTTACTTTTTTTTTTGAGACGGAGTCTGGCTCTGTCACCCAGGCTGGAGTGCAGTGGCGCAATCTAGGCTCACTGCAAGCTCCGCCTCCCAGGTTCACGCCATTCTCCTGCCTCAGCCTCTCCGAGTGGCTGGGACTACAGGCACCTGCCACCAAGCCTGGCTAATTTTTTTGTATTTTTAGTAGAGACGGGGTTTCACCGTTGTCTCGATCTCCTGACCTCGTGAGATGCCTGCCTCGGCCTCCCAAAGTGCTGGGATTACAAATGTGAGCCACCGCGTCCAGCTTTCTTTACTTTCTTAATACACTTGCTTTCACTTTACTCTATGGACTTGCCCTGAATTCTTTCTTGCTCAAGATCCAAGAACCCTCTATTGGGGTCTGGATCTGGATGCCTTTCCTGTAACATGTATATATATATATTTGCCATATATATGTCAAATAGTAGTAAAAGACTTAAGACAAATGATGGGATTCAGGACATGTCACCCCCAAATATGACTTTAGGAGACCAGAAACATGCCACCCCCAAATATGCCTCTTTAGCATGAGGATTATTTTGAGCTGATTATTATAATAATAATAACTATTATTATTATTTTTTTTTTGAGACGGAGTCTCACCTTGTCGCCCAGGCTGGAGCGCAGTGGCACCATCTTAGCTCACTGCAAGCTCCACCTCCCAGGTTCACGCCATTCTCCTGCCTCAGCCTCCCGAGTAGCTGGGCATACAGGTGCCTGCCACCACGCCCGGCTAATTTTTTTGTATTTTTACTAGAGACAGGTTTTCACCACGTTAGCCAGGATGGTCTTGATCTCCTGACCTTGTGATCCACCCGCCTCAGCCTCCCAAAGTGCTGGGATTACAGGTGTGAGCCACCGCGCCCAGCCAGAGCTGATTATTTTGAGAAACTGCAGCAGAGGAGAATCTCTGAAAACAAGAGTAGAAGTTACCCTTTTGTAAAGAAAGTTTATGTCTATAAAGGAGATCTCCATACATAAGGATGTCTTCCTGTCTGCTACAGGAAGATAAGGATGACTCTAAATCACTAGAAACTCTTATCAATGAAAAGGCATGGATTTAAATCTGCATCACAAACCTCACCCTGGTTTCAGGTGCTTTCCTGGCGGTCTCCCCATAACTGGCCTTCTCTGCGCCACAAAGATACTCCTCAAGAAGAGCAACTCCAAGACGCGTAATTGTCAGATTCACCAAAGTTGAAATGAAGGAAAAAATGTTAAGAGCAGCCAGAGAGAAAGGTTAGGTTACCCACAAAGGGAAGCCCATCAGACTAACAGTGGATCTCTCAGCAGAAACTCTACAAGCCAGAAGAGAGTGGGGGCCAATATTCAACATTCTTAAAGAAAAGAATTTTCAACCCAGAATTTTATATCCAGCCAAACTAAGATTTATAAGTGAAGGAGAAAGAAAATACTTTGCAGACAAGTAAATGCTGAGAGATTTTGTCACCACCAGGCCTGCCCTAAAAGAGCTCCTGAAGGAAGCACTAAACATGGAAAGGAACAACCGGTACCAGCCCCTGCAAAATCATGCCAAATTGTAAAGACCATCTAGGCTAGGAAGAAACTGCATCAACTAACAAGCAAAATAACCAGCTAACATCATAATGACAGGATCAAATTCACACATAACAATATTAACTTTAAATGTAAATGGACTAAATGCTCCAATTAAAAGACACAGACTGGCAAATTGGATAAAGAGTCAAGACCCATCAGTGTGCTGTATTCAGGAAACCCATCTCATGTGGAGAGACACACATAGACTCAAAATAAAAGGATGGAGGAAGATCTATCAAGCAAATGGAAAACAAAAAAAGCAGGGGTTGCAATCCTAGTCTCTGATAAAACAGACTTTAACCAAACAAAGATCAAAAGAGACAAAGAAGGCCGTTACATAATAGTAAAGGGATCAATTCAACAAGAAAAGCTAACTATCCTAAATATATATGCACCCAATACAGGAACACCCAGATTCATAAAGCAAGTCCTGAGTGACCTACAAAGAGACTTAGACTCCCACACAATAATAATGGGAGACTTTAACACCCCACTGTCAACATTAGACAGATCAACGAGACAGAAAGTTAACAAGGATACCCAGGAATTCAACTCAGCTCTGCACCAAGCAGACCTAGTAGACATCTACAGAACTCTCCACCCCAAATCAACACAATATACATTTTTGTCAGCACCACACCACACCTATTCCAAAATTGACCAATAGTTGGAAGTAAAGCTCTCCTCAGCAAATGTAAAAGAACAGAAATTATAACAAACTGTCTCTCAGATCACAGTGCAATCAAACTAGAACTCAGGATTAAGAAACTCACTCAAAACTGCTCAACTACATGGAAACTGAACAACCTGCTCCTGAGTGACTACTGGGTACATAACGAAATGAAGGCAGAAATAAAGATGTTCTTTGAAATCAACGAGAACAAAGACACAACATACCAGAATCTCTGGGACACATTCAAAGCAGTATGTAGAGGGAAATTTATAGCACTAAATGCCCACAAGAGAAAGCAGGAAAGACGCAAAATTGACACCCTAACATCACAATAAAAGAACTAGAAAAGCAAGAGCAAACACATTCAAAAGCTAGCAGAAGGCAAGAAACAACTAAAATCAGAGCAGAACTGAAGGAAATAGAGACACAAAAAACCCTTCAAAAAATTAATGATCCAGGAGCTGGTTTTTTGAAAAGATCAACAAAATTGATAGACCGCTAGCAAGACTAATAAAGAAGAAAAGAGAGAAGAATCAAATAGACGCAATAAAAAATGACAAAGGGGATATCACCACCGATCCCACAGAAATACAAACTACCATCAGAGAATACTACAAACACCTCTACGCAAATAAACTAGAAAATCTAGAAGAAATGGATAAATTCCTGGACACATACACCCTCCCAAGACGAAACCAGGAAGAAATTGAATCTCTGAATAGACCAATAACAGGCTGTGAAATTGTGGCAATAATCAATAGCTTACCAACCAAAAAGAGTCCAGGACCAGATGGATTCACAGCCGAATTCTACCAGAGGTACGAGGAGGAACTGGTACCATTCCTTCTGAAACTATTCTAATCAATAGAAAAAGAGGGAATCCTCCCTAACTCATTTTATGAGGCCAGCATCATCCTGGTACCAAAGCCGGGCAGAGACACAACCAAAAAAGAGAATTTTAGACCAATATCCTTGATGAACATTGATACAAAAATCCTTAATAAAATACTGGCAAACTGAATCCAGCAGCACATCAAAAAGCTTATCCACCGTGATCGAGTGGGCTTCATCCCTGGGATGCAAGGCTGGTTCAACATATGCAAATCAATAAATGTAATCCAGCATATAAACAGAACCAAAGACAAAAACCACATGATTAACTCAACAGATGCAGAAAAGGCCTTTGACAAAATTCAACACTTCGTGCTAAAAACTCTCAATAAATTAGATATTGATGGGACATATCTCAAAATAATAAGAGCTATCTATGACAAACCTACAACCAATATCATACTGAATGGGCAAAAACTGGAAGCATTCCCTTTGAAAACGGGCACAAGACAGGGATGCCCTCTCTCACCACTCCTATTCAACGTAGTGTTGGAAGTTCTGGCCAGGGCAATCAGGCAGGAGAAGGTAATAAAAGGTATTCAGTTAGGAAAAGAGGAAGTCAAATTGTCCTTGTTTGCAGATGACACGATTGTATAACTAGAAAACCCCATTGTCTCAGCCCAAAATCTCCGTAAGCTGATAAGCAACTTCAGCAAAGTCTCAGGATACAAAATCAATGTACAAAAATCACAAGCATTCTTGTACACCAATAACAGACAGAGAGCCAAATCATGAGTGAAGTCTCATTCACAATTGCTTCAAAGAGAATAAAATACCTAGGAATCCAACTTACAAGGGATGTGAAGGACCTCTTCAAGGAGAACTACAAACCACTGCTCAATGAAATAAAAGAGGATACAAACAAATGGAAGAACATTCCATGCTCATGGGTTAGAAGAATCAATATCGTGAAAATGGCCATACTGCCCAAGGTAATTTATAGATTCAATGCCATCCCCATCAAGCTACCAATGACTTTCTTCACAGAATTGGAAAAAACTACTTTAAAGTTCATATGGAACCAAAAAAGAGGCTGCATCGCCAAGTCAATCCTAAGCCAAAAGAACAAAGCTGGAGGCATCATGCTACCTGACTTCAAACTATACTATAAGGCTACAGTAACCAAAACAGCATGGTACTGGTACCACAATAGAGATATAGATCAATGGAACAGAACAGAACCCTTAGAAATAATGCCACATATCTACAACTATCTGATCTTTGACAAACCTGACAAAAACAAGCAATGGGGAAAGGATTCCCTATTTAATAAATGGTGCTGGGAAAACTGGCTAGCCATATGTAGAAAGCTGAAACTGGATCCCTTCCTTATACCTTATACAAAAATTAATTCAAGATGGATTAAAGACTTACATGTTAGACCTAAAACCATAAAAACCCTAGAAGAAAACCTAGGCCTTACCATTCAGGACATAGGCATGGGCAAGGACTTCATGTCTAAAACACCAAAAGCAATGGCAACAAAAGACAAAATTGACAAATGGGATCTAATTAAACTCAAGAGCTTCTGCACAGCAAAAAAAACTACCATCAGAGTGAACAGGCAACCTAAAAAATGGGAGAAAATTTTCACAACTTACTCATCTGACAAAGGGCTAATATCCAGAATCTACAAAGAACTCAAACAAATTTACAAGAAAAAAACAAACAACCCCATCAAAAAGTGGGCAAAGGACATGAACAGACACTTCTCAAAAGAAGACATTTATGCAGCCAAAAAACACATGAAAAAATGCTCATCATCCCTGGCCATCAGAGAAATGCAAATCAAAACCACAATGAGATATCATCTCACACCAGTTAGAATGGCCATCATTAAAAAGTCAGGAAACAACAGGTGCTGGAGAGGATGTGGAGAAATAGGAACACTTTTACACTGTTGGTGGGACTGTAAACTAGTTCAACCATGGTGGAAGTCAGTGTGGCGATTCCTCAGGGATCTAGAACTAGAAATACCATTTGACCCAGCCATCCCATTACTGGGTATATACCCAAAGGACTATAAATCATGCTGCTATAAAGACACATGCACATGTATGTTTACTGTGGCACTATTCACAATAACAAAGACTTGGAACCAACCCAAATGTCCAACAACGATAGACTGGATTAAGAAAATGTGGCACATATACACCATGGAATACTGTGCAGCCATAAAAAATGATGAGTTCATGTCGTTTGTAGGGACATGGATGAAACTGGAAAACATCATTCTCAGTAAACTATCACAAGGACAAAAAAACAAACACCACATGTTCTCACTCATAGGTGGGAATTGAACAATGAGAACTCATGGACACAGGAAGGGGAACATCACACTCCGGGGACTGTTGTGGGGTGGGGGAGAGGGGAGGGACAGCATTAGGAGATATACCTAATGCTAAATGACGAGTTAATGGGTGCAGCAAAACAACATGGCACATGGATACATATGTAACAAACCTGCACATTGTGAACATGTACCCTAAAACCTAAAGTATAATAATAAAAGAAAAGAAAAGAAAAGAAAATGTGACACATATACACCATGGAATACTATGCAGCCATAAAAAATGATGAGTTCATGTCCTTTGTAGGGACATGGACGAAACTGGAAATTATCATTCTCAGTAAACTATCGCAAGGTCAAAAACCAAACACCGCATGTTCTCACTCATAGGTGGGAATTGAACAATGAGAACACATGGACAAAGGAAGGGGAACATCACACTCCGGGGACTATTGTGGGGTGGGGGGAAGGGGGAGGGATAGCATGAGGAGATATACCTAATGTTAAATGACGAGTTAATGGGTGCAGCACACCAACATGGCACATGTATATGTATGTAACAAACCTGCACCTTGTGCACATGTACCCTAAAACTTAAAGTATAATAATAAAATTAAAAAAAAAACTGGCCTTCTCCACACCCTTCCCTCTCTGTTTTAGCAAAGGATTTTTTTTTTTTTTTTTTTTTATACTTTAGGTTTTAGGGTACATGTGCACAATGTGCAGGTTTGTTACATATGTATCCATGTGCCATGTTGATTTCCTGCACCCATTAACTCGTCATTTAGCATTAGGTATATCTCCTAATGCTGTCCCTCCCCCCTCCCCCAACCCCACAACAGTCCCCGGAGTGTGATGTTCCCCTTCCTGTGTCCATGAGTTCTCATTGTTCAATTCCCACCTATGAGTGAGAACATGCGGTGTTTGGTTTTTGTCCTTGTGATAGTTTACTGAGAATGATGTTTTCCAGTTTCATCCATGTCCCTACAAAGGACATGAACTCATCATTTTTTATGGCTGCATAGTATTCCATGGTGTACATGTGCCACATTTTCTTAATCCAGTCTATCGTTGTTGGACATTTGGGTTGGTTCCAACTCTAGCAAAGGATGGTTTTTAAGCTTGAAGTCAAAGCTACCTATTTGAGATCTGCTCTCAAGAATTATTCATTCCCTGGCTATCTCCCATGTATACATGAGATATACATATTAATAAACTTGTGTTTTTTTTCTTTTGTTAATTTTGGTACAGGGGTCTGTCCTAACAAAAAACTCAGGAAAGGTAGAGAAAAAATTATTTTCTCCTCCCCTACACAAATAATGGTGGTTTCTTGCTTCACATTTCTGTCTTTCTGTTTCCTTATTCCTGTTTCTTGAAGGCAACCACTTTTAACCTTATAAACCCTTTCTATTTTTCTCTGGTATTTAACTCCATATTCCTAAGGAATATGTACATATTGCTATTTCCCAACTTGTCAGTTCCAGACAGTAGCCATTGTTGTTCTATTATGGCAGATGAAGTTTTAGCTGTCTTAACATTCTCCACCTTCTTTCTTCTCCCTCCCCCAGCTACTAATAGAGTGATATCACAATTTTTTAATTAAATTTGTATTTGTAACCACCCCATGGGTTCTTCTTGCCCACTACCCAGTTAGAGCCAATTTATTATGACAGAGGAACTGCAATAGGGAAAGTGTGTAGAGTATTAATAAACTCTAAGGCACTATGCACATGTTAATTGGAATTTGCAGTGAATGGGTAGACCTGAGAGCTAGTGGCTCAGGAGGGCCCCATATTTTGGAGATGGAGTGCAAGGATAAATGATACAGACAGCAAACAGGGAAATACTAGGTAGAAGAGGGTGGTTCCTCGGCAAAAGCCTCACCCTCAATCCTGGAAACCCTCAATCCTACATGGGAACAGGTATTCCTGTTTTTGCACCCAAAAGTTGCCTTTTGGCCCACCACACCCACCTATCCTGTACCCTTACAAACCCTAACCCCAGGCTCCACAAGCAGACAAACAGAACAGCAGAGAAGGAGAGAAGAGAAGGAGCTTCTTAATGTCAAGAGGAGCTAGGCTGGGGACAGTAGGAGAAGAGATTGGCCACTGCATGGCCAAACTCCAGGTGAAGATCATCTTCCCATTCCATCCCCCTTCCAGCTCCCCATCCATCCCACTGAGAGCCACCTCCACCACTCAGTAAAACTCCCATGTTTACCATCCTTTAAGTCCAGGTGTGACCTGATTTTTCCTGGACCCTGGACAAGAGCTCGGAATACAGAAAACTGTCACACTGGCCCTCTGCCCTTGCGAAAAGGCAGAGGGTCCACTGAGCTGTTTAACACTTAAGCCATCCATGGACAGCAAGGGTGAAAGAGCGCACTGTAACACATGCCCACTTGGGCTTCAGGAGTCACAGGCACCCACCCCGAGATGCAACAATGGGGCTGGAGCCCAAAAGTGCTTTCCCCAGCTCCTACACATGCCTGTGTGCATGCTTCCCCTCCCATAAGGGGTTTGAGAGCAAGGTGGCAAAATTGATGAGCCACACCCATCACACGTCCTGCAAGGGGGGTCAGGGAACTCCCCCGTTTCATTTGTACTTCCAATTGCCTGCTCTTTCCACAACTCCCTCTGAATGTTTGTGTTGGGAATCAGAACATGAGAACCTCAAGTATAGCACTTTGGTATGCTGAATACTTTGCACTGAAGGAGATTGGAAGGGCCTTCAAAGCAAGATGTTCTTTCCGACCTTCTCACACTCTCCTTTCTCTTTCTTTCATTTCTTTTCCACGGCAAGTCATAGAAACTAGAACCCCTCTTTCCCAAAGCAAACCATAAACCTAAAAACGTCAGTCTCTGACCTTTCTTCTCCCCTTAAAACTCTCATTTGACAGATGATCCTGCCTTATCCTGGAGAAAGAAATGTTACACAAGAGGCCAATAACTCTAAGGCATTATGCACAAGAAGAAGCTAAACAAACAAGCCATGATGGATTCCTGTCTCAGCTTATTACCATTGGGACATGCCCTTTTTGTCCAATCACATTTCTACATGGCTGTACAGTCTTCATCAAACCTAAGCATTAAAAAAAAGTTTTCTCTGGGTCTTCGGGTCTTCATTTCTGAAGGCTCCTGTATTACATAAAACTTTGTTAAATAAATTTGTTATACTTTTGTGAATCTGTCTTTCATCATAGGGGTGTTAGCTGGGGACCTTGCAATGAGTGAGGACAGGCATTACCCTTTCACCCCTACACTTGCTACAGACTATGGTTAGGCTACCAGGACACTCTATTGCCCTTTGTGGAGGAAACAAGGATGAATCAACATGTGTAGAATAGGACTCCCTCCAAGAAGTACAGATGTGCAGTTAGCAAGTCTTCAGCTCATGCCTTTCAAGCAGGGTGACCAGGATGCCAAGGTGTAGTCACGGGGAGGAGTGATCAGAAGGCAAGTACAACAGAGAAAATTACAACTGGCTAGCACTTTGTCTCAAGAAAGGATGTGCCAACCAGAGGGCAGATCTCCAGAGTGAAAGAGAGGTCAAAGAGCAAAATGTCAGTGATTTCAATACCACCCAATGAAGAAGATGCCAGTCAGGAGTGGGGAGCATGGCCTTAACATCTGCTTGGCAGCTGCATTCTCTTAACAGAGTTGGTTGTATCACTTCACATAAGCTTTTCAACAGCAACAGGGCAATAAAACAAAATTTATTTGTCCTAACTTTGTGCTGATTAAAGAACTCTTCCAGTATCCATTCATTCAACAAACACTCATTGAGAACCTAGTATGTGGCAGGCACTCTTTTAGGAGCCTGGGATATAGCAGTGAACAAGACAGGCAACGCCTGCCCTCATGGAGCCTATCTTCTACGAAAAATAACTTTCCATGTGATTATTCACTGTGCTAGGGGTTGGAGTGACATAATAAGGGCCCTCTACGTACTCACAGTTAAAGGAGGTGGTTTCCCAAATTATATATTTCCTTGGGGAGAGAACGGTTGAATTAGCCAGTTCAAATACTCAGTCCCTTTGGCATATTGTGAATTAATTAATAGCATTCTGGTATTTTGTGAATTTAGTTAGCTTGAGGCAGTTTCCAACACTCAACTATGAATGCACTGTAAAGATTGGGTTTCTAGACCCAAACAACTAGACTAGACCTTGGGAAGTGCTGACCTCATGAAATTAATTTTCCTGAGACACACTATACCTGCATATCCTTCTAGAACTTCTCTATTGCATCCTTCTCTCTTTGAAACCTCAACAGAGATGTCAGCAACAATCATACTACCTCTTGCAAAGTATTTGTGGGAATAGACAAGAGTGAGCCATTCACAAATTCATTCCTGAACTATTTCTTGAGACCTATTAAGGTGCCAGACACCATGTTCATGAGAACGCAGCAGCTGTCTCCCCACAGGAGCTCATAGTCTTCAGATGGGGGGTGGGGCTGGTAGAAAGCTCTGTTGTGGGATGGAGTTGAATTTCAGTCCTGGATGTGCTACTTAATGACATCGTCTGTAATCAAGAAACGAGCCTAGCTGACCTCCTGGCTTCCTGGTTTAATATTTCTCGGTCAGGAAGGTATGTGGTGGGCCTCTTGGAAGAGTGACTAGGAGGGAAAACACTACATAGTTTGGCAGAGAAAGGGAGAGGAGGAAGGATGATGTGTGGTTTTGCTTTTTCTGTATTTTTCCACCAGCAGAAACCTTAATCTTTTCCAGCAGCACAGGCGAGTCACTGTGCAGGGAATTTGCCACAGAGCGCTGCCCCCTTTGCCAGCAACACTGAGCTCACAGAATGGCAGATAAACCTAGATAAGCTGAGCCAGTCTTTCAAGCCCTGGCAGCACTTTTCCAAGGAGCATCATGAGCTCAGCTGGAGGTCCCTGGGTAGAAATAACCTGGAATTTGTATGAGTGCTGAGCTCTGTGGGGCCTTTCCGCCCCTTTCTTGAGGTTTTTTTTTGAGACAGGGGGTTGCTCTGCCACCTAGGCTGGAGTGCAGTGGTACAATCACAGCTCACTGTAACCTTGAACTCCTGGGCTCAAGCAATCTTCCCACCTCAGCATTCAGAGTATCTACATATGTTGCCATGGCTGGTCTCAAACTCCTGCCCTCAAGTGATTCTCCCACCTCCGCCTCCTAAAGTGTTGGCATTAGAGGCATGAGCCGCTTTGTCAGGCCTGAAATTGCATTCTTAGCATCTAGATGGAGAAGGAGAACAGCCTCTTCAAAAACAGCATTTTCTTTTCTCTCATTTACCGCTCCCCTTAAATTCCATTTTCTTAAAGGACATGTAGAGTGGGAAGGGTCCTTTTGCTTGAAGAGTAACCTCCCAGCAATCAGCCCCTTTCCTGTACTCTGGCTTCCTCCAAGCATTATAGCAAAATAAATGTTTTATTTGGTTTATTCACTTATTCATTCAATAGTTATTTATTAAGACCATACTATGGGCCAGGTTCCAGATTTTGGGATTCTGTGGTGAACAAAAGATAACAAGCCCTGTCCTCATGGAGCTTATATTTTGTGGGAGAAAGACCATAAACAAATAAACATATATCTGGTTGCAATATGCGCTATGAAATGATATAAAGTGGGCAGGAGATTGGGGGAGTGATATTGTAGGAGGCCACCAGATTAAGTAATCAGGGAAGGCCCTGTACCTCCTCTGGTGATGCGGGGGCTGGGTCTTTATGAATAAATTTTTCCAATTTTCAAACCTTAACTCTTTAAATGCCAAAGAGTTTATTCTTACTAATTTTGACCCAAATTACTTTAAATTCATTGTACATAGGAATCCAGAATAATCTAATCTTGTTTTAAAGATTCAGGATCATTATTGGGAACACCAATATATGCCAGAGGTTCTCAAAGTGTGGACTCTGGACCAGCAGCATCAGCAACCCCTCAACCTGGGGACTTGTTAGAAACGCAAATTCTCAGAAACGTAAGTGCAGACTTCACCCCAGACCTGCTGCATCTGAAACTCAGGGGGTGGAGCCCAGCAATCTGTGCTTTAACAAGCCCTCTAGGTGCTTCTCATGCATGCTGAAGTTTGAGAAGGGCCACTCTGCTCTGAGGTGTTCCCTTGAGGGCAGTGGAGGCGGGTAGCCTCTGCCCATCCTCGGCAGGCTGCTTTGCTCGCTGAGTTCCTGCCTACTTCCTGTGGGTTCTGCCTCACTGTAGGTTGTCAGTGTTTATCCCTCACTGCTGACATTAGGATGTCTCTGTCTAGTTTGTGTCTCCTTCTAATTTGCTGCTTCTAATCGCCTCTGAGAAACCAGATCCCCAACCATAAATTCATTACATAGAAAGTAGGAATAAATTCCAGGGCTGCCGGCACCCATGGTAGTACTTTGGTCTTTTGCCCTTGAGACATTCAGCATAGTAGAAAAAACAGACTTGAATTTCAGTCTAGAATTCCACCAATATGGGGATTCTGCAGGCTGCTGGGTAAGTCTATTCCAATTATGCATTCTAGAAACGGGGAAATAACCACAGGATGCGTTCAGGGACCCGCTGGGTCTACTATGAGATGGACGTAGTTAAACTCTATTGATCACCCATATTAGTCAGGGATTTGCAGAGAAAAAGACTGAGAGAGAGAGAGAGAGAGAGAGACAGAGAGAGAGAGGAATGAGGAATTTATTATGAGGAATTGGCTCACACAATAATGGAGGCTGAGAAGTCCCACAATCTGTCATCTATAAGCTGGAGACCCAGGAAAGCTGGTGGTGTAATTCAGTCCACGTTTGAAGGCGTGAGAACCAGAGGTGCCAATGGTGTAAATCCCAGTTCAAGAGCAGAAGATGAGATGAGATGTCCCAGTGAGGCAGAATAAAAGGGGCAAATTCCTCCTTGCTCCACATTTTGCTTTATTCAGGCCCTCAATACATTGGATAATGCCCATCTGCATTGGAGAGGGCCATCTATATTGAGTTCACCGATTCAAATGCTAATCTCATCCAGGAACAATCTCATAGACATATGCAGAAATAATGTTTATCTGGGCACCCTGCAGCCCAGTGGTTAGCACGTAAAATTAACCATCCCCTCACCTAACAGCCATAATCCCCTACTGTGACTGGCAGACCACAGTAATATTTTGGGTCTCCTGAAATTAGTATCAGTTCAAAGCCAGTGTCCAGTCATCCTTGAAACAATCTGATTATTTCTTTTTCCCCAGTGCACAGTTCCTCTGATAAAACGCTGCAGGTCCCTTTGGGGATGACTGGGAGAAAGATAAACGGTATACATTTTTGGCAATGTAGCGGAGTCCTTCCTCAAGGGGATCTGGTCTCCCTTTTTATTGCTTGTATGACCTTGGCAGAGTTGGAACCAGAATTGCCTGGCACCAACGAGGTGCTCAACAAGTGCTAGCTCTTTTCTTCTGGGGTGGGAGAATGATGGGGGAAGGAGATAATTAACCTATATGATTTTTTGCATGAATAATTGCTTTTCAGAAAAATCTCTAAATATTTACCTTTATTTATTAAAAAAGTTTTAAATATATTTGAGATACAATCACATATCATACAATTCATTCATTTAAAAACTACAATTTAATGACCATCACCACAATCAATTTTAGAACATTTTTATCATCCTAAAAAGTAACTTCACATCCCTTAGGCATCATCCCTCCTCCATAATCCTCCTATTCCCCACTTGTCCTAGGCAACCACTAATCTATGTTTTTACTCTACAGATTTGACTATTCTGGACATTTCATATAAATGGAATTATCCAATATGTGATCCTTTGTGATAGACTTTTTCCACTTAGCATAATGTCTTCAAGGTTCATTCATGTTATACAGCATCAGTATTTCATTTCTTTTTAAAAAATTTTTATTTTTAATTTTTGTGGGTATATAATAGGTATATATATTTAGGGGTCACATATGATATTATGATACAAGCATGTAATGCATAATAATCACATCAGGGTAAATAGGTATACATTACCTCAAGCATTTATCCTTTGTGTTACAAACAAAGCCAATTATACTCTTAGTTATTTTAAAATGTAAAATTAAATTATTGTTTACTATAGTCATCCTGTTGTGCTAGTAAATACTAGGTCTCATCCATTCTTTCTATTTTTTGTACCCATTAACCTTCCCCACTTCTCCCCCACAGTCCCCAACCCCCCAACCCCAAGTACTCTTCCCAGCCTCTGGTAACCATTTTTCTACTCTATATTGCCATAAGTTCAATTGTTTTACTTTTTACCTCCCACAAAAAGTGAGAATGTGTGAAGTTTGTCTTGCTGTGCCTGGCTTATTTCACTTAACTTAATGAAATTCCAACCTCCAGTTCCAACCATGTTGTACAGATGACAAGATCTCATTCTTTATTGTGGCTGAATAGTATTCCATTGTGTATATGTACCATATTTTCTTTATCTGTTCATTTGTTGATGGACACTTAGGTTGCTTCCAAATCTTAGCTATTGTAAACAATGCTGCAACAAACATAGAAGTGCAGATATCTAGGCTGGATGCGGTGGCTAACACCTATAATCCCAGCACTTTGGGAGGCCAAGGTGGGTGGATCACTTGAGGTCAGGAGTTTGATACCAGCCTAACCAACATGGTGGAACCCTATCCCTATTAAAAATACAAAAATCAGCCAGGTGTGGTGGTGGGCACCTGTAATCCCAGCTACTCAGGAGGCTGAGGCAGGAGAATCACTTGAACCCGGGAGGCAGAGGTTATAGTGAGCCGAGACTGTGCCATTGTACTCCAGCCTGGGCAACAAGAGCAAAACTCCGTATCAAAAAAAAAAAAAAGTGCAGATATCTCTTTTATATACTGATTTCCTTTCTTTTGGGTATATACCTAGGAGTGTGATTGCTGGATGATAGGGTAGCTCTATTTTTAGTTTTTCAAGAAATCTCCAAACTGTTCTTCACAGTGGTTGCACTAATTTACATTCCCAACAGTGCACGACGGTTCCCATTTCTCCACATCCTCTCCAGCATTTGTTATTGCCTGACTTTTGAATAAAAGCCATTTTAACCAGAGTGAGCTATCTCATTGTAGTTTTGATTTGCATTTCTTTGATGATCAATGATGTTGAGCACCTTTTCATATACCTGTTTGCAATATATATGTCTTTTTTTGAGAAATGTCTATTCATATCTTTTGTCCATTTTAAAACAAATTATTAGATTTTTCCTATAGAGTTGTTTGAGTTCCTAATACATTCTGGCTATTAATCCTTTGTCAGGTAGGTAGTTTGCAAATATTTCCTCCTATTCTTGTCTCTTCACTTTATTGATTGTTTTCTTTGCTGTGTGGAAGCTTTTTAACTTGATGTGAACTCATTTGCTCAGTTTTTTCTTTGGTTGTCATAGTTTGAGGTCTTAGATTTAAGTCTTTAATCCGTTTTGATTTGATTTTTGTATATAGTGATAGATAGGGGTCTAGTTTCATTCTTCTTCCTATGGATATCTGGTTTTTCCAGTATCATTTATTGAAGAGACTGTCTTTTCCCCAGTGTATGTTCTTGGCACCTTTGTCAAAAATGAGTTCACTGTAGATGTATGGATTTATTTCTGGGTTCTCTATTCTGTTCCTCTGGTCAGTGTGTCTGTTTTTGTGCCAGTACCATACCATTTTGATTACTGTAGCTCTATAGTATAATTTAAAGTCAGGTAATATGATTCCTCCAGTTTCATACTTTTTGCTTAGGATAGCTTTGCCTATTCTAGGTCTTTTGCAGTTCCATATAATTTTAGGATTGTTTAAAATTTTAGGATTGTTTTTTCTATTTCTGTGAAGAATGTTATTGGTATTTTGATAGAAATTGTATGAAATCTATAGATTTCTTTGGGTAGTATGGACACTTTAACAATATTAATTCTTCCAATCCAATGACATGGAATATTTTTCCATTTTTTGTGTGTCCTCTTCTATTTCTTGCATCAGTGTTTTATAGTTTTCAATGTAGATATTTTTTACTTCTTTGTTTAATTGCTAGGTATTTTATTTTATTTGTGGCTATTGTAAATGGGATTACTTTCTTGGTTCTTTTTTCAGATTGTTTGCTGTTGATATATAGAAATGCTACTGATTTTTATATATTCATTTTGTATCTTGCAAATTTACTGAATTTGCTTATCAGTTTTAATGGTTTTTTGGTGGAGTCTTTAGGTTTTTCCAAATATAAGATCATGTCATCTTAAAACAAGGATAATTTGACTTCTTCCCTTCTAATTTGGATGCCCTTTCTTTCTTTCTTTCTTTTTTTTTTGAGACAGAGTTTTGCTCTGTCACCCAGGCTGGAGTGCAGTGGTGCGGTACTGGCTCACTGGAACGTCTGCCTCCTGGGTTCAAGCAATTATCCTGCCTCAGCCTCCCAAGTAGCTGACATTACAGGCACCTGCCATCACACCCGGCTAATTTTTGTATTTTAAGTAGAGATGAGGTTTCACCATGTTGGCTGGGCTGGTCTCAAACTCCTGACCTCAAGTGATCTGCCTGACTCGACCTCCCAAAGTGCTGGGGTTACAGGCATGAGCCACCGCACCCAGCCCAAGACTGAGTATTTATAAAGGAAAGAGGTTTAATGGACTCTCAGTTCCACATGGCTAGGGAGGGCTTACAATCGTGATAGAAGACGAAGGAAGAGCAAAGGGATGTCCTACATGGCAGCAGGCAGGAGACAGAGCATGTGCAGGGGAACTTCCCCTTTATAAAACCATCAGATCTCATGAGACTTATTCACTATCATGAGAACAGCATGGGAAAGACCCACCCTCATGATTCAATTACCTCCCACCAGGTGTCTCCTGTGACACATGAGAATTATGGGAGCTAGCATTCAAGATTTGGATGGGGACACAGAAAAACCACATCAAGTTTGGTTTTTGAAACAGGCTCCAAAAAAAAAAAAAGAAGAAGCCATCCAGCTGGAGTGCAGTGGCTCAATCACAGCCCACTGCAGCCTCAACCTCTTGGGCTCAAGCTATCCTCTCATCTTGGCCTCCCGAAGTGCTGGGATTACAGGTGAGTCACCTTGCCTGGCCATGAGCACTTTTAACACAGTGTTCTCACATGTATTAGAACTGTTTGTGCCTGGATGTGGTGGCTCATGCCTGTAATCCCAGCACTTTGGGAGGCCGAGGTGGGCAGATCACGAGGTCAAGAGATTGAGACCATCCCGGCCAACATGGTGAAACCCCCTCTCTACTAAAAATATAAAAATTAGCTGGGCATGGTGGCACACTCCTGTAGCCCCAGCTACTTGGGAGGCTGAGGCAGGAGAATTGCTTGAACCCGGGAGGCGGATGTTGCAGTGAGCCGAGATCCTGCCACTGCACCCCAACCTGGTGACAAACCAAGACTTTGTCTCAAAAAAAAACAAAAGAACTGTTTGCATATAGAGGCCTCCCCAGTACATAGTCTATTGGAGAACTTTAGCCATTCATTCATTCAACCCAGATTTACTAGCTTCGGCTATGTGCCCAGCATTCTGAAAAGAACTAGGGACACAAACAGAAAGAACAAGACAGACGTGCCCAGCCTTTATGAACTTACATTCTGTAAAGACGTCAAAGAAACAGATGAAACAATGAATAAAATGGCTGCATATTGGAATGAGCCTCTGAAGGGCATGAACAAGGGCTGAGGTTAAGAATGTGTGTGGGGTGGGTGGTGTATTAGTCAGGGTTCTACTGAAAAACAGAATCAATAGGATGTGTATAGATATAGAAAGACATTTATTTTAAAGAATTGGGTCATGTGATTGTGGAGGTTTGGTGAGTCCAAAGTCTCATGGGAGAGGCCAGCAGGAAGGAGTTACAGTTTGAGTACTGTCAACAAAAGGAGTCAGACTCTGTAAAACATTTGAAAAGATTTATTCTGAGCCAAATATGTGTAACCATGGGCCTGTGACACAGTCCTCAGGAGGTCCTGAGAACATGTGCCCAAGGTGGTCAGGATGCAGCTTGGTTATATACATTTTAGGGAGGCATGAGACATCAGTCAAATACATTGAAGAAATACATTGCTATGTTCCAGAAAGGTGGGACATCTCAAAGCAGTGGGGGTGGGAGGTGGGGTGGGCTTCCAGCTTATAGGTAAATTTAAAATTTTTCTGGTTGACAATTGGTTGAGTTTACCTAAAGACCTGGAATCAATAGAAAGGAGTGTCTGGGTTAAGATAAAGGACTGTGGAGACCCAAGTTCTTATTTGTAGAGGAAGCCTTCAGGTAGTAGGCTTCAGAGAGAACAGGTGAAATGTTTCTTATCAGACTTAAAGTCTTGTGTTGATGTTAATGCCAGAGAGGTATGAGGGGGCATGTCTGACCCCCACTTCCCATCATGGCCTGTAACAGTCTGTCACGTTAAATTTTAACAGAGCCCTGGTTGAGGAGGAAGTCCATTCAGATGGTCGGGGGACCTTAAAAACTTACTTTTGGTTTACAGTCCAAAGACAGTCTGCAGTAGTACCAGGAAGAGCCCACGTTTTGTATGAAGTTGAGGGCCGTCTGCTGGGGAACTCCTCTTTGCTCAGGGGAGGTTGGCCTTTTGTTTTGTTCAGGCCTTCAACTGATTGGATGAGGCCAAGCAACACTAGGGAAGGCAAGCTACTTTACTTAAAGACAAGTGATTTCAATATAACTCTCACCCAACAACAGTCTTTCAAAGACATCCAGAATAAAGTGACCAAATATCTTGGTGCACTGTGGCCCAGACAACTGGACACATAAAATTAATCACTGCACGGGTTTGTCCAGTAGAGCGGGTGACCAGGAAGGCTACTCTGTGCAGGTGATAGGTACACTCAGATCTAATGGGTGAGCAGAAATTAGGCATGCAAATTGAAGGGAGAACACTCCCGGCAGAGCACATTGGCCTGTGTCACACCTTCTCTCAAGCTAGATTTCCCTTCCTTCTATCACCTGTCATCAAGGTCAGCAAACAGCAAAAGGCAATGACAGCTGCTTTTTGGTGGAATCAAGTTTGTGGCCTCAAGTGGCAGGAGGTCAGTTCCTTTTCTATTCAGAATATAGGCTTTTGCCAAGTTGGACACCAAGGCAGATTTCTAAGGAAAGCAGTGGGAAAATGGCAAATCTCACAAATTCCACAGAAGATGATTAAGACCTTGAGAGTTCACCTAATTATTTCCTTGGAAGTCTGAAATTATAGACTATACTTGACAGGGATCCAAACTATTTCTAGAAAGGCAGAGCCTGTTCTCATGTGAGGAGTCCCCAGATGCAGACCCATTTGCACTGAGAGTGAGCAGGATGATTCTTCACCCTGGCTTTTGGTTCGTCCTCTACAGTTCCTGAAGCTTCTGGCTCAGACACATTGGATCACAGATTTGCCTTACTCTGTTCTATTAAGGTTTCAGAGCTCAAGGGAAACAAAACAAAACAAAATCTTACCAAACACACTTCCCTCTTCCATGTACCCCTGGGTTTGAATATGCACAGTTCTTTCCCCGTCTGGTAGTGACCAGGGACCAGGGCATACTGGCTGTCCTCAGATGACTCTTTAAGCTTCAGCTAGGACCTGATGGCTTCTCTTTGATTGATTTTGTGTTTTGTAATGTTCAAGTTTCCTTCTCCTTCAGGTGAAGAGCTGACTGACAGCTTTGGAGCTAACCAAAACAGGGTAATGATTTGCCTTTCTGGTATGTGTATATAGTGAAAATGTGTGTCTTTTTCCTTTGACTCCTTGCTCTAAGAATTTTCCTTTCTTCTCTCTCCCTGTCAAAGGAGACACAAAACATCTCTGTGAAAGAAGTATAAAATGCTCTGTATTGTTTTCCCCCAATCTGACTGGGTTTCTTTTGTGTTCTCCCCTTTAGAAGAAGTATGTCTCTGTCTTCCACTCTTTCCTAAGGCTAGGGGTTGACTATTAGATTCCAGTAACTCAACTTTCACATGTAAATCTATTTGCTAGCCAGATTATATTTAATAACAGAGCCAGAAACTGGCCCTAAAGCCAGAGGAGCTTGTATGGTTTGAAAATATTTGCATGAATAGTTTAAATTCTGGCAAACAGTTCAGGCATCCAGATGGATCACAAGGAATATATTCTCTGGTTGGATGTTGACTCCTAGGGTATAATAAAACTAAAAAAGAGGTCACAGTACTACTTTTGCCTTTTCTGGAGTAAATATAATCATAGTAATAGCTCATATCTGTAGCACTTACTATGTGCCAGGCATTATTCTGAGACTACAAGGATTACCCCCATTGATTCCTGACAGCTTTATGAGATAGGGGCTATTATCCCTATTTTCAGATGAGAAAACTGAGCTATAAGGAGCTTAAGAACCTTGCCTAAGGAAATGGTGGAAACTCAGAGAGTGGCCCACGGTCTACTACAAACATTTAAAAATAAATATCAAAATGTTATAACGGTTACCCTCTCAAACCAGGAAACAGACTAGAGACCCTCTCGAACCAGGAAACAGTCTCTGCCATGCTCTTGTCATGGTGGCCTTGAATGAAGGCTTTCTGGGCCCACTCCTGCTAGTGGCCAGGTCTTAAGGCAGGAAGCCCATTGGAATAGCTTTTGGGATTAGGTCTCTTTTCTGCATCAGGATTCAGGCAGAACCCCAGAGGCATGTGAACCCACACACTCTTATCTGCAGGAAGCAAATATTTTTACTTAAAGAAATGCCTGGAGCAGAGCTTCTCCAACAGTGAGGTACAGAAGCATCACCTGGGATGCAGGCAAAGTGCCAGTTCTGACTGGGTGGGGCTACGGTGGAGCCTGAGGTTCTGCTTGTCTGACGGACTCCCAGGCGACACTACTGCTGCTGGCCCACCAGAATGAGAGGCAATGACCTAGAATAATTGCTTCTTGAGTATACTTGTTGGCTTCAATGTTTCAGCTACAAGGAGCTTTTCTACCAAGTTCGGTATTCTATATTTAAGCACATACTGGACCTAGTTCCCACTTACTGTCTCACTTTTAGTTACTGGAGTAGAAGGCATTTTCCATTTGGGAGAATGTTCTGGGTGAAGTGTGTCCCTTCATAATTTGTGTGTTGAAGCCCTAGCTTTCAGTACCTCAGAATCTGACTATATGTGGATATAGGGCCTTTAAATTAAGTTACAATGGGGTTGTTGGAGTGGAACCTAATCCAATCTGACTGCAGTACTTAAAAGAAGAGGAAATTTGGACTCACATCTAGACACCAGGAATGTACATGCACAGAGAGACGGCCATGTGAGGACACAGGGGGAAGACAGCCATCTACAAGTTGAGGAGAGAGGACTCAGGAGGAAACAACCCTGCTGACACCATGATCTCGGCCTTCCAATCTCCAGAACTGTGAGAAATAAATTTCTATTATTTAAGCCACCCAGTCTTTGGAATTTAACTGTGGCAGCCTGAGCAGACTAAGGCAGAGGGTACCTGTGATCTAAACCTCCCTCCCATGTCTGAGGAACCTGGTGCTGTGTAAGTGTGGCCGTAAAGCAGGGCTCTACCTTCTACCAGGAAAGCTGAAAAGACCATGATTGCCTTTTTTGCCCCTTAGCAGCTACAGAGGGACCATGTGGTCAAAGCTTGGCCCATTGTGGGCTCTTCCAGGGACTGTGAATCTAGAGTGAGGTACGCAAACAAGCCAGGGCAGCTCAAATATGTTCTGGTGGCAGTATGGTTCCCTTTGTTCAGGGGCTCATGGCAATGTAGCAGTGAGGGAAGCCAGTGTCCAGTGGTGGTAAGGCCACTGCTGAGTGCCAGGGCAATGTGGAATGTTCAGGGGCAACCATGTTCAGGGGCAACCATGTGCCAACAAGCCTGTCCTGAGGGATGACCCAGAAGGGGTTAGTGCCTTGATTCCCTTTGTTCCTTGCCTCTTCCAAGCCTGGTTCTCCGGCCTTCCTAGCAATTCTCTGTGCTCCCAAGGGCTTTCCAATAAATTTCTCTTCTGCTAAGCTAGCTGGAGTTGATTTCTATTTTTCTGAAACCAAGAACTCTGCAGATTTGGGATAATTGACCTTGTTTTCCTGCTTAAACATTCTTCATCTGAAATTCTTTTTATTCATCTGTGTTCAATCGTTGCCCCATAAAAAACAGAGTAATATTGTTTTCTCTGTTTTCCATCTTTACTATATTCAAATAGAGACTGACACTGTGGCTGCTTTGTCTCTCACATCCTGCCTAGGGTAATCATGTTCATCCTTTTATCTGGGGTATACCGAGGTAGGCTTAGCTGGTAAGTCTTGAAAGACAAAGTAGTAAATGTAAGAAGTTATATTCGCTCATTTCTGCTTGAACTCGTGACTCTGATGACATGCAGCTTTCCAGGAAAATGTCTTGAAGACAAAACAGAATAGAGCACATGGCCTCCACATCTCTTGTCTAAGTCACTATATTCATTAAAAAATAAAGGATCCTAGTCCTTGCCTTTTTCTATACCAAAGATAACATCTGGGCTGGGCTCAGTGGCTCATGCCTGTAATTCCAACACTTTGGAAGTCAGGAGTTCGAGACCAGCCTGGCCAACATGGTGAAAGCCTGCCTCTACTAAAAATCCAAAAATTAGCTGGGCGTTGTGGTGCAAGCCTGTAATCCCAGCTACTTAGGAAGCTGAGGCAGGAGAATTGCATGAACCCAGGAGGCAGAGGTTGCAGTGAGCCACGATCATGCCACTGCACTCTAGCCTGAGTGACAGAGTGCAAGACTCCATCTCAAAAAAGAAAAAAAAAAAAAAGATAACATCTGACAGGGTTAGTGATTATTCCTCTGTAGTCTATAACTAGATGTACTCTTTTACCCAAACTTTGACGTGATTTTGTATGTACTTAATATTTACCACCTGTATATAAACCGTTAACTGAAATACATTGGAGAAGTCTGACAGAACATCTCTGAAAGACTTCTCCTGAGCTTTAGGCCTTGGTCTATAGTTCTCAATAAGACTTCTGAATAAAACTTTTCATTTCTTAAGAAAGAAAATTCTTTTAGTCGAAAGATAAAAGAAGGAGTGGCTTAATGTATAACACATAATGAGCCTATGCTTGCAAATATCTCCCTTGATGGGAGGGGTTTACTAAAGGAAATTCTATATTGAAATGGTCAAAAATGGAATTCTCAAACATTAAGGCCTGCCAGGTTTTCCAGGACTCCAGATGGCTACCTATTATGGCCTGTTCTTGTGCATTTTTTAAACCAATGGGCAAATTACATCACGAAAAATTTGGAACTCAAATGATCATTATTCAAAAATCCATTTTAACTGTAAAGTCAAAATGCAGAGTCTTCTAAGTCTTCTGTCTATCTCAGTATTTTTTCCTGCCTACTTTGAATCTGATGACTTTTCTACTGATGCTCAGATAAAAACACACTCTTTAAGATAGTACTAATTCAAGGCTACTTGGAGATTTTGTTTTTCTTATACAATTCAGCCACTTTAAGCTAAAATGTAAACATTGAAAATTTAACCATAAACTCATTTAAAACTGAAAGGAAAAGGGTGGTAAACAGGTTTTTAAACCAAACTGCCATGAAACTGCTTTGCACACAATTTTGGCTGACAGCCTTCATTAGATTACCCATCAGGACAAATAAAGTTTAGCCATGTGAACAGGTCCCTATTTTGTCAGAAATATAATTTGAATCCAGACATCTTTTATAAACCAGTGAGTCTGTATTACTATCTCATGACCAAAATTCTAGGAATGAATGCTATAAGATCTTCATTTCTATGTGTGCATATGTGTTATGTATATGTACACATATTATGTTACAGGTTGTATCTACATGGTATCAAATTGACTTATAAATGAATTAGCTCATAAATTAGCAAGCCCAAATATTTTCCAAGTTCATATGACTTAAGTAAATATTTAATAAATAAGCTCGTTAAAATTATTGGTAAAATAATCATAGAAATGTCTTCAAAATTGTCAACATACATTTTATTTCCTAGGTTTACTGGTCAGAAAGTTTTATACATGTCTCTGCTAAATGTTTTAAGATGTCAGGGTTTGACATGTAAATGGGGTAAACATTATAAATAAACTTTTCATGTAATTTGAAATCTTAAAGTTTTGTTAAATAATAAATACTCATTAAATGCCTGGATCATTTTAATTTAAAAAATTGTTACATGTTTCTAAAAATGGTTCTTATCTATAAAATACTAATATGTGACAGACAATTCAAGATTTCTTGCCTCCAAAGTTTTCACTAAAATTTAAGCTAAGAGTTAAAAAACCTAATTAATATGTATAGTACTATATATAGTATATATATACTATAATATATAAATATATTATATATAGAAAACTGGAACTCAGGGGAGTCATCAGCATACATGTTGCATTTAAAGTGCTATGATTGGATAAGGTCACCTAGAGAAAGGGTATAAAAACAGAAAAAGGCCAGGCACGGTGGCTCACACCTGTAATCCCAGCACTTCGGGAGGCCGAGGCAGGTGGATCACAAGGTCAGGAGATCAAGACCATCCTGGCTAACATGGTGAAACCCCGTCTCTACTAAAAAATAGAAAAATTAGCTGGGTGTGGTGGCAAGCGCCTGTAGTCCCAGCTACTCCGGAGGCTGAGGCAGGAGAATGGTGTGAACCTGGGAGGTGGAGATTGCAGTGAGCCAAGATCCCGCCACTGCACACCAGCCTGGGTGACAGAGTGAGACTCCATCTCAAAAAAAAAAAAAAAAAAAACAGAGAAAACAGAGGACACAGCCTGATGCTCCAAAATTTAGAAGGCAGATAGAAGAGAGAGCCAGCAAAAAGGCTAAGAGGAAGTAGCCATTGGTATTTGATGATGATATTAAAGATTATTATTTTTTTTCAGATGTTATAATGATAGTGTGCTTACATCTCTTATAAAAGAGTCCTTATTTAGAGATAGATGGAAGTAGCCGTTGGTATTTGATGATGATATTAAAGATTATTATTATTTTTTCGATGTTATAATGATAGTGTGCTTACATCTCTTATAAAAGAGTCCTTATTTAGAGATAGCTGAAGCTATTATACTTTTCTGAATACTTTTATATACATTAAAAATGTTCCATGATATAAAAGTAAAATAGAAAAAGAAATGCGTAACCACTCAAGTAGGATAACCTCCAGGATATTATGGTGTCATGAAACCTAGTGAAGAATGTGTTTCCCAGAGGAGACAGTGGTCAATGTCTAGTGCTGCTGAGGGCAAGCAGGATTTGGACAGAGAATTGACCATTGGATTTGACAAAGCAGCTGTCGATGATCTTGCAAAGAGTCATTCAGTGGACTGATGAGGACAAAGCCTGGTGGGAGGAAGTTGTATAAAGAATGGAGAGTGAGGGAGTAGAAAGTGAAAGATAGATGACTTTTCTGCTCTAGAGGAGAACAGAGAAATTGAGAGACAGCTAGAGAGGGTCATGGAGTCAAGGAATTTATTTAAATAGGTCCCATTAAGGCATAGAGGTATGTTGATTGGAATGAGGCAGCAAGGAAAAAATTGATGCTATGGCAGCAAGATCTTGAGTAGAGAGAGGTCATTGGATGGAGAGCACTAGGACAGGGGCTGGCCTTGCAGAGGATCAGGGTCTTTCTTCCTCTGTATCAGGTGAGAGGACAAAATATGTGGGTCTGGACACAGGTTTCTGGAGTTTGGTGGTGGGAAGATGAGGTAGTTCTCATCTGATTGTAAGTATTTTCTCAGTGAAGTGTGAAATGCAGTCACAAGCTAAAAGCAAAGAAAGAAGGTTTTCAGGGGTTTGAGAAGGGAGGAGAAGGTGCCAAATAGTCTCCACAAAGAGAGGGGACTGGATCTACCAGGGAGATGTAGCGTCCATTGGGAACTGTCATGAGTTCAAAGAGAAAAACAAGCAGTCAGATTGTTTGATTGACATCATCCGGTTTCCTCCCCGGAAGTGCTGGCGTGAAGGAGGCAGACAGTTGCATTTAATCGGGAGTGGAGTTTTACCAGGTGAATCTAGTGGAGGGAGAGAAGAGGCAGATTGTAGGAAAGGGGCTAAAGGACCACGGGCTCTAAGCAAGGGAAGAGAGAACTGAGTGAGCGGCTGTTTGTATGGCATGGTGTGTGTACAGGGGAGTAGAGGACATTGTGAGTTTGTTTGCAGTGTAGCTGGGTGGGGGAATTGAGTGAGTGAATCAGGAGGTGAGGAGATGGTGGCCAAGAATGAGAAGGACTGGCTAGGTAGAGTGGCTCACGCCTATAATCCCAGCACTTTAGGGGGCCAAGGCAGGAGGATTGCTTGAGCTCAGATCGAGACCAGCCTGAGCAACATAGTGAGACCCTGTCTCAAAAAAAAAAAAAAAAAAAAAGAATAAGCAGGATGTTTGAAATAGAGACTTTAGAGATGCTGTGGTTTATTGGTGAAGACAGTCCAGGCAGGCTGTGTCCATAGGGACAGATGGCTAAAGTGGGTGGAGAAAGTGACCACTAGACTAAGAGGCCAAGAAACGAAGAAGCTGCAGTTGTGTTCCTTTTTTCCCCACCAGGTATCAAGCGCAGGGCTCTACCTCCAGTTGGTTCTTGAGAATTGCTGACTAAATTTTGGGCATGAGGCCAGGCACAGAGAGAAGAACAGGGAGCAGAAATGAGATTTAGAAATGTGTGTGGAGGGGAGGAAGAAAAGAAGTAAGAGATAAGAGCTATCTCTAAATGATCTCCTATCCCTTTGGGTCTGCCTAGAATGCTCCCATTTGTGGAGGTTGACATACTGTAATGGAGCAATCTGAGAACCACATATTTGACTCAATTCAATTTGACCATTTATTGAGCATTACGTTTAGAATGGCAGGCTAGGTGCTAAGAGTCCCTAAGGAAGCTATAGTCTAGTTGGATAGAGGGCGTAAAGCATGCATAAAAATGTCAGGTAGCTTCTGCTACAAGTCAAATAGTAAATAATTAGCTTTGCCTCCTCTGGGTCAGTGAATCGAATTCCTTGAGAGGTTTGTTTGAAATTGTGGACTCTCAGGAAGGCCTGTTTTAATATAATGTGGAACTGAGACTAAGGAGGCCACAAATTAGAAACTTGCAAAGTGAGAGAGTTGGATATTTAGTTGGTAATTATCCTTTGTGCCCCTCTCCCTGCCAACGTTTTCCTGAAATGTTTCCCAAACCATGCAGTATTAGCGTTTTCCGGAGAAACCAAACCAAAAGGACACACGCGCACGCACACACACACACGCACGTGGGGCCTGATCTGTTTAATTTAATAAATTGCTCATGTGGTGGGGGCTGGCAAGTTAAAAAACCATAAGGTAGGCTGGTAAGCTGGAAATCCCAGGAAGAGTTTGTGAAAGGAAATTAAATTTGGGGACTCCAAACTCATTTAGCCAAAGGGAAAAGTCAAGCTGGGAACTGGGTCATGCAAACTTGCCTCCACCTATTGGTTCCCAAATAAGATGTCTACAAGATGAAGAGCTACCCGCCTGCCCCATATTTTGCCCGCAAGGAAATTGCTAGTGAGCTGTTAAAACTTCACCATGGCAATGCAAATTGATAGCTTACAGGTGTAGTCACTCCCGCCTGCCAGACACAGATACATATCTGATTGTTCCCCTACCCCATTTTGTCTGTGTTATCTTATGTAAAATGCAGATTTCCCCCATTTTTCCTCTGCCCCTTTTGTTTATGTGAAAACTGTGTGCTTCTCAATATCCCCACCCTTTGCCCTTTCCCCTTTAAATTTGGAGCCCTCAAAATCATCTTCAGAGAAAAGCATAGACCTGTCTCCCAGGCACATCCTTAACTTTGGCAAATAAATCTCCAAAAATGACTGAGACTTGTCTCATCATCTTCTTCGATTGACAAGTTGATGTTGTAGTCTTGAGTCCAAATTCTGCAGGCAACAGATTTGAAACTCAGGTAGGGTTTCCATGTTGAAGTCTTGAGAATTTTTTCTACTTTTGGGGAACCTCAGTCTTTGCTCTTAATCAAGGATTACGAAGTCTAATCTGCTTTACTCAACGTTTTTAAATATTAATCTCGTCTTCAAAATACCTTCATGGCAACATCTACACTGGTGATTGACGAAACAATTGGACCTAGACAAAGTGACACATACAATAACCATCACACCTGCCTATAAGATAATCAACATTATAGGAGTCTAAACTCATCAGCTTCCCCTGCAAAATTTTCATTCTATCTAGAGTCCAAATTTTGTGTCCATGCCTTTTCTGAAGTACTAGACTTTAGGCTCCTTTCTGATAGGCTCCATTTCTTTAAGGCAGTTTACATTGCCTTTATATCCATTGCAGTGCCTTACGCCGGTCCCCACGTGCCAGTAAGCGAGAAGGGGGTGAGGATAAAAATAAGAGCACAGGCTCTGGAGTCAGATATTCTTGAAATCAAAGTAATTTTAAGCAGTTTATTAAGTGTTCCAACCATGTGTCGTCAAATATAAAATGAGATCATATATATATATATATATATAGGATTATAGATTTGTTGGAAGGAGAGGCTCTATTTATAATTCATTTTTTATCCTCCCCCAAAACAGCAGAATTTGCTGTGTGTTAGCAGGTCCTGTGCTAAGCACTTCATGTGCAGGAACTCACTCAGTCTTCAGAACAACCCCACTGTGCACTTCACCACCATTTCATGGGGAGCAAAGGGGCTCAGAGCGTCTCTTAGTCCACTTGGGCTGCTGTAACAAACTGGGTGGAATAGAAACAACAGAAATTTATTTCTCACAGATGTAGAGGCTAGAAGTCTGAAATCCTATGGGAGTTCTCTGGGGTCATTTTTATTAGAGCACTAATCCCATTCACCAGTGCTCTGCTCTCATGACCTGATCACCTCCCAAAGCCCTACCTCCTAATACGATCACCTTGTGGGTGAGGATTTCAACAGATGAATTATTGGGGGACACAAACATTCAGTCTACAGCAGAGAAGGTAGGTCATCTACATGTGGACACAGAGCTGGAAATGATGACATAGATTAAAGCCCAGGTTGGCCTGGTTTTCCCCTTTCCTTCATTCTTCCCTCTATCCATTTGCTAACAAACCCTAAGCAGAAGTGTGCCAGTCCCTGCCCTGGACAAGAAGTATACAATGACACCTAAGACGTGGCTCCTGCACTCCAGAGGATCACTACTGCTAGAGAGAGGCAGGAGGTGAACGTTCCTGAGCACTTGTGCTGGCACATGTGGCCCTCTGCAGAATGCCTTGGCATTTTTTCCATGATTCCCTCTGCCACAAAGGCCCTGCCTTCACCTGGGGCACCTGCTTCTCTTCCAGAGTCAGTTCCTGCCCCACTGCCTCTCAGAAGCATTTTCTGATGTGCTCTTCCTTGGGAAGAGCTGACCAGGGCAGGCCAAGACAGCGGTGCTAGTTGTGCCCTGGACCAAGAAAGGGGTGGGATGGAAATTCAGCTACTGTTCCTGGCAACCGGTGAGTCCTTGCCCCAGGCTATGGCTAACAATGAAAGGAAAACCTTATGGTAATCCTAACACCCAGAAGGGTCAGCCTTCACACAGAGGCACTTGTAGGCGGTAGCTGGGCCCTGGGACCGGCCATTCCCTCCTCCATGCCCTGCCAGCACAAGTGCTCAGGAACGTTCACCTCCTGCCTCTCTCTAGCAGTAGTGATCCTCTGAAGTGCAGGAGCCATGTCTTAGGTGTCATTGTATACTTCTTGTCCAGGGCAGGGACTGGCACACTTCTGCTTAGGGTTTGTTAGCAAATGGATAGAGGGAAGAATGAAGGAAAGGGGAAAACCAGGTGTATTTCTTAAAGTTGGCAAGGTGATTCAATTCCTTTCTTCATCCATACAACAAATATTTATTGAGCACTTGTTATGTGGCAGTCACAGTTTAGACAAAGGGGTTACTGATACTTAAGGTGTTCTGGTTCTGGCACATGAGAAGCTGATTTATTATTTTTCTACCATGTTATACAGAGAGGAAAGCAACAGTCTTGTATCAAGCTGGTTCTTTAAAATACCCTACTAGGTTTCCTGGGGTTTCATGCTTCTAGGCCCCTGATTACTTAACACATTCAAAACAGAAGAATCTTTTTATGTGCACCAGGAGAAGAAAGTGAAAAACACTGACATCCCTGGAAAGTGGGAAATCCAAATTTCAGAATGTCTTCTCCACTGCCACGTTTCCCATTTGTTTATTTTTCCAAAGCACCCATTGCACCCCACCAGCATGGAGCTCAGGCTGGCCTCCAGGCAGGGCTCTTTTCCACAGCATCTGCCCCTCCCCACCAGAGCAGAGGGCAATGCTAACTGCACCTGGGACTGTCATCCAGAGGAGCATCTCTGAGAAGCAAAGTGAATTGTCTGGTCTGGGCAGTTCCTAAGTGGATGAATGACTAATAACCCCTGCTTCCTAATGACCTGGATGAAATAATGCAATTTCCTGGGCTCTGTGGAATTCTGGAGTCTCCAGCTATTAAAACCACTGCAAAGTACTCTTAGATACTAAATGCATGGTACATTTCATGATGTTGTTTTCTCGGGCCATGAGCTTGTGCATATTTGATTGCACATGCTCACTTTAAGAGGCACTTGCTGCCCCTATCTTCAGCTCTGTTAAATGAAGGAAAGCCAGATAAACTAAGGCAATAGTGGCACCAAATTAATGTGAGCGTCATGTAAATGCTCACCAATGCCAAGAGAAGCCCATAGTTTCTGCTAGTAAGTAGAAAGTCCCTAATATGAGGAAGATATATTTACAATGTCAAAGGGATCTATTGTTGGTATCCCTAGTATTGGCTAATGGTAGAAAGGGTGCATAGTTATTTAGCATCTTGGAAATGCAAGTTTCTCATCATTTAGGTATTTTCAGAATGGGACAATAACAAATGCAAAGGGTCATTGCAATGGCTACATGAGATCTGTGTGAGGTGCCTAACACAGAACTGGCACCCGGATGAAGCCCAGGACCTGGCTCTTGGAGTATTTGGACATAGTGAACATGTGCTCCTCATAGAGCTAGAAGCTCACTAGAGTAACCCACCCTTCAGGTTACAGGGACCTGGGAATTTGTTCTGAATATTTAAAGCAGGGAAGGTTTACTCAGGTGATGAAAGGGCTGAGAGACAAACAGGGGACTGAGATAACACAGAGTTTAACACAGCAAGAAGCCATCACCATGCCTGGGCTGCAGAGATACAGGGAGGAGACAGCTTTCCCCAAGCCTGGGAGTCACACAACAGAAGCTGGGGCCACACAGAACACATAGTTGCCATCAGAAATGCCACCTGCAGAACAGATGGGGAGTGATATGGTTAGGCTTTTTGTCCCCACTCAAATCTCATCTTGAATTATAATCCGCATAATCCCCACGTGTCAAGGGAGAAACTAGGTGGAGGTAATTGAATCATGGGGATGGTTCCCTCATGCTGTTCTCATGATAGTGAGTGAGTTTTCATGAGATCTGATGGTTTTATAAGGGGCTTTTCCCTCTTTTTTATAAGGGGCTCTTTCCCTCACTTCTCTCTCCTGCAGCCTTGTGAAGAATGTACCTGCTTACCCTTCACCTTCAACCGTGATTGTTAAGTTTCCTGAAACTTCCCCAACCATACAGAACTATAAGTTAGTTAAGCCTCTTTCCTTTATAAGTTACCCATTCTCAGAAGTTCTTTATAGCAGTGTGAGAACGGACTAATACAGGGAGAAATGCTCTGGCTTTTTTCTCCTTTTTTTCCACCTTCCCACCTCCCACCAGCGCCAAATCCAGCCAGAAGCTGGGCTGATATGGGGGTCTGAGCTTTAGGGGTGAGCCCTCACTGCACCCTATAGAGAGTAGAGAAAGGGAGAGGTGAGGAAGGGAACTGAGCCCACCCAGTGGGCCCGCGAGCCTGGGCAGTAAAGGTACCAAATGAAATTATCTGACTTGGAGGTCTTCATCTGGGGTGACATTTTGTTTCCAACCTATCTCCTCTCCTCCTGTCCTTGTGCCCAGCCTTCCTCATGCCTATTTTCCAAATTCTCTTGAGTCTTCTGCTCGAGCTGGGTCATCTCCCGTCCACAGGTGGGAAAGGAGGAAAGACACCAGCCCCACTGCAGCCACCACCCGCACTGCTAGATGTCTGAGCATGTTTCTGCACTGAGCCACACCCAGAGGGCAGCCAGGTGATGATGCTGCTCCTGCCTTGCATGTGCTGTGCCCAGTGCTCGGCAGACCTCCCTGGTAGGTGCTGTAGCTGTGCCGCAGTGCTCTGGCCCTGAGCCTGGCCACCACATGTGTTATCAGAGAGGACCCTCCCCTTGAGTCACCTACATTAGTGCTTAAAGCTCTAGCTTCAAACTCAGTCTCAACCCAGGGTAGGTGGAAAATAGAACTTTCTTTAGGATTTTTTGATAGCTCAGTTGCTATTTTTTTCAAGAAGTCCTTCTTCCCTGACCTGCCATGTGAAACTTACTGTTTGCAAACTCCCTCTTACATTCTATTAGTGAAACTAACCTAGATCCTAGATTAGGGAAAAGCTGGATGCATAAGGGGAAAAAATAACAAGAAATGTAGTTTATCCTCCCCACTACGGCGCATCCTGTTGATGGAATATAGGAATATAATTCAATCATTAAAACATTCATGCTGATGTGGTAAACATTGTGTTACAGTGTAAATGGGAAAAATGCAGGATGCAAATTTTTATGAAATGAAGCAACAAATGAGCAAGCAACAGCTTAGAAAACTGTCTGGCAGAGAATGCACCAAAAGCTTGTCTTTTGGGAGATGGTACTATGAATGATTTTCATGTGAAGAAATTAAGTTTACTCCAGAGATCCCTTGAGTTCTAGAAGTGGTCTTACTTATCTTTGTATCTTTCTTCCTTCCTCATCCCCAGAGCCTTGTATACACGCAATATGCAAGAAGCCCTGGAAGTTCCCACGGTGTGTTTCCAAGACCCTACACCAGCCTGGCTGAAATAGGACCAGATCATCTCTCAAATCTCCATCTCATGTTCTTGGTGGCCACCTGCTGCCTGAAGCTAGGGCTACAGAGGCATGAGTGAAGAAGGACTCACCTGCCCAGACTGAAGCCACGGAATCCAGGGAGCCAGCCTCAAGGTCCAGTCAAGCAGTGCTCAGACTCACTGCAAAGATTTAGAAGAGAACAGAAAGGGATGATGAGGAATTGCAGATTTGAAACTAAGCTGGCAGGTTTAGGGTCTCTTCTGTACCATGAGTTTTGTGGAGGCTCTAATTCTGTGCTCTTTTTCCAGAATGCTATGTTCTTAGTCACTAATTTGCCTTATGTGACTTGACTAATTAGTACCCTCAGGATGGGAAAGGCCTTACATGAGCAGCAGGAAATTTTAGGGATGTGAGAAAAGGTGGCTGAAAGAAAGGGAAGGATCTGATAGGGGACTGAAGAGTGTTAACGTAACTTTGGCTCCCTTCTCCATGTTTATGCTGTCAGCAGAAAAACCAAACTCTGCAAAACATTTCAAAGAGGTTTATTCTGGGCCAATATGAGTTACCACGGCCCAGGGAAAACACAAACCCAAGAAGCTGTGAGTAAGGGGTCCCAAGGCAGTCAGACTGTAACTCTGTTTTAAGCATTTCAGGGCAGCAGAAGCTACAGGCAAAGTTGTAAATTGATACATGGAGGTTTATACATTGGTTCAACCCCAAGAGGTGGGATATCATGAATTGGGGGACTTACAGGTCATAGGTGGGATCAAAGATTCTTTAATTGGTTAAAGGAACAAAGCTCTGTGTAAAAACTTGGAGTCAGCTTAAAGAAATGTTTAAGTGAAAGGAAGGAAGCTTGCTAGTCATCATGTGATGCTATGCCAGAGTCAGGTTATGAGAGCAAGATACAATATATTGGGTCAAAATGACATGTTTAGCCAGATTGATGGTCTGTAGATATGACTCCCTCCAGGACTTTTTTGGAAAGAATTTTTAGCAAAGAGAAAAAGGTCAGAGTTCAGTCCTCAATGCTCTCCACAAAGACTGTTCTGTCTGAACCCTGTGATATAAATCATGCCATGGGACATGGGCCTGCTCCTCTCCAAGGGCCATTGGCTGGGTCTCTTAGGGTCCAAACTGGAATCTTCTGATTCTCACTCTCATACAATATTATGCAAAGAAAAACTCCCTTTTGGAAAAACCCCCTTTTGGAATCCTTAATTTGGCAATCTTCCAGTTTGCTCAACATACTAAAAAAAATTAGATAAAGAGGTAAGTGTGTATGTATGTGCATGTGGGGGGACGCCAGGGATGGGTGGGGAGAGGGTGTCATGTGACCCACGCACTGCACAGTTCTCTGGCTACTTCCTCTCCCAACTCTGATTGAACTGGAGTGGATATTAATGCTCACTCCAGCCTCAGCACCTCTCCAGAGAGCTGACACTGCTTGGGAACCTAAATTATTCTTTTTGAAGGGAGAATTACATATGAGAGACTGAAAATCAAAACAAACTAAAAAGGATGCAAACTCACTATGAATTAGTTAAGTCTATTGCGTGTCTTATGGCAAGTTTACAACTTTCTCCCTAAATTTTGGGTTTCCTTGGTTGGAGAAGGTAAATGTAGATGTGCTCCCTAGGACTACCATAACAAAGTACTGCACACTTGATGGCTTAAATTAAAGCAACAGAAATTCATTCTCTCACAGTTCTGGAGGCAGAAGTCAGAAATCAAGATGCCAGCAGGGCCACGCTCCCTCTGAAGGCTCTAGGGGCAGTCTTTCTTTTTTTTTTTTTTTTTTTAATTTTTTTTAAATTAATTAATTAATTTATTTATTTATTTATTTTTTTAATTATACTTTAGGGTTTTAGGGTACATGTGCACAATGTGCAGCTTTGTTACATATGTATCCATGTGCCATGTTGATTTCCTGCACCCATTAACTCGTCATTTAGCATTAGGTGTATCTCCTAATGCTGTCCCTCCCCCCTCCCCCCACCCCACAACAGTCCCCGGAGTGTGATGTTCCCCTTCCTGTGTCCATGAGTTCTCATTGTTCAATTCCCACCTATGAGTGAGAACATGCGGTGTTTGGTTTTTTGTCCTTGCGATAGTTTACTGAGAATGATGTTTTCCAGTTTCATCCATGTCCTTACAAAGGACACGAACTCATCATTTTTTATGGCTGCATAGTATTCCATGTGAGATGGTATCTCACTGTGGTTTTGATTTGCATTTCTCTGATGGCCAGTGATGATGAGCATTTCTTCATGTGTTTTTCGGCTGCATAAATGTCTTCTTTTGGGAAGTGTCTGTTCATGTCCTCTGCCCACTTTTTGATGGGGTTGTTTTTTTCTTGTAAATGTGCCACATTTTCTTAATCCAGTCTATTGTTGTTGGACATTTGGGTTGGTTCCAACTCTTTGCTATTGTGAATAGTGCCGCGATAAACATGCGTGTGCATGTGTCTTTATAGCAGCATGATTTATAGTCCTTTGGGTATATACCCAGTAATGGGATGGCTGGGTCAAATGGTATTTCTAGTTCGAGATCCCTGAGGAATCGCCACACTGACTTCCACAATGGTTGAACTAGTTTACACTCCCACCAACAGTGTAAAAGTGTTCCTATTTCTCCACATCCTCTCCAGCACCTGTTGTTTCCTGATTTTTTAATGATGGCCATTCTAACTGGTGTGAGATGGTATCTCACTGTGGTTTTGATTTGCATTTCTCTGATGGCCAGTGATGATGAGCATTTCTTCATGTGTTTTCTGGCTGCATAAATGTCTTCTTTTGAGAAGTGTCTGTTCATGTCCTCTGCCCACTTTTTGATGGGGTTGTTTGTTTTTTTCTTGTAAATTTGCTTGAGTTCATTGTAGATTCTGGATATTAGCCCTTTGTCAGATGAGTAGGTTGCAAAAATTTTCTCCCATTGTGTAGGTTGCCTGTTCACTCTGATGATAGTTTCTTTTGCTGTGCAGAAGCTCTTTAGTTTAATGAGATCCCATTTGTCGATTTTGGCTTTTGTTGCCATTGCTTTTGGTGTTTTAGACATGAAGTCCTTGCCCACGCCTACGTCCTGAATGGTATTGCCTAGGTTTTCTTGTAGGATTTTAATGGTTTTAGGTCTAACATATAAGTCTTTAATCCATCTTGAATTAATTTTTGTATAAGGTGTAAGGAAGGGATCCAGTTGCAGCTTTCTACATATGGCTAGCCAGTTTTCCCAGCACCATTTATTAAATAGGGAATCCTTTCCCCATTTCTTGTTTTTGTCAGGTTTGTCAAAGATCAGATAGTTGTAGCTATGCGGCATCATTTCTGAGGGCTCTGTTCTGTTCCATTGATCTATGTCTCTGTTGTGGTACCAGTACCATGCTGTTTTGGTTACTGTAGCCTTGTAGTATAGTTTAAAGTCAGGTAGCGTGATGCCTCCAGCTTTGTTCTTTTGGCTTAGGATTGAAAAAATATGGAACGCTTCACGAATTTGAGTGTCATCCTTGCGCAGGGGCCATGCTAATCTTCTCTGTATCGTTCCAATTTTAGTATATGTGCTGCCGAAGCGAGCACTAGGGGGAGTCTTTCATTGATTTACCAGTTCTAGTGGCTCCAGGTGTTCCTTGGCTTATAGCTGCATCACTCTAATCATTTTACATGGCCTTCTCCCCTGTGTGAGCTTGTTGACACTCCTTTGTCATCTCTCTTACAAGGATACATGTAATTGTATTTTGGGCTCACCTGGATAATGAAAAATAAACTCCTTGCCTCAAGATCCTTAGTTAACCACCATTTGTGCCACATAAGGTCACATTTACAGAATCCAGAATTTGAATATGGGCATGTCTTTGGTGCCAATGTTTAGCCCACTACACTAGGTAATTCTTTTCTCTGTCTTATCACAGAACAGGCTCTCTTACACATAAAGTTGGTTGCTTTCTAAATTCCATGAGGTTTCAAGTTTGTTTCCATTGTTCCCCTTTCTTTCTTTCTTTTTGTTTTTTTGAGATGGCGTTTTGCTCTTGTTGACCAGGCTGAGGAGTTCAATGGTGCAATCTCGGCTCACCGCAACTTCTGCCTCCCAGGTTCAAACGATTCTCCTGCCTCAGCCTCCCAAGTAGCTGGGATAACAGGCACCTGCCACCATGCCCAGCTAATTTTTGTATTTTTAGTAGAGATAGGTGTTCACCATGTTGGCCAGGCTGGTCTTGAACTCCTGACCTCGTCATCTGCCCACTTCGGCCTCCCAAAGTGCTGGGATTACAGGCATGAGCCAGCACGCCCAGCCTGTTCTTCCACTTTCTTAATGACCTAAATAGAAACGTGATTCACGCTGACTTCTTCCTTTGTATTTAATCTTGGGCTATGAAAACAAACTACTGTCTCTGATGCCTTAGCAACTTAATAGTGCTTCTGATCTTTTGAAAATCACAGGTTTGTGTTTACAGAACATATCCTCTAGACTCAAGCTTATGTCTCTAAAAGTCTAACTAAAGGCCTTGTGGCTAGTACCTTACTGTAATCAGCAAGAAACTGGCCCTGATTCTCTTAAACTCACTTTGTTCAACTGAGAACAAACTTGGAAGTCTCCTACAAAACTGGAGTTGATTCTCATTTCTTGATTACTTCTGCAGGCCTTTGAAAGTTCCAGAGAAGTTCTCTGTGTGCTAT
Source organism: Symphalangus syndactylus (assembly GCF_028878055.3). NCBI lineage: Eukaryota > Metazoa > Chordata > Mammalia > Primates > Hylobatidae > Symphalangus > Symphalangus syndactylus. The sequence continues at coordinate 86,364,474 of NC_072437.2, forward strand.
ATACATTAAACACGCTTCCATGTTTTCCTTTAAATCATCAAGAGCAGCACATAGGATAATGCATCTATTCCTTTCTCTGCTCCCTAGGATTATCTTCTTTTTAAAGTCATCGACCCTTTGCCTATCTACTCTAAATTAATGATTTCATGCTCCATCCTGACCAATCTGGTTAAAATGACATTGCATCTCTTTATATCATCTGTCCAAATTGTACAAAGAAAGAGTGTCTAAAGGGCACTCTCCAGCAAATTTACTGCCTATGGAGGGCTTAGAGATCCCAGGCTGTCCTAAAAATAAAAGAAAGTCTTGAATAGGTTTCTCCTTTCTCTGAGGTTTACAGACTCTGAAGCAGGGAGTAGGGAGAAAGCATTTCTCTCATTATCTAATACTCTTGAAACATATTCTGCTCCTTGAAAACCTAATATTCAAAAGTTAGCTCTCGGAGTGTAGGATCGATTTTTTTTTTCACTGTTCATTTTATTTTAAAGTTTTTAATTTTTTAAAATTTTTTATCTTTTTTTTTTAATTTTTGGAGACAGAGTCTCACTCTTTCGCCCAGGCTGGAGTGCAGTGGCACAATCTCAGTTCACTGCAACCTCTGCCTCCCGGGTTCAAGCAATTCCCTGCCTTAGCCTCCCAAGTAGCTGGGATTATAGGTGCCTGTTACCACGCCAGGCTACTTTTTGTATTTTTAGTAGAGATGGGGTTTCACCATCTTGGCCAGGCTGGTCTTAAACTCCTGACCTTGTGATCCGCCCGCCTCAGCCCACCAAAGTGCTGGGATTAGGCATGAGCCTTTTTTTTTTTTTTTTTTTTTCTGAGGCAGTCTTGCTCTGTCACCCAGGCTGGAGTGCAGTGGTATGATTCCAGCTCACTGCAGCCACAGCATCCCCAGCTCAAGCAATCCTTCCACTTCAACTTCCTGAGTAGCTGAGACTATAGGCACATGCCACCATGCCCAGCCAATTTTTGTATTTTTTTTTTTTTTTAGAGATGGGGTCTCCCTGTGTCACTCAGACTGCTTTCAGTCTGTTCTGGACTCAAGAAATCTTCCTGCCTCAACCTCCCAAAGTGCTAGGGTTATAGGGGTGAGCCACTGCATCCAGCCCACTTTATTTATTTTAATGAGATGAACATTAGTCAATTAATTGGGCTTTTTGGCTTACTGCAACCTCCACCTTCCGGGTTCAAACGATTTTCCTGCCTCAGCCTCCTAAGTAGCTGGGACTACTGGCATGTGCCATCATGCCTGGCTAATTTTTGTATTTTTAGTAGAGACAGGGTTTCACCGTATTGGCTAGGCTGGTCTCCAACTCCCGACCTCGTGATCCGCCCACTTTGGCCTCCCAAAGTGCTGGGATTACAGGCCTGCCTGAGCCACCGCGCCCGGCCAATTGGGCTTTTATTGGAGGATAATGAATATCTATAGTGACTGCTTATAGAATTAAATGTCGTTTCAAGCTTTTTGCCCCCTAAAGATGAGAATGGTACTATAACATTTGTATACTGTGAGTTCTAATTGGGATAAATAAAATATTAGAAATAGAATCCCAGACCCAGGAAGAACCTTGTCTTCAGAGGAGCAACCTTGGTCCCAGCCCCTTCTCCACAGCTGCATGAAGAAGCTGCACAGAAAACCACTCACCCTCACCCCCAGTTCTGGAATGTGAAGGTAAGATTTACATTGTCCTGGTGATGGTCATTGCTGGAGAGGTCTGGGACATGCAGGAAATGGCTCCAGGGCCTCTTCCTCTTCATTGTCACAGCAGCAGCAGTTCAGAGCTTTCCATGAAGACCTACTTTTCATTTTCCCCAAGTTTCAAGATTTTGGGCACTTGTGGGAGCTATAGATAGTGTGAGGTTTGGCTCTTGGCACCAGGCTAGCATCGGGGCTTGGAAGGGATGGGGAAGTGCACTAGAACCAGTGGTTTCCAGGGTTGAAGGAGGCCTTGGGTGAGGGGATAGCAAGAGCCAGGGCCTGTCTTTCCCATGGCCATGAGGCAGCAGAAGGCACAAGGAGAATAGGGTAGGTAGGGCAGTGTTGGAGACGGTTAGCAAGCTCTCTAGGCCCTGCTCTGGGTTCCAGGCCTAGTGTGACACTGACTAGCTGTGTGCCATGACCAAGCTGCTCAACAAGTCTGCGCCTCTGTTTCTTCATGGGTGTCATGAAGGGATTAGACTCCATGATTGTTAAGGTCTGTTCCAGTTCCAGCGAACAAACTGCAAACAAGCAAAACAAACAAAGACTGCCTTGTTTATTTTCATGAAAGCATTTGCTAATCTCTTTCCAATGCAGCCAGTCTCCTTGTTTACCATTTTGTGCTCCTCTCAGGCCCCAAGACAGTGCTTTTTATTTTTAGGGATAAGCAAATAGTTCAGTTTGACCGGAGCATGGGAAGAAAGCAGGAGGGCAACCAAGAGGAATAGAACCTGAAAGGGGATCTGGGGTTGGACCATGAAGGACGAAGTACTCCTAGACTTGGGCATAAGAACACACTGTCCTGGTGCCATTCTTTAGACCAGAAAGGATCAGAAGGGTCCCAACCCCTTAGGACAGGAAAGGGCTGAATGAGGACCAGAGACAGGTTAGAGTCCTCCCTGATCCTCATCCAAGCCCTTTCTTGTCCCGAGGGGGCTGGGAGTCTGTGGGGCTGAGAGACACTTCTTTGTCTGTATTGTGCTCTGGATACCTGAGAATTCCCCAGCCAAGTGGGGGAACCTCAAAGGTTATGGCCTTTTCCCTAATTGCATCAGAGCATACAGTTTGTGTAGCCCTATGTTCTACAGGTGGCCAAGAGCAGCTGTTTTCAGGGGAGAGGGGACATGGACGTGAGGACTAGAATTCCCCATGCCAAAGTGTGGAGCTCTTCATATGTGGGAGGGAGCTGGGAGTGGGAAGAGGACAAGGGCAGCTGCAGGCTTTGCCAGCTCTTCTGTATAATTAGGGTAATTAGCATGTTCACCACCTTAAACATTTGGCATTTATTTCTGAAAACATTCACAATTTGCTCTTCTAGCTATTTGAAAACATACAATAAATTGTTGTTTATTTCAGTCATCCTACAGTGTTGTAGAACACTAGAACACATTCCTCTTACCTAGATGTCCATTGATCAACTTTTGTGGCCATTAATCAACCTCTGTCTATCTCTCCCTGCCTCCTCCCCTTCCCAGCCTCTAGTAACCACTATTCTACTCTCCACTTCTATAAGATCAACTTTTTTAGCTTCCACATATGAGTGAGAACATGCAGTATTTATCTTTCTATGCCTGGCTTACTTCACTTAACATAATGTCTTCCAAGCTCATCCATGTTGCCACAAATGACAAATTTTGTTCTTTTTAAATCAATAAATAGTATTCAATTGTGAATATATACCACATTTTTCATCCATCTTTCTGTTGATGAACATTTCGGGTGATCCCTATTTTGGCTATTGTGAATAGTGCTACAGTAAACATGAGAGTGCAGAGATCTCAACAAGATTCCGTAACCTTACTACTGAGTATATATCCAAAGTATTTTATTCTTTTTGATGCTATTGTAAATGGAATAGTTTCCTTAGTTTCTGTTTTTGGATTGTTTATTGTTAGTGTATATAAATGCAACTGATTTTTATGTATTGATTTCCTATCCTGCAACTTTGCTCAATTTGCTTGCTTATTAGTTCTATTGGGGTTTTGTGTATGTGTGTGTGAATGGTATCTTCAGGTTTTTCTACATATAAGATTTTATCATTTGCAAACAGACATAATTTTACTTATGTATTTCCAATTTGGATCCCTTTTACTTATTTTTCTTGCTTAATGTTACTGCAGCTTTCTATCCAGGAAATGAGGATTTGAACGGTGATGGGGAGGTGAGTAATGGCTGGATTTGGAACATATTTTATGGGCAGAACAAATGGAACTTGTTGGCTCAGAAGTGGGTGGTGGAAGAAAGAGGGAAGTTAAAAGTGACTTCTAGGTTTATGGATGGATTAACTGGCTAACTTATTGTGGTGCCATTTGCTTAGACAGAGTAGATGGGGGGATGCAGGCCTAAGAGGGGAAGAGAAAAGCTCCATCTGGGCCACATTAAATTTGGCCATGATTGTGGATCAGATAGATAAAAGCAAGAGAAGGAGGGAAGAAGTCGGAACACAGACCTCTGGGGAAAGCTCACACGTAGAAAAGGGATGGAAGAAGAGTCATCAGAAGGTGAGGCAAAGAAGAGCGATCTGAGGGGTAGAAAAATAATCAAGAAAGTCAGAGAAACAAGGGAAAAGTTTCAGGAAAGTGGCAATGGTCAACTATGCAAACAAGAGGGGAAGGAAGGTGAAGACTGAAAGAGGATTTTTTATGGAGGAACAAGGAGGTTTTTGGTGACCTCTGACAGAACATTTTCAGCAGAGTGGATAAGGTCTCTGCCTGAGTGCAAGTGAGCTGAAGATGCAAGTGAGTGAGGGACGTGCTTTAAACAAGTCTAAAGTGCTATGTGTGTAAGGCAGTGTTGCTATTTCTGTTGCCATGGAAACAGAAACCATTTAGGAGAACTAAAAGCCACTTAAAATCCCCGATTCTAATCCATGATATCCGCTTGATCTCTTGAGAAAGATAATGACAAAAACCAGTTATTAGAGGGGCAGGGCAATTTTAGGTTTCTTCTTTTTAGACATAGCCCCTAAATGGAAAGTTTCCCCCCTCTTGAGAAGGGAGCTTGCACTAACATCTACACTGGCTTCTAAAAAGCACAGATGACCTGCTACACTTCCTGACTTTCTTGCTATTGGTTGGCACTGTTCATAAATATAATTTGCTGTTTCACTTTTCTTTGAAATGAGCAACGTGAATTACTCAGAGGAGAAAGGCAGGAGAGATAGAGGCAGCAGAAGCCAGGGCAGCTGAAAGACAGAGACCTTCAGGTGGGCATTTTAATCTTTGTTTTGTTAATTCAGTGTTGAGAATCGTGACTTGATGATCACATAATGGTCAGAGGAGTAATTTTTTAAAAGTAAATTTGTTTTGTTCTACTATAAATGTTATTTTCCTATCATGTACATGGTAGTTTAAAAAATACTGTGGAAGTACAAAAATGTTGAAGGAAGCCAAATTCTCCACCAAAATAGCCTCTATTGATATTTGGGGATTTTCCCTTTGTGTGTGTGTGTGTGTGTGTGTGTGTGTGTGTATGCACGTATAACTTTAGTTTTCATAGTTGCATCCCCGCACTATGGACAAGTTTATATTCATTTCCTCCATTTCAGTCTATGGTTTTTCCATGTTGCTGTGAATTCTTTGTAATCATAAATTAAAGCTGCTGCATATTATTGCATTGAGGAACTTTACTATACTTCCTCCATTTTTGGCTGTGATTCTATTTTTCATAGTTTGGGTCCTTTTATTATATGAGATATATTTTTTCCATTCAGTGTCTTGTTTTAGGGGCAGAAGAAGTTAAATCTGAGCACATATATTTCAATGGTTTTGCTCAGAGGCACAGTGAGAGTGAAAGAGTATGTGAGATCATGAGCATATAATCTGTTCCTTACCCCACTGGGACCCTACTCAGTGTTTCTCAACTCTGGCTGCACATCTAGCCAGAATCACCCGACTCTGAGGAGATTAGAAAATTACCCCTAGAATAATTGAAGCTTGACTTTTGGAGATCAGTGAGTCATCTGCAGTATTTTGTCTTGTTTTCCAGAAACTTCTCAGGTGGTTCTAATGGGTGGTCAGCATAAAAACAGATAACCTAGGTCATTCAAAATATTTTTCTGTCTCTGAAATATACCTGAGAGTAATATGTATTAGGACAAAGGGAGGTATAATTTCAGGCAAGCCAACCAAATCTCCCTTTCAACACTACATAAATAATGCAAATTATAAAATAATTTGTGGGAAACATAAGACTTCTAGAAATTTCTATCATCTACTCAGCCACATAAAATCTTGAGATGAGAATCTACTTGTGTTTCTATTTACTAATGTTTTAAAGAGATGGATTTGTTTCCAGTGCTTCGGTGGTTAAAAGTTAGAGAATTTGAGGCTCTACTATGTTCTAAATGTATCTGAATCATGCCCATATCTGCTAGAATCTGCCAAGGCAGCCAGGCTTCCTTTCTTTTGCAAACTCTTCAAGATTAAACACAAGGTGGATATTTAATAGCTGGCCAGTTCACTAACACACTGTGAGCACAGCAAAGATCGATGGGATTGGATTTGGAGGCAGAAGGTGGCTCACTCTGGCTTTCAGGAGCCCCATAGACATGGCACTTACCTTGTCTGGACCTCATATCCTCAGGAGGGAAGTGGACAGAGTTTATGCCAGGGCTGTGTTCTGGTTTCTCCCATCAGGGACTGGAAACAGAGCCAGAGCCCCTAAACCACACTGAAGCATTTGCTGTCGCACTCTTAGCCTGCTGCAGGCCAGGAATCATCCCAATGAGACCAGCAGCATGTTAATTAAATTTCTTGTGTTGACTCAGTGGAGAACACCTGTTTAGTATCTTCTTTAATGAATGTAAACATTCACATAGTACTTTACTATTTACAAAACATGTTTACAGGCATCAGTTCATTTGATCCACATACTAGCCTTAAGAACTGGAGGATGTAATTCTTATTTTAAAGATGGTTAAGATGAGACCAAGAGAACATAGGATCTTTCCCAGGTGGAACCAGAACTGGTCCAATCTGGTTGAGCCCAGGGCACATGGTCCTTTCTTACAACTTAAATAATAGCTATTGTGGGAAATTGGTTAAACAAATTTCATAATGTTTATATAATTGGCTATTCTGTATCCAGTTAAATGATGACATTGATGTTGTTAGTTGGCAAAGAAAGGTGATCATGACACGAAATAAGAAAAAAGCAAGATACAAAACAGCATTGTAAGTGTGCTCATTTTTGTTTAAAAATACTTGTATATATTTCAAGAAAGATGAAAAAACATACATGCAAAATTTTAGCTATGTCTGGTTGGTGGTAAAGTTCATTATTTAAGTTTATTTCAGCTTGTATTACATTGTAATTTTTTTTACCATGAACATGTACTACTTGTGTAATAAAAATAAAGGAAAGTAAATAGAATTGTTCATGTGTTTCTGGTTGGCTCTTCTCCAGATGAAATGGCCCCATCTTCTTTCACTTGACCATAAAGAAGGCTCCTATTTAATTATCTGAGTTTTGTACATTATTGTCACAAACCTTATTGTGATTGTTAGCTAGTACTGACTGAACTCTTCACATGTGTTGGGCACCAAGTTAATCACTTAACATCCATTTTTTTCATCAATACTCACTCCAGTTCTCCTTTGGCAGATGAGAGTTTGAAGCTCAGAGGGCTGCAGTAATAAAAGAGACTAAAAGGCAGAGCTGAAACTTAAACCCAGGACCCTTTTAACTCAAAAGCACATGCTTTCATTCATTATATCACTCTGCCTCCTATCCACCTGGGATCACATGAGCAGCCTCCATTTTGGAGGAAAGATGATATATTTTTTCAGCGTACTCATTGCTGTGTACATGAGTACATGATGGTTACCTTGGGCATCATTAGCATTTCCTGTGTACTCCAGAATCAAAGATCCTTTCTGCTTTTCTATAGTTTGCTCTGTGCACCAGATATCTGAGGCACTCTAGTTCCCCAAGGGTAAGCCTTTAAGATAAAAGCCTCACAAGGGATTGTGCAATTACCCATTGAACTCTGGCTAATGCGGCAGCCAAACTGGATAATACAAAGAAAGGCAAGCATTTTGCTGTGGGTGCTCAGCGTTGCTAGAGAGCTTTTTGAAATCCATGTCAGAAACCCCTAGCACTGTATTTCTTTATTTCTCAGGATATTGGCCACTGCCTCCTTTGTACTGCAGTTACTTATGTACAGTATGTTCTATTGGACCAAGACTCTGACATTGGAGTCCTTGCATAGAACCTAGCACATAAACTCCATTGAGAATAAAGGCATTGTGTAAATAAATCATTTCACCCAATGAATGCAGACTTTAGTTACAGCTAATGTTTATCTCTGTTGAACTTTATTAACCTCTTTATATTAATTGACCCATGGAGAAAATATAATCTTGACAGAATTTAAAGGAAAACCTCTTCCAATGGATTGATGACTTTGTGGCAGTATGGTCAGTCTTTTGACAAAGAAATCTAATTATTATTCAAGAGGCCCAGGATAAGGGTCTAAGCAGTGAGTTAGAGTCAAGAAATTCCGAAGTCGGAAAGGTCCTTAGGAAGAGCTGGGACCAGAGGCAGAGTTTTTTTTGCCTCTCTGGTGTAAAGTCCTTAAGGGAGAGGTTTCAAAAAAGTACAGGAAGCAGACTATAGAAAGAACAGAAGAAAGGAGAGAAAGGAGGGGAGTAGAGGAGAGGGGAGAGGAGGGAAAGAGATGGAAAAGGAGAGAGGAAAAGAGGGGGAGGGAGCCAGTTTACTCTGGAAGTTTAAATATTGATTAAGCTGGGAGAAATTAAAATAATTTAGTCTGCCATTATTACCTATATTTTATATTATATAAATAAGAATTTATTATAAAAAAGATAATTTCCCATATAAGTCTCCTCCCATAAGGCTGTAGAAACAGCATCCTACCTTGTTTGTACCTCTAGTACAGAAAAACAATCATCTAAAGAGTATTTGAAGGCATCCTAGATTCTTTTTTCTCTTTTGTCAAATTATTATTTTTAAAGTATTTTAAATTTGTATAAATTTATGGATTACACATGCAATTTTATTACACATATAGATTGCATAAATTGTGTAGTGGTCAAGTCAAGGCTTTTAGGGTAACCATCACCTGAATAACATTGTATCGCAGATTCTTTTAAGTAAGTTGGTTTCTTTTTATTTTGAGTCTTACCTTAAAAATAAGGTAAATTCACTGAGAGATATGTAAATCTTTTGTAAATTCACTGTTATCTTGTAAATTCACTGAGAGATATGAAGGTGACTCCCTTTGTTAGTTGTAAGAGGCACAAATCCCTATTGGGAACTTGTTGGCACAGAGTCAGAGAAACAGTTTGCTACCCTCCAAGATATAAAAGGTGCTGCTTCCTACAGTGTTTAGAACAGAGCACCATTTGGGTACCCTCTGTGGCTGCCTTCTGCTCCCATGCCATGCCATTGACAATTGACCCTATATTCCTGTTCCCAGACTTTAGATTTGAATTTCAGGAAAGGAAAATTTTCAAGGAAAAACACATTAACATCATTTCATTGTAAAAACCATATGAGTTCTTTCCCACCCCTCCAGAACATATTAATTGTAAGGCATAAAATGAGGGCGTTGGATAACAGCTTCATTAGCTCATTTATTGATCTGAGCACATTCATGTGCTTCACGCTGGGGCCTGGGGTACAGCAGTAGACACGTGTTTGCCTTCCGTGGGCAAACAGTCTGGTGGGTAGGGATAGACAGGAGACAACTGCTGCCCCTGGAGTAAATGCTGGATGGGAAACCCAAGGGTCTGCAAACAGCCAAGTCGTGGAGGGATCAGAGAAGGCTTTTTCTGAAGAAAGTGATGTTTAGAAAGAAACAGGAGACTGGGTAAGCAATAGCCAGGAAATGAGCTGGAGCTCAGAAGAAATGGGCAAGAGAGAGCCTGCAGTGTTGGGGGCCTTGAAATAAGCTTCATGAGACTGAATATCCTTTACTGAGAGGATGGTGGGGAGAGAATATGCTGGATAACAAGATCGATACTATGAAAAGCCTGGAGATGAACTTGACTCTGAGATGATAATGGGTTTTAAGTGGAAGAGTAATGTGGTCAGATATGCATTTTGGAAAGGTCACTCTGGCCACTGTGTGAAAAATGAATTGACAACAGCCAGAGTGGAGATAGGGAGCCATTGAGGAGGCTGTGCCCATTGTCCAGGTGAAAGAGGACAGCCTGTACTAGACCGGTCTTGAGCTGACCCCTGAGATGAAAGGAGGGAGTTGGTGGAGCCTGCTGGGTAAACAGGCCAGGTCTGCCACAGAGGAGACACTGGGCAGCAGGACAAGCAGGAGTTGAGGAGAGCCCATGGTTTACTTTTGCTCCTGGCCCTCTCTTCTTTAGGTTTCAGATACCCACTGCCCCCATGCCACTGGCAGCAGGTGGGGTGGCAACAGGAATGACAATGCATGGTGCCAGGCAAAGTGCAGCTGTGTCCCTGGCTGTCACCTGTGCTGCCTCCTGGGGTCCTCTCAATAACTCTGAGAGGTTGAGTACTTGCTGATGGTCGCACAGTTTGCAAAAGGAAGAGCTAGGATTTGGGTTCAGTTGGGATTTATTCCAGAGGTTTTCCATGATATCGCAATGTCTCTATGTCATTTTAGGAAATACACATGATGTTTAACAAACTACCTTTGTAAATAATTTCTCTAAGAAGTGAATTTAATAGTGGAATATGAAATTCTGTCTCAGAGAAATGAGAAAGAGAGGGAGTTTTAATTTGAATAAATGGGCTTGTGAGGAGCCCCTGAGTCATGTCATTTAGTTACCTTGATTATGGACAGGGAGGACCCTAATGTTGATCAATCCGTAGCAATTTATTGGAATAAACAGGACAATGTCTCTATGATAACACTTGCTGTTCTTCTGTCTTGGAAATCAGAGACCCAGATAGAAAACAATTCTGTGATTCTGTGGTCTTCCTTAGATCAGACATTTGGTGAATAACAGATACCTCCAACCTTTCTAAATACAAGGATGAAGTGTATTAGAAAATGAAAAATATATTATTGAGATTTTTACACAAAATTAAATTCATAATCAGCATCATAGACTCATGTGTTATATTAACCAAGGAGAGCTGAGGAAAGTTTTGAGAGCCAGAGAGAGGGCAACATTTAGTCAAAATAATGTTTTTAAACAAAATGAAGCCGTATCTCTAAGGAGCTCAGAGCTCTTCATATATGATGTTTTTGTTGAGTTGAATTTTTGTTTATTTGGTGAATGTTAGTGGTAGGATGAATGTGCAAGAGAAGCTAGCTTTTGGAGTCTATTAAAGAAGGAAACAAGGAGAATTAGTAAAGACAGAGGTGGGAAGAAAGAGGTCTGAGGTAATGCCATACATCTTGTTCTTGAGGGCAGAGGTGTCCCCTGGCATGCTTGGATGCCAAACTTCTGCTAGGTTTCAATCCCTGCTACATCCCTGGGGATAAGTTGTTCTCTGGGAGCATTATCTCTTCAAAATAAAACAAGAAAGAATGAAATTGTACAAGAACTCCCATTTTAAGGGAGTAATTGTCTGCAAATGTGTTCATAATCAATAGGCACCGTTTCTGCACAGGGAAATTCTCAACAAAGAAACTTCAGTGAGGCTGAGTATGGTGGTTCATACCTGTAATATCAGCACTTTGGGAGGTCCAGGCAGCCGGGTGGCTGGAGCCCAGGATTTTGAGACCAGCCCGGGCAACATGGCAAAGCCCTGTCTCTACTAAAAAGTACAGAAAGTTAGCTGGGCATGGTGGCATGCACGTGTAGTCCTGGCTACTTGGGAGGCTGAGATGGGAGGATCGCTTGAGCCTGGGAGGTCGAGGCTGCAGTGAGCCATGATCGCACCACTGCAGTGTAGCCGGGTGATAGAGCGAGATCCTGTCAAAAAAATAAAAAGAAAGAAAGAAAAAAAGAAAGAAAGAGAAAGAGAGAAAAAGAAAGGAAGAAAAAGAGAGAAAGAAAAAAAAGAGAAAGAAAGAAAAAGAAAAAGAAAGAAAGAAAGAAAAGAAAGAAAGAGAAAGAAAGAAAGAAAGAAAGAAAGAAAGAAAGAAAGAAAGAAAGAAAGAAAGAAAGAAAGCAAGCTTGCTTCATTGGATAATGTACAAATTGACCAATCAAAATGACAGAGGGAAAAAACTTGTCAGCAAAAGATAGAGAAAAAAGCATCTATTGCTAAACTGTCAAGACAATGCTGATGCTTACAGGATCTGACATTTTGGCCACACAGACACTTTCCAAGCTGTCATTTTTCAGCCATGCAAATCTTTGCCCTAATGACAGTCTGACAGTACACATCTTTTTGAGGTGTCTCTTCCTCCACCTGTCTGTGTGCATTTGTGGCAGAGGATATTATTACCACACATTTGGTGGTCTGGGCAAAGTTCTCCTTTCAGTGGAAGAAGGCCACAGCCAGTTCACATTGTACTTCCACCCACTCCAAGCTAGGCCCAAGAGTCAGTGCTTCAACAAGACCAGCAGCCCCAGGGAGAGTTCAGGCAAGGAAGGTGGCTCCTATAAGATCTCAAGAGCCAAAGAACATTCTAGAAAGAGTAAGAGGTAGACACAAGCTGAAGAGTGGATCAGTAGCTGGGAGGGGTTACTGAAAAGTTGGCAACCCAACTAACATGATTTCAAAAAAAATGTTCTAATTAGAAAACTAAATATCATACAAGACAGTGTATCTGAACTTCAGAATTAAAATAAGAAACCAAGATTTTAAAATTCAGAAGTTATTTGAGGGGTTTCTAAACTTTCTCTGTGCATTCTGGGATTTAGTCAGGAGGTAGGTTGGAGAGATGAACCAATAGCCAACATTCCCAACATCCCTGATATCCTCCTCACCCACACACAAATCCTGGTGGATTCCTGAGAATCTGAGGAGAGATGGAGAAGGGAGGCTGGAACATTTGCTTATATAAGAAGCCAATTTGATAAGGCAACTACAAGGGAGTAGTTGTGGCAGAGGATATTATTACCTGAACGCATTTGCTTCCCCAAGGGGACCCTTCCCTGTTGTGGCAATTGCATATTAAAGCCAACCCACTCTTGACACAAGAGTTGACCCAGATCTACCCACAATGGAGAGCGGAACAGTTTCAGAGACTGCTCCTCAGGGGCTTCAAGCTGTTCTTAGGAATCTGTAGAATCCTATGACCAACTCACCAAATTTTCTGTCTACTGAGCTTCAGGGCAAGTCAGGCTCTGTTTAGTTGGGATCCAAGGGGAGAAGACTCTGTGAGCTTTGAGACTTCCAAATGTGGCATCTTAACTAAAGGAACTGCCAAGAGGAGGGTAAAAATGAGACAAGTAAAGCTGCACAGGTCCCAGAGGGGAAACTTTAGTCTCCCTGCAGGGTGAATTATCAGGCCCCTGGACTCTGGCTGAAAAGTCCTTCCCTGTCCCAGAGCTGTTGAAGAGAACCTCTGCAATACAGAGAAAGTGAATTGGAGAATTTCCTCCTCAGGGGACTTCCAGAGCCATAAATCCTTATTAACTGTACCAGTTTACAGTAGATCTGCCAGCAAACTCTTCACCAATGGCCCAAAGTGCTGACTTCATGGTTAAGTGGCATTCAGAAAGCAAAGTGTCACTAGCCTGGTGGCCAGTGAAGTGACTCATACTTTGGGGGCTCCTTGAGGCACTTTGTGGGTGACAGGGTAGAGGAAAAATCAGTGCAGCAAAATTCTCCAAGGCACTGAGTCCATGAAAACAAGGCCCTGTGAGATTCACTCCCCTCCATCCCACTTCCTCTGGAAGCTCAGAGACCAGATCCGTTTCACATTCAAAATATGTCACAATTTCAGATCCTTTTATCTGTGTTTCTGTTTTGATCTCCAAGAACTTAATTCACCTTGACTTTTTGAAAAAAAAACTTCTGAAAGCACAAGACCATTCTTGGAAGGCCAGAAAGGTCTAGAAAGCTTGGCATTTCTGACGTGACATTTGGAGCCTGTTACAAATAAACTCTTGAGTTGTCAGCTTGGGTCTCCAGAGTAGACTCTCAGTGATACTTCCCTGTTCTGGAGGACCGTGTTAATTCAGCACTCTGGGGCCTCTGGGATTCTGAGGAACAAATGTGTTGTAGAATCCTCTCTGCACAACTTCAGAGAGCTTATTCTGTCAGCCTTTGCAATAACAACAGCTAACACTTAATATGGCACTTTCTCTGTTCCAGGCCCTGACCTAAGTGCCATTCATGTATTATCTCACTTCATCCTTACAACCCTATGAAGTAAGAACTATTATTAGCATTATCCTCTTTCTTTTATTTTTTAAATTAATCTTTTTTTTTTAATTTTTCTTTTTTATTGAGACAGTGTCTTGCTCTATTGCCCAGGTTGCTCTTGAACTCCTGGGCTCAAGCGATCTTCCTGCCTCAGCCTCCCAAAGTGCTAGGATTACAGGCATGAGCCACTTTGCCTGGCCGCGTTATCCCCTTTTACTGATAAGGAGCTGAGGCCCAGGGAGATAAAGTAATTTTCCCATGGTCATAGAGGTAGTCCATTAATGAATCAGGATTTAAATCCTGAGGTTGCTGCTCTGCTACTGCTTCCCTGCAGCTAAGAGCAACACCTGTCATGCTTCTCACCATTTTTTATCATTAAATCATTTCTCAGCCTTGCTTTTATATATTTACTAGTTCCCTGGGAAAATTTTGCCTCCTTAATGCTTGTTCTAGGTCCCAATTCCGAGGTTTAATAATAATAGTTAACATCACTGAGCGCTCCTCACTCTGTATGAGACAACTCACCTTCATTATGCCATTTATAGACAGCATAACTGAGGCTCAGAGAAGATAGGTCACTTCTGCAAGATCTCACAGCCAGTAAGTGGCAGATGTGGCCTGCTACCTTACACCAACTGTCTCCTGTGAACACTTCTATTTGTTTTAATTTATTTGTCAAATTGACAAATAATAACTGCATATTCATGGGGTATATATTGATGTTTCTATACATATAATGTTTATTGATCAGATTAGGGTAATTAGCATATCCATAATGTCAAATATTTATCATTTCCTTTTGTTGGGATCATTCAATATCCTCCTTTGAACTAGTTGAAACTATTTAATTCATTATTGTTAATTAGAGCCATCTTACAGTGGTACAGAACGTTAGAACTTACTCCTCTCATCTAGTGGTAATTTTGTATCCTTTACCAAATCTCTCCCTTTCCCCCACTCTTCCAGGCCTCTGGTTTCCTCTGTTCTACTTTTTACTTCTATGAGATCAACTTTTTTTACTATTCCACATATGAGTGAGAACATATGGTGTTTGACTTTCTGTTTCTGGTTTAGGAAATATAATGGACTTAACATAATGTCCTCCAGTTCCACCCTTGTTGCCACAGATGACAAGATTTCATTCCGTTTTATGGCTGAATAGTATTCCATTGTGTATATATACCACATTTTCTTTATCCGTTCATCTGTTGTTGAACACTTAGGTTGATTCCATAACTTGGCTATTGTGAATAGTGCTGCAGTAAACATGTGAGTGCAGACATCTCTTAGGCAAACTGGTTTCAAAGCTTTTGGGCAAGTACCCAGAAGTGAGACTGATGGATCTTATGGTAATTCTATTTTTAGTTTCTTGAGGAACCTCCACATAGTTCTCCATGGTGGCTATACTAGTTTACAGTCCCACCAACAACACATGAGTTCCCTTTACTCCACATCCTTGCCAACATTTGTTTTTTCATCTTTTTGATAATAGCCATCCTAACTGGGGTGAGATGATACCTCATCATGGTTTTCAGTTGCAAAATCATCACTGATGATTAGTGATGTTGAACATTTTTTCATATACCTGTTGACCATTTGAATGTCTTCTTTGTAAAATGTCTGTTTAAATCATTTGCCCATTTTAAAATTGAATTTTTTTTGCTGCTGTTGAGTTGTTTGAGTACCTTGTATATTCTGAATATTAGTCACCTGTCAGATTAGTAGTTTGCAAATATTTTCTCAAATTCTGTAGGTTGTCTTTTCACTCTGTTGATTGCTTCCTTTGCTGTGCAGAAACTTTCTAGTTTGATAATCCCATTTGTTTATTTTTGCTTTTGTTGCCTGTGCTTTTGAGGTTTTATTCATGAAATCATTTCCCAGACCAGTGTTCTGAAATGTGTGTCCCATGTTTTCTTCTAGTAGTTTTTATCATTTTGGGTCTTATATTTAAGTCTTTGATCCATTTTGAGTTAAATTTTGTAGAGTGAGAGGTTTGGGCCTAGTTTCTTTCTTCTAGAGATATCCAGTTTTCCCAGAACCATTTATTGAGGAGACTGTCTTTTCCCCAAAGAGTATTCTTGGCACCTTTGTCAAAAATCAGTTTGCTCTAGATATTTGGATTAGTTTCTTGATTCTCTATTCTGTTCCATTGGTCTTTGTGTCTGCTTTTGTTAGTAACATGCTGTTTTGGTTACTATAACTCTGTAGTATATTTTGAGGTTTGGTAGTGTGATACCTCCAGCTTTGTTCTTTTTGCTCAGGTTTGCTTTAGCTATTTGGGTTCTTTTGTGGCTCCATACAAAGTTTAGAACTTTTTTCTATTTCTGTGAAGAATGTCATGGGTATTTTGATAGGAATTGCATTGAATCTGTAGGTTGCTTTGAGTAGGGCTGTCATTTTGACAATATTAGTTCTCCTCTATGAGCATGGGTTGTCTTTCCATTTGTTTGTATCCTCTTCCATTTATTTCATCAGTGTCTTGTAGTTTTCCTTGTAGAGGTCTTTCACCTCCTTGGTTACATTTCTTCCTAAGGTTGTTTTTTTGTTTGTTTGTAGCTGTTGTAATGGGATTGCCCTCTTGATTTTTTTTTCAACTAGTTCATTGTGTAGAAAACACTACTGATGTTTGTATATTAATTTTGTTTCCTGCAACTTTATTGAATGGTTTATTAGTTCTAAGAGTTTTTGGTAGAGTCTTTCTATATATAAGATTATCATCTGTAAACAGGAACAATTCGACTTCTTTCTCTTGAATATGAATGCCATTTATTTATTTCTCTTGCCTAATGACTCTGACTAGGATTTCCAGTGCTATATTGAATAAGAGTGGTGAGAGTTAACATCATTGTCTTGTCCCAGTTCTTAGAAGAGAAACTTCCAGCTTTTTCTAATTTAGTAAGATGTTTGTTGTGAGTTTGTCACATATGGCCTTTTTATATTGAAGTACTTTCCTTCTATACCTAATTGTAAGAAGTTTCTGTCATGAAGGGAGCTTGAATTTTATCAAAAGATTTTTCTGCATCTATTGAGGATCATATGGCTTTTGTCTTTCACTCTATTGATGTGATGTATGATGTTTATTTATTTGCATATGTTGAACCATCCTTGCATCCTGAGATAAATCCCACTTGATCATGGTGTATTGTGTTTTTGATATGTTGTTTGATTTGGTTTGCTAGTATTTTGTTTGGCATTTTTGCTTCTATATGTATCAGGGATATTAGCCTGTAGTTTTATTTTTTTTTTCTCATGTCCCATTCAGTTTTGGTATCAGGGTTATGCTGGCTTCATAGAATGAATTAGGAAGAATTAATTCCTTCTGCTTCAATTTTTTGGAATAGTTTGAGATGAACTGATATGAATTCTTCTTTAAAGATTAAGTAAAATTCATCAGTGAAGCCATCTGATGTTTCTTTTTGGGAGACTCTTTATTACTGATTCGATCTTACTATGTGTTTTTGGTTTATCCAGGTTCTGTTTTCTTCATGGTTCAATCTTGGTAGGTTGTATGTGTCTAGGAATTTACCCATTTCCCGTAGGTTTTCAAATATATTGGCATATAATTGTTCATGGTAGTATGGTAGTCTCTAATGATCCTTTGTATTTCTGTGGGATCTGATGTGATGTTTCCTTTTTCATTTCTGATTCTATTTATTTGGTTCTTCTCTCTTTTTTTCTCAGTTTAGCTAGTGGTTTGTCCATTTTGTTTACCTTTTCAAAAAACCAGCTGTTCACCTTTTGTATTTTTTTAAGTATCAATTTTATATTTCTATTCTGCTATTACTTCTTCTACCAATTTTGGGCTTAGTTTGCTCTTGCTTTTCTAGTTCCTTGAGGGGCATTTTTAGGTTGCTTATTTGAAATCTTTTTGATTTCTAATGTAGGCATTTATTGCTATAAATTTGCCTCTTAACACTGCTTTTGCTGTGTCCCATAGTTTTTGGTATATTGTGTTTCTATTTTAGTTTGTTTCAAGGAATTTTAAAATTATATTCTTAATTTCTTTCTTTACCCACTGGTTATTCAGAAGCATGTTGCTTAATTTTCATGTATTTGTATAGTTTTGGATGTTCCCCTTGTTATTGCTATCTATTTTTGTTCCCTTGTGGTCAAATAAGTTACTCGATAAAATTTTAATTCTTAAAAAATTTTTTTTGAGACTTGTTTTCTGTCCTAATATATTGTAAATCATGGAGAATGTTTCACATGCTGATGAAAAATAAATATGTATTCTGCAGCTGCTGGGTGAAATGTTCTGTAAATGTCTGTTAGGTCCATCTGGTGCATGGGGCCATTTAAATCTGATGTTTCTATGTTGGTTTCCCGATTAGATGATCTGTCCAGTGCCAAGAATTGGCTGCTGAGTCCCCAGATATTGTTGTATTGGGGTCTATCTCTTCCTTTAGATTTAATATTTGCTTTATATATTTGGGTGGTCTAGTGTTGGGTGCATATATACTTAAAACTGTTACTTTTTGGTGAATTCATCTTTTCATCTTTTTATTATTATATAATGTCCTTCTTTTCTCTTTTTAGAGCTTAACCTGAAGTCTGTTTTGTCTGATATAAGCATAGCTATTTCTGCTCACTTTTGATTTCCGTTTGCATGGAATATCGTTTTTCGTCCCTTCACATTCAGTCTATGTATGTCTTTACAGGTTAGATGATTTTCTTATAGGCAGCATATAGTTGGGTCTTGTGTTTTTAAAATCTATTAGGCTAGTCTATGTCTTTTAAAGGGGGAATTTAATCCATTTACATTCAACGTTATTATTTCTTGGGAGGTGAGGACTTACTTCTATTATTGTATTGATTCTTTTCTGATTGTTTTGTGTATCTTTTGTTCCTTACTTCTTCTCTTATTGTTTATCTTTGCAATTGAATGGTTTCCTGTGGTGATAAGGCTTGATTCCTTTCTGATTCTCCTTTGTGTATCAGCTTTACTAGTAAGTTTTATAGTTTCGCATGTTTTCATGAAAATAGTTATCATCTTTTCACTTCCAGATATGGCTCCTTTGAGCATTTCTTTTAAGGCTGGTCTAGTGGTGATACATTCTCTTAATTTTTGCTTGTCTGGGAAAGATTTTATCTCTCCTTCATTTCTGAAAGATAGCTTTGCTTGGTATGATATGCTTCATGGACAGGTTTTTTTCTTTTGGTATGTTGAATTTATTATCCCAATTCTCTCTCGACCTCTAAGGTTTCTGCTGAGAAATCCACCCTTAGGCCAATGAAGATTCCCTTATATGTGGCTTGATGCTCTTCTCTTGCTGCTTTTAAAATTTTTTCTTTGTCTTTGACTTTTGACAGTGTAAGTATAATGTGACTTGGGGAGGATCTTTTTGCACTGAATTTATTTGGAATTTTTTTAGCTTCTCGGACCTGGATGCCCATCTCTCTCTCAAGACTTGGGAAGTTCTCTGCTATAATTTTATTAAACATGTTTTCCTACGCTTTTCTCCTCTCTTTGCCTTCTGAAACACCCATAATATGAGCATTTCTTTCCTGAATGGTGTCCCATAAATCCTGTAAGCTTTTTTCATTTCTTTTTTATGCCTTTTTTTTGTCTGCCTGGGTTATTTCAAAAGACCTGTCTTCGTGCTTAGAAATTCTTTCTTCTTGGCCATTCTGTTGTTGAAGTTCTCTATTGTATTTTTATTTCATTCATTGAATTCTTCATCTCTAGGATTTCTTTTTGGTTCTTTTTTATGATGACTATCTTTTTCGTTGAATTTCTCATTCAAATTGTGAATCATTTTCCTGATTTCATTGAATTGTCTGTCTGTATTCTCTTATATCTCACTGAGTCACCTTCAGATTGTTATTTTGAATTCCTTTATTTGCATTTCATGTATTTCCTTATGATTTGGGTCTGTTACTAGAATTATTATTTTCCTTATGAGGTGTCATGTTTCCATGCTTTTAAATATTTGATGTGTTCCTATGCTGATTTCTACACATCTGGTGGAAAAGTTTTCTCTTTCAATTTTATGGAGTAGGTTTCACAGGGCAAAGCTTATTCATATAAATGTGTCCTGGAGTATCAGTTCAGTGAGGTGAGTAGATCTTGGTTCTATATAGACATTTTAGTGTAGTCTTCATGTGGTTTCTTTGGCTGTAATCCACATTAGTGGCATTTGCAAGTCTCTCAGTGGCCTAGGCTGTAAGAATTTGTAGTGATTGCCAGATGTGGGCTTCCTGGGCTGTTTCTCAGATAAAGGGCATGTGTGTACACATGATGGGTCAATGAACTACAGGTTAAGTTTGCTAGGGTTAAGGCTATGGGGCTGTTACCCTGGCTGGGAGTATGTGAATGCAATTGCTCAGTCAGCCTGGGGGGTAGAGGGCATGCCTGCCAGGAGTGGCTTGCAGGGATATTTCTCAGTCTCAGGATGCAGGTACATAGCTGCTTGGATGGCCTGAGGGAACATTTGCTGGGGCAACCCATTAGGCTGTTTCTCTGGCTCAGAATGTGGACACAAGTCTGCTTGGCTTGCCTGGGGACATGCCCTCCAGGGGTGCCCCACAGGGCTGTTTTTCAGGACTGTTGTATAGGTGCACAATTGCAAAGCTAGCCTAAGACTGGTTTGCTGGGCGTGACCTCTGGGGATGTTTCTCAGGGCCAAGACTCAACTGCACAGCTGCTCACTTGGCCTGGGAGCATGTTTCCTGTGGACATTTCTATGATCTATAAAAAGTGTCCTATTTGCCCTTGCACAGTATGTGGTAGCTCTTGGAGCTAACATTCAAGACAAGCTCTAAAGTTATTAGATAAAACATACAGTACTATTGTGGGAAGAGCTGTAGATTGCAGGGTGGGGTATTAAAGTAGGAGCCTCTTAGTGTGGAGAATTAAAAACCGCAAAAGAGTGGTTAGATGAAAGTGAGGAGGAGAAGGGGAAGCCTAATGTGGCTGCAAATTTGCCTAGACCATCAAATCCTATGGGTCCATGTCTAATACTTGCGCTTTAAGAGCACATTGCAGTAACACTTGTTTGCCTAGTGATGATGTTTACCAAGTTCCCTCAAATATGTGCTTGTCAGAATAGGGTATGCAAAATCAGTGGAAGACTGTCCATTCCACATGAAAATCTGATTATCTGGAGAGGCAGACATGATGTGTCTGCCTGACATATATCCTCCAAAGAGCAAGGAGAACTAATCTTAGGCTGCAGTAGTTTTTATACAAGTGCCATAGGAATAAAAAAAAAATAGAGAGACCCTTGGGAAATGTCAGTTGCTAAGGTGATCTGCAGAAGGCCATGTAGATGTTGAAGAAGATTATTTGGATTGGCAAGAGTTAGGCACATTGCAGGTTGAGGAAGGGGGGGGATTAGGAAGAGGGGCAGGTTAGAGACCAAAGAGAGTGGCATGAAAGGCACAGGAACACGCATGAAGAAGTGCAAGCCCAGGTCTTGGCTGCCTGGTCTTGAAGAACAGTAAATTAATAAAAATAATACCAGTGTCATAGTTTCAAAATGTCTTTACATGCATTATTATATTTGCTTCTTTTGGAGCCCTCATCAGATATGGGGTTGGGGGGCATCATTCTCATTTTATTTTATTTTTTTTTATTTATTTGTTTTATTATACTTTAAGTTCTGGGATACATGTGCAGAATGTACAGGTTTTATACACAGGTATACATGTGCCATGGTGGTTTGCTGCACCCATCAACCTGTCATCTACATTAGGAATTTCTCCTAATGCTATCCCTCCCCTTGTCCCCCACCCCCTGACAGGCCCTGATGTGTGATGTTCCCACTCCCTTGTGTCCATGTGTTCTCATTGTTCAACTCCCACTTCTGAGTGAGAACATGTGGTGTTTGCTTTTCTGTTCCTGTGTTAGTTTGCTGAGAATGATAGTTTCCAGCTTCATCTATCTCCTGCAAAGGACATGAACTCATTCTTTTTTATGGCTGCATAGTATTCCATGGTGTACATG
Organism: Symphalangus syndactylus; assembly: GCF_028878055.3. NCBI lineage: Eukaryota > Metazoa > Chordata > Mammalia > Primates > Hylobatidae > Symphalangus > Symphalangus syndactylus. Next base: position 86,386,331 of record NC_072437.2, read on the forward strand.
TGTCACATTTTCTTTATCCAGTCTATCATTGATGGGCATTTGGGTTTGTTCCAAGTCTTTCCTATTGTGAATAATGCTGCAATAAACATGTGTGTGAATGTGTCTTTATAGTAGAATAATTTATAATCCTTGGGTATATACCCAGTAATGGGATTACTGGGTCAAATGGTATTTCTGGTTCTATATACTTGAGGAATTGCCACACTGTCTTCCACAATGGTTAAACTAATTTACACTCCCACCAACAGTGTAAGAGCATTCCTATTTCTCCACATCCTCTCCAGCATCTGTTGTTTCCTGACTTTTTTTTTTAAATGTAAGTTCAGGGATACATGTGCAGAACGTGCAGATTTTTCACAAAGGCATACACATGCCATGGTTGTTTGCTGCACTCATCAACCCATCCTCTACATTAGATATTTCTCCTAATGCTATCCCTCCCCTTGCCTCCCACCCCCTGAAAGGCCCCAGTGTGTGATGTTCCCCTCTCTGTGTCTATGCGTTCTCATTGTTCAACTCCCACTTATGAGTGATAACATATGGTGTTTGGTTTTCTGTTCCTGTGTTAGTCTGCTGAGAATGATGGTGTCCAGCTTCATCCATGTCCCTGCAAAGGACATGAACTCATTCTTTTTTATGGCTGCATAGTATCCCATGGTGTATATGTACCACATTTTCTTTATCAAGTCTATCATTGATGGGCATTGGGGTTTGTTCCAAGTTTTTGCTATTGTAAATAAGCTGCAATAAACATACGTGTGTATGTGTCTTTATAGTACAATGATGTATAATCCTTTGGGTATATATCCAGTAATGGGATTGCTGGATTGAATGGTATTTGTGGTTCTAGATCCTTGAGGAATTGCCACACTGTCTTCCACCATGGTTGAACTAATTTACACTCCCACCAACAGTGTAAAAGCATTCTTATTTCTCCACATCCTCTCCAGCATCTGTTGTTTCCTGACTTTTTAATGATTGCCATTCTAACTGGTGTGAGATAATATCTCATTGTGGTTTTGATTTGCATTTCTCTAATGACCAGTGATGATGAGCTTTTCTTCATATGTTTGTTGGCTGCATAAATGTCTTCTTTTGAGAAGTGTCTGTTCATACGCTTTGCCCACTTTTTGATGGGGTTGTTTGTTTTTTCTTGTAAACTTGTTTAAGTTCCTTGTAGATTCTAGATGTTAGCCTGTTGTCAGATGGATAAATTGCAAAAATTTTCTCCCATTCTGTAGGTTGCCTGTTCACTCTGATGGTAGTTTCTTTTGCTGTGCAGCAGCTCTTTAGTTTAATTAGATCCCATTTGTCAATTTTGGCTTTTGTTGCCATTGCTTTTGGTGGTTTAGTCATGAAGTCTTTGCCCATGCCTATGTCCTGAATGATATTGCCTAGGTTTTCTTTTAGGGTTTTTATGGTTTTAGGTCTTATGTTTAAGTTTTTAATCTATCTTGAGTTAATTTTTGTATAAGGTGTAAGGCAGGGGTTCAGTTTCAGTTTTCTGCATATGGCTAACCAGTTTTCTCAACACCATTTATTAAATAGGAAATCCTTTCCCCATTGCTTGTTTTTGTCAGGTTTGTCAAAGATCAGATAGTTGCAGATGTGTGGTGTTATTTCTGAGGCCTATGTTCTGTTCCATTGGTCTATACATCTGTCTTGGTACCAATACCATGCTGTTTTGGTTACTGTAGCCTTGTAATATAGTTTGAAGTCAGATAGTGTTATGCCTCCAGCTTTGTTCTTTTTGCTTAGGATTCTCTTGGCTGCATAGCCTCCTTTATGGCTCCATCTGAAATTTAAAGTAGTTTTTTCTAATTATTTGAAAAATGCCAATGGTAGCTTGATGGGAATAGGATTGAATGTATAAATTGATTCTTCCTATCCATGAGCATGGAGTGTTCTTCCATTTGTTTGTGTCCTCTCTTATTTCCTTGAGCAGTGGTTTGTAGTTCTCCTTGAGGAGGTCTTTCACATCTCTTGTAAGGTGTATTCCTAGGTATCTTATTCTCTTTGTAGCGATTGTGAATGGGAGTTCACTTATGATTTGGCTCTCTGTTTGTCTATTATTTGGGTATAGGAATGCTTGTGATTTTTGCATATTGATTTGTTTCCTGAGACTTTGCTGAAGTTGCTTATCAGCTTAAAGAGTTTTTGGCTGAGATTATGGGGTTTTATAAATATACAATCATGTCATCTGCAAACAGAAACAATTTGACTTCCTCTCTTCCTATTTGAATACACTGTTTCTGTCTCTTGCCTGATTGCCCTGGCCAGAATTTCCAATACTATGTTGAATAGGAGTGGTGAGAGAGGGCATCCTTTTCTTGTGTGTATTTTCAAAGGGAATGCTTCCAGCTTTTGCCCATTCAGTATGGTATTGGCTGTGGGTTTGTCATAAATAGCTGTTATTATTTTGAGATATGCTCCTTCAACATCTAGTTTATTGAGTGCTTTTAGCATGAAAGGCTGTTGAATTTTATCAAAGGCCTTTTCCGCATCTATTGAGATATTCATGTGGTTTTTGTCATTGGTCCTGTTTATGTGATGAATTATGTTTATTGATTTGCATATGTTGAACCAGCCTTGCATTCCAGGGATGAAGCCAACTTGATCGTGGTGGATAAGCTTTTTAATGTGCTGCTGAAGTTGGTTTGCCAGTGTTTTATTGAGGATTTTCACATCAAGGTCCACCAGGTATATTGGCCTGAAATTTTCTTTTTTTGTTGTGTCTCTGCCAGGTTTTAGTATCAGGATGATGCTGGACTCATAAAATGAGTTAGGGAGGAGTCCTTCTTTTTCTATTTTTTGGAATAGTTTCAGAAGGAATGGTACTAGCTCCTCTTTGTACCTCTGGTAGAATTCGGCGGTGAATCCATCTGGTCCTGGGTTTTTTTGGTTCGTAGGCTATCAATTATACTGACTCAATTTCAGAACTTGTTATTGGTCTATTCAGGGATTCCACTTCTTCCTGGTTTAGTCTTGGGAGGGTGTATGTGTCCAGGAATTTATCCATTTCTTCTAGATTTTCTAGTTTATTTGCATAGAGGTGTGTATAGTATTCTCTGATGGTAGTTTGTATTTCTGTGGTGATATCCTCTTTATTATTTTTTATCGTGTCTATTTGATTCTTCTCTATTTTCTTCTTTATTTTTCTGGCTAGTGGTCTATCTATTTTGTTAGTCTTTTCACAAAAAACAGCTTTTGAATTCATTGATTTTTTGAAGGGTTTTTTGTGTCTCTATCTCTTTCAGTTCTGCTCTGATCTTAGTTATTTCTTGTCTTCTGCTAGCGTTTGAATTTGTTTGCTCTTGCTTCTCTAGTTCTTATAATTGTGATGTTAGGATTTCTATTTTAGACCTTTCCTGCTTTCTCCTGTGGACATTTAGTGCTATAAATTTCCTTCTAAACATTGCTTTAACTGTGTCCCAGAGGTTCTGGTACATTGTGTCTTTGTTCTCATTGGTTTCAAAGAATTTATTTATATCTGCCTTAATTTCATTATTTACCCAGTAGTCATTCAGGAGGAGGTTGTTCAGTTTCCATGTAGTTGTGTGGTTTTGAGTGAGTTTCTTTCTTTCTTTTTTTTTTTTTTTTTTTTTGAGACAGAATCTTGCTCTGTCACTCAGGTTGGAGTGCAGTGGCACAATTTCAACTCACTGCAACCTCCAGCTCCTGGGTTCATGCCATTCTCCTGCCTCAGCCTCCTAAGTAGTTGGGACCACAGACGCCTGCCACCACGCCCGGCTAATTTTTTGTATTTTTAGTAGAGGCGGGGTTTCACTGTATTAGCCAGGATGGTCTTGATCTCCTGACCTTGTGACCCACCTGCCTCAGCCTCCCAAATTGCTGGGATTATAGGCATGAGCCACTGCACCTGGCCTTGAGTGAGTTTCTCAATCCTGAGTTATAGTAGATTGCACTGTGGTCTGAGAGACAGTTTGTTATTATTTCTGTTCTTTTGCATTTGCTGAGGAGTGTTTTACTTCCAATTATGTGGTCAATTTTAGAATAAGTGCAATGTGGTGCTGAGAAGAATGTCTATTCTGTTGATTTGGGGTGGAGAGTTCTGTAGATGTCTATTAGGTCCACTTGGTCCAGAGCTGAGTTCAAGTCCTGAATATCATTGTTAATTTTCTGTCTCATTTTTCTTTCTAATATTGACAGTGGGTTGTTAAATTCTCCCACTATTATTGTGTGGGAGTCAAAGTCTCTTTGTAGGCCTCTAAGAACTTGCTTTATGAATCCGGGTGCTCCTGTATTGGGTGTGAAGGAGTGGGTTGCCCCTCCACACCTGTGGGTATTTCTTGTTAGGTGGAACAAGAGACTTGGAAAAGAAAGAGACACAGAGACAAAGTATAGAGAAAGAAAAAAGGGGGCCCAGGGGACCGGCGTTCAGCATACAGAGGATCCTGCCAGCCTCTGAGTTCCCTTAGTATTTATTCATCGTTCTTGGGTGTTTCTCAGAGAGGGGGATGTGGCAGGGTCATAGGATAATAGTGGAGAGAAGGTCAGCAGATAAGCACATGAACAAAGGTCTCTGCATCATAGACAAGGTAAAGAATTAAGTGCTGTGTTTTAGATATGTATACATATAAATATCTCAATGCCTTAAAGAGCAGTATTGCTGCCCGCATGTCCCACTTCCAGCCCTAAGGCAGTTTTCCCCTATCTCAGTAGATGGAATATACAATCGGGTTTTACACTGAGACATTCCATTGCCCAGGGTCAGGCAGGAGACAGATGCCTTCCTCTTGTTTCAACTGCAAAGAGGCATTCCTTCCTCTTTTACTAATCCTCCTCAGCACAGACCCTTTATGGGTGTCAGGCTAGGGTACAGTCAGGTCTTTCCCTTCCCACGAGGCCATATTTCAGACTATCACATGGGGAGAAGCCTTGGACAATACCTGGCTTTCCTAGGCAGAGGTCCCTGTGGCCTTCGACAGTGTTTGTCTCTCTGGGTACTTGAGATTAGGGAGCGGTGATGACTCTTAACGAGCATGCTGCCTTCAAGCATTTGTTTAACAAAGCACATCTTGCACAGCCCTTAATCCATTTAACCCTGAGTTGACACAGCACATGTTTCAGGGAGCACAGGGTTGGGGGTAAGGTTACAAATTAACAGCATCTCAAGGCAGAAGAATTTTTCTTAGTACAGAACAAAATGGAGTCTCCTATGTCTACTTCTTTCTACACAGACACAGTAACAATCTGATCTCTCTTTCTTTTCCCCACAGGGTGCATATATATTTAGGATAGTTAGCTATTCTTGTTGCATTGACTGCTTTATCATTATGTGATTCCCTTCTTTGCCTTTTTTGATCTTTGTTGGTTTAAAGTCTGTCTTATCAGAGACTAGGATTGCAACCCCTGCTTTTTTTTTTTTTTTTTTTTTTTGCTTTTTCTTTCCATTTGCTTGGTAAATATTCCTTCATCCCTTTAGTTTGAGCCTATGTGTGTCTTTGCATGTGGGATTGGTTTCCTGAATACAGCACACCTATGGGTCTTGACTCTATCCAATTTGCCAGTCTTTGTCTTTTAATTGGGGCACTTAGCCCATTTACATTTAAGGTTAATATCGTTATGTGTGAATTTGATCCTGTTATTATGATGCCAGCTGATTATTTTGCACATTAGTTGATGCAGTTTCTTTATAGTGTAGATGGTCTTTACATTTTGGTATGTTTTGCAGTATCTGTACTGGTTTTTCTTTTCCATATTTACTGCTTCCTTTGGAGCTCTTGTAAGGCAGGCCTGGTGGTGACAAAATCCCTCACAATTTGATTGTCTGTAAAGGATTTTATTTCTTCTTCACCTATGAAGCTTATTTTAGCAGGATATGAAATTCTGGGTTGAAAATTCTTTTCTTTAAGAATGTTGAATATTGGCCCCCACTCTTTTCTGGCTTGTAGAGTTTCTGCAGAGAGATCTGCTGTTAGTCTGATGGGCTTCCTTTTGTGGGTAACCCGACCTTTCTCTCTGACTGCCCTCAACATTTTTTCCTTCATTTCAACCCTGGTGAATCTGATGATTATGTGTCTTGGGGTTGCTCTTATTGAGGAGTATCTTAGTGGTGTTCTCTGTATTTCCTGAATTTGAATGTTGGCCTGTCTTGCTAGGTTGGGAAAGTTCTCCTGGATAATATCTGGAAGTGTGTTTTCCAACTTAGATCCATTCTCCCCGTCACTTTCAGGTACACCAATCAGACATAGGTTTGGTCTTTTCATATAGTCCCATATTTGGAGGCTTTGTTTGTTCCTTTTCATTCTTTTTTCTTTAATCTTGTCTTCATGCTTTATTTCATTAAGTAGATCTTTCAATCTCTGATATCCTTTCTTCCATTTGATCAATTCTGCTATTGATACTTGTGTATGCCTCACAAAGTTCTCATGCTGTGTTCTTCAGCTCCATCAGGTCTTTTATGTTCTTCTCTAAACTGGCTATTCTAGTTAGCAGTTTCTGTAACCTCTTATCAATGTTCTTAGCTTTCTTGCATTGGGCTAGAACATGATCCTTTAGCTAGGAAGAGTTTGTTATTACCCACCTTCTGAAGCCTACTTCTGTCAATTCGTCAAACCCATTCACCATTCAGTTTTGTTCCCTTGCTGGTGAGGAGCTGTGATCCTTTGGAGGTGAAGAGTCATTCTGGCTTTTGGAATTTGGGGCATTTTTGCACTGGTTTTTCCTCATCTTCATGGATTTATGTACCTTTGATCTTTGATGCTGGTGACCTTTGGATGGGATTTTTGCATGGGTGTCCTTTTTGTTGATGTTGAAGTTATTACTTTCTGTTTGTTAGTTTTCCTTCTAACAGTCAGGCTCATCTTTTGCAGGTCTGCTGGAGTTTGCTGGAGGTCTACTCCATACCCTGTTTGCCTGGGTATCACCAGCAGAGGCTGCAGAACAGCAAAGATTGCTGCCTCCTCCTTCCTCTGGAAGCTTCATCCCAGAGGGCACCTGCCAGAAGCCAGCCAGAGCTCTCCTGTATGAGGTGTCTCTGTTGACCCCTGCTGGGAGGTGTCTCCCAGTCAGGGGGCATGGAGTTTAAGGACCAACAGGGTTTGGGGATCCACTTGAGGAGGCAGTCTGTCCCTTAGCAGAGCTCAAGTGCTGTGCTGAAAGATCCGCTGCTCTCTTCAGAGCTGGCAGGCAGGAACGTTTAAGTCTGCTGAAGTTGTGCCCACAGCCGCCCCTTCCCCCAGGTCCTCTGTCCCAGGGAGATGGGAGCTTTATCTATAAGCCCCTAACTGGGGTTTCTGCCTCTCTTTCAGAGATGCCCTGCCCAGAGATGAGGAATCTAGACAGGCAGTCTGGCTATAGCAACTTTGCTGTGCTATGGTGGGCTCTGCCCAGTTCGAACTTCCTGGCAGCTTTGTTTACACTGTGAGGGGAAAACCGCCTATCCAAGCCTCAGTAATGGCGGATACCCCTCCCCCACCAAGCTCACACATCTCAGATTGACTTCAGACTGCTGCTGTGCTGGCAGCAAGAATTTCAAGCCAGTGGATCTTAGCTTGCTGGGCTCTGTGGGGGTGCATCTGCAAGTGATCTGCAAGATCACTTGGCTCCCTGGCTTCAGCCTCCTTTCCAGAAGAGTGAATGGTTCTGTCTTGCTGGCGTTCCAGGCTCCACCAAGGTATGGAAAAAAAACTCTGCAGCTAGCTCAGTGTCTGCCCAAACAGCAGCCAAGTTTTGTGCTTGAAACCCAGGGCCCTGGTGGTATAGGCATCCAAGGGATTCTCCTAGTCCGCAGGTTGCAAAAACCATGGAAAAAGCAGAGTATCTGGGCCAGATAGCATCATCCCCCATGGCACAGTCCCTCAAGGCTTCCCTTGGCTAGGGGAGGGAGTTCCCCAACCCCTTGCACTTCCCAGGTGAGGCACTTCCCACTCTGCTTCTGCTTACCCTCCATGGGCTGTGCCCACTGTCTAACCAGTCCCAATGAGATGAGCTGGGTACTTCAGTTGGAAATACACAAATCACCCACTTTCTGCATTGGTCTTACTGGGAGCTGCAGACCTGAGCTGTTCCTATTCAGCCATCTTGCCAGTCACCCTATCCTCATTTTATAGATAAGCTTCCCTCAAAGAAGCTAAGTAATTTGTCTATCCAAGGTCACCTAGTTAGAAAAGGCAGACCAGAATCCAGGCCTCTGTGCTCTTTTTGCCGTCTGTTCCCTGACTGTACAGCTCCACTAGTTGGTGCTGACTCTCATATATGAGAATACAGATACGATTGGGACCAAGTGGTGGAAAGTCATATTTGTGGTTGAGGAATTTCCATTTGGTCTGATAGGCAATTACACTCTCCGAGTGAAATGAAAATTGCATTTTCATTGGTTACATCTAGCAATGGTATATAGATTTTACTGGTTAAATCTCTAAAAACAGATGATGCTATGGTTTCTACACATCAGCTAACAAAGTCTGAGGTTAGGATAGTGATACTGTACATATAGAGTAGGGACAACGTATAAGAAATATGATATAAAAACAATGGAGATAACTCAGCCAATAGATTGCATGTGAAGTATAGAAGAGAAAAGAATTAAAGAAAACATCCCAATAGTGGTTACCAACTGAGTGAGATCAGTTTGAGGAGATGGATAAATTCAGGCAGCGTTTGAGGTAGAGGCAGAATCTCCAAGTAAGACTATCCTGTAGGCAACTAAAAATGTTGGAACTATAGCTCAGGTTAGAATTTAGGAAAAGCCATTTGAGCTCTCCTAGTCCCAGATTTGTTTCTTTATTTGTAAAATAGAGATAACAATGCCAATTTAGCCTGTCTCAAGGATAGCCAGTGGGGCAAATGAGATCTCTGAAAAGAAAATTCTTTGCAAACTATAAGACAAAAATATGGGCTGTTAAAAGGCATATCTGGGAGGCAGAGGCAAAGAAACAGTGCAAAGTTTCCATGGTGAGTAAATCCTTTGAGGAAATATAGGCAGAGGTGAGCCGAGGACAAAGATGGGGCTCCAGTGGGTGTCCACAATAGGGTAAAGATGAAGTGACTGGGGGTCAGAAGGGTGAGCAGTCAGGAAATGGAAAACCATGAAGCCTCAGGGCTACAGAAGTCAGATGAGTGGAGGTTTCAAAGACGTGAGAATTGAAGTCTACAGAGTGACTGAAAAGGAAGTTTGAGAAAAGACCAGTAGAACAGGCTGCTGAGCAGGAATGAATGATCTTAATCTTGGCCATGTAAAATTCTAAGGAGGGTCTCCTCTGAGGTGGAGGGCATGGGGCAGGGAAGGCATATTGCTGTAGATTAGGAAGAAGATAATGACAAAGAAATGACACCAGAGTCCTCTGGTTCAGGGTGTCTAGGTGCAAAAGAACAAGAAGAAATGGTACAGAATTTCAGTTGGTCACAGAGTTTGGTAGGAGGACTCACTAGCGTTTGATACTCAGAGAGCAAAGGTTACACAGCTACAGAGTGGGAAGGTTGAGAGTCAAGCCTGGTCTCCTGGATTTCTGGTGGACTGTACATTCTACCATACTATGGCTCAAGTGTATGATGTTCAGAGAGGAAGAGAGATGAACAGAGGAAGAAACTAAAGTTACATGAGAAAGATGCACTGAGAGTAAGAGTCAAGGTGACCCAGAGAGAAGTACATATCCTCCCTCCCTGACTCAAAGTCTTTCTCCGGCAACAAAGCTTTTGCAGTAGCTGCAGAACTCAAAAGCGTCCTCTCTCCTTCCTGAGGTCACTGTTTCAACTGCTGCTTTTTTTTTTTTTTAATTAGCTTCCTGCCTTCAGCTTTCTACACCACCCCTCTGATCACTGATAACCTTCCTGTTACTGAATCGCCTGGTACTTTTTTTTTTTTTTTTTTTTTGAGACAGAGTCTCACTCCATCACCCAGGCTGGAGTACAGTGGCACAATCTCAGCTCACTGCTGCAACCTCCACCTTCAAAGTTCAAGCTATTCTTGTGCCTCAGCTTCCTGAGTATCTGGGATTACAGGCAAGCACCACCACATTTCTCCATACCAAGGAATTTGGGTTTCATCTTGAGGGCGGTGAGAGCCTCTGAAATGTGGAGAGGAGATCTGCATTTTAGAGAGGTGACACTGGCAGTAGATGAGGACAGTTTGGTGGAGACAAGCCCACGTACAGAGAGGCTAATTTTTATATTTTTAGTAGAGTTGAGGTTTCACCATGTTGGCAAGGCTGGTCTCGAACTCCTGGCCTCAAGTGATCTGCCCACCTCAGCCTCCCAAAGTGCTGGGATTAGAGGCATGAGCCACCTCACTGGGTCCACCTGTTACTTCTTATTCCCATTGAACACTCACTTCTCCTTAAAGCAGTCTTTTTCTCCTTAAAGCAAGTCTTGGCATTGTGTTCTTGACTCTCCTCGTATCATTTGGCCAGTCTTTCCCAATCATCATTCCAGCCTCTTCTCTCTGCCTGTCCCTTAATTGTTAGTGTTCCCCAGGGTTCTATTCTCCTTTGTTCTCACACCCCCCCTGTGTGAGCCTCTCCACTCCTCTGGCTTCAGTTACCATCAAGTGCTGACAGCCTTACATTTATCAGGTTTGCCTAGTTCCTCCTCCCCAGGTATATAGAGCAACAGGACAGCTCCATTTGCCTATTTCTTGAACGCCTCAAATCCAAAATGCCCCAAATTAAACTCCCCATTTCTTCAGCCCAATCAGCATCTTCTTTGTAAGTTCCCTTCGTAAGATCCTTTTATTAATGAAAGGCACCACTTCCTTCTCCTAATACCTGAGAGGAACCTTGACTTCCCTTTTCCCTGACCCTCTATATTTAGTCCATCCACAGTCTGGTCAGTTCTCACTCTTCTCACTCAGTCCCATCCAGGTCTGTGCAGCCTCTCTGTTCTGCCCAATCACAAGAGCACCCCTACTCACCTCTCTGTACTTGGGCTTGCCTCCACCAAACTGTACTCATCTGCTGCCAGTGTCACCTCTCTAAAATGCAGATCTGCTCTCCACCTTTCAGAGGCTGTCACTGCCCTCAGGATGAAACCCAAATTCCTTGGTATGGAGAAAGGCCCCTCTGGAACCATTCTTTGCCCACCCATCCTCCTTGCATGCTTCACCTAGGCTCTACTATATTACTTACACTTCCCCAAACTTGGCATGTGCTCTCAACTTGGGGCCTTTGTACACCGTTTTCCACTGCCCAGAGTCCCTGTCCCTCTCTCCTTAGTCAATTTGTCTCCCCAAGAACCTTAAAAAAACTCCCCTCATTCCCCAAGGCTGGTGTGGCCCCTCCCCTGCATTCTCATAGCACTCTTGAGGTTTCTTTCTGTGGGCCCTTCTTCCTCATAGAGCTTTGTCCTGTTGACTTGTTTGACCCATTCATCACCCCAGAGGTTCCTTTTGGTCTGAGATTATGTTTTCTTCACTGTCATATACACAGGGCTGAGTATATGTGGTGCAGAGAAGCAGGACAGTGTTTTGATTGAGCAGACAACTGGGTTCAAGCCACATCCTACCACTAACTTACAAGGGAATTTGGGCACACAAGCTATTCCATGCCTGTGCACTTTGGTCTTCTCATCTATAAAATGATCAAATCAGAGTACCTAGAGCTGTTATCAAGTAAGAGTAGCAAGGATTGTTTGAGGACTAATTGAGTTAATAGCATAAGGAGATGGCAGAGTGCACGGCACAGAGTAACTGCAGTACAACTCACTGTTGCTGCCCCTTGTTGGATGAAGGAGCATCTGTGGCTTGAGGTGTGGTGGGTTGATAAAGGAAATGCATTTCCCCAGAGCCCTTGGGCAGGCTTGGCCAAGACAGATGGCTTGAAGTGAGGAGCCATGAGCGTAGCAATCAGAAAGTCAAGAACCCTGATGCCAATTTACCAGAAGGGTTTCCAATGTGGGAGTTACAGGTGGCAGAGACAGTGGGCAAACAGTATACTCAGAAGGTCACTGAATAGCAACTAGGGAGGCTTCCACGTGGCAGGTCTACCAGTTTTCCCCCTCTGTCTCAGGGCTGCTCTACACAGAAGCCTATCATTATTTCCTTGTAAAGATGATGCAAAGTGCACCAACCTCTGTTCTCCAGGTTATTTGCACTGTAGCAATTTGCCACAAGGTCAGGGCAGCTCATTGTCTAATTGCACACTGCTCACGGCTATTCTGGGTTTGTTTGAGTCAATGCATCTTCAGACTCTGTGGGCAGGACGCAGATTCAAATCTGGGAACCAAAGGTGGGCAAACCCATCTGCCCATAGTCAGTGTTGATGGAGAGGGGTTAGTGGGGGAGGAGTCTGTGCCAGTGTCTAATGATCCCATGAGAATCTATCAAAAGATGTATTTTTCTAAGTATAAATGAAAATAACATCTGTGAAATCAAGAACAGTTGCAGCTTTGCTATCACTGTGACAACATTCTAAGCATCGACGTAAGCTGTTCACCCTCATCAGACTTTAACTGGTCACACAGCATGTTTGGTTTTCTTCCTAACTCAAATATGGAATCTCCATCTGCTGCTGCTGCTCCCTGTCCCTTCTTTGTTGTTTAATTACCAGCAAAGCTGCAGGAGATGAAGTCTTAATTCTGTCTTTGTTCTGAATCCCCTTTCAGTACAGTAAGCTGTGCACATGCTCACTCCTCTCCCATTAAGGCCGTGGAAATTATGCTGCCAAATAAGTTCCCAGTTTCCCTTGAATTTGCCTCTTCATATATTTCTCAGCTTCCTGTCACATATTTCATTGGTCTGGCTAATTTTTACAGTCGCATCTAGCAGACGATTTTCTTTTCTTTCTTTCGTTTTTTTTCTTTTCTTTTTTTTTTTTTTTTTTTTTGCAGTCTAGTGAAATGTTGCAGTGTGATGTAGTCAAATGTATTTTATATGGGCAGGAAAGCACAATCAAAATATTTTAAAGGTTTCTCAAGAGAAAGTGTTGAGCTAACTGGAATTTTGAACGTGGGCTGGCCCTGCTTTTTGCCGGTAGCCTTTAGCTATATGAGGTTTCTAGGAAGGATGTTTGTATAATTTTTTTTCTTTAGCTTTCTGGGAATAAGATGCTCTTAGTACCAATGCCCCCGGCTTCTGTGATCATACTCTCCCTACAACTGCGGCTGCTTGACAACCATCTATGATGCCCATTTCCCATTCCCATCTAGCCCCCTGTGGGGCCTAAAACCAACCCCAACCTCAAGCAGAGGAACTGAAACAATTCTAGAACTCAGTGTTGCCCTTGGTGTTGCTCTGATCTTGATCTTGTGCTTCAGTTCTAACACTAAACTTCTCTTTTGTTCCTGAGATATTGTTCCCGGTTCATTAGGGGAAATGGACCCCTGTCTTGGCATTCATGGTCTGAGTCTCTGCACTCAAGGCTTTGTCTAATTCAGAATTCAGGACTCACGGCCCACCTGCACTAGCCATGCCTCCTCCTAAGTCTAAAGTTCTCTCCTTGCACTGTGGCCTGGTAGTAAGTGCCTTGCTGCTTACAGATGGACTTCCCCATTGAGGTCTGCCTACCTCCCCAGTTGCTTAAGAAGTTGTTATTGCTGGGGTCTGTTTTTGGTCAACCTGCTCCCCGCAAATCCTTGTTGGACCACCTATTACTATTGTTTTTGGTGATCTGTTGTCTGTGGTCATGCCTGCTGGATTTCATGCCCTGCCTTTGACAAGGAACTTACTCCAGCATCTGTAGCTGACAGTGTCCCTGAGGGCCTGCTATATCCCAGCAAGTGAGGAGTCCAGGGCTTGGTCCTGCCTCTCTCAAGCTGCCCTTTCCCTGCAATTCACAGCCCTCCTGATCTTGAGACGGAACAAGCGGTGGTCTTCATGGTCAAAGAGTTAAAGACTTGATTGCTTTCAAATCTATTTCTACTTTTTCATCCCCTTCTCTAACTTCTTAAACTGTGAGCTTTCCCTAAGATTCTATCAGAATCTTGGCTCTAAAGTTAGGTTCTTTAAGACTAAAATAGGTTCTATATGGCCATGTGGATGGACAAGACTGTCCTTTTCAATAAAAGGCCATTTGTAATGAAAGCTTTATATAAAAATTCCGCTGACTGATTCCATATCAGTCTTAGTTCTCTCTCCTTGTCCCCTAGGCTCTGTGTGTTCACTCTGGTTCTAGTGCCCTGCCCATCCAGAGCTGACACATAATTGTGACATTGGTCCCTCTCCACATTTGCTTTATTGACCTGGCTTGTGCAAGCTGCCTGTACCACCTCTAGTATTCCATCAGAGTACCTTCTGATTGTGCATTTAGTCCTGCTGTCCTGGCCCTGCCAACTGACAGAAAGTATAATTCACTGTAAGATTGAGTAAAGACACTATCTCCAAGCTTCTAGCTTTGTTATATTCACTTTCCTGAGTCAGGCTCACAGAGTTCCGGCCTCTATGTGACTATTTCCCTGAATTATATCTGCCACCTTGACCTGTCTCCTTAGCTCTAAAGTATGTGCTCCCCATTCCAGCTAATGGCCTCACAATTCGCCTTACAATCTAAGCTAGGAACCTCAGATTTGCTGTTGAGATACATAAGAATGAGAGAGCCATTATCCATGTAATCAGAACTAAGGCCCCAGCAGTAAACTCAGAAATAAGATTGGATGCTTAGCTCTGCACATGAGAAATTTCATATCAGTTCTCAAGAAATCAACTTACACCCATAGAACTCATAGGGAACTACACCCACAGAACTAATAGGGAACTAATTTTTTTTACCTTTTATTGTAGATTCAGGGGTACATGTGCAGGTTTGTTAGATAGGTAAATTCGTGTCACAGGGACTTCTTGTATAGATTATTTTGTCACTCAAGTACTAAGCTTAGTACCCAATAACTATTTTTTCTGATTCTCTCCCTTCTCCCACCATCCACCCTCAAGCAGATCCCAGTGTCTGTTGTTCTTCTCTTTGTGTCCATCTGTTCTCATAATTTAGCTCCCACTTATAAGTGAGAACTTGTGGTATTTGGTTTTCTCTTCCTATGTAAGTTTGCTAAGGATAATGGCCCCCAGCTCCATCTGTAGTCCTGCAAAGGACATGATCTCATTCTTTTTTATGGTTACATAGTATTCCATGGTGTATATGTACCACATTTTCTTTATCCAGTCTACCATTGATGGGCATTTAAGTTGATTCCATGTCTTTGCTATTGTGAATAGTGCTTCAATGAACATATGCGTGCATGTGTCTTTATGATAAAATGATTTATATTCCTTTGGGTATATACCCAGTAGTGGAATTGCTGGGTCAAATGGTAGTTCTGTTTTTAGCTCTTTGAAGAATCCTCAGACAGCTTTCCACAATGTCTGAACTAATTTACACTCTCACAAATAGTGTATAAGTATTTTCTTTTCTCTGCAACCTCACCAGCATCTGTTTTTCTTTGACTTTTTAATAATAGCCATTCTGACTGGTGTGAAATGTTATCTCATTGTGTTTTTGATTTGCATTTATCTAATGATCAGTGATATTGAGCTTTTTTTTATATGCTTATTGGCCACATGAATAATATGTCTTCTTTTGAAAAGTTTCTGTTCATGTCCTTTGTCTACTTTTTAATGGAGTTTCTTTTCTTATAGGTTGGTTTAAGTTCTTTATAGATGCTGGATATTAGACCTTTGTCAGATGCATAATTTGCAAAAATTTTCTCCTGTTCTGTAGGTTGTCTGTTTACTCTGTTGATAGTTTCTTTTGCTGTGCAGAAGCTTTTAAGTTTAATTACATCCTATTTATCAATTTTTGCTTTCGTTGCAATTGCTTTTGGCATTTTCATCATGAAATCTTTGCCAGACAGGGAACTACTTTTTAACCCAGAATTCTGTTTTGTAAATTTAGAATGAGGATTATAATGGGGTATTCAACATTCCTTTTATTGCATTCTTCCAGTTCACAATCCATAGTCACTTTTTTAAAAAAATTATTTTACAGACAGAGTCTCACTTTGTCATCCAGACTGAAGTATAGTGGCATGATCATAGCTCATTGCAACCTCAAACTCCTGGGCTCAAGCAATCCTCTTGCCTCAGCCTCCTGAGTAGCCAGGACTATAGGTGCACACCACCATACCTGGCTAATTTTTTAAAATTACTTTTTGTAGAGATGGAGGGGGTGTCTCACTATGTTGGCCAGGCTGATCTTGAACTCTGGGCCTCAAGTGATCCTCCCACCTTGGCCTCCCAAAATGCTGGGATGACAGGACCATAGTCCCTCTTCCAGAGAAACTTCACTGAGTGGATGAGTTATTGGGGTTTCCATGGAAGAAATAGGCTTTGAGTAAAGGAATGGGGTAATCTTGAAAGATTCTCATTATGAACATGTCAGAATAATCAGAGTAATCCGTGTTTCTATAGCGAGATGGCATCAACTCTCACATTCACATAAGGTATAAAAAGTAAACTCCTCTTGATGTCTTCCTAGCAAGCATCAAGAGGATTTTACTTTTTATACCTTATGTGAATGTGAGAGTTTATGTCATCAGCTCATCCTTGGTAGCTAATGGGATGACAGATGTTGAGGTTAGATCATCCGTACATTCATTCACAAAGGTGGAACAATGAGGGAGCACTTAGTGCCAAGTACCCTGTGAAGCATACACAGTGTCTCAACCTCTCATATAATACAACAACTCCATGAAATAGATGTTACGTATCCTTGTTGTGGTTGAGTTATGTACCCCCAAACCATATGTCCAAGTCCTAACCCCAGGTACCTGTGAAAGTGGCCTTATTTGGAAATAAGTTCTTTGCAGATGTAATGTTAAGATGAAGTCATACTGAATATGGTGGACCCTAAGCCCAATATGACTGGTGTCCTTATAAGAAAAGGAGAAGACACAGAAACACAGAGAAAAGACGATGTGAAGAGACAGAAGGAAAATGCCAATAATGACAGAGTCAAGAGATTGGAGTCACATTCTGTAAGGCAAGAAATGCCAAGGATTGCTGGTAAATACCCAAAGCTAGAAGAGACAAGGAGGGATTCTTCCCCAGAGCCTTCGAAGGAAGCACAGCCCTGCTGTATTAGTCCACTCCTGCACTGCTATAAAGAAATACCTGAGACTGGGTAATTTATAAAGAAAAGAGGTTTAATTGGCTCATGGTTCCATAGGCTGTACAGGAAGCATGGCAGCATCTGCTTCTGGGGAGGCCTCCGGGAGCTTTTACTCATGGCGGAAGGTGAAGCAGGAGCAGTTGTCTTACATGGCAGGAGAAGGAGAAAGAGAGAAGGAGGAGGTGCTATACACTTTTAAACACTCATGAGAACTCACTCACGAGAACTCACTATCACCAGAACAGCACCGAGGAGATGGTGCTAAACCAATCATGTGAAATTGTTCCCATGATTCAATCACCTCCCACCAGACCCCACCTCCAACACTGGAGATTACAATTGAACATAAGATTTGGGTGAACAGAGATCCAAACCATATCCCCTGCTGACACCTTGATTACAGACTTCTGGCCTCCAGAACTGTGAGAGAATAAATTTCTGTTGTTTTAAGCTACGCCTGTTCGTGATACTTTGTTAAGATAGCCCTAGGAAACTAGTACAACCGCCATTTTCCAAATGAAGTAAGGTATGCTTGGAAATGCTGATTTACCCAATTGCAATTTCTTAGAGCTCCCTGACTACAAACTCTTGAACTAATGCTCCTTTACTCCCTTGCTGGTTGATCTAGCCTATTAGGTGATAGTTCCCTTTCTTTTCTGTTAACGTCATATTCTAGATAAATGACAACATCTTTGAGATAAATTACATAACAACATAATCATTCCCCCAAGTCTGATTGTGCAGAACATTAGTTCTATAAGATGTGTTAGCATGCAAAATGTTTTCAAAGTTAAAAAAAAAGAGAGAGAGAAATTCTGTGTAAATCAGGCTTTTTGTTTGTTTGTTTTCTGTGGGACCTCATAGAAACTTCAAAATGTATTGTGAATCTCCAAGAGGGGCATATTAGAGCTTGCCATGTTTCTCAGGCTAATTTGACCAAGAAAGCCTTTTCTTTTACAGAGCATCTCGTGGATTCGTGTTTAGTGGAAGATACTGTGGGAAGTGCTAACTTGAAGGATTAATAACTCTTTTCTTTTTTTTTGACATCATTTACACGCCAACCATGTTTTTTGAGTATTATCTTCACATAGATGTCTAAAGAAGAATTGAAAAATATTATTGCTGCATCAGAAATATGTTGACAAACCACCTTTTGGGGTAGGTTAAATTAACTACTGCTTTACCATACCTCTTATTCTTTAGATCATTATATGGATTCTCAGGGTCAAGGTCTTCTAGTCAAAGGCCATTAGGGACATGGCTGTAGTTAACATAATTGGGTTCATGGACTTCTTGTATCCAGAGAAAATGCACACCATTGGAAATTGCGGTGTCTCAGGAAAGGGTGTTAGTCAGGAATTATATATATTATAAGATTTGTGCTCATGTTAGGTAATTTGAGGATAAGAT
The DNA here is from genome assembly GCF_028878055.3 of Symphalangus syndactylus. Taxonomy (NCBI): domain Eukaryota; kingdom Metazoa; phylum Chordata; class Mammalia; order Primates; family Hylobatidae; genus Symphalangus; species Symphalangus syndactylus. Next base: position 86,404,735 of record NC_072437.2, read on the forward strand.
TCCAGGAAGTAGGACTTTGCAGAAGCAAATGTGGTTTTTAGTTCTTCTAATAGACTCTGAAAACAGGGACCCAGATTATCATACCCAAGCAATGAAAATATGTCCCCCAAAATCTGTGTGTTCTTTTCTAGATGTCCAATAGGCTTTCCTCCCACAGTCATGGGCTGCTCTGTGGTATTTATACAGGTGCAGCAAGAAGTGGTTAGCACAAATTTCTCTTTGGCTGGCTAAGAAGAGATTTAAGGCTATGTGATTATCTGTGACAACTTTGCCTTACAAATTTGAATGTAAACCTAGGCTTCCAGAGCAGAAGTAGTATAATTTATGACTTTTTTCAGGCTCAGAGAAAAGTTTTAGTTGATACTTTCCAGCTGTAGTAGTCATTGCTTGCATAGTGTCATTTTTAAGTGTCGACTGGATTAAGGAATACCTGGAGAACTTGTAAAGCATGATTTCTGCGTATGTCTGTGAGGGTGTTTCCAGAGGAGATTATTGTGTAAATCAGTGGACTGTGTGGGGAACCTCTGCTCTAAATGGGTGGGCACTGTCTAATTGGCTTGGGGCCAGAATAGAGCAAAAAATAAGAAAAAAGAAAAAGAGATTTGCTCTCTTGCTCCTGTAGCTGGGACATTCTTCTCCTTCTGCCCTTTGACATTAGAACTCCAGGCTCTCTGGCCTTAGGACTCCAGGACTTTCACCAGTGGGCCCCCGGGTTCTCAGGCCTTCAAACTCAGCCTGAGAATTACACCTGGTTCTGAGGCCTTCGAACTTGGACTGAGCCACACTGTTAGCATTCCAGGGTCTCTATCTTGCAGACGGCCTGTTGTGGGACTTCTCAGCCTCCATAATTGTGTGAGCAAATTCCCCTAATAAATCTCCTCTCATCTATCATCTATCTATCTATCTATCTATCTATCTATCTATCTATCATCTATCTATCTATATCTATCTATCTATCTATCTATTATCACCTATCTACTTATTATGTAGATGATTGATAGATGATAATTGGTAGATTATCATCTATCAATCATCTATGTATTATCTATTGATTATCATCTATCAGTTATCCATCATCTATGAAATATCTATCATGTACCAATTATCTATAATCTATCTATCATCTATCTATCAGTCATCTATTATCTATCAATTATTTATCATCTATCAATTATCTATCATCTGTCTATCATCTATAATTCTATAGTATCCTATTGGTTCTGTCTGTCTGGAGAACCCTAACTAAAACACATAGTATGCAACACAAGAATGCAGCCCTCCATCTGAAGAGTTCTCTCAAGTAGCCTGTGCTTGAGTTTTTTGGAGATTTCTTTGCATTCTTTTTAGGGAAACATGATCCACTGGAGGGGTGGTAGTTTTAAACAACTGAAATTCTCTAACAATTTTCCTGAATATACAGTAAAGTTAGTGTGTGGCAGGTGGCCATAAGCTTTATGTCCACGTAAGAAGGACTGCCCTGATGAAGCAGAAACTGTATTAATATTGGCAATTTAAAAATCATTAATTACAACAGGAATTCGCCTTTTTCTTTATTTGGTCATGGTTGTGGGGGTGTGTCACTAGAGGTGGGAAAATTCCTTCAGTGAAGTCAAACAAGTTCTGCTAAGCAGGCCGGAGTGTCTCTGAAGTAACTGTTCTTACCCAGGATCGGCCCAATCTTTGTTCTCACTCCTCAAGGATTAGAGTTTGCTGATAGGCTTGTGAGGACCTCAGCAGACATATTTTTCTGGAGTGCAGTGGTGCAATAATGGCTCACAGTAGCCTCAAATTCCTGGGTTCAAGCAATCCTCCTGCCTCAACTTCCCAAGTATCTGAGATTTCATCTTTTTTATAGGGGTTCTTGTAGTGTCAAGAGACCTCTTCTTTTTTTTTTTTATTATACTTTAAGTTATGGGATACATGTGCAGGCTTGTTACATAGGTATGCAAAGGCCATGGTGGTTTGCTGCGCCTATCAACCCGTCATCTACATTAGGTATTTCTCCTAAGGCTATCCGTCCTCTAGCTGCCCACCAGCCAATAGGCCCTGGTGTGTGATGTTCCCCTCCCTGTGTCCATGTGTTCTCCTTGTTCAACTCCCACTTATAAGTGAGAACACGTGGTGTTTGCTTTTCTGTTCCTGTGTTAGTTTGCTGAGAATGATGTTTTCCAGCTTCATCCACATCCCTGCAAATGTCATGAACTCATCCTTTCTTATGGCTGCATAGTATTCCATGGTGTATATGTGCCACATTTTCTTTATCCAGTCTGTCATTGATGGCCATTTGGGTTGGTTCCAAGTCTTTGCTATTTTGAGTAGTGCTGCAATAAACATATTTGTGAATGTCTTTATAGTACAATGATTTATAATACTTTGGGTATATACCCAGTAAAGGGATTGCTGGGTCAAAAGGTATTTCTGGTTCTAAATCATTGAGGAATCCCCATACTGCCTTCCACAATGGCTAAACTAATTTACACTCCCACCAGCAGTGTAAAAGCATTCCTATTTCTCCACATCCTCTCCAGCATCTGTTGTTTCCTGACTTTTTAATGATCATCATTCTAACTGGCACGAGATGGTACCTCATTGTGGTTTTCATTTACATTTTTCTAATGACCAGTGATGATGAGCTTTTCTTCATGTGTTTGTTGGCCGCATAAATGTCTTCTTTTGAGAAGTGTCTCTTCATATCCTTTGCCCACTTTTAATGGGGTTGTTTGTTTATTCTTGTAAATTTGTTTAAGTTCCTTGTAGATTCTGGATATTAGCCCTTTGTCAGATGGATAAATTGCAAAAATTTTCTCCCATTCTGTAAGTTGCCTGTTCACTCTGATGATAGTTTCTTTTGCTGTGCAGAAGCTCTTTAGTTTAATTAGATTCCATTTGTCAATTTTGGCTTTTGTTGCCCTTGCTTTGGTATTTCAGTCATGAAGTCTTTGTCCATGCCTGTGTCCTGAATGATATTGCCTAGGTTTTCTTCTAGGGTTTTTATGATTTTAGGTTTTACATTTAAATCTTTAATCTATCTTGAGTTAATTTTTGTATAATGTGTAAGGAAGGAGTCCAGGTTCAGTTTTCTGTATATGGCTAGCCAGTTTTTCCAACACCATTTATTAAATAGGGAATCTTTTCCCTATTGCTTGTTTTTGTCAAGTTGTCAAAGATCAGATGGTTGTAGATGTGTGGTGTTATTTCTGTGGTCTCTGTTCTGTTCCATTGGTCTATATATCTGTTTTTGTGCCAGTACCACACTGTTTTGGTTACTGTAGCCTTGTAGTATATTTTGAAGTCAGATAGCATGATGCCTCCAGCTTTGTTCTTTTTGCTTAGGATTGTCTTGGCTATACAGGCTCTTTTTTGGTTTCATATGAAATTTAAAGTAGTTTTTTTTCTAATTCTGTGAAGAAACTCAATAGTAGCTTGATGGGGATAGCACTGAATGTATAAATTACTTTGGGCAGTATGGCCATTTTCATGATATTGATTCTTCCTATCCATGAGCATGGAATGTTTTTCCATTTGTTTGTGTCCTCTCTTATTTCCTTGAGCAGTAGTTTGTAGTTCTCCTTGAAGAGGTCCTTCACATCCCTTATAAGTTGTATTCCTAGGTATTTTATTCCCTTTGTAGCAATTGTGAATGGGAGTTCATGCATGATTTAGCTCTCTGCTTGTTTATTATTGGTGTATAGGAATGCTTGTAATTTTTGCACATTCATTTTGTATCCTGAGACTTTGCTGAAGTTGCTTTGCTGAAGGAGTTTTTGGGCTGAGATGATGGGGTTTTGTAAATATATAGTCATGTCATCTGCAAACAGAGACAATTTGAATTCCTCTCTTCCTATTAGAATACGCTTTATTTCTTTCTCTTGCCTGGTTGCCCTGGCCAGAACTTCCAATACTATATTGAATAGGAGTGGTGAGAGAGGGCATCCTTGTCTTATGTGTATTTTCAAAGGGAATGCTTCCAGTTTTTGCCCATTCAGTATGATATTGGCTGTGGGTTTGTCATAAATAGCTCTTATTATTTTGAGATTATGTTTCATCAATATCTAGTTTATGCAGAGTTTTTAGCATAAAGGGGTGTTGAATTATATCAAAGGCCTTTTCTGCATCTATTAAGATATTCATGTGGTTTTTGTCATTGGTTCTGTTTCTGTGATGGATTATGTTTATTGATTTGTGTATGTTGAACCAGCCTTGCATGCCAGGGCTGAAGCCAACTGGATTGTAATGTATAAGCTTTTTGATGTGCTGCTGGATTCAGTTTGCCAGTATTTTATTGAGGATTTTTACATTGATGTTCATCAGGAAAATTGTCCTGAAATTTTCTTTTTTTGTTGTGTCTCTGTCAGGTTTTGGTATCAGGAAGATGCTGGCCTCATAAAATGAGTTATGGAGGAGTCCCTCTTTTTCTATTGTTTGGAATAGGTTCAGAAAGAATGGTACCATCTCCTCTTTGTATCTCTGGTAGAAATTGGCTGTAAATCCATCTGCTCCTGGGCTTTTTTGATTGGTAGGCTATTAATTACTGTCTCAATTTCAGAACTTGTTATTGGAGACCTCCTCTTTTTCAATGCATTTGGAACTCAAGACTAATCCCAAATCAAATGCCTATACCAGTGTATAAGTATTCTTTTTTCTTTTGTCAGCTTGCAGGTCTGGATGAGGGCAATTTATTTTGCCATCTGAACTTATTTTATGTCTAGGTAAAGCTTATATTACTTTTGAAATATAAACTTTACCTAGACTTGCTATCACAAAGTCAGTGATAGCATATCCTACTAGGCAAATTTTACTTTTTGTTCGTTTGTTTGTTTTCTCAGTCTGAACCAACAACAAGCAAAGTTAAATTATGGATATCCAAGGGAGTCTATAGAAGGTCCATGCAAGATATGGAGAGTTCCTCAACAGAGGTAATCAATCATCAGCTTCTTTTTCTACAGATGAAGGAAAGAGGGTCACTGGGTTTAGAGTGTTACAGTGATGAATGGTAATATTTGAAGGGAAACCAACAATATTTCCTAGGAGATTAAGTGACTAGCTGAAAAATCTTGAGTTATGACTATCAATAAAACATCAGGGGAATTATTAAGTTTAGTGTAGACACTAGAACTAATTTGACAAAGTCACTCCAGCTTCCACAAGCTTTGCTGCAGCTGCTAGAACTCTTAAACAAGACAACTATGCTGTGACTACTGGAGCTGATGAAAGACTGAAATAAACAATAGATTTTTGATGAGTCCCACATCCTTGAGTCAAAGCCCCTAGTGTTTGTTGAGACTTCTCATGACAAAAAAGAAAAGTGGGGTTGCTAATTGAGAATCTTGGAAAAAGATATTTTGATACACAGTTATTACAGTTATCTTTGTGCTTAAACATGAGCATTCTTTTTTTAACTCAAAAAAAGGGTATAATCCTTGAAAGATATTTATATTAGCATATTTTACTTAAATATAATTAACTTAGAAAAAATAAAAATATTTTTATTAGCTTTTTATTAGTAAGTTTGGTAAATAAAAGAGCTCTCATAATAATTTTAAATTAATTTAAATTCAAAGGATATTTGAAAATCTAATTATTCCCATTGTCTTTCCTTTCACAGATGACAAAACAAATCTTGTGTTACCTAATAGCCATTACAGTAAACCCAAAGATAGTTTAGGCACAAAAGACATATTAATAGCTTGATTATTCTGAATTTGGGGCCTGAATTTTGGAAAGAATCAAGAATAGTTGTTCCAGGAGACAAGATGTAAGTCATAAGTATCTAGGGTCCAGAAATAATTATAGACGACATTGTAAAATAATTGCTATGTGTTAGCAGTTAACAATAGTCACTAGAAACAACATTTTATTAAAGCAAGGAGTCTTTTAAAAAATGATTTAAAAGTGTCAAAAGCACTGAAAGTTAACAGAATATTTTATTGACAAAAAGAAATATTTACTAATATGGGCATAGCATAACTTAATTTTTGTATATTAAAAAGACTCCAATTCTAATTTTACTCTTTTTGTACATGATTCATGTAACATTCTACAGGAGAGAATTTATTAATATGGCTTTACATGTATGCATTTAGGCATACACAGATATGTAAATATACAAATAGATACTACATTTTAAATTTTACATTTTAACTATAGCTTTAAAATTAAATCTATTAGATAAAATAATATGTATGTCAAAATAAAATTTACCCTCTGAATAAATGGTTTCAACTTTCCTAATAAACAGAAAATCAACAGGATATTTATTCTGTATACATATTTGTGTTTCTCTGTATTAAACATTTATATTAATTCTCATCTTTAACCAAAGTAATCAACCTTCCTTTTCTTTAGGCACGAAAGAAAAAGGAGAGAAAACATAATTTACTTAGATATTTTTTGGTCTACTAGCATTTATTTCATACAATTTAAACAGTTTCAAGATATAAATATAGGATGTCATTCAAAGGAATTTGCATGTTTTGTTAATCTATTATCATTTTAAGAAATAAACATAATTGTATTTAATGACCAGTGTTTTTGTGTTTATTTAGAAATTGTGCAGGCATCCAAAGGATTATTATCAATTAACCATTTGCCTAAGTGCTCAAAGTTTGTTAAGGATCTGGAAATTACAATTTTAGTTAACAAATGAAACTTTTGATTTGTAGCATTGTAAGAATTTTATAAAAATTATAAAGGCATTTATTATTATCATTTGCTTTAGTTTAATACAATTTTATATATATTAAACTAAAATTCTAAATTTAGACAAGTTATAGAAATAGTGGAATCTTGTTGAACTCATAACTAATGTAGAAAATTCAGTTTAATAAAAAAAATTTAATTCTGGCCTTGTAGAAACCAAAATATTGGGCTGACACTAGTTTTTGTATTAAAGTAATTTTTTGAAGACTCTGAATCACGCCAAACATGTAATCTTTTAACATATATAATGCCTTTTCTTCTTTTCTCATAATTATAATAAAGGCTACTATGTAAATATACTGTTAGTGCCCACAGAAAGAAACAGTTTAATAACATTTTTTCCCCTTTTTTTCAGACATTTTGACTATTTATCTGAACTAGAGATCCCTTGAATGTGCACACAAAAAGTGAATGGGTCATTTGATAAGGTAACGATTAATTTCCGAAGAAAGGGGAAAATAGAGAAAGAGAGGAGGGGGAATAGAGGGAAAAAAAGAAAGAAAAGGGAGCCTGCTGCAGATGAATATGAAATCAACACCAAAAAAACATAATTATATGTTCCCTCTGAAAAGAGAGGGAGGAAGGTTTATATGTAAAACAATAGATTTTGAAATATAAAAAGAGTGACATTAAAATTGGTTTAAGCCCCTGGCGATTTTATCAATTAACTAGCACTTACTAATTCCTAAAGTATGGAAATAAAAGGAGGGGCTATCACCAACTTTAAACAAAAGAATAACTGTTAGACAAACAGAACAATCTCCTCTTGAAGGTTTCTTCACTTTTCTAAAGTGCCTCTAAAGTAAAACATCATGTTTGTATTAAAAGTTCCTCAAGGTGGCCATTGCAATTCCAGATTGTCCTTGGTGAAACTGTGCCCACTGTAGAGATAAACATGCACGTTTGTGTTACATTGCGGAAATCTCAAAGAAACAGGTATCTGGCCTGGAAGAAGTGCAGTTTTAGGTTGAGTGGAGCCCATCAGAGATGCAATGGTCTGTAAGAGTGGCACTTGTCTGACCTTGATGCTCCAATCTTGAGTCTCCAGAATTTGGGCAAAGGTCAATTGTCTACAATGAGGGCTGAGAAACGAAAAAAAAAAAGTAGTTCTCAAGCTCACAAAGATAAGACAGAGGAAGTCCTTACAAGTTTTGAAATGGTGATCTAACACAAAGTTTATCCAAAGGCCAAAGTTTGTCTAAAGCATGTCAGTACTGAATTCTCAGTCCCTGGAGCCAGAGGACAGACTTATGGGGACTTGGCTTGTCCTTTCCTTATGGACTTTTCCTTGTATAGACAAACAACACTCAGGACAATAGACAGATCATAGAACAGGTGTTAGAAGCTAGAAAACAATATTTCCAACTGACTAGATTTGCAACAAGTTTTACAGACTAGAAAGACTCCAAGCATCTATTCCTAGGAAAACAAAATAAACACATTGCTGACAGTTCTCAACAAAATAGGGGAGCCTAGCTATGAACAGGGTCCCACATGTATGCATCATTACTGAGTCAAGGGTACTTGCTTAAGGCAGCAAGGACTTTTGAAGAATCTCATGAAACTCCATTTTCATCAATCCTTCAGAGCCCAAGACCATCAGAAACACTCCTGTAATGGAACAAGTTGGCTTTCTTACTAATTGCAACAAGGCTTTTGAAAGCCTTCTCTCATCTTCCTGGGGATCATCTCTCCAGGTGTACAGAGACAGCGTAGGTAGGTTGTGGGGGAATGGAGGGGAAGGGGAGCTTCCCTGAGTGAAAACCTAAGTGTTTTCCTAAACACAAGCACCATTGAGCAGTTTGTAGATGGAATTTTGCAATCAAAATTGCAGGGTATTCTGTTCAAGCACACCTTTTTTTTCCCTTCATTTTGAGATGATTAAAAATTCCCATGTAGATGTAAAAAAAAAATAGAAAAATCTCTTATACCCTTTCCCCCAATGGTAACATCTCGCAAGACCATGATATATCAGAACCTGGCTTTTTTATTTTTTTTGTCAGAGTCTCACTCCATCACCCAGGCCGGAGTGCAACTGTGTGATCACAGTTCACTTCAGCCTTGATTTCCCGGGTTCAAGTGATCCTCTCATCTCAGCCTGCTGAGGAGCTGGGACTACAGGCATGCGCCACCATGCCCAGCTAATCTTTTTCATTTTCTTTTCTTTTCTTTCTTTCCTTCTTTCTTTCTTTCTTCTCTCTTTCTTTCTCTCTCTTTTTCTTTTTCTTTTCTTTTTCTTTTTTCTCTTTCTTTCCCTTTCTTTTTCCTTTCTTTCTCTTTCTTTATCCTTTCTTTTTCTTTCTTTCTTTCTTCTTTCTTTCTTTTCTCTCTCTCTCTCTCTCTCTCATAGAGATAGGGTCTCAGGTCTTACTATGTTGCCTAGGCTCATCTCAAACTCCTGCACAGCCCAAATATTGACATTAATACAGTTATGATGTAGAACATTTCTGTCACCACAAGGATGCCTCAAACTCCACTTTTTAGTTACCTCTACTTCCCTCCCACCCCCACCACCTTCTTAATCCCTGGCAATTACAAATCTTTGTTCTCCATTTCTATAATTTTGTCAGTTCAAGGATGTTATATAAATGGGATCACACTGTATGATTAGTTTTTATTTTCACATAGCATAGCTCCCTAGAGATTTATTCAAGTTACCAAATGTATTAATGGTTCACTCCTTTCATTGCTGAGCAGAATTCCATGGTATGCATGTACCACTGTTTAACTATTGAAGGCTATCTGAGTTACTTCCAGTCTGGGGCTGTTACAAATAAAACTGCAGTAATCACTGACTTATAGGTTTTTATGTAACCATAAGTTTTCATTTCCCTGGGATAAATGCCCAGGAGTATAATTACTGGAATGCATGGTAGTTGCATGTTTAGTTTTTTAGGAAACAGCCAAGTTGTTTTCCAGAATGACCGTATCATTTTTACACTCTCACCAGCAATGTCTGAGTGATCCAGTTTCTCTGTATTTGGTGTAGTCACTATTTTTTATTTAGCCACTCTAATAAGTATGTAGTAATACCTCATTGTGGTTTTAATTTGCATTTCCCTAATGGCCAATAATGTTGAACAATTTTTTATGTGCTTATATGCTATCTGTATATCTCCTGAAATGTTTGTTTCTATCTTTTGCACATTTTCTAATTGGAGTTTTTATTTGTTTGCTTGTTTTACTGTTGATATTCAAGAGTTCTTTATATATTCTAAATAATCCTGTTTTAATAAGTGATTTGCAAATATTCTCTCCCAGTCTGCAGCTTGTATTTTCATCCTCTTAGCAGAGTATTTTGTGGAACAAAAGTTTATCATCTTGATGAGCTCCAATTTATCAATTTTTTCTTTTAGGATCATGTTTTTCATGTCAAGTCTAAGAACTCTTTGCCAGTCCTAGATCCCAAAAATTTTTTTCCTAAAAATTTTATAATTTTACATTCTAGGGAAAACTAGTTTCCAAGATGGCAGAATAGGAACAGCTCCAGTCTGCAGATCCCAGTGTGAGCAATGCAGAAGACAGGTGATTTCTGCATTTCCAACTGAGGTACCGGGTTACTCTCACTGGGGCTTGTCAGACAGTGGGTGCAGCCCATGGAGCAGGGTGGAGCATCACCTCACCTGGGAAGTGCAAGGGGTCAGGGAATTCCCTTTCCTAGCAAAGGGAAGCCGTGACAGACGGTACCTGGAAAATTGGGACACTCTCACCCTAATACTGTGCTTTTCCAACGGCCTTAGCAAATGGCACACCAGGAGATTATATCCCGCACCTGGCTCGGAGGGTCCCACACCCATGGAGCCTTGCTCACTGCTAGCACAACAGTCTGAGATTGAACTGCAAGGTGGCAGCCAGGCTGGGGTAGGGGCATCCACCATTGCTGAGGCTTGAGTAGGTAAACAAAGCTCAAACTGGGTGGAGCCCACCGCTGCTCAAGGAGGCCTATCTGCCTCTGTAGACTCCACCTCTGGGGATAGGGCATAGCTGAACAAAAGGCAGCAGAAACTTCTACAGACTTAAACGTCCCTGTCTGACAGCTTTGAAGAGAGTAGTGCTTCTCCCAGCACGGAGTTTGAGATCTGAGAACGGACAGACTGCCTCCTCAAGTGGGTCCCTGACCCCCAAGTAGCCTAACTGGGAGACACCTCCCAGTAGGGGCCGACTGACACCTCATACAGCTGGGTGCCCCTCTGAGATGAAGCTTCCAGAGGAAGGATTAGGCAGCAACATTTGCCGTTCTTCTATATTTGCTGTTCTGCAGCCTCCACTGGTGATACTCAGGCAAACAGGGTCTGGAGTGGACCTCCAGCAAACTCCAACAGACCCGCAGCTGAGGGTCCTGATTGTTAGAAGGAAAACTAACAAACAGAAAGGACATCCACACCAATACCCCATCTGTACGTCACCATCATCAAAGACCAAAGGTAAATAAAACCACAAAGATGGGGAGAAAGGAGAGCAGAAAAGCTGAAAATTCTAAAAATCAGAGCGCCTCTTCTCCTTCAAAGGAACACAGCTCCTTGCCAGCAACGGAACAAAGCTGGACAGAGAATGACTTCGAAGAGTTGAGAGAAGAAGACTTCAGATCATTGGTAATAACAAGCTTCTCCGAGCTAAAGGAGGATGTTCTAACCCATCGCAAAGAAGCTAAAAACCTTGAAAAAAGATTAGACAAATGGCTAACTAGAATAAATGGTGTAGAGAAGTCCTTAAATGACCTGATGGAGCTGAAAGCCATGGCACAAGAACTAAGTGATGCATGCACAAGCTTCAGTAGCCAGTTTGATCACGTGGAAGAAAGGTTATCAGTGATTTAAGATCAAATGAATGAAATGAAGTGAGAACAGAAGTTTAGAGAAAAAAAAGTAAAAAGAAATGAACAAAGCCTCCAAGAAATATGGGACTATGTGAAAAGACCAAATCTACATCTGATTGGTGTACCTGACAGTGACGGGGAGAATGGAACCAAGTTGGAAAACACTCTTCAGGATATTATCCAGGAGAACTTCCCCAACCTAGCGAGGCAGGCCAACATTCAAATTCAGGAAATACAGAGAACACTACAAAGATACTCCTCAAGAAGAGCAACCCCAAGACACGTAATTGTCAGATTCAGCAAAGTTGAAATGAAGGAAAAAATGTTAAGGGCACCCAGAGAGAAAGGTAGGGTTACCCACAAAGGGAAGCCCATCAGACTAACTGTGGATCTCTCAGCAGAAACTCTACAAGCCAGAAGAGAGTGGAGCCAATATTCAACATTCTTCAAGAAAAGAATTTTCAACCCAGAATTTCATATCCAGCCAAACTAAGCTTCATAAGTGAAGGAGAAATAAAATCCTTCACAGACAAGCAAATGCTGAGAGATTTTGTCACCACCAGGCCTGCCTTACAAGAGCTCCTGAAGGAAGCACTAAACATGGAAAGGAACAACTGGTACCAGCCATTGCAAAAACATGCCAAATTGTAAAGACCGTCAATGCTAGAAAGAAATTGCATTAACTAATGAGCAAAATAACCAGCTGGCATCATAATGGCACGATCAAATTCACACATAACAATACTAACCTTAAATGTAAATGGGCTAAGTGCTCCAATTAAAAGACATAGACTGGCAAATTGGATAAACAGTCAAGACCTATCAGTGTGCTGTATTCAGGAGACCCATCTCACATGCAGAGACACACATAGGCTCAAAATAAAGGGGTGGAGGAAGATCTACCAAGCAAATGGAAAACAAAAAAAGCAGAGGTTGCAATCCTAGTCTCTGATAAAACAGACTTTAAAACAACAAAGATCAAAAGAGACAAAGAAGGCCATTACGTAATGGTAAAGGGATCAATTCAACAAGAAGAGCTAACTACCTAAATATATATGCACCCAATACAGGAACATCCAGATTCATAAAGCAAGTCCTTAGAGACCTACAAAGAGACTTAGACTCCCACACAATAATAATGGGAGACATTAACACCCCACTGTCAACATTAGACAGTTCAACAAGACAGAAAGTTAACGAGGATATCCAGGAATTGAACTCAGCTCTGCGCCAAGTGGACCTAATAGACATCTACAGAACTCTCCACCCCAAGTCAACAGAATATACATTCTTCTCAGCACCACATCACACTTATTCCAAAATTGACCACATAGTTGGAAGTAAAGCACTCCTCAGCAAATGTAAAAGAACAGAAATTATAACAAACTGTCTCTCAGACAACAGTGCAATCAAACTAGGACTCAGGGTTAAGAAACTCACTCAAAAGTTCTCAACTACATGGAAACTGAACAATCTGCTCCTGAATGACTGCTGGGTACGTAACAAAATGGAGGTAGAAATAAAGATGTTCTTTGAAACCAATGAGAGCAAAGACACAACATACCAGAATCTCTGGGACAATTTAAAGCAGTGTGTAGAGGGAAATTTGTAGCACTAAATGCCCACAAAAGAATGCAGGAAAGATCTAAAATTGACACCCTAACATCACAATTAAAAGAACTAGAGAAGCAAGAGCAAACACATTCAAAAGCTAGCAGAAGGCAAGAAATAACTAAGATCACAGCACAACTGAAGGAGATAGAGACACAAAAAACCCTACAAAAAATCAAAGAATCCAGGAGCGGGTTTTTTGAAAGGATCAATAAAATTGACAGACTGCTAGCAAGACTAATAAAGAAGAAAATAGAGAAGAATCAAATAGACGCAATAAAAAATGACAAAGGGGATATTACCACTGATCCCACAGAAATACAAACTACCATTAGAGAATACTATACACACACATATGCAAATAAACTAGAAAATCTAGAAGAAATGGATAAATTCCTGGACACATACAGCCTCCCAAGATTAAATCAGGAAGAAGTTGAATCCCTGAATAGACCAATAACAGGTTCTGAAATTGAGGCAATAATTAATATCCTACCAATCAAAAAAAGTCCAGAACCAGACGGATTCACAGCCGAATTCTACCAGAGGTACAAAGAGAAACTGGTACCATTCCTCCTGAAACTATTCCAATCAATAGAAAAAGAGGGAATCCTCCCTAATTCATTTTATGAGGCCAACATCATCCTGATACCAAACCCTGGCAGAGACACAACAAAAAAAGAGAATTTTAGACTGATGTCCCTGATGAACATCGATGCAAAAATCCTCAGTAAAATACTGGCAAACCAAATCCAGCAGCACATCAAAAAGCTTATCCACCATGATCAAGTTGGCTTCATCCCTGGGATGCAAGGCTGGTTCAACATATGCAAATCAATAAGCATAATCCATCATGTAAACAGAACCAAAGACAAAAACCACATGATTATCTCAATAGATGCAGAAAAGGCCTTCAACAAAATTCAACAGCACTTCATGCTAAAAACTCTCAATAAACCAGGTATTGATGGGATATATCTCAAAATAATAAGAGCTATTTATGACAAACCCACAGCCAATATCATACTGAATGGGCAAAAACTGGAAGCATTCCCTTTGAAAACTGGCACAAGATAGGGATGCCCTCTCTCACCACTCCTATTCAACATAGTGTTGGAAGTTCTGGCCAGGGCAATCAGGCAAGAGAAAGAAATAAAGGGTATTCAATTAGGAAAAGAGGAAGTCAAATTGTCACTGTCTGCACATGACATGATAGTATATTTAGAAAACCCCATCATCTGAGCCCCAAATCTCCTTAAGCTGATAAGCAACTTCAGCAAAGTCTCAGGATACAAAATCAATGTGCAAAAATTACAAGCATTCATATACACCAATAACAGACAGAGAGCCAAATCATGAGTGAATTCCCATTCACAATTGCTTCAAAGAGAATAAAATACCTAGGAATCCAACTTACAAGGGATGTGAAGGACCTCTTCAAGGAGAATTACAAACCACTACTCAACGAAATAAAAGAGGACACAAACAAATGGGAGAACATTCAATATTGTGAAAATGGCCATACTGCCCAAGGTAATTTATAGATTCAATGCCATCCCCATCAAGATACCAATGACTTTCTTCACAGAATTGGAAAAAACTACTTTAAAGTTCAAATGGAACCAAAAAAGAGCCTGCATTGCCAAGACAATCGTAAGCCAAAAGAACAAAGCTGGAAGCATCATGCTACCTGACTTCAAACTATGCTACAAGGCTACAGTAACCAAAACATCATGGTACTGGTACCAAAACAGAGATATAGACCAACGGAACAGAATAGTGACTCCGGAAGTAATACCACACATCTACAACCATCTGATCTTTGGCAAACCTGACAAAAACAAGAAATGGAGAAAGGATTCCCTATTTAATAAATGGTGCTGGGAAAACTGGCTAGCCATATGTAGAAAGCTGAAACTGGATCCCTTCCTTGCACCTTATACAAAAATTAATTCAAGATAGATTAAAGACTTAAATGTAAAACCTAAACTCTGGCTAATATCCAGAATCTACAAAGAAACAAATTTACAAGAAAAAATCAAACAACCCCATCAAAAAGTGGGGAAAGGATATGAACAGACACTTCTCAAAAGAAGACATTTATGCAACCAAGAGACACATGAAAAAATGCTGATCATCCCTGGCCATCAGAGAAATGCAAATCAAAACCACAATGAGATACCATCTCACACCAGTTAGAATGGCGATCATTAAAAAGTCAGGAAACAACAGGTGCTGGAGAGGATGTGGAGAAATAGGAATTCTTTTACACTGTTGGTGGGAGTGTAAACTAGTTCAACCATTGTGGAAGAGAGTGTGTTGATTCCTCAAGGATCTAGAACTAGAAATTCCATTTGACCCAGCCATTGCGTTACTGGGCATATACCCAAAGGATTATAAATCACGCTACTATAAAGACACATGCACACATATGTTTATTGTGGCACTATTCACAATAGCAAAGACTTGGAACCAACCCATATGTCCATCGCTGATAGACTGGATTAAGAAAATGTGGCACATATACACCATGGAATACTGTGCAGCCATAACAAAGGATGAGTTCATGTCCTTTGTAGGGACATGAATGAAGCTGGAAACCATCATTCTGAGCAAACTATCGCAAGGACAGAAAACCAAACACTGCATGTTCTCACTCATAGGTGGGAATTGAACAATGAGAACACCTGGACACAGGGTGGGGAACATCACACACCTGTGTGTGGGGTGGGGGGAGGGGGAAGGATAACATTACCTAATGTAAATGAGGAGTTAATGGGGGCAGCACACCAACACGGCACATGTATACATATGTAACAAAACTGCATGTTATGCACATGTACCCTAGAACTTAAAGTATAATCATAATAATAAAAATTTTACATTCTACATGAAGTCCATGCTGCATTTTAGTTAATTTTTATATAGGGTGTGAGATTTAGTTCAAGGTTTGTTTTTTTGCCTATGGCTATCCAATTGCTCCAGCGCCTCTGAAAAGCCTATCTTTCCTCCACTGTATTGTTTTTGCACTTTTGCAAACAATTAAGTTGGGCATAGTTATGTGGGTCTGTTTCTGGGTTTCTATTCTTTTCTGTTGATCTATGTGTTTGTCCTTCAGCCAATACCATGCAATCTTAATTACTTTAGCTATAAAATAAGTCTTGAAATTAGATGGATTGATTCTTCCCACTTCAATCTTCTTTTTCAAAATGTCGTAGCTATTCTAGTTCCCCTGCCTTTTCATTTAAGATTTAGAATAATCCTATCTATATCTACAAAAAAACTTACAAGGATTTTACTGGGAATTTCATAATTTTGTATATAAATCTGGGGAGAATTGACATCTTTATTCCATTGTCTTCTAATCTATGACATGGCATGTTTCTCCATTTCTTTAAAACTTTAATTTCTTTCACCAATAATTTGTAGTTTTCAGCATGCAAGTCTTGTACATGTCTTGTGAGATTTACACCTGTCTTCCATTTTAATTTTGAATGAATATAAATAGTATTGCATTTTTAACTTCAGTGTGCTCATATGTGTATTACTAGTTTATAAAATATAATGTATTTTCTATGTTTATTTTGTATTCTGCCACTGTGCTAAATTCATTTATTAGCTCTATGAGATTTTTGTTTTCTTTGTGTGTGTGCATGTATGTGTATGTTTGTACGTCTCTTGGGGTTTTCTATGTAACTATGTCATCTACAGAAGGAAGCATTTTATTTATTTCTTTCTAATCTATACGATATTTATTTCCTTTTTGTGTTTTTGCCTCATTTCGCTGGTTAGAACTTACAGCACTATGTTGAATAAGATAGTGAGAATGGGCATCCTTGCATTGCTCCTGATCTTATAGGGGAGACACTCAGTCTTTTACTATGAAGTATAATGTTCTCTGTAGATTTTTTGTATATGATCTTTATCAAGTTGAGGAAGTTCCTCTTTACTCCTATATTTCTAAGAGTTTTGATTGTGAATGGATATTGAATTTTGTCATGCACTTTTTAAAATATTAATTGATATGATTACTTGGTCATGGTGTATAATTCTTTTCATATATTGGTAAATTTTATTTGATGGTATTTTCCTAAGGGTATTTTGCACCTACATTCACAGGGGATATTCATCCATAGTCTTTTGTTTTGTTCTGTATTATCTTTGCCTCGTTTTGGTATCAGAGTAATACTTAGCTTCAATAAAATAAATTGGGAAATACCCTTCTCTTCTATTTTCTGGAAGACACTGTATGGAATTGGTGTTGATTCTTATTTAAATAGTTGGTAGAATTCTCCAGTGAAGCCATCTGGATCTGGAGGTTTCTTTTTTGAGAGTTTTTCAATTAAGAATTTAATTTCCTTAATCGTTATGGGGATATTCAAATTATCTATTTAATGTTGGGTGAGTTGAGATATTTTTCATTTTATGAGGAATTAGTCTAGGTCCTCTAAGTTGTGAAATTTATGTTTGTAGGGTTATTCAAAGTATTTTCTCATTATTCTTTTGATGCCTCATGTATCTATCAATAGTCTTATCTCCTGTTTTATTCCTGACAATGGAAATTTATGTCTGTTCTACTTTTTTTTGGTACCTCTTGCTAGAGATTTGTCAATTGTATCAGGAGATGTAATATTTTACTTAATATATTCAAATTTTAGTTCATTATTGTCTTTGTCTGTTCTGCTACTATAAGAAAGTTACCTGGCCAGGCATGGTGGTCCACGCCTATAATCTCACAGGTGGAAGGCCAAGGTGGGAGGATCACTTGAGCTCAGGAGTTCAAAACCAGCCTGCGCAACATGGAGATACAGCATCTCTACGAAAAAGAAAAAATAGCTGGGCATGGTGGCATGCACCTGTAATCGATTGTACTGACTTTTTTCAAATAACCAGTTTTTCATTTCATTTTTTTCTCTGTTTTTTTCTGTTTTCAATTTCTTGATTTCTGCTCTTTACTATTTCCTTCCTTTTGCTTGATTTTTTTTTTCTTGAGGATGGAGTTTAGATTCTTATTTCATGACTTTTCCTTTTTGTAATGTATGCATTTAGTGTTATACAGTTTCGTCCTAATACTGCATTTGCTACATCTCACAAATTTATATTTTCACTTTTATTCAGTTTAATATATTTTTTGTTTCCCTTGAGATTTCCTTTTTGACCCATGGATTATTTAGAAGTGTGTTGTTTAGTTTTCAAGTGTTTTGAGGGTTTCCTGTTATCTTGCTGATGTTGATTTCTAGTTTGATTCCCTTGTAGTTAGAGAACACATTCTATATTATTTCAATTATTTGAAATCTATCGAGGTTTGTTTTATGTCCCAGGATGTGGTTTATCTTGGTATAAGTTTTGTGAACACTTAAAAGCATAAGTATTCTGCTTTTGTTGGGTGAAGTGTTTTATACATGTCAATTTGATCCTGTTGGTTGATGGTGTTTTTAGTTTTTCTATACCTTTGCTGAGTTTTTGTCTATTTGCTTCATCAATTGCTGAGAGAGGTCCTTGAAGTCACCAAATATCTCTTCTTTCAGTTTTATCAGTTTTACTTCAGTTTTGCAACTCTGTTGTTTGGTGCATACCCATTTAGAATTGGTATGTCTTCTTAGTGGTTAAACCCTGTTATTATTATATAGTGTCCCTCACTGTCTCTGGCAATGTCATTTGCTTTGAAGTCCATTTTAGTTGATACTAAAAGAGCCATTCCTTATTTCCTTTGATTTGAATAGCATGCATTTTTCCATCCTTTTACTTTCAACCAGCCAATATTGCTATTTGAAGTGTTTGTTATAGGCAGTACATAATTGGGTCATTTAAAAAATATATTCCTTTCCTCTATCTTTTAATTGGTATATTTAGACTACTTATATTTAATGTAATTATTGATGAATCAGGGATGTCTGCCATTTTATTTTTTGTTTTCTGTTTTTATTATCTGTTTTCTTTTTCCTGCCTTGTTGTTGGTTATCTGAACACTTTTTAGAATTCCATTTTTATTTATCTGTCATGTTTTTGAGTGTATCCCTTTGCATATCATTTTAGTGGATGCTCTAGGTATTTCTCTCTCTCTCTCCCTCTCTCTCTCTATATATATATCTTATGATAGTCTATTAGCATCATCATTCTACCAGTTCGAGTGAAGTATAGAAAACTTATTTCCTCTTATGTCTCTTTGCCTTCCCTCATTTATAATATAATTATCTTAATAATTCCTCTACATCCATTTAAAACCACATCAGGCAGCATTAATGTTTTTGTTTCAAAACATTAAACGTAACTTAGACTCTAAAAGAGGACAGCCTATTGTATTTGCATATATTTTGGCTTACCATGTTCTTTCTTATTTTCTAATATTCTAAGGTTCCTTCTTTTATGAATTCCTTTCTGTTTAGAGAACTTCCTTTAGTCATTCTTTGTTGTTTGTTTGTTTTTTGTTTTGTTTTGTTTTTCTGGAGATGGAGTTTCACTCTTGTTGCCCAAGCTGGAGTGCAATGGCATGATCTCGGCTCATTGCAACTTCTGCCTCCGGGTTCAAGCGATTCTCCTGCCTCAGCCTCCCAGGTAGCTGAGATTACAGGTGCCTGCCACTGGGCCCAGCTAATTTTTGTATTTTTAGTAGAGATGGAGTTTCACAATGTTGGCCAGACTGGTCTTGAACTTCTGACCTCAAGTGATCCACTGGCCTCAGCTTCCCAAACTGCTGGGATTACAGGCGTGAGCCACCACACCCGGCCTAGTCGTTCTTTTAAGATAGGTCTGCTGGCAACAAAGTCTTAGTTTTCTGTCTGAAAAAGTCTTGATTTTCTCTTTGTACTTGAAAGATATTTTTGCTGGACATAGAATACTAGGTTGGCAGGTCTTTTCTTTCAACATTTGAGAAATGTGCCATTTCCTTCTGTCCTTCATAGTTTCTGATGAGAAATCTGCTATTCAGTAGTTTTAGGCTGCAATATCTAAGGAAGGTATTCATGTCAACATGGGCACTAGGTCACAAGTTCCCTAAGTTTGAAGCGTCAGCTTCAACCAAACAAATTAATGGCTATTCTACATTCAAAAATCAGGAAATTTAAATTTATTATGAAATGTAATGCAGCATATAGTAAAGACTTAACCAGTGTTTTAAAACTCAACTTTCAAAGAAAAGATAGTATTGCTCCCTGTTTCATTAAAACCTAGAGATATGTAATCAGTAAGCAAGAAGGAAAAAGGGAAATTCACAAAGTAACTTTCTGTGTCTGTTTATTTTTAACCCAGCATGAAGAGAAATTTTATGTCCTTGCATCCATCCATCTCCATATCAGAAATGGAACCAAATGGCACCTTCAGCAATAACAACAACAGCAGGAACTGCACAATTGAAAACTTCAAGAAAGAATTTTTCCCAATTGTATATCTGATAATATTTATCTGGGGAGTTTTGGGAAATGGTTTATCCATATATGTTTTCCTGCAGCCTTATAAGAAGTCCACATCTGTGAATGTTTTCATGCTAAATCTGGCCATTTCAGATCTCCTGTTCATAAGCACGCTTCCCTTCAGGGCTGACTATTACCTTAGAGGCTCCAATTGGATATTTGGAGACTTGGCCTGCAGGATTATGTCTTATTCCTTGTATGTCAACATGTACAGCAGTATTTATTTCCTGACTGTGCTAAGTGTTGTGCGTTTCCTGGCAACGGTTCACCCCTTTCGGTTTCTGCATGTCACCAGCATCAGGAGTGCCTGGATCCTCTGTGGGATGATATGGATCCTTATCATGGCTTCCTCAATAATGCTCCTGGACAGTGGCTCTGAGCAGAAGGGCAGTGTCACATCATGCTTAGAGCTGAATCTCTATAAAATTGCTAAGCTGCAGACCATGAACTATATTGCCTTGGTGGTGGGCTTCCTGCTGCCATTTTTCACACTCAGCATCTGTTATCTGCTGATCATTCGGGTTCTGTTAAAAGTGGAAGCCCCAGAATCAAGGCTGCGGGTTTCTCACAGGAAGGCACTGACCACCATCATCATCACCTTGATCATCTTCTTCTTGTGTTTCCTGCCCTATCACACACTGAGGACCCTCCACTTGGTGACATGGAAAGTGGATATATGCAGAGACTGGCTGCATAAAGCTGTGGTTATCACACTGTCCTTGGCAGCAGCCAATACCTGCTTCAATCCTCTACTCTATTACTTTGCTGGGGAGAATTTTAAGGACAGACTAAGGTCTGCACTCAGAAAAGGCCATCCACAGAAGGCAAAGACAAAGTGTGGTTTCCCTGTTAGTGTGTGGTTGAGAAAGGAAACAAGAGTATAAGGAGTTCTTAGATGAGACCTGTTCTTGTATCCTTGTGTCCATCTTCATTCACTCATAGTCTCCAAATGACTTTGTATTTACATCATTCCCAACAAATGCTGATTCTTAATATTTAGTTGACCATTACTTTTGTTAACAAGACCTACTTCAAAAATTTTATTCAGTGTATTTTCAGTTGTTGAGTCTTAATGAGGGATACAGGAGGAAAAATCCCTACTAGAGTCCTGTGGGCTAAAATATCAGATTGGGAAAAAATGCAAAGCACATTGGATCCTACTTTTCTTCAGATATTGAACCAAATCTCTGGCCCATCAGGCTTTCTAAATTATTCAAAACAGCCACAACTTCCCCAGCTTTTCCAGCTCCCCTGTCCTCTTCAATCCCCTGAGGTATAGCCAACTAATGACGCTACTGGAAGCCGCAGAGCAGAAAAGAAGCACATCCTAAGATTCAGGGAAAGACTAACTGTGAAGAGGAAGGCTGTCCTATAACAAAGCAGCATCAAGTCCCAAGTAAGGACAATGAGAGAAAAGAGGGGAGAAGGATTGGAGCAAAAGAGAACTGGCGATAAGTAGGGGAAGGAAGAATTTCATTTTGCATTCGGAGAGAGGTTCTAACACACTGAAGGCAACACTATTTCTACTGTTTCTCTCTTGCCAGGGTATTAGGAAGGACAGGAAAAGTAGGAGGAGGATCTGGGGCATTGCCCTAGGAAATGAAAGAATTGTGTATAGAATGGAAGAGGGAGCATCAAGGACATGTATCTCAAATTTTCTTTGAGATGCAGGTTAGTTGACCTTGCTGCAGTTCTCCTTCCCATTAATTCATTGGGATGGAAGCCAAAAATAAAAGAGGTGCCTCTGAGGGTTAGAGTTGGGCACTCCAGGGAAAGATGGAGTAGAGGGCAAATTGCAAACGTTGTTGCACTCCTGAAATTCTATTAACATTTTGGCAGAATATGAGTAGGGAGATGCTGCCTTCCCTTTTGAAATAGCGTAGGAAAACGCTAAATAGTGTGAGAGGTTCCTTTCTGTCCACTGAAACAAGGCTAAGGATACTACCAACTACTACCACAATGACCATTGTAGTGACAACAATTGAATGCAGTCTCCGTGCAGGGCAGATTATGCCAGGCACTTTACATTCATTGATCCCATTTGACATTCACACCAAAGCTCTGAGTTCCATTTTACAGCTGAAGTAATTGAAGCATAGAGAAATTAAGAAGCTTGTTTACGTTTACACAGCTAGTAAGAGTTTAAAAAATCTCTGTGCAGAAGTGTTGGCTGGGTGCTCTCCCCACCACTACCCTTGTAAACTTCCAGGAAGATTGGTTGAAAGTCTGAATAAAAGCTGTCCTTTCCTACCAATTTCCTCCCCCTCCTCACTGTCACAAGAAAACCAAGAGTTTCTCTTTACTACGAGTTGTTGACTCGTAGTACAGTAAAGGGTGTAGGTGATATGGCATTCTGAAAGTAGGGAGGGACTAAGTAAGTCATCATACTAAACACAAATCCCAGTACCCTTTCCTTATTTAGCTTCCAGAATGATGACAAACAGACACAATCCCTGTCAAGACAGGACCCTGGAGGATTCTCCTATGGGGAAACTGCATAATCTGAAAAAAATGCTGACAGATACAAATAGTTGAGGATCCTTCAACACAAAAGCTGGGTGTCTGCCCTGTTACTCACCTGATGATGAAGCCCACAGTGCAACAAATCCCTTCCACTCACAGCATTTGGTCAACCTGTCAGAGCCTCCTTCTTAATTATGAACAATAGTCAATGAACACAATACATTTGAGGGAAAGGCCATAACATGAAAGGCACCAACAAATAAATGTGAGAGTAGATAGAGATCTTTTGAGTATAAAAGGTCCTCCAAAATAAGAGATTAAACCAAGATAGAGGAAAACACAGTAGCTAGGAAACAAGGAATCCAACATAGGAGAAAGTGAAGGGAATTCCCAGGATGTTGGTGTGTAGCAGGCTTAGAAAGCAACTCATTCATGTTGGAGCAGGACTTTTTTTTTTTTTTTTTTGAGATCGAGTCTCGCTCTGTCTGGAGCAGGACTCTTAAAGGACTCTAGGAGAGATGTCTCTCAGAAAAAGAAGAAATTGATTCATACACATTGAGAGGGATTTAGATTTCTCTTGCAGAGATTGAGATAAACTAGTCACAAATACATAGAAAAATAAGCAAGTAAAAACACAATAGAGTTTTTAAGTGCTAGAGGAAAAGAAACTTTTGTATTAGAGAGGAAGTATAACCACAGTACACTACATGGCTCAGCTGTGAATAATATTTACATAGAGGATAATGTAAATATAATAGTCTCCTTTATCTGTGGTTTTGCTTTCTGCAGTTCAGTTATGGCCAACCAGTCTGAAAATATTAAATGGAAAATTCAAGAAATAATTATTAAGTTTTAAAACATGTGCTGTTTTGAGTAGCATGTTGAAATCTCACACTATCCTCCTCCACCCATGTTCTGGGCAGGGCAAAGTGGGATGGTGTGAGATTTCTCCAGTGGATCCACAATGTATATGCTACCCACCCATGAGTCACTTAGTCATTATCCAGTTGCTCAGACCAACTGTTGTGGTATAACAGTGTTTGTGTTAAAATCACCCTTATTTTACTTACTAATGTCCCCAAAGCATGAGAATAGTGATGCTGGCAAATAAGATACACCAAAGAGAAGCTGTAAAGTTCTTCCTCTAACAGAAAAGGTGGAAGTTCTTGACTTAATAAGGAAAGAAAAAAAACACATGCTGAAGTTGCTAAGATCTACAGTAAGAACAAATCCATCTGTAAAATTGTGAAGAAGGCAAAAGAAATTTGTGCTAGTTTTGCCATTGCACCTCAAGCTGCAAAAATTATTTATTACACCCCACAGTGTGTGATAAATGCTTAGTTAAGATGAAAAGGTATTAAATTTATGGGTGGAAGACATGAACAGAAATGTTTTCCAATTGACAGCAATAGGGTTTTGTACTATTTGGGTTTGGTATTATTCGTATTCAGAGTCTTGGAATGCAACTCCCACAGATAAGGGGGTGCTGCTGGGGTGAAATACTGTGATATAACCTTTTTTTCAGGAAATGAAGGGAGAAGATGTGCACGTGTGTGGGAGAGGTATAAGAGACCTATGTTGCCATATTCCATTACAGAAAATGCATAATAACTAAATCTGAAAAATGATGAATAGCTGTACAACCATATTATTTAGCAATAGGAGATAAATACAGGTAGAAGCAGAAGAAAGAATGAGCAGGGGTTACCTCTATGGAGAAGCTGGGGTGGGAGGATAGGGTGGGGACTTCTCATTTTAAAAACTGTATAATTGCCTAACTTGTGAATATGTATTTCTGAAGTAAAATAAAAATTAAGTTAAAATTAAATTTTAAAATTCAAACTAATTCTGAGTTGTTTTTTAAAACAAAAACAAAAAAAGACAAGAAAGCCCATCAGAAATGGAAACTGAACATTGACAGAAGAAATGAAAGCAGGAAAGGACCAGAGTTGGACCTGGGTTCTTGAGAGAAGCCCATCTAGTCCTGCCATGGGAGGCAAGTCCTCTCTTGGGGTGAGGAAAGTCACTTTCTGGGGTTTAAGAGATTTGATATGTTACTTAGGATATTTTTAGTTGCAAGTAACAGAAAACCCAACCCCAAGTGGCTTATATAATAAAGGGATTTGATTATCTCATATAACTGAAATATACCAAGGGAAGTTGGACTTCAGGCCTTGTTCAACCAGGGCATCTGTGGGCCTTCCTCCCCAGATGTTGGCTCTGCCACATGGGTGAATCCTCTCAGGGAAACGAGCTGACTGCAAGCAGCCTGAGACTACATACTTCCTTATTTGTTTCTAAAGCAAACTAATGAAGAATGGATTACTCTGAATGAAGATGATGACAGTACACACCTAAAGTAGTTGAGGTCAAACCCACTGAAATCTCAGCTGGGAAAGGGGTGAAATGGGGTTTGCAGAGGCCACATATGTACTGCAAATGAGGTGGAGAGAGAGCTGTCAACCAGCCAGGCATCCATGCTGGGTATGGCCTGTACCTGAGCAGGCAGCTGGGCAGCTTTGGAGGGTGGGGAGAAATGCGGGCTCTAGGAAGAAGGGCAGAAGTTAAATTTTGAATTTCAGTTGTGAAGTCATAGGGATTTTCAATTGTCAATGAGAAACCTTAACAATTTTCCAAGGGCAAAATGGCCCAAATAAAGCTGGGAGTAACAGAGCAACCGAGGTCCTTAGGATGAGCAATAAGGGAGGGGTTGTGAATTATTAGTGTCTATGGCGTGTGTGTGTGTGAGAGAGACAGACAGAGAAGTAATGGCTTACTTTTCCTTTTTCCAGCCGGAGTGAAGCCTCCTATTTGTTGAAATATGTCCTTGGAGAGGAAACAAAATGGAAGTCTTTATTTACCATAGCAAAAGCCAAAAGTGTCCTGGGGTTTTGGACACAGCTCTTTTTGTTTGAGAGAATGGGTATTTCCTCAAGCAGCTACATACATTGTTCAACTGGGAGAAAGGATTTTTGTTGTGTAAACTTTGGTGGAATCATGAGACTGGAACTGTGCTTTCTCATTGGGGACCTAAGAAGCAAATGCCATTATATTTTGTAACTGTGTTAAATTCTTTATTTTGGATTTGATTAAGCTGATTTTCAGTTTATTCTGAAGTAGAGATTATGTCAAACTGGCCAAAGATGGGTTAGGAGAGGACATGGCTTTCTGTAGAGAATTTATTTTTCTGTTTGGAAAAGAATTTGAAAATAGAGACCCAATCAGGGGAAAATGAGAGTGGGGAGTGGGCACAGGGGTAACTCTAAGGATGTGGTGATGGAAGATCCTTACTCTGAAGACATCTCATCCCCAAGCAGATGAAGGCAGCTGCTTGGGGCTAATAAAAGCCACCAAGAGAAATATAATGAGAAAAAACTTGTTAGAATGTTAATATATATTTGAAAGCTCTAATAAGTTTCCTTAAAGTATAGCATTGGCATAAGAATCCACAGAGAGATTAAATAAATAGCTTGGACACAGATGCTAATTTATCTGGGGAGTTTGAAAAGCCTCAGAAGGGGTAGCTGCATGATGTGCTGAGGAGGCTAAATTCTAAATCCAAGAACCTCCATCCCCAATCCCTGAAGACGGCTACATCCCAAGTGTGGGGTGACAGCAGGGAGAACCTGCCGCTTAGGTCGGTGGACCAGTGTGGACCAGTAGTTGATTATCAGAGGAGTCTCCCTAATGAGCTGGCTCATGTATGTCCTCAGGATCTTTGCATAACCTTCAAGTTAGGGGAAAACAAACCATCATGTTACTCTCAAATTGGAGAGCCATTGTAACAAACCAAGACTGAATTTCCCATTAGCTTAATGGGACAGGTGCTTAAAGTTTGATATAAATTAATGTAAACTAATGTTCTTAATATTAAGTATGATGCCTTGGAGCCATCTGGGTGAGAAGTTTCTATTTATTCTGTGCCTATGACCCTGGAGAAGTTTTTCAGAGAGATTCTGTCTGACTGCCCCAGCCCAGTCAGACTTGCTCAGAAGTTATATCGAAGCAGAATCACATGAATGTTTAGGTGTAAGAGCACCTGGTTATAGATGATAGTCGTAATTATTAACCCTGTGTATTAGTCCATTTTCTTTTATTTATTTTTTCATTTTTTGAGATGGAGTTTTGCTGTTGTCACCCAGGCTGGAGTGCAATGGCGTGATCTTGGCTCACCGCAACCTCCACCTCATAGGTTCAAGCAATTCCCCTGCCTCAGCCTCCTGAGTAGCTGGGATTACAGGTGCCTGCCACTATGCCCAGCTAGTTTTTGTATTTTTAGTAGAGACAGGGTTTCACCACATTGGCCAGGATGGTCTTAAACTCCTGACCTTAGGTGATCTACCCAGCTCAGGCTTCCAAAGTGCCGGGATTACAGGCATGAGCCACCGTGCCTGGCCAGTCCATTTTCATGCTGCTAATAAAGACATACCCAAGACTGGGCAATTTACAAAAGAAAAAGGTTTATGGGACTTACAGTTCCACATAACTGGGGAGGCCTCACAATCATGGTGAAAGGTGAAAGGTGAAAGGCACGTCTCACATGGCAGCAGACAAGAGAAGAGAGCTTGTGCGGGGAAACTTCCATTTTTAAAACCATCAGATCTCCTGAGACTTATTCACTATCATGAGAACAGCACTGGAAAGACCTGCCCCACGATTCAATTACTTCCCACCAGATTCCTCCCACAACATGTGGGAATTGTGGGAGTTTCAAATCAAGATGAGATTTTGGTAGGGACACAGCCAAACCATATGACCTTGTTAGACATTATCTTATGTGTAGGAAAAGGCAAGGACTAGGGTCATTTATGTTTTAAGGAATGTAGTGACTCAGGCAGGAGACATGGGAGGTTGTGTCCTCTAAGCTGTTTTGTCTTCAAAGCATCCATCCAGAGACCTGCATGTTGTCACAGAGCCATGGACTTTATGAAATTATGCTAGCAAGCAGAAATGAGCAAACATGGCTTCTTACATTTGCTATTTGATCCCACAAGTTTCTGCTTTTGTTCATAAATCAACTGTCTGGTTACATTTACAGGACCAATATCAACTGTCCCACATAGCTAGAAAGCCTCTTTCCTGAGAAGGTCACTAATCTCTCAGTTGCAGTTGTAAGGAATGAGCATGAGGCCCAACATGCATACTTGCCTATTTATTGGAAAACACTTTGGGTTGCATCCATTTTTCTAATGAGTATGATCCTTGTTTTTTTCTGGCATTGCCTTTCCTGTGCCTAACACAACACCTCAATAGGACTATTACAAGAATACTACGAATTATGCATAGCAGTGTATATTTAATAGCATTAAAGTGAGTTACAGACAGAAAAAAATATGACAACCATTTAACAACACTGGAGCATATGTTTGAATTCTTTAAATTAATTGTACTATTTTCTCTCTTTTTGTACCCATATTTATTAAAGCTTTTTTTCACAAAAACAATTTTGGACTAGAGCTTATCACTTTAATAATATATTCATAAAAATATAACTTTAGAACAGATTTAACAAGATAACCAAATGTATGACTGAAAACAGACTTTTATGAATTTATATAATTGTTGGAACATTTATTTCAATAACACACTCATAAATGTAACTGAAAGAAAATCTAGTATCATCATTTGATAATGCCTTTCATACAGTTTACCAAATAATTATTATTATTTCATCCAAAAAAGACTTAATTTATGATTTTAATCCTGGGGAACCTGACTCAGATGTCAAAAGATTTAAAACATTTAATCAAAACAGAATCTGAGGCATTGTAAAATAAGTTATTCTTTTAACCAGAGTAATAATCAAAAGGCTTCAAAAGTAATACGTAAAGTTTCATGGATGTAAAAGCCTTAATCCTTTTAAAGCTGTGTTTTCTTATGTAACCAAACACCTAATAAAAACAATGTAGGAATTATCTTGATAGAATATAAACTCTTTGTTTTTTAGGCCAGTTCCCAAAAAGATAAAGAAAAATCTCCTGCAGTGTGATTGCTTCCCCTTATGGCAAGCCCATTTAGAAACCCTGAAAGTCAAATCTGATGAAAAGAGTATTTGAATTTAATCAGACACAGGAAGAGTGTGTCCAGGGTCATGAGTAAACACTATATTTTAGAAGAATGTAAACAAGTAAACTAGTACCTTGAGCAAGGGAATACATGCTCTTAGTAACAGCATGGAAATTTCCCCGGTTACATGGAACAATTTAGACATATCAAAAAAAGTCAAAAGCCCAAAATCAAGTTATACCAGAGGAAAACCTTGTTTTTCTAGACCTTCAAGATAAACATTTCAGCATCAGGCCACAGCAGCAAAGGTAGAATGGTAGGAAAAAGTGTTACAGGAGTTGATGAGAATGTTAAAAGAGAGGGTTATTATTCCAGCCAAGCAAAAAGACATACCTTCTCAAGGGGGGACAAAAATAGAAGGCAATTATATATGACCTGCAAATCATGTGCAGTGAGGTACAATAAAAGTTAAAACTTCTGAGGTACAAGTTTGAGAAGTTTCAAAAAGAAACAAATTTCAGGATTAAAAACCAAAATCTCTTGTAATTTTACAAAGAGCAAATCAATACTTTAAGAAAACCTTGTTCTAACATACGAGATCAAAATTTTTAGTTTTGTCTTGATGTATTTTTAATATTAAAACTCAATATTTAGAAAAATGTTTTTTTAATTACAGCCAACTTAATCACATACAAAATTCATTTTATAAATTCTCTTTTCACAAACTTTGTTATGACTTATGCAAACCATGTATAACATGCTTGGACTTTCTGCTTTGTCTAATCCTTTCTCTTTCTTAAATAACCAGTCATTTCATTTACGAACAAAAATTTACCATACAAGATCCTTTCTCATAAAATATTATTCTCTTATTTTTTACCTTCCTTACCAAAATTACATCTTCATATCCATAACTTTTTTCCCATATCTCTCCCCTAGCGACTGCTTCCTTTCTATCTTGTTTCATAAATAATCTATGAATTAGACAAAATTTTTATTTTTCTCAATAAAGAGCACATTTTGATGCCTTTCTTATAACTTTTCTTCTTAAAAACACATCATATTTTGGGGGTACATTTTATGTATAGAAATATATATATTAATTAGAATTTTTGTTCTTAGTAACCTTAAAGTTTAGTATAAAACTAGAAACCAAGCAAGCTTGAATTGTCTGGCACATGTCAGTATTTTATAGATGAGAAACATTTTATAGTTTTTTTAAAACACCTTTCCTTATAAGTTTTTCTTAACTGGAAATGACCCAAACATTTAATGAGTATCTATTATTTAATTTAATATAACATTAAGATTTTAAACTACATGAAAAGGTCATTATAAGCATTTATCTCATTTACATTTATTTAATTTACTTAGTTTTTAATAGTTTACCTGGATTACTTATAAAAACTGAAATATTAGACAAAGCTAGTCATCATTACAAGATATTCCCCTGTTAATCATTTTATAGTCTGTGAATATCAGGTGTTTACCTAAGCAAGAACCTTAAAGTGAAATATATGGGTATTTTCCTGGTAACTCAGAAGATTTGGCTGTTTTCACTAAACCAATATTATCATTATTATTAATTTATATACATTTATGGGGTACATGTGCAATTTTGTTACATACATAGATTGCATAGTGGTCAAGTCAGGGCTTTTAGGTTATCCATCACACAAATAACATGCATTGAACTTATTAAGTAATTTCTAATCATCCAACCCCCTCCACCCTCTCACCCTTCTGAGTCTCCATTGTCTATCTCCACTCTCTTCTGTCCATGTATACACATTTTTAGCACCTACTTATGACTGAGAATATGCAATATTTGACTTCCTGTGTCTACCTTGTTTCACTTAAGATAGTGAAATCTAGTTCCATCCATGTTGCTGCAAAAGACATGATTTCATTCTTTTTATGACTGAATAGTATTCCATTGTATACATATATCACATCTTCTTTATCCAATCAACCATTGGTGGACACAGGTTGATTCCATATTTTTGCTATTGTAAATAGCACTGTGATAAACATATGAATGTGGATATGTTTTTTATATGCTGATATATTTTCCTTTTGGTAGATACCCAGTAGTGGGATTGTTAGATTGAATGATAATTCTATTTTAGTTCTTTGCAGAAACTTTATACTGTTTTCCATAGATGTTGTACTAATTTAAATTCCCACCAACAGTGTATAAGAGTTTTCTTTTATCCACATCCTCGCCAACAATTGTTATTTTTTTGCTTTTTTAATAATAGCAATTCTGACTGGGATAAGATGATATCTTTGTTGTGTGTGCTTTTTTTTAAGGGGCAGGTAGTAATGAGGGAAGCTCAAATTACTATTTTTCTTTTTTGTGGCCATGAGTTATTGCTGTGTTGCCCAAGCTGGTCCTGAACTCCTGCGCTCAAGCAATCTTTTTCCATCAGCCTCCCAAAGTGCTGGGATTACAGGTGTAAGCCTCCACACCTGACCTAATTGTGGTTTTAATTTGCATTTGATGATGATTAGTGGTGTTGAGTATTTTTTCATATACTTGGCTATTTCTATGTCTTCTTTGGAAAAATGTCTATTCATGATCTTTGACCACTTTTTAGTAAAATTATTTGATCTTTTGTTTTTGTTGAGTTGAATTCTTGTACAGTTTGGATATTAGTCCCCTGCTGGATGCATAGTTTGCAAATGTTTTCTCCCATTCCACAGGTTATCTGTTCACTCTGCTGATTATTTCTCTTGCTGTACGGAAGCTTTTTAGTTTAATTAAGTCTCATTTGTCTATTTTTGTTTTTCTTGCCTGTATTTTTGAGGTCTTAGTCATAAATTTTTTGCCTAGACCAATGTGCAGAAGAGTTTCCCCTAGTTTTTTTTTCTGGTATTTGTATAGTTTGGCATTTAATGTTTAAGTCTTTACTCCATCTTGAGTTTATTTTTGTATACGATGAGAGATATGAATCCAGTTTCATTCTTCTGTATATGACAATCCAATTATCCCAGCACCATTTATTGTAAAAGGTGTCCTTTTCCCAATGTATGTTCCTGCTGGCTTTGTCAAAGATCCATTGGCTGCAAATATGTGGCTTTATTTCTGGGTTCTCTTTTCTGTTCCATTGATCTATGTGTCTATTTTTATACCAGTACCATGCTGTTTTGATTATTGTAAACTTATAATTTGATATCAGGTAACATGATGCCTCCAACTTTGTCCTTTTGCTTAGGGTTGCTTCAGCTATTTGAACTCTTTTTTAGTTCCACAAAACCAACAATATTATATTAGTTTCTTATTTATAAAAAAATTACACAAACAAATGTCATTCTGGTTTTGGCTGGGTTTATAAACTTCATGCCAAACCGTGGCACTTTAAAATATATAGAAGAACAAATATAAAATTGTCTGTCAGGAAACCCAGGCAAAAAAGTATGCTGAAAATTTTGAAGACATTTCTATTTTACTTTTCTCAATAATTTTAAAACCAGCTTATTTATTAAAGTTTTACTTAAATCAATGAACTTTGAAAATATTTGGGCTTACTAATTTATTAGCTCATTTATTTACAAATCAAATTGGTACCATGTAGACACAACCTATAAGATAATACATGTATGCATACATAAACACATCTAAACATACACACACACAAATAAAGATCATTGCTTTCATTTTAGAATTTGAGCCATGAGGTGGTAATACAAACTCACTGGATTATAAAAGATGGTTGGGTCCAAATTATATTTGGGACCTTTTCACATGGCTAAATTTTATTTGCTCCAGTGAGTAATCTGATGAGGGCTGTGGACAAAATTTTGAGTAAAGCAGTTTTCATGGTAGTTTGATTTTTTTTTTTTTTTTTTTTTTGAGACGGAGTCTTTCTTTATCCCCCAGGCTGGAGTGCAGTGGCGCAAACTCGGCTCACTGCAAGCTCCGCCTCCCGGGTTCACGCCATTCTCCTGCCTCAGCCTCCCGAGTAGCTGGGACTACAGGCGCCCGCCAACACACCCGGCTAATTTTTTGTATTTTTAGTAGAGACGGGGTTTCACCGTGTTAGCCAGGATGGTCTCGATCTCCTGACCTAGTGATCCGCCCGCCTCGGCCTCCCAAAGTGCTGGGATTACAGGCTTGAGCCACCGCGCCCGGCCGGTAGTTTGATTTTTAAAACCTCTTCACACCTTTTTTTTTTCAATGTCAAATGAGTTTATGGTTAAATTTTCAATGTTTACATGGCTGAATTGTATAAGAAAAAATCTCCAAGTAACTTTGAATTAGTAATAACATAAACAGTGTGTTTTATTTCAACATCAGTAGAAAAGTCAGCAGATTCAAAGTAGGCAGGAAAAAAATAGAGAGAGAGATAATTTAGAAGGCTTTACATGTTAACTCTATAGTTGCAGGGATAATTAACATTTGAGTTCTGAATTTTTCTTGATGCAATTTGCCCATCCATTTAAAATGTGCATGAGAATGGGCCATAATACGAGTCCCAGAAAACCTACTATACCTTTGTGTGTAAAAGTCTCATTTTTTGACATTTCAATGTTAAGTTCCCTTTAGTAAAGCCTCCCATCTAAGGAGATGCTTGCATATATAGGCTCTGTATGTATTAGACATGAAGCCTGCTGGATCTTGGGTGCTTAGTTCCCCTGTTCTTTCACTCTGGGATTATTTATCTCCCATTGTGAGAGCTCAGCAAAGCAGAAACACTAGTGGTAAGTGTAATGAGTCAAGTGTGCTGCTTCAAGCATTGCCAATGCTGTTACTCGTCTTATGTGTCTTGGTTGTTTCTTCTGGTTGCCTAAAGCAATTGTGGGGGCTAGGAGCACTGGGTGACAGACTCTTATGTCTGTGTCCCTGAATGAGCCAATTTTTAATTACTTGTGATGAAGAATTTCCTATGGGACCACTGCATGTCATGAAGACTGTACTCTGACATTTCCATGAGATCTCCAGTCACCCAGAGATGCCAAATCTGAACCCAGCTAGAAAGAGCAAGTGTTTTTTGTCTTTGGAGTTAACTCAGGTCAAACCTTCAAGATTTTTAGTAATTTCTTCCCTGCTGAGCCTTGTTTATAGAATCAAATTGAAAGGGAAAACACTGGCTTAACCTAGCCAATCAGACAGCCTCACATATCTATTTCTTCCTAGTATTTTTTAACTGGAAGAATTCCCCTCCTTGCGAAATAAAAAGTCTCAAGAAAGAATTTGCCCCTTCCTCAAGGGGTAAAAGCAACTTGCTGAATAAAACTTAGAACCACCAATCAAATAGAAGTTCTGAGACTCAGGAGAGGCTCACTCAGTTTTTTGCAAACATGGAGGAGCTGGAGGGGCTCAGAGGGTTCATGCCAGTACTGAGGTGCCAGGTCCTTTCAATGGACCCTGGAAAGTCTACTCTCTGAGTCGCTTCATGGTTGCCATGATAGTTGACTTAAAAAAAAATCAAGCTTTTAAGGAATTAAAGTTTGTTTCATTCAGAAATCTTGCTGAGAACTATAGCCTGAGAATTAAAGCCTGGGAGAAGTCTTTCAGAAAGGTTCTGACAGAGTGCTCCAGAACAGTGTTTTAGCTCACAGTTTACATATGGATTGTGGAGGTTTAGTGCATGCAAAATCACATCAAACTTGCCCAGATGTTACATTAAAGCAGAATCACATCAAAGTTTGAGTGTAAGAGTACATTTAGTTATAGATTACAGTAATAATCACTAACCCTGTCAGATGCTATCTGATGTGTAGGAAAAGGCAAGGATTAGGGTCATTTATCCTTTAAGGAATATAGTGACTAAGACAAAAGACATGCTGGGGTGGATGTGCTCTATCCTATTTTGTCTTCAAAAGATCCCTCTGGGGAGCTGCATGTCATCACAGAGTCAGGGGCTTCGTGAAATTCTGCTGGCAAGCAGAAATGAACAAACATGGCTTCTTGTGCTTGTTACTTTGTCTCACATGCCACAATCATTTACGTGCTCTTGATCTTAGAGATAGGTATTATTCTGAATTTTATGTTAATTATTCTTTTGTTTTTATTTATAATTTTGCTGCATAAATGTATTTGCAAGCAAAATATTATTCAGCTTTGCCTGCTTTTGCACTTTCCATAAACGGAATAATATTTCTATTCAGCTTTATCTTTTTGAGATTTCATCATGATACTGCAGGCTGTATGACGGTAACAGTTTAATTATCCATATGTCTGTTCATGATGACTTAGGTTATTTTCCCTTTTTGCTATTAGGAACAATGCTGCTATGAATATTTTCAACACATGTATCTCAATGCTCACATGTAAAAGCTTTTCCATATTATACAGTTAGGAATGTGTTCACAATCAACATTTCTAGATCTTTCTCAAATTGGTTTCACCAATTCATACTTCTGCCAGCAATGTATGTAAAATCCTAGATCAACCTGTTTGGAAACATTTGAGATCTCCAGACATTTAGCTTGTTGAAACCTGGCGGGTTTCAAGTGACTTTCACTGTGGTCTTTATATAAATAAAATGTGGGGAATTAAACAAAAATAAACCCTCACAAAAGAAAATAACAAAGGTTGTATTTTTGGCAAAAGAAAATTGTTAATAGATTAACAGTCTGAAATGCAAGAAGAAACAGTGAACAAAGATATGCATAAATATGTGTGTAAATGTAGGATTCAGGTTGATAGCCAGATTAACCATCTTCTGCTTTTTGTTGTTGCTGATGTCAGCTACTCAAGTACCATTACTTCCATAATAGTAGCTAGCATTTATTAATGCTAGACACTCTTCCAAAAACATGTGTGCATTTTTCGTTAAGAGAAATTGAAAATATAATTAATCATAGTTTGCATATGAGGAAACTGAGTCATATAGAGGTGAAGCAACTTGCCAAGGTGTACTTGTAAATAATAGAGCCAGTATGGAAACCCAGTCAGTACAGTTCCAGAGCTCACATTCTCACCAACCACACCTAACACTATACTCCCTTATCCTCTTATCTGCTACACTAAACTTTAGTGCAACACTGCCTCATAGATGAGATGCTTCTTATTCTGATTGGTCTTAAGATTTTCTCTTTGTCTTTTGTGTTCTAAAAGATTTCTGTGATGTGTGGAGGTATAGATTTCTTTTCCATTAACCTGAGTTAGATTTAGCTGTGTCTAATCCAATGTTAAACCCATGTTTTGCATTTTAAATTTCAATAATTTTACTTTTCATTTCTGGAAATAAATTTTTTTCCAAATGGCATAGTTGTAATTCATCATTTCTTGTACTTGTTAATCTTTTCATGCCTCATCTTCATTTATTGAAATATGCTAACTTTATGATCATGTCTAATAATTTCATCTTAAAGTCTTTGTCAATCTGATCCTGCTGTATATCATTTTTGCTGTCTGTCGCCCATGCTGACTTGGTATACTTCGCCATTTTAAAGTATGAATCCCTGTTCTTTGGAACTCTATTGGTGGAATTTTTAAGGCTTATCTTGACTTTCCTCCAGAGAGGTTTTGCATTCATTTCTGCCAGGTTTTGAGATACATTAAAATCCTGGGGCTACATTAAATTAAATTCACCACTTGATTTTTTAATATCACATAGGCATTGTAAATTCTGGCCATAACTTCTCCACTAATCAGACTGTGATTCAAAATTTTCAAGATAGATATTTTTCTCCCCTTACCTAGTGAAGGGGTCCAGACAGGCAAGGTGCATTGTTGCTTTCTTCTGTACAATAGGTTTGCTTCTCATATCCCCTTATACTAAGAGTGAAGCCTATAGTATTCTAGCTTTACTTAGGGGGTATAGTAGATCTTGTCCAAAAATGGCTACCATTGATTCCCCCTCTACCTGTAAGTGCATGCTATTTATCACATCAAGAAATGAAATCTAATTTCCCTCCTCTTGAATGTGGGCTGGGCTTAATGGTACGTTTAACCAATGGGATACAGCAGCAGTGACATTCTCGGACTTCTATGGCTAGGTCATATCGAGCCTTGTGGTTTCTGCCCGGACCTCTTCAAAGTAACTCTTGAGATGTTTCTTCTTGAAATTCAACAATCATTCTGCAAGAAGATCAAGCTATCTGGATAAGTAATGTAAAGATGATTAGGTTGGCAGCCCCTGCTGAGCTCCCAGCCAACAGCCACCATCAACTGCTCAACTGTAAATGAGCCCTGCTGGGTAGACAGTCAAGTCTTCAGATGACTCTTGCCTCAGCCTCCACTGGTTGTAACCCCATGATACTCCCCAAGTGAGAACTTACCAGCTGAGCCTAGTGAACCAATAGAATGTAATAACACATTGTTGATTTAGGTTACTAAATTTTGGGGTGGTTTGTTACACAACAAGAGCTCTTCTGTTAGCCTTTCCATTTGGGGTGGGATCTAAACTTTATCTCCAGTTTCTCTCATCCTATGAGATCATCAAAAATAACAACACATAAGTTCACTAGGGTTTAGAAAGTAATTTCATAGTGAAAGCATTTGTTGGCCCTCCACTATTTCTCAGTGTTCAAACTTTTACTTTGTTTTTCCATCTCTCTATATTTTTTCCACCTCTCTATATTTTTTCCTTTATTTTGTACTCCATAGTGCACTTAAAAATTAAGATTACATAGCTTTTATAAGATCAGAATTTTAGAGAATATTGTCCTCCATATGATCATAAATGAAAGCTTTTTAGCTTCTTTGTAGAAAAGGAAGTAAGGTTCTGAGTTATCTGGGATTTTATTATAAATTTGGTATGAATCTGTGGCATGCTTTCCTAGTGAGAATGCCTAGCTCCATTCACTCTTCAATCCCCTCTAATCCAGATTTTTGTTTCTAACACTGTGCTCAAACTGGCCTTGCTAAAGTCATCAATGATCACCATGTTGTCAAATCTAATGGTTTTTTCCCTAGTCTCAATTTACACAATCTGTATTGCATTAGACACAGTTGACCACTAATTATTCTTATATCACTTTCTTTTCTTGGGCTTTGTGACACAACAATCTCTTGGTTTTTCTCCTATATCCTCATCTACTCCTTCAAACAGGCTCTGACGTATACATCTGTGTGTGTGTGTGTGTGTGTGTGTGTGTGTGTGTGTGTGTGTGTTTATGTGTGTGTGTGTGTTTTCAGCCCATTTATCAGTGAGGACCATAGGCTGGTTTGGAGTCTATTCTTTGAGATCCCATACCTTGCTTACTTTTTGCTAACTCCCATTTTGGCAGCTCAATTTTGCCTAATTTCACTCATCAAGTAACCAAGGATCCTAGTAATAGGAACATATTTTCTTAGAATTTCACCACCACTGGTTTGTCCTCTCTGCAAACTTGAAGATCTAGGTATCAACTGATCTGTAGTTACAACAAAGATTGTGTCTCCCCTGCTGCCTCTTTCTTTGCCAACCTTAGCAGCTGAGTCAGTTTCCCAAGTCACTCACAGTAGTCTACTTTTCACATTTGCCTGTTTAGACACAGCCTTCTTGTGACTACAAAATAGAGAAATTAAAAAGAATTTTGTCTTCTCCCAAGTCATACTTCTAGGGAAAGACTTCATAATTTTATTTGAAATGAACTTCCAAAATACAAGAACTACCATTCAATTCAATTCCACAAGTTATTTTACTGTGTACCTGCCATTTATGTGTCAGGCACTGTGCTGGCCACCTTAGGGGTGTAAGGATGGCTAACATATGGCCTAGCAAAAGACTTAAAGTATGTACATAAAACACCAAGATGTAACTCAGGAAGTGAAGACGAAGTACCAGCAGAGCACAGAAAAGGAAGAATTCTCACTCAAGTGATGGCTTTGTGAAAAAATGGACTATTTGGCTTAACCCCTAAAGAAGAGGTAGAAGTTAACAGACAGAGATTGAGGAATGAGGAAAAAAAAGAGAGAAAGATATTTCAGTTGAGGGACATACAGAAAGACACAAATAAAATCTAGTACTTTTTGGAAGTTGTAAGCACACTGATGTGGACTGGCAGACATGCAGGACCCTAGAAGGAGAGTCACAGCACAAAGATGCGTAAGAGTAGGTTGGGTAGGGTCGTGGAGGATGTGAATGCCATGCTAAGGAACACACTGTAATTCAGGGGGCAATGGGGAACCATGGGAGACTTCCTAGGAGAATAGTATAATGACTAGAGTTGTGTATAAGGAACATGACTCTGGAAGGAACATATGGACCATATTTTCAATAAAAATATACAACCATGCCCTGAAGTTAAACAGAATTTATTCTTGATTATCTTCAATTGCATGTAATTCATTCTTTCTTCTCTGTTAGAAGAGATAAGCACACATTAATTTTATAAGGGTTGCTTGCAAGGAAATGGAACATCTTTGAGTACAGAAGACATTCACTTTGAAAATCTATGACTCTCTCAACATGCCTTAGTCTGGCCACATTTGGGCTCATGCTTTTCAGTTTGGGCTGTCAACTCACTAGTTTTGAAAAAAGCAAACAACACAAAATCATGGAACCAACCCAAATGCCCATCAATCAACAAGTGGATAAAGAAACTGTGGTATATATATACATGGAATACACTCAGCAATAAAAAGGAATGAATTAATAGCATTTGCAGTGACCTGGATGAGATTGGAGACTATTATTCTAAGTGAAGTAACTCAGGAATGGAAAATCAAACACCATATGTTCTCACTGATATGTGGGAGCTAAGCTATGAGGATGCAAAGGCATAAGAATGATACAATGAACTTTGAGGACTTGAGGGTAAGGATGGGGGAGCAAGGGATAAAAGGCTACAAATAGGGTGCAATGTATACTGCCCGGGTGATGGGTGCACCAAAATCTCACAAATCACCACTAAAGAACTTACTCATGTAACTAAATACCACCTGTACCCCAATAACCTATGGAAAAATAAAAAATTAAAAAAATTTTTTTTAAAGCAAACAGCAAAAGCTACACCTGGAAATTCTTATTGAATATATTTGTAGTCTGGCCTGGCCATCTGTTTTGGGGTTTTTTGTTTTGTTTTGTTTTGGTTTGGTTTTTTTAAGTGTTATGGTTGATTTTGTGTGTGTCAACTTGACTGGGCCCTGGGCCACAGGATACCCAGATACCTGGTTAAATATTATTTCTGAGTGTATCTATGAGGTTGTTTCTGGAAGAGACTAACATTTGTATCA
Source organism: Symphalangus syndactylus (assembly GCF_028878055.3). Lineage (NCBI taxonomy): Eukaryota > Metazoa > Chordata > Mammalia > Primates > Hylobatidae > Symphalangus > Symphalangus syndactylus. The sequence continues at coordinate 86,444,852 of NC_072437.2, forward strand.
ATGGACTGAGTAAAACCCATGGTCCACTTCTAAGTAATTGGCCTTCATCCAATCTGTTGGCAGCCTGAACAGAACCAAAAGACAGAGGAAGGGAGAATTCCCTCTCTCTTTATCTGACTACTTGAGCTGGAACACTGGTCTTCTCCTGCCCTCAGACTGAAACTTATACTGTCATTCTCCTGGTTCTCAGGCCATCAGACTCACTAAAACTATCCTACCAGCTTTTCTGGATCTCTAGCTTGCAAACGGTGTACTGTGGGACTTCTCAGCCCTCATAATCGCATGAACCAATTCCTCATAATAAATCTCTTTATGTGCATAGATAAATATAGATATAAATACTGAAACAGATATATATCCTATTGATTCTGCTTTTCTAGAGAATCCTGACTATTACAAAAGACGTCACTGGTGATTCTGATGAAGTATATTTTATATCCTCTTCTTAGAACATTATAGATCTCCAATTTCTCTCTTTGGAAGTCAAATTATTTTTATACACAGTTTTTCATTTCAAATTTGAATATACTCCAAAATAGTTTTTAAATATCTGACTTCTGTTTCAAGCCAAAACATACAATTGAAAAAGAAGTATGCATCTAGAGGAAAGTGTGATTTGACAAGGAGTCAAAGGACTGAAGTCTAGCCTTGTCTCTGACGCTTTCCAGCTGTGTGACCTTGGGCAAAGGACTTGTCTTAGTCTCTCAACCATGTCACATAGAAATAACACTACAGGCCCCATCTTGCAAAGTGTCATGAGGACAAAATAAATTATGAAACACATCAACAAAACTCTACACAAATGCAAACTATCATATACTACTTGACATGTCATACAAATAAGATTTTTATTATTCAAACTATATTTTAAATGCCCTTGGGGAGTTTGCCACACAAATGAAGTAATCAGTGAATCATTATTTTAAGCAAATTATTATTTTGTGTTTAAGGTAGTTCTCTAATTTGTCTGTTCTTTGTGTTTGAGTTTTGCTATTTTGACTGTTCTGAAAATAGGGCATACTCATGTTCCTATTTAAAAGATTTGCACTCATTATGCTGAGCATAATGCAGCCCTGGACAGAAGGAAGCTCAGAAGTCAGAACTGCCTTTGTGATGAGGGAGAAGCGGGCCTCCTGAAACCCCTCCAGATGGCCCCTTGGGGCTCATGCAACAAATGACTTTAATCCTCTCTGTGTAAAAAGTGATGTCATGGAAACCAAACTTCTTATGACTCAAAGCAGGTTAAGGAGACCCAGAGTTGCTTTGACTCTGGGTCTCCTTAACCTCCTCTCAAATGCAGACATTTATAAACAACTTCTTCCATAAATATATTTGTCACTTTTAGAAATATGGGAATAATGCCATAATCTCAAAAGAGAATGATTAGACTATCAAAACTGTGTGCTAGAAATAATGAGTAACTCAAACTTGGTTGAATTCTGTCCTGACCTCCCGCTCTTTATGGATGGTTGAAATCCGCTTACCTTTAATGAAAGGTTTGGAATTTTATTTTATGTTGGTTTGTTTCCATTTTGCCACAAAGATGCAGGAAACAGAAAGCCACCGAATTGTGAGGACAAGTCTATGGCTTACATAAAGTATGTAAGGCTATGCGTTCTGGGAAGCAGTTAATATTATTTTTAAAACTCCTCATTTTAAAATGGCACATTCCTAAATGCTTTCACAACTATTTTACACACATACGTTATTACTGAGAAAAACTTATCTTGGGGGATAAATTGTATTGCATCCTTCCCAGTAAATATTTTGTGCATAGATGATGTCAGCAATTATTTATTGAATATAATTCTATATTTAGAACTTTCTTCAAAAGCACTGATATTATCTTTCCTGTATTGCAGATGAAAAGCTCAGGCATAAACAATTTAAGGCATCTTGGATTCCAAACCAACCCCCACCCAGTACTGCTGCAGACAAGACTACCCCTCTTAGAAGTCAGAGGGAACCCCCCCTGCAATTTGATGGTGAGGTAGGCCAAGGCCAGGCTTGCTAGAGGCCCAAGGGTGCAATAAGAAATGGACCTCAGAAGGGACTCACTGGAGCATATATCACTCTCGTCAGGTTGCTACAACATCATAACACAACTAGGTGGCTTAAATAGCAGACATTTATTTTCTCACAGTTTTGGTGGCTAGAAGTCCAAGATCAAGGCACTGACAGGGTTGGTTTCTGGTGAGGCCTCAGCCTGACTCTTAGATGGCAGCTTCTCGCTGTGTCCTTGCATGACCTTTTCTCTGTGGGAACACTTGGCAACAGAGAGCATTCTCTGGTATCTCTTCCTCTTCTTATAAGGACATCAGTCCTATCATTTTAGGGTCTCACCCCTGTGACTTCATTTCACCTTAATTACCTCCCTAAAGTCTCTATCTCCAAATACAGTCACACTGGGAATTAGGGTTTCAACGTGAATTGGGGGAACACAACTCAGCCCAAAAGAGAGTGCACCAATACCTGAGAGGCTGAGCCCCAGGGGGCAACAGGGCCCTCCTCTGCCTCGTGGTTGGGGGCTCCTCTTGATGGCAGATCCCTCACTCCCCATGGGTTACACTGACTCAAACTTGGCTTTGTCTCTATTCTTGATCTTATGAATAATTTTGGCTCTGCTTGTTGGTTGCAAGTAAACGGAAGTAAACACAAACATCGAGAGTCCAAGCCACCATTTTTGCCCACCTTCAAAAGTGGACTCTCTTGTATGATAACCTTTTGAAGAGACAGCATAGTGCAATGAAAAGAGCAGTATACGTGGACTCAGAAGTCCTAGATTCAAATCCTAACTGTTTTCCATGGCTCATACATTCCCATGTGACTGGGACTCTGTTCCCCAACCCCATGATGTATGTCTCTTACTCCCTCCGGCAATGCCGGCTTCCTGCCTCTACTCGAAACCAGCAAGCAGGCTCCCATCCCAGTGACTTGGCAGGCTACTACCTCTGCCCGGAATGCTTTCCTTTAAATATCCACTAGGACTAATTCCTTATTGCATTTAATATTTTAATTAAATGCCACCCCTCTAGAAAGTTCTTCTCTGACCATGCTATCTACAACAGTGCTCACCCTCCACCTCCATTAGACACCTCAATATCCCAGACAGTGCTTTATTTTTCTTTACAGTATTTACCACTATCTGACATTACTGCATACAGATGCTCCTCAATTTATGATGGGGTTACATCCCAATAAACCTATTGTAAGTTTAAAATATTGTAAGTCAAAAATACTTTGAATACAGTTAACCCCCTGAACCTCACAGCTCAGCCTGGCCTATCTTAAATGTGATCAGAAACTTACCGTACAGTTGGGCCCAATCACAATCATCTAACACAAAGCCTATTCCACAGTAACATGTTGAATATCTTACATATATTTGTTCAACACCTTACTGAAAGTGAAAAGCCGAATGGCTGTATGGGTACTTGAAGTATAGTTTCTACTGAACGCTAATTGCTTTCACACCATTGTAAAGTGAAAAAGTCATAAGCCGAACTATCTTAACTTGGGGACCATTTATATATTTATTTGTTTATAGTTTGTCTTTCCCAATATATTGCAGGCTTCATTAGGGCGGGTTTATTAGTTTCATTCATTGCTGCATCCCGTGCGAATAGTCCCTGAAGCAAAGAAAGCACTCAATAAATATTTTGAATGAACTGAAGGAATGACTAAGAATGAATGGGGCACTTGGCCTCATTTTCCCCTTCTATAACCTGGCTTTCCCTTGCTCAGGTCCATCCCTCAGGGGCCGCTGGCCTGCTCTTGGCCTCACTGGGCCCTGGTATCTCAGGCAGAGCCCCAAGGTGCCACCACCTTGCTATTTGCACACCCTTGCCAGTTCTCTGCGTTCAGCAGATAGTGAGGGGCGAGGCTGTGTGGGTATGTGAGCAATGCCAGAGAGGTCAGCTTCTCTAAAGAGATGTGGCTTCCTCATGTAATAGCATGGAGAGTATAGATGAGGAAAAACAGAGTGGCTTATGGCCAGCTCACTTCTGAAAGGCTCGGAACACAATGGGGAATGGCAGGCAACATGGCCTTGAAGGGGAACAGGGTAGGAAGGGGTTGCCAAAGACAAAACATTAAGTGAAACTCTGTCCAGGCCATATCTGCCCAAGATGAAACTGTTTCTGGGAAAAAGGCAGATGCCTACAGACAAAGCAGCAGAGCCCAAACCAGCCCAAATATCAATGCAGAAAGGACAAGATGGAAAGCCCCATGAAGTAAGGCTTGCTCACTGCTCTCGCCCAGCACCCAGGGCAGGTGCTCAGGCTATGGGGAGGCACATTGTAGGGGGATGTGGGGTTGAGACCAGCAAAGGAGGCACACTGGAAAGCAAGTGAACTGGGACAGTGACAAGTAAAGAGGGTGCTTAAGGCTACTTAAAAGAGACATCAGGGATGAGGTGGAAAGTCAGGCAACAATGGGGTCACACCCTGGTTCCATTTATCACTGGCTAGGGGAACCCGGGCAAGTAACTTAACTCTTTTGTGCCTTATTTTTCTCACCTGAAAAATGGGTGTAATGCTACTTACTTTATAGATTATATCTTAATTACATACCAATTTAGCATCATGGCCCTGACACATGACAAACCATATGGAGGAGAAAGATGGAAGAAAGAAGGATCTAAGTGGAGAGGTGGGTTTAGACCGGGATTAAGCACTGAGTCAGTGGAGAGGAGGATGCAGGGTGAGTGGACAGAGGAAACTAGTGGAGGAAAAAAAGGATTAAACGGAGGTCTGCGAGAGTCCAAAGAATCAAGCAGAGGGAGTTTTGTAAAGAATCAAGGATGGGCAGCATAGGAAGAGGAAGAAGAAGAATCTAGCAACCGACATAATGCAGACCCTTAACAGAGACGCAGGGATATAACCCATCTTGTGCTGCTGCTGAGGCCCAGGGAGGAGCCACCTGGATGCCCAGAGCTGTGCTGGGCAGACACAGGGCAATTCAGCCCTGTTGGAGACACACAGGTCTCCGCAGGAGGCAGCAGTTTGTTAGCACAGGAATTCATCAGGCTCGGGCACCTGCTGGGGAGGAGATGGAAACACAGTCAATACATCTCATCATCAAAAACAGGAAGGAAATGAAACATTTTGGAAGTCATTGAAAGGCAGGTTTCTTGTTAATTTGAAATAAAATGTTTGCTTAACCAACTGCTCTCTGAAGACTTCTTGATTTGGTATTTGGAGACAGACATCACCCTGACGTACATTAGGAGGCCTGTGGTCCTAGGCTTGTTCCAGCTGTGATTCACTTCACCATTTACGCGATTTGTCATCAGGTTATTTGAAAGCTGAGTAAAACCTCTCATATCCTCATGTGAGACACTTTCCCCAAGGACCAGGGTAACTCTTAGAGTGTCCTGGCTTCCAGGCTGGACTTGCCACCCAGAAATTTGGGATGAGATGCTGCTATAGCCTGCCCCCAACTTCCCACTTATAAGTCCACAGGAAACAACATAATCACTACAGCTTATGGAGTGCCTACATGAAAATATTTAGATAATATACTAAGATGTTATTGGTATTTTTCACTCCCATTCTTTTACGGTGTACAGCAGAGTTTTCTAGAGGCTACATGGTGTGTGATATCACAACAGGCTGAATGCAGAGACGGATACACAAACCCAACTGTCTTTTCTTAAGCCAGACATTAAAGAGATTTGCAAAAATGGAAAACACTGTCACTGTCACTCTAACTAAATATTTTTTAGTTTGAAAATATAGTTATCTTTCTTAAGAAACTTTTTGTGTGTGTTAGCATGACATATTGATTTTTTTACTAATCACGTATTTCAATTAGAAATTTAATTGAAAAATGAATTTTAGTTTCAAGTGTGGTAACTATTGTTAGAACTACATGAACAGAAGTTCTTTGAGTCCCCAATCATTTTTAAGAGTGCAAAGAGGTCTTAAGACCAAAATGATCGCAATCTGCTGACCTACTTTGGGCAAGATGACGTACTCACCTTTTCTGTTCATTCTCTTTTGCCTTCAGAGCAGACCTGTAAGAGCCTAGATTTCCAGCGTACAGAAAGCGAAAAGGAGGCTCAGAGTAAAGCCGCACCTCTAATAAGGGATAAAGCTGGGATTGGACATCACTTTCTCTGCTCTACCCATTTTGCTGCACTGTCTCTTAGCATCCATTGTGGCAAAAGGAAGTTTTATGGAAGAAAAAGCAAGCCGCAACCATTAGAGATTTTGCAAGAGGCAAGCTTCACTCTCCAATACTTGCTGAAAAATATTCTCTGTGCTCCTCGGTCTCCAGGGAAGGAGACTAATTTAGTTCAAAAAGAGAGATCTCTGTCCGCGGCTCAGCCCTGGGTGCCGGGGTTCCAGGCGTCGCTGGGTCTGGGCTCTCCACGTCCGCACAGCGCCCTCTGCTGGCCCCTCTCTGCTCCAGCCGGCACTTGGTCTAGCTTAGATGCTCCCTTCAGATGCTTTCCTGGTGAGCGTCTCTAGGGACCACAGCATCTTACAAGGGCTTGGGCATTCCTCTGGGGGCAACCGGGCTTTTATACAAATATACAAGGTTGCCTTCAGCAGCTAACCCTCCCTGGGGGCCTCCCCTAGTTTGCAGCTCTATGTTTTCTGCGTTATTTTTCACATCCAGAACTCAGAACACACACAGAGAACCGCCCTCTCCACTCTTGTCATTGAGAAGGAAGCCTGGTGTGAGCTTCAGACTTACACAAACCTAGATTTGAATCCAGGCCCTCTGCCCTGCAAATGACTTAACCTTTCTGAGCCTCACTCTTCTCAGTTTTAGAATGGAAATGCTAGTATTTACCTTGTAGGGTTATTGGGCGCCTAAAGCACTTGGCACAGGAATGAATGGTGTCGGTTTCCAGTTTCCCATGTCTGCTGTGGGCTACGGGAGGAACCGTCGTTCCACTGCAAATGGAGTCACTGTCACTGAGGGCCACTTAAGCTGCACGAATTCTCACCACAAGCCTGGTTTCCTTCCGGTCGTCAGCCATTCAGCTCCCGCTACAGGGCAGGCTCTTGTGAGACTCTCAGGACATAAAGGATGTTATGGTTTCTTCTCTCAAGGGGCTTACAGTTTAATGTGGTGGTACCCAAACTTTGCTAGAACATTTCTCAGATCATTCTTCCCTTAAAAGACTTTTTAAACAATATTATTTTTAGAGCAGTTTTAAGTTCACAGCAAAATTGAATGGAAAGTACAGAGATTTCCCATTTACCCCCTCCCTCCACACAGCCACTCTCAACATCCCCAAGCAGACAGGGGACACTGACCTCAAATCACCTCCTTATCATCCAGAGCCCATAGTTTACATTCAGGCTCAGTCTTGGTGTTGTTCATTCTATGGGTTTGGACAAATGTATAATGACATGTGTTCACCATTAAAAGACTATTGAACATGCTAAATTGTATGTCTTTCCTTGGAGGTGCACCCACTAGTCTGGCCCAGATAAATGCTCATGGGGCTGGGGGGTGGGTAATCTCACTTCAGCCTGATGGCGCCATCTGACCGGTGATTCATCCCAGGGACTCCCTGGCACAAAACTTGCTTTTGGTGGTCATTTTGGTGGCTCCCGCTTCTCAGCCACATGTATTTCTAATACAGGAAGTGGGTTACATGGAGCTCTTTCATAGGAGAGACTCTTCCATAAGCAAAATAATCCAGCCTCCAAAAAGGATGTCCATGTCCTAATCTCCAGAACCTTACATGGCAAGAGAAACTCCACAGATGTGATGAAGTTAAGAGAAACTTCGCAGATGTGATGAAGTTAAGGAGTTTGAGATGCAGAGATTATCTTGGATTATCCAGGTGGGGGGTGGGCAACGTCATCACCAGGGTCCTTACAAGTGACATTAGGATACAGGAGAGTCTGAGAAGGCTCGATGATGACAGAAGGAAGGGTCAGAGTCAAAGACAAATCTGAAGCTGTCAGGCTGCTGGCTTTGAAAATGGAGAAGGGGACCATGAGACAGGAATGCAGGTGGCCTCTAGGAGCTGGGAAAGGCAGAGAAATTGGATTCCCCTTGAGAGCCTCCCAAAGGAACACAGTCCAGCCAGCATGTTGATTTTAGCCCAGTGAGATACAGATTGGACTTCTGCCCTCCAGAAATGTAAGAGAATGAATTTGCTTTATTTTAAGGTACTGATTTGTGGTGATTTGTTATAGCAGCAATAAGAAGCTAATACAGGCTCAGAGAGGCATGCACCTCTGGAGCTCACACCATTCCCGGTTGGCTGGAATGTGAGAGCAAACCCAGAAGAGAGAAGCTGGGGCCTTCAGGGCAGCAGTAGCAGACGTTGGCTGAACTCTGTGTGGGTCATTGGGAGCCTTAGCATGGTCACTTGGGCTGTGAGGTGACTCATGGCTACTGCCAGTTTGATTAGCTGTGATGACCACAAGTGAGAAACCACGCTGTCAGCAACTTTGGGCCACACAGAGACTCCCAGATGGTGCAATGAATGCTGCAGCGATGTGGCGATAAAGCCAGAGGAATGGCTTTGGCTGTTCTGAGACCCTGGAGTTCTCAGAGGTGACAGAGAGGGTCAGAGTGAAGATTCAGGAGAAGACAGGCCATTACCAAAGGAGTGCAATGGAGGCCACACAGGGTACTGATAGGAATGGTGGCTGACATTTGCTGAGCATCCTCTATGTGCTGGGAGTTGTGCTAGCAGTGCCCGTCCTGTCCCATAGAATCTTCACAATGATTCTAAGAGGTAGACACTATTATTATTCCAATCTTACTGGTGAAGACACTGAGACTCTCCATGTTTAATTTTGACCAAGAGCAAAAACTAGCAAGTAAAAGATCTTGACTTCTGTGTGCTCAATCCCTCCTCCTCCCCCATTTTTTTAAATCAACTGTTGTAGAAAGAACATGAGGTTTGATGAGAGCAAGACTTGTGTTCACATCCAGTCCTACTACTCTGTACCCTCAGCCTGGTAACTTAACCCCTATAAGCCTTTGTTTCTCATGTGTCCTATCGGGAAAATAATATTTCTCTTTAGAAGAAATAGAGTGATAGTTAAAAGTGAAGGTTTGGGAGAATAACTACTCTGTATTTGAATCCTGACTCAGCCTCTTATAAGCTATATGACATGAAGCTACATATTTAATCTTTCTATACTTCAGTTTATTCATCTGTATGATGAGGATCGTGTTTTATTATCTGAGTGGGGTTGCTATAAGGGTCAGATGGCATAGTATCTAAAGCTCTTTGCACAGTACCTGGTTCACAGGGAGCCCCAATGGGTACTACTTAGAGTAGGGTTGAGCAGACAAGGTTGGGGATAGAAATGGCCTGGAGAAATCCCAGGACATGGGAGGCGTTCAGACTGTGCTTGCTGCTGTTTTTATCTGTGGTAGGCGGGAAGCAGCCCCAGCAAGAGGCCAGACTGAAGTCCTGGCTGTTGGAGTGGGAAAATCTCTGTGTGTTTTGGGGGTAAGAGGGTGCAGTTAGATGTCTGGGAAGGGCTGGGACTGCAGGGTCTCTGAGGGTCACAAAGAGAATCAGAAGCCATTGCTCCTAAAGGGCTGAGGCTGGGCTGAGGTGCCAGAAGCCAACCGTATGGGGAGCTGTGTGGGAACCCCAGGCTTCACCTTCTCATCCATTTTTAGACCCAGTAATTTTGGGCAGCAGTGCCGAGACAAACTGAAGATCTTGGCCCCTGTCCCTCACAAGAGTGCATCAGAGCCAGAAGCCAGCTTTTCATTATCATTAGCACTGTTTGCTTCATAAACTTGGAATTTTGCATTTTAGCATTCCTCAAAATGAAGCACCTGTGGCATTGAAATTATTGTTTTCCTTATGGAAGGGGCTATTTATCACATTATCCTATTTGAAGTGATTATTCTCATTCATCAAACTGAATTTAATTAATTTTCATAATTCAAGAGCTTCATAGCACATATGCACTTGGCCAATAGTTCTGTGAAACAATCTGTGTTTTTCCCTCTTGCGTTTATTTGCATCCTAAAAGGCTACACTTACTTCTCTAGAGTAAAACTGCTCTGTGTGCCAGGTCGTATTGGCAAATTCGCTGGAGAGGAGAGAACCCGCTAGTAAAGCACAGCTCAAGAATTCGAATTAGTGGCAAACAGATAAACAGATGCACACTCAGAACATTGTTTTAGCTGATGGGAGAGAATGGAAGGGAGAAGGCATCTGTGAAGGAGACAGCGCCTTTCCCTTAAGATCCTGAGAAGTGTTCTGGGCTGCCAGACCCCAGAGCAGAAACAGTTACACACAGCATCTGCCCTCAAACAACTTTAAAGGTGCCTTTCACTTTGCAGAGCCTATGTCTGGCCTTATTTGTGTGGGGAACCTGGCACACGGCTCTCCATATTTCTTTCCCCATTGCCCTAGAGGAAGCCCATGTCTGAGGATGCTTTCATGCCAACCCCGACCATTTCAGATCTCCTGAATGCTGCCTTCAGGGTTAACTTCCTTAGACCCCCATCAGGGTGTTTGGGGGTCTGATATTTTATTTTTATGCATTGACATGGACAGCAGCATTTATGCCCAGATTGGCCCAAGGTTGTTCTAGAAAGTGCTTCAAAATAAAAGGACAAGCCTATTGTTGGGTTTATGTGATACATAATTAGAGTGATATCTATCATACAACATATGATCATAAGTGTCTATAAAATTTATGTGTCTATTTACATATATACACACCCATAGAGACATAGCATTAAGGTGCAATTTCTTTACAGCTCCAGCAAGATTGTACCCTCAACACTTTATAACCTGTGATCAGTACTCTGGTCAATAACGTTATAATTGGAGACTAATGCCTTTGTATTCACCCTATATTTTTCAACATCCACCATAACTGGATATTGATATATACCTTCACAGGTTACAAAGCACTTTCACATGCATTATTTCACTTGATCCTCACAACAGCCTGGTTTTAAAGTGAAAAGTCTAAGGCTAAGAGTGTAATGTGTCCAAGATTAGGGAGTTCCCAACTGGGTGGAGCTGGCATCAGCCAGCTCTTCCCAATCGACATTTGCTATTTCTTGCAAATCAAAACCACAATGAGATACCATCTCACGGCAGTGGAAATGGTGATTATTTAAAATTTTTTTAAAAAAACAGATGCTGGCAAGGTTGCAGAGTAAAAAGAATGCTTCTACAGTGTTGGTGGGAGTGTAAATTAGCTCAACCATTGTGGAAGACAGTGTGGTGATTCTTCAAAGATCTAGAGGCAGAAATACCATTTGACCCTGCAATCCCATTACTGGGTATATATCCAAAGGAACATAAATCATTCTATTATAAAGATACATGCATGTGTATGTTCATTGCAGCACTATTTGTAATAGCAAAGACATGGAATCAACCTAACTACCCATCAATGACAGACTGGATAAATAAAATGTGGTGCATATACACCATGGAATACTATGCAGCCATAAAACATAACAAGATCTTGTCCTTTGTGGGGACACGGATGGAGCTGGAAGCTGTTATCCTCAGCAAACTAACACAGGAACAGAAAACCAAACACTGCATGTTCTCACTTATAAGTGGGAGCTAAATGATGAGAACTGCATGGACACATGGCGGGGGGTACAACACACACTGGGGCCTGTTTGGGGAGGGAGAGCATCAGGAAGAATAGCTAATGGATGCTGGGCTTAATACTAAGGTGATGGGTTGATCTGTGCAGCAAACCACCATGGCACACGTTTACCTATGTAACGAACCTGCACATCCTGGACATGTACTCCGGAACTTAAAATAACAGTTGAAAAACCCCACATTTGCTATTTCTTTTGTATGATTACATCTCTTGGTAGCTCAAAACTACTGAGAAATCATAATAGTTATAAAAAGAATAATTATCATTTTTTCAGCATATACCTTATGCCAAACACTGTTTGGAGCGCTTAAGTGCACTTCTGTGTAATCTTTATGCTTACTCTTTACTCTTAGAGGTAAGTAGCTTAGTTCTCATTTTATAGATGAGGAGTCTGAGGCTCAGCAAGGGGAAACAAGCCCAGGCCACAAAGCCTCACATCTGGTGAAGCCAATTTTGGACTCAGCTCTTTCTGAATTCTAAACACATGTTCTTTTCATTTGGCTAGGCTACCTATAAGTCATTTTCACTTTAGTGAAAATTTAAGTCAATGCTGCTACCTTTTGTATACTATTTGCATTTTACTACGTCTCTAATTATAGAATAAAAGGACTTGTTCTCTGGTCTTAAAATAGTTCCAAGCATCAAGAAATAAGTGGGAGAGAGAGTCTAGAGGGCAATGGGTAGCCCCCTTAGTGTCTCTGAAAATCAGCCTATAGAGCTTCTGGTAGCACAACTTCAACCCTCTGGGGAACTGAACAGGTTCATCTGGAGAGTGCTGCATTAGCAACACAGCAGGGAAACCATGAGTTCTGGAGGCGGAACACCTGAGTCTGAGGAGCCCTGCTCCTTAGGAGTTGTGTGACCTTGACAACTTCCTGACCATCTTAGGGACTCTGCTATCTTCCTTGAAAAACAGGGATTAAATGAGATAATGTGTGTGTGGACTGCAAGGCCAGGAAAAAGAAGGTACACTTTTGTGTTCTCTTCCAGAGAGTCAAGGCTCCCCTGCTTCCCCGTTCTCAGCCCCATAGCTCTGAGGAACACAGTAATGACTGCCGGGGCACGCACACAGCAAGCAGCTTTGCCGTGCTGCCCTGCTGTTCTGAAGGTCTTTTGCTGCAAGAGATGCACCTGTCATTTCCTGCAGGCGCTTCCAAGGCTCTTCATGGAGAAGCTGCCTTAAATGAAAAGGCCATTGTTTGTGTTAAGAAACAACTTTGCTAATCACAGAAATAGCTCCTGCTCTACAGGCCCCGATGGCACCAGTGGAAGGAAGCCAGCATGTCACTGCAGATTCTGGGGCTCCTTTTGTAGGATTTACAGGGGGCTACCTGGTGTGGATGGAGTCCAGCTTCATCCTTTCCTGGCTGTGATATTGGCCAGGTTGGCCTCACCTCTCTAAGCCTCCATGTCCTTATTCGTATAATGCAGTTACCAACGTCCATATTTCAGGGCTCCTGTAAAGATTGCAGATAATGTTAATGAAATGACTAATGAAGGACCTGGTCTAAAGTGGGGATTCAGTGAGTGTTAGTTCTCCTGTTTCTCTTCTGCCCTCTCTCCCTCAGGCCCACATTTAGAGGTGTTCATCTGTAACAGACATGCAGGCAGAGGTGCATTCTGTCAAAAAGGCTCTGTCAAGAACAAGGGGCTCTGCCTGCTCTGGAAGAGTCCCCTGGGTCCGCCCAGTTCTGAAATCTCACCCGCACGTGTTCTTCAGCTCAGGAACTGATGAAGACGACAAAGTGACTTGATAAAAATGGCTGAACCTGAATGCATAAAAAAGAACAATGTTCAGACACTTCTGTCTGGTGACCCCTGCAAGATTCTGGTATCAAACTCCTGTCTCTCCTCACTAAGGACCAGTGGTTGCCCTGGTGTGGTGGAAGCTATATAGAGGCCCACACCATAATGTCTGGCAAGCCCTCCAGGCCCTCTTACATCTTATGTTCGATTTTCCCTCATTGCTTCTTCTGGAATGTCCACTCCCTGTTTCAGAGCTGAGAATGCTGACTTCTTAGTCTTTGCTTATGCAATTGCTGAAAGTGCAGCTTTTAAGTCCTGCGTCATTATCAAATCGATTTCTGCCAAAAGCTTTTCTTCTCTTGCCAATGCTCTGGGAACACGGGTTGCTCCCTTCTCAGTCTGGATGGATACAGGCCCTATTTGGCCAAACCACAGCACTTCCTGTTTAAATAATTCCCTGAAAGCACCAGCTCATCAGCATGAGTGTTCATGACTTTATCTCCAGCTTTCTGTGGTGTTGTTACAGTCTCTATGGACCCAAAGTTAGAGAAAGAAGGAAACATGATAAAGCAATTGGCCCCTAGATAATGTCTATCATTCAAGCACATAAGTGAGCCTGAGCCAAATCCTGAGTTCTGGCTACATGCAGAAGCCTGGGCTAAGTAAGGTAGCAAATACATGCAGTGTATACATGGCATGCACCCTGCCTGCAGGGAGCCTGCAGGAGTGCCACACACAATGACATAACGCCCTGAAATGGAGACAGTAAACCTGGTCAGTGTTTGCAATGTGGCAAATGAGAGGTCAGTCAGCATGTGTGCAGTCTGTGGAAGGTTTCTCAGAGCTGAGAATGAAGTGAGGGGTGTTCAAAAATCTATAAGGATTAAAAAATCAGGGTAACATGGGGAAGCATTCTCGGCGAAAGAAACAGCTCAAGCAAAGACAGAGGTGGAAATCGGCCTGGCATCTTTAAGGCACTGAAAGGCTATCAGCCTACTGGTCTGTTTATTTTAGGAGAATAGTAGGAGTCAAGTTTGTAAAGACAACTGGAGAGGTCGACTTCTAAGCTAAAGAGCTTGGTCTTACTCCTTTAGGTAGTGAAGTCGCTGAAAGTTTTTGAGAAGACAAATGGGACACTGAAAGTGGTGTTTCAGAAAAATTTTATCAGCAGTGGTGTTTGGAGGGGGTGACATTAAGGAGTAAAAGAAGAGACTTCAGGTAATAAGAATCGTTAGAGGGCTTGCAACGAACTGATATGAAATCATTAGGACTCTAACTAGGATGACAACAGAGGAAAAGGGAAATAAGGGATGGGTTCAACACAAATTGGAGAGCAAGCAGATATGGACTTGAAGGAATGACAGGAGAAGCAACGACATCACAGGTCAAAGGCAGAAAATCTGGAGCCTGTTGGCAGGACAATGTATTGTCTGCTTAAACAAGTCAAATCTGAGGTCTGTGGAGACAGTCAGCAAGTGAAAGGTCAAAATGGCTGGTAAATTGCTTGAGATTTGAGGCAGAGCACTGGACTGAATTCCAGGCTGCAAACGTGATCTGGGCATGATTTGATTGGAAAGGATAGCTGCAGGTGTGATGGCTTTTCTCCAGTTGTGTGTGCCTGTGTGAGATTTAAAACAAAGGGGAAGACCGCGGGAGATACTGCACTCCTAAGAGAGATTAAGGAGAATGGAAAGAGCAAGGTTGAAAAGCCAGGAGCAATGGGATGAAGAGAACAGGCTGCGGTTTTAATCTTGGAAAGGAGGACTCCCTAACAAGGTACACTGGGCTCTTGGTAGCAGGATGGGGTGGGAGTGAGGGAGAAAGGGCGGTAAGCCAGGAAAGGACAGGCTAGGTACCTATTTTGGCTTAAGGCTGGCCTCCTAGAGTTGTGGCAAATGTAAGACTGGTTCAGATTGATACTGACATGGAGGTGTCTAAGCAGGTGGGCTGGGGCAGAACTCATGCAGTCAGAAGGCTGGACTTCAAGGATCTTGGCTTCTGAGGGTCTGTCCATCTAAAACAGGATCCCAGAAAGAACTAGAGGGAGCAGACAGGATCAGAGTTCAGACCAGGAGAAGAGCAGTCATCAGAAGGTGGAGGGCAATGGTTTTGCTGTTGTTCTCTAAACCCTAATGGTTCACCAAGATGCATCTGGGGCTGCTGAAGGGGCAGAGGAGCTCCAAGCTCCCTCACTCCCATTCAACCTAACAAGTTTTTACTTATTGAACTTGGTGATGTGATAGGATTGAGTTTGAAGCAAGGGTTCCACTACTAAAATAAAGTTTGAAAATGAATGGCAGATTTGGCCTACCGGAAATAAAAGCAGAGGCATTATTATTGGCAACAGTCCATCCATAAAGGAACATGTGAATAAACCATGGCATGGCTGCTGTGAACAGTGCAGCTGGCAAACATAATCAGCAAGATCTATGCATGTAAGCTGAGTTAACGTCAGAGGATGTCTGTGTCATATTGGGAAAGGGCAGAAGCAAGTTTCAGGATAATGTAGATGATACATATATTTGTGAAACAAAAAAAAAAAGGAAAAAGAATCCTACGAATTTTCATATGTGTTGATATGAAAGATAAGAAGGGCTCCACACCAGACTTTGGCTTCTTCAGGCACAGGAATTAAAAGAGGGTAGATAATTACCACATTTTTAAAGAGAGACTTTTGTATATTATAAGTGGTTACTATGAGCCTGTATTTTTCTTTTATACTTTTTAGTTAGGAATAAGTCCAGATTCACCAGAAGTTGCAAAAATAGTACAGAGAATCCTGTGTTCTATTCATCCACTTTCCCCAGTGGTAACATCTTACATGATGATAAAAGCTAGGAAATTAACATTGGTATAATTCATATACATTGTTCAGATCTCATTTGTTTTATATCCACTCATGTGTGTGTGCCTGTGTGCGTATATAGTTCAATGCAAAACTATCACATGTGTAGATTTATGTAACTTCCACCACTATCAAGATACACAATGGTTCTATCACCACAAAGATCCCTCATGCTACCCCTTTATAGTCACACCCCTCCCCACTCCTACTTCCTGTTCCCTGGCAACTAGTAATCTGTTCTTCATTTCTAGAATTTTGTATTTCAAGAATGTTACATAAATGAAAGTATATAGTATGTGACCTCTTGAAATTGGCTTTCTTTTCATTTAGCATAATTTCCTTGAGATCCATTCAAGTTCTTGCATGTATCAATAGTTCATTTCTTTTTATTGCTGAGTAGTATTTCATGGCACAGAGGTAGCACTCTTTGTTTAACCATTTACCCATTGAAGGACATGTGGGTTGTTTCCAATTCTGGGCCATTAAAAGTAAAGCTGCTGTGAACATTTGTGTACACATTTTTGTGTAGACATAGCCTTTCATTTCTCTGATATAAATGTCCAGGAGTTCAACTGCTGGCTTATAAGGTAAGTGTATGTTTAATTTTTTTAAGAAACTGCCGGACTATTTTCCAGGAAGACAGTACCATTTTCCATTCCTATCAGCAATGTATGGATGTGCCAGTTCCTCAGTTCTTGTCAACATTTGATATTATTCCTATTTTTTAAATGGTAGCTATTTTAATAGGTGTATAGTGATATTTAATTTGCATTTCCCTGATGGCTAATGATGTTGAACAAATTTTCATGTTCTTTTGTTGCCACCTGTATACCCTTTGGTGAGATGTCTGTTTATATCTTTTGCCCATTTTCTAATTTGATCTTTGGTATTTTTTATTGTTGAGCTTTGTGAGTCCTTTATATATTTTAGATATAACTCTTTTGTCAGATATTTGGTTTGAAAATACTTTCTTCCAGTCCAGATATTGTCTTTTCATCTTTTTAATAAAGTTCATTGTAGAGCAAAAGTTTTTCATTTTGATGACGTCCAACTTATTGATTTTCTTCCATAAATCATGTTTTTTCATATCACACTTAAGAACTTTACACTAACCCTAGGTCCTGAAGATTTTCTCCTATGTTTTCTTTTGAACTTTTTATAATTTTGTGTTTTATGTTTAAGTATATAATCCATTCTGAGTTATTTTTCATTTAAAAATGTGAGGTTTAGTTTAAAGTTCTTTTTATTGGCCTATGGGTGTCAACTACTTCAGTACCATTTGCTGAAAAGATTATTCTTCCTCCATTGAATTGCTTTTGCACCTGTCAAAAATCAGTTAATTTGTGCATCAAAAGACACTACTAACAGAATAAATAGGCAGCCTACATGATACAGTTTTGATGTTGTCCCCTCTAAATCTCATGTCTAATTATAATCCCCTGTTGGAAATGGGGATGGGTGTTTGGGTCATGGGGATAGATCCTTTATGGTTTGGAGGTGTCGTCAAGATAGCAAGTAATTATAAGATCTGGTTGTTTAAGTGTGTGACACCTCCCCCCTCCCCACCTCTTGCTTCCACTCTCACCATGTGACTATCTGCTCCCCTGTCACCTTCTGCCATGATTGTAAGCTTCCTGAGGCCTCCCCAGAAGCTGACCAGTTGCCGATGTCATGCTTCCTGTACAGCCTGCAGAACTATGAGCCAGTTAAGCCTCTTTACCTTATAAATTACACAGCCTCAGGTATTTCTTTATAGCAATACAAGAACGGCTTAATACACCACAGAATGGGAGAAAGCATTTGGAAATCACATAGCTTACAAGAGATAAAAATCCAGAATATATAGAGAACTCCTAAAACTCGGCAACAATAACACAGACTGATTCAAAATTGGGCAAAGGACTTGAATAGACATTTCACCAAAGTACATGTACAAATGGTCAATATGAGATGCAAATCAAACTACAATAAGATACCACCTCACACACAGTAGGACAACTCCTATCAAAAATATCAAAAATAGCAAGGATTGGTGAGGATGTGGAAAAATAGGAACACTTGTGCACTGTTTGTGGGAACATAAAATGGCACAGCCGCTATGAAAAATAGTATAGTATTTCCTCAAAAAGTGAAAAATAGGATTGCCATATGATCCAGCATTCCACTTCTTGGTATATACCAAAAAGAACTGAAAGCAGGGTCTCAAAGAGGTATTTGTACACCCATGCCCATAGCAGCATTATTTACAATAGCTAAAATGTTGAAGTAACCCAAATGTACATCAATGAATGAATGGAAAAGCAAAATGTGGTATACCCATATGCTACGGTTTGACTGTGTCCCCCAAAGTTCATGTGTTGGGAATTTAATCCCCAATGCAACGGTGTTGAAAGGTGGGACTTTTAAAGAGATGATTAGGTCATGAAGACTCTGCCATCATAAATAGATTTATGCTGTTATAATAAGGATTGGCTTATTGCAGGATTATCCAATAACCAATTGAGTAATTGCATGATCATCCAGTTAGGGTTCCCAGGTAAAGTATGAGCCCTCTTTCCCTCGCTCTTACCCTCTCTTGTTCTTCTGCCTTCTGTGATGGAATGACACAACACAAAGGCCTTCACCAAATGCCAGTGCCATGTTCTGGGACTTCCCAGCCTCCATAACTGTAAGTCAAATAAATTTCAGTTCATTATAATTTACCTAGTCTGTGATATTTTGTGATAGTAGCATAAATTGGACTAAAACACTATCCAATGGAATATTGCCCTTTAAAAGGAAAGAAATTCTGCAATATGCTGCAACATGGATGAACCTTGTGTTCAGCGAAATAAGTCAGTCACAAAAATACAAGTACTATATGATTCAACTTCTATGAAGGAATTAGAGTAGTCAAAATCATAGAGACAAAGTAAAAGGGTGGTTGCTACAGACTGAGGGGAGGGAGTTATTATTTAATAACTAATTATTATTAAATAATTATTAATTATTTAATGGGTATAGGGTTCCAGTTTTATACTATGAAAATAGTTATAGAGATGAATGGTGGTGATATTTGCACAACATTATGAATGTATTTAATACTGCTAAAATGTACATTTAAAAATGGTTAATATAGTAAATTTTCTGTTATATGTATTTTACTTAGAACAATAAAAAATAAGTTGAGCATATTTATGCGAGTTTATTTCTTGAATCTTTATTCTGTTCCATTGATCTATGTTCGTTTCTATTCCTTCACCTACACCACACTGTCAAGATTACTGTAGTATACATGGTCTTAAAATAAACTAGAGTGATTCTTTCCAATTTATTCTTTTTCAAAATTGTTTTAGCTATGCTAATTCATTTGTCTTTCCATACGAATTTAAGAATAAACTAGTCTATAACTACAAAAAAATTCTCACTGGGATTTTGATAGAAACTGCATTAAATCTATAAATCAGTACGGGGAAAACTGACATCTTTATTATGTTGAGTCTTCCAATCTGTGAATATGGTAAGTCTTTCCATTTATTTAGAGCTTCTTTGATGTCTTTCATCAGCATTTTGCAGTTTTCAGTATACAAATCTTGTACACATTTTACTTGAAAAATCGAATACAGTAATTTTAAGTCATTGATATAGGTGATAAGTATAGAGACATATCTGTAAGTTTTTTAAATGGAACCAGGTACAAAAAACAAATGATTTGAAATGGATCTAGGTACCGAAAGCAAATGGTGCACATTTTATCTTTCCCCCTGCCCCAGGGCAACAAGAAGGGAAAGAAGTGAGAGCTGCCAAGGGTGAAGTTTGACAGCACAGGGCTCTGGGCAGCCAGATACTCCACAGAGAAGGGAGCCCAGAAGGAGGTGAAGGGTCCATGAAAGGGATGTAGGGGAGATATCCCAGATGGTCTTCCCCTACTTCATAGTATTGTCAAGGAACACCCAGAGCCAGTAACAGCTCAGGGGAGGAATAGAGGCTTGTGATCTCCTAAGCAGGAAACCCACAAATCCTTTAACCAAGAAGACCCTATATGAGATCCTAGTTTCCCACTCAACTATGGAAAGTTGATGCACATAAATTTAAAATTATCCAACAACTAGAAATTCAATCATAGAAAGTGTGCTCATCCCAATCTGTTCAGCTATCACACCCACTGTGTTAATATATTCTTCTTAACCAACTCAGAGGACTTCTCCTTGCTGCCAGAAAATCATGATGGTGAACAAAGACAAAGAGAGAATTTGATTATTTACCATTTTTCCAACTGCAAAGTCAGTAGGGCATGTCTCCCAGTTAAATACATTGTGGTCCCTTCCATGGGGCATTGAGCCGTAGGAGCCAGTATCAGCAAAGGTCATTTTATGTCTTGTAATGTTTGCAAAGATAAAACTGAACTCAAATAGTAAGAATTTTTGTTTTAAGTAAGTTTTCACCTTTCCCATGATGCAACACAGACAACTATGTCAGAATTCAGAAAAACAAAGACGAAAATGTAATATACGTGAAGAATAAGACAAATCAAATTATATTATGCCTGAAAGAAACAGAATTTTGTTTTTAAGGCAAACAAGATCCAGCAGATATAATTTTTGGCTCTTTTGCCACAAACAAATCACTAAGAAGCAATAGCATTTTATTATTGCACAAAACAATTCCTGAAGAGAAGAAAATGATGAGTGGGCATTGTCATGTCAGGCTTTTGTTCAGTCTTAATGAATATATTGAGAAACATCAAGGCAAACAACTATCCAAACCTCATTCAAATAGACGGAGCAGACTCCAAGACTAAAAAGTATAAAATAGCATGCAATAGAACATTGGTCTCCATAAGCATACATTACAAATTTTAATGGAAGGTTATTGAAAATAAATTTACTATACCTATTACTTGAGACTACTTGAGAGGATTCAGAACTAATACCAGAGGAAGAAATGGGCACAGCAGCCAGAACAGTCCACAGTTGGGCTTTTGGAATGAAGCAATAGGAAAAAGCTGTGATTTTGTGGAGTAAAAGGAATGAGCTGGGATCTGGTGTACCCAGAGTCTTTCCTACTCCATATGGGCTTTCGCAAGTCTTGGGGAAGTCACTGTGAAGAAATGCCACTTCCCAAATGAACATTGTGAATGTCTTGGCAATTCATTTCTGAAGCAAATCTTATCTAAATAAGACATGGGAGAAATGAATGGTGATTTGATCATGGTTGGGGGGACCACAGGAAGTGGTCTGCAAAGAGAACAGCCGCTGACCAAAGAAAGCAAATCCTCAATAGTACTTGCTCTGGGCCAGTCACAGGTCTCAGTGCTGTACAGGTGCCAACTCATTAACCCTGAGGACAATCCCATGAACTAATTATTATCATGATGCCGTTTTATACATGAAGAAAATGAGGCACAAGGAGGTGAGATAAACTATCTAATATTATTCAGATTAGCCAGTGGTAGGACTAGAGTCCAGGTTCTTACACTTTTTTTTTTTTTTGAGACGGAGTCTAGCTCTGTCGCCAGGCTGGAGTGCAGTGGTGCGATCTCATCTCACTGCAAGCTCCACCTCCTGGGTTCAAGCAATTCTCCTGCCTCAGCCTCCTGAGTAGCTGAGATTACAGGCACATGCCATCACGCCTGGCTAATTTTTGTATTTTTAGTAGAGACGGGGTTTCATCATGTTGGTCAGGCTGGTCTGGAACTCCTGATTTTGTTATCTGCCCACCTTGGCCTCCCAAGGGGCTGGGATTACAGGTGATAACTACCACACTATGAAAGAGGTTTAATAAAATGCTACACATCAGGCAGGGAATAGAAAAATTGGTGCTAAGTCCTTCCACTTTCCATAGCAACTGCCACAAGAATGTCCCATGTATTAGACTTGCAAAATGGTCCTCATCACTGCCATCAAGACTAGAAGACTCCCATGGTATTAACTTGTCACAAAAACCTAAAGAAAGGCATGCAATCACTAAGGGAGAATTTTTCTGAGGAGAGAAAGAGCCTGGGGGTGGAGACTTGATTAAGGGGCACAACAAAATACTGAAGAAACAACAGGCTGAGATTCAGCAAGCTCTGGAACAATCATTTCAACCTGAACCAAAGGGTTAGGTCTGAAAAGTCTAACAAGAATGTCCAAAGTGTCTCCAAGGGCCCAGGTGAAGTGACCCTGTTAGGCTGGTAATGAACAGAAGAAACAAAAATGATCAGGCCATAGACCAATCATGGTAGGAAGCCAAGTCCAGTTAACAAAAATATGCTGCATACCTGTGAGTTACCTTCTTCATGGTTTACTCCTTTGGTAAAATGGCTTTGCCTATTAAGCACCCAACTAGCAGAGTCGTACTGAAGACCGTTAGAGGGACAATGTCTCAGAGAAGTGAAGGGAAAGGAGGCCCTCCCAAGGTCATAGAGGTTAGAGAAGAGCCCCTAATTCCTTCATACCGCCTGTGGAAGGTACTAGCAAGCACACAACTGGTAGCCTTCTCTTCAGTCTGTTCCATTACAGTGGGTTCCTTCTTCACTGCTGTTACGTTTAATAGGAAAATGCGATGTATCCTCTGAAATGTTAGCTTTGAGATTGCACCAGGATCTAACATGTGGTGCTGCGATGTCCTGACCATGCCACCCTGGCCAGTTCACCAGGCCAGGCAGGGCTGAGCCTGGAGCTAAAACAGATTGCATTCCCAGGCTTCCCCCCAGGGCCCAGGACAGCTGTAATACGCCCATTTCAGGCCACAGAAAGGATGAAAAAAAAATCTGTCTTCTCTCCTCCTTCTCAGAGCCTTTTCTCTGCAAAGCAGTATTTTTTTCAAAATGGGATAGCCAGCGCCCTGCCAGGGATAGAGTGCAAAAGTCAGCAGCCAAATGAGTCAACTGCATGGTCCGTTCATGACACCATTCAGTCATGAGAGTGTTTTCCCAGAACTCAGCACCCACCTGGGACCTCTGGCCCCTCACACCTGCTGCTTGTTCTGTGGGACATATACTGCTCTCTGCTCTAACCCCCTCCTTCCTTGGACCTGCCTGATTCCCATTCATCCCATAGGAATTACCTTGGTGACCTTCTTTAGGAAGTCTGACTGCCTGCCTCAAGGTTACAGGATAGGCCATTTATACATATGCGGTCCCTCAGCACCTCCTGTTCACTTCACCATAGGATTTATCAAGCTCTATTGCAATTGCTTGTTTACTTTTATTTTCTCTCCAACTAGACTGTACACTCCGGAGGAAAGGGACCGTGTCTAGATCATGGCTGATAACCAGTGCCCAATTCTGGGGCTCAACAAATGCCTTGTGGGATGAGCTCACGCTGGAACCTAGCGGGTGTGCAGACTCGTGCATCATTCAGGAGCAGTGTGCTCAAGAACAGTTACTGATGTCAGACAGGCCTGGGCTACAATTCTAGTTCTGCCACTTAGTAGCTAAGTGTTGTTAGACCAGCTCAAAGCTGAATTCTCTCATTCGTAAAATAACAACCGCAACAATGATAATGCTTATTAATTTTGTTATGATTGCAATACCTACCTCAGGATTGAAATAAGGATTAAGTGAGATATTCTAAGTGCTTAAAATAGACCTTAGCACATTCCAAAGGCTGGGCGAATATTAGCAATACACCTCTCCTCCCCCGATGCCAGGTTCTTCTGCTGGAGTCCATTTTGAAGAGAAAAAATTATTAGATTTGATGAAAATAAAATGGAATTGTTTTTCAAAGGCAGATTCCCATCCAGCAGAAGCACTTAAGAAAATCATCTTTCACAATAATGAGTAATATCTCTCACGCTGTCATCCAGAATGACTCACAGCAGCAGAGGGTCTCATGTCCAAGGGCGCATTCGAACTGTTTCTTGAGTCATTTCTTACTCATCACAAAACTCACCATTAGGTGGCAGCCGAGCCAGGGGCCCTCAGAGGAAAGAGCGAACTGACCTTTGAAGGCAGAGCCGCTACCAGAGGCCACACCGCTGAGAAGCGAACATCTGACTCATCTGGGGAGTGTTAGCCCAGAAAATGACAAGGGCTTAATTCAACAACGTGTAAAATATCACATCCCCATGCCCAGAGGAGTACAATAGACCCAGTAAGCCCAAGAGTAATCTCCCCAGAAATAAAAGAATTAGGGCGGTTGACAAATGAAGACAAAAACTTCTAAACCATTTTAGGTGCTTGTAATAAATTTGATCCCAAGATAATTAAGTGATATTGCGAGCAGCCTCATCTAGTCGTGTGTCTCTCCTGCTTAAAAGCCTTCACTGGCCCCACCAGGTTTCTCAATCACTGCATGTGTGGGTTGCACGCGGGGTAAGACTGGTGTCAGACTCTCCAGGGGAGCATAAAAAAAGAAACATTTAATGCACCTCCTATTTTCATAATACAAACTGCAGAGAGTAAAGCTTGATGGACTCTATCTGGTGCTAATATGCAGATGATAGAGTGAAAAGGCATGGAAAGGACATGGATTTTCAAAAAGGCATCAGAAACATGGGCATAATTAATAACAATAATGTTAATTAACATGTATTAAGTACCTGATATGCACTGTGCTATCTACCTTATAGGCTTTATCTCATTTAGTCCTTACAATCAGCCCATGAGGTAGGAATTATTAATATTCCCACTTGACAACTAGGGAAACTGAGGCTCAGAGAGATTAAATGGTTTGTCCGAAGGCACATAGCTAGAATCCAGAGACAGGATTCAGACCTCAGCAGTCTGACATTGGAGCGATCACGAGGACATCCGAGGAGCTTGGCGAGACTCCTGACTGCTCTGGTACGTTCCTTCCTTTTTGCCTTCACTCCTCCCAGCTAGACTCTTGGTGAGCTAAAGAGCTGCAGAAAAGCAGCTTTCTGGGTTGAGCTGAACATTCCTGAAGCTGCGAGGTTCCACTGAACCAAGAAGAGACCAAAGGATAAACAGCACCATCAAACAGGCATTCGTCCCTGGGCCCTCCATGGCTGAATACCAGCCAAGACTTTCACTATTCCAAGATAGAAGCCTCCCCAGATTTAGAAATTCCCAGCCTAAACAGGCTTCAGCCGATGGTCATTATTAATAAAATGCAGTCCTGCTTGCCTTGAAAGCTTTGGGAATCTCTCTTCTCCAGCTTTCTTCTTTCAAGGGCAGGGCCCTGCGTTCCCCACACTCTCTCTTACTCTGAGGCCTGGCACGTGCCTTCTTGGCAGTGTTATCATGGCAGATGTGCCTTTTAAACTTAGCTCAGACATTGCTTCCTTTGCAGAACCACACCGGCCACCCTCAGAGTTCCATGTGCTCTCTTCACCCTCAGAGGGCTCTGTAAAAGCCAGCACGGAGCACTCCTCTTACTGTTGTTCACCTATTTGTCAGACTTCAGCACTAGACTATGAGCTCCCTGAGGGTCGGACTCACTCTTGTTCACCTTTAGCTGCTCAGTCCAGCCCAGTGCCTGGAACGAAAGAGAGGTCCATTGCATGTTTACCAAATGAATGGATTCTGAAATACCCTGTCTGCTCTCAGGTTACACAGTGCAACACCTTAGGCCATAAAATTAGTTCCTACTTAAAAGCAGGAGCAGGCTCTATGCACTCCCAGTTAGAGCCAGCATCTGAGCAGCTATGTTCCAAGGCTAGACAAGAGTATGGGACACGCTACTACTGAGGCTATTAAAAGGCAGTCTGTGGCCCTGGCCTGGTGTGGTGACTCTTGCCCATGATCCCAGTGCTTTGGGAGGCTGAGGCAGGAGGATCGCTTGAGGCCAGGAGGTTGAGACCAGCCTAGACAACAAAGTGAGACATGGTCTCTGAAAATTTTTTTTAATTAGGCAGGCCTGTAGTTCTAGTTGCTCGAGAGGCCAAGGCAGGGGGATCACTTGAGCCCAGGAGTTTGGGGTTGTAGTGAGCCATGATTGCAGCACTGCACTCCAGCCTGGATAACAGAGTGAGACCCTGTCTCTTAAAAAATAAATAAATAGAAAATAAAAGGAAGTCTTCAAACATCACCCATGGGCTTCCTCAAGAGCCTGTGGGTGCCCGACTGGAGATCCCTGTTTACAGCAAGGAGCCAGGAGAGCAGTCCCTCCAGACCCTGCCTTGGTGCTTCCTTTGGTTCTAAGTAATTGTGGGTTTTGCCATTACTTTTAATGGCAAAACCCACAATTACTTTTGCAGCAACCTAATAGCAAGGGGTTCTTCCCAAGAGGACACCAGGCCACAGCAGATTTGATTTTTTTTCACAATGAACTTTTGGGCTGTTTTCCTTTAGCTGTGCAGCTACAAGGCTAAAGCTTGCATTCACTGTCCTAAATCCCTTGCAGATATAGGTGCACACATTTTTCAAACTATAGAGCTGTAGCATTTTAGTGTCAACTCAATGTTCACAGTGTCAATTTAGTGCCCTCCCTGGGCACAAAACCACAGCAGTGCTCTTGCTGTTTTGCAAGAAATACCTTCTGCAGTCAGCCTCCGCTGAGAGCTGCAGCCCCTGACTTTAAAGCATGCTTCTTGTAAAACTAAAGTGAAATGCATATTTCCAGGTCTTGTCTTGCCAAAAATTTCAAATATATATTGTCAATATTTTATGCTTACAGCGAAGTGGAGAGAATAATATCACAAACATCTGTTCTTCTCCACCCAGATTTGTCACGTGTGAAAATTTTGCTCTATTGTTCCGATTCTTTTTTAAAGGGGTAAATCATAGGCACAGTTGATGCCTGCAGTTGGGGGTAGGGAGGGGCCCACAATCACATTTCTCTCTCTCTCTTTCTCTTCACTCTATTGAATTTTGATGTTTACCATCCCCAATTTTTTTTTTTTTTTTGAGACAGAGTCTTGCTCTGTTTGCCAGGCTGGAGTGCAGTGGCATGATCTCAGCTTACTGCAACCTCCATCTTCCGGGCTCAAGCAACAGATATGGTATTGCTTTGAACTATTTTAATAGTATAGAGATGATATCCTACTATACTGATCCTTCCATTAATTGTTTTTCCTCACTCAATAGTATTATTTTTGAGATTTTAAAATATTGATACACATAGATCTGGTTCATTCACTTTATGGTAGTAAATGCTTTCTTTGTTTCGTAGTTGGTAGACATTTAGTTATTCTCCATTTTTTCTCTGTAGAAACAATGCCACAGAGAATTATACATGTCCACTTGTGCACTTTGGAGAACTGTCTCAAGAGTAGACCTGGTGGGTTACAGGATTAGACACCTTTGAAATTTACTAGGCGCTGTCAAATTGTTCTCTAACATGGCTGTGTCAATTTATACCATCCGTAACAATGGTAAAGTTTTCATTTTTCCATGCTCTTGCCTCCTCTTTATGAGAAACATTTCAAATTTACAGAAAAGTTGCCAGAAAGGTACAATGAACACATGTATATACTTCATCTAGATTCGATGTTATTAACATTTTGCTACATTTGCTTTTTTATTCTCTCCAAAATTTTCTTGGCCTTTGGTATCCCATATTTCAACATGTATACATATAATAAAACATATATTTAAAGATATAAATATCTTTAAACAAGGACATTCTCCTACATAAAATAATGCAGTCATCACACTCAGAAACTGAATATTGATACAATTCTACTATTATGCAGGCCAGTTTCAAATTTTTCCACTGACCTAATAATGCCTTTTATAGATTTTTCCCCTAGTCCAGAATTCAATCAGGGATCAAATACTGTATTGCATTTCATTGTCATGTATCTTTAGTCTCCTTTAATCTTCTTTAATCTAGAAAATTCCCATCTTTTAAAAGAATGTTTCATAACATTGACATTTGTTATCCTTGCCAACTCTTGATAATGTCAGACATTTTAATCTTTGCCAAATTGATCAGGGTGAAATAACATCTCATCGTGGCTTTAATTTGTTTTCCTTTGATTACTAGTGAAGTTGAGATGTTTTTCCTATGCGTATTGGCAATTAAAATTTCCTTCTTAAAAATTCTCTCTTTAATATCTTTTGCCTGATTTATTATTATATTGTTTACAATTTTTATAGGTATATACAAGTTCTAGATATATTCTGGATACTAAACAATTGCCAGTTAAAGGCAATTTTAGCTATAACGTTTGGCTATGCAGCAGAGGTGTTTAATTTGATATTCAAATATATCTAATTTTCCCTTAGTAATTTGTAATCTTTGTAAGAAATCCTTCTCCACCCCAAGGTCATAAGATATTCTCATAAAGATAAATATAATTTAAATCTTGAATATACTTGAGATCTATTTTTGTGATAGTGTGTGATAGGGATCTAGTTAAGCTTTTTCCATATGTAATATCCTAGTGCCATTTATCCAAGAGTTTGTTCTTTCCCCACTGATTCGTAATGCCATCTCTGTCATATATTGAGTTTCTATATTTATTCTAGCATTCTGCTCATTCGACTCAAGAGTGGAATTGGTGGGTCATAGCTTACAGACATCTTTAACTTTACTAAATATTGCCAAATTGCTCTCAAAAGTGCTTGTATTTATTTATACTGCCAATAACAATAACAAAGTTTCCATTTCTTCATACCTTCACTGATATGGTTTGGCTGTGTCCCCACCCAAATCTCACCTTGAATTGTAGCTCCCACAATTCCCATGTGTTGTGGGAGGGACCCAACGGGAGATAACTTAATCATGGGGGGCGGGTCTTTCCCATGCTATTCTCATGATAGTGAATAAGTCTCATGAGATCTGATGGTTTTATAAAGGGGAGTTTCCCTGCACAAGTTTTCTTCTCTTGTCTGTCACCATGTAAGATGTGCCTTTCACCTTCTACCATGTTTGTGAGGCCTCCCTAGCCATGTGGAACTGTGAGTCCATTAAACCTCTTTTTCCTTATAAATTATCCAGTCTTGGGTATGTCTTTATCAGCAGCATGAAAATGGACTAATACAGTAAATTGGTACCAGTAGAGTGGGGTGCTGCTGAAAAGATATCTGAAAATGCAGAAGTGACTTTAGAACTGGGTAACAGGCACAGGTGGGAACAGTTTGGAGGGCTCAGAAGGAGACAGGAAAATGTGGGAAAGTTTGGAACTTCCTGGAGACTTGTCGAATGGCTTTGACCAAAATGCTGATAATGATATGGACAATAAAATCCAGGCTGAGGTAGTCTCAGATGGAAATGAGGAACTTGTTGGGAACTGGAGCAAAGCTGACTCTTGTTATGTTTTAGCAAAAAGACTGGTGGCATTTTGGCCCTGCTCTAGAGATTTGTGGAACTTTGAACTTGAGAGAGATGATTTAGGATATCTGGCAGAAGAAATTTCTAAGCAGCAAAGCATTCAAGAGGTGACTTGGGTGCTGTTAAAAGCATTTAGTTTTATAAGGGAAGCAGAGCGTAAAAGTTCAGAAAATTTGCAGCCTGACAATGGATAGAAAGGAAAATCCCATTTTCTGAGGAGAAATTCAAGCCGGCTATAGAAATTTGCATAAGTAACAAAGAGCCAAATGTTAATCCCCAAGACAATGGGGAAAATGTCCCCAGGGCATGTCAGGTCTTCACAGCAGCCCCTCCCATCACAGATCCTGGGGCCTAGGAGGAAAAAATGGTTTTGTGGGCCAGACCTAGGGTCCCTCTGCTGTGTGCAGTCTAGGGACTTGGTACCCTGTGTCCCAGTTGCTCTACCTGTGACTAAAAGGGGCCAAGGTACAGCTCAGGCTGTGGCTTCAGAGGGTGCAAGCCCCAAGCCTTGGCAACTTCCACATTGTGTTGAGCTTGCAGGTGCATGGAAGTCAAGAATTGAGGTTTGGGAACCTCCACATAGATTTCAGAGGATTTATGGAAATGCTTTGATGTTCAGGCAGAAGTGTGCTTCAGCGGTGGGGTGCGCATGGAGAGCCTCTGCTAAGGCAGTGTGGAAGGGAAATGTGGGATTGAAGCCCCCACACAGAGTCCCCACTGGGGCACTGCCTAGTGGAGCTGTGAGAAGAGGGCCACTGTCCTCCAAACCCCAGAATGGTAGCTCCACCGACAGCTTGCACCATGCACCTGGAAAAGCCCCAGACACTCAATGCCAGCCCATGAAAGCAGCCAGGAGGGAGGCTGTACCCTGCAAACCCACAGGGATGGAGCTGCCCAAGACCATAGGAACCCACCTCTTACAACAGTGTGACCTGGATGTGAGACACGGAGTCACAGGAGATCATTTTGGAGCTTTAAGATTTGACTGCCCTTCTGTATTTTGGACTTACATGGGACCTGTAACCCCATTGTTTTGGCCAATTTTTCCCATTTGGAATGGCTGTATTTACCCAATATCTGTACCCCCATTGTATCTAGGAAGTAGCTAACTTGCTTTTGATTTTACAGGCTCATAGGCAGAAGGGACTTGCCTTGTCCAAGATGAGATTTTGGACTGTGGATTTTTGAGTTAATGCTGAAATGAGTTAAGACTTTGGGGGACTGTTGAGAAGGCATGATTTGTTTTGAAATGTAAGGACATGAGATTTGGGAGGGACCAGGAGCAGAATGATATAGTTTGGCTGTGTCCCCACCCAAATCTCAACTTGAATTGTAACTCCCATAATTCCCATGTGTTGTGGGAGGTACCCAGTGGGAGATAATTGAATCATGGGGGCAGGTTTTTCTCATGCTTTTCTCATGATAGTGAATAAATCTCATGAGATCCAATGGTTTTATAAAGGGGAGTTTCCCTGCACACATTCTCTTCTCTTGTTTGCCACCATGTGAGATGTGCCTTCCACCTTCCACCATGATTGTGATGACTTCCCAGCCATGTGGAACTGTGAGCCCATTAAACCTCTTTTTCCTTGTAAATTATCCAGTCTTGAGTATGTCCTTCTCAGCAGCATGAAAATGAACTAATACACTCACCAACACTTTTGGGGGAAAAATTCCACTGATTTATTTATCTATCCCTCAGCCAATATCACGTTTTCTTAGATTAGATGCATCTTTGCAAGAAGTGTTGTTATCTGGTAAGGCAGGTCTCTTCTTCCTACTGGTTTCAAGAGGAGTATGAGAGATGTGTGGGACAGAGCTAGCCCTCCTCAGCTGACCTCTGCCTCCCAGTTGCACATGTACACTAGCTAAATAAATCCTTATTGATGAGTACTACTGAGATTTTTGTAGTTGTTTCCTATGTAGCATTATAAAGATATTGTGCAGATTAAATTACCATGTCCTTGTGAAGTGCTTGGTAGAAAGCAAGTACTCTACAAAAGCAAGCTATTATGGCAATTTTAGTTAACAGCAGTTAATGAGCTGAGTCATTCAAGTGGGAGACCTGGGGCTCATCATTGATTTCTATATTATCCTTCCATATGCAGTCACCAAGCCCACTGATTCTACTTCCTTGATATTTCTCATTCCTGTTATTTCTCCCCATCCCTGCTGCCCATGCCTGGGCTCAGGTCCTCTTCAGTGCTCATCTGGATTACTGGCCTCCCAGCAGTACTCCTGTTCTCTTCTGATTCCTTCTCCATGGTATTGCCAGAATGAAATTTCTAAAATAAATGTGATTGTGACAGTCCTCATTGCCCTTAGAATAATACAGTGATTTGTTAATATGTTTGTCTTTCTTTCCCCTCTTCCCCCACTGCAGCTCACCTCTCCAGGTTTCAGCTTGGTTTCTCAGCATCCTCTTTGTTCTAATCACACTCAACTATCCACTATTTCATGAACCATGTTTCTACCTTCCTAACTCCTTCTCCCCAAACACTGCTGCCCCCTCCATCAGACACACACACACATCCGTATAGTCTTATGAGTACAAAAAAAATTGTTTAAATTAAATCCCAGATATCCCACTTACTAGCTGTGTGTCTTTGGTAAACTATTTAACATCTTGTGTCTCTGTTTCCTGGTCTGTAAAATGGGATAATCACAGTGTCACTTATAGCTGCTGCAAACATGTAAGATAATTCATGCATAGTACAAGGTGCACGATAGACATTCTCTGTTAATATTGCTTCTAGTGTTGGTTTCTCATTTTCATTATTTGATGATAGCTGTAGTGGTTCTCTCATGTTGGTTGTGTCTCTAGCATACTTATCACTTTGTTTCTTAATAGTATCTTAAATCCTAGGCATGTGGTTTGGGTTGGATTGACTCCACACCAGCTCTGAGAATGAGTCCCAAGTGACTTAAACTCACCATAGTATCCCATCCCCATAGCCAAGTCAGACCAATGAGAGACAATAGTTTTGATTTCGTTGGTTCAGTTTGCATCATTGGCAAGTAGACTATTTCCCTGAAGGTCATGATCAAGAATATTTGCAGCCCACAGATTGCCAGTGTAGGACCATAAGTGAAACAATTCTATGGAGGTCACAGTGGAGGCTGGAGTGGATCTGATCCTTGGTGACATGCTTGAGCTGCTGGCTCAAGCCTTACCTAAAGCTAGATCAGTATCTTAACTTCTTATGAACCTATCCATTTCCTCTATTACTTAGAGTTTAGATTTTCTGTTATTTGTAACATACAGTCTAACACATAGGATCTGAAAGTGGATTCTTGAGCACCTCCTCTTTTTCAGGTCATATTGTTCTAAGTGAAACTGGCTCTAAGGTCGTTACCTATTATAGTGGGTTGAATAGTGTTCACCAAAAGATATGTCCACCCAAAACCTGTGGATATGACCTTCTTTGGAAAAAAGGGTCTTTCAGAGGTAATTAAGTAATTAAGATGAGATCATATGGAATTAACCAGATGAACCCTAAATCCAATGATGAATGTCCTATAAGAGACAGAAGAGGTTAAGACATGGATGAGAAGAGAGGAAATCTGTATGAAAATGGAGGCAGATATTATAGTTATGCAGCCATGTTCCAAGGAAGCCTGCAGCCTCCAAAAGATGCAAGAGATGTAAGGAAAGTTTCTCCACCAGGGCCTCTGGAGACAGTGTGGCCTGAAGGACAACTTGATTTTTGGACTTCTAGCTTCCAGAACTGTGATAGAATAAATTTCTATTGTTTTAAGCCACTAAGTTTGTGGTAATTTTTTATAGAAACCCTAGGAAACAAATACGCTTGTCTTAGGCTGGCAATTTGCATATGTAGAACTGCCAGGACAAGGGGACTCTCATCTCCACAGACTTCTATCCTACGTAGGAGAAGTTGCCTGAGTGCATTTCTTCAAAGCCCCTTTTCACTATGGTTCTTCTATCCATATCTATAACACGTGATTAATTTTCATGTCATCAGGTTTTGAAATTCACCTAGGCTCTTTTCTCTCTTTTTCTATCAAAATTCAAGCTGGATCAGGGTGGCCAGATGTGCTGCTTGGCCTGGGACTATTCCAGTTTGCAACTACTGTCCTAATGCTCTTCTTAATAGCCCGCTTCTCACTATCATAAATGTCCTGATTTGGACAATTAATTCTATGGTCACTTCTGTTAATGAATTTGGTCAGCCTCTTGCCAAACTCACTGTGTTTAAGATGTCAGTCATCATCTTCTGTATTAGTTTGTTCTTGTATTGCTGTAAAGAAATACCTGAGACTGGGTAATTTTTAAGGAAAAGAGGTTTAATTGGCTGACAGTTTTGCAGGGTGTACAGGAGGCATGGCTGTGGAGGCCTCAGGAAGCTTACAATCATGGCGAAAGGCAAAGAGGAGGCAGGCAGTTCTTACAAGGCTAAAGCAGGAGGAAAAGAGAGTGAGTTGGGGGAGGGGCCATACACTTTTATACAACCACATCTCATGAGAACTCGCTCACTATCATGAGAACAGCAAGGGGGATGTCTGCCCCCATGATCCAATCACCTTCTACCAGGCCCTTCCCCCAACACTGGGGATTACAATTCAACATGAGATTTGGGCAGGGACACAAATCCAAACCATATCACCTTCTTACTCACACTTCCTGAGGGGATATGCCATGCTGAGAGCTCTTATCCCTCCATGGCCAAGACCATCAGTCCCCCCACCAGTGGCCACCAACCTCAGGTATACCCGTTCATAATAAACTACAGATGATTTTTTTCATATCTCTCAAAAAGATGAGCTAGATCTATTAAATTCTTCTCTTGAGAATTTGAACTTGGGAAATCAAGACACTTGGATGGTTAGGAACGTAGCTATAATGAAAGGGTACGAGGCAGCATTTAAGATTTAAGTAACAATCTGTGAGTTCCCCCAATGGAAGGAGTTGGAGAAAATAGCAGTCATCGACAGCGCCACAGGGTTGCACATCTGGAGTTGTGCTGCAGGGGGGCGCCATTCACATGGGACACCTGTGACTGGCGCCTCCTGAAGCAGTGCAATGCAGTAGCCCTGATTGTCTTGCTTCCTGGCATCTTTCTGTTCCAATTCCAATTGCTATATATCTCTATCAGTGGCTAAACTTTGCTGGGCATTAGAATGTTTTCAAAAGTCTTGATTTCCAAGTCACATTCCAGACTGATTAATTCAGAATCTCTGGGGTGACAACTAGATCTCAGTAGTTTTTTAAGAAACTCCTCAGGTGAGGTCAATGTGTCACCAAGTTTGAAAATCACTGATAGTCCTTTCCCCCTTTTTGGAAGTCATTTGAGCAGGTCTCTGTTGCAACCAGTAGATCCTTATGCATCACTCGTCCCAAAGGGACTTTGACACTTCTATGTGTAAGATTTTCCCAGGAGCCTGAAAGCTTAAAGAGATAAATAACTCCTCCCTTCTCAGGCCCAGTCCCAAGCCGCAAGGCTAGTTTTGCCAGTATCGTGCCCCAGCAAGATAGCAGAAGCAGGAAAAGAGCTGCTGGAAGACACCTACCCAGGAGGGAAGACACGTACCCCTGAAGATGGAAAAAGAAGCCATCCGGCTACAACGTAGCAGTTATGTCAGACTAGGACACTTCCTGTTTACAGGAGACTCTAAAACCTTTGTCCCGTCCTCACTTGGGGCTGACGCCATTTTAGGCCTCAGCCCCCCTGCACCCAAGTGCTCGTTAAAACAGCATGTTACTCCACACCGTCTCGTGTTATCTGTTGGCACGCTCTTGGGGTTCAAACCGATACAAGAACCTTACACTGTGGTGTTCTGGATGGTAGGATATGATCTATGACAGTCTTTTAATTGACCAGCTGTCGTAATTCTTATCTAGCAAACTCTCCTGCACTTTGTCTGACATTGTAAATAGTGAGGTAAATAGTGAGGTACATTGCTGGCCAATTTCATGTGCTCTTTGAATAACTTTTTGCATGAAAATGAGAATTATGTAAAACAGAATCTTGTTTCTGTTCATCCTTCCTGCCCCGTTCCCTTTGGTGCTTCTGTGGATGGGATGAGTCATTCTCGGCTACAACTGGACTGGAGAGTTTCTTTTAAAATACACAACAAAAGTTGACTGTGCATTTTTTCTTCCGGTATTTCTTCTATTGGTTTCAGCCTGCTCATTTTCTACCATGTTTTTTTTCCCTCGGCCTGGTTATAAACTTTCCCGTTCCAGCAGCTGCTGGCAGATGCCTGTAGTTTATAAAACAGTACAAAAGATGTAAGAACTATATCTGAGAATGGCCACTTTTAATGACAAATTGATTTGTGCTCTGGATAATTTTTATTATTAAATGGGTACAGAGGAACAGGCTTTTCTGCCCACTAGGCGACTTACTTCTCTGTTTGCTGGAAGAATCATTGATCATCTGCTGTTATTAGCAGTATCCACCTAACCCAGCACCTGAGTACAACTTTTAGAAATGAGGTTAAATAATCTGATTCTGGAGAGACAAATCATTTAGGGTCAACAGTGACAGATAGGACCTATTTTAATCTGATTCCAGAGAGACAAATCGTTTAGGATCAATAGTGACAGATAGGACCTATTTCCAGCCAGAAACCACCATTGTGATTTCCTCAGTCCTCCCTTGGGAGTAACAAACAGCAAACATGAACTAAGCATTTTCCAGACAGATTTGTAGAGCTGGGCTTATTTACATCATTCCAAGTTCCAGTCTGCAATGAACATTAATAATTCTTGATTTCTTTAGTGAGCACAGTGCCCTTCTTTAGTGAGTCCAATGTCCATTTGAACCACAGGAGATGTCAGCCACAGGAAAGTCTGTGAGAATGCCGGGCCAAACATTTTAGAGATGAAAGAGAAATGCGCATCAGTGTTAGAACACTCCTTGCTCTTTCTATCTTTGCTTTTCCACCTGCTCTTCTTCCCTGCCTGGTGAACTCATCCTCATCCTTCAAGGTCCAGCTCAAGAGATACTTCTGTGAAGGTTCCTCTGACTTCTCATATCAGGAGATGTGAGCCCTGGACATAATGTTATTGTTTTTATTGTTCTCTTGAGGTCTCTTAGCCATGGCCTAGCTTTCTCACTAGACTAAAAACCCCTTAAGGTGAGACTGTCTCTCTTATCTGTCCCTCTCTCACAGCCTATAGAAGTTCCTGATGGCACATAGCTTGTACTCAATCAATAGATGGTGAATTCAGAAACCTGTGTAAATAACACTGGGGGGATAGACAGGAATCAGCATTTCTTAAGGATGCCCCATGTGCCCAGCACTTGCACATATCTCATTAAATCTTCTCAACAACCTTCCAAGGTAAATATAAATATGAGTATTGGGACTCAGAAGTAGTAAGGATCTTAATACGACGCTTAGGTAATAAGAGACAGGGCTCAAAGTCAAACCTGGATCTATTTGACTCCCAATCACATTCTCTCTCCACTCCATGATAAGCTGAGTTACCTTAAAAGCTTCCTGTAAAAGAGAACAATATATTCATTTGCCTTAAATAGAACATGCTAACAAGCACAAATCACTTCATTTCGAAATTGCCATTCTGAAGATATTAACTTAATTTTAGTCTCTCATATGCAAAACTTTTGAAGAGTGTAAGTATCCTTAAGTGCACAGGGAAGTGGTTCTTTCAGGAAAAATTTGAGTATGGCCCATGCACATATTCAGTGTCATCATTAAATTAAAAGTATTAAGTGGTTTCATTAGATAGGAATCCATGTCACGGTAAGTTTCTTTCAGAGGACCACTTTAGAAATGCAGCCCAGAACATGTCAGCACCTCTCAAAAGGAGAAACATCCTACAGTAATAATAACAAAACGATCTCAACCTAGCAAAGATTATAATAGAATAGCCCCATTTATAGATAAGCTTAGATCTTAGAGAAGGAAGATGAGGAGGAGTAGGAGTCACCTTTCATCAGCACTTACTATGTGCCAGGGACTGTGCTAAGTATTACTGGCCTCAGCTCGATTACCTGCAAGAACTCCATGACATAGACACTTATCCTCATTTTGAGTATAAAGAAGCAGGGGTTTAGGGAGGTTAAATGACTTCTTTTAGGCCCACTGCTTGTAAATGACTCTTGCAGTCAGACTGACTCCAAAATTTAAGCTTCTCTACTAACACCAAAAGCCAGTAAAAATAGTGGGGGTGCTAACTATGACAGCCCTTTTAAAAGACATTGTCAGCATCTATGAAAATTTAAATGTGCCTACCCTACAACTCAAAAATTCTACTTCTTAGTATTAGCCCAAGAAAAATTCTTGCACATGTGTACAAAATTGTTTGTGATAGCAGAAAACTGGAAACAATTTTTAGGTTTATGTCCTTCCAAAGGAAAATCACTTTAAAAAGTGATACTGTATCCATGCTACGGAATAGTGCATACCTGTCAAGTTCTCAAAGACATAATGTTGCTGTAGAGGTACCAGATGGTAGTATGACACAATAAAATACTACACAAAATCCACATCTTCAAACATTATCATATATGCATATATGTATATTTGCAAAATTGATGGAAAGAGAATGGAAGGATACAGACCAATCTAATAGCAGTGGTTACCTTCATTGTTGGAGTGGGAAATGGACCAGGATTGCAGGGAGTGGGCAAAGTGAATTTGAGCCTTATTTGTAATGCAAAATGAATGCTTACTTCCTCCTTTTCTCCCTCTCTTCCTGCTGGTTCAGTTTCAAACCTCATTCTACCATGAGCATATCTGATTGGCAGACTCTAACCCATATCCAGAAGCTTAACTATAAGGAAGTCTGGAAATGTCAGTTTTAGCTTTCTACCCTCCCCTTGCTATGATAGAAAAGGGTTGGGCTGCATGCTGAGCTCTCAATACACACAATAATAATTCAGGCAATAAACACTTTGGCCAAATTTCCAAATAAAATCAGGTTAAAGGAAAATGATAGAATTGTGAATCACATGGATTTTTATATAACTTCTTTCTCTATGAAGTCAACTATAATTTGAAAATGCAATGGTATAAGCACACAAGAGAAAGAAGCCATGCAAAAATCTTGAACTTTTATGAACTCTGACATTTCTGTTATCCTCCCCAGGGTGCTACTCCTCTATCTAACCTGTTGAAAGACAGCCCCATGAAAGAAGCATCTATTTGGTGCTATTATAAGTGAATTGTTTTCATAATTCGTTTAAGTTATTTAAAAATGTATCCAGAAATGCAACTGATTTTTGTGCATCAGCTTTGTATCCTGCCACTTTCTTGAAATTGTTTATTAGCCCTAGCAGTTTTTTGGTGGAATCTTTTGGGATTTCTACAGATAAAATTATATCATCTGTGAAGAGAGATCATGTGACTTCTTCCTTTCCAATTTGTATGCCTTCAGTTTGATTTAGTTTTTGTCTAATTGCTCTGACTAGAACTCCCAGTATTACATTGAATAGTAATGGTGAGAGTGGGTATCCTTGTCTTATTCTTTATCTTAGATGAAAAGCCTTCAGTCTTTTCCTATTGAGTATGATGGTCTACAGCCATACCACCCTGAACACGCCCAATCTCGTCTGATCTCAGAAGCTAAGAAGGGTCAGGCCTGGTTAGTACTTGGATGGGAGTATGATGTTAGCTGTGGGCTTTTCATATATGGATTTTATTATATTGTTTATTATATATATTGAAGGTAGTTTTCTTCTCTTCCTAGTTTGTTCAGTGTTATCATAAAAGGGCATTGAATTTTGTCACATGCTTTTTCTGAATTGATTGAGATGATAATGTGATTTTGTCCTTCAATTTGTTAATGTGGTATATTTCATTGATTGATTTTTATATGGTGAACCATCCTTGCATTCCAGGTATAAGTGCCACTTAGTCATGGTGCATGACCCTTTTAATGTGCTGTTGAATTCAGTTTACCAGTATTTTGTTGACAATTTTTGCACTGATATTCATCAAGAATGTTAGTCTGTAATTTTCTTTTCTTGTTTTTAATATCTTTGTCCACGGTGTCAGAGTAATACTAGCCTAATATAATGAGTTTGGAAGTGTTACCTCCTCTCCAATTCTTTAGAAGAGTTTGAGAAGGATTGATAAGTTTTAAAGAATGTATGGTAAAATTCTTCAGTGAAGCCATTGGTCCTGGGTTTGTTTGTTTGGAGGTTTGGAGGTTTTTGACTAGTGCTTCAATCTCCTTACTAGTTATAAGCCTGTCCAGATATTTTATTTCTTCAGGATTCACTCTTGGTTGGTTGTGTCTAGCAATTTATCCATTTCTGCTAGGTTATACAACTTATTGGGTGTAATTGTTCATAGTAGTCTTTTGTAATCCTTTTAACTTTTGCAATATCAGTTGTAATGCCTTCTCTTTCATTTCTAGTTGTATCTATTTGAGTCTTTTCTTTTTTCTTAGTCAACTAATGGTTTGTCAATTTTGTTGATCTTAAAAAAACTCAGTTTCATTGGTTTTTCTATTGTTTTGCTATTCTCTATCTCATTTATCTCTACTTTAATCTTATTGTCTCTTTTCTTCTAACTTAGGTTTAGTTTGTTCTTTTTCTAGTTTCATGAGGTGGAAGTTTAGGTTATTGACTTGAACTCTTTTTTTTAATGTAAACATTTATCACTATAAACTCCCTTCTTAGTAGAGCTTTTGCTGCATCCTATAAGTTTTGGCATGTTGTATTTTCATTTTTATTTGGCTCCGGATATTTTCTAAATTCTCTTCTGATTTCTTCTTTGATCTATTGGTTGTTTGACAGTGTATTGCCAAATTTCCACATTTGTATATTTTTCTGTTTTCCTTCTGTTATTGATTAATTTTATTTCATTGTGGTAAGAGAAAAATACTTTGTATAATTTTATGTCTTTATTTCTGTGGCTGTTTGCTTCATGTGGGTTCTCTGCTGCTAGGTGGGCATACATTAATAAATGCTATATCTTCCTGGTGAATCAGCCCTTTAATCTTTATATAATGTCCTTCTTCATCTCTTGTGAGCTTTTTCTTAAAGTCTATTTTGTCTAGTGTAAGTATGGCCAACTCTACTCTCTCTAGGTTCTCGTTATATGGAATATCTTTTCCCACTCTTTTAGCCTATGTGTGTTCTTAGATCTAAAGTGAGCCTCTTGTAGACCGCATATGGTGGGATCTTGTTTTTTATCCATTAAGCCTGTCGATGTCTTTTAATCGGTGCATTTAATCTGCTTACATTTAAAGTAATTACTGATAGGGAAGGATATACTATTACCATTTTGTTAAATCATTTTCTGTCTCTCTTATAGCTTTTTTGTACTTCTTTTTGTCTCTTGCTTATTTCCTTTGCATTTTGTTGATTTGTTGTTGTTGTTAACCTAAAATATCTGAGACAGGTCTCAGTCAATTTAGAAAGTGTATTTTGTCAAGCTTAAGGATGTGCCTGTGACACAGCCTCAGGAGGTCCTAATGACATGTGCCCAAGGCGTTCAGGGTAAAACTTGCTTTTATACATTTCAGGGAGACATGAGACATCAATCAATATGTATAAGATGTACATTGGTTCATTCCACTAGGGCAGGACAACTAGAAGTGGGAGCTTCTAGGTCACATGTAGATAAGAGACAAAAGGTTGCATTCTTTTGAGTCCTTGATCAGCCTTCCACTGAATATCCAATTTAGTCTGGCTCAGTGAATCTGCATTTTTACATAAACAATAGGGCAGAGGAAGCAATTGGATATGCGTTTGCCTCAGGTGAGCCTTGGAGGGATGACTTTGATTTCTGTCTGTCCTTTGTCCATAAGGAATTTCCTTATGGGCAAATTGTGAGAGAGGTATGTAGCTTCTTATCTTTGTAGCTATCTTATTTAGAAATAAAATAGGAGGCAGGTTTGCCTGACATAATTCCCAGCTTGACTTTTCCCTTGGCTTAGTGATTTTTGGGGTCTTAAGATTTATTTTCCTTTCACATTGTAGTGTCTTGTTTGAGTCCCTTCTCATTACCTTTTGTGTTACTCTATAAATATATTCTTTGTGGTTACAATGCAATTACATAAAACATCTTAAAGTTATAACAATCTATTTTACATTGATAAACTCATTTGCATATATGATCATGTAAAGAAACATTACTGCATTACATTTCTGTCCCCTTTTATGTTGTGGATGACACAAAATACCTTTTTATATTATATATCCATTAACATATTTATAATTATATTTTTGCTTGCTAAAAATTATTCTATGCCAGTGATAAAAGAAAAACTTCAGCCAAATTAAATTTAAAGGAGTTTAATTGAGCAATGAACACTTCGTGAATTGGGCAGCTTTCAGAATCATAGCAGATTCACAGAGACTCCAGTGCAGCCATGTGGTGGAAGAAGATTTATAGACAAAAAAAAAAAGGAAATGATGTACAGAAATTGGCAGTGAGGTACAGAGTGGCTGGATTTGTTACAGCGCAGCATATGCCTTATTTGAACACAGTTTGAACACTCAGTAGTATATGAATGGCTGAAGTATGGCCACTGGGATTGGCCAAGACTTAGCTATTGTTACAACTGCATACCACTAACTTAGGTTTACAATTGTGTCTGTCTATTAAGCTAGGTTATATTTCATCCACAAGGACTCAAATGTAAAAGTACAGAGACCTTCTCAGGCTATATTTAGTTTGCTTTCACACCAGATTTATAAGTGGTTTACTCAACTGTATAATAATACTATGGGATTCTATATATCTCTATATATTTACCATTACCAGGGAATTTAACATTTTCATAGGGCTTTTTGCAGCTGTTTATCACTCTTTTGTATCAAT
The DNA here is from genome assembly GCF_028878055.3 of Symphalangus syndactylus. Lineage (NCBI taxonomy): Eukaryota > Metazoa > Chordata > Mammalia > Primates > Hylobatidae > Symphalangus > Symphalangus syndactylus. Next base: position 86,486,941 of record NC_072437.2, read on the forward strand.
TTGTAGGACTTCCTTTTGCATTTTTTACAGGGCAAGGCAAGTGGTTATGGATTCCCTCAGCTTTTGTTTATCTGAGAAGGTCTTTATTTCTCCTTCAGTTTTGAAGGACAGCTTTGCCAGACATAGTATTTTTAGTTGGCAGGGTTTTTTCTTTTGGTACGTTGAATATATTACCCCATTCTCTTCTAGTTTGCAAGGTTTCCACTGGGAAATCTGCTGATAATATTGGTGCTCCCTTGTACATCATGAGTGCTTTTCTCCTGATGCTTTCAAAATTCTCTATCTGTGACTTTTGAAAATTTGATTGTGATGCATGTCAGTGTAGATTTATTCTGTTTGGAGTTCTTTGAGCTTCTTGAATTTGCGTATTCATTTCTCTCATAGATTTGGAAAACAGGGGGCCACTATTTTTTCAAATAGATTCTCTACCCCTTTTTCTTTTTCTTATCCTTTTGGAACTCCCATAATGCATATGTTATTCTACCTGATGGTATCTCAGAAATCTCTTAGACTCTCTTCATTGTTCTGTTGTTGTTGTTGTTGTTGTTCTGCCTTTTAAAAGTTTTCTATCTTCAAGTTTGTTGATTGTTTCTTCTGCCTAGTCAAGCCTGCTGTTGAGACCATCTAGTAAATTTTTCAATTCAATTATTGTATTCCAGGATTTCTGTTTTATTCTTCTTCATAAATTCTCTTTATTGATATTTTCACATTGTTCATGCATTTCTTTTCTAAGTTTGTTTAGTTGTCAGTCTGTGCTCTTTTTATTCATTGAGCATCCTGAAGATAGTAATTTTGAATTGTCTGGCAATTTACATATCTCTATTTCTTTAAAGTCAGTTTCTGGAGATTTAACCTGTTCCTTTAAAAGTGTCATGGTTCTCGTCTTTGCATGTTTTGTTGTTTTGCTGTTGGGGTTTCAGCATTTTAAGAATCAGCCAACTCTCCTATGATCTGGTTTTATACATACAGGAATTTCTGCAGTCAGCCAGGCTAGAAATTCTGGAAACTTCTCAAGCATTTTCTGGGTGTCTTTCCTCGGCTTGTGGGTGTAATCTGTTTGAAGAGGTTTCCCAACATCTATTCAGGAGCTCTCCCTGGTGTTTGTCTGTGATACTGCAGCCTCTCTGGTGCTGTAGTAAATCGTGGTACTGGAGCTCCACCCAGTGTCTATCTTTGGTACTACTGACTCTGGTGCATAGTTGATCATTGCTCTTGGCAATCCTTAGGTGCCCTATTCCAGTCAGTGCAGTCTTAGGCATACAAAAGTCCCTTGAGCAGCATCTCTAAAAATCAGGAGGTCTGATACCCCTTCCACTCCTTTCTCACCTCAAGGAGAAGACAAGAGTTGAGGGTTTCCTCCCAATCACATGTTGGAGTGGGAGGGATGTTCTGGTGAGAAAGAATGGAGAATGCCACAGGTTTTTCTACTGGGCTTCAATGTGGTTGGCTTCATGATCAGTATAAGAACCTTTTAATTGACTTTTGGTTTTCTTACAGAGGCATTTGGTCTGATTGTTGTTGCTAATTTTGTGTCCCGTGGGAGAAGAAGAGACTAAGGCTTTCTGTCCTGCCCTCTTCCTGATGTTTCTCCTCTAACTTTTATAATCAGAAGCACAGTAATATGCATTAAACAAAAAAAAAGAAACACACACACTTTTTCTTTCTCATGATCCTCATCTTCCACTACTTTTGATGCCAATGGTTTGAGTTTGATTTCTTTCTCAAGACAAAAAGTTATGTTATCAACTACCTGTTTCCATCTTGTTCTTCACATCTGAAGTCATTTTGCTTCTGTTGAGGGTAGCTCGATTCTTCTCTCCCACTCCTCACCCCGGCACCAGGGGATGATCAGGCCATTAGGACTTCGAGATGGAAGGCTTTCAGGTGCTCAACGTTAACCCCACTGCCAAAGGCCATGGGTGGGTGGTGGGAGGGCATATTTGGAGATGAACTCTATGCAGAGGCATGGTCTGAACCCCACAGATACCTATGTCACCTTCCTTGTCGGGAGATATCCAGTGCTATCCAGCTGAGTTCCCAATTCCTAGCTTCAAAGGCCACCCAAGAGTCATTAAGTAGATCAAATAGACAGTGAGATGGTAGGAGCTGGGATCACTATGAGACTGCCTCCCCTCAAGGATACTCATGGATCCACCTGTTACCCACAGGACTACTCTGCTACTATCATTTAAGGTCACTAGGACAGATCCACTGCAATCTTGGAATTCATGCCTACTTGGTCATTGTGAATTTGACCTTTCTGAATCAAAATCCCAGTTCATAGTTAGACATTTTGTGTTCCTATTTTGAGTTTACATAGTTTGACAATTAATTTTAGGTATTAACTTGACTGAGCTAAGGGATGCCGAGAGAGCTGGTAAACATTATTTCTGGGTATATGTGTGAGGGTATTTCCAGAAGAGTTTCATATTTGAACTGATGAACCAAGTAAAGCAGATCCGCTCCACTGAGGGCCTGAATAATCAGAAGAGTGGAAGGAGGAAAAAAAATCACCCTCTGCTTGAGCTGAGACATCTGTCTTCTCCTGTCAGTGCTCCTGGTTCTCGAGTTTTTGGATTCAGGTTAGGATTTACATCATCACCCCACTTCCAACTGGTTCTCAGGCCTTTGAACCCAGACTGAATTACACACTGGCTTTCCTGGTTCTCTAGCTTGCAGACAATAGATTGTAGGACTTCTTGGCCTCCATAACTATGTGAGCCTATTCCTATGATAAATCTCCTCTTATATTTATCTCTATCTATCTATATATCTATAGGTATATATTTTATTGGTTCTGTTTTTCTGGAGAACCCTGATGAATACAAATATTACAGTATCCTAGTACCAGAGCAGTGAGCTCCTTGCAAACTAGTGTCATAAGGCTGTGTTGTCACTGGCAGAAATCTCCAGGGGTATCAAGAATACCCCCGTTAGAGACCAGAGATCTACCGACTGAAGCAGCATGGCCAAGCCGTGTGGGGCGCACCTGAGTGGGGAAGCCCGCAAACAGGTGGAGGTCTTCAGGCAGAATCTTTTCCAGGAGACTGAGGAATTCCTCTACAGGTTCTTGACACAGAAAATCATATACCTGAATCAGCTCTTGCGAGAGGGCTCCCTCAATGTGGCTGACCTGACTTCCCTCCGGGCCCCACTGGACATCCCCATCCCAGACCCTCCACCCAAGGATGATGAGATGGAAACAGATAAGCAGGAGAAGAAAGAAGTCCCTAAGTGTGGATTTCTCCCTGGGAATGAGAAAGTCCTGTCCCTGCTTGCCCTGGTTAAGCCAGAAGTCTGGACTCTCAAAGAGAAATTCATTCTGGTGATCACATGGATCTAGCACTTAATCCCCAAATTGAAGATGGAAATGATTTTGGGGTAGCAATCCAGGAGAAGGTGCTGGAGAGGGTGAATGCCGTCAAGACCAAAGTGGAAGCTTTCCAGACAACCATTTCCAAATACTTCTCAGAACATGGGGATGCTGTGGCCAAGGCCTCCGAGGAGACTCATGTAATGGATTACTGGGCCTTGGTGCATGAGCGAGAAGGGGCAGCCTATGGGGAGCTCAGGGCCATGGTACTGGACCTGAGGGCCTTCTATGCTGAGCTTTATCATATCATCAACAGCAACCTGGAGAAAACTGTCAACCCAAAGGGTGACGAGAAGCCATCTATGTACCGAACCCAGGACTAGAAGGAAAATAAATGATCTCTATGTTGTGTGGGAAAAAAAAAAGAAAAAAGAATACCCCTGTTAGTGACAAGGAATTGTTGATTGGGCAACTACAGAATGTAGCACCCTCTGGAAGCCTAGGCCCAGAGGGAAAGAGCAGGAGGACAGGCACGCTAAGGAACAAGAGATATTGAGTTTATAAATGAGAACACATGAAGCGTTGAGCCCTGACAGGGAGGCACTTGTAAGGTAAAAACTGCAACATGCATTCAGGTGGGTGCCCAGTGTGAATAGTAAGCCTATCGGCTGCCTGTGGTGCTTCTAGTCCCTGTCTGAGCTTAGCACCTTAACTAGCTGCATATTAGCCCTGGAGGTTGCCAAGACCACAGAGAGGAAGCTGTGTTGAAGAAAGGGAGAATTAATACAGAATTTCTGAGGAGCTTCTGTCTGTTGCCTGGAACAGTCAGGACATCTGAAGGTTGTCAGCTTAATGTCCGCTGCCAGCAAGGAAGGGCTACTATCCAGCAGCTAGTGAGGCAGGCCAACTGCAGGACCTGGGCAGGAATAACTGAGCCCAACATGTTTGTGCTCAACCAGAAGAAAACACATCAGCTCAAGAAGGGGCTGCAGCAGAGGTAGAGTCACTGTGGCAGGCACCCCTTCTGTCCATGAAACATTTGAGAGGAAGGGCTCACTTGTGGTACAGACTAGACTAAAAGCTCTACTGCCTGCTATTAAGTTCCCAGAAAGCAGAGAGTGTGTGTGTGTGAGTGTGTGTGTGTGTGTGTGTGTGTGTTTAACCACTGTGTCTGCAGTCCCAAGACAGTATCTGAAACATTATAGATACTCAGAAAATATTAGTTGTCCTGCGGGAGAAACAAATGGAGTGGAAAACTACAGGGTAGAAAATCTGCAAGTGAGCATGGACCACGTCTTACTTACGTCTATTCTGTGTGATCCAGATTCCAAGCCTTTCTGAGTATGTGACTTTGGATAATTTACAACTTCTCAGAACTTTTTTTTTTTTTTTTTGGTTTTCATTTTATTTAGTTTTGTTTTCATCTGAAAGGTGAAGATTATACTTATCTGGTTCTTGAAAAGATTAAATGAGATAATATATATTGAAGTGATCTGTAAACTGTGAAGTGCTATAATAAATGTTAGCCTTTGCTGTTTTTTTGATGATGGTGATGACAAAGATAACAATGATAATGACGGGTTTCTTTTAGAAAAAGTGGTTTGAAATGGTGAGTGAACTTTACATATGTTCAGCTGTGGAACAGGGGTATCTGTGCTGACAGGAAAAAAGGGTGCACAGAAGAGAGGCCCCAAAGCAGGATTTTGCTCACGTGGCTTGTGTAATTAGTCACCCTTTATGTGTGTTAGTTTTGAACTGCAGATTAGAGAAGCCCATCTAAGGCAAGGACTGTCTTTTGCTTTTTTTCCCCACACACACACTACATAGTATATTGTTTACAGCAAGCAGTAAACATTTGTTGGGGGAAAAAAATGAATGAATGATTTGATGAAGGGTGACAGAGCTACAGCAGCCAGAGAAAAACAAGAATATTAGTTGAGCAGAGATTGTTCTCTGGAAGTAATTTGTTCAGGCAGAATCAAAACTCATCTTGGCACTTCCTGATTTTAAAACTCTGAGGCTCTTCATTGCTCAAAAATAAAACCCAAGCACATTAGTAGGGCATAGAAAGTCCTTCATAAGCTGGATCCAACCTATCTCTCTGGTCTCATCTCCCATTACACCATCTCCCCAAACCCCAGTTCTTCCACAGTTGTCTTAACTCATCCTATATTCTAATGGTGCTGAACTTCTTAGAGTCCCTGAGATATGCTAGGTCTTTTCACTAGCTGTTTCCTCTCCCTGGAAAAGTTCTATGCATCTTTCAGGGTATAGCATCAATGCTTCCTGCTGTGAAAGTGTTCCCTGATGTCCCCAGGCATTTATTCATAGAACAAGTATTTCCTTTGCACCCACTATGAATTAGACCCTGTTGTAGGTCCTGGACATAGCAGTGAACAAATCAGACTCTCTGCCCTCATGGAGTATTTATTCTAATGGCGGGGACTAAAAATGAAAGAAAGACAATATATACTATGTTAGGGAATGGCAAAAATGAAGAGGATGGAAATCTGGGGAAGAGGATGAGGGAGCCATCTTATTTATGTAAACTATGATGTATCAGCAGAATAGTTTGCAATAGCAAACAATTCTCTAAAATCTAAGTAGTTTATAACAACAAAGATTTGCCTCTAGCTCATGCTTCATGACCACTGAAGGTCAGCTGAGGCTTAGCCCCACTCCAGAAATAGGCCTAAGCAAACATTTCTAGTTGCCCCAGCAGAGACTAAAGAAAATGAAGCAAAGCATGCACCAGCTGTTAAAGGTTTTACCTGAAAATGGCACATCATATCTGCTCACATTTCTTTAGCCAAAATGAGTCACACGGCCACACCTGCATTCAACAGGACATGGAAGAGCAATTCTATTTGCCCGAGAGGCAAGAGAACCAAACATGTATGAATAGCCCTAATGATTGCTATACACATAATCAAGGAAGTCCTTTCTGATAAAGAGACATTTGAACAGAAACCTCAAGAGAGTGAGGAGCTAGCTGGTAGATAGAGGATGGGACTCATTTCTCTGGCTTCCCATCCCAAACAGCTTAGGGTCATCCTTGACGCTTTCTCTGCCTTTCACAACCCATATACAACCCATCAGCAAATCCCATTGGCTAGACCTTTATAATGGTCCCGATTTGACCACTGCTCACTGCCTCCTCCTCCACCTCTGGTCCAAGCCTCATCATCTCCCTCTGGGTGATTGCAGTAGCCTCCTAACTTCTCGCTGCTTCTGCCTGTACCCCCTGCTGGCTCTCTCCCCAACACAGCCAGGGGATCCTTTTCAAATTTCGGTCAGATCATGACGCTTCCCTGCCCAAACTCTCCTGTGGCTTCCCATCTTTCTCAGAGTAAAAGCCACAGTCCTCACGGGGCCTCACACCGTCCATACCCCACCTGCCCAGCCCCAACTCTGAAATCTCGTTGACCTCATCCACTGCTCTCCCTCTCACTCACTCTGCTCCAGCCACACTGGCCTCTGTGGTTTATTCATTCAGTAAGTATTTGAGTGTCTATTCTGTGCTAGGCACCACTCTCAGGACTAGAAATATAATGGTGAAGATATAACCAAAAACATACACCTATGCCATATTGTAATTAGTCTACTTAAACCACTTTCTCCCACATGACACTATTACGTCTGTTTTCGTCTATGTAGCTTTGTGCCTAGCACTATGCTTGGCAAGTGAGTGATCAATACGTGTTTGAGCGGAGAATGAAAAGAAGGAGATGGATGGATGGATAGATAGATAGATAGATAGATAGATAGATAGATAGATAGATAGAGACAGACAGACTTCACCTTTGCTGGAACTGAGGCATGTATGTGAGATCCTCCTAGGTAGTATATAACAGCCTCTAACAGCCGCATGGAAAACCTGGTAGCAGAGGCCCAGGATTTCTGGCTTCGATCATCATTTTTAGGGAGACTATAAAAATGAACAGAAGACTTTCTTACTTGAAAAACATAGATTCCAAGTCTGAAACAATTCAATCTTCCTACATGAGTCAAACCTTGGAAAGAAACAGACTCAGGTGGTAAACCGCAGGCCATTTACATACCCCGTGGTTTGACTTTTACTTTAAGGAGAGGAAAGATGGGTTGATGAGTTCATAAATAAAAGTAATATATTACCCGTAATATTAGAGGAGAATGTGCTAGGGCTCTTTAAGGCTCTGTTTAAGCTAGTAAATTTTCTGCCTAAAGTGTGTGGTATAAAATCCTCAGATGTGAATACACAGTTTTTCCACTTCCACCCATGTCGATTTCAGAGATTTCAAATTAATAGAGTGTGTTCCTCAATCAAGTTCATCTAAAATGCAGGTTGTAACTTTTGCTGCTAAGAGAAACGCTAATATTTAATGTAAATGAGAAAAATAGTTCATCCAGAAGATATCAAAAAGATCTTTAGTACATTCCTTCACAAAGATGATTCCTTTCCTTTTTGGAAAAATAAAATTACTCCCCTCTGATTGGAAACAAGACAGCCATGTGGTTTTGTTGCATTTCATGGGGATGAGGTTCTGTGGTTTGCTCTTCTGTCATCTGCATCATTGGGAAGTTTGCCCAACTAATTCGAGTTGAAGAGAAAAGAGACAGAGCAGTTAGCAGGAATGTGAAGAGATCACCCGCTGAGTAAGAAGTCCTGGATCCCCAGGCATGTAGATAGAGAATTCACGGCCATGATAACTACAAGCGTTGTCAGTGATCAGCATGCAGCTCAGAGAATTGAGCCTATTCTAGACTTTCAAGAATTCTGCTAAGTAAGGAAATTCTACATTTTTCTAAAAAAGTGCGTACCTAATAAATAATAAAACAGCATCCACAGATAATTTGTATTTCTCCGGACACATACGGACACGTTTCTATAATTACATTATATTATGTATAAACTCTAGCTGTCTCTCACAACCTCCTGATTAGAAGGGGTCATGTTGTCTACTTTTTGAACATAATTAATGGCATTTATATGAGATTGAGTACTTGACGGTAGATTAATATATGCATATTCAATGAATGAATGAATGAATGAGTGAATAAATAGCATTGCCATTGTGAGGGGAGTGACAAGGGTTAAAAGTTACTACAATTCCTTGGTTTGTCCTCTTTAGTGGATGACTAACAGTTCAGGCATCATAGAAGCCTATTTATTTTGGTTTTGAAGTATCAACAATATACAAAACCCTGGAAATGATTTTTACTTGCTGTGAAAAGAGCAAAATAAGGAAAGAAATATTTTGGATTTCTAAGTTTCTGAAAGGGCACCATCAGCAGTAGGGTCTGTCAGTAAATTCCAGATGAGGTGGAAAGGTAAATTAAGTGATAATTTCAAGTTAGAAGACCAAATTGGGTCCCAGAACAAAGTCATAGAGTAGGAATTAAAAAGCAGACTTAAAAGGGATGAAACCACATATGTGCACAACATACAAATGAACAGCCTAAAAGGTTGAGGCTCCTTTTCTGTGTACCTCTCAGAAAATGAGCCTTTCAATAAAACGTTTATTTTCGAGAGAATTTTGTCCCTGTAGTGATCTGCAAAACTTGCTAATATCTACTTGGCAATATACATTATATATGTGAACAAATAAAATTTTCTCACTAGCTGACACAGACCCCATTGAACCAACTGGCCGTGTGCCTCACTACCCCATGTTCTGGAAAGAGTTAAATCGCCCATATTACACATAGGCTCAGTGTGAACACTGCATTCACATATGTCTGAATCTGGCTAAGAGGAGGACAGCCCTGAAGTTACATGAGAACGAGAATTAAAGATACCAGACACCAGACACCAGAGTAAACACAATGTTCACAAACACGAACAAGCAGAAGACACAAAGTGTAGAAACCCTCAACCCTCAATTCTAGAAATGAATTTCACCCACTTGGGTCTCTCCCAGGATTTCCACAGGTGTTTGCTGATGGGTGCAGTTGCACCAGGCTTCACACACAGGCATCCCCGGTGTAGGTGGTTCCTCTGGATTAGGTAATGAGGCAGAGCCACAGACCCGGGTTTTGGTTTCTCATTCACTTCTTACTAGCTAGTTGACTGTATCTTCTCTCTTTAGTTCTTTTATTTTTGGGTTGAAGACAAAAATGCCTGCCTACCTCGTTTTTTGTAGGAAAATAAATGAGGAAATGCATGTGAATATCCTATAGAGATATGAAGTCCTTGAGGTGGACAATGGCAAGATTTTTGAGATGAGGAGGGAAGAGATGGAGGATCAATGATAACCACTAAGCCAGAACCTCATAGGTAGCTGTTAAAGAGTTACTGAATTGTATTAGTGTAACCAGGGGGCACTAGTCTTGGCAGGGATGGATTCATGCTAACAAAACTTACAAGAGGTGCTTGAATCAGAATGTCAATTTATTAATATATAGTGGAAGATATCTCTTTACAATGATATGAATGCTTGTATCTACTACCCAAGGAATCCTCTTCCTTTATGATGGTGGCCGGAAGGTAATAGTTTTAATGAGATGATTGGCTAGGATTCTTTGTTACATACAGTAGAAAACAACTATGGTGGATTTAAGTAGAAAATGAATTCATTAAAATTATATTTACAATATTTGGAATCATGAATGGCTATAGAGTCAAGTTTGAGAACTTAGCCAAGAGCAAGTCCCCACATCACGCCTCAGGACTGGTGTGGTGAAGACGCTGTGCTTCAGCCACTGGACATTAGGTACTGCAAGTGCACCAAAATGTGTGAGGAGTCTGCAATACTGTCTGGTCAGTACAGATGGTGAATGCCCACCACAGTCCACCCCCTTTTCTGTGCAGCATTAACACTCTTCTTCATACTGTAAATGCTCCTGCCTAACAAAATGCAATCAACCCTCCTAAAATTATGCAATTTCTCACCCCCTTCTCAAAAAGGCAACAACCCCAAATCTCATCAGATAACTGCACCCAGCTTCATGTCCTAGATCTCTCAATGAGCCCCTTTTCTCTTCCTATAAGGGTCTTCATATTCTTTTTTTTAATTTTTAAAATTATGAACTAAAAAACAAAAACATAAAATTATAAACTGACAAATTATATTTGCATATATTTATGAGACACAAAGTGATATGATTTATGAATACAATGTGTAATAGTTAAATGAAGCTAATTGACACATTCATTACCTCAAATACTTATCATTTTTGTGGTGAGACCATCGGACATTTACTCTGAGTGATTTTGAAATGCACAATATATTTATTATTTACTATGGTCACCATGCCATGCAATAGAGCTCAAAGAAAAACCTTATTCCTCCTGTCTAAATGAGGCTTTGTATCCTTTGGCTCTCATCTCATTCTCCCACCACCACCACCCCCGCCCTTCCCTCTGTAATCATCACTCTACTCTTTGGCTTATTTTAGTTTGACTATTTTAGATTCCACATAGAAGTGATAACATGTGGTGTTTGTCTTTCTGTGCCTGGCTTATTTCACTTAGCATAATGTTCTCCAATCTATGTTGCCACATGTTGTTACAAATCACAAAATATATTTCTTTTTTAAGAGACTGAATAGTATTCCATTGTGTACACATGCCACATTTTCTTTACTCATTCATCTGTTCATGGACTCATAGATTGATTCCATGTCTTGGCTATTGTGAATAGTGCTGCAATAAACATTGGAGTGCAGACCTCTCTTCAAGAAACTGATTTCAAATCTTTGGGGCGAATACCCAGAAGTGGGATGGCCAAATCATATGGAATTCTAGTTTTAGTTTTTTGAGGACCCTCCATACAGATTTCAATAGAGGCTGTTATAATGTACATTCCTACCAACAGCATACAAGAGTTCCCTTTTCTCCACATCCTCACCAACACTTAGCAAGGAAATAAAAGTAAGTGTTTAATAAAAAGATAAGATCTTTCATCTTCTGTATAATAGCCATTCCGACAAATGTGAAATGATCTCTCACTGAGCTTTTAATTTGCATTTTCCTAATGATTAGTGATGTTCAGCATTTTTTCGTATATTTTTTATCCATTTGTATGTCTTCTTGCCTTCACGTTCTACAATTTCTATAACATTCTATACTTAAACTTGAAACTACTATTAACTCATTCTGTGTATAAAAATGGGAGGAAAAGAAAAGAGGAAAATTATTAAAATATAAACATGACACTATAAGAAAACATGTAGATGTTGTTGCCCTTTTTTTCATATAATTTGTCCCAAAGTATAATAGGTATTTATGGCTTTTCTCTACTATCCACTCCACCTTCTCTTTGCCATGGTGTTATGCAAACCTGCTTTCCTGAAAGATCTGATTCCTTGGTGGTCCTGTATATATGGCATAGATAAACGCTTTCTTTACCTTTTACCATTGAACATGGCAGTTCTAAGAGATAGTCATTGGGTTGATGCATCCTAGTAATATTGATCCTTGTCCCATTGTGTAGTAGCAACCAATTTCCTCTTTATAGTCAGGATCAATCACCCCAGCTAACATATCAATCCTCCTTTTTTACTTACTCATCCAGTGATATGAGACACCTGCAACGACCATGTGGCAATCTGTTTTCAGTTCAAAGGAGCTATTGTGTTATTCTGTGTAAATATTCCTGTTTTGGAGGTCAATACTTCTAAACCAGAAAAGCCCAGACTTGTTGGGACAAGAAGCAAAAATCTGTTAGTTAGTCAGTGGGCATAGTAGTGAGATTTATGAACACACATATTGTTCCATATTTATTTCTGCCTGGGATAAATGGCCAGAACATATAGTGCATCCTGTAAGAAAGTACTACATCCTTGCAAAGTGTTGCCTCCCTGCTGCCAAAATAACCAAGTCTTTGATAGATCTTTCTCCCTTTCTCTAAATCTAGGTACTTCTAAGCAATTAGATACATGGTAAAAATAAGTAACACAAAAACAAAACCACATGGAATTCAACCACTTAATCTTTTTTCTTTTGTTGTAAAATGAGTTCCTTTCTCCAAATCAAGGTTGTATGGGATATCATGATGGACAAAAAGACACTCAGTAAGACCATGGATGGGGTAATGGAGAAACAATGGCAGATATGGAAAAATAAATCCAAATTTATTTAAACAGTAGCTATTTAGTTTGTGATTTTTTTAATCCATTCTGCCAATCTGCATCTTTTAAGTGGAGCATTTAGACCATTTACAGTCAACATTAATATTGAGATGTGAGGTACTGTTCCAGTCATTATGTTGATTGTTACCTAGTGAATTTGTTATCTTCATTGTGTTAGTTTTTATAATACATGTGAATTTTATGCTTTCAGGAGTTTCTATTCTGGTTTGTATTAACTTTTTGTTTCAAGATTTAGAGGTCCTTTTAGCATTTCCTATAGGGCTGGTCCAATATTGGTAAATTCCCTCAGCACTTGCTTGTCTGAGAAAGACTTTATTTCTGCTTCATTTCTGAAATGTAGTTTCACTGGATACAAAATTCTTGGCTGACAGTAATTCTGTTTAAGGAGACTAAAGATAGGACCCCAATCCCTTCAGGCTTATAAGGTTTCTGCTGGGAAGCCTGCCGTTAGTCTGATAGGTTTTCCTTTATAGGTTACCTGATGTTTTTGTCTAACTCTTCTTAGAATTATTTCCTTCATGTTGACTTTAGGTAACCTGATGACTATATGCCTTGATGATGTCCTTTTTGCAATGAATCCCAGGAGTTCTTTGAGCTTCTTGTACTTGAATGTCTAAATCTCTAGCAGGGCCAGGAAATTTTCATCCATTATTCCCTCAAATAGGTTTTCCAAACTGTTCAAACTGTTTGCTTTTCCAAACTATTCAAATAAATCCAAATTTATTTAAGCAGTAGCTATTTAGTTTGTACTAAAGAACAAAGAATACTTATAATTATTATATTTGGCTGTTTTATATAATCCCATATTTCTTGGATTTTTTTTCATTCTTTTTCTTTATTTTTGTCTGATTAGTTAAATCAAAAGCCTTGTCTTTAAGTTCTGAAATTCTTTCTTCTATTTGGTCTAGTCTATTTTAAAAACTTTCCACTGCATTTTGTAGTTCCCTATATGTATATTTCATTTCCAGATATTCTGATTGGTTTTTCTTTAAAATATCTATCTTTTAGAGAAATTTTCATTGATATTCTGAATTTTTTTTTTAATTTCTTTATGTTAGTTTTCACCTATCTCTTGTATCTCCTTGAGTAACTTAATAATCTTTTGAATGCTTTATCTAGTATTTCAAACATTTCATCTTGTTTTGGATCCACTGCTGGAGAGTTAGTGTGATCTTTTGGGGGTTTTATAGAATCTCATTTTTTCATAGTTCCAGGATTATTTTTCTGGCTCTTTCTCATTTGGTGGACTCTTTCTTCTAATTATTTTTAATTTATTTTTTATTAGACTTTAATTGCTTTTTTTCCCCCTTGAAGACATGACTTCAATGTTTATAGTTTATTGACACCTAGCTTCAGCTCTGAGTGCTTTCAGTGATGAAGACTCTGGATGAGTTCCTTAGTTATAAAGAATCTTGGCCAAGTGCAGTGGCTCACACCTGCAATCCCAGCACTTTGGGAGATCAAGGCAGGTGGATTACCTCAGGTCAGGAGTTCAAGACGAGCCTAGCTAACATGGTGAAACCCCATGTCTACTAAAAATACAAAAATTAGCTGAGCATGGTAGCACATACCTGTAATCCCAGCTACTTGGAAGGCTGAGGCAGGAGAATCACTTGAACCCAGGAGGCACAGGTTGCAGTGAGCTGAGATTATGCCACTGCACTCCAGCCTGGGTGACAGAGTGAGATTCTGTTTCAAAAAAAAAAAAATCTTTATGTGACAGCTTTCTCACATGCTGGTTGTAGTAGTGATGTGCTAGGTGTGTGAGCAGTTTCACATCTCCTGTGAGGCTGGAAAGGCAGAAATCTCAAGAAGCTTATTTCATACCCCAGTGGTGTGCACTTTAAAAATTTTTTTCCCTCTGTCTTTTATTAACTGGGTTGAACAATTCAGGCTTCAGGACCGTAGAAAGTGCCCATGGGTAAAAACTAGCTATGGCTAAAGTAAATGGGTAAATGCAATACTCCAGTGGTTGGCAGAGGTCCAAGCCTTGACAGAGGTGGTTGGAGGAGCTCTCAGCGAAATGCACTGAGGTCTTTTCTGAGGGAAGGGAGGAAGCCACCACAGTTCTCCCTCCAGGCTAGCAGGAAAACAATCTGCTTCCCAGTCACACTCCTGACAGCGTCCTGGCTATTTTCATTGGACAGTCACCTCTTTTCCTCTCCAAGAATTCTGATGTTCTGTGTAGAGAGGGATTGTGACTTTACCTCTTATGCAAGCCTGAACCTGGAGAGCACCCATCCTGTGGGGATACAGTGTTCCAGAAAGGCTGTCTACAGACGCACCCAGGCAGAGCTCCCACGGGAGAAGCCTGAGCTTTGTCTGCAGTGGTGGGTGAGGGGGAGGAGTCCCCTTCTCCAATACCCTTTACAAGTACCAGGGCTACCTGACTGTTGAGTTAAAGCCACACACTTTCCTCACTGAGCCCAAAACCGTACCTGTGTCTCTACTGAAAGAAACTTCCCATGAGTGGAAAGTTCAGGGACTCAAGGCCTGTACTTTGGTTTCTTTTGTCTCACAGGGTGCTCCCTTAATGTGGTACACTCCCGCTTTCCCTAGGAATGGCAGTCCCTCAGGGCCAGACTACTGTGAATCCTGCTGCTTTTCTGGATCTGGTTACCCAATGGAGCTGCCACACTCCAGGCTGGTGCTGGAGAATGTTTGCAAGGGATCTAGTGATGTGACCTGTCCTCTAGTCTTCCAGCGGTGGGTACCAGCAGCAGCTCTGATAAGAGTGATAGGTGAGTGACGCAGACTCTGATATTTCCTTGGTTATAAATAGCTCTGGTGTGTTAGCTTTCTCAAATGCCAGCTGCAACAGTAATGTACTGGACACGTGAACCAACTCAAGACCTCCTGGTTAGCCAGGGTGATGCAGGCAATGACGATAGCTGAAGTTGCGCAAAAGTTTTCTCCTTCCTGAGTGCTATGTTATTGTGCCTGCAGATGTTGTAATGGGCTATACCAGTTGGCCTCCAGCCGGGAAGTAGTGTTTGCAAAACAGCACCATCTGCAGTGGTAGTGGTGGAATTTGTGTTTGCCTTATGTTAGCCAGTGAAGGTACTCTGGTGTCTCAGGTAAAGGGTGGGGCCATGGAGCTCCCAAATGTACCTGTCCATGGGGTTACATTATTGGGGAGCTAGGGGGAGGGGTGGAGGGGCAAAGCTAGCTTGAGGCTGGGTTAGATAAGTCAACACTCCTCTGGCTCCCCACATGCAGGCACAAGATGCAGCCCCAAAGGGGGTCAGGTGGCATTCTCTAGCAGCTAGGGTAATGTTCCAGGGAGGAGCGCAGCTGCCTCTGTTCCACAAAAATATCTACAAAGGGAGCAAGGGGTAGCAGGGTACAGTAAGCCCCACTCAGCTCCCACGCACTTGGCAAGGCAGGTTACACACAGTGTTCTGCTTACAGCAGCTAGCTGGGTTCCAGGCAGCCTGCACTCAGAACTCAAAATTACCCCAGGCCATAAGCCTTCCCCATAAAGACAGAAACTGCAACTGTCAGGCCATGCCCTCCTGGTCCACCCATGAAGTGGGGCATCCAGCTTTTATGCCCATGATGATAGCATACTTCCCACTCGCCCCTTGGTTCTGGCCAACAGGGTTAGTCCTCACCCAAGATAATTTCACAAATATCATTTGGGAGCATCTCTCAACCTGAGACTGCAGCTCAAGTTAGCTGGCAGACTTCCATGAGGTCACCTGTGAGGTAGGATCAGGAATGGCTTCCCTTTATCCTTACTGGAGTATGGGAGTGCACCCCCACCCCCAACCACTATGTTTATGAGCCCAGTGAACAAAATTTAGGATGGCTGAAAAAGGGGCTGATGACATGCACAAGTTAGGTCAGCTTCCTGTTCTTTGTTTCACAGCTAGAATGAGCAGATAATGCATAATTACCCCAAAAAGTTCAGTATGGATGCTTACTTGGGGGTCCCACCATCAGTCTCTAAGAGGGCCTCCTAGCAAGCCAAGAGATATTTTTCAAAGGTCAATTGCTCCTTTCCTTGCTTCAAAACCTTAGGGGAATCCCCTGTAAAAACACCACTGCAACTTTCTACAGGCCTCAATGGACATCACAATCTGTCACAGATACTTTGGGCACTGTTACTCTGTCATTACATCCTTGACCAGTGACAATTCTCTTGTTCCAGGTTCCACTCAAAGTGCTTATCTTTCAACTAGTAATAGGTAGAAGCAAAATCCCCAAACATGGTATACGTTTACAATAAAATTCCCAAACATTTCCACCAAGTAGTTTCTTTTGTCCCATTGGTAGTAGTTACAAGATGTAGCAACTAGTCTTTGACTTTGAAGGTTATCTCAATGTGCCTCAGACTACTTAGCCTCAAAAAACTTCTCTGAGGTATCAAGCCTAATGTTTTATAGGTTTTATCTCCCAACAGCTGGCATCCTCAGTCATAGCAATATATATTGGGTTACAGCAACTCTTTGCTCGCCCGACATCTATCTCATCCATGTCGTGGGACACGATGCTTTTCTATGAGATGATGAGATAATCAAGTTCCCTGCAAACTAACTTGTGGCACAAGGTGAGAAAATTGATGTAACCCAGAGGCAATACACTGAAGGTATGCTGTCTTCCCACTAAGTAAAAGCAGATTACCTCCAGTGTTTTCTGCTTTTGGGGGTAGAGATCAATAGCTACATACCACATGCCATGAGATGTCTATATGTGTCTCAGTAAAGAGACCATATCTACAAGAGTAGTTGCAACTGGAATCACTCCCTGATTGAGGTTACAATAACTTTCTGTCATTATCCAAATCTCTTCATTTTTAATACTGGCCAAAATGTCAAAAGGGTATGTAAAAGTACAGTCATCCCTTGGTATCTGTGAGGGACTTTTTCCAGAACCTCCTGCAGATACCAAATCCCTGAATCTTCAAGTCCCTGATATAAAATGGCATAGTATTTGCATATAATGTATACACATCCTCCCATATACTTTAAATCATCTCTAGATTACTTATAATACCTAATACAATATAAGTGCCATGTAAATAGTTGTTATACTGTATTGTTTAGAGAATAATGACAAGAAAAAACATCTGTACATGTTCGATACAGATGCAGTTTTTCTCAAATATTTTTGATTTGTGGCCGGTTGAATCCATGGATACAGAACCCACAGATATAGAGGGCTGACTGTGTATCTTTTCAGGTCCATAATGATGGAATTTATGTCTTTAATTTTACCAAGTACTATGGATTGAATTGTGTTCCCCCAAAATCCATATGTTAAAGCCATAACTCCCGATGTGATTGCATTTGGTGATAGAGTCTTTAGCAGATTATTAAGGTTAAGTGAGGTCCAAAAAATAGAGTCCTAATGCTGTAGAACTGTGGCCTTATAAGAAAAGGAAGACTCTCTCTCTCTCTCTCTCTCTCTCTCTTATTCTTTCTCCCCTTTCCTCTGTCTGGCTTTTTGTTGCTCCCTGTGTGTGTGTTTTTTAACCGGTAGATTGAATCCAGTGTTTCTGCCAAACGAAATGTATAGATCAATTCAGCTTGATCTGAAGTTATATTCTTTACTCTTTGGTTTAGTACCTCCACATCTATTTCCACAAATATTCAAAATATTTGCTGATATAAATTGGTAATCTTTTGCAATTGTTTAGTTATGAAGTCTTTTCCTTCTGGGTTTGACTTTGTAATCGGATTCCTGGTCACTCTGGGTTCTGACCCTGGTTTGAAGTGTAGAAATAATGAGGAGGGAAGATGGGGTTTGAGGAGAATTAGTCAACCCTTTCCAGGTAATTACCTTAGATAAGGTCATTTTAAAGTTTCAAGCAAAATAGCCATAGTCTCATAACGGTGTAAAGAGAGCCTGCTTCCGCTGACGAGAGAGTGTCAGTGGGGTTTTGGTGTGGAGTGTACTCTAAATATGGGGGAACATACTCATTTTTTACAGTGTGCTCCAACGTTCCTTCATTCCAGCTTTCTGGGTTCCAGTCTTTCCCAAATGATGCCTGAATTCTCATACAAGAAACCTGGCAAAACTGTGACTTCAACTCATGTTATAATTCAAAAACCCTTTCGTGTCAAATTTTGAGGGCTTTTCTTTGTTCATTGATTTGGTTGGTTGGTTTATTCCTTTTGCTTTTATTCTTTGTTTGTTGTTGTCATTCTAAATTATTGGCTTAAAGCATGGACTGAAGATCAGGAATTGGAACTTGTTAGTTTCTCTTTGTAAGTGTCCAGACCATGGGAAACAAGCCTCCCATTCCTAGTGCTGATTTTCATACCATTCAGAGTTCTTGATTGCAAGCAACATAATCCAACTCTAGCTAATTGGAGCAAACAAATAATTTATTAAAAAGTTATTTGGCAACTCTCTAACTTATCAAGAGGGCTGGAAAACAAGGTTCAGAACTACTCAGGCAAGAATAATACCCCAAATCACACTTCAGAGGGGGCCCTGTGAGTTCACATGGCCAACACTGCTGAGCACTAGCTGCTGGCACTTGTACCTTCCACATTGCTGTCCCTCTGTATGACATGCTGTCACTCTTGTCATGCCACTGCTGCCTGAGAAACTTGATTTTTCTGAAAATGCTACTGCTGCTCTGTCCCCAAAGAGAGTTCCCTGTGATGTTCATGACTTGCAGATGCATCTAGTCTGCTGAGCCTAGGTCATATACCTGGTCCCTAGCTGTAAGGGAGGCTGGAAAAGTAGGTGTCTAGTATTTTCAGCTCTTCAGGGAAAGACACATTCATCAAATAGATGAATTTCTCCAATTCACCCCCAGAAAGGGGTTTCAGATCCTAGACAGCCAAAATGAATGTAAATGTCCACTACAGTGAGCCGCAAGGATAACAATAGCCAATAACAAAAGAGCAAGAAGGTAACAATAGCGAATGATAGTGGACTGTGATGTCTGAAGCATACGTCTCACTCTCAGATTACTACAGTGAGGATCAGGGCATCTCCTGATGCCCTGGGAGGCCTTTCTTAAAGCACACTCTAGTTATTCCATTCTTATTGCATCATGCGGCCTGGTGGCAGGGCTTTCTTGTTTAGGCACAGCAGCTGGGCACTGCACAACTCCAGGGGTGCCATTTCAGTTGTGCAGTGCAACAGCTTCATCCAGTGGAAAGAGAACTGGATGTGGAGGGATACAGACTGAGGTTTGAGCCCAAGCACTGGTGCATGCAACCTGGGTGGATTTAGACACATTCTTTCATTACTTTATGCCTCAGGGTATCTCCTGTTCTGATTCTCACTGTAGTAATCTGAGAGTAGAGATGGATGAACTTTGCAAGTTCATTCTGCCCGATGCTGGACCAAAACTACGAGTGCTGCATTTTGGACTTTCCATTTCCAGGCTTTGTGCTATTCATCTGTCTTTAATGAAACATCGATTACACTGGATTGCTTCTCACCTGGGGGCAACTATACTGCCCTGGGGATATTTGGCCATGTTTTTGGTTGTCATAAGTGGCAGGGGTAAGTGCTACTGGCATCTAGTGAATAGAGGCCAGGGATACTGCTTCATATCCTGCAATGAATAGGAGAGCACCCTACAATACAGAATTATCCAGTCCCCAAATGTCAGTGATGCTAAAGTTGAGAAATTCTGGGCTAGAAAGAAGCCCTTCTCTTCCTGTTTTGGGCTTTGGAATGCAATCGATCCTTGTAGATGAGTTCTACAGACACGCAGTCTTACCTATCAAGTATTGATTTTATTTCTTCGGCCTCCCAGGTTGCCTCAAGCTCAACCCTATGTCTTCCCTGCAGTGATGTCTACTACATTCGGCCTTGGGGATGTCCTCTAGTTTCCTTGACTAGGATGTCAGCACAAATTAGTTCAACAGAGTAGGAAGTTGTCATCTTAAAAGTCCAGGAGGATTATCTGATCCAGCAGTTCTCAACTGGGTACGATATTTCTGCCAAGGGGAAAATTGTCAATGTCTGAAGACAATTTTAGTTGTCTTAAATTGGCGGGGGGCTAGGGTATGGTGCAGACCCTACTGGGTAGAGGCCAGGGATGCTGTTGAGCATACTACAATGCACAGGACAACCCCACAATAAAGAATTATCTAGCCCAAAATGTCAGTGGTGTCAAGGTTGAGAAGCGCTAGTCTAGTCTTGCTGAGGTGCGACCTTGGAGAGATTCTGCATGTTAAGGGGGAATGGTAAACAGAGAACCAGGGGCCCAAAGTGCAGTACATGTACCAGAGGGGAAAAGCTGACCTGGGCCTGCAGAGAGTATCCTCAGAAGGTCCCAGAACCCTATAAGCTGAGGGGGATTGAAGGGGAGGAGAAGGCAGCAATACAAAAACTGCAAGAGTCCTAAAGGGGGCAGGAAAGCAGAAGTCAATCCTCACAAACCCAGTCATTTTCCCCAGTATGGAGAGCAGCGGGCTGGATGGAAGCATGGGAGAGGTAGGATTCAGTAGAAGCCCAGCTCTTTCCCTGGCAGGGCAGGAACCTCAGTTGCTGTCACCTGCCTCCCAGTGATGAGGGTCAGGCTGAAGTGATATCTGTGCTGTGGATTCCACATCCCTGTTCAGGTCAACTCACACTGATTGAATGAGCACCTGCTATGGGGATTGCACAGACTGTGGGGGATTCAGATGAATGAGATGCATCCCCAAAAAGTTGGGATCCAGGAAAGAGTTGGCAAGCATGCAGATGTCTCTCAGATACAACAGAAAGCATCATCCCAAAGGCACAAATCACCATGGAGCACCAGGGAGGGCAGGACGAAGGAGGAAGGAACACATTTCCATCTAGGGTAGGCTGAAAGGCAGAATTCTGCTAGGAAGGGAAGGTGTTACCTAAATTCCTGCCTGCATGCTAAGCACTCAAGTTAAAGAACCAGTGACCAAGCTTGTCTTCTGAAACACATATTCTCCTGCTCTGAAAATAAGATGAAGTGTTATGCCGTTCTTGCATTGCTGTAAAGCAGGGGTGTCCAATCTTTCAGCTTCCCTAGGCCACATTGGAAGAAGTATGTCTTGGGCCATGCATAAAATACACTAACACTAACAATAGCTGATGTGCTAAAGAAAAAATGGCAAAAAAAATCTCATAATGTTGTAAGAAAGTTTAAGAATTTGTGTCAGGCTGCATTCAAATCTGTCCTGGGCCGCATGCAGCATGTGAGCTGTAGGTTGGAAAAGCTTGCTGTAAAGAAGTACCAGAGGCTGGGTAATTTATAAAGAAGAGAGGTTTAGTTGGCTTATGGTTCTGCAGGCTTTCCAGGAAGCATGGTGCTGGCATCTGCTTGGCTTCTGCTGAAACGTCAGGGAGCTCTCAGTCATGGCAGAAGGTGAAGGGAGAAGCCAGTGTCTCACAAGGTGTGAGGATACCAAGCTGTGAAGAATCTGCCCCCATGACCCAAACACCTCCCACCAGGACCCACCTCCAACAATGAGTGTTACATTTCAACATAAGATTTGGCAGGCACAAATATCCAAAATATATCAGATGAGGTGTTATGTTGTAGCCAGGAAACTGATACAAGCCAGAAGGAATCACTGATTTTCCTACTTCAATAAATGTGAATTCTAACGTGAAAAGATAAAGGGCTTCAACCTACATTCACAAAGTCTGTATCAGTGGGAGGCCTTTCTCAAAGCACACTCTAGTTATTCCATTCTTATTGCATCGTGCAGCCCGGTGGCAGGGCTTTCTTGTTTAGGCACAGCATCTGGGCACTGCACAACTCCAGGGGCGCCATTTCAGTTGTGCAGTGCAACGGCTTCATCTAGTGGAAAGAGCACTGGATGTGGAGGCATATAGACTGAGGTTTGAGCCCAAGCACTGGTGCATGCCACCTGGGTGGATTTAGACACATCCTTTCATTACTTTATGCCTCAGTTTCTTCATCTGCAAAATGGAAATCTCGTCTACCTCTTGTAAGGGGCTCAAATAAGAGTAAGCATGGGCAAGTTCATTCTAAAATACATAGCGCTACAGAAATATAGGGTCTTACTATTATTTTTATCTACTAGAATAGCTCCAGTGTTCACTGAAGGGCTCATAAATATTCTGAAGCCCTCCTCTCCATATTGATGCCACCCAGTGTTTCCAGATCTCACTAGCTTATGCCTTCAAATGGAATTACATTAACATCCATTGCATAACTGTAGGCTCTCTTTCCCCTCACTGCGTCCCACACAGTCTTCCCATCAATTTGGGATTCTTCCAGTGTATCTTACGTGTGCTCAATGACAGTCCTTTATGCTGTTCCATCCAGCCTCCTCATCAGAATCTGCTGCCTGCAATGGGGCCTCCTTCCCCCATCACAGCTGCTGGGTCTTCAGGAGAACAGGACTCAGTGCCCTGGCATCTCCCTCTGCCTCCCTGGGCACTGCACCTCTCTATGGAGGCTGCACAGAGCCTCAGGATAACTGAGCTTTGTGGCATTGGTGCCCTTCTCCCCAGCTGTGCATTGTTCTTTATCATCTGGTCCCTGAAGGAGAACTGTAAGGGCCCCAAGTTACGCAAAGATCCTTCGATCAAGCTTCCTTGGTTTCTGCCTGGAGACCCTCTTTTGGAGGATGAAACATGGTCCCTGGTGTGGGCTGGTCTGGGACCTGAACACCAACTACCTTTTGTGGTCTCTTCTCTCCATTTCTTTCCCCATAGAAAGAAATGGGGAACTTGCCCATCTCCAGCCTTTCCTTCTCCTCCTCAGCCAGGAAGGAAGTCTTCATCCTATCATCCTATGGCTGAGTGGGCATCCAGGGAGGCACTCTCTGTTTCCACAGGTTCAATTACCATGCCGGTTTGGCCAAGACCACCTGCTACATTTGATTTAGTGAAGTTATAAATAAAGGAACTGGAGAGGTTTAAATTTTGGAACCAATGTGGTCAACAATGACTTTGAGGATGGGAAGGTATTTCAATATATCTTGTTACAGTGGTTTGTCATCATGACTCACACTTAGCAAGCCTCCATTTAGCACCGCATCAGCATAATATTTTAATATAGCAAGGAAGTGGACTTTAGTCATTGTTCCAATGCTACATAAATAGATGCATCCTCGCTAGCTCAGAGATCAGTTTTTCCTGCTCTCATCAATCCTTGGGAGCTCATCTCAAAAGATGACATACACATTCTTCTTCCACACCTGCCCCACACACCAAAAGTTCTGTTCAGGGGCCTGGCTCTAGAGGTTCATATTCAGTCTGACATGAGGACATGTCCCCAAGCTCTCCCAATAATGAGTCCCGGGCCTGAATGCCCATAACAACACTGCGACCTGCTTCTCCGTAGTGAAAATGGACTTTCTTCAGGGGTCCTGGTGGTCTTTTTAAAGGATACTCACTGGCACTTCTCTTAACGAAGAGATATGTTCCGACAAAACACTTTGTGATCAGGAATTTTGCCACCAGGATTAGAGATAAACTGGACACACAGGGATGCACCCCCTCGAAATCTGCATGGTTCACAATAACCTCCTAAGAGCCAAAATCAGGGGATGCTTCTTAATTTTCCCGTTCGATCTCTCTTCTACCTCTGGCAGGGTTGAATCAGGGAAGCAGGAGAGAGTAGTGGAAATATACAAATTGAGTTCAAACCTTTGTTCTCATCTTACTTGCCATGGGACCCTGGGCAAGTTATTAAACTTTGCTGAGCCTAACTTTTCCTCTTCAGTAAATTAAGTAAAATGATGCATAAGATCTCTTATGCATTTCTGAGGATTATAACATATACAAAGCTATTGGAATATAGTGGGTCTTCAATAACTAATAGTTTTTCGTTTTTCTTATTTACCAGTTTTCTTTCTTTTTCTTTTTCTTTTTTTTTTTTCTTTGAGCTGGAGTCTTGCTCTATTGACCAGGCTGGAGTGAAGTGGCATGATCTCAGCTCACTGCAACCTTGCCTCCTGGGTCCAAGTGATTTTCCTGCCTCAGCCTCCCAACTAGCTGGGATTACAGGCATCTGCAACCACACTCGGCTAATTGTTTTGTATTTTTAGTAGAGGCAGGGTTTCACCATGTTGGCCAGGCTGGTTTCGAACTCCTGACCTCAGGTGATCCGCCCACCTCGGCCTCCCAAAGTGCTAGAATTACAGGCATGAGCCACCGCTCCTGGTCACACCTCCCTATCTTAAGAGACCCAAAAATGTTAAAGTTAGGCCAGTTAATAACCCTACAATGGCCTCTAAGTGTTCAAGTGAAAGGAAGAGTTGCATGCCTTTCACTTAAAATCAAGAGCTAGAAATGATTAAGCTTAGTGAGGAAGGCATGTTGAAAGCTGACATAGGCCAAAAGCTAGGCCTCTTGCACCAGTCAGCCAAGTAGAGAGGAGGTTTCACCATGTTGGCCAGGCTGGTTTTGAACTCCTGAGCTCAAATGATCCGCCCGCCTTGACCTCCCAAAGTGCTGGGATTACAGGTGTGAGCCACTCTTCCCAGCCAGTTTTCATTCTTAAATTATTTTTTTGGTATATTGTGACACATCTATGCCATACTACTCTTTCTACCTCATTTTCCATCCCTCATTCATCCATTCAACAGTATTTATGAAGTGTTGGCTATATGCCTAGAATTTTACTAGGCACTGGGCTTACAAAAATTAATAATCACAGCATCTACTTACAGGAGCTCACAGTCCAGTAGGGAGACAGACATACAAACCTCAATAACTGCTGAGGTAGAGACCTGTACAACTGTGGTTTGGACACCATGGCCTAATGTGCCAACAAGAATCTGGGAAGCCTTCAGGTTTGAGCTCAGCATTGAAGGAGGGGCCTACATTTGCCAGGCAAACAGAAGGAAAGGTGTCCTGATCAGAGACAGCACCATGTGCAGTATCAGTGAAAACCATTTAATTAATAGCAACACCACAAGCCTCAACAGAAAAAAATTTGGACAATATCATTTGACGCTATCTCAGACCAAACTTGATGTGGTCATTTTTCTCCACAAACTTTTGGATAGGAAGGCAATCTCACACATGACCGAAATCATCCTTGAACATCACTTATAAATGCAGATCTAACAGCTCTCATAATGGCCCACAGTATCAGTGTTGTCTTGGGTCTAGGAGACATCAAGTATGAAAATCATGCTAAAACAGGCCAGTTGCTGTGGCACATGCCTGTAATCCCAGCACTTTGGGAGGCCAAGGAGGGTGGATCACTTGAGGTTGAGAGTTCAAGACCAGCCTGGCCAACATGGTGAAATCCCATCTCTACTAAAAATACAAAAATTAGCTGGGTGTGGTGGCACAAGCCTGTAATCCCAGCTACTCAAGAAGCTAAGGCTGGAGAATTGCTTGAACCTGGGAGGCAGAGGTTGCAGTGAGCCGAGATTGTGCCACTGCACTCCAGCCTGGGCAACAGAGCAAGATTCTGTCTCACAAAAAAAAAAAAAAAGAAAGAAAATCATGCTAAAACCTAGCACCACAATCAGCATGAGACATTCACACCAGAAAAGTCACACTAAAAGTCAGACCAGCTAAGGAAAAGCAGTTCAACTTTCCATCTCTAACAAGCATACATTCATTGAGTGGGATGGTGAGGAAAAAAAACACTATAGATTTAAATATAGCTATTTTTCTCTCTCATTTTCCCCCTTCCCACCTTCCAAAGGGTATAATTGAATTTGCTCAAGTTGAATACATGTATGATGTGACTCTCCCATTTGGAGCTCTTATATCATAATTTGCCAATAATTTTCTACGATTTTCTTTGCATAGACTGGAACATTAACAATGGAGTCCTGTAGTCCATGTTTTTATTGCAAAAACTACAGCAACATTCAATGGAATAGTGTTTAAGAGCCTTTTAAAACAAGTGGCTGGGTTTGACTGGCAAAGCAGTGTTTACATGGGCACCCTCATGAGTTGCTGATGGCGTTGAACTTGAGCCCCTTTTAAAAAGCAACTTGGCAATCATGATAGTGATTATGATAATGAAAATATTTATTGACTGCTAATTTATTGTGCTTCAGTCACTGTGCATGTATTAATCTACACTCCTCCCCTCCGTAACACTACTGTTAGTATCTCTATTTGACAGGTGAGGAAACTGGAACACAGAGAGCTTAAGAAAACTTCTCCAAGTTTTCTTAAACAACTAGGAAATGGCAGAGCAGGGATCCAAACAAAAGCTCTCTGCCTCCGATGCCAAAGACTATACTCTGAACCATACGCTACACTGCCTTTTATTGTACCAAATGCTAATACTTTTCAACATAGTTACTGCACTTCTGGACTTCCACAACAACAACAACAAAATCCTAATTGTGGACAATGTTATACGCAAGAAAATTTATATCATAATATTATATGTCATTGGAACCAACCCAAATGTCCAAACACTGGGGAGCAGTTAGAAAAATGCTCTATATTCAAGCAGTTGAAAACTTTGTGCCATTAAAAATGATGGTCATAGCTTCCGGGTAAAGGAAGTGGATTGAATACTTGCATGTGTGATTACTCCCTCTCTAAATGACAGTGAGATGATTGTTTTCTTTTAAGGCTTAAAGGCACAAAGACTGGAATAAGAAGAGACAACAGCAGTTTTAATTTCAAAGCTTGAAAAATGTATAGATTCTCAAATAATATGTGACTTAACAGATATGAGAAGGCTGACTCCTAACCTGGCAGTGGGAAAAGGCATGAATTAATCTAATTTACATCACAGGATTCTTTAAAGGCTCAGAAATTGATGGTGTCAAAGCAGAATGAAGGGAGGGGGACAAAAATAAGGGGAATAGGCTGAAAGTCTAAGAAGAAATTGGATACTCCGTTATCTCGTCTCCTATTCTGTACAATCAGGAGACTATCTTTTGCCCAATCTTAACAAAAGACAGAGGGTTTACCCCTGGAAAGGTTAAGACAGATACTCTCCAGACTCACGAATTCACACTCTCTGTGCTGCATGAATGGAAGGGTCTCAATTAGAGTGCTCTTTCAGCAACACTTGATGTACTTGATCACTCTCTCTTCCTTGAAACATTTTTCTGGTTGATTTCCACATAGTTCTCCCTCTTGATTCTCTGCCTTCCTCACCAAGTCCTCCTTTGCAGTCCCCTTTGCTGTGTCTTCCTCATCTCCTCAACCTCTAGATGTTGGAGTACCACAGGATTCCATCCTTGGGTCACTTCTCCATCGACATTATTCCCTAGGCAATCTCTCTCAACCTCATGACTATAAATAGTATCTCGTGCATTTACATCTCCAGCCTCTTCCCTAAATACCACTCTCATATATCCACCCACCACTTTACACATACATTCCATGGGTGTCTCACACTGAACGTGTGCAAAACCAAACCTGCTTCCACCACAATCTTCTCCATCTTGTAAAATGGCAATTCTATTCTTCAAAAGCCTTGGAGTCATCCTTGATTCCTCTCTGCCTCTGTCATCTCATAATCAACGTGTTAGCAAATCCAGAAAATATATCCGGAATGTAACCATGTATCAGTACCAATTTGGCTCCACCCTGGCCCAAGACATCACCATGACTTGAATGGATTGTTTCAATCACCTCTTAAATGTTCACTCAGCTTTCTTCCTTCCCCTTCAGTCTTTTCTCCACAAAGCAATTTGAATGGCTCTTCTCTCCTGTCCTTCCTAGATCACTAAGCTACATCCATACCCTTCTTGATAGTCTCCAAAACTATCAGGTACATTCGTGCCTCAGGGACTTTGCCTATTCCCTTTGCTTTGGAGGATTTCCCCTCTCACTAGCTCTCCTATGTCCATCAGGTCTTTGTCTAATTCCACCTTGTCAGTAAGGTCTTCTTGGACCACTCTGTTTAAAATATTTTGCATGTTTGTTTGTTTGTTTGCTTGTTTTTTTGAGATGGAGTTTTGCTCTTGTCACACAGGCTGGAGTGCAATGGTGTGATCTTGGCTCACTGCAACCTCCACCTCCTGGGTTCAAGTGATTCTCTAGCCTCAGCCTCCCAAGTAGCTGGGATTATAGGTGCCCAGCACCACACCCGGCTAATCTTTGTATGTTTAGTAGAGATGGGATTTCACCATCTTGGCCAGGCTGGTCTCAAACTCCTGACCTCAGACAATTCCCCCATCTCAGCTTCCCAAAGTGCTGGCATTACAGGTGTGAGCCACCACACCTGGCCTAAAATATTTTTTGTAGGCCTTCCTATGTGCTTCACCAAGGCAAAATTGTTTATGTTTCATTCACTCCTACCTCGAAAGTATTTAAAACAGTGCTTGACACATAACAGGCACTCAGTAAATAATGAGTGAATGAGGAAAACCAGTCATGATTAAAGTAGGATTACAGGATGATAATTCTGCCATTCCTAATCCTAGCCCAGGAATGTTCACAAGCAAGGCTTTGACTTCCATGCAGGAAAATGGAATTGCATTCTCTAAGGAATCTGTCAGCTCAAAGGAAAAGAATTAAAGGCACTCACATTGGGCTCCCAATGAAAACTTCCAGGCAGTTTGCCCTATAAAGATGTTCACAACTAGGGTGACCTCAACCCAGGACTAAAGGGTTTCCTGGTGAATGGGACTTTCAGTGCTAAAACTGGGATAGTCTCAGGCAAACCAGGGTTGTTGGTCACCCTTCCATAATCAATAAGCCCCACCCACATGCTCAGAGTTCCCAATTACTCAGCAATGATGAAACTTACTCAGATATGACCAAGATTACCACACATCTGTGCGAAGTTATTAGCTTGAAAGGCTGAGACTGAAACAAATACCCAGTAAAAAGCAACTTGCAGAAAATAAAGACTATGTATGGAGAGGGAGAAAAATCACTGATATCCTCAGAGAGATAAGAGAATATTATAAACATGAAAAGGAACAGGAAATTGGAGATTAAAGGTAAAACCATTAGGGAATTAATCTAGTAGATTTTGTGGTAGGAGTTCTAGTAAGAGAGAACAGAGAACACAGAAGAGATGATTCATTAGTGGCATAATTCAAGAACATTTTTTAGAGCTGAAAGAGTTGCATTTTGAGACTGAAAGAACCCACTCAGTGACCAGTATAATAGGTGAAATTAGATATACACATAACAAAACACAGCAATATGAAATTTCAGATCATTAGGTACATAGAGAAGCTCCTACAAGAAAGAAAGAAAAATCAAGTCACATACACACAAAAAAAAAATAAGAATGGCTAAAGACTTCCAGATATTTATTCAGAAAGTTCTATAACAATGGAGAAGTGCTTTCAAAATTCTGAAGGAAAATTATATTAGACACAGAATTATTTACCAGCCAAAGCATTAATCAAGTGTAGAATTAAAACATTTTTATGTATGAAAGACTCCAACATTTTCATTTCTCCTGTATGCTTTTCTCAAAAAGTTACCAAAGGATGTTCTCTACTAAAACCAGGGAAATAAACTAAGAAAAGAAAGATAACATGAAATACAGAAAACAGAAAGCAAACATAGAAGAAGGTGACGTGAATCCTCAGTGTAATTTTGAAAGGAGGTCTCAGGATAAGAGCTATGAGTCAGATCTAGAGAGCAACCGTCCCAGACTAGAGTGGATCACAAGATTCTGGAAGATATTTCTTCAAGATGAAACTGATAGTTTAACAAGTAAGTCTGATTGTCTTGAAAGAAGATTTAAGCAACCAGAAGATCATTTGAGATTGAAATTCTCTGAAAAGCAAAGAAACAAAAGATAAAAGGGAAAATAAAAAGTTGTCCAGAAAAACAGTATTGATCATGAAGTATTTCCTGGCTCAGCTGTAAATAGCTCTGATATAGAAAATATCTTATACACATTGAACACAAATAAAACAAAATCACGAATAATTTACATAGGGAGGATAAGGAGGTAGGGAGGACGTTTCTGTGCACAGTGAGTGGGCAAAGACGAAAGAGCTAAGTTTCCAGCTTCCATATTGGAAGTCAATAAAGAATTCTTAAAACTGAAAAATTAAGACATGAAAATAAGCATGTTATTCAGAGAGATAAGGGTCAAAAGCAAAAGAACTGACTTTTTAAAAGTTGAAAGAGATTATCTCTGGAGAGATAGATATTATAGGGTGAGGGTAAAGGAATGGAAAGCAGAGAAATGCTCTTTTAAACCTTGTAGAACTATTTGACTCTTTAAAACATCTGCAAATATTGATTTTTTTATTTTTAAGTAAACTTTTGGTTGATGTATTATGTAAATAGACAAAAGTGTACAAATCATAAGTACAAGGTGAACACATCATGTAACAGCACCCAAATCAAGAAATAAAACTTTTTTTTTTTTGAGATGGGGTCTCACTCTGTCACCCAGGCTGGAGTTCAGTGGCGCAATCTCGGCTCACTGCAATATCTGCCTCCCAGGTTCAAGCAATCATCCTGCCTCAGCCTCCCGAGTAGCTGGGATTACAGGCACGTGCCACCAAGCCCAGCTAATCTTTGTATTTTTAGTAGAGATGGGTTTTCGCCATGTTGGCTAGGCTGGCCTTGAACTCCTGGCCTCAAGTGATCCACCTGTCTCAGCCTCCCAAAGTGTTGGGATTACAGGCATGAGCCACAGCACCCAGTCAAGAAATAAAACATTACCCACACCCAGAAAGGCTCCTTTGTGGCCTCTCCCAGTCACCAACGTCCCACTAAGGATTACCAGTATCTGACTTGTGACATGAATTTTTGAATGTGCATAAATGGAATTACATGTAAATAATATTCATAATTATATACAATAGTAATTACAACAGTAATATAATAAATACAATATAAAATAGGTCAGTGCAAAATTAATTTTTAAAAGTAATGGCATTAAAAGTAATGGCAAAAAACACAATTATTTTTTCACTGACCTAATAATATACTAATATATATTATATCATTTATACATATACACACATGCATGCATGCAAACACTTTTGTTACTGGCTTCATTTACTAGCACGTTTGTGAGATTCATTCATGTTGCTTTATGTAGCAAGATTTACAGTATTACTCTGCAGTGTTCCATTTAATGAAAACACTGCAATTTATTCATTCTCCCAATGATAGACCTTTAGTTTTTTTCTAATTTGAACATTCTTGTACGTGTATGCATGTATAATTGTGACGAAATTAAAAATTACAGTGCAACAACATGGAGATATGCATTTGTTATGAAGAAGCAGGATATGAAATTGTATATATGCCATGACTGCAACTATTAATAAATTCATCCAACAACAAAAACTTGCAGCATATCCTGTGTGCCGGGCACTGTTCTAGGTACTGAGTTTCAATGGTGAAGACAATTATGGCCTCTACATTCAAGGGACTTACAGAGAAGGAGGGAGGGAGGAATAGAGAGAAAGAGCTAGTGGTTACATGCCTGATGAGTATTTTAGAGCAGAGCTGCAGTAATCTAATGCAACTTTGCCTGTGACATTTGTATTAAGACTTAAAAGAAGGGAAGGGGTTAACTGGGGGAAGGAGCGGGGAGGGAACTGGGAGGAAGGGCATGCCAAGGAGGAGGTACAGAACATACAAAAGGCCTGAGGAGGGAAATAACACAGTGTGCACAAAAAATAAGTCAAACCCAGTGTGCCTGGAACACGAAGAATGAAGAGGGGGGCGCCACAGGCCTCAGCTGTATCCATGCCTGTGGTGGTGGAGCAAACAGACAAAACACCTGAGGTCATTCATTGGTGGCCTTAACATGAGCAGTTTCAGTGGCAAGAGCAGAACGCAGACCAGGGTGGGTTAGGAAAGAGTAGAAGGTAAGGGCATCAATATAAAAACTCATGAAGGAAATATATAAAAATATAAAGTCATATACTAAGTTAGATGAGATTATGTATGAAGTGTATGTATACATAAACATCTTATATGTAAATTACATGTATAAAATAGACATATCATATATACAGATGCTTAAAGAAAATTGAACTAGCATGTCCACATTTTTAAAAGATTTACATGAAAGCTAAATGTTATTTTTAAGGTGGGATATACATACCAATTTTATTCTTAGCCTTTTCTAGATTATATTAATATCCTATTTTTAAAATGTGGTACTTTTAATATATCAGAGGCACATTGTATTCTCAATATTGCAAAATGCTGTGAAATGTAGGTGTAGGGATAATAAAGAATGGAGGACTCGAGTCCTCATTACTAAACACACACACACACACACACACACACACACTCATTTAATACAAAACACATGGTTTGGTGAGGTCAGTCACTCTGATGATTCAACTTTGGCCCCAAATCAGAGACAGTTAAGCGTCTTCCAGTGTCCTCATGCTCCAGGATGAAAACAAAGTGGAGCTGACTGCCACAAACAAATGAGGGGAAGCTCATGTTTATGGGAATGGCTTCCTTCTTCAGGGAATGCGTACTTTTGCCAGAAATGCTCTCTACATATGTATGTATACTAAAGGCTGTGTTATTTGAAAAGCCAAGGCACAAGTAATTCAAGTAATGAGCAATATTTTGGGAAAGATTATTCTCTTCCTCATATCACTTGAACGCTAGTTTTCTTGTGGTCCTTAGTACTTTTTTTGTTCTATGTATATGTCCCATCTCCGTTGATTTGGTAACTCATTTCTAATTTCCTTCAGCACCAGACCTTTAAAACCAACTCGATAAGTTCTATTGAATGTATTTACATGCACATTCATTCAGCATGGCAATGGATGAGGGTATAAACCTTTATTTCTTACAATTGTGTTTGCTTTTCCTCTTCAAACTTGCCTTGGTTTTCAATGTCTCCTTTGGCTACTAAGTCATCGCTGTTACTGAATTTGCAGAAATCTAACACAGCCAATATTGCATCAAACTTTGGTCCAAAGTCCTCTGAGTAATGAATAATAATTTTGTCTACCCAGAATATTGGCCCAAGATTTGGACCAGCAACTCATATTAAATTCCTTTTCTGGACTAGTTTCATCTACAGCAGCAATGTCTTATAATTAACACTATAATTATAATCACATAAGACTTTGTAATTAATTTCACTCTTGCACCCTCTATTCCCAAGAAACAGTGACTCATTATTTTTAATCTGCAAAACACACTTTATTTTTTAATTTTATATTTAATATAATGAGATACAAAATTAATTTATTCAGGGTCTTACAAAACAGAATTACTGAAACAAGACTAGAACACAATTACTAAGTGCTAGGTCTTAGTGGTGTGTGACAGTCACTCTTCTAGTAGTTAAAGTCATCCATCCATCCATTTATTCATTCAATATCTTTCTAGGCACTTTGCTAAACACAATAAAGACACAATTAATGTTACTGCTTTCAGAGAGGTCACAGTTTGGTTGACAAATACAATAAAAATGGCAGATTTTTTTTAAAAGAGTAATGCATCCAATGATTAGAAATGTGTTGCTTTTTGCAGACGTATCTGTAGCTTCTTGATATTTGAACTGATAAAGGTTTTAGTACTTTCTATGAGATGAAACTGTTGTTTCCCAAAGACAACCATCATGCCATCACCAATCTCAATCTGTCAAAGGAAATCTTACAGATATTTAAATAAAATAATTATAAATGAAAGCAGATGTAATAAATTAGATTGGTAATAATAAGTCAGCCATCTGATTGGCTTGCTGGGGCTTCCACAAAACTTCTAAGGCTCCTTATAACACTGTTGAAAACCAGTAAAGAAGAGTCACCATTCTTTCAACTTCAAGCATCGATGTGTCAAACTAGTCAAATTTTTGTTAACTGTGAACATTAACTTACAGTCTAATAACTGAATCAAATCTGACTGATCTAAAAGTGATCTGCCTGTGGGTAAGTACGAATACTCTATCAATAGACACCTCAGCAAGGCTTCCACAGCTCTGCAGGTTTATCACCAGTGTTATTTTGTTATTGTTGTTTCTTCATCTGTATAATATGCAGAATGCTTTCAGAAACTTTGAGTAATTTTACCCTCCTCTTCTCAAAAATCAAACAAATATTTTGAAACTTCACCATGTATCAAGACTGGAGATGCAGTGAGGAAGACGGAGGAGAAGCAGGTTTGTAAGTTAAATCCAAGTGAAATGTCTGAGTGAAATTATCATAAGTTGACCTCTCTCTCTCTCTCTTTTCTCTTTCTTCCACACACCCCCCAACAAAGAAAAGAAAATATCTGAGAGTCTTTTGGGTTCCCCAAAAGATAATTATCATCTTACAGAGCTGCACAGCCAGGCTTCTCCACAGCTGATTGTGATGAACATTCTAATCTCACCCACTTTAGGAGCTGTGGAGATGATCCACTTTGACACTGAAGTGCTTTGACATCGACAGTGACATTGGTGAGACAAACACAGCCCCTTCCCTAAAAGGAGTCACAGATGGAAATAAACACTGCTACGGAAGAGCATGTGAAGACAAGGCAAGTGTGAAAAAGCACAAGTTCGTGATAGCCAGCATTCATACAATTGTCTTATAATTTGATTCAACAAATAATGACTGTTATCTACTATATGCCATAAACTATACTAGACTTAGAGAGACAAGAAATGAATACAAAACTACTCTCACTCTCAGGAAGTTCACAGTATAAGATATAACAAGGAAAAGACAAGCATGCAGATAGCATGCACTTCAGTGTCAAAGTGAATCACCTCCACAGCTCCTAAAGGGGGTAAGATTAGAATGCTCATCACAGTCAGGTGTGGAGAAGCCTGGCTGCACAGCTCAGTAGGATGATAATTTCTTTTGGGGAGCCCAAAGGACTTTCAGATATTTCCTTTTCTTTGGCAGGGTGGGAGAAAGAGAAAAAGAGAGGTCAATTTATAGTAATTTTACTCAGACATTTCACTTGGATTTAACTTACAAACTTGTTCCTCCTCCATCTTCCCCAACCAGATAGATTACTATCCATCCACCTGTCCCTTGTCCTTGACTCCTCACTCATCCCCACTACCATCCCATATCTAATAAATCACTTGATTCAATTTGCTTTAATAGCTCCTATCATAAATGCATTTTGAATATATCTACTTCTCTCTCTTTCATGCCCAAGCACCTTATTTTTCTACATGTCACTTTTAAACATTATGATTAACTGTTTGCATAATTAGTTGTTTATACTACCTGTCTCTCAAATTATCCCATCCACCACAATCCCTTCATCTTAACTGTAATCTCCATGAGTCCAAGGACCATGCCTGCCTTGTTTACTGCTATATACTCAATACCTAGAGCAGGCTCTGACACAGAGCACAGCATGTGCTCAGTGAGGGAGGGAGGGAAGGAAGGAAGGAAGGAAGGAAGGAAGGAAGGAAGGAAGGAAGGAAGGAAGGAAGGAAGGAGTCAGTCCATCAAAACTCAGTAATAATCAGCTCTTCTATTTAACTCCTTTATGATTAAGTAAAAACAAAATATAGGTTGAAGTGTATACACATTTTTCCAATTCACTGTAAGACAATATCATTATTTCATCGAAATAGTCCATTTAAACAATCAAACCAAAATAAATTCAAATGTTTGGATTTACTGCATATTATAATGGTCTGTTTAAAGATTAAAAACAGAACCACATATCCCTTCCAGAGTTGATACAATGCAACAACAGAACCCAGTTGTTCACATTTTGAGTCTCCTAATTAATCTGCTGGTCTATAAACACGTATAGCTTGTGCAATTGAATTTGCTATGCTCATATGGTGGCCCTGCCAAGCACCCAGTACATGACTGAGAGTACCTTCTGGACATGTGTACCAATGAATCCAGTCTTAGCATCTGTGATATGCATTATTTAAGTCATCAGTTTATCCTTATGTTTATTTCATTTACAAGGAAATACAATAACCTCTTGTGTCCACTTTCTGTTTGGGAGCATGGCCTCTGCTTGTCAAGACTGCCTCATAACATTGTCACAAGGCGTATTTGACTGATGCCAACACTTTCCATTTCTACCCACTTTGAAACAGAACTGAATTTCAACAATCCTTCTAAGATGGGAGGGGTCTCCTGCTCACCTTTGAAAGAGTAGAACATCTGCTATGATTTGGTAAACAGTAATGCTTCATACCCTGCCTGCCTGCTGCAGGAGGCTGCATATCACAAAACCCTAAATGCCACTTGAGGATTCGGCCTCCAGGCTGGATGCTCTTTATCCTGTCCAACTCTGCAATTCCCACCAAGCAAAGTCAGCCTCATTATGGTTCATTCCATCTGCCTCTAGTCTTGGAAAAGGTTAAAATTTTGCAGAAGCTTAATGAACCATGTCCTGCCCTGAGAAATACAGATCTGTTATTGCTTTGCACAGAAATGAAACAAGTGGAATAAAAACAGGAGTGGATCATATGAGTCACAGGATGTGGGTGAAGATCTTAAATCAAATTAAGAACCTAAGTACTAATTCACTGACCTGAAAGCCAGGAAATTTGAGGTCAAGATCCTGCTCTTCACCAATGAGCTGCATGAACTTGAGCAGATCATGAAATCCGGGCCTCTGTTTTCTCACCTCTAAAATAGGAATAATAATTTCTGTCCTACTGTCCCTCCAGGACTGATATAAGGATGAGATGATAAGTGTAAAAGCGCTCCAAAACTCTAAAGAAAACTGTAAACTGAAAGATATTCTAAGACAGAGAAAAACCCCAAAATCACTCCTACCAGGAACTAGAAGGGAGTAGGTGGATTCCTTTGAAACAAATCTGTTCTTTTAGGCGAACGTTAAAATTAGCATTTCTTGAGTATGCTTCTGTGTTTTAAGAACAAGTTTTTAGAATGAGGAAGGACAAAAGAGGAAAGAGCTTATGATTCCAACTTTCCTACAGAAACTTGGATTCATTCATTCACATGTTTCTGCACTCATTCAAGAAGCAGTCGTTCAATTCCACAACTGTTTCTTGAACACTTACTGTGCTCTAATCACTGTGCTAGCCACCGTGGATACTATGCAGATAAAGGCAGTCTTCAATTCCTGCCCTGTGGATCCTACATCAGGGCATTTTTTGCAATCAAAGAACAAACTTGATATATTTTCCACCCTGAAGTAGTTATAAACTAGCAGAAAAGGAAGTGGCCCTAAAATAAAATAGAATCATTTTCAGAGGACTCTGCTTTTAGGAGCAAGGGGAAGAGATAAATGAATCCATCAATCTTTCTTTTGGATCAGCACACAGCATCAACATTAGCACACAGACATGCTTTAATAGCTCCCACCGTAAACCCTCTCTCGAGCCTATTCTCTTTTGTAGCTAAACTTCTTACAACACTTGCCTGTGGTCACTGCCTCCATTTCCTTATCACACTTGCCCCTCCTCCAACCGATTTGGTTGGGAATCTCTCCCCACCACCTTCTTGAGGCAGCTCTTGGCCAGGCCTCCAGTGTCCTTCGCTTTCTCAAATCAATTGGTGACATCTCTGGTCTTATCTCAATCACTTGAAATAATCAACTACTTTCTCCTTCTAGAAAGGAGGTTGGTTTATT
Source organism: Symphalangus syndactylus (assembly GCF_028878055.3). Classification (NCBI taxonomy): domain Eukaryota; kingdom Metazoa; phylum Chordata; class Mammalia; order Primates; family Hylobatidae; genus Symphalangus; species Symphalangus syndactylus. The sequence continues at coordinate 86,524,652 of NC_072437.2, forward strand.
TTTGTTAACTTCCCTAACAGCATGATCTCTTACTTGTCTGTCTGTCTTGCTGGTCACTGCAGTCTTATTTGCTGGTTCCTCATCCTCTTGTAAACCTTTAATGCAGGCATAACCCTGGCATCTGTCTTGGGCTTCCTTCTCTACCTAAATACTCTTCTTGAGTGACTTCATCCTGTGTCATGGCTGTAATTATCTGGTTACACTATATTTGGTTCTCTCTCTCTCTCGATCTATAGATTCATAACTATATCTAGTGATTACATATCACCAACACTGACTTTATTCTGTACTCCAGAACTATGTATCCAACTGCTATTGACATTTCTACTTATTTTTCTTTTTTCTTTTTTCTTTCTTTCTTCTTCTTTTTTTTTTTTTTTTGAGATAGGGTCTTATTTTGTCACTCAGGCTGAAGTGCAGTGACTCAATCACGGTTCACTGCAGCCTTGACCTCCAGGCTCAAGTGATCCTCCCACCTCAGCCTCTTGAGTAGCTGGGACTATAGTCACATGCCACCAAGCCCAGCTAATTTTTTATTTTATTTTTATTTTTATAGAGACAGAGAGTCTCACTATGTTACCAGGCTGGTCTAGAACTCTTGGGCTCAAGTGACACTTCTGCCTCAGCCTCCCAAAATATTGGGATTACTGGCATGACCCAATGCACTCAGCCTCTACTTACTTCACTTACAAGCATATCAAATTTAGCATGGCCAAAACAGACCTCCTGTTCCACCCCCCACTGAAGCCTGCACCTGCTCTAAGTTCCCTGTCTTGATACTCAAGCCAGAAACTAGGATTTTCCTTGCTTCTCCCCTTGTACTTTCTCCCCATCCCCAGACCACCAGCAAGTCTTATTGACTCTATCCCCAAAACCCATCCTGAGTCTGCCCCAAGTGCTCCATCCTCATTGATCTCATCTTCCTCTCCCGCTTCTCTCCAGCCACACCAGCCTTTGTTCTGTTCTCAAATGTTCAGATTCATCTCTGCCTTTGCACAAGCAGCTTCCTCTATGTGTAATGTTCATCCCTCTTCTTTTTGCATGGCTGGCTCCTTTTCACTCAGATCTCAAATTAAATGTCACCTCTTTAGAGGTGTCTTCATGAACACCCTATCAAAAGTTGTCACCCAGATATTTTTTGTCTATTGCTCTATTTTAACATCATAAAATATTTATCTACTATTACAAAATATTAAATATCTTATGTAATATAAAATTAATAAATATTAGGCCAGGTGAGGTGCCTCACGCCTATAATCCCAGCACTTTGGGAGGCCAAGGGGGGTTGATCACCTGAGGTCAGGAGTTCCAGACCAGGCTGGCCAACACGGTGAAACCCCGTCTCTACTAAAAATACAAAAATTAGCCAGGCGTGGTAGCACACGCCTATAATCCCAGCTACTTGGGAGGCTGAGGCAGGAGAATTGCTTGAACCCAGGAGGCGGAGGTTGTAGTGAGCCAAGATTGTGCCATTGCACTCCAGCCTGGGCAAAAGAGTGAGACTCTGTCTCAAAAAAAATTAATAAATATTTAATAGTCACCTTCTACTTCTTATATCAGCTATTTGTCTATCACCTGTCCCCTTCCACTAGAATTTAAGCTCCAAAGAAGGGACGTTGCTGGCTTTGTTCACAGCTATATCCCTGGTGCCTAGGAGAGAACATAGAACAAGCTGATATACGCTTATTGAACATATAAAAAATGTGGAAGACAGACCCACATTAAGAGAGTTGAGTCCTCCAGGTTCTGGTTACATGAGTTTACTTCCTGTTGCTGCCTCTCAAACCTGATATACTTTGACACTATTTTAGCACCTGGTGGTGCCATTTTTATTTAACTCATTCATCTCTGCTTGCAGAACTTGTATGTCCTATGTTAATGTTCAATAATGCTGGTAGATAATGAGGTGGAAATAAAACATGAAGGGAGTAAAAATGTCCAGTATTTTGTTTCTAGACTGTGAGTCTTTGGGGAGAGTCACAAAAAAAAACTCTTAAAGATAAAATATACAGATACTTGGATGAATCCTAACATAATAGCTTTCTGGTTTCATGTACTGGTATTTTGCTCCATTTACTTCAAGATTTTGAGTTCTATGGCTGTATCTTAAAAATATCTCTTTTCTCATGGAGAGTCCATTTTATTCAATATATTGAGCAATGACTTAGACACTGTGCAGAGCAGAAGGGCACATTCCTGTGTCCTGCTCACCCAATCCTCTGGCCATGAGATACACTGCTTTTCTTTATCGCACTTTGTCAGTAAAGTCCAGATAAGGCCTCAGGATCTTTCTCAACACAGTGTCCTGGAGAGCTATTACCAATGATCATCACTTGCAAGCAAGATGTTATCCCTGGTTTGGATGAAATGAAGACTGGATTTAATGAATCTATATTTAATAAAGTGAATATTGTATTTAAGATTAGTTTTGCTCTGGAGTCTTGAGGTCTTGCAGAGGCTTGGTAAATAACCTGTATTGATTTATCAGAAACTTCCAACCGACAGGAAACTAGCCTTGCAGCCTTGCTGACCAGCAGACTGTGCCCTGGCCTACTCCTCACTGGGAAGACATGGTTATGCTGCTGATATCCCTGTCTTAGCTGATTCACCTTGGAGGATCCACTCACATCTGCATGTTTCACAATACTTTTGTCATCCTCAAGCTACATGCAAGATGGTTTTGTGGAAAGAGAGTGGGCATGTGGGTGGGAGTCATGGCTTACAGGTGATAGGCCTTGCTTCACCTCTTGGAGAATTTTTTCATCTTCAACAAGGGAAAAAGAGCACCTACCTTGCAGGGCTATTGTGAGGATTATAGGTAACATTTAGAAAGTGTCTGTCATATAGTAGCTATTCAATGAATGCTATGAATGTATAAGCTGAGAATAAATTTGGGATATGCAGCTATAAAAAGAAGCAGAGGCACCAAATTGCCTTGTTCATGATCATTGTCATGTGATCAATTCAGCCTCTGGGGGCCATGAATGTCCACAGACTTCGTGAGAACATCTGTGATTTTAAAAAGGTGGGGGGAGGGGGGAAGAACGTCATCGGGAAATGGGGCTGGAGTGGAGGGTGGCGGAAAATTCAGAGGTGAAACCAAACCCTGAAATGTCACCATCCATTTAAGTAATTGGTGTGTCTGTGCTGTTCTCAGTCCATTCTAAGTAAAATAATGCAATGAATCAGATGCAGCGATGAGAGGGTAGGTGCTGATTTTAGTTTCCATTTTGTTATTGTCTATTAAGAGCCATAGGAAATGGTAAGCCCCAATCTCTCTTCCAAGTTGGAGCATGTGGAAGCAGCAGAGCCTGCTGACCCCAATTCTACCTCCTATACATCCCCCTCAGCCACCACGACAAAAATGTAAAGATAGATCTTGCTTCCCAGGGAGCCCGTGGGAAAGCACTCTGATTAGAGGCAAAGTAGCATTGTAATCAGCCTTCCATCACAGTCAGGGGATGCTGTTTTGGCAGGAGAGGAGATCTCAGTGCAACATATAAAAGTCAGGCTGTGTCATGTGTAGCCACAAGGCCCTGACAGTCCAACACCCCCGTTATGTAAACACACACTCGCTCTTACCCAGAATGCTCCAGTCCTGTCGAGGGCTTTTTCCATCCATAGGAACCAAGGCTATTGCACATACTCAGCAGAAACATGTTTTTAACAGAAAATTAAGTCAAGATAATGAGAGAATTTTATCCACCTTTCTTGAAAATGTACCAGGGGAATAAGTTCCCAGGACAGTTCTTGGTTTATGATTAATATAAATCATCACAGAGGCTGTGATTTAGAAATGATGCCCTTCATCATGGAAAGGAAGCTCATGAGACTCAGCAAATGACCTGAGTTTCAAGTGGAAACTTCTCTACCCTTCTGCCTAAGAGCCTGCTTTTGCTCTTTGTAACAGGCTGCACACTGCTGAGAGTGACTACAACAAAGAACACATTCAGATTTAGAATCATTGGACTCCGATGGCGTTGGCAGATGGTGAGGCTGTTACAGGTTAGCAAGAGTATTGCAGGCCAAGCCCAAGCCCAAGGGGTCAGCCAAGAAAGAGAACATGCACCATATTTCTCTTTTACCTCCCTATGGCTCTGAGAAGGGCAGTCTATCATTTTTCTGAATGTTATACTCACTAGCTTGACCTAAGAATGTAAAAATAAAAAGCTAAATGAGAGAGTCCTATACAGTCATTGATTTTTTTAGAAGCAGCCATGACCTCAGGCTTAAAAACTGTTTTTCAAATCACAGAGCCATAGATCTGTTAGAAACCTGGAGTAGAGTGTTATCCTACAGAGAATGCATGCCAACCCTCCTGCCTGGTTTTATAGTCTCTTTATTGGAAGAAATTCTACAACTGCCTTCATGGAGTATTCTAAGCCTTAATGGCTTCTCAGTCAAAAGGCACTGCATCATGTCTAATTTAAGCCTTCCTTACCATAACCAAATAAGAAAAAGAACAATGCAATAACAGCTGCAGTGGCAAGAAAAAGAACAATTGGCTAGGGTATAATGTGCAGAAGTTTTAGAAGTGTTTTTTTCTGCTGATCAAATCCATATGTTATGGACTGCATGCGGCATGTTCCCTTAGTATCTTCTTATTAAGACACTTAGAAACTAAGAAACTTCTGGTGAGAGTTTCTCAGCTTTTCTTTGTTTTTTCATCACCTTGACCTTGACAATTGTGAGGAGTATTAGTCAAGTATTTTGTACTATGTCCCCTAAACTGGGTTGACCTGTTCCTTTTCTTATAAGACTGAGGTTACAGGTCTTAGGAAAGAATATCACGAAGGTGACGTACCCTTCCCATCACATCATATCTGGAGTACACGGCAGCCACATAGTATCACCTATTACCTTAACCTTGCCTTAACCTTGGTCACCTGGTTAAGGTCATGTTCGCCAGGTTTCTCCATTGTAAAGTTGCTATTTTTCCCTTTCCATACTCCGTTCTCTGAAAGCAAGTCACTGTGCCTACCCCACACTCACATACACTCCCTGCCCCCCACAACACACATACTTCTTTTTAACCATCTAATTAGTTTGGCTGCAATTTTGGGGGGACCTTCCTGAATTCCCCATATCTCTTCCCAAAGTTTGTCTCTAAAAGGAATATAATACTTTCATATGGTGTCTTAGCCAGTTCAGGTTGCTATAACAAAGTGCTACAAACAGATGGTTTATAAACAACAGAAATGTATTTCTTAGAGTTCTGGAGGCCAGAAGTCCAAGATCAGGGTGTCAGAAGGGTTGGGTTCTACTGAGGCCCCTCTTCCAGGTTGCAGACTATTGTCTTCTCATAGTATTCTCACATGATGGAAAGAGAGCAAGAGAGCTCCTAGGGTCTCTTTTATAAGGGCACTAATTCCTTTCATGAGGGCTCCACCCTCATGACCCACTCACCTCCCAAAGGACCCACCTCCTAATACCATCACACTGTGGATCAGGACTTCAACATATGAATTTTGGTGGGGACAAAAACATTCAGTCCATAATACATGGATTTGATCAACAGAATAAATATTATTTTTAAATTTTTAATTGCTATATTATACTTGTACATACTTTGGGGTACATGTGATATTGTGATACATGTATACAATGTGTAATGATCAAATCAGGGTAACTGGGATATCCATCACCTCAAACATTTTTTTCTTTGTGTTGGAATGATTACAGTTCTAGCTATTTTGAAATATACAATAAATTATTGTCAACTGTAATTTTCCTAATACACCTCTGAACACTAGAACTTATTCCATCTATCTAATCGTATTTTCATGCCCATTAGCCAAGTTTTCTTCTTCCCCTCACCTCTTTCCTTTCCCAGCCTCTAACCACTGCTCTACTCTCTACTGCCACAAAATCCACTTTTTTAGCTCCCACATATGAGTGAGAACATGTAATATTTATCTTTCTGTGCCTAGCTTATTTCATTTAACATACAACTTCCATTTCCATCCATTTTGCTGGAAATGACAGGATTCCATTCTTTTAATGGCTGAATAATATTCCATTGTGTATATATACCACATTGTCTTTATCCATTCACCACTGATGGACACTTACGTTGACTCTATGTATTGGCTATTGTGAATAGTGCTGCAATAAACACGGGAGTGTAGATATCTCTTCAATATATTGATTTCTTTTCCTTTGGATATATGCCCAGCAATGGGATTGCCGGATCATATGGTAGTTCTGTTTTTAGTGTTTTCAGCAATCTTCATACTATTTTGCATAGTGGCTGCACTAATTTACATTCCCAACAACAGTGTAGGAGTGTTTCCATTTCTCCATCTCCTCACCAGTATTTGTTACTTTTTGACTTCTTTATAATAGCCATTCTGACTGGGGTGAGATAATATTGTGATTTTGATACGCATTCTCTGATGGTTAGTGATACTGAGCATTTTTTCATATACTTGTTGGCCATTTGTATGTCTTTGCTTGAGAAATGTCTAGTCAGGTCTTTTGCCCATTTTTTAAATTGAATTATTTGTTTTTTTGCTATTGAATTGTTTGAGTTTCTTATATATTCTGTTACTAATCCCTTACAGGACAGAAAGTTCACAAATAATTTCTCCCATTCTGTAGGGTGTCTCTTCACTTTGTTCATTGTTTGCTGTGCAGAAGCTTTTTCAGAATACACAGTTTTTAAACTTCTGCATATTATACCCTGGTAAATTGTTCTTTTTCTTCTTAGGCTACTCCACTCCATAATTCTTTTTTGGCTATTAGAAATTCACATCATAAATATTTTATGATCTCTTTTTCTCAAAGTATATTTTAAAACATAGGAAAAGAAAATGATCTTAGATCTTTTAAGAAACAGTTTCGGAAAAAAAAATAATAATAAGAGACCCAGGCTGTGAAATATAAGACATATTAATGAAGTATTTTTAGCAACACTGACGCAATGGAAAAATTAAAATGGAATTTAAAGTTCCGAATGAGTGGGTTGAAGCAGGGGCACAAACATACTGAAGTGTAGGTGGCAGAACAGTCACAGGGAGAGAAATGCGAAATGCGGAGCCCTGTTTTCAAAGGAGTTTCCCTTCTATGGTTGTGTAAGTGAAAAGAAACATCAGACATTGTCATGATTGGATTGGCATTGAGTAGAAGGTTGGAACAGAATGGCCACTAAGATCAATTAATCTAACCTTAATAATTTCGTGATTCTACAGCTTTCAAATTAATTGGAAATTTACCAGATTAATGCTTTTGTTAATACTGTGTCCATCTTGCCCAGACTAATTTTTCCTGGTGTTTACCTTGCAGAACACAAAGATCGGCCAGGCACGGAGGCTCACCCCTGTAATCCCAGCACTTTGGGAGGCCGAGGAGGGTGGCTCACCTGAGGTGAGGAGCTTGAGACCAGCCTGGCCAACATGGCAAAACCCAATCTCTACTAAAAATACAAAAATTAGCCAGGTATGGTGGTGCATGCCTGTAATCCCAGCTACTTGGAAGGCTGAGGCAGGAGGATTGCTTGGGAGATGGAGGTTGCAGTGAGCTGAGATTGTGCCACTGCACTCCAGCCTGGGTGACAGAGTGTGACTCCATCAAAAAAAAAAAAAAAAGGAAAGGAAAGAAAAGAAGAAAGAAAGAAAGAAGGAAAGAAAGAAAGAAAAGAAAGAAAGAAAGAAAGGAAAGAAAGAAAGAAAGAAAGAAAGAAAGAAAGAAAGAAAGAAAGAAAGAAAGAAAGCTGAAGACCATGAGAACTTCCTCTACCAAAGGATTCTGGGATAAATATATTTTTGGCCATTTGGCATACTATAGATTAGGGATCAGCAAATTTGTCCCGTGAAGTAAATATTTTAGGCTTTGTGGGTTATATAGGGTCTTCTTCTCCTCTTCCTCTTCTCCCTTCCCCTTCTCTCCCTCCTCCTCCTTCCACTTCTTCAACAACTCTTTAAAAATATAATAAATATTCTTAGCTTGGAAGTTGTACAAAAACAGGCTGTGGGCCATGTTTGGCCCATGGACTGGTAGTTTGCCCACTCCTTAATATTCAAAATATATATTAGCACAGTAAAGACTCTGAAAAGATCTGTAAGATAAAAATCTGTTTAACCAGATTTATCCCAAACTTATTGGACCAGAAAACTCTTTTTCTCTTAACCATTTCATATCTCACATAATTAGTTTTCCATGGAAAATACTTTGGAAAATTCTGACCTTTTTTATATAGAGAGAATAATAAAGTTTATCCCTACTATATAAAGAAACACTCCAAATGGCTCAAAGACATAAATAGAAAAAGTACCAGAGACTATCTCTGTGGCCTTGGAGTATGAATATATTCCCAAGCAAGATTCCAAAAGAATTAAGCATGAGGCAAAAATTATGAATTTGACTACATCAATATTAAGGATTTCCGTTCAACAAATAGCATGACAGAAAAACTTAACAATTGCATAAAAGATTGGGAGAAAATATTTGCAGTGTTAAAAACCATAAAAGATTAATATTTCAAGGAAAATTTGTCAATTAATAAGAAAAAGATTGGGACTCTAAAAGAAATGCAGGTAAATGATGTCAATAAGCAATGTATAAAAGGGGAAACCAGAATGGCTAACAAATATATGTTTAGCTGCATTAGCAATTGTATGAATGCAAATTGAAAAAACAATGAAATACTCCTTTATACCATGCATATGTTGGCAAATATTTTTAAAATTAGATAATAGCCAATGTTAGCAAGCATGTAGGAAAATGGCTTTTCTCATGCACTGCTTGTGAAAGCATATGACCAGTGCAACCATTCTGGACAAAAAAATTGGCAAAACTTAGTGAAATTCAGTACATCTAGGTTCACTCTTGAGTCTAAACCCAGAGAAAGGTATCCATAGATCCAAAGATGACAGGTACAAAGAAGTTCATCACAGTATTTTATTTTGTGGTAGGGAAGGGATACTGGGAGGCAAAATAGCTGCTCATCACCAACCAAGGGGATGGATAAATAAAATACAGCTGAAGCTCATATGGAATACTATACAGCAGCCAGAAACAATAAACTGGATTTACATAAAGCAACATGAATAGAGCTCCTGAAACTAGTGTTCAGTAAAAAAAGTAAAATATACTTAACTAGTGTTAACTAAAAAAAGTAAAAATACAGGTGCAGTGGCTCACACCTGTAATCCCAGCATTTTGGGAGGCCTAGGCAGGCGGATCACATGAGGTCAAAAGTTCGAGACCAGCTTGGCCAACATGGAGAAATCCCGCCTCTACTAAAAATTAGCCAGGTGTGGTGGCGCATGCCTGTAACCCCAGCTACTTGAACGCTGAGGCAGGAGAATTGCATGAACCCGGGAGGTGGAGGTTGCGGTGAGCCAAGACCGTGCCATTGAACTCCAGCCTGGGCAACAAGAGCAAAACTCCATCTCAACAACAACAACAAAAAAGTAAAATTCTGGTTGCACTACAGACAGTGAGATCTATAGCATGATGTCAATTATAAAACTGAAAACATATATACATATTTATATATGGCATATACATACTAAACATAATGGTGGGGTATCATAAATAAACGGGAAAAATAATAGAAGGAGAGATGATAATGTCAATGTGTCATGAACAGAAAGTGCAATCAACTTAACTCTTGGCCACTGATGTGAAACTACAAGTATTAGTTATATCAGTGTGAATGCCTATTACTATTCTACTTTCCCCAACATTCACCCTGTGTCAAAGAGAGAAATTAAGTTCAGCTTGTGTCATTTTCCTCTACACTGCTATGTCAATCAGGACCCAATAGAAAACAACGTGGTTTAAACATATTAATAAGATAATGTTTTACTGTGGTAAAATACACACAATAAAAACCTATCTTAAAATGTAATTAATCTTTAAATTGAAACATAACAATTGTACGTATTTATAGGATGCATAGTGATGTTGTAATACACATACTGTATAGTAATCAGATCAGAATCATTAGCATATCCATCATCTCAAACATTTATCATTTCTTTGTGTTGGGAACATTCAATGTCCTCCCTCTAGTTATTTTAAACTATATAATGTATTATTGTTAAGGAGTCATCCTACGGTGCTATAGAACATGATAACTTATCCCCCTCTCTAGCTGTAATTTTATATCCTTTAACAAATCTCTATCTCCCCTCCCCCTACCCTACCCAATCTCTACTATCCCTTGTTCTATTCTTTACTTCTATGAGATCAACCTTTTTTTTTTAACTTCCACATATGAGGGAGAACATGCAGTGTTTAACTTTCTGTTTCTGGCCTTTACTTAACATAATGTCCCCCAGTTCAGTGACATTAAGTACATTTGCATTGTTGTGCAACCATCACCACCGTCCATTTCCAGAACTCATTTCATTTTCATAAACTAAAACTTCACATCCATTAAATAATAACTCCTCATTCCCCTCTCCTCCCAGTCCCTGGCAATCACAATTTTTGCTTTCTTCTCTGTGAATTTCACTACTCTAGATAGCTCATATGAGTAGGCTTATAGGATATTTGTTGTTTTATGTCTGGTTTATTTCACTTAGCATAATGTCTTCAGGGTTCATCCATGTTATAGCATGTGTCAGCATTTCCTTCCTTTTTAAGAATGAATAATATTCTACTGTATATATAGGCCACATTTTATTTATCCATTCATCCATCAGTGAACATTTGGGTTGCTTCCACCTTTTGACTATTGTGAATAATGCTGCTATGAAAATGGGTGTTCAAATGTCTTTTTGGGTCTCTGCTTTTAATTCTTTTAGAGATATATCCAAAAATGGAGTGAATGGATCATATGGTAATTCTATGCTTAATTTTTTTGAGGAACTGTCATACTGTTATCTCCAGTAGCTATGCCATTTTATATCCACACCAGCAATGCACAAGGGTTCCAATTTCTCCACAACTTCACCAACGCATGTTATTTTCCAATTTGCTTTTTTTAAATAGTAGACATCCTAATGGATGCAAAGGCGTATTGTGGTTTTTCATTTTCATTTATCTATTGATTAGTGATACGAAGAACATTTTCACATGATTATTGGCCAAGAAGAAACATTTTTAAATTACATACTAAGTTAAGATTCTCTTTCTTTATATCTCTGAATAGTTTCTTCCATGAAGTATTAAACACTGATATGTTGACTTGTATAGTCTTTGTTATGAGATGAAAAAAGAAAAACAGGAAAAAACCCTTAAAACCTTTAAGGATGCATAGAATTGCCAGCCAGTTAATCAGCATTCACAGTCATTTTTCTGAGCAGGTATTAATGCTTATCTAATGTCAAATTAAGTCAAACTAACTACAGTAATGACACTAAAATCTTAGTGGTTTAATAATAGGTGTTATTATTGTTCACATCACAATCCAATGAGTGTCAGCATGGAGTTCTGCTCTATACAACCATTCAGGGATCCAGGTTCCTTCTGACTAGTGGTTCCGCCATTTTAGGAAAGCCTTGGAGTCCACCATTGGATCCTCTACCAGCAGTCTGCTGTTGAAGAAAAGAGAGTGTGAAACACACCCTCACTCTTAAATGCCTGGTATGGGGATGACACACCCATCTCTTTCTCTCAAATGCCACTAGTCATATGACCTCATCTAGAGGCAAATAGGCTAGGAAATGTAGATAAGGAAGATGAGAACATGACTTTCAGTGAAAAGTTACAATCTTTGCCATGGTTAATAACATGAGATTAGAAGAAAAGAACATTTTAGGTATGAGAAGATTTCCTTTTTTTTTTTTTGAGATGGGGTCTCACTCTGTTGTCCAGGCTGGACTGCAGTGGCACAATCTTGGCTCACTGCAACCTCCACCTCCCAGATTCCAGTGATTGTCCTGCCTCAGCCTCCCGAGTAGTTGGGATTACAAGCACCCACCACCACACCTGGCTATTTTTTTGTATTTTTAGTACAGATGAGGTTTCACCATGTTGGCCAGGCTGGTCTTGAACTCCTGACCTCAGGTGATCCACCTGCCTGGGCCTCCCAAAGTGCTGGGATTACAGGTGTGAGCCACTGTGCCTGGCCAATTTTTTTAAATACAGATTACCACTGTCAAGATTGTAAATAATTTACTGGTTATAATTCTTAAATTTTATACCAAAATTATATGATTTTCCCAAAGAATACATTATCCTAAGTCCTTGGAGTGTAATTTTATTAGTATGGCTTTTGAACTATTCATGTCCCTTATGTAAACAAAAGCTCTCAGTGAAAAGGCAGTTCATTTTGAGAGGTACTGTAATATATGTAAGAGTATCTTGAGTGTGTGGAAATAACATGGATTGATATTCCCTAGGTGGAGAAGCAGGATGAAGCAAATACATCTAATACTTCCTCATTCACTCTACATTTGCATATTTGTATCAATTTCAAATGAAATTGCAACTATAATCTGCCTATGATACACTGTTACAAGATCAGAGTAAATTCCCTATAGCAAAATAATCAAAGCAAAGAAACAAAAAACAAATGCACACATGAGGAACTCAACAAAATGAGCTGAATTAGAGCTTTTCAGCACACACTCTGAAAAACATAAACACAAAGCAACCACAGGCAGGCTATAAATTGTCCTGAGTTACACAATGGAGTGGTAAGACAGAGATGACCTGGAAGATGTGAGCTGGCGGGACTGTCTGAGATTGATTAGTTGGCTGCCTTAATGCTCAGGTAATAGGATGCCTTTCAGCTCCAGTCTGCCTATTTTAGTCCAAATTTGTTTTCCCTCCTGCCTTAAAAATTAGAAGAGTCCCTGTCACTTCAGTTCTGCAATTATATGGAAGCTCATTCATCTCACAATACTCCAAAATACACAAATGCCATTCTTTTTTGCTATGCAACACAAAATGCAGTGCTCTTTTATCTAATGCCATCAACACACAATCTCACAAAGTACTTCTGAAGAAATTGATTCCAAAATTTAGCAAAATGTCAAGGTTTGGAGAGGAGATGAGAAAAAGAGACAACACTATAATAGATGCTAAGAAGAGAGCCAGGAGCAAGCTACAAAATTGAAGATACAGATGTGAAAGTGAAACCATCCCTATTTCTTAGCAAACCTGAGCAAGAAAAAATGATTCGAAACCTGCAAAGTGGAGCACATGTGTGGTGAAAGGAATGACAGGCTATGTTATTGGGAAAGTGGAGAATTTCAGAGCCTAATTTTGGGAGTAGCCAGAAAACCAACCAAACAAATTGATTTGGAAGAGAGAGGTATGGAACTTGATGCAGAGGTGACAATCATCAGGATAAAGGCCAGCTTAGGAGTAGATGAACAACTTTCAGCATGCCAGATGTCTCCTACATGAAAAGTTGTGTTTTGGGTAGCCTTCTCCAAGCCTCCATCTATGTGATCCTAAACTGATGTCTCTTGGAGAGAACTCTAGCCTAATCCAGTCCAGAGCTTTCATACATAGGTTTGTGAGCTGTCAACATGAGTATTCTGATATCAGAGGGGACTTGTACACAGAAAACACTATCGTTATCAGATAGAAATCAAATTAGTTGATTAAATAACACATTTAAAACCTTGTTTACTTTAAGGACTTGAGGTTTAACTTAAAAATGTTATTGGGCTATTACATCTGATCCATTCACATCGAACATTCTAAGCATCTGTAACAAGGAACTCCCCTTTCAAAATTAGTTAATCAAATACCTTTTAACACCTTAAGCCTCATTAATAAAAATAATGCATTTCATTTTTTAAGCCCTTCAAATGCCTAAATGGGTAGGTTACAACCAGAAGAAGCAATAGCTTCCTCAAATACTTAGAAGGTTTTGTAAAACGAATGAATTAAAATGTTAAGCTCTTTTAAACAGTCTAATACTGGTTATAGGCCAAGTCCATTTTTCTTATGCTGTTTTTGCTTATATGAGAAGCCTAAATTCAAATACACATTTTAAATCAAATACATAAGACTTATATGTCAGTTTCTCCAATATACCAAATTCTCTGTGACATGACATGAGCTTTTACTAGCAAGCATTTATTAAATATCATTACACTTGACACACAAGTATCAATACTATGGGTTGGTTATACTTTATCATCTCTATCTTCAGTTCTTCCCATCTTATATTTCATATCTTAGGTGAGTTGAAGTTACCACCTTAATGGTGACCACAGTAGGATCATTATCTCAGGCAGCCAGAGATTGCTTATTGGGCAGAGATCTGAGGCCAGAATGCAGGGCTGAGGCATGAACAAATCCAAGGGGATTATTTCTGAGTCATTGAAGGACAAAGTTTTTATTTTCTTACCATTTTAACAGTCTCCTTTATGCGAATTTATGATCTGCATATTAGTCACCAACTCTAGCTGTCTTAAGCCAAAGGAATTTGTTGGAGAAACATAAGGGCTCAGAGAATCAACAGGAGGCTAGAGTAACAGACATTAAGCAACTAAAACCAGCTGGAACTAATGGCACCGGAGGACCAGGCAGTAAGAACACAGCTACAGCCACACAGCAAAGTGGACTGGTCAAACACTGCCCCATCCCTGATAAAAATGGCCTGTTTCTTCCGTCGTTTCAGCACTTGCTCAAGACTCAAGTTCCTGAGATGGTGGATCCAATCGGTTGAGCCCAGATCATGTGCCCATCCCCCAGGGCTAAAGAGCATGGATTCTTTTCCATTTCCTTAGAGGCAGGGATGTGCTCTCTCTGCCATTAAGGTGACACACGTGGGAGAAAGCTAATCCCCTTAAATGAAATCAGTTTGCTATGGAAAGGAGATTGATGTAGGGCTGCCAAACACAACAGATGACCACTATTTCCTGCCCATTATCTTGTGTTTCAAAATCCATGACTAATCGTTTTGATACCACCATTTTCATAACCCCACATTTTTATTATATCTCATAACCCCCCAGCTTACCTTTATTCACCTTTAATCCACATCTTTTGAAAGGATATTAATTTGGGGCTGAATCACCAATGGTTTGGGATTTTTAAAACTATTTTTCAAATCAATTTCATAATCTGCAAAATATTTCATGGATGTGAAGTGTGAAGACAGTCTATCACCATCCCCTGCAGAAGAAGTCCAAATGAGACATTACCTTTCCAGGCACTGAGTTGGTTCCTCAGGTTAGGACATTGGGTTTCTAGTACACATCTGGGACAAAAAAAGGTTTTGTTTTTTTCTTAAGCTTCTGATTTATAGGTCAACAAAACAGCATGTTCTCCACAAAAATGCTCTTAAGATGCATGGTATTTCTCCAGTAAGACAAACATGTCATTCAACAGTCATCAGATATTTATAAGGTGACAATTTATTCACTTCATTGTTGCCCCATTGCTGTTCAGGAAAGGCTTCAAAGTCCAGCCTTCATTCCTGGCTCTTCCATGCCAGGCAAACCTTCTTGCCAGGAGTCTTCACTGAGGTTAATCTTCACAGTGCCTGCTGTGGCAAACGAAGCCACATCGTGGCACATGGAACCTATCAATGACTTGGTATTAGGACCAAAGTTAACATTTGGTAAACAAGTCTGCTGCCTTCAATTCCCCTCGAATCACTTTTCCTATTACACAATCATTTGGTCATGGTAATGGAGTCCACAAAGAAGAGTGGTGAAAACAGTGGCGTTTCTCTAAGCCAGCATCAACCTGCAGAATAGGAATAGGACTCTCACTTCTTTTGTGCCACAGGCCTACAAACACCGACCCTCCCTCTCCAGAGCCCTGCTTCAGAATAGGTATAGCCTTTCTGTCTCCTGGAGATAAAAACTTAACACCAGCTCCTGCTGACGATCTGGGATGTATTACATAATGCTTACTCTGTATTACCTGTGGTGAGTCACCATGTCATTTTGCACTTGTCTATACCAAATAAATCCTTAACAAAAATGCACAAAGTTGCTGATGGAAGAGGAAGCTATCGATAACTTTCTTTCCATCATTCGGAGCCACATCACATAACTTGTCCTGTATTATTTTTTGGAAGTAGTTTTATTCCTGGCTTGTTGGTCTCTGGCTACTTATCTTACTGTAGCATATCTCATTAGGAGATAAAAGAGATCAGATTCTGTTTGTTATGCCTTATTTGTCATCCTTAGAATCACAACACAGCATTCACATATCACATACCATGGGACTGTTAAAAAATATAAAAACAAAGTATATTCTGCCTCATACAAGCTCAATAAATACATGTTGACGGACTGCCAAACTCTATCCAAAAACAGAAGAAATGCCAATTATGCAATGATTCCTCTTTATAACAAATACAAGGGCATTCATTACTTCACTCACTAAATTTATTGAGTGCCACCATGCCAGGCACTGGGCTAGACACAGGGGAAATAATAATACACAAATCATTCCCCTGCTCTCCTGGAACAACAAATATTAATAAGAACTACACAGAGAAGACAAACTGCAGTGATGACCAATGTTAGCAGGAGATACAAAAGGCCATACAAGACTACAAATGGGAGCTGATTAGTTAGGAGAGTCGCCCTGAAGAAATGGTACTTGAACTGAGATCAGAAAAATGGAGGGAGGATATTTAGCTGAACAGAGGAGAGAAGAGCACCCAAGGCTAAGAAAATAGCCTTGGAGTAGGAGGAAGCTTTGATGGCAAGTACAAAGAACTGGAAGGTCTTTGTGCCTGCACAGAGAGAGTGAGGGGGATTGGGCTGGACAGGAGCCTGAAAACCTAGCCACACATCTTGCCAAGGAGTTTGTCTTCTCCTAAGAACTATGGATTGAAAGATCTCTTAGATTAAAACAAGAAGGCCAGGACTGGGTTTGAGAATGGGAAGCATGAAAACTGTGGGCACCAGTCATTTTCCATCACAAGCTTTTTGGAGCCTTAAAGTAGACATGGGAATAGCATGGATGAAAGACACCATTGGGGGTGCAAGGCCTTCCAGGTGTCCCTTCTGGTTCTCCTGTGTCTTGGGGTGTCAGCCATGGCCAGCGCTTGTCAGAGTGACCAAGCCTTTAAATGTGAAAGTCACTGCACCATGGGGTTTCCAGGATTTCTTCTCCCACCCCACATGAGGCCAGCAGTTCTGCCACTCAGCAGCCCACATGGCCCAGGCCTGAAGTCCAATATCTGAAGGGTGAAATTTTTGCTGGATTATGTTGAGGATTCTCTGAGTCTCTGTTGCAGAACCTAGGATTTCTCTGTTACGTCCTTTTAGGGGCTTTCCATCAGCAGGCCTGGCTGTTGCTGGCAGGCAGGCTGGCTGATTGCAGAAGCACAAGGATTTAGAAAAAGGGTTAGTAATATAAAAAGATTTTTGTATTGAAAGCACCACTCTGGCTCCAGTGTGTAGGACAGATTAGAGGGGGCTCACAATGGGGATCATGAAACCAGTTAGGAGGTGATCGTGGCTTAAACCAGTGTGGAGATGAAAGAGACAAAGTGCACAGAGTCAAGGGACATTTAGGAGTATAAATGTAAACAGAGCTTGGTAGCTGATATAGAAATGAGATTCTAGGCTTATGATTCACACAACTAGATGAAGTCCCCAAACTCATTAAAAACTCATAATAGTGTTATTCTCAAGAATAGGAGACATGGGAAGAGGACAAGATTTGGTCCTGGGTATATGCATCATCAAAAGAAAAATCCTTTAAAGGTGAAATGTTCTTCATGCTGGTAAATAATCATGGCAGTTGTGTCAACAGTAGAGAGAAGTATGTAGAAACTGAATGGGGAAACTAAGTGGGAAGAGGCTGAGCCGATGAGGAAAGACAAATCCGCAATAGAAGCCACAGGTAGTTATTTTAAATAACTGTTTACTTAGTAATGTAATGACATTGAATAAATTGTATTAAAACACAATTTTATAACAACTACAGAGTAATGCACATAAAGAAGTTATGTAGGCTGGTCATGGTGCCTCACACCTGTACTCCCAGCACTTTTGGAGGCTGAAGCAGGTGGATCACTTGAGCCCAGGAGCTCGAGACCAGCCTGAGCAAACCCCATCTCTACAAAAATATAAAAATTAGCCAAGCATGGTGGGGCATGCCTGTAGTCCCAGCTACTCAGGAGGCTGAGGTGGGAGGATCAGCTGAGCCTGGGGAAGTCAAAGCTGCAGTGAGCTGTGATTGCACCACTGCACTCCAGCCTGGGCAACAGAGTGAGACTCTGTCTCAAAAAAAAAGAAGCTATACAGATAAACGTGGAAGAGGTGCTAAATGGAATTCTCATGTATTCATCATTGATCAATTTATTTATTTATCTATTTATTTCAATTTATTTTAATAAAAAACAAAGGCAGGGTCCCACTGTATTACTCAGGCTGGTCTCAAATTCCTGAGCTCAAGCAATCCTCCTGCCTCAGCCTCCCAAAGTACTGAGATTATAGTGAGCCACTATACCCGGCCATTGATCAATTTTTAACATTTTTGCTCTGAAGCCAAGTAAGGCAGAGAAACTAGGGGACCCTAACAGATGACAACAGCTGGTGTTCAGAAGTCAGTCTCCACAGAACACCAGCATTGCTCCAGGGGTGGTTAATTCTTATTTTATGGGAATGCACCAAACCCCCTCCAGTGTCTCTGAGGTCTGTTTCACTCCTGAAATTTGATGACACTGAATTTACTCCAAACAGGACTCAAAACACCGGCCCTCAGAACATCTCTGATGGCTCGGTACGTTTTTGATCTAGCAAGTATGTATCGCATCTTCCTTCTTAAGGCCACTTGCTTAAGTTGGTGTAAAATTGGAGTCCTGGGCATATCCAGCTGGAAATTTCCTAGTAAAACTGAGGAATTCGAGAGGTGATGGTATAACAAAAGAGAAGAGAAGGAAGGGATGCTGCAGCAATACAGCACACAGCTGGGGCTGCACCACAGGTCCCAGCCTAAGACTCTGCCCTCCCACTCCAGTTGTTCAGTCAGCACTGTATGCCTGGCAGCAGAAACATACAGAAATTTAAGGTAATTTGGGGGGCATCAATTCCAACTATTTCTAGCAAGTATTATATTATTAGCCCCTTCATTTTTACTAAAATTAATCAGAGTTATTTTTATTGAGTGATTATACTCTGATTTCAAATAGTTACTAGAAGGTAAAACTTGGCTTTTGCCTTCAAAGTGATGCTGCATTGTTAATTTTTTTTTTAATGGAGTCTCACTCTGTCACCAGGCTGGAGTGCAGTTGTGCGATCTCTGCTCACTGCAACCTCTGCTTCCTGGGTTCAAGCAATCCTCCTGCCTCAGCCTCCTGAGTAGCTAGGACTACAGGCACACACCATCATGCCCAGCTAATTTTTTTGTATTTTTAGTGCAGACGGGATTTCACCATGTTGGCCAGGATGGTCTCAATCTCTTGACCTCATGATCCGCCCACCTCAGCCTCCCAAAGCACTGGGATTATATGCATGAGCCACCACATTAATTTTTAATTGGTTTGCAATATTAGTGTGCCTACTTACAGATGACAGATCATTGAAAGAGTAACACATTTGTTTATATGTTTGTGTTTGCACATATATATCTGCAAATGAGAAGAAACAAAATCAATTCATTTGCTGAGAAGCAGAAGGACTGTTCTTTTTTTCTTCAGTGACAAGCAGTACAATCTTGTAAGTGGACAAGGATTTGACATGGGCTGCAGGATAGAGAAGACAGGCATTGGACTAAATATGGTTCCTGGTATGTTAGTGCTAACTCTGCCCTTTTCACACTGTTCCTCCTACTGCATCAATGTGAGGGGCAACCCTATAACTCCTGCCTGCACTACAGGGGACCATAATGATGCTGTTCAGCTGTAGACCGATGTTAAATTAAACTACATTTGGCCTGAGGATGCCTCCATACCTGAGTCCTCATGTAATGAACTGCAACCTAACTAAGTGCATAACTAACTGAATGTTTAACTTAGTAGTTACTGAATGTTTAACTTAGTAGTATACTTTTGTTTAACTGAATATTTAACTTAGTATACTAAGTTAAACTGAATAGTTAACTTAGTAGTATACTTTTGTAACAGTATGCTTTTGTAAAAAGTGTACTTACTTAGTAGTATACTTTTGTAAAAGTGTACTTAGTAGTATATTTACTTAGTAGTATATTTTTGTAACAGTATACTTTTGTAAAAGTAGTATACTTTCGTATACTTTTATACTAAGTTAAACTGAATGTTTAACTTAGTAGTATACTTTTGTAACAGGTAGCTGAGTCTCAGCCAATCACAGCAGCTAAGCTATCATCAGTTGCAGATAGCCAATTGATCAGATCATGTTCAAATGAGGCAAACGCTAAGCTGTAACCGATCAAGCTGCTTCATACCTCACTTCTGCTTTCTGTCCATAAATGCTGCCTGCCCACATTGTGCAGCAGAGCTCTGTACCTCTTCTGATTTTGAGGGCTGCCTGACTTGCAAATCATTCTTTGCTCAATTAAACACTACTACATTTAATTTAACACTGAGAACTCTAGGATCATTTTAGCAGAAAAAATATATATAGTATTTTATTTCTTAATGCAAGCATTAAAGGGTGACTTTAAGCTAAATTTAAGTGATATCTGGCATGATACTGAAAACTATGGATCATTGGAGGTCGGGAGGAGTGCCAAGAGAGTGGATGACAGATTTAGCAAACAAAAGGATCTTGGCAAACTAGAATGATTGATTAAATCTATCAAGTTGATGTTTAATAAAGATAAATATAAGAAATGTCCTTTACATGGAGCAACAAATTCCACAAGCAGAGGTTGGAAGATATATGGTTTAGCAACAACACAGGAAAAATGTTTCAGGAGTTTAGATTATTTGAAAGTCAATATGATAAGGCTGCATAAGAATAATTAGTCTTGAATTCCATTAATAAAATATGATAGTGTCCAGCAAAAGGTAAGTGTTCAGCTCCAGTGAAACCACAACACAATTTGATCATTGTACCCATTTCTGAGGAACACCTTTGGAGGACGTGTTTTAATTAGCGTATCAGTTCATTTTCACACTGCTATAGAGAACTACCTGAAACGGGGTAATTTATGAAGAAAAGAGGTTTAATTGGCTCACAGTTCCACAGGCTGTACAGGAAGCATGGCTGAGAGGCCTCAGAAAACTTACAATCCTGGTGGAGGTGAAGGGGAAGCAAGCATGTCTTACCATGGTGGAGCAGGAGACAGCGAGTGAAAGGGGAAGTGCTATACACTTTTAAATAACCAGATCTTGTGAGAACTCACTCACTATCATGAGAACAGCTAGGGAGAAATTCGCCCCATGATCCAATCACCTCCCACCAGGTCCCTCCGCCAACACTGAGAATTACAATTCAACATGAGATTTGGGTGAAGACACAGAGACAAACCATATCATTCTGCCCCTGGGCCCTCCTAAATCTCATGTCCTCACATTTCAAAACACAATAATGCCTTCCAAGCAGTCCCCCAAAGTCTTAACTCATTCCAGCACTAAAAGTACAAATCCGAAGTCTTTGGATATTACCAGCCTGTAAAATCAAAAACAAGTTAGCTACATCCAAGATACAATGGGGGTTAATGCTCCCATTCCAAATTGGAGAAATTGGCCAAAACAAAGGGGCTACAGGTACGTTGTAAGTCCAAAACCCAGCAGGGCAGTCATTAAATCTTAAAGCTCCAAAATAATCTCCTTAGGCTCCATGTCTCACATCCGGGGCATGCTGATACCATGGGGTAGGTGCCAAGGACTTGGGCAGCTCCACCTGCCCCTTTGGCTCTGCAGGGTACAACCCCCGAAGATGTTTCCATGGGCCAGCTTTGAGTGCCTGCAGCCTTTCCAGACATATAATGCAAGCTGTTGGAGAATCTACCATTCTGGGGTCTGGAGAACAGTGGCCCTCTTCTCACAGCTCCACTAGGTGGTGCCCCAGTAAGGATTCTGTGTGGGGGCTCTAACCCCACATTTTCCCTCCGGACTGCCCTAGTAAAGATTCTCCACGGGGGCTCTACCCCTGCAGCAGACCTGCCTGGACATCCAAGCATTTCCATACATCATCTGAAATCTAGGTGGAGGCTCCCAAACCACAGCTCTTGCCTTCTGCACACCTGCAGGCCAAACACCACATGGAAGCCACCAAGGGTTGGAAGCTTGGGGCTTGCACTAATGCCCTGAGCTCTACCTTGGTCCCTTTTAACCACAGCTGGAGCTGAAGTGGCTGGGACACAGGATGCCATGTTCCAAGGCAGCACAGAGTAGCAGAGCCCTGTGCCTGGTCCATAAAACCATTTTTCTCTCCTAGGCCTCCAGGCCTGTGATGGTAGGGGCTGCCACTAGAGTCTGAAATGCCTTGGAGGCATTTTCCCCATTGTGTTGGCTATTAACATTTGGCTATTCTTATGCAAGTTTCTGTAGCCTTGAATTACCCCCAAGAAAATGGGTTGTTCTTTTCTACCACATGGTTGGGCTGCAAATTTTCTAAACTTTTATGCTCTGCTTCCCTTTTAAATATAAGTTCTAATTTCAGATGATTTTTTGTTTATGCAAATGAGAATAGGCTTTTGGAAGCAGCCAGGCCACAGCTTGAATGCTTTGCTGCTTAGAAATTTATTCTGCCAGATACCCTAAATCATCTCTCTCAAGTTCAAAGTTCCATAGATCCCTAGAGCAGAGCTGCTAGTCTCTTTTCTAAAGCATAGCAAGAGTGACCTTTACTCCAGTTCCCAACAAGTTCCTCATCCCCATCTGAGACAACCTCAGCCTGGACTTCACAATCCATATCACAATCAGCATTTTGGTCACAACCATTCAACAAGTGTCCAGGAAGTTCCAGACTTTGCTGTATCCTCCTGTCTTCTGAGCCCTCCAAACTGTTCCAACCTCTGCCCATTATCCAGTTCCAAAGTCGTTTCCACATTTTCAGGTATCTTTATAGCAATACCCCACCAACTTTCTAATGAATCCATTGTCACACTGCTATAAAGAACTACCTGAGACTGGATAATTTATGAAGAAAAGAGGTTTAACGGACTCACAGTTCCACAGGCTATGCAGGAAGCAAGGCTAGAGGCCTTAGAAAATTTACAGTCATGGTGGAAGGAGAAGGGGAAGCAAGTACATCTTACCATGGTGGAGCAGGAGAGAGAGGGCAAAGGAGGAAGTGCTACACGCTTTTACACAACCAGATTTCATGAGAACTCATTCACTATCACAAGAATAGCAAGGAGGAGGAACCAACCCAAATGTCCAACAACGATAGACTGGATTAAGAAAATGTGGCACATATACACCATGGAATACTATGCAGCCATAAAAAATGATGAGTTCGTGTCCTTTGTAGGGACATGGATGAAACTGGAAAACATCATTCTCAGTAAACTATCGCAAGGACAAAAAACCAAACACCGCATGTTCTCACTCATAGGTGGGAATTGAACAATGAGAACTCATGGACACAGGAAGGGGAACATCACGCTCTGGGGACTGTTGTGGGGTGGGGGGAGGGGGGAGGGACAGCATTAGGAGATACACCTAATGCTAAATGACGAGTTAATGGGTGCAGGAAATCAACATGGCACATGGATACATATGTAACAAACCTGCACATTGTGCACATGTACCCTAAAACCCTAAAGTATAATAAAAAAAAAAAAAGAAAAGAAAAAAAAAAAAAAAGAATAGCAAGGAGGAAATCTGCCCCATGATTCAATGACCACCCGCCAGGTCCCTATCCCAACACTGGGAATTAGAATTCAACATGAGATTTGGGAGGGGACACTGAGCCAAACCATATCAGTTAGGGTAAGTCTAGGCTGCTGGCCCAATGACAGCCACTGACACAATGGCTTAAGGAAGAAAGAAGTTGCTTTCTCTTTTGTATAACAGTCCCAGGTGATGTCCTAGGCTGACAGGCAGCTCTGTTTCATGAAGTCCTTCAGGGAACCAGGTTCTTTCTATTACCATTGCCTCATCATTCAACAGAGCGTTGTCATCTACCATAGGGGTGAAACAGGGCCACCACTGTGACCAGGTTACTACTCACAGAATGAAGCAAGGGCATGTAGAATACATATCTACTGCTTTAGATGCTGGCCAGGAATCCACAATCATAATTTCTGCTCACATTCCACTGTAACCCAAAATATACTCATATCTAACTGCATGAGAGGCTGGGAAAGGTATTTCAGCTATCTTTACTAAGATGAGTCTACTCAACTATAAGAACAACAAAAAAAGGAAGAGTGGATGATTTGGGTGGCTAGAGCACAGTCTTTGGCATAACCTCTTGGAGAAACAGCAATCAGAATGATGTAAGAAAGTTGTATATCACGTAAAGAAGAAATCACATCAGAAGAAAATAAGTATTGTGTTTGCCATGGAAGTGTTTAGACTAGTTCTGTGTGGCTCTAGGGGATTGAATTAAGACAAATAGGAAAAGGGCTTTCTAAAATATTAATATCATAATATAAAAGACCTCCCTCTAGAGTGAAAATTCCCCTTGCTAGAGGATTTTTAGCAGAAACTGGAAGACCTTTGTACTTCCTTTAGGGGTTTTAGCATTTCTTCAAGCATTCTGAACGGCCAAGTTAGATCACTAATGCTGTCTTTCAGCACAGAGATTCTGTGATTCTATCTAAACTTGTGTTTATAGGTCATACGGTAAGAAAAGGAAATCCCAAAATTTCTTAGATGCCTACTGTATACAAGTCCTCACAACAATCTTGTGAACTAGGCACTATTCACATATTGCTGATGCTCTGAAGGGTCCATGGTCATTGTCTAAGGTTTCAGAGCTATTAAGTGGCATTGCTGGTATAATCACCATCAGTCTGATTGCTAAATCCATGATGTTTCTACCATGTTGTTTCCTCCCAGAAAGAAGGTCAAGAAAAAATTAAACATTCTCTCTTGTTTTATCATTCCCCTTCATGTTCCCCAAGTCCTTTATCTTATCACAACTGACTGCCTGGATGGGACTGGCTGTTCTGCAGAATTTAGCACAACAACAAGATAGGATCACTTTAGCATTCCGTCCCTTTTCTAGTTCTTTCTACTGGAGCAAATGACTGATTTGTCACCCACCCTTTTCTTGGTCCAGAGGCAGAGTTGCCTATTCATTTGGAAGCTTTTGCTTCTCTCATTCCTTCCCTAAGAAGGATGCAGGGATTCTCCTGTAACCCCAGCCCACATAATAAGGCAGTGAATCATTTTCTGCTGTTACCTGACAGTCTGCTGCCTAAATCTCTTCCATCCTAGTTCTGAGTGTTGTTGGGGGGAGAAAAGGTTTAATTTGAAATTAATTCTTAAGCCCTTTTGCATTGAAATGTGGATGTCAAAAGTGAATTAATCATCATCAAAGCTTCCATCATAGAAAATTTGCCCGATTCCCTCCATAGAGAGGATGACTCACGTAAGCACCTGTTTTGTCTCCTTAGTAACTGGTCTCTTAGATTTCCCTCTTGTATTTGCATGCAGGCGAGCATAGCAAATTGACTGGGAGAGGGGAAGAGGTTCACAGCATACAGAATGTGCTCTGGGCAGAATGTCACCTGTAACACTGTTTTCCAACCATCTCGTGCTTTATGTACTCATTTTGTGTCTCTGTTATAACCCCAGCATTGATTCAGTCACAAACTCAGAGTGCAGAGATAAGTCTGGAAAATTACTAATGGCCTCAGGGAAGGTTTGGTGACACACAATAGAAATGAATACTGGTGATATTCTGTATTCATCTATATATTAAAAATGTGTCTTTCTTGGCTTAAAACTTTGCTGCAGTAGGAGGCAGGTACACAACTCTATCAAGAGAGAGGTGAAAAGGGTAGAAGAAGAGAGGTTCAATTAAACCACTTATCTGGCTTTAGCACAGGAAGTAGTAATATTTTGAAAGTTGGTTTTATGTGGTTCTATGTGGTTTTATCTTTCTTTTTCACAAGAGAGATAAAATGCCCTCTCTTATTGGCATTGTGGTAAAATTTTTAAAAGATATTTGGATCAAGAGCTGGAGACCCATGTCTCAGTATGTTCTCAGCCATAAATGAGCCAGTACCTGTGAATAAATCACTTAGATTCTCTATGTTTCCTCCTCCTGGAAACTGAGGGATCCAACTACATGACAATATTATCCCTTCCAATTATGAAATTGGAACTCTGTTTTCTGAGTAGCTTAAGGTAGTTTAACACTTAAACTTATTGCATCAGAGATCATCCAAAATGAAAAGTTACTATTCTTCTCTTTATTTTACAAATGATGTCCAGAGAGATGAAGTTACTTGCCTAAGATCACATAAAATTCAAGTATTTTCACATGCTCATTTATTTGGTTTCTGTTTTTATTATAATGCAACGTGCTATTGTTGCAGTAAAATAGCTCTACCAGACTTGTTATGAAAAATAGTGGTTCCCAATCTGCTCTTATGTCCCAAAGGCAACTACTTTAAAGCAGGTTTTAGCTGATTCTTTTGGTTATCTACCTCAATATCTCTAAACATTATATTGTTTCAACTTTAGGAATTACCTCAACCATAAAACATAAAGTTTTTATCCCCCCTCTTCTCCCTGTGTAGCTGTATCATAATTTTGTTTAGTTTAGTTACTGATATTTATTTGAGGACATAAATATTATTCACAGTTGAACTACGCAGAATATTATGATTAATTTCCCTTTCTGTGTTCTTTTCCCTGGAGTTAATAATTATCACGTTTTTATTTTGCTTAATTTTCTATGAATAATCACAAATTCAACCCAAACTCCCTATAGTTGTGTCTTATAAAGGCTTAACTCATT
Source organism: Symphalangus syndactylus (assembly GCF_028878055.3). Lineage (NCBI taxonomy): Eukaryota > Metazoa > Chordata > Mammalia > Primates > Hylobatidae > Symphalangus > Symphalangus syndactylus. The sequence goes on from NC_072437.2 coordinate 86,551,327, forward strand.
TTATTGCTTTTCATTTTTGTTGTGCTTCACAGATATTGTGCTTTCTGCGAATTGAAAGTCTGTGGCAACCGGCATTGAACAAGTCTATTGGTGCCATTTTTCCAACAGCATGTGCTCATTTTGTGTCTCTGTGGCACACTTTGGTAATTCTCACAATATTTCAAATTTTTTCATTATTATTGTATCTGTTATGGTGATCTGTGATCAGTGATCTTAGGTGTTACTATTGCAATGGTTTAGGGGAGCCACAAACCATGCCCGCAAATGACAGTGAGTTTAATCAGTAGATGTTGCATGTGTACTGACTGCTCCACTCACTGGCCACTCCTCTGTCTCTCTCTCTCTCCTCCGTGGGCCTCCTTACCGTTTTATTTATTTATTTATCTTAGATGGAGTCTCGCTCTGTCGTCCAGGCTAGAGTGCAGTGGTGTGATCTCGGCACACTGCAGCCTCCATCTCCCGGGTTCAAGCAATTCTCCTGCCTCACCCTCCTGAGTAGCTGGGATTACAGGCGCCCACCACCACAGCAGGCTAATTTTTTTTTGTATTTTTAGTAGAGATGGGGTTTCACCATATTGGTCAGGCTGGTTTCAAACTCCTAACCTCAAGTGATATGCCCACCTCGGCCTCCCAAAGTGCTAGGATTACAGGCATGAGCCACCGAGCTCAGCCGGGCCTCCCTATCTTAAGAGACATGACAATATTGAAATTAGGCCAGTTAATAATCCTACAATGGCCTCTAAGTGTTCAAGTGAAAGGAACAGTTGCATGTCTTTCACTTTAAGTCAAGAGCTAGAAATGATTAAGCTTAGTAAGGAAGGCATGTTGAAAGCTGACACAGACCGGAAGCTAGGCCTCTTGCGCCAGTCAGCCAAGTTACGAATGCAAAGGGAAAATTTTTGAAGGAAATTAAAAGTGCCACTCCTGTGACCACACAAATAATAAGAAAGAAAATCAGCCTTATTGCTGATACGGAGAAAGTTTGAGTGGTCTGGATAGAAGATCAAACCAGCCACAACATTCCCTTAAGCCAAAGTCTAATCCAGCGTAAAGTCTAACTCTTTTCAATTCTGTGAAGGCTGAGACAGGTGAGAAAGCTGCTGAAGAAAAGTCTGAAGCTAGAAGAGGTTGATTCATGAGGTTTAAGGAAAGAAGCTGTCCCTATAACACAAACGTGAGAGGAGAAGCAACAGGTGCTGATTGAGAAGCTGTGGCAAGTTTTTCAGAAGATCTAGCTAAGATAATTAATCAAAGTGGCTACACTAAACAATGGATTTTCAATGTAGCTGAAATCATCTTCTATTGGAAGGAGATGCAATCTAGGATTTTCATAGCTAGAGAGGAGAAGTCAATGCCTAGCTTCAAAGCTTGAAAGGACAGGCTAACTCTCTCATTGGGGGCCAGTGCAGCTGGTGATTTTAAGTTGAAGTCAAGGCTCATTTACTATTCTGAAAATCCTAGAGCCCTTAAGAGTTATGCTAAATAGACTCTGCCCATGCTCTATAAATAGAACAAGAAAGCCTGAATGACAGCACATCTGCTTACAGGCTGAGAGAGGCAAGGAAGCTCACTGTTTCAAGGCCACTATCGAGGCCTACTCTTCAGAAAAAAAGATGCCTTTGACAACGCACCTGATTACCAAAGAGCTCTGATGGAGATGTACAAAAAGATTAATGTTTTTTTCATGCCTGTTAACACAATATTTATTCCACAGCCGTAATTTTGTGATTCACGTCTTATTATCGAAGGAATACATTTCATAAGGCTGCGGCTGCCATAAACAGTGATTCCTCTGATGGATTTGAGCAAAGTAAACTGAAAACCTTCTGGAAAGGATTCACCATTCTAAATGCCATTAAGAACACTTTTAATTCATAAGAGAAGGTCAAAATATCAACATTAACAGAAGTCCAGAAAAAGTTGATTCCAACTCTTATGGATGACTCTTAGTAGTTCAAGATTTCAGTGAAGGAAGTAACTGCAGATGTGATAGAAATAACAAGAGAATTAGAATTAGAAGTGGAGCCTGAAGATTTGACTGTATTGCTGCAATCTCAGGATAAAACTTGAACAGATGAGGAGTTGCTTCTTATGGATGAGCAAAGAAAGTGGTTTCTTTGCTAGGCGGAGTGTCTCATGTCTGTAATCCCAGAACTTTGGGAGGCCAAGGTGGGTGCATCATGAGGTCAGGAGATTGAGACCACCCTGGCTAACACGATGAAACCCCATCTGTACTAAAAATAAAAAAATTAGCCGGGCATGGTGGTGGGCGCCTGTAGTCCCAGCTCCTCGGGAGGCTGAGGCAGGAGAATGGCATGAACCTGGGAGGTGGAGCTTGCAGTGAGCCGAGATCATACCACCGCATTCCAGCCTGGGCAACAGAGAGAGACTCCATCTCAAAAAAAAAAGAAAGAAAGTAGTTTCTTGAGATGGCATCTACTTCTGGTGGAGATACTGTGAACATTGTTGAAATGATAACAAAGAATTTAGAATATTACATAAACTTAGCTGATGAAGCAGTGGCAAGGTTTGAGAAGATTTGACTCCAATTTTGAAAAAAGTTCCACTGTGGGTAAAATGCTTTCAAACAGCATTGTATTCTAGAGAGATAACTTTCATGAAAGGAAGAGTCAATTGATACAGCAAACGTAATTATTGTTGTACTTTAAGAAATTGCCATAGTCACCCCAACCTTTAGCAACCACCACCTTGATCAGTCAGTATCTGTCAACACCACGGCAAGGCCCTCCATCAGCAACATTGTGACTCACTGAAGGCTCAGATTGTTGTTAGCATTTTTTTAGCAATAAAATATTTTTAATTAGACACAATGCTATTGCACACTTTCAAGACTATAATATGGTATAAGTGTATGTACTGGGAAACCAAAAAACTTATGTGACTCATGTTATTGCAATATTTGCTTTATTGCAGTGGTCTGGAACCAAACCCACAATATCTTCGAGGTATGCCTGTATGTTTAAACACATATAGGTGTGGTACAAACTTTATCTTCTTGAAGTTGTATCTCCCAGGACCTTCTGATCTATTACAGGCTGGACCAGTGTTCTCAAAGTCTGTTCTACAGTGGTCAACACGAGCTCCCTGTTGATTATTCTCCTGGGAGTACCTTTCACCTCCCTCTTATGTTGAGTGTTCAGTTTGTTGGATCCTACACCTTCTTCTTTCTTGGTTTAATCTTTAATTTTGGCAAAACACTTCCTCCAGCAAGTTCCTAAGAAAACATACATGGGGGATAAATTTTCTGAGGTCTTGCATGTCTGAAATATTTTTATTCTACCCTCACAGAAGGTTGATAGTTTTTCTGGGTATGGAATTCTAGATATAAAATTATTTTTTGCCTGCAGAATTGTGAAAGCACTTGTGCATGTTAATATGATCCAGTGGTGCTGTTGAGATGGCTACTACTCTTTATTTGTGAAGAAATACTCTGTGACTTGATGCAGAGGTTCACAGGGTCTCTTAGAGATCACGAGAATATTTTGCATGTGTCACCTTGACTCATTTGCAACTTTTCCTATAGCTGCCATTGACTGCTTATTTGTCATAGGGCTCTTGGTTACTATTTTTCTTCAGATTCATCTACAATAAAATCATGACTGCCACATAGACTTACTGCTTTCACGGTGATATGAATTTGAATGAAATAACAAGCATGCCCTGAGGCATTTGGTTGATAAATAATATTTGCTTGATAAATAGTATTTGGACTCTCACAAAAATATGACAGAATTTTTTTCCCTAATTCCCACTGATTTCCTTCACAAGAACTTTAATAAAAAGTAACAAATAGCCAATGATAACAATTTTCCAATAAGAGTTTTCATTGAGGATATATTAATAGCACTAAAACACTATCTATTGGTTAGAGCCTTTTACATTGTTTTAATATATGTAAATACCAAATACCCAAAAATGATGCTGGTTGAGAGAATTGAAGAAAAAGGCAGATATATATTTTCCTTTTCCCCAAAATCCCTTGAAATGACCGAAAAAAAAAAAAGCTTTTAAGAGGACAAAAGAGGAATAAATTATAATGTCACTGGAGGACAGAAGGAGGCTACCAACAGTGGCCCAAAGTATAAAAGACTACATGGAGGTGAGAAATCAGGTGAAAACTGCAACTACAATACAACCTTAAAACCCTTAAGAGACCATTATAGTTAACTTTATGCTAATAAACTTGAAATTAATAAAATTCACGTAAGAAGAAATAGAAAGCGAGTGATTCCTCAATAAGAAATTGAATAAGTAATCCAATAACTCCCCCATCCACTGCCCCCTTTTATTTCTGGCTTCTTTGCTTAACATTATGTTTGTAAGATTTATCTATATTGCCTGTAGCAGTAAGTTGTTATTTTTATTGCTGCACAGTATCCACTTTGTGAATAAAAGTTCTTTGTCTGTTGTACTACTGAGGATGTTGGGCTGTTCCCAGTGTGAGATTATTATAAATATTCCTAAAATGAACATTTTTGTACCAATATCCAACATTTTAAAGGACATATGTATGCATTCCTGCATATACCCCGTAGTAAAACTGCTAATTCCAGTAGTGAAATTAGAGTATATACGTATGTTCAATTTTAGTAGATACTGCTTAATAATTTTCTAAAGGACTATACAAATTTATATTTTTACCAGCAGTGTATGTGATTCCAGTTTCTCCACATCCTTATCAACATTTGGTATTGTCAATTTTTAAAATCTTAGGCATTCTGGTAAGCATGTAGTGTGATCTTTTTTTTTTTTTTTGAGACAGAGTCTCACTCTGTTGCCAGGGTGGAGTGCAGTGGTGCGATCTTGGCTCACTGCAACCTCTGCCTCTAGGATTCAAGTGATTCTCCTGCCTCAGCCTCCTGAGTAGCACGCCACCACATCCAGTTGAGTTTTTTTTTTTCTTTGAGATGAAGTCTCGCTCTTGTCCCCCAGGCTGGAGTGTGATGGCGCAATCTTGGCTCATTGCAACCTCCGCCTCCCAGGTTCAAGTGATTCTCCTGCCTCAGCCTCCCAAGTAGCTGGAATTACAGGCGCCTGCCACCATGCCTGGCTAGTTTTTGTATTTTTAGTAGAGACAGGGTTTCACCATGTTGGCCAGGCCGATCTTGAACTTCTGACCTTAAGTGATCCACCTGCCTTGGCCTCCCAAAGTGCTGGGATTACAGGCGTGAGCCACCATGCCCAGCCTTTTTTTATATTTTTAGTAGAGATGGAGTTTCACCATGTTGCCCAGGATGATCTCGATCTCTTGACCTCCTGATCTGCCTGTCTCAGCCTCCCGAAGTGCTGAGATTAGAGGCGTGAGCACCTGTGCCTGGCCATAGTGTGATCTTATCATGACTCTAATTTGTGTTTATCTGAGACTAATTTTATTAAGCACATTTTCATGTATGTTTTGGCCATTTGTATATTCTCTCTTGTGAGATACCTGCTCAAAATTTTTGTCCATTTTCTGGGGAAAAAGACAACTAATACAGCAAGTAATACCCATCTTTTCTTACTGATTTATAGGAATTATTTTATATATACATATATGTATGTGTGTGTACACATGTATGTATGTGTGTGTGTGTATATATGTATACATAAATATACATATCTCCTGAATATCTCAAATATATGTATTAGAAATATCCCCCTCTGAGGCTTGCTTTTTTACTCTCATCATTTTTGGTGAAGAAAAGTTCTTAATTTAATAAAGTCCTATATAATTTTCCTTTATGCCTAATGTTTTTGGTGTCCGATAGTAGATATCTTTGCATATTCCAGCTTTACATTCTGATGCTATTTTCACATTTACATCCACAATCAATTTGGAATTGGTCTTAATGAATAGTGCAATGTGGAAATCAACATTTATCTTTTCCATGTGGCTAGCCAATTGACTCAGCATCATTTATCGAAAAGACTAAACTTTCCCCACTTCTTTGCAGTAAAAATCTTTGTCATAAGTCAAATGACAGGCCAGGCACAGTGACTCATGCTTGTAATCTCAGCACTTTGGGAGGCTGAGGCGGCCGGATCACCTGAGGTCAAGAGTTCAAGACTAGCCTGGCCAACATGGCGAACCCTGTCTCTACTAAAAATACAAAAATTAGCCGGGCATGGGGCACACATCTGTAGTCCCAGCTACTTGGGAGCCTGAGGCAGAAGAATCGCTAGAACCGGGAGACGGAGGTGGCAGTAAGCCAGAATCACACCACTGCACTACAGCCTGGGTGAAAGAACGAGACTCCATCTCAAAATAAATAAATAAAATGATATAATATGCGGTCTATTTCTGAACTCTGTGATTTTTTTCTTTTTGCCATTGATCTATTTGTCTCTCTTTGCGCCTTTACTGTTAATTACTGCAGCATTGTATAAATCTTGATATCTGTCAGTGTAAGTTTCCAACTTTGTTCTTCAAGATTTTCTTGAGTACTCTTGACCCTTAGTTGTTCCACATAAAATTTAGAAGCAACCTGTCATTTTACACACACACACTGTGTGGTTTTGATTGGAATTGTATTAAATTGATGAATCAATTTAGGCAAGTTGACAACTTTTTTTTTTTTTTTTTTTTGAGACAGAGTCTCGCTGTTGTCAGCCTGGGCTGGAATGCAATGGCGTGATCTCGGCTCACTACAACCTCTGCCTCCCGAGTTCCAGCAATTCTCCGGCCTCAGCCTCTCGAGTAGCTGAGATTACAGGCTCCCACCACCATGCCCAGATAATTTTGGTATTTTTAGTAGAGACAGGGTTTCACCACATTGGCCAGGCTGGTCTCGAACTCCTGACCTCAGGTGATCCACCCACCTCGGCCTCCCAAAGTGCTGAGATTACAGGCATAAGCCACCGTGCCTGGTGACAGCTTTTCAATATTGAGTCTCCCAATCCATGAATGTGATATATTTCTCTGTTATTTAGGTTTTTTTTTTAATTTCTTTCTACAACATTTTGTGGTTTTTCAGTGTAGAGGCCTTACACATATTTTACATGTAAGATAAATATTTAACATTTTATGTTCATATAAATGGTATTATAAAATTCTATTTCTAGTTGTTTGTTTCTATTATATAGATGTACAGTTGATTTTTGTACTTTCACCTTGTGACCAGAGACTTTGTAGAATTACTATTTTAATTACAATAATTTATCTTTAAGGCCTTTCCATGTTCTGAACCATATCATCTGTAAATTACAATGACTTTGTTTTTTTTCCAATCTTTATCATATTTCTTTTATTTTCTGTCTTATTTTATTGGCTGGCATGTCTAGGACAATGTTGATTAATCCTGGTGATAGCAGACATTGCTGTCTCATTGCTCATCTCAGGAGAAAAACTTTTAATATTTTTAAATTAAGTACAATGTCTGCTCTAGATTTTTGCAGAAATTGTTTCAAATTTCAGATTTAAGAAATCCTCTTCTATTTTCTAGATTCTTACAATTCCTTAAAGTGCTGAATGTTACCAAGTAATTATTCTGCATCTTTTGAGAGGACTATATAATTTTTCCCTTTTATTCTGTTAAGGTAGAAAATTGCACTGATAATTTTTCTAATATTAAGCAACCTTGCATTCCTAGAATACATTCAACTTGGTCATGATGTATTTTATACAAAATGCTGAATTCTGTTTGTAAATACTTTGTATATTGTTTTTGCATCTGTGACAATGAATGTGAATAAACTGCAATATTTCTTTCTTGTCCTAATTTTATCAGGTTTTTATATCAAGGGATATCTCTGGAAGCTTGGCCTTAAAATCCTGGCCACTTTGGTTGCTCTCTGATGTCTTCTGATAGCTAGATTTTTTTTAATGCTATCGAGTTTTATAATTATTATCAGGGTAGTGTTTGTGTGACACAAGCTAGTCATCCATAGCCAGAAACAAAACTTTTGCCTTTTGCAAACCTGATGAGCAAATGAAACTTCAAACAAATATATAACCTTTAGTTAATCTTCTGACCTGGTTCAGTTCCTGAAAAATTCTTGGGTTGCCAAAAGTATAGTTTTGACTTTCAGTGCCATTTAGTGCCCTAATCTCTTAAAACAGTTGTAGGAAAATAAATACAATTGAATTGCAATCATAATATTTTATCCCTTTAAAGTGAAGAAAGAAAGGAATTTAGTTGGAAAATGTTAATGTGGCTGTCTGTGATTTTTTCAAATATTAATTATTACTATATTAATTAATTAGTAATATATTAAGTAATTGCTATATAATTACAGTAAGGAACACTGTAGCATTCTCAATGATATGACTCAAAAATTTCACTGGATGAAAAGATGGAGGATTCGACTATTCATATCTGACAATTCTCACTAAGAGAAAGACATTATGTGGCAGAAAGATGGTCAAATTATACCCATTAATTTTAAGTGGTTGCTAAATACATGTCTTGCATTTGGCTAAGAAATAGGACATGCATCCTATAGTAATGAAATACATGGTAAGGTCAACCTGAAATTGGTATAAACACTAAAAACTAGGAGAGAGGTGAGGTGAGAGCAGAGAAGTTGAGATAACACTGTCATTTGTTAAACTTCTATGTGCTAAGTGCTGTGCTTGGGGCTTTGCTGGCATTATTTCACTTAATCCCTGCAAACACAATAAGGTATTTTTATCTCCAATTTTACAAGAGGAAATTGAGGCTCAATAAAAAATAACGACTTCCCAAACATCGTACAGGTAGTAAGTGGGATTCGAATTTAGCTCTGTTTGACTCTAGAACCTATGTTCTTTCTAGTAAACCAGGCTGAGATTAAACAGAAGAGAAATCCGGTATTCTTATCAGTGAAGACTAGACGCTCTATTAGGAAGCCCTGCAAAAGAGGTGCTGAAGAAGCAAAAGTTTAGTTACACGTTTATGATTTGTTGGGTAAGGATTTTATTTTGGGTGTGTATTTCCTTTGTCTCTGGAATTCCTGGTATATTCTCAAATAAAAACATTTCCTGTTTACTACTGACTGGGCTCACATCCAATAACCAAGCAATATAAACAAATTCCAACGTTTTTCTATCTCATGTAGGGTTAGAGCCCGTATATCTCTGGTTGACTTGCTCAGTGGTTTACAAAATAGTACAGTTAAGTCTACGTCATGGGTTAGATCTTCATTTCCTAAATGTGTTTTCCAGAACATAGTAGTTCTACATATTAATAGCTATTATTCAGGAAAAAAAGTAAGTATCTGGGGTTGGTTCATAGTAAAATGTGTTTAATAAACTGTGGATTAAACTGAGTGAAACGAATGTCTAGTTTTAAACTTTTCTAACCTTAAAATATTAGTATGTAGTGTGAATCTTCAAGAGGAGGTATAAGAATTTCGAAACTTATTTGGCTTCAGAACACTGAGGATTATCTTCTAGAATGGGTGTTATTTAGGTCATGTTTTGGGAAAGAATGAATTAGATGCTTTATAGACTAATTCGTTTTATAGAAAAATGCTACATCATTGGTCATAAGGGGAAAGGTATAAAAATGTAATCAAAGCAGCCCCATGGACCGGCCCTCCTAGTGATGCAGTGTAGACCCCATCACAAAAGATTTGGGACAGAGCGTGATTGACTTCCTGAAGAGATATTGTACAGGAGATTGCTACATGGGAAAGAAGTTGGACAAGATGACCTTTAACTTTTTTCACATGCTAAGATTCTTTGTTTCTATGAAAACCATAATCTCTTTTAGAAAAGCAAATAAACAAAAAGTGGTGTGAAACTGCTATTTATAATAGGAAATGTATATTTAGTCTTTGTCCTGTTGCCTGACACACAGCTCCTAGAACCCTTAGAATCTCCAAACTAATGTGTCTTCTTGTAGGCTAACGAGAGATGACTGCTGGCTGGGGGCTCCTGGATAGCCTCAGGAGGTGGGGGCTGGTTCCCAGGGAAACCAACCATGTGATTAGAATGTTGGAAATTTAAGTCCCATCCCCAGACCTCCTGGGAGAGGAGAGGAGCTAAGGGTTGAATCAATCACCAATGGCCATTGATTTAATTAATCACTCCTATAAAACAAAGCTTCCACACAAACCTAAAGGGATGGGAGTTGAGAGAGCTTCCAGGTTGCTAAACATGCAGAGGTGCTAGGAGGGTAGCACACCTGGGGAGGGCATGGAAGCTCCACAACCCCTTCCCCCATACCTTGCCCTATGCACCTCTTCCATCTGGCGATTAATCTGTATCCTTTATAATAATGCCAGTAAATGTAAGTGTTTCCCTGAGTTCTGTGAGTCATTCTAGCAAATGATTGAACCCAAAGACAGGGTAGTGGGAATGTCCAATTTATAGCTGCTTGGTCAGAAGCACAGGTGGCAACCAGTGGCTTTCGATTGGCATCTGAAGTGGGCCAGGTGACTGGGGTGGGAGGGGGGCAGTTTCATGGGACTGAGCCCTTAACCTATGGAGTCTGCACTACCTCCATTTAATATCAGAATTGAGTTAAATTGTAGGACACTCTGTCAGTGTCCACTGGAGAATTACTTGGTATCTGGGGAAACAACCCCACACATGTGCTGTGTTGAGACTGTAGCAGAAGAAGAGAGCCAGTTTATTTAGTTGTTTTTGCCCTATTTCATACAAGTGACATCTTGTAACTATGTGCATTAATTAGGTAAAGTCTCAGCAGTTATAACAAAGAGACACACAATACCATGGTTTAAATAAAATGGAAGTTTATTTCTTATGTAAAACTCCCCAGGGGAGCATTTCAGGTCAGCAGGTTGGCTCCACTCCCCTCCGTGAGCTCCATCAGGGTCCCAGGTTCCCTCCACCTCCTTGGTCTGCTCCCCAGGGCATTGTCTTCCTCTATGCAGCTCAGCCAGCTCACTAGTCTGCCTGCTTTTCTCTTCACAGTAAAAGGGAGTCCCAGGCAAGTAATTTTTTTCTTTTAATTAAGTAAAGCTGAAGTTACTTACTTCAATTTGCTCACATTTCATTGGGGACAATTTAATCACATGGCCAAACCTAGGTACAGAGTTGGTTGGGAAGTCCATTCTTAAGCCAGGCAGTTATGTCCACAAGAAAAACGGGAAAAGAGATTTTGGAAGAACAACTAAGACTCTGCCACACTGTTGTTGGGACAAACACCAGTTGATAATCATTACTTGGTCATTACTAACATTTACTAATGAACAGCCAGGTCAGACTGACCAAATCCTTTCTAGAAAAATATTGACTTCCTGTCAGTGTGATACTCAAGTACTCCAACTTATGAAGCATGGAAGTTCTCAGAAGAGCTCTGGTTATCTGCCAGGGCTGGAGGATCAGTGCAGCAAATCAGGGGAGATGCAGGGGTCAGTAAACAATTAATAGTATCCTCTGCAGCTCACTTACTGTCATTCATGTTCCTTCACTGATTTTTTTTAAAAAATGGTAAATATGGGGAAGAAAACTGGCAGATCTCAATTTTATGCAACTTCAACTGCATCAATGTGTGCTATGAGGACAAGTCCATGGGGTACAGTTAAAAAAAAAAAAAAGGCTTAATAGGAAACCAATCTTTACATAGGAAATATGCAACTCAAAATCTTCTCTTTCTAATTTTCAGGTGGGAACTCAATCAAAACCAGATGATATATATACAACTGAACAGAGGGCCCTGAAAGCAGATGTGCTGGTTACCAGCCCTGCATTTCACTTCATCCTTTCCTAAGGATGCTGTCACAGGTCCTAGGTATTTGGGGTTCTGCTCCTTTCCTTAGAGTCATTCCCATGCAATGGCAACACTTCCCTTTGCAAAGTCAACGACACTGTCAAGTCTGCAGAGTAGCTGAAGTCCATATGGAACATCCTGGGGGGTAAAACCCCCAAAATTATTTATCTGACTACCTGCTTCAGAAATTTCACCATCTCAGATGCAGTATCTGGGGATTTCAAAGTTTCCAAAGTCTTCAAGATGTCCCCGTTAAGATGAAAATAACTCTGGGAGAGAAAAATATCACAAGCTAACTATCCTCAAACCTGGGCATTTGGAATCACCTGGAGAGATTTTTCAAAACCACAAATGCTTGGGCCTCATTCTCTCCATGTACTAAGTCAGAATCTCTGAAATGGGACCTGGGATTTTCTGTTTTATTTTCAGCTTTCTAAATAATTCCATGTCTGGGTTTGGGAACAAGAGACTTAGGACATTCTCAGTTAGTTTAGAGATTCTTCAGCAACTCAGAGTTGTTTTGAGGGATGATGATTTGGGAGAGAGAAAAGGAGAGACCAGGAATGGGAAGGTTCTGGAAACTTTATGGAAAGGCTCAAAAGACAAGCATGGTTCCTTCTCAATCTTGTTTTGCCTTGACTAAAAAATGGCCATTTGTAAAACAATATACAATATTTCATTACCCTTGCCTTATGGAAATGTCTGACATCATTCTCTTTCTAATCATCAGGAAATATTGTGTCACATTTTATTTATATCCTTTTGCTTTCCCCTAATTTATAAGATCAATGGAACATGGGTATGGGGGTTGGAATAATCTTCTGAATTCCTGGGAGAAATCCTCAAAAGGCCTTGGGCTCCATCCTCACTTCCTGGAGGAGAGATGGAACTTCTGGGAGAGTGACTAGTTCCTCAGGACCAGGCCTGAGTGAGAAAGGCAACCTAAAGCACTCTGCAGCTTACGTCATCTCTGTGATCAGACCTTCAGATCAGAGACCTTTTCCTTACATCTGACTTCATCTTTTCCTCTTAATATTCAAGTCTATTTCCCCAGCTTTCTACTTTCTGGAGAGATGGAGAACAGCGGCTTGGGGACCTCCTGATCCCTGAAGCTAAAGAATTCTCCCATTAACATTTTTTTCCAGACAAAATAACTCTGATTTCCATAATCTTTTTTATGGTCTCATTTCTTAGTCCTTTATTTTCATAGCTCTCCTTTGGATGTAGTTCTTCCAGTAAGAAATGAATCAATGCCAAATATAACCAAAGAATGCTTTCCTGTTTTCTCTATGTCTTCAATTAAAATGACGAATCTAGTTTTTTAAAAACAGCTTTGCTGGCCATTGCTAATGTATTTTCAATAAGTGGTCCCCATGTTCTTGGATTATTGGGGAAAATTACTCTTATAGAGAAAATGGCTTCAGGCTAGAAATCCAGAGACCTGTGTTTTAGACCCAATTTTGTCACAATCAAACTATATAACTTCTTGTTTATTTTTCAAAACTTATTTGGGTCTGTTTGTTTCATCTGTAAAGTGAATCAGATGGACTAGTTGACCTTTAAATTCACTCCTACTCTAAAACTCTTATTTCTGCTTATTTTATTTTGATTCATGTCTGATTTCTCAGTAGCAAAACAATGTGAACTCCCACAGCACTTTATTAATACATCTCTTATAGCTGTGTCACTCTTGTACCTATAATACAATCATTTCTATTGTATCATGCATGCCATACTTTCCTACTAGTTCAAAAAGTACTTAAAGGCAGGACCCAAGTAACTCTATAACTTGCTTTAGCACAGTGCTTTGCTAATAACCATTTGTTGAATGAGTCTATGCATGAATATTTAATGTTCCTTTGCCAAGTAAAGAGTAACATTTTTTGGAGTAGGAAAAATGATGACTGACAATTTTGTCCTCTGTGCCCCTGTAGCTCTGTCTGCCCCCTGTGGTGAGATGCCTTCACTATTTGCACTGGCCTCTTGTGGATAATCCATTGCATGTGGAAATGTCAATGACGGGACAGGTAATTGTATATAAACAAGGTTGTTTTCTCCAGGAGAAATTAAGACACTTCAAAAGATTTGCAACACAAAAAGAACAAAGACTGCACACTGCAGGGTAGAAAGAAGGAAAGGCTAGACAATCAGAGAAGAGTTTGAGTTGAGAAAGAAGTATCTGAAAGTAGAAAAGTACAGAATTTTTTCTGAGCAGCCTAAAACCAAGAGATTGAACTCTACCCTGAAGGTTGGGGATAGAAGTGCAATATGTGAGCTCAGGGAAATTGGTGAGAATAGTCTCCAAAGCTGGACCTTTATCAGCTCTGGACACCTGTGATTTCCTAACTTGTAAATACTTTGAACTTCTATTGATTCGCTGCTAGAGAAAACCCATATTACTACAAACCAGATACCCAAAAGGCCATGGGGTGTCACCATGGTGACAATTTAACCATGAAAGTGACACAAATTATAGTTGGGGGTTGAGTGAGAGATTGAAGGGCTTCTAAGCTGAAAGCCCAACCAAGAGGCCTAAGCTCTGGGGAGGAAATTAATGATGAGTCAACTGCTGCTCCTACCCCCAGCCCAGAAGGCGGGCTTTTGGCACAGCTAACACGGTTGACCATTCTCATGCTCCTATTGACCTAGAAGAAATCTGGTAGGCATAATAAAAGACAGTTTGCAGCTTGTTTTCTCTTTCTAGGTCTCTGACTCAGTGGAATAGAGGCTGATATGGACCAAGACACCATAGATACCGCTGCACACTGCCTTCTATGAGCCAGGGATCCAGGATTGACCTCCAGACCAACCCAATAAAATTTTGTATATAGAATGACAATGTGTTCCGAGCACCAGGGTCACACTCCACATCCCATTCCCCTTGTTTTTACTCATATTGAAACAACTTGATGCCACTTCTAGATGAGTTAGAGGCCAAGGACTCTGGAAAACAGAACAATAAGCACTTTCTTGTCTGAAGATGGTATGATTTTATTCTCACAGGCTGAAAGTGGCCTTCCAAGAAAATGGTCTTTGTGATCTGCTTAGGAAACAGTGTTCAAAAATTAACTATTCTGTGACCAAGGGCACCATTTCTGGCAGCCACCTTCCAACTTTGTCCAGGTTTATACCCAGGTAAGGAGTCAGTGGAGCTTCGTGTCATGAGTATGGTCTCTGGGGTGGCTCTGCCGTGACGTGAAGTTTGTTTCCAACTCTTAGCAGTTGGGTAACATTTACTGAACAATTCCTGGCCTCAGTTTTTCATTTGTAAAATGGGTTAATAATAATAATAGTTCTGATCGAGACCATGGTGAAACCCCGTCTCTACTAAAAATACAAAAAAATTAGCCGGGCGTGGTGGCGGGCGCCTGTAGTCCCAGCTACTCGGAGAGGCTGAGGCAGGAGAATGGCGTGAACCCGGGAGGCGGAGCTTGCAGTGAGCCGAGATTGCGACACTGCACTCCAGCCTGGGCGACAGAGTGAGACTCCGTCTCAAAAAAAAAAAAAGAAAAAAAAATAATAATAATAATAATAGTTCTTACCTCGTAAGGTTGTTGTGAAGAACAAATGTGTTTACATGTAAAATGCTTAGAACAGTGTCCAATAAATGTTAACTATTGATACATGGCTTCTAATCCTGTCCACCAGACAACGTCATCTATTCCCGGAGATGTAGTTGTTAATCTTTCAAGAAATCCAAGACAGTTCAATTACTCAATGTTAAGCATTCTGTAGACATTATTACTGTATTGTTTTTGTTTGGAGTTTTTGACTGTTGTTGTTGTTTAATGTTCAAAATGAACACTTAATTATAGCTGTTTAAAATGCTTCCAGGTCGGCCAGGCGCGGTGGCTCACGCTTGTAATCCCAGCACTTCGGGAGGCCGAGGCGGGCGGATCATGAGGTCAGGAGATCGAGACCACGGTGAAACCCCGTCTCTACTAAAAATACAAAAAATTAGCCGGGCGTGGTGGCGGACGCCTATAGTCCCAGCTACTCAGAGAGGCTGAGGCAGGAGAATGGCGTGAACCCGGGAGGCGGACCTTGCAGTGAGCCAAGATCGCGCCACTGCACTCCAGCCTGGGCGACAGAGCGAGACTCCGTCTCAAAAAAAATAAAAAATAAAAAATAAAAAAAAAATGCTTCCAGGTAAGAATTATTGTGGCAGTGCTTAGTAGTGTAAAACTTGGGAATCTCTCATCCATTTGTCTGTGAGTTAGCGGACATACAAAACCGTTCCTGAGGACGGTCCTGTCTTCCCTTGGCTCAACTCAGAGGGACCGTGGGGTGACTTCTATGTCCATATTGTCCTTGTCTTGTTGCTAAATTTTTATAACAATATATCAGTTCTACCCAAGACTCACTGATTTTTAAAAATAGAAGGTTTTGTATTAAATTTGTAACACAAAAGAGCTGCACTTCAGATATTTGTTCAAAGAGTATAATCTCTAGCATATTGCTGCATGTTCTAAAGATATCAAAAGTCCTGCTGAGAAAAATAATATTCTTGGAAGATTTTGTGTGTGTTTCCATTCTCCTAGGTCAGTGATTTCCCAAGTTTTTATATTTCACAGCCAGTTTTTTTAAAAGTATTTTTTAATGATGGTTACTGATATAGGCTGCTAACTTATTTTACCAATAAGGATGTAACAAAAAGAGTCTTTTAAATTGACGTTTTATGGAAATTTAATGCTATGGAAAATTCACTACTCACTGATTGTTTTTTTTCTTTTTACCATGAACCCATGAAAATTTTATCTCTGACTACCAGACTGGCACTTGAGAACATGGAGATAATTTATAACTTATCCCTAGATGAAATACCCAATCACTAGTGACTTCACACCTGGGATGCATCATTGTGAGTACCTGCAGAAGGATTTCTACCAAATCACACACTTCGATGTGACCTTGACTAAATGAAGAGTGTTACAGAAACGTCCTTTGAAGCTTGTCACTTCATTTAGTCCAAAGCTGTCACAAAGACATTATTTTTTGCACTACCTGGCCTTCTCTCTTAGAAGACCTACTGGAGAAATCCCACTCTGGTCTCAGTAGCAGAAGCATTTGCACTTGTCTAAGCAGTGCATTTGTATTTTATCTTCTTTATGATGGGAATAATTTTACCCTTCCTCTTCATAAATCTCCTTGAAATTTTTAACTCAGCTCATCTCTAATATGCACATAAAATTTCAAGGAATTTGATTTGTGTATTCACCATGCTCCTGGCTCCATCCTGTGCTTCTACCATTTTCCCTTTGCCTTGTTTTATTTATTTATTTTTTTACCTGTTTGACCTTGTTGTACTACATACTTCTTTGTAAGCTATCTTAAATCCTTTCCAGTGCCAGCAGGGATGTACTTAAGTACATAAATTAGTCAATGGAGGACCACCTGTGACCTAGATATAGCTTCACGAGGACCCCTCGCTGCCCAGGGGACCCACTCACATATCTAGGACTCATCTGCACAGATTTCCCGGTGCTGACTGGAGAGAAAATCAGCATTATGTATCCCATTAATATGCTAGCTGCTGGTACGGCCTGAGTGTTGTCCTGCTCTGTACTTTAAAAGGAGCCACAAATGCCTCACTTTATACGAATAAGGTGAGAATTTCAAGTGCCATAGCAAAGCCGGGAGAACGGTACTTAGGGGAGAAGGGCCACTAAATTAGGATTTGTCCAACTGCAAATCCTATTAGATTTGTCCGACTACAATCCTATTAGAGGATTGTAAAATTAGGGTTATAACTAACATTTTTTTCATGAAAAATTTCAAGGTTTTATGGAAGTGTAGTCTTGCGGAAAATAAGTATAACATAAACAACAGAGTGCATTGCGTGGAGTGAGGGTAAGGATTTACTCATAAAACTTTGGTGTGTGTGTCTGCTGGGTCACAATAAAAACATATTTCTTACTATGGGTTACAAAAACTTCCTTAAATAATATCACGTAAGGGTGTGCCCATTCTATCTATACATAAAACAGGCCTTGGGCCTTGATATGGTTCGGCTCTGTGTCCCCTTCCAAATCCCACCTTGAATTGTAACAATCCCCACATGTCAAGGGCAGGACTGGGTAGAGGTAATTGGATCATGGGGGCAGTTTCTGCCATGCTGTTTTTGTGATGGTGAGTCAGTCTCACGAGATCTGATGGTTTTATGAGCACGTGGCATTTCCCCTGCTTGCACTCATTCTCTCTCCTGCTGCCCTGTGCAGAGGTATCTTCTGCCATGACTGGAAGTTTCTTGAGGACTCCCCAGCCATGCAAACTGTGAGTCAATTAAATCTCTTTTCTTTACAAATTACCCAGTGTCAGGTATTTCTTCGTAGCAATGTGAGAACGGACTAATACAGTAAATGGTCAGACTCAATCCTCACTCAGAAACTGTACCACACAAACAAAATTCCACATAGCAAATAATCACTTTCCCAACAGAATGTTTTCTCATTGATGACTTCTCATTAATAAGTTTTTGTGCACCATATTAGTCAGGGTTTTCTAGAGAAACCGAACCAATAGGATTTGTGTGGGTGTGTGTATATATATATATATATATATATACACACACCCACACAAATCCTATTGGTTCGGTTTCTCTAGAAAACATATATATACACACACACACACACACATATATATATGTATACACACACACACACACATATATCCTATTGGTTCGGTTTCTCTAGAAAACATGTATACACACACACACACATATATATATGTATACACACACACACATATATCTCTAGAGAGAGAGGGACAGAGATTGTATATATACAATCTATGTGTGTCTGTCTATACGTGTGTGTATACACAAACACACACAAATCCTGTCGGTTCTGTTTCTCTAGAAAACTGACTTATGTATACACACACACACACATATATCTCTAGAGAGAGAGGGACAGAGATTGTATATATACAATCTATGTGTGTCTGTCTATACGTGTGTGTATACACAAACACACACAAATCCTGTCGGTTCTGTTTCTCTAGAAAACTGACTACTATGGTGCACAAAAACCTGTTAATGTTTTTGTCTCAAGGAGGCAAATGTCAATTAATGTCTCAAGGCAAGAGAGGTAGAGAGATTGAGATTCCTTTAAGGAATTGGCTCTCAGTTGTGGAGTCTTGGCAAGTCCAAAATCTTCAGGATAGGCTGGAGACCCAGGGAAGAGCTGCAGTTCCAGGCCAAAGGCAAACTACAGGCAGAATCCTTTCTCCCTCATCAGAGTCAGTCTAAGGCCTTCGACTGACTGTTTGAGGCCCACTCCCACTATGACGGGTATCTGCTTTACTCACAGTCAAGTGATTTAAATGGTAATATTTCCTATTTGAGCAGCACTGCAGAGAAGGGACTGGCTGGACAATTCCTTCCAGCCTTGGAAACGGCTGGCAAATAAATAAATAAATAAGGAATGTTAATCTCATCAAAAAAACACCTGCACAGACACATCCAGAATAATGTTTGATCAAATCTGTCCCCATGGCCCAGCCAAGTTGACACATAACATTAACCATCACATGCCCCTTAGTTTAGATTCACAGAACCAGAGAAAAATAGTGGGCTTTGCCTACACTACTGAAGTTATTGTGGCTATTAAGACCAGATTCTAAACAGGCTGTGTCAGTGTTGTGCTGGCGCTGGCTCCTTCTAGCTGCTGATTGCAAATTATGCCCGATTCTTCCCAAGTCTGCATTCAAATGGCATCACGTTTGTGCCTGGAAATTGGCCATGGGGCAGTGCTTACACCACAAAGATGCTATAAATCAGGGGTGAGGTCCTTTGAATTTCTGGCTTACCGTCACACCACCGGACCTGTCAGCTTTTCAACAACGCGTTAAAAAGTCTATAATTCCATTTAGTAGGCATGATGTCAAGTCTGAAAATGGAATATTTCTAATTTTAGTAACAAAAATAAAATTTCAAAAGTTTTAAAACATACATTAGTTTCTCTTTTTTTTTAATTTCAATAGCTTTAGGGGTACAAGTGGTTTTTGGTTACGTGGATGAACTGTATTGTGGTGAAGTCAGAGATTTTAGCGCACCCATCACCCAAGTAGTGTACATTGTACCCAATATGTAGCAAAACATACGTAAGTTTCTTAATCACATTTTCAAAAGAACAGAACAAACAGTAACCAATCCCGTCAATTGATGGTAATCCGTCATACTGACTTTTCAATATCTAATTGGTCTACATGGAGTGAGCATATGTAGTATTTATTTTCTTTTATAAATAATTGTCATATTATTATAGGAATGAGGCTGGGCGTGGTAACTCACACCCGTAATCCCAGCACTTTGGGAGGCTGAGGTGGGCAGATCACTTGAGGTCAGGAGTTCGAGATCAGCCTGGCCAACATGGTGAAACCCCACCTTTACTAAAAATACAAAAATTAGCCAGGCATGATGGTGCACGCCTGTAATCCCAGCTACTCAGTAGGCTGAGGCAGGAGAATCGCTAGAACCCAGGAGGCGGAGGTTTCAGTGAGCCAAGGTTATGCCACTGTACTCCAGCCTGGGTGACAGAGAAAGACTCCATCTCAAAAATAAAAAAAAAATTATTATAGGAATGCAATCAGCAAGATCCAGACTATAGTAAACTGTACAGTGCATACGATCTATTTCTTTAACAAACACATTTCCAGGGTGACAGAGAGAGAGGTGGAAGGAGGAGGTGAACCTAAAGCAGTGCTTTCCAAACTTTATTACACATCAGAATCACCCGGGGACTGCAGGTGGAGTCCCACCCCCAGATTTTTTTAATCGGTTGCGCTAATGCCAGATAATTTGCATTTAGGAATAAGTTCCCAGGTGATACAGCTGCTCATGATAATTGTATTCTAGTTGTGTTTTTGTTGAAAGGCATTTACATGTCTGATATGGGTTGGATCTGTGTCCCAGCCAAAATCTCATGCGAAATTGTTATCCCCAGTGTTGGAGGTGGGGCCTGGTGGGAGGTGATTTGATCGTGGGGGTGGTTTCTCATGGTTTAGCATCATCCCCCTAGTGCTGTTCTTGTGACAGTTCTCAGGAGATCTGGTTGTTTGAAAATGTGTGGCACATCCCCCCTTGCTGGCTTCCTCCTGCTCTGGCCATGTAAGATGTGCCTGCTTCCCCTTCACCTTCTACTGTGATTCTAAATTCCTGAGGCCTCCCCAGAAGCAGAAGCCAACATGCTTCCTATACAACCTGTGGAACCATGAGCCAATTAAACCTCTTTTCTTTGTAAATTACCCAGTCTCAGGTATTTTTTTATAGCAATGTCAGAATGTACTAATACAATTTTAAAGATGTATTCTAAGGCATTACGGATGAAATGATACAATGTCTATAATTTACTGCAAAATCATCTGTGGTGTGGTGGTAAGTAGTGGGGATACTACAAATGAAACCAAATTGGGCAGAGTGATAATTGTTAAATTTGGGTGAGGGGTACAAGGGGCCTTCTTATGTTATTCTACTTTTGTGTATTCCATATTTAAAAGTGTTAAAAAGGAAGAATTAAACCCAAATTATTTTAAATATCCACTTCACACCTCTAGAAACAAGTCATCTTTCTTTTTTAATCACTTCTCATTATAAAAAGAAAGGCAGAGGCATCATTCATAAAAAGGGCAAAGCTTTCATTAATTATTTTTTTTAACCAGGAAAGGCTGTAAATTCAATCAATCCCTTTGTATCTCAGACGTCAAGGATAACAAATGGTTCCAGCACTTCCATCTGCCAGTATGCATGTGGGAGCATCACCTGCCCAGTGCAGACACTGCCCTTTCTCTTCCTCACCTTTTTTCTTTCCTCCACAGCAAACCTAGACGCCAAATAGACCCAGAAGGCAGTTTCCCATCAATTTTCAAAGACTAGGGTAGGGGGGGACCCAAATTCTGATGTTCCATTCTACAAAATCATCAAGGCTGGGGGCGGTGGCTCACGCCTGTAATCCCAGCACTTTGGGAGGCCGAGGCCAGCAGATACTTGAGGTCAGGAGTTTGAGACCAACCAACATGGTGAAACCCCATCTCTACTAAAAATACAAAAATTAGCAGGGCATGGTTGCAGGTGCCTGTGATCCCGGCTACTCGGGAGGCTGAGGCAGGAAAATCGCTTGAACCTGAGAAGTGGAGGTTGCAGTGAGCCGAGATCAAGCCACTACACTCCAGTCTGGGCAAAAGAACAAGACTGTCTCAATAATAATAATAGTAAATCAAAATCATCAAAGTTGGGATTTAGTCAGAGTTACAAATACCTACCCATTTATTATGAGGACTAAACCCTGATGTTTTTATCTTGCCCAAATTCCCATCTATGGGGTCTGGGGAGTCATGACCTACAAACCATAAAATCTCATCAGATGCGTTTTTTAACCCTATATATCGTGACTTACTTTCCAATCTGACTCTGGCATAACATTACATAACAGAGAAGCAAATCAAAATATTTTACCCCAAAATATGTTTCTTTGCCATATATTGAAATGTCCCTGCAAAGCCATCCTTTGTGGGCGAAAATTTTCATCTGTAAAAAATCTCTATTAACATAGCTAGATCTTTTTCTTCCAGCCCTCCCAATCCTGAAGAAATTAACTGAGAGTCTAAGACCGTTTATAGATCTGAATAGGAAACATTTGTCATCTGTTGTCTCTAAGGGCAGCCACGATGAGACCTCAAAAGAACGTCAATCTCCACAACTTTTTATCTTAACCTGAACATTTCCTTGCTATTAATCCCAGGTCTTTAAACAAACTCAACCCTATAGGAAGTCCCCCAACCCCACTCCACTTAAAATTGTCCTGCCTTACTGGACCAAGCCAATGTATTTCTCAAATATATTTGATTGATGTCTCATGCCTCCCTAAAATGTAGAAAATCAAGCCGCACCCCAACCACTTTGGACACATGTTCTCAGGACCTCCTGAGGGCTGTGTCATGGGCCATGGTCACTCATATTTGGCTCAGAATATATCTCTTCAAATACTTTACAGAGTTTGACTCTGTCCACTAACAATTACAGATACTCAAAAAGGGAAAAGCAAAGTGTAATGAGAATAAATTGTATCTAAATAGACAGTGACTTTTCTTTGTATGAAGGTGTTTCCTCCTGCCCATGAGGTAACCACTGATACCTCCTCCCCATGAGGTAACCACTGAGGTAGCCACTGCATTTTGGAACCAGAAAAAATCCTCAGAATCTCCATGATCTCTCCCATCCACTTACAAAATGAGGAAACCGACACCCACATAACTCCGATGACATGGCCAGAGTGAAAAAACTAGCTACTGCCAGAAACTTACCTGCACTTTCAAAACTTTCTAGTAAAATAAAAGTGAAAAAGGAAAGAAGGGAGGGAGAGAGGATTGACTCACAGAAGAGCTGCTTTCAGGAAAGTTGCCCATACAGTGAAATTTTTAAATAAAATTCTATGTACCTATTGATTTTTGTTCTAAAATTGGAAATACAGATAGGAGTGTAGTCTACCGAGGGACTCAGTTGAAAACATTTGCTAATTTAAGAGTTAAAGAGGGAGCCAAACACCCATGGAATGTTGCTGCTGTTGAGCTACACAGTGTTGGAAGCAATAGTACTTGGGGCACTTTTTGGTCAGTAACAATTACCAACATTTGTGAGCACTATGCACTGGAGACTAAATGCCATTTTCTTTATTCCACACTTTGTCCCCATGACAACTCTGCAAGGTAAATTCTACAGATCTCCTCATTGTATAGATGTGGAAACAGAGGGCCGGGCGCAGTGGCTCACGCCTCTAATCCCAGCACTTTGGGAGGCCAAGGTGAGTGGATCACCTGAGGTCCAGAGTTCAAGACCAGCCTGACCAACATGGAGAAACTCCGTCTCTACTAAAAATAAAAAATTAGCCAGGTGTGGTGGCACATGCCTGTAGTCACATCTACTCTGGAGGCTGAGGCAAGAGAATGGCTTGAACCCGGGAGGCGGAGGTTGCTGTGAGCCGAGATCGCGCCATTGCACTCCAGCCCGGGCAACAAGATCGAAACTCCATCTCAAAACAAAGAAAATAGATGTTGAAACAGAGACAGAGAGATTAATAAGTTGCCCAGGTTCATATGTGGGATGGATCTAGGATATCCTCCCCAGCTCTTATTACTAATACTTCTCCCAAGATCACTGGGGTACATTTCTATGGGTTGTATCTGCAAAGGAGCCCCAGGCTGGGGGTAGAGAGGGTGGGGAAATGTGAAGGCTGAAATGTAGCCCATAGTTTCCTTACCAAGCTATGGGGCTGCCTTTTTCTGGAGGAGGCAACCTTTTAAAATCCACACAGACACTTTTATGAGCCAGTGGTAGCCCAACTCCTTTCCCAACTAGTTCCCATGCCTTGGGAATTTTAACTACAAGGAGCCGATATTCTTGGGATTTTGTCCTGTGTCTGAATGGCCAGTTGCCTAATAGAGCCAGAAATATTATAGCTCATGCATTTTGTCCGTAGGGGTTGCTGCAGAATATGTCATGGTCTGCAGCGTTGCCTGGGCTGGGATCGAGTAGGAAGTAACTGCAAGTGGGCTTGAAGTAAGTTACTGAGGTTCTGTGAAAGTGTCTAAAACTGGAATGCAGTGAAATTTAATAAAAATCCAACTATCCACTTACAGTGAGTGAATTGTATGTAAATTATACTTCAATAAAGCTGATTTTTTAAATACCATGATCAGATCAGCAACTCCTTAAGTTGGAGTCATTCTATAAAGTCACTCTACAAAGATAAAACATGTCCAAGAATGAATAACGTCGTGATAAGATTAGATAAGTGTATGGGATCTAAAGACTCAAAGACCAGGGCTTCATGGGCTTAGGAGACCTACACAGTCACACAGAGCCCTAAGCTCAGAAAGACTCTGCCCTAGGCTTTATGATGTGTGGTTTCTGTCCGTCTTGATATTCTTAATGATTTCATTTTTGAACGTGTGCTTTATAAGTGAAGACCAACAGGACAATGAGGCCCACGGATGTGCAGAGGAGATACCTGCAAGATGTGTCCACACCTTGCCACCCCTTTGGCTTATGACATCATTCAACGTGTCCGACGAACACAGAAGTCTAGTGACCCACAATGTGTGGGAATTCCGTGACATTTAAAGCCAGTCAAAACAAGCATATTACTTCCATGACTAAGTATGAGCAAAGAGGATAATAACAGCCCCCAAGAGGCCACACTTTCTGTTTGAAGCAGAACGTGCTTCAAATGCAGACAGAAAGCTTTCTAAGAAAGGCAAATGACCCAGAAACCATAATATTTCCTTCCTGACTCTCGTTAATTCCCTGCATGAGTGAACCATTCACCTTGAAAATGATGACATCAGAGGAAAGGAAAGATAGAGCAACCCATAATTCCTTTTCCTACCAGCCTTTCCTTACTTATCAATACACTGAAGGTGGAGAGCGTTGGTAGAATGTGCCCATATCAAAAAGTG
The DNA here is from genome assembly GCF_028878055.3 of Symphalangus syndactylus. Taxonomy (NCBI): domain Eukaryota; kingdom Metazoa; phylum Chordata; class Mammalia; order Primates; family Hylobatidae; genus Symphalangus; species Symphalangus syndactylus. The sequence continues at coordinate 86,576,436 of NC_072437.2, forward strand.
AATGAAAACAGTTGAGTCTGTTTTGTGCAGCATTTCCACTGTTCTAAGAATGAAATACATATGTGAGAGCTACAAAATACAAATCTTATGTCAGTAATTCCGTGGGAATTAAATGCTCTTACATTAGCATTAAGGCTGTCATCACACAGTATAAAGATGAATGCTAAAACTCATGCTGATTTAAAATTTTATTTTTTCTTCACTTAGAATGGCATTAAATAGCACATTTTTAAAAAACGCTATGACAAGTCAAGAGACTATGGAAGAAAGGAAAAGGTGTTATAGTACCTGTAATAGCACTTCTTTCCTGCATTTGGAACAAGGGGTCCCACGCCGTCATTTTGCACCAGGCTTCACAAATTCTGAAGTAGCCCTTTTAAAGATAAGTGTTCGGCTGGGCACGGTGGCTCACGCCTGTAATCCCAGCACTTTGGGAGGCCGAGGCCGGTTTTCACCTGAAGTCAGCTTGACCAGTATGGTGAAACCCTGTCTCTACTAAAAGTACAAAAATTAGCCGGTCGTGGTGGCAGGTGCCTGTAGTCCCAGCTACTTGGGAGGCTGAGACAGGAGAATTGCTTGAGCCCAGGAGGCGGAGGTTGCAGTGAGCCGAGATCGCGCCATTGCACGTGAGCTATGATCACGCCACTGCACTCCAGCCTGGGCAACAGAGAAAGACCCCCGTCTCAAAAAAAAAAAAAAAAAAAAAGATAAGTGTTCAACCTCCTAACTGAGGCTGGAAGAGATTGTATGACTTGCCCAAGATCACAGTTAGAAGCAGACCTGGCTCTACAGCCCAGGACCTACTCCCAGGCCAGTGGTCCTTCTATCATTCTTATAGTCCAAAACGACAAGTTGGTTTAAAACTAGAGATTCTTATAAGAATAATATTTCAAGGCTGGGCGCGGTGGCTCACGCCTGTAATCTCAACACTTTGGGAGACCAAGGCGGGCAGATCACATGAAGTCAGGAGTTCAAGACCAGCCTGGCCAAGATGGTGAAACCCCATCTCTACTAAATATAAAAAAATTAGCCGGGCATGATGGTGGGTGCCTGTAATTCCAGCTGCTCAGGAGGCTGAGGCAGGAGAATCACCTGAACCTGGGAGGCAGAGGTTGCAGTGAGTTATCACACCACTGTACTCCAGCCTGGGTGACAGAGTGAGACTCTGTTTCAAAAAAAAAAAAAAAAAATCAGTTCAGCAAGTTCAAAGAATGACCAAATTAGACACATTTGCTGCAAATGGCTCTCAGAGGCTTTGAAAAATGGCATTGTGGCATTTTGTTTTAAGCAAGTAAACATATTTTCTGAGCCTAGAATTTTCTCCAATCACTAGAGAGCTTAAATAGATTATAAATACAGCATAGAGAGTATTCATGCAAAACCATTGCAGCTAAATGTCTATTTGTAAAGTCAGCTGGTTTCCAGTTAAAAGTTTGTAAAAGAGGGAAAAATAATATGCTTTATTTAAGTATGAACAGAGGAAGGCCTAGGTCCTGCCTCTTTCCTGAGTATTTAAAGTTCTGTGCCCATAATGGATACAGGAATCAGATGATCACACTGGACAGAAGTCAAAAGTCTTGCTCCTCCTTTGATGTGAACAACAATCTTGGTAATTGTTGACAGAGAAGTAAATACAACCTGCCCTCTAGTTTTTGAATTCACAAGTAGTAATTATTATAAGCAAGCTCTAAACCACCTTCAGAAAAATCTGTCTTTGAAAACACAAGATGTGATAGGCAAAACAAACAAAATAAAAACCTAAGTCAATCTGGTTTGGGTTAGAAAGAATCTTTTTGGTAAAATTAAATCTTTGTATAGCCCTTAATGCTTTCAGTCCCATCCCAATGTGGCTTATTCATTACCCACTCTGTAGTTTTCCTTCCTCTAAACCCTCTTCTCCTGCAGTGCCATGGAACTCATCAACAGCTCCTACAATGTGGCAGGTAAGTAAACACTAAGGATTAGGGCCAAGGGTTGGGAGAGGGGAATGACAAACATAGTAATTATAGCTAACATTTTTTAAGCCCTTCCTATTTGCTGGGCACTTTGCCAAGTGCTTTATGTTCATTATCTTAATGATTCTTCACAACAGTTCTATGAGGTAGGATTATCCCATTTCAACATGAGAATACAAAATCACAAAGAGGTAAAAACTTGCCCTCTAGGTCACACCAAATTTGGAATTCAAAGCCAATCTGACATCAGATAATGAGATGTCTGTTTTTCTCTTTACCTCTGCCCTGTATCTTCTTATTTCCCCATATTGCCCATCCTTACAGCATCCTGATGCAGAGACATTGTTCATTCAGGTGGTCGAGTATGGATGGTGATATATGGAAAGCATTTTATCCAAGGCCACCATTGACCAGGGTCTTTGTGGGAATTATCATAACAAAAGGCACTCTCCTTTGAGCTGTTGCAGAACAGGACGGATTTGCTCCCACTCTTTGTTGGACACGCTTTGGCTGGGCACAACCTCTGCAGTATACACCAAAGTCCTGAGCTTACCCTAGTCGTTTTGAATAATGGTCACTTGAATGTCCAGTAATTTTAAATGACAGTGATATGATGACACTTTACGTGATTACATGTGGACTATCATCATGTGTTCTAGAGAGGACAAATATGTCCTTAAAAATATACAAAAGGGGGCCGGGCGCGGTGGCTCACACCTGTAATCCCAGCACTTCGGGAGGCCGAGGCCAGTGAATCACGAGGTCAGGGGTTCAAGACCAGCCTGGCCAACAATGTGAAAGCCTGTGTCTACTAAAAATACAAAAATTAGCCGGGCATGGTGGCGGGCACCTGTAATCCCAGCTACTCAGGAGGCTGAGGCAGGAGAATTGCTCAAACCTGGGAGGTGGAGGTTGCAGTGAGCTGAGATCACGTGATTGCACCATTGCACTCCAGCCTGGTGGACAAGAGCGAGATGAAGTCTCAAAAAAAAAAAAAAAAAAAAAAAAAAAAAATATATATATATATATATATATATATACACACACACACACAAAAGGGGCTGGGTGCGGTGGCTCACTCCTGTAATCCCAGCACTTTGAGAGGCTAAGGCGGGCAGATCACGAGGTCAGGAGTTCGAGACCAGCCTGGCCAACACAGTGAAACGCCGTCTCTATTAAGAATACAAAAAATTAGCTGGGCCTGGTGTTGGGCGCCTGTAATCCCACCTACTCAGCAGGAGAATCACTTCAACCTGGAAGGCGGAGGTTGCAGCGAGCCGAGTGGGCACCACTGCACACTAGCCTGGGTGACAGTTGGAGACTCTGCCTCAAAAAAATAATAATTATTATAAATATATATGTATATATATATGTAGACACAAAAGGTTATTCAACAAATTTATAGGCTTGTTTCTGTACTCCTCTCTCTGAGCCTCAACTCCCAGGAGACTGAATAAAGACTAGAGAGTTGGGTGCTGTTGAATAGACTCATTAAACTCAATAGCCCTTAATTGGCAGACACACAGGAGGAAGCTCCATGTGTCTTATACATTAGCGTTCCTGAGAGGAAGCAGAATGCAACCATTACGGAAATAAATCGAATCAATAACAGTTTCCCCAAACATAGTCCAAGCCAGTGCGTAAGATAAGAACTAGGTCTGCTTTCAAAACAATGGTCTGATTCTAACCCTGTTGATAACTTTCTTCCTATCCAATCAAGAACTATGCTGTGTTCAACTTGTCTGAATCTTCATATATCCATTAATGTTGGAAAATGAGTTGTTTCCTTTGTTGTAAGGGAAGCCCACAGAACACGTCACTGTGGTAATCTCTAGAATTTACAGCGGGGAATCAAATCTTTCAATTGAGAGAACAACAACAACAAAAAAGCTAATCATTTGGTATGATTCAAAATGCTAACATTTCCAGGTGGGTACAATACATATTCTCATTTCTAAAGCAGATTGTCAGTATTCATGTATTATATTAGAGTCTTGATTTTTTTCAAGAAGTGGTAAGTCAAGCTATCTTATTACACCACCAAAATTTGGCTAATTGCAAAGTCAGTGCATTATATCTACCATAAACCATAGCAAGTTTCCTGCCAGCACGATCACTATGAAATCAGCTCTTTTGAGGCCAAACCTCAAAGGCCCACATAATAACAATGGCTGCCATTTTAGGTGACATGGACTTGGAGTGTATAAATCTCAAATCGGAAAAGACTCCAGTGAACCGTCACAGTCTTGCTAGTCTTCGATAACTGGAGAATAGAGCTATAATGTAGTTTGAAGTGCGTATGGGGAGAATTCATGGTGGGAATCTGAGCCTCAGAGAATGCAAAGTCAACTCACTACTAATAGCAAGTGACATCGGTGGCAGCAAATCCTCTGAAGTGGCAAGTTTCTTTCAGGATATACTGTGCTAAGATTAAAGAAAAAAAGTTTGTAAGGAAGGGAAGCAAGTGTCAAACAGATAGCAGACTTATTTTCAGGATTATGTAAAGCACAAAAATGAAAGGACTTCCCTGGTGCAGTGTTGTCATGGTTACCTGATCTCTTATCAAAAAGGAGAATCGAGCAGGGAAGGGAAACCTGGAAAAGGCAGTAACCAGGGAGGCCTGTACCTCCACACGGGCTTTTCATCCAATTGAGGTGGTTTATGAGGGTATAAAATAAGAGATGACATTTTGCTGCTGTAGATAATTTTTAAAGGAGCTTATTTTGCTATGCAGAATAAGTACTTCATTCTGCTGTGCTTTCTAAAACATGAAAACACAATGGCTAACCCATCATTGTTCATGAGAATCTCTAAGTGAACAGGAAAAAAAAAAATGTACCTTTAAAATTTCCTTCCAATGCAATAAAAATAAAAAATATTTTCCCAACCTACAAACTTAGTATATAGGTTGAGTTGCTTTCTTAAGAAAGCTGCATTTATCTCCTCCAAAAAATGTTAGAGGATTTTATTTGGAGGTTACCAGTTTAAAAGAAAAACTGGTAAATTATTTTTAGAGATTAAAAAGAAAAATCAGGAGAGGAGGGGCAGGGAAAAGAAAAAAGAAAAATCTCCTTGGTTTCCACTTCACAATTAGCATAGAATGAAGGACAATTTACCACTCTGTCCTTCCCCCTAAGCTCCACCTACCTCCACAAATGCGTCATCTTTCTGTCCATCACCTCCCCAACCCTCATAAACCATTGTCCCTGATAAACATTGCCAGGCACAAGCTCTTGCTTTTCCAAATCACAATCTCATTCTCAACACACCTAACAACAGCTTGCAAAGTGCCCTTTTCTCCAGTGACAGGTAGTCAGAATAACTACAAGGCCACTAGCATGAAGACTCAGCCTAGGAGAAGAAATGGAAATTTGACCCTATTTATTTTATCTGCTTGGGAAGGGGGAGGAGGAAGACAGCAATAAAGATCAGTCATTTCTTTAACAGCTCAGTCTCTGAATTACTCCCACTTCTCATTTCCCCTGGTAGAAAGACACTACGCCTAACTGGGTAAACCTTACAAAGGGGACAAATAAGCCTTAGACTCACAGTGACTTTGACTTCTCTCATAGAGAAAATGTTGAGAATTAGCATTCATTGAAGCCCTACTACGAACTAGACATTGTACTAGGGGCTTTAGTGATAATGTTCCATTTATACAAATCGCATCCCTGTGAAACCATGTCCTCTTTAAATATGAGGAAGCTAAGTCTCAGAAAAGAGAAGTAACTTGCCCTAACTCACAAAGAACTTACTTCTAAACTCACTTACTGCACCACCTAACACTGGAGAAGGCAGCATGCTAAGTGGTTCTCATCCAGATTAGTTCCACTCCCTATGAAATATTTTGGAAAGTTGTAGAATTTATCTTCAGTTTTGTCATTTACCTATTGAAACATTATTTTCAGTTACATTTTTTAAATTTCTATTTTATATTGCAATTTATATTTTATATTTTTTGTGTGATTATGTGGATAGTTAGGTTATATTACCTGCAAATTTCATTTTAGAATAGTAAAGAGGTATCTCAAAATATGTGTTACGTAAAGGGAGGCTTTGGGCCTGAGAAGGCAGAGAACCACTGCACTAAATCGTTATTCCCAGAATAATTGAGAATTGACACTGATTTTTCTTTAAAATATGGGACACAAGCATTTCTCAAGGCTAAAAAGAGAAGTCATTGTTAGTAGCATATAACTGTATTAGTTTCTTAAAATAAATTAAACATATTTCTAAACAGTTAATGATGGGGCAGGGTAGGCAACAGGGAGAAGAAAGGAAATGCAAATTCATTTGTAAGGAGATACCCCTGCCTTTTCACTGGAAAGTCAATTTCCTTGAAACATTAACTCCTCAGTCTCAAATATTTATTTAGGGGAGGTACCAAGCTTAGGGCCCTAGCATCAGGGAGTGAGAGGGCAAACTGCAAAGTGAAGCTACCATTTCAATGCTAGTGCTATGCACAGAGCTAGAAATAAGAAATAATGAAGGCTTCACTTAGCCACTAGGAAAATGGGATAAAAGGTGGCTTCTCATTCTCTTGTTTCTGAATCTCATGTGGCCAAAGCCATTAGAAGGACATCCCCAGGTTATTTTATCTGAAGAGTCTCAGGAATCCTAGTATATTCTCTGGAATACACACTCACTCGGGAATTGCCCCAGGGAAACCTGGACTTTAGGGCTACTTTAATGTAGCAAGTAGGTGCAACTAACTCACCTATTTGGTTTTCTGTGCGATAAAGAAGTACTGCTTCTTTCTCCAACTCTTTTGGAAAGAAGAGCTAAAGATAATATCAGAGATAATAAATTATCTTCCATTTTTCTTTTGTTATTTTAGGTCTAATACCTTTCAATAAGTGCCCTTATTCAACATGTATACAATATAAGAAACCACAGGATATCTTTAGAGCTAAATTGACTTCTCAAAGTTTATTTCTTTTGATCAGAAACCATGTTTTAATGGAGGGAGGAAACTTTATGGTGGGGAGCTGAGGTTTCAAATTTTATTCAGGCTGTATTTTTACTAGAAACAATATTGTTTTTTCTTTGTAGAATACTAAAAGATTAAATTTCATATGTCAATTTTTGTGAAGACTCCCAAGATCCAAATCCAACATTAAGTGTGTATGTTTGACCCCATATCCTCCTTACATTAACAATACAGCTTACACATAAGTATGAAGCAATGCACAGCCACCCACAACCAGCACAAATGATACTTGGTTCTTACAGCTACATGCTGTAGAATATTTTCAGCACATCTAAGTAAGAGAGGATATTAGAAATAAAATAAGGATCACAAGAAGTAATGAAAATGAGATTAGTCTTTAATATGTCTCTATTTTATGCAACTATGGATTTTAGACCATTGTTCTGGGTTCCATCTTTACAGGATAAAATCCAAGTGTTCAAAACTGAAATATAGAAACTATAATTGCTTATACATAGGAGATGTTTAGATAAATTTATTTTTCATAAAAGAAGCAGCATGGAGTAATAAACTGTCCGTTACATAAAAACCCTATCTGGGATGTTTTCAAGGGATTTTATTAGGATGGCCACATCAAAGAACACTTATTTATTAAAGATATACAATCTTCTTAGGTCCACTGGGCAGATTTTAGACAATCAATAGCAATCACAGGGTGTCCCAGTGACATCCATAGAAAGCTTTGTGGAGCCTAAGTTAGCTGAATGACCTCTTCAAGGGCACCTCTTCTTACCCTAAGAATTCTCTTCTTTGAAATGGATACTCCTCGAGGCCAAAATCTACTTGGCATCAAAAGCTACTAGAGTAGATATATTAGTCAGTTTTCGAACTGCTATAAAGAGCTTCCCTGAGACTGGGTAATTTGTAAAGAAAAGCGATTTAATTGACTCACAGTTCCATGTGGTTGGGGAGGCCTCAAGAAATGTATAATCATGGCAGAAGGTGAAGGGGAAGCAGGCACCTTCTTCACAAGGTGGCAGGAGAGAGAAGTGAGCAAAAGCAGGAAAAACTGACTTATAAAACATCAGATCTCATGAAAACTATCACAAGAACAGCATGGGGGAAACTGCCCCCACCTCCCTCCCTTGACACATGGGGATTACAATTTGAGATGAGATTTGGGTAGGGACACAGAGCCAAACCGTATCAGCAGACTCCAAACCAGGTCCATTAAAAAGTCCTTTAATTTAGATCCCTATGGCACATCAACAAAATACAATGAAAACATCAGAACTTTGTTGTTGCATTATCTCAATCCTCTCTAACTTTATCCTGGGTGCCTATTAATATCTCTTGTTTTATTCTACCACCATTACTTCACACATCCAGATTATTCTTGTTTGTCACCCCTATATTCAAACAAACTGAAGCATGAAGTTGTCCAGAAGATTTACCTTGTGTCACCTTATGTGACAAAGCAAGTCATCCACTGCAGAAACCTGCTAAATGTCCAGTAACCTACTGATGAATTCAGAATGGGGTCTAAAAGCCCCTGGAACTTCTTGAATTTACCTTATCCATGGCAAACACAGGCTTACTTCTCTTTGGTTTCCTGCAAATGTTTCCTGTTTATTTTAAAGTTGCAAAAGCCACGCAGACTCGAGTATATGAAAGATGACCACAAAATAATGAAACTGTCACGTGTGGCTCACATGTACTTAGTTCCTATAAAGGTTCATGGCTACACTTACATAAAACTTCAAACAAAATTAATCTGACAAATAGTATTTGAAACATTAGTATATTTATATCTAATCCTGTTCTAGAAAATATTTGTAATATTTGAATATATATTCAAAAACATATATATTCTTATAAACTATATAAATATATGTGTGTGTGTGTGTGTATATATATATATATATATATATATATACGTATGTATGATGGAGAAAGATTGGTACACATGTGGAAGCAATAGGGACCTACACAGTTATTAAAATTTGTTCAGAAATTGGCCCTGAGTCTCCTGAAAACCAAAGCTGAAAGAGAAACATGACCACTTACAAAATTCATGTTTGCCATAAGGAAAGGGCATACCAGATCTTCCAATATCTAATAATTTACATAATTACTCATGTACAGTATGGTAATAAGCCATAATTGGTGAGTAATATACACAAATTGCTACGAATTATTCATTTTTTCATTCCATAAACATAATGTGTCAGGCTTCAGGGATAGTAAGAAAAAGTCCCTGACCTTGAGGAGTTTTCAGTCTAATGAATGAAAAGAGAGACATTCGAATAAATAGTTAAATCACAATATATTGACTATTAAAGAGTACTATGAATAACATGTAGTGCCTTCATAAATGTTTCCACATAACCAAGTCAAATTTTGATTTCTTCCTCCTATTATTTTGTGTATTTTCCAGAATTCAGGATTGATACGCAGTAATGCAGCCCCAACTTTTTCACCATGGAAACAGTAACACCATTGAGACCAGTAAGTGCACTTGTCTGAAGCACAACCACACTTCCTATGTTCCTGCCTATACCCCAAGGCATCCAGCCCTCTTCCTGATCCTCTGTTCTTCCATCTTTGCCACCCTTCCCCCTTGTACTTGTCCTTGAGCAGTTATGTAGTTGCTCCCTTCCCTTGGTTTAAGTGTTAAAGACTCAAGGCCAAGGAGAATCTGTGACTGGGGTTTGGAATTATTTCCTGGGATTCTCAGCAGGATTCTCAGCAGGATTCTCATGTTGAAGGGGGATAAAGGTACACTCAGGGAGGAAAAAGCGCTCAACAATTTTGGCTCTGGATCCATAGGATATGAAGTCTTGAATCTAAGGGATGGAAAAGGATTCAATGAGACCAGTGCTTCTAGTCCAGCCTCACAGCCAGGCATGCCAGAAGTAATTATAATAATATTAACAACAGCAACAATAATATCTGTTTGATGCTTCAGAAATGATATGTGTTCAAGAGTAAATCATGTTTGCCTCAGGTGTAAGATGATTTCAAGGTCAACAAGAAGGCTTTCTGGGCTTTCTGAATAAATCTCCACTGAGCCTCTTGACAGTGCATGCAATTCCTTTAACACAGGGACAAAGATTTTCCCCACCACAATTAGAGATAAAAAGGCTTAAAAATGTAAATGTGTAGGAAAGGTGACACACTGGTATTGATTTGCTTCAGTCAACGTGCAAATGATGGTATCAGAAACTTTCTCAAGTCCCTCCTCTACTCAGACTCTTAAAACAAGAATTTAGTAGTTTTTGCATCTGTCCTTGCTCATATTCCCTGGATTCCACCCTCCTCTGAACCTTGATCCATCAGTGATCCCTCTGCCTTCCAATATTATTAATCTCATTTATTCAGCATCCTCATTGCTAAGCATATCCTAGACACAGGGGATGGACAAAACAGACAAAGATCCTTGCCCTGAGAGAAAAGATAAAGCAGTCAAGAGATAATAAGGGGTCAAGGGGAGAATGCTGAAATTTTAAATAGGGTGGTCAGGGAAATCTTCTATCAGAAGGTGATATTTAAACAAAAACTTGAAGGAGGTGAGGCAGCATGCATTCCAGGCAGGAGACACAAGTGCAATGGCCCTGAGGTCTGACATTCCTGGGACACAATGTGCGTACAAGAGAGGGTCACCAAGGAAGCCAATAAAATGAAGTCACTGAGATTTTAAAGGTCATGGCAATTGGCTTTTGCTCTGAGTGACATGGGAAACTACTGGAGTATTTTGAGCAGAGGAGTGATATGATCTGAATTACATTTTAATAGGATCGTTCAGCTGCTGCGTTGAGAACAAACTGGAGGGCACAAGGATGGAAGCAGAAAGTCCTTTTAGGAGGCTGGTGCAACAAATCCAGGTAAGAAAGAAGAAAGTGACCCGAAAGAGGCCTTAGTCACTAGGGAGTTAGCAGTGGAGGTGGTATGAAGTGATCAGATTCTGAACATATTTTGAAGTTGGGGCCAATAGTATTTGCTAAAAAATCAGATGTAAGGTATGAGAATAAAATAAGAGTGAAGGATACCTCGGAGGCTTTGGGCCTGAGCAACAGGAAAAATGGAGCTTCTGTTTCCTGGGATGGGGAAGATTTTGGAAGGATTAGGCACAGGGGTAGAATATCAGGAGCTCAATTTTAAATGCTAACTAGACATCCAAGTGAGATGTTAAAATAGGCAGTGGATATATAGTCTATAGTTTTGGGGAGAGGTTCAGCCTGGTATTTAAAGTCATGACACTAAGGAAAAACCACCATGGGAGGAAATACAGAGTTAAAAAGACAAAACGATGAACTGGTCTCCGGCACAGTCCAATTTTTAGAGGTTGTGGACATGGAGAGGAACCTGCAAAAGAGGAGAAGGAGCAGCCAAAGAAGTAGAAAAACTAGGCACATGTGATGTCCTAGAGGCCAAGGGAAGAGATTATGTCATGAGAAGGGACTGATGGGTCAAATGCCACAGATGGGTCATGGAAAATGAGGACTTTTCATTGACCATTGAATTTAGCCATCAGAAAGTCTTTTATGACTTTGACAGGGAAGTTACAATAGAATGGTGGGCACATTCCTACACTCCACCACTGCTCATGGAAGTTAATTCAGGAGAAGAAGAAAGATGAAAACTTGGAGACAACTAATAAAGAAACTTCTTTCGAGGTGTTTTGCTGAGAATGGAAGGGGAGAAACAGACAATGGCTTGAGAGTGAAATGGGAGTTCCAGACTGTTTGTTTTTAAAATGAAAGAAATTGTAATGGGTTTGCATGCTGATGCAAAAGGGAAGAAAAACGGTTAAGTCAAGAGAAAAGAGAATTCTGAAGCAGTGGCCTTGAGCAGAAAGAAGTGATGGGATCAAATGAGAGGGAAGAGAAACCCTGTCTTAAAAAAAAAAAAGGTTGGGGAAGGGATTGGCCTCAGTTAGGAATATGGACAATGATCCATCTTTTCCACTCATCCTTCCTCTCAGCCTCTTTTAGCATCTTTTGGCTTCCCTGTTGCAAAACTAAGAGCAATAGGCTAACTGTTTGCATCCCTCAAAATTCATATGTTGAAATCTAATCCTAATTTGGTGGTACTTGGAGGTGGGACTTTAGGGAGGTAATTAGGGTGAAGCCTTCGTGAATGGAATTGGGGCCCTTACAAAAGAGAGCCCAGAGAGATTCCCTTGCCCCCTCCACCATATGAGAACACAGCAAAAAGTGGCCACGTATGGGCCGGGCGCGGTGGCTCACGCTTGTAATCCCAGCACTTTGGGAGGCCGAGGCGGGCGGATCACGAGGTCAGGAGATCGAGACCACAGTGAAACCCCGTCTCTACTAAAAATACAAAAAATTAGCCAGGCGTGGTGGCGGGCACCTGTAGTCCCAGCTACTCGGAGAGGCTGAGGCAGGAGCTTGCAGTGAGCCAAGATCGCGCCACTGCACTCCAGCGTGGGTGACAGAGCAAGACTCCATCTCAAAAAAAAAATTAAAAAAAATTAAAAAAAAAAAAGTGGCCATGTATGAACCAGGAAGTGAGCCTTCACCAGACACCAAATCTGCAGCCACCCTAATCTTGGACTTCCTAGCCTATGGAACTCTGAGAGATAAGCGTCTGTTGTTTACAAGCCAATGGTATTCTATTAGAGCAGTGTGAACAGACTAGGGCAGTAAGCAATCTTCAGTTGCGTCTAACTGTGCTCTGTATCTCTGCTTCCTTCTCTTTATAGTCTGTTGTCTTTAAAACATTGCCCACATTTGCTCTGTTCCTGTGGTTCCCTTTCGTTTGTTGCCTTGAGATAGCCCAGCTTCTGCGCACCAGTGGCTCTGGAATTGCCTATTTCCAGGAACGGTTTTCTTTTTTTCTTTTTTTTTACTGAACCCTTTCTCAAGTGTCTGTGTGAAGAGACCACCAAACAGGCTTTGTGTGAGCAACAAGGCTGTTTATTTCACCTGGGTGCAGGCGGGCTGAGTCCAAAACAAGAGTCAGCAAAGGGTGGTGGGATTATCATTACTTCTTATAGGTTTTGGGATAGACGGTGGAGTTAGGAGCAATGTTTTGTGGGCAGGGGGTGGATCTCACAAAGTACATTCTCAAGGGTGGGGAGAATTACAAAGAACCTTCTTAAAGGTGGGGGAGATTACAAAGTACATTGATCAGTTAGGGTGGGGCAGAAACAAATCACAATGGTGGAATGTCATCAGTTAAGGCTATTTTCACTTCTTTTTTGGATCTTCAGTTGCTTCAGGCCATCTGGATGTATACGTGCAGGTTACAGGGGATATGATGGTTTAGCTTGGGCTCAGAGGCCTGACAAACCCCTCTGACTATTGACTGCTTTCCTTTCTAGAAACCCTTCACCCTTCACTATATTGTGTACCTCTATCCCTGGGCTGGCCTTCTGGTCCATTCCCTGGACTCCTGTTCCTCTGCCTGACACTTCAAATGTTGGTGCTTGTTGGGTTTTCTCAGGCATCTTCTCATTTGACAAAGGAATATCACTTATCCAATGCCAGCAGGGACTCCAGAATTTTCATACAGGAAGAGATAGGTGATTTGTCTTGATGCTGAGTTTGCCGAGTAGGCTAACGTCTTCTACCTGCATTCTCTATGTTTGGAGTAGCTTGTTAAGTGGTGATGTAGATTACAGGGGGACTTAATCCTCCCCCATCTCATCACCCCTTGTTTCTCTGCTGCCAGAGCTTCAACTGCCACCTACATGTGGGGTTGTTTTACCCGATACGTACTAAAGGCACACTATCTTTTCAAAGTAAAAGGAAATATTTAAGAAAAGAAAGGAAGGAGGAAAAGAAAGACAAAAGCAAGGAAGGAGGAAAGGAGAGAGAAGAGAAAGAGGAAAACTGCAAAATGAAATTAATAGATGTTTAATAAACTGCCCACAACTCATGTCAAATGTCTACTTAACTCGTGTATGATTATCTGATATATTGTACATAACATATTTAAGTATATTTTTATATGATCTACAGAAGAGCTTCCAAAAGCAACCGTGATTAGGGCCTATCAAGCAGTTATTTACTGAAAATACAAGCTAAAACCTCTTCCTGAGCTCCGTACTCTTCTTTCCAATTGCCTACTACACACAGTCACCTCAAGGACCACAGGAATCTCAAACACAACACATCCCTAAATAAAATCATCTTTCTTCTCAAATGTCCCGCTAGAGTTTATGCAGTAAAATGGCGTGAGCTTGAGCATCAGCCAGTTTTTTAGGTTCAAATTTCAACTCTTTGAGTTAGCCATTTTGTGGGAAATAAGAATTTTAAATGGTACTTTGTCATTTACTAATAATTGCATTTCGGGAAGGCACGGAAAAGAGTCCTTACCAGCCAGAGATGTAAGCACTCAAAGGCAGTAAACTCTGGTAGGGGCTGTGACAGAAGCTCGTCAGGATATAGTGGGGAACAAGAAAAGGAGGGGTCAAGAATGTATTCGGTGAGGTGGAGAGACTTCTCACAGAGAGTAATAGTAGAGCTTTATCTAGAATAAGAATGACTTAAGTAGACCAGGGCATGGCTAGGAGTGGAGGAGAGAGGAGCATTAGCAAGAATTAGCATGGTCATCTGAGACCACCAACAGATTGCAGAGCACAACAGAGGAGGTTGGGAGAGAGTAGCTTGCATCTGATCAGGGATAATGGAGGACCTTGCTTACCCAGAGCCAGAATTTATCCTGAGGCTACAAGTGAGTCACAGAGAACTTAAGCAGGGGACTTATATGATTGGATTTGCATTTGAGAAACATAACTTTGGTAGCCACAAGGGGGATAAATTAAGCCCAGATTGGAGGTGGAGAGAATCCTAATAGACAACCGTGAACATTCTAACCAGAAACAATGAGGTAATTAAGACAGAGCAGTGAGAAGGAAAGAAAGGGAAAGTTTTAGGAGGGTGCTAAAGGGTAATTCTGACAGTTGTGACTGATGAGGGACTAGAGGAAGAGGAGAACAGGACTTCTTGGTCCCTGGCTCAGAGGCTCATCCGATTATTAAGAGGACAAAATGAAATACTATATGCCTGGTATATGGTAGAAGCTCAAATTATATTATTTCCCTTCCCTGTTCTCTCTTATTACTGGCACCATCACTTACTCAGTAACTGAGGCCAGAAATGTGGCAGTAATTCTAGTCTCTAGTGCCCATTATCCTCCACACCCAGAGCTGATGACACTGAGTGAGGCGAGGGGAAGACAGAGGCCAAAAAAGGGAAACAGTCCTCACGGAGTTCACAGTTTCCCTCTGGCCTGAGTGTTTGCTGTTGTTTGTTTGTTGAAGGAGTGGGCAAACAGGAGCCCAGGTTTAAGGTATTCTGTGGCTTGCCCACCTTGGGGGCTTGCATATGGATGAATGCTAGGTAAACTGTGGCCCCACCCACTGCAATGCCAGCTTCTTCCCCATCCAGCTGATTCTCTTCCCAATTTCCCAGCTCCAGTCTGGCTTCTACATTATCAGGTGCTTGGCTAGTGGCTGAATCTGAAAACATGTCTGAAAAGACCATCCCCTCCCCAAGGGAAATGGTTAACCAGATTTTAAACCAAGCTGAATAAAGTTTGGGGTCATTTTTTGAGGAGGAAGCGTTCTATTTGTATAAGTAGTAAGGGCTGGGAAAGGCAAAACTATGGGGACAGAAAAGAGATTCACTGTTGCTAGGGTCTCAAGGTGGAGAGAAGACAACCCAAGAGAACTTTGCAGGGGGGTAATAGAATGTTCTAGAACTTGATTGTGGAGGTGGTTACTAGACTGCCATTTTTTTTTCAAAAGGCATGAAACTACACTAAAAAGCATAAATTTGACTCTATGTAAATTACACCTCAATAAGCCTGACTTTAAATTTTAAAAAAATGAAGGAACAAATAAATAAATTCCTAAGCAGATAGTAAGGGCTCAGCAAATGTCTGCTGAAGTGATAGTGATGGGTAGTGATAAGGTATCCGGCTGTCAAAGCTGCAGATTTTACTCCCTCCTTGAATGTTTGCATTTTAATAGAGGATTCTTAAAGCTGGAAAAAGCCTTTAAGGCTCAAAGAAGTTTGTCTCTAATAGGATGCATTTTTTTTTTCAAATGCAAAGTATTTTATTGCAAGCCAGAGTGGGAGTTCTAGATGAAAGGAAAGGCTAGCAGGAGAGCTGGGAGGCCAGGAGTAAGGAGACTTTACCTGTCTCTAAATTTGCAAACCTCTGAAAGGAGGGTATGCATTTTAAGTAGAGGCACTCTCCTCTGCCTTTTATCCACCATTTCCATCACAAGCTTTTCCTGGATTATTATCCTGGCCCATGATATTGGATTCTTATTGGAAAAACAATTGGTGTTGATGGACAGAGACAGAAGAGTACTACATCTATATTCAGCTTGGAAAATGAGAATGAGTGAATTAGTGCTCGGCAGCTACAACAGGGGCTATTTAAAGTCAACCCATGCTAAAATCTGTTTCTACCCCACCTCATATGGACCAAGCCAAATGCTGGCCTTGACCTACCAACTTTTTCCTCTCCTGTTCATTTGCCAGTCAGGTACCAGAGGATTAGAAGTGACTTTAGCTTCGTTTTGGCCGTCACATCTTGCTGATAACCAGGGAACTGCCTGGATCTTTGAAACGGATATTCTCTCCAGTGTTTCTTTAAAACTAGCGCTCCGATCTTGTAATACCAAAGCACCTCGATTTTTTTTTAATTCAAACTTCCCCATCTGACAGGACAAGGATTCTCTTTTATAGGCCACTCAGGGAACTAATTTCTCTCTAAGCCATTCAAAGCCCAAAATGTCGAATCCTTGATTTTTCTTCTGTCACCCTGGACAGGTTTTCCTGTTTCATTTCACCAGAGTGCATGTGAGCACCTGTTTGAAGCTATGTGAACCTCTGTTATCCTTGGCAGCAAAAAGCGGAGGAGTCGGGAGAGTGGGAAGAGTCTCTTTCCACTGCTTGCCCCTGGCACCCCACCCTGGGGGAGGAGTGGCAGGGGTCCTGCTTTTTACTTAGGTTAAGTTCATCAGTATTGCCAGAACTGTCCATTCCTCACCCTTCCCCGGGTGGTAGTTCAGGAGAAGGGGGCATTTGACTGCTGGGCTGGAGAGGGGGTGCCCGGTGGCAGGAACAGCAGTGGCCTCCTCTCCTTGTCCATCAACAGCAGCTCCTACAACCCCCAATGGACTGCCCCAAGACAGTTATCACCTGGCTCTGTCCACCCCTGCGCTCAAACTGCCGCTCCATCATTGAACTCTCCCTGTCTCACAACCCTTGATCTGGTGCCTCCAGCTCAGTTTTCCTGGCACAGCCCTCTGGGGCTTTCTGAGCCCCCACCCCCTCCCTACCCTCACCAATAACAAAACACAAGACTCGGCCTGTTAATTACTTCCTTCCTAACAAGAAGGTAGCTAGTTGGCTACACCTGCTGACATTGTTCTAACTTAGGCCTGCAGAGTTGATGAAAGGGCTCTACTCCTTTTGAAGTTCAGTAAGAGCTAACTTTTATTGAGTGCTGACTATGGGGTCAGCCAGGGTGCTAACCTTGGTTATGTCAGTTAATCCACATATGGAAACTAAGGAGCAGAAAGGTAGCAGCTGTGATTGACACCTGTGCTTGACCCATAACCATAACCACACTAAATTCTGCCCTAAACAGGTCACTAGTCCTTCCCACCCTCCCTGCCCCAAATCCCAGGCTATTCTATTTGGAATTAAGCAGGACCCAATGATGAGGGACATCAAAGGCATTTTACTAGTCTGAAGGATTTCGGGAACTCTTCTAGAAAGTTCTGTGCCTAATCAAGTGATTGTATGGACCTACAAAATCAAAGAAATAAAAATGCCTAGGAAGAGGTCCACAGCAGGTTACAGACTGTGGAGCACCACTGCTCGATTCCTTTATTTTTATTCTTTAAATTTAGTAGAGAGCAGGCATGGTGACTCATGCCTGTAATCCCGACACTTTGAGAGGCTGAGGCAGGAGGACTGCTTAAGCTCAGGAGTTTGAGACCAGCCTGGATAGCATAGTGAGACACTGTATCTACAAAAAATACAAAAATTAGCCAAGCATTTTAGCATATGCTTGTAGTCCCAGTTACTCTGGAGGCTGAGGTGGGAGGATTACCTAAGCCCAAAAGTACAGGGCTGCAGTGAGCCGAGATACCACCACTGCACTTCAGCCTGGGCAACAGAGTGACACGCTGTCTCAAGTATTTATTTATTTATTTATATTTTGAGATGGAGTTTTGCTCTTGTTGCGCAGGCTGGAGTGCAATGGCGCAATCTCGGCTCACTGCAACCTCCGCCTCCTGGGTTCAAGCGATTCTCCTGTCTCAGCCTCCCAAGTAGCTGGGATTACAGGCATGCGCCACCACATCCAGCTAATTTTGTATTTTTGGTAGAGACAGAGTTTCAACATGTTAGTCAGGCTGGCCTTGAACTCCTGACCTTGTGATCTGCCCACCTCGGCTTCCCAAAGTGCTGGGATTACAGGCGTGAGCCACTGTGCCTGGCCTCAAATATTTTTAAAAATTAAATTAAATTAAGTTAGTAGAAATATAATGCTTTCAATATGCCATCATAATGTAAACAATTGCCAGTATAATAACTCTAAATGTTGTGTTAGGCATTTCTAAGGTTGTACTTTTTTCTTGTAAAATTCACATATCCTTACTGCAGCAAATTTTTAAAATACAAAATAATTAAAACAAAAATATGTCTTACATATATTCCCATCACCCATAGGTAGCCTCAATTAACATATTGGTGGGTTTCTTTCCAGCCTCCTTTCTATATAAATATGTATGTATTTTCTTAGTAGGGATGTCCATGATATAAAAATATTTATACCTGGGTTTTCACTAAATATTATGTTAGCCAGCATGTTTCCATGTAATTAAATTTTTTGAAAATATCATTTTTAATAGCAGTAAATTATTTAATAAGCAAGAATTTGTTTAACCATCTCTCTAATGTTAGACCTTTGAGTTTTCCCCAAGTTTTCACTATTACAAGAAATGCCATCTCTCCCATTATTTCCTCAAGATTGTTTACCAGAAATGGAATCACTGTGTCAAAAAGAACCTTTAAAAATTGCAGCCGGGCACGGTGGCTCACGCCTGTAATTGCAGCACTTTGGGAGGCCAAGGAGGGCAGACCACTTGAGGTCAGGAGTTTGAGACCAGCCTGGCCAACATGGTGAAACTCCACCTTTACTAAAAATACAAAAATTAGCCGGGTGTGGTGGCGTGCATCAGTCATCCCAGCTACTGAGGAGGCTGAGGCAGAAGAATCACTTGAACCTGGGAGGCAGAGGTTGCAGTGAGACAAGATTGTGCCACTGCACTCCAGCCTGGGCAACAGAGTGAGACTCTGTCTCAAAAAAAAAAAAAAAAAAAAGCAGCTGGGCGTGGCGCCTCATACCTGTAATCTCTGCACTTTGGGAGGCTGAGGCAGGCAGATCATAAGGTCAGGAGTTCGAGACCAGCCTGACCAACATGGTGAAACCCCGTCTCTACTAAAAATACAAAAATTGGCCAGGCACGGTGGCTCACGCCTGTAATCCCAGCACTTTGGGAGGCCGAAGCGGGCAGAACACGAGGTCAGGAGATCGAGACCATCCTGGCTAACACGGTGAAACCTCATCTCTACTAAAAATACAAAAAAATTAGCCGGGCATGGTGGCAGGCCCCTGTAGCCTCGCTACTCTGGAGGCTGAGGCAGGAGAATGGCGTGAACTCAGGAGGTGGAGCTTTCAGTGAGCCGAGATCACGCCACTGCAGTCCAGCCTGGGCAACAGAGCGAGGGACTCCGTCTCAAAAAAAAAAAAAAAAAAAAAAAAAATACAAAAATTAGCTGGGCGTGGTGGCGCGCACCTGTAATCCCAGCTACTCAGGAGGCTAAGGCAGGAGAATTGCTTGAACTCAGGAGGCAGATGTTGCAATGAGCTGAGATTGCGCCATTACACTCCAGCCTGGGCAACAGAGTGAGACTCTGTCTCAAAAAAAAAAAAAACGTTGTAAAAGCGTTTTTTCCCTATATGCAATACAATGGTTCTAAGTATGAGTATAGTTCTTTATATGACTGGCTAAAGAAAATGTTGAGCTTATGCCAAATATCTCCTTGTTACCTTCTTATAGCTAAAGGCCTCTTGGTAAAATTATCACATTGACTCTGATGAACAAATCTTAAAAAAAAAAAAAAAAAGAAAAAGAAAAAGAAAACAGCTGGAAATCATTTCCACCTTTACATGGTATTAGGTGTTTGAAGGCTTCAGAAAACCTTGAGAGAATTTGTTATGATTGAAGATAAGGTTCTTCAGGAATAGAAAAAGAAAGATTTTTCCCTAAAATGAGGAATTTCATAATAAGAAAAAATGAAAGCAAGAGAATGTTGAATTTGAAGTGAATGTGAAACTTGAAGAGATTCTTGAATGCTTGATTCATTGCTTTCTAAAAGCCTTTAAAGATGTCAGCTTCCTGAGGTTTTTATGTTCTCTGCTGCGTTTAGCAGACCAGGTTAATTGTGGATGGTACAGACTGTCAGGAAGAACACAGTGCTTTGATGAGTCACTACACTTAACCTTCAATGGTGAGGGAGCCAATTATCTGCTCCCTAACCTGTGTAGACACTTACTTTCTTTCCTTTTCCTAATAGTCACCCAGATTTATGATCACTTAACATCTCCTTAGGACCTAGTGCAAACGTGGGCAGATGACATGAAAGAATATCAACCTCAGATCTATCGATTTTGTTACAGTCAACCCTAAACGGAGCAGATTATCTGTACGACATAGGCAATACTGATGAGTAGCACCTACTCCCCTGAAGGAACACAGCTGGATGCTGCAGAGACCAATCAGCTGAGACAGCTGCCAGCCGGCCCCAGGATGCTGTGAGAAGACTGCACCAGAGAAGGTGCTCTATCAGCTGCTGACATGGGAAGCAGTGGCTATACTCACAATATACCACACACTTAGGTCGTGTATTCTACAAATTTCAAAGAGCCTTTACATCCATATGATCATTTAAACCTCCGAACACTATAAAGATATAATCACCCATGTCCCACAGACAGAGGCACAGACCCTAGAGAGGTTAAATGCTTTGCCCAGTATTGCAAAACCTGTGAGCAGCAAGATGAACTATCAAAGCCAGATATTCTAATTGCAATACTTGTGTTAAAGCAAACTAAATATGGCTTGAGAAGGACTTTGTACTTCTATATTTGAGTCCTCGTGGATGAACTGCAACCTAAGTTAACAGGTAGACAAGATTGAAACCCTAACTTAGAGGTATGCTCCTGTAACAATCGCTGAGTCTTGGCCAATCCCCGCAGCCATACTTCAACCACTCCTACACTGCTGAGTGTTCAAACTGTGTTCAAATGAGGCAAATGCATAGCTGTAACCAATCCAGCTGTTTCTGTACCTCACCTCTGATTTCTGTACGTCATTTTCCTTTTTTTGTCTATAAATTTGTTCTGACCACGAGTCATCCCTGGAGTCTCTCTGAATCTGCTGTGATTCTGGGGGCTACCTGATTCACAAATCGTTCATTGCTCAGTTAAACTCCTTTAAATTTAATTTGGCTGAAGATTTGCTTTTAACACTTGTGAACTTTCACATTGCTAGCTTACAACAAAATTTTATTCAGTATTACTGTGGGCCAGATCTTTCACCAGATAAAAGAGGAGTGAAAAAAAAAAAAGGCATAGGTCTTTTTTTTTTCAAGGAACTCAAGACCTATCAAGGGGGACAGACAGAAACTGAGGCTATAATCCTAAATGATGAAGCCATAACTGAGGCAAATGGTAGGAAAGCACTCTGGACTTCAAGTGTGGACAAACTGTTTTCTAAGGAAGCAGCCACTAGTATAGTGGTAAGAAAAGATTTTAGACTTATCATGTCTTCTCCTTTTCAACTCTTGCCTCAAACTCTTTACAGACTAATTCTTTTGACAAGACAAGATATGGAGTTAAGAACTTGGGCTTCAGCTCACACAGTTCTGGGTTTAAAACCTGCCTCTGCCTCTTACAAGCTCTTTGAGCTAGAGCTAGGTGACTTTGAGCAAGTGGCCACATTAAGATCCAGTGCACTCCTTTGTCCAGTGAGAATGGTAATAATAGTATTTGCCATTTAAGATGGCTGTGAGGGCTAAACGAGAAGATGTGTTCAAAGTGCTTAATACCTCACCAGGTGTACAGTAAGGGCTCAATAAACATTGGCATGACGATGAGGAGGAGGAGGATGATGATGATGATAATTAAATACCTTGATTACTGGAGAAGAGAAAGGAGAATGGAGAGGAGGAAGGGAAGAACTTGAGTGATAGGGGCTTAAGAGAATTTTTACTTAATTCATATCTTGCATTCCAACTAGAAATCAAGGAATCTGCAGCAAGCTGGGCAGCCACAGGTTAGGAAGATGAGGGTAGGGCATTGGGGTTCCTTAAAAGGCAGCAAAGCTGGATACCCGAAGTATAACGGTTTACGAGGCAAGTGTAAATTTCCCCACCAGGCAATGATGTGTTACCAAACAGCCCAGTCACTCTGCATCTGTCAGCAGAAGAGTCCAGCACATTCTGAAGCTTCTGTCAGACCCATCAGCCCTTCTCTGGCCCACTCACAGCCCCTCAAGGATTCCTGCTCTAGCCTGAAGTCCCCACATGAGTCTTAGACCATGTCTCCTTTCCCAGAATACCCAATCCAAGATCTGACTTCCCAGCTCTAGAATTCTGGTTTTCTACATATCACTCCACTGTGGCATAATTCAGTATTAAAGAGGATGGCCCTGGACTCCCTGATTTCAAATCCAGGCTCTGCTACTTACTAGATGTTTAACTATGGCCAAATTCCTGATCCTGTGTACCCCAGTTGCCCCCACCTATAAAATGGGGACAATATTATCGATGACCTAAAGTTTTGTGAAGTTTAGCTGAATGCTTAGAATTGTGGCTGGCACCAAATTTAAGGGCTCAGTGAATGTTAACTGTTATGATTTTTTCCCCTCCTTGGAAAATTCCAGTTCTGGTAAATGATAAGGAGGGAAACATATGACAATAGTTACATAAAATATGGAATTATTTGTATATTTCAATTGTCAGTTTTAATTACATATTGTTTCATGCATGGATGATTGAGAGTTCTGTCTTGGGACTTTTTCATTTGAACTGGTTCGCAAAGATGATACAAATGATGATGGGATGTCCATGAATAAAGAAGGAACGTAGTAACTATTAATGACACTGGAGTCTGGCTGTCAACTTTTCTGAACATTTCCAAAATCCTAAAAGTTAAAAATTTCCCAAAAAGATTTTTGTGTGTCTATGTGCCCCTAACATCTTTCAGAATTCCACATGAAAGCATCTACATGAGATAAACATAGATAAGGATTTACCCAGTAGGAGCAGAATTACAATCGCTGAGTCTCCAAGAAATGCTGCTGTCTTTGCTCTTGCCCAAACAGCCCCTTGGCTACTTACATACAGTAGAAAGCTGATTTGATTTTTTTATAGTTATAAAACTTACATAAGATCATCGTAAAAAAATTAAAATGAAGACAATAATAATCTGTAATTACAATTCTTGGGAATGTAGGTTTAGCACATTTTTATATGATCAGCCAGTTCTTTCTCTGTGCATTAAACATATGACCAGAAAGGACCAGAGTAGGAATGACATGCTTGTGGCTTGATCAAAGGCAAATTTACTGGGAAGCTAAAAAGCCTTAAGCTTTAGGGCCTCTCCTTTCCACAGGTGTTTTCCAAGGCCTTGGCAATCTGTTCATATGGTAATACATTTGTATAAATTGTATAAATCTTAGGCTTCATAAATCCTGGTTCCATCCCAGGTGCTGCTGGCTGCAGCCTTTCCTGCCCCATGCCATTCTGTCCCACTGAGCGAGCCCAGACCCAGACACTGTTCACTCTGAGCTCCTAGCAGCCACTACCAATCAAACAGAGCAGGTATCCACTGAAATCTACTTGTCATCTTTCCAATTCCTTTGCCCTAAGTTGGGATTGATGCAGGGCCTGAGAACTGCCAGCATGTATAGGTTATAAGCCTTGGAGAAAAGAGAACTGTGGCAGGGGGAAGGTGGAATACGGGGATGACTAAGACACTCCTTGACCAGCTTTGGTCAGGCTCCTCTGAGGCTACTTCTCAACATGCTCCAACCTTCAGACTCCTGTGTCCATCTTTACAATGCCAAGACTTAGCAAAAAAAAATTCTGTTAGGTGAGTTTAGCAAGAATCCCCATCTTTGATGTCTAATCAAATTCCTTATCCTCACTCTTGGAATCTGATCTCCCCAGCCTGCCTTCAATAAGAATACTACCATCAGTTAAGCTAAAATCCCCCTTACCCCTGATATTTCCTCTTAGTAATTTTTCCATCCACTGGTCCCCACCCTTGTCCTTGGCTATAAATCCCTACTTGTCCACACTGTATTTGGAATTGAGCTCAGTTCAATAGTGAGTCTCTTTTCCTCTATTGCAATATTTAGTTTTTTAAAAATAAAATTGATCTTTAATTAGAGCCCAGAGCTGATTCTCTTTAACAAAGGGCAGGCAGGACATGATACCCACCAGAATTCTAGAAATGCTTGGTTTGGCTGTGACAAAACAGACTCATATGTGGGACTGAATACCACTTATACCCAATTATCATCCAGCATGATATGGTTTGGCTGTGTCCCTACCCAAATCTCATCTTGAATTGTAGCTCCCATAATTCCAATATGCTGCAGGAGGGACCTGGTAGGAGAT
Organism: Symphalangus syndactylus; assembly: GCF_028878055.3. NCBI lineage: Eukaryota > Metazoa > Chordata > Mammalia > Primates > Hylobatidae > Symphalangus > Symphalangus syndactylus. The sequence goes on from NC_072437.2 coordinate 86,601,065, forward strand.
ACTTGAATCATGGGAGCAGTTTCCCCCACACTATTCTTGTGGTAGTGAATAAGTCTCATGAGATCTGATGGTTTTATAAAGGGAAACTCCTTTCACTTGGCTCTCATTTTCTCTGTTGTCTGCTGCCATGTAAGACGTGCCTTTCACCTTCTGCCATGATTGTCAGGCCTCCTCAGCCATGTGGAACTGTGAGTCCATTAAACCTCTTTTTCTTTATAAATTACCCAGTCTCAAGTATGTCTTTATCAGCAATGTGAAAGCAGACTAACACACAGCACAGTGACAATTACATATATTACTGTTAAATGTGTTCAATTAACTTTGAGGACAACTCTAAGCTCAGTTGAGGTGAGAGCCCTATTCAGAGTCTTGCTCACCCACTTTGGTAATCCAACTGTAACTTTAAAAATAGAGAATGCTGCTTTCAAGCCACTTGTTTGAAAGTAAGCTGTGTTACTACAGTGTCACAGTTCCCACATAGTACTGGAAGTGATTCATTTTCTTGTTAACTTGTGCTATATATACTACAGAAAAATGAGTTGGCATTTCTAAGAATACTTGATAGAAAAGAACAGAAGTTTTTCTTTCTCTTCCTGTCATCTGAAACTCTTAAATCATAGACAGTGCAATGTGTAGGAAGCTAAAATATGTACTCAAGCTCAGAAGCACCTGCCATTGCAGGGTTTGTCTTTTTTTTTTTTTTTTTTCTTCGTGGTATCAGATAGTTTCTCTAACTCTGAAGAAATTTTCTCTAGAAAAATATAACAGTGTTAGGGCCGGATGCAGTGTCTCATGCCTGTAATCCCAGCACTTTAGGAGGCCGAGGAGGGCAGATCACCTCGGTCAGGAGTTTGAGATTAGCCTGGGTAACACGGTAAAACCCCGTCTCTACTAAAAATACAAAAATTAGCCAGGAGTGGTGGTGCACGCCTGTAATCCCAGTTACTCAGGAGGCTGAGGCAGGAGAATCACTTGAACCCAGGAGGTGGAGGTTGCAGTGAGTCGAGATCACGCTATTGTACTCCAGCTTGGGCAACAGGAATGAATCTCCATCACACACACACACACACACACACACACACACACACACCATATATATATATATATAGTGTTAGATATCCTGCAGAATGCAAACCAACAAAGAACTATTAAATACCTAAAACAAACACAGGTTCTTCTTTCCCTTGAAGCTTGTTTTTTGATCCTTTGATTGAAAACTTGGGCCAGATAAAAAGGAAGCACAGAACTACAAGTCATCACCCACAAAATGTTTCATTCTCTGACTTCACAGCTGTAAAGGCACCTGGAAAAGATGGAGAGAAATAGGTAGAAGAGTGACGGTTTAAAAAAAATCCATCCATTTAAGTAATCTGAAATGAATTAAAAGAGTCACATATGTTAAATGCAATTCACATCCAAAAATGTTCCCTTTGTGGAAATTGTAATTATGGCGTTCTGACCACAAGACTTTTGTCTTGTTTAGTTTTGTTTTGGGAGCACCTCACAGGGTTAGGTTAACTAGGAACACACACTGGGAAACAACTGCACTAAGTTTTCAAGAAAGGATTATGTTCTCTGCACCATTCAGGAACAGGACTCATGCATTTCAGGAAGGTTTCCATCCCTATTAGACGTACCTGGCTGTATGTCAGAAGTCCGTGCTCCTCTTTCGTACAGGGTAGAGTTGTTGCTAAAATGTGGGTGAGCAGCTAGGGACTCTATTTCTGCCAGCCCCTCCCCACCTTTGCAGCTTGATGCAGTCTTGCAATTAAATCTTAGCAAAGGAAGGGATGTTCACCAGCATGAGGTCCCCGCCACAATCCTTAGTGTTCTTTATTCCTCTGCTATGTTAATGTTGACATTCAGGGCAACCTTGGAAGCCTCTCATTGAAGATGGCAGAGCCTCCATCTGATTTCGTCTCTGAATGATTGTGTCGAGCGGAGCACTTCCCCTGCTCCCACGGCAAACACACACACAGACACATACATATGCACTACCACCACCACCACCTCCACTTGACCTACAACTGTGCTGTCCTCTTAAGTGAGCATAAAATAACTGTTTATTTTGTGAAGCCCTAAAAGGCTAAAGTAAAATGCGGTTGGTATTTTGAACAGTAACTTGTAGTTAGATCTATGCCTTGGGGAGGGCAGTGCCCTTGGCCCCATGGTGATGTTGATGCTGCACCTTATACTTCTAATTTGGAGCATTATTAAAATTCAATTTCCAAATTTCTCTCCTGAATAAAGATAACCCAAGGGAGCCTATAAAGGATGCTGACAGGGTGATTCTTTTCAAGTGTGATTATCTTAGGAGTTTGCACTGTTAGTGTTGCCCAAGACCCCTCATGCTTTAAAAGATCCAGACTTTAGTTATTTGAAAAACCCATCACACTCTCTGGATGTGCCAGATAAATTCACTTTTTGCAAGATATGTCTATTCATTTTTTAGTTGTGAAAACCTCTTGATCTCTGGAAACTCCGTTTGAACACTACTTGATTCAGCAAATGTTAATTGAGCACCTACTATGTGTCCAGAGCAGCAATCATCAAGCATCAAATACACAAGAGACTTGAAAGCCATGTTCCTAGGCTAAGCTGGGAAGCCCACCACATTCATCTGTAGTGCCAGCCATGAAGCATAGCACCTTTATTCTGATATTTGGCTGTCCCTCTACCCACTTCCCTACATCGATGACTTGTAGTACAAGCGTAGCCTCTCTAAACAGTGCCCAGTGCTCCAGATCAGTGATTCTCCAAATGTAGAAACAAACCAGCAGCCTCAGCATCACCTGGGGCCTTGTTAGAAACGCAAATTTCAGGCCTGCACATTTACTTATCCAAGCCCTCTGCATGGGGTAGCAGCATGATGCTTTCCCACAGTTACAGAGCTAATCACTTGGACTTCAGGTGATGGCCACCCAAGAAAGCTCGCAGCCTAGTGAGACTATCTCCAGGCTGAGCCTTCTTCTCACCTGCCAGCTAAGACACACTTATTTTTATACAAGAGCCACTCTTGGCCTAATAACCAGGAACACTCAACTTTGAACCAAGATGATAATACTATCAATAATATAGTAGTAAAAAAAATTAGCATTTATTAAGCACTTTCTGTATGCCAAACACTGTGCTAAATGCACTTAGTTACTCAATTTAATTCTCACAACAACCTTAGAAAAAAAGTGCTTTTATATTGTCCCCGTTTTACAAAAGAGAACATTGAGAATCAGAGAGAACCGCAGTTTGGAATCCTCACTCTCGCTTTGACATATAAAGCCTTGTCTTTTTTTTTTTTTTTTTTTTTTTATTGAGATGGAGTTTCGCTCTGGTTACCCAGGCTGGAGCACAAATGGTGCGTTCTCGGCTCACTGCAACCTCCGCCTCCGGGGTTCAAGTGATTCTCTCACCTCAGCCTCCCAAGTAGCTGAGATTACAGGTGCCTGCCAACCACGCCCGGCTAATTTTTGTATTTTCAGTAGAGATGGGGTTTCACCATGTTGGCCAGGCTGGTCTCGAACTCCTGACCTCAGGTGATCCACCCACCTCAGCCTCCCAAAGTACTGGGATTACAGGCATGAGCCATAGCGCTGGATCTGCCTTTTTTTTTTTTCAAGACAGAGTCTCCCTCTGTCCCCCACGCTGGAGTGCAGTGGCGCGATCCGGCTCACCACAACTCCCACCTCCTGGGTTCAAGCTATTCTCCTGCCTCAGCCTCCCAAGTAGCTGGGATTACAGATGTGTGCCACTGTGCCTGGCTAATTTTTGCATTTTTAGTGGAGACACGGTTTCACCATGTTGGCCAGGCTGATCTTGAACTCCTGGCCTCAAGTGATCCACCTGCCTCGGCCTCCCAAAGTGCTGAGCCACTGTGCCCAGCCTAAAGCCCTCTTTTTGACATGGTATCCAGTGTGGGCAATTCTGGCTGCCACAAGTAAATAGAGTGTAGAGTGGTGTATGAAAAGATCAGCAGAGTGAACTTTAAAGCAAGCTCTTCAGACCTGGGTCCTCAGGTACAGTAGTCCAGGCTCCCTCCTAGTGTTTGAAGAGCTTGAAGTTGTATATAGTACCAATAGAGGCCCACATTTCATATATCTAAATATTTTAAAGTTATTGAGCAAACTAGAAAACTGTTAAAGTAACCTCCTACCTTGGTAAATACACCTTCATAACAACTTGGAAGTCCAGGTTCAAATGTAGGATTCTTAGGCTCCATAGCATTCTGCATTGGAACTTGATGGTGAAGGTGAAATTTTTCCCAGCCATTCCATTTCTCTGCCTATCCTCAGCTGCAGACCCCACAAAGAGAGCCTCATGTGTTGATGTGTGCATACGGCAGTCTACATCCAGCTCTGTCTCCAAACCCCTGCAAACAACTGGCCCTTGGTTACCCCTCAGGCTTGGATGAACGGGGCGTCTACTCTTTGGAGGACAAACTAGAATAGAAACTCATGCAGGCCCAGAGCATGACGTTTAAAGGGGCACTATGTTTCTGGTGAGAATATCCCCATGGTCCTGTGGGAAGGGACATAGCAAGAGCAGGGCCCTACTGGGGCCTCTAAACCATGGATCCCAAGGCAGGTGCCTTTCTTGCCTTAACTAAGGATAGTTCTGCCCCCACCCTCCCTCAGAATCACCGAGAAAAACAACTCCTATTCAAATAAGTTTGAGAAACACTGGATATTGCACAGCCTTCTTGGAAATTTGTAGTTAACATTAGTAGGGTGTCTTAGCTCGGGCTGCCATAACAAAATATCATCAATTGGGTGGCTTAAAGGACAGACGTTTATTTCTCACCATTCTGGGGGCTAGGCAGGTGCTGGCTGATTTGGTTCCTGATGAGGGCTCTCCTCCTGGCTTGTAGATGGCCACCTTTTCACTATGTCTTCACATGGCAAAGAGAGAGCTCTGGTCTCTCTTTCTCTCCTTATAAGAACACTAAACTCGTCATGGGGGCCCCACCCTCATGACTGCATCTAAACTTGATCCCATCTCAAAGGCTCCACTTCCAAATGCCATCATATAGGCAGTAAGAACTTCAACATATGAATTTGAGAAGGACACAAACATTTAGTCCACAACACATAGGAAAGAGAGAGGTCTGATGCAAAGAAATCAGTTTGACTTTAACTCAGTATCATCCACACGTATTTCTTTATGAAATTTTTTTTGAAGTTTGGTGGATTTTCCATAAAAAACACTAGTATTTGTGCTAAACCACTAGAATCTTAAATCAGTCATCATCTTTGGCTCTATCCTCTCGGCCACTGGCTATTTCACCAATATGGTACCTCGCTTTAGTCTCTGTTGATGGTGATAAATACCATCAATAAACTTTGTTTCTAGATTTCCTTTTCTGTCATCCTCAGACCTGTCCCCCTATTAATAAAAGTCCTAAAAATTTGCACAATTTCCAGAGTACCAGTCAAGCATGTTTTATTCACATTACCAGTCAAGCATGTTTTATTCACATTTACCAAAGTAATAACTGCAATATCACCCCATCTTAACAACCAAGCAGGTGAAGCTGTGATTGACTTTTAAATGCAATCACTAAGCAAGTAGCCAAAACTCTGACTTCACAGAATAGACCCAAAACAACTCTCTGAGTTCACTTTTCTTCTCTCCTTATCATTTTACTTTGCTTTTCTTTTAATTTGGACATAAGTACAGCCTGGTGAGTAAGATTATAAATGAAAAATTCAGGAATGCAAAATTGAAAATTAGATAAAAGCTATGGTTTTCTGTAGCCTAAAACGAGTTCTCCAATTCCTTTTTTTCCCCATTTCTCCCACCCTTTAAATTGCAGGCTGTTATGAAGATTTACTTAGCATTTATAAAATCTAGAAGAGCAATAAGAGTAGAAGTATTGCATAAAAGCCAAGAGAAGGGTTTCATGTTGAAGAACAATCACAGTGTGTACTTTTGTTTACTAGGAAAAATATAAAGGATTCCCAGAAGACTAGTACTAAAAGTTAGTTGCTATTAATTCCAGTTGAAGCCATCCTCACAGCTGCCCTTATTCCTCTGCTGAAAGCTCCCAAGGGTTCCAGCCACACCGTTGCTGTGGTGACTGCTGCAACCACTTGCTCATTTCAGCTAAAAAACATATTCAGGTTGTCAGCCTGTGCCACCAGCTTATTTTGGCTCAGAACATTAAGGTCACTGACATTGCCTTCTCAATGCATGTTATCAATTGAACCTGCTGCAGTAAGAGAAAGTTGAGACAGAATTGTTGTCTAGGCCAGGAGCCAGTCAGGGTCTCAGGGGATGACAATGTCCTTGGTCATCTCATTTAGAGTCTAATCCTCAGCTTCACAGCCAGTAGGTCAGTTCTGTGGGTATATGTAGGGAGAGTTGGGCTCCAGGGTGCTGATTAACATTAATCAAATTAATGCAAGAATAATATATAAACTAGAATGTTCATTATTTTTCATTATAAAACATATTTATATATAAAATGTAATCAAGAATCACAAAATATAATCAAGAGTACCAGAATTCCCATGCCCATGCATCAGTAAATTCTCTGCATGATACTTACAAAGCCAAATTTGAATGAGAAGGTTGCTTAGTTATCTGGAAACCAAAGCCAGGGTGAAAAACAAGACTATTTTGGTGGCTGTCATCATGAAACCCAACAACTCCGCCTCACCATTTTCCAAGTTCACTGTAGTTCATTTCCCTGTGTAAACCATCTTGCATTAGGACAAAAACCAACTAAGTCAGCTATATCTTTAGACCAATATAGCCATACTCCTCTGAGTTTATAGCTCGAATACTTTAATTTAGTTTTAGGTATTCCTCAAACTCCCCAGGCTCCCATTTATAAATCATTGCTTAAAATGTGTTGGTTTTGCAGATGGCTGGTGTCAGATTGACTTTTTCTAATACAGCCTTATGTTCAATTTTGGGGAAGCCTACATCATATACAGAAAACAGTTCAATGTTTCAAATTTTAGAAAGAAAATCAGGAAGACATTATAGAGAAAAGACTTAGTACCAGTTTGATATTGGATCTCTGGTGAGGCATTTGATTTTTAATATTTATTATCATATCCTAATATGTTCTGAAAGATGAAAGACAGTCAACATTTATGGTAGGCAGGATTCTAAGATGGCCTCCAAGATTCCCACCTCCTAATAAATAGGCCCTGCCGTAGTTCCATCCTCTTGAATGTGGGCAGGACCAGTGACTATGATGAGATATCACTCCCACGATCAGGTTCCTATTCAGTTGACTTTGAGTTAATTAAAAGGGAAACTAACCTAGGTGGGCCTACCTAATCTGGTGAGCCCTTTAAAAGGTGAAGCAGCAGAAAGATGCTCTATTGCTGGCCCAGGAGGAAATAAACAGCCATACTGTGAACTGAACTGCCTATGGAAAGGGCCATGAAACATACCATTACTCCAACATTTGTGCCTCCTCGTATTTCATCTCTGTCCATTCTTCCAAAGAATTTAAACTCTATATGACACAAGAAAAATAGTAAAATTTTTATACGTCATTGGAAAGAGAATGTTGAATATATGGTTGTCCTGAAAACATTTTTTAAAATGCTATACTTTGTCGTATTTCCTTCCAAAAACTGCTAGATGCAGAAAAAGTTTAGGCCTTACTATACGGTTGTGTCTTTATAAATAAACGTAGCTAAAACAGCATTCTGTAAAGGATGCAGCTATCTGGTATTGCCCCTTTAGACAAGTAATACCTATACAGAGACAGTGATTTTCTGAAGACAGAGTATTTGTTAATGACTAAAGCAACATTCAGAAATGCGAATGAGATACATTTCACTCTGAATATGTGTATGTGTATGTCTATGAATAACAAAAACTAGGGAAGAGATTCTGATATTGCTCTCCAGTTCCTCCAGAGCTTGGCTGGTTTTAGTTAAGATTGGATCCCTCTTGTTCCAATCCCAGAGATCCCCTATGTATCTTGCCCATACCACCCTGTCTTGTGCCATACATGCTGGCTGGAATGCCCACCTCTTATTTCAGAGATCATGATGCTCAGTTTTTAGTCTTTGCTTATGCAGTTGACCAAGATAACATCTTGAAGTGATGAATCCTTGTCAGTTGATTTCTGGGGAACTCTTAGTTTCTTACCAAAATGCTTTACAAAATTCTGGCAGCCTTTATTCTTGTGTGGCAAAAACGAAAAACGACTTCTGCTTGCCTAGGGCCATTGAGGTAGCATAATCATCCCAGAAGGGAGATAAAGCCCTAATTTCCTACTGCCTTCCATATACAGAGACTCATGAGAAAGGAAACCACATCTAAGTCTTTGATCCTATGAAAGGGAAGATTGCAGTGGCACTTTGTGTACCAAGACAGACGAGTTTAGCTAAGTAGCTTAATGAGTTATTTCTCCCAGCTCTCTGGTATGAAGTCCAGAGCTGAGTTTTGAGATAGAGGCGAAAAAGAACCAAATTCCCTAGAGTAATATAGTGAGAGGGAAGTTGAGCTTTAGGAATAAGAAGAGAGTTCAATAAGATAGTGAAAAAGAGGCCTGTGAAGGACAGAGCCAGTGAGAAATTTACTTGAGCAGGAATGGCCAAAGAACTTGTAAGATCTGGAGCGCTCAACATCGGTTTTAAGTTGTTTGCTGTGATGTAACCCCCCTCCACTAACTCAGATCAGTGGGGCTTCAGAGGATGAAGGAATCAGGCAGTTCCTAACAGGGTGTAATGCTAGCGGGAAGAGGTGGACAACATATGCAGGGGATAATAAGAAGAGAGGTGAAAAAGAATTCAGATGAAGCAGAAGTTTTGATTCAGAAATGATTTAAAATATAAACTCCCTAAACCATGAGAGATATTTCAAGGCTTCTGGGACACCCATCATAAGTAGAAAAGGATTTTGAACCATTTTAATTTGAAAACTATAATGAAACAGATGAGCCACTAATGCTGGAGGATTTAGGAACTCCCAGACAGTTGACATCAGCTGAAGCAGATGGACCCACTGTGTGATGGTGCAGCTCTCTTCCCACCTTCCTAATCTCGGCACCTGTGGCTGCATTCCTCAGTGGGGAGCAACAGTTACAGTGGCAAGAGGAGGGGCATTTTAAACTTCCTTTTGTGGGAAGAACCACTTTTGTGCTGAGACCAAAAACGTGGTGCAAGATGAAGGATGCCATGTCACCATCATTGGGTGAGCCCCTGACCACAGAAAATCAGGATCAGCTCTCCTGTTTAGAACCCATCATTCAACTGCTGCAGACCAATCAACCATAATCCAAGTTGGACTACATTAGATTGATAAGAAGAAGCTTCACCGCAGGCAGTGGAGATGAGGGACATTAACTCTGATGTGAAAGTCCATGCAAGACATTTAAAAAACTCTCCCCACATTCTCATCTCAGGTAAAGGTGTCATTACCTGATGTCAAGATGAACCTATTGCTCCCATTAAGACTAGTGAGTCAAACTTTGGAATAACACCATCAAACGTTGCACTTCTCTTCATGCCCATCTTATCGATACCTCATAAAATATCAAACTCCTCTCCCACAAGACTCCTAGGGTTGTATTTTTGGGCAGCGATTCTGAATAATCTTGTCCTTAAAAAAAGACTCAGATCCAGATAATAAAATGATAGAAGCTCTTGCTGAATAACCTCAAACATGTACAAAGCAAACTAGGCAGTAAACTTCATGAGGACAGAGACCCTGGGTGTGTCTGGTTGGCCATCATATCTCAGGTCTTAGCACAGTGCCTGACAAATAGCAGGCCCGTGATGACTCGGCCTCTTTATGCTTCCTGAATGTCAGGATTCATTTGCATGGTCTGGTCTCCAGTCTTCTGGCTGTCTCTGTCTCCCTGAAGATGCCCAGGACAAAAGGCTACACAGCTTCCTTGGGCCGCTGAGTCATCTTCCTATCAGGAAATTGTTTCTGCCTTAGCTAAATAGGTAGGCAATTTTCTGCCCATTTCAGACAGAAAACCTAAGTTTAAAAAAGATTAAGTGAATAGCTCAAGGTTATATGCAAACTCTGGCCCAGTTAAGAATAGAATCCAAGTGGTTCCTAACATTGAATCCTATGGTTACTTTTGCAGAGGTGCCTATCTTTGTAATTTACAGATATTGTTCCCAAATTGCTCACTGAAAATTCTGCCTAAATATTGAAGGTAAAACAGCTTTATGTGTCCAATAGAGAGAGAGAGAGAGTATATATAAAATGAAATTTTTCCCACATGAGGAATGAATCACTGTAAGGAACATTTGTTCAGTTGTTTCATTATAAAATAAGAGCATTCCTCCTGGCTGCCACAAAATCCAAATGCTCCATTTTGTTACTAAACACTCCTTTTAACACCAAGCCAAAAATAAGTCACAATGTTAATGCAAACATCTTGCAAGCCAAATAAAAGGACTTGTGTCAAATTTATCAGAGTTAGAGGGAAATTGTGTCAGACCTGTCTATGAGAAACTTTCTATTAGATCACCAGTCAATAGGATACCAGCATCTGCTGATCCTGACTGAAAGACGTGAGTAATAACAGACAGCTTTAGAAAATACATTTTTCTTCCATAGTTAGCAATGCATGACTCACTAGAACTCTCCAGACACTATACTGCATGAATGACTCAAAATTCTACCAAGGACAGAGCACAATCAGTTCTCTATTCCTGTGCCAGGATTTCTTGTTCCAATTATACTGATTCGTTAGCTTACTTCAAAGACAGAAAATCTTGGTCCATTATCTTTCCCTTTCAAAAAAAGTCATGTATATTTTAATATAAAGACAATTATTAGGGTGCTACAGGAAAATAGAGACTAAACGTAATAGCGAATGCTGAAAGCAATCTTCAATTGGTTCAACTCTCATCATTTGGGAGAATGGGTTGGGCAATGACCATGGTTAAGTTTCTTCTGGAAGATTGACCAATGAGAAGAGGTTGTTGCAATACAAGAAATATCGTATTGTGTCACACCAAGAGCCTGCTCATCCAAATCGTCAGTAGCTGACAGTGGTACCAAGGATATTTTGAGAAATATTTCAGTAGTTACTCTCCACGACAGAGGTCTTGTTTCTTTCAAATAACTGTTTTCCGCAATAATTGCAAAAGCCTCCCAGTGAAAGTGCACACCTCTAGGCTCTTTCCTTTTCATTCTATTCTTGGCATTCCATCTCCAGATTAATGTTATCGAAGGATAATTCTGATAATGACATCAACATAGCATAGTGACTAAGAGAATAGGTCTTGGAATTAGGCCACCTGGCCACCAATTAATTTTTTTTTTTTTTTTTTTTTGAGATGGAGTCTCGCTCTGTTGCCCAGGCTAGAGTGCAGTGGTGTGATCTCGGCTCACTGCAACCTCTGCCTCCCTGGGTTCAAGTGAGTCTCCTGCCTCAGCCTCCCGAGTAGCTGGGACTACAGGCACCTGCCCCTACACCCGGCTGATTTTTGTAGTTTTAGTAGAGATGGAGTTTCACCATGTTGGCCAGGCTAGTCTCAAACTCCTGACCTCAGGTGATCCATCCACCTCAGCCTCCCAAAGTGCTGGGATTACAGGAGTGAGCCACCACACTTGGTCATCACCAGTTACGTTTTTAACCTCTTCATGCCTCAGTTTTCTTATCTGTGACATGGAGTTTGTGAGATGCTTGAATAACTTTTAACTTTGTGTTAAAAATGAGTATGTAAGCAAACAGAGCATTCACGGTTAAGAGAATAGGTTCTAGAATGACATTTGGGGTTAAATATGTTGGTTCTGCCATTTAACTGTCTGCAAGGCTGAACCAGTTACCTTATTCTGTATAGCAAATCACCCCCAAAACTTTCTGGCTTATGACAGCAATAATCATTTTTTTAATCTTCCACAGTTTCTGTAGGTCAGATTTGGGGAGCAGCTTGGCTGGGTGGTCTTGGACGCAAGGTCTCTCATGAGGTTGCAGTCAGATATTGGCTAGGGCTACAGTCATCTGAAAATTAGACTGGGGTTGGAAGATATACATTTAAGGCAGCTTACTCACATGACAAGTTGGTGGAGGTTATGGGCAGGGAGATTAATTTCCTTTCACATGGGCCTTTCCACAGGTTACTTGAGTGTTCTGATGACATGGCAACTGGCTTACCCCACAGTGACCCAGGAAAGCAAAGCAGCTCCAATGCCTTTATGGCTTCACCTTGCAATTTATATCCCATCAACTCTGCCATATTCTGCCGGTCACACTGTCCACCCCAGATTTAATGTGAAAGGGGACTACTCAAGGCACCGACACCAGAAGGTGAAAGTCACTGGCAGCTATCTTGGAAAATGACTACCACAAAGATATTGAGCGAGCTATTTTTAGCTCTTTAAACCTTAGTCTCCTTATTTGCCAAATACAGACAATAACAATATACTTATTTCATAGGGTTGTTACGAGAATTGACAAGATGATACATGTAAAGTACTTGGTACCTACTAATTATTCAAAAAATATTACTTATTATTATTATATTCCAGTAATAATCAAACTATTCCAGGGGCTGCCATGAGGAAAAGGGTTTTACTTCCAGGGAGTAGATAAAACTGTAAATCTTCCCCATCTTCTGCCTCATTCTTACTTCTTTCAGTTGACTTCATTTTGTCTCATATATATTAGGCTTCCTCATAAGATTTTCATTTGAAGAAAAGATTATTCAGCTTTTTTAAAAAGAAAACTACTTTTTTTTAAAAAAAAAGTTATTGATCATTATTTATTTCAAGCAGTAAGAATTTTAGTAAAGATAAATGTGTGAATGTATCTTTATAATTTCCATATAGATAGCATTACCTAGCTAATTGGCGATATAGTATGGCTGGAAAGCAGAGAATATCAGATTGTATAAGAGACCACCTAGTCCAGTGTTAAAACCCTTAAGGCTATTAACCCACTTCCACAGCAGTCAGATGGAAGACCTGACATTTGAGGTTGTTGGGCGAATGTATTAGGTAAACTCTTGCACATCCCAGAAGTTGATTTATTCACCATGGTATGTACTCAAGCACCTACTTTGTGTGTGCCCTTGTCTAACTGCTGGCTATATATTAGTGAACAAGATGAATAAACTTCCAGTTTCCATTGAGCTTTCATTTTGTGAAGGAAAAGACAAGGAATAAACAAATAAATGAACATTGTAATTTCAGGCAGTGATAAATGCTATAATAATGAAAAACAATGATGTGGTAAAATCACCAAGCAGTTGGAGGACTGGTTTAACTAGGATGGTCAAGGCAGTGTTCTACGAGAAGATGACATTGGAGCTGAATTTTGAACAATGACAAGGAATCAGCCATATCAGCAATTGACAGAGGAATTCCTAGATATGTACTAACATGGCGCCTTGGGAAGCCTGAGCCATCAGGTGACCTCATTCCAATGGAAATCTTACTATTTACTAAAGTTACTGAAATTTGGTTTGAAAGATATTCTGAATAGACTTCTTTCCCTTTGATGATGCATCTTCATAGAGACATTTGGCTAAAGTTGCTGATTAGAGCCAGTATTTCTGACAAAAAAAAAAACAATGGAATTGCCAATAGATGGTGTGACTGAGACCAATGCCTCCAAGTTAAAAACCAGTTCAATCTGGGCCACTTTGAAAATATCCTAGAATATCTGAAGGATCAACTTAAGCCTATTTTTCATGGGCTTAAGTTGAAAACAGAAATCAATACATAGAGGACCCAAGTATAGAACAGATAACACATGCATTCTTGTCTAGTTTCCCTAAGATTTTTCAACCTTCTTTTCACCACCAACCTATACACTTAGAAAGGAGGGGAAGGGGTGTCAAGAGAGAGAAATAACTGAAACATAAAAGACTTAGGAGGAAAGGAGTAACTACAACGTAAAATCAAATCTGGAAGGCTGAGGCGGGCAGATTGCTTGAGCCCAAGAGTTAGAAACAAGCTTGGGCAACATACGGAAAGCCCATCTGTACAAAAAATACAAAAAATTAGCCAGGTGTTGTGGCATGCATCTGGAGACACAGCTGCTGGGGAGGCTGAGGTGGGAGGATCGCTTGAGCCTGGGAAGTAGAGGCTGTAGTGAGCTGTGATGGTGCCACTGAACTCCACCTTGGGCAACAGAGTGAGACTCCATCTCAATTTAAAAAAAAAATCAAATCACATTAGAGTTGGAAGAGACCTTAGAGATGGTCCTGCCCAACCCCCTCAAGTTATACATGCACAAACCAAGGCGCAAAGAAATTACGCAACTTCTCAAAAGTACACAGTCAATAGCTAAGCGGCACCCTCACACACCAACGGGAAGAAGGGGTGATAGGGGTGTTCCCTTACTTCCCATACAGCCTCGGCTTCATATAAGGTGAACAAGGGCCTCTCCATCCTGAATTCAGGGAATGCTCCACCCCTACTTTCCACTCTCAGCAGGTAAAATGCCCTAATCTGTAGAAGAATTGAGTTTGAGTTGCCTGTGAAACATCTACATAGAGATTGCCCAGGAAGCTATTGGACATAAGGGTAAATAACTTAGGAGCGAGATCTCAGCAAAAATGTGGATTCATGAGTCATCAGTATACAGCTGAAGATAGGTCCAATTACAATACTTCCTGTTTTTACATGCTGAATCTGAGACCCAGAAATGTGATGTAACTTGACTCGGGCCATATTAGTAGGTACAGAGGAGAGATTTAGACCCTAGTCTTCCTGACTCCCATGTCTGTGCCCCTTCCAAGAGGGCTTGCTGATATGACTATGTGCTCTGATGAGGAGTGGTAGGAAGGTGTTACAGCAGAGCAATGCTCTTTTAATTTCAATTGCATATTTCTATTTCTAATATATAGCTAAATATAAATATGTCCAATGTGGGTGGCTATACACATTTTGCAGCTTATGCAGCCACCAAATTGTCTACTGACAGGCAACCAGCCACTCACCCTTGTCCTTTGGATATGATTCCAACAAGAAACTCTGTAAAGCTGAGAGAAATCTCATAATGCCTTCCAGATTGTCCCTTCTGGGTCCTGTAATCTAACCAAAAGAGTGCAAGATGCCTGCCAGGTACTGTAATTGGGCCTATCTTTAGCTATCAACTGATGATTTCTTTTATAGGAACCTGGTGACTCCTGACTGTGCTACCCAAGGAGACTGTGTGGAAGGAAGCAGCAGACATCAGTGTGTCCATTGCACCAAGACTGAAAGCCCAACCAGTGATTTCTGTAGCAAGTTCTGAAGTTGCTGAGCAAGTGGATTGAGAGCTTTTAAGATAACTCTATACTGAGTATCAAACAAGGACCAGAAAACACCTAAGAGTGAATTACTCATTTCAGCTGCATTATTTTATGGTTTTTAGGACACATTGGAAAACAATGGAAGCTCGACAGCTATTAATTAAAAACTTTGGGGGTACCACCAAGAACTTCCCAGGTACGTAATGGTTGGTCCACTGTTCACCCTTCCTTGTTCAAAAAGGATTTCCTGAGCACCTTCTCTGATGCTTGCCTTCCCTCCCTATAGTCTTTTGGTCCTCTCTTTTCTGTTTCTTTGCTTCAAGCCTAAGGAGCTTTTCCCCAGACCTTTATTTTATTTTTTTTTATTTTATTTTAGATGGAGTCTCGCTCTGTTGCTCAGGCTGGAATGCAGTGGCATGATCTCGGCTCACTGCAATCTCCAGCTCCTGGGTTCAAGTGAGTCTCCTGCCTCAGCCTCCCAAGTAGTTGGGATTACAGGTGCCCACCATCACACCCAGCTAATTTTTGTATTTTTAGTAACCATGTTAGCCAGGATGGTCTCGATCTCCTGACCTCGTGATCCCCCCACCTCCCAAAGTGCTGGGATTACAGGCATAAGCCACAGCGCCCAGCTCCCCAGACATTTCAATATTAACCTAAGACCCAAAGAGTGAGAAATCTATCATTGTTAACACTTATTTCTCCTGCAACTCTCAACCACCCCGCTTTCTCTGATACTACAATCCTCTTGCTCATTTCATGCCTTTCTGATGGCTCTTCTCTGCTCCTGTCATCAACAACCTTTCTTTATGCCCTTTCTATTTCCCAAGGTTCTTGCATTGGGTCTATTTTCTAAAATTCTTACACTTAATTCCTTGGTGATCTCATCAATTTCATCCCTGCCCCAACCCAGCTTTAACTATTTGAGGATGATTTCCAAATCCACATCTTCAGTCCTGAACTTTAAGTCATATATATTTTCTAATGCCTGGTAAATAACTCTACTGAAAAGTTCTACCAGCACCTCTAACTTAAAAACAAGACTTCTTTATTGTTGATAATAGACCATCCACACTTCTACCCATCCAGACTTGAAACCTTAGAGCCATGGCACCATTCGTTTTAATTTTAATCTCCTGAGTTCACTGTGTGGCGAATAGTACCAACTTCTTAGATGAATTCACAGCTCTACATCTATCTTTCCTACCCGTCTTTACACTTAATCCAGTCCCAACCTCTCTTTCTTGCCTCACCACTCACATTTCTGTCTTCCCTCCTACCCTAATCCTGTCACCCTACTCTTCCACTTGTGTTGTACCTTGGATTATATCACTCCCACCTCTTTCATTCCAATATCTTTCCCTTCCCCTTAAAGAGCATTTCTCCTCTCTAACTGATAAGATTGGACCCATTCTCAGACCCATCTCAAGTACCATATGCCCAGAAATGGTAAGTTTCCTCCAGTGTGCAGCCACCTGTGAGAGAAGATGTATTTCATGTCCAAATGCCTTCTCTCTCACTCTCCGTTAGTCTGCCTCATGCCCCGGAAATTCTACTTCCATAATGCTTCTTAAATCAATCCATTTTCCTTTATCTCCTTTACAATACTTTGTCCAAGTCACTACTGTTTTCACGTAGGCTACTAACATGGCCTTCTGGCTGACCTCCTGGGTCCTCTTTTGCCTATCTCCAGTTTGTGCCACACAATACATGTTTTAGAACATGACTCAAGTCGGGCCACCCCTTCAGTGCCTCCCTATAATGCCCAAACCCTCAAGCCCTTGGTACACTGGATTCTGCCTGTGTCTACAGCCTCGTCAGCATTTTTTTTTAAGACAGCATCTTTCTCTGTCTGAAGTGTGGTGGTGGGATCATAGCTTATTGCAGCCTCAAACTTCTGGGCTCAAGTGATCATCTCACCTCAGCCTCCTGAGTAGCTAAGACTTCAGGCAACGCCATGCCCAGCTATTTTTTAATTATTATTTTCAGTAGCGATGGGGTCTCACTATGTTGTGCAGGCTGGTCTTGAACTCCTGGTCTCAAGTAATCCTCCTGCCTAGGCCTCACAAAGCATTGGGATTACAGACGTGAGCCACTATGCCCAGCCTCAGCTTTTTGTCAGTCAGCACCATGCCCATTCCTACTATGGGACACTTATACCTTCTGTTCTCTCTGCCTAAAATTCTCTCCTTCCACTCTGCTCTCCTAGCCTTCAGAACACATCTCAAATATTCCTCCTTTTGAAAAGCCTTCCATGCCTATATTCCCCCAGCTGTCAATGATACTGTGTGTGTACTTTCCCTTCATGGCAATTCTCTCAGTTAATTACAGATGACAGCTAGAGACTTACAATGGGGTTATGTCCCAATAAGCCCATCCTAAATTGAAAATGCCATAAGTTGAAAATGCACTTAATACATCTAACTTATTGAACATCATAGCTTTGCCTAGCCTACCTTAAAGGTACTCAGAAAATGTATATTATGTTACAAAATATTCTAACAGAAAGCCAATTTTAAAATAAAGTGTTGAATATTTCATGTAAGTTGTTGAATACTGTACTGACACTGAAAAAGAAAATTATTATATGGGTACTGTGAGTACAGTTTCTACTGAATGGCTATCACTTTAGCACCATCCTAAAGTAAAAAATTCATAAGTTTAATCATCATAAATTGGGGACCACCTGTATTTTGCTATATATTTCTATTACTTGATTCCTGTCTGTCTCCCCAACTGGATTAAATGTTCCACGAAGAAAAAGGCTATATCTGATATGCTCATCATTTTGTCTAAGCTTTTGTTCCAAATTTGCAGCAATGTCTGGACATAGTAAAAGCTACCCAATAGATATCTGTTCATTGAATGGGTGAATTGTTATTCTCTGCCCTCAGATTTCCTAAGTAAAAAGGAACTCCTTCTTTATACCTATTTCCTTCTGGTAATATTAACTATGGTTTTCTGAAAATAAAAGTGAGAAATTTTAACCCACTTTGTTGAACAAGTCCTATGTGTGTAACAACAGTCATAATTCTAGGCTTCAGCTTCTCTTTCAAAAAAGTATTAATGGGTACAAAAACTGGCAAAGAGAGGGAAAATATAGGTGGGTGTAAATGAGGTTAAGGAAAGTACATGTTTTGACTCCACAGCAGACGAAAGTCATTTATATGTCTTTCCTTCATCCCACCCAACACTAGGTTTCAGAAATTGGAACCAAACTAGGAACTAATAAATGTGATGTTCATAGGTCACAATGACAATGTTTTTAAAATGCTGCTTTCTCCACTCAACAAATTTATTTTAAAGCTCTTCCTGAAAATGATTTATACTAGGTTTTAAACTAAAAAGTTTCAAAATATTTTTACCTCTGACATTTTCATGAAAACCAAAGATAAAAGTGACATTGAGTTAGGGAAAATATTCAATGCAAATACAAATGCATTGTCCTTCCTTACATCTGACTCTAATGAGCAAAGGTACATGCTCAAAATTCTGCTTGTAAACATTTCTGTTCAGCTGTATTGAATTCCACTGATAAAACTGAGAGGACATGAGGTGATGAAGAAGTGGGGACAAATGGTAAGACCACTAGACTAGAAAGCAGAAAACCAGTATTCTAGTTCCACCACTTAATAGTCATTTGGCAAAGCATTTAATTTCTCTGTGCCCAAATTTCAGGAATTATAAAATGGCAGTGATAGAGCTTTGGTTCAGGAAGCCGACTAACATCACATGGGTTAACAATAAAGGTGTGTGACAGGGGACACATCCATAATAGTAGTGAGCACTGAAGTTGTTAAAATGACTTCATGTTGAGGCAGAAAGTCATAACCCAGGATGCTTACAGAAGATGGCAATAGAGACAGGAGTTGGAATTTTTCTTCCCTCTGGGACCCAGGATTGATCCAAGCCCAGAGTTAGCATATTCCGAGAGCAGTAGTGAGCTGAGGATGACAGTAAGCACAATTAATTGAAATAACTATACCAGATTTTCTCCCTCTTTATGAACCCCACATGCCCAAAGAAGCTGGCAAAAATGGAGTTGGCAGAGGAAAGTCATACTAGCTCCCCATGACAATGATCTAGCACTGTATTCGTAAATATAAATGGAAAGCCAAGGATTCCTTCCATTTGTGTAAAAATACTGCAATGGCTCAAAAGAGAGGGACCAAAATAGATGTAAAATTGTAAAAATCTTCCAGGAAGCAGAGTATAATTTTTTAAAAATCTTTAAAGAAAACCAAGAGAACAAAAAGTTAAGGAATATGGAAGATAAATCTAGGAGAGACGTTGTGTATCTAATAGGAATTCTGGAAGGAGAACACAGGAGCTTTAACAATTAAAGATATAATTGAAGAAAACGTCCTAGAGATGAAAAAAACATGGAGTTGTCAGATTGAAAGAGGTTACTGAGCGCCCCTATGGATGAAATTTCAAAACATCCCAAAGTAAAAAAAGCTAAAAACTTCTAGGGAAAAATAATAGATTCCCTACTTACCTCACCGCTCAAAAGAATCTGATTATTTCACCTCTCAAAAGCATCAGACTGACATTGGATTTGCCATCAGCAGTCTTAGAAACTGAAATACAATAGGGAATTGTTTTTGAGGAATGAGGGTAAATTATTTTGAGGCTACAATTATATGTTTGGCCAAGTTATATCATAAAGTTACTGTAAACAGATTTTCAGACTCATTATGACTCAAAAAATCTGCCCCCATTTCACAATTTTTGTGAAAATTGCTTGAAATTTCACTTACATGTTGTTAACACAAAAAGGAACCCAAGAAAGAGGAAGATATATAATCTGTTTGTCAATCTAACCCAAGAGTGAGGTAATTAAGGAAATCTCAATATTTTAGATGCATAGTATACCTAAGGAGCAATTGATACAAAATTCATCAGGAAATCAGAGGATTCTAAAAACAGTAAGAAATGCATTCAAGAAGATAGAAAATTCCTTTTAAAAACACAGAAAGGTTAATATATATATCTATATACATATGTACTAATATGTATGTACTAATATGTACTAATACTAACACTATATTAAATATATATGATTAAATGTAATACACATATATTTAATATAATCATTAGTGTTTTGATGAAGACATGATATGCTATCTGTCAACAAGTATCTTATGTTGGGTTCCCTAGCAGGGTTCGAGAAGAGGATTCTTTTACAAGTGATTTATTAAGGAAGTGTTCTTTGGAAAAGGGGGATGATGGAAACAATAAAGAATAGGGAAAAAGCTAAGCAGGAACGTGGCTCAACTGAGTATTAGCTGTACTCTGACTCCACAGGGCACTAGGGATCACAAATTGCACCAGATTAAAGGGCCCATCTTGAGGCAAGCTGCTCTATTGCACCACATGTCAGTCAGTCAGCCAGCAGCAGGCTTGTATGGAAGGGAGTAACTTCCCTAGTGAGGCAGTTTCCATTAGCCTAAAGGTAATTCTTTGGAAAACTGGTCAGCTGTAAGCTATCAGATGCCAACACTTAACTGCAGTGAGGCGTGCCTGCAAAGTGAAACAACAGCATTCATTATAACAACAAAGAAAAGCCAGGCAATTTAAAATACCAGGTAAAACAAAAAGCTATATGAGAAATCCAGAGGTCCAAATGTGAGGCAAATTGTAGCATAATTTTGAACAATTAATATTACATGAGAAAGTTTATCTCATTTGATTTTGATGATTAAAATATTCTCCTTTGAATTTCATAGGTTCAGTTATAACATACATTTCCTCCATGAATCACTAATTAGACTTATAGTAAATAATAATTTCATAATCTCATTAACATAAGCATGTTTTAAGTTTGTAAAATCAACTTGTAAAAAGAGCATGTAAGACTTAATCATAGTTATAGGACAGAAGGCAAAATTTAAAAACCTTAATAATATCAAAGTAATGGTAGAGTTGAAAGAAGTTGGAAATAAAAAGGGGAGATATGAGATGGAAGAAAGTATAAGAATAAAAATTATTTATCTTCCATAAATGGAGTTAATATATATATTTTCTAAAGTTGAGACATCAAGAAATACAGATTTAAGTTCTATGTTACTTAATATTATAAAGATTTCTAATGAAATAACTATGAAATAAATATATAGAAACAAAAATTAGAAGAAGAGAGAAAGATAATATAAATAAGCTAAATTTCTCGTCTTTCATGGAAAGGAATCAATAGATTCTACCTGAGGCTGATAAATCAAGAAATGGACACATAATGATATTATTTGATGTTATGGAGATAAATGCCAAAAGAGGTAAAGTTAGAAACAGTTGAAAATGACTACCTCTGAAGGGTGGTGTAGAGAGGAGTGAGGAAACAGTAAACTTTTCTTTTTAATTTTGTAAACTTCTTATTATGGGATTTTTTTGTCTGTCCACATGTATTACTTTAGTAGAACTAATAAAAATGACAATAAGAATACTTTCCGACCTATCTCATCATGTAATTAAGAGAATTAATTAAGATAATGTATAGGAAGGCACTCTGAAAACTCTTAAGGGCTAAGATAAATGTGAAGTATTATTAAGAGGGCAGTCATAGGCATTTCAAAATAGGAGGAAGGAATGTAGCGCTTTTCTTGATCAAGCCACTCTTTCCAAGATGCCAAGATCCAAGCTGAAAAGGAAGCTGTCTCCAAAACGCTGACTGTAAGATATCTGAAGGAATAAATGTGCTGAGAGAAAGTATTTGGAAGGGAATGACAACAAGAAATTTTAAATAGTAAGTGTCGAGGTAGAATATTGGGTTAACATAAAATTCTTTCTCCAAACCAAAAACATTGTGAGGAACTAAACAGCAACAGTGATATCATCATCTTAGGAAACGCCATAGCAAAAACATTTCTTGTTAAAATATAAACTTATCACCTCCTGATATCTGAAACCATTTTTAAAGACTTTTGTAAACAGTCTCATAATTAGCATCCCACATGTTTTAGGAATACTGTGTCCTCATAACTTCTTAATTAGACAGTACTAATCAATAGTCTTGTTAGGGCTTTGAAATAAAATTGTTGATTCATGCCTCCGTCTCCTTTGCAAGAAAGGAAATTTCTCAATTTCTCAGAACAAAAAACCATGTCTAACATTTTGTTCTCGCTCTGGTGCCTACCTCAGAGCCTCCTAGCACATAGTAGGTGCCCAGTGAATTTTGCTAAATGGATGGATAAACGGACAGATGGATTGATGGGTGGATGGATGGATGGATGAAATAACATAGAAAAAAATGCTTTTTTATTCTGTAAAATAAGCTCTTGGTTTGTCCCTAATGTGCAATAAAAGTGTGGGGACTGTCTCAGCCATTATTCTTCTGTTAGCATGTAGCAATAGGGGAGGAAATTGACCCTTCGATAGCGTTGTCCACTTGAGCACTTTGGATAGAACAACTGCATGGTCTGTCCTTTCTTGAGACCTTTCATGAACATGGGCTTTAGCCTCCAGTGCATGTGGGTTCAAATCCCATTCTCCTGGTTAGAGTCTGTGTGACCTTGGGCAAGTTTCTTAACATTTACACAATAATCACAACCAGCAACTAACAGGTACTTATGGAGAACATATTATTCATATACTCTGTTGTGTACCTGCCTCCTCAGAGACTCATCTGAAAAATGAAAGTAAGGGTATCTACCTCAGATAGTTGTGAAAGTAACTTACTGAAATAATGTATGCAAAGCCCTCAACACATAGTAAATTTTCATTAAATGGCTATTATTATTATTATCATCCTCATCATCATCAATGTGCAACTCTTGTTACTGAGTGACCATTATACACAGTCACTGTCTGCAGAGCTGGGTCAAAAAAGATAAGCAAAACAAGGAGCTCACAGTCCAGCAGGGGACATAAACAAGCTGCTGGGCCACCTTACTCTGTGTCACTCTCCATGTGCTTCATGCACAAGCTCATTTAACAAAGTATCCCTCTTGGGCCAAATTTTCCCTCCTGGATACCTATTAAGGTACTGGCCAGCAAGAGAAGATACATATGGGAGGAAGGTGAGTTACAGAGGTCCTTGTACTGAATTATTTGTGAACATTCTTCTCTCCCTCCTCAACATATCCAGGGGCCATGATTGACCTCTGTTCCTCCATAGGCCCTAGCTCCCTAGCATGGGTGTCCCTTAGAGTACTAGATGAATATTGCTTGATGGCCCTAAATTAGTCAAGGCAAGAGACCGAACCATGGGGAACAGTCCAGAAAGAGGTGATAAAGCAGGTTCTGGACTCAGTAATTCACAATGAAAGTGGCATGGGAATCCTATAAGCCTGAAGGAGTCACGGGCTGACCATGGGCACAGAGGTTTTGGGTATTCCAGCGCCCCCAGACTGTCCACAAACAAAAAAGCCAGAAGCAGCTTCTTATTTAAACCATCAGGTTTTGGGTCATGCAGTGTTGGCTCAAACATACCAGACCAGACCTGGGAATTCATGACCAAGCCTGAGGATATACAAATGAGCAGGGAAGTGAGCCTTTCGTTGGAGCCTCCACTAAAGGCACCACTTTTAAGGTGTGTAGGGGGGAAGAAAAGACCCATTTCCACCCAATTCTACAACTCTTGAATTCTCCTCTTTCTGGTTGCCACAGTCTTAACATGTTTTGGAATATGTGATATGGCAAGGAGAATAGCGACATCTTCCCACTGGGGTCGCCTCTGTTCTGCGCTGTTTCTAATTGCATGACAAATATTTTCTCTGTCATCATTTTCTTGAACCCAGACTTTTTTTTTTTTTTTCAAGAAAGGAGATGGCACAAAAAACTTGGCAATAGATTAACGTCATTTTATACCCAGATTCAGTTTCTTATATCATAAATGTTTTATTTTAGAATGTTCATTTTAGAAGAAAGATTGAAAAGACTTTGTGAGAAATTGAACATGCAAAAATTTTGTGAGTGTGTGAATTATAGAGAGTGCATATAATTTTGTGAATTATAGAGAGCATCCTTCCCCTTGAGTTTATTTCTGAGCCAGGCTGGAATTGACCATGATCACATTCTCCACATCTCTGCTTGGCGTACTTCATTCAGACCCTTATCACACAAGCTCATTATCAATGTCCCCTGATTTTCCAGCACCCCCACTGGTTAAACAACAAGGATCATTTTCCCTGGCCCTGTAATGATTTTGCAGTAAAGGACAGAATTGATTTCAGGGCTGTGACTCAGGGCTTGGTAAAATATTGGCCAAGAAGTGGGTGTAAGCAGCCACTAGCACTCTGGAGATTTCCATACCTTGTTAGCGGCTAAAAATAGTCATGTAACCAATTATGCTACTTTCAAGAAAACATCTAAGTATTTGAGTATTTAGCGCTTTCTTCTTAGGAATCTTTAAAGGATTAAGTAGCTTTCTGTATTAATATTCTTCCTTCAGCCATTTTGTGGAGAAGAAAGTAGGCTGGTATAATTAATAAGGAAGGCTTTTTCTTTGCAAGCCTACTGTGTGTCTATCACTGTACAGGAGAGTAAACAAAAGGAGAGTAAGAACTGATTCACGCCTTCTAGATATCTATAGCCTAGGTCAAGGGCCTGGAAACATTCATTCATTAAGCAAAATACCCCAAAGGAGTGGTTCAGGTGGTCAGTGCCACCGAGGCTCAAGAATGAAGGTGACATGTCCCATGAAGCAGGAGGGAAGATTGTGATGGAGAACGGGCATCACGGCAGCCAAGCACAGGCCATGCTGGGTCACTGAGACCACCAGGGCCTACAGCCACAGGACCTGGCCTGCCACCTCCAGAGACAGGAGGGAATTTGCTGCAGGGCCTCTGACTCCTGGCTCTCCTTCTTCCATGTGGAAAGAGTTACCAGATGCTTTTCTGCTTTAGGCTGCAACACAGGATCTAATTCAGGAGCGACAAGTTGGTTATCCCTCAGACCTCACTGCCCACACTTGAAGCCCTAAACACAGTGCTAAAGAGCCTCAGTGGCCTTGCCCCCATCTGCCTGTCCAGATGTTCTTCTCAATGACACACCTCCCAATGCTTGTGTACTTCAAAACCAAAACCTTAAAACCTACCCTGTGCTTTCTCCACCCTATGCTTTCACTGTCACTGCCCTCTCTACCTAGAAGAGCCTTCCTTGCCATCTTTCCCTGTGGAGACCACACTTATCCTCAAATCCCACCTTCGATATTCTATCTTTACAAAATCTTCCCTGACCCAACCCCTAAACCACTGGCTGCCTGGTTGAAAATAATCTCACTCCACCAATTATCCCAATAGCACTTTGTTTGTAGCTTATATCACTCTTCATATTATACTCTATACTGAATTCTCATGAATGCCCCTTTCTCCCCTCCAAATTCTTTGAGGGACAAGAAAATGCCTTTCACATCCCTGCCCTCAATTTCCTAGCATGTTTCTACCAAAAAGCATTAAGTAAATATTTGTTATGTGGCCCTAAATTAGTCAAGGTAAGACACTGAGCAATGGAGGACCACCAAGAAAGAGGTGACAAAGATGTAATCAACAATGAAAATGGCAGGGAAGTCCCATAGGCCTGAGGGTGAAAGTCACCTGCTAGAGTCAGCTGTACTGCTTCCTAGCTCTGTTATTTTGACCAAATTGTCTAAACTTTTTGGATCTCAGTTTCTTCCTTGTGAAATAGACATAGGAGCACCTCTTTGAGTGCTGGAGAGCCAAGATGAAGCATAGAGTCTAGGTGAACTAGCCCAAGTGTGAACTTTTGTCATTTATGACTCTAGGTGGGGTGGGGGTGGGGTTCATGTGCCCTTTGAGTTGTCTGCAACTTGGGGGATGTTTGTTAAATGAGCATTCTTCAGACCTTTGTTATATGGGGCAAGGGGGTGTTGTTCTAGACTGTAGGGGCAGAGGTGTTGACCTCATCACATGTCTTAGTCCATGGCATGCTATTATTATTGGTTGCTGCCAGGCCATTCTCATATTTATTAATTATGTATTAATTCTCATGTATCCCCATTTCCTATTCTCCCTCCTCTCTTTGCCCCCATATTTTGTGTACCTCTTTAAGAAATCTGTATTATTGTTTTGTATTCATGTATTTTTAATTTACTCAGGTGGTAGTGTGCTAAATATTGCATTCTATTTCCTACTTTTTCTCACTTAGCACCCTGTTTTAACATGAATTCATATTGTTTTGTATGTATTTGATTCATTTTACCCATCATTAAGTGCTAGGTGCCTTGTAATTTATCAAAAATATTGCCACAGAGAATATTCCTATTCATGTTTCTTGATGAACTTACGTAAAAATTTCTCTGAGATATACCTGGAAACATAGCATCTGCATTTTAGGTAGGGGGCTCATACACCCCAGCTTACCCAGGATGGCCCATGAATAGTTAATAACACTCATTGCTGAGTCATCCTAGGCAAAGGACATGCTACCTAACTGGAGTAAGTACTGCCAGCTTCCCTTCAGCAATAGTTATCAACTTTGCATATTGGAATCATTTGGGGAGCTTTAAAAAAATACTGCTGCCTGGGTTCCACTCCCAGGGATTCTGATGTAATTGGTCTGAGTGTGGCTTGAGCAACAGCATCTTAAAAGCTCTGGAAAATCCTGATAGGCACCCACTGTTGAGAACCTCTCCTCCACCAGAACGGTCTTTACCAATCTACTCTCCCATCAGCAAGGTTTTCATACACCCACTTGGCATTACCCAACTGAAAGCATTTTGTAAAATGTAACTCTGTAAAAATCAGGTTTTACTACGACTTGTTCAGTTGGCCATGCCAAGGCTTCAGTGACTCACTCTGATTTAAGATGCTGCTTGCCAGTGTGATATTTCACATTAGCAATGATTCTTTTATATAAGCAAATGGTAGTTGGGGGCAGAGTAAACAGGGCTTTGAAAATGCTTTAAATTTTTATTTGAAGTTAAATGTAGAACTGTCTGGTTTAATGGGATCCGTCCCCTTGAACAATGTCCAACTCCTAGGCAGCATACCTAGCTCACCGCTGTGTTCACAACTGCCCCAGGCTTGGCAGTGGCTCAGATGGGCAAGAACAAGGTTTGAGTGTCTGTATCTTTTCTTGGTCCTGCCAGCTAACTGCTTGTGTTAAGAAGTAAAGGCAGTTAAAAGAGTGTTGGATTTTTTTTTCTGAGTTTTAAGAAAGGCCAAAATGTAAGTAGTAATTTTTAAAGTGACATTTAGTAAAACCATAAAACCTTGCAAGGAATTAACAGAGCTGGATAGCAGACTATTTTGGGTTATAGTAGTACCTTCCAAAAGAAAATTGCAACTACTTTAGGTGGCAGTCTTTCTAAAATTAATTATAAACTGCCCTCTAAGACAGAGCACACGGAACTGAATTTAATCTCCTTTGCAAATGACCCATTCTCATCCTTATGGACATCAGTGCAATTAGTTTACTCTGTAGAGCTGACCAAAATGTACCAACCTCTTTGCCTTTTCTCTCAATGTTCCCAGGCTGCTATGACTGGAGCTTCTAAGCCCGCTTGTAGTTTTTCTGATTCCTTCCATACCCTTAGGCTTCTAGCCATTACTTCTTACTACTCCAAGCAAGCCTGTCTGAAATAGCTCCAAATTCTAAAGTCTTCCCTACTGCTATGCTCCATGGTTGCCTTCGATTTGCTTTGCTAGAATGATGTCTATAGTACACATAAAGAGGCTCTGACTGAGAGACTGAACGGGTCTTCAATAAGCAGAGGAACTTTGCAACAAAACTTTTTACTCAGAGACCTTTGATAGATTATTACCTGGTGCTCGGCTATGTTCTCAAATAATGGGAATTTTAGCTATCTGGATTCTGGCTAGAAAAAGCTTATGTTGATATCTTAGTTTAGCGTTTAGCGTATCTCATGATACATAACGAAGAAGAAACATTCTCGTTGATAATTCATGTTCATTTAGTATCAAGAAATCTTTGTTTTTTAAAGAAAAAAATAAGTTTACATGCTGTTTCCTCTGCCCAAAAGCCTCTTTCCTCCTTCCCTACATGGCAAATCCTACTTACCTTTGAAGACTCAAGCCCAGGGCTCCCTTCTTGGGATATCATCCCTGACTCTCCCTAGCAAAATTATCTTTTCTACCTTTCATACTCGCAAAGAGTGGAAGTGTCTCACCAAATAGACTATGAGCCTCTTGTTCATCCTTGCATACCCAGGACCTAACACTGGGACTGACATTTGGTGCTTAAAATATTTGTGAATAAACGTATATATTTTAGAATATGTGGCCATCTCATGGAGTGGGAAAGGTATATAAATAGTTAAGGGTGGTACAAGAAAAAAAACAGATGATAAGGAAGAACAGATAGGAAAGTGAAAATCAGAGAAGGGGGAAGGAAAGTAGGGGAAGAGAAAGAGAATATGTGAATAACAGACATGTTGAGGACAGTGAGATTTGATAGGCTCTGGAATGTTGGATTACCCACTCTTGCCAACTTTTCTGTTTAAGCCATACATTTCAGACTCTGGTTTCCTTTCTTACCTCGTTCCCCTGAGATACTAATTAGCTTTCAAAACTGGCTCATAATCTTTCATTTTTCTTAACCTTAAACCTTAAAAACTTCAAGGTTATTCACCCATCACTCCTACTCTCTTGATTTAGAACTTCAAGTTTCTTAGCCTGCTCCCCCTATGTTGTCAGAATAAGACAGTCAGAATGCAGGAAACACTTCCGTCATCAGAACATTTCGCATTGAATGGGACGGAACTGTTGTTTAAGGACTTGTGATTTATCCTTGATGAGAAGACATGCGTTGTCACCATCACCAGAGGAAACAAGTATCACATACTTGGACTGTACCCACTATTTAACAAGTTACTCCTTTAGTTAACAAAAGATAGAAAGAAAAAGGGTGAAGAAGAGGATGCAAAGAGCTTATTTCATATGACCTATAAAATCAAAAGGGCAAACAGCAGGGAGTCACAGAGAGCAATCTGGGATTTAAAGAAAGAAAATACCAACTTCTGAATTCCATGGTTTCAAAACTAATTTATTTACCTTGAACCAATCTTGCAATTCATTAGCTTCACCCCAGAGACAAGATTGAATGTTAACTCTTTTCCTGACCTATAAATAATAGGTGCCACTTGCTTAGAAATGAAACTTAGAGCATAATAACAAAGTGAATCAACATGATTGTTACAAAGCTAAAAAAAAATAACAGGCTAAGTCCTGGATCTTTGGGGAAAGGAAATTTTCTATTCCCTGCTTTTTATGGAGAAAAAATGTTTGACAGGAAAACTGGTAAATTTCCCTTAGAAGCACCAAGAGTGAACAAAAAATAGCCTAAGAATTAAAAATAAAATATATATTTCGATCATCTGTTTAGCCTGAATGAATAGCTGGAAACAATGGTATTACTCCATAGGTTAATAATGATGATATGTCATTAACTGTGGCAATATTGAGTTCTTGCCAGTGAAGTATGAGTTGTATGCACTGCTTCCAGGCCTGGACCTAAAATACCTGCCATGCATATTATTCTATGACCTTTCTTCATTTTTGCTAGTGGGAATGAAGATTACCATGGTGACTTGGAAGCTACTTGTTCAATATGGCAAGTCTTTTGTTAGCCTAGGTCCCTGAATGACTGCATGGAATAGAGCCACTACCAACCAACCTGGAACCTACACTGTTTTCTGTTAAGTGAGTAAGAACTAAATCTCTGGTTCTTTATGCCACTACATTCCGGAGTTTTAGTTGTTTGAGCAGGCTATATTAGCTACCTATTTCACTTTTATTTTATTTTTGAAAAGTTTTAATAAAGTAAATACATATTAATTGGAGAAAAATATTATAAATAAAGAGAAACAACAAAAAAGAGGAAATAAAAATCTGTAATTATTCAATATAATAAGATGTACAATCCTAAGACAGGGATCACACATTATCATTTTGTAAGGCATCTTTTTCACTTAAAAAATATCATGAACATCTTTCCTTCTGTGTCATTAAATACTATTCTGCCACATAATTTTTAGTGATGCATTATAAAAGTTACTCAGATCATTGTGAAACTACAGTTGAAAGAATAGCAATATTTCTGTTCATAAACTAATGAACCAAAATATTGCTAGGCAACAGTTGTTCTCAGAATGATTAGATCCTGGACTAATAGCACAGGTGACCACTTGGAAAATTATAATTGGTTCTGATGCATGAACCAGTTGGTATTATGGTAGATGTAAAGCTGCTATAATTTTCTGAAAAATCTTTGTCAGAATGTAGGAAACATTCCTATCATTAGAATACTTCAGATGGGGTAGAAGAGAGCAGTTATTTATAGACTGTGACTTCTCGATCAGAAGAAAATTGGTGTCACAATTTAGCGAGCCTAGGCCAGATTGGCAGTTCTGCTTTAGTTCACAGAAAGGAATCCAGGGTAAGCAAAATTTTTGGTAAAAGTTGCAGACTTTTCTTATTCCCTTAGAGCCTTGTCGTCTGGTCAAACCTAGCTTCAGGAGCACCTGGGAAATGAAATCCAAACAAGGTAGCCTTGTATTCACCAAAAATTCCATGATATGGAGGAAAGAGAGAACCAATTTGGAGAGAAAATAACAGTCTGCCTCATCTTCCCAACTTAGCACAGAATGCAATGCAGAAGAACAGGCACTCCACCTTAATGGCTCTCTAATATCAACTCCCGCCTTGGCCAAGTATTAGCTGTCTGACCTAGGACCATGACTTAGCCTCAGCTTGCAAAATGGAGACATTAAAATTTATACAGTTGTTATGGAAATTAACAACTTATATAATTTATGAATGTAAATTGTTTACTGTAATTACTATATATTCAGAACCAACAAAAAATTAATGGCATGTGGCCAGCAGAGAAAAGTGCATATAATACACCAAGGAGCAAATCTTAAATGACACAAAATATATCCTACTGGTTAGAAGGATAACCCTGGAGCCAGAGTGCTCAGATTTGGATTCTGACTCTACCACTTAAGAACCACTTTGGCACGTTAGGTTACCTCTGTGCCTCAGTTTCCTCATCTGGAAAGTGGGGATTATAATTAATATCTACCTCTAGAGCTGCTGTGAGGATTGCATGACTTAATGAAGGAAGTGTGTAGCACACAGCCTAGCACATAGCAAGCACTGTCTAAGTGTTAATTTCTACCCATCTTAAAGGTGTGTTGCCAAAGAAAATTAACCAGTATTTCTACGAAATCAATATATTGGCCTGAGTCTTTGCAAGTGACATTACACCTGCACATGCATTGACAATCACCCTAAATATCACACCATTTTTGTTCCTATTCCCCAGTACTAAGGCTTCTGTGCTTTCCAACATCAATAGATTAGTATTCTATAACATGGGAGGTGGGAATACATTCATCACTCAAATTGGACAGGAATTGCATCTGCGCCCAATTTCATTTCCTTTTGGAGTGCCATGCATGTTCTCATACATCTTCCCTGGTTCTGTAATACAGGCTTTTGAATGAACAAAAGTGTCCTTCCAGATAATGAATTTGCCCAAAGAATATCCCCGTTGATTCTCAGACTTTAGGATTGAAAGCTATTCTCAGAATCTAGAATTGAATTAGGCCATGTCTTTCTTTTCTATTATTTTTAATCAATGTATTCTTGAATAATGATATATGCCAAAAAGCCCTTCATTGCGATGGCTACATTTTAGCAACAATTAAATGTATCCATTTAAATCAATGATAACTTGTAATCAGGAAAAAAAGCAAAATAGTAAGAACACCTACCTCAGTGTTAGATTCTATCAATCTATTCAGTCTCTCTGGTAAGTGTGATTCGTTTGTGGTCCATTCTCACTTTCATGGAGAATTGCTTTTCTAGAAAAGTTACCATATATCAAAATTATGTAAGTTAAAAATTATTTTTCCACAGATTTAAAGTCCTACTAGGGCATTAAATTCCTGATCAAATGTTCAATGTCCAACTTCTTATTAAAATGTACCTAAAGACTGTATTTAGTTGATTAAGAATTATATACCTAATATATGCTACAAATATTTAATGCCACATGCCACGTTTTTATCTTCTGCATAATTTCTGCCTTAGCTCATTACAGAAATCTGAAGATGAAGGAATACCTTCACAGAATTCAGAAGGGCTCTTCTGTTCTTTCCTAACATTTTATTCAGAAGCCATTTGAGACTTACAAAAAAGTTGCATAAATACTATCTGGAGTTCCATATGCCCTCACCTGATTTCCTCTAATGTTAATATCTTACATCACCATAGTGAAATTATTAAAACCAGAAAATTTAATTTCATACTATGAAATTAACTAATTTACAGACCTTATCTGAATTTCATCAGTTGTTTCTTTTCTGGTCCAGGATTCAATCCAGGATCCTACATTGCATTGAATTGCCACATCTCCTAGTCTCTCCAATTTGGAACAGTTATTCAGTCTTTTAAGAAGACTATAAGCCAATATTTTGTAAAACGTCCCTCAGTTTGGATTTTCTAACTGTTAGGTTGAGGTTATGCTTTCTGGTGAGAACACTACAGAAGTAAAACCTTCAGACATCACACCAGGAGACAGATAATTCCAATATGTCTTACTATGGTGATGTAAACTTTGGTCACTTGATTGATTAAAAAGATACCTGCTGGATTTCTCCGCTAAAAAATGATTGTTTTCCCTTTGTAATTATGAATATCTTGAAAGGGTATATATTTAAAAATTATACTAATAACTATTTCTCATGATACCTTCACCTACTGTTAGCATCCATTGATAATACCCACCTAAAACAATTATTACAGTGGTATTTGCCAAAGAGTAATTTTTCTGTTTCCATCATTCTTTCTACATATTTTATTGATATTCTACTGTAAGGCTGAATGGCCCCTTCTCTCCCATTTATTCTTTATTCAGTTATTTATTTACACCAATGTAGACTCTTGGATAATTATTTTATTTTATAGGCTATAATTCATTATTATTATTATTTATTTTTTTGCTCAGATTCTTCCAGATTTGGCAGGGGCAGGCAGAAAAGCTTGAGGGTTTCACAGTTGCCTTTGAGGAAACCTACAGGGGACAGCTAAGGCTACTTAAGGGCTTTAAGAAAACTGATCAAAGAATGTGTCTGGTCATTCTCTTACTCACTTTAAAAATTTCCTGTAGCAAGCACAGGTATTAGATATGAAGTTCTTGGATTCTGTTCAAAGTTGCCTGGAAGACAAGACTTTCATCTGTGTGTTTACTGCTATAAAGCCATAAAGTATTAACATGGCTTAATATCCTTTGGAGTTCCTCCATTCAAACATACAAAAATCACTTTCTTCCCTTTGGGGAAGGCAAATTCTCCCATAGTTGAAGAAGTGTCCAATCACGTTTCTTATTCTTCTCTTTAGTATATTATAATTTCCTCCCCAAAGGGAAGGAGTATTGTCAATCTGATTAGAGACTAAATACTGACTGGGCTGTGTTTTGCTACTGGGCAGGCTTACTGTGCCCTATCAAAGACATAGGGCCATGCCCTGCTTCCTTCTGTCCTCGCTGTCCCTTGGTATGAACTAGCCTGTATGGCTTGCCTCTGGGGCATGCAGGCCAAGGTCTCACTCAGATCTGTTCTTTTCTATTCCAGATAGTCAAAGATTTCTCCATTCTATTTTCCAGCAGAAATGAATTAAACACCTTGTTGGGGCCTCCCACATTTGAAAATACAGCTTTTTACTGAAGAACTCTGCTTTGGAGGGTGTTGAGTACTTACCCCATGGTTAATAAGCAATATTTTGGGCAATTGCTTGGGAAATGCATGGTCCTGGGGAAGAAACATGTGGAAGGGGAAAATCAGGTTCCAAATGTCAACATCCTTGAGAAGACACATAATCACTCCTTTGCCACTTTTTTCTCATCCATTCACAGTCATGTGCTCATCACAGGTGATCACCCTGGCACCTGTGGTTCAGACGGATCAGCCAACCCTGACAGAGAGGGAAAATTCATTGTAAAACCTGTGGATCAGCCACATCAGAACCATCTAAAAGTGCAGATTTCCTTTTTTCTAAAACAGATGGTCCAGTCAGAGTTGAGTGGGACCTCAGGTCTCCTCAGCCTATCCTCCTTTCTGCTAACTGGTCTGAGATATTCCATGTTATTTACGTAGCTGCCCAACTTGCAGGATTCCCTACCATCAGGGAAAGTTTACTTAAAAGACTGGACTTTTTTTTTTTTTTTTTTTTTTTAGAATCTTGCTCCGTCACCCAGGCTGGAGTGCAGTGGCACGATCTCGGTTCACTGCAACCTCCGTCTCCCAGGTTCAAGCAATTCTCCTGCCTCAGCCTCCCAAGTAGCTAGGATTAAAGGTGCCTACCACCATGCCCAGCTAATTTTTTGTATTTTTAGTAGAGATGGGGTTTCACCATGTTGGCCAGGCTGGTCTCAAACTCCTGACCTCAAGTGATCTACCCACTTTGGCCTCCCAAAGTGCTGGGATTACAGGCATGAGCCACTGTGCCTGGCCAAGCCTGGACTTCTTAACCAAACTCCTCTCCTCTTGGTGCCCCTTCTTACTCTGTCTCATACTCCACTCCATTCTAGCGTGGGGGCATAACTGTGAATCTCAACTCTCTTGGGGATCAGATCCTGCTCCCTGCATGGCATGCTGGATCCGATAAACAGATCTCTCAGAACCATACCACACAGTCTGCCTGATGCCCAAACGTTACATCATTTCAGGAATTTCTCCTGGGCTGACACGTACCTGTTACTCAAGATTCCAGGACACCATCTTTAGATCCGAGACTAAATCCCCCAAACTCTCCTTAATGTGCTCCCCGAGTTCCCCAAAGAAAACTTCTCTGTCAGATCTGTAGCCCCCATCCTGTTCTGCTCCTGCTTCAAGCTCCTCCCTGCCAGCGCCATTTCACTGAGATCCCAATATGCCTGGAGTGTTAGTCTACCATTTGCCCACTCCGACATATACAGAGGAAACAAAATCAAATCCTGATGTGCGGAGATCATCCTGACCTCTCATACTTTCTACCAAGCTTATTTAAGGCAAAGACCAAATCACATTTTTTTCACAGTAATTAGCATCCTTCCTTGAAATTTATAATATTTAAACAGATTGAGAGGTTCCAGTTCCAGGTAAGATGGAGTAAGCACACTTCTCCTATCTCTCCCAATGTATGCAGCTACAGAATGCATGGGCAGCTGTTTGAGGACTACATTCAGAGTACCCTCATACCTTCAGTGAGTTTGTCAGTCTTTCTCCCATAAAGAGGAAGAGTTTTCCTTGGCCTGGACCCAATCCAGAAGTGGGCATTGGTATGAGCAGAGAGACTCCAGGGGAAGATCTGTAGTTTAGGCTCAATGAGAGGCCAGGGGTCTCCTGGAAGTGACAGCAGAGGTAATGGGGCCCGCAGTGCCTGGTATATAGTTGGTGATTAATTGACTAATCATAATGATAATAACAAATTACATACTAATGATAACACTAATAGCTAACATTTGTTAAGTCCCTGCTATGTGCCAATCTCACATCTGAGCACTTTGCTTATATTCATAAAAATGCCATGAAGCTGGGCATGGTAGTGTACACTTGTAGTGCCAGCTACTTACTGGTGAAGCTGAGGCTGGAGGATTGCTTAATCCTGAGAGCTCAAATTTAGCCTGGGAAACGTAGCAAGACCCTGTCTCTTAAAAAAAATTTTAGGCCGGGCACAGTGGCTCACGCCTGTAATCCCAGCACTTTGGGAGCCCAAGGCGAGCGGATCATGAGGTCAGGAGTTCAAGACCACCCTGACCAGCATGGTGAAACCCCGTCTCTACTAAAAACACAAAAATTAGCCAGGCATGGTGGTGAATGCCTGTAATCCCAGCTACTTGGGAGGCTGAGGCAGGAGAATCGCTTGAACCCGGGAGACGAAGGTTGGAGTGAGCCGAGATCATGCCACTGCACTCCAGCCTGGGTGACAGAGCAAGACTCCGTCAAAAACACAAAAACAAAAACAAAAACAAATTTAGTGCCCTGAAGTAGGTTATTATCCTATTTCAGGGGTCTACAAACTTCTTGTGTAAAGGGAAAGATAGTGAATATTTTAGACTTTGAGGACCAAAGTCTGTGTCACAACTACATAACTCTGCTCTTATAGTGCAAAAGCATCCATAGATAACATGCAAATAAATGACATGGCTGCGTTCCAATTAAACTTTATTTGTAAAAACAGGCAGCAGAATATGTTTGACTTAAAGCCCGTAGTTTGCTGACTGCTATCTTATTTTGAAGATGGGAAAACTGAAACCCAGGTAGCTTGCCCAAGACCACAGAGCTGGTAAATGGCAAAGCCAGGGTTCCAATCTGGATCTTGAGTCTGACTCCTCATCACCATGCTACAATGATATTTTTGAGTCAATGAACGAAATGATGACATAGAGACAGACCCAAGTGATATCTTTGGTATGATTTTTTTCAAAGCCCATGGGCAGATGCTAAGTGTCACAATGTGCCAAGAAAATACAATTTCAATCCTGAACAAGACTGTATTAGTTTCCTATTGCTGCTGTAACACGGTGCCACAAACTTAGTGGTTTAAAACAACATAAATTTATTCTCTTAAAGTTCTGGAGGTCAGAAGTTCAAAATCACTCTCACCGTACTAAAATCAAGGTGTTGGCAGAACTGCATTCCTTCACAAGGCTCTCTGGGAAAATTCATTTCCTTGCCTTTTCTACTTCTGAAGGCCACCTGCACTCCTTGGCTCTGGCTGCTTCCTCCATCTCCAAATTCAACAGCATAGCACCTTCTAATCTCTCTTCCGACTGATCCTTCTTCCTCCCCTGATAAGGACCCTAGGGATTACATTAGGCCCACCTGAATCATCCAGGACCATCTCCACATCGCAAGAGCCTTAACCTAGTCGCATCTGCAAAATCCCTTTTACCAGATAAGTAATATTCACAGATTTCTGGAATTAGGACATGGACATCTTTGAGAGGCTCTTTTTCCTGTCTACCACAGAGACATTCAGGGCAAAAAGCACTGACCTGGCAGGCTTTCTCCTCTAATGTCTCCTCATAACTTAACCTTTTGCAACCTGAGCAAAAGCAGAACTGAACCCATGCCTAAGGGCTCTATGCATATAAGGGTACAACACAAACTGCAGTTGGAGGAAAAATCAGCAAAACCCTCTGGGACCTGAGATCAACCAAAAATAAAAGAACGGGTCACCTTATCCAGTTTCCGGTGCCCCCTGCTTCCCTGCCCAAAAAATGAAGACTTAAGCCTTTCTTGTTAACAAAATGATGTTGGTAACATTTTATTTTTCCCAGCAAAAAGTTCAGCCTTGACATTTTCCATGCTGGTATCTGAAGATATAAGGGTCAGTTTGTGTATTCTGGGAAGTGGGTGTGAAGACAGAATTAGGGGGAAAATACTTATTGAGGAAAAGGCCTGTGAAGGATTAAGTGGCAAGGGAACAAGAGGAGGCTGGGAGAGCCTTCGGACCAAGGCACAGGTCTGACATCTGTGGAAGGTTGTCTAGAAAGAGGCTCTGGCTTTGGTACAGCTTTGGGAAAGTCGCAGTCAGGCCAGTGGGGAGCTCCCGAGAAAAGCGTGCTCTTTCAAGGAGGGCCAAGCTCTATTTCCCCACGACGCTCAGTCTTTGGCCCAGAGCAACCCAAGGGAACAAGGCCATGTTGTGAATGCTGATGCAAAGGTGCAGCAAAGCTGGACGCCATCCACTACCTTTTGTATAACAGGTTCTTTCTGAAAAAGATATCTGAGCAGCACACCTCCATGATGGCCAGAATAGGTCACCACCTTTATGGATATGATAATTATGAGAGAAATTTTCTTATCCACAACCTTTCAGAGACCAACTATAATGTGTAAAATCTTAGTAATAATGAGGCTTTTTTCCTTTAAACACTTCTGTTGGTTTTTTTTTTAATTGATGAGCCATTCTTCTAGAATCTTCTTTGTGAGGTTCTTTGAAAGTAAGTTTATAGCCTTCCTAAATGGTTTTGTCTCAGAATCTTCGCTTGACATTGTGTGGTAATGAAGAGCAGTGGCGGGAAGGAGAAGAAACTAAGAAGAAACTGAAAATATTGCAACAGATGAAGGAATTTTTTACTTGGTCAAATGTACTTATTATATTTGAGCTGGGCTTGTTATAGCGCTTGTTCCCATAATGCCATCAGCATCATGAGGGAAAAGTGCTCCCCTAAAGATCTCTGAGCTGCACAAACTGTCTTCTTCACTCTATCCCAAGACTCAAGAGGCTGCAGGGCTGAAGGGGCTCCTGGTAAGTATGTGTTTATGCCCAGCTTATTCTAAAGAGGATTTGAGGAGGGGATGAAATATTCAGAATATGAATAAACTATAAACTAAAAATGGTCTGCCAGTGTAAGGTTTTATGGGCAATCAGTTTAAAATAGTGGTGCCCTTACAGAATGGCAAATTCAGGAAGGAGGCTAGATAGAAATGCAACCTGGGGGAAACAGAGGGAAGGGGTGGTCTCTGCCACCTCTAGAACATTCTCTACAGGTAAGACATATCCTTTCTTTTATAACCTCACTGTACTTTGAAGATGGCCTTGTAGCTTAGGTGCTCAGTATACATTTACCCAGTTGAGCTCTGTAGACAAGCTCCTCTTTTAAAATGCTAACCTTAAAATCATGGAAAGGCTTCAGAGGAAATAGTAAAGTACACAGTGATACATCAGAAGACAGATCAGAAAACAAATAGAAAAGAGGTTAAAGGGTTGGGTTTTACTGGTGACTTCCCCATCAACTAGCAGCACAGCCTTTTCCCCTTCCCCTACATTTCAGGATCCAGGGGTAACTGGAGAATGAGATAAGCCAAGGTGGGGTTGGGGGAGAGTGGGGGAAGCAGCAAGAGAAGTGAATGGAGAGATAATAGCCAAGGTATTTGAAGTAATTGGGATGGGAGATGATGAAAAAGGATATAGAAAAGGGGGAAAAAATGAGGCAGATGTAGAGAAAAAAAGAAATGCTGACTTGACTGTTTTACCTTTGTTCTTATTTGCTACAACCTCTTCTCACATCTTAAAATATTCCTTTGCATGTCACTCCTGTCCTACTTGGGCAGCACCACCTGGGCACTTAATCTTTATTGGTAAAACAGACAAAATAGAAGAGAATACAACACTATGTCAGTCAGGGTCCAACCAGGAAACATAGAATTAAAAATAGAGGGAATTTAATGCATCAAATTTGTTAACAAGTAATGAAGGTGGCTGAGAAACAAATGAGAGAACAGTGAAATTACAACCAGAGATGAGCAACAACAGTAAGCTGCTACCACCCCTAGGTTGGAAGGACAAAGGGAAGAGACAGAGTTCCCAGAGCTTGGAGCCTAGTGCAACTAGGGCCATTCAAAACCTGTCCTGTGAAGCTGGACAGATACGAACACTGGTAGAAACACAGTCAAGACAAAGAGGCAAGGGAGAAATATCATTGCTTCTCTCTCTTGCTCTTCTGTCTTCCTCCAAAGCCTCCCACTGGCCAGACCTAGCTAGAAATCAACTGACAAGAAAGCTCAGGAAATGCAGACTTCAGGAGTCAGCCCCCTGCACTACAGAGAAGGACTGAGAAAGGGCAGGACAAACAAGTCTAGGACACACTCAAGCCACTTGTTCTGCCCAACTCCCAAGAGCCATCTGTGATGGTTAATTTTATATGTCAACCTGACTGGGCTAAAGGATGCTCAGATAGCTGTTCAAACATTATTCCTGGGTGTCTGTGAAGTTGTTTCCAGAAGAGGTTAGCAGTTGCATCAGGAGACTAAATGAGAAGAACTGCCCTCATCAATGTGAGTGGGCACCATCCAGTCCACTGATGGCATAAATAGAACAAAAATACAGAGGAAGGATAAATTCACTCTCTCTTCTTGAGCTCAGACATTCATCTTCTCCTGCCCTCAGACATCATAGCTCCTGGTTCTCCAGCTCCCCTGAATCTCAGGCCTTCAAACTCAGACTGAATTGCATCATCAACTTTCCGGGTTCTCCAGCTTGAAGAATGATCATGGAACTTCTCAGCCACCATAGTTGACAGAGCCAATTCCCATAATAAATCTCCTCTTATGTATTTACATATATTGTATCCTGTTTCTCAGGAGGACCCCAAAGAATACACCATCTAATTAGCTTATAAGGGAAGGAAATGGTTTGTGAACGAAGAGATTGTCCAGTAGACAGACAAGGACGCACAGGTGGGAACTTTCTTCCTCATGTGTCAAAGCTGCATTTGCAATAAGCTGGGTTCAGATAAAGTTATGTAGCCATAAAAGGATAGATATAAACAGTTCATCTGCTCTATATGGACAGATTGTATATATTTTTTGAGGCAGGATCTCGTTCTATTGCCTAGGCTGGAGTACAGTAGCGTGATCATGGCTCACTGCAACTTCTAACTCCTGTGATCAAGTAATCCTCCTGCCTCATCCTCCCAAGTAGCTAGAACTACAAGTGCACACCACCACACCCTGATCTTTTTAAAAATTTTTTCTTGAGATGAGGTCTCACTATGTTGCCCAGGCTGGTCTCAAACTCCTGGCCTCAAGTGCTTCTTCAAAAGTCAGTAGCTCAAGACTTTGTAATTATTCTTTCCAAGAAACAATATTATGTAATTGTTCATTACCAAGTAAACATTCAGAAGCCATTTTGAATCATATTATATGCTGACTATATTTTCCAGAGCATGGGATCTTTCAAAGGAATTTCATACCTCTTCAAGATTTAAAACAAGATGGAATGCTAAAAATATTAGAACTCTCAAGGACAATGAGACTAAATATTTGAAATTATACAGTTCTTAATTTTTTTTAAATTTTTTAAAATTTGCCCATAAGGATGCAGTCCTTAAAATTTTTTAATTTCAGATCCTTGCACCAATGTTACACTTGTTCCTGATGTCTAAGTAGAGCATGTGTCTATAAGTAGAGCATGTCCTATAGATATTACGGTCCAACTCAAAACACCAATAAAACACATCTCTAGCCCGTAGGAAATTCACCGTGGATTTCTTCATCAGGTGTACAGTTTCCCTTTGGAACCGAGGATCAGGACAGATAAAAGAATGCTTTCCTTAGATAAACACTAGCTTCATCTATGTCTGAGAAAACGGGTTAAAACTAATACAGTCCTGCCTTATGTTGTAGAGCCTTAGGAGGCTGCTCAGAAACCACGTCAGAGGACTGACAACATCTATCTTCAAGTCAAGTCACAACTTGAGACGCTGTTAGGAGGATTCACTTTTGTGTCACCATCCTTGGATCACTATTCCTGGGCTTCTTTATCTGGATTTCATCCTGCTTCTTTTTCCATGGGCCTAGATTCAACTCCAGACATTCAGGCTCCTCTTGGTCACAGAATGCTTTGAACTCCTTTCTGGCTTTCCTTCTCTGATTCTCTGCGTCCTCTGGTTTGGGTCCTGATCATGGCATCACACTCCTGATTCATACGACTGACTTCATCTCCTCCTGCTCGTCCCAATAGACTTCCTTGTCCCTGAGCAGGCTCCCAGCTCTGACCCCTCCTGGCTTGCTCACCCCTATCCCATTGTCCCTACAACATGTCTCATATTTGCATAAGTGCAGATAACTCTCCAAGCCAAGGATGACAATGGGAGCACTGTCATGTGACAACGCCATCCACTTAGTAGTGGCTGCTTGAAACCCAGTTTGGGAAAGAATTCTGAGGGAAGGGTGCAATGCATACCATGACTGATAGACAAGACCTGCTATGGGCAAGGTACTTTTAGATTGGTTTAAAAGTAATTGCAATTTTTGTCATTGAAAGTAACAGCAAAACCCACAATTACTTTTGCACCAACCTAATAATGATAATGCCAGTAAGAGCTTCTAACGTTTGCATGCCTGCTGTGCACAAAGCCCTGGGCTAAGCATTTGTCTGCATTTTTATTTAATCTTCAGGATAAAGAAAGTGATGTTCCAGAAGTTAAGCAACCTCCTAAGGTGATACAGTTAGCAAGCAGAAAACCCAAGACTTGAACTCCGGTCTATCTCATGAAGAACTCAGGCTCCCGGGTCAAATAGTTCTTAATATTCTGCATAAGACACCCAAGGAAACCTGTTTTTGTGGATTGGATTGGGAAAAGCTTCCTCATTCAGTACGTGAGCAATCATCAGTAAACCATGTGTTTGTCAGTTGAGATCTACCTGCTCAGTCATATAAAGAAACTGGAAAAATGCACAAACAATGTGGTAGGGCATTAAATGAAGGAGTTTAATGGAAAGACATGGTAAGAAAGATCAAGAGGAGACAGTAGCTGAAATCCTTTTTTAAATCTCTGAGTTAGACACACTGACATGCCGAAACTTGAAGTCTACCCACTCCAGGTGCAGTATTCCTAGGAGATAAATGCTGCAAGGGAGCTTCAACTTCAGTATCTGCTCACTATCAGTGATTTCTCTAGGTCTACTCAAACTTTCAGCTTCATGTGATGGCACCCAGCCAGGAGAATCTTAAGGGAACCCAGAGAGGGTAGGAAGTGATACAAAATCCGCATCTGGCTCTACTCATCAAGCTATGTGCTCTGGTCTGGGCTCCATCAGCCTGGAGGATAGTGCCTTTTCTCTAAGTGGCCCACCCAGGGCACACTTTTTAAAATTCAGGTGCTAGCTACTGCCCTGCTGGAAGTCTCCCATTTTTGCATTCATGGCTTAACCAACCTCCTTTCTTTGCCTCTGTCTCCCTTCACTAGACCAGATTTTGTCCATTCTATAGTTCTTTAGATATTTCTCTGGGAGTTGAATGGGCTACAGATG
Organism: Symphalangus syndactylus; assembly: GCF_028878055.3. Taxonomy (NCBI): domain Eukaryota; kingdom Metazoa; phylum Chordata; class Mammalia; order Primates; family Hylobatidae; genus Symphalangus; species Symphalangus syndactylus. Next base: position 86,643,962 of record NC_072437.2, read on the forward strand.
TGGTTTGTTTATGTTGTTACTTTTTGATTATTTATTATTTTTATTATTTACTACTTATAAACGGCCTCAATAAAGAATTTGGTAGAATCTTTGGAAATCATATTGATGTTTCTGAAAAATATTTTTCAGAAATACATTGAATGGTTATAGTAGATCCAAATGACATGTTGGTAGATTTCTGAAAGAATCACAGAGAAATGGAAGGAAAGTTTTGTGTAATGATTTGTCTTCTCAAGATTACAAAATTCCAGAGAGATAGCCATTCTCCACTGCGCAGATCTGCTTCAGCATTTAATAGACTCCTTACCAGCAGGGGAGACCAGAAAAACAATCCCACAATTACAGAGCTTCTGCTATGTTTAAGGCTCTGTACTTAGCGTAAGAAACACAAAAATGCAATAGCCTGCCTTTCAAAGATCTCCACAATGGACTCCCAATGGCAAAGTGCTGTGTGAATCAATGACCCAGGTTCTGTTTTAGTTTTTTAAGACACTTACCATATTGCTTTGTTCAAGACAATATTTATTGATTTTGATTGATTGGATCCTACTCCCATAATATCCAAATATATGGTTAATTATCTGCTCCATAAATATTAATTGCTTAAGCTATTGAATTACAACAACATTTCATCATTCTAAATGGCACCCAGATATGGCATTGAATGGTTTAAAAACAAGGACAGAGAGCTCAACATCTTTATTCGATAAGAAGGAACTACCTTTTTCACTTTCCCTGTTGGTCCGTCCTTTATCTCATCACCTGAGGAATATGGAAGAGTCTATTATCGGGGACAATTCAACTCCATCCCACTGTGCTGCACTCCCAAGCTCTCCACAAAAAGTTACCAGCAATCAAACACTCCTGGGTCACAGTTACAGCAACATGGTTCTGCAGGGAAGAATCTCAGAAGTCACACCCAATACACAGAACACAGACAGGCAGGCTGGCATGAGGCTCATCTGGTTTAGTTTTAACCTATTTAACCATCACTTGTCCAGCCCACTACTTTTTGGCCCCATGCTCTTATTTCTTCTTGCTAGATTCTAAGTCCCTGGCCACAGTTGAAAAAGCTCTCACCACAGATGTTTCCATGGGTAGTGAATCCAGAGGAACCTCAACACTCTTTGCAATGTTGATTTCCTCATAAATTAGGGAATCATTTATGTATTCAGCAACTACTTTTAGGGCCTTCTTAGGCTTTGAAGACACAACAATGAATAAGAAAAAGTCATAGCAGAAAGGGGAGTCAGATAACATGCAATGGTAATGCTACAAACAAATATGGAGCAATGTGTGATAATGAAGGAGGAGATGCTACTCCAGAAAGGGCTAGGACTAAAGATATCTCTGACAATGTGATATTATAGCAGACAGCTTAATGTGTGAGGTTTATTGCCCCCCATAAGGCTATCGGGGGCAATAAACTGTCCTAGGCAGAGAACAGCAAATGCAAAGGTTCTGAGGCCAAAGTGGGCTTGGCTAGGTCAAGGAACAACCAAGAGACAGGGGGCTGGGAGGAGGTGACAAAGCTAATGGCAGGAAAACTAGTTAGGGGACACTTGCAATAACCCAGGAAAGAGATCATGGTGGCTTGGACCGCAGCGATAGCAGTGAGGTGATGTGAAGTGGTTAGATTCTGGATTTGTTTGGAATGTGGCACCAACTGGATTTGCTGGTGAATTGTTTGGATGTGGGGTGTGAGATGAAGAAAAACTCAAGAATGACTTCATATTTGGGAGCAAGAGCAGCAGGAAGGATGGAGAAAGATCAAGTATGGGAGCGGAAAATTTAGAAGTTAAGTTTGGTACCTGTTAAGTGTGAAATGCCCAGTTAGCCATTCCAGGGGAGATATTGAGTAGAAGCAGCAAGACAGCAGCCTGCCGGAAGTCGTTAAAAACTGAAGAAAGAAGAGGTGCTGTTTTCAAATGTTGTTGAGTCAGTCAAATAAGAACTGAAAGTGAGCTTTAGATTTGGCAATTTATGGGTCGTTATAAGAACTTTAAATGTTCATTGTAAGGTCATAAGAACCATTGGTAAGAATTATTCCAGTGGAGCGATAGGGTGAAAGGCTGATTGGAATGGATTCAAGAGAGAATGGGAAGAGACAGAAGAAGAGATGATGAGACAGAAGAAGAGATGATGAGATGGAAGAAGAAATTCTGTCAAACAGTTTTGCTGAAAATGAAAGCAGGAAAGGTACTAGTAGTTGGAGGGGGAACTGGAGGTTCTGGGAGGATCATTTCAGGATGGAAGACACTGTAATTTCCTTGAGCACTAATGAGAATGATCCAGTGGAGAGGAGAAAATTGATGATGCATGGGAGGAGAAGGAAAATTTCTGAACAATGTTCCTGACTAGGATTGAGGGGAGGAGGTCTGTGTGCAGGTGGTAGGTTGGCCTTAGACAGGAATTCCAGTGAGGCTCTTATCTTCCCACCCTAAGAATAGATGGAAATCTCTTACTGAAATTTGTTCACCCACCCATGTTTTTAATTTTTGCCAAAAGAGCAAATAAAATGTGTTATTTTATTGCTTTAACTTGCATTTTTGTGATTACTGAGGAAATTGAGCCCTTCTTCGTGTGTTTGTCATCCATTTGCATCCCCACTTCTATTCATATCCTTTGTTCATTTTAAATTGTCTTTCTTTTTGACTAGCAAATAATAACACATTCATGATTTTTGACACTGCAACTTCTTTCTCCTGGTTTGGCATGAGTCCGTTAAATCTATCAAAGTGTCCTGTGTTGAACAGAAATGTTTAATTTTTACCTAGGCAAATCTATCTGATTTTTACCTCATGGTGTAGGTGTTTTTGAATCACAAGGATATTCTCCTACATGTACTTTTATTAGGTTAACAAATTTACCATTTGCCGCTTTAATCCATTTGAATAACACTTATGTCTATTAGATAAACTAGGGGTGAAGGTGAAAATTGAGGTTGAAGAATACCTACACATGCACATTTCTAGCTGTGATGGTTAATATTTGGTGTCAACTTGCTTGGATTGAAGGATGCGAAGATGGCTGGTAAAGTATTGTTTCTGGGTGTGTCTGTGAAGGTGTTGCCAGGGGGAGACTGGCATTCGAATCAGTGGACTGGGAGAGGAAAAGCCACCCTCAGTGTGGGTGAGCACCATCCAGTCGGCTGCTGGCATGGTTAGAACAAAACAGAGGGAAGTAGGTGGGATAAGCTGGCTTACTGGGTCTTCTGGCTTTCATCTTTCTCTGGTGCTGGATGCTCCCTTCTGCTCCTCCTGCCCTTGGACATTAGACTCCAGGTTCTTTGGCCTTTTGGCTCTGGGACTTGCACCAGTGGTTTGCTGGGGGTCCTCGGGCCTTTGGCCACAGACTGAAGGCTGCACTGTCAGTTTCCCTGATGTGAGGATTTTGAACTCAGAATGAGCCACTACCAGCTTCTCTCTTCCCCAGCTTTCAGACGGCCTATCGTGGGACTTTGCCTTGTAATCATGTGAGCCATGATTCTCCCTGTTAAACTCATATATAAATATATGCGTTTCATATATATACACACAATATAGCCTACGAGTTCTGTCCCTCTGGGGAACCCTAATACACTTGCTTTCCAATGCTACCACACTTGTGTCACTGAAAATAACTGCCATCTTAGAATTCTACATCCAGCAAAATTATCCTCAAGAATGAAGTCAAAGTGAAGACATTTTCACACAAACAAAAACTGGGAGAGTTTCCCACCAGGGACCTCATTAAAAGAAATTCTAAAGGCTATACTTTATGTCAAAGGAAAGGGATTGCCAATGGAAGAAATGAAGACCAAGGAAAATGGTAAATCTGTGGTAAATTGAAAAGAACATCATATAAAACTATAGTAATATTATCATATGATGTTTTAAACAAAACAAAAAAAGGATTGCAATATTTGTCGCCAGTAACGTATTGGTTAGGAGAGTTAATGAACGCAGTTTAAAAATCTAAAGTCTTCATATAGTTGAGAAAGAAAGATGTTAACTTTATTTTTTAATTAATTAATTTGTTTATTTATTTTTTTGAGACGGAGTCTCGCTCTGTCGCCCAGGCTGGAGTGCAGTGGCGCGATCTCCACTCACCGCAAGCTCCGCCTCCCTGGTTCACGCCATTCTCCCGCCTCAGCCTCCCGAGTAGCTGGGATTACAGGCGCCCGCCACTAAGCCCGGCTAATTTTTTGTATTTTTAGTAGAGAGGGGGGTTTCACCGTGTTAGCCAGGATGCTCACGATCTCCTGACCTCGTGATCCGTCCAACTCGGCCTCCCAAAGTGCTGGGATTACAGGCATGCTCCAGACCCAAGGATGTTAACTTTAGATTTAAATACATTAGGATTCATGGTGTGCTTTCTGGAGTGAAAAACACTGAAAGAATAGAAATGATTGTGTAACTGTTAGTTCAAGTCCACAGAGAAGAAGATGCCAAGACAGGACTAGAAATGCAATCCTCCCTGTTGGGGAAAATGCCAAAGAAGGGTAAAAGTTAGGGAGTCCCAGAAAGTCAGGGGAACCTTGAGCCTATGATGCAGGCTGACACTTTGAAAAGGAGGAAGGAGGGACTGAGTAGGATCCAAACTATTATTTAGGAAGAATGTTCCAGGACAAAGAGGAGCAAATACAAAGCGAGAGAGGAGAGAGGGCTTATGAAACATTTCATGACATGCAAAGGTTTCAGTATAGCAGGAGCATCATGCAGGGAGCTCTAAATAGCGAAGTAGGAGGAGATTGAACAGGTCGGTAAGGGCACCGTTACAAAAGGCTTTACATGCCATCCAGGAAAGAGTTTGAATTTTAACCTGAAAGCAATGGGAAGTCATTGACTGATAGCTTCTGAGAAAACATTTGCTCAACAAGTATTGGAGTACATACAACATCCTAGTCACTCTGTGGCTACCTCAGAACAGGACAGACACAGACCCCGCCTTCCTGCTTCAATCGGGATTGTCAAGCAGGAAACATAGGTTTTGGAGTAGGGCCAATCAGTAGATACTAATGTGGAGAACTGCAGGTTACAAAAATGAAGCCATGTGAGAAAATGAAGCCATGTGAGTAAATGAATCAAAAGACTCAACCGGGGCAGAGCTCCACAGTGTATCAGCAGGGCCTGGACTAGGGTAAGGCAAGTAAGATTCACAGGGGTCAAAATGTAATGAGACGCTTACTGTTAGGCTCATGCAAGTGCAGGATTGATGCCTGAGAATGAGTACCTCCTTATATTATTCTTTTTTTAATTTTAATTTTAGAGACAGCATCTCACTCTGTTGCCCAGGAGAGAGTACAGTGGCACCATCAAGGCTCACTGCAGCCTCAACTTCTCAGGCTCAAATGATCCTCCCATCTCAGCCTCCCGGGTAGCTGGAGGCATGTGCCACCATACCTGGTTAATTTTTGTATTTTTTGTAGAGACAGGGTTTTGCCATTTTGGCCCAGCTTGTTTCAAACTCCTGGGCTCAAGCGATCTGCTTGTCTCAGTCTCCCAAAATCCTGGGATTACAGCTGGAAGCCACTGTGCCCAGCCTCAGTTTTCTTTTAAATAATAGTTTTATTAAGATGTAATTCATATGCCATACAATTCATCCTTTTAAAATGTGAATTTCAATTTTTGATAAATTCACATCCATCACCACTAGATAACTTCAGAACATTTCCATTATCCCTCCCACACTCTCCCTGTATCTCTGACAACCACTAATCTATTTTCTGTCTCTGTGGATTTGCGTATCTGGACATTTCATATAAATGGATTCAGACAATATGTCTGGCTTCTTTCACTTAGCAAAATATTTTCAAGGTTCATCCATGTTGAAGCATATATCAATACTTCCTTCCTCTTTATGCTGAATAACGTTCCACTGTATAGATATATCTTTTGTTTATCCATTCATCAGTAAGTAGACGTTTGGGTTGTCTCTACTTGTGGCTATTATGAATACTGCTACATGAACATTCATGGACAAGTTTTCATATGGACATTTGTTTTTATTAGGTTGATGCAAAAGTTTCTGCCATTACTTTTAGTGGCAAAAAGCAGCAATTACTTTTGCACCAACCTAAATAGCTCTCTTGTGTATATACCTAGGAGTAGAACTGCTGGGTCATATAGTAACTCTGTGTTTAGCTTTTTGAAGAACTGCCAAATGATTTTGCAAAGCAGCTGCACCATTTCACTTTACCACCAGGAATATATGAGGGTTCCAGTTTCTCCACTTCCTCATCAACACTTGCTATTTTCCATCTTTTTCACTGTAGCCAACCTAGTTAGTGTGAAGTGTTATCACATCATGGTTTTAATCTGCATTTTCCTAATGACTAATGATGCTGAGCATCTTTCCATGTGCCCTGAACTACTCACCACCACCCATCATCTTGGAATCTAAAGAAATGAGGGAGATAAAAGCATCTCCTCAATTATGTAGGAAACTCTGGGCATACAAATTCCTGTGTCTCTTGTACACCAAGAAGGTGCTTAACTCCTAGCAGTTCAAAACTGATACATTTACCAATATGGAACAAACATTCTTAGATTTTGGTCACAGGCTCTGGCTTATATCAAAATCACCCCATAATTTCATTTACTTTACTGGTTAACAGAAGTCTCAGGATTTCTTTAAAAACAGCTTGCTCAGAAAACCCTTAGAAAGGATGCCTTTTTAACCCTCCTAATTGGCATAGTCAAATCACCTTTTGCTTGCACAAAGCCTCTTCTCAGACACAGAAGAATAAGCCTGGGCTTTTGTTTTTGTTTTTCTGAGTTGAGTTTAAATGTCAAATATTCTCCGTGTAGACAAAAACACTCGCCAGACTATCAGGCTAGCACAGTTAAACTTAAATATTCACGTGTGATTTATTTGGTAGCAGAGTAAATTACACAACTTGTTTATATCAGCCTTGTCAACAGCAAAATGAAGCCATTTACCAAGAAGCCATATTGATGCAGGATGCCTCTGTGGCACAGGACTGAAATCTGACTGAAAGATATCAAGACACACCATCTGTGTTATGATTTATGACAATGCTAAGGAAAGAGGCTGTTAGACTGCTTTGCAAATACTAAACATATTAAGGGCTAAATGCAGCATTTGGTATTGCATTTTATTATTTGAATGCATTTTAAGTATATCTTCCTCTGAAATGCCTTGCAGTTTCAGAGAAAAAAATATTTTCCTTAAATCTGATTTGTTTTGAATGAGGATATTCATGGAAAGTTAGACATCAGCTTATTAAAAACTTCAGCCAACATTCAGAACAGTTTAATTACAGAGAATCTTAGCAATTAGACCCTGTAGAAAACTTATCCCTGACTGAAGTGTTTCCATATTTTGTTCTTTATTTTTAAGGTCTACTTCGTCAGCTATGAATCTATTATGAATCACTGCATTGCAACAAATGTATCCTAAATAAAAAGGAAGACAGCCTCTTGTAACTAATGAAGTATCAATTAAATTTGAATTTTGCCTTTTAAAAGAGTTTTATCACAGTAAGATTTTATGTGGAATCAGTAGCATGTCAAATGCCTGCAAAATATAGAATAAGGACAAAAATAAATTCTACATTTAAATGAAATTCCAGCTTGCATTTTTGTCTATTTTTTTCCCTTCTAATTAAACCATTTAATCCCATGTTTTTATATTTCATTATTTCTATCATTGGAACATGAATTCCAGTTCTCACAAGTAGTAAACACAATTCTTTAATGATTTTTGTTTATTAACATTGAATTCCTGAATAAATGGCTACCCCTACCAAGGTAATACTTATTTTTAATTGTTTCCAAATAAATGTTTCTTTCATTTTCTCATTGTCTTCCTTTCTCATAGACTCAGAATAATAAGAAAATTGAAGGAAAGAGTCAAAGAGGGGTCTGTGTGATTGTTCCACGGTTCCAAACCCACCCTTCCATTCTCTGCGTTGCGATGCTGATGCTGGGACCCTGCAAACCACATTTCTGCTTTTCCAGCTGTCTCTCTGTCAGACTTTGCCATATGATTTTGGACTCGAAGGAGATTGAAAGGCTAGAGATGAAGAAAGAATTCACACTTTCTGTTCACTTCTTCTTTGCTTCTTGTCTACTTCCTGTTCCTGTCAGCATCACTCTAGCACCTCGGCAACATAGGTCCCTTCCTTTAGCAGCAGTTGAACCCAGTTTGCAATTCTTCCAAAATTTGCAGAACCGTCCTGGTTATATCCCCTCAGAGACACAAGTGTCAGTGTCCCCTCCTCAGAGGTCTGGGTCTCAACCACACAGAGCTTCTCCTTCAAGTTCAGAGACATCATCATGAGTCAAGCTCTGGCCCCTTCCCAAAGAACTGAATTCCAGCTCTGGGGATAAGGGGGCATGAGGGCTTTTCCTCCAAATTTATCTTTTAATAATTCCCGCTTCTTCCCTTGGAACTGCCAGCCATAGGGATGGTAGCTGTTCCTGCAGTTGGTACCTTCATGATGTATCAGTGTTTCCTTTTTGTCTCTTCAGTTACCTAATTAGCAATTTAAGACTTGGTTAATAATTCTTTATGTTAAATTGTATCTGTTAAAATAAGTAGGTGACTTCCATCTCCTGAGTGGATACCAACTGTATGTGAATTTGTTCTGGGAATAGTTCTAGGAACAAAAAACATTTAAAAATGTGACTTGGAGATTGGTTTGGTTATGTCCTTGGGCTTGAATGCGGTGCTAAACTCCCTGATAACGGAGCATGGGGACTAGTGATCCATACACTGGCATTACAATTGATCAAATTACACCTGTGGTTGGTTATAATGACATTCTTAATGAATTAAGTACTTTGGGGGAAACAAGGGATTGCTTCCCTTAATTGTTTCTTTTTTCTTCAGTGTTTAGTTTTCTTTTATTATTTTGGCTTGTCCTGAATCATTGTAGCTGGCTGTCTTTAAAGAAACATCTACCGTTTCCCATTATTGCTATTTTTTATTTTTCCGTAAGTTATTGGGACACAAGTGGTATTTGGTTACATGACTAAGTTCTTTAGTGGTGATTTGTAAGATTTTGGTGCACCCATCACCAGAGCAGTATACACTGCCCCATATTTGTAGTCTTTTATCCCTCGCCCCCCTCCCTACAAGCCCCCAAAGTCTGTTGTATCACTTTTATGCCTTTGTGTCCTCATAGCTTAGCTCCCACATATCAATGAGAATATACGATGTTTGGTTTTCTATTCCTGAGTTACTTCACTTAGAATAATAGTCTCCAGTCTCATCCAGGTTGCTGCAAATGCCATTAATTCATTCCTTTTTATGGCTGAGTGGTATTTCATCACATAAATATACCACAGTTTATTTATCCACTCATTGATTGATGGGCATTTGGGTTAGTCCCGTGATTTTGCTGCTATAAACGTATGTGTGCAAGTATCTTTTTCGTACAATGACTTCTTTTCCTCTGGGTAGATACCCAGTAGTGGGACTGCTGGATCAATGGTAGTTCTACTTTATTTATTTAAGGAATCTCCACACTGTTTTCCATGGTGGTTGTACTAGTGTGCATTCCCATCAGCAGTGTAGAAGTGTCCCCTGTTCACTACATCCATGCCAGCATGTACTGTTTTTTGATTTTTTGATTATGGCCATTCTTGCAGGAGTAAGCTGGTATCACATTGTGGTTTTGATTTGCACTTCCCTGATCATTAGTGATGTGGAGCATTTTTTCATGTTTGTTGGCCATTTGTATATCTTCATTTGAGAATTGTCTATTCATGTCCTTAGCCCACTTTTTGATGGGATTGTTTGTTTTTTTCTTACTGATTTGTTTGAGTTCATTGTAGATTCTGGATATTAGTCCTTTGTCAGATGTATAGGTTGTGAAGATTTTCTCTCACCCTGTGGGTTGTCTGTTTACTGTGCTTAAGCTCTTTAGTTTAAGTAAGTCCCAATTATTTGTTATCTTTGTTGTTATTGTATTTGCTTTTGGGTTCTTGGTTATGGAATCCTTGCCTAAGCCAATGTCTAGAAGGGTTTTTCAAATGTTATCTTCTAGAATTTTTATAGTTTCAGATCTTAGATTTAAGTCCTTAATCCATCTTCAGTTGATTTTTATATAAGGTGAGCAATGAGGATCCAGTTTCATTCTTCCACTTGTGGCTTGCCAATTATCCCAGCACCATTTGTTGAAAAGAGTTTCCTTTCCTCACTTCATGTTTTTGTTTGCTTTGTCAAAGATCAGTTGCCTGTAAGTATTTGGATTTATTTCTGGGTTCTCTATTCTGTTCCATTGGTCTATGTGTCTATGCCTATTTTTATGCCAGTATCATGCTGATTTGGTGACTATGGCCTTATAGCATAGTTTGAAATCAGGCAGTGTGATGCCTCCAGATTTGTTCTTTTTGCTTAGTCTTGCTTTGGCTATGTGGGCTCTTTTTTGATTCCATGTGAATTTTAGAATTGTTTTTCTAATTCTGTGAAGAATTATGGTGGTATTTTTATGGCGATTACGTTGAATTTGTAGATTGCTTTTGGCAGTATGGTCATTTTCGCAATATTGATCCTACCCACCCGTGAGTATGGGATGTGTTTTCATTTGTTGGTGTTGTCTATGATTTCTTTCAGAAGCGTTTTGTAGTTTTCCTTGTAGAAGTCTTTTGCCACCTTGGTTAGGTATATTCCTAAGTATTTGACTTTTTCACAGCTATTGTAAAAGGGATTGAGTTCTTGATTCAATTCTCCGCTTGGCTGCTGTTTGTGTATAGAAGAACTACTGATTTGTGTATATTAATCTTGTGTCCGGAAACTTTGCTGAATTCTTTTATCAGTTCTAGGAGCTCTCTGGAGGAGTCTTTAGGGTTTTCAAGGTAAACAATCATATCATCAGCAAATAGTGACAGTTTGACTTCCTCTTTACTGATTTGGATGCCCTTTATTTCTTTCTCTTGTCTGATTGCTCTGGCTAGGACTTCCAGTACTATTTTGAAGAGGACTGGTGAGAGTGGGCATCCTCGTCTTGTTCCAGTTCTCAGAGGTTTCCCTTAACTGTTAATGAAATAATGTTAATTACAAGGACTATGGCATTGAATAGATTCTTCTGAGTGCACTGGACACTCATAGAATGAAAATTACAAGCTCAGGGCTTTACACACTCAGCTTAAGCAACAGATTTCAAAGAATTTCTATCATAGCCTAAGATAATCTCTTATTTCTTGCAGCCACAGGACCAATATTGTTGAAAGCCAAACACAAAATTTAACTGTACAGGCTGCAGAAATACAATATAAATTGAATTCACAGCCTCTCTAAGTCTCTCAAGTAAGTTGGGACATTGATTGGATAGGAGTGAGCCTTGAAACTTAGGATAGGAACAAGTCTTGAAACTTAGAATAGGAACATCTGCCTGGGTTCAGAAGACCTTGAGAATTTTACAACTTCCCTGCCACCCCGTCATCATTCTGAGATTCTCTTGCCAGTGGGAGGGAGGAGCTTACCTTTTGCATGTCTAAGTAGACTACATGTTCCTTGCTTAAATACCCTGTAATAACCTCATCTGAGGCAGTGCCTTATAAGGGGACACTCATTGTCCTGAAGACTTACCTTAACACGCCTCGTTGCCACTGGGCTCATAATGAAGATCAGATATAATAATGCTCAAAGGGGTAAAGGACATAGTCTGACCCGAGAGAAAATGACTTATAAACCAAAAAGAATGCAAGATTTGCTTTTCTTTTTTTTTTTTTTTTGAGACGGGATCTCATTCTGTCACCCAGGCTGGAGTGCAGTAGCACAATCATGGCTCACCACAGCCTCGACCTCCTGGGGTCAGGTAATTCTCCCACCTCAGCCTCCTGAGTAGCTAGGACTATAGGCGCCTGCCACCACTCCTGGCTAATTTTTGTATTTTTTGTAGAGACAGGGTTTTACCATGTTGCCCAGGTTGGTCTTGAACTCCTGGGCTCAAGTGATCCACCCACCTCAGCCTATCAAAGTGCTAGGATTACAGGTGTGATCCACTGTGCCCAGTAAAGACTTGCTAACTATATTAACATAAACCTGGAGCAAATGTGCGAGAATGCAAACTAGGAAATGGAAGATAAGCCCCACAAAATTTCTGATCTAGAACATGTCGAGATAGTCCCTCTGAAGGGAAAAATGAGTTGTTGTATCTTGTACCACTTAACACTAAAAATGTGGCATAACACTCGATGGGCCTTTTTTTGAGATTTTAGAAGCAACTATTTCTCACTTTTCAGTGTGCCACCTCAACTCATTTACCAAGTACGTTAAGTCTGTCCGCTTTGAGTGGAGAGCAGAGGAGGAAAAGCTCTAAAGCAGATCTAGACTGGAGTGCAAGTTGCTCTTCCAGTTGGGTTTCGTCACCCAGCATTTACGATAGTATTCCACCCTACAGACAGAGGAAATACAAGACAACGAAGTTATGGGCCAATTTTATTCAAGAGCCTGGATGCAGAAATTATAAATAAAATTGAGCAAACTGAACCCAGTAGTGCGTAAAGTGCTACATATAAGCTCCATGAAGATAGTGATTTCCAGGCTTATCATTACTGTATCCCAACACCTTAAACACTGCCTGAAACATCATAGGCATCCAGTATTATTATTTGAATGATGAATGACCAAATTAAGTATATCCAGGACTTCAAGGGTGGTTTAGCAATAATAAATCTAAAAATTATTGCACCACATTAATTGATTAAAGAATACACATATGTATTCTTTATTAATACATTAATAGATGCAGGAAAAGCATTTGATAAAATCCATTAATGATTCATTTAAAAAAATACTTCTTAGCAAACTAGAAAATAATTCGAAAATAGAAACAACCTACAATGACAAAGAATAAATATTTAGGAATAAATCTAACAAAAATCCGTAAGAACTTTAAGGAGAAAATTGCAACTTATTAGTGACGATAATACAAAAGGCCTAAGTAAAGGAAGAAGTAGTTCCTCAAGCACAATCTTAAGACTAAATATGTTGAGGTTTTTGTTTTTGTTTTCCTTTCCCAGTGTATATTTTCACCCTGGAGGACTGTTGACATTCTCATAAATTTGGAGAGGCAGAAGTGACCCAGTTTGGTAAAAGTGCATTAGCGTCTGTAAACAACATTTTACAAGTCCTTACTGCTCTAACCAAGTCTTTGGCAGCCCCTCGAGGAATGTATACCATGCTCTTGCCATAGGAGCAGACATTCTGAGGCCCGTGTGGTTTTTGTAAAGACATATTGGAGGAGCAATTATTTAATTATGCCTGATGTCCCTTCTCTTTCATTCTTCTTCCCCTTTAAATGTAAAAAGATCTCTGAAACAAACAAACAAAAAAGTCAGGGGAGGTAATTATTCAAGTAATTATAGTATTGATCTGTTAGAAATTCAACCTGACCCGTAAGTACCGTACATACTACCTTAACAATAATTGCTAACATTTATTGAGCTCTTAGCACTTTACATGTATTATATCATTGAGTCTTCACAATAACTGTAAGTAATATTCATTCTCTTCATTTTACAGAGGGTGGAAACTGAGATAGAGAAAGAACTAGCTAATTTGAACAACACAGGAGTCAGCAAAAAATAAAATAAATAAAAATTTTAAAATGTAAAAAAGAAAGAACTAGTTAACTCAAAGTCACACAGCTAGTGTATTAGTCTTTCAGGGCCATCGTAATGAATTACCACAACCTTGAGAGCTTAAAACAAACAAACAAAAAATGTATTCTCTCATGGTCCTGGGGGTTAGAAATCCAAAATCAAAATATTAGCAGAAATATTGGTTTTCTCCGGAAGGTATGAGGGCCAATCGGCTCCACACCTCTCTTCTAGCTTCTGACAGCTGTCTGCAGCCCTTGGCTTTCTTTGGCTTGAGGGTATGTAACTCCAGTCTCTGCCTCCGTGTTCACATGAATATGTTCTATGTCTCCTGTCTGGCCCTTTTTCATCTCTTATAAAGACATTTGCCCTTGGATTTAGGACCCACGCTAATCCAGGATGGTCTTATCTCAAAAGCCTTACCTTAATTATGTCTAGAAACATTTATTCCAAGTAAGGTCACATATTCTGAGGTGTTGGGTGGACATTATCTTTTGGTGCCACAATTTAACCCACTATAGATAGTGAGTAGTAGGACCAGGGATTCAAACACAGGTCTGTTTGACTTCCAGATCTCAATCTCATCCATTATTCTGGACTTCTCTTTTTACCAAATCTCATGAATAGTAAATACTCAATAAAAGATTAATGGCTGAATGAGAATTTAAGATTAAATACAATACTTGGACAGTCTCTTGGAGTGTGTTATACTGGAATTTATTTTATGGTCACTTCTCAGAAAACTACTTCTGAGTAATCACACTGTGTATACTTACTATTCCTTCTACAAAGATGTCACTAACTTGCCACTTCCTCCTTGTCATTATCCTCTTTGATCCCTCACAATATGTTGTTTTAGCAGCAGAAATCAAAGGAAAATTACAAATTCACTCAGGAAAGAATTAAAGAGAGGGGTGTGGTCATAGAGCCCCACTAATGATGTGAAATCAGTTAGTACCAGGCTCACTCTCCTTGATCAAAAGGCAAAATTAGCAGTCACAGGCCTCTCTCAATGTCTCTGTTCTTAACTCTTAAGTAAACCTTGCACTGTAATGCTAATCTGCTTCTCATGTTTTCCAAGAACTCTATTTGCAGAATTCCTAGAACAAGAAGATAGCAGGGTCATGGGTTGTTTTTAGTTTTTGTTTTTTTTTGCTTTTGTTTTTGTTTTTTTGTCATTTAACATGATTTGAGCCCCAGGGTGTTTCTGAAGTGACTTGTCTTTCAAGTCTGTGTCCCAGAAGTATAAGGGTATGGAAAAAGAATGGGAAGGAAAAAATGAGTTTCCCATCCCAAGTATTTTTTAATTGAAAAATGTGTGATATGAATGGTGACTAAAATATTTGAGATAAGACTTTCAGTAAATGCTATCAGCTCTTTCTTTTAAAAATTATTTCTAAAATCGATGCTGAGAGATTTATATACAAAACCATTAATCATGTGAGATTATTTCAGTTTCTATACTTGATGATGAAGAGTGTATTCTCATAGTCAAAAAAGTAAGACAATTTAAAAGTAAATTCAGTGACTATATGTTACAGTAAACTATCTAATTTTAATATGCCAAATATGATCATGTTCTTAAATAATGACAACAGAAAAAGGATTTTTTCCCATATATTGCATGGGATTAAATTCTTGAAAATTGTCTGATTACCCTCTTCATTCCCACAAAAGCAGGGCTGGGGAAGGAAGTGGAGGACAGAGTTAGGTGTTGGTTGGTTGGTTTTATCTATATGTCAAACTTTCCAGAAACTTTCTATTTCCAATTTTCTCACTGGAAGGTAAATAGTGATATCTAACTTACAGAATGAGAATTAAAGAATAAATACAATATTTGAACAGTCTTTTTATTGGGATTTATTTTATAATCACTTTTTTTTTTTTTGAGACGAGGTCTTACTCTGTCACCCAGGCTAGAGTGCAGTGGTGTGATCTTGGCTCACTGCAGCCTCAACCTCCAGGACTCAGGTGATCCTTCCACCTCAGCCTCCCAAGTAGCAAGGACTACAGGCAAAAGCCACCATGTCCAGCTAATTTTTAAAAAATATTTTTTGTAGAGATGGGTTTTCACTATGTTGCCCAGGCTGATCTTGAACTCCTGGGCTCAAGCAATCCTCCTGCCTTGCCTCTGAAATGCTGAGATTACAGGTGTTTACCACTGTGTCCAGCCCATCACTTCCCAGAAGACTACTTCTGCGTAATCACACTGTGTGTAGCTACTATTCCTTCTACAAAGATGTCACTAACTTGCCACTTCATCTCTGAAGCTGTCAAGACCTATAGAGAAGTCGAGGCCCATAATTTTTTAGCACTGTATTCACATTTTTGGGTTAGAAAATAAGGTCACTAATTTCACAATCTCACCATCCCAGAATACAGAAAATTTGCTATCCAGTAATGGTGACACTTCATGCATCCTGAGCAAGCCCTAGTTCTTACTTAGCCTGAGACCTTCACTCTTCCTCTTCTGCCCCTAATTGTTTTTGAATGGCCTGGA
Source organism: Symphalangus syndactylus (assembly GCF_028878055.3). Taxonomy (NCBI): domain Eukaryota; kingdom Metazoa; phylum Chordata; class Mammalia; order Primates; family Hylobatidae; genus Symphalangus; species Symphalangus syndactylus. Next base: position 86,660,018 of record NC_072437.2, read on the forward strand.
TCCTGGGATTGGGCTTCAGTTTAAGTTACCCTAGTTCCAGCTTCCTATTCATCCTCATCACAAAGTGCCATGATCTCAGGTTGGCTTATGTCCAAACTCACCCAAATTTCAGCTTATCCTACTTCATCTCTCTTTAATGTACATTTCTACTTTGACTTCTAGGAGAAATCTATACCCTAATTTTCTCCCAACCTCTTTGTCTACACATTCTCCTTCATTGAATTCTCTTCCCTAGACAACTCCTTTAATGCTGATTTTCCTCTGGATTCTGTGCCCCCTGGCTTTCTCAGGCTTCTGTCACAGGCAATCTCATTCAATGCAACGGCTTAAATAAGGCATTGGTAAATGATAGCCCACTGGCCAAATCTGGTCTACTCACTGCCTCTTTTTGTAAAGTTTTATTGAAACACAGCTACACTCCTTTATTTAAATATTGTCTACAGCTGTTTCTACTACTCACTGACAGTAGAGTTGAGTAGTTAGTCCATATGGTCTGCAGAGCCTAGACTATTTACTAACTGGCCCATTACAGAAAACATTTGTTGACCCTTGGCTTAAACAATCACTTCTACATAGATGATTTCAACTTCAATAATTGCACCTAGCTGGATGGAAGACTGGGCAGAAACAAAAGGTAAGGTTGAGATAAAAAATCAACAGCAAGCAGAGAGTTCAGTCCTTCACCTAAAAATCACGGCTGAGATTGAGCAACAAGTGTCTATAGGAAGATGCCACTGGAAGTCACTTGGAAGATTCCCAGGTTTCTTTTTGGCCCTGAATGATGGATAATCATTAAAACTGAGGAAAAGAATATAGGTGGGGAAACAATTTTAACAGGAATGAAGGATAGAAAGATAATGCTTGACTTTGGGAATGTTTCCATTGTGGTACCAATGGGACAGCCAATTTATGTCCAGAAAAGAGTCAGATGTACGAGGCTGAAACTCAAGAGGAGGGTAAGGATAGAGATTTGGGAATCATTACTCTTCCTGTGTTAGCTGAGTCCTAGACTAGGAATGAGATCAACCAGCAAGCAGTCGTAAAGTATATTTTAGCAACTCCAGGTAAAGGAGGCCAGGGTAAATTAATATCTTCCTGGATGTAACACTAACTCACTAATTTGGTAAACGCTGATACTGCTTAAGAAAAGAGATAAGGTAATCCACAGAAGAAGACAAGAGAACTGTGCCCTAAGTGCTCAGTGCTGGGGATCATATGCTAAAAACCTTCATTGCTACAGTAGCGGCTCTTGCTTTAGCCAATCAATCTTGTAACTTTAGATGATTTGATAGAAAGATAAGAAATTCTTTGGTAAATTTAATCCATGTGGACCACCAGTTTAGAAAAATCTCATCATTCATTCTCAATAACAAATTCTTTTATCTGAATTACCTGAATAACCATTCTTATCTTCACTATATTTTTTTCATTAAATAATTTTATTTTGGCAAATAGTGTTCAATTAAGATGTATTGTTTAAATCTATATGTAATTTATTTATTTTTAAATAAACTTTTTATTTTGGAATAATTTTAGATTTACAGTAAAATTGCAAAGATAGTACAGAGAGTGTCTGAATATCCCTCAGTTTGCACTAATGTTAACACCTTACATTACAGTAGTACCTTTGTCAAAATTTAGAAATCAACACTGGTCCATTACTATTACTACACTCCAGATTTTATTTAGATTTAATAAGTTTTTCCACTAATGTCCTTTTAATATTCCAGGATGCCTACCCAGGATTCCACAATGCATTTAGTCAGAGTGTCCTTGTCTTCTCAGTTTCTCAGTCTTTCCTTATTTTTCATAACCTTAACAGTTTTGAAGAGTACTGGTGGGATATTTTGTAGAATATCCTTCGATTTGCGTTTATATTTTCTCATTATTAAATTGGGATTATGGGTCTTGGGGAAGAACACCACATGGATGAAGTGCCCTCCTCATCAAGTTATATCAAAGGATACACAATATCAACATGACATGTAACTGGTGATGTTCATCTTGACTATTTGGTTAAGGTAGCATTGCCAAGTTTCTCTATAAAGTTACTTGTTTTCCCTTTCCTTACTGTATTCTTTGGAAGTGTGTCACTAAGTCCAGTCCACGCTCAAGGAAATCAAGCTCCACCTCCCGGCGGAGGGAGTATCTGCGTGAGGAGGGAATTCTTTAAAGAAGATTTGTCTCTTCTTCTCCATGTATTTGTTTATTCCATTGTTTATCTAGATCACTATGGGCAATATATGTTTGTTTTATATTTTGGGTTGCAATCCATTACCAGGCTATTGCCTTTGCTGTTCAGATTATTATAGATGTGGCTGTCGGTCGTTCTTTCAGTTGCCTCCTGTGTCCCTTTGACCTTTGACATGTTCCTTGCGTGTGTGTGTGTGTGTGTGTGTGTGTTAGCAATGTGAGAGATGGAGAAACACCTTAATTGAAGTCCAAGATAGAGGATACTAAGCTCTGATTTTAGCTCTGCCAAGAATCCACTCCAGGTTGCAAATGGGTAGTCCAATTCTCCCTCCTCCTTTTGAAAACAAGTATACTTGTATATGGCTACTTTTCACGAAAATAATGGTAATAACTGCATGAAAACACATCAGTGCAAAACTCAGGGATGCTTTCTGGCAAGAAAGCATACACACACACACACACACACAAACACACAAGGAACAAGCCTCAAGCACTTCTTATATTTTCTCCCAGGAATTACCCACTTTTTTGCTATTTAGAATAAAGAAAATAGTTTGGCAGTTGCTTAAAATGTTAAACATATAGTTATCATATGGCCCAGCAATTCCATTCTCAAAAGAATTGAAAACATACATCTACACAAAAATTGGTATATGAATGTTCACAGAAGCATTATTACAATAGCCAAAAGTGGAAACAATCCGAATACCCATCAACTAACGAATAAACAAAATGTGGTATACTTATATAATGGAATATTATTTCTCTATAAAAAGGAACGAAATACCAATGCATGCCACAACATGTACAAACCTTGAAAACATGCTAAGCGAAAGAAGTCTGTCACAAAGGTCACGTATTGTCTAATTCCATTTACATTAAATGTCCAGAGTAGGCAAATCCATAGACACAGAAAATAGATTAGTAATTTTCAGGAACTAGGAGGAGGAGGGAACAGGGAGTGACTGCTAACAGGTACAGAGTTTCTTTTGGAGTGATAAAAATATTATAAAATTAGAAAGTAGCACAATTCTGTAAATATAGTATTGCATGGCATGCTTTACAAAATGTGAATTATATCTCAATAAAGCTGTTATTTAAAAAATAATCAAGTATGTTATATGATTGTTATTTGGATGTCTAAAGGTCTTCATCAATATATAAATGTTTTGGCCAGGTATGGTGGCTCACGTCTGTAATCCCAGCACCTGGGAGACTGAGGTGGATGGTTCACCTGAGGTCAGGAATTCTAGACCAGCCTGGCCAACATGGTGAAATCCCATCTCTACTAAAAATATAAAATTGGCTGGGCATGATGGTGCACACCTGTGATCCCAGCTACTCGGGAGGCTGAGGCAGGAGAATTGCTTGAACCTTGGAGGCAGGGGTTGCAGTGAGCCGAGATTACACCACTGCACTCCAGCCTGGGCAACAGAATAAGACTCCAACTCTCTTTCTCTCTCTCTCTCTCTCTCTCTCTCTCTCTATATATATATATATATATATATATGTATGTATGTTTTTATGGCTGAGTGTGGTGGTTCATGCCTGTTATCCCAGTGCTTTGGGGAGGCCAGGGTAGGAGGATTGCTTAAGGCCAGGATTTCAAGAGCAGCCTAGGCAACAAAGCGAGACCCTATCTCTACAGAAACAAAAAATTACCCAGACATGGTGGTGCACAATTGTAGTCCCCACTAATTGCTACTTAGGAGGCTGAGGCAGGAGAATCACCTGAACCCAGGAATTTGAGATTGTAAGCTATGATCTTACCACTCCACTCCAAACTGGGTGGCACAGCAAGACCCTGTCTCTAAAAAAAATTTTTTTAAGTTAAAAAAGTTTTTGTACTTTCAAGTAAACAAATCTTTAAAATGTTGAATGAAGATGGTGATAATGATGGCTACTATTAATTGAGCATCCATCATATACCAATCTGTACCACATGAAATTGCTAGTATTTGAACATCTTTGAGCTACAAAATGGCAATTTCATATAGTTTAATCTAATTCAAGGTTAAGCCCTTGAATGTATATATTTTAAAACAACTGAAATGTCCCACCAGGTAGGAGCCAGGCCCAAGGGGATTGCCTGAGGTTACACAATGAGTACCTCATAGAACTGGAATTCAAATCCAAATCTCTCTACTGAAAATGCTGAGCTCATTCTGTTTGTCCACATGGGCTCCCATAGAAAATGAGGCTCTTGAATTTCTCATGCAGGAATTATGACCATTATTTTCATGAAAAGTAGCCATACACAAGTGTACTTGTTTTCAAAAGGGGAAGGGAGAATTGGAGCACCCATTTCCAAACTGGAGTGGATTCTTGGCAGAGCTAAAATCAGAGCTTAGTATCCTCTATTTTAGACTTCAGTTAAGGTGTTTCTCTATCTCTCACGTTGCTAATAGTCTTGTCATCTCTAGGTAGGCAGGACTTCCCATTTATAAATCCTTGCCTGTTTTCCATGACAAGAGAATGAAAGAGGGAACCCAGTAACTTTATCCAAAACAGAAACAATCAATGATGCACAAGTTGGCTAAGACTGTTAACTTTGAAACAACAAACTGCTCTTAATCTTACTTGATTCATTTCTAATTTTATCTCAGGGTTTCTCTACCTAATCCAGTCTTGCCAAAAACTCTCAGAGTTGGATGTATAAGTGCAAACATTTGAATAACTAGAATTTTTTCTCCTCTGTTCCTTGCCAGTTTCCTCTCTTATTTGATGCTTTATTATCATTCTATGCCTATTTCCTCCAATTTTCTCCATTTAAGAGTTAGCACAAGCCTCTTGCTAATGTTAGTTGCATTAAATGTCACATGAATGCAATGAAAAAATATAAAGTTCAGACCATATCACCAAATATACATTTATGAGTTGGGGTTTTTATTTCTTGGGTTTTGTTGAGGTTTTTTTGTTTTGTTCTTGTTTTGTTTTTACATTTTTTTTCAGGGGGAAGAATGCATGGTCTTACAAAGTACAGAGTAAGGACATGTGTGTTTGGAAGAAGATAGAAAGAAAATTACAGCTTCCTCACCCAACCCCTACATTTCAACACTTACCCTGTTTTATTCTTCTCCTTAGAACCTGGTATCATCTGATATATTTATTTATTTATTTACTTATTTACTTATTTCTTTATTTTCTCTCTCCCCATACGCAAAGAAAAACTCCATGAGATAAGGGTTGTTTGTTCCCTGATATATCCCCAGTGTTTAGAATACACCCTGTTCTATAGGAGCCTCTCAATATGTATTAATATTTGTCAAATAAATAAATGAATGAATAACAATGAAATAAAAGAAACAACTACTTTAAGGAGAATTATAGATCATTTTCCTCCAAATTTTTTATTTAAACTTATTATAATATTGTACTTAACAGCAAATAAAAATCAAAGAAAAAATACTCCTTATTCTTCCTGAAAATGCTCAATTTGAACGTTGACAGCCTTTGTGAGAGTAGCCGACTGGTCTGAAACACGAGAGGAGGGCAGAGATTAAATGATTTACCAAGGGGAGAGGAGCGGCCATGGGGGCCCCTGGGCAGGATGACTGGTAAAGGGGAGGCCAGAGAAAAAGAAGCTCACTTGCCAAAAGCATGGAATAAATTCTCTTTCTTTTTTTACCCCACCTCTCTCTTTTCCTTTGAAGCATAGCTGATTTCTTTTTCTTCAAAGTAATTGTTATAGTTAGAAAAGACATTAATTGAGAACAAATTCTGTTTTAAACAGTGTGAGTAGATTGCAAACCTGTTTGAAGAAACCTGTGGCCTTTGGCTAGGGGAAGAAGTGATTCTGAATGGCTGAGGAAGTCAGGCCACATGTTCAGAGCCAATTAGATTCACTCAATGTCCAAAATTTAGCAATCGCTAGTTAAATAACGCACTTTTTTTCCCCACTAAACAACCTCACTGTCAGTTAAAGACAAGCTCCTCACTGTTAGGAGAAATTTTTTTAGTAACTATAACCTGTCATTCACCAAAATGACATCTTAAAAAGTCAATTTCAAGAATCACCTTGGCTGTCACTCAATCTCATAAATCTTTCCAAATCCCTTTACACCCAGCCTGAGAGCACAGCCTCACACAATCTAGGATATGTCAGCTACACCTCTTGCCTATAAAATGCAGTTTATTACAACAAACACAACTGTAAACCTATATACCCCAATGCTGCTTTTATGGCAAAAAGCAAGCAACCCTGACTCTGGTATTTGATCACTAATGGTTGTCTTGAACAACACACAATGTTCAATAATTCCCAATTTGGCCACTCTTGATTCTAGTGGATCATAAACTGTGCTATTATGAATTGTGGCTTCCCTAAGATAAGCCATATTACCCACGAAATGATTAAAAAGTAAACAAAGCTATGACAGGCCGGGCGCGGTGGCTCACGCCTGTAATCCCAGCACTTTGGGAGGCCGAGGCAGGCGGATCACAAGGTCAGGAGATCGAGACCATCCTGGCAAACACGGTGAAACCCCGTCTCTACTAAAAATACAAAAAATTAGCCGGGCGAGGTGGTGGGCACCTGTAGTCCCAGCTACTCGGGAGGCTGAGGCAGGAGAATGGCGTGAACCCGGGGGGTGGAGCCTGCAGTGAGTCGAGATCGCGCCACTGCACTCCAGCCTGGGCGACAGCGAGACTCCGTCTCAAAAAAAAAAAAAAAAACAAAGCTATGACAACATGATCTCTTTAGAAAGACGCATTTTTCTCAAATAAGAACATGGAATCTCTCTGATACAAGTTTCCTGACCAGATTACAAATCTACTAATTACATCTTGATTCCATAAATCTACCCCTTTTAATTTCAAGTGAATGAATTATATTCATCTCATCTTAAATGTTATGGAGATTTGCACTGCACAGTTAAATTGCTGCCATCCTTCTCCTCAGATAGTCATAATAATTTACATTTGTATAACTCACTACAGTTTGCAAATTCCTTGCACATGAATTTTTAAACTTTAACCTATGATGGAACACCTATAAGCTAGTTATTATTAGTCCCAGGTTTACAGATGAAAAAATTGAAGTACAAAAGACTTTCTTTTACCCATTTTTGCTTCAGAAAGTGATTATCTTTTGCCAGTAGCTTCATCCCTGTCAGGTTTCTGACCAAGATAGACAGTATATGTGCATTAGGAACCCCATGTAGACAGTATACATGCATTAGGGCCTTGGAGTTGGTCTTGCTGCAGATCAAAGTCATTTAGCCCTGGCATTCTGATGCCCTCTGATCTGCTTCTCTTCCTTAACCTCTGCCTCAGCCCTGTTCCAATAACTGGTTTATGTCTTAGTTCTCCCTCTGGCATGGCAGCTGTAGTGACAGCCCATTTCTGCCTATCTTGGCTTAAGACCTGACAATACACACAGCCCGCGCCACCTTTATCTCTGTAGGAGCTGAACCTAGTACTCGAAGTGCTGGCTGGGAACTTGCCCCCTAACCCACAAAATTCCCTCACAACTATGACATGATGAGGCTGACACTCATCTGCGCAGAGCAAGGCATTCTCTGGAGAATCCTACCAAAGTGCTCCAAATACCAAATTAGACCTGGTCCAGATGAAACCTATGGAAAGAGGCCAACCACATAAATATCTCTCAGAGAGCAAGTTCCTACTGTACAAAGCTGAAGAAGTTTATCTTGTTTAAGAAGTTGATTATCAAAATCCAAACTCGTTCTCACTCATTTGATAGGGAAAAAAAAAGCAAATAAATAATAGAATGCCATGTTCTTGAGAGATCACCACCTCTTACTGGGATCCTTCAGACATAAATATATATATATATGTATTTTAGAGAAGAGGTCCCGGTCTGCTGCCCAGACAATAGTGCCATGGCACAATCACAGCGCACCACAGCCTCAAACTCCTGGCCTCAAGCAATCCTCCCACCTCAGCCTACCAAAGTGCTGGGATTACAAGAGTGAGCCACCACACCCAGCCCAGACATCAATATAGAGAAGAACGAAATTGTCTATATCAGTTAGGATTCAGTTCTACAGTAAAATTAGAAAAGTCAAATTAACAGTGGCCAAAACACAAAATATGTTATTCTGTTAAAAGTTCAGAATTGGTATTACAGAGCTGGTATGAAATCCCATAAGGAACCTAAACTCTAGTTCCTGGAGTCAGAATTTTCGCATGTGCTATTTGCCCTGGCTAGACTGCAGTTATTTTTAACATCGACTTTACTGAAGGCAGCATTCATTTATTCACCTACCAACAACTAAATCCAGGTGTAGAAAAGATAGTAAGAAGGAAGGTGTGAGATAAAATATTATCCGATAATTTCATTTAGAAAAGTCTAAATTTTGGCCGGGCTCGGTGGCTCACGCCTGTAATCCCAGCACTTTGGGAGGCCATGGCGGGTGGATCACGAGGTCAGGAGATCGAGATCATCCTGGCTAACACGGTGAAACCCCGTCTCTACTAGAAATACAAAAAATTAGCTGGGTGTGGTGGCACGCACCTGTAAACCTAGCTACTCAGGAGGCTGAGGCAGGAGAATTGCTTGAACCCAGGAGGAAGAGGTTGTAATGAGGTGAGATGGCACCACTGCACTCCAGTATGGGCGACAGAGTGAGACTCCATCTCAAAAAAAAAAAAGTCTAAATTTCACCTGTAATCCCAGCACTTTGGGAGGCTGAGACTGGCAGATCACCAGAGCTTGGGAGTTGCAGACCAGTCTGACCAACATGGAGAAACCCCATCTCTACTAAAAATACAAAATTAGCCGGGTGTGGTGGCACATACCTGTAATCCCAGCTACTCGAGAGGCTGAGGCAGGAGAATCGCTTGAACCCAGGAGGCAGAGGTTGCGGTGAGCCGAGATCATGCCATTGCACTCCAGCCTGGGTAACAAGAGTGAAACTCTGCCTCAAAAACGTAAAAAATATATAAATTTATTCTACCATTTTCAGCATCTCAGAAGCATTCCAGGATATATTTTGTTTAAATTTTTCTCTCGGTTTCCATTTACTTCCCCCTCTCTCTTTGCCTGAGTCCGCCTATTGCTGAGAAAGAAACTTAATGGTTGTCATAAAAGGTGATGGAAGTAATGCAAAGATCAGATGGAGAGAAAAATTCAAGTTGTGGAAAAAGAGATCCTGTCCACCAAAGCCAGTGTAGCTGTGCATATGAGGGAGATCAATGCAGTCCTTGTCGGTGTATGAACTGAAGGAAAGAGGCCAGGTGGGCCCAGTGGCTCACACCTGTAATCCCAGCACTTTGGGAGGCCAAGGCAGGCAGATTGCCTGAGCTCAGGAGTTCAAGACCAGCCTGGGCAACACAGTGAAACCCTGTCATGGCGGCATGCGCCTGTAATCCCAGCTACTCAGGAGACTGAGGGAGTAGAATCGCTTGAACCTGGGAGGCGGAGGTTGCAGTGAGTCAAGATTGTGCCACTGCACTCCAGCCTGGGCGACAGAGCAAGACTTCATCTCCAAAAAAAAAAAGAAAAATAAAGAAATGACAGGAAAGTACACCAGGGCAAAGTGTTACATCAGGAATTTTGGGCTCTATTTCTACTTCAAGTGGCAAAGAAAGAAGGCATTCTAAGAATATACAGTACAACAGAGGACTGTCTGGGAATGAAAAATATTAGAAAATCTCCTATAATACCTAGCATTCCAAGCATAGAAAAAATTAGCTTACATTCCACCAAGCCTTGCTTTTCCCATTAAAAATTATGGGTGGAGGTGTTTTGAAATACTTGCCTATCTTATCAATCCCAAATAAAACATTCTCTGCAGTCATAACAATTTTTACCTTAGATCCATTTTGAAATGTTTGCTGATGGTGCAAACGTTCCCTCTTGGAAATGTGCTTGCTTTTAAAACAACGCCAAATGAAACAATTTTCTGTGCATATAGACCATTTTATTTTCAAAATACTTGCTGATGTATGCAGGGCCTGTGCAATGTCAAGAAACATATTTAATCAAACATCCCTGGGAGAACAGCTTAGTACCATTAGCCTCATTATACAGATAAGAACACTGAGATCTAAATAGGTTAAGTAGAGGTTGCACCATGCTTCGTAACAACAGAGTGCTCTAAAAATATGTGTACAGAAGGAAAAAACGTAATCTTTTGTAGGAAAGAGAATAGGGAGAACAGCCCAGAGGCGAGGAGAATTTATATTTTTGTTTTGAAAGCTTTCATGGCTCATGTCAAAGAATACATTGTTCTCCTGAGCCATGTACAATTTTCTCATCCAGTATTTTGGGGAATTATACTACTTCATCTCCAGAATTCAAGCAAATGAGAGGTATATCCATGGTTTTCCTCTGCGGAGTACAAAGCACTAAGGAAATTCTGGTTTTGTTGTTGCTGTCAATATTGTGCATAATCAGCACATTTCTGATGATGCCATATCCCATACAAACCTAATAAATAAATTTCAGGAACATATCAACTCTGATTTCTTCATTCAGCAAACATCTATTGAGTGACAATTCTGGATCAGCCAGTGTGCTAAGCCTGGAGATACAATGATAAATAAGATAGCCCCCAACCTTCCCTAAACTACATTAGTTTAGTATGTAGAACAGAAAAACAAAATGTAACCAAATGAGTAAAAGATAAAATTAATTAATTAAATTAGAAACACATACAAAGTACCTTGGTAGTACAGAGAAGAGTGCAATGTGCTCTGCCTGGAGAAAACAGCCAGATAATTAGATGATGTAAAATCTGACGAGTTAATGGGTGCAGCAAAACAACATGGCACATGGATACATATGTAACAAACCTGCACATTGTGCACATGTACCCTAAAACCTAAAGTATAATAAAAAAATAAAAATATATTTAAAAAATATGTTAAAAACAGAATTAAAGATATCAAGAAATGAAAAAAAAAATCTGAGCAACATCTTTAAGCAAAACAAGGTGAAAGGCATTCCACACAGATAGAGTCATACATCTAAGGGCAGAGAAGTACAAAGAGGATATTATGTGACCTGGGTACATTAAGTACAGATGGGAAATATAAATGGAAAGACAGAATGAGATGCACTTGTGAAGGGCTACGTTCTATCATCAATGAGGAATCAAGGAAGGATCTAAAACAGGGAAGGACACAGTCACATTTATGCTTTGAAAAGACAACTCTGCATGGAGAGTGGGCCAAAGGGGGAGGCATTGGAGACAAATGGAGCCAGTTAGGAAATCCTGAAACTGTGCAGTAGTCCAGAAAAGAGATGGTGAACACCCAAACCACTGCAATGGCAGTGAGGGTAGAAAGGAGCCAACAGATTTCAAAAGATGTTTGGGTGGTGGACTCAACAAGACTTGAAGACCAATACTGGAGGTGGTGACTTGGGTACTACACATGCTGTTGTTATCTAAATTAGAATTATGGGAGAAAGGTCAGGTTTGAGAGAAGATAATGTCTTGGTATTTTACATGTATATGATTTTCTGAGTAAATAGAGTACCGGACATATAATTGAATATTTTACTGATTGTCTTACAATACCTTACAATTATCATCTTGAGATGAAGAGCTTTCCAACTCCATCAGTAATTTGTAAGTTATGAGTTCAGTGGTGCTTTTTTTGAGGTTTCCTTTTGCTTGCCTTAAGAGAGAGAGGCTTCCCTCTTCATCCCCAAACATCAGCCTTGCAGACATATTACTTCATTTTATAAATCCTGCTGGAAGTCAGGTTAGCAACATGGCATGTAAAATGAGAATTGAAAGAGACAACTCAAGACACATCTTACCATCTTTATGTTCCCTGCTTCTTGTATAGAATAGGCATATACACACTGCTCATGTTTAATAAGTGAATAAGGTTTAAATCTTATTATTATCTGCAAAGGTGATAATAAGATGTAGCAGGTCATTGCTGATGGTCCTGGTTCTGACCATCAGAAATAATAACACAGATTTGGAGATATTGTAATTCAGAATATATCTTCAAAAAGAAAGATTCTTGACAAACTAACCTTGTGAATAACATTGACCATGAAAGGGAACAACCATAGATGTCCCTGGGTAGCCGCAGTTGTGTTTAATAATCTGTCCCAGAAGTTGTTGTGGCACCCTTGTTTCTCCCTAATTTTCAATCCAGACCCCACTCGAGAAATTATTCCATCTATCCCCACAATGCTGTAGATTACAGCAGCTGGCCAGAGCAATTAGATTAAAGACAGAAAATGTAGAAAGCCACTCAAAGAAGGAAACTATTTCCAGGTAACAACTAATAAGTAGTGGAAAACGTTTTATAGATCATAAATAAGGAAAGCAACTTCTTTTACTTATCATTAAAAAGACATACTTAAACTGAACAATCACATAAGCAAAAGTTGAGAATTTTGGCAAATAATAAGAATTAAGTTCTAAGATAGAGCCATCTTAATTGCTTATTTGATTAAAAATTTAAAATTAAGTGGCATACATACTGAAGACTTCTGTCATTCAGAACCATTCAAAGCCTGTTCTAATTAATGCACCGTCAATACTGACCTACCTATTTACTCCAATTATCTTCACAGGTATAATCTCATATCTAAGGATGCAAATGTGGTCTCTCCTTTCTTCAAAGGGGAAATTCTCTATTCCCTCAAAAATTTAAATCTATCAGTTTGTTAGTCATTCTGTCAAAATCTTAGATCAGCATCGCTTCTCAAACTGCGGACCTGGGCTTCTCAGTTCATTATCTTGTTCAAGGAGCAAAAGTGTTAAGGTACAATTAGACATTCACTGATTATTGTCATATTATTTGCCCTGTGGTGAAATCTGTCAAGAATAGCACAAATTGTAAACCTTTTGTTGACTTTACTTTGCATAAGCTTGAGAACAAAAGCTGGTTAGGAACAATGCAACATAAACACCATTCCAGTTATTGATTCCCATATTTAACATGCATTTTAATACTACCAGTCAAATTCCAAGTCCCCTTACAGTTTAGACAAAAGTATTCAATTTCTATTTCAATTATTTGGATGTATGGCATCTACTTTCTATCTCCCATGTTTTAAGACAAAATTATTCTCCAATACTAATGATATTTTTGTTTTGTTTCATTTTATTCTTGTTTACTTATTTATTTTACTTATATGTTATAGTATCTAATTATCTTCAGAGAAAAAAAAGTCTTCAGATAATCTTTGAAACTAAAATTATCTTTAAAATGTCCTCCAAAAGACAATTGGCTATATTTTCTAATTCCAAACAAAACATTAATCCATTTAGTAACTTGAATTATATTGTGAGTTCATCAGAAAGCCATTTTGTCTGAAAAAATATATATTTCATGGAAGCATTGTCAAGATTTTTCTTGGCCAAATTATTTCAGTAACGTTTGATGGGGGAAAACTTAGGAAATACAATAATTCAGCCATATTTGTTCACGGGCCAAAGAGGACTCATTCTTTTTCTTTATTTTTTTTTTCCAGACAGAGTCTTGCTCTGTAGCCCAGGCTGGAGTGCAGTGGCACGATCTTGGCTCACTTCGACCTCCACCTCCCGGGTCCCAATTCAAGCAGTTCTCCTGCCTCAGCCTCCTGAGTAGCTGGGATTACAGGAACGCACCACCATGCCCAGCTAATTTTTGTATTTTTAGTAGAAACAGGGTTTCACCATCTTGGCCAGGCTGGTCTTGAACCCCTAACCTCTTGATCTGCCCTCCTCTGCCTCCCAAAGTGCTGGGATTACAGGCGTGAGCCACTGTGCCCGGCCAGGACTCACTCTTTCTTGAGGAAAAACCTTTTTCTCTAGAAGCTGCTTTTGCTAGTAAGTCATTGTCATCACCAGCTCTTTCTGTTTCTCCTAACTACAGACTGCAACAAATGCATTTCAGGTTAACTGCTGTTTCTAAGTAATTAAGTTCTTTCTATTGTAAATTATTAATAACTTTCAGCATAGATTCCATTTATTGAAAGTGGCTTTAAATGTGTCACTTTAAGAATAGCATGTCACATTTCAAATGAATAATGTCATAGCAGACCACCTTAAGGGTTATGGCAAGACCAAAGCAAAGAGGGAGCTTTGTTTATTTTGGTCTTATGAACATAAATGCTTTAACCTTTTAGAAAGAGAACATTATTTGGTTCAATATTACACCCACTCACATTTATGTCTGTTTTGGGTAATCATATGCAAAGGATTACACTCACAGGTTTTACTCTATGAATACATGCAGACTGATTTTTAACATTTTTAGTTAGATATTTGATTTGGAGGAAGGAGTAACTGCAGAGTGTTCTTAATAAGCATCAATTAAAAAAGAAATTATCTTTTGTGGAAAAATGGAGTGTGGTAAAAGGGAATGGTTATTATCCTCATTTCAAACTATTCCTAGAAATGTTTTACCTGAATATTTTGGTCAGTGGGATTAAGGGGAAGAAAGGAATGTACCGAGACTTTGTCCAAGAGAAATAGTTATTTCATCTGAAAATGGAGTCATTTTACGGCCATTTAGGCCTCTAGACACAAAAGTGTTCTGCAGTCTGCATCTTTGTTCTCGGTGACAGGGCAGAACCCTGTGTTCAGCAGAAGAAGCGGGGGCTTCTGTAACTTGGCTCCCCGGAACAAAAAGAAGCCGTTTATGACTCAGAGTTTACATAATGCATGTAACTATCCAGTAGGTCTCTTCACTCTCACTGAGCCGTGATATGTACTGAAATTACATGAAGCCCATTATCTCTTATAACAAGATGTTTAGATCACCTGCAATTTAGGATCATAAGTGCCATCTCAAAAATATCATTTGGATTCAGTTAACATCAAAATATATCTATGCATTGATTCTTACAAAAAATATTGTGTTAAATCCACATTTTAGGACCTTTGGACCACTAATGCTTTTTTCTTTTCTAACTTGGTATTCCTTCCATCTTACATTTATCCATTCATTCATTTATTCATTCATTCATTCAACAAGTACTTATTGAACCCCTATTCCCTGCATAGTTTTATGTTAATACTATAAGGCATTCAAAAGAAGTATGAGAAAACGTATACTCCTATATCCTATCAAATATTTAAATGACACGTGACAAAATAAGATTGAGCACCAAAATGAGTGGGAAAAGGAGTTCAGAAGAAAAATGTATCTTCGTGGACAGTAATGGTCTAAAGTAGCTTCATTTTAGAGTCATCTTAAAGCAAAAATTGTCAATTAGCTCCCTTCCACAGCCTCCTTTTCAGCATCCCTGACTCCAGGTACCCACTGTCCTGATGTGACCCTTCTCCCATTCCTCCCTGAGTCACACATACATAAAGCACCAGGGAACCCCACTATGAACTTTTCCTCCCAATTAGGCCTCATAAAGCCTTTTTCTCTCCTCTCCTTTTTCTATAGCTCATCCAATCTTACCTAGACAGCAGAATAACTTCTATCCAGTTTTCTGCTAGGAAACTCATATATTAATTAAAGGTATAAATTTGCTACATATCATATGTTTTCAGGACTAATTCAAGGAGATGGTTTGGTGAAGATAATATTGAAAACCCCTTAGGCAGGGTGGCAGTATTAATATTTTAGACCAGAAGTTCAATCTATGAATCCACATGTTCTGCCAATACAATAGGCCAGTACATGATGAGAGCCTCTGTCTTAAATTGGCTTCCCTGAAAATGGGAAGAGATGAGGTGTTGATTGGAATAGATGAGGTGTTGATTGCAAAATATTCACATGAAGAATGCTCTCAGAAGACAGGCCTGTAAAAAAGTGAGGAATGCAGTTGGGAGCAGAGGAGCTAACCCTCAAAGCTGTTGCAACTGAGACCTCATCCAAACCTACAAGCAGCTCTGGGGCTGGGATGACCCCTCAAGAGGCCTCTTATTCCCTTACCAGCCAGTCATTGACCATAAGCTGCCTTAGAGAGAGTGGTTCTTTGATTAAGGCGGCTCTCTCTGGCAGCAGGTTATTTCCAGTGAGAAACACTGTGAGCTGAAAGCAGCCAATATGCCCAGCAGCTGGGGGATGGTGGAGGTGTTATTCCAAGAGAAGAGAGAATCTGAAAGTGGACCAAAGTACAGATGCAAGGTCAGGAGAGCACCTGTTAATATGAAGTTGAACGTTGAACTCTTAAGTTTCTTTTTTTGTTTTTTTTTTTTTTTGAGACAGAGTCTCACTCTGTCACCCAGGCTGGATGGATTGCAGTGGCACAATCTCAGCTCACTGCAACCTCTGCCTTCCAGGTTCAAGCGATTCTCCAGCCTCAGCCTCCGAAGTAGTTGGGATTACAGGTGTGCACCACCACGCCCGGCTAATTTTTGTAATTTTAGTAGAGACGGGATTTCACCATGTTGGCCAGGTTGGTCTCAAACTCCTGACCTCAAATGATCCACCTGCCTCGGCCTCCCAAAGTGCTGAGATTACAGGCGTGAGCCACCATGCCTGGTTAAAGTTATTTTTAAGACTAGGCTTCCCACACTTTTATACTTAGCTTACATTTATATTCCATGATTAATAAACTAAGCTCAATGACTCAAGATGATTGTCCCAAACCTCTTAATAGGGCTCCTAGCTGATATTAACATCATGCAATGAACTCTCTAGATAGCCCAAATGATGTCATCAGGTTCTGGATCATCCATTTTGAGGGACATAGCAAACATTTAATTTGAGGCTGCTATGTTATAACTGCAAGAATACCAGCATACAATAACTTCAGGCTTTTAACTTAAATTCCTGCTTTGCCAGCTCTCATGCGTTCAGAAGGAAATTATATTTTGAACTGAAATTCTACTGTTGTAATAAGGCAATAAGAAGTTTGGTTTTCTGAAATCTATACATTTACATAGATGGAGGCAAAATAGCCCTCTGAATAACCATGGTTCCGCAAGCACTTAATTCCTCAAGTAATTAAAGATGGAATTTCATACTTTCAATTTGGTACACAGTCTAAATTTTAATTTATCACACCATACTTCTGAATGGGAATCTCATGAAGAGAAAGAAGTCTTCATTTTAGAACAGGTAATTTAACATGGTGCTGTTTCATTTGAAATATTAGGACTCTATCTTCTACCAAAAATAACTGGTGTTGAATTAAAAGCACATCCCACTGAGCCAAAAATTCTATCCTCTAATTATCCAGTCTAAATTTATGGTCATCCCAGTTGAGTCTCTAATCTGCTTAGACATACTCTTTTTTGAATCATTGTACTTTTGATAGTTATTCAAAGTTGTTATTTGGGACTTTAACGTATTTTGAAATTTAACTTGAACCCCTCAAAATATCAGTTATATCAAATCATGAGCTCTTTGGCCAACTTAATGCCTTTGGAATTGTAACTCAGGAGGTTGAAAAGCTATGGGGTCTGGCTGGATCCCCAAAAGCATCACACATAACAATCATAAAAATTGACTTCATGCAAAGGGTCTGATCATTCAATTAATTTAACTGGCAATAGTATTAAGGCTGTTGCTCATTCCCTGAAAAAGAATAAAAATCTTCCCAGTAACTAACCTCTAAAGGTATCTTTGATGACTCTTCCAGGAATGACGATTATACTCAAACAAATCTACACTATCATATCACAGTTAAAAGACTTGGCAAAATGCTTTATAAGACACAAACTGAATGCCACATGTCCTTGTATTACTCACTTATTTTGGGGCGCAAGTAGAGTTGCTTATGAGAATATTGTTAAACCTCATTAGCAGAAACTGATTCCTACAAGGTTGTGCATACAAACAAACATTCAGGAAAAACCTGTAATAAACGTTTTTATTAGTACTAAAAGGAAAATTAGAGGTTGGGTTTACATCTCTCTCCTACTGTAGATTGGACTGAAATCAAATCTATGATGGAGGTGGTGGGGGCATGTAGAAAAGATTAGATGGTATGAAAATAATTTATTCTTCCCAGTTTAATTTGAAATACTAATAAAGACAGGTCCTTTTGTCTTTCCCTTTGAGCTTTTAAAAGGCAGGATGTTCATAACAATGCTTAATACTTAAATAACACCTTTCGTCTTCAAAGAGTTTTAAATACAGTAACTACCTATTAGGATCTGTTCCAAGCAGGGCAGGAGAGCCCCTTAACTCGAATCCAATTAAATTGTTGAATGTCACATGTTACAGTACAGTGACAGTGGAAAATAGGGAGAAAATAATTGGTCTACAATCACCCTGAGCCATGGACAGTGAGTAACTGGTTAAAACCCTAAACCTTTTTATATCCTTTAAGATCTACTACATTTTTCAATAAAATTTTATATTCCTTTCCCTTTATCACAAAACAAATATATGTTCATTGAAAAAAACCCTCAAAAATGAAAACAAAGAAAAGAAAACATTTACTGAATTACGAATCAATTTTAAAGGTTGTGACAGTGACCTCATAACTTCTACCAGTTCAACCTCATAACTTTAATCAGTTCTTTGTTTTTAAAGGGTAAATTGAGTCACAGTGAAATACTGGAGGTTTAAAGCCAAAAGCAGTTCTAGCATAACTAGAGAAATGCAGGGAATCTATCAAGAAATGAGAACTAGCAAGAGACATTTAAATTATGCAGCTTGCTTTTTAAAAAGTTGAAGTCATCTATTCATAAACAAGGTAATTTGGTTTCAATTTTAGCAGCCTAAATATTTACTAGAATGTGCTAACCAGATTTTGCTATTTTCTTCCTCTGAATCTTCCTTGTTCTTTATTCATGTATTTCTTCATTCAGCAACTATGAGCTGAGAATATGATGTGTGAACAGCCTTGTGCTGTGAGCAGAAGAGGTACAATAAAATAAAATAAAATAAAATAAAAGTCTGAGAATCCTGCTCCTATTCCCTGAGTTGGAGTCATCTAATTTCTAACATTATAAGAAACTAATACCAATATATGAAAGACTTAAATAAGTACCAAGAAAATAAAAACATTTTAGGATCTCAGATTTCTCGTTTCATTTATAAATGTAACATTTCACAACAGATTCTAGATAAAGTTAATTTAAGGATTTGTTTTTCACACTACTTGAGCCTTTCTACTCTCTTGAGAAGCTAGTTACAATACCTCATATATAATACTCTGTATAATGTAAGTTTTTCCTCTAAGAGAAAGTATTTAAATGATGAGGTAGGAAAAAAAATTCTTCAAAGGCGTAATAGGTAAAGACGTTCTAGTTCAATGAACTCCTTTGAAACAGGGAAGGCATTTTTCCCTCTTGTGTGCCTATAAGACTCCCTCTTTACCTGCAAGGATCAAATGGATATCACCCTTTCCAGGAACTTTCTAGGTCATGCTAGCCTACAATAAATCTCTTCCATTTTTTAAATCCTATGGTACTTGTACATGTGTTGTGTATGAGACATGCATACAAGAAAGAAGTTTTAGGCTGGGTGTGGTGGCTCACGTCTGTAATCCCAGCACTTTGGGAGGCTAAGGCAGTAGGATCACTTGAGGTCAGGAGTTCGAGACCAGCCTGGCCAACATGGTGAAACCCCGTCTCTACGAAAAATACAAAAATTACCTGGGTGTGGTGGTGTGTGCCTGCGATCCCAGCTACTAGGGAGGCTGAAGCAGGAGAATCGCTTGAACCCAGGAAGCAGAGGATGCAGTAAGCTGAAATCACGCCACTGCACTTCAGCCTGGGGGACAGAGTGAGCCTCTGTCTCAAAAAAAAAAAAAAAAAAAAAGACAAAAGTTTTGTCGGCTATCTTCATCTTGCTCTCTGACTATATTTGCCCCCACGAGCTAGATTATAAATACTTCAAGGGCTGTATCCCTTACATTTCATTGAATTTTCCCAAAGTGTCTCCCAATCCACTGTTGTTATGTAACTTCAGGGAGTTCCATTTCCCTAAAACCCAAAGACGTTGCATTGCAGTAGCCCTGCTGATCTTCACAGTGATTACTGTATATTTCAGTACATGTTTTCTTTAGAACTACATTGTCATTGATTCTTTAATCAGTGTCCCTTTCTTCTTAAACATATTGATAATATTGTGGCTTTCTGTGTTTGACAGTAGAAAGGTTTAAAAATGGACACTTGTAAAATAGATGGAACAAGAGAGAGAAATTCTGCCAGGGATCCCTCAGTTTCAGGCAGGCTCTAGATACCAAACAAGAGAGCTACCCTAAAGCTCCAGCCTTAGAAGAGGGTACCTGGGTAAGTAGAACCACTACACCAAGACAGGAGAATGATGAGAATTCAAGTCATTTTACCCTAACAACAATCACTTTATTGTGTATCATGATGTTATATGTCAGGATTTAGGTGGGTCATTCATCTGTCCCATGTAGAGTTGACAGAGATCATTTGGTGGCAGTCTGCTGGCCAAGAGGCTGGTTTCGAGAGTCCAAGATGGCTTCCATTACTGACCTGTACATTTGGGGTGGCTGGAAGGCTAGACGCAGGTTTAGTATGCACCTATATGTGGCCTTCACAGCACCGTGGTCCAGTAAGACTTTACCATGGCAACTTAGAGCTCCCAGGGAGTAGTCCAAGAGCTCAAGTGCTTTCTGATGACTTAAAATCCTGTCCTTTGCTTTATCCTCTCAAATTGTTACTTAATTAAATAAAATTCTTAGGAAAAATGTTTTATGTTTAGTAAGAACATTCTTACTATTACTCTACTTTAAAAAAAAAGTATTGTTTTTATTTTTGATATTGTAAAGATCATACATTCACAGTCATTTGGAAATGCAAGCAATATATAAAATTACATGACACATAGTAAAAGTCATCTTAAATCCTACCACAATTAGTGATTGGAGGCTATAGTAAACATCGTTTAGGCAGCTGTATATGTGTATAAATATATATATACACACACATACATATATGAATGACTTTTATAAGTGAGACATTAATTTATATGCTGTTTTATAACCATTTTTCACTTAACGATATGTCGTGGTGCTCTTTTGGTGCCAATCAACATAGACAAACAGCTTCCTTTTTAATATTCATATATTACTATGTAATATAAAATAATTTATCTAATCAATCTCCTATTTGCAGATATAAGACATAATTTCTTTTAATGAAATATTTTGGGCATCAAGTATTTCAGAGAAAACCCAGTCAAAATACAGCCATTTATTTTATTTTATCAAATAAGTTACATGGCTAAAGTGTGACGAGGTTTTAAGTAAGTTTAGAGATGGAGAAGCCAGATAGAATAGTCTGTTTTAGTCAAATGGGCAACCAAATAATAGGCAGTTCTTTAGTTTGTTTTCTGCTATACTAACATAGGTTAACTAATACCCTAGACATTGATGAGGCAAAATAACTATCAGTCAAGGTTTGCATTATACTGCGAAACCTGACAGAGCGAATGAGAGGGAGAAGAGGAGGAGGATAAAGAGAAGAAGAAGGAGGAAGAGGGGAAAAGGAGAGAAGGAAGGAAAGAAAGGAGGGAGGAAGGAAGAAAGGAAGGGGGGTCTGTCAGAATCTGTTTGAGCGCTAAAATTTTTTTTTCATTTAAAAAAAAAGGAAGGAAGGGTAACTTAAATGAATCAGTGTTTCATTTTCATCTAGTTACAAGAAATAAGGAAGTAAAAAATCCAGGGTTGGTCAGCAACTCCACAATGCAGTCAGGACCCAGACTCCTTGTATCTTTTCACTCAACCATCCTACATTGCACATCATCTTGTGGCCCCAATGTGGCCGCTTCACATCCCAACATTGTGTCCATGTTCCAGATAGGAAGGGGAAGGTGAAAGGGAAAAGGACAAAAATGCGCAAACCAGCTAAATCAGTACTCCTTCTAAGAGGTCTTCCTGGAAGTCCTATCCAATAATTTCTGTTCACAGCTCAGAGCTGGGTAACATGGTTGCCCTTATTTGCAAGAAGACTGGGAAATACAGGTTTTTGTTTTGTTTTGTTTTGTTTTTATGGCTCGTATGTAAGAAGGGGAAAATGCACATAGGGGAGGCAACCATCTCTGCCACATTAATTAATGTAGGGCATTTCTTATAAAATGTAGGTGTATATACATGTTTATATTCCCAAGAAACTTGACCTAAGAGAAGAAAAGGTAAAATAAGTAACACGCTTATTTAACTAAGAAGTCTGAATCTACAAGAGATTCATTTTAAAATAAGTCTGTGAGAATTCTCAATGAAAAGAGAATTTCTTCATTTTCAGTTCAAGTTAATTACCTGAGATGTAGGTGGGAAGAAAACTACAATGAACAGAAATAGCCACTGTCCTTGAGGATTTCAGTGTAGTGATGTCAACATTTGAACAAATAATTATAATTTCATACAAAAAATCTCTATTGCATTGAGAAATGTATAAAGGGCTGTGGAAAGAGTGGGAAGGCTTTGGGAAGGCATAAATGTGGAGGAGTCTACTTGTGCTCTAGGCTTAACAGATAAGAAAAAGTGTTCCAAGGAAATGAAATAAGAGAAGGACTGTTCAGAGCAATGCAGCAGTAAAATGCAATCAGGTGCTGACTAGCGCTTTTAAAACGTTGTACAAGAGGTACATGTGTAGCCCAGGTTTCTCAGAGTTTGGTCTATGAGCCATATACACTACAAGTATGATGCTCCGCCTCCAGTGATTCCAATTCAGTTGAAGC
Source organism: Symphalangus syndactylus (assembly GCF_028878055.3). Lineage (NCBI taxonomy): Eukaryota > Metazoa > Chordata > Mammalia > Primates > Hylobatidae > Symphalangus > Symphalangus syndactylus. The sequence continues at coordinate 86,682,698 of NC_072437.2, forward strand.
AGTAATACCCAACAAACTCTTCAGAATTGGCATGCACACCAGAGTTTGAGAACCCAGGGTTTAACCTGGTGAAAAGAGAAAATGGGTCAAAGAGACTGTATCCAGCACTCTGTCAATACCTTCTTTCATTCCTGTCTTATGCTTGTCTAACTATATTGCTACAAATATGGTCTAACTATATTTCTGAGTTATGTTGATTTTTTCCCTCATATGCTTCTCTTGGACACTCCCTCACTGAGGTCCTGGTTCTGATCCATAATCATACCCTTTAATTTAACCCTATCCTAAGGAGCTAACTTGGGCAGAACAATACCCAGATGTTGAGGCCCTAGTCCTAGAATTTTAGACTTCTTTTAGTATGATAGACCCCTTTAGCTATCTAGTAAAGCCTACGGACCCCACTTCTAAAAATAATGTTTTTATGTGCATAAAATAAAATACACAAAACAAAATAAAACAATTATATTGACATAGAGTTAACATTTTTTAAAAAGAAATGTACTTCTTTACTAATGCTCTAAGTAGCAAGCAAATACATATAAATTATAAGCAAAGAAATATTAATGTGAGAGTTATTGTTGCTTAACTTGAATAAAAATATTAAATAAGGCCAGGCACGGTGGCTCACACCTGTAATCTCAGCACTTTAGGAGGCCAAGGCAGATGAATCATGAGGTCAAAAGACCAAGACCATCCTGGTCAACATTGTGAAACTCCATCTCTACTAAGAATACAAAAATTAGCCAGGCGTGTTGGCGCATGCCTGTAGTCCCAGCTACTTGGGAGGCTGAGGTAGGAGAATCACTTGAACCCGGGAGGCAGAGGTTGCAGTGAGCCAAGATTGCACCACTGCACTCCAGCCTGTGACGGAGTTGAGACTCCGTCTCAAAAAAAAAAAAAAAAAAGTATTAAATAGTAGTATTTGACAAAGTAACAGATATGCCATATTGAACATGAAGGTGCATGTTTTTTTTTTTCCTTCCAAGTTCATAGGCCTTCTTTTTTTTTTTTTTTTTTTTTGAGACGGAGTCTCGCTCTGTTACCCAGGCTGGAGTGCAGTGGCGCAATCTCAGCTCACTGCAAGCTTCGCCTCCCGGGTTCATGCCATTCTCCTGCCTCAGCCTCTCCGAGTAGTTAGGACTACAGGCGCCCGCCACCACGCCCGGCTAATTTTTTTTTTTTTGTATTTTTTAGTAGAGACGGGGTTTCACCGTGGTCTCGATCTCCTGACCTCGTGATCCGCCCGCCTCGGCCTCCCAAAGTGCTGGGATTACAAGCGTGAGCCACCGCGCCCGGCCAGTTCATAGGCCTTCTGAAAGCATATGGGTCTCTGTGGACCCCACATTAAGAACCCCAACAAGGAGATCATCTAATAGAGTGATCCGCAAGTGGGGCAATGCTGTCCCTTGTGGTGCATTTGAGAAATGTGAGGGGGTAATTTCGATAATCAAAATAACTGAGGAGATGCCATTGGCCATTAGAGGCCATGAAATATAGAGTACCTCCCAAATCTATCAGCTCTGAATTTAATCAGCTCAACTAAATTCTTCAATAAAGTATGAGTTAACAGAAGAGAGAGATATTTCTTATTATGCTGAATCTACCTCAATTATTCTCTTGTTAAAGAGGAAACAAGAAGTTACTTGAAAGCATAAAATTAACTGGAAATCCAATAAAGTATTTTATATCCTCTTCCTGATCAATAAACATTTCATTCTCTTGAAAATAGACCATTTTTAATACCAGGCATCACTTACAGGTCTTTGCCTAAAACTTTTCATGTATTGTCCAATGGAAAATTACTAAAACAATTTTTACAGTTCTATTCTAGAAAAATTTTACCTAAAATATCCAAAGGTCATTACTATTATTATTTTTTGAGATGGAGTCTTGCTCTGTTGCCCAGGGTGGAATGCAATGGCGTGATCTCTGCTCACTGCAACCTCTGCCTTTTGGGTTCAAGCGATTCTCCTGCCTCAGCCTCCAGAGCAGCTAGGATTATGGGTATGCGCCACCATGCTTGGCTAATTTTTGTATTTTTAGTAGAGGCGGGGTTTCACCATGTTGGCCAGGCTGGTCTTGAACTCCTGACCTCAGGTGATCTGCCCACCTCGTCCTCCCAAAGTGCTGGGATTACAGGCGTGAGCCACTGCGCTCGGCTCAAATGTCATTATTAAGAAGAGTACTAGACAGTCATTCTAAGGCTAATTGATTCAAATGTTTACTTTTTGTTACTTTTGCATTGTAGAGACAAACTATATGCAAAAAGAGTGAAAACAAATCCTGTCTTCCATTACATAATTTTATAAATACTTAAATTTTTAAAATTCTTACAGACAAAATGTTTCTTCTTACAAACAAAATATTTTCTTCCTTATAATTAATTAGCCCCTTATTGGAAAAAAGTTATTGTATTTGCCTTTTCTTCACACCAGATAGGTTACTTTTAAAAATGCCCCTTTCCCAAATAAGGTATTGGATTTGGAAAGAAAGGTGTCAAACTAACTAGTCTGAAATCCTCTGAGATTCAGTGGAGTTAAAGCCCTGGTTATAATAGACAATCTACATTCAAAGCACAGGCAGTCCCCAAGTTGCACATGGGTTATATTCCAAAAATTAATTTGAAAGTCTGCTGTTTAGAACTTGTAGAGACATTTTGCTGTGGAAACAAAGTTCTAAATGACAGTTGAATTTCTAGGCTAGCCCACAAAAGTCTATCTAACCCATAATGTGTCTGAATCCAATTGCTTCAAGAAGAGGTTTGTAACAGAACATAATAGTTTACTGACAGGCTGATTGGTGGCCCACTTTATCAGTATCTCTCAATTTAGCGTTGTTGGCTTGTCATTTTAATGTTTCTTCATTTTATTCCCTAAAGGTGTATTAGTGAAATAATAACACTTTTCTTTAAAAAGTACTTATTTCATTTCTCATAGTTGTGTAAATTATTTTAGGTCTTTATCTTAAAGCAAGGAATAAATAGATATCCTTTTTTTCCTGTGATAAAAATCAATTTCTTGACTAGGCACAGTGGCTCACACCTGTAATCCCAGCACTTTGGGAGGCCAAGGTGTGCGGATCAGGAGGTCAGGAGTTCAAGACCACCCTGGCCAACATGGTGAAACCCTGTATCTACTAAAAATACAAAAATTAGCCAGGCATGGTGGTGGGCACCTGTAATCCCAGCTACTCAGGAGGCTGAGGCAGGAGAATCGCTTGAACCCAGGAGGCAGAGGTTGCAGTGAGCTGAGATTCTGTCACTGCACTCCAGCCTGGACAACAGAGTAAGACTCCATCTCAAAAAAAAAAAAAAAAAAATTTCCTTATAAGGTTTTTGTTTGTTTGATGTCTTTTTTTTTTTAATTTATACAAAGTTAAAATTCCTTTTCTAATGGCAGTAATCTACAAAGATTTTTTTTCCTGTTTGTTTTGTTTTAATGTGTTGCTTATTTAAAATGCCTTTGATAACAACTGTGGCTTGACAAGTAATAATGAAAAGGGACTGTAAACAACAATATCAAATCTTTTCCACTTTTGCCATATTACTCCTCTGACTCCTGATTAAAAATAAGTGGTTTCAAAATTTCTCATGTGCCAATCAAAGTTCTTCTCAATCTAGGCCAAACTTCTTCTTTTGCCCTGTGTCTCCATGCCTTCCATCACAAACGTTTGTGCTGGCTCATTTCTTACCCCTAGACATACTTGGCATTTTCTCACTTTCATACCTTTGTTAGCTATCTTTCCTATAAGAGTGCTCTACTCTGATCATTCTATTTGAAGCCTATTCTTCAAGGTTCATTTTAAATTTCACCTCTTATGAGCTAACATGAAATAATGGAATGAGTGTGTTAAGAGTTGTTAAAGACAAAGTTATCGAATAATATTTGTCAAAGTATGATAAGGAGGATTTTATTCAGGATGATCATAATAGGTAGAGGGACCACTGCAATGGGGCCTTGCAGCCAGGGAGAGAGATTGGGCACAATTCCCAGTAGAGCATGGGCAAGTAAGAATTTGGAGCCACGGAGCAGTGTGGGGGTCAGCAGGTGTGCCTTGACTTTTAAAAACTTTATAGATAACATCAGGGGTAAGAGTGATTCCGGCTAAACTGACCTAACAGGATTCTTGTTGAAGACAGGCCAGAGTGTTTAGATGTCACCCAAGAGATGAGAAACTTGATCAGATATCAAGGATGATCAACTATCGAGAATAGGAGTTCTTGCTAAAGTCACTTAGCAGGGTTCTTTGCTAAAACAGAATTTTACAAGAAAGTGCACAGAGGTGCTTAGCAGAAGATCCAGAAGTCTGACTAAGGCTTGGCCCCAAAGAAGCTTTGTCAGAGTCATACAGGCCTAAGTATGAATCCCAGCTCTGTCACTTTCTTAGCTGTACATATGTGAATATAAATTTAACCACTCACAGCAATGTTGCTCGTCTAAAGAGTGAGACTAACAGTACTTTGATCACAATGTTGTTTTGAACATTAAATAAAATCAGTTAAAATTTAAAAGCACAATGGCTATCTTTGATCATCTCATAGCAACTGATTGCTTGTCTTTGAGCTCTATAGCAAATGTTAGCTGAGCTATTCATGTCAAATGTTGTATCTCTGAATATATTTTTGCATGAATGTATTTAGTCTCCATAACCAAGTATTTTAAGTCTCTCTGGTTAAAATCTATTAGTCAAAGTCCTGGCTAGGATTTCAGAAATTAGAAACCATGCTACGTATTTCAGACAGAGGAATTTCATATAAGAAATTAGTCACATAGATGTTGGAAGACCAAAAGAACAAATGAAGGATGCTGGAAGAAGTGGCTATCACCTGCAGGGCAGCAGGGCCAGGGGACTAAATGGGAAAATCTAGGAGTATGAAGGAGAGGGGCCCTCATATAGTTAGCACTCAGGTCTTGAGGGAGATGTCATGTGGTTGGTACTTATGCTGACAAGAGGGCATGGCTGACTGGTCCTGGTAGCCTTGAAGAAATGTGGCACTGTTTTTTGTTTTTGTTTGTTGGTTTGTTTTTTGAGATGGAGTCTCGCTTTGTCACCCAGGCTGGAGTGCAGCAGCGTGATCTTGGCTCACCACAACCTCTGCCTCCTGGGTTCAAGCGATTCTCTGCCTCAGCCTCCCCAGTAGCTGGGATTACAGGTGCCCCCAACTCCCACAACGCCCGTCTAATTTTTTTGTATTTTTAGTAGAGACAGAGTTTCACCATCTTGGCCAAGATGGTCTTGAACTCCTAACCTCGTGATCCACCTGCCTTGGCCTCCCAGAATGCTGGGATTACAGGCTGAGCCACCATGCCCGGCCAGCACTGTTTTTTTGCCTAGAATTTGAGCATGTTTCAGCACATCTGTAGAACTGGCAGAACAGAGGAAGAAAAAAATTCATCCTAAGTGACGAAAGCTATGAAAAGTTTGCTTCAAGATCAATTGCCCAAGGTTAGAGGAAAAGGCTTCATGGAACCATGTTATCTATCCCATGAACTCATGCCTGAGTCCTAGAGCAGCAAACAAATAATATAACTAAATGCTTCACTGTGATGTACATGGGACTTTTGGAACTGAAGACAATATCAACAGGAGATGATGCCTGTGAAAAACGGTGTCTTGGTACAGGCATTAATGCCATTAAAATTAGGAGTTGGCGGCCGGGCGTGGTGGCTCATGGCTGTAATCTCAGCAGTTTGGGAGGCCGAGGTGGGCAGATCACCTGAGGTCAGGAGTTCGAGACCAGCTTGGCCAACATGGTGAAACCCCATCTCTACTAAAAATATAAATATCAGGTGGGCGTGGTGGTGGGCGCCTGTAATCTCAGCTACTTGGGAGGCTGAGGCAGGAGAATTGCTGGAACGCGGGAGGCGGATGTTGCGGTGAGCCAAGATCATGCCATTGCACTCCAGCCTGGGCCAACAACAGCAAGGCTCTGTCTCAAAAAAAAAAAAAAAAAAAAAAAATCAGGGTTTGGTAGCCTCAGCACAAACAGCATTGCAGTTGGGGAGCTTTGTTGCCTTAGGAAGCAGTAAGAGGAAACAATTCAATGAGCCAGAGGAGGAAGACGGTGACTAGGGACTGTTTCTTAAAGTGTTCCTTCCCTAAAAGCAAAGGAAGCAAGGCATAGAATACAAAGCAAATCCCTAGGACTTCTTAGGATCTTGTGGAAGAAATCTGCGTGTGGATAGGGAAAAGTATGAATACTCTTTAAGACTTTTACTACAACCCTGTTTTTTTTTTTTTTTTTTTGAGACGGAGTCTCACTCTGTCGCCCGGGCTGGAGTGCAGTGGCGTACAACCCTATTTTTACTCTTAGTCTCCTGTAGCTTGGGAAAATGGGCTATATTTGAACATCTTTTTTTGTTTGTTTTTGTTTTTCTTTTCCTTGTTTTTTTTCTTTTTTTCTTTTCTTCTTTATTTTGTTTTTGTTTTTGTCTTTGTTTTTTGGAAACAGGGTCTCGCTCTGTCACCCAGGCTGCAGTGCAGTGGCGGAATCTCAGCTCACTGCAACCTCTGCCTCCTGGGTTCAAGCGATTCTCATGCCTCAGTTTCCTAAGTAGCTGAGATTACAGGCAGGCGCCACCACGCTAGGATAGTTTTCGTATTTTTAGTAGAGACAGGGTTTCACCACGTTGGCTGGACTGGTCTCAAACTCCTGGCCTAAAGTGATCCGCTCACCTTGGCCTCTCAAAGTGCTAGGATTACAGGCATGAGCCACCATGCCTGGCAAATTTCTATTGTTTTAAGCTATTAGCTTCTTTAATTTGAAGCTGAATATTTATTTGGTAAAGTCATAGTTATTTTTAAATGAAAATAAGCACTCCAAGAGACTCTGATGAGGGTAGTCCATGGGTCATACTTTGAGCATCTTAGAGCAACCAGCTCAAACAAGAGTCAACTTTCACAAATAAGAATGTTTTTCCTCTCTGTAACATAGAGTTAAACTAGAGTTGGCTCTTTATTTTACCTTCTTTTAGTAATGCTAAGTATTTTTAGTAATTAATTTTAGCTTTTGTTCTTTTTCGGTATAATAATTCTGGGTTTATGTCTTATATGTACAGTGTAAAGAAAAAATAAAAGCAAAGTTCAGATGTGCCTTGATTTTTAAAAACTTTATAGATAAAAGTTTAAAATCAGTAAAATTGGTATTTTATTTCATTAAAAGTCTTCAATTTATAAACGATTTTCCTAGTGTTTCCCATTACTATATGTCATTGTCTTTATTTCAGAGATGCCTGCTTCAATTTTACATTATATTTTAAAATAAAAAAGGCAACTTGATCTTTACTTTACCTACCATGAATAGATTGTTGATTTGTCTGGTAGTTATAAAATGTGATTTGGTTTAAATATTTACCTCTGAAATTTGAGGAAGATCTTTCTCAAGTTTGGTGAATTGTAGCTGGATTTAGAGTATCTGAATTTTCATTTCCTAACTTATTTAAATTTTATTTTTATTTTGTCCAGATTAAAGTCTTATTGTTATCTTGGTAAAGTAGTGCTCTGGTTTTGAAATTTGATGTTTTTGAGGGAAAATAAAAGCCAGGCAGTTGGGGAATGTTTTTAGAATTCCAAGTCATCTCGTGCCTCATTATTCTTATAGATGCCTATCTCCTTCTTCTGTCTTTAAAATTGATTCATATGTCATCTAGTTATGCTGGATAATGATCGTGGTGTGTTCAACCCCAGGGCTATTATCAAAGCATCCTAAAGTGGTAAAAAAAACATCAAAGAGCTGTTGACAGTCCAAAAGACAAATATAGAAACTCTATTTTTTCAACCTAGAGAAAATCCTTATAATCTGTCTATTATTGTGTAGCCCCTTCAGATCCGGAAGCTATTCAAAAAGTCCTGGCCAGTAACCAGATAAGTCTTTTCCCTTTGGAAGTAACTGTCCCCAATGGCATTGCTTTGAAACCATATCATTAACGTTGACAAATTTGGACTATTAGGATTATCACTTTGTGATTAGGGAATTCCTTGGTCTTTCCTAATTGGCTTCTTTATAAAGAATAAACAATATAAATGACATAGACCATAGATGAGCAGTTTTCCTGAACCCTTGAGCCAACTCTAGTTTAACTCTATGTTACAGAGAGGAAAAACATTCTGATTTGTGAAAGTTGACTGTTGAGCTGGTTGCTCTAAGATGCTCAAAGTATGACCCATGGACTACCCTCATCAGAGTCTCTTGGAGTGTTTATAAAATGCAGATTCTTGAATCCAAATCTTGAGGTGAGAAGGGAGTATGTAGTAGAACCACTATAGCTTAAACAAGTGCCACAGGTGATTTTTGTTCATGCCAAAGTTTAAGAACTACTTCTCAAGGACAGTTACTCTTTAGTTTAGGAAAATACTTTAATGAAATATCTTGGTTTTGAAATAAAGCTAAGGTTCCAAGGCTATTCTGTATAAAAGTGAGGACAGAAAACAGCCAAATTGCTTTGAGTAAGAATAAATTAACAAGAATTTGGGAATTGCCCCCCTGGTGTGTTTTTCTTCTTCTTCTTCTTCTTTTTTTAAGATGAAGTTTCGCTCTTGTTGCCCAGGCTGGAGTGCAGTGGCATGATCTCGGCACACCACAACCTCTGCCTCTCAGGTTCAAACGATTCTCCTGCCTCAGCCTCCCGAGTAGCTGGGATTACAGGCATGCACCACCACGCCTGGCTAATTTTTGTATTTTTAGTAGAGACAGAGTTTCTCCATGTTGGTCAGGCTGGTCTCAAACTCCTGACCTCATGATCTGCCTGCCTCGGCCTCCCAAAGTGCTGGGATTACAGGTATGAGCCACTGCGCTTGGCCCACCCCTGGTGGTTTTAAAGAGAGGTGGCTTTAGGAGTCCCAGAAATTCAGAAAAATGTAGAGAAGGTTCTTGTTAGGGTGAGGGACCACAGCAATATAGTGGCAGGGTGTGGTCCGAAAAGAATGATGGCTATTGAGAAATTCCCTATGGTGGGAATGGCCAACATTAAATGTGAAGTCGCCTCCTATTCTGTGTCTTGTTTCCTTTGCTTTTAGGGAAGGAGCTGTTCCATCCATAGGAAAGCACAGAGTGGGATGGAAACGGGAACAGGATCAGAGCAAGTGTGCACCCTGGCCACGTTCCTTTCCAAGATTCCTTGGAAACGTGGAGGAAGGTTCTGGATTTTCCCAACCTCACCAAATCACAATTAGCCAGGACATCCTAATCATGTAGCTCACATTTATTTATTGAGCATCAAGCATATACCAGGCATCTTCATACATTATGAAATTTAATCCTGCAAAGTAGGTATTTTATCCTTAGTTTATAGTTGAGGAGCTGAAGCCAGAAAGGTTGGATAACAAGCCTAAGATCGATCAATCAATCAGTTAGTAATAGAGCTGCAACTGAAGCCCAGATCTACCTGACTCCAAAGCCTGTCTTTCCTGCTCTACATTATACTATACCCCTTCTCAGAGATTAAAAAAAAAGCTCTGGCTGCTTTAACTGGTGTACCTCCAGGTCAACCGCTTCCACCTCCTACTCCTCTTTCAGACTTGCACCTGTTCCCTAACCAAAGAGAGGAACAACAGTAATAGTGTTTTGTTGGGATCTGTTCAGAGTTAGGGCCACCAATATTGTTCAGAGAATTCAGTCAGCACACCTTTCCCACCTCAATCTGCTGTCCCATCTCTCCTCTTCATCACCAAACTTCTTTTTTTCCAAACTTTCTAAATAGTCTCCACTCGCTGTTTGACTTCTTCATCTTCGTCTTTCTCTTTAACCCGCTATACTTTGTCAAGAACTATGAAGGGTCTGAGATTTCATCCTCTCTGCAAGCTAATCACTTAACCTGCTATAGTTTCATGGAAGCTGGCAGAAGATGTGGGGCTTTGGGGTCAAAGGGCTGCATTACTCATGGCACAGCAAGCAGCACCAGTGTCATGTTCAGTCAGTTCCCTTGCCCCCAGGTCTTACCTGGAGCTACATGGTGTGGTTCAGGTGAGTGATGCACCTGCAGTGGGTTTGCCTCACAGTTGAGAAACTCTAAGCTTAGGAAATCCCCAATCTTTTTATAATAGGCTGCAAGAAAACCTGCTTGACCTTTGCCTCCAAAGACATTATTTTTACTATATTGGATGGTAAACAAATGTGCCCCTGGTCTTGGTGGGGAGGGAGGGCGGGGCAGGGGACACTATGTATATTTTCCAAGGCTGTTTGACCAAAAAAAAAAAAAAATCCTTGAAAATATAGTCTAAAACAAAAGCTGTTAGTGCCTCTGCTCACAAGACATGCAGAAATACTAGAGTCCCACAGAGAATTGTCTTCCAGCACATTTCTGCATTCCTTCCCACTAGTCATACAGAAGATTGCTCTCTTGAAAATGATCAGTGATCTAATTTCCTGACCCAACAACCTTCTAGAATCCCAGAAATAAACTCATAGGACAATAATCATTCAAGAAATATTTATTGGGTAGCTTCTATGTGCCAGGCACTGTGCAGGCCCAAATAGACATGGTCTTTATCCTAATGTAGGGAGCAACAGACATTAACCTAGTAGTTACACATTCCAAAATGTAGTTACAAGCTGTGGTAAGTCATAAGAGGGGAGGGTATATGGTGGTAAGAGAGCTGACATAACAAGGGATCTTGAATGTATCTGGGAGGTCAGAAATGTTTTTCCCAAGAATGTCCCTTTCAAACTGAGACCTGAAGGATGAGTAAGAGATAGGACAACTAAAGGAGAGAATGGCATGTACATAGAGCCTTTGGCTGTTGGGATCACAGCATTTTTGAGAAACTAAAAGAAGACCAGAAGTCTGCCCAGGAAACGAGCTGAAAATGCTGTGAGATGAGGCTGAAAAAGGCAGGTAAGGCCAGACCTCATATGGTCTTTTAGGCCGCCTTAAGAATTCTAGACTTATCCAGCCGGGCGCGGTGGCTCACGCCTGTAATCCCAGCACTTTGGGAGGCCGAGGCAGGTGGATCAGGAGGTCAGGAAATCGAGACCATCCTGGTTAACACGGTGAAACCCCGTCTCTACTAAAAATACAAAAAATTAGCCGGGCGTGGTGGCGGGCGCCTGTAGTCCCAGCTACTCCAGAGGCTGAGGCAGGAGAATGGCGTGAATCCGGGAGGCGGACCTTGCAGTGAGCCAAGATCGCGCCACTGCACTCCAGCCTAGGCGAAAGAGCGAGACTCCGTCTAAAAAAAAAAAAAAGAATTCTAGACTTATCCTAGAGCAATGAGAAACTGTTTAAGGAGTTTTTTGGAGTAGTGACATAGTCTCATTTGCTTTCTTAGAGAGCTAACTTTGGCTGCAAAATGGAGACTGAATGGAGGATCCCAGATTGTATACAGTGAGCTTGAATTAGATTGGTGGTGATTGGAAAGAAGTAGACCAATTAGATTTTAGAAATAAAATTGCCAGGAGTTAGTGCTGCAACAAATATGGAGAATGGAAGAATGGAGGTGAGGGAGACATCAGGGGTGACTAACTACTAGGTATTTGATTTGAATAACTAGAGAGATGAGGGATAAGGAAAACAAGTGTTCACAACTCAGTTGGACAAAACTTTGCAACTTTTGAGATATTAAGTGGCCATGTCAGTGAAGCTTGGAATTTAGAGGAAGGGTCAAACTTTGACTAGTGGATCAGATTTGGATTTTAAAGGAAAGGTCTGGGCTGGAGGCATATATGTGGAGATCACTGGCATATAGATGATAACTAAAGCCACTGGCGTGGGTGATGCTGCTTAGGCCAAGAGATTACAATGAAAACAGAAAATAATCTAAAACTGAATTTTAAGGTACTGTTATATTTAATAGTTAGGAAGACAAGCAGGAATATGCAAAGGAATCAGAGAAGCAGTGCCTAGGAAAGTAAGGAGGAAAACCAAGAAAATGCAGCGCCAAAGGAAGAAGAAATGTTTAAGAAAGAATAGTGGTCAAAGTGTTGAATATTGTTGAGAGGCCAAGAAAGATGAGGATTGAAAATGGCTCCCATTTTACTGATTAAAAAAAAGTGAAGCATTGAGAAGAGAACTTGTTCAAAGCCAACATAATTTCTTGACCCTCTCTGTGTTCCCAGAGAACTCATACTGGTGCACATGCTAGGGTCATTTATGTGTACGTTTTCTTCTCTCCAAAGGACATAAATTCCTTGGTCTTCACTTTACTTCACCTTACTGCATTGCATATTATTGACTACAATCTCTAGGTCTTCAATAACATTCTTAAATTATGTATTAATCTCCTTCAAAAACAGCTGAACTTCTTCACTCTGCCTTTACATGTAGGCATGTCCCAAACATATATTTTTAAATATAGTTTTTAAAAGTGCCATGTCTTGGCCTCTCTCTGAACAAAGGAATCAGAATTTTGAAGGGGTAGATTGCAGGATTCTGTATTTTCAAAAAGCTCCTGAGTAGGAAGCAGAGTAGGAAAGTATTAGCTCAGCGGTAAGTTTGGAAACCACTAACTTAATCTCAGACCAAGCATAGTTGGGCAGTAAGATGGGGAAGCCACTCCATTCACCCACACTCTGATAAAATCTTCATACTTTGAAACAATATACAGTTATACTTCAATTATTCCAAGATCAACTTGTCAGCTGTCTGGAAGAGGGCCAAATCCAAAAGTTAAGAAAAGGAAACATCTCTCACAGGGAAAGAACTTCTGATAGTGAAGAGCAATGAAAATATCTCAAGATACCACTGCCCTATTTACAACCAGAAGAAAAGAAACCTCTCATTAGCTGGCTGTAGATATAAACATCCCATCAATCTTCACCTGGAGCCGCAGAGAAAACCAGCCGAGAAAGGAGAAAAGAGTGAAAAATAAACAGTAAAGCAGAAGGAATAAGAGGAAGGATCAGAGTGGATAGAGGCAGATGAGGAGATGAAAAGCAGTGAAAGATTTAGAAGAGGTGATGAGAACATTCCAAAGAGGGAAAAAAGGAGAGCACCAAAGTAGGGATTCTATACACCGCAGCAATCCTCTGGGACTTAAACGTATGGCCAGGATATCGGTTTGAGAGTCAGTTATCAACAAAGGATTTAATTAACCATTGTATTCTTTTAAGAATATAGAGAATAATCACATTTTAAAGACATTTCTGTAAAACAGTTTTTAAAATATAGCTATTTTAAAAGATCGCACAATTAATACACTGAAATAAAGCCCAGACATGCAGCTTGTTACATCCATCACCATTTTTGAAAGGACAGTTCCTGAGGTTGGCCTCCCCGGCCCAAGGACTACACCCTCCCCAGGTCTTCGGTGGCAACTGTAAGTCAAAAGCCCTCAGGCATTATTGCAGCGCCCCACATTGCTTGAGGTTCCAGGAAGTCGCTGCTGCGCTCACTTGTAGTCTTTGTTCTGTTGTAAAAATTGAGGTCGTGGTTTTTCACGCGATTTGGCTGGCGAAGAGACCAGGAAGCCACCCCCACGTTTTCAACTGAGTAAATATCTAAATTTTTTGCTTGCTATCCAGATCCCGGGTTCGAAGTCTTTGGGATTAGAAACTTTCAAGCCCATTTCAGAGGCTTCCTAGTCCTTGGACAGAGTGTCTTTTAAAGCACCTGCCAGCCTTAAGTTCGCGTGCTTTTGGAAAGGGGCTGACAGAGTGCGTCTCAGGGGAGTCTTTTGAAATGTGGATTGAGAATTGTGTGAGTAGCTCTAGGAACCTCCATGAACTCCACTTTTCCTGAGTGTGGCTCCGAGCCTGGCCACAGCAGATGCTACCAAGAGCCAGGCGCAGCCGGGCCTCGGGAGAAAGCCGGAAGCCCGAGAGGGTGTGGGCGCTCCGGGAGCCGAACGCGACCGCTCAGCCGCCACGCGCCGGTGGCTCCGCGGGGACTCGCGTTCCAGTGAGAGAGCCCCGGCGCGGCGGGCTCCAGGCGGGGGTTCGGTGTCCCGGCCGAGGGCGCCGTCGGCGGGGCCCGCGCAGCCGCACTCGGCGCACCGACTTCGGGCTCCTCCTCCCGGCTCCGTAGTAAGCATGGCGGCGGCGGCGTTCGTGGTCCCTCGGGTGAAACAGAAAGCGGGAGCTACGCGGAGAGGGAGCGAAGAGCGGGGCTGAGGCGGCGGCGTCACTGCCAGGAAACAACCCCAACAGTCAGCGCGCCGGCGGCCGCGGCGGCCCTGAGAGCTGACTCTGCAGCTGAGGTAGTGAGACAACGATCAGGAACCCTAAGAAGAGGCGCCAGAGGAGCCGCCTTCTTCTGCCTCAGGACGGCGTGACTCGGAGGTGAGAGCGCGGGCACTCCCTCCGCGAAAGGTGGGGGGGACACCGAGCCGTCCCAACCCCGTCCCGCCCCGGAGGAGGCGCCGCGGAAACCGTTAGGCTGGGACTGAGGGCCGGGGCACCCTCCAGGGCTCGGCCCCGTCGAGGGGCCCGGGCCACCCCCTTCTGTGGGCGCGCTGTGGGCAGAGGAGCAGAGGGGCAGTGGGGCCGGGGACAGGACCCGTTAACTAGTCGGGCACCTGCCGGGGCCGAGCCTAGCCAGGACGCGCTTGCGGGGGCGCCATCCAGCCCGAAAGGAGGCGGCATCTAGCCCGAGGGAGGTGGCGCGGGTGCGCGGGCGGCCCTCCCCTCTGTCCCTCGCCTCCTCCCCGCGGCTAGCCGCGTAGCTCCGGAGGGCTCGGGGGCGGGGGCGGGGGCGGGGGCGGGGGCGGAATCCTCCCGAGAGGATCGCCCAGCACCCGCGGCGCCTTCGGCTTTGGGCGCCCGGCAGCCGCCGAACTTGAACGCTTTTCTGAAGAGAGTTTTCCCCGCTCATCTTGGGGTTAAAACCTCGAAAACCCGCCCTCTGTTTGATCCTGCGTGGCTGCCTCCAGTACCTGGCAGTTCCTCTCTCCGGGCGAGTTAACCACCTGTTCAGTCGGGAGGTGAACTCGAGGCTGCAGTCCTCGCCCGGTTTTAACAACCTGGATCTTCGAACTTTTGACACGGCTTTGGAAACGACGTCATATGTTAGGTAAAGGAAAATGAACAGATAATTTCGCTGTCAGATTGCGAGCAGAAGAGGGACCGTTTTAATGGATGTGGTCGTTAATTGTTCTTTTATTCAACTGTTAGCGTTACAAGCCTTGGGATATTTTAGAGGGTGGAATGCGATGATTTGCTGGGGGTGCTAGAGATTATGAATTCGAGATTTTCTTTTGTGAGATTTTATGTAAGTTCCTTTGGACACCTTTGTGTCTGACCATCTATTAAATAAGAGTCGCAGGCTGATGAGATTTTTTTTTTCTTTTTACGGTATAATCATGTGTTCACTATGGGTTTTTAAAACCGAACAACGTAATTATTTTGCTTCTTACTGTGGTCTGTGTTTTTAGTTTGAAACCAAAGTATGTATGCTTCTGTATTGTAGGAATGAAATAACAGTTGAACTCTTACTATAATATTTTATCACCATGCTGTTACCAGGTCCAGTACTAAACATATGCCACTCAGGAGCTTGAGCCATATGTTAGGCAGAAACGAATTGAGTTTTGTGGTTCTGATCTTATGTTTGGATAAATATTTAGTTTTTGCGTATTTACTAACTCTTGTCATCTTGTGTCACCTACAAATGTTCAAGTGAGTTGAATCCCCTGTCTTTTGGATATTTTCTTGTTTGAATTAATTTGTCTTAAGTAATGAGATACTCACTGAGACAGATGGTGGCCCAACAGAAAACAGTGATGAAGGATTTTTACCACATCTTTTATAAAATATAACCTGAAATGTTGGTTTTAACTTTGTAGCCTACTAATCTTGCTTTCTAATAACACTAGTTAGTGGGAAGAAGGGATATGACAGGAGAAACATCTTGTTAAAATTTTAATATTAAATCTTATATTTAAATTTTTTAGCACTACTACATTAAATTTTACTATATTGTCTTGTTTCATTTCATAGATCATCTGTTAGTTTTCTATGTGTAGGTTAACTGGAAAATTTTTTATCCCAGGCTGGCTACCGTAGCCACCTGTATGCTTCTGAATTAACTCCCTCTTTTTCCCTTTTGTCTGAATCCTCCAAATCATTGAATGCTCAGGAAAAATAAAATCCTGGTTAACACTGTCAAGCATAGTTATAAGGGTAATTAATTTCTCCCAAATTAATAATAAGCATTAAAAAAACATTCTAGGATTATCGTCTTTTGGTGACGTCTGTGTCTTCACTTCGTCTGTCCGTGTGAGTAATTGAGACCTGATTTATTTGAACACACATTTAATGATTACTCTTTACTAGTCACATTTCTACAATATAATAGTAAGCACATTTTATTACTAATGTGAAAATTTCTCCCTCTTCCCTGACCAGCCAGACATAGCTAAGGGCTGAGACATCCTTAACCCCCTGGAAAAAAGAGGGAATGCATGATTCATATTCTCATTGTCTTTTGTAGTTTTAGGCAAAGAGCATTTAATTTATATTTTATCAATTTGTAGTAATATTTGCGCTGTTTTAAAACATTTGCATTTTTTTAGATGTTCATGACATCCAAGGCTTGTGTATTTTATAATCTGCATGTATTTTTAAAATACAATTTGATGAAGTAACCAAAAAGGTTT
Source organism: Symphalangus syndactylus (assembly GCF_028878055.3). Lineage (NCBI taxonomy): Eukaryota > Metazoa > Chordata > Mammalia > Primates > Hylobatidae > Symphalangus > Symphalangus syndactylus. The sequence continues at coordinate 86,699,225 of NC_072437.2, forward strand.
TTGGTTTTTTTTGAAACGTTGGTGCATTTTTGAATGAAAATGAATCTAGGTCGTGTCTTTGAGAATGGTGTAGGGATATGCACATGATTTCCAATTTTATTAGCCAGATAACTGATAGGTGTTTCTGTTTTTTTGTTTGCTTTTGTTGTTTTTTTTGTTTTGTTTTGTTTTTAGCAATGCCTAGCGGACTTCAAATAAACTCACAATATTGTAATTCCAAAGGTTTAGAATGTGGTGCATATTTATTCCATTGAGCCTTTTACTGCTTCAGTTTATCACATTGCAAAACAAGAAATATGGCTCCCATGTGTGTTAATGTCAAAAACTACTTGTTAAAAGGAAATTAGTGGCCATTAATGTTGAAAGGCAAATTTTGTACTTTTACATGTATTGTGAGCTTTTATAATTTTCTTAATATTTTGGTCTTATTTCAGAGAATTATTTAGTGGTCTCTTTTTATATCTTTATTCTTACGTTTCTGTCTTCCCACTATTGTGGTTTTGCTTGTCTTTGATATATACTTTCAAGTTTTCTGTGTAGCCTGTGGTCTTCCATCAAGTTCCTTTGTGGGTGTCATCTTTCGATGTTTCCAATCACTTATCACCCATTACCAGTCCTTGGGCTATTTTTTCCTCCAAGATTGAGAACTGCACCTGGGAGATGTCATGTGTTTACAGGGTGATGCAATGTTATTAAAGTGGGGATACAAACATAGTGTGATGTCTTCCTTCAAGTAGTTTACAAACTAGTTGGGGGTACTAGACTAATAGTATCACTAGCAAAAATTGTAATATGGTATTATTAAGTTGTGTGACACCAACTGGAATCTAAAGGAAAGTGAAGCCAGTGAGGGCTAGAACAATCCTGGAAGGCATTTGGAGGGAGTCAGAGGAAACTTAGAAATGATTTAGATAACAAAGGGAAAGGCATTCCAAAAGAGATTCACAGGCAGAGTTGGAAGTAGTAGTAGAATAAGTAGTCCAAGAGCATCCAAGGACAGAAATTGGGACCAAGAAAGAAAGTTAGGTCGAGATGTTAGCTTAAGCACCAGGGCATCAGAAGAGGAAAATAGGCGGAGCTGGACAAGACAGTTTGTATCATTAGGAACCTATCACTGAAAGAACTGTACCTCAGCTTTGACATATTAATAGCTTAAGCCTTATGTATAATGGATAGCTTATATGTGTTTGTTTATATGGCCTAGATCAGGGGTTGGCCAACTTTTTCTGTAGAGTGCTAGATAATTAAACATTTTAGGTTTTGCAGGCCATTTACAGTCTCAGTTGAATGTTCTTGTTTGTTAGTTTTTTATAATCTTTTAAAAACGTAAAAATTTTTACATTGTTGTCTCAAGAGCCAAACAAAAACAAGCCATCTGTGGACTGGATTTGGCCAGGGGACCTAGTTTGCTGACTCCTAGGTAATAATTGGCAAAGTAATTGTTCATATAGCACATACTGTGAAATGTCTTGTATCATCTTGTCTATATGGTGGTTTGGTGCATTTTATGACTATCATGTATATATTTTTCCTTATGTTATCCTAAAAAAAAATATGTAGAAATAAGTGCTTCTGTAATTGTTATTTTGTGGCCAGACTTCTAACAAGAGCCTAGAATAGGTCTCAGAATTAGGAAGCGAAAGACGAAAAGCCTTTGAGTCAGGCCTTACTACAGTGAAAATAGCTACACGGTGGCTTGATTTAGAATTTGTATGAGGTTAGGTGTATCAACTGCCTGTGCTGGTTTTACATTTTTTAAAACACAGCTGGCAGGTTAAAAACCTTGTCTAGGATGTTGGTGGTCTGTAAGTGACAACAGGGGAGCAGGCAGTAGGGAACCTTGTTTTTAGAAGTAGTCTAGGATGAGTTAATAAAGGGACAAGCAGTTGGACATTCTGCAGTACTCCAGAAAGAATCACTGTGTTATGGAACAGTCTAATAATTGATATTTACATTGATGAGCTTGAATCATCAAGAAAAGATTATATCATGTGCACATTAAGGCATGGAAGAAAGACCTAGAAATCTCTTTACAAATAGTTAAGATTATTTTAAGGTAAGTTATGGTGATTTAAAGGATATAAGTATCAGCTATTTTGAAAAGTAATTTACATGAAACATCTCTAAGTTTCTAAATTTATAGATATCTATTTCTAAGGCAGTTCTGTTTCCTTCAGTATACTGTGGTTCATGTGCCATTACCAGATGAATAGTGATGCCTCAGGCTGTGGCTGCACAAATCAATTGGCTGGGGCTACTGTATTTTTTGTGGCATCAAGAGAGCAAGAATACATCATGAGAGCATTTTTTCATTAAGCAGGCATCAGTACATTCTATGTATCAGGGTTAGTAGTAGGTGCTGGAAAAAGTACAGATGTATAAGATGGGAAGCTACCTGGACAGAATCAATGATGTTTATTTCTTCTTGTTAAAAACATTAAAACCAACCAAACAAAATCATGAAACTTAACTTTTGTACTTTAATTTATTATTAGCATTTTTCATACTTAGTAAGTACATACAGTACCATAATTTTAAGGCAATATAAACCTTTTGATTTAAATAACAGCCCTCATAAATTGCTACTTAATACAATTTTTACTTTTTATATTTTAGTTTAAGGAGAAATTCATGCCCTCCCTCTTTTTTTGTGAATGCTTTAAACAGCTTCACCATGCCAGCTGTTTCCGTTTGCTAAACAAGAGGTACAGTACCTTGGATGGTGACTCAAAAATCTAGATCTTAGTTCTAACTTCACCACTTATTAGCTGTGTGATTTTGGGTTAGTTTCTTGCAATCTTGTTTTTCTAAGCATTAAAATGGAGAATAATATCTATCCTGTTTTCCTCAAAGATATTGTGAGAACCCACAGAGATGTTGGAAACTATAAAAACATTAAAATACATACCATAGAAGTGCTTACATTAATGCTACTATATTGGAAGCAATGCAGCCTTTTTTTTTTTCTTTTTCTAAAAAGACCAGAGTTCAAGCTTTATCCTCCAAAGTTCTATAAACATAGTATGTATCCAGTAAACATTCAGTTGAGCTCATTGAATTTTAGGCCTATACTTGCTTATTTTTAAACTCCTATACAAACCTACCAGATATGTGGTGGTATTCTCATTTTACAGATGAACTATACTTCTGATTGATTTCCCTATCTCTTTCTCCCTCACTTCTTGAGATCTCTTATGTGCTAGTTGCTAGAAATACAAAGTGCAATGTATACTTTGAAGTAAGCCTCGGTGTAAAAGTTACCTAAGTTTGGTAAATTAGATTGTGTATGTTAATCAGCCTCTATCAGAAATGCTGGGAAAAAAAAGTGTTGTATCTGTTTTCTTTCCTCAGAATCCATATTTTAATATATATTTGAACTTTTTAAAAGTTAAATGATTTCGCTTCACTATCCACTTCTTCAGTGAGGGATTACTTTAATTGGTTTATGTATATTCTAAACCTACAGACACATAATTTGGGAGGCAAAAAAATCTTACTTCTCTAGGGGTTCTAAACAGATATTTAAGTACACTTTAAATCACAGTTTAGACTTTTATTAGAAAGTAATTACGTGCTTTGCTTTATAGAAGTATATGCCATATACAGCAACTACTTTTGTTGAGCCATAACTTGAAGGATTAGTCATTTCATTTACTTTAAAATCAGTTTTTCTTAAGATTTGCTTAAATAAAAAATGAAAACAACTCATAATTTGTGATTTTATTGTTTAAATTTTCTAAGTTTTTTTTGTTTTCTTAAGACAGACATTCTCAGTTATGTCTTTGTTCTTATGACTTGATTTTTTCCATGTAATATTTTCATTTGTAATATATACTTAAAAAAAATTTTTAGCATAGTACTTTCATAGTTTATGAAGTACCTTTTTGTTTCTTTAGTAACTATTAGGATCAGCTTTTCCTGATGCTTCAGATTGGTATTCCTTAAATAGTATGTTAGCAATTTTGTTTTAATCACTTGAACCTTACTAAAACTGGCCTAGTGTGTGTGATAGAGTAGCCTTTGGGGAAAAGGTAGGGGCTACTGCCCCTCTAACCATCTTTTAGGCTGCTTCCAGGATATTTAAAAAGCATGAATTTATTCAGATCATTCCCCAGTTTTAGAAATTGAAATCACAATACAATTCCTGCTGCATTAATTATAATTTCCTTTGAGAGTCCATACTCTGTTGATATCCTATTATGTCATCATTTTTTACCTCTTTACAACTTTGTAATATAGTGTAGAGAACATATTTCTCATTAGGCAGCCATAGGATTGTTTGTTGACTTCTCATACTGGCTGTATAGAAACATGAGTGTGCTACTTTACCTGTATGAGCCTTGGTTCATTCATTTTACAGTGTAGTAATAATAGTAGCTGTCTCCTAATATAGAGTGTACAAGAATTAAAAGATCCTATTTAACATGACAAGTAAAATGGCTTGCCATAGGATATTTATATCTAGAACTTTGACAGACATGCCTAATCTTTGTCACTCAGGCATCCTACATATCATTCATTTATTCATTTGTCCATCATTTGTTGAACATTTAAAATGTCCTAGATACTTAGAATGTGAATGTCGAATGTCACAAAAATGAATGTCACACTCCCTCCCCTTTAGAAATTTACAGAATGAGATGAGAGATAATGATATGTAAATAAATACATATTTTTAAATAATTAAAATATCTTGTGTCTTTTCACTTGTGTGAGTCCTTCCTGTCTTTTAATATTTAACTGCCAAATGTTTCCATAATACCCGCGGAATATCTGGCTTGTATATATCATACTGTAATGTATATATATTTTTTACTTGTCTAAATAAGCTATTCAACTATGAACTCCTTGAGTTTGACCAGTACTACTGGAGTCAGCAACTTTTTTAATATAAGAGAAGATAGTAAATATTTTAGGCATGTGGACCATATGGGCTCAGTTGCAACTACTTAAACTGTGCTATAGGAGTAGAAAAACAGCCATAGATAAATTATAAACAATGGGCATGACTGTGTTCCTATTAAACTTCATTTACGAAACTAGGCAGCAGACCAGATTTGGCCCACAGGCTTTAGTTTGCCAGCCTCTGCAATGCTGCATGCATACACTTTTATTTGTGCTTGACAAATAAAAGGCACTTAGTAAATAATATGATTAATAGACATTGAACACTTTCTATGTTCTGGGTGCTATTGCAAAAAACTTTATATGTATCAGTTTACTTAAGCCTTAAAACATCTCTGTGCAGTAGATACTATTATCACCAAATGTCATAGAGTAATAATAGAAGCACTTTCATTAAAAGATAGGAACACAACGTTGGTTCAAAAGTCTTAGGCAATACATTAAGAACAAGAAAAATAATTAACCTGTAAATAAAGGGGGGGAATGTATCACTATTATTTAGAGTTGATATGACTGCTTACAAATACAAATAAATATAATACAAATACAAATAACAAAAAAATACGAGATAATGGAAAAAGATTTGTATTAGAAAATTTCAGTAAGCTGATTGGCTATAAGATAAAGTTAGAATATTCATTAGCCTTCTTATACATCAACAATAACCAACTATAAGAAGTAGCAGTCTAAACTATAAAATACTTAAGATTTTTAAAATGTGTAATAGCTATGTGAAGAAAACTGCAAAAAGATGTGAATGGATGGAGGAATTCATGAATGTGTCAACTTAATGCTATAAAAATGGCAGCTTTTACTAAATTATTCTATAAAGTCAGTGTAGTTCTAATCAGAAATTCAACAGGAGTTTTAAAATGGAATTTGACAAACTGATGGTTCAAGTTTTGAGAAGGGAGCATGCACAAGAATGGCCAAGTAAATTTCAAAAAAAAAAGTTTAATAGATGGGACCCATCAAAGGTCGAAACATTATAAAATTACAATTATTAAAATAAGAATTTGGAGTAGGAATAGGCATATTGATCAGAGGAATAGAATAATAAATTCAGGAGAAGATCCATAGATAAACATGGATAAAGAAGAATTGTATGATAAATGAATGAGTAATGGAAGAACTGGTCTATAAAGGGTGTGGGACAATCAACTGTCTAATTGAAGTAAAGATAGTTAGGTACCCACTTCGTGACACTCTCAAAACTAAGTTCCAGGTGGACTAAATGGTTTTTTATTTTTATTTATTTATTTATTTATTTTTGAGATGGAGTCTCATTGTGTTGCCAGGCTGGAGTGCAGTGGCGTGATCTCGGCTCACTGCAACCTCCGCCTCCTGGGTTCAAGCGATTCTCCTGCCTCAGCCTCCCAAGTAGCTGGGATTACAGGTGCCCACCACCACGCCCAGCTAATTTTTGTATTTTTAGTAGAGACGGGGTTTCACCATGTTGGCCAGATGGTCTCGATCTCTTGAGCTTGTGATCCGCTCTCCTCGGCCTCCCAGAGTGCTGCGATTACAGGCGTGAGCCACCGTGCTCAGCCCCGGGTGGACTAAATGTTGATAAATAAAAAATAAAATGACAAAACTTTTAAAAGTTAATTTAAAAAATTGTGGGAGCGGAGAAGGCCTTTTAAGTGAGACATCAAACTTAGATGCCATTTAAAAAGGAAGGCAAGCAATAGATTGGGATAAAATATTTGACATGTAATAGACAAAATTAATATTCAAGGTATATAAGGTGTACCTACAAATCAATATGAAAAAGATAACCTGATAGAAAATGGGAAAGAATGTAAGCAGGAAATTTATAGAGGTAGAAATATAGGTAGCCTGTTAAGTTTTGAAGAAATACTATTGAACCGAATATAAATAGCTTCATCTTCTTAGGAGAAAAGTTTGGCAGTATCTATCCATTTCAAATGTACATTCTCCTGAGCCAGAAGTTTTATTTCTATATGTCTGTAATATAGAAATGCTATCATTCATTAATAGAGAGTATTGCATGATTATTCCATGCAGAGGAGAGAATGTATGATGGGAAAATGGAAGTAATAAAGTCGTCATTAGAACAGTTAAATTATGGTGTGCCCTTACACTATAATATTAGATACTTATGAAAAAACATGAAATAGACATAGATGTACCTCTTAAGATATTTTACATGAAAGGGCAAGATACAATATAATACATACACAAAGACACAATTCATACACACACACAAAAAATACAATACACCAAAGCAGTGTATGTGATTTCACTTATGTAACAACCAATCCCAGAAAACCTAACACACAGGTAAGTTCGGAGAAAAAGACTGGAAGGGTGCACCACAGTTGTTAGCCATAGAAATAGGAGTTGGATTAGGGGTCAGGAAAGAGTTAAAAACAATGTTTGTATGTATATTTTCAAGTATAAGCAAGTACAGCCTTTGTGATATAACAAACATAACAACACATGCAAGGCTTTGTTATGATTGGTCCTGATTAGGACCATTCCTCCTGGGTGGACAGCTTTGATTTGTGTCAGTTTTCCCTGCGTAATTTTTAATAGCACGTCCTTTCACTTGTAGAAGCTTCCCAGTTGGTGTCTGAAGTCATTGGTGTTTTTAGAAATAGCAATTTCTGTATAGTGTTGAATCTGAAACTGTGTTAAAGTGGGTTAAAGAAGTGAGAATTCTACCAGTGATTCTTAACCTCTATAACTACAGCTGCCAACCAAGACAAAATAAAGTGCTTTTTATTTTCAGAGTTTCTGTTATAAAAACACTTTGCTTTTTTAAATATAAAGTTATAATTTCGAGTAGTTTTTTTAAAGTTCCATATGTCTGGATATTTTGATCCTCCCCTTTAATATTAGAACCTAATATTTCAAGACAGTTAATGATAGAGGTCAAGAGAGGAATCAGAAGCTTAAGAGGAAGACAGAGTAAAGAGAAGGAAGTTTTTTTTTGTTTTGTTTTGTTTTGGTTTTTTTTGTTTTGTTTTGTTTTGTTTTTGAGACGGAGCCTGGCTCTGTCACCCAGGCTGGAGTGCAATGGCGCGATTTTGGCTCACTGCAACCTCCGCCTCCCAGGTTCAAGAGATTCTCCTGCCTCAGCCTCCTGAGTAGCTGGGACCAGAAGCACGTGCCACCACACCCGGCTAATTTTTTGTATTTTTTAGTGGAAACAGGGTTTCACCATGTTGGTCAGACTGGTCTCAAACTCATGACCTCGTGATCCACCCACCTCGGTCTCCCAAAGTGCTGGGATTACAGGCATGAGCCGCTGCGCCTGGCCCGGAATTTTTTTTTAAAAAGAAGTTGAAGGAAGATGAGTATGATTAGAGGCAATCTTTAAGGCATAGTTGTAGATTTATAAACAAAGAATCTGGTCATCTCAGAAAGGACTACTTTAAGGACTACTGGATTCTGCAGACAAATCTACTTATAGGAAATAAAGAAATGTTTCTTGATTTTATTACGATAAAATTATTTTGGAGGAATTAGTGAAGGAAACATGTTAGTATGGTTAAGATATAGTAATATAGTAATATAGTAGCTTTTACACAGGAACTCAAACTTTCTGTTGTGAATTTAGTTACCAATGTATTACTGTGGCCAGAAAATATTCAGAAACTACAGGATTAATCTTCAGTCCAAAAATCACACCAATGGATTTGAAGTTCTACAAGAGCAAAGTTAACAATCTATAATATAAAAACTAAAGTTTTATATAATACTCTAAAAAGGACAGTATAATATTTGGAAGTGAAAATAGGATTGTCCCAGGTAGTTGCCTTTTGGCTCTAAAGGGTAGCCTGTGTGCTCCAAAGACACTAGACAGCTAGAGCTATATGTGGAACTTAAGAAGATGTTACTTAAAAGAAAAACTGATCTATGTGCACACTATCAGTCCTTTAATGGACTGGGGTTCGTTTCTTGGAAGCAGTTCTTTCTCTCTTGTTTCCATAGTTTCCTGACTGGAAGTATCTTTTTGACCAAGATTTCCTTTGAAGTCTGTTTTAACAGGATTTTCATGTTAGTATTAAGGTATAATTTCTTAGTGGGAGAATGGGGGCTGTATCTCCTAAATGCCGAATTAAATTTAAATTTAGTATATCTGACTAAGAAGGGTAAGGACGGTGGCTCTGAATATGCCCTCTTCCCTTTTAAACCTTTCTTCACTTAAGGGACATAAAAGAGTGAGGCTTATCCATCCGACCAACAGTACTCTTTCCTTCTTTCCAGTGGATGTGGGATTGGAGAAGAATAAGATAAATAAGTTATAGTAAATTTGTTGCTAACAATCTGTGTAAATTATTGATTTCCTTGTAAGTGTATGAATACTTTCATTAGGTTAAATTGTTGATATTTTAAAGTTTTTGACCTCAGTGGCAATTTCATATGGTTTGACCTATTGCATTATGAAACTATGGCTATAATCACTGCCCTATATATAAAAATGTTATGGCACTTAAACGAAAATACATTATAACTTATTTAAATAGCATAAATTTGTGCACGTTTTGGCAGCACATATACTAAAATTGGAACGATGCAGAGAAGATTAGCATGGCCCCTGCGCAAGGATGACACACAAATTCGTGAAGCGTTCTGTATTTTTCAGACTCTAAACCAACAAAGATAAAAAAAGACAAAGAAGGGCATTACATAATGGTAAAGGGCTGAATGCAACAAGAAGAGCTAACTCTCATAAATATGTATGTACCCAATACAGGAGCACCCAGATTTATAAAACAAATTCTTAGAGACCTGCAAAGAAACTTAGACTCCCACACAATAATAATGGGAGACTTTTAACACCCCACTGTCAATATTAGATCAACAAGACAGAAAATCAACAAGGATATTAAGGACTTGAACTCAGCTCTGGATCAAGTGGACTTAATAGACATCTGCAGAACTCTCCACCCCAAAGCATAAATTCATAAACAGTACATCACTGATGAAATGTCAACATCCAAGCCAAATCGGATGAATTTGAATTGGATGTTTATGAATACACCTACTTTAGCAACAGGTAAAGCCAAAAATATTGTTACTGCAGATATGTATCATTATAAAGGGTTAAACAACCTTCTCCAGAATCTAAATTGCATATGAGAATGATAAAAGCCATAATATAGTAATTTATAATTTAAAAGCTTGTAGTATGGCCAGGTGCTTGGCTCATGCCTAATAGTCCCAGGACTTTGGGAGGCTGAGGTGGGAGGATTGCTTGATATAAGGAGTTTGAGACCAGCCTGAGCAACATAGCAAGAACTTGTTTTTACTAAATAATAAGTAAATAAGTAAGTAAGCCAGGCATGGTGGCACATGCCTGTAGTCCCAGCTACTTTGGAGGCTTAGGTGGGAGAATGGCTTAAGCCCAGGAGCCTGCAGTGGGCCATGATTGTGCCACTGCACTCCAGCCTGGGTGAGAGAGAGAACTTGTCTCAAAAAAAAAGATAAGAAAAAGCTTGTAGTAATTTATAAGTTAAAGCTATCAGACATGAAAACCTTAAGTGTTCAGCAAAGTACGGATAAACATATACATTTAAGGAAACTACACAGGGCTGGAGAAAGAGCCAACTAAAAAGATTGTATATAGAACAGTATCCAAGCTCACACAGGGCCAGAAGAAGTGCCTGTTTCCACTAGCTCAAACAGAAAGCCTCATAATTCACAAGGCATTCAGTAGAGTACTCTGGAGGGTTTTGCATTAGTAGTGGGAAAAAATTAATTACATATTAAATGCAACTCTGTTCTTGCCTAATCCGTCGTAAAAGCAAGTCCCAAAGAATCAAACTTCGTCCGAGTCCCTTAGCCACATCTTATAACAAATCTCCAGATTATTTATGGAAATGCAAAAATATCCAACAGCCAACAAGATAAAGTTAACAGTATCTTACATTCAGTTCAAATTACTGAGTCTGCAAAGAAGCAGGAAAATACAAACCATATTGCGAAAAATCAGTCACTTGAAATTGGCCTTCAAATGATACTGATGATGATAGTCATTAAAACAGTTATGACTGTTGGAGAAGCTAACAAAAAGATTGAACATGTTAAATAGAGATACTGTCTAGATTAAGATTACGTGTCAAAGACATACTACATTAATGGCATGTTAGACTTTGTCAAAGAAAAGATTAGTGTACATGAAGATACAGCAATAGAAACTATCCAAAATGAAGCACAGAAGAAAGAAAATAGAATTTGGAGACAATAACTGAAAAAGTATCTGAAGAAATAATGGCTATTTTCCAAAATAGATATAAACTATAAACCAATAAGCACAATAAGCATAAGAAAGATGAATAAAACTCTGCTAAAACACATCATAATCAAATCACTTAAAGATAACTTTTTTTTTTTTTTGAGACAAAGTCTTGCTCTGTTGCCAGGCTGGAGTGCAGTGGCACAATCTTGGCTCACTGCAACCTTCGCCTCCCAGGTTCAAGCAATTCTCCTGCTTCAGCCTCCTGAGTAGCTGGGATTACAGGTGCATGCCACCATGCCCAGCTAATTTTTGTATTTTTAGTAGAGATGGAGTTTCACCACGTTGGCCAGGATGGTCTCGATCTCTTGACCTCGTGATCTGCCCACCTTGGCCTCCCAAAGTGCTGGGATTATAGGCGTGAACCACTGTGCCCGGCCCATAAAGGAAATCTTAAAAGCAGCCAAAGAAAAACAGAACAAAGATAAGGGTGACATCAGATCTGTCATTAGAAACAATGTAAGCTAGAAGACAATGAAGCAATATCTTTAAAACATTTTTTTGCAAAAACCATCAACCTGGGACTTTTTACCGAAACTATCTTTCAAAATAAAGGCAAAATAAAGATTTCAAATATACAAAAGCTGAAATAATTTATCACTTTCATTTATGAACTAAAAGACATGTTAAATAGAGTCCTTCAAGCAGAAGGAAAATTAAACCACATGGAAACTTGGCCACAAGGAGTTTAGAGTACTGGAGGTGGTAACTACCTGGGCAAATATATAGGATTAAAAAAAAATTATTATTTGAATATCTTTAAAAGACAAATGACTGTTTAATATAAAAATGATGACAGTTGCCAGGTGTGGTGGCTCATGCCTGTAATCCCAGCACTTTCGGAGGCCAAGGCAGGCAGATTGCTTCAGCCCAGGAGTTTGAGACCAGCCTGGGCAACATGGTGAAATCCTGTCTCTCCAAAAAAACAAAAATTAGCCAGGCATGGTGGTGCATGCTTGTAGTCACAGCTGCTCGGAAGGCTAAGTTGGGAGGATCGCTTAAACCCAGGAGGCAGAGATTGCAGTGAGCTGAGATCACACCACTGCATTCTAGCCTGGGCATTAGAGACCCTGCCCTCCCCTCCAACCCCCTAAAAAATGACAATGTGAGGTTTAAAACATGTAAAAGTAAAATACACAATAATAGGAAAAATCCCAGAGAAATTGCAGATTTATTGTTGTAAGGTTCTGATACATATTCCTGAAGTAGTATATTACTTGAAGGTATACAGTAATAAGTAAAAGACATGTATTGTAAACTTTAAAGAAACCACTCAAGCAACAAAGAGTTGTAGCCTATAAATCAACAAGAGAGAGGGGATGGTATAATAGGAAATCAAAATGAAGCAGATAAAGAGGGAAAAGGGGACAAAGAGCATTTGAAACAAATAGCAAGATGGTGATGTAAATCCAACCATATCAACAATCACATTACATATAAATGGCCTAAACACCACAATTAAAAGTCAGGGATTGTTGGATTCAATTTTTTAAAATTAAGACCCAAATATTTCACATCTACAAAAAATCCACTTTAAGTAAGTTAAAAGGATGGAAAAAGATATACCATGCTTACACTATCCAAAAGAAAACTGAAATCACTAAGTTAAACCAGAAGTTAGGTTACAGAACAAAGAATTCTTGCCAGAGATAAAGAGGATTGTTTCATACTAATAAAGGGATTAATTAAGAGGGCATGCAACTATAAATATTTATGCATCTAATATAGGAACTGGCCTGGGGGCAGTGGCTCATGTTTGTAATCCCAGCTCTTTGGGAGGCTGAGGGGGTTGAATCAGTTGAGTCCAGGAGTTCGAGACCAGCCTGGGAAATGTGGTGAAACTCCGTCTCTACAAAAAAATATAAAAATTAGCTGGGTGTGGTGGCACATGCCTGTAGACCGAGCTACTAGGAAGGCTGAGGTGGGAGGATTGCTTGAACCTGGGAGGCTGAGGCCGCAGTGAGCTGTGCTCACACCACTGCACTCCAGCCTGAGTGACACAGCAAAACCCTGTCTCAAAAAAAAGAAAAAAGGGGAAAAAAAAGAAGAAAGAGAGTATTTCTAAATATATGCTGGAACTGCAAAGAGAAATACAGATGCTCTTTAATTTATGATGAGGTTATGTCTCGATAAACCCACCTGGTTAAAATATGTCAAAAATGCGTTTAATTCACTTAACCTACTGAACTTCGTAGCCTAGCCTAGCCTATCTTAAATGTGCTCAGAACACTTACATTATCATATGGTTGATGAACAGAATCATCTAACACAAAGTCTATTTTATAATAAAGTGTTGAATGTCTCATGTAATTTATTGAATACTGAAAAGAGGAAAACCAAATGCTTGTATGGATACTTGATGTATGGTTTCTACTAAATGTGCATCTCTTTTGCTCCATCATAAAGTCCAAAAATTGTAAGTTGAACCATCACAAGTTGGGGATTGTCTGTATACAAATAATGCAATTTTAGCAGAGATTTCAATACCCCTCTCAATAATTAATAGAAAGTAGAAAGAATGTAAAGCCTAAAACTATGAAATTTCTTAAAGAAAACATGGGAGAAAATCTCTGTGACCTTGCATTAGGTGAAGATTTCTTAAGTATAGCATTGAAAGCACCATTCATAAAATGACAAATCAATAAATTGTACTTTATCATAATTTAAAACTTCTCTTAAAAAGACATTGGTAAGAGAATATAAAAACAAGCCACAGACTGGGAGAAAAATATTTGTAAATCACTTATCTGGTAAAGGACTGCTATCTAGGATATATAAAGCACTATCAAAACTCAAGAAAACAGTCTAGTAACTAAATGGACAAAATAATCCAACGAATATTCAACCAAAAATATACGTGGATGGCAGGTAAGCACATGGAAGCAACATCATTGTTCATGGAAATGCAAAGGCTCCAGTTTACAAATGGTTAGTAGGAAAATTTGAGAGATGACGGATAAGTTCATTATCTTGATTATGGTAATAGTTTCACAGGTGTATTTATGTGTCAAAATTTATCAAATTGTACAGTTTTAAACATGTGCAATTTGATATATGTCAGTTATACCTCAGTAAAGCTATTTCAAAAATCAAGAGTAGTTGATACATTGTATTAGGTTGGTGCAAAAGTAACTGTGGTTTTTGCCATTGCTTTCAATTAAAAGTACCATTTGTACCATTACAAGTAATGGCAAAAACCGCAATTACTTTCGCACCAACCAAGTAATTATAACAACTACTTGGTGCATGTTTGTTTAATACATTTAACTCATTACTCTGCCATTTCCCAAGAGTATTTGAAAGTTTCAACTTTGTTTAATCTACAGGAAATAGCAATTTCAATCTGAGGATAGCATATCATACTCTCCTAGTATATTGATTTGACTGTAATATCCAAAGGCAATTAAAAATTCTTCATTAAACTTGATTCTTTACAAATACTTTCTTATCCTTAGGTCAGTATTTTTATCTGTTTCTAGTTGAAGGATAATGTATTCACATCTGGGATGAGGCTTTCCAGAATAAGATATGCACCTTACATTGTTATCAACTTTACATCCTTATTATCAGTTAGTACTTAATGTAAAAGCTTAGTCTTAGATTTGTATGGCCCAGAGACTAGCAGCATCAGCCTAACCTGGAAACTTATTAGAGATGTGATTTACTGGGCCCCACCACACGTACCTGTTGAATCAGAAACTCTGTGTGTGTGGCCCAGGAATCTGTTTTAATAATCCCTGCAGGTCATTCTGATACATACCAGGATTTGAAAGCTGTGATCTTAGAACAACAATAGGACTTTAGAGTCTTAGATACTTATAGTAGTTTCATTTTTAAAAATCTCATATGATAGCACACTTCAGATTTGTACATTTCTGGTAAAAGGAATTTGACAAAAAAAAACTTAATGAAGATTTGTACATTTTATCATACATGAACTTTTTTTTAAGGAACTAAAATTTTGAATGCTAGTAACATGCTTAAGTGTTTAGGGGTGAAGTATACTGATGTCTGCTACTTTGAAGTGCATTTTAAAAAGATCGCTAGAGGAATACATGCAATTAAAACCTGTCAATTTTTGAACCTAGGTGGCAAGTATATGGGTGTTTACTGTTCAGTTATTTCAGCTTTTCTGTAGGTTAAAAAAATCCTCATAATATAAAATCCTTCCATGTCTCCTTTTTAAATTTTTGATCAAGAGAGTGAAATGTGCCCAGAATGTGCTCTTAGGCAAAATAATGGTAGATAGTAATGAAGTTTTAGTATCTTAACAGCAATTACGAATAAAGATATAGAAAACTGTGTTTCACTAGATTGATAATACATTTGTTAATCTTAGAAATTGGCTATTTGAGATTTTTCTAATCAAATTAAAACTGGAAGTGTGATCTTGCTAATGTTCTTTAAATTACCTCCATTGATTGTCTCTTCATATATCCAGATGAAAAGATTCATCAGCTATATATGATCTAGTTAAAGTCACTTTTAAGGACTGATACAAATTATTGATTTTTTCAAAAATAAAAAATAGACTAATGTGGTCTTCAGAAATAAAAAAAATTACTTGCTTTTAAAACATTATTAAAGTCATGGCAGTCAAATGGATAGTACTTAGATTAAAAGAGGTTTTTAAAGACATGGCAAATAGTAGTGTGCACATCTAATACAAATCCTGATTGAAACAAGTTGTAATAAAAATCAACAAGACAATGCAAAATTTGAACACTGACTACATATTTGATGATTTAAGGAATTATTGAAGTGTGTGTATGGTAATGGTTTTGTAATTATGTTTTAAAAAGGAGTTCCTATCTTTCAGAGATACATACTGAAATATTTGCTGCGGCTGGGCACGGTGGCTCACGCCTGTAATCTCTGCACTTTGGGAGGCCGAGGTGGGCGGATCACAAGGTCAGGAGTTTGAGACCAGCCTGGCCAACATGGTGAAACCCCATCTCTACTAAAAATACAGAAATTAGCTGGGCGTGGTGGCGCATGCTTGTAATCCCAGCTACTCAGGAGGCTGAGGTAGGAGAATTGCTTGAACCTGGGAAGCAGAGGTTGCAGTGAGCCGAGATCGTGCCACTGCACTCCAGCCTGGGTGACAGAGCAAGACTCCATCTCAAAAAAAAAAAAAAAGAAATATTTGCAAATAAAGTTTTGGAATGTCCTAGATGTGTTTCATAATACTGCAAGACAGGAAGTGGGGTATTTCATAATACTGCAAGACAGGAAGTGGGGTATAGATGAAACTAGACTGGTCATGAGTTAAGGCTGGGTAATGAGTACATGGGGTTCATTATATTATTATGTTTACATTGGTGTATGTTTGAAATTTTCCACAATGAAAGGTTTTAAGAAAGATATAGGTTAAATTTAACTCTTACATCATGATCTGAGGACAAAATCATCACTTATTACGGTGTTTCAGTGAGAAAATATTTTCCAATTATATCTGACTTTAAAACAACTAATAATAATAATAATAATATTAATAAGGTCTCAATATGTTGCCCAGGCTGGTCTCAAACTCCTGGGCTCAGGTGGTCCTCCTGCTTCACCTTCTTAAAATGCTGAGATTACAGTCGTGAGCCACTGTAAGAGTGAAAGGCCTTTTTATTTATTTCTTTTTTAAAATTTTCAGATATATCTGACTTCTAACAAAATACTGTAAGGGAGCCTATTTCTTTTTTTTTTTTTAGCATAACAATCTTAGTTGTAGCCTTTTTTTGTACCAAATCTTGTACTGTTTTACACTTCCAGTATCCAAAGAAATGAAAAAAGTGAGCATGGGGGAGAGAAAGAAAAGCAAGGAACTAGATTAAGCATAAATCTTTTGAATTATAAAAAGTTGTCTTTTTTTAAATTTAATATCAGTCATTGAAAATGATTAATAGCACTGTCTCCTTACCATCCTCCTCCCTTCTCACTTTCTCTACCAATATACATTTCTATTATAAATATAGAAGAAAACAAGATTGCTTATTATGTCTTCATAAAATTTCACATTAACATATGGACATTTAAGGTGAACTGAAATAATGCATGTAATTATATTTTTAAGATCCATTTTTCTGCAGTACAGCTGACATCAAAGAGGGTAATTCAAAGAATTAATTAGTTTTGGCAAAAATGTAAAATAACCTAATATTCCTGTTCTTATGGTTAAATACAGTCTATGAAATATTTGTTTTAGGTTTCTGATAAGAAATGATAGGATAATTTTGCAGAGTGATTCCCATGACTTTCATCTCAGGAAATTCCACCACAGGTGATTTCAAATACCTTATTTTTAGTCTAACGTAGTCAAGTTTAGAAGATAAAAAATCCAAATGTTAAAAATGAAATAGAAGTCTAAATTGGAAAAATACATTTTAGGATATCAGTTCATGAGATAAATTAGTAATTTGGATAAAGTCCAAGTTCTAGCAGAATTTATTTAAATTCTCCTGAAAGGGTACTTAGGTGGTTGAGAAGCCAAGTATGTGTGGTTTCCTATGGCTCTTCAAGACTATTAACTTTTAAATCAAAATTTTGATGGTGGTATAAACCATATCCATATTACAAAAAAAAAACCTGGAGAAATAGAGAAAAACGGTTACATAATCTCACCATCTTGATACAGTTGCTACTGTAATTCTGATATTTTTACCTAACATTTTGTTCATGTGTATATTTAAAAATACTCCTAAATTCTAGAGTTAAATGACTAAAACTCTTTGGAGTACAGTCAGCCTTCCATTTCTGGGGGTTTCACATCCATGGAGTCAATCAACCGTGGATCGAAAATATTTGGAAAAAAATGGATTGTTGCGTCTGTACTAAATATGTGCAGAGCTTTTCTTTTTCATTATTCCCTATAACAATACAGTATCACTATTTACATAGCATTTATGTTGTATTAGGTATTATAAGTCATACAGAGATGATTTAAAGTATACAGGAGAATGCGCATAGGTTATATGCAAATACTACACCATTTATATAAGGAGCTTAAGGTTTTGTGGATTTTGGCATCTTTAGGGATCCTGGAACCAATCCCCTGTAGAAACCAAGGAACAACTGCGTATGATAGTCTTGTGGTTTCAGATATGGCTCTGGAGACATATAGTTTTTAGTTTGAATTGGACACATCAAAGAACCACATCAAAAGACACTGGATTTCGGCAGGGCATGGTGGCTCACACCTGTAATCCCAGCACTTTGGGAGGCCTCGGTGGGTGGATCATTTGAGGTCAGCAGTTCGAGACCAGCCCGACCAACATGGTGAAACCCCATCTCTACTAAAAACACAAAAAATTAGCTGGGCATGGTGGCAGGCGCCTGGAATCCCAGCTACTTGGGAGGGTGAGACAGGAGAATTGCTTGAACCCAGGAGGCAGAGGTTGCAGTGGGCCGAGATCGCACCATTGTACTCCAGCCTGGGTAACAAGAGCCAGACTCCGTCTCAAGAAAAAAAAAAAGACATTGGATGTCTCAATCTAAATGTACATATTTTTCCTGTCAGTACTTCAGTTACACTATTGCTGTAATCCAAGATGTAATCCTGCTTTGCATTTTTCCACATGCTTTTTAGACAAAAAGAGCTGAAGTTTCAAACCCCAGACCAAGCTTATTCTCATGAGCTATCTACCTTAGTTTCTAGGTCTAAGCTGTTGTCATCATATAGATAACAATCTAGATGGAATTAATGGATATGAATAATAAGGTTAAGGAAGAAAACTAGCAGAATACATGTATAAGGAAACAAGAACAGATTCAGAATTGTCAGCGGCTGAGTAAGAAAGCACCTAATAGTGTTATGGACTGAATGTTTGTATACCCCTCAAAATTCATACATTGAGCCCTAAACACCGATGTGACAGTATGTGGAGCTGGGGCCTTTGAAGATAATTTAGCTTAGAGGAGAGCATGAGGATGGGGTCCCCATGATCAGATTAGTGTCCTTATAAGAAGAAGAAGAGACCTGAGCTTGCATGCTCTCTGCCTTGAGGACAAAAGGAGAAGGTAGCCATCTGAGAGCCAGAAAGAGGATTCTTACCAAAAAGCCAACCATGCTAGCACCCTGATCTTGGACATCTTGGCCTCCATAACTGTTAAAAATTATGTCTGTTGTTTAAAGCACCCAGACTATGTTATTTAGCTATAGTAGCCTAAGTTGAGTAAGACGGTAATTGGTACTAAGAAACGGGGGACTGCTATAACAAGTACCTAAAAATGTGGAAGTAGCTTTGGAACTGTGTAATGAGTAGAGGCTGGAAAAGTTTTGAGGTGTGTCCATAAAAAAAAGAAAAAATGCCAAGATTGCTGCAACCAAACTGCTAGGGGCAATTCCAGTGAGGGCTCACAGAGAAAAGAGGAGAGCTAGAGAGAAAGCCTCCATCTTCAAGGAGGACACGTAATTAATCATGAACAGAATGTCGTTTGAAACGTGGGTGATAGGCCATTCTGATGGGGTCTCAGATGGAAATGAGGAGCATGATTTGGACAATGGAGAAAAGGCAATCCTTGTAATAAAGTGTCGAAGAATTTGACTGAATTATGCTCATGTTCCAGTGTTTTCTAGAAGGCAGAACTTGTGAACTGTTAAATTGGGTATTTAGGTAAAGAGATTTCTAAGCCAAGTGTTGAAGGAGCAGTTTGTTTTCTCTTCACTGCTTATTCAGGTTGAGCATCCCTAATTTAAAAATCCAAAATATGAAAAGCTCAAAAATCTGAAACTTTCTGAGCTTTGGCATGATGCCACAAATGGAAAATTCCATTATATGATAGGTTGCAGTTAAAATAGTCAAAACTTTGTTTCATGCAAAAAATTATTTAAAATATTATGTAAAATTACCTTCTGGCTATGTAAGATGTATATAAAACATACATGAATTTCATGTTTAGACTTGAGTTTCATCCCTAAGATATTTCATTATGAGTAAGCAAATATTCCAGAATCTGAAAAAAAAGTGAAATCTTAAACACTTTTGGTTCCAAGCATTTTGGATGAGGGATGTTCAACCTGTAGTAAAATGTAAGAAGAGAGAAATGAATTGAAGAAAGAATTATTAAGCAAAAAGGCACCAGAACTTAAAGATCTGGAAAATTCTCAGCATGTCCATATTACAGAAATGATAAAGAATATTTGGAAGAGAACATCAAAGGTGTGGCTGGCTGACCGTTTGCTAAGGAGATTAGTGTGGGTGTAAACCATGGACCTAATAGCCATCTCAACCGAAGCCAGGAATAGAGGCTGAATTATATTAGAAACACTGCCAGCTGAGATTAAAGGAAATAGAGAACATGGGATAGAATGAAGGAAGACTGTGAACACGCATGATCATTTCAGAAAAGGGAGAAGGACTCCAAAGGCAATTCAGAGGTCATCAGGGCTGCTACTCCCACTACAGATCCAAAGTGCATGGGCCCAAAGGGCAAGGCTGCTTCCACCTCAGCTTTAAAGGGCAGGACTGCCCCACAGCAGAGCCTCATGGGAAGGTCCCTGTGAGAGTGCTGCATGGTCAGGGCTCCACCAAGCAGAAGGGACAGGTTACCTCACTGAGCCATGGGAGTGATGCTGCCATTTCAGTATCTGGAAGGCAGGACTATCACCCCAGTGAATATGGAAAGCAGAGCATTGAATCAAAGATGATAATTCTCAAGCCTTAAGATCTAACGGTATTTGCCTTGGTAGGTTTTGGACTTACTTGGGACATGTCACCCCTTTCTTTCTTCTGATTTCCCCCTTTTGGAGTGGGAATGTCTGTCCTGTGCCTGTCCCACCATTGTCTTTTGCAAATACATAACATATCTGGTTTCACAAAAGCTGGAAAGGAATTTTGCCTCGGGATGAATTGTACCTCTACCTTCACCCGTATCTGATTTAGGTGATACTTAGATGAGACTTTGGACTTTAGAGTTGATACTTCAATGAGTTAAGACTTTGGGGGCTATTGGGATAGAATGAAAATGACATGAATTTTGGAAGGTCAGGGGCCGAATATTATAGACTGAATATTCGTGTCTCTCCAGAATTCATATGTTGAACCCCTAACCCCCAAAATGATAGTATTAAGAGATGGAGACTTTGGGAGATAATTACTGAAAATAGTTAGGCTTAGATGAGGTCATGAGGGTGGAGCTCCCATGATGTGATTAGTGTTCTTATATAGAAGAGTAAGAGACACAAGAGCATCCTCTCTCCCTCTTGTGAGGCAACAGCAAGAAGATAGCCATCTGAAAGCCAGGAAGAGAGGATCCTTACCAAGAACCAAATTTGCCAGCATCTAGATCTTAAGCTTCCCAGCCTCCAGAAGTGTGACAAATAAATGTCTTGTTGTTTCAGTTACACACTCTTGTTTTTTTTTTTTTTAAATAGCAGACCAAGCTAAGACAATTTGTAAATGTTTTCTCCCATTCCATAGATTACCTCTTTACTCTGTTGATTGTGTCTTCTGATGCACAAAAGTTTCTAAGTTTGATTAAGTCCCATTTGTCTGTTTTTGCCTTTGTTATGTGTGTTTTTGCTGTCATATCCAAGAAATAATTGCCAAATCCAAAATCTTGAAGCTTTTCCCCATGTTTTCTTCTAGAAGTTCTACAGTTTGGTTCTTATATTTGGATCTTTAATCCATTTTGAGTTAATTTTTGTATATAGTGTAAGATAATCCAAATTCATTCTTTTGCATGTGGCTATCCAGTTTTTCATACATCATTTGTTGAAGAGACTGTCCTTTCCTCATTGAATGATCTTGGCACTCTTGTTGAAGATTATTTGGTCATATATGCTAAAGATTTATTTCTAGGCTCTCTATTCTATTTCACTAGTCTGTTGTCTTCCTTTATGCCAGTACCACACTGTTTTGATTCCTGTGGCTTTGTAATATGTTTTGAAATCAGGAAGTGTGAGTCCTTCAACTTTGTTTTCTTTCAAAATTGCTTTGGCTATTTGGGATCCCCTGAGACACTAGAATTTTAGAATGGATTTTTCTTTTCCTGCAAAATAAGCTATTGGTATTTTGATAAGGATTGCATTGAATCTGCAGATTGCTTTGGATAGTATGGACATTTTAACAATATGAAATCTTTCACTTCATGAACATGGGGTGTTTCTGCATTTATTTGTGTTTTTAATTTCTTTCAGCAGTGTTTTGTAGTTTTCAGTGTATGGCTTTCACCTCCTTGATTAGGTTTATTCCTAAGTATTTTATTCTTTTGGTTGCTATTATAAATGGAATTTTTTTTTTCTTTTTCAAATTTTCATTGTTATATATAGAAACAATGGATTTTTATGTATTGATTTTGTATTCTGCAACATTGCTGAATTCACTTATTAGTTCTAACAGGTTTTTTTTTCTTTTTTTTTTTTTTTTTGTGTGTGTGTGTGTAATCTTTAGGGTTTTCTACCTATAAGATTATATTGTCTGTGAACAGAGGTAATTTTATTTCTTCCTGTCCAGTTTAGATGCCTTTTGTTGAGGGAAGTCAGGGACCCCAAATGGAGGGACCGGCTGAAGCCGTGGCAGAAGAACATAAATTGTGAAGATTTCATGGACATTTATTAGTTCCCCAAATTAATACTTTTATAATTTCTTACGCCTGTCTTTACTGCAGTCTCCGAACATAAATTGTGAAGATTTCATGGACACTTATCACTTCCCCAATCAATACCCGTGTGATTTCCTATGCCTGTCTTTAATCTCTTAATCCCGTCATCTTCATAAGCTGAGGAGGATATATGTCACCTCAGGATCCTGTGATGATTGCATTAACTGCACAAATTGTTTGTAGAGCATGTCTGTTTGAACAATATGAAATCTGGGCACCTTGAAAAAAGAACAGGATAACAGCAACGTTCAGGGAACAAGAGAGATAACCTTAAACTCTGACTGCTAGTGAGCCGGGCAGAACAGAGCCATATTTCTCTTCTTTCAAAAGCAAATGGGAGAAATACCGCTGAATTCTTTTTCTCAGCAAGGAACATCCCTGAGAAAGAGAATGCATCCCTGAGAGTAGGCCTCTGAAATGGCCGCTTTGGGGGCAGCTGTCCCAGCTGTGGGATGAAATAAGCCCCAGTCTCCCTTAGAGCTCTCAGGCTTATTAGGATGAGGAAATTCCCACCTAATAAATTTTGGTCAGACCGGTTGTCTGCTCTCAAACCCTGTCTCCTGATAAGATGTTATCAATGACAATGCATGCCCGAAACTTAATTAGCAATTTTAATTTCACCCCAGTCCTGTGGTCCTGTGATCTCACCCGGCCTCCATTTGCCTTGTGATATCTTATTACCTTGTGAAGCATGTGATCTCTGTGACTCACACCCTATTTGTGTACTCCCTCCCCTTTTGAAAATCACTAATAAAAACTTGCTGGTTTTGCGGCTTGGGGGGCATCATGGAACCTGCCGACATGTGATGTCTTCCCCAGACACCCAGCTTTAAAATTTATCTCTTTTGTACTCTGTCCCTTTATTTCTCAGACTGGCTGACACTTAAGGAAAATAGAAAAGGAAAATAGAAAAGAACCTACGTGACTATCAGGGGCAGGTTCCCCTGATACCTTTTATTTCGTTTTCTTGCTCAGTTGCCCTGAGTAGAACTTCCAGCACTGTGTTGAATAGAAATAGCAAAAGTGAGCATCCTTGCCCTTTCCTGATCTTAAAGGAAAAGCTTTCAGTCTTCCACCATTGAATGTGATCTTTCCTGTAGGTTTTTCATATATGGCCTTTATTATGTTGAGGTATATTTCTTCTAGTATTAGTTTATTGAGTTTATTTTTATTATGAAATGATATTGAATTTGTCAAATGCTTTTTCTACAGCAGTTGAGAATGATCATCTGGTAACTTTAACTTTTAAAAATAATTTTTGAAGGATAATATACATAAAGAAGTACATATATAATCAGTATACAGCTTAGTGAATAACTTAATGGTAATCATCACATAATAGCCCCCCAGGTCAAGACATAGAACAGTACCATCACCCCAGGAACTGCCTTCATGCTTTGCGCATGTTTCCATCCTTTCTTCCTTGTCAAAGGGAACCACTGTCCTGACTCTTAACACCATAAATTGGTTTTATCTGTTTTTGAACCTCCTGCAAATAAAATTGTGCAGCCTGTATTCTTTTATGTGTTTTTCATGCATGTTATGTTTGTAAGATTTATCCATGTTGTTTCCTGTATCACTAGTTCATTAATTTTCATTGCTGCATATAGTCCGTTGAATGAAACAGCCACAGTTTGTTTACAAAGGACATTTAGGGCCATTAACAAGTAATGGCTTCTATGAGCCTTCTTGTATCTACCAGGAATCTAATAGCTAGATCATAACTGATCATAACTGGGTCATAGAGGATGCATATATTCAACCTTGGTAGATAATGTCAAACTTTTCCTAAGTGATTTATGAATTTTCATTTCTGTTCCATATGCGTTTGCCTCTATAACTTCATTACCACTTGATATTGTCAGTCTTTTTCATTTCATTTTCCACTTTTTTTATTTTTGAGACAGGGTCTCGCTCTGTCACTCAGGCTGGAGTTCAGTGGCATGATCTTGACTCACTGCAACCTCCACCTCCCAGGTTCAAGTGATCTCCTGCCTCAGCCTCCTGAGTAGCTGGAATTTACAGGCGCCTGCCACCACACTCAGTTAATTTTTGTATGTTTAGTAGAGACAAGGTTTCACTGTGTTGGCCATGCTGGTCTTGATCTCCTGACCTCAAGTGATCTGCCTACCTCAGCCTTCCAAAGTCCTAGGATTACAGGCATGAACCACTGCACCCGGCCACATTTCTACTTTTGTGGAGAGTATATTCAAGTCTCTTGTTATTTTTCTATCTTTTTTTAAAAATCAATTTGTAGGAGGCTGGTATATATTCAAAATATATGCTCTTTGTTAGTTGTATATGTTGTACATACCTTTTTTCAGTTTGTGACTTACCTTTTCATTTTCTTAAAGCTTTTTAAAAGAAATTACAATTCTTAATTCTAGTGAAATCCAATATATCTTTTTTCTTTATGTTTTAAGAAATATATTTTATATCCTGCTTCAGAAATCTTTCTCTGTCCCAAAGTTATGAAGATACTCTTCTGCGTTATCTTTTAGAACCTCTTCTTTGGTTTAACCTTGTATATTCAGATCTGCAACCTCTCTGACATTTAAAACAACATTGTTTAATTTGACACTAATTAAAATATTAGACCTACCAAAAAAAAGTTGCAAGAATAGTACAAAGATATCCAGGTTTTTTTCACCCAGAGTCTGCAAATGTTTATGTATTTTACAAGCTTCTACACGGAGCACTGATCCAAACATTAATATTTCACATTATTGCTACATAAACAAATGTTGATATATCAACAGTGATATTCTGGAGCTATCTTAACTTGTGTACAAAAGTTGGTTGTTAAAATTCAGGAATTTTCAGGTCAATTTTAAATCATTGGTAGTTTGAAGTGGACTGTGGCAGGGAAGTATTTACTCCATGGATGTTAACACATGCTGTAAGTTATTTCTATTCTTTTTAAAAATACATCAAATACTACATTATAAAAAATAAAAATAAGTGTATAAAACTAAGGCTATTTGAGGTCACAAGATAAGACTAGAATGTAGAAAGTGAGTAGTAACAAAACTAGAAGTAATTTATTGAAGGAAGAAGCTGACAGCATTCTCTACACAAGGAATGAAAGGAATGTCTGGTTTCTAAATGCCAGCATTTGAGTCGCAGGGTAAAAGTTTTGAATTTGCACGCTTAAATAAAACCCGTTACTTTGCATGTGATAGATATGGCCATACAATAAACCAATTTATAAATGAAACTTTAGTGTGTTCTAGTTTTAGAAATACTAAAAGATAATACCTTAGGCAAATTGACCAATGGGTTGAAAATTTTAAAAAGGTAATACCTTAAGTGGAATGGTAATATTGAAATATAGCATGTGGCTCTATACCCAGTCTCTAATAGCACTAGTATTGGAATGAACTTGAAAGTTCAGAAGAAAATCTGTATTTCTATTTGTAAAATTACCAGTCCATCTCTTGATACCAAACTGTGGTTGTATCTTTGTTGTTACATTCTAAAATTTAAATAATAATGGCGGCCTGCAGTTTTAGCTAAACCTAGTACATAGAATATTGCAAATAGAATAAAATGACAAAATTTAAATGGCTTAGTGTTTTTTTTAATTTATTAAGAAAATTGAATTACCTACAAAATCTCTCTTGTTAATCCCAAATTAGCTTCCTAGAAATGTTTCTTACACTAACTGTTGTTATATGCAAGTGGGAGAAATAATACATTTATTCTTACTCATAATTCTTTGTATATTCCACAGAGCAACATTATTTGACAAGATTTAAAGTACTTAGTGATTTTATTGGACTTTAGTATAGCAATACAGGTTATGCCAGAAGTTAGATTTTCATTAGTTTATATATAAACATTATGTTTAAAGAATATGCATTTTCATGAGACAATTAAATAATATAAAATGGCTCATTTTACATTATTGTGGTATTAATTATGAAATCTTCAAGTAGATACCTATACTGAATAATTGTTAAAACCTTATAGTAGTAGTTATATATCTACATGAAAAATTATTTTCAATCTAAATCAACTGGTAAGATTCAGCAGTCAAGATTTTAAATAAATAACATGAATTTAATCTCTTATAAAAGTTAACCCTCTTGACACTACTGAATTGCAGAATGCTGTAAACATTCCAAAATGTTTATTTTATTTTTCATTATAGATTCAGTGTATTTATGATTATACTCAATTTGCTTATGTTGAAATGTAATTTGCTGATGTTTTATTGGCTAACATTGTATATGATAGACTAATATTGCTTACATCATCTTTTACTTTTCTTTTTGTATGTGATATTGTGTGTACAGTTTTCTAAAGATTTCTAAATATATGTTTTTTCATTGAAATTATTGATTTATTGTAAATAGGTGTCACTTAGAAAAGAGTAATACAATCAAAATAAATAAGTAATATAAGAGCTTGAAACTTCAAACTTGAAGGTTCTTACCGTAATCCTGAGCAAATTTTTCTACCATTGTGTTTTGTCTGAGGAATCAGTGAAAAATCGTAATTATTCTTGTGTAGTTCCTAGACACAGATAGGGTGATGAGGGGGATTGAGTCTTCATAATTAACCTTGTCTGCCCATAGAAAAAAATTAGTGACAGTTGCCTCACTCAATCACTGTATTTTAGTGCCTATCCCAGTGTTTAGATTAAGTAGTGGTGGTTAAATTAAATAAAATATTATATAGAGATGGAAGGGGTGGAGAGACAGACATAAAATTTAAATAGAGCCTGCTGATATTCACTTTAATATATAAACTTACTGACTACTTTGACAAAGTAATTTGAATTATAAGAAATGTATTTCCTTAAATGGCTTATTGATTGGAAAAAAAAGTAGTCAACAGAGTATTCTAGAATTTCTTTTGACAAGAATATCTCTTTAGGTTAAAGAATGAAACATCTTGAATGTACAATGTTTTACTATATTTTAAGGATGTACTTACAGATGACTATATATGTTTGTTTTTCAGAGTTGGAGCGTTATTCAGTATATTAATGTCTTATTGATAATGGCAGAACATCCACCACTACTGGATACAACTCAGATCTTAAGTAGTGATATTTCTCTTTTGTCTGCCCCTATTGTAAGTGCAGATGGAACACAACAGGTAAGAAAACTGAAATGTTTATTTCTTTATGTCTAATACACATATATTTATGCAAAATTTAAAACAAATCACAATAGTGAGTTCCTGTTAATTCGTGTTTTAAATTCCCAGTTCAAAATGTTGTTCAGTTTTATAAGATGATAAAAATAATGAGACTGTTTTTGAGGTCTCTTCTAAAATATCTTGCTAATTAATGGTCAGATTTCTTATGTGTATATTTAGTTACCATTCAAGTTGTTTTTGTTTTCCTTTAGACGAATAGTGTGCTAGTCCCTGAGTTTAGCCTTGTACCGTAATGATTATTATAAATCATTTCAAGTCATTACGAAATTATGATTTTTGCCTACATTATATAGTAATAAAATGTTGTCTTTTCCTTCCCATCCTCCTCGCCCTTCCAAAAGTAAATACACAATTCCTGAAAAGCTGATAGATTTTTTTCCCCAGCCCAGGTCTTTATTTAAAATCTTGTGGTTGCACTGATTTCACCATTCCCACAGTAATCCTAAAAGGGATAGGAATAATAAGCTTTCACAAGTACTTATTATGGGCTAGGCAATGTGCTTCATTCTCATAACTATCTTGTAGGTTTTTTAACAGCGGGTGAGGAAACAAACACTAAAAGCATAATAAATGATAATGAGGAAGAGAAGGAACAGTTTAGGTGCCCATTATGTAATAAACGTTGTGCTAAGAGCTTTATGATCTCATTTAGTTCTTTCAACAATTCTATGAGGTAGGTACATCTGCCCTTATTTTGCAGATGAAGCAAAATGAGTTTCAGAAAGTCTTAAATAACTTGTTCAGCATCATACAAAGTTTGTGCTCCTAACTGTTGCTCATACTGCCTCCCTGGGAAACTTAAAAACAAGAAAGTCAGATTTTCTTACTTTATAAACTTAGTATCTATAGTAGGCAATTATGATTTGCTTACAAGATAAAGGGCTGCTATTGAAAAATTGGTAGCAATTGGCTTGGGTTCTAAATTTTTCTGTTCTGTGTAAACATGGCAAAAAGTGTTGTGTCCTGGTTTTAATTTTTGTACGTGCTCTTATCCCAGCAATTTCATTCCACACACTTGCTTTTCATGGTCAAATTTAAGTCTGTTAAGATTTTCTACTCACAAAAATAGTAGATGTGGCAGGTATTCATTTACTTTATGAGGTTGTCCAAGTGTCTTCAGTTATCGTTTGTTGCCTCAGGCCAGTCACTAGTTTCAACTTGTTGATAATCTAATGTATAAAAGAATCTATTAAGCAGTTAATTACAGTACATTGATATAGTTGCTATAGTTGTATATTCTGTTAAGGGGAAGACAGCAGGCTGAAATAACTCCATGATGCCATCTCAAGACTTTTCTCTCCTTCCCCCAGAAGGAAATTTGGTTAGCAGAATTTTCTTGAAATCTTGAAGGCACCATGGCTATCATGTAACAGTAATGGTGTAGATGACTATAGAGAAAGGATCTGGGAATAGAAGAACCTACTAGCAAGATTTAAAGGAGCAGGTGGAGTTAGGAGGTCTAGGGACAGGTTTTATGGTAGAGTTTAAAAACAAACAAACGTTTAAGGAAATGTAAAGCCTTGAATTCTAACTAGCAGGTTGCGTGTAGTTCGGTAGGGAGAGAGCTAAACGTGAGTGGAAGAAAACACCGGACTGGCCTGATAGATTTGGATTTGATTTTGGTTGCCGAAGACAAGTTATTTAACTTCTTTGAGTATGTTTGCTTCTCTAGAAAATGGAGGTAATAATATCTTAAAGTAGTTATAGCTATGTGGGTGAAATGAGCCTGAAGGAACTCAGTAAATGTTTGCTGAATCCTAAGTAAAGCACTCAATAAATGTTTAAAAGACTAAAGAAACTTTGGATATCCCAGTCAGGATTTCAATAAATAGAGATAGTTGTAATAAGCAGTGGGTCAGAAAACGTGGAGATAGTTATGAAGGATGCATATGAAGTGTAAAGAGTGAACCAATAGCTATGATAGAATGTAAGGGACTGTATACAAAGCAGATAATAATTAGAGGTGGGAGCACAATAAACTTGACAGCAGACATTTCTTTGTCTTAACACAAGAACTTATTGATATGCCAAGTTATAGCTTACCTATGGAGATATGACACAACTTGGTTGATGCCTGTTTAACCACAGACTAAAAGACTGTTCCTGACAGATGGAAGTGTCATGCACAAGCATGATGTTAAAAATTCAAGACGACATATTTTGTCCCTTGTCTTGACTTTTCTTCAGAATATTATGCTATATGGAATGTTTTCTCTTCTACTCTTGGGATCAAATTGATTTTCTTGTAGTTGGCTATTAAGATTATCTGTCTCCTCAATATTTTCTGGTTTAATACAGTAAACATTTCCTGCTGTATCATATTGTACACAGTGGGTCTTTTGGCTTGTGAATCATAATAGAGGGAATTGCTCCTGATATCACTGCTAGTGTTGCCTTTAGGGAGGCTGTAATAGTCATTTATTATTCATTTTGACAAGCAGCTTATGAACCTTTTTTTGTGGTTATGGAATCTGCCTCCCTTTTTCATTATTAAAATAGACTTTAGAGCAGTTTTAGGCTTATAAGAAAAATTGAACAGACAGTACAAAGTTCTCATATACCACCTCTTCTCCACAGTTTCTTCATTTATTAACATCTTATAGTAGTGTGATATATTTGTTACAATTAATGAACCAGTATTGATGCGTTATTATTAAGTAAGGTCCATAGAGTTCACTCTTGGTGTTGTACAACAGTTCTTCAGGTCTTAACAGATGGGTAATGTCATATATCATTACAGTGTCATACAGAATAATTTCACTGCCCTAAAAATCCCATGCTTCACCTTTTCATTCTTCCTTTACTCCCCCCAAATCCTTGGCAACCACTGATCTTTTTACTATCTCTCTATAGTTTTGTGTTTTTAAGAATGCAATACAGTATGTAGCCCTTTCAGACTGGCTTCTCCCACTTAGCAGTATGGTGTAGATAATTTCTTTCCACGGCTTAATAGCTCATTTCTTTTTCATTATTGAATAATACTTCATTGTGTAGATGGACCAGTTTGTTTATTCATTCATCTGTTGAAGGACATCTTGGTCACTTCCAGCTTTAGGCTGTTATAAATAAAGCTGCTTTAAACATTCATTTGCAGATTTTTGAGTGTACATAAGTTTTAATTCACGTGGATCAATACCTAGGAACATGATTGCTGGATTGTGCGGTAGGACTGTGTTTAGCTTTGTGAGAAACTACCAAACTGTTTTCTAAGGTGGTTGTACCGTTGTACATTCTTTGTCACATGATTGTGAGATATCTTTTCCTGATAGCAGAAGGAAAGCCTGTATGAATGTGTGTGCCCTGTTAGAACCTCCACCAGTTTTACAGAACATAAGCTTCAAGCACAAGTGGAATGCTCAGTTCTATTCTCTGTTGCCACCATCTAAAGAAAATTTCAGATGTTTTAGTTTCTTGTGTGGTTTAGCAGTTTACGAATTTATCTTCTCTTAATTTCTACTTACTTACCTTCCAAAAGGATTGAATGCATTTAAAGTTTCAGTTAAGATCTTTAAAAACTTAGCCAGCCTATTTTACATCTTTATTAGTACCTTCTCGATTGCATTAATCTTTTAAAATTATTATTTTTATAACTTCTTGTCTCATTTGTACCCATGGGATTTTAATTTACAGAAATAACTTAAGAGATGGCACAGAGAGGCTAATGCCATTGAAAGAAGATTTTTATTACTTAAATTTCCCAAAGAAGGAGACGTATCATGTCATACAGGTAGGGCCAAAGGAGAAGCAGCACGTTCTGGTCAGGAGGCAGAAGAAGGCATGAGGAAAAAGCCTGGACCAAACCTTTTGTTGGGGTTTTCACAGGAAAGGCAGGGTGAAATAAATAGTGTTGGATTGGCTAGTTTTAATAATTCTGACCGTCTTTGGGCTGTAAGGGTGATCCCTGGTAGCCCAATACCTGGCCTGGGATGATTTAGGGTAGGGTAAATATTGGCTTGGTGTGTAAAAGTTAGATAAGGTGGTTGGCACTATAGACTTGGGATTGGATGGTTTGCATATAAGAAGTATGCCTCTAGCCAAGCCTTTTGTTTTTTTTTTGAGACAGTCTGGCTCTGTCCCCCAGGCTGGAGTGCAGTGGCACCATCTTGGCTCACTGCAAGCTCCGCCTCCCGGGTTCACGCCATTCTCCTGCCTCAGCCTCCCGAGTAGCTGGGACTACAGGCGCCCGCCACCACGCCCTGCCAATTTTTTTGTATTTTTAGTAGAGACAGGGTTTCACTATGTTGGCCAGGATGGTCTCGAACTCCTGACCTCGTGATCCACCCACCTCGGCCTCCCACAGTGCTGGGATTACAGGCTTGAGCTACCGCGCCCGGCCAAGCCTTTTGTTATCTATAAGAATTGACTATCCCTACAAGGGGCCATCTCTCCCCAGCAAGTGAGGCCACAGGTGCCAGAACATCAGGAATACAGAAAATCAGATAATAGGGTTAATATAATTGGCCCTGTGATGAATGGATGCCAACGGACAAATAAAGAATCTAAGAAAACACAGAAGATGCTCTCAGCTTTTTAAAACCTGTTTTAAATCATGAAGTATAACATTTATAGAAAAGTACACAAAATAAGCATGAAATATAGCATATGATTATAAGGCATAAATCTTGTAACTACAAGCCAAGCTAAGAGATATAATACTGCCAATACCCTAGAAATTGCTTGTATGTTTCTTCCACATCGTAACACCCTGTCTCCTTCAAGGTTACCACTGTCCTGACTTTTATGATAATTGCTTACTGACTTTTCTCTGTAGTTTTATCTATATATACTTCACTATACAACAATACTGTAGTTTTGCCAATTCTTGATATTTACATAAATTAAACTTGATTTAACTATTCTTTTGTGACTTGCTGGTCTTATTCAATATTGTTTTAACGATTCCTCCTTACTGTTGCTGAAATTTGTTCTTTTTAGTTTGCAGTGTCAGATTCTATTATGTATGAATATAACTCAGTGTATTCATTTATCTGTTCTCTTCTTGATGACCATCTTGGGGGGTTTCTAGTTTGGGATTATTATGAACAATGCTTTTTTTCTTCGATTTATCAAACTGTTAATCAAACTGTTAATATATATTCTGGCCACAAGTTCTTAGTCGGTCCTAAGTGTAGTGAATATTCTCTCTTGTTCCCCGGTTCTGATTGTCTTTTCACTCTCTTTGATGCTTTTTTTTTTTTTTTTTTTTTTGAGACAGGGTCTCGCTCTGTCACCCAGGCTGGGGTGCAGTGGCGTGATCTCGGCTCACTGTAACCTCCTCCTCCCAGGTTCAAGTGATTCTCCTGCCTCAGCCTCCCAAGTGGCTGAGATCACAGGCGTGTGCCACCATGCCAGGCTAATTTTTGTATTTTTAGTAGAGATGGGGTTTCACCATGTTGGCCAAGCTGATCTCGAACTCCTGACCTCAAGTGATCCACCAGCCTCGGTCCCCCAAAGTGCTGGGATTACATGCGTGAGCCACCAGCAGCTGGCCTCTTTGGTGTCTTGATGGACAGTCTTTAATTTTAATGTGGTCAGATTTACCAGTTCTTTTCTTCTAGAGTTAGTGTTGTGTTTCTTCTCTCTCTACAAAAAAATTTAAAATTTAGCTGAGTGTGGTAGTATATGCCTATAGTCCCAGCTACTCAGGAGGCTGAGGTGGGAGAATCACTTAAGCACAGGAGGTCAAGGCTGCAGCGAGTCATGATTATGCCACTGTACTCTGGCCAAGGCAACAGAGCAAGACCATGTCTCAAAAAAAAATGTTTAAGGTATTTATGAACAGGAATTCCCTATACTGAGGCAATGAAAATATTTCTAAAAATGTATTCTAAAAACTGTACTTTTGCATTGAACATTTTATTCCAAAATCTACTGGAGTTGATTTTTGTGAACTGTATCAAGCATAGGTCCAATTTGACTATTTTTCCATATGTGTATATACTTAATTATTTCAGCACTGTTTATTGAAAAAACTGTTGTTTTCCTGTTGCTCCACAATGATACATTGTTACAGATATGATCAAATATCTGTCACATATTTGTAGAGTTATTTATGGATTTTTTTTTTTTTTTTTGAGACGGAGTCTTGCTCTGTCACCCAGGCTGGAGTGCAGTGGCGCAATCTCGGCTTGCTGCAAGCTCCGCCCCCTGGGTTCACGCCATTCTCCTGCCTCAGCCTCCCAAGTAGCTGGGACTACAGGCGCCTGCCACCACGCCCAGCTAATTTGTATTTTTAGTGGAGATGGGGTTTCACTGTGTTAGCCACGATGCTCTTGATCTCCTGACCTCATGATCTGCCTGCCTCGGCCTCCCAAAGTGCATTTATGGATTTTTAGTTCCCTTTCATTGATCTGTTTTATTATCCCTGTGCCAAGAATACACCAAGTCTTGGTATCTGGTAAGCAAACCATCCCACCTTATTCTTTGAGGAGGTCTTGGTATTCTTGGGCCTTTACATTTACATATAAATTTTAGAATTAGCTTATCAATACACACACACACACGCACACACGCACACACACGCACACACACACAACACCTGCTGAGTTTGATTTAGATTGCGTTGAATCTATAGATTGGTTGAAGGAAGAATTGGCATCTTTATAATATTGAATTTTTCAATTGTTGAAGTTGGTGTATTAATCCATTTATGTAGGTTTTTAATGTCACAGTGAAGTTTTATAATTTTTCCCATAAAGGTCTTGAATATCTTTTGTTAAATTTATTCCTGGGCACTTGGGTTTTTATATGCAATTATAAATGTGTGTGTGTGTGTGTGTGTGTGTGTGTGTGTGTGTGCGTATCATTTTCTGTTCCCGGTGAGTTAGATATACAGTTTATTTTTGTATATTGCTTCAGTATCCAGAAACCTTGCTATACTCTTACTCATTTTGAGACTTGTTCTTAGTCTCAAAGAGAGTATTTTCAGCATATTATTAAGCATGATGTTTATTATACATTTTTATGGATATTCTTTCTAAGATCTAAAAGGGTAAGCCAGGTGCAGTGACTGACGCCAGTAATCCCAGCATTTTGGGAGGCTGAGGTGGGCAGATTGCTTGAACACAGGAGTTGGAGACCAGCCTGTGCAACATAGTAAGACTTCATTTATACTAAAAATAAAATTAGCCGGGTGTGGTGGCATACACCTGTAGTACCAGCTACTCAGGAGGCTGAGATGGGAGGATCACTTGAGCCTGGGGGGTTGAGTCTGCAATAAGCTGTGATTGTGCCACTGTGTTCCAGTCTGGGCAACAGAGTGAGACCCAGTCTCGTATTTTCAACATTTCTAAGATAATGATATATTTTTCCTTCAAAATTTGATGTCATAATTTACATTAATTTTTAAATGTTTAACTGGTAGTATATTTCTGGCTAAACCTAATTTCATTGTGATACGTTGTTCTTTTAATGTATTGCTGCATTGGGGTATGCTAATATTTTTTCTTGGATTTTACTTTTAGTCTGTGTTCGTGAGTGAGACTGTCCTATAATGGGCGTTTCCCTAATATCCTGAGTTGGTGTCAAAGATGTGCTGACTTCATGAACTAAACTGTGGAGTTTACCCTTTGTTTCTTTTTTTTTTTTTTTTGAGACGGAGTCTTGCTCTGTCACCCAGGCTGGAGTGCAGTGGCCCAATCTCGGCTCACTGCAAGTTCCGCCTCCTGGGTTCACGCCATTCTCCTGCCTCAGCCTCTCCGAGTAGCTGGGACTACAGGCGCCCGCCACCACGCCCGGCTAATTTTTTTGTATTTTTAGTAGAGACGGTGTTTCACCGTGGTCTCGATCTCCTGACCTCGTGATCCGCCCGCCTCGGCCTCCCAAAGTGCTGGGATTACAAGCGTGAGCCACCGCGCCCGGCGGTTTCTTATTCTTTGGTTAAATTTGTATTTGTTTAAAATTGTTTCTTCCTCATTTGGTATAACTTGTTCAGTGAAATCTTCTGAACCTAAGTTTCTTTGACTGAAGTGTAGAAATGAAGAAGCAAGGCCGGGCGCGGTGGCTCACGCTTGTAATCCCAGCACTTTGGGAGGCCGAGGCAGGCGGATCACGAGGTCAAGAGATCGAGACCACGGTGAAACCCCGTCTCTACTAAAAAATACAAAAAATTAGCCAGGCGTGGTGGCGGGCACCTGTAGTCCCAGCTACTCGGAGAGGCTAAGGCAGAAGAATGGTGTGAACCCGGGAGGCGGAGCTTGCAGTGAGCCGAGACTGCGCCACTGCACTCCAGCCTGGGCGACAGAGCGAGACTCCGTCTCAAAAAAAAAAGAAATGAAGCAAATTAGATGCATACTATGAATACTTCATCTTAAGTTTGGAAGTACATTTTTATAATACTGAGGTAATCTGTGTGTATTTGTTATGTAAGTGGTATTAAAATGATTAAGAAAAGTTGAGTTTTAAAATAAATTTAATAAGAACTATTTAAGCACTTATGATCAGGCATTTGATGCATTTAAAACAAAATTTATTGATGTTATTAATGCAGATTAAAATGTTTAAGGAGAGTGAAGCTAGGGAAAGAAAGTATTGTAATATCAGATGAAAAAATCCTGAATTAAGGTCATATTAATGATACACAATTTGAGAAATATTAAGGAGGTAAAATTGGTGAACAAGTCATAGAACAAAACTAAGAGAGGGGATAAAAATTTCCCCAGGATTTTCTTTGAAAATGTAAGTGGATAGCAAGACCATTTACTAAGTAGTTAAGTCTTATCAGTCAGAATAGGCAAGATTATTTTATGGTAACAAACAGCTTCTTAATCTCCGTAGTTTACCAAAATGTTTATTGCTCATACTGCATGTCCTTCACAGGTTTGCTGTGGCTGTGCGCCGCGTAGTCTTCACCTGAGACCCAGCCCTTATGTAGAATGTTGCTGGTATCCTGGTGAACTACATGCTGATCTCCATTCCATTTTATGGACCAACACAAGGCACGTGGCCAAACTTGCCATCAGTGTTGGGGTGTTATAATAGCAGCTACTGTTTGAGCCCTTACCATGTGCTCAGACACTGAGGCAAGTCATGCATTATTTCATTTAATCTTCATAACAGTTCTTAGAAGTAGCTTTAATATTTCCATTTTATAGAAACTAAGAATCAGAAAGGTGTTAACTTGTTACTAGGTTAAGTAACGTAGCTTCTGAAAGGCAAAAACCAGGATTCAAAGCTAAGTCTCTAAAATTCCTAATCATTTATCATGGTCTTAATCACTATAAAAATAGTAAATTAATGGATTAAATTTCAGGAAAAAGATCTGATTCGAACCAGAGATACAGAAATTATCAGAATAGTCAGGGTAGTGAAGCCATAGGAATTAATGAGTTTATTCATACTGAGAGAATTTCGATTTGATATGGGAAAAAAATGTTAGTAATTTCTGATATAACACCTAGTGAGTAGGCCTATGTAACTGGTATTAAAATGATTAATATATACTGCCAAAATGAAAGTAGGTTTATATAATACTACACCTTAACTTGAACACACGAGAGCTTTTGAAAGCCCCCATACGAACATCTTATTCTGCAGCTTTTCTTGTACAAGTTTTTGGTTAGCTTCTTGTTTTCCCAATTGTTATCCTCACCACAAGCCAACTGTGATGTTAAACCAACTGCCACTGATTGTTTTACACATGCTTCCTGGGGGAAAGCTATTTGCAATAAGGGAGCTCCGAGTTAGGACAAACCAAGACAAGCCCTGGGACTGGGTGTTTCCAGGGAACTGCCCGACAGGTCAAATATGACAGTTCTTTTGGAGATGAGACTTACAGTATTCCAAACCATTCTGTCCCTTGCAGTGGCTGCTAGTCTGCTGGTTTTTACTGCTGCTGTGATTCTGAGACTTTTCCAAGGCTTCTGTGAAGCTGGGGAGACGGAGTAGGGAATAGTGCAAATTAAAATGACACAAAGCCCACTGTCCATATCAGGATCTAGCTGTTTTCCCTGAATATACTGTTGCAAGCCTTTGGTTAATTTCTAGAGTTCTGAAAAAAATTAGTTTTGACGATTTATGCCTGTGTTCTCACTGCTGTTATGGAGGAATGAATTTTTGGAGGTTAACACTGTGTCATTCCTAATGATATCATCGAAAATGGAGTTTTTATGGAATAAAAATGCAGTATGATCAGAGTAGGGCCAATTCTCTGTGTAACACAATATTTTTTCTAGTGTCATTTTATATTTCTATATTGGTGTCTAAACTTTGGAAAACAGTGTTTATTATTTACCAACATGTACAATGAAGAAATTTCTTCATCATATGACTGTATATATAGAATAAAACTGTGTTCAAAGCCTGCTGGGTGAACAATTGTAAAAAGAAGGTATTTTTTTTTCATCTGACTCAGATCCTTACTTCAGAAATTTATAATGAATAAACCATTTCACAGGTCAATGAGTTTCCTTATCGTTTTTGTTGATACATGTTAAGCTTTCATGCATAGCAGGCTCTTTGGTTAGACCCTTGATCGAGAATTGTCTCAAAAACATTCAGAGCATTTTGTCCAGAGGAAACTAAAGACAAACCAGAAAAAGCAGAGCTGGGTAGGAGAGTAAAGATGCTTCCCCGTTTTTACATTACCTAAAACAAACCTAGAAACAAAGCTCTACGTGTTTGTTTCTGAGATTAGCTTTTACATAATGTTACTTTGGATTAAACTTTTATCTCCATGGAAGTTGTGTTTGGTTTAAATGGAAATAAGAAGGAAAACTTTCACTAATAGCCAAAAATCTAATATAAAATCTTTAAAAAGTGCTCACATTTTCAAGTTCAAAAAGTTATAAATTTGTAAATATATGCATTTAAAAATCTGATAGCTTATATGCTAAGCTATAAACATAAACCTTAGGAATGAGACTACTGAGACTGAAATAAAGCTTATACTTTGTGACAGTAATTTTGTGCCTCAGAATTCTAATACCATTAATCATAGATTTCATAGCCCAAATTAGTCATCTTCTAACTGCGATGCAGCTTTGCCTGGCAAATAAATAGTGGTTTGCTAAATTTCTCATTCTTAGAAGCTTTGGAAAGGCTAGAATTTAAACATTACTCTCCTCTTTCAATTAATTTTTTTCTCCCACACGCCTGCACCATGCCACTGTCTGTGACATTTCCTTAGAAAATCAAATACTTTTGAAAAATTCTGGTGCTATTACCGTTAACTTTTCTTTAGACATAAAAAGCCTTATGCTCAAGGTGCAGATCTGAAAATTTGCTTATCACATTTTTGTAAGCACACATTTTAAAACATTTATGATACTCAGCTAGGTTGTCCTGGAAAAAAATTAACTTCACACATATTCAGGTTCTGTCTGTGTATAAAATATTGCACTGGTTCTTGTTTTAAGAGGTGATAAAATCAGACTTACAAATTGGATGTAAATTTTAAGACAGTCTAAAGGGAAGAAAGGTTCATAAAATATCAATCAGGAGCAGAGTTACAAAGAATGTAAACTGGAATTTAGTTTTTATATTTGGCACAAAATAATAAAATTGTATTCTTATTGAATGACTTGAGACCAATACCATTTCATTTGTTTGTTTTTAAACTATATATATTTCCAATAAAACAAAAATTGGGCAAATTATTTAAGTTGAAAAATTATTTCATTTTAAAAGTGGACAGTAAAATACTTTCATGTAATTCAAGCTAATATGACAAAACTAAAATATTTTGTAGCATTTTTATACTATCTTAATATATATTTTTATATATTTAATATGTTTTTAAAACTGTTATGAAAGAGAATCATCAAACTCTAAAATAAACATCTTAAAGAAATGAAACATAATGGTCCTGGAATTTTGATGGATTCTTGGTCTAAAAAGCATTGATGTTCTGTTAAACTCCTACATATTCTACAGTTAAATTCCAAACTCTGATTCAAAGTGACTCAAAAGTTAGTCAACTCCTGTACCCCAGAATCCTGTAGAAATTGTTAACTTTTAAGTAATATAGTTTGGACTAAAGCAAGGGGGAAATAAAGAATGACTTGAAAGTAGCACTGTATAAATAGGGAAATGCATTCAACTAAAAAACAAAGATAATGTTTCCCACTTTTGCAAGTGTCCTTACATTAGATTAATATAAAGCAAGATGATTTTTGTCAAAAAGCGTACAGATAGTTGTTGAAGTAGAAATTGAGTTCTGCTTTTTCAACTCATAACGTTCTCCTTTCATATAAAAATGCAAAAGATTAACAAAACCAAAAGTGACTTTCTTGAAAAGATTAACAAAATTGACTAGCCATTAGCTAGGCTAAGAAGAAAAAGATAAATAAATAAATAAAAAATTTAAAAGGAGACATCACAACGGATACCACAGAAATACAAAGGATTATTAGAGACTACTATGAACAGCTATATGTCAATAAATTTGAAAACCTAGAGGAAATCGATAAATTACTGGACACATTCAACCAACCAAAATTGGAACAAGAAGTAGCAGAAAACCTAAACAGACCAATAACAAGTAATGAGATTGAATTTTTAATAAAGTCTCCCAAGAAAGAAAAGTCCAGGACCAGATGGCCTCATTGCTGAATTCTACGGAATCTTCAAAGAAGAATTAATACCAGTTTTCCTCAAATTATTACCAAAAGTTAAAGCAGAGAGAACTGTTCCTAACCATTTCCATGAGGCCAGCATAACCCTGATACCGAAACTGAACAAGGACACAACAGAAAAAAAGCTAAAGACCAATATCCCTGATGGACATAGACACAAAAATCCTCAACAAAATACTATATAACAAACTGAATCCAACAATTCATCAAAAAGATAATACACCATGATCAAGTGAGATTTATCGCAGGAATGTAAGAATGGTTCAACATACATAAATCAGTAAATGTGATACATGACATCAACATAATGAAGGACAAGAACCATAAAACCTCTCAGTAGATGAAGAAAAAGTATTCGATAAATTCAGCATCCCTTCATGATTTAAAAAAAAAAAAAAAGCCCTCAATAAATTAGGTACAGAAGGAAAGTACCTCAATGCAATAAAGGCCATGTATGACAAACTCACAACTAATATCGTGCTGAATGGGGAAAAGCTGAAAGCTTTTTCTCTAGGAACTGAAAAATAATTGGTTTTAATGAGTCCCAAATTAGCCAACCCACTTATACTGTTGTTTTTCCTTTCAATAATCATTTTTAAGTAGTAGTAGTTTATATTTTCCCCATTTTTCTCTCTGCTTCTAAAAGTGATTAGAAAAAAATATTTTGTTGCTACTACTGATATTTTCTTCAGTGTCTTAAATTATCTCCTAAATAGCTTTCTTGTGCTTGCTACACATAGATAGATAGAGGAATCATGGCTGTGGGACAAATCATAAATCATTAGATTTAAAATAGGTTAGTTTTCAAATAGTGCTTTTTTGGAATTGAAATACAATTCCATTTCATAAGTATTTACTAAGGTAACTACTACTAGATAGAATTTATGTTCCTGAAGATTTATAATTTAGCATATGAGTGTGCCTATGCACACTGGTTTATAACATTATAAACC
The DNA here is from genome assembly GCF_028878055.3 of Symphalangus syndactylus. NCBI lineage: Eukaryota > Metazoa > Chordata > Mammalia > Primates > Hylobatidae > Symphalangus > Symphalangus syndactylus. The sequence continues at coordinate 86,740,684 of NC_072437.2, forward strand.
AATATATGGCAATTTGAACAAAAGTGATTTAGATAGCTTTTCTCATCACTATTGCCTTGGTAATACTTGATATACTTGAAAAATGTATATTCTAATGTTTTCTTTTTTCAAGATTTCAGCATGACTTTGAGTAATCTATTACATTCTAAAGTAATTCTTTAGAATGTCTGAATAAAATACCTGTTCTTTAACTAGTAAGCATAGTAAGCATTAATTTCAGTGTCTTATATGTGTCTGCAAACATGTTATTCACCACTTAATAGCCTATATACCTATATAATACAGAAACTGGCATTTACAGCGAAAACAGCTGGTAAACTTAACTGATACGCTAATGAGTGCTAATTGTATAAGGAAAGAATTTAACATTAGCCATAAAGTTGGCCACAAAGGGCCTGTATGTGAAATATCCTATCTTGAGGTGATTAATTGGACTTATTAAAAGTTTGGGGGAAGAAAGGAGATTGGAGTTATGTTCTAAAGAAAAAAATGCAAATTAAAACCTTAATGAGGTTGTAGATGTTAAGAAACCTGACGGTATAGTAAGGCTTGTGGAGCAATAGGATCCATCAGATACTGCTGACACAGTCATTTTGGAGAGTGATAATAGCAGTATTTAATAAAGCTGAAAAAATGTATCTTCCAAATCCAACACACATATACTTCTAAATATTTCTCTTACAGAAAATCTTATATATAAGGCACATGTGCAAAACTATTCTCTGCATTTTGTAATAATGATAGAACTGGAAACAATATAAATGTTTACTAGTAGGGAAAGGGAGAAGATTTGAGAGGATTTATATAATGGAATGCTAGAATACTATATACCAGTATTTTATTGTATGAATCTATACTATGGATAAATCTCAAAAATACAATATTGAGTAAAATAGCAAGTTAGGGATTTGTAAGATGTGATGTCACTGATATAAATGAATAAAAATAAAAATTTCACAAAATAGCAGTATATACTAATAATGGATGTATATAAGCATGCGTATGAAGAATACTAAATGAGAATGATACACTCCAAGTTCGGAAAAATGATCTGTAATAAAATTACGTTTCTTTTTCAAAAGAGCATCTGAGGAAAATTCATCAACATAATTCTAGTTGATTCTGGAAAGTAAAGGATACAATACTGTCTACTTTTCTGTATGTTTGAAATATAATAAAAAAATTAAAAACATGCCATTAGGCATTACAGACAGGGTAGTTGCTAAGAGGTTTTGTTTCATTTTGTTTTGTTTTATTGTTTTTTTAAGACAGGGTCCTGTTCTGTCACCCAGGCCAGAGTGCAGTGGTGTGATCATGGCTCACTGCAGCCTCAGTCTCCTGGGCTTAAGTGATCCTCCTGCCTCAGCCTCCTGAGTAGCTAGAACTACAGGCATATGCCACCACACCCAGCTAATTCTGTTATTTTTTTATAGAGACAGAGTCTCACTATGTTGCCCAAGCTGGTCGTGAACTCCTGGGCTCAAGTGATCTTCCTGCCTCGATAGAAGGTTTTGAATGTTCTATTCTAAGTTTTAGATTTGAGGTAATAAGATATAGGTAGCCAATAAAGTTTCAAAAGTAGATCAATGAAAAGATGAGAATAATCCTTGAGGAAAATTATTTGGTTAACTATATAGTTAAATGCAATGGAGTGGGGAGATAGCAGAGGAAGGATTGATTGGCTTATATATCCACCCCACCAAGCATAAAGTAATGTGGGTCCAGAGGATACCAACTGTGAAATAGAAAATAAAGGGGGAAACCTGATAGTTTTTCTTTTAGAGAAAGAATGAGTATTATGAAATTTTGGAAATTCAAAACTGAAAGAGTGTACAGAAAAAAAAGTCCAATTCACATTTTTACAGATGGACAAACTAAAGGCTCATAGTTAGCCAGTTTACACACTGAGTAGCAAATTTGAGACTAGACTCAATATCTTCTGATCCCCGAGTCTCAGTCACTTTGGAGTAAGAAAAGACGTTGAGTTTAAACTCAAAATTCTACAACCCTTGGTTCTAGGTAAGTAATGATCTAGTTGATACTAATAAAACAGTTAGAAATGGCAGCACCTAACCGATAGGAATGGTTAGTGAATGCTTTTCCAACACTGTCTCCTTACATTCAGTAGGAATGTTCACAAGACAGTTGAGTAGATACGAAGAAATAAAGAGGACCAGTAAACATAACCAGGTAAATATAAAATACAGTATAAATGTATTTTAAAAATTTTTTCTGTCTGATTTAAAAGTAATTTGCAGAAAGCAATAATTATACACTGTTGGTTGGCTTATAAGGTATAAAAATGTAATTAGTGTTATAGCACAGAGGATGGGAGAGGGAACTGAGGTTAGAGGAGCAGTGTTTTTTACATACAATTGGAATTAATTGGATCAACATTATTATGAGTTGAGGTTAATTATAATCCCCAGGGCATCTACTAAGAAAATAACTCAAAAGAATATAGTAAAAGAAACAACAGGAGAATTAAAATAGAACATCAGAATATATTTAACATAAAAAAGGCAAAAATGGAGGAATTGAGGAACAAAAAAGATATAATATCATACATAAAACAGAGCAAAATAGTAAACTGATAAGGCAAATCCTACCTTATCATTAAGTACATTGCATCTAAATGGATCAAACATAACAGTGAAAAGACAGTTATTGACCAAATGGATAAAAATTCAGGCGCAATGGCTCACACTTGTAATCCCAGCACTTTGGAAGGCCAAGATTGGTGGATCACCTGAGGTCAGGAGTTTGAGACCAGCCTGGCTAACATGGCCAAATCCTGTGTCTACTAAAAATACAAAAATTAGCCAGGTGTCTGGTGTCACCCACCTGTAGTCCCAGCTACTCAGGAGGCTGAGGCACGAGAATTGCTTGAACCCAGGAGGCAGAGGTTGCAGTGCTCTGAGATTGCGCCACTGCACTCTAGACTGGGCAACAGAGTGAGACTCTGTCTTAAAAAAAAAAAATTGATGATTTAACTACATGCACTCTATAAGAGACACTCTTTTTATTTTTTAAGAGAACAGGGTCTTGCTCTATCACCAGGCTGAAGTGCAGTGGTGCCATCGTAGCCCTGAGCTCAAGTGATTCTCCTGCCTCAGCCTCCTAAGTAGCTGGGACTCCAGGTGCATACAACTACACCCAGCTAATTTTTAAATTTCTTGTAGAAACCGCATCTCGCTTGTTGCCCAGGCTGGTCTCAAACTCCTGACTTCAAGTGATCCTCCAACCTCATCTTCCCAAAGTGCTATATTACAGACATGAGCCACACTATGCCCAGCCCAGGACTCTCTTGAAATCAAAGACACAAATAGGTTGAAATGTAAAAGATAGAATAAGAGAACTTGTAACCCAAAGAGAAATGAAATGACTATACTAATAATTGACTTCAAGTCAGAAAAGTTACTAGAGACAAAGAAGGATGTTTTATACTGATAAAAGGGTAAATCTGCCTCTAACCATCAAGCCGCCATATATCTGAAATAATGATTGACAGAATTGATGGGAGAAATAGACAGTTGAACAATAATAGTTGGAGCCTTCAATAGGTAGAATATTAACAAGGAAATGGAAGGTACGAACAACACTGTAAACCTGATAGACATCTGTAGAATGTTCCACCCAACAACAGCAGCATGTATAATATTTTCAAGTATACATGGATCATTGTCCATTATAGGGTATATACTAGGTCATAAAACTAGCAAGCCTCAGTAGTAAGAATTTTTTTTTTTGAGACAAGGTGTTGCTTTGTCACCCAGGCTGGAGTGCAGTGACATAATCATGGCCCATTGCAGCCTTGGCCTCCTGGGCTCAAGTGGTCCTCCCACCTTAACCTCCCAAATAGCTAAGACCACAGATGTGCGCCACCATGCCAGGCTGAAGTTTTTTTTTTAGTAGAGACAGGGTCTCCCTCCATTGCCCAGGCTTCAGTAAATTTAAAGAGATAGAAATAATACAAAGTATTTTCTTCAAACACAATGAAATGAAATTAGAAATCAATAACAGAAATTTGGGAAAATAACAAATATGTATAAATTAAAGAGTATATTTCTACAAAGCCAGTAGGCCAAAGAATAAATCACAAAGGAAATTAGAAAATACTTTGGTATGAATGCAAACAGTGATACAACATACTAAAATTTATGATATACTGCTGAAGTAATGGTTAAAGGAATACGTATGCCATTAAAAGCCTATGTTTAAAGAGAAAGCTCTCAAATCAATTATCTAACCTTTTACTTTAAAAAGCTATAAAAAGAAGATAAAACTAAACCCAGAGCTGGCAGAAGAAAACAGTAAAGCTTAGAGTAGAAATAAATGAAATAGGGAACAGAAAAATATAGAAAATCAAAAATACCAAAAGTTGGCTCTTTGAAAAGATCAACAAAATTGCCAACCCTTTTAAGTAGAGAAATCAAGAAAGAATGTAGTGTTGGTGGTGCAGTGGTGAGCATAGCTGCTTTTCAAGAACAAAAAAGACTCAAATGACTAAAATAAAGAATGATCAAGAATGAGAGAGTAGACATTACTACAGATCTTACAGAAATGAAAGGATTATTAATGAATACTATGAAAAGTTGCATGCCAACAAATAGGCTAAGTGAACTAGACAAATATCTGGAAAGACACAAAGCAACCAAAACTGAATCAAGAAAGAATATAAAATCTGAATAGACGTATAACAAGTAAAGAGATCAAATTGGTACCACAAAGAAAAACTGTCCCCAAGGTAAAGCCCAGACCCAGATAGCTTTTTTGGTGAATTCCACCAAATGTTTAAGGGAGAATTAACACCAAATCTAAAACTAAACCAGACAGAGACATCACAAGAAAACTACATACCAATATCCCTTATGAATATAGATATAAAATCCTCAACAAAGTACTAGCAAATCAAGTCCATGAACATATACAATTCTATTTTACTTCATTATGTACATCAACTAAGTGGGGTTTGTAGTAGAAATGTTGAAGTTGGTTCAACATACATAGAACAATCATTGTAATATACCACATGGTCATCTCAGTAGACTCAAAAGAAGCATTTGACAAAATTCAACACTTTTTATGATAAAAACACTCAATATACAAGCAATAGAAGGGAACGTCCTCAACCTCATAAAAGGCATCTGCAAAAAAACCACAATTAACATTGTATGAAATGGTGAAAAACTGTATGCTTTTCCTCTAAGATGAGAAACAAGATATGGATGTCCTGCTCTCACTACTTCTATTCAACGTTGTACTGGAAGTCCTAGCTTGTGCAAATAAGTAACTAAAGGAATTAAAAGCCTCCAGGTTGAAAAAGGAATAAAACTCTATTCAAAGAGAACACGATCTTGTAAAAAGAAAATCTTAAAGAATCCACTAAAAAACTATTGGAACTAATAAACAAGTTCAGCAAGGTTGTGGGATATAGGCTCAATATAGAACAATAAATTGTATTTCTATATACTGGCAATGAACAATCTGAAAATGAAATTAAGAAAAGTTTTCCATTTACAACAGCATAAAAAAGAATAAAATACTTAGAAATAAGTTTAATGAAAGAAATATAAGATGTATACACTGAAAACCATAAAACTCACTGAAAGAAAGTAAGGAAGACTTAAGTGGAAAGACATCTCATGATCGTAGATCAGAAGACTTAATATTGTTAAGGTGAAATACTGCCAAATTATACATATCCAATACGTTGCCTACCAAATTCCCAGCTTACTTCTTTGTAGCTATTAACAAGTTGAGCCTAAAATTTGTGTGGAAATGCAAGAAACACAGAATAGCCAAAACAATTTTGAAAAAGAACACAGTGGGAGAATTCAGTGTTTCTCCGTTTTAAAACTTACTGCAGGCCGGGTGCAGTGGCTCATGCCTGTAATCTTAGCACTTTGGGAGGCTGAAGTGGGCAGATCACTTGAGGTCAGAAGTTTGAGACCAGCCTGGCCAAGATGGTGAAACTCCATCTCTACTAAAAATACAAAAATTAGCATGGTGGTATGCACCTGTAATTCCAGCTACTCGGGAGGCTGAGGCAGGAGAATCACTTGAACCTGGGAAGCAGAGGTTGCAGTGAGCCGAGATCTCACCACTGCATGATCAGCCTGAGCAATGGAGTGAGACTCCATCTCAAATAAATAAATAAATAAATAAATAAATAAATAAATAAATAAAACTTACTGCAAAGCTACAGTAATAAGACAGTGTGGTACTGGCCTAAGAATGGAATAGAACTGAGGGTCCTGAAATAAACTCTTTACATTTATGGTCATTTGGTTTTGACAAAGGTGCCTAGATGATTCAGCTGAGAAAGAATGGTCATTTCAACAAATGGTGCTGAAATAACTGGGTATCCACATGTAAAAGTATGAAATAGGACCTATACTTCATACCATCTATAAAACTAACTCAAAAATCAATTAAAATCCTAAAATAAGAGCTAAATTGTAAGACCGTTAGAACAAAAAGGCATAAATCTCCGTGATCTTGAATTATGGAATTATTTCCTAGATAAAAAACTAAAAGGCACAAGTAAGAGAAGAAAAATTAGATACAGTATACTTCATCAAAATTGAATAATTTTGTGTCATAAGTTTTGTGTTACTATCAGGAAACAAAACTCCACAAAATTGGAGGAAAAAATCCGTAAAATTGGAAAAAATATCTGCAAACTGTATCTGATAAGGGGCTTGTATTCAGAATATGTGAAGAACTCTTACTTCTTCTAAAAAGACAACCTAATAAAAAGGTTGGCAAAAGATTTGGAAAGTCGTTTCTTCAAAGAAGTTATGTACATGTACAATAAGCGTATGAAAGATTCACATCATCATCAGTCATCAGGGAAATGCAAATCAAAACCACAATGATACACTGCTTCACACCCATTATAATGGGTAGAATTAAAAAGATAAAAACAAGTGTTAGCAAGGATATGGAAAAATTGGAACCCTCATACACTGCTGGTGGGAATGTAAACTGGTAAATGTACTTTGGAAAATAGCCTGGCAGTTCCTAAGACAGTTAAACATAGTGTTACCCTATGACCCAGTAATTTCACTCCTAGGTATATATCCAAGAGAAACAAAAACATATGTCCATGTAAAAAATTGAACAGCCTTATTTATAATAGCCAAAAAGTGGAAACACTCCAAATGTCCATCAACAGAGAAATGGATAAACAAAATGTGGTATATCAGTAAAATGGAATATTATTATTTGGATGTAAACTGGAATGAAGCACTTCAGTATATGCCACAACGTGGATGAACCTCAAAAACATTATGCTAAGTGAAAGAAGCCAGTCTTAAAAGTCTACAGACTGGCTAACACGGTGAAACCCCCGTCTCTACTAAAAATACAAAAAATTAGCCGGGTGTGGTGGAGGGCTCCTGTGGTCCCAGCTACTCCGGAGGCTGAGGCAGGAGAATGGCATGAACTCAGGAGGCAGAGCTTGCAGTGAGCCGAGACTGCGCCACTGCACTCCAGCCTGGGCGACAGAGCAAGACTCCGTCTCAAAAAAAAAAAGTCTACGGAAATTTCTTTTTGAGGTGATAAGAATGTTCTAAAATTTACTGTGGTAGTGGTTGTACAGTTCTCTGTGTGTACTAAAAACCATGAAATTACAACTTTACCGGGTAAATTTTATTGTATATAGATTATATCAATAAAAATATTTTAAAGCCTATTTACATTTTAAATATGTTTATATAATTTAAATGTGATTAACAATCCAGAAATAAGTTATTATTATAAGACTAAGTATTATCAATCTTTCTTTGATAAATGGGTTAAATTTGTGGAGTCAGTTTTAGAATTAAAGCATTAATAGGTTATTTCTAGGTGTATGGGATTTGTACACTGATGCTTGTTTCTTTTATTTATACATATATATAAACCGCGAATATACTGACATATTCCAAGATCAAAGCAAAAACAAATAACTAAAAATGTGACTTTAAAATAATATATATTTGTAAACAGCATACTCTTAAATTCTGACTTGTTAACTGACATTGGATTATCTAGAAGCAGATGCTACTGCAGTTCTTTGTTGATTTGGTTGCTATGGTGATGATACAGTCATATACAACAGTAAGCCTACTGTACATTGGATAATTTGGTAGAAAATGAGGTTTGAGGTAGGTATTGATGAGTGTACTGGTAATCAGTTGTACCTTTAACATCCTGTCTCTACGTGTATTTTCATTGGATAAGTATAAAATGACATAAGATGCCCCCAGAATAGAGTTTGTAAAGGGTGACTTGTTAGACTAAGGACAATATGAGGTCCAGCTTGCCAGTGAAAATTACCTTAGTATTCAGTGAATTGAAACAAATTAGAATAGATTGCTGGAGAAGAAGCTGTTGAATCTTACAGCAGCTGTTGGTACCTGTGGAAGCAGTAGTTGAGTGAAAAAAAATCAGAGAATGCAACCAACAGTAAGTAAAGTGGGTTTTAGAAGTGGCTTTACTAGATAAGCAAGTTTATGATTTAATACGTCAGTCATATTTTGTAATTTATACTTAAATCTTTTGTATTTATTGGTCAAGGAGTAAGATCATGTTACTGTTTTTTAATGTAGGCGCTGATAGAGTATTAAGAGCTACAGATTTACCAGTTTTAGGGTAAACTTAAAACTATTAACCTTTTACCATAGAATAATTTTATTAAATCAATAGTTATAGATTAGTTTTGAAAAAATACTGTGATTTAAATGAAAAATTGTAAAAACCACTTTGTAGTTAAAACTGTTAGGACACTAATACTTTAAATATGTAAATTATTTATAAATGAAGTTATTTTAGCTTATAACTTACATTTATTGCTAAAATAATTATATTTTAGCATATTACCATGAAGGTAAAATCTGTGGAGTCTTTAAAACCCTGTTTTTCTAGTATATTTAGAGTTTTTATAATTTGAATATAGAATTTCAGAGTTTATGAATCTATTAAGAATGATCAGTCCAGCTGCACTCTTTGTGAAATTATAAATGTGGAAATTTTCAGAAGCTGTATTACGAAGAAAGCTATTACAGACTGCTGTAAGACACCTGAAAGAAACATAACTCTTTTACAGACACTAATTATCATTCACCTTTAAAGAGTGTTCTAAGTAATTATATTTTGGTTAATTTGTTAATATGGTTGAAATGACTCTTTCATACGGGTGCACACACTTGTCATTTGGGTAATTTGTTTCAGAGTTAGAAATAGTAGTATTTGTTATCCATATAACTTTCATCACAAAACTTCTGAAACTTAGAATTACTTCAATAACTTATTTTGACTTGATCCTATTACGTTGTGAGATACTGTCCTAATTGTTTTAATTCTAAATTGCAATATGAAAACTTGTGTTTTTGAGTTTTAATGAGCATAATGAATTGTTTTTGATATATTGATGCAGTTTATGTAAGAAAACTTATTCTTCTGTGAAGAGACTATCAGCATTTAAGATAAAACTTACTTTATAAAGATAAGGCAGAAATTTTATTTAAAAGATAAATTAGTTTATTTTCAAATGCAGGCAGTTTATACTGGAAGTGTTACATGTTAAGGGGGTACATGTTATTGCTCAAATATAAGCCATGTGAGCAGTGAATTCATATTTTAAACTCAATCCTAAAATGAACAAAGTAAATGAGCATGAAAGTGCTTGATTAACAATAAAGTAAAACACAACTTTAAGCTGTGATACTGTAATTATCCCCTTGGGTAATCTTGATACCCTGGACTTATTTTGAATATCAGTTTTTAAAGAATGGTACAATGGTTAAAAAACATGCAAACCCAAATGACATCTGGAAATTGGAATTGATGCTGATACCCTAATTACTGTAAAGTCCTTATATTTTTTTCTTTAAAATAATTTTAAGTGGAAAACATTTTAATTCTGACTTTTTAATAGAACTGGCTTTAGAAAGAAAGATTTAATTATTACCAACCCACATGTATATATGTTCAATGAGCTACATGGCACCCATGTGCAGGTAATGACACTTTTTAGTAGGATTGGTAAGAGAATTAAGAACAGATCTACTTATAAGCCATTCTGAAATAAATGAGAACACAAATCCTTAGTTGCATATGTATACACTGTATATACATATATGCAGACATTGTCTATAAATGTGTATATGTGGGATAATACCTCATTATGTTTTAAGAATCTCCTGTATGTCAGGCAGTATGCTGACATACAGAATACACAGAATTTCCCTTTGTAGAAAAGTCACTAAAGTTTACAGTTAAATTAAAAGCTGCACACCTATTAATAGAGTAGAATTTGAATGTAGAATAATCTGACTCAAAATTCATTTATCTTTTCTGTCAAAATGACTTTGTTTCTGTAGAAACAATTATGAAGACAAATGAGCCTAAACAGGAAAAAAAAATTTTCTAATTACCACATATTATACCCTGTATTCTGTTTTGTGTTTTAATTGGCTGTAACTGTCTCCCTTACTGATTCATCCTTGTATCCCCAGCTCTTCAAAGAGTGCCTAACATATAGTAGTTACCCATTAATTGTTTGCCAAATAAGTGAATTAAACAGGCAATTGGTTGACTCTTCTCAGTTGTTTGTCTATATGCTGGTATCAAGCATATATTCTTACTTAGGTTGAGTTTTTATCCATCATGGAACTAAAATCCAAATTCAAATTCATTAGTTTGATAATATTCTTATCTTTTATTTGCAAATCTTAATTTCTATTTTGACTTCAGCTGAAATATGTTATATCAGTCTGTCAGTCTACAGACTGACAAGATCTAGCCAAGTATAGATAAAGCTTAATGCAAAGTTCATGTAATCAAGTTAATTTAATAGCACTTTAATGTATAAATAATTTAGACGTATTTGTGAATTGATAGGATATTCAAATGAAATGAATTTCCTAGCTTAACTTCTCAGGAAACTCAGATAATTAGTTCAAATTTAGACATAGTGAGATGGAGATTCCTGCAGTTTATCAAGGTGAATAAATCCAGAAAGTAGTTGAAAATGGAATTTTAAAGTTTGGGGCATCCCGAGATAATATTGTCTAATATAGTAGCCATTAACCACATGTGGCTATTTAAACTACTAGAATTAGATAAAATTACAGATTCAGTTTCTCATCCCTACTAGTCAACATTTCAAGTGCTCAATAGCCACATAAAACTAGAGGCTATTATATCAGACAGCACAAATGCTATAGGACATTTCTGTCATCACAGAGAGTTCTATCAGACAGCACTGGTGTTGAAGCTGGAGGAAAGGATTTAGGAATCATTTGGAGATGGACAGTAGTTAATTCAGCAAACATTTGTTCAACCTATGTTTTTGTAAATGTACTGTGGTCTCTGTAACTATAAAAACAGATTGACGTCTAAATGTACCACTCTAGTCTCTGTAACTGTAAAAATAGATTGAAGTCTTATGAAAGGTTTGTGTTGTAGTGGAGGTGACATCATGTAAACAACTAAATACAATTTAGTGCTAAGTGTCATAATACAAGGATGTACAGAGTGCTTTGAACCTTAGAATGGGAATAATCTAACTTTGCTTTAGGATGCAGAATCTTGAAGGATGAGTAGAGTTTTCTGAAGAAGAAATTCTATGTTCACAGTCATAGTAGTTGAGAAGCCCTGTTTAGGAAAATATTAGCAGAAATCAAGTCCGAACTAATTGTCATGCCAAAGAATAGTAAGTAAGTCACAGACCAGAAAACAAAGGTGAAGCTATTGGCCATTAGAACACTACATTGAAAGGAGTAGAACAGATGGGTATCTGGAAAGCTAAAGGATCAGTATAGGAAAATATGAAAACCAAAGAGTATGCAGATCCTGGACCAGTTCAGGAGAAATCTCATAAGCATTGTGTTCTAGGTATATTCTCTTTCATGTGCGTCCACTTGGCTAGGCTAGAGGCAAGTCCTTAAATTGGAAGATCTATATTGATAAAAAATAATACTACTAAGAGCTACTCATACAGCACTTGCAATAACAATGAATATGTGCATAGATAGTGCTTACTATATGCCAGTCACTGTCCTGTGCACTTATTATATGTTAACTCATTTACTCATCACAAGAACCCCATGAATGCTGAAGTAATTTGAAGGCCTTTAACCATGGGTTGGAGGAATGAATGGTTTGGCTTAGCTAACTATTGCTAAATGTATGTTATTAACTGTCATTCAAGGATACAAGGCACAGAGGATTTTCTCCTTTATTATTGCTATCAACCACCAGCAAACGTAAAGGAGCAGCTGGATAAGGAGGAGATAGAAGGATTAGGCATTCCAAATATTTATGTGCTTTCTGTAACTTGGGGGTTGTTATGGGCGGAATTGTCCTGTTCCCCCGCCCCCACCCCCTGCCACAACCCAAAATTGATATGTCAAACTCCTCACCTTCAGTATCTTCAGTACCTCAGAATGTAACTGTATTTGCAGATAGGGTGAAACGGGAGAGTTCCGTGGCCTCGCCCCCCTGGCAGGACATGCAACAGAGGTATGCCTCTCTGTTCAGCCACTGAGAGCTCAAACCCCTTATGGGAGCGGGAGCTCACAGATGGGCAGGTGCAGGAGCCAGAGCAAGCACTTTGGGCTCTGGCCCCATGGTAGTGTCTACAGGTGGGTGCCTGTGACTCCCAAAGCCCAAGTGGGCATTCTACAATGCACTCTTTTAGTTTTGCCGTCCACAGATGGCTTAATTGTCTTCTTGGCACCCAGGTTCTTGTGCAGAGTCCAGGAAGAATAAGGACTTGAAGAGTGAATGTGGAGGCTTTATTGAGTGGTAGAAGTGGCTCTCAGCAGGATGGATGGGGAGCTGGAAGGGGACCAAGTGGGAAGATTATCTTCCCCTGGAGTTCGGCCGTCCGGCGGCTGATCTCTTCTCTGATTGTCCCCACTGAACTCTTGGTGTTCAGGTGCTCCTTCTCTGCCATGCTGTTCTGCCATTTGTCTGCTCATCTCCTTCTGGAGCCTGGGTTTGGGATTTATATGGGTACAGGATAGGGGGTGCAGTGGGTCAAAAGACAACTTTTTGGGCATGAAAACAGGAATGCCTGTTCTCACTTAGGGCCACAGGTATCCAGGCTTGAGGGTGGGGCCTTTGCCAAGGAACTGCCCTCTTCTACCCACTATTTCCCTGTCTCCTGTCCATATCATTTTCCCCCTCTAAAGAGAGGGTGAGCTCTAATCCAATATGGCTGGTTTCCTTATAAGAACAGGAAATTAGGACATAGACACATACAGAGGGAAGACACAGGGAAAAAATGCCATCTACACATCATGGAGAAAGACTACAGAAGAAAACAGTCTTACCAACACCTTGCTCTGAGACTTCTAGCCTTCGAAATTGTGAGAAAATAAATTTCTGTGGTTCTTTTTTATGGCAAACCTAGCAAATTAATATGGTAGCCAAGATAATCTGTAAATATTGAGAACATGAATATATGTTTTTGAATTCTGGGTTGATTTTCTTACTGTATCTACTAAATCCTTCACCAAGTTTTAGAAGTAGAGATGTGAGGTGTTTACTTTGTTGTTCTCAGACCTAACAATGTTTGTGAAGAATGCAAGTCATGTTCCTTTTGGGATGAGGCGAGAAAGTTAACTTATATCCGTAAAATTGATGTCATTCATAAACATTTTTCTTTAATTTTTTTCTGTAATTTGGTTTTGTGGATTTTTTTTGCAAAAATATAGGTGAACAAGAAGTTAGGGGAAAAATAGATTCTTCACCCTCCAGAGAGGGACCTGAATACATATACAGTATTTTGAAAAAGTCCCAGGACAATTCTAAGACATCATCCCTTCCATCTGGTCCATATCTTCTCATCTGATAGATTTTGGTGGTGCTGCGGGTCAGATGTAATATTATTTTTCCTATTCTCTTTTGTATGTAAGAAACTTAGACTGATAGAAATTAAGTAAAATTGAAGTAGGGGACCAAGGAATTGTGTATTACCATTGGAATGTAAAATAATATTTTTCAAAGTTAGTAAGGTATAATTTATGCATAGGTATAATCTTTTCTATAATACCAATCTTTTGAATAATACCAATAATTTTCTGTTAATTTATTTTTGAAGATCTGGATTGTACTAAATGATGTCTCAGACATCACTTAGCTCTAACTTTTCCCAAGCTGTAGGCTCTGTTTGTTTAGAGGTTCCTATCAGGCTTGCTTGTCTCTGGTATCAGTGCTCCCTTGTCCTTCCTCACTCCACAGATATCTTTTGCTGCTGTCCTGCTTTTTTGAAACTTAGTTTTCTCCCCCAAGTAAATAATTTTATATATGAACCTCTTAAATCTTATCTATCCTCTTCTGTAACTTCTCCAAGCCATCGTATCTTTTTTGTTGTTGATTAAGAATTGTAGTGAGCCTTAAATTTTAGTCATATTTTTCTGTATTTTTGTAGTCTTAACTAACATATATACTGGGCATATTTATAACTTTAATCAGTGACTTTTCATTATCATACTTTTTCTGGTTTTTTTTTTTCTGAGACGGAGTTTCGCCCTTTTTGCCCAGGCTGGAGTGCAATGGCGCGATCTCGGCTCACTGCAACCTTCGCCTCCCGGATTCAAGCGATCCTCCTGCTTAGCCTCCCATGTAGCTGGGATTACAGGCATGCTCCACCCTACCCTGCTAATTTTGTAATTTTGGTAAAGACTAGGTTTCATCATGTTGGCCAGGCTGGTCTTGAACTCCTGACCTCAGGTGATCCACCTGCCTCGGCCTCCCAAAGTACTGGGATTACAGGTGTGAGCCACCATGCTGGCCCTGTTATTTTTTAATGTAACAGTTTTGTGTACATATTTTCATATATCATCATAGAACACTTGTAAGAATAACTTAAAAGTCTACATGGTATGGCATTATTTGCAGTCATGATAAATTCTTATCTGCCCTTTGGTAGTAGCCGCCTTACCAAAAACATGTTTTAAGCATATGTTTATCAGTTATTCAAGAAGTAATGTAATTATTAGTAGTACTGAATAACTAAATTCAGGATACACTAAAAATGCTCACTAATTCTATATATCTCTGTTTAAGATGCTTAAAGTTGGACTGTTGGCATATATTCAGACAATAATTTTTATCAATTGTCTACTCACCCATTATCGGCACTAGTAACCCAGACATTAGAAGTTCCCACCATTTGCACTTTACGGATGGAAAGGGAAAACTCCTAGGTATCACACCAGTAGAGCAAGGTCTTAAAAATGCCACGAAATCTATTGCAAGAAATGAAAGAAGTGAAAGAAACTGAAGAGAGAAACAGTGCAGAATTTTTACAAATGGTGTAATGAAACTGTCAGATCTGAACTCTGATCTTTAAAATAGTTGGGAGTTGGAAGATGAGCAGTGCATTTGAGATAAGTGCAAACTTAAGAGTATGGTTATTTGTTTCTATGAAATTTAAAGATGTTGAAGGATTTAGTTTTTAAAAGTCTAATAAAGTACTTTATAATCATTTTATGATAGTATATTTGTAAAATGTGCTCTATAATATACCCCTGTGCAAATAGAGACATCAATGATAAGAATCACAGAATGATGGATCATTTACCAGGGTTCCTCACCTGTCACACTTCTAAGAGTTACTTGGTTTACAGGATTTTTGTAGTCATTTCATTTATGATTATTCTGGAAACAGTTTTTTTGACATTTTATCTCAGGTGATATAACTAGTTGATAATTTGTAGTTCTCCTTTCACTCTTCTCTCTGCTCATCATATTGTACTATTATAATGAGATTATGGAAATTCCACTGCATTTGTGGCAGATGAGTGTAAAATAGCATAGGAATCCAGAGAATTTGAAGATATATGAGTCCTGCATTTTGGAGCTGGCCAAAAGTTTGATTATTTGCCAGAAAACTGTGAGTGGGCTTAGCATTTAGACAGGGACCTTTATTCCAAAGTAGCCCTGGTTTAATCTGGCATGTTGGCGACAGTACATACTACACATATATCTGTGTATGTTAATTTCTTCTAATCTCATATTTTCAATTTAGTCTTTTAATAATTCCCTAAAATAACTGTTGGTATTTACTCAGTGGCCTAACTTGAATCCTATGACTCTTTCTCTACCATACCATGAAGGTAGTTAGTTTTGTCTGTTTTGTTTACTACTCTATCCTAGTTATCTAGCACAAAACCTCACGTTACAAGACCTTAGTAACTGATTGTTGAATGAATTAATCAGTTCCACACCCTTCCTAGTCCTCACTCTTCAGTTGTTTATTCATTGAATGAAAGTTTATTGAAAACCTATTATTGGCTGGGCACGGTGGCTCACGCCTGTAATCCCAGCACTTTGGGAGGCTGAGGCGGGCAGATCACCTGAGGTCAGGAGTTTGAGACCAGCCTGGCCAACATGGCGAAACCCCATGTCTACTAAAACTACAAAAATTAGCTGGGCGTGGTGGTGGGCACCTGTAATCCCAGCTACTCGGGAGGGTAAAGCAGGAGATTTGCTTGAACCCAGGATGTGGAGGTTGCAATGAGCCAAGATCATGCCACTGCACCCCAGCCTGGGCAACAAAGTGAGACTGTCTCAAAAAAAAAAAAACCTAGTATCAGCCAGGCTCTAGGGTATGGAATTTTAGAAGACAAGTTGAAGTGTTTGGTTTCATAGTGAGCCTCTATTCTAGTGGAGTGGAAACCACTCAATATAAAACCAAATAATTGCACAAAATAATTTCAGATAGTGATGAGTACTAGGTAAAAAATAAAATATATGTGTGGGGTATATATACCCTACAATTTGGTCGTCAGGGAGCGTCTTTCTGAGGAGATGACATCTGAGATATGGGAGTAAAAAGGAGCCAGCCTTATGAAGATCTTGGGAGAAGAGCCATAATTTTAATATTCCCCTAAATACAACTTACATATTAATAGAAAGATATTTATATAATCCATTATAAAGCCATCTACTTGCATCAAATCCTCCAAGATTTGAGTATCTCCTTGGGACGGAAAACCCCAGGCTGGAAAAGGTAAGTACTTTTCTTCTTGTATTTTTTCTCCTGGTTATCTTTGATTACTCTTTGTTATCATTGGTGACTCTGATTACTCTTACAACTATTTTATCATCTTCCAGCATTTCTTTGTTTTCTGATTTGCTATTTCTGCTCATATTTTTGTTTCCTTCCTTTTATTTTCTTTGGATTAGCTATGCCTTTTCTCACTGAGTTGGACACTTAACATACTAATTTTCACCTAGGTACAGTGGCTCATACCTGTAATGCCAGCACTTTGGGAGGCCAAGGTGAGAGGATCACCAGAGCCCAGAAATTTAAGACCAGCCTTGGCAACATAGTGAGACCCTCTCACTACAAAAAATAGAAAAAATTAATGAGGTATGGTGCTGCATGCCTGTGGTCCCAGCTATAATACTTGGGTGGCTGAGGTGGGAGGATTGCTTGAGCCAGAGAAGTTGAGACTACAGTGAGCCGCGATTGTGCCACTGTACTCCAGCCTAGGCAACAAAGACCCTGTCTCAAAAAAAAGTTAATTGTAAATATTTAGAGATCTGTATTTTTTGATAAATACAGTGTTGTCTGCATCCTAAGGTTTTACTGTAGAATGTTTTGGTTACAGTTCATTTCTGTTCCTTTTCTATTTTTCATTATAATTTCTTCTTTGACCTATGAGTTATTGAAACTTTTACAGACATTTTCTGTTGTTTTTTGAGAGCCAGAGTCTCATTCTGTCACCAAGACTGGAATGCAGTGGCACAATCAAGGCTCACTGCAGCCTTGACGTCCTGGGCTCAAAGAATCCTCCCACCTCACCCTCCCAAGTAGCTGAGACTATAACTGTGTGCCACCACACCCAGCCAATTTTTTTTTTTTTAATGTTTTGTAGAGACAGGGTCTCACTGTGTTGCTTGGGCTGGTCTTGAACTCCTGGGCTCAAGATCTCCTCGCACCTTGGCTCCCAAAGTGTTGGAATTACAGGCGTGAGCCACTGGACCCATCCTGCAAACATATTTTTAAGCTTTTAAAAATTTATTTTATTTTTAACTTTTGTGTATATTGAAGACATTTAATACTAATTTCTTTGAAATTTGTGAAACTTGATTTATGGTGTTCTATGTGGCCCATTCGTAAATTTTTTGCTCCACTTCTTTATGTGCTTGAAATGAAAGTATATATTTAAATTGTTAGGTTCAGCGTTCTTTCCAAGACCATTTAGGTCAAACTAATTGATAATGTTGTTCTGATATTCTGTATCCTTGATAATATTTTGTCTCCTTGTTCTGTTAATCACAGAGATAAGTATTAAAACATCCTGTCATGATAGTGTAATTGGAGTATGATCCTTGTAATTTTTTTAATTCAATTTGATTTTCTCTGTTTTTAAGTAAACAAAACTTTGGCAATTTTTTTTTCTAAGTCTTAAGGTTTATTTATACTAATGATTGCATTCTACAATGCTTTATAATTTATATTTACAACCCCCCATAAATTTTTTGTATTCTGGATTATTCCTTCACATTTTCTGATATTCGGCATAATGATCAAGCACACTTCATATACATTGACCCCTCTCCTTCAGCAACTCAAAAGATTAAATAAATACTGTAGAAAAAATGAAGAGATGACCTGAAGACTTGATCATCTACATTTATATGACAGAAGAGTCAGTTCTTTGTAATGAAATACTGTAGGAGTGAAGAATTAACAAATTGTTGTAGTTTACCAGAAAAGCATATTAACTCTTTTCAAAAACCACTGAATAAAAGTAAAATGAATCCTTTAAGTAGCATTCTAATTAGCAGACTGGTTTCCATATCGCATCATTGTCATAGTCTTCTATTGTCATGTCTTCTTCCATGTCTCCTTGGGATGAAAAGGGCTGAGGCTGGTTGGCAGGTAATTCATACTCACTATTCTGACTCAAAGATACCAGGTTTTGGGTTCAGTGGTTTGAGTGAGTTCACCCAGAGCTTCGTCTACAAGCTGTCCTCCATTAAGCTGTGCCTCCTCTCTGCTGTCAGAGTCTATTATTCCATGCTCCCCATCAGGTAGGGCTTCCATTTTCAATCTTCCAAAGTGTTGCTCCAGAGGGAGCCTTCCAATGTCTTGGATGAAAGAAATTTGAGGCCGGGCGTGGTGGCTCACGCCTGTAATCCTAACACTTGGGGAGGCTGAGACGGGTGGATCACAAGGTCAGGGGTTTGAGACCAGCCTGACCAACATGGTAAAACCCTGTGTCTACTAAAAATACAAAAATTAGCCAGGTGTGGTGGCACGCACCTGTAGTCCCAGCTACTCGGGAGGCTGAAGCAGGAGAATCACTTGAACCTGGCAGGCGGAGGTTGCAGTAAGCTGAGATCGTGTCACTGCACTCCAGCCTGGGCGACAAAGTGAGACTCCGTCTCAAAAAAAAAAAAAAAAAGAAAGAAATCTGAGCTTGATTTCTCATTTGAATGGTTAACAGAACAAGATACAGCAGTAGCTAAGTTTGGAGGCTTAAAGCTGGTAGGCAGAAGTCAGGAAAAGTGCTTTTGTTGCCAGGCCATTTTTTCAATACTTTTTATGTATTAGAAACTACTGGGGTTTGTGCAAGATTCAAAAGCTTGATCATTCTCCTTGGCAATGAGCAAACCCTCAAGATTTGTTGAAATGTATCACATCTTTCATAGCTGTAGATGTACTACCCTGAGTAAAGAGCATGTATTCTTTTCACAAATGAGGATATCTGCAAAACTCAGAAATTCACTGGCTCTCATAAGATTTTTCCTTTCCTTTCCCTTTCTCTTTCCCTTTCCTTTCCTTTCCCTTTCCCTTTCCCTTTCCCTTTCCCTTTCCCTTTCCTTTCCTTCTTTTTTAATGGAATCTCACTCTGTCACTCATGCTGGAGTGCAGTGGTGCCATCTTGACTAACTGCAACCTCTGTCTCCCAGGTTCAAGCAATTCTCATGCCCCAGCCTCCCAAGTAGCTGGGACTACAAGTGGGTGCCACCACAGCCGGCTAATTTCTGTATTTTTAGTAGAGACTGGGTTTCACCACGTTGCCCAGGTTGATCTCAAACTCCTGACCTCAAGGATCCGCCCGCCTGAGCCTCCCAAAGTGCTGGGATTGCAGGTGTGATCCACCACGCCCAGCCAAGATATCTACTTTCATTAAAAAAAATCTCTGTAGTTTTGGTGAAGATATAAATTACATAAATAACCCTCCTGGCATGTGTGACATTTCTACTACTTCCTCAGTTTGAACAAGTAATGTATCCCATACCATACTCTCTTAAATGAGAAGGCAACAAAGGTGAGTCTAGTTCTGTTAAGGATGCTCTTCTACAATACAGTTTTTCCTAAAGCTCTGAAGAGAAACAGAGAAACAACTTTGCCACCAATAGCTTGGACCTCTTCATTTTCAAAAACCCTGTCAGTATGTTTTCTTTGTTTTGATTTTGACAGCATAGCATCTGATTTTAATGACGGTCCTTTTTTTTTTTTTTTTCTTTTTCGTTGTCAAATAAATTGTCCTTTTCTTTTGAAGGAGAAAACTGGAGGCTATTTCTTACACTTTAGATATCACCAGAACATCCTTGACAGAGTGATTCTAGAGAAGTTTTTATCAGGGACAATACTTTTTCCTTCATTCTTGTTACCATCTAAAGTCAGTATTCAATTAAGAAATTTTATCGTAATTGTTGTTGCCACAGGGTTGAAGCTAATATTTGAGATAGAACACTCTTCTTGAATTACTCTGGGAAACAATAACCTTTGATTATTTCCATTGAGACTGTCAGAAATTATAAATATAAGAGGACATCGGCCAGTCTGCACATTTTTTCTTAAAACTTCATGTAAAGTATCAGAATCTCAACAGAACTAATCAGGTAAATCTTCAACCAAAATTATGTTCTTATCAGTCCTCAGATCATCTCCAAGCATTTGTAGCTTGCGATACTTTGTTGCCCTTAGTAACAACTCTTTGTAAACTGAGATCTAAGACTGATAGGGAACTATAAGGCAGCTTGATTCAGGATTAAACATCTTGAAACAATCTTCTTGGAAGTCTGTTAAAACTGGATTAATCCACTCTTGTACTTGAATACCATGCTTCTTTGATAGTATTTTTATAGTAATTGTCTTTCCACATCTAAAAGGACTTGTTATGAATAAAATAGATATACCCTGTTTGGGTTGCCTTTCTAAGACTTGAACTTTTATCCATGTTTCAACTTCAGTTATCTTCTTATGCACATCAAGTTCATGCGGAGTTTCTGGTTTATATTTATACACCCACGATTCATTTTCAGACAGATATTCTTTTAAATTTTTTAGAGCATAAATCTGTTCTAAGGAAGGTAACTTTTTTCCTATGTGGAAATCTATTACTTTCTAACATTTTTTTCTTGTATGACATGAGTGATTCACACCTCATGATGTAGTAATAGTGTTCTCACTGTTCTCTGAAAAATCATCACATGATGAGTCTACCAGTCTTCCGCCTTTGTGGAATGTAAACCAAAAAGTATCTAAGGAAAGTCTCTTTTTAAAAAATTAAAAAGTTCTTTTTTATTTCAGTAGACTTTTGGGAAACAGTTGATGTTTGGTTACATGAATATGTTCTTTAATGGTAATTTCTAAGATTGTGGTGCACCCATCATCCGAGCAGTATACACTGTACCCAATGTGTAGTCTTTTATCCCTCACCTCCCCCCACCCATTCCCCTGAGTCCCCAAAATCCAATGTATCATTCTTATGCCTTAAACCAAACATACGTTTGGTTTTCCATTCCTGAGTTACTTCACTTAGAATAATAGTCTCCAGTTCCATCCAGGTTGCTGCAAGTGCCATTATTTTATTTTTTTATGCCTGAGTAGTATTCCATGGTGTATATATACCACATTTTCTTTATTCACTCGTTGATTGATGGACATTTGGGCTGGTTACATATTTTTGCAATTGCGAATTGTGCTGCTGTAAACATGCATGTGCAGGTATCTTTTTTGTACAATGACTTCCATTCCACTGGGTAGATACCTAGTAGTGGAGTTGCTAGATCAAACAGCAGATTTACTTTTAGTTCTTTAGGGGATCTCCATGCTGTTTTCCATGCCATAGTCGTTATACTAGTTTACATTCCCACCAACAGTGTAAAAGCATCTATTATTTTTTGATTTTTTTGTTATGGCCATTCTTGCAGGAGTCAATTGGTATTGCATTGTGGTTTTGATTTGCATTTCTCTGATCATTAGTGATATTGAGCATTTTTCCATAGGCTTTTTGGCTATTTGTGTATCTTCGAGAATTGTCTGTTCATGTCCTTAGCCCCATTTTGAGGGGATTGTTTGTTTTTTTCTTGCTAATTTATTTGAGTTCTTTGTAGATTCTGGATATTAGTCCTTTGTCGGATGTATAGCTTGTGAAGATTTTCTCCCACTCTGTGGGTTGTCTGCTAACTCTGTGGATTATTTCTTTTGCTGTGCTGAAGCATTTTAGTTTAATTAAGTCCCATCTATTAACCCTTGTTTTTGTTGCATTTGCTTTTGGGTTCTTGGTCATGAAGTCTTTGCTTAAGCCAATGTCTAGAAGGGTTTTTTTCTCAGTGTTATCTGCTAGAATTTTTATGGTTTCAAGTCTTAGATTTAAGCATTCGATTTAGCTTGAGCTGATATCTGTATAAAGTGAGAGATGAGGATCCAGTTCCATTCTTCTACATGTGGCTTGCCAATTATCCCAACACCGTTTGTTGAATAGGATGTCATTTCCCCACTTTACGTTTTTGTTTGCTTTGTTGAAGATCAGTTGGCTGCTGTAAGTATTTGGCTTTATTTCTGGGTTTTCTATTCTACTCCAATGATCTGTGTGCCTATTTTTGTACCAGTACCATGCTGTTTTGGTGATTTTATAGTATAGTTTGAAATCGGGTAATGTGACGTTTCCAGATTTGTTCTTTTTGCATAGTCTTGCTTTGGCTATGTGGGCTCTCTTTTGGTTCCGTATGAATTTTAGGATTTTTTTTTTTTAAGTTCTGTGAAGAATGATGGTGGTATTTTGATGGGAATTGCATTGAATTTGTAGATTGCTATTGGCTGTATGGTCATTTTCACAATATTAATTCTACCCAGTATTCTATATAGTAATATTAATTAATTAATATTAATTCATGAGCATGGGATGTGTTTCTGTTTGTGTCAGCTGTGATTTCTTTCAGCAGTTTTATAGCTTTTCTTGTAGAAGTCTTCCACCTCCTTGGTTAGGTGTATTCCTAAGTGTTTTATATTTTTGCAGCTGTTGTGAAAGAAGTTGAGTTCTTGATTTGATTCTCCGCTTGGTTGCTGTTGGTATATAGCAGACCTACTGATTTGTGTATATTAATTTTGTATCCTGAAATTTTGCTGAATTCATCTACCAGTTCTAGGAGCTTTTTGGATGAGTCTTTAGGGTTTTCTAGGTATATGATCATATCATCAGCAAACAACAACAGTTTGACTTCCTCTTCACCAATTTGGATGCCCTTTATTTCTTTCTCTTGTCTGATTGCTCTGGCTAGGACCTCCAATATTACGTTGAATAGAAGTGGTAAAAGTGGGTGTTCTTGTCTCGTTCCAGTTCTCAGGGGGAATGCTTTCAACTTTTTCCTGTTCAGTATAATGTTGGCTGTGGGTTTGTCATAGATGGCTTTTATTATCTTAAGGTATGTCCCTTCTATGCTGATTTTGCTGTCTTAATCATAAAGGGGTGCTGGATTTTGTCAAATGCTTTTTTTTGCATCTATTGAGATAATCATGTGATTTTTGTTTTTAATTTTGATTATGTGGTGTATCACATTTATTGACTTACGTATGTTAAACCATCCCTGCATCCCTGGTGTGACACCTACTTCATCATGGTGGATTATCTTTTTAATATGATGTTGGCTTTGTTTAGCTAGTATTTTGTTGAGAATTTTTGTCTCTGTGTTCATCAGGGATATTGGTCTGTAGTTTTCTTTTTTTCTTTTGTCCTTCCCTGGTTTTGGGATTAGGGTGATACTGGCTTCATAGAATGATTTCAGGAGGATTCCCCCTTTCTCTTTCTTTTGGAATCGTGTCAATAGGATTGGTACCAATTCTTCTTTGAATGTCTGATAGAATTCAGCTGTGAATCCATCTGGTCCTGGCCTTTTTTTTCATTACCAATTCAGCCTCTCTGCCTGTTATTGGTCTGTTCAGAGATTCTTCATCTTCCTAGTTTAATCTAGGAGGCTATATATTTCCAGGAATTTATCCATCTCCTCTAGGTTTTCTAATTTATACACATAAAGGTGTTCATAGTAGCCTTGAATAATCTTTTGTATGTCTGTGGTATCAGTAGTAATAGCTCCCATTGTGTTTCTAGTTGAGCTTATTTGGATTGTCTCTCTTCTTTTCTTTTCTTTTCTTTTTTTTGAGATGGAGTCTTTCTCTGTTGCTCAGGTTGGAGTGCAGTGGTGCAGTCTCAGCTCACTGCATCCTCTGCCTCTCAGGTTCAGGCTATTCACCTGCCTTGGCCTCCCGAGTAGCTGAGTTTACAGGCATGTGCCACTATGCCCGGCTAATTTTTGTATTTTTAGTAGAGACAGGGTTTCACCATGTTGGCCAGGCTGGTCGTGAACTCCTGACCTCAGGTGCTCCACCCGTGTTGGCCTCCCAAAGTGCTGAGATTACAGGCGTGAGCCACCACAACCAGCCTTCTCTCCTTTTCTTGGTTAATCTCGCTAATGGTGTATTAATTTTATTTATCTTTTCAAAGAACCAGCTTTTTGTTTCATTTATATTTTGTATTTTTTTTTTGTTTGTTTCCATTTCATTTAGTTCCACTCTGATGTTCGTTATTTCTTCTGCTGAGTTTGGGTCTGGATTATTCTTGTTTTTCCAGTTCCATGAGGTGTGAACTTATTTAGATTGTCTATTTGTGCTCTTTCAGACTTTTTGATGTAGATATTTAATATGATGAACTTTCCTCTTAGTGTTGCTTTTGCTGTATCCCAGAGGTTTTGATAGGTTGTGTCATTATTATCATTCAGTTCAAAGAAGTTTTTAATTTCCATCTTGACTTCATTTTTGACCCAGTGATCATTCAGGAGCAGCTTATTTAATTTCCATGTATTTGCATGGTTTTGAGTATTACTTTTGGAGTTGATTTCTGATTTTATTCCACTGTGGTCTGAGAGAGTACTTGGTATAATTTCGATTTTCTTAAACTTACTGAAACTTGTTTTGTGTCCTATCATATGGTCTCTCTTGGAATGTTCCATGTGCTGATGAATAGAATGTATATTCTGCAGTTGTTGGGTAGAATGTTCTGTAAATATCTGTTAAGTCCATTTGTTGTAGGGTATAATTTAAGTCCATTGTTTCTTCGTTGACTTTCTGTCTTGATGATCTGTCTAATGCTGTCAGTGGAGTACTAAAGTTCTCCACTATTACTGTGTTGCCATCTATCTCATTTCCTAGGTCTAGTAGTAATTGTTTTATAAATGTGGGGGCTCCAGTGTTAGGTGCATATATATTTAGAATTGTGATGTTTTCCTTTTGGAGTAGTCCTTTTATCATTATATGATGTCTCTCTTTGTCTTTTTTAACTGCTGTTGCTTTGAAGTTTGTTTTATCTGATACAAGGATAGCTACTCCTACTCCTACTCCTACTTTTGGTGTACATTTGCATGGAATGTCCTTTTCTGCCCCTTTACCTTAAGTTTATGTTAGTCCTCATATGTTAGGTGAGTCTCCTGAAGACAGCAGAAACTTGGTTGGTAAATTCTTATCTATTCTGCCATTCTGTATCTTTTAAGTGGAGCATTTAGGCCATTTACATTCAATGATAGTATTGAGATGTGAGATACTGTTCTATTCATTGCACTATTTGTTGCCTGAATATCTTGGGGTTGTTTTTTTTTTCATTGTGTTATTGTTATATAGGGTCCTGTGAAACTTACGCTTTAAGGAGGTTCTGTTTTGGTGTATTTTGAGGATTTGTTTCAAGATTTAGAGCTCCTTTTAGCAGTTCTTGTAGTGCTGGCTTCATAGTGAATGAATTCTCTCAGCATTTGTTTGTCTGGAAAAGACTGTGTCTTTCCTTCATTTATGAAGCTTAGTTTTGCTGGATACAAAATTCATGACTGATAATTGTTTTGTTTAAGAAGGCTAAAATGGGACCTCAACCCCTTGTAGCCTGTAGGAATTCTGCTGAGAAATCTGCTGTTAATCTGATAGGTTTTCCTTTTATAGGTTACCTGATGCTTTTGCCTCACAGCTCTTAAGATTCTTTCCTTTGTCTTGGCGTTAGATGAGTTGATGACTATGTGCTTAGATGATAATCTTTTTGTGATGAATTTCCCAGGTGCTCTTTGTGCTTCTTGTATTTGGTTGTCTAGATCTCTAGCAAGGCTGGAGAAGTTTTCCCTGACTATCCCCTCAAATATGTTTTCCAAACTTTTAGGTTTCTCTTCTTCTTTGGGAACACCAATTATTCTTAGCTTTGTACATTTAACATAGTCCCAAACTTCTTGGAGGCTCTATTCATATTTTTAAATTCATTTTTCTTTGTCTTTGATGGATTGGGTTAATTCAAAAGCCTTGTCTTCAGGCTCTGAAGTTCTTTCTTCTGCTTGTTTGATTCTATTGCTGAGACTTTCCAGTGCATTTTGCATTTCTCTGAGTGTGTCCTTGATTTCCAGAAGTTTTTATTGTTTTTATTCATATTTATGCTATCTATTTCACTGAGGAATTTTTCTTTCGTATCCTGTATCATGTTTTTGATTTCTTTAAGTTGGACTTCACCCTTCTCTGGTGCCTCCTTGATTAGCTTAATAATCTACCTTCTGAATTCTTTTTCTGGCAATTCAGAGATTTTGTCTTGGTTTGCATCCATTGCTGGTGAGCTGGTATGATCTTTTGGGGGTGTTAAAGAATCTTGTTTTCTCATGTTGCCAGAATTTTTTCTGGTTCCTTCCCATTGGGGTAGGCTATGTCAGAGGGAAGATCTGAGATTCAAGGGTTGCTGTTCAGATTCTTTTGTCCCATGGGGTCCTCCCTTTGATGTGGTATTCTCCCCGTTCTCTTATGAATGGGGCTTCCTGAGAGCTGAACTTTCCTTTTTGATCTTCTGGGTCTAGCCACTCAGTGGAGGTACTGGGTTCCAGAGTGGTACTGGGGAGTGTCTGCAGAGAGTCCTGTGATATGATCCATCTTCAGGTCTTGCAGCCATGGATACCAGCACCTGCTCCATTGGAGGTAACAGGGGAGTAAAGTGGACTCTGTGAAGGTCTTTGGTTGTGTTTTTGTTTAGTGTGCTGGTTTTGTGTTGGTTGGCCTACAGCCAGGAGGTGGCACTTTCAAGAGTGCATCAGCTGTGGTCCTATAGGGAGGATGCAAACTTGCCCTAGGGACACCTGGTTAAGTTTTCAGGTTTCTCAGGTGGTGGGCAGGGCCATAGAGCTCCCGAGAGATTGTCTTCAGCTACCAGGGCAGGTGGAGAAAGACCACCAGATGGGAGCAGGGATAGGCATGTCCGAGCTCAGCCTCTCCTTGGGCAGGGCTTGCTGTGGCTGCTGTGGGAGATGAGGGTGTGGTTCCCAGTCCAATGAAGTTATATTCCCAAGGGGTTTACAGCTGTCTCTACTGAGTCACAGGTCACCAGGGAAGTCGGGGAAAGCCGGCACTCACAGGCCTCACCCTGCTCCCACTCGGCCACAGTCCTGAAGGCCAGTCTCACTCCAACTGTAACTCCCCAACAGCACCGAGTCTATTTCTAGGCAGCTAGTGACTAGGGCTGAGTACTTGCCCCAGATCATGAGCCTCCCCATTCAGAAAGCAAGCAGACTCATAGTTTTTCGGCATCTTGGGGAGCCTGCAGTGGTGATACAGTTCTTTTAGAGGGTCTGTGGATTCTCTCGGCTTTCTTAGTATGTTTCTATGGTAGTTCTTGAAGCAAAAGTTTATGACATGAGTCTCCACATACTGTTCTGTCTGAGTGGGAGCTGCAAGCTAGTTCTTCCTCCTATTTGCCATCTTAATCCTGAGACAGGTCTCAAACAGTTTAGAAATTTATTTCATTAGGGTTACAGATCATGACTCATGACACAGCCTCAGGATGTCCTGTGAACATGTGCCCAAGGTGGTTTGGTTATAGCATGATTTTCTATGTTTTAGGGAGACATGAGACTTCAGTCAGTACATGTGAGGCATACAGTGGTTTGGTCTGGAAAGGTGGAATAACTCAAGGGGTGTTGGGGGGTGGCTTATAGGTCATAGGTGGATTCAACTATTTTCTTATTGGTTAAGGAGCTGTTATAAGACCTGGAATCAATAGAAGGAAGCGTCTAGGTTAAGGGGTTGTGGAGACCAACGTTCTTATTATGTAGATGACGTCTCATATATACGGCCACCCCGAGAGGCAATAGATGGCAAATATTCCCTATTCAGACCCTTAATAGGTGCTAGACCACTCAGCCAATCTTTTCAGAATCAGAAAAAGTCCTGGAAGGGGAAGAAGATTCTCTAGAATGTAAATTTCCCCCACAACAGACAGCTTTGTAGGGCTATTGCAAAATATGTCAGAGAAACATATTTTGAGGTAAAATACTTTGGTTTCTTTCAGGGCTCTGCTGTCATGTGATGCTACACTAAAGTCAGGTTGGAGTTTGGTATCTTATTTCTGCAAAGAGTCTGTTCTGTCAGTCTTAGGATCTCTATATTAATGTTAATGCTGGTCAGTTGTGTGCCTGAACTCCAAAGGGAGGAGAGTATAATGAGGCATGTCTAACCACTCCTTTCCCGTCATGGTCTGAACTAGTTTTTCAGGTTCAGTTGGGTCCTCTTGGCCTGAAAGAGGGTCCTTAATCAGGTAGGGCACTTAGAATTTTATTTTTAGTTAACAGAAAGATGCCTTTGGTCTAAGAAAGTTTTGACATTATAAACTTCAATAGTTCATCTGTAATGTACAACCTGTAGTATATTAAAATATAATTCATTTCCATTAAAAAGAATGTAATGGTTGATGCCAGATTCCTGAAAGGAGACATCAGAGGTAGAAGATACGTTCAGAACTGTTCCTATCAGACCCACTACCGCCCCACACATTGCACAGAGGATATTAAACTCAAACTTCATTCAACATAATCTTGTAATCAGTATTGAGCCATACTGAGCATACATGTCCCTGCTCCAGGCTGTGCCCAAACCACCTTGGGCACATGTTCTCATAGTGCATGTTTCTGCACTCTCACCTTTCTCATCTCCAGATGGGACGGGCAGACTGGAAGGAAGAACAGTAAGAGCCCAGGAAGACATGAAGGCAGAGATGGACTCACATCTCTGTGACATATATGCAACATAGCCATGGTCGAGGTGGCCTTATTCTCCCAGAGCGTCATCCCCTCATGGGCAGAGAGGAGCTCAAGCCCTGCTTCAGGTGGAAAGGCAGGTGCCTGGCCCTACCCAGGATCAATGCTGAGCTCCTCGGAGGTCCTGCTTCCCAGGGACCCTGTTTATATTTTATATTTATATTTGGATTTATTTCTAACTTTATTTTTTTTTCTATTCACTCCACTTTTTTCTCTTTTTCTACTTCATTTGTGGTGAGGGTCTTTTAGTGCTAAACTCAGTTTTTACCTGAGATATCTTTATTTCATTTTCTTTTTGAATTACAGTTTAGAAATATGATTAATTTCTAGGTTGATAGTTGTTTTCTTAAAATTCTGAATATACTAGCACATTGTATTTCACTGTGGCAGTTGGGAAATTTGCTCTTCTTTTTTTTTGTTTGTTTTTTAGAGACAGGGTCTCACTCTGTTGCCTAGGCTGGGGTGCAGTGACACAGTCGTGGCTCACTTCAGCCTTGGCCTCCTGGGCTCAAGGAATCCTCTTGCCTCAGCCTCCCGAGTAGCTGGGAGTACAAGCATGCACCACTACACCCAGCTAGTCTTATTTCTTTGTAGAGATGGGGTCTTGCTATGTTGCCCAGTGTAAACCAAAAATAAAATCCTAAGGCCCCCCAACCATCTGAATAGACCACCACCTCTTGGCCAGGGCACTCCAAAGTTAAGCTGCAAAATGGGTTCAGGGCATGACGGGAAGGGAGGGTAGGACATGCCTTATGATACCCTCCTCCCTTTTGGAATTTAGGGGAAGCCGACCAGCATTTAACATCAACACAGACCTTAAATTTGATAAGAAACATTTACAATCTATACTCTCTGAAGCCTGCTACCTGGCTTCATCTGTATGATAAAATTTGGTCTCCACAACCCCTTATCATAACCCAGACATTCCTTTCTATTGATAACTCTTTCAACCAATTGCCAGTCAGAAAATTTTTAAATCTACGTATAACCTGGAAGCCCCCTGCCTCTTCAAGTTGTCCTGCCTTTCCAGATGGAACCAATGTATATCTTACATGTATTTGATTGATGTTTTATGTCTCCCTGAAATGTACAAAACTAGGCTGTGCCCCAACTACCTTGGACACATGTTCTCAGGATCTCCTGAGGGCTGTGTCATGGGCCATTGGTTACTCATATTTGGCTCAGAATATATCTCTTCAAATGTTTTACAGAGGCCGGGTGTGGTGGCTCACACCTGTAATCCCAGAACTTTGGGAGGCTGAGGCAGGACGATCACTTGAGCCCAGAAGTTCGAGACCAGCCCAGGCAACATGGCAAGACCCCATCTCTACAAAAATAAAAAAAAAAACTGGGCGTGGTGGCACATGCCTGTAGTCCCAGCTACTCAGAGGCTGAGGTGGGCAGGTTGCCTGAGCCCACGAGGTTGAGGGTGAGGTGAGCCAAGACCATGTCACTGCACTCCAGCCTGGGCATCAGAGCAAGACCCTGCCTCAAAAAAAAAAAAAAATGCAGTTTAACTCTTTGTCAACACTAGGCTGGTCTCAAACTCCTGGACTCAAGCAGTCCTCCTGCCTCAGCCTTCCAAAGTGATGGGATTACGAGCATGAGCCACCATAAGTGGCCAGAAATTTGCTGTTCTAATTGTTATTCCTTTATAAGTAACATGTATTTTTTCTCTCTGGAAGCTTTTAAGATCTGTTTGTTTTTGGTGTTTTACTATAGTGTGTCTAGGAGTGGATTTTGATTTCTTTATTCATCTAGAGACTTGTGCTTCCTGATTTTGAGAATTCATGTCATTAGTCACTGCAGAAAAATTCTTGGCTGGTTTGTCTTTAAATGTTGCCTTTTCTTCATTCTCTGTTCTTCTCCTGCAACTCCTATTAAAATGTATTTTGGACTTTCTCGTTCTATCTTCTGTATCTCAACTTCCTTTCTGTATTTTACATATTTTGTTTTTCCAGTTCACCTGTTTTCTACTGGGATTCAATATGCTATTTAACTATTTCATTGTTTTGTTTCTTTTAACTTCAGTGACCGCATTTTCGAATTTCAAGCAGTTCTTATTGTTCTTCTTAAATCTGCAGTCTGTTTTCATAGTTTACTATCTTATATTTTAAATTCCTTTTTATGTCTTCAGATATTTAGACATTTTTAAACATTTTAAACATTTTAATGTTGTCTCTTTCCTAAAACCTTTTTATCTCATTTCAAGAGGTCAAAACCTACAGTTTGTTTTGTCTTTTATTGATTTACAGTGGACTAATTTTTCATGATTTATATTTTGGTATTGTGTATTCATTTCATGTTATCTTTTTGTCTGGGAATTCTCAATAACTTGGTTTAAAGATATGTCTTCAAAGACATTTGTGTTGGCTTTTTCCAAGTACTTAGGCTTGATGGACCAGAAACTAACTTGGGGTTTTTTTTTTGTCTAGGGGTTTCTAGATTATATAGCTAATATAGATTTAGTCCCCAGATTCATTTGAAAGTAAATCAGTGGTCTTGAATTCCTGGAAGAGACCTTTGCCCAGGCTATGATGTAAGAGCTTTCTTATGTCCTTCTGTTGAAGGTAGAAGGGTTCTAATTATTCTTTTACTGAATGTGTAGTCTTTAGGGGAGCTGGATTTACACAGAACATATTAATGTAAACTCACTGCTCACTTTGGACTACTGGCTTTATCTATTTCTTAATGGGTTTTGAAACTCAGCCATTTAGTTACCAAAGCCATCAGCCACCCCTCTTATGCCAGATAAACTCTCAACTTCTACTTGCTGCTCTAATTTTTCATTTCCTCTTTGTTCTTAGCTCTTTTTTAAAAATTACGCGTTTTTATCTTACACTTTGCATTTTTGGTTGTTTTGTGGGGATGATTTTTAGAATATCCAATATTCATGTTGCCATTAATAGAAGTTTCCAAAAAGCACACTAACATGTTCTAACATACTTTTAATGCATTAGTTTTCTAACTTATTTAATATACTAATAATGAGATTTTAAATAGAATTTTTGTTCTTAACCGATATCAAACTAAGCATATATGGTATCTTGGCTTTAAAAATTAGAATGACTTATTGAAAATCTGGTGACTAGTCAATTCCGTTTTGTTGTAGTTAACTAGCACACTTTCTAATTAAGCAGTTCTCTCCATTCTCCGCAAAATGAAAAGAAACACAGGATTTTGGTAAAGTAGTATTTTTCCTAAACACAAGTACTACGGACTGAATTGTATCCCCCCCAAAATTTATATGTTGAAGTCCTAACCCCTAGTACCTCAGACTGTGCCTATGTTTAGAGCTTAGATCTCTAAAGAAGTAATTAAGGTAAAATGAGGTCATATGGGTAGGCCCTAATCCTGTAGCAGGACAAGCCACAGACAAAACCCCTCAGACACCGAGTTAAAGAAGGAAGGGCTTTATTCAGCTCGGAGCTTCGGCAAGATTCACGTCTGCAACAAGCAACAACAACAACAACAAGTGAGCAATTCCTGTCCCTTTTAAGGGCTCACAACTCTAAGGGGGTCCGCATGAGAGGGTCGTGATCAATTGAGCAAGCAGGGGGTACGTGACTGGGGACTGCATACACCAGTAATTAGAAAGGAACAGAACAGGACAGGGATCTTCACAGTGCTTTTTTTATGCAAAGAACCGATTAGGTCAGGCCCAGGGTGTGGTGCAAAGCTGTCTGCTTGTGGATTTCATTTCTGCCTTTTAGTTTTTACTTCTTTCTTTGGAGGCAGAAATTGGGCATAAGACAGTATGAGGGGAGGTCTCCTCCCTTAATCCAATCTAACTAATATCCTTGTAAGAAGAGGAAATTTGGACACACAAAGGGACACCAGGGATTCCTGCACAAGGGAAATACTCAGGTAAGGACAAAACAAGATGGCGGTCTTCCGTAAGCCAAACAGAAAGGACCCAGAAGAAACCAAACCTGCTGACACCTTGATCTTGGACTTCTAGCTTCAGAACTATGAGCAAACGAATTTATATTGTTTAAGTCACCTAACCTGTAGTATTTTGTTACATCATTCCTAGCAAACTAGTTTAAGTGTCTGCTGACTTTTCAGGATTCATCTTTTAGTATATTGTCTATGGCTTTACTCTTTTCCTCAAGCTAATATTTATTTCACACCATTCAGATTAACAGTCTTCTAATTGGTAGCTTTGCTTTTAAAATGGTTCACTCTTCATTCTTTCAATACTGCTGTCAGAGCCATCTTTCAAAAATGAAATTTGTACCTAGCTTTCAGTTCCCAGTTTCTAAATACCGCACCCCATAACAGGACCAGAGGTAAGGCACAAACTGAGCTCAGAACAATTTGTCATGTCAGAAAGTTAAAAAGTACTCACAAAATGTTAGATACATGTTAGGATACAAGTACCTGTAGATGATTCCATGGGAAAAGAATAGTCTTCAAGAAATGATGATGCTGGGACAACTGGATATCCGCATGCAAAACAATGAAGTTGGGACCCTGCCTCACATCATATACAAAAAAATTAACTTAAATGGATCAGCAACCTGAATATAAAAGCTAAAACTATAAACTCTTAGAAGACAACATAGGGATAAATCTTCATGGCCTTGGATTTGACAATGGATTCTTAAATATGACACCGAAAACACAAGAAACAAAATTAGACAAATTGGACTTCATTGAAATTAAAAGTTTTTGTGCACCAAAGAACATTGTCAGAGATGTGAAAGACAGTCTATAGAATAATAGAAACTGTTTTGTTTTTGTTGTGTGTTTGTTTTGGGATGGAGCTCTCGCTCTGTTGCTCAGGCTGGAGTGCAGTGGTGTAATCATGGCTCACTGCAACCACTGCCTCCTGGGTTCAAGGGATTCTTCTGCCTCAGCCTCCCAAGTAGCTGGGATTACAGGCGCCTGCCACCATGCCTGGCTAATTTTTGTATTTTTAGTAGAGACAGGGTTTCACCATGTTAGCCAGGCTGGTCTCAAACTCCTGACCTCAAGCGATCCTCCCACCTCGGCCTCCCAAAGTGCTGGGATTACAGGCATGAGTCATCACACCCAGCCTATAGAAACTATTTGTGAATCATGTATCTCTTAAGGGTCTAGTATCCACAATATATAAAGAACTATTACACAGAAAAAGCCAGTCCAATTAAAACTGGGCAAATGACTTGAAAAAGCTTTTCTCCAAAGAAGATGGAGTGGCCAGCAAACACAAGAAAAGATGCTCAACATCATTAGTCATTAGGGAAATGCAAATCAAAACCAAGAGATACATTATACTCACTAGGATAGATATAATTAAAAAATGGAATAACAAACTGGCAAGAATGTAGAATAAGTGGAATCCTTATACATTTTTGTTAGGCACATAAAATGGTGCAGCAACAATGGAAAAGTTTGGTGGTTCCTCAAAAAGTTAAACATAAGAATTACCATATGACCCAATTATTCCACTCCTACGTGTATATCCAAAAGAATTGAAAACAAGTACTGAAATACTTTTGTACACGAATGTTTATAGCAGCACTATTCTAAATAGCCAGAAGGTGCAAATAGCCTAAACATCTGTCATCATTTGAATGGATAAACAAATTGTGACATATTCATACGATGGAATGTTATTTAGCCATAAAAAGGAAATGCTGAGGCCGGGCTGGTGGCTCATGCCTGTAATCCCAGCACTTTGGAAGGCCAAGGTGGGCGGATCACCTGAGGTCAGGAGTTCAAGACCAGCCTGGCCAGCATGGTGAAACCCCATCTCCATTAAAAATACAAAAATTAGCCAGGTGTGGTGGCATATGCCAGTGGTGCCAGCTACTCGGGAGGCCGAAGTAAGAGAATCGCTTGAACCCAGGAGGCAGAGGTTGCAGTGACCCAAGATTGTGCCACTGCACTCCAGCCTGGGCGACAGAACGAGACTCTGTCTCAAAAAAAAAAAGAAAAACAAAAAAAGTGCTGATGCATGCTACAACTTGATTGAACCTTGAAAACACTGTGCTGAGTGAAAGAAGCCAGGTCACAAAAGATCACATATTGTATGGTTTTGTTTATATTAAACGTCCAAAATAGGTAAATACATAGAGATAGAAAGCAGATTGGTGATTACCAGGGGCTCAGAATAGGGTAGAATGTAGAGTGACTGCTTAATAGGCATAGGAATTTCTTATGAGTAATGAAAATGTTTTGGAAGTATACATGGAGGTGATGATTGCACAACATGGTGAATGTACCAAATGCCACTGAAGGTTACACTTTAATATGGTTAATTTTATGTTATATGAATTTCACCTCAATAAAAATGTTAATAGTTACAGAAATTGATTATAATCCTGATTTTTAAAAGAATCCATGAGTCCATACTGAGACTAAAAAAAAATTAAAATTGAAAGAGGGGGCTTGTGTTTGTTTTAGAGACGAGATCTCACTCTGTCACTCAGGCTGGAGTGCAGTGGCGTGATCATAACTCACTGCAGCCTCAAACTCCTGGACTCAAGTAATCCCCCTGTCCCAGCCTCCTAAGTAGCTGAGACTACAGGTTTGCACCACCATGCTTGGCTTTTTCTTTTCTTTCCTTTTCCCTTTTCCCTCTTTTCTTTTCTCTCTTCTCTTGTCTTCTCTTCCCTTTTCTTTTCTTTTCTTTTGTTTTCTTTTCATCTCTCACAGGGTCTTGTTGTGTTGCCCAAGTTGGTCTCAAACTCCTGGCCTCAAGTGATCCTCCTGCCTCAGCCTCCCAGTTGGCTGAGATTACAGGCATGAGGTTACCACACCCAGTGAAAGGCTCTTCTTGGAGAAGAATGCTGACTAATACACGTAGACAGAATGATGTTTTAAAATCACCATTTTACAGTCCCCGTAGTAATAATTGATTTAGTAATTGCTGAAACCATTGTGTGAAGGATTGCCAGGGACAAGAATATTCACAAAGCCTTAAAGTATCACCATGTTGATTATTACTATTGAAGGGAAACTGTGCCTTTCTAATAGAGACATCTGACAGATACTATCTTAACAAAATGATCAAACCTTACACCACCCAGGTACTCTAAAACCATTTAGCAAAAGGAGTGAGAGTGAGCAAAAGTGGCAACACGTTAATTGGTGAATCTATGTGAAGGTTACATGGGTGCTAATTGAACCATTCTTGTGTTTTTTCTATAGGTTTAAAATTTTTCAAAATAAGTTGTGGTAAAGATGAAATTTGGATATGACCCTTTCCTGTTTAATAGTGTTGCCTGAAGGTTAACAATTGAACTCTTTAGCCTACTAGTTAAGGATCCTTATGATTCAGCCCCTGTTTATCTTTCCAGTCTTATCTTTTTCCATCACATTTCTCAAACTAGTTTAAATGTTAGCTATGCCACACTACTTCCTATTATTCAGATTGCTTACGTTCTCTTTCACCCTCATGACTTCATACACATTATGTGTGCCCTCTCCTTGAAGTTTCCTTTTCCTGTCTTTATCTTGCAGACTTCTGCTTGTCCCTCTGAATTCTGTGTGGTTTATCATCTCTTGCAGGAATCTTCCCTGATCATCCTAGGTTGAGTGGATGCTTATAATGCATTGCTCATATTCCTGTTATACCACTTGTTACACTGTAAGTTAATTGGCTGAGTACTTGTCTGCTTTCTTCCTAGACTGGGAACTCCTTGATGCCTTGGACTGTGATTTATTTTTCTTCTTTTGGTGTCCACAGTACCTGCAAGAGTGTGTGCCACACAGTAGCTGTTTAAGAAAAGATTTTTACATAAATGGATAAATTTCACCTCCTGCTATTTCCCTGGATATTTTAACTTAAAATAGGTCTGTTTGTCTTTATTTTTACTTAATATCAGTTTTATATATATATCATGTTTGGTTTTCTTAGTTTTATTTCTTTTTCTCAACTTTATATAGTGAATGATTTTGTTACAGAAATTATTAGTAATTTAGAATTCTGGAGCACAACTAGTACATGATAGGATTTGATCCAGTAAGTATGAACATTTCTTGCTTAACTATACTACATTGCTAAGCACTGTGGGAGAATATAATAAGAGATGAAATTTTGGCAATTTAGACAATGAGCTAATGTTTCCTAACATTAAAGCCAAATCTGTAACTCATTTTCTATACAAATAAAACTTCTGGATTTAGCAGAGATGTAAATATGTTTTTAAAAGGAAAGAAACTCTAAATATACTAAAAACATGTAGGTAAGTTTTTTTTAAATAATCATATAATATAAAGTCCTTTATAGTGTTGACCTAAAAGGAAGAAGCTGAGGCAAAATTCGTGGAAGTAGAGCTTATTTGGGCCAGGGTCGAGGATTGTAAACCAGGAGCATGGACTCAAGTTGCCCTGAATGTAGACTCCAATTAGCAGTAGTTACAAGTAGGTTTTGAAATGAAAGGAAGCAATTCCTAAATTGTTTCCAAGAAATTACATTAACATAAGCTATTGATTGGCTATACATTATTCCTTGTATCACAAATTCCAGGAAAATGAAGATAATGGATGAGTCAGTTAGTCAAGAACAAAATATCTTTAAACAATTGACCCTGGGCATGGGTGCATAGGGTGTGACTGAAGTCCCATACTCACGTCTCTCTGGGCCTGATAAATTTTACATGCCTCACATAGCTCAGACTGCTCTGAGCTGTTTTTCTTTTCTCGGTAGCATAAAATGAAACCCAGAAGCTATAAAGGAAAACATTGATATAATAATTCTTCTACTTAAAAATGTAAAACTCTGTGTAGCAAAACAAATTTTATTTGAAAAAAGTGGAGAAAGTATCTGTGTTACATATTATGGCAAAGGGCTCATTTTCTTGGCATATAAAGGACTGTTACAAATCAGTGGAAGAAATTCAAACAACCCAATTGAAAAACAGGTAAAGGACATCAATAAATAGTCTGTGGAGGCCAGGCGTGATGGCTCATGCCTGTAATCCCAGCACTTTGGGAGGCCGAGGTGAGCAGATCATGAGGTCAGGAGTTTGAGACCAGCCTGACAAACATGGTGAAACCCCGTCTCTACTAAAAATACAAAAATTAGCCGGGCATGGTGGCAGGCGCCTGTAATCCCAGCTACTTGGGAGGCTGAGGCAGGAGAATCGCTTGAACTGGGAGGTGGAGGTTGCAGTGAGCCAAGATCGTGCCATTGCACTCCAGCCTGGGCAACAGAGCAAGACTCCATCTCAAAAAAAAAAAAAAAAAAAAGTCTGTGGAAAAAGAAGTCAAGATTGCTGATAAATATAGAAATATTGCCCCCCACCCCCCACCAAAAAAAAACAAGGGGTTTGTTCACCTAGCAAGCAACAAACAAGTGTCCACAAAAACACAGGTTTTGACCAATAGAAGTTTTATTACCTATCACAAGGAAAGAGATCACTGAGAGTATTCTCCAAAGCAGTGTCTCTCTGAGGGAAAGTGACAGGAAGGTTTCATAGGTCAGTGGAGAAGGGAGGGGATACGTCATCACATACAGAGGAGGGGCCCCAGTGGCGCAGACACAGTCAGTCATTATGCCAGCACATAGGTTGCATGTAATGATAATGATGCTATAGCTCCTCCTGGGGTGGAGACTTTATAGCATGGTGAGGCGGAAAGTTCACTTGGGTTCATCTGTAAGTTGCTGAGGTCTGTTAGTAGCTGATTCCAACCAACTAGATGACCACATAACATACGGGTTTGGGAAAAAACAGGTTGCAAGGCAGGAGGCTATAAAGCAAGCTCACAGTTCATGTTTATTAAATTCCTATAGTCCCTGGAGACCTTCTGTGTCTGCTTACAATATGTTATAACGAATGAGTAGGTCTATATACTGCTGTGGAAAGTTGTGTGAGTGAAAAAATCCATCATACTTTTCAATTCCTGATTCAGTTATCTATTGTTATGTAACAAACCAACTCAAAACTTAGTGCATCAAATCAGCAAACATCTATTTGCTCCATTTCTGCTCTCTGGGCAGAGCTCAACTGGGCAGTCTTTCCACTGGTCTTGCCTAGAGTCACTCACCTACTTAAAGACGTATAGAGTCAACTGGAGCTGGAAACCTGCAATGGGCTGGTCAGGCAGCTCTCTCTCTCCATCTCTGTGGCATCTTCAGCAGAGTATCTGGACCTTCTTTACATGGTAACTCAGGAACCCAGGAGGGAACTTTCCAAGAGTCACAGGGCCCAGTATCTAAGTGCTTATGAAAACCAAGTCACATGGCCAAGCCCAGAGATAGTATTGAGGACTACACAATATGTAATACCAAGAGGTGTGATTCACTGGGGACCACCAGTGTAACCACACTTCCTAATTTATGTTACATACCTATTTATCTGTTTATTGCCACTCTTCCATTAGAATGTATCATCTACAAAGGGATGGGTTCTGCTTATCTTGATCAGCCTAGAACAAGAGATACTACATTGTTGGATTTCAGTAAATTTTTGCTGAATATATATATCTAGTAAGATCCTGTGTTTAAAGAAAGTGGTGTGTATTAGGGGAGGCTGGTATTTCTGTGTGCATAATAAACTTCTGGAAAGATAAACGTAATGGTTTTATGATTAAACATGATGGTTTCTGGATTTGAAAAGCAATAAGGGGACAGAGGGGACCTTTTACTCTATTTCATTTACATTGTGTATTTCCATGACTGTATCCCAGTTTTGTAACTTAATACATAGTAAAATGTGAGAATCATTCTTTATTTGTAAAAAATTTATTTTCTTAGACATTTATAAGAAATACTAAAATTAGAGTACAAGGCCAAGCAGCTTGTAAAAATGATTTAAAGTTGTCTGGTCAGTATGACAGAGTTCTTAAAAACATTCAAGTTTATGCTAAATGAATGTTACTCATTTACTTATTCTCCTACTCAACAAAGATTTTTTGAGTATATGATAAGTACTGTAGTACATTGTTTTGGGTATCTCAGTGACAAGATTCTTTGTCTTTCAGAGTTCTGTTAGTTCAATTGGCAGACCTGGTTGGATGAGTAGGAAAATGCCAAATTATAAATACCTTTGAAAATTCTTAAACTGTATTCCTGTATTTGTTTTGGTTATTAAAATAGTCATTTGGAGCCAAGCATAGTAGGTAAGATTTTGAGTCAGAGACAAAAGAATAAAATATTAAGACTTTTTCATTTGTGGCTTCTGAACTAACTCTCAAGGCAATCTAGAAAAAAGTAGTTTTAGTTCTTCGGAGTTCTCTAGAGTAGATCTCTCACCCTTATAGTTCATTGCTAGATAACCTAAAGAGTATCTGGCATTTATGGTGCTCAAGAAACACTTATTGAAGATATATGTAATAGGCTTCACTCACTGCTGCTTACTGTGTATGTCACATTGTGCTATATGTTTTACATATATATTATCTGTTAATCCTTCAACAGCCCTGTGGCAAAATCATTATAGATCTCAGTTTTCAGACTAGGCAACAAAGACTTAAGTAACATACCCAAAGTTACAAATAGCTAATAAGTGGTGAAGCATATTGAAAGTCGAGATCAGAGATACTTCAAAGCTTATATTCTTTTTATTTTTAACAACATTATTTTTTTTTAATACATACTTTAAGTTCTGGGATACATGTGCAGAATGTGCAGGTTTGTTACATAGGTATACACGTGCCATGGTGATTTGCTGCACCCATCAACTGATCATGTGCATTAGGTATTTCTCCTAATGCTTTCCCCCCACTGCCCTCAAAGCTTATATTCTTAATGACTATTCCTTTTTGCCCCTCCACCAAACCCATTCATATGAGACTAGCATTGTTTTGCATCTGTATTTGCTTGCATGTTTATTCAAAAAACAGTCTATTTTTTAATTACCTCAGAGAAGACTTTATGGGCAAAAGTGTAGAGGCAGGAAGGAATGTTTGGCTAGACAAGAGTGGCTTATAATAGACATGATGAAATGGGTAAAGAAGTAATAAATTGTAACCTAGAAAGCCAAAGGATTGTATCATGCTGTTAATTGGCTATTCTACTAAAAGGTCAGATGAGGGAAGAGCTAAAAATTTTTAGTTTTTTTTTTTTTTGAGACGGAGTCTTGCTCTGTCGCCCAGGCGGGAGTGCAGTGGCGCAATCTCGGCTCACTGCAAGCTCCGCCTACCAGGTTCACGCCATTCTCCTGCCTCAGCCTCTCGCGTAGCTGGGACTGCAGGTGTCCGCCACCACGCCCAGCTAATTTTTTTGTATTTTTAGTAGAGACAGGGTTTCACCGTGTTAGCCAGGATGGTCTCAATCTCCTGACCTCGTGATCTGCCTGCCTCAGCCTCCCAAAGTGCTGGGATTACAGGCGTGAGCCACCGGGCCCAGCCAAAATTTTTAGTTTTAAAAAAAATTAGCTTTTGGGTTATTTGTACATTTTAATTATTTTCTTTATTCTTCAAGGATATGTAAGATGTTCCTACATTTATTCTTTAAATATCTCTGATTTGTCTATCAACTAATAACATTAGAGCAGTGTCTTTTGCATTTCTTAATTCCCTCTCTAATTTCCCTCTTTATCCTTCTGTCTTTGAGCAGATTGTTGGTTTGGCATTCTGTCTGGATAGCCTCAGCAACAAGTATTAATAGCTTGGTCAAAATACAGAATTTTGAGGAATCATTGTATCCATAGGGTAAGGTGGATGTAAAGCAAAGATATTTAGGTAGTTTAGCCATGATTTATTTTATTAACCCATTTATGCCTAGTGTACCATTATTGGAACACTAAGCACCTGGGAGTTATTTATATCCTACTGCTCAAGGTCGTCGCCAAGTTCTGATTTTTCACAAAAAAACCTTACAACCTCCAGCATAAATGGGTTAATTTAA
This sequence comes from Symphalangus syndactylus, assembly GCF_028878055.3. Taxonomy (NCBI): domain Eukaryota; kingdom Metazoa; phylum Chordata; class Mammalia; order Primates; family Hylobatidae; genus Symphalangus; species Symphalangus syndactylus. The sequence continues at coordinate 86,782,814 of NC_072437.2, forward strand.
TCATTTCTTATTGATTTCCTCTGTCCTAATAGTTCTTAATCTACTTTGGGTCTTGGACCTCTAAAAATCTGATGAAAACAGTGCTCAGAAATTGTAATATCTACAGAAAGTTTATATACCAATCCAGGTTGTTTACAAACCCTTTGAATCCTATTTATGACCCCCAGGTTAAGAACTCTTATGCTTTATCTCCATGCTGATCTCAAGTAACATCCTACAGTAATTCACCACCATTATAAAATTTTATCACTAATTAGAAAAAGGGTGGAAAAGATGGAATGGTTTAAAAATTTTAAGAACCATAGATTTGTTAGAATCATTAAAAATGTGTTGGAAAGGCCGGGCGCGGTGGCTCACGCTGGTAATCCCAGCACTTTGGGAGGCCGAGGCGGGCAGATCACGAGGTCAGGAGATCGAGACCACGGTGAAACCCCGTCTCTACTAAAAATACAAACGATTAGCCGGGCGTGGTGGTGGGCGCCTGTAATCCCAGCTACTCGGAGAGGCTGAGGCAGGAGAATGGCGTGAACCCGGGAGGCGGAGCTTGCAGTGAGCTGAGATCGCGCCACTGTACTCCAGCCTGGGTGACAGAGCGAGACTCCATCTCAAAAAAAAAAAAAAAATGTAGTAGAAATAAAAGCAAGAGGAGTATCCTTCAGCCTACTTTCAAAATTTTAATTATGTTTTACAGGCTAAGCATAGTGGCTCTCCTGTAATCCCAGCACTTTGGGAGGCCGAGGTGGGCGGATCGCTTGAGGCCAGGAGTTTGAGACCAGCCTGGGCAACATGGCAAAACCCCGTCTTTATTAAAAAAAATATATGTGTGTGTGTGTGTGTGTGTGTGTGTGTGTGTGTGTGTATAATTTAGCCAGGCATGGTGGTGTGCACCTATAGTCCCAGCTACCCTAGAGGCAACGATGGGAGGATAGATGGAGCCTGGGAGGTCAAGGCTGCGGTGAACTGTGATGGCACCATTGCACTCCAGCATAGGAAACAGAGTGAGACCCGTCTATAAAAAAATAAACTAATTAATTGATTAAATTAAATAAAAACAGTTGTTGGATCACAAAGGCGATCAAGAACAAAATAGCAGAAAATCTAAAAAATAGTGCTGAATCAACCATTGTGGAATCAACCATTGTGGTGATTCCTCAAAGGGCTGAAAACAGAATTACCTTTTGACCCAGCAATCCCATTACTGGATATATGCCCAAAAGAATATAAATTGTTCTGTTATGTCATGAAGATACATGCATGCATCCATTCATTGCCACACTATTCACAATAGCCAAGACATGGACTCAACCTAAATGCCTCTCAGTGGCAGACTGGATAAATAAAATGTGGTACATATACACCATGGAATACTATGCAGCCATAAAAAGGAACGAGATTGTGTTCTTTGCAGGGACATGGATGGAGCTGGAGGCCATTATCCTTAGCAAACTAACGCAGGAACAGAAAACAAATACAACATGTTCTCACTTATAAGTGGGAGCTAAATGATGAGAACACATGGACATAAAGAGGGGAACAACAGACACTGGGGCTTACCTGAAGGTGGAGGGTGGGAGGACGAAGAGGAGCAGAAAAAAATAACTATTGGGTACTAGATTTAGTACCTGGGTCGCAAAATAACAACAAACCCCTGTGACATCAGTGTTTACTTATATAACAGACCTACACGTGTACCCTGAACCTAAAATACAGTTAAAAAAAAGTACTGAAAATACTCTACATGGTTAAGCTGATTTAAGTAAAACTCATAATCTTAAATGTAGGTATTATTAAGAAGAGAATGAAATTAGTATTTAACTGAAAAGATTAGGAAAAACAACAAAGTAAGCCTAAGGAGAACAAAGGAAATGATAAAAGTAGAAATTAATACCTTTAAAGAAACCTACCTAGATGACGGTGGCCTCCTGAGGTAATCCTCTGTGGCACTACCCTGCTTAAATAAAACTCTTCATTGTCCTTAAAATGGCTCACTAGACCCTTCATAACCTGGTTCCTATCTACTGCTTACTATATTTCTCACCCTTCCCGTGTGTTCCCCCACCCCCATGCTCCAACCATATAGAACTCCAGAATTTCTTTTGGTTCACTGAACACAGTAAACTTAATGTCATTTCCAGTCCTTGTGCTTTGCACTTATTCTTCTCTAGGCCTTCCCACTCTTCTTGCCTGGCCAATTTCTACTGAGTCTTCAAGACACAGCTTAAATTTTACATACTCTAAAAAGGCATTAAACATACGAATGTACATACACATACACACAAGTGCTCAGGTAACAGACTAATTTACATACTCAATCTTCAGTGCTTTCATAGCATTTTACTGCCCCTATTATAGCACGTCTCTCACCAGTCAATATCAAAGAAGTGTTTGACAAGAGGAGTAATAATTGAGGTACACCATCAGAAATCCAAAGTTACACTGCTTAAAATTATTAAAATGAAACATATTTCCAAAGCTACTTTTGCTAGAGCAGATACTAGTATGAGTGAGATAGGCCAGAATAGTATCTTATAAGCAAAAGAAAGTATCCTAAATTTAGCAAATTGTATTGGTTAACTCTCAAGGGAAAAAAATACTTTTGAGTCTTCAGATAAATTTTAGATACATCAAGGAAATAAATATAAGCAAGTTATATAAAAACTAGGAAAAATAGAAACTAGTACTAATCCAAACCTCTGGATCAGTGTTGCCTAATAGAAATATAATGCAAGCCACATAAGTAGTGTTTTTTTTTTTTAATTTATTTTTATTTATTAATTTTTTTGAGAGAGAGTCTTGCACTGTCGCCAGGGCTGGAGTGCAATGGCGTGATTGCAGCTCACTGCAACCTCCACCTCCTGGGTTCAAGCAATTCTCCTGCCTCAGCCTCCTGAGTAGCTGGGGTTACAGGTGCCTGCCACCACGCCCAGATAATAAGTAGTGTTAAATTTTTTAGTAGCCTCATTAAAAAAATAAAAACAGGAAAAATTAATTATAATATTTTAACCCAGTATGTCCAGAATATTGTTTCAACATGTAATCGATATAAAAATATGAAGTACCAGAGTTTTTTAATACTAAGCCTTAGGGTTTTTAATGTATTTTTAAAGATACATGTGATATTTTGATACATGTCCATTTGATACAATGTCCATTGATCAAATCAGGATAATTGGGATATCTGTCATCTCAAACATTTATCTTTGTTTTGAAAACACAAAAATTCTTCTAGCTACTTTTAAATACATAATAAAGTGGTAACTATAAGTTCTTTACTATCAAATACTAGAACATATTCTTTCTTTCTAACTGTAATTTTGTACCTATTAACTGATTTCTTCTCAATCTCACACCCACCTTCCCAGCCTCCAGTAACCACGATTCTATTCTCTACGTCCTTTAGTTCCACTTTTTTAGCTCCCACATGTGAGTGAGAATATGCGATATTTATGTTTCTATGCCTGGCTTATTTTACTGAACATAATGACCTCAATTTCCGTCCATGTTGCCACAGATGACAGGATTTCTTTTTTTTCTTTTGTTTTTTTCTTTTTTTTGAGACAGGGTCTCACTTTATTGCCCAGGTTGAAGTGCAGTGGTGCCATCGTAGCTTACTACAGTCTTGACCTCCTGAGCTAAAGCAGTCCTCCCGCCTCAGCCGCCCAAGTAGCTGTAACTACAGCATGTGCCCCCATGCCGGCTTTTTTTTTTTTTTTTTTTTGTAGAGGTGAGGTCTCACTCTGTTGCCCAGGCTGGCCTTGCACTCCTGAGCTCAAGCAGTCTTTCCACCTCAGCCTCCCAAAGTGCTGGGATTACAGGAGTGAGCCACCATTCCCCAGCCAGGATTTTGTTTCTCATGGGTGAAAAATATTTCATTGTGTATATATACCACATTTTCTTTATCCATTCATCCATTGATGGACACTTGGGTTGATTCCATATCTTGGCTATTGTGAATAGTGCTGCAATAAACATGGGAATACAAATATCTCTTTGATATACTGATTTCCTTTCTTTTGGATATATACTCAGCAGTGGGATTGCTGGGTCATGTGGTAGTTCTATTGTTTGTGTTTTGAGGAACCTCCATACTTTTTTCCCTAATGGCTATAATAATTTACATTCCTACCAACAGTATAAGAGCATTCTCTTTTCTCTGCATCCTCCCCACATCTGTTATTATTTGACATTTTTGTAATAGCCATTCTGACTGGGTTAAGATAATATCTCATTTTGGTTTTGATTTGCATTTCCCTGATGATTAATGATGTTAAGCATTTTTTTATATACTTGTTGGCCATTTGTATGTCTTCTTTTGAGAAATGTCTACTCAGATCTTTTGCCTATTTTTAAATCTGCTTATTTGGTTTTTTTTGCTATTGAGTCATTTGAGAGCCTTACATATTCCGGTTATTAATGCCTTGCCAGATAGATAGTTTGCAGATATTTTCTCCTATTCTATGGGTTGTCTCTTCACTTTGTTTCTATTTGTTTTTAAGATGGGGTCTCACTATGTCGCCCAGGCTGGTCTCAAACTCCTGGGCTCAAGTGATTCTCCTGCCTCAGCTTCTCAAAAGTGCTGGGATTATAGGTGTGAGCTGCCATGTCCAGCTACCTTGTTGATTGTTTCCTTTGCTGTGCAAAAGCTTTTTAGCTTGACATAATCCCATTTTATTTTTGCTTTTGTTGCCTATGCTTTTGATGTCTTACACAAAAAAATATTTGCCCAGACCATGGTCCTTTAGTATTTTCCCAATGTTTTTTTCTAGTAGTTTTGTAGTTTTAGGTCTTACGTTTAAATCTTTAAGCCATTTTGAGCTGATTTTGTATATGTTGAAATATGGAACTGTAGTTTAATTCTTCTGCCTAATAGAAAATCAGTTTTCTGAGCACTATTTACTAAAGACTGTTCTTTCCCCACTATATGTTCTTGATTCCTTTGATGAAAATGAATTGGTTGTTGAGTTTCATGTCAAGGCTAGGTGAAAAGATAGAAAAAAGTAAGAGTTAAAAAGTTAAAAAAAAAAGAGAATGAGTTGGCTCTAAGTGCATAGATTTATTTCTGGGTTCTCTGTTCTATTCTGTTGATCTCTATGTCTGTTTTTATGCTAGCACCATGCTGTTTTATAGTTTTATAGTTTTCCTGGTAGAGATCTTTGACTTCTTAGGTTAAATTTATTCCTAGGTGGGTTTTTTTTTGTAGCTATTATAAATTAGATTGCTTTCTTGATTTCTTTTTCATATTGATTGTTCATGTGTAGAAACACTACTGAGTTTTAAAAATAATTATTATATTTAATTGCAGATGGGGTCTTGCTATATTGCCCAGGCTGATCTCAAACTCCTAGGTTCAAGTGATCCTCCCACCTCAGCCTCCCAAAGTATTGGGATTACAGGCATGAGCCACCATGCCCAGCTAATACTACTGATTTTTGTATGTTGATTTTGTGTCCTACACCTTTACTAATTTGTTTATGAGTTCTAAGAGTATTTTGGTGGAGTCTTTAGGTTTTTCTAAGTATAAGATCATGTTGTCTGCAAACAAGGATAATTTGACTTCTTTTCTTCTTTGGATGCTCTTTATTTCTGTCTCTTGCCTAATTTCTCTGGCTGGATGAACTAAGCCTTTGAAATCCAGTGTTTATTTCACACTTACAGCACATCTCCATACAAACTAGCTACATTTCAAGTGCTTGATAGCCACATGGCTCTTGGCTGTCATTGGACAGCACAGCTGTAGACGAAGTTAAATATAGAAACAGTAGAAGATAACACAAAGGAAAACAATAAATAACATTGGCTACAGGAAAATAAAGAATTATAGTAAAGAAAAGGGAGAAAACAAAAAGAAAAATATTTGCAACATATTATAGTACAATATTATTATTCTTAATATGCAAAGGGTTCATACAAATCATTAAAAACACTTAAAAACCCAAAAGATTAACAGGCAAGATGACACAAGCAGGTAATTTACAAAAGAGCTGGTAACAAACTTTAGACATAACAATCAAAGAAGTATAAATTAAAACAATAGTACAGGTTGGGCATCCCTAATCTGACAAACCGAAATGCTCCAAAATCAGAAACTTTCTGAGCACCAACATGATGCCACAAGTGGAGAATTCCACACCCAACCTCATCTGACAGGTCATATGACAGGTTGCAATCAAAACACAGTCAATAATATTGTATGAAATTACCTTCATGCTATGTGTATAAGGTATATATGAAACATAAATGATTTTTATGTTTAGACTTGGGTCTTATCCCCAAGATATCTCATTTTATATATTTTATATATATTATATATATATATATATATATATATATATATACATACACACACATATACCATAATAAAAAAATCCAAAATTGGAAACATTTTTGGTCCAAGCATTTTGGTTAAGGGATACTCATATTTTAATATCCTATTTTCATCTGTCAATGCAGCAAAGATTTTAAAACTGTAACTTTCAGGGTTGCAGACAATGTAGTAAAAGGGTATTCTCATAGACTATGAGAGGGCATTCGAAGTAGTATTATAAAACCCTTTCTGTTAGTTTTTATTTCCATAGGTTTTTGGGGAACAGGTGGTGTGGTGTTTGGTTACATGAATAAGTTCTTTAGTGATGATTTCTAAGATTTCGGTGCACCCATCATCTGAGCAGTATACACTGTACCCAATTTGTAGTCCTTTATCCCTCACACTTCCCTCTCCTCACCTTCCCCCATCCCAAAAGTTGATTGTGTCATTCTTATGCCTTTGCATCCTCATAGCTTAGCTAGCTCCCATTTATGAGTGAGAACATAATGATGTTTGGTTTTCCATTCCTGAGTTACTTCATGAAGTAGTAAAATTCTTTAAAAAAGTAGTTTAGCAATAAGCACCAAGATTCTGTGTTTGGGAATCTATCACGAGGAAACAATACTAGCTGTAGAGAGGTGAAAACTGCATACCAAAACGCTCACTTCAGCATTGTTCACAATAATGGTAGAATTGAAAACTACCTGAATTTCTTAAGTTAGGGGAATGGTTAAGTCGTTTATGGTATAATCTTTTGATGAAATATTTTCAGTAATAACTTGGAAGTCTTTTTTTTAATAATATTGAACTTTAAAAAAGAGAGAATTGAATATTTTGTATCTAGAATTTAAGGGGGAATTAATCCTGTGCAGAATAAGACTTAAGAAGTTTATCAGAATGTTAACAATGTGTATCTTAGGATAGTAGGACTTTATTTAGTTTTTTTCCCCAGTTTTCTGTTTTTTCTCTGTTTTTCAAATGTCGTAAAATTGGTATGTATTACTTTTGTAATAAAAAGAAGACTACTTAAAATGGTGGGATTAATTTAACCCATTCTCGAATATAACTTAAGGTGTCATACTAATTCAGATATGCTCAACTCATGCTCTACCTATCAGTTTATACTTTATCTTTAGAAAAACATGATACTTAGCAACTGATAAACTCACTTAGATGATCTAAACATTCTGTGGTTTGACTCCATCTTTGTTTCAGAGTGAAGTTTATTGACTTTTCTTTCCAATGAAAGTGTGTCACTTTCTTCTTTTTTCTTATTCCCTTTACTTTTGGCTTAAGTCTAACCTCCAGAAAAGTGATGTAACTTTTTTTTTTTAGCAAACCAGCATCTTAAATGTGTAATCCCCATTTTCCTTCCCAGTTTCATAAGGTTAAATGGCTCACATCTGCTCTGTTACTATTTTTATATTCTGATTTGCTTTTTTTTGTTTTGATTAATACTTCTTCCCCTCATTTTTAAGGTTATTCTGGTACAAGTTAACCCAGGAGAAGCATTTACAATAAGAAGAGAAGATGGACAGTTTCAGTGCATTACAGGTAAGAATGGTAATTGAGAATAATCATTTGAGACCAAAAAACCACAAAAATTTATAATACATAATAGTGTATATGCCTATGGTTACTTCCCTCTTTCTTTTTTTTTATTGTTTTTATTATTATACTTTAGGTTATAGGGTACATGTGCACAATGTGCAGGTTTGTTACATATGTATCCATGTGCCATGTTGATTTCCTGCACCCATTAACTCGTCATTTAGCATTAGGTATATCTCCTAATGCTATCCCTCCCCCCTCCCCCAACCCCACAACAGTCGCCAGAGTGTGATGTTCCCCTTCCTGTGTCCATGAGTTCTCATTGTTCAATTCCCACCTATGAGTGAGAACATGCGGTGTTTGGTTTTTTGTCCTTGCAATAGTTTACTGAGAATGATGTTTTCCAATTTCATCCATGTCCCTACAAAGGACATGAACTCATCATTTTTTATGGCTGCATAGTATTCCATGGTGTATATGTGCCAGATTTTCTTAATCCAGTCTATCGTTGTTGGACGTTTGGGTTGGTTCCAACTCCTCGCTATTGTGAATAGTGCCGCGATAAACACACGTGTGCATGTGTCTTTATAGCAGCATGATTTATAGTCCTTTGGGTATATACCCAGTAATGGGATGGCTGGGTCAAATGGTATTTCTAGTTCTAGATCCCTGAGGAATCGCCACACTGACTTCTACAACGGTTGAACTAGTTTACAGTCCCACCAACAGTGTAAAAGTGTTCCTATTTCTCCACATCCTCTCCAGCACCTGTTGTTTCCTGACTTTTTAATGATGGCCATTCTAACTGGTGTGAGATGGTATCTCACTGTGGTTTTGATTTGCATCTCTCTGATGGCCGTTGATGATGAGCATTTTTTCTTGTGTTTTTTGGCTGCATAAACGTCTTCTTTTGAGAAGTGTCTGTTCATGTCCTTCACCCACTTTTTGATGGGGTTGTTTGTTTTCTTCTTGTAAATTTGTTTGAGTTCATTGTAGATTCTGGATATTAGCCCTTTGTCAGATGAGTAGGTTGCAAAAATTTTCTCCCATTCTGTAGGTTGCCTGTTCACTCTGATGGTAGTTTCTTTGGCTGTGCAGAAGCTCTTTAGTTTAATTAGATCCCATTTGTCAATTTTGGCTTTTGTTGCCATTGCTTTTGGTGTTTTAGACATGAAGACCTTGCCCACGCCTATGTCCTGAATGATATTGCCTAGGTTTTCTTATAGGATTTTCATGGTTTTAGGTCTAACATTTAAGTCTTTAATCCATCTTGAATTAATTTTTGTATAAGGTGTAAGGAAGGGATCCAGTTTCAGCTTTCTACATATGGCCAGTTTTCCCAGCACCATTTATTAAATAGGGAATCCTTTCCCCATTTCTTGTTTTTGTCAGGTTTGTCAAAGATCAGATAGTTGTAGATATTTGGCATCATTTCTGAGGGCTCTGTTCTGTTCCATTGATCTATGTCTCTGTTGTGGTACCAGTACCATGCTGTTTTGGTGTCTGTAGCCTTGTAGTATAGTTTGAAGTCAGGTAGCGTGATGCCTCCAGCTTTGTTCTTTTGGCTTAGGATTGACTTGGCGATGTGGGCTCTTTTTTGGTTCCATATGAACTTTAAAGTAGTTTTTTCCAATTCTGTGAAGAAAGTCATTGGTAGCTTGATGGAGATGGCATTGAATCTATAAATTACCTTGGGCAGTATGGCCATTTTCACGATATTGATTCTTCCAACCCGTGAGCATGGAATGTTCTTCCATTTGTTTGTATCCTCTTTTATTTCATTGAGCAGTGGTTTGTAGTTCTCCTTGAAAAGGTCCTTCACATCCCTTGTAAGTTGGATTCCTAGGTATAAAATTCTGGCAAACCGAATCCAGCAGCACATCAAAAAGCTTATCCACCATAATCAAGTGGGCTTCATCCCTGGGATGCAAGGCTGGTTCAACATATGCAAATCGATAAATGTAATCCAGCATATAAACAGAACCAAAGACAAAAACCACATGATTATCTCAATAGATGCAGAAAAGGCCTTTGACAAAATTCAACAACCCTTCATGCTAAAAACTCTCAATAAATTAGGTATTGATGGGACATATCTCAAAATAATAAGAGCTATCTGTGACAAACCCACAGCCAATATCATACTGAATGGGCAAAAACTGGAAGCATTCCCTCTGAAAACTGGCACAAGACAGGGATGCCCTCTCTCACCGCTCCTGTTCAACATAGTGCTGGAAGTTCTGGCCAGAGCAATCAGGCAGGAGAAGGAAATAAAGGGTATTCAATTAAGAAAAGAGGAAGTCAAATTGTCCCTGTTTGCAGATGACATGATTGTATATCTAGAAAACCCCATTGTCTCAGCCCAAAATCTCCTTAAGCTGATTAGCAACTTCAGCAAAGTCTCAGGATATAAAATCAATGTACAAAAATCACAAGCATTCTTGTACACCAATAACAGACAAACAGAGAGCCAAATCATGAGTGAACTCCCATTCACAATTGCTTCAAAGAGAATAAAATACTTCCCTCTTTCTCACTACCACCACACAAAAGCATAAACTCTGATATCTTAGCATTTAAGTATTGCAGTGTCATTCTAACTAGTCTCTTTGCCCTGGTTTCCTGATTATGTTGACTATTCTTGATATATTATATTGTTCATGTCTCTTCCCTGTTCAGAAATCTTCATCAAATCTAGTCCAGGTGTCTTAGTTTTTCAGGAAGATCATTTCAGCTTTTTAGTCTTGTTCCCACTTCCGCTTCAAATTGCTTTTCTTCAGGTTTTCTAATAGGCTTATTCACTGTCTTTTGAAGCTATCTTGTGCTGTGTGTTCTGTTTCCCTTATCTGGAATTCACCCTTATCACCACCGCCCCCCACCCCACCCCACCCCGCCCCCTGCCCCCCATTCAGATCTTACCTGTGCTTCAAGACTGAGCTCCAGTCCTACCTTTAACAGGTTTTTTGGAAAGCCTTTGTTTAGTGAGCATCTCCTTAGTACTGTTGACTTTTGGGTCAGGCAGTTCTTTGGTCAGGGGGACTGTTCTGTGAATTGTAGGATGTTTAGTGGAATTCCTAGTCTCTACCTACTAGCCACTCACCCTCACTCATTCGTTTATGACAAACAGAAAAGTCTCTGGATATCCCCAAATATTCCCTGAGGGACAAAATTGGCTCCAGTTGAGAACCATAAGCAATGAAAAAGATGACTGGCTTTGGAATTAGAGAGAGAGAACCTAGGATTAAATCCCAGCTCCTCTGCTATTAACTAGCTACATGACCTTGTGCATGTTACTTAACCTCTGTAAGTACTTTTTTTTTTTTTTTTGAGACAGAATCTCACTCTGTCACCCAGACTGGAGTGCAGTGGCTCAATCTTGGCTCATTGCAACCTCCGCCTCCCAGGTTCAAGCGATTCTTCTGCCTCAGCTTCCCAAGTGGCTGGGATTACAGGTGCCTGCCATCACGCCCGGCTAATTTTTGTACTTTTAGTAGAGATGGGGTTTCACCATGTTGGCCAGGCTGGTCTTGAACTCCTGACCTCAGGTGATCCGCCCACCTCAGCCTCCCAAAGTGCTAGGATTACAGACGTGAGCCTCTGTACCCAGCTCTCGGTGAGTACATTTCTTATCATTAAAATTCTTACTCCTGTCAATAATAGTACACCTTACAGGATAATTGTGAGGGTTCCTGATACGCATGTAATGTACTCTAAACCAGCCTGGGACATACAAGGCACTCAATAAGTGGTGGTGAGTGCTGTAGTGTTATTGTTAAATAGAAAGTGATCCCCATCACCTGTGAAACCCCATCATACCAGTTATTGCACCATTCATTTACCAAATAACTACACCATCTTGTAATATTTCTTCTAGTTGTATTTTTAAAGTTATTTAAATTTTGTATTGTTTAACATAAAATTTTTATTCAGTCTCTCCAACTAAAGTCTAAGCACTTTGAGGACACATACCATTTCTTACATTTCTTTGTATCCCCTTCAATTCTTGGCCCTCCATATATTGAGTATTTAACTAATAGTTATTGTTTTAGTTTAAAAAGGGAAGACAAGTGCAGTGGGTCACACCTGTAATTCCAGTGCTTTGAGAGAATGAGGCAGGAGGACCTCTTGAGGCCAGGAATACAAGACCAGCCTGGGCAGCATAACAAGACCCTGTCTCTACAAAAAATTTAAAAATTAGGCATAGTGGCGCACGCCTGCCGTCCTAACTACTCAAGAGGTAAGGTTGGAAGATTGCTTGAGCCCAAGAATTTGAGGCTGCAGTGAGCTATGGTCATACCAGTGCACTCCAGCCTGGGCGACAAAGCGAGACCCTGTCTCAAAATAAAATTAAATTTAAAAAGAGCATTAGAGATGAGGTGTCTGTATACTTTGTCATCTTTCAAACTGGAACAGAGTGAAAGGACTCTAACACGTACTTCAAGACAACTGACGTAAAGCAAGACTGTCTAGCCCAGGCAAACTTCCTGTCTTCCCCCATTTTACCTAGGCTGTCTAATCTGTTTAATCAAAGAAGAAATAGACCTAACTCTTTTCAGAGAAGTAATTAGCTCAGTAATTAAAATTAAAACTTGTAGCCTGACATTTAAACCTTATATATCTGAGAGTTAAAAATTTCTAAGTTGAACACGTGGACTCAGGGAGGGGAATCTCACACACCAGGGCCTGCAGCAGGCCCCGGGCCAAGGGGAGGGAGAGCATTAGGACAAATACCTAATGCATGCAGGGCGTAAAACCTAGATAATGGGTTTATAGGTGCAGCAAACCACCATGGCACATGTATACCAATATAACAAACCTGCACATTCTGCACGTGTATCCCAGAACTTAAAGTAAAAATTTAAAAAAAATTTCTCTTAAGTTAATTTAAATCATTTGTGCAGCAGTTATGGCAATTTCACAAATAGGAAGAGTTCACATATTATAGACTTAAAAGAAACCAGACAGTAGAATTTATAAGCCGTATGATAAGCATTGTCTGTCTTTACTTGCCAGTTAAGTTTTTATGAAAATAATTTTATTCCGTGTACTTCATAGAGTGTAAGTTTCTAATAGAGCACACATCTAGGTTTATTTGTACATCTCTTTTCAAATTGTTTTCAATAAATACTGTTTATGGTGGATACATTTTAAGTAATACAGCATTGATCTTTTCTAACACATTTGCAGAGGAAGATACTCATTACTGTTTTAGTGTGACTCAGAATACAAAAACTGCTATTTATGATTGGATAACCAGACCCTGAATTATAAGTAGCTTATATTTCAAAAGTTAATTTGTAATTGCAATCTGTAAACCCCACCTCCATAAATCAATTAAATTGATTTTATATGTGGCAGTGACCCCTTTGGTCAGGACCAAAAAAGCCTATCTAATTTATAATGTGCCTGTAATACTAACAGTATCTTACTGATGGGAACTAACTACCATGGGAAGATATTTTTAGGCAGGGACACATTTCTCTGCTTCAGTGGGAAACAGATTCCTTTCTCCATATGACAGATTGTAAGATTGGAGACTGTTTTAAAATTATTGGGTAGAGGTTTTAAAAACACAGAAAAGGATAAAGAGAACCAGACAGAAAATAAGAAGGCTCTCACCTCTTTATGTTTTTGACTGTCCAAAATTACAAGATGGAATATGGGTGGAAGGAATAGTAGTGAGCAAGGGAACTGGGGTTGAAGTCTTTGTAAAATCAATATGGCTTCACTCTGAGCAAGAGAAGACAAGAAAAGACTTCTGGAGTTCATTTTCTTCCACTTTGCCGTCACTAGTTTCTGTCATATGGCAAGCCCCTTCGTGGACTAGCTCTGGATCCAGGTAAAAAATGAGATTATGAATAGAAGTGGAGGCAACAGATAACAAGGAGAAAGAGAAATTCTTAAGGGAAGAAAATCGTATGCCAGTGAAGCTGAGAGAGACATGGATCATTATAGCCCTAAGGCCATCAAGTTAGGAAAGCTGTTCTCTGACAGCCACTATACTAATAAAATCTCTATATTAAAACCTAATGAATTGAGATAAGAGCTGTGTAAATTAATAAGCATTTGAATTAAAGACTATTCTTTAAAAAGTAGTTTTATTACTTGTTCAGAATATTTAGAAATGAAAACTAGGTTGAGAATCACAGAGAACTTTAGAGATCTAAATAACTACCTTATTTTACTGGAGGCTCAGATTTTGTGAGTTACAGCTAGTTATGGGCAGAGTTCAATACAGTAGTTTTTCTACTGTATAGCATACATTCTGGAAAGACAAATTTCTAATTATTTTTTTCTATGAATTTTCTAAGTATCTACTGAGGTATACTGTGCTAGTTGCTGGACATTCAAAGAAAAGCTAAAACTAAGTTCCTGACATTCAAGAACAGTGTCATAGGGGAAAAAAAGGGAAAATTAACAGTTTTATTACAGTATAAAAAGAGATATACATAGGGTGTTATGGGAGCATAGAAGGAGGGTTACTATAACATTCAGTGGCATGTAAAGAAAAAATTATTCCAGGAGAAAGTGACACGTGAGCCTTCTCGAAGAACAATGGCAGTTGGCCAGATGGACAAAGGGTCTCAAGGCACTTTAGACAGAGGGAAAGTGTTCAAAAGCAACAGAAGGAAAGAATGACTTGACTTATTTGAATAACCACAAAGAGACTGGAATTGCTAAAAAGTTGTATAAATATGTGGTACCTGTTGAACCAAAAGTCTTCCTACTACAAACATCATCTAGAAATGTTCAATAAAATAATAACATATAATCTTTCAAATACACTCCTGAGCTTCTCTCTCTTCCCTTCACCCTATAAAAAGGAAAAAAAAGGTGGGGGCTGGGAAAGGATCCCTGTGGGCCAGAAACAAGGACTTTTCCATATTTATTTGTTTTCTGTTTCTATTTTAAGAGACAGGGTCTCTTTGTCACCCAGGCTGGAGTGTAGTAGCACAGTCATAGCTCATTGCAGCCTCAAACTCCTGGGCTCAGGTGATCCTCCTGCCTTAGCCTCCTGAGCAGTTAGGACTGCAGGTGCGTGCCACCATGCTCGGCTAATTTTTTATAGAGTTGAGGTCTCACTGTGTTGCCCAGGATGCTCTCAAACTCCCGGGCTCAAGCAATCCTCCCATCTCAGCCTCCCAAAGCACTGTGATTACAGGCATGGACAATTGCACCTGGCCCAATATTTGTTTCAAAAAATACAGTTTTCATATTTTTAATGAAAAGAATTAAAAATATCTACATTGTTCTTTTGATTTGATCATTTTCTATTGTCTCATACCATTTTTTCTGAGTCCTCTTCAGAATTTGATGTCTGTCTTCCCTTAGTTCTTTACCTTATTTCATATCCTTTTGGATAAGGTACCACTCTTAAATATCTAAAAGTGTAGTCTTCTGTTTTGCTACTTTTCCATTTTGGTCATTGGTTAGATCTGTTTATATTTCCTGATATGAACCCATACCTCATTTTTTCCCCCTTCTTTAACCATTATTCACTGGTTTTAACTTAAATTCTTGATTACTTTTGAAATGAGTACTAGCTTGAGTCTGTCTCAGGTTTTTTCTATTGAGAGGTATTTTGAAACAACCTAACTTGTTCTTATGTTTTCGTAGTGAAGTGCTTTGATAGCATGTCAACAGATTTTCTTGTATAATGAGAGATACTGTGAAAATTAAGTATTTTCGCCTAGTAACTGGTATGTAGAAATGTAAAAATTTATTGAACGGGGAAATTTTAGGTTTTATATTAATAGATCTTTGGAGCATGTGCTAAAGACTACCTTCTTAGTTTTATTTTGTGAAGAGTTATGAAAAATAGGGAATTAGGCAAGGTTTCTAAATTTGGGTTACTGGGAAGGTCATAGAAGCATATTTCATAGAGAATATGTAGTAAACACTTAAGAATCCTGTGTAGAGCTAGCTCTCCTGATGACAAATTGGTTCCTCCTTTAGATATCATCTGTTCTGTGAAGCCCTTGCTTTAGTTTCTCTCCTCTTTTAGCCGTAGATACACATACAGAAATAATTGAAGGCAGGTATTTTTACAGATGTTTGTAGCCCTGATGCTTTGCATAGCACCCAGCACGTAGAGACTCTCAATAAATGTTTAAGGTGAGTGAGGAAGAGAAAACAACAGATGTTTCTTGAGCATTTATATGTGTGTCAAACAAGTAGATCTGTTATTGCCAACAGTTGTAGCTAAAAACCCTCCTTATGAGAGGCAGGTGTGGCTTTTTCTCTTTTCATCTGTGATACCTCAAAATGAATAAATGGGGCTAATGAGTAAGAATTTATTAACTATCTAGGGGTTTTGCATTGTTATGGCACTTCTACTTTGGTGTGATTCCATGCCACTACATGTAAGAGAGAAAATTATGAAAAGCAAAAAATACACAGACGAGCTATACTTGAATAATTTTTATATGCTCTGGCTCCTTCAAATATTATGTTTTAGAAAGATAAGCAAAAAATTGATGATTATTTAATACTTTTAATCTAATAGGGCAGTAGTTAAGCAGAAGGGTACTTGGGTTTGAGTTCAAACTTTGCCACTTACTATTGTATCAGTCAGATTATATTCAGTATATATCGTGTCTTACACTTGTTTATGTAAATAGTGTGTGTCTGTGTGTATACACATAATGTAGGACTTAGAACATAATTTTGTCATAGAGAAGATTATTATTAGGCCATACTTTTTGGGATATATTACTTATATCTGTGGAACCATAGAACCCAAGACCTACATCAGATATAGTCTCTAATTACATTGATGATGGATTAACCACATCTACATTATAATTTTTCTGCAACATGGCTTCTACATAAATGAGGACCTTATATTCTTCATCCATTCATTTATTCAGTGTTCAGTTAGGGACAAAAATGAATAAGCACTGTTTATTTTCTCAAGCTTATTTGTCAGACTTTCTTATATACCTTTATGGGAAGATGAAATAAAATCTGATCATCAGACTGTTGCCAGTCTGCAACTTTGTCTCACGTTGTATTACTCAGGATTTTGTTCTCTAGGGCTTGCTTTTGAGCATGTTAGATCAATACCTTTTTTTTTTTAAAAATAAAAACATGTTTATGAAATGTTTAAGTGTCAGAAAGTTGCTAACGTTAATAAATGTCAAACTCAAGAAGATCAGAACATATTGAAATGATAGGTCAAAAACAATAGGATAGGCCCAGGGCAGTGGCTCACGCCTGTAATTCCAGCACTTTGGGAGGCCGAGGTGGGCGGATCACCTGTGGTCAAGAGTTCGAGACCAGCTGGACCAACATGATGAAACCCTGTCTCTATTAAAAATACAAAAATTAGCTGGATGTGGTGGTGCACACCTGTAATCCCAGCTGTTCAGGAGGCAGAGGCAGGAGAATCACTTGGACCCGGGAAGCAGAGGTTGCAGTGAGCTGAGATCCTGCCACTGCACTCCAGCCTGGGTGACAGAGTAAGACTCCATCTCAAAAACAAAAACAAACCCAACAGGATAAAATTTAATAGGAGTAAATATAAAGTTCTACGTTTTGATTTTAAAAATATAGGTACTGTATAGTGTGTATTAGTTGGGGTTTTTTTTGGAAACTTAATCTTGCCTATAAAACACAAAAGAGTTTAAGATGATATTGAGACTCCTCCTGTGCTCATTCCTTTTCCTTCCTGATAGCTCAGTCCTGAAGCTCTTAGGTGAGGCAGAGCAATATAGGCAATGCACTAGTGGGAATGGGAGAGGTGAGCTGCAATTCCCCAGAGTAGGATGTCAGAGCCCTAATTGAGTGAGGACCATATCACATCAGCAAATAGCCAAGGGTAGGGAGTTAGAGCCCAAGCAGAGTGAAGAGGGAATTCACACAAGAAGGCAGCCTGGTATAGGGAGTCAGAGTATAAGGCTGAGGAGGATATCGTCAAGAAGGCATGTAGTGTGGCATGTAAGAACTTGAGCAGGATGAGGCAGTCACTCATGCAATGCAATGATCCAGCATGGGGAATCAGAGCTCAAACAAGAGTGAGGAGGCCATCTGTGTGGAGGGGTAGCCTGCTTTCGGTTGTAGGAGTCCCAGCATGGTCAGACAGTGCACAATCTGGGGATGTATTAGAGTGAAGAGTCAGAGCCCAACTAGGGTAAAAAGGGCATCCACACAGAGGTGGTCTAATTAGGAAGTCATCATCAATGCTATGATTATACCCCTTCCCCTCATCCTCTAACAACTCAGTATTACTTGCTTCTAGCACAGATAACACTTCTGCAACAGGAATTGTGTAGCCACCCACCACTGCCTGCCAAATTATCAGCACCTGTAGGAGTGATGGTCTTTATCTCACACCAAGGAGACTCCTCAAACACACAAAGGGACTTCAGATTCTATGCACTAAAACAAATGACAGTGCAAGAGAAGACAACTTTATGAATAAAACTTGCTTATTTTAGCAGAACTAGAACTAAATATGAGTCGTCTGTTGAATCCCATTTGCAAAAGGGAAAACAAATGAAATCTTGGACTGCAAAAATAGAAATGCAAGTTCAAAACAGATGGTGGTGTATGCTGGTTAGATGGTATCCTTTTAACATGTTTAAAAGAAGTATTGACAAACTGGGATTGTCCCAAGGAAGATAACCAGGTGATCATAGAAGCATGAAATCATCTTTATAAAGCACTATAGAAATGCGTGAAGGATGTTTAACCTAGAAAAGAGGGCAGCGACTTGGAATAGATTGTTCTCTGCACCTTAGAGGGCAGAATTTAGACATAGACAGATGAGTTATAAAGAAGCAGATTTTTTTTTTTTTTTTTTTTTTGAGACAGAGTCTCGCATTGTCACCCAGGCTGGAATGCAGTGGTATAATCTCAGCTCACTGCACCCTCCACTTTCTGGGTTCAAGCGATTCTTCTGCCTCAGCCTCCCGAGTAGCTGGGACTGCAGGTGTGTACCACCACACCCGGCTAATTTTTGTATTTTTAGTAGAGATGCGGTTTCATCATATTGGCCAGGCTGGTCTCGAGCTCTTGACCTCGTGATCCACCCGCCTCGGCCTCCCAAAGTGCTGGGATTACAGGTGCATTCAACCACCATGCCCGGCTAAGGAAGCAGATTTTGACACAGGGAAGAACAGCTATGGCTGTATAAAAATGGAGTTGTTTGTTATACCAGCGTCCCATCTTTATATGTGTTCATACTGTGATTGGATGATATTATAAAAGTAATTCCAGCATAGAAAGATAATTTTGATTAGGTGAATTCCAGCAGTTATTGTAACTAAAGACGCTTTGATTCCAGAATAATCTGTTTATTAAACTGAGTTCTCTTTAGTGACTTCTGGGAATGAGGACTCTGAATGAGCGTCTTAAATTTAACAAATCTATCTGTGCACAGGCACATTTTATAAGGTAATTGAGCTAGTGAATGGTTATTGCTCATGGTAGACCTATAAATAGTATATCAACTAGTTAATTAATACCCACTACTGATGAAATAAATACTTGAGAGAGAAATTTCCACTACATTCTGAATCTTACAGGGGCAGGAACAGTGCCGTCTTTATTTTGGTACAAAAACCTTACTTAACTGAAGTGGAATATTATCTTCCATTTTGTTTCTTTAACGACAGAAATTGCCTCTTTCATCTTTTATCATCTGTGCTAAAATAATGCCTTTTGCTTAGTGGACATTCTGTCAATATGTTAAAAAGAACTGCTAAAATATTTTTATTTGTGTACAGCACTTGCTTGCCTTGGCAACTGTTATATACCAAAAATATACTTTTCATACTTGGGGATATTTTAGTGCCTCAGAGTTTTCAATATGAGCACCATTTAAGATTATACAGTTATATGAAAATATTGATTTAAATATGTAAATGGTGAGCCACAGGTGTCACCTGGGTGATGATCATTTGACCAAAAATTCTGGGTTTATGCTTATTTTCTGCTGATTTGACTCTTTGCGCAGAGAAAGTATCAAGGTGAATTTGTTTTCTCATACCTCACGCTACTTGGGGAAGACAAGAACCTAATTAACAATACTAGAGTGTGTTGATTGTGAACCTCTTCACCTACTAGAGTTAGTATGATCAGGCTCCACCTAGAAGTCCTATTGCTAACCTTTTGGTTTCAAGTGGCTCAGACCAGCTTCTCAGGAGTTACTGATGTTTTCTCCTCATTGTTGTTGCTGGCATGGCTTTTTCTGCCAGTAGGGGTTTATTTATCCTTTCTTGCTTCTACTGTCCCCTCATTAAAGAAGTAACCAGCCCCGGTGCTTCTGGGGCAGTTATTGTCAACTCCTCTATCTGACTTTTCTTTTTCATTGCTGCTGCTGTTCATTGCTTTTCTGCTCTCACCTCATTTCCTCAAGTACCTGATCCTGATTCTTCCTGCCATTACAGGGCTTTTTGAACATAAGGGATGGTATGTCCCAACCAGTTAGTAACCATTTTCTCCCTTTCTGTGCTGTGGGATCATGATGATTATAACCACACATCCATCCTCATTCCTGCAATCAGTCAACTTTTTCAAATACCTGCCATCTCCTTTGCAGAGCATTTTTTAGCAAGTCCCTAGACTAAGCCAGTGTTTCGTTAAATAGTTATAAACCCTGAGCCTCTATCCCATTAATCACAACTCTGTTACCTCACAGTAAGTTATTTGCCTTGCAAACGTTGGAGCTCCTGGTCTTGTCCTTCTCTCGTGTTCTAGTGTAAATCCTTATGCCCATAAGACATAAGCAAAGCCCTCTTCTCTCAGGATGTCTTTGTTGGGGAGGAGACAGGAATGTACAGTCCTCATGCAAGTAAGACTCCTAGTAACCTGCTCTGATATCCTGGAATCTCTGAGACACCTCAGCCTCATGACTCTTGATACTTCAGGGCTTTGATATTAAAAATACCTCTGAAATTTATCAGAAGTTATGTCTGTTGTTTTGTAGATCATAGTCACTACAACTTTTGCTGCAGTTACTATAAAAGTAGGCATGAGATATTACACGTATACCATTTCTTCCTATAATCACAATAAAACTTTAAAGAAGTAACAGGACTATGTGACAGAATTAATGGTGCGTTGTTAAAGGCACAGGTCTGGGAGTAAATTGACCTAGGTTCTAGAACCAATGGGTGGAAGTTAAAAGAAAACAGAGTTTAGCTTAGCATGAAGAAGAACTTCGTAATAAACGGAGATGTCAAAGAAGGGTTAGGAGTGATCAGTTTCCCATCCATCCTTTTTTTTCCCCCCTTGAGATGGAGTCTTACTCTGTTGCCCAGGCTGGAGTGCAATGGCCCGATCTTGGCTCACTGCAACCTCTGCCTCCTGAGTTCAAGTGATTCTCCTGCTTCAACCTCCCAAGTAGCTGGGATTACAAGGCACTTGCCATCATGCCCGGCTAATTTTTGTATTTTTGTAGAGACAGGGTTTCACCATGTTGGCCAGGCTGGTCTTGAACTCCTGATCTCAGGTGATCCACCTGCCTCAGCCTCCCAAAGTTCTGGGATTACAGGCAAGAGCCACTACACCCAGCCTCTCCCATCTATCTTTGTAGGTAGTAATGCATCTGCTGGCTCTTCACTTGATGGTGGTGTTATAGAAGATGGTTTATTTCTTTTGAAGGGATTGTTCATGCCTTTTAAGGTTCATCACAAGCCTAAAATGCTATTAATTTATAGCCCTAGGTAGTTTACTTAAATTCCGGCCAGTGTTGTGCACATACTGAAATGAGGGTGGGCTAGGGCAATTTAGATTCTACAAGTTTCTACCAGCTCTCAAATAGTTACATATTCATAACTATACTAATTACATACCATGTCTTAAATTTATTTTAATAATATGGAGATTGATATTATAAGAATTTTTTACAAGATCACTGGTTATCTTTTGCCCACTGACTTTGCATTACAGCAAATCAGACCAAGTTCTACTGAAATTATAAGTAGCTCAAGTCAAAACCACATGTAGTAGATTTTTATTCCCATATGACTATTTACTTTTTTCATAATTAGCAAACTAAACCATGGAGAAGTTTGTCCTTTATACATTACTTAAACAACCTTAACTTCCATTAGAAAATTCTTTAAAGCGTACGTAACTATTTTTCGTACTGGTGGAAATCATGATTGTATTTAAAAATTTGCTCTTTATACTTCCCCTTTTAATATGAAAACATCAGTTTAATTAGAGTCGCTCAAAATACTAGCTTTGAAACATTAATGAGTCATGTTTGTAAAAATGAATTATAACAGATCATCCATTCATAAATTCAGCCCATTTCAATTTAAGTGAATGACTATGATTCATTCTGAGTACATTGTGTAATAGTCCCAGGCTGTCCCAGAGAGCTATTAAATGTTACTTTTCAAGAGAAAGTGTGTTACATAAGACTTATTTAAGAGAAAATTGCAATATTTATGTTAGAAAGGAAAATATAGGGAAATTCAATTGTCATCAGTTCTTCATGTTCCTAATAAATAAAATATCACTGTTATAGTTATTCTCTTGGAAGTGTAAAATCTAAGCCAGTTTAGTGAGTGCTATTAAAATAAGCAACAAAAATCTTGATTAAAAAATTTTTTTAATGACTGATAACAGGAAATTAAGATCCAGAAAGATGAGTGTGTGAAATATCTTATCTTAGCTTTTGAATAAATGTTCACAAACCTCTTGCATTCTGGCACTTTTGATATCGTTTAGTGACTAAAATGGACATAAAAGGATCTAAGCCTTCTTTTGAGCTGGACTCACAAAATGCTATTTTATTACATAGGTAGAAATATGAATATAAAATGTTTGTTTTGTGTGCCATTCTCTCTTCCTGTTTTCCCTTTTAGGAAAAAAGCCACTTACTAATAGTAGATAAGAGCTAGGAAATGAGGCTGGAGAAGCAAATTGACTTGAAATAGGGACAAAATGGAAAGATTAGATAATTTTAAAGACAAGAAATGAATTTGGATGTTTTACAGGAGTCAAAAATTTGCAGTCAAAAGAGCTACAGAAGATTTTCATTTTAGGCAGATTTTAAGCGAATTCCTAAGAATTATGTATCTAAGGCAGTTTCCATTTAGTTTGATTTTAAAAGCTGCCTTTTGAATATCTAATACCAATTATAAAATAAATATGTGTAAGTAAAATAAAATGGTAACTTGTTTTTTATAAGGAGGGAAGTTGGTTGGTTTTATAAATTAAATGAACATTTATGTGGTCAGTTATTTTTATGTAAAAATAGTTGTTATATTCTGGGTAATAGAAATTTAGAAACCTATTTTTCTGTAGAAGAAAGATGTAGGTATCTGCTCTTGATTTCTCAGACATTTGCTTCTCCTTAGAATGCTATGATCAGATTTTTATTAGAATCAAATTTTCTAAAGGCCTTGATTGGCATTAGCTTCATTACTTATTTTCTTAGGTTAAGATTAGCCCAATAGACATACTATCTTTATGGACCATTGCAAATTTTTCTAATATCTAACCATTTTTAACCTTTTATGTATGAATAATTAAGGAAACATTAAATGATAATAAAATTTATTCCTGGCACTATGTAGGCACTCAATAAGTATTTGTTAATTGAGTAAATGATCCCAGTAGATAGTTACATACAACATATAGGGAATCTTTTTCTACTACCTATGTTTTTCCTCAAAATATTTTTTTAGTTCCACTTCATCATGAAATTACTTGGAAACTGACATCAAAGAGATCATGTTTGCACACAGTTTTATTTCACTCAGCTTGACTCCAAAATTCTCATACTATGGGAAAATAATCCATAACAGTAGTAACTATTGTGATCATATACTACTACAACTTCTAGATTGAATAATTGTTAAACTCTTGTCAAGGTCACCAGTAACCTCTGTGTAGCCAGAATGAGTGGTCAATTCTCACTTCTCATCATACTTGACCTCAGTGTATTATTTGAACCAGCAGCATTTGACCCAGTATATTTAACCCGGTATATTATTTCCTTCTTCTTGGACACTATTCTCTTGATTGCCCTTCTACAGTTTACATATTCTCCTGTTTTTTTTCCTACCGCACTAGTACTTCCTTCTCAGTCTTTTTTTCTTTTTTAAGTAAAGACAGGGTCTCACTATGTTGCCCAGGCTGGTCTTGAACTTCTGGCCTGAAGTGATTCTCCTGCCTTGGCCTCCTAAAGTGCTAGGATTACAGGCATGAGGCACTGCACACAGCAGTGTTTTTTGATGTGTATTAAAATTTAATTTCAAAAGTATGTAGCAGTTAAGTGAAATAAATCAGTCACAAAAAGATAAATATTGCATGATTCCACTTACGTGAGGCATCCAAAATAGTCAAATTCATAAGGACAGAAAATAGAATAGTGGTTGCTAGGGACTAGAGGGAGGGAAGAGTGGAGAGTTATTATTTAATGGGTACAGAATTTTAGTTTTGGAAGATGAAAAATGTTCTGGATTTGGATAGTGGTGATAGTTGCACAACAATGTAAATGTACCTAATATTGAACCATACACTTAAAATGTGTTAAAATGGCAAGTTTTATCTGTATTTTACCACAATTAAAATAAATTTAGTAAATTTTTTTATTTATCAAAAACCATTTTTAAAGCAGCAGATACCTGAAGCCAGAGCTTAAATAATGTGGTAGGCAAAATTCTAGGATGGCCCCCAATGTTGTTGCCTTCTGTTGTACATAACCTACATAATTTCCAGGACAATGAATATGATGAATGTCACTTTCACGATTGGATTATATTGTATTGCATGGCACAGATGACTTTTAAGAAAGAGAGACTGTCTGGAATAAACCTCACCTAATCAAGCGAGTCCTTATGAAAAGAGGGCTCTTCTGGAAGAGATCTGAAGCATGAGAGGGAAGTCAGCAAGTGGAAGAGTTTTCTTGCTGGCTTTGAAGATGGAAAGGGTCACATGGCAAGAAATGTGAGTGGGCTCTGGGAACTGACTGTGGTCCCTGGCTAACCACCAGCAAGGAAATGGGGACCTCAGTCCTGCAATCACAAAACTTAATTCTGCCACAACCATAAGCTTTTGGTAAGAGGCCTCCAACCTCCAGATGAGAATACACCCTAGCTCACACTTCGATTTTTGCCTATGAGACCCTGAACAGAGAAGCCAGTTACACCATACCCAGACTTCTGAAGAACAAAACTGAGCTAATGAATGGGTACTTTTTAAAACCACTATTTGTTACACAGCAATAAAAAACTAAGACAAATAATATGAACTTTTTTCTTTTCTCATAAATTACGGTACAAAGATATAAGCAGTTAGTGGTTGTATGGAGGTGCTGCTCCATAGGTTATATAAGTGGCCTAGGTTACTTTTGCCTTGGCCTGCCATCCCTAGGTTGCTGCCAATGTATGCATGATCCAGGTTGGCTCACCACCATGTCCATGTGCCAAAGAGAATGGCAAAGGGCAGGAGAAGAAAAAGAGATGAGAAATTTGCCCACTTTCTTTAAGAACATAATCCCAGAGGCCAGACGCGCTGGCTCACACCGGTAATCCCAGCACTTTGGGAGGCTGAGGTGGGCAGATCACGAAGTCAGGAGTTCGAGACCAGCCTGACCAACATGTTGAAACCCTGTCTCTACTAAAATATACAAAAATTAGCTGGGCATGGTGGCATGTGCCTGTAGTCCCAGCTACTTAGGAGACTTGAGGTGGAAGTTGCAGTGAGCCGAGATCACGCCACTGCACGCCAGCCTGGGCGACAGAGCGAGACTCCGTCTCAAAAACAAAACAAAGCAAAAAACAAAAACATCCAGGAGATTGCACAGATTGGGGGTCTGTGCTTTGACCTCTGACTGCTGCTTCTGTCACAGAGATGCAAACAAAGAAGTGGGCAGCCATTGTTATCGTATGACCCTCTATTGTAAGTGCCCCCCCGCCCTACTCCCTGGCTGTTGTGACTTCCAGGGGATTTAAAGGGCAACACCCTTTTATTTCCCATCTGGGAGTCATGCATTAAAGATTAGGCCAGTCAACATGTATCATAGGCCAGGCTCAGTGCTCATGCCTGTAATCACAACACTTTGGGAGGCCAAGGTAGGAGGATCGTTTGAGGCCAGGAGTTCAAGACAACATAGTGAGACCTCATCTCTACTACTGAAAATTTTTTTTAAATTAGGCATGGTGGTGTATGCCTGTAGTCCCAGCTACTCGGGTGGCTGAGGCAGCAGGATTGCTTGAGCTTAGGAGTTCAAGGTTGCAGTGAGCTATGATTGTGCTATTGCACTCCAGCCTGGGCAACATAGCGAGAGACTGTCTCAGGGAAAACTGAAAATGACCATGCATGCTCAGGGAAAGACATAGGTTCTCAGAAGACTTTAAATGTACATCTCAGGCTGATCCTTGGCAAAGAGATAGTCTACAACAGTAAAAAAAATCAGAACAATAACAAAAAACAGCCAACTCTGGGGAAAGGGAAGAAACTGATTTCCAGAGTTTCTACATGGTTAGATTTAAATGTCCAGTTTTCAACAAAAAAAGATTACAAGGCATACAAAGAAACAGAAAAGTATTGCCCATTCAAAGGAAAAAAAAGAAATCAACAGAAATTGTTCATGAAAAAAGACTCAATGGTAGATCTACTAAATACAGACTTAAAAAAAAAAAAAAAAAAAAAAACTCCTGGGGCTGTGAAAGAAAACAGAGACTTTAAAACACCTCTCTTAAAGATGCTCAGAGGAATAAAGTCCCTGACCATCCAGCTAAACCATTGGGTACAGCCCATGAATCTGTATATAATCGCACATCTGGCCATTTCTACTTCCATGCAGAGTACACAACCAGTTGCACTGCTCGAAGTTCTGCCCACTGGGAAGATTTTCCTTCACTGTTGTCCTTCAAGAATGTCCTAGAAAGGGACTGTAGTGCTACAGCTGTTCACTTTTGGGTGATGCCTGTATATCATGTAGAACCATTTGTGAACCAGGCCCTATCTTCTCTTCCTGTGTCAAATGATCATAGGGAACTCCCCATGAGGCCATAGGTGCACGCTGGGGGAGAGAAGGCAGGGTGGCAGGAGTGGAGACTATGGGCATTTGAGCCACTTCCTCATGTAACTAACTTGTGCCTTCAAGACCTGCTCGAGCTCGATCACTTCCATTTGATGACGGAATGCTGCTATGCATGAACCACTTTATGGCTAGATGGGTCAGAAAGCACCCAGTTTATGATAGGCAGTTAGGTCACATGGTGACTTGATGACCCATAGTCAAATGTTCAGTTTCCACCAAAGCCCAGTAACAGGCCAAGAGCTGTCTCTCAAAAGGAGAGTAGTTATCTGCAGAAGATGGCAGGGCCTTGCCCCAAAATCCTAGAGGCCTTTACTGTGATTCTCCTATAGGGGCCTGCCAAAGGCTCCAAACAGCATCCCTATCTGCCACTGACACCTCAAGCCCCATTGGATCTGCTGGGTCATATGCCCCAAGTGGCAGAGCAGCTTGCACAGCAGCCTGTACCTGTTGCAGAGCTTTCTTCTGTTCTGGAACCCACTTAAACTGGCAGCCTTTCAGGTCACTCGATAAATGGGCTGCAGTAACACACCCAGGTGAGGAATGTGTTGCCTCCAAAATCCAATTAGGCCCACTAGGCATTGTGTCTCTTTCTTGGTTGTAGGAGGGGCCAAATGCAGCAACTTATCCTTCACCTTAGAAGGAATGTCTCAGCAGTCTCTCTTTTTCCATTTTTCTGCCTTCTTATCTTCTAGCAGTACTGGCAGCTGATTAGATTGTGCCCATCCAGATTAAGGTTGGGTCTGCCTTTCCCAGCCCACTAACTCAAATCCTTTGTCAATACCCTCACAGACATACCAAGGATCAGTACTTTGTATCTTTCAATCCAATCAAGTTGACACTCAGTATTAATCATCACACCTCCTTCATACCTTTGTTCACATTGTTCCTTCTTCCAAAAATCACACAGGAGCATGCACACATACAGGTGAGAACTTTCTGAATCTTTCCAGCCCTTCAAAACCCAATACTAGTTACATCTATTTTGAGACTCTTTCTGACCACTCCAATGTTAAAAAAAAAAAAAAAGTGCTCCTTGATTTCTTGTAATATACATATTGTCAGGCTTATATCTCTAATCTGGCGTGTTATTTATTGGTCTATATTGTTATTTGTCTTTTTTTTCTTAGAGTCCATCTTTAATAATGTAATTAGGTGCTCATTGTCTGCCAAGATTGTGTTGTATGCATTGATTGCGTTAATCAACTTTAAATCTTAAGAGAGGAACCTGAGATTCATAAAAAGCCTCATACCTAGTTATTGGTGGATCTAGAACTCAAATGAAAGTCTTTTTGATTTCTAAAGAATAATTTTTACCTGTACCAAGATACCTTGGAATCAAACTGGGGAGTTTGAACATACAGATGTGTAGGCCCACATCAGCCTTTCTCAACTGATTTATGATACAAAACCATGATACAGTGGTAGTATACTCTTTGTAGGCTACATTCCCCTCCGCTCTGCTCCCCATAGCACTTACAACTGCCCCTTACATATAGAAATTCAGTAAATGTTTATTTATTTATTTTAGGCATATAACAAAAGAATTGTCTTTATTTCAGCACTTAGTCATTTCTAATTGCACAGACATTGCCTTATAGATCCTCAAGTAATGAAAAAAGGGAGAGAAAATGACTTTGTTATTTAATTAGCATATATATTAGCTAATGGTTATTGAATGATCCCTGTACCAGTTAGTGTTGTAAACACTCTACGTGTGATTAACCTATTTAGTCCTCCCAGCAGCCCTTTCAGCTAGCTATTATCTTCATTTTATATACAAAGAAATTGAAACACAGGTTAATAATTCTTCTGTAGTTACCAGTTACTGAATGACTCAGCTGCGACCTGAACTCAGGCAGTCTGGCTGCAGAGTGCATACTTCTAACAGTTACCTTACAGTGACTTCTCAAACATAGAGTACCTAAGATGGTACTCTACTCATAGTTCAACAATGATTAGTTCCTCCAAACCATGTACTTGCTTCCTGACATATTTAATATATTTCAAAATTGAATGCTGAAACTAGTGTCTTAACTTCTAAAGAGCTGAAACCAAATTATTATACCAAATACTCTACTCATAAATTTATCTTTGAACCTCAAGACTATCTATCAAAAAGTGCCATTTAGCTTTACATGATTTATATTGCATGATGCTGGGGCAAACAGAATCTCTTTTGCTTTTAATTGCAAGATGTAGTTTTTCCTCAGAGCATTGAGAGAACATGTTTTATTTCCTTTACTAATCCTCTGTTTTGAGGAGTAATTTCACTGAAATAATTTTAGGGAGTGAATGATACAGGTTTTATATTAAAAAAAACACTGAGTATGAGAGTTTGAAAAAGGCTCTCTCTTCATTTATACCTAAGAAATACCTTAATTTTGATTACCCTAAATGGCAGAGGTGGGGTGGGGTGACTAATATAATTTGATTCTACTTTTTTGGAAAGAAATCTTCATCAACTGGTTTTAAGATATTTTTGCTAAAGATGATATTAGAGTTAATAACAATAGGCATAAAAAGTGTGTGCTTTAAACCTTAACCTAAGCACAGAGTGTCCTTGTAAAATACCTTTCTGATTAACTGAAAACCAGAAGCCTTTTTCCAACTCATTTTACTGAAAATATTTACAGAATAACAAATTCAGCCATGGTAAGCAGAATATACTGAAAATAATTCAGTCTTTCAGTGCCCTAAACCATTGTAAGTATTGTACATAATCATTGTAAGTTGTGATTGAAAAAGAAAAAGAAAAGGCACTATGGAAGCATATAGCAGGAGCAGCCAAACCAATCCAGGGACTAGAAAATACTTCCAAGAGGACACTTACAGGGTGAGCCTGCTCTATTCTTTTTCTCTCAAAAATGGAAGATTAAAAAGTTTTATTAACTAGGTGTTTGGTTTAATCAGGACCATTTATTTGATATATATTATTAAGGATTTCAACAAAATTAACTCTTGTAATAAGAAGAAACATTACTTTTGCATGGAAAATACAGATCCATGGAAAATAATTGTGGCACATTTCCTCCAAGTATATGGTAGGATTATAGGAGGTTTTTCTTCTTTATACTTTACATATAATTTGATAATGTCAACATGAATTTCATAAATAATTATACAAGTGAAGTTTTAACCCCTTTTAAATTGTTTAGTCCAACTTTATTTAAAAATACATAGTTTTTTTTTTAAATTAAGACCCTAAGCTCATTCAGGAAAATGAGATACCATAGTGTTTTTGGTGCAGATAAGTGGATTTTTAAACTAGTAAAAACTAAAAAATCAGACATATGAAGGTTATCAATACATCATTATAGTCCATCAGTTTTCTAAAAATCAAGGGAGTGGAAGAAAAGAAATGTCTAAATTTCATATCATAACATAGAACTGGCTTAAAGGATTCTGACACTTGAGATAGATAAGAAACCCGCTGGTCCAAATGCAGTGGTGTTTACAACTAATTGATCACATCCCGTTATGGATTTCTTTGTTTCCTTTCCACTCCCGCTGCTTCACTTGACTAGCCTAAGAAAATAAAATATAAAAGAAACTCAAGGCAGAGAATTTTTATACCTTGAGGATTTATTTTCTTAACACTACGAAAGAATGTCTAGAAAGGTCACCTTCCTTATTAAAAATAAAAACCATACTCTCCAAAGTTAGCTTCATTAGAAGGATATCCTGGTGAGAAGGACAACTGAATCACAAACACAGAGATTTACCTTAGTTTAGTCTTGTAATAACTTCTACCACATTTTTTGATTCAGGGAAGTACTAATTAAGCATTCTAACCCAGGAGCAAACCTTTGTAATTTTTTTCCAGAAGCATAGCTGAGATGAGGCTAGGATGTCCAGAGAATACTTATATAACATTATAAAGAAACTACTGTAAATTTATCTACTGTCATTTACATGCTTTTGTACCATCTGCAGAAAATGTTCTAGGAAACAGAAAAGATCTTTCCTGGTTCCTTTGTATGGCAACATGTTGGATGTGATTTTTAGACACTACCGAGATATATAGAGACAGAAAAATCATTCTTCTCCAACTTATCTAGGATTCATTCTCTAAGTTTTCCTCTGTTATGGCAACAAACACTAAGCATAATTTCATTTTTCAGAAAGTTTCTTCCTGTATCTAGAGAAGTGTGACTTGTGCTCCTGACTGTGGTCAGGATTAAAGTGTATCCAAACACGTCACCATTAACCATAAGAATCACAAAATAACATAATGGTTGCAGGACAGGATTTCTTTACAGGCATGTTATTTTCTCTATGGCTCCAGAGGTTAAAATTATGACTATACCAGAGTTGAATCAAGTTAGCATTGGACTCTCTGATCCCAAAACCCATGTGATACCATTGTTTGAAGATGTTCATTCACTTTTAAAGAGTGAATTTTAATCAAATCCAGTTTCCATTCTTTATGGTTTAACAGAGTTCTGTCTTTGACATTCCCTTCTGCTTTATCATGTAATCCTTCAATATTTTTGGAAAATCCTTTTATCATTACAGTAAAATACCATCATATTTCAATATTTTAATATTATTATTAAGTCTTAATATGCTGAAGTTTCTCACTTCTTTGTGTCCAGTCTTCTGTGTTCAGCCACTTGCTAGAACACAGAAAACACAGTCACTGAGTGTGTGCTCTTTTCCCTGGAGATAGAATTTGTTTTAAGTCCCTTTTCATGTCCTGAGGGACAACTCATTCTTGACAGTTATTTGAAAGACTTAGGCCTTGCCTCACAGCCTAGTGTGACAGACAGAAAAGTAACACACAGTTAAAACAAAGAAGGCAATGCTAAGTGCTATGATGGAATTTATGTGGGAGGCCAAGGTAGGAATACCTGAGCAAGCATAGGGAAGTCATTGAGTGCTTAGGAAAATATGATGCTTGAAGAAGTAGAAGTTAGCCAGAAGGAAAAAAATAAACAGAAAAATATCTTCGAGACAGAAGGAACAGCATGTGCAAAGCCCAAGCACACACAGGTTAGAGGAAACAGAAAAGCTGTGATTAGAGAGGTAGCTTGGAGAAGAGACTGCATGGGAGAGTGTCTGAAAATGAGACTAAAAATATATGCTACTTTGCAAATACCATTATATGCCACGCTAGAGATTTCACATTTTATTCTGAAAGGAACAGGGAACCATTGAAGGATTTTAAGCAGGGGATAACCAAAACTATAGTAATAAGAATGAGACCTGGAGGCTCAGTGTGGAGGGTGAGAAGAAACTAGGATGATTTACAAATTTCACAGTCCAGAAGAACTATGAGAACAACTGTCTCAGCAGTTTTTATATTTTCCAAATATTTCTTTTAGATGATTAGCAGTTAAAAAAAAAAAAAAACTTAGAATGAAAGAAAGCCCTTGCTTTTTTACATTTTTTTTTAACAGTTTTTCTTAAGAAACAACACTGGTTGAGGAAACACCACCAAAGCAAAAGCCTGAGGGTATGGGAAAAGGCCCTTGGCATGTTTTCATTTTAGTCTATGTCAGAGTAATGATGACAGAATGAAAGGTTATTAGATGTGCCTCCAGCTTTGATCTCTGTTTGGTTTTCTAGTTCCCCTGGGAAGTGCCAGTCTTACAACATAAACTAACAGGAAGGGTAATGCTTTAAGTGTACAGGCCTAGTTTCTTTTGGGGAGAACCTACAGCAGGATGTGAACATTCTGTGCCAAGCCTCCAGGGGCAAGTTCTGTTCCTTTTATAGAAGAGAAGATTTCCAATTAGGTGTGGGTATGTTTAATTCAGGGATAATATATTTTGAAACCTTATACATATGATTACTCATAAGCCATCCAGCTGTAACCATTAAAAAATTGATATTTTGATGCCCAAAAAGACTAATAAAGTTTTAAAATTATAGGCCCAAAGAAGAAGTGACTAGTGAGAAGAAGACCCTGAAATTGCAGTAAATTGTAAGGCCATAGTGTAGTGCTCCAAATCTGAATCAAAATGATATTTTGTCAAGCACAGCATATTATATAAAATGCTTAATAAATGGCAACATATCTGCAGAAGATGGTCTAAAAAGCCTAGATACAGAAGCCTTTTTACAGATAATTCATATGGCTAGTAGAACCTTAAGACATGTTTCTAAGGGCCCAGACCTTAAAGCACAGAAGCTGTGAGGAAACTAACATATAGATTCTGTTGTATGGGCAATCTGTAATTAAAATAAAAAAGTTTAGCTATTATGTAAAAAGAGAACCTAGCACAACCCTTTTTGACACTAGCAGTACTGATTTAATGCAGTCTGCATGGTAGATGACTAGCCTGCTTTGTCACTTGAGCAGTTTTTTTCAGTCTGTGGCCTTAATGTTTGATCCTGACAGGATTTGCGTCACTGATCCATATCACTGCCTGTGTGATGTCAAAGTGTGGATGTTCAGTTATTGAGGCATAGTTAACCTAATGTGCTGCAGTAAATCCTAAGTGCTCCTTCCTACTAAAATAACAAAAGAATGATTCATCATTGTTCATATTAGGCTGATACTAAAAATAGTAATGTTCACAACCTGCTGCATTCATGGACATTAATATCACAGCCTCTGCAGCTTTCTAAACAAGTGCACTAAAAATAATTTCTTGTTTAGAAACAGGTGCTTGGTAAACACATCTCCTTCAAGTTTTCTATTTATATGCAGTTCAATTTAGTGCTAAAGGTAGATTCTCACCATGAGTCGTTCTTCAAATGTACTCTACTTGGTGTTTATCACTGATACATCTAATCGTGCTGCAAATCTAATCATAGAAATTTTCAGTTACTTGTACACAGATAAATGAAATTATCCACAATTCTGAATCATACTTAGGCCCCTAATTTAAGCATTCTGCTTTATCCAAACTTTAAAAAGAATAATAAATTTCCAAGGAAAAGAAAGGTCTCTAAACATCTAAGCATGAATAATGACCTTGATCTTTTCTCTTTCTTCTGTAACTTCCTTATTCTGTTCCCAAGTTCTGACTCACCAATTTGGTGAGTTCCTAGATCAAGGCCTATACCAATTGCCTGCCTTATATGAATAAATGTTGCCAAGTGTTTCATAGCCTTAATAAATAAGCATTCCTTATTACTAGGGGGACCTTATATCCCAATTTGTCTAAGACAGTTCTGGTTTTTGCCTCATCTTGATATCTAACTGGTTTAACATTTGTCTCAGATTTATCATTTTTAAAACAATATTGTTAGTAGTTCATTAAAATAAGTTGTGATAGATTTGGCTGACCACCATTTTGAATTTCCAGCTTCCACCTTGATCTCTAGTAAGTAGCTCATCCATCTCTTTTTCACTTTAACTTGTGGTTAAATCTTAGACAACCAAAATAAATCATTCTCTCTTCCTGACCCTTGCCAGAAGCAAGTCTTAATTAACAGTGAGTGAAAGTGTGCTTAGATTTAAAGGACTGGGAACTACTTTCAGTTTCCTGGTGGTAGTGGAAGAAGTATTTGATGCTGCTGTCTTTGCTGGCCACTTGGTGTCACCAGGGCACCAAGTGGAAGGACCAGTGGGAAGCATATAGGTTAAATAAATAAATATGAGGAAATTAAATAT
This sequence comes from Symphalangus syndactylus, assembly GCF_028878055.3. NCBI lineage: Eukaryota > Metazoa > Chordata > Mammalia > Primates > Hylobatidae > Symphalangus > Symphalangus syndactylus. The sequence goes on from NC_072437.2 coordinate 86,817,245, forward strand.
TTCCGCCACTGAATATATAAAAAATAGCTTGCATGATTTTTATCATTTATTGTATAAATCTATAACTGTTATTTGGCAGTACTTTTTTATTTTGCAGTAAACTCTCAGCAATACTGAGCTCAAAAACAAGGTCTAAATTTGGTGAAACATGCAAAAGAAATAAAGACAATTCAGTGAGATTTGTAAAAATATTTAATGTTTTTATAGTATTTAATATTGTAAAAATATTTGAAGTATTTACACATCTCAATAAAAACAAAAAGTAGAACTGAGAGTATCCTCCACTTAGCAGATATGCTCCCAGCTTACCAGATAGCACCTTAGAAACAGTTTTTCTTAATATAAATATTGTAGTCTTAAAATATTACAAAAAAGAGTCAGTTGAAGGTATTAGCAGCTTTAAGTTTATAAACCATAAAATACAACATTGTAAGCAATTTTATTTTAAAAATTAAGATGACTATTTGAAAAGAAATTTTTCAATTAAATACCAGTGATAAGGAATTAAAGACAGGTATAGCTAAGAAATTAAAATACATACATACTAAGAATAATTGTTCTGTTTATATTACTCCAATATTCAGATACTCAAAATGAAGAATACCTTTAAATGCTCTTTAATGTACTTGCATGTGTTTTTTAATAAAGCATTTTATTTTTCGATAGATTTTGTTAGAACTTTATCTCCCTCAGTGTAATTAAAATATATCAGTCAATAAAGAAACATACCAAGTTATGTATTTTTAATGATTTTTAGCCCCCTTTTTCACTTTCAGAAGTGTTCCTGATTGGATGATGATAATATAATTATCCTGCCTCTGCTCCGTTTCCTCCTTCTTCCTGTCACCAGAGCTCAGCCAGCCTGAAAGATAAATCCCTATCCCTCTTACTGCTAAGAGTTATTCCCAAACCCTTATCCATAGATGTAGGGACATTTCATCAGTCTAGGAAATGGGAATAATAAAGATAATGTGGTGGTTTTTCATTAAGTTAAATTTATTTACTTTTTAAAAATTCTGAAGTTAAATCTTTTATAATGTTTGAAGTTACAGTATCCTCTCTTTATGAATTGATGTGACCGTATAGGATAGACTTCCTTCTGTCCATTCTTAATTTCTTCTTAACTTTTAATGTCTTTACGTGGCCTAATGAAAAGCTAGTTAATGAGTCCCCAGAATCTGTTTTGAAATTTTGCTGGCACATAAATCCAAATGTTTTGGAAATACTATCTTAGAACACAGATAACTTCTGTATTGACCATTTTCTGGTTAATATCTAGCCTCCTAACCTTATCCAGCCACCCTCACCCCTCAAATCAATCCAAAATATATTTGGCCTTAGACTGATCCTCACATTGCTTTCCTATTAACATGTATAATGTAAAGTAAAACTTTTGTTTTTTTTTGTTTTTGTTTTTTTTTTTTTTTTGAGACGGAGTCTCGCTCTGTCGCCCAGGCTGGAGTGCAGTGGCGCGATCCCGGCTCATTGCAAGCTCCGCCTCCCGGGTTCACGCCATTCTCCTGCCTCAGCCTCTCCAAGTAGCTGGGACTACAGGCGCCTGCCACCACGCCCGGCTAATTTTTTGTATTTTTAGTAGAGACAGGGTTTCACCGTGGTCTCGATCTCCTGACCTCGTGATCCGCCCGCCTCGGCCTCCCAAAGTGCTGGGATTACAAGCGTGAGCCACCGCGCCCGGCCGTAAAACTTTTGTTGAATCAACATCTTAGTATAAGTAAAGGAGAAAATTATAGAGAAAGAAATCGGCGACTATCTGGTGAGATATGCAGGTTGACTAAGGCCTCTAAACGGGAAAAGAGGTAAAACCTGGGTGAGTAAATGAGAAAGAGTTAAAAGGAGAAGAAATAAGGTTTGATTTGTGCCCAAAGACAAAATTATAGTTTCTAAGTCTTCACTCCCCTTATCTCCCCAAAGACTATTTGCTTATTTCATTGTCAGTCACTCCCTGGCAATAGACTCCTTCCCATGGAGCACCTGGTTAGTTGCAGATTTCGTTGATCTTTCCTTGGTCCCTTGACTCTGTGGACATGTGTCAATTAAGCTCTAAGCTGTATGAGTTTAACACATATTATTTAGATGCTTATTCAGAACCTGCACTTTAATACTGCCACGAGAATCAGAGTCAGGGTCAGAGTCAGTCTTTTGAAATAACAGATAAAAATAGAAGAGAAGAGTGTACCTCACATCCCATCCTTTTATATCTTAGTGACCTGAAACCACTCTTTGTTTAGCTGAATGAGTCTGCCTTTTAAATTTTTGGACAATGCAAATGACCCTGATTATTATAATCTAACAGCAGCCTTAATAAACAGCTGATCTGGTTTGCCAGGAAAAAAAAAAATCAAAATCAACTCTTCTTACTTTTCATTTGCCGCATAGCCGACAATCTCTTTCTGCAAATCAACTGATTCATCTGTTGTAGCTGTTCATTTTGCAACTATTTTGGAGGACATGTTGCTAAAAGTTAGACATTTATGGATGTTTTACTGAATTTTATATATAGTAGCAGTCATCTTGGACTATATCTGCTTTAGATTGTTTTTTGTTGTTGTTTTTTTAAGCCAAATCATTGGCATCATGTTGTATGGCAGTGTGGGCAATACTTAAACTGCAGAAGGGAAGAACTAACTTAACCAACTTGACAGCGTGGTCCTTGGTATCTGATTTTAATCATGTTTCAGCTTACACAAAGCAGAGAGCTTTTATTGCTCATCCTCTAGTAAGAGCATAAGACTAGCCTCCCTCCTTTTTAAATTTTTGTGTATTTATTTATTTAAAGACAAGGTCTCACTGTTTTCCTAGGCTGGTCTCTAACTCCTGGGCTCAAGCATTCCTCCCACCTCAGCCTCCCCAAATGCTGGGATTACAGGCATGAAGCAAGCCTGGCTTTTTTTTCTTGTTTTTTCTTTTTAAGCTTACTCTTTATTCTTATTTTTTTTTCTGTATTAATTTTCCCTTTTCTTCAATTTATCATGGCTTGTGTTTTGGTTTGGTTTTGGTGCTACATATATCTTAAATCACCTTAAATTGTCTTTTGGAATGAGTTTAGCTACTAATTCACTGATTGTTTTCCATATAATATCCCTTACTTACTAGAAACAGTCTAGGATCTTTCTTCACAATAGTTTCAGTGAGATAAATATAGGTACATTTTGCTTTATTATATGTAACTAGCAGATATTTAGGGCATAATAGTGTTGGGTTTTCCATCCAAATGTCAGTGCTTTTTGTGTGCTTTAGGCGATATTGACTCCTACCTTCAGAACCCTTCTAAGAAAACTTAACAAGACTTAACTTCATACCCTTACTATTCTCCCGTTTGCCACAGAGTTCTTATCCTCAGTGTTAGTAATGTGGTCACTACCTTCAAGGACCTTTTGGTTATAGCAAGGACAATACAGGATGCATGTATTTTTTGTTTCCTAAAGACCTCGTTAATTCGAGTATATGCATCAAACAATTTTTCTATAGGAATAAACACAGAGGATTCATTGAGGAGATTACAGTTTATAGGAATGCATTATGCAGTGACCAGCATATTTTTCATTTTCCCATTCTTGTTTAATTATATGATAATTTTAGCAAACTTAAAAATGTACCTGCTTATTTTTGTAATATTATCTCAAATATTTTGCAGAGAGCTATCTTAATAGCATGGCATGTCATAGCAATTGTTTGGATTTCTTCATAATATTTTAACATATTAACTACCATTCCTGAACTATTGATTTTCAGGTAGGCTTGTCAATACAAGCACTAGCACTGTGCTTAGGTGACATTGCTTAAGCACTTACTCTGTACCAAACACTGTTCTAAGTGCTGTACAAATATGAACTTATTTAATCTGCATAATATCTCTATGAAATAGAATAATTATTTCCAATTTACATGTGAGAAAACTAAGATACAAAGAGGTTAAGTAACTTGAAAGGTCTCACAGCTATAAGCTGTCATTAGAATTAGACAGGCTTGCTCAGAGTCCATGTTCTTCATCACTACCTTATGCTGCCTTATGTTTAGGCTATAACAAATTATAATAAAATGAATGATAAAATAGCAAAATAGTAACAAAGTTCCACTTGAAGACATTTTGATCCCAGTGAAAACAAATGTGGTTCACACAGTATTGACAAGGATAGACTGGCATTTTACCAGCTTGAGTGGCATCACCCAGTTCATGTGGAAGCATAGTAGGCTACAGTAAAGAATTTGGACTTCATCTCATCACAATACAGAATGGTCTCTGGGTTATAAGCAGAGGAGGATACAGTGAAATTTGTTTTTTAGATCAGGTTAGCTTTAGTGTGAGAGATGTATCAATTGCTAGGGACTGGGGTCAAGGAGACCTATTAGGAGAATACTGAAATAGTTCTAGAAAGAGCCTAGTGCTGCTAAGGCAATAGCAATGGAGTAGAAGAGAACATGGATTTGAGAGATATTTAGGAGATAAAACTGTCAGAACTTCCAAATAGATGATATGGAAATTGAGATGAGGGGGAAAATAGAGTCTAGGATTATTCTCACATTTCTGTCTTAAGATTAACTTATCATGGGAAACACAGAAGCGGAGTGACTATTGATGGAAAAAATAACTGGTTTTGAGTTTTATGTAAATTAAGTATTATAGATCTAGAGCTCAAGAAAAAAGTCTGGATGAGATACAGAATGATAATCTTTCATGAGGGTAGTAAATAAGATCATCTTGAGAGATCATGTGGAATAAGGGAAGTGGACCAAGAGCAAAACTCCCAGGAAAACAAACGCTTAAGGAAGAGCAGAAGGCAAGAAGCCATTAAAAAAATTGAAAAAGTATGATCAGGAGGTAGAAAGGAAACTAGGAGAAGCTAGTATTTCAAATGTTAAGGAAGAATATTTAAGAGAGTTGTCAGCAATGTTAATTGGATTTGATAAGTAAGAATTTGATCTCAGTGACTTTTGCCAGTGCAGTCTCAGTAGAGTGGACTGGACAAAAGCCTGATTATGGTGGGTTGCAATGTGATTTTGGGACCGGGCACAGTGGCTCATGCCTGTAATCCCAGTAGTTTGGAAGGCCGAGGCGGGCGGATCACGAGGTCAGGAGATCCATACCATCCTGGCTAACACTGTGAAATCCCATCTCTACTAAAAATACAAAAAATTAGCCAGGCATGGTGGTGGGCGCCTGTAGTCCCAGCTACTCGGGATGCTGAGGCGGGAGAATGGCGTGAACCCAGGAGGCGGAGCTTGCAGTGAGCTCAGATCGCGCCAGTGCACTCCAGCCCAGGTGACAGAGTGAGACTACGTCTCAAAAAGAAAAGAAAAGAAATGTGATTTTGGAGACTTCCATTTCAAGTCATTTGGTAGAATGGATGCTCTGCTCTGGGTACCATCCTCTTATTAAAAAAGATCTTCTATAAGACAATTTTAATTTCATTGTTGTGCCCACAAAAAGTAAGAGACATGTCCTAGGGGTTAGGGGGCAAGAAACAATGCTGGGACAGTTGGTTATCCATTTGGATTAAAATGGAATCAGATCCTTTTCTCATACCTTACCCCAAAATTAATTCTTGAAGACTTAAAGACTTATGTGAAAGGATAAACTTAAAAATAATAATAAATAGAGAGTATCTTCATGACTGCAGAGTAGAGAAAGTTTTTTTAGGGTACAAACACACAAAATGCTAACTATCAAATGATCAGTAAATTTGACTCCATTACAATTAGGAACTTTGGAACATTATAAAATATATGAAAAATGTAAGTCATAAACTAGGAAGAGTGTATTTGTAACCAATGTAACCATAAGGAATTAGTATCCAGAATACACAAAAACTCTTACCAATCTATTTTTTAAAAAAGACTACCCAGTAGAAGAATAGGTGGAAAACATGGACTGGGTAATGCAAAATAAGATCAAAGTGAGACTGGCAAAAATTTAAAAATCTAAATACCAAGTAATGGAGAGAATGTGAATCAGTGGAACTTCTTATACATGCCTGGCTGGTAGGAATATAAATTAATATACTCGGGAAAACTATGTGGCACTATCCTGTAAAAACTAACATTCACAAAACCCTAAGACACAGCATTTCCTCTCTTAGGTACATACCTTAAAGAAACATTTGCACATGTGGGCTGAGAGACATAGAGATAGCAGCAGTGTTCTGATCCATACTTCTATCTAAGAGATAGCATTAGATTGTCTTCTCTATCTACTTTAATTCCTTTGTTGATGTCATCCAGTCTCATGGATTTAAAGCCTATCTACCAAAGACTCTGGAATTTGTATCTCTAGACTAGGTATTTCCTTGAACTCTAGAATAGTAAAATGAACTGCCTGCTAGTTGAAATCTCCATTTGGATGACTAATAGACATTTCTAACATAACATGTCCAAATCTGAACACCTAATCATCCCCAAATATGCTTCATCCACTTTTGTGCTGTTAAAATTAGTACTGCTATGAATGTTCTAAATTACCTCTTTGGTTGGTGTTATATGTAAGCATTTCCACTGCCCATATACTTAAAAGTAGAATTACTAGATCATAGAATATGCATATGTTCAACTTTAGTAGATATTGCCAGTTTTGCAAAATGGTTGTACCATATACTTACCAGCAATATGTGTAAGTCAGATGAATTTTTTTAATATAACTTAGATCATGTTTTAAAATCCAGCAATGGCTCTTATTTTACTCAAAGTAAAAGCATACAGTGACCTATGAGGCCTAACAGAGTGTAACTCATTTCCCTCTTAATCACTCTAACCTCACTCCTTTTCTCCCCCTTCACTCATGCTGCTCTGGTGACAGTGGTGTCCTTGTTGAGTCTTAAACATGCCAGTCATGTTCCCCCTTAGGGCCTTTACACTGGTTGCTCCTTCTGTGTAGAATGTTCCTCCCTCAGATATCCATATGGCCCACTCCCATACTTCTTTCAAGTCTTGGTTCAAATGTGACCTTCTCATTGAAACCTAAACTGATCTCTGTATTTTAAATTGCAATATTCAATCTCCCCCTCACCATTAGCCTATCTTAGTACTTAAAATCCTTTTTACCCTACTCTGTTTTATTTGTTTCCTTTGAGATGGGGTCTCACTCTCTTGTCCAGGCTAGAGTGCAGTGGCAGGATCACAGCTCGCTGTTATCTCAGCTTCCTAGGCTCAAGCAAGATTCCCACCTCAGCCTCCTAAATAACTGGGACCACAGGCATGCACCGCCACACCCAACTCAGTTTTTGAGATTTTTTGTGGAGATGGGGTCTCACTATGTTGTCAAGTCTAGTCCTGAACTCCTGGGCTCTAGTGACCCACCTCAGCCTCCCAAAGTGCCGGCATTACAGGCGCGAAGCAGCACACCCAGCCTCTCTTTTTTATTTTATAGCATTTATCTCTTTCAAATATACTTTGTGATTTACTTGAATATGATTTACTTATTTACCATGTTATTATTTTTTTCCTCTAGTGCCCAGAACAGTATCTGGCACATTGTAGATAATCTATATCTGTTTGTTAAGTGAATGAAAGAAAAAAAAAAAAAAAAAACCAGAAACTGTAAAGAGCCCAAAAGCTAATGACAGAATAAAGAAATTATAGTTATTTACATAAAAACATAAATGAAAATGAGGAAACTACAGCTATATGAAAGAAACTACATAGATAAGTCCTAGAAATCATAATATTGTTTAGGGATATATGTGATTTTTTTGTAGGAAATTATTTTTAAAAGAAAGGTAAGAATAAACTCAAAATTCAGGATAATGGAGACATGAGTGGCACAGAGTGATGGATTAGATGGTGAAGGAGCACATGGATGCAGCAGTGTTGGTATGATCTGTTTCTTGGCTTGGATGGTGGATTTGAAACAGTCACGTTAATGACTTGCACTATTTTCTTTTGTATGTATCAAATATTGCATAATCAAAATTTTATTTAAAATGTGAAAGTGAATGTAAGGTCAGAAAATAGAGTCATGTTATAGAGTTAATGTTATATAGAGTTATGTTAGAAAATAGAGTTATATAGAGTTATGTTAGAAAATAGAGTTACTGTTAATTTTGAGAAGTTTGAGAAAAGAGTGGTAGCTGGATGGTATGACGGGGCAGAAAAAAAGTGTCAGTGAGAGATGGATGATATGCATGGTTTATGTGTGAAACTTTACCATATTTATGGGCACAGATGCACTGGTTCAAAGAGACTGAACAAAGGAAAAGGTAAAAATACCTGACAGGACAGAAATGACCAATGAAGCCAAGTCCAAGTGGAGGATCAAATCAAGAGTAAAAGAGGAAAGATAGGTTGGTGGAGCCAAGATGGCCGAATAGGAACAGCTCCGGTCTACAGCTCCCAGCCTGAGCGACACAGAAGACGGGTGATTTCTGCATTTCCGTTTGAGGTACCGGGTTCATCTCACTAGGGAGTGCCAAACAGTGGGTGCAGGACAGTCGGTGCAGTGCACTGTGCGCCAGCTGAAGCAGGGCGAGGCATTGCCTCACTCGGGAAGTGCAAGGGGTCAGGGAGTTCCCTTTCCTAGTCAAAGAAAGGGGTAAGAGACGGCACCTGGAATGTCGGGTCAGTCCCACCCTAATACTGCGCTTTTCCAACGGGCCTGGAAGACGGCACACCAGGAGATTGTGTCCCACACCTGGCTCGGAGTGTCCTGCGCCCACGGAGTCTCGCTGATTGCTAGCACAGCAGTCTGAGATCAAACTGCAAGGCGGCAGCGAGGCTGGCGGAGGGGCACCCGCCATTGCCCAGGCTTGCTTAGGTAAACAAATCAGCCAGGAAGCTCAAACTGGGTGGAGCCCACCACAGCTCAAGGAGGCCTGCCTGCCTCTGTAGGCTCCACCTCTGGGAGCAGGGCACAGACAAACAAAAATTCAGCAGGAACCTCTGCAGACTTAAATGTCCCTGTCTGACTGACAGCTTTGAAGGGAGTAGTGGTTCTCCCAGCACGCAGCTGGAGATCTGAGAATGGACAGACTGCCTCCTAAAGTGGGTCCCTGACCCCTGAGCAGCCTAACTGGGAGGCACCCCCTAGTAGGGACAGACTGACACCTCACTCGGCCAGGTATGCCTCTGAGACAAAACTTCCAGAGGAACTATCGGACAGCTGAATTTGTGGTCTCACAAAAATCCGCTGTTCTGCAGCCACTGCTGCTGACACCCAGCCAAACAGGGTCTGGAGTGGACCTCTAGCAAACTCCAACAGACCTGAAGCTGAGGGTCCTGTCTGGTAGAAGGAAAACTAACAAACAGAAAGGACATCCACACCAAAAACCCATCTGTACATCACCATCATCAAAGACCAAAAGTAGATAAAACCACAAAGATGGGGAAAAAACAGAGCAGAAAAACTGGAAACTCTAAAAAGCAGAGCACCTCTCCTCCTCCAAAGGAACGCAGTTCCTCACCAGCAACGGAACAAAGCTGGACGGAGAATGACTTTGACGAGTTGAGAGAAGAAGGCTTCAGACGATCAAACTACTCCGAGCTACGGGAGGAAATTCAAAACAATAGCAAAGAAGTTAAAAACTTTGAAAAAAAATTAGAAGAATGGATAACTAGAATAACCAATGGAGAGAAGGGCTTAAAGGAGCTGATGGAGCTGAAAGCCGAGTATCGAGAACTACGCGAAGATTGCAGAAGCCTCGGTAGCCGATGCGATCAACTGGAAGAAAGGATATCAGTGATGGAAGATGAAATGAATCAAATGAAGTGAGAAGGGAAGTTTAGAGAGAAAAGAATAAAAAGAAACAAACAAAGCCTCCAAGAAATTTGGGACTATGTGAAAAGACCAAACCTACATCTGATTGGTATACCTGAAAATGATGGGGAGAATGGAACCAAGTTGGAAAATACTCTGCAAGATATTATCCAGGAGAACTTCCCCAATCTAGCAAGGCAGGCCAACATTCAGATTCAGGAAATACGGAGAATGCCACAAAGATACTCCTCGAGAAGAGCAACTCCAAGACACATAATTGTCAGATTCACCAAAGTTGAAATGAAGGAAAAAATGTTAAGGGCAGCCAGAGAGAAAGGTTGGGTTACCCACAAAGGGAAGCGCGTCAGACTAACAGCTTTCTCGGCAGAAACTCTACAAGCCAGAAGAGAGTGGGGGCCGATATTCAACATTTTAAAGAAAAGAATTTTCAACCCAGAATTTCATATCCAGCCAAACTAAGCTTCATAAGTGAAGGAGAAATAAAATACTTTACAGACAAGCAAATGCTGAGAGATTTTGTCACCACCAGGCCTGCCCTAAAAGAGCTCCTGAAGGAAGCACTAAACATGGAAAGGAACAACCGGTACCAGCCACTGCAAAAACATGCCAAATTGTAAAGACCATCGAGGCTAGGAAGAAACTGCGTCAACTAACGAGCAAAGTAACCAACTAACATCATGATGACAGGATCAAATTCACACATAACAATATTAACTTTAAATGTAAATGGGCTAAATGCTCCAATTAAAAGACACAGACTGGCAAACTGGATAAGGAGTCAAGACTCATCAGTGTGCTGTATTCAGGAAACCCATCTCACGTACAGAGACACACATAGACTTAAAATAAAGGGATGGAGGAGATCTATCAAGCAAATGGAAAACAAAAAAAGGCAGGGGTTGCAATCCTAGTCTCTGATAAAATAGACTTTAAACCAACAAAGATCAAAAGAGACAAAGAAGGCCATTACATAATGGTAAAGGGATCAATTCAACAAGAAGAGCTAACTATCCTAAATATATATGCACCCAATACAGGAACACCCAGATTCATAAAGCAAGTCCTTAGAGACCTACGAAGAGACTTAGACTCCCACACAATAATAATGGGAGACATTAACACCCCACTGTCAACATTAGACAGTTCAATGAGACAGAAAGTTAACGAGGATATCCAGGAATTGAACTCAGCTCTGCGCCAAGCGGACCTAATAGACATCTACAGAACTCTCCACCCCAAGTCAACAGAATATACATTCTTCTCAGCACCACATCACACTTATTCCAAAATTGACCACATAGTTGGAAGTAAAGCACTCCTCAGCAAATGTAAAAGAACAGAAATTATAACAAACTGTCTCTCAGACCACAGTGCAATCAAACTAGAACTCAGGATTAAGAAACTCACTCAAAACCGCTCAATTACATGGAAACTGAACAACCTGCTCCTGAATGACTATTGGGTACATAATGAAATGAAGGCAGAAATAAAGATGTTCTTTGAAACCAACGAGAACAAAGACACAACATACCAGAATCTCTGGGACACATTCAAAGCAGTGCGTAGAGGGAAATTTGTAGCACTAAAATGCCCACAAGAGAAAGCAGGAAAGATCCAAAATTGACACCCTAACATCACAATGAAAAGAACTAGAAAACCAAGAGCAAACACATTAAAAAGCTAGCAGAAAGCTAGAAATAACTAAAATCAGAGCAGAACTGAAGGAAATAGAGACACAAAAAACCCTTCAAAAAATTAATGAATCCAGGAGCTGGTTTTTTGAAAAGATCAACAAAATTGATAGACCGCTAGCAAGACTAATAAAGAAGAAAAGAGAGAAGAATCAAATAGATGCAATAAAAAATGACAAAGGGGATATCACCACCGATCCCACAGAAATACAATCTACCATCAGAGAATACTACAAACACCTCTATGCAAATAAACTAGAAAATTTAGAAGAAATGGATAAATTCCTCGACAAATACACCCTCCCAAGACTAAACCAGGAAGAAGTTGAATCTCTGAATAGACCAATAACAGGCTCTGAAATTGTGGCAATAATCAATAGCTTACCAACCAAAAAGAGTCCAGGACCTGATGGATTCACAGCCGAATTCTACCAGAGGTACAAGGAGGAACTGGTACCATTCCTTCTGAAACTATTCCAATCGATAGAAAAAGAGGGAATCCTCCCTAACACATTTTATGAGGCCAGCATCGTCCTGATACCAAAGCCTGGCAGAGACATAACCAAAGAAAGAGAATTTCAGACCAATATCCTTGATGAACATTGATGCAAAAATACTCAATAAAATACTGGCAAATCGAATCCAGCAGCACATCAAAAAGCTTATACACCATGATCAAGTGGGCTTCATCCCTGGGATGCAAGGCTGGTTCAACATATGCAAATCAATAAATGTAATCCAGCATATAAACAGAACCAAAGACAAAAACCACATGATTATCTCAATAGATGCAGAAAAGGCCTTTGACAAAATTCAACAACCCTTCATGCTAAAAACTCTCAATAAATTAGGTATTGATGGGACGTATCTCAAAATAATAAGAGCTATCTATGACAAACCCACAGCCAATATCATACTGAATGGGCAAAAACTGGAAGCAATCCCTTTGAAAACTGGCACAAGACAGGGATGCCCTCTCTCACCACTCCTATTCAACATAGTGCTGGAAGTTCTGGCCAGGGCAATCAGGCAGGAGAAGGAAATAAAGGGTATCCAATTAGGAAAAGAGGAAGTCAAATTGTCCTTGTTTGCAGATGACATGATTGTATATCTAGAAAACCCCATTGTCTCAGCCCAAAATCTCCTTAAGCTGATTAGCAACTTCAGCAAAGTCTCAGGATACAAAATCAATGTACAAAAATCACAAGCATTCTTATACACCAATCACAAACAAAGAGCCAAATCATGAGTAAACTCCCATTCACAATTGCTTCAAAGAGAATAAAATACCTAGGAATCCAACTTACAAGGGATGTGAAGGACCTCTTCAAGGAGAACTACAAACCACTGCTCAATGAAATAAAAGAGGACACAAACAAATGGAAGAACATTCCATGCTCATGGGTTGGAAGAATCAATATCGTGAAAATGGCCATACTGCCCAAGGTAATTTATAGATTCAATGCCATCCCCATCAAGCCACCAATGACTTTCTTCACAGAATTGGAAAAAACTACTTTAAAGTTCATATGGAACCAAAAAAGAGCCCGCATCACCAAGTCAATCCTAAGCCAAAAGAACAAAGCTGGAGGCATCATGCTACCCAACTTCAAACTATACTTCAAGCCTACAGTAACCAAAACAGCATGGTACTGGTACCACAACAGAGATATAGATCAATGGAACAGAATAGAGCCCTCAGAAATAATGCCACATATCTACAACTATCTGATCTTTGACAAACCTGACAAAAACCATCAATGTGGAAAGGATTCCCTATTTAATAAATGGTGCTGGGAAAACTGGCTAGCCATATGTAGAAAGCTGAAACTGGATCCTTTCCTTACACCTTATACAAAAATTAATTCAAGATGGATTAAAGAGTTAAATGTTAGACCTAAAACCATTAAAACCCTACAAGAAAACCTAGGCAATACCATTCAGGACATAGGTGTGGGCAAGGACTTCATGTCTAAAACACCAAAAGCAATGGCAACAAAAGCCAAAATTGACAAGTGGGATCTAATTAAACTAAAGAGCTTCTGCACAGCCAAAGAAACTACCATCAGAGTGAACAGGCAACCTATAGAATGGGAGAAAATTTTTGCAACCTACTTATCTGACAAAGGGCTAATATCCAGAATCTACAGTGAACTCAAACAAATTTACAAGGAAAAAACAACCCCATCAAAAAGTGGGCGAAGGACATGAACAGACACTTCTCAAAAGGAGACATTTATGCAGCCAAAAAACACATGAAAAAATGCTCATCATCACTGGCCATCAGAGAAATGCAAATCAAAACCACAGTGAGATACCATCTCACACCAGTTAGAATGGCCATCATTAAAAAGTCAGGGAACAACAGGTGCTGGAGAGGGTGTGGAGAAATAGGAACACTTTTACACTGTTGGTGGGACTGTAAACTAGTTCAACCATTGTGGAAGTCAGTGTGGCGATTCCTCAGGGATCTAGAACTAGAAATACCATTTGACCCAGCCATCCCATTACTGGGTATATACCCAAAGGACTATAAATCATGCTGCTATAAAGACACATGCACACGTATGTTTATTGCGGCACTATTCACAGTAGCAAAGAGTTGGAACCAACCCAAATGTCCAACAACGATAGACTGGATTAAGGAAATGTGGCACATATACACCATGGAATACTATGCAGCCATAAAAAATGATGAGTTCATGTCCTTTGTAGGGACATGGATGAAACTGGAAAACATTCTCAGTAAACTATGGCAAGGACAAAAAACCAAACACCGCATGTTCTCACTCATAGGTGGGAATTGAACAGTGAGAACTCATGGACACAGGAAGGGGAACATCACACTCTGGGGACTGTTGTGGGGTGGCGGGAGGGAAGAGGGACAGCATTAGGAGATATACCTAATGCTAAATGACGAGTTAATGGGTGCAGCAAAACAACATGGCACATGGATACATATGTAACAAACCTGCTCATTGTGCACATGTTCCCTAAAACCTAAAGTATAATAATAAAAAAAAACAGAGGAAAGATACCTTTGATCTAGTGAAGGAACAATGCTGCTTCTGCAAATAGAGGAAAGGAATGAGAAAAGTTTGTATGTAACATTGAGTTCAATTCCATAACATCAAGAGTTCAGTTTCATGTCAAATAATGTGAAGAGTTCAATTTTGAGATATGGTTGAAGTCAGGTTTGGGAGGGCCCTTAAAGCATAACGAGAATCTCTGATAATCACCCTAGAAAACAGTGTAAGTGATTGAGCAGGGAAAGATTCACGAAAGGATTCCTGAGCAGTGCTGACAGCTGAGTTAAGGCTGAAGCTACTAAATTTATAAACATGCCAGTCTGAGTACCGCTTGATTTCTACAGCTCAAGTGTAAGAGAAGACTGATTGAACTTGGAGATTTTCAGGAGATGGGGAAGTCAAAGGAAGACATGGATGGGAAAGGAAATCAGGCTATGAAGGCAGTGTTGGATCAGGAGAAAAGGGAGATCACTATGAAGAACAAGTGTAGAAGAAAGAGAACTGGAGAGATGAAAGAAAGATATGATGGCCACGTGAAAGTTTGATATTTCAAAGATGAGATAGTGGAGTTCTAAGTAATAAGTTCGAGGATGTATCTTTGGACATGGGTTACTAAAAATAGAATGAAAGACACAAGTTCAAGGAATTTTAAGCCTAGATTTTGGACATTAAAGTCATGCTGATGGACAAGAGTGGGAATAGAGAACAAAATTGAACACAGCGCCAAAGTTCTCAATAAATGAGGATTCAGCCTTAAAGCATTGAGAAGGGGTAGAGGGTTGTATGCACATATGCCGTGATCTCAAGGAAGAAGGAACTTTAGCATGAAATGGGAACAACAGTGGTGAAGGGAAGCAGCCTTGGAGTGTCTGCAGACTACCAACACTGCTTCAGGAGAGGATAGGAAGTCTCTGCTCCTGGGGCATGCTGGGGAAAGTGTTCTACAGGACATCCAGGCTTTATTTCAAGGCAGCACAAGAAAAAGTGTTCTGTAAAAAGGTTGAGGATATAGGAGAATTTATTTATAATGGAAAAAAAAAAACTTTCTAGTGAGCATAATGGAAAGGATTGAAAGGAGATGATAAGTTAAATAGTCAAGAAATAGAAATACAGCTGTGTGCAAATGTGAGCCAAAATAAGGTGGACTGCAGAGGCTTGCTTTTTGTTTAGGGGCTGAAGATCAGAGACACGGTCGGATTTTCAGGGGGGCGGGGTCTAACGTATATGAGTACATTCTGTTGAGACCAGGAGACTCCTTGCCCTTTGGTCTCGTTTTTCAGGGCAACCCTGCCTTTTCATAGGAATTTTGAAGTTAATTACCTTTCCCCACTTGTAAAAATAGGCCCTTACTGTCTTATCTCCTCTGGGGTGTCTTGCATATATTTATTGAGATCTATTTCTCTAGGTTATCCTTTGCCAGTTATTTTCCACCTTTGTGTGAGATGGGGCCTTTGAACATAGTTTACACTTTTTGAAAAGTATAGCCTTATTATTAGATAATCCTGCCTTTGCCTCACTTTGTGCCCTTGGCAAGTTACTCTGCTTCAGTTTTCTTATCTGGAAATGACGCTCACTTCACTTGTTAGGATTAAGTGAGTTAACGCAAGTAAAACACTCCAAATGATGCCAAGTACATACTCTGCACTATGTAGTTATTTTTGAAAACATGGTGATCATACTTTTACATATTATAACTATTATTTACTGAGTATCATCAACCAATATACTTGATACTTTAAATTTATTTAATTTCATTCTCACAACAATGCTATGATGTTGATTAACCTTGTCACTGAAATACACTAAAACCTCAGAGAAGAGCAGTAAATTGCCTTGCTAATAAATACTGAAGCTGTTATTAAAATATATCTTTTAATACCAAAATTCACTCTTTCCATTGTACAACGTGTTACAAACCACTGTCATTATCATTACCTGTATATTTTTGTTAGCTGTTAATAAATTTCCTCTGAAGTTACATAGCACCATAAAGTAATAAAAGATCTCCAAAAGTTCTTATTCTTCTTTCCTGTTGTAACTGGACATCTTTGGTCTCCTTTCTGGTCTCTACTTGTTCTTGGATAGAGAACTCTGAACCTGCACCTGAGGCTGTCTTTTCAGATTCATGGATATGAGTAAGAATGCCATCTACTGAGCACCTGCGCTTTAATTTAAATCTTAAATTTAAAAAAAATCAAAGAAAATAAAACCAATAATGAAAGTGGTAGTCTTTATTCTCTAAAGAGGCAAATAACAGCCTGAAATCCCACTTTTGAGACACGTCTATCAAACCTATATTCTGTACACAATTATTTGTGTATTGTGGATATTCCTTAAGGATTGAGTATGGAGAATTATGTTATACAATGACATTTCAGACTGAATCTTTTAAATTAATACTATCTCAAATTTTTATATGAAAATTAGTGGCAGGCTGCATGAGTAAAAAATTAGAAGATAGCACCTGTGGTGTTACTGAAGTGAACACAAAGAGAATCATTTTACATCAAATATATGTTTCTGAAAAGCTTTTGAATTGGTTCATAAGGAAGTCTGAAAGATGGTCAAATTCAGGGCAGCAGCAGTAGAAATCATTTAATCATTTTTTTTTTTTTTCCTATATCAGAAATGCTGCAAGCGGGAACGTTTGCTTTTTTTTTTTCCCCTTCCCCTTTCCTGGGTCACTGCAGGTCACGTGATGACTATCACGTGTCTGGGTCAAAGGATCTTTTACAGCCCTGCAAAAAAAAAAAAAAAAAAAAAGCCGTTCTCCAATTAAAGCTGTTAACGTGTACTGCGCTGTTTCCTTGTTGGATTTTCTTGTTCTCTGCTGCTACTGTAAAAACAAAATGAGTGGTAAGATTTGCTGTTTTCGAACATTCTGCTTTTATTTTAAGACAGAAAGCGTTGTATTAATCTAAAGTCATGCCGTGTGTTTTTAAAAATAGACGCTAAATATCATCGCTATAAAATATTTTAAATTGTTGCCATGTAGTTACAAAAAGGTTAAACTATGTAGAGTTATTTTGTAATTTTGTATTCCACAGAATATTCCATTCTAGGATCTTTATTTTACTAGGTTTTTCTTCTAGAGCTAAAATCTGAAAATTGGCATCAGATTATTTGGAAGCCATTGTGAACGCTGGCTTATAGAGAATATGTAGCACAGCAGCAGCACGTTGCATTTTAAGAATTAAAACTCCTGGACAAATTTGTAATTTTATTTTTAAAAAACTCTTAAATATGAACGTATATTAACAAGGAAAGATAAAGAAGAATTTAAGTTATACTAGATGAAATATCTTCTTTAAGTCAGTGATGGCACTTTTTAAGAAGCTGGGGTGGGGAGCTTCTCAGATTTCTTAAGACAATTGGTTAGAATTGTTTACTCTTCTGCAGGTTTTTGAAATAGGAAATGTATCCTTAATAGTTCCATGATTGGGGTAAATCATGCTGAAATCACATAGATTATAAAGGAGCTGCTAAGTGTATGCACAGTTGTTCAGGTATTGCTATTCTTGTGCCAGGTATACATTTGACAATAGGATCTGAGTTTCTTCCTTGGGACAAAATCTCCCTCATTGCATACAAATTGAAGTCAGTTTGTAGTTAATTTTCTGTTACTTTCTAAATTAAAAAGTATTGTTGGAACTAAGGAGCTAATCAAACATTTACATCATTAAATATGCAAGGCTTTAAGGTTTTGCTACTATAGACACAGGAATAACAACAGACATGAGATGCTGTAAACGTTGTAGTTCTAAACATTGATACTTGTATTTATTATGTTTATACAATAGGGGTTTGCATTCAGTTTTGAATGTTACTTCACGACAATATTTTAGGCATTAAATATGGTACCGATAAATTGTCTTTTTAAAAAAAAATCTGGCCAGACATGGTGGCTCACACCTGTAATCCTGGCACTTTGGGACCCTGAGGCAGGTGGATCACCTGAGGTCAGGAATTCAAGACCAGCCTGGCCAACATGGGGAAACCCTGTCTCTACTAAAAATACAAAAATTAGCTGGGCTTGGTGGCACATGCATGTAATCCCAGCTACTCGGGAGGCTGAAGCAGGAGAATCGCTTGAACCCAGGAGGAAGAGGTTGCATTGAGCTGAGATAGCGCCACTGCACTCCAGCCTGGGCAACAGAGTGAAACTCCGTCTCAAAAAAAAAAAAAAAAAAAAATCTAGCCATGTTCCATTTCTGCCTCAGGATAAAAAAAAAAATTACTTGCTAGAGTGAAAGGATTACTTCGTAAAGAAGTAAGTTAATCAGTCTTTTTCCTGGACTACATCTAGTAATATATTTACTTCTGGTTTATTTTAGATTACATTTATGTTTTCAGCATCACACTTAGATATAATTAAAAAACAAAGTAGAATTTTGTATTACCAAATTATAAACTATTTTAGCGGCTATCAAGGTATAAAATGGTTTGAATTGTAACTACATATATATTCATATTTCTGGTAAAAGGAGGGCAACTTGAAGCAATTGTGTGATTTTACTATTTTAAATGTAATTAGCAATAACTTATTATTGTGATGGCAAAAGAAAAACACCTATTCTAATGACTTGATGTAAGGATTAAATTTGACAGCATATAAAAGGACCCACAGTAAAAGTGCAATGCTAATGGCCTTTATTAAGATTACAAAATATGATTTTCAGTGAATTCTCTTGTCAGGTTCGCAGCTGAATTTTACATATTGTAAGTAATACCTAAGCCACCTATAAGGATTCAAGAAGTTAGTTTACTGTAGTTTTACATAAATTAGCTAATGGAAGTAAGCCAGCATTAGTTTAAAACAGTTCTCATTTCTCTTGAGTCTAGAATATAGGAGCTAAAAGGTGAGTTTTGCATGAAGCTTTTCTACCTAGAGGTATAAAGCAGCTTGCAAATTTTATTCAGTAAATTAATAGGTAATGTTTGCTTAAACTTAAGAAAATTTTATTCTTTCTCTCATGTTTTTAAGGATGTAAAGACAACAAAGGCCTTAATTTTCCTTAGAGGCTTTACAGCAGTGTTCTCAGGCCTCAGGTTACATCAGTTGCCAATACTGCATAGTATTTTAATGTTTACTAGAAATGTGGTAAGGATATGTCCTTAGAAATAAAACTACCTGGTTTTGAATCCCACTTCTACCACTTGGGGAGCTTAACCTCTCTGTGTCTCAGTTTCCACATCTAGAAAATGGAGATGATGATGATGATAATATTTACCTGATAGAATGATTATGAGGAGAAAAAATATGTAAAAGGCCTGGCACATAGTAAGTTAGTATTAGCTATATATAATTAAGATAATATTCTGGACAACTTCGTGTGTTTGGTGGTGGTCTTGTTTTGGATGGGAAGAGTATCTTATTGAAAAGTTCTTTTCACAGCCAGATATTACATAGTGTAATTTAGTGTTCTACACAAACACTTCTTACTCTCTCTCAATCACTTCAGTCTTATCCCTACTTTCTGTTCCCCTCCCCACCTCTTCTGTCCTCTCTCCCCTCCCCCTTTCTCCCATTTCTCCACATCGTTCCTCCTCCCCCTTACCCTTCTGTTTTCTCCTCTCCCTCCCTTCTTGTCTTCTCTTCACTCTCCTTTACTGCCTCTTGTCCCCTTTCTTATCCCTCCCTTTTCTTCTCTTACCTCTCACCTCTCTCCTTCTCTCCCCCTCTTACCTTTCTCCTCTCCTTGCTTGCTTCCCCCTTTTTTTCTCCACTTTCCCCACTTTCCTTACCCCTGTTTAGTATTTTCCCTCTTACACCCCCTTTCTTTTGTATTCTCTTTTCTCTTCCCTAGCTCTCTCATCTCCCTAGCCCTAATTTCATCACCACTGTGTGGTTCTGTCCTCACCCCTTGCCTTCCCTAGAAAGGGCAGAATGGCTGTAATCCGGATTTGCTGTGACCTCCGTGCCCTTTATTCTGGTTTTCTGAAGTATGTATAATATTACCAGAGTTACTTGTTTTCTACCCTACAATTAAGCTTTTCCTCCTTCATTTCTTTTATACCTGAGTGCCATTATATAATGGTAGATTATAATTCTGCATATAAAAGAGATCCTTCCCCCTTTACATTCCTCATCAGACCTTTGTTCTTATTCCCTTAGAAATAAGTAATTTCTTTGAAAAGGTTTCATTTCAGGTTATAAAAAACCGGTGGGCATGAGGGGACACTGCAGTGTAAAGTTACAGGAAGAAAGGAACTGAAGGGGGGTAAGAGACTTTTTTAAAAGTTACATAAAGCAACTAAGATTTTAGTTCCTAGAAAGAACAAAAACACACCTTCTCCAAATGCTTCTTTTGTTCCCAGAAACGTTAAAAGAGAAGGTAAACTAGAGATAATAGTTATAAAAGTTAATTGGAAAACCTAACACTATAAAAGTGAAAGGAAGTGTAGAATGAGAGAAGCTGAATTTTATTTTTTAGAACTTTTTAGTGTGAGAAACAAAAAAAAAAAATTTTTTTTCCTTTAGTAAATACACATGTGGCATTTCTCTTTGTTCTTAAGCCCCCATAGACATGAGTCACACATTACACAAGTGTTTTAACCCTAACAAAGCAAGTTCCAAATTTCTAACTGTTCTTCCTCTTGCTGCTTTTCACTCTTGCTTTTTTATTTTGTCCCTGTTACTTTTCAAAATTTTGCCTTTTGTATTTTTCATTGATTTTATTTGCAGAGTTTAGTTTGATTTTTCTCTAGGTCAATGTTTCTAAACTTACACTATTATAAGAGTCACCTGGGATATTTGTAAAGTGAATACAATGATTCAAGACCCCATTGACTAAGAATCTCTAGGAAAGCCTGTTAATCTGTTTTAAAAAGCCCTCCAACCTCCCCCCCACCACCCCTACCCCGGCAACTTTAAGAAACACAAATGTAGGTAAAGGGTAATTTGTGCACTTGACAAGATAAATTTTTATAACAAGTCAATCATCTGAATTTCTTTTTATAAAAATGTAGTTACTGTTGGCTTGAGTGTTTAGATGAAGTATTCAAAATGTAATTCAAATTGTTTTCAACTTTAGCCCGATAAGCAATCATGGGCTAATACATCATTTCTGTGACCCATTCAGGTCCTGCTCAGGTTCCAATGATGTCCCCAAATGGTTCTGTGCCTCCTATCTATGTGCCTCCTGGATATGCCCCACAGGTATGTTTTTATGCTATTTTTCTTTTCGTATTTATATAATAGTGATAATGTTATTCTCTTTGACTTTGATTTTGATTTAAAAAACCATTTAATTACTGAGGCTTACCAAGTGTTGTGTGTCTATCATAAATCTATTTCAAGTATTTTAGTATATTTAGAAAGGAAGAAAAATTTTTATTGGCAGCACTCATCATTTGTCCTTGTCTTTGGGTATTAAGTCACAAAAGAAAATTCATTCTAGAGTTTTATCTCCCTAAATATATGACTAAATAAAAATAATATTTTAGGTTGTAAAGGTGCCTACACTGACATTTTTAAATTTAGGAATTTGCTTAGATGTAACCCAAGACAATGCTTCCAACTTTATTCATACAATGAATCTCAGACACTGATGATAATTGTATGGCATATTGTGTTCATAGAAAAAAGTTTAGCAACCCTGAGGGATGAGGGGAATCAGTGTCTCCATACACCTGTAACCTTTTATGCACAATGACTGGGAAGTTCTGACCTTAAAGTATAGTAATTTATGAACACAGGCAAACTGAATTAAACTGTAAAATCTGCAGGTGTTCAATATCTTCCACTACTGAGATTTCGTATGGTCTGCACTCGTTGCCTCAATCTATTTTGGGAAATAATCATTTTCTCTCCCTAGCATTGAATTTACACTTGAAGTTTTCTTCAGGCCCTCTGTTGCTTCCTCCCTGATTATGCCAGAATATTGATGGTGGGATATTGGGGTGGATTTTCTGCACACTCTGTGAAGCACACCATCACATGAACGACAGCAAAAGAAGAGTGTGCTGGGAAGGAGAGAATGGAATGAGATTTAGAGTCAGAAAAGCTGAATCCATATCTTATTTCAAACCTTTGCTGGCTGCATGGTCTTGGGCAAATCAACTTCCTTCAGTCTCAGTGCCTTCATTATGAGATGAGATCACGTACTGAAATGACCTTGTAAGCTTTTCAGAATAGTCTCTACTAACTATCTCTACTTTTGTTTAGCACACTGACTGCTTAATATAGTCTGCATTCTGTCTATATTACTCTACTAAAACTGCCTTCCACTGTGTACCAAATCCAAAGTCCTGCTTTCCAGCCTGGTCCTCTTTGACCTCTAAAAATTTGGTACCACTGATAAGATTTACTGCAGATTTCCTTGACATCATGCTGCCCTGATTTTTTTTTTCTACTTCTCTGTTGCACCTTCTCAGATCTTGTTCTCTTACATGAAGACTGTTCTCTAGCATAGTTCAGTTCATGATTTATTTAGTGGCACCACATACTGAGCTCTGTATTGGGAGCTAGTGATAAAAAGATGATTAAGACAAGTTCTTTCAGTGCACTTATAGGTTATCTGCTGTTCTCTCATCTTACAGTACCTTCTCGTTTTATTTTTTGTGGCAAACTCCTACCCTTTTCATGTCACTTCATCATGAGCTCTGAAAGCAGTTTTCCCTGAGCCTTTCCAGGTGTTTCTCCCTTTGGGCTTTCATGGCATATTATTAATACATATATTCCTCTTTTCATAAACTTATGAAACTGTGTAATTCTCTTTCCTGAGATTATGAATTCTGATAGTTCCTATATTCAACAGTGTTCTACAAATATGTATTGAGTGTTTATATATGTCAGGCACTCTTGAGTGCTTGGAATATGTCCATGACTGAAAGAGGCAAAGACTCTTGCCGCTCTGTGGTTTATATTCTTATGGGGAGAGGCAAATAAAAAGTGGATAAACTCTATAATGTTTGCTGGGCATGGTGGCTCACGCCTGTAATCCCAGCACCTTGGGAGGCCAAGGCGGGTGGATAACCTGAGGTCAGGAGTTCGAGACCAGCCTGGTGAAACCCTGTCTCTACAAAAAATACAAAAATTAGCTGGTCATGGTAGCAGGTGCCTGCAATCCCAGCTACTAGGGAGGCTAAAGCAGGAGAATCGCTTGAACCTGGGAGGCAGAGGTTGCAGTGAGCCAAGATCACACCACTGCACTCCAGCCTGGGAGACGGGGTGAGACTCCGTCTCAAAAAAAAAAAAAATAAAAAATTCTATAATGTGTTAGAGCTGGTTATATTTTACAATAGAGTGGTCGGAATAGGCCTCATTGGGCAGGTAAGATTTGAGCCAAGTCTTGAAGGACAGGTGGGGGTTAACTATGCATCTGTCTGAGAAAAGAGGATTCTGGACAGAAGTGGCCAGTGCAAGTGGCCTAAGATGACAGCATGCCTAGGAACAGCAAGGAGGTCAGTATGACTGGACTGATTCATCAAGGGAGAATAGTAGGGAATGAGGTAAGAAGTAAGAAGTCTAGATCATATCAGACTCTTACTCATGTTTATATCCTCAATGCTGAGTATATAGCCTGTCATATAGTAGGGGCTCAGTAAATATTTGTAAATTAGATAATCATCCGAGTTGAGGTTCTATATCTTTAGACCAAAAGCCACAGAGGTAATCTTCCTATAGCACTTCTTTGGTCATAAAGAGCCTGTAGCCGGCTTGTCCACTCAATGAAGTCTAGATTTCTTGACATTTAAGGCTTTACACGGTTCTGTCATGTTTTGCCTTCGCACCATTTTCTTGATACTTCCAATTATGTCCATTTTTGTAGCCGAACATTTCTCACATGCTTACTTGGTGTTTCCTTAGTGCTGTTATCTAAGGAATGTTATTCATTTCTCCATTTCTGCCTTTTAAAATTCTACCCATCCTTGAGGGCCTAGATCATGTTACTGAACCACTTCTTGGTTATAATACATATCACCTAATATAATTATGTACTGTTAGCCCTTCATATCCTTAGGTTCCAAATCTGTGGATTCAACCAACCACAGATTGAAAATATTTGAAAAAAAAAATTGCATCTATACTGAACACATACAGACTTTCTTGTGACATTTCTTAAACAATACAACTATTTACACAGCATTTACATTATATTAGGTATAATAAGTAATCTAGAGATGATTTAAAGTACACCAGAGGGTGTTGTAGGTTATAAGCAAGTGCTACACCGTTTTATATCAGAGGCTTGAGCATTAGAAAATTTTGGTATCCACAGAAAGTCCTGGAACCAATCCCCCATGCATACCAAGGGGCAACTGCATATGTATTTTTACTCCTACAGGATTTTAGGTTCCTTGGGATAGGAACTGCCTTTTAATTATTTTTGTGTTCTTGTGGTAACTGAAATGTAGTAGGTGTCCCATAAATAGTTGTCACATAAATTAATGAATTTTAACAATAATCTTCCTGGAAGAATTATGTGAGGCTAGTGGGCTACTATTATTAATCTTAATTTAAGATGAAGATGATCTCTAGAAAAATGTGTCATTTTCATTACACAGGGTAATCCAAAGACAAAAATCTAGTCTTACCGTTTTTTAGTTAATTTAAGTTTCTAGTATGTAAGACTTGATTCTTCCACAGAGGGTGAGCCCACAGAGGGCGAGCTGAAGCAGAGTGGGGCATCGCCTCTCCCAGGAAGCAAAAGGGGTCGGGGAGCTCCCTCCCCTAGCCAAGGGAAACCGTGAAGGACTGTGCCGTGAGGAACAGGGCATTCCGGCCCAGATACCACACTTTTCCCACAGTCTTCACAACCCGCAAACCAGGAGATTCCCCTGGGTGCCTACACCACCAGGGCCCTGGGATTCAACCACAAAACTGGGCAGGCATTTGGGCAGACACTGAGCTAGCTGCAAGAGTTTTTTTTTCGTACTCCAGTGGCTCCTGGAACGCCAGCAAGACAGAACCGTTCACTCCCCTGGAAAGGGGGCTGAAGTCAGGGAGCCAAGTGGTCTAGCTCAGCAGATCCCATCCCCACAGAGCTCAGCAAGCTAAGATCCACTGGCTTGAAATTCTCGCTGCCAGCACAGCAGTCTGAAGTCCACCTGGGATACTCAAGCTTGATGGGGGAGGGGCATCTGCCATTACTGAGGCTTGAGTAGATAGTTTTCCCCGAACAGTGTAAACAAAGCCACCAAGAAGTTGGAACTGGGCAGAGCCCACCATAGCTCAGCAAAGCCACTGTAGCCAGACTGCCTCTCTAGATTCCTCCTCTCTGGGCAGGGCATCTCTGAAAGAAAGGCTCAGCCCCAGTCAGGGGCTTATAGATAAAACTCCCATCTTCCTGGGACAGAGCACCTGGGGGAAGGGGCAGGTGTGGGCGCAACTTCAGCAGACTTAAATGTTCCTGCCTGCTGGCTCTAAAGAGAGCAGTGGATCTCCCAGCATAGCTCCCGAGCTCTGCTAAGGGACACATTGCCTCCTCAAGTGGGTCCCTAACCCGCGTGCCTCCTGACTGGGAGACACCTTCCAGCAGGGGTCGACAGACACCTCATACAGGAGAGCTCCAGCTGGCATCTGGTGGGTGCCCCTCTGGGACAAAGCTTCCAGAGGAAAGAACAGGCAGCAATCTTTGCTGTTCTGCAGCCTCTGTTGGCGATACCCAGGCAAACAGGGTCTGGAGTGGACCTCCAGCAAACTCCAGCAGACCTGCCGCAGAGGGGCCTGACTATTAGAAGGAAAGTAGAAGAAAGGAATAGCATCAACATCAAGAAAAAGGATGTCCACACAGAAACCCCATCCGAAGGTCACCAAGATCAAAGACCAAAGGTGGATAAATCCATGAAGGTGAGGAAAAACCAGCACAAAAAGGCTGAAAATTCCAAAAACCTCCAAAGGATCACAACTCCTTGCCAGCAAGTGAACAAATCTGGATGGAGAATGAGTTTGACGAACTGACAGAAGTAGGCTTCAGAAGGTGGGTAATAAAAAACTCCTCCGAGCTAAAGGAGCATGTTCTAACCCAATGCAAGGAAGCTAAGAACCTTGAAAAAAGGTTACAGGAATTGCTAACTAGAATAACCAGTTTAGAGAAGAACATAAATGACCTGATGGAGCTGAAAAACACAGCACAAGAACTTGGTGAAGCATACACAAGTATCAACAGCCAAATCAATCAAGCAGAAGAAAGGATATCAGAGATTGAAGATCAGCTTAATGAAATAAAGTGTGAAGACAAGATTGGAGAGACAAGAATGAAAATGAACGAACAAAGCCTCTAAGAAATATGGGACTATGTGAAAAGTCCAAACCTATGTTTGATTGGTGTACCTGAAAGTGATGGGGAGTATGGATCCAAGTTGGAAAACACTCTTCAGGATATATTATCCAGGAGAACTTCCCCAACCTAGCAAGACAGGCCAACATTCAAATTCAGGAAATACAGAGAACACCACTAAGATACTCCTCTAGAAGAGCAAACCCAAGACACATAATTGTCAGATTCACCAAGGTAGAAATGAAGGAAAAAATGTTAAGGGCAGCCAGAGAGAAAGATCGGGTTACCCACAAAGGGAAGCCTGTCAGACTAATAGCAAATCTCTCTTCAGAAACTCTACAAGCCAGAAAAGAGCTGGGGCCAGTACTCAACATTCTTAAAGGAAAGAATTTTTCAACCCAGAATTTCATGTCCAACCAAACTAAGCTTCATAAGTGAAGGAGAAATAAAATCCTTTACAGACAAGCAAATGCCGAGAGATTTTGTCACCACCAGATCTGCCTTACAAGAGCTCCTGAAGGAAGCCCTAAATATGGAAAGGAAAAACCAGTACCAGCCACTGCAAAAACATGCCAAATTGTAAAGACCATCAACTCTATGAAGAGACTGCATCAACTAACGGGCAAAATAACCAGCTAGCATCATAATGACAGGATCGAATTCACACATAACAGTGTTAATCTTAAATGTAAATGGGCTAAATGCCCCAATTAAAAGACACAGGCAAATTGGATAAAGAGTTGAGACCCATTGGTGTGCTGTATTCAGGAGACCCATCTCACGTGCAGAGACATACATGGGCTCAAAATAAAGGGATGGAGGAAGATTTACCAAGCAAATGGAAAGCAAAAAAAAAAAAAAAAAAAAAAGCAGGGGTTGCAATCCTAGTCTCTGATAAAACAGACTTTAAACCAACAAAGATAAAAAAAGACAAGAAGGGCATTACATAATGGTAAAGGGATCAATGCAACCAGAAGAGCTAACTATCCTAAATATATATGCACACAATACAGGAGCACCCAGATTTATAAAGCAAGTTTTTAGAGACCTACAAAGAGACTTAGACTCCCACACAATAATAATGGGTAATAATAATTAACACCCCACTGTCAATATTAGATCAATGAGACAGAAAATTAACAAGTATGTTCAGGACTTGAACTTAGCTCTGCACCAAGCTGACCTAATAGACATCTACAGAACTCTCCACCCCAAATCCACACAATAAACATTCTTCTCAGCACCACATCACACTTATTCTAAAACTGACCACATAATTGGAAGTAAAACACTTCTCAGCAAATATAGAATGAAGAAATTATAACAAACAGTCTCTCAGGCCACAGTGCAATCAAATTAGAACTCAGGATAAAGAAACTCACTCAAAACCACACAACTACATGGAAACCAAACAACCTGCTCCCGAATGAGTACTGGGTAAATAAATGAAGGCAGAAATAAAGATGTTCTTTGAAACCAGCGAGAACAAAGACACAACGTACCAGAATCTTTGGGACACATTTAAAGCAGTATGTTGAGGGAAATGTATAGCACTAAATGCCCACATGAGAAAGCGGGAAAGATCTAACATTGACACCCTAACATCACAAAAGAACTAGAGAAGCAAGAGCAAACAAATTCAGAAGCTAGTAGAAGACTAGAAATAACTAAGATCAGAGCATAGCTGAAGGAGATAGAGACAAAAATATACCCTTCAAAAAAATCAATCAATTCAGGAGCTGGTTTTTTGAAAAGATGAACAAAATAGACCACTAGCTAGACTATTAAGAAAAGAGAGGAGAATCAAGTAGACACAATAAAAAATGATAAAGGGGATGTCACCACTGATCCCACAGAAATACAAACTACCATCAGAGAATACTATAAACACCTCTATGCAAATAAACTAGAAAATCTAGAAGAAATGGGTAAACTCCTGGACACATACACCCCCCAAAGACTAAACCAGGAAGAGGTGGAATCCCTGAATAGACCAATAACAAGTTCTAAAATTGAGGTGGTAATTGATAGCCTAACAACCAAAAAAAGCCCAGGACCAGATGGATTCACAGCTGAATTCTACCAGAGGTACAAGGAGGAGCTGGTACCATTCCTTCTGAAAGTATTCCAAACAACAGAAAAAGACAAACTCCTCCCTAACTCATTTTATGAGGCCAGCATCATCCTGATACCAAAACCTGGCAGAAGTACAACAAAAAAAGAAAATTTCAGTCCAGTATCCCTGATGAACATTGATGCGAAAATTCTCAATAAAGTAAGTGGCAAACTGACTTCAGCAGCACATCCAAAAGCTTATCCACCACAATCAAGTCTGCTTCATCCCTGGGATGCAAGGCTGGTTCAACATACATAAATCAGTAAATGTAATCTATCACATAAACAGAACCAATGACAAAAACGACATGATTATCTCAATAGACACAGAAAAGGCCTTCAATAAAATTGAAGGCCTTCGTTCTAAAAACTTTCAATAAACTAGGTATTGATGGAACATATCTCAAAATAATAAGAGCTATTTATAACAAACCCACAGCCAATATCATACTGAATGGGCAAAAGCTGGAAGCATTACCTTTGAAAACCAGCAGAAGACAAGGATGCCCTTTCTCATCACTCCTACTCAACATAG
The DNA here is from genome assembly GCF_028878055.3 of Symphalangus syndactylus. Taxonomy (NCBI): domain Eukaryota; kingdom Metazoa; phylum Chordata; class Mammalia; order Primates; family Hylobatidae; genus Symphalangus; species Symphalangus syndactylus. Next base: position 86,846,563 of record NC_072437.2, read on the forward strand.
TATTGGAAGTTCTGGCCAGGGCAGTCAGGCAAGAGAAAGAAATAAAGGGTTTTCAAATAGGAAGAGAGGAAGTCAAATTGTCTCTGTTTGCAGATGACATGACTGTATATTTAGAAAACCCCATCGTCTCAGCCCAAAATCTCCTTAAGCAGATAAGCAACTTCAGCAAAGTCTCAGGATACAAAAGCAGTGTGCAAAAACCACAAGCATTCCTATACACCAATAATAGGCAAACAGAGAGCCAAATCATGAGTGAACTCCCATTCAAAATTGCTACAAAGAGAATAAAATACCTAGGAATCCAACTTACAAGGGATGTGAAAGACCTCTTCAAGGAGAACTACAAACCACTGCTCAAGGAAATAAGAGAGGACACAAACAAATGGAAAAACATTCCATGCTTATGGATAGGAAGTATCAGTATTGTGAAAATGGCCATAATGCCCAAAGTAATTTATAGATTCAGCACTATCCCCATCAAGCTACCATTGACTTTCTCCACAGAATTAGAAAAACTACTTTAAATTTCATATGGAACCAAAAAAGAGCCCATATAGCCAAAACAATGCTAAATAAAAAGAACATAGCTGGAGGCATCACGCTGCCTGACTTCAAACTATACTACAAATCTACAGTAACCAAAACAGCAAGGTACTGGTACCGAAACAGATACATAGACCAATGGAACAGAACAGAGGCCTCAGAAATAATACCACACATCTACAACCATCTGATCTTTGACAAACCAGGCAAAAACAAGCAATGGGGAAAGCATTCCCTATTTAATAAATGGCATTTGGGAATACTGGCTAGCCACATGCAGAAAACTGAAACTGGACCCTTTCCTTACACCTTATACAAAAATTAACTCAAGATGGATTAAAGACTTAAATGTAAAACCTAAAACCGTAAAAACCCTAGAGGAAAACCTAGGCAATACCATTCATGACGTAGGCATGGGCAAAGACTTCATGACCAAACACCAAAAGCTATGGCAACAAAAGCCAAAATTGACAAACGAGATCTAATTAAACTAAAGAGCTTCTTCTGTACAGCAAAAGAAACTATAATCAGAGTAAACAGGCAGCCTGTAGAAAGGGGGAAAATTTTTGCAATCTATCCATCTGACAAAGGGCTAATATCCAGAATCTACAAAGAACTTAAACAAATTTACAAAAAAAAAACCAAAACCAAAAACCCAACCCCATCAAAAAGTGCGCGAAGGATCTGAACAGACACTTCTCAAAAGAAGACATTTATGTGGCCAACAAACATGAAAAAAAGCTTATCATTGGTCATTACAGAAATGCAAATCAAAACCACAATGAGATACCATCTCATGCCAGTTAGAATGGCGGTCATTAAAAAATCAGGGAACCACAGATGCTGGAGAGATGTGGAGAAATAGGAACACTTTTACACTGTTGGTGGTAGTGTAAATTAGTTCAACCATTGTGGAAGACAGCGTGGCAATTCCTCAAGGATCTAGAACCACAAATACCATTTGACCCAGCAATCCCATTACTGGGTATATAGCCAAAGGATTATAAATCATTGTACTAGGACACATGCACATGTATGTTTATTGCAGTACTATTCACAGTAGCAAAGACTTGGAACCAACCCAAATGCCCATCAATGATAGACTGGATAAAGAAAATGTGGTGCATATACACCATGGAATAGTGTGCAGCCATAAAAAAGGATGAGTTCATGTCCTTTGCAGGGACATGGATGAAGCTGGAAACCATCATTCTCAGCAGATTAACACAGGAACAGAAAACCAAACACCACATGTTCTCACTTATGAGTGGGAGTTGAACAATGAGAACACATAGACACAGGGAGGGGAACATCACACACTGGGGCCTGTGAAGGGATGGGGAGCTAGGGGAGGGATAGCATTAGGAGAAATACCTAATATAGATGATGAGTTGATGGGTGCAGCAAACCACCGTGGCACATGTATACCTATGTAACAAACCTACATGTTCGGCACATGTATCCCAGAACTTGAAGTCTAATTTAAAAAAAAAAAGTAGAGAAAAAAAGCTTCAAAAGAAGCAAACTATTTGAAAAGATGATACATAGTCCACACACCAAGATTATGTACTTTACACATAAATAACCTCCATAGCCATTTCTGGGGCCTGCCTGGTCCTTATTTTAGGCAGAACCTTAATGAGCTTTATTATTGCAGTTTAGTAAATAGGGAAAGTTTTAAGAAATTGATGTACTGCACAGAGGCAGAAATATGTGCCAGTGGAATTAAGTTATCAAATGAGGAAATGAACAAAACATAAAACTATAAAACTTAAATACAAAGCAAGTGATGCCAGGAGTAGAAGGAACTTAATTCACTGGCAAATAGTACTAACTTAGAGTCCCTAAGAGCATTGTATTGCAGGACAGGATAAGACTTCTGCCATTTCAGTGATGAAGTTAATAACTTATCAAGAGAAGTGTATGAACTACCTGAATGGGACTCCTCAAAGGCAATATCAGAAGTTCTGCCTTTCTGGTAATGGCTCCCTTAACTGTTTTTTATAGAATGTGGGCTGTTATGGTAATGAGAGGGTGCCTAACAGGGAAGGAATTGTAGATCGCATAGCGTGGGGAAAGAGCCTATATCGACTTTGGGAAAAGTTTCAGGTTACTCCTTTGAGCTGTGCCTGCTGTTTCATTTTGCCTTTATGATGGCACGCAGCAGTGAGGTCAGGGTGTTTTTCAAATATTCTGCAAATCAATCTGATCTCAGACTTGCTGCTCTCCTGGGGACAACAGCCAAAAGGGATGGGCAGGGGAGTGTGAGAAACTATAAGGTGGGGAGACCTAAGAGATTTATATGAGAATGAAGAGATATAGTAAGAACTGGAGAGAAAGGAGATTGTGATCACATACTGTTGTGTATGTTTGTAGACACATTAATGTTTGTTGAATGAATGGTCTGTGTTATTGTTCAAGAGCTTAAAGTTGTTTTGAGCTTAAAGTTAAGCTGTATTATTGTTTAAGAGCTTAAAGTTGGAATAGTTCTGGGTTCAGAGTGAGATCACAGAAGTAGGTTGCAAAAAGTAGAGAGGAAGCAAAGGTTGTAGGAATTGAGAAAGTCACAGAACCCTAATAGCTTCGTGGTATAAAGAGAGGGAGAAAGAAATGTAGCATTCCGATAGTGCTAAAAGAACACATATATTTCTGATCATATCATTCATTTAACAAATAACTTTTAGAGCATCAACCCATGTGCTAGGTACTATTCCAGGTCCTGGGGGAAAAAACAATAGACAAAACATTTATTGTGTGCTTTATATTCTGGTAAGGAAGACACACAATATAAAATGTCAGATACAGTTTCCTTTCTCTGCAGCTCTTCTCAATTGTGTCTCTATTCAATAAAGGAAGAAAAAAAAACATGTCTTTGCCTACTTAGAAATTAGGTGGTATCTGTGGTTAAGTGGTCAGACTATGCTAATGCCTCATTTAATTACATTTTATTGCCTTACCTGTATTTTAATTTTTACAAACACAAATTTGAATTATATTTTATCTTTTTTTTCCTTTTCACAACGTACTGATTTTATTTTACATCACAACCAGTGTACCCTGTTGGTGTGAAATCTGACCTCTACATGATGGCCATTTCTTAGCACCTAAGCCTGTGGAGACTTAGTAAATAGTTTTGAAGTCTGTTGCCTTCCTCTGAAGTTACTGGCTGCTTGAGGTAGTGGAGTTCACCACGCTGTCGGTTCTTGTCTGGCTTTTTTTTTTCCCCTCTTCTGTCTACATCTTAGGTTTGGGGTTTTTTGTTTTGTTTTGTTTAATTGTGGTAAAACACACATAACATAAAATTACCATCTTAACCTTTTTTAAGTATACAGTTTAATGGCATTAGGTACATTTATAGCATTGCACCACCAGCTCCACCCTCCATCCACAGAACTCTTCATCTTGCTGAAAACTGAAGCTCTGAACCTGTTAAATAATAGCTCTCCATTTCCTCTCCCCTAAGCTTATCTTTGTATTTTAAATGTTCTTTCTCATCAGAAAAGTGGTTTTAATTTCATAAATAATTTAGCCATTTATTTTTAATCAAATAAATATCTTGTTATAAACAACAACAACAAAAAAGACACTAGAAGACCTATGGCTTCTATGCCCACAAAGTAGATAAGAACATGGAATCTGAAGCCAAGTTGCCCGAGTGCATATACTGGCTCCCTCACTTTCTACCTATATGACCCTGGGCAAGTTATTTAACATCTCTATGCCTCAGTTTCTCCATCTGAAAAATTGAAATAATAATAGTATGTAGCATTGTTCCAAGGATCAAATAGTTCGTATATGTCCCTTGAGAAACTTAACAGATAAATTATAGAGTAAGACATATACATCTGGAAAATTAACATTTCAGTGTTACAAATATCCAACAAGTGATACAGAATAAATGCAGTAGAAATTATAGGAGAGATCACTGAGATTGTAGTACCTAGGGAAGAGTTCATGGAGGAACAGTCAAACGGTATCTTCCACAGACTCCTAGCCCCACACTTCCACCAGTGTTTGCACATCTGCAGTTATGTGCTCTGCTTTCTCATCCAACCCACAAACTCTGCTTCCTCATCTGTAACACAAACTTTCCTGCTCCTGTCCGGACCCAGTTCCCCCACTGGGATACTGGAACCCATCCCATTTTGCCTGTGTAAGGACATTACTCTAGCATTTTTCTTTTCTCTCTTCTGCATTATCAATTTCTTGTTCTCTGCTGGATTATTTTCATTAGTATCTTAAGCCTTTTGTAATTTCACTCCTGAAAACAACAAAACATCAAAGTTTCTTGACTTCACTACTCCTATGAGCCACCACCCTATTTCTGTATTCCCCTTTGCAGCAGAACATTTTAAAATTGTGCAGTTAGCTCTAATTCTTCTCCTTACTTTCTCACTTAAACCCACTGCAGTTGGGCTTTGACCCTATGACTATACCAAAACTGCTCTCTTCAAGGTCACAGTAATGTCTACATTGCTAAATCCAGTGGTCAGATTCTTGGTCTTCCTCTTATTTGACCTATCAGCAGCATTTGACACAGTTAGTCCTTCCTCCCTGACATGCTTCACCAAACTTCCAGACTCTATACACTCTCTTAGTTTTCCTTCTACCTCGCTTGGTCATCCCTTCCCAATCTTTCCAGAATTGCAGACTAGTATATCTTAACAGTCTATTCAACATTTCCACTAAGTTGTCTTATAAACTCTTCAAACTCACAAGTGCAAAACTTGAAACTCCAAATCTCTTCCCCTGAAAAAAACTTATTCTACTCCACAGCCTTCCTCATCACGTTGATGGAAGACTATTGTTTCCTAACTTCTTTTTCTCACTTCCCACATGGAATCATCAGCTAATCTTGTCTTGTTTCTCTACTTTTTTTTTTTCCTTTTTTGAGATGGAGTCTTGCCCTGTCGCCCAGGCTGGAGTGCAGCGGCACAGTCTTGGCTCACTGCAACTTCTGCCTCCCGGGTTCAAACAATTCTCTTGCCTCAGCCTCCCAAGCAGCTGGGACTACAGGTGCGTGCCACCATGCCCAGCTAATTTTTGTATTTTTAGTAGAGATGGAATTTCACCATATTGGCCAGGCTGGTCTCGAACTCCTGACCTCATGATCCACCCGCCTCGGCCTCCCAAAGTGCTGGGATTACAGGCATGAGCCCCTGCACCTGGCCTCTACTTTTAAATATATGCAGAATGTGGGTCCCTTCTCACCATCTCCACTGCTGCCTCCCTGGTCTTAGGCATGACCATCTCTTACCTAGGTTACTACAGTAGCTTTCTGAATGGTTTCCCTGCTTTTGTCTTTGCCTCCCTACGATCTCTTCTCAACTCAGCAGCCAGAATAATCTTGTCAAATATAAGGTTACATCAGGAATTCTCAACCATAGTAATGTAAACATTTGAGGTGGGGTGATGTTTTTGTTGTCCTCTGTGTTGTAGAGTATTTAGCAGTATTCTTGGCCTCTCTACTTTCTAGGTGTTAATAGTGCACCTCCCCCACCGCCCCGAGTTGTGACAACTATAAATGTCTCCAGACCCTACCACATACCCTCTAGGAGTCAGTAACACTAGATTTTATCACTCTTCTACCCAAAACTTTGTGATGATTTCCTATTCCACTGACAGTAAATAATGAACTCCAACTCCTTAATAGTAGCCTGTGTCTTGGTGCCTGACCTGACCACCCTATCACCCCTTCATTTCTTTGACTTCATCTGCTTCTGCCTTTGCTCCTTTATACTCATGCAGTCACACCAGCTTCCTTTCATTCCTTGGGTATAATCAGCCCCACTTCTACCTTAGGGGCTTTATTCTAACTGTTCCCTCTGCCTAGAACAAATCTTCCAGATTTCTGCATAGTTAATTCCTCCACTTGCTTCAAGTTTCTGCTTAAGCTTTACTTTGCCGGAAAGGCCTACTCTGATCCCTGTATTTATTCTGTAACCTGCTCCTTTCTCACAACACTTCTAATAGCCCTTACCTGCTATGCCTTTTCCATAGTATTTATCACCTTGCAACATGCTAAGTAACTTACTTGTTGTGTTTGTCTGCCCCTGTTAGTGTGGGTTCCCCACAAATATTTAATATATCATTCTGAAGTTTTTCCCTCTTTGAATTATCAGTTTGTTTTGCTGAAAAATAATGTTTTAAATGAGTGGAGGAGGTAAAGTTAGAGCTAGAATTGGAAGGATAGACAAGATTATTATGGATTAAAGGGAAGCAAAGTGAAGAAGAAAAATTGCATAAATAAAAGTACAGGGTATAGAAATGTATAGTCACTGTGAAGACAGGTTTTTTTTTATACCAGCCTGACTGCGGTTAATGGTTCAGGGTTTGTTGCAAAAGAACGATACAACTTAGAAGGTAGTTTGGAACCAGGTTGAATGAATATGAAGTACAAGTCTCTTGGAAATGGCTCCGTTTTTTAAGATTTGTGAATTGGAGAGTGATAAAGGTAAAAGGGGTATTGTGACAGATACTGTGATTTGGCTCACTTAAAATCCATTTCAAACTTCTTCCAATGTTCCTTCCTGTAGGGTAGAAGCTCAAAAGCTATCAGCAGTTCCCAGATTGCCTTCAGGTAGGGTTGTAGATATTATTTAGTTCCCATCAATCATATATGCTTGCTTGAGACTTAAATTCAGAACTGAGTTAAATAGGGAGAAAGGTGTCTGAGGCATCCATTTTGCTGAAAACAAGGCATTATGGTTCTAGACCCAGCATATTAAAAACAGTTAATTCATTTGGTCTTCTAGTCCCCTGTTAGAAGAGTCATGTCACACTCCAGTAGGTAAGGATAGTTTAATAATCTAATTAATGTTTGTAATTTAGGCTTATCTATACCCAGATAAGTGTGTTTTCTAGTATACCTATACCTACCAAGCACATATATTTATAAAATAATTTGCTATCCTTAAGCACAATAAAACTTTGCCTTTCTGAAAATTAGGATTTGCCTTTAAATTAGCACTTAACATTATGATCATTTTCTGTTTCCTGAGGAAGGTATTAGCCATTTGTTATACCTTAATAGTTACCATATAAGTCTAAAAGAATAAGGGCCCTATTTTAGTGAGGGATTTCTAATTTTAAGATAAAGTCCTTTAATTTTTTAGGGTTTCCTGTGTGTCTTTGCAGCTCTAGTAAGGTTCAAAGAGGAGTGAGTCTTATCATTTAAAAAAATTTATCCCCATGGTGTAATTCCTGGTTTTTTTTTTTTAGTTTGTAATTTCTAAGCCTCAAAGCCACAGATACTTTTCCTAACTAGGAGTTAATATAGTAATATTCAGTATTTGTGTCCCTTGAAATGATCAACGGTTAAAATTGTCCTGGTCATGGTCATAAGAATTTTACATCTAAATTCTAACATGTCATTGATTATCTGATTGAGTCTGGATCCAGTTGTTTTGTTTTCTATTTGGTCTTTCCACAACTTGTTTTCCCCCACTCCTAGTCATTATATAGAAAAGGAAATTGATTCCTGAACCTCTTGTGTCTAAACCAAAATTACTCCATCAGGAAATGCACATAACACATAGGATAAATATCTAGTATCATAACGTATTAGGTTACTCTTTAGCTTGTCTAATTAGTTTTAAGATTTATATTGAATTGTATAACAAAAACTAATTCTTCATTTTGTTTAGTGCTAATTTATATGTACCAGTATATTTAATAAGTTCTTTTTATGTTGATTCTCCAAATTTTTTAAATTTCTAATGGTGTAAAAATTCTTACTCTAACATTTTTATTTTATTTTATTTTCGAGACAGAGTCTTGCTCTGTTGCCCAGGCTAGAGTGCAATGGCGCTATCTCGGCTCACTGCAACCTCCACCTCCCAGGTTCAAGCAATTCTCCTGCCTCAGCCTCCCGAGTAGCTGGGATTACAGGCATGGGCCACCATGCCCAGCTAATTTTTGTATTTTTAGTAGAGACGGGGTTTCGCCATGTTGGCCAGGCTGTTATCGAACTCCTGACCCTAGGTGATCCACCTGCCTCGGCCTCCCAAAGTGCTGGGATTAGAGGCATGAGCTACCATGCCCACCCTACTCTTAACATTTTTAAAAGAATTGCTTATATTCTATGGAAAAATTTTAATCTAATGTTCATTTTGTAGGTTATTGAAGACAATGGTGTTCGAAGAGTTGTCGTGGTCCCTCAGGCACCAGAGTTTCACCCTGGTGGTCACACAGTTCTCCACCGTTCTCCACATCCTCCTCTGCCTGGTTTCATTCCTGTCCCAACCATGATGCCCCCTCCACCACGTCATATGTACTCACCCGTGACTGGAGCTGGAGACATGACAACACAGTATATGCCACAGTATCAGTCTTCACAAGTCTATGGAGATGTAGGTAAGACATCTAAAAGTATTCCACTGTTATTGAGTTGGATATTCTTCGCTTGGATATAATAGATGCCATTATCATATCACATTAAAAAAACAGCAAATGGTAATGATACAACAGGCATTTTTCTTTTACTCAAGTACTATATTAGGTGCTTCATCCTCATGATCACCCTTCAAGGCAGGTGAGTAAACAGAAAAATCAAAGAAGGGGAGTAACTTATATCATGCAGCACTACTTAGTGGTGCCACATTCAAATAAGAGGTCTTTTCCTCTGGCCTGCAATCTAGGCACTGAGAAAATTTTCAGCCAGGAATAACCATGTCATTGTTAAATCCTATCAGCTGTGATGCCACTACACAAAGTTGCTAAGCTCTGTGAGGGATTGAAAAAACAGGATAAGCCATAACCTCTGCCCTTAGGGAGTTAATAAATTTGGGGAAAGTTAGTAAATAAAGTTAATAAATATGTAGGCTACCAAACATAAACACAAAATAATACCTTATTATGTCCCATAGCTTTAAACACTGCCTTAAACAGTGCCAGACTTATTCCTGACTGCCTTCTCGATAACTTCACATGGATGTCTCATGCATTTCAGAATATTTCTAAACAGAAATGTCAAATGTGGACCCCCACAACTTGCTTTTTTTCTGTCCCTTCATCTCAGTAGGTGGGCCACTAGCCACTTAGTTTGCTCAAATGAAAGCCAGATGGTCAAATTTGATTTCTCCTTTTCTAACCCTTACATCAATTAGTATCAGTTTTATTTTCAGAATTTTCTGAATTTTTTTTTACTACTTCCCCACTGCCACTCAAATCCATCCACCATCAGCTCTTGCCAGGACAACTGCAACAATGGCCTTCCAGTTGGTTTTGTTTCCATTCTTGCCCCCAATAATCAATTCTCAGCCACAGTAATTATTTTCAAATATTAATCATACGGTTCTGTTTAAACTATTTCAGTGATTTCCCATTGCAATTAGAATAAAATCCTAAACCCTTCCCCTAAACTAGGGTTTCTCAAACATGCCACTATTGATGTTTTAGGATGGATAAGTCTTCATTGTAGAGGACAAAACTCTTCATTGTAGGATGTTTAAAGGCATCCCTGGCCTCTACCCACTAACTACCATTGTGTAGCACAGTTGTAGCACACAACTCCAATACAACATTTTAAATATTCTGACATCTAAAAATACCTCCAGACATTTCCAAATGATCCCTAGGAACCAAAATTAGCTCTGGTTGCAAACTGCTCTTGCAATGTTCTGCCCTGTGGCCCCTGACTTCCTTGTCCCATTGCTTCCCCCCAGTTTTTCAAAACCTCCAAGTTCTTTCTTGCCTCGGTCCCTGTGTATATGGTGTTCTCTCTGCCTTTTCTGTAAATTTCCTTTAACCTTTAGATTTCAGTTTTCAGAGACCTTCCTGATCTTACCTTGTCAGTCTCTAGCACTGAACTTTGTTTGTATCTTTCACAGAACTTAACACAATTTCTTTTTTGTCATTGTGTATTTGTATGGCTGTCTCCCTTATTTGACTATCAACTCCCTAAGAACTGAATCTGTTTTAATCACTGTTGTTTCCCTGCACTTAGCATTCATTGCCTGTCACTTATGCTCAGTACATTTGCAGAAGAGATAACTTCAAATACAAAATTGAAATTACACAACACAGTCTGTAAATAGTGGATATATTGTACATATCATATGTATTTGTCAGGCTTATTTCTATTGCCTAAGTAATGCAAATTGGTTCAGTAGCTCTGGGTAGTGCTTGAGATTCTGCATTTCTAACAAGCCCCTAGGAGATGTTCATGCTGTGCTCCAAGGAACATACTTTTGAGTACCAAAAGTTTATACTGCAGATTAGTCTCATCCTATTTTGGTTTACTGCTAATTATGACTTAGTTTTAAAAATATTAATTTTTTCTTATAATCTGAGAAAACTATAAGAAAAAACTAGTATTACAATTATTACTATTTTGCATTGTTAAAACCCCTTGTTATTCTGTAGGGATATGCATTAGAATACATGGATGTGATCTACATTGATGTGAAGGAAAGTGAAGGGCACAAATCCACAAATTAGCTACCCAGTGGTAAAAGGGAGGAGTCATATTGTACTTGAGGTTATAAGCCAGAGATTCTACCACTAGATGCTAATTACTGACAGTACTGGTTTTCTAACCAATAGCTATACCTCCATGATGCCCTTTCCATGCACAATTCATATGGATTCTCAAAGTGGAATCTGATCCAGCATTTCACTATTAGCAGTACCATTAGTGAGCCTGAACCTTGCTGGGCACTATGCTCACGCATGTATTATCTCACTTAATCTTCAGTAAAATTCTGCAAAATTCAAATGAGGAAACTGAGGCTCACAAATGTTAAGTAATTTCTGCAAGGCCACACTGCTAGTTAATTGCTCAGAATTTTAACCCTCTCAGATCTATTCAATGATTAAGTTCCTTCTCTTTCTAGCATAATATATTCTCTTTTCTCCTCCATGGTGGCTTTATTATTTTGAATAATAGATAAAGCATTTTAAAGTATGTACTAATTGATCTAATTGATTGCAGTTGCTATATTTCTTAGCTTTTTGTCGAGATATAATTTAGATAACAGTTCATCATTTTACACTTCAGTGGTTTTTAATATATTTACTGTATTGTGCAATATATGCAACTCAATGTTTTCTCTATTCAGTATGTACTGTATTAACTAACACTGTCTAATTCCAGAACATTTCTATCATCCCAAAAAAGAAACTGTACATATTAACAGTCAGCCCCAACTCTCTGTTTCTTCACATCCCATAATCTACTTTCTGTCTGTATGGGTTTGCCTATTCTAGACTTCATATAAATACACATATTTCATATAAAAATTTCATTAAAATGTTCATACAGTATGTAGACTTTTGTGTCTAGTTTTTTTTCACTTAATGTCATGTTTTCAAAGTTCATGTTCTCACATATAATGGTACTTCATTCCTTTTTATGGCTGCAATAATATTGCATTCTGTAGATATACAACATTTTATCACTCATTAGCTGATGGACCTTTGGGTTGTTTTCACTTTTTTTTTTTTTTTTTTTGAGACGGAGTCTCGCTCTGTCGCCCAGGCTGGAGTGCAGTGGCACAATCTCGGCTCACTGCAAGCTCCGCCTCCCAGGTTCATGCCATTCTTCTGCCTCAGCCTCTCCGAGTAGCTGGGACTACAGGCGCCCGCCACCACACCCGGCTAATTTTTTTGTATGTTTAGTAGAGACGGGGTTTCACCATGGTCTCGATCTCCTGACCTCGTGATCCGCCCGCCTCGGCCTCCCAAAGTGCTGGGATTACAAGCGTGAGCCACCACGCCCGGCCTGTTTTCACTTTTTATCTGTGAATAATACTGCTGTGACCATTTGTGTACAAGTTTTTGTGTTGACATATTTTCACTTCTCCTGGGTATGTGCCTCGGAGTGGAATTGCTGGGTCATATGTTAACTCTATATTAATTTTCCACAGTGACTACACCATTTTACATTCCTACCAGCAATGTACGAGGGTTCCAGTTTCTTTGCCAAAACTTGTTATTGTCTGTCTTTTGATTATAGGCATCCTGAATAAATTTCTCTCTCATTATGGTTTTGATTTGCTTTTCCCTAATGCTACTAATGTTGATCATCTTTTCATGTGCTTATTGGCCATTCGTATATTTTCTTTTCCTTTTTTTTTTTTTTTTTGAGATGGAGTTTCACTCTTATTGCCCAAGCTGGGGTGCAATGACATGATCTTGGCTCACTGCAACCTCTGCCTCGCAGGTTCAAACGATTCTCCTGCCTCAGCCTCGCAAGTAGCTGGGATTACAGGTGCGCGCCACCACACCCGGCTAATTTTTTGTATTTTTAGTAGAGATGGGGTTTCACCATCTTGGCCAGGCCAGTCTTGAACTCCTGACCTTGTGATCCACCTGCTTCAGCCTCTCAAAGTGCTGGGAATACAGGCGTGAGCCACTGAGCCACTGCACCCAGCCCCGTTCATATATTTTATTTGGAGAAATGTCTATTTGAATTCTTCACCCATTTTTTAAATGGGTGGGGTATTTGTCTTTTTATTGTTGAAAGGTAAGAGTGTATATATTCTGGATACAAGTTCCTTATCAGATATATGATTTCCTCCCTTGTTGTTTTTTCACTTTCCTTGTGGTATCCTTTGGTGCAGAAAAGTTTTTAATTCTGATGAAATCTAATTTTTTCTTTGATTGCTTGTGTTTTTGGTGTCTCGTCTAAGAAACTATTGCCAAATCCAAGGTCATAGAGATGTGTTTCCTTCTAAGAGTTCAATAGTTTAATCTCTTACATTTGGGTCATTGATTCATTTGAATTAATTTTTGTATATGGTGTGAGGTAGAGGTCCACGTTCATTCTAATGTTATTGTACATATCCTTATAATACTCATTTCAAAATTGCTATACTAATTTTCTTAAGGCACTGCTAAATTAAAACTTTTTACTGAGGCTTTTTAAAAATATTTTTCTCATCACAAATCTTAAATTTAAAAAACTCTGGGGACAATTGAATTAATATTTATTGAGCATAATGACTTAATTATGTTCCTATGTGACTTTTATTAGAATGAGTAGATTCTTCTAAATCACAACCTTGAGTTTATAGTATCTGAAGATACATTATATGTAGATTGTTATTGTTAAACAATCTAAATCATTTCTTTTTGCTAACTTTTTTTTCAGTGATGATTTGCTTTTTTGAGTTATAAGGGAATTTAGGTAGGCAGTGATTTTCTTTTTACCTATTTTATGTGTTTAAGGTTCAAAAAGATGTGAAAAGTAATAGTTACTAAAGAGTAAAAGAAAAAGAACTGTGGACTGCTCAGTTCAAGTCTCATTCCTCACCTACAATAATCATAAGTTACCACCAAGCTGTTTCTATGGAGATTAATAATTAGTTGAGAACAGAAGAAGGAAAGAAATCTCTCTGTAAATTTACTCGAGATATATATATATATAATTAGCATAAATCACAAAGCTTGGTTCTAATAGTTCATGGAGACACAAAGGTTGCTTTGTTATGCAAAATTATTTTAAATTTTTTATAAAAGTTTTATATGATAGATTTATTTTGTGTTCTTTTTTCATGGCATAAACTTATTTGGAGAAAGTGATCTTCTTAACATTTCGTTTTTATTTCCTCCTAGATGCTCACTCTACACATGGAAGGTCCAACTTTAGAGATGAACGATCTAGTAAAACATACGAACGTTTGCAGAAAAAATTGAAGGATCGCCAGGGAACACAGAAAGATAAAATGAGCAGTCCACCATCATCACCCCAGAAATGCCCTTCTCCCATTAATGAACATAATGGACTTATAAAAGGACAGAATGCTGGTGGTATAAATACAGGATCAGCAAAAATCAAGTCTGGGAAGGGGAAAGGTGGTACACAAGTTGATACAGAAATTGAAGGTAACTGTTTGAAGTACTGAACTGTTCTCATTGATGCTACTCTCGTGATTTAACCTACTAAAAGTATATTCTAACCTTTCAGTCATTTTGTCATGGTCCAAATAGACTGTTACAGGCTGCTGCTTTTGACAGTTTGGAAAACCTCAATTAGTAATTTCATCTGTATCATAAATTTTACTGACTGAAATTTCTCTTTGATAGAAAAACTCAGATAACATTAATCCAAATTTCTTTCTTCTGATTCTGGGCCTTTGATAATGCTATGCTGCTGATTTTTAATCAAAACTTTTTTTTTTTTTTTTTTTTTTTGAGGCAGAGTCTTGCTCTGTCACCCAGGCTGGAGTGGCACGATCATAGATCACTGCAGCTGAAAACTACAGGCATGCACCACCACACCCAGCTAACTTTTTAATTTTTAGTAGAGACAGGGTCTCGCTGTTTTGCCCATGCTAGTCTCGAACTCCTGGGCTCAAGCGATCCTTCCATCTTGGCCTCTCAAAGTGCTGCAATTACAGGCCTGAGCCACCGTTCCCAACCTATCAAAACTTGTTATTTCTCCCACCTTCTTTTTGAATAAAACCTTGATAGCAAGTAGTTATATCATTTACCAATCTCTCTATATACTCTATAATTAGGATAGAGTATTTTTCATTTCTTTCTTCAAAAGTTCTTTTCTCCTAAACTCTCCTTGTTACTCTTGGATCCTTCCCCTAACCTCTGACTTCTACTCTATGAACCTTGTTTTATTGGTTTTTGTTTGTTTGTTTGTTTTTGAGCTCTGTCACCCAGGCTGGAATGCAGTGGCGCAATATCAGCTCACTGCAACCTCTGCCTCCTGTGTTGAAGTGATTCTTGTGCCTCAGCCTCCTGAGTAGCTGGGACTACAGGCGCATGCCACCACGCCCAACTACTTTTTGTATTTTTAGTAGAGATGGGGTTTCACTATCTTGGCCAGGCCGGTCTCCAACTCCTAGGCTCAAGCAATCCACCTACCTTGACTTTCCAGTATGCTGAGATTACAGGCTTGAGCCTACTATATGAACTTTGAGCACTATTATTTGTATATACTTGAATCAATCTCTGTAAGGTAAAATATAGCTGGGTTAACAGCCTGTCTTTCACATGCCTACAGTTGTGGAGTTAGTACCCAGTACTCTTGATTGTAATGTTAAGCTTCTAACTACTGCTTACTTTGATTAATGTGGTTTCTATATGTATGTTCTTTTAGGTTTCCTTAATACTATTATCTGTTTGACGTAGATAAGCGTATGTAGAAATACATAGATATGCATGGTAGACCATGTCAGGTTCTAAAGGTTTCATCAGAAATGACTGTGAACCATACCAACATGTCATTTCACAAGCACCAATAACCACAACTCTATCAGTCCTTGAATATGCTTATCTAAATTGATTTTTATTATGAAATAGTGTAGGTAATTAATATATGACTAGGAACTAAAATGCTTCCAACTTTGAGGGAAATATCAAAATGTAAGCCATGTTAACTCTTCCTACCTTCCTTTTCCTTAAAATTTCTATTCCTCACCAACAAATTTCAAATAATGCCTCAACTGTTCATGACTTGTATATTAACATTTACATAAATGTTCTCCCATTTATTTGAGACCTGCTGATCATCGTTTTCGGCACTGCTGTTTCAGAAGAATTAAAGTTTTTGCCTATCAGTGGTGACTATAAGTTGCAGTCAAGCCAATTATATTTCTAATTTGGGAAACCATAACTAAGGCATGTCATGAAAAAATAGTTAACTTTATTAAGAGGTATGAGATTGACAAATGAGAACTTTCCAGAGAGAATATTCTTACAACCATGAATAAAACTATACTTTATATAAGAAAAATTTGGTTCAGATAGATATAGCTATGGCTAAATACATATAGATATATCTATGTATAGTGGTGTTATAATTAGTAGTCACAGTTAACATAGAAACAAAAACTAAAGTAGATAAATGCTGAAGGGCCACAAACTGCTCAGTATGAACAAAGGAATAAAAACTAGAAAATAAAAGTCTCAAATACCAACCTAGTTTCAGAATACATATTTAGGGAGAAGACGGGATTGTATCTAAGTTCTTCTTTTTAAATATTCAAATTTTTTTTTTTTAAGAAAAAGATGAAGAAACTAAAGCATTTGAAGCACTTCTTTCCAACATTGTCAAACCAGTGGTAAGTATCTTATGTATTTTATTGATGTTTATATTTAGTATATTGGCATAAGATGTTCATCCATCAAAATGTAGTTTTTTCTTTTAGCTTTTTATGAAAATAGGATCATACTGTATTCTGTGACAAGCTTTTTTCACTCACTATTGTATGCCTTAGCTATCTTTCTATGTCATTACCTGATTCTTTGAAGAGCTACATAGTTTTGTCATTCATTCATCAAATATTTATTGATCCCTTACTGTATGCCAATAAATAAAAAACAAATGCACAAACAGAATTCTGTGTGATAGTAAAGATTGCTATTATAGAAATAGGAATGATATGATGAGATTAGTAGGAGAGGTTGTTAGGTTAAATAGAGCAATCAAGGAAGCTTTCTCTGACAAGTGAGAAAAAGTGCAAAAGTGGAAGGAATGGGAGAAGGAGAACAGGTGTAAGTATGGGGAGTTGGACAGATGGAAAGAACCCTTATCACTGGAGTATAGTGAAGGGGAGAAAGATGTGGTGGAAGAAGTAGGCCATAGGACTTTTTCAGCCAGAATAAGGCAATTTAAGATTGATAAGAATATTTTTTGGTTCATAAAACAAACTACTCTTTCCCAACTCTCGGAAACATCCATGGTAAAATGTTTTATGCTAAGTTACCCCAAAAAATACTTTGTTTTTTCTAAGAAAACAAATTAGAAAAGTTATTATTCTTAGTACCATCTCCATAAAGGCTTTTAAAGCTTATCTTGCCATGTTTCAGGATGTTTGAGTAAGCCAGTTCCTTATCTAACAGACTACTATGGTCCCACTTTTTCTCACAACTCCCAAATAATAGATTTGGTTGCTCTAGCCTTCTTTATTCGAATCTGTTTTCTCTTGAGAATAGAGCATATATGTATAAATAAATGTAAATTTACACAGAATTACTTCATAGTAATGGCTAACACAAATCGATTAGCATCAGTCTCTGTTTAGAGTGCTTGGAATGCACATGTGCATTATTTAATACCGGTGACAACCATATATGTACTATTTTCCCTGTTTTACAAATGAGGAAACTGAAGCAACAGTGAGTTTCTATTAGTAGTAGTAGAGCTATGACTGAAATTTAGGCAGTATCCTTCCAAGACCCCGAGTGTATATTACTAGGTTTACTAGAAAAAGAATTTAGTAGCCTTAATAAGATTGATGTTTGAGTGATTTAATAGCTAATGCTAGTAGCATTTACTTGTAGTATATATTAAAAGTATAATTTTCAGGCCAGGTGCAGTGGCTCACACTTTCCCAGTCCTTTGGAAAACCAAGACAAGAGGATCACTTGAGGCCAGGAGTTTGAGACCAGCCTGAGTAATATATTGAGACCTTGTCTCTACAAAAAACAAATACAGATACTACAGACAAGGGGGCACACACCTGTAGTCCCAGATACTTGGGATGCTGAGATGGGAGGATCCCTTGAGCCTAGGAGTTCAATGCTGCAGTGAACTAAGATTGTGCCTTTTCACTCCAGCCTGGGTGACAGAGCAAGAACCTGTCTCATAAATAAATAAATATATATATATATATATAATTTACAGACACAAAAAGTAAATCTTAAAGCCAATTGAAAGACTTTCTTACTCAACATTAGGAAGAAATGTAATTTAATAAGATAGTGAGTCCTGTATCATAAAGTAATGCTGATGGTTTTATTTGCTTTGTTTTAGTTTATGTTTGTAGTTTGAATGCCAATTCCTCTTTGATTAAATTAATTGTGAGCTACAAAGTGCAGGTCAGGGTTTTTGCTTGCTTGTTTTTGTGTGTTTGGTTGTTTTTGCATGCTCTAGTTCATTTAGAGCGCTAAATTAAATGTGTTCATTCACTTTTTCATTCTATAAATATTTGACCACTTACAAAGTGACAGACGCTGTGCTAAAGCTGGAGATAGAATGGAAAGCAAAGGATAGACACGGGCTCTGCCACAAGGCTTAGTTTAGTAAACTAAGCATTACACAATGAATGTTAAATTGTAACCGTGAAGTGCCAGAACAAAAAGATAGAGAGCAATCAGAGTGTGTGATAGGAGAACTAAACCTTGACAGGGAATCAGGGAAGTTTTCCTAAGGAAGGATTATTGTACTGATACTTGAAGGAAAAGTAGTGGTTGGGCATTGAGGACAGGGGTGGAAAGTGTGGGAAGAGTATTATTGCAAACTGAGCAGCATTTGAAAAGCACTGGACATGGCACATTTGAGGAACAAAAAAAAAAAAAAGGAAAGAAGAGAAAAGCCCACTCATGTGACCAGAATGCAGTGTGTAGGGGAGAATGTGGTACATGCATGAGTCTCACAGTCTCAGCTGTGTACTTAGGAGTTGAGTGACCCATGACAAGTCACTTGACCTTTGTGAATGTTTCTTCTTTCAGAAAATGGAAAATAATGGTATTGTATACCCTCACATGCATGAAATAATTAATTATATTGAAAGTGTTGTCTTTTCATTTGTTCTTCTTTGAAATTGTTCTCAGTCTCATTTCTATGAAAATCTACTGACATTTATTTCAGTGAATTTCATTTCCTTTTATTTCAGTAATGCTTAAAATTAAATGTGTCATGCCTTTTACTCATACCTTTTTGCTTTCAGAATCATTACCCCTTCCCTTTACCTTTTGGTGGTTACTAGAAGTACTATCTAACTCCAAATTTCCTTAGACTCAGCCTTTGAGTTATCTTCAGAATTATTCTCTCACCTCCTGATGCCCTTATCTAGACAAGGATCAAACATTTATGTGTATTCTACTTTAATATTTCTGGAAATCCAGAAATTAGATACTCTCATTTCTTTCTTCTACAGTCTTTGTCAAAATTCATACAATATATATGGCTTTGAACTCTTTTAACAGTTTAGCTTCCTAGATATATACTTAATTTAACCCAATGGACAGTTTTTCTCAAGGGTAATTTTGATGACTACCTTACAAGGATCACAATCTGCCTCAAAAAATATATTGTACATAATCTAGCCACTTTCTAAAAGAGCTATGTTCATTTTTTCCTGTTACCATTTTTATCAGTTCTTATATTTTTACACAGTCATATCTATTTTCAGCTACAACCTAGAAGTGGATTCAGAATGGGATCATTGAGTAGTAGGAAAAGAACTGAATTATTCAGGTCCTAGTCAATGGTTCTGTGACCTCAGACAAGTCACTTAATCTTTCTGAATATGCTCCTTTCATAAAATGAAGATAGTTAAGCCTATTTTGCCTACTTTAGGTGGTAGTTGTAAGAATCAAGTGATACGGATATAAAAGCAAATTTTACTTCTAACGTTAGCATACAAATAGAGTTCAAATTACTTCCAAATCTGTATTTTCAATCCTACTCATCTGTTCCTGTAGAACTATATCTCCTGAGGCACGCTAAAGAATACCCAAGTTTGAATGTTTCACTAGCAACTTTAGAAAACCAAATTCTTACTCTGCTTGTCTATACTATTTTTATCACGTTTTTCATTTCTCTAAAATGAAGGAATTGGGTTAGATCTCTTTTGTTTCTGTTTCCTTTCATTGTTTCCATCAGTAAACACTTACCCATCCAGGTTTTCCTGGGTTACAGTATCATCTTACATTTCTTCTTTACCTTTCATTCTCCCCATGCCAGATTAGTACTCCAAGCTTTATTATTTCACTATAAGTTTATAGGATCCACTCTCCCCACTGTCCCCTACCACTCCACATACACACACAATTACTACCTCAGTCTTCACACAGGAATTTTGTGGTATCTGTGTGGGAGTCCATCTCTTTTTCTTCTGTGCAACTCCTTATAATTCATCTGAAACCAGCAACAGAAAATAGCATTTTTAGAAGATTTTTAAAATACATATGAACATGCCTTGGACTACCAGATTTCAGTTACAAGCTTTGGAATATAAATACTCATTCCTGTATTAATTACCCACCTCTTTCTACCAAATTTTATCTCATCCAAGTTCTTTAAAATTCAACTCAAAATTCACTTATGAAGTTTTCCACATCTTATCCCAATGTAGTCACTCTTTCTGTGACTTAACATATATGTGCAAGTAATAAGATATCTTTTTTTTTTTTTTTTTTTTGAGACAGAGTCTTGCTCTTTCACCCAGGCTGGAGGGCTGGAGTGCAGTGGCATGATTTCAGCTTGCTGCAACCTCTGCCTCCCGGATTCAAGTGATTCTTGGGTCTCAGTCTCTTGAGTAGCTGGGATTACAGGCATGCACCACCATGCCCAGATAATTTTTGTATTTTTAGTAGAGATAGGGTTCCACCATATTGGCCAGGCTGGTCTTGAACTCTTAACCTCAGGTGATCTGCCCACCTCGGCTTCCCAAAGTGCTGGGATTACAGGCATGAGCCCCTGCGCCCGGCCACAAGATATCTTTTTAATAGAATGAGTTAGTACTAGAAGATTTTCTGGAAAAGCAGAAATTGAAAAAGTTGAAATTGGCCCAGTGCAGTGGCTCACGCCTCTAATCTCAATACTTTAGGAGGCCGCGGCAGGAGGATCGCTTGAGCGTAGGAGTTCGCAACCAGCCCAAGCAACAATAGTAAGACCCTGTCTCAATAAAAAAAAATAATAATATCTTTTAAGTTGAAATTAGCATTTTAAAATTTTTTAAATTTATTTTTAAAACGATGTTTGCTAAATTCAACATAGTATTCTGGAAGTCTGTTTAGTGAAAAGTATAGTTAAAAGCTTAGTTAATAGTATTTACCAATATTAATTTCTTAGTTTTGACAAAAATGCATGGTTATATAGGATGCATTAGGGGAAGCTGGGTAAAGGATAGACAGGGATTCTATACTGTCTTCCCAACTTTTCTTTAAACCTAAATTTATTTCCAAATAAAAGACTTTAAAAAATACTTTATTTGTGTAACTCTGGTAAACAGTTCATTTCACTCAGCCACTCATTTTGTTGATGAGGCCTAGAACCCTAAGAGGGTGAGACTTCAGTATCACCAGGCAAATTAGTGACACATCTTGTGCTTCCCTATTTAATATTTTCTCTACTGTCTGTACTCCCCACAGATCCTGATAAAGCAAGCTTCATAAAGTAGGTGCCAGGCTGGGCATAGTGACTCACACCTGTAATTCCAACACTTTGGGAGGCTGAGGCGGGAGGGTGGCTTGAGGCCAGGAGCTCAAGACCATCCTGGGCAACATAGCAAGACCCCATCTTTACTACTACTACTACTAATAATAATAGTAATAATAATAAAGTAGATGCCAGTTAATGCTTTTGACTGACCCACCTTCATAGTCCTATTTACGTTCTCAAAGTTTAACACAACTATTATCATCCCATAAAATCAAGAGACACTTATGGGTATACATACATGTATAGTAGCAGTTTGTTTTAAAAAAGAAAAAAAAACCTGCTCAGTTTCAGGTTAATAGCCAGCTGTATACTGGACTATACAAGGAATCATTTTTAATTCATTGTAAATGAAACACAGTACCAAGACTTTAAGACAGTATTACAGTGAATACAGTGTTACATTTCCTGTGATTTAACAGAAGCAAAATAAATATAGTAATAGCTTTTTTTATTCAGACTTCGAGAACTTTGAAAAGGACAGAATGTTACAATTTTATGGAGATTACTTATTTTACTTTAATTCAAGATAGGAGTAATTATCATCCTAGTGGTTGTTAGTTTGGTTTTAGAAATGCTGAGGTAGTTGTTAAACATATATAATTTTAAAGCAAGCTTTTATATAAATGCCTACATATAATCTGGTACCTTTCTTACCAATCTGTAAACCTTATCTAATCTCTAGACTTTTTTCGCTTTATTAGGCTTGTCTTACAAAAGTAACTTGTACTCATAAAATTATTCCAGTAGTATAAAAATATATAAAACATAATTGAAACCACGTTTTTTTCTGTCACAACTTTCTCTGCATCTCACCACATATACACAAAATCCCCAAAGATAACAGTTGGTACATTTGTACAGTACATTTTCAGACATTTTTGTGCAGTTTTATAAAAGTTAACTCAACTGCAATCACAGTATATGTACTGCTTTCCAGCTTCACTTTTTTCTCCTATTACGTAGCACCTGTATATTGAGGAAATCTTCAGATATTAGCACATGTATGACCACCTCATGTTCTTTTTTGAACACTCGCAGAATAATGTGTTCATAGGCTGTGTTATGTACTATCATTTAGGTAGTCAGTGCCCTGTAGTTCTAGTTTTTTGCCATTAATAATGCTGCAATGAACATTCTTAAGTGTGTGTATTTGTATACATGTTAAGTTTATAGGATATTACCCTGAAAAAAAATTCCTGGATGTAGAATTTCTGAATCAAAAAGTAAACACATCTTACACTTTGTAATGATTCACTAGTTGCTATACACAAGGATTGAACTTACATATACTGATACCACACTTAGAGAGTGCCATTTCTCCAAGTTTTTAACACTAGATAGTATTAGCTTTTTAATTTTGTTTTAATTTACATGTATTTATGAATGCAGTTTCACACCTACATCATTTTATATGTTGTCTATTTGTATTTATGTATCTTTGGATGTCGATGTCCTTTGCTCATTTTTCTCTTGAGTTTTTGTCATCTTCCTGTTGTAAAAACATTTTCTAAGCTGAGGAAATGAACCGTTTTAAACATGTTACAATGGTCTTTTTAATCCCATTTATTTTCTTTTGACTATGTATGGTGTCTATGCTAACAGTTTTGAATGGCCTGGTTTTTAAACTTTTGTGGAACCCATCTCATTTGTTGTGGAACCCACAACAAATTATTTGCAATGGGCAGGTTTATATTTGTGAGCCATTTTATCTGTATAAGCAGATACATTTTATTTAATCTTGAAACCTCATTAGATATTTCACTGCTCATTGTATACATTACAGTTGTTTTAAAGAACTTTTAAATATTGTATTTTTACAGGCCTCCGACATCCAGGCAAGGACAGTAGTACTTACCTGGTCACCACCTTCCAGCCTCATTAATGGTGAAGCAGATGAAAGTACTGTACCAGAGCTCTATGGTTATGAAGTTCTGATCTCAAGTACTGGAAAAGATGGGAAATACAAAAGTGTATATATGTAGGTATTTGTTGTTTTGCTTTCTCCCATTGTATAAATTAATGGTTTATTATAAAGAGCTTATTACTAATTTTGCTCTATTTTTCCTTCTTCACACTTTTATTCTCAATCTTTAAGTTGGCTAATGATAGTGATTTCAATGTAAATGGTCCAAAGGTAGCTTGGTACACATTTTTGTCTACCCTCCTTCAGAATAATCACTTTTATTGGCCACATTCAGCTTTTTTTCCCAGTAGGCTCCCTAATAGATGGTTCAGTATTCATGTATTCTTAATGCATTAAATATAAGTTGTAGTATGTAGAAGCAAAGACCAAAAATGGACAATTCATGATTGTAAACTCATGAAGTATGACATTGCTCCTCTAAGGACTGGATTTAATTCTTACATGTACAAGCTCATGTCCTGTTGTAAAATGAATTTAGTAGCAGTGTTATTTATTTGCATGTTAGTATGTTTATAATCATATTTTGAAAACTTACGTATTTCTTTCCTTGGTTTAAAAGTATATTACACACAGCCAGGCACGGTGGCTGACGCCTGTAATCCCAGCACTTTGGGAGGCTGAGGCGGGTGGATCACCTGAGGTCAGGGGTTCAAGACCAGCCTGGCCAACACGGTGAAACCCCGTCTTTACTAAAAATAAACCAGGGGTGGTGGCACGTGCCTGTAGTCCCAGCTACTTAGGAGGCTGAGGCAGGAGAATCGCTTGAACCTGGGAGGTGGCAGTTGCAGTGAGCCAAGATCGCGTCATTGCACTCCATCCTGAGTGACAGAGAGAGACTCTGTCTCAAGAAAAAAATAAAAGTATATTACACGCCACGAAGCCTTAGAAAGATTCAGTAGCTAAAGTTGTGACATTTATGATTGACAGTTTTGAAATAAATTATTTTTCTGTCTATATTCATATAAAAGTTGATTATTCTAATGAAAAAGGGTAATGTCGATGGTTAGTTATTATTTAAGCACCAAGAAGACTGTAAAGCTGATAGTTAATCATTTGAATGATCATAATTAGCACAGAACGCAGGCCCCATCAGCCTTGTTGCTATCTTTTTTCAAAACATAGCTGGCAAGGAGAAGAAAGGAAAGTGAAACTGCTCCGGAGCCTCTCATCTAGTCACATAAGGTTATAAAAATTTCCTGTTTCCTCTCTATTGAGATTTCCTTGTGTTCTATTCATTTTTCTTAAGAGAGACAAGTAAACCTACCTAAGGGGTAAGTAGGGGATAAAGAACTATCAACATAAAGGTTTCTTACTATGTCAATGACTATTTTCTAGTTAGATATGGCTGCTTACTAAGAGGAATGCTTTATTTCCATTTGCAGCCTGACCAGGGAGCACGAGGGGGGCATTAGTCATCTCCCGTATCCTACAGGAATTAAGGTCTCTATCTAAGGATGCTACTGCAACTGCCCAGTTCATTAAAATGTACTTTCATCCTTGAAACATATTTATTTTTCGTCATATTTACTGGCCTTGATTTGAGAAATAGGGTAGCTGGGAGGTAAGGGGTGGGTAGCGGAAAGAAGTCCATAAAGTGGAGAGGAGACAGACTTGGTGGAAGGAAATGAAATAGGGAATCGTGGTTTTAAGTTTTAAAAAAAAAGTAGAGAATAGGCTGGTTTGCAGCTACATACCCAAATAATATTCTGTTGTGTATATATACCACATTTTCTTCATCCATTCATCCATTGATGGACACTTAGGTTGATCTATATTTTTGCTCTTGTCAATAGTGCTGCAGTAAATGTGGGAAAAGCACATCTCTTCAATATACTGATTTTTCCCCTATTTGGAAAAATACCCAGTAGTGGGATTGCTCATTTGTATGATAATTTCTATTTTTAATTTTTTGAGAAATCTCCACACTTGTATCCGTATTGGTTGTACTAATTAACATTCCACCAACAGTGTATAAGGGCTTTTTTTCTCTGCATCCTCACCAGCATCTGTTATTTTTTTGTCTTTGTAATAGTAGCCATTCTAACTAGGGTAAAATGATCTCATTGTAATTTTGATTTGGATTTCCCTGACTAATTATGTAGAGCATTTTTTCATATACCTGTTGGCCATTTGTATGTCTTTGGAGAAGTGTCTATTCATGTCCTTTGTCCACTCTTAATGGGATTGTTTTTTTCCTATTGAGTTGAATTCCTTGTATATTCTGGATATTAGTCTTTTGTTAGATGAATAGTTCGCAAATACTCTCTCCCTTTCTGAGGGTTGTGTCTTCACTATGTTGGTTGTTTCCTCTGCTGTGCAAAAGTTTTAGTTTATTTCTCTATTTTTCTTTTTTTGTTGTTACCTGTGCTTTGGGGGTCTTAGCATAAAATCTTTGCTTAAACCAATGTCCTGAAGTGTTTCTTCTATATTTTCTTCCAGGATTTCATAGTTTCAGGTCTTAAACATTTAAGTCTGTAAGCCATCTTAAGTTTATTTTTATGTAAGATGAGAGATACCGTCCAGTTTCATTCTTCTGCAGGCAGATATCCAATTTTCCTAGCAGCATTTATTGAGAAGGGTATCCTTTCCCCAGTGTATGTTCTTGGCACCATTGTTAAAAAATCATTTGGCTATAAATTTATTTCTGGCTTCTCTATTGTGTTCCTTAGTTCTTGTGTCTATTTTTATACCAATGCCATGCTGTTGTGATTACTATAGTCTTGCAGTATATTTTGAAGTCAGGTAGTGTGATGCCTCCAGCTTCGTTCTTTTTACTTAGGATTGCTTTGGCTATTCAGGCTATTTTTTGGTTCCATAGACATTTTTGGATCACTTTTTATATTTCTGTGAAAAATGACATTGGTAATTTGATAGGGATTCCATTGAATATAAATTGCTTTGGACAGTATGTTCATTTTAATGGTATTAATTTTTCAAATACATGAGCAATGGATGTCTTTTCATTTGTTTATGTTCTCTTCAATTTCTTTCATCAGTGTTGTGTAGTTTTATCTTGTAGAGATCTTTCCACCTGTTATGTTAGATTTATTCCTAGGGTTTTGTTTCTTTTGTAGCTGTTGTAACTGTGATTGCCTTTTGGGCTTCTTTCTCAGCTAGTTCATTATTAGTGTATAGAAATGATGCTGATTTTTGTATTTTGATTTTATATCCTGCAACTTACTGAATTTATTTATCAGATCCAAGAGTTTTCTGATGGAGTCTTCAGATTTTTCTACATGTAAGATCATGTCATCTACAAAGAGGGACAATTTGACTTTGTTTTTTTTTTTTTTAAATCTGAATACCTTTTATTTCTTTCTCTTGGCTGGTTGCTCTGGCTAGGACTTCCAGTACCATATTGAATAGGAGTGGTGAAAGTAGGCATCCTTGTCTTGTTCAAGTTCTTAGAGGAAAGGTTTTTAGACTTTCCCCTTTCTGTATGATGTTAGCTATGGGTCTGTCATATGTGGTCTTTATTATGTTGAGGTATGTCCCTTTAGTGCTTAGTTTGTTGAAAGATTTTATGAAGGGATGCTGAATTTTATCAAAATTTTTCTACATCTCTTGAGATGATCATATGATTTTTGTCCTTCATTATGTTGATATGGTGTATCACGTTATTGATTTGTATATGTTGAGCCATCCTTGCATCCTTGGTATAAATCCCACTTGATCATGGTGTATTGTCTTTATAATGTGCTGTTGAATTCAGTTTGCTAGTGTTTTGATGAGGATTTCATGTCTATGTTTATCAGGGATTAGTCTGTACTTTTTTTGTTGTGTCCTTATCTGGTTTTGGTACCAGAGTGATGCTGTCCTTGTAGAATGAGTTAGAGAGAATTCCTACCTCTTCAATGTTTTTGGAATAGTTTGAGGAGAATTGGTGTTCCTTAAAAGTTTGGTAGAATTTGTCAGTGAAGCCATTGGTCCTGGACTTTTCTTTGTTTGAAGACTCTTTATTACTTATTCAATCTCATTACTCATTATTGGTCAGTTCATATTTTCTATTTCTCTCTGATTGAATCTTGGTAGGTAGTATGTATCCAGGAATTTATCCACTTCCTCAGATTTTTCAGTTTGTTGGTGTAGGTTGTCCATAATAGTCTCTGATGATTGTAACTGTGTTATCAGTTGTAGTGTCTCCTTTCCCACTTCTGATTTTGTTTATTTGGGTCTCCTTTCTTCTTCTCTTGATTAGTCTAGGTGGTGGTTTAGTTCTGTTCTGATTTTTTATTTTTTTTAGAGATGGCATCTTGCGATGTTGCCTAAGCTGGACTCAAACTCCTGGGCTCAAGTGATCCTCCCACGTCAGCCTCCCAAGTACCTGGGACTATAGGTGTGCACCACTGCACCTGGCTGTCTGCTCTGATCTGCACCACTGCACCTGGCTGTCTGCTCTGATCTTTATTATTTCTTCCACTAATTTTGGATTTGGTTTGTTCTTGCTTTTGTAGTTCTTGAGATGTGCATTGCTAGATTGTTTATTTAGACTCTTTCAGCTTTTTTATGTAGACATTTATTGCTGTAAACTTCTCTCTTGGCACTGCTTTTGCTGTATCCCATAGGTTTTAATATTTTGTGTTTCCATTTTAATTTGTTTCAAGAATTTTTTGTTTATTTCTTCCTTAATTTGTCCCTCTACCAGTGGTCATTCAGGAACATGTTGTTTAGTTTCCAGGTAGTTGCACAGTTTCCAGAGCTCCTCTTGTTATTGATTTCTAGTTTTATTCTATTAAGTTATTAGAAAATATATGATATAATTTCAGTGTTTGAAAATTTCTTGAGGCCGGGCACGGTGGCTTATACCTCCAATCCCAGCACTTTGGGAAGCCAAGGTGGGCAGATCATGATGGCAAGAGATCAAGACCATCCTGGCCAACATAGTGAAACCCCGTCTCTACTAAAATACAAAAAATAAGCCAGGCGTGATGGCGCACGCCTGTAGTCCCAGCTACTCGGGAGGCTGAGGCAGGGGACTTGCTTGAACCTGGGAGACAGACGTTGCAGTGAGCCAAGATGGTGCCACTGCACTCCATCCTGGCAACAGAACAAGACTCTGTCTCAAAAAAAAAAAAAAAAAAAAAAAAAAAAAAAAAAAAAAAAAAAATTGTTGAGACCTGTATTGTGTACTGACGTATGGTCTACCCTAAAGAATGTTTCATGTTTCATGTGTTGTAAAGAAGAATGTGTTTTCTGTAGCTGTTGGATGAAATGTATTCACAAAGGTCAGTTATGTCCATTTGGTCTAATGTGCCATTTAAATACAATGTTTCTTTGTTAATTTTCTGTCTAGATGATCTGTCTAATGCTGAGAGTGGGGTGTTGAAGTCCCCAACTATTTTATTGGAGTCTATCTCTCCCTTTAGATCTAGTAATAATTGCTTTATATTTCTGGGTGCTCCAGCGTTGGGTACATATATGTTTAGAATTGTTATATCCTCTTGCTGAATTGATCCCTTTATCATTCTATAATGATTTTGTCTCTTTTTACTGTTTTTGACATAAAGTCTGTTTTATCTGAGTGTAGCTACTCCTGCTCACTTTTGGTTTCTGTTTGCATGGATTATCGTTTTCCATCCCTTTACTTTCAGTCTATATGTATCTTTACAGGTGAGATGAGTTTCTTGTAGACAGCATATAATTGGGTCACATTTTTTAATTCATTCAGTGAGTTTGTGTCTTTTAAGTAGAAAGTTTTTTGTTTCTTTTTGTTGTTTTTTTTTTTTATTATTATACTTTAAGTTCTAGGGTACATGTGCACACCGTGCAGGTTTGTTACATAGGTATACATGTGCCATGTTGGTGTGCTGCACCCATTAACTTGTCATTTACAATAGGTATTTCACTTAGTGCCATCCCTCCCCCATGCCCCCAACCTGCCACGACAGGCCCCAGTGTGTGATGTTCCCTGCACTGTGTCCAAGTGTTCTCATTGTTCAGTTTCCACCTATGAGTGAGAACATGTGGTGTTTGGTTTTCTGTCCTTGTGATAGTTTGCTCAGAACGATGGTTTCCAGCTTCATCCATGTCCCTACAAAGGACATGAACTCATCCTTTTTTGTGGCTGCATAGTATTCCATTGTGTATATGTGCCACATTTTCTTAATCCAGTCTATCATTGGTAGACGTTTGGGTTGATTCCAAGTCTTTGCTATTGTGAATAGTGCTACAATAAACATATGTGTGCATGTGTCTTTATAGTAGAATGATTAATAATCCTTTGTGTAAATACCCAGTATTGGGCTCGCTAGGTGAAATGGTATTTCTATTTCTAGATCCTTGAAGAATCACCACACTGTCTTCCACAATGGTTGAACTAGTTTACACTGCCACCAACAGTGTAAAAGCATTCTTGTATCTCCACATCCTCTCCAGCACCTGTTGTTTCCTGACTTTTTAATGATCGCCATTCTAACTGGTATGAGATGGTATCTCATTGTGGTTTTGATTTGCATTCCTCTGATGACCAGTGATGATGAGCATTTTTTCATGTGTCTGTTGGCTGCATGAATGTCTTCTTTTGAAAAGTGTCTTCATATCCTTCACCCACTTTTTCATGGTGTTGATTTTTTTCTTATAAATTTGTTTAAGTTCTTTATAGATTCTGGATATTAACCCTTTGTCAGATGGGTAGATTGCAAAAATTTTCTCCCATTCTGTAGGTTGCCTGTTCACTCTGATGGTAGTTTCTTTTGCTGTGCAGAAGCTCTTTAGTTTAATTAGATCCCATTTGTCAATTTTGGCTTTTGTTGCCATTGCTTTTGGTGTTTTAGTCATGAAGTCCTTGCCTATGCCTATGTCCTGAATGGTGTTGCCTAGGTTTTCTTCTAGGGTTTTTATGGTTTTAGGTCTAACATTTAACTCTTTAATCCATCTTGAATTAATTTTTGTATAAGGTGTAAGGAAGGGATCCAGTTTCAGCTTTCCACATATGGCTAGCCAGTTTTCCCAGCACCATTTATTAAATAGGGAATCCTTTCCCCATTTCTTGTTTTTGTAGATTTGTCAAAGATCAGATGGTTGTAGATGTGTGGTATTATTTCTGAGGGCTCTGTTCTGTTCCATTGGTCTATATCTCTGTTTTCTTACCAGTACCATGCTGTTTTGGTTACTGTAGCCTTGTAGTATAGTTTGAAGTCAGGTAGCATGATGCCCCCAGCTTTGTTCTTTTGGCTTAGGATTGTCTTGGCAGTGTAGGCTCTTTTTTGGTTCCATATGAACTTGAAAGTAGTTTTTTCCAATTCTGTGAAGAAAGTCAATGGTAGCTTGATGGGGATGGCATTGAATCTATAAATTACCTTGGGCCATATGACCATTTTCAGGATATTGATTCTTCCAACCCATGAGCATGGAATGTTCTTCCATTTGTTTGTGTCCTCTTTTATTTCATTGAGCAGTGGTTTGTAGTTCTCCTTGAAGAGATCCTTCACATCCCTTGTAAGTTGTATTCCTAGGTATTTTATTCTCTTTGAAGCAATTGTGAATGGGAGTTCACTCATGATTTGGCTCTGTTTGTCTGTTATTGGTGTATAGGAATGCTTGTGATTTTTGCACATTGATTTTGTATCCTGAGACTTTGCTGAAGTTGCTTATCAGCTTAAGGAGGTTTCGGGCTGAGACGATGGGGTTTTCTAAATATACAATCATGTCATCTGCAAACAGGGACAATTTGACTTCCTCTTTTCCTAACTGAATACCATTTATTTCTTTCTCCTGCCTGATTGCCCTGGCCAGAACTTCCAACACTATGTTGAATAGGGGTGGAGAGAGAGGGCATCCCTGTCTTGTGCCAGTTTTCAAAGGAAATGCTTCCAGTTTTTGCCCATTCAGTATGATATTGGCTGTGGGTTTGTCATAGATAGCTCTTATTATTTTGAGAGACGTCCCATCAATACCTAGTTTATTGAGAGTTTTTAGCATGAAGGGCTGTTGAATTTTGTCAAAGGCCTTTTTCTGCATCTATTGAAATAATCATGTGGTTTTTGTCTTTGGTTCTGTTTATATGATGGATTACGTTTATTGATTTGCATATGTTGAGCAAGCCTTGCATCCCAGGGATGAAGCCAACTTGATCGTGGTGGATAAGCTTTTTGATGTGCTGCTGGATTTGGTTTGCCAGTATTTTATTGAGGATTTTCACATCGATGTTCATCAGGGATAGTGGTCTAAAATTCTCTTTTTTTTTGTTGTGTCTCTGCCAGGCTTTGGTATCAGGATGATGCTGGCCTCATAAAATGAGTTAGGGAGGATTCCCTCTTTTTCTGTTGATTGGAATAGTTTCAGAAGGAATGGTACCAACTCCTCTTTGTACCTCTGGTAGAGTTGGGCTGTGAATCCATCTGGTCCTGGGCTTTTTTTGGTTGGTAGGCTATTAATTATTGCCTCAATTTCAGAGCCTGTTACTGGTCTATTCAGGGATTCAGCTTCTTCCTGGTTTAGTCTTGGGAGGGTGTATGTGTCCAGGAATTTATCCTAGATTTTCTATAAACTAGATTTTCTAGTGTATTTGCGTAGAAGTGTTTATAGTATTCTCTAATGGTAGTTTGTATTTCTGTGGGACTGGTGGCAATGTCCCCTTTATCATTTTTTATTGCATCTATTTGATTCTTCTCTCTTTTCTTCTTTATTAGTCTTGTTAGCGGTCTATCAATTTTGTTGATCTTTTCAAAAAACCAGCTCCTGGATTCATTGATTTTTTTGAAAGGCTGTTTGTGTCTCTATCTCCTTCAGTTCTGATCTGATCTTAGTTATTTCTTGCCTTCTGCTAGCTTTTGAATGTGTTTGCTCTTGCTTCTCTAGTTCTTTTAATTGTGATGTTAGGGTGTCGATTTTAGATCTTTCCTGCTTTCTCTTGTGGGCATTTAGTGCTATAAATTTCCCTCTACACACTGCTTTGAATGTGTCCCAGAGATTCTGGTATGTTGTGTCTTTGTTCTCATTGGTTTCAAAAAACATCTTTATTTCTGCCTTCATTTTGTTATGTACCCAGTAGTCATTCAGGAGCAGGTTTTTCAGTTTCCATGTAGTTGTGCGGTTTTGAGTGAGTTTCTTAATCCTGAGTTCTAATTTGATTGCACTGTGGTCTGAGAGACAGTTTCTTATAATTTCTGTTCTTTTATATTTGCTGAGGAGTGCTTTACTTCCAACTATGTGGTCAGTTTTGGAATAAGTCTGATGTGGTGCTGAGAAGAATGTATATTCTGTTGATTTGGGGTGGAGAGTTCTGTAGATGTCTATTAGGTCCATTTGGTGCAGAGCTGAGTTCAAGTCCTGGATATCCTTGTTAACTTTCTGTCTTTTTGATCTGTCTCATGTTGACAGTGGGGTGTTAAAGTCTCCCATTATTATTGTGTGGGAGTCTAAGTCTCTTTGTATGTCTCTAAGGACTTACTTTATGAATCTGGGTGTATATATATTTAGGATAGTTGAATTGATCCCTTTACCATTATGTAATGGCCTTCTTTGTCTCTTGATCTTTGTTGGTTTAAAGGCTGTTTTATCGGGGACTAGGACTGCAACCCCTGCTTTTTTTTGTTTTCCATTTGTTTGGTAGATCTTCCTCCATCCCTTTATTTTGAGCCTGTGTGTGTGTGTGCATGTGAGATGGGTCCCCTGAATGCAGCACACTGATGGGTCCTGACTGTTTATCCAATTTGCCAGTCTGTGTTTTTTAATTGGGGCATTTAGCCCATTTACATTTAAAGTTAATGTCATTATGTGTGAATTTGATCCTGTCATTATGATGTTAGCCGGTTATTTTGCCTGTTAGTTGATGCAGTTTCTTCCAGCAT
This sequence comes from Symphalangus syndactylus, assembly GCF_028878055.3. Taxonomy (NCBI): domain Eukaryota; kingdom Metazoa; phylum Chordata; class Mammalia; order Primates; family Hylobatidae; genus Symphalangus; species Symphalangus syndactylus. Next base: position 86,879,948 of record NC_072437.2, read on the forward strand.
CGATGATGTTTACAATTTGGCATGTTTTGCAGTGGCTGGTACTGATGGTTCCTTTCCATGTTTAGTGCTTCCTTCAGGAGCTCTTGTAGGGCAGGCCTGGTGGTGACAAAATCTCTCAGCATTTGCTTGTAAATTTGTTTGTAAAGGATTTTATTTCTCCTTCACTTATGAAGCTTAGTTTGGCTGGATTTGAAATTCTGGTTGAAAATTCTTTAAGAATGTTGAATATTGGCCCCCACTCTCTTCTGGCTTGTAGGGTTTCTGCTGAGAGATCTACTGTTAGTCTGATGGGCTTCCCTTTGTGGGTAACCCGACCTTTCTCTCTGGCTGCCCTTACCATTTTTTCCTTCATTTCAACTTTGGTGAATCTGACAGTTATATGTCTTGGGGTTGCTCTTCTTCAAGAGTATCTTTGTGGTGGTCTCTGTATTTCCTGAATTTGAATGTTGGCCTGCCTTGCTAGGTTGGGGAAGTTCTCCTGGATAATATCCTGAAGAGTATTTTCCAGCTTGGTTCCATTCTCCCCGCCACTTTTAGGTACACCAGTCAAACCTAGATTTGGTCTTTACACATAGTCCCATATTTCTTGGAGCCTTCGTAGTTTCCTTTTACTCTTTTTTCTCTAAACTTATATTCTCACTTCATTTCATTAATTTGTTCTTCAGTCACTGATATCCTTTCTTCCACTTGATCGAATCAGGTACTGAAGTTTGTGCGTGTGTCACGTAGTTCTCGTGCCGTGGTTTTCAGCACCAACAGATCATTTAAGGTCTTCTCTATGCTGTATATTCTAGTTAGCCATTCATCGAATCTTTTTTCAAGGTTTTTAGCTTTCTTGTGATGGGTTCAAACATCTTTCTTTAGCTTGGAGAAGTTTATTATTACCAACTTTCTGAGGTCTACTTCTGTCAACTCGTCAAAGTCATTCTCCATCCTGCTTTGTTCCGTTGCTGGCAAGGAGCTGTGATATTTGGAGGAGAAGGGGTGCTCTGGTTTTTAGAATTTTCATCTTTTCTGCTCTGGTTTCTCCCCATCTTTGTGGTTTTATCTACCTTTGGTCTTTGATGATGGTGACCTACAGATGGGGTTTTGGTGTGGATGTCCCTTTTGTTGATGTTGATGCTTTTCCTTCCTGTTTGTTAGTTTTCTTTCTAACGGTCAGGTCCCTCAGCTACAGGTCTGTTGGACTTTGCTGGAGGTCCACTCCAGACGCTGTTTTCCTAGGTATCACCAGTGGAGGCTGCAGAATAGCAAATATTGCAGAACAGCAAATATTGCTGCCTGATCCTTCCTCTGGAAGCTTCGTCTCAGAGGGGCACCCGGCTGTATGAGGTGTCAATCGGCCCCTCCTGGGAGGTGTCTCCCAGTTAGGCTACTCAGGGGTCTGGGACCCACTTGAGGAGGCAGTCTGTCCGTTCTCAGATCTCAAACTCCATGCTGGGAGAACCACTACTCTCTTCAAAGCTGTCAGACAGGGACGTTTAAGTCTGCAGAAGTTTCTGCTGTCTTTTGTTCAGCTATGCCTTGCCCCCAGAGGTGGAGTCTACAGAGGCAGGCAGGCAGGCCTCCTTGAGCTGCGGTGGGTTCCACCCAGTTCGAGCTTTCCAGCTGCTTTGTTTACCTACTCAAGCCTCAGCAATGGTGGATGCTCCTCCCCCAGCATCACTGCCACCTGGCAGTTCGATCTCAGACTACTGTGCTAGCAGTAAGCAAGGCTCTGTGGGCATGGAACCCTCCATGCCAGGCCCTGGATATAATCTCCTGGTGTGCCATTTGATAAGACCATTGGAAAAGCACAGTATTAGGGTGGGAGTGTCCTGATTTTCCAGGTACCATCTTTCATGGCTTCCCTTGGCTAGGAAAAGGAATTTGCTGACCCCTTGCACTTCACGCGTGAGGCTATGCCCTGCCCTGCTTTGGCTCACACTCCTTGGGCTGCACCCACTTTCCAGCAAGTCCCAGTGAGATGAACCTGGTACCTCAGTTGGAAATGCGGAAATCACCCATCTTCTGCGTTGCACACGCTGGGAGCTGTAGACTGGAGCTGTTCCTATTTGGCCATCTTGGATCAGCCTCCTTAAGTAGAAAGTTTAATCTATTTACCTTAAAGTTACTATTGATATGTGAGGATGTATTCCTGTCATTTTATTAGTTGATATCTGGTTGTTTTTATGTTCTTTGTTTCATTCTTTCTTATTATCATTGTGGTTTGGTGGTTTTCTGTAATGGTACATTTGAGTTATTTTTCTTCCTCATTTGTGTGCTTGCTCTATCAGTAAGTTTTATACTTTCATGTGTCTTCATGACAGCAGATATTGTCCCTTTGTTCCAGGTGTAAGACTCCCTCAAGCATTTCTTACAGAACTACTGTAGTCGTGATGCATTCCCTCAGCTTTTGCTTGTCTGGAAAATACCTTATTTCTCCTTCCTCTATGAAACACAACTTTGTTGGGTATATATCCTTGACTGACAGCCGTTTTTCTTTCAGCACTTTGAATATATCATCCCATTCCCTGCTGGTTTGTAAGATTTCTGCTTGAGAAATCCTGTTAGTCTGATAAGAATTCCCTTATAGGTGACTAGATGCTTTTCTCTTGCTATCTTTAGAATTTTCTTTGTTTTTTACTTTTGACAGTTTGACTATAATTTCATGCAGAAGACCTTTTTGCATTCTATCTGTTTTGTATCTGTATCTGTTTCATATCTGACTCTGAGCTTTCTGTGTCTGGATGTCTAAATCTCTTGCTAGACTTGGAAAGTTTTCAGCTATTATTTTGTTGAATAGGTTTTCTAACCCTTTTATTTTCTCTTCACCATTTAGGATACCAAAACTTCAAATATTTGGTTGCTTTATAGTGTCCCATATGTCACATAGGCTTTGTTCATTCATTTTTATTCTTCTTTTTTTTTTCCTTGAGATGGAGTTTTGCTCTTGTTGCCCAGGCTGGAGTGCTGTGGCGTGAACTCGGCTCACTGCAACCTCTGCCTCCCAGGTTCAAGCAGTTCTCCTGCCTAAGCCTCCCAAGTAGCTGGGATTACAGGTGCCTGCCACCACGGCTGGCTAATTTTTTGCATTTTTAGTAGAAACGGGGTTTTGCCTTGTTGGGCAGGCTGGTCTTGAACTCCTGAGGTGATCCGCCTGCCTCGGCCTCCCGAAGTTTGTCTTTGTCTCACTGGATTATTTCCAAAGACCTGACTTCACATTCTGGAATTCTTTCATCAGCTTTATCTAGTCCTTTGTTGATGATTTCAAATGTATTTTGTATTTCATTTAATGAACTCTTCAGTTCCAGAATTTCTGTTTGGTTCTTTCTTATAATTATGTTTCTTTGGTAAATTTCTTATATTCTAAATTGTTTTTCTAAATTATTTGTATTGCTTTTCTGTTTTTTCTTATATTTCAGCTGAGCATCTTTAATATCATTATTTCAAATTTATTATCTGGGATTTCTTAAATTTTTGTTTTTTATTGGAATCTGTTGCTAGAGGATTATTATGTTTCTTTGGAGGTGTCATATTGCCTTGCTTTTTCATATTTCTTGTGTCGTTATGTCAGTATCCATGCATCTGGTATAGCAGTCACTTCTTTCAGTTTTTTGAGGTTGCTTTCATAGGGGAGGACTTTTTCCTGAAGATGCATCTATTGTGTTGGTTGGGTAGAGCACTTTGGCTTTGATTCAGGGTACATGCAGAAGTGTAGTCTTCATATAACTTCTGCTGTAAACAGTGTTATGGTGTCTGTGATTTCCACAGTGGCTTAGGGTGCAGTTGTTAGTGGAGGCTGTAGTGAAGTTTTGCTGGGGATGGGGATGCGAGGTGGGCCTGTCCTCGGGCCTCAGTAGGGGCAGCAGCAGGCCCAAGCGTACCTGTCCTTGGGCCCCCAGGTGTTGTACATGAGTACCAGTGTTAGCAAATCCAGGCATGCTGATTCTTGGGCCTCTAGGCAGCTTGCTTAGGTGCTAGTAGTGGCAGCAGTGGGCCTGGCAGGTGGGCAGGTGGGTTCTTGGGCCTCTGGGAAGCAGATATGGCTTGGGTGATGTCATTAGCAATGGCAGGACTAACCTCTGAGTTCCAAGCAGTCCATGCTGATGTTGATGGTGACTGTGACAGGCTGGGCAAGCCAGTCCCCAGGCCCACAGGTGGTACATGCAGATGGGTGCCTGCTGCGGTGATTAAAGGCAGGTTGGGTGGGCTCAATCTCAGGCCACCAGGAGTGCTCAGTTGTGTGGCACAGGTGATGGACTGGGCTGGGTAGTCCCCAGGCCTGCCAGACAGTGTGCTCAAACACTGAGGGCACAGAGCCAAGACCTGTCCTCAGGCCCTCCAGTGGTGTTTGTAGGTGCTAACTGTGTTGGCAGGGTAGGGATGACCCCCAGGCCCAAGGAAGAATCCTCAGGTGGAGGCGGCATTGGCTATGCTGCAGACCTGATATTAGGGAGGGCTTTTAGTGGCAACAGCTGTATGCAGGCAGCTAGGGAATACCCACTTCACTTGCGCTTTGGTCCCAGCTGCAGCAGCCCACAGCTGCAGTTGCTGCAGACGGGAAGTTTGTCCTTGGAGTGCATGAAGATGTGCACTAGCTTCACTGCTGGGGGCAGCAGGATCTTTGCCAATGGCTCAGGCTTTAGTCCTGAAAGCAGCAGCCAGTGACAGTGGTGGGCCTGTGGGTAGGGAATGTCAGTGGGGCTCCAGACTTGTGGAGATGTGGGGACTGTAGGGCTTGTGGGCAGGATGCAGTCTTTGGGGGTTGTGCTCTCAATATGATACCTTGTTCTAGCTGCTTAGGGTTTGGGAAGTGTATAGGACCCAGCGTGAACTCCCTCTCTTGAGCAATGCCTTGCACAACTCCAGGCATCTCCCTATGTCAGTTGCAGCCCACAAGGGTCTAGGGTCTTTCCCATGACTAGAATACAGGAGTCCACGGTGGGAATGTGGACCACTGGGGGTCACTTACTTACCCTTGCCCACACTGGAGAACCTTTCTAGGCTCCCAGCTGATTGCAGCCGAGCAGGCTTACTTCCCTCTCCTTCCTTGTTTTACATGTTTCCAGTCACTCCTGTTTAATTCCAGTGTTCTCTCTTAGGTAATCTGTTCAAAGTGTAACATTTTAAATGAAGTTCCACATTATTTTCTAATAAAATAAAATAGTGGCAGACTCCTTGTAAAAAATTGGCAATTTTGCTTTCAACAGTACATGTTTTATTATTTTAACTGTGCAAAATGGATTTTTAAATAATTGATAATAGTTTTGTTTCTTCAGTAAGCTAAATATCTTCCTTAACTCCACTCCAAAAAAAAAGTCTGGCTTACACAGCTGATTTGCTTGGCACTACCTTCTGTTTTAAAGTAGTATGCAGGTACACATGTAAGTTTGGTACATATCCTAACTGCCAAATTCCATATTGGTGGAATCTGAATACAGTTACAATTGGTAAAGGAAGAAGTAGTTTCATAAAATACTCTAAACTATAGTGTATATAATGTACATTGGTTGAAAATGCTTTATTTACCAGATATTGAAATACTACCCTTTTTTCCCCAGAGGAGAAGAAACAAATATCACTTTAAATGATCTCAAGCCAGCCACGGATTACCATGCCAAGTAAGGAATTCCTACAGATTGCCTTTATATGGTACAGCATAAGGGTTTTTTTTTAATAATTATTTTCTTAAAAATCTAGTATATAATTTAAACATTAATTTCGGATTAAAAACAGACTTTGTGGTCTGGGCACAGTGCGCCCGTAATCCCAGCACTTTGGGTGGCCAAGACGAGGATTTCTTGAGCCCAGGAGTTCAAGACCAGTCTGAGCGACATAGTGAGACCCCATCTCGACAAAAAAATCCAAAAAGTAGTCAAGCATGGTGGTTCAGGCCTGTGGTATCAGCTACTCGGAAGGCTGAGGGAGGATTGCTTGAGCCCAGGAGGTTAAGACTGCAGTGAGCCATGATTGTGCCATTGTATTCCAGCCTGGGCTACAGAGTGAGACCTTGTCTCAAAAAAAAAAAAAAAAAAAAAAAAAAAAAAACTTTGCAGACTTCAATTTTTCTATTGGTAAAGTTATCAAAATTTTTCAAAAAACAAAAACATTTAACTCATGTTACAGTCAAGGGCTAATCATCCTGTTTGTAGAATTTTGGGTTTGGCATGAATCTGTAGAATATGTCTGTAGCATCTGGTTTGGCACTGGAAACTTGTCCCAACTTTTGGAATTTTTATAAAATAATTATAAATATTTTGTTTACACTTTTTTTTTACTACATCCTGTTTTAGAGGTTGGGATACCAAGACTCTAGAATTTCACAACATTTAATAGGAAGAACTTAGATAATGTTTTACTCTATGCAGGTCTTCTAGTGTAATTTACTAAAATTTCATAGACTCTAGGGCTTACCCAGCTGAAGCGTAATATAACACATTTAGTTAATTACCCCTATTTTTAAAAAGAGCATATGTGGTTGGGATTATTTCTGTTATACTAAGTGTTCAAGTGTACTTCCTATGGGTATACTCAAAGTATTGTCCAACCTAATCTTTTTCAAACTGTAGATTGTAGTCACATTTAATCAAGAATTTAATTCTGTGGGTTATATTCAGCATTTTTTAAAAAAGAGAAATAGAATCAAATAGAACAGAAAGCATCAGTGTATTCCCCATAGTTGAGAACATTGTTTCAGGAACATATATGCACACTCACAGTTATATCACAATTTTAAATGATTTCTTTGGGTTGCAGCAAAAAAGAAAAAAAAAAACTTGTCCTTTTTTTTTTAAGGGTCACCTTTTACTTCTAATAGTCATATTTTCTTGATAGAACTTTTAGTGGACACCTTCCTAATCTGCAAGTACTTAAAGGTGACACGATTGAAAATAGGATACAGTGATTCTGAAAGGTAAAACTATTTATTTTATCACCATAGAGTCCAGGCAGAATATAATTCTATAAAGGGAACTCCTTCAGAAGCTGAAATCTTTACCACCCTGAGCTGTGAACCTGATACACCTAATCCACCAAGGATAGCCAATCGGACCAAAAATTCACTCACTTTGCAATGGAAGGTAAGGATATTCTTTAGGGTGTTTCCAACTGGACATGTGTTTCTTTGTTTCCCCTGGTAGTATTAAGTTTCAATTGTTTCTGGAGACAAAGAGCTCTAATTTGTTCCTGCTCTTTACATATAAGACACAAATGCCTGTTTAATGTATCTTAAAATAGCACTGTTACTGGTTTTTCTTACTATATGTAAATATAGCAAAAACAATTGATTTGTAATTAACAGTCCTTATCACATTGCACATGTGATGACATTGAGATTCACAACAGTGATTCTTAACCCATTACTCCTTTTTGTAATATTTTGTCATGATGCCTTTATATTCTGAATTGTATTCTAAAATTAGATTTATAATAACTATACTCATAAATCAATATGCTGCCTAAAAGGAGGAATAAAGTTATTGTCAATAGAAAAGTATATATTTTAATTCATAAACGTTTGGTCCCAGCTGCACAAGAAGATACAATGAAGTGGACAGATACCATACATAGAATTAGTCATTCAAATACCACAGACAACATTGTCACTGATTATGTAATTTTCTGAAATAGTGTGGACTTAGTAAATTTCTGAACAAATTAAATGCAGTCTTTCCCAGATTGCACAGTTACTGCATGTTGGAAAACTTGGTGTCTGTTAAAACCATACAAAAAATACTTTATAAAATGGGATTTGGTTCTTCAATTCTGATAGATATTCAAAAGTCCTAGAGGAAGAGAACAATTCCCCATCATACTGATTGTCCCGCATTCTGCAGGGCTATTGGCGCCCTTGATCTTCACCCCATAACCACCAGACCCTCCCCTCCTGCATTATTGTGATCAGGTCAGAAATAGCCCCCACAAAATTTCAAAACATCCCTTAGAATAGGGTACCACTCCTGTTAGCATTGGTTTGCAGTGAGATGTAACTATTCCTCTTGATGTAATTATCTGTCCTTGCTTCGAGAGCAAGCTCAGGGCTAGCCTTACTTTTGAAAGCTTTTAAAAATGTGGGGCTTACTACTTGTTCTGTAGCTTGTTAGCTTCTAGTTCTTCTGAGGATATTAGATACTTTTGTAGTCAAAAAGTACTGTTAACACATGTAAGTCAAGCAGCTGTGTATATATACATATATTCATGTGTGATAAAAAAGTATGATTAATTTTATTTCATGTCACTTACAGTAGTATTTTATTTGTGAATATGCTCAGACCCTTTCCTTTAGTAGAGCAGTTGAGGTAGCAGCCCATTGTTCTTTATATAGGTTAAGATTTCTGTAGGTAACTGTTCTTTATTTCGAAGATAATTAAAATACAGTTTTGAAATGTCTGCCTTTAACAATATCCTAACATCCCTATATAAGATGTAGGTGGTAGTACCTCAGATTACCCGCACAGGTTTCCCAGGTTTGAACCCTTCTAGAAATGGCCCTATATACACACACAATAATCAACATGGTTGGAAAAAGATATCATTGTCACTGTTATTGGAGGATAGTATTATATACCTCAGAGACGGGAGGATTAAACAGGTAACGTCTAAATAGCCCATAGTATAATGTCTGGAACATAATGAGCATAATAACTATTGTTATTTAATATTAAAAATGAAGAAAAGTCACTAAGAGTAGTTTAGTGACTTGAATATCTGGTCTTTTGACTCTGCTACCTTACCTAATCTAAAAGCATTCCTATGGGGGTTAACATGGGAGGTAGCAGTTGAGAGAGGTATCTTATTAACTGACATTGTTTAGAATTGCCAGAGCATGGTGATGACAAAAAGCTCACTAAAGATGGTCTTCTTCTGTCTTATTGCCAGTCCCCCAAGGCAGACTATCTACTTCTCAGCCCCTAGAATACTGCTGGGTAGGAACACTGATTTTTGTGGGCAGATAGAACAAATTCAGTTCTGCTCTACTTTTAATGACTTTGTGATCTGGGATGATTTATTTGGTTCTTTGAAGCCCTCATTTTCTCTTTTGTAAAGTTCAGGTAATAGTACTTCATAGAGTTGATCTGAGGACTAAATGAGATAAGGTAAAACACTTTACACTTTATACTTAATAATATCCCCTCTAACTTGGAGAAAAGCTAGAGGATCGGTCTCAGGTTAAGGTGGACATTTTAATAGCCTCACTAGAAAAAGAGAAAAATTAATCAAGTAAGTGTGAGAGACCTCAGCAACTAGACTAGAGCAATCTGGAGTCATTAACACTTGGAAAATGTCTTTTTATACCCCTCACTTCCTGCTGAGACTTTTGATCTCTCTCTTTGGATTCTCTTCCTCTATATCATAAGAGCCGGAGTTTCCCAAAGATTCTTTCTCTGCCCCTTTCACATTATATTCATTTTTAACTGCCATTGCCTTGCCAGTCAGTGAGATATTACCCTAACTTACAAGCAAATTCTGGCCATACTAACCAGTTTAAAATTATAATTAAAAAAAATTAATGTAAGATCTGTATTAGTGTTTAACAAATAATTTAGACCTCCATGTTCGTCTGTATTAAAAACTTAATGATCCTTGATTGCCATTTACATAGTTAGCAATATTATATAAAAACTGGATAGAGTCCAAAAAACATCATTTCAAAAATTAAAATGGTTTAATTTTGACCAGAGGAGTCTTAAAGTTAATTGTCTGCAAATATATGGAGTTATAATAAGAATAGGGGTGATCATTTGTTCTGCAAAGAAGAAATGGGCCGAAATTGTAGAAAGAAAATTCAGATGGAAGTAAGGTTGAAATTCTTGATTTTTAGAGTGATTAAATACTGAAGTAAAATGCCAAGGGAGACTGCATTCTTTTACACCTAAAATAGCAACAGATTGCTGAGTCAGCAGTCTCAGGTAACCAGCACAGTGAGTCTAGAAACAAGGACCAAGACACTGCCCTCTCAGAGCTCCTTTCAGCACCCTGGTTCTTCACTCTGGTATTTTATACAATATTCCATTTATTTTGTAAGGTATGTTTTAATACAAATGACAGGATCAATCCTACAAACTTAAAGCTGATAAAGCTCTCTGGAAGAAAAGCAAAATGGTTTTTTTAAAGACTTTTTCAAGTTATTAATAGTTCTTGCTAAAAGAGATTGTTCAGTGTTTGGAAAGACTTGAGTAGCTTCTTGCTTTCTTTCCTGATATTTCTTTCCTTAAATTTGAAAGGATTATAGGGCATACAATACATATATTTTTGTATTTTTATGAACATTTTCGCAGGACCAAGTCACAGAGAACATCTGCCACATAAACTAGATCCTTATATTAGATTATCACAGTATCATTTATGAATGTACTAATTTGTTTTCATTTTGTTTTTTGGTGTTGGTTTTAGGCACCTAGTGACAATGGTTCTAAAATCCAAAACTTTGTATTAGAATGGGATGAAGTAAGTAAATTGAATCTTTTTAAATGGTTAACATTATGTGCATATCTTCAGGCAAAAATAACTTTTTTGTTTGTTTTAATCATCAAGTATATTCTTCTGTCAAAAAAAGTATGAATGATTTTGTGTGATGCATGAGTGGATTGATGGTGTTTTTAGAAAACATTCCTGACTTCCCTATTTTCAATAAATCATCATCAAAACTATTATTTAGGTAACTACCTTGATAAAGGAACTTTTTTTTCACATCAGCCTTAAAGGCAAGTGTGTTCCTTTCCTATGGCTACTATAACAAATTACCCCAAACCTGATATTAAAACAGTACATTATTCTCTTACTTTTCTGGAGGCCAGAAATCCAAAATGAGTTTCTCTGGGCCAAAATCAAGGTGTCAGCATGGCCAGGCCCTCTCCAGGGACTTTAGAGGAGAATCTGTTTCCTTGCCTTGACCAGCTTCTGTAAGCTGTCCTCATTACTTGGTTCGTGGCCACATCACATTGCCTTTTCTCCCCTTGCTTCCATTATCACATCACCTTCTTCCTCCTCTGTCTTCAAATCTTTGTCTTCCTTTTTTAGGAACACTTATGATTCCATGTTAGGTCTATTCAGATAATCCAGGATAAGCTCCCATCTCGAGATTCTTAGTCACATTGTACATTCCCTTCTACCATATAAGGTCATATTCACAGGTTCAGGGGATTGGGACCTGGATATTCATGGTGGCCATGACTCAGCCAACCACAGCAAGCATACTGGACTTCATCGTTTAGTACAGGGGCGTCCAATCTTTTGGCTTCCTTGGGTCACACAAAATACTAGATTTGTGCAAAGGTAGTTGCTGTTTTTGCCATTAAAAGTAATGGCAAAAACAGCAGTTACTTTTCCACCAACCTACATTAACACTAACAATAGCTAATGAGCTTTTAAAAAATCACAAAAATATCTCATAATGTTTTAAGAAAGTTAACAAATTTATGTTGGGCCACATTCAAAGCTGTCCTGGGCCACATGTGGCCCTTGGGCCGCAGATTGGACAAGCTTAGTTTAGTACATTGTTTTTACTATCAGTTACCATGTTCTCTCTTGCCCTATGGCTTGTACCAAGCTAAGAAGAGGGGCCAGAGGGAGTGGAATAAATTCCATTCATAAGTTGGGAATTCGGCAGTATATTAAAAGAATAATAAAGCACAACCAAGTAGATTTTATTCCGGAAATTCTAAGATAATTCAGAATTAGGAAACGTATTAACATATCACATTAATTTAGAAGAAAACTGTATTGCTAAATTAAGGAAGAGTATTTGATAAAAATTACCATTCATCTCAGTTAAAACTCAAAGCAGATTAGGAATAGAAAGGTAATTTCTTATTTGATAGTTATTTTTGTACCATCACTAAACAAAGGCATTTTTATGCAAAGCTGAAATAAGTCAAGATTGCCAATTATCCCTACCTTTATTTAACATTATTTCAGAAGTTACACTTAAGGCAGTATGACTTGAAACCAAAGCAAAAAGTACAGTCATGGTGCCTGGCTCAGGGGCAAAACTGTCATTATTTAGAGATGATACGATTTTCTACCTAGAAACTCAGTCAAATCAACTAAACGACATTAGAACTAAAAAGAGCATTTAGTAAAGCAGTCAAGTACAGTCTACAGGTTTTCTTTGAAGCAGAAGTCACCCTAACTACCCTTTTATCTCTAGCGACACAATAAAGAAAAATGGGTGGCAAATGTGAAACTTACCAGTTTTATTTACCACTCGAAATTTCTAAAACTCTTTAGTTGTCCTAACTTTTCTCTCTCCCTCTTATTGCCTGTAATTGGGCTATGCTCTCTGCTAGAACTTTTTCAGTGTTAGCAGTAGAAGCTCCAAAAGTTTTATTTAAAGAAGTTTATGAGCTATCTAGTTGGAAGTTTGGGCATGGATAAGGACCTTTTCTTAAAACTGTTTGCTTAGAGCTTTCCATAGGTTGAAAAAAACCGCCAGTTGACGCTATCAAAGATCGTCACCCCATTTCTACCACTGGTAGTCTTCTGTGGAGATGTAGGGTCCATACCTGCAGAGTTTCCTTTATTAAAGCCAGAGATTTAACATTGGCTAAAAGATGGTACTTAATTCAAGAAGCTATACAAAGATACCTGCTCTCTGGTATTTTAATTCTGCATTTGATGATCTATATCATATAAAAGATGTGCTGTATCTCAGCTTTCTCTTGAGATCCATGACTTTTAGTATACACTTGCTAATATGTAACTGTCAAGAAGGAATTGATGCAGATCTATCTTTTTACAGTAATGTACATGGTATATAATAATCAGCCATTTCTTGTAGGGAAAAGGAAATGGAGAATTTTATCAGTGTTACATGGGCTCACAGAAACAATTTAAAATTACTAAACTGTCACCAGCAATGGGCTGTAAATTCAGACTGTCGGCCAGAAATGACTATGGTACAAGGTAAGGTGTACTTTATAAAAGAATGTAAATATTTTTAGATTATCAAGTCAACTTCAATTGTATAATTATTTACTGTCCAAATTATTCATTAAAAATTCTGCTTAGTTTATCTCTTTGTTGATATGGTTAAGATGTGTTACCAGTCTAGCAAAAGCTATAAGAGAATTATCTCAGTTACATAGGAACCACAGGAAACATTAAACTTACACCTTTCCAAGATTTTCAGATATAAATTAGATTTTCATATGTGACAAAGAGATTTTTCTTTTCTCCTCAGCATATGTGATGACAATATTTTGTTTAAAGTCCGGTGAATTGTAAGAACATCTAAAATACCCAATTTAAATAGAAAGGCCAAGTATCTTTCAAGAGTCATTGAAATTATTTTTGTTCTAGAGATAGCTCGGCTCACCTTAGGGGCAGGTGCGTTTAATTACACAACTGAGAACTCACATTTTCTATTTTATATAAATGGCATTATATGAAAGTGTGTTTAAAAGTTACAACATTTACACCAATACATGAGTGTTATTGTTTCCATCAGGTAATGTATATATTTTTCCATTGACTGGATAAATTATGATATAAAGGCTTACAAATCTGAACAAAACTGCATTTTTAATAGAACACTAATTCACTGTTTGGTATCTGACCTGGTTATCATAAAGAGATCAAACCCAAGATCTATTATTTGTATTATAATTCATTATCAAAACTTGTCATTTTCAAAAAAAATTACATCTGTCACAAACTTGTTCTTTCACTGTAAAAATAACTTTTTCATGCCTTTTAAAACCATTTGTTTCAACAGTGGTTTTAGTGAAGAAGTCTTATATTACACCTCAGGCTGTGCTCCTTCTATGCCAGCAAGTCCTGTATTAACCAAGGCTGGAATTACTTGGTTATCCTTACAGTGGAGTAAGCCCTCAGGAACACCATCAGATGAAGGAATTTCTTACATTTTAGAGATGGAGGAAGAAACTTCAGTAAGTGCAAATATGGATTTTAAATAGTGTATTTAAAACATTTTCAGCTTAAGATTTTGGGCCAAGACGATGGCGTTTTCTAAATATACAATCATGTCATCTGCAAACAGAGACAATTTGACTTCCTCTCTTCATATTTGAATATGCTTTATTTCTTTCTCTTGTCTGATTGCCCTGGCCAGAACTTCCAATACTATGTTGAATAGGAGAAGAGGGCATCCTTGTCTTGTGCCAGTTTTCAAAGAGAATGCTTCCAGCTTTTGCACATTCAGTATATTGGCTGTGGGTTTGTCATAAACAGCTCTTACTATTTTGAGATACGTTCCATCAGTACCTAGTTTATTGAGAGTTTTTGGCATGAAGGGGTATTGAATTTTATCAAAGGCCTTTTCTGCATCTGTCGAAATAATCATGTGGTTTTTGTCATTGGTTCTGTTTATGTGATGGATTACATTTATTGATTTGCGTATGCTGAACCAGCCTTGCATTCCTAGGGATGAAGCCAACTTGATCATGGTTTTTTGATGTGCTGCTGGATTCGATTTGCCAGTATTTTATTGAGGATTTTTGCATCAATGTTCATCAGGCATATCGGCCTGAAATTTTCATTTTTTGTTGTGACTCTGCCAGGTTTTGGTATCAGGATGATGCTGGCCTCATAAAATGAGTTAGGGAGGAGTCCGTCTTTTTCTATTGTTTGTAATAGTTTCAGAAGGAATGGTACCAGCTCCTCTTTGTACCTCCGGTAGAATTTAGCTGTGAATCCATCTGGTCCTGGGCTTTTTTTGGTTGGTAGGCTATGCTGGAAACCATTATTCTCAGCAAACTAACACAGGAACAGAGAACCAAACACTGCATGTTCTCACTCATAAGTGGGAATTGAACAATGAGAACACATGGACACAGGGAGGGGAACATCACACAGCGGTGCCTGTTGGAGGGTGGGGGGTTAGGGGAGGGATAGTATTAGGAGAAATACCTAATGTAGATGATGGGTTGATGGGTGCAGCAAACCACCATGGCACATGTATACCTGTGTAACAAACCTGCATGTTCTGCACATGTATCTCAGAACTTAAAGTATAATTTTTTTAAAAATCAGAAAAAAAAAACATTTTAGTGTGGCATTAATCCTAATACAATAAATATTGCCATTCCTAATACAGTAAATATTGCCACAGTAGTTAGCTCATTTCCCAGTCCTTTGAAGCCTTGGCTTGTTACTGTTTGGGAGAAGTTAGGCACGATGGAGAACTCAGTCTTTTTTTTCTTTTGCGACAAGCTCTTGCTCTGTAGCCCAGGCTGGAGTGCAGTGGCACAATCTCAGTTCACTTCAGCCTTGAACTCCTGGGCTCAGGCAATCCTTTCACCTCAGCCTTTCAAGTAGCTGGGACTACAGGCACATGCCACCATGCCTGGCTAACTTTATTTTTTGTAGTGACAGAGTTTCGCTATGTTGCCTAGGCTGGTCTCGCACTCCTAGGCTCAAGCGGTCCTCCCACCTCAGCCTCCCAAAGTGCTGAGATTACAGACTGAGCCACTGTGCCCAGCCTGAAAACTCTGTCTTTTCTTTTGATGTGAAGGGGGTTTTGTTTTATTTGTGTGTGTGTATATATGTCTGTCTGTGCTTTGGAACCACATAGGCTACACTTTAACTATATCTGTTTTAGGGGAACTATGAGGAGGGGACGATCACCACAGCCTTCTTGACTAAGCAGCTCTAAAAGATGAGGAAATATTGTGTCTGCCTTTCTCTAACTGTATTTATACACTGCTTCCCAAAGTGTCACAGAAGATTTTAAAAGTTTCCTGTGAAACTGTAGTACAGCCTGAATCTAGTTATGCATCACTCACATCCTGTTACCTAGAGGCTAGGTGACCAGGAGTTAGGGTGTATTCTATTATTAAATCTATATATAGTTCATAGATTTTCAGAGCTACTTTGAAGGAATATGGGTCAAAAATGGCATTGGTCCACCCCTAAGTATATACCCAAAAGAACTGAAAACACATGTTCATACAAAAAATTTGTACACAAATGTTCATAGCAGCATTATTCATAATAGTCAAAAAGTGGAAACAACCCAAACGTCCATCAACAGATAGATGGATAAACAAAATGTGGTGTATCCATACGATGGAATATTTTTCAGCCATAAAAAGAGTATCAGTATATGCCACAACATGAATCAACCTTGAAAACATTATGCTAAATAAAAGAACCCAGTTACAAAAAACTCCATATTATATGATTCCATTTATATGGATATAGACAAATCCATAGAGACAGGAAGTATGTTAGTAGATAGGAGGAGGGAAGTGACTGCTACCCAAAAAAGGACAGGCTTTTTCTGAAATTAGAAATTAGGTGAGGGTTGCACAACTTTGTGAATACACTATAAGCCATTAGATTTTATACTTTGAAATGGTGAATTTTATGGTATATGAATTATATCTCAATTTTTTTTAATTCAAAAAATGATAACGCTCGGAAAATTTGTAAAGCATTGTCACTGGTGCTGGAAATAGCAATCCCAAACCTAAGTGACATCCTCACCTGCCAGCACAACTAACCCTTCAATTATTTACTTAAACAGCTATGTGTTAAAGGCAAGTTAAATATGTTAACTACTTAACAGTTCTGTTCAGCTCTTGCATAATGTCTCTGGGAAATCTCTGTTCTTGGGATAGCTTACTGATGGTGAAGTTACCATTGGCTCCAACTCTAAACTCTTCCTCAACACAAAGATCGTCTTTTCTTGGCTACTATATTTACTGAGACTAAGTGGTCTGCTTCATCTTCTACCAAATGTTCAATAAGCATTTCCGGGTCTACCCACTGAAGACAGAAGCATCAAGGTGAGGATTCCACTCAACAGAGCATTAGTCATATTGCACATAGTAGAAGATGAAGAGAAACTCGGGTCTTTTCACATATTCATTATTGCCCATATTTCCATTGTTAGACATCGAATGAAGACTTTGTTTTTTCCTTTTCCAGGGGTATGGTTTTAAGCCTAAATATGATGGAGAAGATCTTGCCTACACAGTGAAAAATCTCAGACGTAGTACTAAGTATAAATTTAAGGTAAGCTTTGAAAACCCTTAAAAGATTTGTTCCTTGTGCCTGTTCTTACTGGTGTGGTGGGGTTCTTTGTTTTCTGTTTGTTTGTTTTTTGAGACAGGCTCTTACTCTGTCACCCAGGCTGCTGCAGTGGCACAATCATGGCTCACTGCAGCCACAACCTCCTGGGCTCAAGTCATCCTCCCACCTCAGCTTCCCAAGCAGCTGAGACCACAGGTGCATGCCACCACACCTGGCTAACTTATTTTGTAGAGACGAGGTTTCACCATCTTGCCTAGGCTGGTCTCAAACTCCTGGGTTCAAGCGATCTTCCTGCCTTGGCCTCCTAGAGTTCTGGGATTACAGACATGAGCCACTGCATCCAGCCTCTATTGTTACTGTTTTGAAGACAAGTATATACTTCACTCCTTTGGTTTTAGATCTTAAATAATGTTGACCTTTTCTAGTGAGCTTTTTTGTTTTAGTTTATTATATGGTGGTGCTTCTCAAACTTTATATATTTAAAACAAAAACCAATTTATATGGCTTTTATTTGTGTAGTGTGACCAAACATCTTTTAAAATATGAATGTTAGAACATATTAAGTGTATGCTTTGTTGGCAGGGATATCACAGAAAATAATGCTACATTTTTCTCAATGTATCATATCAAGTAATGTATAATTTCAATTTGTCTTATTACTGGTAGTCACTTGATAAAGCCTGTATCTACCATATTCTTCTCATATTTATAATAACTGTAAAGTTATTCTTTTTTGTTTGTAATTAATAAGTATTTTGTAAATACTGTGTACCCTGTGAGCATCTTGTTCCTCATCAAACTTTCATCCATAGTTTTAACACCCATTGGTGATACTTGCCTAAATCAATTATTACCATGATTGATGGTGCCAAGTGGTGATTTTTAAAATTTTACCATTTTTTCTACATTCATTAGTTGGTATTATACTGTAAGGAAAGAAAGACTTTCTCTTCTCCCCATTTATATCAGTATATACTCATGGAAGGCTGTTAAATGGGTTATATTTTGTTACTTTGATTATTATGAGGCTCAAATTGTCCCAGATCTGGGATCCCCTACAGGCTGGCTTCAGAATCCTTTTGACATGTCTGTCATTCTTTGAGCCCTTACTTTCTGGCACAAGATACTCTAGTCTCATCTTAAACTTTACCTTCTTCAACTCTGGAATTGGCCATTTCTCAAAGCACCAGGATCCTTTTAATGGACAGTGATATTTAGGAATCAAATCTAGATACTAAGTATACTTAATTGCCATAGAGGTTTTACTGCTCCTGGGCACCCTCCCAATGGACAGAGCTAGGAACTATATGTGTGTATATGTTTAGTTTATATACAAATATTTATACACGTGTATATACATAAATAGACAATTACAACACAGATACATATCTGTGTTTCTATATCTCTGTATTTTTAAAAATCATGAGTTCACAACAGATACCTTCAATTCTAATCCAGTGCCACAGGTTAATTTTAGTTTTCCCCTGTCCTTATTTCTAACTTCCTTCATCATCAGTGAGAAACTTTGCTCATTAGTTGATAAACTCAACATTTAAATTTTCCTGCCAGTGCTTATTTAATCAAACCATTTCAAATAAATGATAAAAGCCGCTGTAAATTGTTTTCACTATTAAAAAGCAAAGATAAATTTTATTACTTCTTGAGAATCTTAAGTCTTCAGCAATGGGAAATTTGATTATTTAGTACATAATAATTGTTATGCTTTATTTTATGCTATTAGCTTCATTTTAAAAACTTATAATAATGCTATGTCAATTTAATTTCTAAATATGGTTTTGATATTTACAAGATTTATAAAATACCTGAGAAATAGGCACATCCATTCCAGTTTTGTGATGATATTGTATATTTTTGCTTCATTAATGAAGCATTCCAACAGGTCTCCTAAAGAGGAAGTTGTTAATGTCTTTGTAATTTGTTAAGTTTATGAAAATCCTAAAATTCTACTACCATGTAACACCATGGTATTATAGGGACTGAAATGGATACACATATACATATGTGTTAAATTCCTTAGCATTCTACTATAAGCTAATCAAATTTCTATTTAGGCCAGGCATGGTGGCTCACGCCTGTAATCCCAACTACTCGGGAGTCTGAGGCACAAGAACTGCTTGAACCTGGGAGGCAAAGTTTGCAGTCAGCCAAGATTATGCCACTGCACTCCCGACTGGGCAATACAGCAAGATTCTGTCTCAAAAAAAAAAAATTTTTTTTTTTTTTTTCTATTTAAAAGCCACCAGGCATGGTAGCTCACGCTTGTAATAATCCCAACACTTTCGGAGGCTGAGACAGGAGGATCATATGAGCCCAGGATTTCAAGGCTGTAGTGAGCTATGATCGTGTCACTGCACTCCAGCCTAGGCAGCAGAGCAAGACCCCATCTCTTAATAATATTAACTAATTAATTAAAGTGTGTTTCACTATGGTGGTCACTGTCAAATTTCAGGGCAGGGAGAAGTATACAGTCAGAATCTCCAAGGAGACAGTAGGCTGTTGTACAAAATTCTCCCTGATAATGAGGTTGGAGATGGGAAAACAGTATGTTTGAAAGCCACCTCTTTAAACATCACTGGATAAAAGGAAGGGGGCTATATTCTGGCTTATTAAGATGTGGAGCAATAGTTCTCAAAGTGGTCAGCAGGCCAGTTTATCAGTATCGCCTGAGAACTTGTTAGAAATGTAAATTCTCTGGCCCCGCCCCTCCCCACCCCCATCTACTAAATCAGAAATTTGGGGGGCAGAGGCCTAGCAGTCTGTTGTGGTATACTTCTAAGTAATTCTGATCCTTGCCAAAATCTGGAAACAGCTGATCTAGAGGAGGAAAAAAACAGGAAGTAGAAAATGATGCTTGTATGAAGTTCTAGGAGTTCAGACACTTATTTTAAATCTGCCATGTGCGGGGAACTCAGCTTGAGGGCATTTTGAATCATTAAATCCTATTGTTGTGTCTTGGTCTTCCTTTTCTAGCTAGATATTGCAGACTCTTTCAAACAGTCGTATCAAAATAAAATCTTAATATTTTAGAGAGATCTTAGAACACTAAAGAGAGATCTTAGAACACTTCGAGAAAAACTACAAAAAAAAATAATCCAGGAAGTAATGACTAAGTAGCATATTATTATTCTGAAGAAACAATAAGATTATGATTAATGTAAAATGAACTACTAATATGACCAAGTTTACCAAATACTAGAGCTCTAGGTTCTACACTGAGGACAATTCTGGGATAACCGAAATACTAAAACAAGATTAGAACAGTGACAAAATTTAAATGTTAAAGAAGAAGGAAAATAAAATTTTATTTATTTATTTATTTATTTTGAGACAGGAGCTCACACCATCACCCAGGCTGGAGTGCATTGGCACAGTCATAGTTCACTGCAGCCTCAAACTCCTGAGCTCAAGGGTTCCTCCCACCTCAGCCTCCTGAGTAAGCTGGGACTACAGGCATGAGCCACCACACCTGGCTATTTTTTATTTATTTTTTATTTTTTTGTAGAGATAGTCTTGTATGTTGCCCAGGATGGTCTTGAATTCCTGGACTCAGTCAATCCTCCCACCTCAGCCTCCCAAAGTACTAGGATTACAGGCATGAGCCACCACGCCCAGCCAAAAATAAAATTTTAAAGCACAGCAAAGCAGTCAGAATTCTTTAAAATTATTTAAAATTAAGAGTTATAAGCAATTCTAATTTCATCGAATGGTTCACTGAAGGCTCGGCTAGGACCTGGTGTCTACATTTTTTTTTTAAGCGATCAAAGGCTTCAGAGCCGAGTGGCCAGTCCTATAACCCTAGGCCACTAGAAAACTGAATTTCCTGAATTTTCTGAAAAAGTTTTTCAAGTAGAAAACCTTCTGGGATTTTTTTTTTCTTTTTTTCTTTCCAATCCCCACTTTGGATGTAGCAAGCCTTCTAAAGGTCAAGGTATCTTGAGCTAAGAACCTTTAGATACTTTCACTTTCAGCTTATTCCTTGTTTTTTGAGGTCTTTTTATAGCTAAAGAGAAATCAAAACAGCTTGTATCTGGCTCCATTAACTACTTTTATGTTCCATCCTTGAAATTCACTTACGTCAGCATCTGTTACAGTACATAGTATATAGTCATGTTTTCTTCCTCTCATCTTGTCTGGTGTCATTTCTTCCCTAAGTGTGCCCTAGCTAAGTCCTTAGGTCTTCTTGGTGTATCCCTCTCTTGCTTAGATATACATCTTTTTGCCTTACATCATCTGCCATTTCTGTCTTGAAGAATACTAAATCTTCAAACATGTTATGTATATAACTGCTTTCAGGCTCTTTTTTCACCTTCCAGTCCAGGTTCTTTTCTATACCTAGATTAATCTTTCTGAAAAACAGCTTTCCCTCTAAGAAACAATTTCCTTAGTTTGATATAAGATTCTTTATATTTCCATTCCGTTTTTAAAATGTACTACCTTCCAGTCCATACTTGAACCAGCTACCTCACCAGATTAACTACTCATCTCTCCCTGAGCAGAGTTCACTGTTTACTATTCACTTGTGCTCTTATGTGCAGTGCTTTCTGTTTTTTCTCTTAGCCAAGCTTCCCCTTTGATTGCTATTGCCCAGGAAGACTCCATAACACTTCCATTTCCCTTTTCAAAGCCTTCCTAAACCATTTTAGGCCTTAGTAATCTTTCTTCTCCTGCCCCAATCTTTTGATACGCATATTGCTTATCTTATGCATGAAGATTCTAAACTCCTTGAAGGTAAGATCTGCTCACACAGGGTTCCTAGCACAGTGCTCCTTATGTGATAGGCACTAAATGAACATTTTGATTATTTGTAAAATTTGGTTGGGGGGAGATTATCTTTTTGACTTTATACCTTTAATTACCTTTATGACTAGAAGGTGCTTTACAGTAAAAGGAGACAATATTGAAATATAGAGCCTTAAAAACATAATTAAATGAATCTTTATAGTTTTTAGGAAGACTCTTCTGGTTAAAAAGTTTAAGCGGATTCCGTGCACAACATTGAGAAGTGTTCTAAACCCATTTGTAGTCTCATTTATAAAGGAGTAGAGTAAGAAAACATCCTGAAAATCCATGTGACTGTGAGAGGACTGAGGAAGCCTGAGCAAAATTGAACAATTGGACTAAACTTTACTGAGTTCTGATGGGCTCTATGATTTATTTGGGGTGGTAGATTTACTCATATCCTTGTGTGTGGTGTTATATAGCATCATAGTCCCCATCTGTGAGTCATTCATTCAACCAGTATCTGTTGAGCATCTCCTCTCTGGTAAGCACTGTTCTAAACACTAAGACTACAGCAGATATTCTGATGAGGGGAGTGGACAATAAATAAGCAGATTGTGGTAAGTGCAATGCAGGTTAATTAAAACAGAATGGGGTAAGAGAGAATGACTGGGTAGTTAAGGAAGTCTTCTTGGAAATGACATTTAAACAGATCTGAGTAACAAGGAAGTAGCATGTCAAAATCAGAAAAACATTCCAAGCGAGGAAATAACTGCTAGCACAAAGACCCTACAGTGGAGTTTCAAGAGGTAGTTAAGGATGAAATCACATAGGGCCTTGTAGGCATGGTGTGGAATTTAGATTTTATTTTGAGTAAGATGGGAAGCCATTAGAGGGTTCTGAGCTAAGCAGTGATAAAGTCCCTCTGGCTGTGGTGTAGAAAGTAGTTGGGGGTCAAGGGCAAGAATGTACACTGGGAAACTAGCTAGTGGTATAATTACAGTCACTCAGGAAAGATAGGAGAAAGGAGGCTTTCATTCAAGTGGTCATAGTTATAAAGAACAGTGAAGTGGAGGTAAAGTTAACCAGATATAGTAAGAGATTTGATGCGGTTTAGAGAAGAATCAAGGATGTCTCCTTTTTGTAAGGTCAGCCGAGAGGAAGAATAGACCCAAAGTCAGCCGAGTAAGTTTATTGAACCTGCCGGCTGCTCCACTACAGACAGAGGAGGAAGCCCTGAGCTTATAAAATGAGGGGTTTATATTGGGGAGAGAGACCCTGGGGTCGTTTGTTGGTTAACTTTGCCGTATATCACCTTGTGACGTTTGTGGTAGCAGCTAAATGAAGGAACTTACAGGTAGGTGTAGGTAAAACTTGTTTCTGCTTCCCACGACCTCCCCCTGTGTGGTCCCAGTGGCCTGTAATTGGGATTTGCTTATCACAGCAAGGTGATAGGTGAAGTCTGCTGGCTTCACTGTGGCGCCTAGATAAGGGCTTAGAAATGTAAAAGGGCTCAGAGGGAAAGGTGGGCGGCTCCGAGAAGAGTTGCTGAGCATAAGGGGGAGGGGGGTGGGCGGCATGGAGAGGTTTGAGGGGAGTGTCAGCAGTACCAAGAAGCTTTTTTGGGGTAGTTTGTCTCTAACACTTTTGACTTGAGCAACTAGGTAGATGGTAGAGCTTTTTACTGTGGGGAGAGGAAAAGAGGGGCAGGTTTAGAGAAGAAAAAATCATGGTTTGATATTGGACTTGAGGATCTTTAAGTTCAGTAGAGGAGAAAATGTAACAATACAGGTATAGTTACATTTCTATAATAGAATAATACCTAGATTGGAATTATATTTCTCTATTGCTTTATAACAAATTACTCAAAATTTAGCAGCTTGAAAAAACAAACTTATCTTATAGTTTCTGTGGGTCAGGAATTGAGAACCAGCTTAACTGGGTAATTCTGATGCACGGTCTCTATGAGGTTGTAATCAAGATGTCAGCTGGGGTTGCAGTCATCTCAAGGCTCTCCTGGGACTGGAGTCTGCTTTCAGGTCCACTCACATGGTTGTCTCCAGGAACCCTCAGTTCCTCACCACATGAGTTTTTCCATAGGGAAGTTACACACCGTCATTTCTGCAGTATTCTATTTGTTAGAATGAGTCATTAAGTATAACGCACACACAAGGGAAGGGGGATTAGACTTCACCTTTTGAAGAAAGGAGATTCAGAGAATGTGTGGACCTCTTTCTAAACTCACAAAGAATATTAAAAGAAGAAACAAAGCAAGCCTAAAGCCCATGAAGAATCACCAGATTATAGCTTGTTCCTTTGATTCTTATTTGATATCAAAATATTAGGTTTTACACTTGTATTCCCAGGACGGACTCTAAAAGGGGAAGTACAGTTGCATACTCTTCATATATGCCAATTATCTATTGGAGACAAGCAGTTCTCAAAGAACAAGCCACTCCAAGCTAAAAAAAAAAATGTATTTTATCATTTGGTTGAAGCTGTTTGTCTCCTATCACTTTGTTCATTAAGCCAGTATCATTAGGTATCAAGTGTATTATTCAATGTCTTTCTGTTCTCATCACAGGTCATTGCTTACAACTCAGAAGGTAAAAGTAATCCAAGTGAAGTTGTAGAATTTACTACTTGCCCTGATAAACCAGGCATACCTGTAAAGCCTTCAGTGAAAGGAAAGATACATTCACACAGTTTTAAAATAACTTGGGGTAAGATATTATGCATATTTATACGTTATTACTTTTGTGTTTGATTAAAATAATTTGAATATGAAGATAATTTTTAAGATATTTAAGTAAATTTGTTGTCTCAAGCCAGTCCAAAAAGAAATGTGAGAGTCATTCATTGGGTATGTTTTTTGTGGAAAACCTTACACTCATACATGCTAGGTTAAGATATGATAAAGAGGAACTTGAGAACCACTGTAAGATAATGAGCAGGGGTAGCACTGTGTGAAATGAAGGATTACTGAACTTGCAGCTAAAGTCACCTGGGTCATCTGGCTCTCATGAGAAATGAAAACCATTCATTTAAAACAAACATTTATCAAGCACCTACCTACATACCTAACGGAAAAACAAAGATCCCATAAACTTGACCCTTGCCTGAAAGATTCAGACCAACAGAAATGCTTCAGTGATATTTATAATATTCAGAAATTTCAAACAACCTTAACATCTACAGTAAATGGAGGCTCAGCATGGTGGCTCACGCCTGTAATCCCAACACTTCGGGAGGCCGAGGCGGGCAGATCACCTGAGGTCAGGAGTTCGAGATCAGCCTGGCCAACATGGTGAAACCCCGTCTGTTACTAAAAATACAAAAATTAGCTGGGCGTGGTGGCACGTGCCTGTAGTCCCAGCTACTCAGGAGGCTGAGGGAGGAGAATCGCTTGAACCCAGGAGGCAGAGGTTGCAGTGAGTCGAGATTGTACCATTGCACTCCAGCCTGGGCAACAGAGTGAGACTCCATCTAAAAAAAATAAATAAAAGTAAGTAAATGGAATGTCATGCAGCCATTAAAAATTGTTATAGAGAGCCATATTTTAAATATGGTAAATTAAGTGAAAAGCAGACATGACAACAGCGTGGAGTAATTGGGTACTGGTATTAAGTCATTGCAGGTGATTTTTTTTTTTAAACCTAGTTTGGTATTCTGTTTATTAGGCTTTTTATCATTTTTATGTTGTTTTGTACCTTGCCTAATACTACTTTGCTTCTTTGGATAGATCCACCAAAAGACAATGGCGGAGCAGCCATCAATAAATATGTAGTGGAGATGGCAGAAGGTTCTAACGGTATGAATGGATATTAAACACTGATAGATTTATTCCAGCCAGTCTCTTTCTATTCTTTATGGCTTTACATTTTATGTCATATCTTTTCTTTCTTCTTGCTTTTCATAAGGTACACCATAAAAAGATGTTTACTTCACTTTGGGCTGTCCTGGATTTTTTTTTTTTCATGTCATAAGTTTATTGACAAACATATCTAGTATGCCATATGAGTTCAAGTTTGATCCACTTCCAGAGGCTGCACCTCTTAAAATGCTCTTCATATCTGTTAATTGGATGAACTGAAACATCCTTATGTTTTACGCAGTTGGTGTCTTATTACAAGGAAGGGTGTAGCAAATGCAGATCCAAAGTACAAACACATCTTAGCTAGTAACGACCACTTGTTTTCCACTGAAAATGGCAAATTCTTCCCAGGGCCCTCCTCATAGTGGCTCCTACGGTCCACAGAGGTTGTGAACCTCCGGGTGCTCTGGCCCAATGTAGTGCTGCTGGAAGCTCTGCAAAAGGCACAGAAACCGAGGATGGATGAAATGGTGGCATCTCACCAAGACCTTTTTTTTTCCTGAATTTTTTTTTCTTTGTTTGTAGCAGTTAGGATTTTGCCTGTTATGATCCACTTTAAATTGTAATTTATAGAAATACAGTGAATCAAATGTAAGAGTGCTGAACACCTGTATCATTGCATTTACATGTTCTTTTTGTTCTCATTTGTTTACATTGCTCAGCCTCTATACACCTAGACCAAGTCATTAGATACTATGAATCTTCTGAAGGTTAGTTTATTCAGTTAGATTTATATACAGATACGTCAGAGAAGGATTAACTTCTAAAATTTAACTCACATCATACTAGTTTTTAGTAGTAAGTTTTATGACTAGTTAACTTTATTTTTGAATCACACATTTAGCAGTGTTTATTTCTATGAAATGACCTATTTCCTGCCAAAAAGAAAAAAAAGATGTCTTTTAATTAGGACTAGACTTCCTCTGATACTGGTTTTTTGTACTCTTTGTATGCTATAACGTTATTACTGGACCAGCAAACACATTTAAAATGCTTAATTAAAAGTAAATTATCAATCTAGGCCAAAGTCTTTACAGAGTTACAGAGATATTTCACTTCCACAAAGCCATGCAGGCTTGTCTAGGAAGCTGCACACATAAAGAAAATTAGATCATTTCCAGGAAACCGAAACAAACCTAAATTGTTTCTGACAAATTACATAAATACTTACTTTGTGAAGCTAGGATACCTGATGTGTCCATGATACCAAAACGTTAAACATTACCTAGTATCTGATTGAACACAATTCCTCACCTTACAGGAAACAAATGGGAAATGATATACAGTGGCGCTACCAGGGAACATCTTTGTGATCGACTGAATCCAGGCTGTTTCTATCGTTTACGAGTTTACTGCATCAGTGATGGAGGACAGAGTGCGGTAATACTTATATGTAGATTCTTTTGTGTTGTTGTTAAGTTTGGCCAAATGGGGTAGGATCACCAGGTGCCACTTCAAATATTGAAACATATCCACAAATGGAGAAAAGTAACCTCTATAACCTGTTTGGTTAATTTGATGGTGACCAAAATATTCTAATGTGGTACTTAGCTCGCAGTAAGTATCCAGTGTGTGTCTGTTGTCTGGTTGGTATTCAGCTTTGGAAAAACAAATACATGAAAACATTGGAGAAAATTTTATAAAGATAAATTTGAGAATGATGCTCAATAACCATACTAAGCAGAAATAGAAATAAAATAATTATAGACTGATTTACTGCTCCATAAATTATGTGTGTGAGGACACAACATAAAATAGTATCTACTGTTTAAATCTACTTTCTAATATTTACTTACTTCAAAAAAGTTGGCCATTATTTTATTATTAGAGACTCAATAACCAAAATGAACTTAAAGTGTACCATTGATATAAAGACATAATGTTCTAGGGATGTATGTTTATTGAGTGATTTTTTTTTTTTTTTTTTTTTGAAACAGAATCTCACTCTGTCACTCAGGCTGGAGTGCAGTGGCACGATCAGAGCTCACTGCAACCTCTGCCTCCTGGGTTCAAGAATTCTCCTGCCTCAGCCTCCCAAGTAGCTGGGACTACAGGCACCTGCCACCACAACTGGCTAATTTTTGTGTTTTTAGTAGAGACGGGGTTTTACCATGTTGGCCGGGCTGGCCTCAAACTCCTGACCTCGTGATCCACCGGCCTCAGCCTCCCACAGTGCTGGGATTACAGGCGTGAGCCACCGCACCCGGCCAAGTGATTTTTTTTTTTTTTTTTTTTAATGAATTAAACCAAGAATGGTTTCTTGGATCATTTATAATTGCTGGGGTTTTTTTTCCGAAATGAAATTTAATGCAATGAAAGTATTCTTTTTTAAAAATGAAATATAGGCATTTTGTTGAAAAGGAAACTAATGTGAAACTGAGCATGAGTTCTGCCCAACTGGCTTGTGCTCCAGTTGCTTCATTTTATCTAGTAAGAAAATCTCCCTGGATTTAAGAAAAGCAACCACACATGCACAAAATCTTGTTCTACTATAGCATTTTACGGCATTTTTGTGTAGGATAGCTTTCTGATAAAAAGATGACCAAATATTTTGTGTTTAGAATGTTAAGTATGAACCTTAATATGTTGCAAGTAAGGAATACGGCACTGAGTTTGTGTCATTGTTTGTTTGTTTGTTTGTTTTTTGAGACGGAGTCTCGCTCTGTCGCCCAGGCTGGAGTGCAGTGGCACGATCTCGGCTCACTGCCATCTCTGCCTCTTGGATTCACACCATTCTCCTGCCTCAGCCTTCCGAGTAGCTGGGACTACAGGTGGCTGCCACCATGCCCGGCTACTTTTTTGTATTTTTAGTAGAGACTGGGTTTCACCATGTTAGTCAGGATGGTCTCGATCTTCTGACCCTGTGATCCGCCCCCCTCAGCCTCCCAAAGTGCTGGAATTACAGGTGTGAGCCACCACGCCTGGCCTAGTGTGGCATTGTTTTTAACAGAGTGTCTTCGAAAATAAAGGCTTTTTAAAATATAAATATAGCATAGAAACTAAAAGCAATATCAAGTACCTAGAAAGATGCCAAATAACTGGAAAAGCTTACCTGATTTTAGAATTATTTTTAGGTGGAAAAGATGAAGGAAAGATAATACTTTAATGTATAAGTTAAGCTTGGTGCAGTGACAAATGTGTATAGTCTCAGCTAGTCTGGACGTGGGAGGATTGCTTGAGCCCAAGAATTTGAGGCTGTAATCATACCTGTGAATAGCAACTGCACTCCATCCTGGGCAACATACCAAGACCCCATCTCTAAAAATAAATAAATAAATCAGTGTTTAGGTTAAAAATAGTCTACAGTAGTAAAGTAGCCAAAATATTCTAAACCTCCTTACAACAATACAAACAGCATATACAGTATTTTAAAACATCCCTCCTTAAAAGAGATTTATGGATCCCTTTGGAGATCAAAAATATTGCCCATTAAATTGTGTTGGAAGTTGTTTTTTTCTTTAGTTATGGAAAGAAAAGGAAAGGAAGGGTTCATTGAAGTTCTTTTTCAGTAACTTGCTTTGTATATAGTAGTTGCACAGTACATGTCTTTCTTTGTCTATGAAAATTTTGAGTTTTTATTTAATTGGGTTTTCATTTTTTTTCAGAACTTTATTCCTTTTTTGTTGACAATCAAGTACAATTTCAAATTATCAGTGCAATATTTGTGTTTATATTATTTTTCCTTACCAAAAGCAATCTGATTATTTGGGTTTGGGGCATTTTTGTTTTCTTTTTGCTTTTGTTTTGGCAGGTCTCTGAATCTTTACTTGTGCAGACTCCAGCTGTGCCTCCTGGCCCATGCCTCCCTCCCAGATTACAGGGTAGACCCAAAGCAAAAGAAATACAGTTACGATGGGGTAATTTCCATTTTGGTAATAAATTATAATTAAGCTAGAACAGAAAGTATTCGTCTTGTTAAATTGCATAAATCTTTCCATCTTTTAGGACCCCCACTGGTTGATGGTGGATCACCCATTTCCTGTTACAGTGTGGAAATGTCTCATATAGAAAAAGATGAACCTAGAGAAGTTTACCAAGGTTCTGAAGTAGAATGTACAGTGAGCAGCCTTCTTCCTGGAAAGACATACAGCTTCAGACTACGTGCAGCTAACAAAATGGGGGTAAGAAGACTGTGCTGGTAGAATTATAATCACAATGGTGATATATGTTTCATTTTAACATATATCTTATCCATTATTTGGCCATTTAACTTTAACATATGACTACAAATTTTACAATTTTTAATAAGCCTACATTGATAAATACAAGAGAAGTCAGTATATTCCATAACTTCATTTTTATGAAATCTCAGTATTTTTAGATCCCACTTACAGTTTGTGACACTTTGGACTTCAACTGGGCTAGAGTTTACCTTTTAGGCAGTGTTAATAGAGTTTACTTAATCAATTTAAGAGTAGAAGTAAAATCATAAGTACTGAAGTTTTTTGAGGCTGATTGAAGTTTTTGAGGTTTTTGAGTTTTTTGAAGCTGATTGAAGTTTTTTGAGGCTGAAGTAGCATTTACTTTCAGTTGGCAACTAATTATGATTCATTTTTTTGCCCAAATGAAAAAAAAATTATGCTTTAAACTATTCTGGTTTTGTATGTATTTTTTGAAATATTGTCTATGTATTTAATATATAACTCCAAAAAGTGGACAAAGTAGGTGATATCTCCATTTCACAACTAAGGAAACTGGGGTTCAGGAAAGCTAAATATTTTGCCCACAGTCATACAAACTAATAAGTGATAGAGGTAAGCTACAAACCTGAGTTTGTCAGACTCCAGA
Organism: Symphalangus syndactylus; assembly: GCF_028878055.3. NCBI lineage: Eukaryota > Metazoa > Chordata > Mammalia > Primates > Hylobatidae > Symphalangus > Symphalangus syndactylus. The sequence continues at coordinate 86,910,327 of NC_072437.2, forward strand.
GCCAAATCTCTTTCCACTCAGCTATGACACCTCTCATCTCTCTGCAACAAAGCAGGTTCCCTAAGGACAAAGCAGTAATTTCCTATCTCAAGTAAATAACAATTTCTTTGAACTATTCTATAATTAAAATTTTATAGAATTAAACTGACAGTTCTCTCCTACCCATTATTTTGGTGAACTATACTATATTTCAAATCCTATAGTTCAACAGGGTTCTGTATTTACATCTGTAAACTTCTTTTTAAATTTATTTCTGTTTGATTTTTTGAAACAGGGTCTCACCCTGTCACCCAGGGTGGAGTGCAGTGGTGTGATCTTGGCTCTCTGCAACCTCCGCCTCCTGGGCTCAGGTGACCCTCCTACCTCAGCCTCCCGAGTAGCTGGGAGCACAGGTGCACACCACCACACCTGGATAATTTTTTCATATTCTTAGTAGAGAGGGGGTTTTGTCATGTTGCCCAGGTTGGTCTCAAACTCCTGGGCTCAAGAGATCCACCCACCTCGGCCTCCCAAAGTGGTGGGATTACAGGCATGAGCCACTATGCCTGGCCTAAATTTCTTATATGTCAAATTTATATACTTAGGCAGCTCTTACATAAGTCATTCCTTTCTGTAAGAAGCCATCTTGTCAGCCTCACAAGGCTGCAATACACTAGGATCGCATTTTTAATACTTACGTCTTAATTTATATTTTCAGGTTTATGATAATTTGTCAGAATCACCTTAAGTAAATATTTACTTTCCATATTTCCAGAGAATATACGTTTTAGACCTTTTTAAAGCTATTCCAGATTTTAAGATAAAATTTATGCCTACCAGAGAGCAGTACTGATAAATAATGTACTGTAAGTACACTATTTACAGTTTTATTTTAAATAAAATCCATTCAGCATGCTAGAATGGTGAAGCTTTGTCGTTATTTTGTTGTTGTTGACATGAATTAACCTTGTTCAAAAAAGGGGGGCAAAAAAATGACATTTGTCATGAAAAACTTTTTTTAATCCCTATAGGACTTGAGGAACAGAATCCTTACTTCGGTTCTTATAAATAGTTGTGCTAAACCTCAAGTTTCTATCATTTAGTGGCCCTTTCCATACTCTCCATGAACTAAACTGAATTATCTGTGTGACTGATATCTTTTATTAGGTCACCATATAACATGTATAACAGTACTCTTTATTTGTGATACCTTTGTATGTATGTGTGTGTATAGACAGATAGACTTTTTTTTTGAGACAGGGTATCTGTCACCCAGGCTGGAGTGCAGGGGGTATGATCATGGCTCACTGCAACCTCAACTTCCCAGGCTTAAGTGATTCTCCTGCCTCAGCCTCCTGAATAGCAGGGACTATAGGTGCACACCATCACGCCAGGCTGATTTTTTACTTTTTTGTAGAGATGGGGGTCCCCTTATGTTTCCCAGGTTGGTCTCAAACTCCTGGGCTCAAGTGATTCCCCCACCTTAGCCTCCCAAAGAGGTGGGATTACAGGCATGAGCCTCTGCACCTGACCTTTTACATATACTTATTATTGTAAATCATTTGCTGCCACTAGCAGTCTGTAAGTCCATACTATTAAATGACATATTGGCCAGGCACGGTGGTAAATGCCTGTAATCCCAGCACTTTGGGAGGCCAAAGAGGGTGGGTCACTTGAGGTCAGGAATTCGAGACCAGCCTGACCAACATGGTGAAACCTCTTCTCTACTAAAAATGCAAAACTTAGCTGGGCATAGTGGCACGTGCCTATAATCCCAGCTGTTCTGGAGGCTGAGGCAGGAAAATCACTTGAACCTGGGAGGCGGAGGTTACAGTGAGCTGAAATCGTGCCACTGCATCCAGCCTGGGCAACAGAGTGAGACTCTGTCTCAAAAAAAAAAAAAAAAAAAAAAATTAAATGACAGATTTATATTTGGAATTTTGGCTAGGCACAGTAGCTCACACCTGTAATCCCAATACTTGGGGAGGCCAAGGCTGGCAGATCACTTCAGGCCAGGAGTTCGGGACCAGCCTGGCCAACATGGGGAAACCCCATCTCTACTAAAAATACAAAAATTAACTGGGCTTGGTGGTACCCACACCTGTAGTCCCAGCTACTCAGGAGGCTGAGGCACAAAAATCGCTTGAACCCAGGAGGCGGAGGTTGCAGTGAGCTGAGATTGTGCCACTGAACTCCAGCCTGGGCAACAGGCTTTTTCTCAAAAAAATAATAACATATTTGGAATTCTAAAATTGATTGGGTTTTCAAACTTATTGTTTTAAATTAAGAACTTTCAAACTACTAATAAAACTATCTGCCATAGTTCATTGATTTTTACATGAAATATTAATTTTCAAGATGATCTCAAGATTACTTTTCACAAAGCAGGCGCATTATATCACCATTTTGCTCTGCTTTGTAAATTTGCCATCTGGGATTATTGGGTGGTATTCATGTGAGAGTAAAGCATATTCTCTAGCAGTTTCCTGTAACTACAGGTTTTTTTTTTTTTCATTGCTTCTAATAGGATATAGTTACTATGAGTCCATGAAATATAATGGAAATGTGAATAAGGAGTTTACTGAAGACTTTAAAGTTAAACATTTGATTTTTTTTTTTAATCGTGAATATGATAGAAACCGGTAGTGTTGAGCAGTGCAAATATTTGAAGTGGTGATTTGTGAAATAGCCCAGCATTGCCTTAAAATCACAGTCTACTTCTTGTTTTATACATGTGATAGTATAAAAGGTTTCTTTTTTTTCTTTTCCTATTTTCTGAGATTTATAGATTGGTATATAGCTTTAAACTATATAAAGTTTTATGGAAAGATTTTTTAAACTTATTAATATAAATTTTAAAGTTGATATAATTAAAGTGAGCCCATCTTCTGTTTATAAAATGCAACATTCCTTAACATTTATAATTACACAGATGAAATAGTTTCTGTAAGGAAGTTGGAGTTTTGATTTTGCCCTTTTAGATGTTAGATTGTGCAGATTTGTCTGTATTTTCTCACCATATCAAATAATACTTTTCTTATAAGATTGGTCTTCAAGAGCCATATTAGTTGTTATAATTGATTAGTATATAGTTTAACTTTATTCATCATATTTATACTGTAGATTTATGGCCAGAGGTTGAGGTTATTTCAGGAGAGTTGGTGACCTTCATTTAAAGTCTAGCTAAAATCAGTGCTGTAAACAGAAAGAAACATTTACGTTTGTTTCTGTTTGCCATGTATAGTAGCCTTGATTTTTTACTTTGTTATAAAACAGTTACATTCACAATATTAGCCTGAGATATTAATGACATTGTGATGATAGAAAATGGTGTATATTCCCTGTGCAATCAGATTTGGGGGAAAAATGAAGGACTTAACATTATCTGAAGTCACTGATACTCTGAATAAGTATGGTCAAGGAGTGAACTATTTTCTTTTGGAAAAACTTTTTAAAATTTTATTTTTAAAGTATTATACTGTTATTTTTAGGGTCTAATGGTTACATTGAATAGTTGGTTTCACCTTCTTAAGGTTTATTACCAATATTCATGAAACTTGATATTTTTAAAATCCCTACCCTTTGGTAAGTCTACTGTTATTTATTAAAATTTTTTTGGTGATTAATACATGTTTTTTCCTAAATTAAAAAATAAATAACTTGGAATAATTTTAATATTAAATCTTTGTTAACAACTGAATGTTTCCATAGAATTTTCTGAGAAGTTGTGTTTCTTAGAGTTTTCATAGCTGGCTGGGCCCAGTGGCTCATGCCTGTAATCCCAGCACTTTGGCTCAAGCAGTCCTGCCTCTGAGACAGGGGGACCACTTGTGCCCAGGAGTCTGAGACCAGCCTGGGCAACATGGTGAAACCCTGTCTCTGTAAAAAGTAGAAAAATTAGCCCAGCATGGTGGTGCACACCTGTAGTCCCAGCTACTCGGGAGGCTGAGGTGGGAGGATGGCTTGAGCCCAGGAAGTTGAGGGTGCAATGAGCCATGTTTGCACCACTGCACTCCTGCAGCCTGGCTGACAGAGTCAGCCAGACCTTGTCTCAAAAAAAAAAAAAAAAAGAAGTTGACCTAGCTCTTAAAGATGGGCATTTGGCAAAACTGCCTGATACAGTGCAGTAACAAGTAGGTTTACTTCTGATAATTATAATGATGTGCCACTGTTAAGTGAAAATACCAGTGTATTGGGGCTTTTCTTTTGCTAATGAGCTTTAAAAAATTGATGACTAGAAATTTCTGTAATTGTTCTCCTATGTGTCGGGGAAGGAATTTGCCAATACTGAATAAAATTTTTTATATTCCAGGTAACGTATGTTAAAAGTAATTATGAGAAAGTGAGCTTTTTAGCATGTAACAGAAAAATCAAAATATGGTACAAAATAAACATAAATTTATAGAACAGTATGTTGGTAAAATCTGATATGGAATATAATGCCTAAGAGATTCGTGAAGTATTAAAAAATTAAAAATAATAATTTACACCTTCCATCTCCCATGCCTTTAATTAGTATCAATTTCTTCACTCCTTATATTTCTCCTGAATTATTCCACCCACCTAATTCCCTAATGTCCTGCCCTTCTTACAAAAACCATTTCCTGAAGAAATAAGGGGCAGAAGAAAGTATAGGTAAATGAAACTTTAAAATTTCTCACACCTTTACTTTCATGATTTTTAAGTCTTTTTAGTTAATGTGAATACTTACAGAATTATGACCAAATTAATCTTGAAACACAGGGAAAAGAGTTTAATTATTAATGAATCTTTAAATATGCAGTTCTGTGCAATCAGTGGACATTTAAGGGTGAAAAATAAAAACACTAGTTACATTTGTTTTTCTAGTTTGGACCATTTTCAGAAAAATGTGATATTACTACAGCCCCTGGGCCACCAGATCAGTGCAAGCCCCCTCAAGTGACATGCAGATCTGCAACTTGTGCACAAGTGAATTGGGAGGTATTGTAATTTCCATTGACTTATATCTACTTTCTTAAGTGATTAGAATAGTTTATATAAAAGAATAAAGATACTGTTCATTTTTACCGCCTATATTGTACAGAGCAAGTCCTAGTTTAATTCACATGAGAAACAGTAACTTTTTTCCTCTGAAGAATTTGAGTAAGGTATATTTGCATTACAAATATTTAGATTCCTGTTCATTATGTGCTTTGTATTTTTATGAAAGGCTTTGTCTCAGTACTGAGATATTTCAGCCACTGGTAAGTTTAATGTTCAGAATAGACACACACAGGAATTAGTAAATTCTATTTCTCTTATATTTATCCAGTACACATCTCCAGTGTACTTATTGTGGACAGTAATAATCAGTGATGATAATTATTATATTTTCAGTTCCCTTTGAAATTTAACAAAATGTGTGTATGGTTTTAACATTTCATATTAATAGAATTATTTTGAAGTATATTTACCTTAAAACACTCTTTCTAAAGTGACTTAGTCATATTTCTACTTCTAATTCAAAACAGTTATATATTTGACCAATCTTAAATTCAGATAATCTTAATGAATAAAAAATGTAAAATTGAACAGTTTCGATTGTGCTTAAAAGTTTTAAAGAAACTCAAAAGCAATCTAGTTTTACATGTGCTCAGGTAAAGAGCATTTTTGGCCAAAAGCTATTTAATCAACATCAAGACTAAGACCTTTATCCTTTTCTTAATTTAAAGGTTCCTTTGAGTAATGGAACAGATGTCACTGAATATCGATTGGAGTGGGGAGGAGTTGAAGGAAGTATGCAGATATGTTACTGTGGGCCTGGTCTCAATTATGAAATAAAAGGACTTTCACCAGCAACTACCTATTACTGCAGGGTCCAGGTAAAGCTGATCAGTACCTTGTCACTTAACTCTATCCAGAGTTTTATATTTCATTGGCTTTTTCATGGTCATGACTTTGTTAACTTGGAGGCTCTGTTAATTTGTAGGCTCTGAGTGTTGTGGGTGCAGGCCCTTTCAGTGAAGTAGTAGCCTGTGTGACTCCACCATCAGTTCCTGGCATTGTGACCTGTCTTCAAGAAATAAGCGATGATGAGATAGAAAATCCCCATTATTCACCTTCTACATGCCTTGCAATAAGCTGGGAAAAGCCTTGTGATCATGGTTCAGAAATCCTTGCCTACAGCATAGACTTTGGAGATAAACAATCCCTAACAGTGGGAAAGGTTACAAGCTATATTATCAACAATTTGCAACCAGATACAACATACAGGTATACTCTAAAAATTATGTTGATTTTTGCCTAGACCAGAGAGACAGTTTAAATAAAACAATCATAACCAAACTTTTTTTCTTATGTGGCACTTAGAATACGAATTCAAGCCTTGAATAGCCTTGGAGCTGGTCCTTTCAGCCATATGATAAAATTAAAAACTAAGCCTCTCCCTCCTGATCCACCTCGTCTGGAATGTGTTGCCTTTAGCCACCAGAACCTTAAGCTGAAATGGGGAGAAGGAACTCCAAAGACATTGTCAACCGATTCTATTCAGTACCACCTTCAGATGGAGGATAAGAATGGACGGTAGGTTTTTTTAATTGCTTCTTTATATAGTTTCTTAGGTCTTAAGTATATAAATTTCTGTAACTATTAGAAGTAGGCCAGGTGTGGTGGCTGACCCCTGTAGTCTCAGCACTTTGGGAGGCTGAGGCAGGCGAATTGCTTGAGCCCAGCAGTGCGAGACCAGCCTGGGCAAGACTGTCTCTAAAAAAAATTTCTTTTAATGAAGTAAGTTTTCAAAAACGAAGTCAAGATTGTCATACAAAATTGTGCTGTTTTTAAAACATTAGAAAACACAATGTAGATTTCCTGTTTATAATTTGTGAGTGGAATACCAAGAGAAAAAAATAAGTGGGCTACTGTTTGGTTGTTTTCTCTAATCCATTTACTGTTTTCATGATAGTAAAAGACACCTAATCTTAGACACAAAATAAACTCTTCAATGTTTATTTCTAGCAGGACACAGTTTTTGTTTTTTTTTTTTAAGACAAGATCTCGCTCTATCACCCAGGCTGGAGGGCAGTGGCACTATCTTGGCTCACTGCAACCTCTGCCTCCAGGGCTCAAGCCATCCTCCCACCTCAGCCTCCCAAGTATCTGTGACCACAGGCGTGGGCCACTACACCTGGCTAATTTTTGTATTTTTAGTAGAGATGGGGTTTCACCATGTTGCTCACACGGGTCTCGAACTCCTGGGCTCACGTGGTCCTCCCGCCTCAGCCTCACAGAGTGCTGAGATTACACTCATGAGCCACTGTGCCTGACCGAAACAATTTTTTTTTTTTTTTTTGAAGCGGAGTCTCGCTCTATTCCCAGGCTGGAGTGCAGTGGCGTGATCTCGGCTCACTGCAGTCTCCGCCTCCCAGGTTCAAACAATTCCCCTGCCTCAGCCTCCCAAGTAGCTGGGACTACAGGTGCGCACCACCACGCCCAGCTAATATTTTGTATTTTTAGTAGAGGCAGAGTTTCACCATGTTGGCCAGGATGGTCTCCATTTCACCATGTTGGCCAGGATGGTCTCCATCTCCTGACCTCGTGATCTACCTGCCTCGACCTCCCAAAGTGCTGGGATTACAGACATGAGCCACTGCACCCAGCCCTGAAACAATTTTGTAGTAAATGATTATGATCGTTTCTGGCCTCTGAGATCCTTGAGGGCAGAGATTATGTTTCAGTCTTTTCCACATCCCTGACACAGGGCCTGCACGCTAAATGAATACAGTTCAGTTTTTCACTGTGTGATCTCAATTAGATTCTGTGATTAATTATCTAGTCCCTTTGCTAATCTCTCTTGCTAATCTTTGAATTAGGAAGAACCTAATTTCATTCAGGTTCTTTCTGTGCCTCTTTTACATCTTCATGTACATGTTGTACTATTTCCTATATAATGTGCCATATACTGCTGCACTAAATCATGTATTTTAATTACAGTGTTAACTCTGAATATTTGTAACAGTCATTCTCATGCCAACTAGGGCTATTTATTCACATTATATTCCATATAAGCAATGCCACATACCTCCCACAGCTGTTAATCCTTTAATATTTTAAGAATTTTGAAGTTTGCTTTTCTACTTTTCACTGAATGTATTAGAAACAATTTCCATATCTAATGGACTCAGAATACTAGTAACAGTTTTTCCCAAGATTTACTTTTTTGTGTTCTTTGTATCTTAGCCAGGTATTCAACAATGAAATATTCATGGTGCTTGTACATAAGTACTATCAGAAATACTTATACATTTAAAATAACATATGGAATAATTTTGTATACTACTATATCACCAGTAAGAACATTACACAGAACAAACACTATTGATCATTTCCTAAAATCTATGTATCGATGAATGTTAGCCTTTGTTCTTGGCAGAATTTTATGTAATTTTTATAGCCTTATCTCTACAAAGAGATTATTTGCCTTGTAGAGGTTTTTGGTATAGCCATTTGTCTTGGCAGAATTTTATGTAATTTTTATAGCCTTATCTCTACAGAGAGATTATTTGCCTTGTAGAGGTTTTTGGTATAGCCATTTATCTTTAATATGTGTTATTATTACTGGACAAATAAATTGTTTAAATTTTTTTCCTCCCCTTTCTAGCATACATTTGGGATAGTACAAGAAGGCTTACTGGAAACAGGTCTAATTAGTGTTTGGTTGAAAGATAATAGAATAAAGATTCTATTAAATATAAATTCTATTATATTCTATTATAGAACTTCCAACTTAATATTCAGCTAGCATCTAGAGAATTGTTATAGGATATGAATATGGCTCGTGGCCTTTGGTTGTGGAAAATAAAGAAACTAAAACCTTTTATGATACTGTTAAGTTTAATGCACACAGTTAATAAATTAAATCAATTTAATGTCTTTGATTACTTTCATTCCCTTTGATTTTCACAACTATATACACTTGCTGTGGGATGGTATCATAAAGATACTTTAGCTGTTCCCTGATCCAGATTTTGTCATTGTTCAGCTTTTTTAAACAGTGGTATTACCACTATTTTTTTTTCCTGTCATTAAAAAAAATTTAGAGACTGAAAAGGCAAGGCTTATCCAATTACTGCTTATTGGAAGTACTGTTTCTTCCTGTAATTAAATATTTCTTTATTTTTAACTTGACTACAATTTTCAGACTGTTAGCATTGAATAAGCATTCATTATTCATTCTCTAATTTCCAAAAATTTTAGAAACATCCAATCAAAAATATTGGGATGCATTCAACTTACAGATAACATATTAGGAGAAATATATATGATAGTCAACTTCATTGAACAGTTCAAGTGGATAATGTATTGGAAATTTTATATTGTCATACTGCTTTTGTAAATCTCTAGAAAAACATCACCAAGTCAACTAAAAATCTGCCTGGGAATTGAGAATTCTCTTTTTTCCAGATAAAGACAAGGAAGATTACAATAGAAACTTAATCTCATAGCTCAGGTCTCTATGCCATACTTGACAAATTTTATCAATATGACTTTAGTTAGAAATAATTTGCAATGAAAATTGTGATGTTCTGAGCATCTTTTAAAATGTACATTAACAAAACAGTATTCAGAAACAAAGCTAAACCGGAAGCCTGAGAAGAAACAGTTATGGTTGGACATGAAATTTAGTAACAGACTTTCAGTAAATCATGTCAAATTGGGAAATTTACCAAATATCCTATTTTTCTTCATCTGATGAAAAACAGATTTATTCTAAGTGACATAGAGTTCCTGGCATCAAACTTTTGGGGTAACTTATCACTCCTAAATAATGTTCCTAACTGTGTTTTTATACTAGTTTAAAACACTTTCATAAGGTAGTATAAGGTTTATCTAATAGTTATTTCCATTTTAGGTTTGTATCCCTATACAGAGGACCATGTCATACATACAAAGTACAAAGACTTAATGAGTCAACATCCTATAAATTCTGTATTCAAGCTTGTAATGAAGCTGGGGAAGGTCCCCTCTCCCAAGAATATATTTTCACTACTCCAAAATCTGTCCCAGCTGCCTTGAAAGGTAAGTTATACATCCTGAACTTATTTTCTTTTATAATAAATTACTTTTTAATGTATTTTCATAAATGCTTTGTTTACTAATATTAAAATTTAGCATCCAGTATATGTCCACCAATTATACAAAATCATATAGGCAAGCCCAACTCTACTGAGAGTTCCACTCAATAATAAAAGCTGTTTTATCTGGCACGTTCATATTCAGACAAGTACTGGCTTTTGTCACTGATGTTTTTAATAATGTAGCATAAAAATACTAAATTGAATAGGTAGGCCGGTTTTCTAATGAGGTCATTTGCTTAAAGAAAAAAATCACAAACTCTGGTTGTTTAAACGTTTTGAGTTATTGATATTACATTCATTTGGATTTCAGAAGGAAATCTTGGTCATCTGTTAAGCAAAACAAATTCTTCATTAATGCGGGTTTTTCAGTCAGTTTTACACGCACATGTACACATATTTACACACATTTGTATATACATTTATCTTTTAATTTTAGAGGGATTCTTATTTTAAAGTGACTCTAGCAAGGGCTGCACTCTATTTTTAGCTGAAAAGTCTATAAAGTTAATTGCTCTGAAGACTAATCACAGAGACTTCTAGGACCATATCCTAGATCGTGTACCTATCATTTGTTAAACAGCAGAACTCTTCTTGAATAGTCTTACTAATAATATTGAGAGTTTCACTGAGTCATTTTTCTGTTTGCTCATCAAGTTTAGTGTCTCTTAGCTTTAAGAAGAGTGCTGACTATAAGCAGGGCACAGTGGCTCACACCTGTAAGCCCAGTGCTTTGGGAGACTGAAGTGGGAGGCTCACTTAAGGCCAGGAGTATTGAGACCAACCTGGGCAACATAGTGAGACCCGCCTCTCTACAAAAGAAATTTGAGTTAGCTGGGCATGGTAGCATGTGCCTGTGTGTGTAACTGCACAGGAGGCTGAGGCTGCATTGAGCTATGATCGCACCACTGTTCTCCAGGCTGGGTGACAGAGTGAGATCCCATATCTTAGAATACAAGAGTGCTGATTTTAACCTCTTTGGATGCAAATTTCAAAAATTCATGATACTTATTTCAAGTTTATAAGTGGAGTTTAAATATTTGTTGATTTTTATTAAAACAAGTATCTGCATGATGTACCAAATTAAAAATCAAGTGGAACAGATTTTATTTATATTTGTTTCCTACAGCCCCCAAAATAGAGAAAGTAAATGATCACATTTGTGAAATTACATGGGAGTGTTTACAGCCAATGAAAGGTGATCCAGTTATTTACAGTCTTCAAGTTATGTTAGGAAAAGATTCAGAATTCAAACAGGTATGTACCAAGATATTAATGTGTTGATGCATATTTTTACCCTTTTTTAATTTTTATGTATTTTTAATGTAAGATTTGGACATCTTTACCTTTCTAATTCATAAACATTTATTCAGTATATATTATGTTCTAGAGATCTCAAGATTCCAAATCTTTTCAGTATGAACTACACTTGAACAGATTATTCATTTATATGATAAATATTCATTGAATTCTGTGCTAGGCAGTCAGTATATAGCACTGAACAAAAAGTCCCTTGCCTCCATGGAGCTTACTTACATTCTAGTGGAAAAGAAGACACTATAAGCAAGTAAACATGCCAATATATTGTCAGATATAAGTGCAATGGAGAAAAAACAAAACTGGATAAAAGAAATAGGGAGTAGTGGAGGGGGAGGGCACTGAGTGTTATTTCATTTGGGGCACTCAGCTGGCATTTCAGCATGGCCCAGAGGAGATGACTATGGAGAGAAGAGTGTTCCAAGAAGATGTGCTGAGGCAGGAACATGCTTATTAAATCTGATGAACATAAAGGAGCCAATATGACTGGGATGGAGAGAGCAAAGGGAAAAGTTGATAAGGTCAGGTAGTTAATCCTAAGGGGCCTATAGGTGGTATGGAGTGATGTAAGGCGTAATAGGCCATACTGTGGCTTTTACTCGACGTGAAATGAGAAGACAGTGGAGGATTTTGACCAGGGTATTCACGTGATCAGACACAAGGTTGTTTTGACTATAGTGTTGAAACTACAGTAGGACAAGGGTAGAACTAGAAAGACTAATGAGGCTTTTACAATAATAGTATTAATAATAGTCATAATGCAGTGCTGTAAATATGACATTAGGCATGAAGTTATAATGGAAACCTAGAGAATTGTCACCTTCCTAGCCAAGAGGTTTCAAAGATAGTTTTCTGGTAAAGCTGGAATAGCAGTGAGATAGAGTGGAGAGTTGCCAATGTTTGTTACAACTTTTATAAAGAATAAGCTTTTATGCCACTCCAAAGACTAATTAAATACCTATACATTTCATCTGATTTTCCCTTTTTGCTGGAACCTTCTTAATTTTGAGGGCTTTTAAGATGGGTTGTTTTCATTGTGTCTTGTATTTTCCTCTTCCACTAAAAAAAAGATCCTTCATTTGTTTTATTCCAGTATTGTCCTGTTGTAACTACTATATGTAATATCTTAACTGAAATTACAAAAGATCCAAAGAGTCAGATTAAATCTGGCATGCGATTGTTTTTCTTTATTAAGCCATCTGCAAATTGACATGATAATTAGATTTGAAATGTAATTTACAGATAAGTAGGTTTCTTTCTAAGGAGGAAGCAAAATTAATATTAAAGAAAATATAATTGTATTACACATTTAAAGGAAATAGGGACTCCACATTTGAGTAGTATATGAATAAGCTTGAGGCTTGTTTGAATGACTTTTCTTGGGTGTATAAACCTTCTGAAATTAGCTTGAGCAAGTTAATCTGTTTTCTTCAGTCCTGTATCTACAGCCACCTGTGTCTCTTCCTGCTTAGAGGTCTTCCCACATCTGAAATACAAAATTGAAAACTTGATCCCATCATCTTCCCTCCCAATATCTCCTCTCCAACATCTTTACTTCATCAGTGTCATAGACACCAATATCATCTTGGTCTCCAAGCTTTAAATTCTTAGATGAATTTTTTTTTCCTATCAACTCTTAATCAGAATTTGTTTCTAAATCCATAAAACTACATCAGGGCCTCATCACTTTTTACATGTACATCAAGAGTCCCTGTCCTACTCAGCTCCCATCAGTCCTTCACACAGCCTCACGATTAGGATTCCATAAACACTGTTTTAATGTCATACACCTACAGTGGTCCCTTTTGAATTAACCTAAATTTCCAACTAGTGTAATTAATGTATTCTTCCTCTCTGTACCAGATCTCTTATCACCCTCATGCCATTTGTTGAGGTTTTTCTTTCTTAACCTAATACTGCCGGGCCCATGGAATGGTATTTATGAAGACACATGGAAAATATAAAGACAAAAATCATCCATTATATCCATAAGACAAATACATATTTTTAATTTTTACTAAATTTACTTCAGTGTTATGTATACAATTTTACACTACTTTCTCATAAAACATTCTGGTTTAAGTGAATTCTTTTACAGGTTGAAGCATCCCAAATAAAGTCCAAAATTCAAAATGTTCCACCCAAAATCTGAAACTTTTTGAGGATTGATATGACACTCAAAGGAAATGCTCATTGGAGCATTTCCAATTTCAGATTTTTGGATTTGGAATGCTCAATTAGTAAATATGCAACTATTCCAAAATCAAAAAAATTGAAATGCTTCTGATTCCAAGCATTTCATATAAGGGATACCCAACCTGTACCATCTCCCAAACATGGATCATTTCTACATTCTCTTCCCTGAAACATTATGCATCCTTAGAACTAATGCATAGTCACCATTTTCTTTCAGATTTATCTTAAAGCTTCTTTCAGTAAGTTCCTTTATATATTGTTATCAGCATCCACATTTTTATTGCCAATAATTCACTAATTTAATGGCCTTTTATTAAGTACCTACTATATGCTGGATTCTGGAGATAGAAAAATGAGACAGAGATCTTACTTTACTTTGAGAGCAAAGCAGTATGTAAAAATTTAGATTTACACCACAGGTACAATTGAGGCAGCTAAAAGTACTTGAAAGCCCCCATGTGTTGGTTCCTCTGACTTGTAGCCCACCAACTAACTGGAGAAACACAAGTCATTTAACCCTATGAGCCTTGGTTTTCTCAATTACAGAATGAGTGGTAGGGGGTTGCTCATTATTGGAAATGATAGCTCCTACAGATTGAGCAGTGACTGCATGCTGAGCACTGCGCTAAGTGCTTTAACAAGCATTAGTTCATTTCATCCTCATAATTATCATACATGTTAACTACTAGTATGCCTATTGTACTAAGATAGTTGGTCTAAAATCACATCTGGAGTGTGAAGTGGTAGAGCAGACCTTGGATGCCAGGGGTGAACAGTTCTAGTATATAGCTTCTTAACCCATTTATGCTTAGTGTTCCATTATTGGAACACTAAGCTTGTGGTAGTTATTTATATCCAACTGATCAAGGTTATTGCCAAGGTCTGATTTTTCACAAAAAAATTGCAACCTCTGGCATAAACAGGTTAATTACTAGCACATTCCCCTGAAAATCCATGGAATTTAATTATTTTTATTTCCCTTGTAAGGCATGGCAGAGGAGGTCCTATTCTCTGATTCTAAGTGATCTCACCTCTCTGGTTTATACAGTGATTTACCATAGGCACCTATAGAAAGCTCCCCTTATTCATTTCCCATTTCATTCTACAGATATGTTTGAAATTATATGGAAATTTATCAGTTATACAAAGACATAATGGGGGAAGCAAAAGTAGACACTATCCCTTCTTTGATGGAATGATTTCATGGAAAAATGACTTCTTACATTTGAGAAAAGCAGGAAAATGCTTGAGGACTGATTTTGCTTGTTCTCTAGCACTCCTTAACTCATCTGTGAACCGTATAAGGGTAGATCTCACATCCTCGCTTTTGAAATTTCTCTTGCCCCTATGCAACAAACAGATAAGTACTTTAATGGATAGGTATTTTTAACATGTCATTTAAAAGATAAAATCAATGGCATTCACTGGCTTTCACATCAAAAACAATTCTAACACCAGCCAGTTTTAACACATTTTCTGTCCAGCCTTCACACGTAATTCTTCCTTCTAATATTTCATTAACAGATTTACAAAGGTCCCGACTCTTCCTTCCGGTATTCCAGCCTTCAGCTGAACTGTGAATATCGCTTCCGTGTATGTGCCATTCGCCAGTGCCAAGACTCTCTGGGACACCAGGACCTCGTAGGTCCCTACAGCACCACAGTGCTCTTCATCTCTCAGAGGACTGAACCACCAGCCAGCACCAACAGAGACACTGTGGAAAGCACAAGGACCCGACGGGCACTGAGTGACGAGCAGTGTGCTGCCGTCATCCTTGTGCTGTTTGCTTTCTTTTCCATTTTGATTGCCTTTATCATTCAGTACTTTGTAATCAAGTGAAAATATAACTTTATTTTTTAACTCTATTACATTTTATTTTGTCATGTACTAAAATTATTTCTGTATTGCTTTTATAAAAAACAGTGGCATTTAGCACTGGCATTGAGACTATATAGCACATCATTTTTGCCATTTCAGTGCTTATATGGTTAGGTAGAGGCTGGCACTTTATTAGAATGCAAGCCACAAAAGTATCAATTTTGGTTTTTTTGTTAGGGTGGGTCTTCTTTTTTTCTTTCCCTCTCTCTTTTTTTAACATGCCTTCTTATAGAAAAACTTTCTAAGAGGCAACAATTTAGAATGGATATTTTGACCAATCGGCATGAGTGTAACAGTGATAACCTGATCTATTTGTTTTAAAGATTATTACCAAGTGAAAAATTCAGAATGAATAGAATTTACACTAACATGCTATATAAAATGTTAAAGTCTGATGCTGTGAAAGCAATCTAGTGCTATATTTCTACCTCCTCATTTGTCTTAATTATTTGGTAAGTGGGATTATGATGAGTAACTGGAGGGGCTTAGAAACAAAAACTGGATTAAAGAGTATACATGAAGAAAAGCTTCTTTGATAAATGTGGAGTTCTTCATTATAAATATATATTCATGAATTCACAGATAAGTACTTAAAGAACAGACAGTTTACTTGGCCTAAAAATATTTTGATGTTTACTCAAAAAGTACCTCTTCAGGTCTTGAGAACATGGAAAAGAACTGAGTGCTTTTAAATACTTTTTAAAAAGTAATCATAAAAGTAAATTGAATTTCAAACCCATTTGGCTTCTGTTTTGTGAACCTTTGAACTATATGTACGTGTATAAGGGTATACACGTACATATATGGCATATAACAAGTGTACACATACACACATAACAAGTGTAGAAATATATATTACACACATACACTCACTCTGTCTGGTATAGGCTAATTTTGAAGAACTCCCATAAGTTTCTGCTGCTTCTCCCATAACTGCTGCCACCACCATCAGAATTCATAATCAAACCTAACCTTTTTGTTTGGGGCACCAAATCTGAAGACAAAATTAATTTGCACCAGTAAACTTCAAGCTGCTTTCTTTCTTGAAAACTAAACGTTTAGTGTATAATGTCTGTTTGGATGCTGTTCCAAATTGTTGATTGCATGTGGTTAATGTTGCATTAGAGCACTTTGCAATTGCATAATTCATTAATGTTTTGTGAGCTTGCATTTGTGAGTTATTGGATGATCAGACTGAATTTTGTCAAGTATCACGTTGTACATCTTGCCTAGATGTCGATGACTGCCAGTAATAATACAGTTTATAATGAAACTATCTACAGTTCTTGTTTTAGCACATCTGTTATCCGTAAAACACCTGTAACTAGCTTTTTTAATTTATTATTTGAATTTTAGGATAGCAAATCACTAATTTTTAGTTGCTGAGGTTGGCATTTTAGTGATTATTAAGCACTTCTGTCAGTCTTTGAAAAAAGAACGTACGTTTTGTGCTTTGAAGATCTCTGAAGAATTTCTTTTATAATAGAATGGGCATGTATTGTAACAGTTTTATGTCAAATGATCTGTGCTGTAGAAAAACATTAACCCTTGTTCAAAAAAGAAATGGATAAACTTGGCCTAAGTGGTAAGAATGACCTGTCACTATAATATACTGTATGTTTACATTTTATTTAAATTTAATCTCTTATGTATAGGGTGATAACCTTCCCCAAAAACAACAGTGATTGCGATTGTTTTCTAGAAACTTCTTTAAAGTGCCACATTTGGCAGTACAAATGAGTCTGAGTGTAATAGCCCAGAGATTTATATATAGTTGAATGTCTAAAATGGTAAAATGTGCCACTGTGTCAAGTTACAGTGGCTTATGTTTTTCATAGTAATTCAAATGAACCTCCTATTTTTGATAGTAAATGTCATTTAATAGTATACTTGCCATTTGAGCCTCACTGCAAAATTAGTGCAGAGGAGAAAACAATTTTTAATGTAATCTTGATTTTACCTCATATACTGTACATTCCAAAAACTCTAAACTTTTTAAAGATTATAGATACACTACCAAACATATCACCTTAAAATTGTATAAGGCTGAATGAACTTCATACAAATGAAAAAAAAAACTCATAAAAACACATAAACTATGTAGCAAAAGTATCTGTAAAATCCATGGAAAATAAAAGTTGTATCATTCTTTTTGAGATGTTTATTCATATATATTCATTATTTGCTACCTGTTTAAGAAAATGAAATGTTATAGTCTCCCCCTTCCAATGAGCTTAAAACATTTTTCCCAACAGTATACAAATCTTCAACATGAGAGGATATATATTTATTATATAAAGCCCAGTAAAGAATGAAATTAGAAGTTTTATCCTAGTGACTTGATTTTGTGCAACTCATGAAATATCTTACTTCCTTTCCATATATAAAGAATACAGTGAGTCTAAGGTAAACTTCCCAGTGGGAAGAAAATCCCTAACCTTGCCTTTCCCACATCCCTATTTTCTAGTACCTTCTTTCACCCACCACCGGAGGCCCAGAACCTTCCTGTTAGTGGCACTGCCGGGTCTGCCTTCCACCAGAAAATCCAACATTCTCTCACTCATCCCCCATTAAAATTTCCATCCCAAGGACTTCCTCCTGGGGATGGACACTCAGTGCCTTTTTTTTTTTCTTTTTTTAATGGGTAAGCTAGTAGATTTTATGTTACAAATATTTTACCACCATAAAAAAAAATCATTGAAAAATTCACTGAAGAAGCCAATATGGAAAGAGGAGAACTCAATGTTTAAAATAAAGCCAACTTTTTTTTTTTATTCAAGAGATAAGTACATAGCTTCAAGGTCTAGGTTGAGGACAATCATTATGAGTCCTATTAAAGGACAACCAGTTTTAATAACACTGTCAGGCAAGCTACCATGTAGCTCTCCTTCACTCCAGGCTTAGCTCTTCCAGACTTCCCAGTACTGATGAAGGATCATGTTTTTGTTCAGCTTTGCCCAGTGCTGTCATTCATAATAGATAAATGAAAAGTCCCAGAAACCTGTTGTGTTTGGGAAGGTTTTCTTTTGTTCCAGGCTTCAGTGGTTAATATGCTTGACAAATTTCAGAGTCTCTATCTCTGGAGACCAATGCCAAAGAATTGCTTTCTGGATTCACCGTTAGCAGCTCTTCATCTTCATCTTTGGCAGTGTAAGAAGTAAAACCACCATATTCTGGCTCCCAGCCTTCACAGCCACAGTGGAGAATTAAGTCTAGGGCAAAATCAGCCTTGCCATGGTCACGAATTAAAAGTGTGGTGACCAGTCTTTCAACGCCTCAGTTCCCTTTGGCATGTGGGAACACCTGATTCATTCTTTGTTTCGTTTTCCTCTGACTCTGGGTCTGTCTGGTCATGGCTCTGTTGGCGTTGATGCTGATGGCTGCCTGATTATTCTCTGGCTCAGGAGGGCTATGGCCAGTCCCTTCCTCAGTTCTATCGGCAGCAGAGGCTGCTGCTTTCTCTTTTTTGTCATCCGTCTCATCTTCCGAAGGAGCCAAGAAGTGAAGCTTCAGGCCTGTCAAGTTGGTGAGCAGCAAGAATAGTGCCTCAGAGCAAAATGCCTTCATGCACTCCTTCAATATATTAGGAAGCTTACTCGCCTCAGCTTTCTCATAAAATCTTTTGTTGGCCAAGCACGGTGGCTCACGCCTATAATCCTAGTACTTTGGAAGGCCGAGGTAGGCAGGTCACCTGAGGTCAGTAGTTCAAGACTAGCCTGGTCAATATGGTGAAACCCCTGTCTCTACTAAAATAGAAAAATTAGCTGGGCATGATGCCAGGTGTCTATAATCCTAGCTACTCGGGAGGCTGAGACGGGAGAATTGCTTGAACCCAGGAAACAGTGGTTGCAGTAAGCCAAGATTAAAAAAAAAAAAAAAACCTTAGGGGGACCTCAGCTGCCCTCTTCCACATCTCCATTCTCCAAGGCCTCACAGACGTTTGCAAGTTTTTCAGGCTTAAGAAATTTCTTAGGAAAATTTCAGAACTTTCATCAAACTCTTCTTGAGTTTCAACTTGGTAATCCATGTCTGGATAAGTAAGGTTGATCCAATCAAACAAAATTTCATGTTCTTGTGGGGTGTGAGGGCTCCAAGGTATGAGAGGGTTCAAAGTAGTTGGGAGGCCTAGTCAGTGAAGGACCATGAAACCAGCCACTTACAGACAAACGTGACTTCAGACAGGACTTCAGACACCTGGTGAAAGGACACTGCAGATCAAAGAAAACCAGTTTGTTCCATAAAGGGATAAGAGACTTGACAATCTGCTTTGGCTGAAAGTGTTCATCAATGTTGTACAGGTCCAGGGTACCCCCCAGGCTCCTGTCCCAGGAAAGAACCAGGTACAGGATAAAGGCGATCCAGTGACCTTCTAGCTCATCATCATGGCACAGCAGGGCATCAGTGAATTCATATTTAGCACAGGACACATCAATGGTTGGTTCCCAGTAAATTTTAGAAATACCAGAAAGCCAGGACCAGAAATCTTCAAACAGAATTTTCCTTAAAGGAGAGATGTGAGGCCTTCTTCTTTAAATCATCAGACTGCTGGAACTTATATAAATTATTATACTTGTCATGGAAATCCAAGTTCATAAGTTCCTTCTGAAGCCCTTCCAAGAAGTCGTCTTTGGATGAAGTTTGGGATCACGCAGTGAAGAAAGGGGTCCATGTCCCTGACAATGGCTTCGTAGCTGAATGGTGTCCCACAGCTCCAGGCCTCAACCATCTGCTGTTTCAAGGTTTCCTCCATGACAGCATCCGAAAATTCCACCATCACCTCCTTCTTTCCCTTTTTTCCCACCCGGGTCCGGCCGGGCTCCACTGGCCATTTCCCACTCATCTCCTCACAAGGTACAAAGCCATGCCGCATGACTCAGTGCTTTTAAAATCCATGTAGATCTCTTAATTGCCACAACTCCAAGTACCATGATAGAGTTCAAAATGTTGGGCTGGGGAAGGAGAGTCTGGAAATAGGAACATCACAGAAGCAGCTAAGCATGAGTCCAGTTTGAGTAGGGTATAATACTGATTTGACAGTATGATTGCAAGTCACCTCTTTTTTCTTCTGTAGATTGGAAATAGGAGTCTTATGCATCCTGTTTGAGCATTCCATGGGTTGGTTTCCAACACAAATCCCTTGCATCTCACCATTATAAGATTATTTCTGCAGGAAGATTCCATTGACATGGTAGCTCAAGGAGGCAAACAGGCTTCAAAAGAAAATAGGCTGGGTGTGGTGGCTCATGCCTGTAATCTCAGCACTTTGGAAGGCCAAGGTGGGCAGATCACAAGGTCAGGAGTTTGAGACCAGTCTGGCTAACATGGTGAAACTCCGTCTCTACTAAAAATACAAAAATTAGCTGGGCATGGTGGTGCACAACTGTAATTCCAGTTACTCAGGAGGCTGAAGCAGGAGAATCGTTTGAACCTGGGAGGCGGAGGTTGCAATGAGCCAAGATCGTGCCACTGCACTCCAGCCTGGATGACAGAGCGAGACTCCATCTCAAAAAAAAAAAAAAAAAAAAAAGGAAAGAGTTCCCCCAAACTTAAGCAGTGATTCTGTAACCTAACTCCCATCATCAAAAAAGATGATGCCTCATGTTTTTAGAGAGTTTTTAAGTATTCTATTTTCATATACATTTTGTAAGTACATGCCCTTGAGAATGTGTATCCCTTTCGTTTATTTATCATTTTCTCTCTGATGCTCCTAAGGTGGGAGAAAAAACTTGGCAGAAAAAAGAAAATCAACAAAAGAACCAAGATTTCAACAAGGTGGTCATCAAATTCTGTGTCCAGAGTGGCGCCTTCAAATGTTTAGATGCTATAATGGCTATTTTTTGTCTCATAAACAGGGCGATTGTGCCATTTCTACTTACTATGGGCAATTTGCCAAGAGAAAAGGGTTTCAAAACTGAACAGATTTTGAAGCCATGTGGCCCATTCAAATCATTATGGCTAGGATCTGTCGACCATTTAATGTGTCCTAAGCATTATGTTCAGTTCTTTACCTTGGGCATCTCATACAGCCCTCTTAATTGCTCTAGTAAGCATTATCTGCAGCACAGAGAAGTCAAGCACTCTGCTACAGATCTCATGGCTAATAAATGATGAAGCTGGGGTTTGATCCAGGTCTCGTGCTCCCACATTTGACCACTATCCTCTGCTGTCTGGCCCAAAATTTATAAACTCTAGGAAATCAAAATTAATTTTAATTGACTTTAATAGTGCGTTTATGATAGCATTTATTGATTGAGTACCACCTGTTTGCTAGGCAAGGTGCTAAGCACTTCCTCGTATGCAAAACAAGACACACCCCTCTAAGGATTGAACAGAAAGAAATCAGATGAGAAGAATCTGGTATAAGCATAACAGACTAAATGAGAAACCCTAATTTCTTTCCTCTTGAATTTCATCCCCTGATACTTTTACTACCATTTTGAGCCCACAGTCAGTCCTTAAGGATAGCCCGTCTTAAATATTCATCCAAGGATGAAAATGCTGTTTTTGCCACTTACCACAACTAAGACATGCTGACGTGTTCAAAAATGAATATAGCTACCATGTGGACCAACCTCAAAAACACGCTACGATGAAGGAAGCCAGACACAGAAAGTCACATATTATACAATTCCATTTGTATTAAATATCCAGAATGAGTAAATCCATAGAGACAGATTAGTGGATGCCAGGGCTGGAGGAAGGAGGAAATGGGGAGTAACTGCTCAGTGGGTGCTGGGTTGATGGAAATTCTTAGGAGCCAGACAGAGGTAGTGGTTGCACAACTCTGAAGGCACTAAATGCCAGTAAGTTTGTCACTTCAGAATGGTTAATTTTATGTGAATTTCACCTGAATTGTTTAAGAAGGGAATATAAAACCTATAAACTGATAACAGGTAACATAAGACTAGAGAATCCTGGGCATCAAGTCCATAAAACTGACGTAGTCAATAAGTTCATTTTGCTAAGGACAGAGGCCAACTTGTCTCTTTTTTCTCAAACTCCCACACCTCCCAGGATGCTACCACTCCTTTCAGCCTGTGACATGTGCCTGGCTTACAACTGAATATTTGATGGATGTCTTTGAGTGTGATTAAACAGTTTGGCCTGCCCACACCCAAGTTATCAGCTCTATCTCATTCTTAATCCTTCTAGGATGACACAGAGGTCTTAAAGAAGAAATTACCTTTTCAGTTTCACAGTTTATCAATGGCAGCAGCTGCACAGTAAGAATGTTCATATGCAGTAGTATAAGGCCTATAACCTCTTCCCACCCATGCTTCCAAGGGCTTGCTCCCTCTCCACCATCCCCCTTGGTAATTGTTGCCACGCTGAGCCTGTCTGTCTCTCAGGAGAAACTGGGGCTAACAGAAAAACTGCTAAAGCAACAGCCACAGAGTAATAGGAATCTGCACTCCACAAAAGTCTTGCCTGAATTTGCCCTGCCATGTCCCTGCTGTGTAAAGAGAAAACCTAGGAAAGACCGAGACCCTGGTCAATGTGGTGGCCAGGTCCTGGCGGTGAGATTGGGAAATAGCTGGCCTTGAACTTCTCTGCCAGGGGCTCCCTTCCAGGGTCAGCTTTGCTATCTCTGCATTTTACTAAAGATACCATTTCCTGGTGCCTGGGGTCTAGAGGACCCAGTGGGTCATGTGAATGAGGAAGGGGCTGAGTGTGAAGCCACAGATGCCTTTTGTGTGGTGACAGCTGTGGGGTGCCTGCAGAGTGGCACCAGCCTACAGGCTGCAGGTGGCGGCCTTTGGAGAACATGAGCTCAGAGCTGCCACAGCTTCCAGTTTTGCAAGACAATGCTTCCTTCTCAAACTCCCACACCTCCCTGGATGTTACCACTCCTCTCAGCCTGCGGCATGTGCCTGGTTTACAACAATATTTTATGGATGTCCTTGGGAGCTATTAAAGAATTTGGTCTGGGCCGGGCGCGGTGGCTCACGCTTGTAATCCCAGCACTTTGGGAGGCCGAGGCAGGCGGATCACGAGGTCAGGAGATCGAGACCACGGTGAAACCCCGTTTCTACTAAAAATACAAAAATTAGCCGGGCGTGGTGGCGGGCGCCTGTAGTCCCAGCTACTTGGAGAGGCTGAGGCAGGAGAATGGCGTGAACCCGGGAGGCGGAGCTTGCAGTGAGCCGAGATTGCGCCACTGCACTCCAGCCTGGGTGACAGAGCAAGACTCCGTCTCAAAAAAAAAAAAAAAAAAAAAAAGAATTTGGTCTGTCCAGGCCCAAGATATCATGCTGACAATCCGGAACTTTACATGAAATTTCCCAATTGTAAAAGGTTGGTTCAAAACATTATGAAATGGCCAGTCTCGATGGCTCACACCTGTATTCCCAGCACTTTGGGAGGCAGAGGAGGGTGGATCACTTGAGCCCAGGAGTTCAAGAGCAGCCTGGGCAATCTAGGGAGATCCCCATCTCTACAAACTTCATGCCTTGCTCTTACGTGGGGAAAAGAGTGTAAAGCCTGTGGAGTGTTCACAAGTTTCCATAAGTAAACTATTATACAAGTTATGGATCTATTTTAATGCTCCTCACAACTTTCCAGATTCTTCAATTTGCCCATAAAATCTGATTTCTGAGATACAAACTGGAAGACATTTTCCTAGCAGAATCCAGATCATAACCTAGCATTCTCTGCAGCTGGTGGTGCTATGGTCTATATAGCAAGAGGCCACCCAGCACAGTGGTTATGCCCATGGACTCTGGAAGTGGACAGCACCACCCTTCCTGGCTGTCCCAGTGATCTGGGGTCACTTCTCTGTGCTTTGCTCTTCTCATCTCTAACATAGAGATACTAAAAGAACCTCCTGCCTTGGACTGCTGTGGAGGATTAAATGCATTCAGATATGAAAGTACTTGGAACAGTGCCTTGCACACAGCAAGCATTAGCTTTATATTCACCCAGACCATCCCTTTATATTCATCAAAAGCCAACCAGTGAGGCCTCCAGCCCGAGGCCAAGAGCCTATTGATGACACCAACCTCTTGCCTCTGGGGACGCAGGCCATAGCCGGGCCAAACCTAGACCCACCCTTGCCCCACATGAGTTACAGGCAGAGAGGTACTCAAAGAGTAAAGAAGAGAGATGCCCATGCTCCCGGTCTACTGAGAACTTCCTCTTCCTCTCACTAGATGAACTATGAAGTCAGGAAGCTGGTGAATGTCTACAGAAACACAAAGTAGAAAACAGATCTGGTCCTATTCCTTCCTAAAACATTGAATGCCAACTCATCATAAGAGCTCAGATATGTCCTAAGGGCCAAGTTATGTTTGAACCTCAGCGTAGCAATGTTATCAAAAAAGCCCGCTGGGTCTCCACCTCTCCATATCAGTATTCTGTCTTAAGCTGAAGTATCAGTGACTACTTACTGAGCACCCACTACAATCAGAGCACTGTTTTAATGGCTAGGAATTGTAAAGAAAACAATGGTACCTGGTTCTGCAGAAGCTCATTCATTCTCCAAGTTAACAAATATTTATTAAATTCTCACTTTGTGCCAGGCACTAAGGAAACAGCAGTGAACACAGTAGATGATTAAAGCCCTGCCTTCTGGTGCACATAATGTTGGGAGATAGAGATAGATAATAAACAAATAGCTAAGTAAATTAAATAGCATGTCAGTTGATAATAAGCAATATGGAGAAAATACAATAGAGAGAGGGAGTGCCTGAATGGAGGTGAGTAATTCACAACAGCCAGGATACTGACTGCAGATGCAGTGAGCCTGCCTCAGTGCCACCATGGTGGGTGTGGAAGGGAATAAGGGAGCCTTCAGCAGAGGCTGGGGTAGTCCATCAGGCCAAGGAGCAAATGGGAAAAACCAAAGAGACTCAGGGATTCACAGCCCATGAGAGCCATGGGGAAGATGTCAAGTGCTCCTGAAAGCATCATGAGTCCAAGAAAGAAGCCACCTCTTCACTAGCCACAGGCCCCTGCGCCCAAGGCTAGCAGAGCCACTGGTGACCAAGCAGGAAGGGGACATGGAACTGGAGTCTAGCAAATGCCAGCCCCTGACACCCCAGAAGCCGGCGTGAAGCTTCATAAGGACCTCTCCCTCTAGCTTTAAGCCACTGACCCCTCTCCCCGTACACCTGGGCCACCTTGAGGAAAGGCATGATGTCTGAGAGAACTGAACACTGCCCAGAGGGGCTGCTTAACTGATCCGCCTGGACCATGCCTTACCCAGGCTAGAGCATTCATTTCTCTTGTTGAGAGCACAGGGGAAAATCAAATCAACTATAAATGAAGAAATTACATTTTCTCTGCCTAGGCGGAGGAGACAGGGAGGAAGAAAAAGTGGAAACCGTGAGTACAGAAACTATTTTGAGGAGTTTTGCATGAAAATGATCCAGAAGAGAAAAACTGATGACAAGAGACAGAGAAAGAGAATTGACTCAGTGATGTCTGGAGGAGGAGAAAGGAGCGCTTAAGGGGCAGAGCTGACTTCAGCTGCAAGTACCACCAACTGTCCCAGGGGAGCGTGAGCGGAGGTTGGGGGTGTGGTAGTTATCTTCAGAGAAACAGGCTGCAAGGAAACCTCCCAAAGGAGGGGGTGGGGGGTGTTGGGTCTAAGGAGAGAGGAGGGGGTATAAACCAGTAGCCTGGTGGTGGGAGAGTGAATGAGGTCAGATGAGAGTTGGGAAGGCCGGGGGAACGAAGCACCCCGCTAGAGGTTGTGCTTTCAAGTGAAACAACGCCATGTGAGAGCACGCAAGGAGTAGGCAGGGAATTCCGCTTCACCAGGGTGGTGGTGCTCCTGGTGGATGGACGAGGCTGACAATGGAGAAAAGAGCAGGGTAGTCGAGGGCGTCTGTGTGGGAGTGATGGCGACTGCCCGTGGAATTGACGTTGGGTAAAGGAAGAAAGTGAAGACATGGGGCAGGCAAGGGACCGGGAAAAGGAAGGAGGAGCCACCGATGGAGGTCGCAGTGGGTTGAAGGATTACCGGAACTGAGGTGCTAGGGGAAGAGAGCTAAAAAGAGAGCAGGCGGAGGTCAGAAAGAGGGCTGACTGAAGTGGAGGTAGAGGAAGGCTGGCAGACCCTGGCAACCGTGAGGTGTAAGGTCCGTCGACAGGCGCGGCTGAGATCGGGTGCAGAGCAAGGTCATAGGTGGAAAGGAGGTCAACGAACTAGAGGCCAAGGCATTCCAAGACTCGCCATGGGTGTGAACGGCCGCAGATGCAGTGCTTGAAAGAGAGCGCAGGCACCTGGTCCTCAGGGACTGCGGGTGACCACGGGGGAAAGCGCTGGGGAGGGCGGTTTTAGGACCGCTGGAAACAGCAGCGATGAGGAAGGCGACAGGTGTCCCTCCTCCAAGCTCACAGTCTGCATGTGAGAGAGAACTGCAGGAGAAGCTTGTCCTAGGAAAAGCCAGGTGTCAGGTCCAGAATCGAGGCTCGAGAGAAGAGGTTGAGGATTTAAGCCACTGAGGGGGTGGAGCTGGGCAGTGAGTGGGACGTCAGGCTTGCAAGCTCTGGGATTAGGCCAACCGGAGCCCATATCCCAGTCCCGCCTCTCACTGCCTGCTTGATCTCAAGCGAGACTCGCTTTGTTCATGGGCGAAAGGAGCGCCCCAGGCCATGAGGATTAAATGGAGAGCACAGGGCCAGATCCATGTAAATTCTCAGTAAGTGTTAGCTATTGTTATTAAGACCACACTGAACAGACGCTTACATCCGTTTTAGCCCCTTTCCCCAATTTTCTTTCTTTCCGGTGTTGACAAATCCTCTAGTTTTTTAAGTTTATAAAACATGTTGTACATAAGAAAGACATATCACATGTGAAAGTTCTCTAGTGTCCACGTAAATATGTGTCTTGTTCTTTATAATAAGTAAACATGCTCAAGGATCCTTGAAATTATCTGGTCACGGCCGGGTGCGGTGGCTCACGCCTGTAATCCCAGCACTTCGGGAGGTCGAGGCGGGTGGACCACCTGGGGTCAGGAGTTCGAGACCAGGCTGGCCAACATGGCGAAACCCTGACTACATAAAAAACACAAAATTTAGCCGGGGCGTGGGCGCTCCTGTGCTCCCAGCTACTCAGGAGGCTGAGGTGGGAGGAATGCTTGAGCCTGGGAGGTCGAGGCTGCAGTGAGCTGTGATCGCGCCACTTACACTCCAGCCTGGACGACAGTGAGACCCTGTCTCAAGAAGAAAAAAAGAAAGAAAGAAAGAAATAAAAAAGAAAAAAAAAATTATTTTGTCAATTATATGGTCAGCTCCCTCCACCACTCGCGAATTTACAGAAGAGGAGAACTGGGCTGGGCGAGCCCAGGACTAGCCCAAGATTACGCAGTTACTCGGTGGTAGAGCCAGGATTAGACAGGAGAGGCTCTAGATTCTTGTCTACACTCCCCTCCTATTATTTAGCATTATGGCTTCCTGAGGATTACCGTGAGCCCTCCTCCACCATCAAGCGGCAGCTACCAGCCACCAGACCAGATCCCTTCGAAGGTGCCCTGTGTACCAGACTGACAAAAGCGCCCGTACGGTGCTGGGTCCTGTAACCAAAGTTCTCTAGGGTGCAGACATCGCTCACCTGACCGGGTAGGGCTCGTGCGCTAAGGGCGCCGGGTATTCCAGTTGGTGGAGAGGGAAGCGCCCTGGAACTGCATGGGCCCAGGAGAGGGCGCGGGAGCAGGGCCGGGCCGGGGCGGGCCGCGGCCGTGGGCGGAGACTGCGCGCAGCCAGCTCGGGAGCGCCTCGGAGCCCACCCCGCAGAGCCGCTTCCCGCGCCCCGCAGCGCAGCGCTCCGCCGTCTGACCGGCCGCGCCCGCAGCGCGCGGGCTGGGAAAAGAGGCGCTCACAGACAGGGACCACGCGCCAGGCTCCCAGCCCAACCTGGGACGCGGCGGCCGCGCGGAGCACCCATGGGCAGCCCCTGGAACGGCAGCGACGGCCCCGAGGGCGCACGGGAGCCGCGGTGGGCCGCGCTGCCGCCTTGCGACGAGCGCCGCTGCTCGCTCTTTCCCCTGGGGGCGCTGGTGCCGGTGACCGCCGTGTGCCTGGGCCTGTTCGCCGTCGGGGTGAGCGGCAACGTGGTGACCGTGCTGCTGATCGGGCGCTACCGGGACATGCAGACCACCACCAACTTGTACCTGGGCAGCATGGCCGTGTCCGACCTACTCATCCTGCTGGGGCTGCCCTTCGACCTGTACCGCCTCTGGCGCTCGCGGCCCTGGGTGTTCGGGCCGCTGCTCTGCCGCCTGTCCCTCTACGTGGGCGAGGGCTGCACCTACGCCACGCTGCTGCACATGACGGCGCTCAGCGTCGAGCGCTACCTGGCCATCTGCCGCCCGCTCCGCGCCCGCGTACTGGTCACCCGGCGCCGCGTCCGCGCGCTCATCGCTGTGCTCTGGGCCGTGGCGCTGCTCTCTGCCGGGCCCTTCTTGTTCCTGGTGGGCGTCGAGCAGGACCCCGGCATCTCCGTGGTTCCGGGCCTCAATGGCACCGTGCGGCTCGCCTCCTCGCCTCTCGCCTCGTCGCCACCCCTCTGGCTCTCGCGGGCGCCACCGCCGTCCCCGCCGTCGGGGCCCGAGACCTCAGAGGTCGCGGCGCTGTTCAGCCGCGAATGCCGGCCAAGCCCCGCGCAGCTGGGCGCGCTGCGTGTCATGCTGTGGGTCACCACCGCCTACTTCTTCCTGCCCTTTCTGTGCCTCAGCATCCTCTACGGGCTCATCGGGCGGGAGCTGTGGAGCAGCCGGCGGCCGCTGCGAGGCCTGGCCGCCTCGGGGCGGGAGAGAGGCCACCAGCAGACCGTCCGCGTCCTGCGTAAGTGGAGCCACCGTGGTTCCAAAGACATCTGCCTGCAGTCCGCCCCGCCGGGGGCCGCGCAAACGCTGGGTCCCCTTCCCCCGCTCGCCCAGCTCTGGGCGCCGCTTCCAGCTCCCTTTCCTATTTCGATTCCAGCCTCCACCCGCCGGTACTTCCCGTCCCCCGAGAAAACCATGTCCTGTCCCCCAGGATCGCTGGGGGACCCCAGGGCGCTTTGAGGGTGGGATCCCCGGATTCGATTCAGTAACCAGCAGTGCTTTTCCAGAGCTTCTGAGACCAGAAAGGAGAGTTGGTAATTCTTAATCCAACCACCTGTTAGATGCCACAGATGAGGGGTCCTCACAGTGCTCTTGAGAAGACGAGGGAGATTTCATTAAGCTAAAATTTTTTATTTAATGTTAAGTGATGCTGAAGGCTAAAGTAAACCTTGCTCGTATCAAAAAGTAAAGATTGTGCAGACCTATTGTAGAATTCTTTTCAACAGAGAACAGAAAACTTGTCTCCGAAGTGGGTTTGTGGAAGGAAGCCTGCCAAGGCGGCTTGTTCAGAGAAATTGCTCCTTCTGGTTTATGTCCAGCCTTGATAACACATATAGGAGCCTACTATGCAGTTTTAAAGCAAATATCCATGCAGCCTGCAGCCTGGTCATTTTTTTCTGGGCTGAGGATCTGGCTAGGTAGAAGTTTTCTCTAATTTATTTTGCTGTTACTTGTTATTGCAGATGGTTCCTTGTGGGAGTGGGGGGTTTATTTGCTTCCCAATGCTTTTTTAATCCCGGTGCTGTGTCTTATATTGCAGTGGTGGTGGTTCTGGCATTTATAGTTTGCTGGTTGCCTTTCCACGTTGGCAGAATCATTTACATAAACACGGAAGATTCGCGGATGATGTACTTCTCTCAGTACTTTAACATCGTCGCTCTGCAACTTTTCTATCTGAGCGCATCTATCAACCCAATCCTTTACAACCTCGTTTCAAAGAAGTACAGAGCGGCAGCCTGTAAACTGCTGCTCGCAAGGAAGTCCAAGCCGAGAGGCTTCCGCAAAAGCAGGGACACTGCGGGGGAAGTTGCAGAGGACACTGGAGGAGACACGGTGGGCTACACCGAGACAAGCACTAACGTGAAGACGACGGGGTAACCAGCACGGCCAAGCCAGGCTCCTCTCGCAGTTCTAAGACTTCGGGGAAAACAGGTGTGTAGAGAAATAAAGACTGAAAGTGAGGAACAGATCCTGTTAAGAAGAATGGAAAGGGGGTTGCAGTTGTGCCAGTTTGTTAAGAAATAGACCGCATGATTTATTTAACCAAGGTATGAAATGTAACTGTGCCAACCTTTCTAGTTTCCTTCCCACGTACCTTCTAAGGGATGTCGATTTTACCATCATGAAATCCCACATCTCAAAGTGTGCTCTTGTGTGATGGTTTCATGAAGTCCTCATTCTCCTACTCTTCGGAAAGATGATTGTTCATTTTACAGTTAAATGATACACAGAGATGCTGCCCCAAAACTGCCACCTCTGAGATCATGAATGTATTTTACTTTTAAGTTTTGGATGTAAATATAACAGTACATCTACAAGGAACCAGGATAATGACAGTTTTGATCCAAGAAATGATTTAATACCTATGTATGGCTGCAAAAACTTTTAGAAGTAAAAGGAATTCTGGGTAGACTCCAGTGTTCAGGGGTCCCACCTCTCTCCAGATCACAGCAAGTCATAAAGTTTAGGCACAATAATAGCCTCTTTCAGAAGTACTAAGCAATTGTGTTGCAACCCACTTCTCCTTCACACTGCCCATGGGACCTTCCCAGTGCCACTGGCCATGGGGTGGCAAACTTTGGGCATCAACATTTGAGAGTAGAGAGCTCAGCAGGACATGGCTTTCTCCAGTGACTACAAATGACATTTGTAAAGAGCTATTTAATATGCTTTATCTCACCTCAGCTTGGTGGGGTGAGTGCTGTCGTCAACATTCCTGTTTTGGAAGTGAGTCTTGGATTGCCCAAACAGGAGCTGGTGAGCGGGAATCTGAATCCAGTGTTTAAGTTGCTCACCTACTCCCAAGCCAAGATGCTGTCCTTACTGAAAAATGGCAGCCAATGGATTTAGTCAAGAGTGAAAGAGAACTCACTGGACATTCTGATCAACAACTCTGTAACTTTGTTTTGTTTTTTACAGTTTAAAACACAAATATTTTTAGAGGGTTACTGCTGTCACTCAGCTCCAAAGGGCTTCACTCACACCACCTTCTGTATGAATGGCACCCCCAAGATGTGGGCCGGGTACAGCTTTCACAGTTGTACATGGGACCTTTTGGGGGGCTTTCAGATTGATAAATTCAAACCTAAATTACAATAGGATCTTGATTTGTATGAGGAATTTGTCCTGAGACCTTCATGAATCTTCAAATCTACAAATACCAGAAAAGTGACAAATGCTATAACTTCAGACTTATAATGACAGATAGACATAAAGTCACATTGAGACTTGGAGGCTGGAGAGGCAGCTCCGTTGATTCACTGACTTGATGTCTCTGCTTCACAGCCCACAGTTTGGGTGGCTTCGGTGAATGTCTAAATTACTTTCCGCCACAGGCCACCATAGTCTCTTTTGAACAGTTAAAACTACAAAAGATGAATACATAAATAACAAGGGTCTGCCCAACATGCACTCAAAGTTCTGTTGCCTTCTCATTTTCTTAGCCAAAGCCCTAGCTCAGTCCCCAGCCCGGTCCACAATTGGCACAGGAATGAAGTCTCTCATTTGCTTTTTCTCCTAGCTAGTGGAAGAAGCAGATTGCAGTCACTTCAAGAAGCATTCCCTAAACTGTGTTCTGCAGATTTCCAGGGATTATTGGAAAAAATGGTTCTGGGGTTAAATACGGCAGGAAAATACCACATTGTGTTCCCCCCACCACACCCTAAACATTTCACACACATAACACAACATAGCATGTCAGAGGCTCTGAGAAGTTGTCTCAACAAACATTTCCTTGACTTATTTTATCACAGAACCAACTCCCCATCTTCCCTCCCCAAGAACACTTAGTAAAATCTCATGGAGTGAGAAATACTTTGGGGAGCACTGATGTAGGGGTTCTGACAGTGGAGGTGCCAGCCTGGAGCCTCCATAACTCTCTGCTTGGTAGCACTAAGTACAGCAGCTGCCACAGTCCTTCTGCTCATGGGAGCTCCTCTCTGGAGCAGTCAGGAGTGGCCACCTCCCTAGGGAAGGTCACAGCAAAGAACCTTATTGAGATGTATATAATATTTTATTTTATTTTTTTAGAGACAGGATCTCGCCCTGTTGCCCAGGCTGGAGTGCACTGGCACAATCATAGCTCACTGTAACCTTAAATTCCTGGGTTCGAACCATCCTGCCACCTCAGCCTCTCCAGTAGGCAGGACTACAGGCACGCATCACCATGCCTGGCTAATTTTTTAGTTTTTTGTAAAGTTGAGGTCTTGCTGTGTTGCCCAGGCTGGTCTCAAACTCCTGGCCTCAAGCAATCCTCCTGCCTCAGCATCCCAAAGTGCTGGGATTACAGGCATGAGCCACCACACCTGGCTCATGTATAATATTATAAATGTAGAAGCAAAGACTTCTCTTTGGAGCTTTCTCATTCAGAATCTAGGAAACAAGGATTTACATGACACTTTCCTGGGACTTAAGCATGTTTCCAGGTGTGGGCATAGGGAGGATCACCCTTCCCTTCCCGGATGGTACCTGAGATGGAGGGCCTGAAGGCCATCCCTTCCTTCAGGATTCTTGTGTGGTCTCAGCCTACTAGTGGACTGTGAAATCAGTAAGTGTGTCACATTTTTCTTTAATGGAACAGCGTGGACAAGAATACAGTCCATTGTGCATCACATGTAATAAGGTAACTATTGTGCTGTGAAACTTTTGTTTCAATTATGTTTTGGTTGGTGTCTTTCCCGGTTCACAAAATAAATGTATTCTAACTGTGGGTCAGGTGGAAAATGTTTAAAAAGTTGTTCTAAGATCTAAAGTTTTTCTCTGTTCTTACACCGACAACTGGCTCCAAGTCAGCAAATCACTGGAGCAGGAAAATCACTGAGCTCTGGTTTCCAGTCTAGGGCTCCCTACCCACCCGACCCAGGGTGGTAATCATGGAGGCTACGGACCAGCCACTCCCTCCACCCCAACAGAGACCCGTGCTGGCATTCCAGCCACTTCTCTTTGAGCCCCCTCTCCCTTCTGCAGGCGGAACCACTTTTGTTAGGTGAGCTGCCAACCTTGGAAGAGGGTTTGTATTTCATTCATTCCCATGGCAAATATTTACCAAGCAACTGCTAAGTGCCAGACGTGTATAATACAATACACTAGAAAAACTAGTCCATGTGATGATGTAAAAATCAATCAACTTTCTAATGGCATTCTCTGTTTGAAATGTGTATTGTGTCATCTAGACTAACATGGATTCACCATTTAGATCAGATGGAAGTGCAGAACATCA
Organism: Symphalangus syndactylus; assembly: GCF_028878055.3. Classification (NCBI taxonomy): domain Eukaryota; kingdom Metazoa; phylum Chordata; class Mammalia; order Primates; family Hylobatidae; genus Symphalangus; species Symphalangus syndactylus. The sequence continues at coordinate 86,944,055 of NC_072437.2, forward strand.
GGTTTGTACTATCTGTCTGGATGTTCCTCCTCTTTTTTATGTGAGACATTTCCATTTCTGAAGGAAATGTTCAAAGAGCTATTGCACAATATCCACTGGGATCCAGGAGTTCCCTGTGCCAGGTTCTCAAAGAGACACAGTCAACGTGCTAATGGTGTTGAAAATTCAAACATGCCCTCACCTGACCCTTTCTACTCATGTCATAATGACATTTGCCAGTATATGGAAGCAAATTTTAGTGGTTGCACAGGTCTAGTGTGTTTTGTTTTGTTTTAGAGACAGGGTCTTCCTCTGTCACCCAGGCTGGAGTGCAGTGGCTTGATCATAGCTCACTTTAGCCTCAATCTGCTGGGCTCAACCAATCCTCCCACCTCAGCCTCTCAAGTAGCTAGGACTATAGGCACACATCATCATCATACCTAGCTAATTAAGAAAAAATTTTTTTTTTTTTTTTGAGACGGAGTCTTGCTCTGTCTCCCAGGCGGGAGTGCAATGGCGCGATCTCGGCTCACTGCAAGCTCCGCCTCCCGGGTTCATGCCATTCTCCTGCCTCAGCCTCCCGAGTAGCTGGGACTACAGGCGCCTGCCAACACGTCCGGCTAATTTTTTGTATTTTTAGTAGAGATGGGGTTTCACTGTGTTAGCCAGGATGGTCTCGATCTCCTGACCTCGTGATCCGCCCGCCTCGGCCTCCCAAAGTGCTGGGATTACAGGCTTGAGCCACCGCGCCCGGCCAAGAAAAAATTTTTTTAAGAGATAGGGTTTTATTATGTTGCCCAGGCTGGTCTCCAACCCCTGGCCTCAATCGATCCTCCCACCTCAGCCTCCCAGGGTACTGGGATTATAGGCATAAGCCACCACGCCCAACTTAGGTTTAGTGTTTTAAAAGTGGCATTACTTAAACATAGATGGGATGCAATATTTAATTATGAGCCCAATTTCTAAGGATTCCAAACCCTAACTATTACAGAGCCCCTAGTCTTCTGTGAGCAGCCTTCGAATTCAGCGTTTCCTCTTCTGAGCACACAGGGCACAGGCTCCACAGGAATGCTCTGTGGCGATCACTCAACCTGTCCCTCTCTGGTGTACACTACAGAGCGGGGGAGAGAGGCCGACTCTACTGGCCACCTTAGGAAAACACTACACACTTTTTAAATAGTGCGCACCTGTGTACTAAGGGTTAAAAAGGCTTTTTATTCCCCACACTAATTCTCTGGGTCAGTGGTTCTCAAACTTCAGCCTGCATCAGAATCACCTGGAGGACGTGTTAAGACACAGATTGCTGGGCATCCCCCCAGAGGGTTTTGGAGTTAGCAGGTCTGGGGTGGGGCCCAAGAATCTGTATTTCTATTGAATTCCCAGGTGATGCTGGTTTATGTCCCAGGTGGAACAGAGCGGGATGGCATAAGATTTCACCACACTACTCAGGGCACGCTCGACTGAAAACAACTGTTTAATTCTGGAATTTTCCATTTAATAGTTTTGGACCATGGTCGACCACAGGTAACTGAAAGCTCAGAAAGCAAAACAATGGATAAGAGGGACTACTTTGTGGTTCCAAAGAAGCCATCCAGCTGGAAAAGTTCTGTTGTTGCATTTTCCACAGGCTCCTGCAAATAGGTCCTGATGGCCAAATACTCTTTTTTTTTTTTTTTTTTTTTTTTTTTTTTTTTTTTTTTATATACGGTCTCACTGTGTCACCCATGCTGGAGTGCAGTGGCACAACCACGGCTCACTGCAGCTTCAGCCTCCCCGACTCAGGTGATCCTCTCACTTCAGCCTCCTGAGTAGCTGGGACTACAGGTGCACACCACCACACCCAGATAATTTTTTAATTTTTTTGTAGAGACGAGGTTTCGCCATGTTGCTCAGGCTGTTCTCAGCTCCTAAGCTCAAGCAATCTGCCCTCCTTGGCCTCCCAAAATGTTGGGATTATAGGCGTGAGCCACCATGCCTGACCACTTAAATACTTTTAAGAAAATGTTGCAATACTATATAAACTCTTTTTGGCCATACAGCATTTTTTTCTCTCATATATTAACTTTCCCCAAAATACTCCACCTTGAAATTCTAGAGAGAAGTTTGGGTATGAAGTCAGGGCTCACCATAAAGATTTGGGAGGCGGCCGGGCGCGGTGGCTCACGCTTGTAATCCCAGCACTTTGGGAGGCCGAGGCGGGCGGATCACGAGGTCAGGAGATCGAGACCACGGTGAAACCCCGTCTCTACTAAAAATACAAAAAATTAGCCGGGCGTGGTGGCGGGCGCCTGTAGTCCCAGCTACTCGGAGAGGCTGAGGCAGGAGAATGGCGTGAACCCGGGAGGCGGAGCTTACAGTGAGCCGAGATTGCGCCACTGCACACCAGCCTGGGCGACAGAGCGAGACTCCGTCTCAGAAAAAAAAAAAAAAAAAAAAAAAAGATTTGGGAGGCAACAGCATGGAAATGATCATTTTATCCAGTGCCTCAAAAACTTTCGCTTGCATCAGAAACACTAGAGAGTTTCTTAAAACATGGATTTCTGGGCCCACTCCAGAAGTTCTGATTCTGTAAGTCTGAGAATTTGCATTTCTGTGTAGTTTGCAGGTGGTGCTGCTGCTGCAACTCCAGGATCACACTTTGAGAACCACTGATTTAAGTGATAGAAATAGATGGACCTGACTAGGAGAAAGCTTACCAAGATCAAAGCAAAGGCGGAGAGATGCACTGTAACGATCCCCACGCTGGCTGAAAGTCACCAAAGCAGGCAGAAGAGCAGAAAAGGAAAAGCATGTGATGCATATGATACAACCCAATGGAAGAGTGTTTCACAGAGGGTCGGAGGCCAAGGGGTCACGCACCATGGGGAACACAAAGAGAATGAAGTAGGGTTGCCAGACGAAATTCAGAGCCTGAAACTAAATTTGAATTTCTGATAAACAACATATATTTTATATATAAGTTTAAATAGTATTAGCATGACACACTAAGGGCCAGGTGTGGTGGCAAACACCGGGAGTCCCAGCACTTTTGGAGGCCGAGGCAGGAGGGTTACTTGAGACCAATAATTCAAGACCAGTCTGGCAATATAGCAAGATCTCATTTCCACAAAAAAATGCATTTCTTCATTAGCTGGGCATGGTGACATACCCCTGTAGTCCTAGTTACTTGAAAGGCTGAGGTGGGAGGATCACTTGAGCTCAGGAGTTTGAGACTGCAGTGAGCTCTGATCATGCTACTGTGCTTTAAAAACATGGCGTACCTATTACTTATATTTTAAAATCATTTATTATTTATCTGAAATCCACATTTAAATGGGCACTCTTTTTATTTTTAAATCTGGTAACCTTAGGATACTGGCAATGGAAAGACCACAGAGTTTGGCCAAAGGAAGGAATCTAGAAAGTGCCTTTCAAGAGAGTGCTGGGGCAGGAGCTGGAAGATGGTAAGTTGAAAGGAAATGGCCGGGTTAGATGGTCCCAGCTTTGGGGGCCTCTTTGTGCAGGAAGCTCAGCAGCTGGTTAAGCGAGTCTGCCACTAGTCCTGTACTGTACTGACTTGTACCCCCACCCAAGAGCCAGCCTCTCCTGCTGTAGCTTGTATCCCAGCACCCTAGTTAGGAAAGCACCTACCACCCCTGTGTTAGGCATCTGCACTGCACAGTCAGTAATTATTTTGATTTTTTTAAATCACAAAACTGAAGAATGTGTCTGATTCAGAACTTCCTGGAATATAATGTCATGACAATCTGTCAAACTGAAGAAGTTTTGTTTGTATCTAACCTGTTTCTAGGTGTTTACATACACTTAGGCATTTTTTTAAGGCTTTATTTTCTCTTTCTGCAAAAGGGGTTGAATGAAATAAAATTTTGTTAAATGACTAATTTATTTACAATGAGGGGTGGTTCTTTTTTTCTTTTTTGACACAGAGTCTCACTCTGTCTCCCAGGCTGGAGAGCAGTGGTGCGATCAGAGCTCACTTGCAGCCTCCACCTCCCAGGCTCATACAATCCTCCCACCTCAGCCTCACAAGTAGCTGGACTATAGGCACACACCACCACACCCAGATAATTTTTGAATTTTTTGTAGAGACTGAGTCTCACCATGTTGCCCAAGCTGGTCTTGAACTCCTGGGCTCAAGTGATCTGCCTGCCTCAGCCTCCCAAAGTGCTGGAATTCTAGGCATGAGCCACTGCTCCGAGCCGGGTGGTTCTTCTTCTAAAAAAAATGTGACTCTATGTGATGACTGAGACCATAAAGGATAACGAAGTAATATTTAAATCTGTGTAAAGCAACTAGCATTGTGCCTGGTAGTAATAGATTTGATAAATACTACTTAAATGTAAATGGAAGATAGCAACATTTTGGACAGGGAAAAATATCGATTTCTTAAAAACTAAGTTCATTGTAGTATTATAATACATTATAATGGAGTGTTTAGTTGTATAACTATTGCAACGTACGTATAACATATAATAATACAATGTACTTGGTATGCCGTCTGGAATGCAGTAATTCTCAGTAAATGTGAGCTAGCATTTTTGTCCTCAGTTCATATCCTATTAACTATCACTTGTTGGGTCTTTTTGTTTTAAAAAACATGAAACAAAAGTACTGAACATTTATTTTCTAAAAATCCAACAACTCATAAGAGGCGTACTCACTTCATTACTTAGCTTCTTAAGGGACATCATTGGCATTTTACTCCCAAAGGATGCTATCTTTCACTGAAAGTCTTCAGCTATTTTTTGTATTTATAATAACCCCATTCATATGATTCTGAGTTATCCTCCAGCATGCATTTTTAAAAACTGGATTCTTGTGGCTAATGCAAGCATCTGGCTTTCTTAAATAAAGATGAAAATGGCCAGGTGCAGTGGATTGAGCCTTGTAGTCCCAGCTATGCAAGAGGCTAAGGTGGGGACTACTCTCTTAAGCCCAGAGGTTGAAATCTGCAGTGAGCTATGATCAAGCCACCGCACTCCAGCCTAGGCAACAGAGCAAGACCCCACCTCTAAAAATAAATAAAAATAAAAATGCATTTCATAAACACATTTCCCAGTAGCAGTTCCTAAGTTGGATTCTTTAAATGTTCATTTACTAATTTCCATATACATTTTGATTTCCTTTGACAAGGAAAAAATACAAAGTATATTTTATGTTTAAGTTGTTGGGCTATATATAAAAATGAATAGGCCTGTAATCCCAGCACTTCGGGAGGCCGAGGTGGGTGGATCACTTGAGGTCAGGAGTTTGAGAACAGCCTGGCCAACATGGTAAAACCCTGTCTCTACTAAAAATACAAAAAAAAAAAAAAAAAAAAAAAAAACTAGCTGGGTGTGGTGGCACGTCCCTGTAATCTCAGCTACTCAGGAGGCTGAGGCACGAGAATCACTTGAACACAGGAGGTGGAGCTTGCAGTGAGCCAAGATTGTGCCATTGCACTCCAGCCTGGGCGACAGAGTGAGACTGTCTCAAAATAATAATAATAATAATGATAGGACCAGGACCCTTAACCTCAAGATTCTGTGACTTGTCAGGATGGGGGAAAAAAGTATGTAAATAAGTATAGACGTGATTAAATAAGTTTTAATAAAGAGCAGGGGAATTTAGAGAAACTGTACCAAGCATTAAATGTATTATTTTTAGTAACCAGAAATTCCTTCTATGGATGTAGTTAAGATTTTATAGTATTTGGAAGGCCAAGGCAGGAGGACCATTTGAAGCCAGGAGTTCAAGACTAGCCTGGGCAACATAGCAAGACCCTGTCTCTAAAAAAAAAAAAAAAAAAAACAACTAAAAAATTAGCCAGGTGTGGTGGTACACACCTGTAGTCCCAAGCTGCTAGAGAGGCTGAGGCAGGAGAATCACTTGAGCCCAGGAGTTCAAGGCTGCAGTGAGTTATGCTTGCACCACTGCACTCTAGCCTGGGTGACAGAGTGAGACCCTGTCTCAAAAAGTAACAATAATAAAATAAAAGATGTTACAGTGATTGTTGGCTCAAACCATGCAAACTCTGCTGAACACAGTTTATTAACAATAACTCTTCATCTGAGGAGTCATTAAATCTTTCTGAGCTCAGTTTGCTCGAATGTAAAGTAAGAAGGTTAGAACCAAATTATTTGTCATCTCTTCTACATAAATTATTCTGTGAATCCTTCACTTCCCTCAGCCTTGTAGGTTTAGGTATATTTTAGAAATTTGCTAGAATTAGGCCAGGTACAGTAGCTCTCACCTGTAATCCCAACACTTTGGGAAGCCGAAACAGGAGGATCGCTTAAGCGCAGGAATTCAAGACGAGCCTAGGCAACATGACGAAATCTCATCTCTACAAAAAGTACAAAAATATCCAGGTGTGGTGGTGCATGTCTGTAGTCCCAGCTACTCGGGAGGCTGAGGTGGGAGGATCACTTGAGCCCAGGAGGTAGAGGCTGCAGTGAGCCATGATTGTACCACTGCACTCCATCCTGGGTAAGAGAGCAAGACCCTGCCTCAAAAAAAAAAAAAAGTACTAGAATTAAACAAAAGAGACTTGTTGCACCTAAAATAGATTTTTATAAAGCTTTCAAGTCCATGAGGTTGATTTTCATTTAAAATACAGTTGCTGACAAGTTGGGTCATCTGCTGTGCCCATCATGTTAAAAGCATTCAATAGGATGGCACAAGAGAGGAAGGGCTATTAGCAACAGAACAGTGATGTTGGGAGATGGGGTAACTAGACTGACAGGAAAGAATGAGGAAAAGTGGGACATCCAATGGTGAGGTCCATCACACTGATCCTGAGCCCCCGACGGCAACACCAAACTACGCTCAGCACTTTTTAAAGAAATTATTTAAACTGACAAATAAAAATTGTATATGTTTATTGTATGCAACATGATGTTTTGATAGATATATGTTGTATACATTGTGGAATGGCTAAATCAAGCTAATTAGCATATCTGATACCTCACATACTTTTTTGGTAAGAATATTTAAAATCTATTCGCAATTTTCAGATATACAATTTATTGTTGTTAACCATAGTCACCATGATGTACAATAGATTTGCTTTCTTTTCTTTTCTTGTTTGACACAGGGTCTTGTTCTGTCGCCCAGGCTGGAGTGCAGTGGCGTGATCATGGCTCACACTGCAGCCTCGACTTCAGGGGCTCAAGTGATCCTGCTGCCTCAGCCTCCTGAGTAACAGTGACTACAGGTGTGCACCACCATACCTGACTAATTTTTAAATTTTTTTTGTAGAGATAGCGTATCACTTTGTTGCCCATTCTGGCCTCAAGCAATCCTCCTGTCTCGACCTCGCAAAGTGCTGGGATTACAGGCATGTGGCACCACACTCAGCCATGATTGCTTGAATTTATTCCCTCTGACTAACTGAAATTTTGAATCCTTTGACTAACACCTCCCCAATCTCTCCCTGCTTCCCTTTCCTGGTAACTGTTTTACTCTCTGCTCTTATGAGCTCAATTTTTTTAGATTCCACATGAGTGAGATTATGTGGTATTTGTCTTTCTGTGCCTGGCTTATTTCCCATAACACAATGTCCTTCAAGTTCATCTGTGTTGTTGCAAATGGCAGGATTTCCTTCTGTTTTAAGGCTGAAGAGTATTCCAATGTATACATGTATGTATGTATGTATAAACCACATTTTCCTATACATTCATCCATTGATGGGCACCTAGGTTGATTCCATATCTTGGCTATTGACTTGTTAATTTTTAAGAATCAGTCTTTCTGCCCAAAAGGTGTGGTGTCTTCCATACACACATGGTGGGGGCTGATCAGGGAGTAGTGGTGTGGTCAGGTATATTTATGTCCACCAGGTTTCCTTCCAAAATGAACGTCCAGGCTACTGGGCTTTTAGAGAAATAGTCCCAAGGTATATACGCACTCTGCTGTTCTTGGAAAGTCAGGATTTGTCATAAGCACATCTGTCGCATTGGGAGCATCTTTAGAAAATTGTTCTTTTTCTTAATGGTCATTGCAACTGCTTTTAGGATTCCACGGTGTTAAATCTGCCCTTTCTTTAGAGCAGTCAAGAAAGATGTAATAACTGAAGAAAATGGGCCTTCCTCAATTGATAGGCCTGATGCTTTTGAAACTTTTTTTTTTTTTTTTTTTTTTTTGAGACAGTCTCGCTCTGTCGCCCAGGCTGGAGTGCAGTGGCGCAATCTCGGCTCACTGCAAGCTCCGCCTCCCGGGTTCATGCTATTCTCCTGCCTCAGCCTCTCCGAGTAGCTGGGACTACAGGAGCCCGCCACCACGCCCAGCTAATTTTTTTTTTTTTTTTTTTTTGTATTTTTAGTAGAGACGGGGTTTCACCGTGGTCTCGATCTCCTGACCTCGTGATCCGCCCGCCTCGGCCTCCCAAAGTGCTGGGATTACAAGCGTGAACCACTGCGCCCGGCCGCTTTTGAAATTTAAGTGGAGCTCTTGCATTTGTTTTTTGTATGGACGGTATAAGGAATGGCACAAACGCTAGATGGAATAGCTTTATAGCTGTCGAGCATTTGTGCTCTTCTGTGCATCAATAGATTTCTATTTCTTTGTTTCGTTTGTTCTTAAAAATGACCTATTTTTATTTTATTTATTTATTTTTTTGAGATGGAGTCTCGCTCTGTCACCAGGCTGGAGTGCAGTGGCACGATCTTGGCTCACTGCAACCTCTGCCTCCCAGGTTCAAGCAACTCTCCTGCTTCAGCCTCTTGAGTAGCTGGGACTACAGGCACCTGCCACCATGCCCAGCTAATTTTTGTATTTTTAGTAGAGATGGGGTTTCACCATGTTGGCTAGGATGGTCTCAATCTCTTGACCTCGTGATCCGCCCACCTCAAAAAATGCCCTATCTTAACAAGAGCCTTTGGGGGGAAAATTCCAGTGGCAAACTTCTGGCATCTTCTTGACAGGCAGTAGCTTAACTACAGTATCACATTCACAAATGAAGGGGTAAAAAATATTGAATTTTATTATACTTTTGGTTTGAGGAAGCCACTAATGTGGCCACTAAACATGATGTTCAAATGAAACCTTCTGGGAAGTTCTTCAGGGATTACTAGGATAACCTAGAATCTCAACTAGCCTTTGACATTATTAGAAACAGTGTCCCAATGGTAGAGCACATTATTCAGAAACTTAAATTTTCTCAGATCAGCACCTCAAAGCACTTATACTAAGACATATGGGGCAACAGTGAGGTATCCCTCCATTCAAACTGTAACTGTAACTCCTTCCTTCCTGGACATCTCCAGCTCAACATGTCAGAGTAACACCATGATGACATGTACAGAGTGACTCACCAATCTAGACGCACTTCTATGGAGCTCCATTGTTGGAAGATCAAGTAGAAATACAGATAGAAAGGCAAAGAACTTCTGTCTGTTCACAATTTATGATGCTCACTATCTGCCTGATATCTATGTCTCTTTCTTAATGTTTACATATCATTTCAGGTCCTGTGTTCCCAGGATGGAGACGGAGAGTGAGCACAGATGGATGTAAGCATCACAAAATATGCCCAACAAACACTGACCAGAGGTCAGGTCATGTCACTTGGTTAACGTAACTCTTAATACAAAACATGGTTTGCATTTAATGATAGACACATAAAGCAAACTCTATACAAATGAGTCAGAGCCTCCAAAAGTAACTCGGAAATTACTGACAATACCTGAGATAATATTTTAAGATGCTTTGTTTTTCACTATTAGGAAGTAAAACTATAATTTGCATGTAGGCCACTTAGTCACTGAAGGGAAATTTGGCCACAGGCCTCCCACCAAATCCCTTAGCCATCTATGTCCTGCCTGTTGAATAATCACAGCCTGAACTTGCATGCTTTGAAAACTTCTCTGTCTCCAAGAAGATGGTATTGAAAGTGTCAAGTTTCATTTCTATGCGATGCCCGCCAGTGGCGTGATGAAGAGATTAAAGTCATTTTGGGAGTGACATTTATAATCTACCAATCTAATGACCAGGATTTGAGTTATCAGTTTTTGGAAGAAATAAATGTTGAGGAAGTGAGGGAGGGAGAAAAAAATTTATACAAAAGAATGAAGCTTCCAACTCAAATGCATTGTGTTTTCAGTGCACTATTAAAACTATTGCATAAGGAGTAGTTTAGGAAGTTACCAGAAAGTGATAGAAACTGTGTGCTCACCTGAACAGGATTTCAGGGTAAACTTTGTCTTCATCAAAGAATGGACAATAGCCAGGTCCAGTGGCTCAGGCTGTAATCCAGCACTTTGAGACGTGGAGTTGGGAGGATCCCTTGAGGCCAGGAGTTATAGACCAGCCTGGTCAATATAGTGGGACCCCATCTCTTAAAAAAAAATAAAGGAAGAAAGAGAAATGAAGGAGGGGAAGGGAGCGGAGGGGAGGGGAGGGGAGGGGAAGGGAGGCAAAAGGGAAGGGGGAGGGGGGAGGGGGGAGGGAGGGAGGAAGGAAGGAAGGAAGGAGTTACAGTTACAGTTTGAATGGAGGGATACCTCACTGTTGCCCCATATGTGTTGTTGGGGCTTGCACCACTTTGTTGTATCTCTACCCTAACTGGGCCATCAGCTTTTTAGCAGACACACATGAACCCTCTGTTTTACAAGCAAGACCGAACATGAGTTCACAGACACTGACAACTGATTTGTCTCTCTTTGGTTATTCTTTGGTTTTTTTTCATTGCCTCATCTTGATTTATATGCATAAGCATCTTGATTTATTTTTGCAAAAAAAACTTACAAAAATAAAAGTTTTGTAGTTTACCTAGGAATAATACACAAAATATTGCATTTTTGTGAGGAAAAGCTATTTTGTATAGTTTATTTCAATCTAATAATATTTGAAATTTGTTTGAAAAGCAAAATAAAAAGAAGCACTGCACAGTAACTGTGTGATTGCCTGATGGGTTCATCCTGCCTGCTACACAGACAAAACCAATTCACTGGGAACACGGTACTATAGTAAAGAATAAGTTTAATTAACTAAGGCCAGCCAAGTGGAAGAACTGGAGTTATTACTCAAATCAGTTTTGCTGAGAACTCAGAAGCCAGAGTTTTTATGGATAATTTGGTGGGCAGGGGGCTAGGGAATGGATGCTGCTGCTTGGTTGGGGATGAAATCATAGGGGTGTGGAAAACAGTCTTCATGCATTAAGTCGGCCTCTGGGTGTGTGCCACAGGACCAGATGAGTTATGCATCATGGGTCCGGGTAAGATCAGTTGGTTACCAGAATGCAAAAGTCTGAAAAATATATCAAAAGATCAATCTTAGGTTCTACAATAGTGATGTTATCTATAGGAGCAATGACTCCTGGGCAGTAAGAGATTAAGAAAACTATGCCCATATTTAGCAGAATTCGGGCCGTCCCATAATCCTAACCTCGTGGCCTTTCATTAGACTTACAAAGGCAGTTTTAGTTCCTGGACAAGGAGAGGGTCATTTTAGGGAGAGACTATTGCTTTCAAGTTAAACTATAAACTAAATTCTTCCTATGGTTAGCTTGGCCTATGACCAGGAATGAGTGATGACAGCCAGCCTATGAACCTAGAAGCAAGACGGGGTCAGCCATGCTAGATTTTTCTGACTGTCATAATCTTTGCAAAGGCAGTTTCAACTGTCCAGATTGTTTAGGTCACTCAGGTGAAATGTATATGATGCACATGTAAACTAACAACATTCAGCTTTTGTCATATGAGTGACTATGTAAATGTGAATAAATTACATGTTAGCTGTTGACAAGACATATGTGCATTATTGCATAAGTATGCAAATACTAACTCCCTCTTCTTCCTCAAGGCACTTTGAACTAAAGAGTCCTCAAATCTGAACATTCTTTTTATTAAAATAAATTTGTGCTCCAAAAAGCATATAAAGCAATTTATTTTATTTATTTATTTATTTTTTTTTGAGACAGAGTCTTTCTCTGTCCCCCAGGCTGGAGTGCAGTGGCGCAATCTCGGCTCACTGCAAGCTCTGCCTCCCGGGTTCACGCCATTCTCCTGCCTCAGCCTCCCGAGTAGCTGGGACTACAGGTGCCCACCAACACGCCCGGCTAATTTTTTGTATTTTTTTTTTAGTAGAGACGGGGTTTCACCGTGTTAGCCAGGATGGTCTCGATCTCCTGACCTCGTGATCCACCCGCCTCGGCCTCCCAAAGTGCTGGGATTACAGGCTTGAGCCACCACGCCCAGCATATAAAGCAATTTATAAAATCATCTAAAATAAAACACACATGAAGTAAATGGGGAAAGTAGAAACTAACAAAAAATTAGGATAGGCAAAATAAGATTATACCAGGAGGAAATTGAGGACACAAAATTCATATCCTGGTGTATGGTTAAGAAGTTTACATGATTCATGGGAGACAGGAGAATCGATCGTTCAAGTGTTCCAAGATGACATCTTAAAAGCTAGAAAACTATGTCCTCAACAACAATCTTTAAGACAAGCATAGTAATGAATGTCCTAGAGCTTTTTCTTATAAAGCCAATGAGAAAAATTGTCCCATGTTTGGAAAATGATTAAATAGTGACTACTTAAATTTTTTTACGATGTATTTTTTTTTTTTTTTTTTTTTTTTTTGTGAGAGGGAGTCTTGCTCTGTCACCCAGGCTAGAGTGCAGTGGCACAATCTCGGCTCACTGCAACATCCACTTCCTAGGTTCAAGCAATTCTCCCTTCTCAGTCTCCCAAGTAGCTGTGATTACAAGTGTATGATACCACCACACCGGCTAATTTTAGTATTTAGTAGAGACAGGGTTTTGCCATGTTGGCCAGGCTGGTCTCAAACTCCTGACCTCGTGATCCACCTGCCTTGGCTTCCCAAAGTGTTGGGATTACAGGTGTGAGCCATTGCAACCTGCCACATTTTCTAGTATTAGAAAATAACATGACTGCTTGAACAAAAGCAGGACATTGTTAAAGGGAACTCTCATTTGATATTTGGGGGGAATGCAAGTTTGTTGTCACATTTTTTAAATTAATAGCACACAATTCATAGAAGCATAGCCCTGTAAAAAGAGAGATTACCTTGCTGAAACTGAAAAAGTGTTAGGATTTTATAGCCTTTTTTAATAAGTAAATTAACCCCAAACAAGATACCACTACATACCTATTACAATGGCCAAATTCCACAACACTGACAATAACAAATGCAGTGAGGAAGTGGAGCAACCAGAGCTCTCATTTGTCAATGAAACGAGTCAAATTCTAAAAAATCTTTGAAGAGATTTACTTTGAGCTAAATATGAGTGACCAATGACCCATGACACAGCCCTCAGGAGATCTTGAGAACATGTGTCCAAGGTGGTCAGGGTACAAGTTGGTTTTATACAATTTAGGGAGATATAAGACATCAATTAATACATGTAAGATGTATACTGGTTAGGTCTGGAAAGGTGGGACAACTGGAAGCGGGGACTTCCAGGTCATAGGTGGATTCACAGGTTTTCTGACTGGCAATTGTTTGAAAGAGTTATTATCTAAAGACCTGGAATCAATAGAAAGGAATGTCTGGGTTAAGACAAGCAGTTGTAGAGACCAAAGTTTTATCATGCAGGTGAAGCCTCCAGGTAGCAGGCTTCAGAGAGAATAGATTGTAAAGGTTTCTTATCAGACTTAAAGACTCTATTCTATCAGTAATTCCAAAATGGAGGAGGGCATGATGAGGCAGGTCCAGCTCCTCCTTCCCATCATGACCTGAAAGTTAACCTGAACTAGTTTTTCAGGTTAACTTTGGAATGCCCTTGGTGGAGAGGAGGGGTCCAATCAGATGGTTGGGGGGCTTAGAATTTTATTTTTGGTTTACACATTCATTTTTGTTAGAAAGGAAAAAAAGGTACAGTTACTTTGGAAGATAGTTTGGCAGTTTCTTACAAAACTAAACATACTCTTACCATATGATCTAACAAACATACTCCTTGGTATTTACCCAAAGGAGTTGAAAATATGTCCACAGAAAAACCTGCACATGGGTGTTTGCAGAAGCTTCTTCTTCTTTTTTTTTTTTTTTTAATTTTATCATTGTCCAAACTTGGAAGCAACCAAGATGTTGTTCGGTAAGTGAATAGATAAATAACTGTGCTACAACCAAGCAATGGAATATTATTTGGCACTAAAAATAAATGAGCTATCAAGCCCGAAAAGACATGGAGGAAACTTAAATAATGCATATTACTAAGAGAGAAGCCAGTCTGAAAATCAGACTACTGTTCTGCAATGGGCAGGTCTATGGAAATCTGCCCATAAAGTCTGCGGAAGCTAAGAGGCCAAGAAAGAGGCTGATACATTCAGTTTCTCAGGAAAAAAAAACAAAAAACAAAAAAAAACATTTAATAGGGACTGAGGAAGAGAAGCCACAATGTCCTGGGCAGCTGCCAGACAAGGTGTTGGATTCCCACACTATGACCCCCACAGACCCAGGGCTTCTATGTCATAGGGAAGGAATGTGTAGGACAATTATAGGGAAAGGCAAGATGCTATGTGAATCTGCCTAGAGCAGAATTTATGGTCAAAGGACTTTTGACCTAAGGGCAGGATTTACAGTAAGTACAAGCTCTTACACAAGGAACAGTAGATAAAATGGAAGATAGCAGCCTTCCCTAAATTGAGGTTAATCAGTAAGTCAACATGGTGGATTGGCATCCAAGATGGAGTTGCTTTAGCCTCCACAACTACATATGATGATTCCAACTATATGACATTCTAGAAAAGGCAAAACTATGGAGACAGTAAAAAAGAAGACTAGTGTTGCCAGGAGTTAGAGTGCAGGGATGAATAAAGCAAAGCACAAAAGATTTTTAAGGCAGTGAAACTACTCTGTATTATATACTACAATGGTGGACACATGTCCCTACACATTTGCCCAAACCCAGAGAATGTACAACACCAAGAGTGAATTCTAATGTAAACTGTGGACTTTGGGTGATGATGATGTGTCAGTGTAGGTTCATCAACTGTAACAAATGCACCACTCTGGTGGGGGATGTTAATAGTTGGGGAGCCTGTGCATGTATTTGGCAGGGGCCATATGGGAAATCTCTATTTTCGACTCCATTTTGCTGTAAACCTAAAACTGCTCTAAAAAAATAAAATCTTTTTAAAAAAGTTAACCCAAAAGTGTATGGTTTCATTGCCCTAAAGAAAGTTAACCAGGCATATTGTACCTAACTTAGCTATTTTAGAGAATCCTTTTCTCTTCAAGTATTTAAATCCTGTTCCTCAGATACACCCTGAACTAGGTCTCATTGCCGCCACTGACGTTTCGCTCATTTTAGGAGTTAAATGAGGGGGAGTTAATTGAGTTTTACTGGAAAACGGCCACACTCAGTCGCTTTCATATCTTCTATGGCTCCTTTTGTAGCAGAATGGAATAGTTGTGACACAGACTAAATGGTCTGAAAAGCCTAAAATATTTGCTATCTGGGCCTTTCCAAAAAATTTGTAACCTCCGGGCCAAATAAAACTTTGACACTTGCTCGTATCTGGTATGAAAATTTTGCTTGTAGCATCAGTTAACATCAGCAGATGATATGATACCAAAAAGTACTTGGTATCATCAGTTAACATCAGCAGATGATACAATACCAAAAACTACTTGGTATCAATTGCTTTTGGTAAAAGCAGTTCTACAGAGGGCCAAAATACTTTAGCTAAAAACCACTGATTCAGAATCTCTAAGGCTGGGACCCAGAAATCTGGGTTTTAACATAGTCTCTGAGGGACTCCTATGCATACTCCAGTTGGAGAATCACTGTAGCCCACTGGCCTAGCCCAGTGGTGGATGTACAGATTCTGACTCAGAAAGTCTGAAGTGCAGCCCAAGATTCTGCTTTTCTCACAAGCTCCCATGTGATGGCGATGTTGCTGGTCTGAGGGCCTTAGTTTCCTCACCTGCATAATGGAGATGATAAAAATCTATTTCATAGGGTTTTGTGGGTATTAAATGAAGTCATAATGTCCATTTATATCCTGCCCCCACCCCTTTCAAGCTATGTCTATTGGGGCAAGTTACCGAATGTCTTGGTTCCTATAAGTGGAGCTAAATAATATTGCCCACATCACAAGGTTGCTGGAAGGAGCAAATGAGATAATAAACATAAAGTACCTAGAAAAGAGCCTGGAACACTGTAAAGGCTCAATAATGTAAGACACTATTATTACTACTATTATCATTATTGTTACATAGGGTGTCTGATCATAGCAGATATTCCATCAGTGTTAGTTTCCTCCCGACTCCCTCTCCTATCCATCCTCTCATCCCTACCCCTCCCTCCAGTGTCTTCCGTTGATTTCTTATTTTCATTTAGAGATGGGGTCTCACTCTGTTACCCAGGCTGGAATACAGTGGTACAATCATAGCTCACTGCAGCCTCAAACTCTTGGGCTCAAGTGATCCTCTCACCTTAGCCTCTGGAGTGGCTGTGGCTACAGGTGCACATTACCGCAACTGGCTAATTTAAAAAGTGTTTTGTAGAGATAGAGTCTCGCTATGTTGCCCAGGCTGGTCTTGAACTCCTGGCCTCAAGTGATTCTCTGGCTTTGGCCTCCCAAAGGGATGGGACTATGGGCACAAGCCACTGCACCCAGCCCTCCTTCTGTTGATTTCTAATGTGTCTAATTAGATAACTTCTATAGGGATGCTGATTCAGAAATATCCGAACCCAGGTGGCCCTACCTGACAGTCCAGAGGTGCCACACAAACAGGGACCCAAAATGAGCTTGGACACTGACTGTGCTGCCCAGGCCCCTCTGCCCACCCCTTCTCAGGCAGGCTTTTGGTAGAGAGCTTGGGAGAACAAGGGAAAGTGGGTTTGCTAGTCCTTCCCACTTCAGGGGAGCACCATTTCCAGGGCTGCCTGAACATTCTTACTCTGCAGCACATTAATCTACATGGCACCAAGTTTACTTTTCTGAGAAGATTATTTGGGACAATATATGGAAAACCTGAGAAGTCATTTCTCTTTGGCAGCACTGCCCTCCATAACAAAGCACATATTCCTGAAGGGCATCTGGATTTTGTTTCAGGTTTCTCTTTGCTTCCTCAGGGTTTAAGTGCTGCCAGGAATGGCCTTCTGAGAATTGTTGAGGAAACCTTAATCTCCGGACTCAGGGTGGTGGTGATAATCACATTTTTTGCCCAAAATGACCAAATTGAAACCATCCCCACAGGGTTGACAAGAATGGTATGCTGGGTTCTGGACAGAAATATAGTTATAATTAAGAATGAATCAGCTGGGTGCAGTGGCTCACGCCTGTAATCCTAGCACTTTGGGAGGCCAAGACCGGCAGACTGCCTGAGCTCAGGAGTTCGAGACCAGCCTGGGCAACATGGTGAAATCCCATCTCTACTAAAATACAAAAGAAATTAGCTGGGCATGGCAGCATGTGCCTGTAGTCCCAGCTACTTGGGAGGCTGAGGCAGGAGAAATGCTTGAACCCGGGAGGCAGAGGTTGCAGTGAGCCGAGATCATGCCACTGCACTCCAGCCTGGGGCAATAGAGCAAGACTCCGTATCTTCAAAAAAAAAAGAACTAATCAGACAGGCGCAGTGGCTCACACATGTAATCCCAGCACTTTGGGAGGCCAAGGTGGGTGGATCACTTGAGTTCAGGAGTTCGAGACCAGCCTGGCCAACATGGTAAAACCTGGTCTCTAAAAAATACAAAACTAAAAATACAAAAATTAGCCAGGCTTGGTGGCATGTGTCTGTAATCCTTGCTACTCAGAAGGCAGAGGCATGAGAATCACTTGAACCCAGGAGGCAGAGGTTGCACTGAGCCAGTATTGTGCCACTACACTCCAGCCTACCTGGGCAACAGAGTGAGATTCTGTCTAAAAAAAAAAAAAAAAAAAAAAAAAAGAACTAATCAGGCCACAATTCAGCACACTTCCTTGTTGCCAAAAGTCACTAGATCCTGACCATTTGTATCCCCATTGTTCCTAAAGATAGGATTTCTGACATTAAGGTTATAATGATGGAGACAGGAGGCAGAGAAATTCTAGGCAAACAGGGGCAGGTCCCTGGCAAAGTCCCATCCTCAAGCCAAAAAGCCTGAGACTGCAGCCCAAAGTAAGAACTTACATCCCTGTTTTCCCACTCAAATGTTGCCTTTTCCAAAACCACCCATGGCCCACCCTGCCCCCTATCCTGTGCTTATAAAAACCCCAGACTCAGCCGGCAGAAAGGAGAAGCAGCTGGACATCAGAGACTATGGCTCAACGTCCGAGAGAAGTGGCTTGACTTCAGAGAGACAGCTTGACAGCATAACTTCAGAGAAGAATCTGGCCAGAAACAGCCAAACTTCAGGAGAAGATTACCTTCCCACCCCATCCCCTTTTCAGCTCCCCTTCCTGGTGAGGGCCACTTTTATCAGCAATAAAATCCTGTTTTTACCATCCTTCGATTCATTCGCCCAAACTCATTTCTCCTGGATGCCAAACAAGAGCCCAGGAGCCACAAGTGCAGATGCAAAAGGCTGTCACACTGGCCCTTTGCCCTCACTGGTGGAAGACAGCTCCCTCACATGAAAAGGCAGAAGGAGGGTCTGCAGAGCTGTTAACACTTAAGCTGTCTGCAGATGGCAGAGCTAAAAGACCACTGTAACACTCCCTCTGGGGCTTCAGGGGTTGCAGGCATCCCACCAGACAATGCCTTGGGGCATGCATGGAGTTTGCTCCTACTGGTGCTCAAAAGTGCTCACTCTGGCTCCTGCACCCACTCACCTGTGTGCTCCCTCCCATAAGGGGTGGAGTGCAGTGAATCCGAATGAGTGGAGTTCACTCCTGCTGGCAACAAAGTGGCCACCTGATTCCAGTGGTTGTGAACTCCAGTTCCTGCCTTATTTGCTCATGTGCTCCCTCCCGCAAGGAGTTGAGAGCTGTGGGCTGAGTAAATGGGGCACCCCTATTGCAAGTCCTGCGAAGGGGTCAGGGAAATATCCTGCTTCAACAAGACTGTTTAAAAATTGATTTGCATCCCTGTTGTTCCTATAGAGATGATCCCTGACAGAATCATAAGGCTTTTGTTTAAGGATTGCTTAAGATGTTCTCAGACCCAAATTTCAGCAACCAGTTTGGAGACCCTCACAGAACGGGATGAGCATGAGAACACAGCTTCTTCATCTCCCTGTCCCATGATTTCACCCTGCGCTCTTCGACCAATGAACACTCTCCACACTTGGGCCCACTCCAAAATCCTAGACTGTAGCCCCAAACTCCTCAGACAGATGGATTTAAGATTCCCTCCCATCACCTCCTTTGGTGACCCTCTGGGTAAATCCTTTATCTGCTACAACCCAGTGTCTCTGGCACTGGTCATGGAGTACCTTCTCACATACAAGAGCAAAATTGAGTGTGAGGTACTTTTCTTCCACAAGCCAGGTATTCCACAAGCACCACCAGCATCAGCAGATCCAGCTACAGATTCAGTGACTATGATCAACTCCACAGGCCATCAGCTTGCTTTGTTGAGAGGATTCTGTCCTAATAAACACACTGCTAAGACTAACATTCCCAATCCACGGGACCTGGAGTAAAAGAAAACTCAGGCTACTACAGAGAATAGGCAAATGAAAGATGAAAAAGGGAGGGACAATCAACAGTATTGAGCACCTGTGCCTTGCCAAGCACCGTACTACTTGGGATCATGTAGTCTTCATGAAAATTTGTGATAAATGTTTTACCATCATCCTTTCCTTCCTTCTTTCCCTGGCCCCTTCCTTCCTCCCTTCCTTCTTCCCTGAGTCAGTCAGTCAAAAAGGCATTTGATAACCTCCCCTCCCCTCCCCTTCAAGGGAGAATAGGCTATTACAGCAGAGGCAGAGGAAGGGGCTGGAAAGCCAAAGAAGCAACTAGCATGCTAGGAAGATGAGTCACATACAGGGGAATTGAGGGTGGAAAAAAGAAAGAAAGAACAGAGGCTGCTTCTTTAGCCTGGATCCCAGAGCCAATTCACAGGAGTGGCAGCATGTAACATGAGTAAAAATTAACCTTTGTTGGGGCAAGCCACTGAGATTTCATGGTCATTTGTGTGAAAGAAAAATAAATCTTGGGGCCCCAAAATCACTAAGCTAAAGGGAAAAGTCAAGCTGGGAACTGCTTAGGACAAACCTGCCTGCCTTCTATTCAAGTCATCCCTCTGCTCACTGAGATAAATGTATATCTGATTGCCTCCTTTAGAAAGGGTAATCAGAAGCTCAAAAGAATGCTAGCATTTGTTTCTTATCTACCTAAGACCTGGAAGTCCCCACCCAACTTCGAGATGTCCCACCTTTCTAGATCAAACCAATGTTCATCTTACATATGTTGATTGATGTTTCATATCTCCCTAATATGTACAAAACCAAGCTGTGCTCTGACCACCTTGGGCACATGTCATCAAGACCTCCTGAGGCTGTCACGGGCGCATATCCTTACCTGTGGCAAAATAAACTTTCTAAATTAACTGAGACCTGTCTTAGATTTGGGGGGTTCACATTTGTTACCCACAGCAAGCTGGGTCTAAGCCAACTGATACAGTAACTGGTAAATAATTTCTGTGCTTAGAGTGTGAATACAGCTTGTCTATCTCATATCAAAGCCCATGCTCCTTCCACTTGATATATAGAATTGTTTATTGATTTAAAAACCATTTTATTGATTAAACTGGCCTTTGTAGAACTCAGCTGCTCTGAGCTTGTCCACTTCTCAGCACTTAGGGAAAATTTCATTTTATAATCATTTTTAGTCCTCTTACTCCTCTGCAGCAGAACAATTATTCCACCAATAGTGTGGAAAAGTTAGCCTAGTCTGAAAAATACTTCAGCTAAAAATACCTAAAAATGCAGAATAAAATATGGCTGAGCTAGCAAGAAAGTAAGAGAAATAGTCCAAGTATTTAAACCGCTCTGAAATACTAAAGGACTGAAAATGGAATGAGACCAGGAGTCCAAAGAGAGGTTAATGAACAGTAAAGCTAATGATTGTTTGAAGGGCAGGGCAGATCTAGACTGCTGGGGATTAAAGATACACACAGACACACACACATGCACACACACACAAACACACATATAACATATATAGGTGTGTGTATATATATATATAGTTATTTTGAGAGTTTAAGACTTAAAGAAAGTTGCAAAAATAATACAGAGTTCCTCTGTTACCCTTCACCCAGCTTCTGCAATAATAATGTCTTACATATTCATAGCACTTTGGTAAAATCAGGAAACTGATACTGGTACAATACTGTTAATACAGGTATAGATCTTATTTGTGTTTTACTAGTTTTGAATGTACCACTTTGCATTTTTGGTGTATAGCTCTATGAATTTTATCACATGTATATATATGAGTAACTGTCAACACAAAGAAACTCTGTCGTGTTACCTCTTAACAGTCAGACCCTTGTCCCAACCATAACACTTGGCAATCATGGATTTGTTCATCGCTATAATCTTTTTTTTGGCTTTGAGAATGGTATCTAGATGGAATCATACAGTATACAACACTTTAAGACTGGCTTTTGAAAACTCACCACAATGCCCTTGAGATTCATTCAAGTTGTACGTATCAATAGCTCATTACTTTTTATGGCTGAGTACTGTCCCCTGGCATGGATATACTCCAGTTTGCTTTCTATTCATTCACTAAGGACTGTTTGGCTTATTTACAGTTTTTTGTTTTTTTGTTTTTTTTTTTTGAGATGGAGTCTCACTCTGTCGCCCAGGCTGGAGTGCAGTGGCGCAATCTTGGCTCACTGCAACCTCCGCCTCCCGGGTTCAAGCAATTCTCCTGCCTAAGCCTCCCGAGTAGGTGGGACTACAGGTGCGTGCCACCACACCTGGCTAATTTTCTGTATTTTTAGTAGAGACAGGGTTTCACCATGTTGCCCAGGCTGATCTCACACTTCTGACCTCATGATCCGCCTGCCTTGGCCTCCCAAAGTGCTGAGATTATAGGTGTGAGCCACCACGCCCAGCCTGTTTTCAGTTTTTGACTATTAAAAATAAAGCCACCATGACATTCATGTACAGAGTTTTGTTTGAACATAAGTTTTGGTTTGTCTAGGATAAATACCCAGGAGTGTGATTGCTGGGTGATATGATAAGCATATATGCAACTTTATAAGAAATTGTCAAACTGTTTTCTAGAGTGGTTATGCCATTTTATAGTCCTACCAGCAATGTATGAGAGATCCAGTTGCTCTGCATCCTCACTAGCATTTAGTGCTGTCAGTACTTGTTATTTTAGCCATTTAAATAAGTGTGTAGTAGACTCTCATTGTGGTTTTAATATGCATTTCCCTAATGGCTAATGACACTGAACACTGTTTTACATGTTTATTTGCCGTCTGTATATCTTCTTTGGTGAAATGACTATTCAAGTCTTTGATCCATTTTCTAACTGGACTGTTTACTTACTCTGAGTTTATATGGTTCTTTATATATTCTGGATATGAGTCCTTTGTTGGATACGTGCTTTGCAAATATTTTCTCCTAGTCCATGGCCTGTCTTTAAGCCTTAGTGTTAATTGCCATGAAGGCACTGTCAACAAAGTCTAGACCTCAGGAAAGGTGCAGAATGGAGTTCTCTGGATATAGTCAAATCACCTGAAGAGCTTTACCCTCAGAACAGGCGAACTAGAAAAAATTCTACACAGCCAAAGAAATAAATAGCAAGCTGAAAGATCTGAAGAAATTAGCCAGAATGTGGCTCAGAGAAACAAAACGATGGAATATTTTTAAAATAATAATTTAAAATCTCAGAATTTTTAACCTATGCCTAATAGGAATTCCAGGAGGAGAGTCTAGAGTGATGTTGTCCAATACAGTAGTAGCCAATAGCCACGTCACTACTTAAAATGTAAATTAATTAAAACTAAATGAAGTTAAAAATGCAGTTCCTTGGTTGTACTGGCCACATTTCAGATGCTCAATAGCCACATGTGGCTGGTGGCTACCATATTGGACAGTGCAGATATAGAATATTACAGGAAATCCTACTGGACAGTGCTGATCTAGGTCACAAAACAAGTCTGAACAAATTTCAAAGAACTGGTATGATAAAGATGTTTTGTGGAAATAAACTAGACATTAGAAATTAAAAACAAAATAACTCCTACTGCCTCCTCTCACCTTTTTCCCCATTACAATTCCACCTCTTAATGTCTTCATGTTCTTGATGAGAAGCAGAACGTCCCTACTGTGTTCCACGGCACCAAGTTCCCCAGAACCCGCCAGTCTCTGATGACAGAACAACCTGCACCGCCCAGCTCCACACCCCCACCCAGGAAGTTCTCTAAAACACTGACCACGACAGCCTGGGGTAGGTTTCCCCTTTAACATTCTGACCAAAATCCTCAACTCGATGCAGTCTGCGCAGCCTGGGACCTCGAGCCAAAATATCCTCAAGTGACCTTACTTGGCAAAACCAACAAAACAACCAAATACAGGTCTCAAGCGATTTACAGCTCGCTGCTTAACTCGGTCTCCGGCCGACGGGCAGCCCTCTGACGCCGCAGCCCCGCCTCTCTATGACGTCACACGAGGAGCCCTGAAGTGGCGGTCAAGCTTGAGGCGTCATCTGGCTGCGCCTAGTGGGCCGTTGCCTTACAGTTTCTGAGAGGAGGCGAGAGGCGGGGACGCTAGGGGCAAGATCATGTCTGACTGGGAGAGGTTTCCTTGGCAGCAGAGGACGCTAGGTTTGGGATGAAAGAAGCTGGGCAGATGCAAAATCTGGAGAGCGCGAGGGCCGGGCGGTCAGTCAGCACCCAGACTGGCAGCATGACCGGTGAGTGTCCGGGACCCTGTTCCCGCCACCCTACCTTTCGCTCTGCCCTGTGCGTCTCCCGTCATTGAACTCCAGATTCCTTGTCTGGGCCTCTTTGCCTCACCTGCTGCTTTTGGATGTCTCCTGCTCGCCCTCTGCGTGTCCCCTCCTCGGTCGCCAGGACCAATCGGCTCGGTCGCACTGGCTTTCGAAGTCTCGCGTTTTACCCCTCTTAGCTACTTCTAACAGGACCTAGAGCTGGGGCCTCTGAGGTCAAAGTGCCTGAACATTAACAAACCGCGCTTTTGCCTTGATTTCCAAATTAACCGCACGTGACGCTTTCCTGTATTTCGACTGCTTTACCGTCGAAGGTCAGCGCATTTTTCGGGCTGTGGTCTAATCGCTTTCCTTTTAGCAACGCCCCATCACAGTCCGAAGAAAAGCTTGCACCACGACGACGTCAGATGCGAAGACTTTTCACAGCTTGCTTTGGGTTGTCCCCCCCAGCTATGTGTATTAGCTGTACCGTTTTTTCCTGCAGGGTGAGGGCTGGAGAAAGAAGGCTCAACTTTTTAAGTGGAGAAGGAGGTAACCACGAGTAAGGCTGAAGCGTCCCTGCTAAGATACCTCTGACTCTCTTGTCCCCTAATCTTTTTCTGTGCTTCATGCGAAAGCAGCTGGGCTTAGGCTGCAGCACCTAAGTGGCATTGAGATTGGCTCCCTTTTTCACCATTAGTAACACGTTTTTAAGTGTTTGTCGTCTCTTTTTTAGGTCAGATACCAAGGCTTTCTAAAGTCAACCTTTTCACTCTGCTCAGCCTCTGGATGGAGCTCTTCCCAGCAGTAGAAGACCAGCGGCAAAAATCTCAGGTATAATTTGTTTCATAGTTTTTTCCCTTAGAAAAGCAATGGTTTAAAATCTGAGTTTATTGCTCCAGTTTCTGTCATACCTAAAACCAAACTTAACAAGCCTTAAGATTTAAAAAATACCTTTATTGATTAACATGACAGTTTATAATTCCTAGCCGTAGTAAGTCATCTTCCATTCTAAAAATACTTTCTCAGACTGCCATGTTTATCAGGTACTAATGGTATTCATATGTCAGTTCGGCTAATAAGATTATTGTCTATACCACATAATTTCCCCCAGTTATATATACTGTTGGTGTTTTATCTAGGTAGTTTACCCCTCTGCCACAGAAATATATAAATTGCGGAGATAGAGACCATGTCTTATTTTACCTAGCATATACCCTTTAGCATCTACCATTATATGAGTGCTAATTGGTTAATGTTGGATGGAAGTGGTCTCTTTTTGGATCTTGAAAGACAGGATCAAAACAGATTAGAAATGGGCTGTGTGCAGTGGCTCACGCCTGTAGTCCTAGCACTTTGTGAGGCTGAGGCGGGTGGATCACCTGAGGTCAGGAGTTCCAAACCAGCCTGGGCAACATAGTGAAACCCCGTCTCTACTAAACGTACAAAAATTAGCCAGGCATGGTGGTATCCGCCTGTAGTCCCAGCTACTTGGGAGGCTGAGGCATGAGAATCGCTTGAACGAATTGTTGGAGGTTACGGTGAGCTGAGATTGCACCACTGCACTCCAGCCTGGGCGACAGAGCAAGACTCCGTCTCAAAAAAAAAGATCAGAAATGTATAGTAAGAATAATCATAAAAGCCAATATATTGCAATTGGAAGTATAGACATCCTACATCTTTTCTTTCTCCTACCCTTGAGGCAACAAGGTGCTAGATTCTCATTTTCCTCCATGCTTGGAATGGCATGATGCTAGGTTCTCATCATTTCTGTTTGATAATTTTGGAAGCTTAGGATGTTGGCATTAATTTTTATGGGGGGCCACGGCCATTGGAAAATAGTATTAGGTTAAGTCGAGCATTTAAGACTTTTTTGAAAACAGAGGTAAAAGGAGGAGGTGGGGCAGAAAATTACCCATGGCTTCTCACCACTTCTAACAACATTACTGTTAACATTTTGATACTTCCAATCTTAATCATGAGGTTTTTTATTTTTACTCTTACAAAGTTGTAGTTATATTCTGCATGTACTCGCTGAGGTTTCCAACTTGCCCATAATTCTGCTGAAAGGTTGCTTTAGATTTTCCAGAGAAAGACTATAAATCCTTAAATTCCCACAGTACTCTTAGGAGACCACCTACTCTTTTCATTTTACTGTGGATGAGGTTTTGTGCTTGGCACTGGACATACAAAGCAGAAAAAACATGGTCTTTATTTTCTAATGAGAAGAAACACTAGGCATTTAAATAATTAAAACAGAATTGGTGGAGTGAGTACATAGTATAAGCAGAGATGTTGGCAAGACTGGGAGCCAGGCTCTATATGGGGAAGTGAAGGAAGGATTCACAGAGAAGGTCGTATTTGCACTGAGACGTGAAGAATGAGTGGACTTTGCCCAAGCCAAGGAACTCTACATGGAAAAGCTTGGAGGAATGAGAGAATTTGTGGTCCTCAGGCCAGAAAGTGAAGTTAGGTAGAGGGAAGAGTCTGGAAAGGAGCTTGACAATGTAGACAGGAATCATATCATAAAAAGCATTGTATGCCTTGCAAAGGAGTTTAGATTTTATCCTATCAATATAGGAATTGCACTGAGGAATTTTAACAGGATGTGAGGATATTCACTTCTCATAATAAAATGATATCTCTTGGTGTAGTTTCCTCCCCCAATTCCTATGTGAAGTGTTTTATAGATAGTAAAACATTATTTAAAATATTATACATCGTTACTCCATATTTCTCACCTACATCCCCCCACTCTGGCTCTACATTTTATTAATGGCTGAGAAAGCTCTTCATTTCCTTCATTAATTTTGAAATTCCTTTATTCCTTCTACTTGTTAATAGCTTAGTATTATTTTATGAAAGTAGATTTCCAAGCTGTTAGGGATTTTGTGTATTGTTGTTTTTTTTTGTTTTGTTTTGTTTTCAGATAAAATTTATTTGGAAGAGCCAGATTAGAAACAAATATTTAGAGATTTAAGACTTTTAGGCCAGGTGCAGTGGCTCACGCCTGTAATCCCAGCACTTTGGGAGGCCGAGGCAGGCAGATCACAAGGTCAAGAGATCGAGACCATCTTGGCCAACATGGTGAAACCCTGTCTCTGCCAAAAATACAAAAAGTAGCTGGGCGTGGTGGTGCGTGCCTGTAGTCCCAGCTACTTAGGAGGCTGAGGCAGGAGAATCACTTGAACCCGGGAGGCAGAGATTGCATTGAGCTGAGATCACGCCACTGCACTCCACCCTGGCGACACAGTGAGACTCTGTCTCAAAAAAAAGAAAAGAAAAAAAGACTTTTAAAAACTGGACATATTAGGGATTGAATACAAATTTTGAAAAGGCGTTCTTTCTTTTGTAAATATCCAGATTTGATCTCGTGTTAGTTCTATTTTTTTACATACACACTACATCCTGTGCTGAAATTAAGTTTTTTTTTCAACAGGCACAAGTTATATTTAATTAGTGAGAAATGATATTTATGTTTCTATTAGGAAGGAATTGATTGGCCAACAAATTGTTGAAGTTTGTTTGCAAATAATACACACCCTACTGTTTCCTCATACTATATAGAGAAAACTGTGGATCTCAGAAAACTGAGGTGAAGCTTTCAGTTAGCATTTTGTTTAAAAAAAAATGCTACCAAGGAAATTTCAAAACTATATTAGCAACAAAATTTTATGCAACTTTATATCATGTTTAACAAAAGATCAAGGTTATGACCCTCTATTTTCTCCCAAGCCAACGACTCTAAGTTTTCCTGGCATCTCATTCCTTCATCTGGTGGGCATCATGGAAGTTTTCTAAATGAAAATAAATCTTTTGTTTCAAATATTTTATTTGGGATCTTATTTAGAAATCTGACTCATATGCATGTCTATTTAAGGCTTTTAAATGGAAAATTAAAACACATAGAAATGAGTACAGAAGGTATCAAAACAACATCCATGTCTTCAGAAAGCCAGGCAACCTGGAACTAGGATTGACTTGGCTATATGAAAGGTTGTCACTCTTAGCTCCTGGTCCTGGAGCTTGCCCAGCTCCTATTCACTGCATTGGTGTCTTTCCAGCTGTGCTCCCACACCCATGTGTCCTAGGACTACAATCCTCTCACCGTGGTCTTGGGTAGGCCTTTACTTCTGTTCTTACCTACAGGCCTTGGGACTCCAAGGCACTTGGGGAGGGAGAGCCTCAGGATTACTCTGGCAGTGATCTGGGTGAAATAGGCTTTTGCGTGTTAGCTTGGGAACTTGACGGTCATTTTTAACATTGTTTATATGAGAAAAATGTGTTTTAAATTCCAAAAAGGGAGATTTACCAAGTATTTAGAACATGATTGTAGGTTGTCAATTACTTGTATATTTAATGTCAATAAAGCAGAAGTATATAATTTCATTAGTTCTTCTGATATCATGGCCATTGCAAAAAAGCAAGACCAATGATAGTGTGGGGGAAGAATACAGAATGAAAGGGAGCATATTATACTCCACTTTTATAGTGTTATTTATTGTACAAACATTGTCATTGAAACTGAATCTATAGCTGCAACATTTTTAAAAACTATATTTTTTTCTCTTGGATTTCCTTTTTGTACTAGTTAATATCCACAAAATTTTGCAGTTAGTTGCAGTCATAGCAGGAATACAATTTTGTATTTGACAGTTTCGGTACTGTTACAGGGTTGATAAGTTATTAACTTTAAATTATACAGTAAGAATACATCTAAATTTCATATACATATAGTATATGCTGCCATTGCGTTTATACTTGTGGAAATATTAAATTCCTCAAAATGTTGCCCTATTTTGTGCCTAATATTTCTTTACCATTTACTATAGTATATTTTTTCCAGTATTATTTGCACATGGTATTCGTAGAGTTGAGTACAAACTTTTTCCAATAAGAGAAAAAAAATCTTCTTTAAGCTAAAGTAATAAGATTGTTTCACTTAAATTCTTTAGTCTGCTTTTGCTGTACAGAGTAAATCACAGAAACACCAAGATGCAATTAGACATGTAATTGTATTGGAAATACTGCTTTTGATACTTTACCAACCTTTTGTCTTACTAAAAGTATTTTTATGAGTTACCAAAGTAATATATGTTTGTTATTTTTAAAATGGACAGAAGAAAGATTTTATCATAATTCCACCTCCTAGAGACTAATTACTTTTTAAAAATTGTTTCTCAGTCTTTTTTCTCTTATTTTCTTTACTTACATGAGATCATTTAACTCTGGATCCTATCCTTTTCACTTAACATAAGAAAATACTTATGCTGTAATGTTAGCATAAACATTGGAGTAGCACCTTAGTCTAGTAATTTAGAGTAGCCAGTGGTTTTACAGCCAACCTGCCTGGGTTCAGACTCTGGCTCCGCCTCTTACTAGTTGTATAACTTTGGGTAACTTTACCTCTCTGTGTCAGCTTCCTCATCTGTAAAATGAAATGTTACTAGTATCTACTACATGAGGCTTTTATGAGAAATGAATGAGTTAATATTTGTAAAGGTCTTAGTGCCTGGCACATGTTAGGTACTATGTGTTTTTTTGTTGTTATTGTTGTTGTTGTTCTTGTCTCCTTATTTATTTATTTATTTATTTATTTTAGTAGAGATGTGGTCTTGCCATGTTGCCCAGACTGGTCGCTAACTCCTGGGCTCAAGCAGTCCACTGCCTCAGCCTCCTGAAGTGTTAGGATTACAGGCATGAGCCACCGCACCTAGCCTCCTAACTCTTTCCATTGTGTCTTCTGGTACCTTATGCTAAAGGCCCTCACTGTACTTTTCCAGAACAGAAGCAATGTAGCATAATGGTTAAGACAGTGGATCTTGGGCTGGATCTGGCATATCCACTTAATTACCTTGTGACTATGGTTGAGTTATTTAATCTCTCTCAGCCACAATTTCCTCATTTGTAAAATGAGGATAATAGGAGCTACTTTATAAAGTTATAAGGATTAAATGAGATAATTTAGGGCCTGGTACATGATAAACATGCAGTAGATGTTAGGTACTGTTATTATCATCACTCATATAATTATTACCACTACTAGCACCCACATCCTTACCGTTTTTCCACTGACACCATCACTTCCTCTACTTCCTGTTCTGTCTGAACAGAAACCTCATTCCCAGAACATGGGTTTTCTTGTAAACTTCTTTTTGAAGGTTCTTTCTTTTATAAGACTAGCAGGTCAACATTTACAAAGTTTCCCATTCCTACTTTAAAACTTTATCAATATATTAACTATCCCACCTTTTTTTTTCTTTTTTTTTTTTTTTTTTGGAAACGGAGTCTTGCTCTGTTGCCCAGGCTGGAGTGCAGTGGCCTGATCTCGGCTTACCGCAACCTCCGTCTCCCGGGTTCAAGCAATTCTCCTGCCTCAGCCTCCCAAATAGCTGGGACTACAGGCGCGTGCCACCATGCCCAACTAATTTTTGTATTTTTAGTAGAGACAGGGTTTCACTATGTTGGCCAGGCTGGTCTCGAACTCTTGACCTCGTGATCTGCCCACCTTGGCCTCCCAAAGTGCTGGGATTACAGGCATGAGCCACTGCACCCGGCTATCCCACTTATTTTGGAGCTCACAGAAT
Source organism: Symphalangus syndactylus (assembly GCF_028878055.3). Classification (NCBI taxonomy): domain Eukaryota; kingdom Metazoa; phylum Chordata; class Mammalia; order Primates; family Hylobatidae; genus Symphalangus; species Symphalangus syndactylus. The sequence goes on from NC_072437.2 coordinate 86,974,390, forward strand.
TCTATGTCACTTTCTTCGTCTTAATCAACTTACTTCATAGTCACTTTCCTGTTTTCATAAATCATAAGCCCTATGAGAGCTGCATCTTGAGCAATTAGGCTGTCATATAGCAAGGGTTCAGTAAGTATTTGTTGAACTAATAAATGAAGGACTTTGGTCCCTGCATCAAAACTTTCTTTCTACTTCAAGTTTTCACTTTTTCCCTCATGGATATGCCTGTATTAGTTTTCTATTGCTGCTATAACAGATGACCACAAAGTTGGTGGCTTAAAACAACACAAATTTATTATACAGTTCTGTAGGTAAGAGGTCTGAAATGAGTCTTACTGGGCTAAAATCAAAGTGTTGGCAAAGCCAAATTCCCTTCAGACACTCTAGGGGAGGACCTTTCCTTGCCTTTTCTGCCTGTGGAGATGGGCTGTTTTCCTTGGCTCATGGGCCACTTCCATCTTCAAAGACAGCAATGGCCAGTCAGGTCTTTCATGTTGCATCACTGACTCTCCCACACCCCTCTTTTACTCATAATGACCCTTGTGATAACATCGGGCCAATCAGATAATCAAGGATAATCTCCCTATCTCAAGGTAGGTGGTTAGTGCCTCAGTTCCAGCTGCAACCTGATTTCTCCTTGCCATGTAACAAAACATAGTCACAGGCTCCAGCGACTGGGACAAGGAGATCTCTGGCGGGGCATTATCCTGCCTACCACAATCCCGATCTAATACCTTTGCTACATAGTTCCTTATCTTCTCAATTCCAATTAATTTACCTCTATTCCACTTTAGTCATTCATGGCCACACTTTGGACTTTTCCATTACTCAAAACTGCCACAATTGTGAAACCATAAACTTCAGAATTTTATTTTCTGATTACAATTTCCAATCCTTCTATGTTTTGGGAAAGTACATAGGAGATAGATTATAAAGTTTTATTTACTAGGTAAAGTAGTATGAACTTGATCCGAACAAAGTGGGAAGTCAATGTAGAGTTTCATCATGGAGAAAAATTGTCAAAGCCAAGGAAGCCAGCCTTTAAATATGGGAATATTGAATTAGTCATATGTCTTATGTGCTAATATTTTTTTTTCCTTAATCTGATTTTTATTAGAAAAATGAAGAGGGAAAGCATGGACCCTTAGGAGATAATGAAGAGATGACCAGAGTATCTACTGACAAAAGACAGGTAAATTTTTATGATTTCACATATATATGCTCATAATAACAAAGCAAAACGAATAGTATAAAGTAGAATAAAAGTGCCTCAATTTCTACTGTCAAGGGAGTTTTTAAAATACTCTTCTAAAAATGGTCTGTATATTTACAAGACTATATGTCACTCCTTTTTTTAGAAAAAAAAAGTACAGATGGGATTATTCTATGCTACATCCTACATCTTGCTTTTAAAAAAAAAAAAACTCTTGATAGTTCATATAGATGGGTTAAGAAATACTCTCCCTTAGTTCTCTCACACTCCCACACACCTTGCTGGGTATGCCAAGAATGCAAGGCCCTAACCACTTTTTACCTGGGTCGTTTCTCAGAGTTGTGTTTGCAGTGATCAGCCTTGAAGGTTGAGGTAATGTCTCCCTCCAGGACAAAGAGCAATCTGGCTTACTTTCTGCTGTGAAACAGTAGGACCCTCAAGCTCAGTGTTCCTCTCCTATAACACTACCCACCCTGTGTCCAGGCAGCCATCTGTGCCCATCTGTATTACCCCTCATGGGGCTTGAGGGCAGGAAACAGAAATGATGCTCATACTGACTGCTGTGCTGCAAATAATAAAGTTCATTGTTTCTAACCCAGAAGTTTCATGTTTTCTGCTAATATCCATGAAACAGTAACGGGTTAACTTATTAGCTGGTAAGTAGGGTAAAATCAAAGTGCAGACTTGAAAGATGAACCTTGTTCTTTTTAATATTGTATAGTATTTCCTTGTTACTTTATTCCTTTGAGTTTTCCAGAGGTTCCAATTCATTGGGTGCAGAGTGGAGACTAAGCATGTATGCTTTGAAGAGTTACCTTGATGATTCTGATGTATATTCCTAGAGATTTCCTAATTCATTCTGAGAGTGAGCCCAGTAGGAATATAGAAATAATCTGCCTCAGAATATTTACATGTTTTCATAATAAGAAAGGCCAAGGGAAAAAAAATAGTGGATCACCATTTAAGTCAATGTACTAGTCCATATACAAAACAGACTGTCCGCTTTTGCCCGTGTTTTAGTGTAAAACTCTGTGACTAGGATCAAATAGATGACTTGCCAAAATGTTAGCGAAGTGAAGCAAAATCAAATTCAGAGCAGTGATTCACTGAAAAGATTCAGTCCTCTGGGAGTTGCGGTAAATGGAAGTGCCGAAATGGAATGCAACTTGAGCTTTTATTTGTTTTGTTGAGTTTGGGATGGAAAAATCTTTGTCTCAAACTTGATATTTTGGCCTTACCTAGGTGCAAAATGAAAAAATACATATTTTCTGAGGTAAAAAGGACTCTAGACAAAAAAGTGATAAATAAACTCGACCCAAAAGATTGTTCTAATAACAAATAAGTTGATGAGTGTGCTTCTCACTTGATAGGAACAATTTTTTTTTTTATGTTTTGTTCTGGCTTTATTTCTGTCTGCTTAACTAGGAAAATCTAAAGCTGAAATCATTCCCTTGCAGCCACTTCCACTGGTCACGTTGATTCAATTTAACAACAGGAGCTCTGTCAAGATCTTTTGATGAGGCAGCATTACTTCTTTTCCAAGATGATACTTATTGGCCAGGCACAGTGGCTCACGCCTGTAATCCCAGCACTTTGGGAGGCCGAGGCGGGCGGATCACAAGGTCCAGAGATCAAGACCATCCTGGCTAACATAGTGAAACCCCGTCTCTACTAAAAATACAAAAAATTAGCCGAGCATGGCAGGAGCTACTCAGCTACTCCAGAGGCTGAGGCAGGAGAATGGCATGAACCCGGGAGGCGGAGCTTGCAGTGAGCCGAGATCGTGCCACTGTACTCCAGCCTGGGCAACAGAGCGAAACTCTGTCTCAAATCAGTCAATCAATCAATCAATCCATCCATCCAGCCTGGGTGACAGAGTGAGACTCTGTCTCAAATAAATAAATAAATAAACTTATTAAAAGTATTCAGAATTCAATAATAATATATACTTCGCATTTGAGGAGCATAAAACTCAAGAAATTTTGGTAGGGAGGGGAAAGTGTTCACAAATTCAAGGTCAATTTAAAGCTTATTCTAAAAGCCAATATAGATAGGTTTTTCATATTTTACATACATTCTTAGGTATATATTTTGTAAAGCAGAGATTTTTGTATTCCTTTTTAAATGTCCTTCTAGTTTAGGAGATGGTTGGTTAACTCAGAAATGGAATTCCATAAAATCTTCTCTGTTGCTTCTTTTTTAGATATTTTACAGATTATTCTCCATAATCTCAAACATTTATACTCAAAACTGAAACTGAAACATGACTAGTTAATATCACTTTGCTTCGATCCTTAAAGTGATTTCAGATATGCTGTACTGAGGGATAAGTATACGGTTAAATCTCTTTGGAAGGAGATAGGGAATAGGGACACCCTCTCCTTAGCCCAAACTCCCCTCATGTAACAGTCAGTCCCAAGCCCAAGGATCAGGTTTATATTCCTTACTTCAGAGGCTTTTGCTGTGAAAACAGCATAGACTGTTTTGTGCCTTATGCAGAACTGACTTTTTTTTTAACCTTAGTCTGTTTTATCTGATATTGTTATACCAGCTTTGATTAGTATTTGCTTAAGTTTAGGTTCAATAGTAACACAAAACCTTCACTCAAAGAGATTCACTGGAAGTGCTTAGAACCCCAGTCAGTCCCCAGTCTGCAGGGCTTAAATCAGGCTCAGCCAGTCCCTGCTTTGTGGAATATTGCTAAGATAGCTCAAGCTCACTACTCTGACATCAAGTTCTCTCATCCTTTTTGACACTTGATGGTATGTCTTCCTTCTTTTTGTTTTTATAACTTACCTATAGTAGGAGGTGGGACCCAACTATAGTAGACTAGACTGCCATAGTGCTAAAAATTGATACAGCCAGTAGTTTCTAGAAAGAAATTGAGAATTATCTTTACTTTGGTCAATATCTAAAATATGTTAGAATTTAAGATGACCTCTGCTTTAGTTCTGCCTTTTACCATCTGTGGGTCTTTCAGAAAGTCATGTAAACTTTCTGAGCTTTACTAATCCATGTGTAAAATCAGGGCTTTATATTCTTTATTACCATCTAGAAGCTTAATACTAAATGGTGCTACACTCAATCCTATAAGAAACAAGTCAAATTGACCTAGTTCTTGCCCTTTACTAGGTTATAATGTATCTAATATTTAACTAGAACAAATTAATGATGATTACCTGCTTAATTGTTTGATTAGTAGAGCCTAGGTTTAGAAAATTTCTGGCCTAAAGTCAACACTAAAGTTTCAGAAGCTTTTTGGATCTAATGAGAAATGTGCTTTGTACAAACTCTGTTTAGATAAAGAATTAAACAAAACTTCCATTTTTATTAATAATTCAAGTATAATTCATAATATGATTATTAGGTGTTATAACTAATAAGTTGTTATTTTATATCTTAATGTAGGTAAAGAGAACTGGTCTTGTGGTGGTGAAAAACATGAAAATTGTTGGTCTCCACTGTTCTAGTGAAGATTTACATGCCGGGCAGATTGCTCTTATTAAACATGGGTCAAGGCTGAAAAACTGTGATCTTTATTTTTCCAGAAAACCATGTTCTGCTTGTTTGAAAATGATTGTAAATGGTAAGTGAAGAAAAGGGTTTGTTGGGGATTAAGAGTATTTATCTGGGATGGGCGTGGTGGTTCATCCCAGCACTTTGGGAGGACAAACAGGAGGATCGCCTGAGCCCAGGAGTTCAAGAATAGCCTGTGCAACATAGGGAGACCCCATCACTACAAAAAATAAGTTAGCTAGGCATGGTGGTGCATGTCTGTAGTTCCCACTACTCGAGATAATGAGGTGGGAGGATTGCTTGAGCCCAGGATGTCAAGGATACAATGACCCGTGATTGTGCCACTGCACTCTAACCTGGGTGACAGAACAAGACCTTGTCTCCAGAAAAAAAAAAAGAAGAAAAGAGCATTTGTCTGAGAGCAGTCAGTGGGAACACATTTGCCAAATACCACAGAGATAATTTAGAAATATATATCTGAAAGTCAGGTGCTATGGCTTGCACCTGTAATCCCAGCTGCTCATAAGGCTGAGGCAGGAGAATTGCTCAAGCCCGGGAGTTCAAGGCTGTAGTGAGCTATGATTGCTCCACTGCACTCCAGCCTGAGTGACAGAGCAAGACCCTGTCTCTAAAACATAAAATAAAAAATATATAAATATATATCTGAAGACAGTTTGATACATTATAAGAGTAAGCATCGGAAAACATGGATTCTGGTCTCATTCATGTCTACTAACCTATTAAATGACCCTCAGTGTATGAGTAGACTAATGCTAACTGCTATAACAAAACAAAATTTCAGTGACTTAATGTACTAGATATTTATCACACTGTATAATAGTCCAGCACATGTGTTGCTAAACAGCAGGCAGCTTTCTCCATTTGGTTGATTCCTGGGCTAGGCATCTTCTGTCTCATTGCTGTTGTCATCTCTAGGGGTTTGAGTCCTCTGTATCCAGAGGCAGACTGAGAAAGAATGAGTAGAGAGGGTGAACCTGCTTCTTAAAAACCCTGACCTGGAAGTCACATACATCATTCTGTTCTCATCCATTGTGGGAACTGTTGTTCCCACTGAGCAGCTGTCTTTCAGTGACTACTCTACACTTTGGAAGGAGGAACACAAATTTTTAATGTATAGCCATCCATCCACACCAGGTAATTCACTAAACCTCTTTGTGCTTATGATTCTGTTTTGCACCCAGGTATATGCCGACCATTCTTTCATTTAAAAAATATGCATCTTGTTGCATAGGCATCATGGCAGATCAAAAAACAAACAAAAAAACTAATGTGGTTCCTAATCTTTACCCTTGAGGTGTTATTTGGGGGCCAAAATAACAATTTAATATGATGCATTATCTAGTACCAAATCAGTGATACAGGTTGTAAGTGATATTTGGTCTCAGAGGAGAAATAGTGATCCCTGCAGATTGCCATATTATGAAAGGCTGGGGCTTAAGCTTGATCTTGATGTGTCATAGGTAGAGGAAGAGGAGCACATTCCTGGTCAGGGGGAACAGTGCATATGGAGTCATCAAGTTGGAAGAAGCAAAGTTCTAGCGTCAGTATTTGAAATGGAAAATTATTCTTGAAGAATAGTGGCAGATGAATTATAATGATAGTGGAGAACTTTGAAGAACTATAGAGCCTTTGGACTTTATCTTATAAAACAGAGTTCCTAGGCCTGTTGTGAGAAAGAGCTATTTTTATTTACATCAAAGCCTTAAGAGTAATGATCAGATCTATGTCAAGGTCAGTGCCTTGAGCTATAAATGGCAGAACTAGAAGAAATGGATCATGTGGCTAGAAACCTCTCGGCCTGCAACAAGTATTTCGAGCAGGTAGGTACCTGTGGTAGTGATTGGATTCTATATTCTCAACTGCAGTTACCAATACATTGAGAAGATAGGTATGAAAGTGGTGGTAGCATTTTTTTTCACCTTTTCCCAACTAACCAGGTAGATTGGACATGCATTTTATCACCCATGTTCAACTGACCTACAGTTTCTGTTCATAGGTAATGTGGAGACATTGAAGATTCTTGAGAAAGATGTAACATGATTGAAATTTTTGTTGTTATTGCTGTTATTGAATTGGAGCAGGGAGAGATTAGAGATTGGGAGCTTGATTAGTAGACTATTGCATTAGGCAAGGTACAAATAGGGTTCAGATGATGACATTGATACAGAAATGAAAGAATGTGAAAGAACCAAAACATTTGTTGGCTGATCTGTTCCAGATCAAGGGAGAAAAACGAGTAAAAGATAGTTGTGCTTTGTGCTGAGCTAACTGTGCCAAAAGCAGTCTTAATAGCCTCGGAGCCACAAATTAGAGGGAAGAATAGGAGACTGCAGGTAACTCATCACTGCTTGATGTCTTAAGACATTTCTTCCTGACAAGAAAGATAATGAAGTATGGAAAGTCAGGAAGGACCTACAATGGAAATGCTTGTATATTGGTGTTGGACAATATATAAACAAAATTGCTATGTTAGATTAGGCTTATGTATTATATTTAGTTATCTTAGGAAGGTGGCATGGTTGAACCCCATGCTATAGCTAGATTACTTTAGTTAGAATTGCTGTTACCTCAGTTACAAGGCAAAGATTGTTGTAGTGCAGTGGTTCTCCAAGTGTGGTCTGTGGACTCCTGATGGTCCACGAGGTCAATGTTATTTTCATAATAACACAACCTTCAGGCTTGGCATGGTGGCTCATGCCTGTAGCCCCAGCATTTTGTGAGGCTGAGGCAAGTGGATTGCTTGAGCCCAAGAGTTTGAGACCAGCCAGGGCAATGTGGAGAAACCCCGTATCTACTAAAAATAGAAAAATTAGCTAGGCGTGGTGGTGCGCACCTGTAGTCCCAGCTACTCGGGAGGCTGAGGTAGGAGGACCACTGGAGCCTGGGATGCAAAGGTTGTGGTGAGCTGTGATCGTGCCTCACCAGTGCACTCCAGCCTGGGCCACAGAGTGAGACCCTGTCCCAAAAAGCAAAAACAAAAACACTACATTCGTACTAATGGTACCAAAACAATGATAGGTAAAACTACTGTTTCCATATCTTTATTTTTATTTTATTTTTTTTTTTGAGACAGAGTCTCGCTCTGTCACCCAGGCTGGAGTGCAGTGGCACAATTTCAGCTCATTGCAACCCCTGCCTCCCAGGTTCAAGCAATTCCCCTGCCTCAGCCTCCTGAGTAGCTGGGATTACAAGCGCGCACCAGCATGCCCAGCTAATTTTTGTACTTTTAGTAGAGACGAGGCTTCACGACGTTGGTCAGGCTGGTCTCGAACTTCTGACTCATGATCTGCCCACCTCGGCCTCCCAAAGTGCTGGGATTACAGGCGTGAACCACCGCGCCCGGACTGTTTGCATATCATTAAGAGAGTGGTGCCAAACTGCACTGGTAGTCGTCATACTCTTCATTGCACTCAGAGGGAAAAAAGAAAACCAGTTTTACATAAGAAGGTCCTTGATGAAACAGTAAAAAGTATTAATTTTATTAAATCCCGACTTGAGTCTGCATCTTTTTAATATTCTGTGTGAGGAAACAGGAGGTGGGTATAAAGTGCTTTTGCTACAGACCTAAGGTATGAAGATGGCTTTAAGGAAAACCATGTATATGATTGTTTGAGTTGCAGACTGACTTCTCTACTTTTTTAATGGAACATCATGAACTGACAATGGTTAGTTAGACTTGGATATTTGGCAGATATTTTCTTGAAAATATAGTGAACCTGTCACTTTCAGATAGACAACTGACAGTATTTGTTGCCAGTGATAAAATTTGAGCTATCAAGTGAAAATTAGAATTTTGGAAAACTCATATTCTCTATTATGAGCCTGACAGCATCTCACCACGTAGACTCTTTTGATGGGATTGGTGGTGACATTAATGAATGGGATTTTTTTTAATATTGTAAAATCAGTAAATCATTGTTTTCCGGATGACCAATGCACAATGAATGCTACAAAATCATGCATGAGTAAAAGCCATTCTAAGTGCAAGACAGACCAACGGACTTTAACGTAACAGTTCAAAAAGTTTGTTGATATGGTTTCAGATTCTACATTGTAACTAACCTTTAAGAAACTATCCCTTGTCAAATTTTTATGTAGTGCCAAAGAAGAATATTGACAAGTATCTGAAATGGCTGTTAAAATACTCCTTTTTCAACCACATATCTATATGAGGCCAGATAATTTTCCTATACTTCAATGAAAACAACATATTGCAACAGATTGAAAACAGAAGCAAATCTGAGCATCCAGCTGTCTTCTATTAAGCCAATTTTTTTTTTTACAAAGCAAGTTACTTTATTAGAATTTTAAACAATATATAAGTGATGGAATCATTCTAACAACACATCTATTCACTGCTTACAATTCCAACTAATTTCAGTTCTCTGATATCTAATGACAAGAGTGAAGACCTGTTAAAGTTCCTTCCACCAGTAAAACCCACAGCTCAAAGTTGTGGCAGTGATTAACTGAGCCACAGGCCTTCATTCACATGTTTACCACATTAAAATACCACACAGTGTTTTCTTATAAGGTCAACCAACTGGGAACTAATTAACATTAGCATTAAGATTTAAATAAACTGTTAGGCACAGGGCTAGATCAGGCATTATAAAACCCTGTGGTTCCCTAGTCAAGTCACACAAATCCCCAAATATTTTAGCTTGCAACAGTTTTGTCCTTCCTCCCTTGAGACAATTATTTGGGTACTTGCTTTTGGAAATAAGGTAATTCACAATGGAAGTTTCCTAACTGTGATGGTGCTTTAGGCAACTTTGGAGAATGAAGATAGAAATTATGCATGATTATAAAACATGAAGAGTTTAATTTCTATTACACACTCAATTTCCACTCCCTGATTTCTCTTAGCTCTATAAACACATGTAAATCTTCTGCAGAGCTTTAAAGAGCTCTGAAAGGGAAAACACCTTTCCATATATGGAATTGATAGCATAGTACAGGCCAGGTGCAGTGGCCCACACCTGCAATCCCAACATTGTGAGGCCAGTGGGAGGACCGCCTGAGGCCAGGAGCCTGAGACCAGCCTAGGCAACATAGCGAGAACCCCGTCTCTACCAAAAAAAAAAAAAAAGTAGCTGGGTGTGGTGGTGCACACCTGCAATCACAGCCAATCTGGATGCTGAGGCAGGAGGATTGGTAGAGTATGGGAGTTAGAAGTTACAATGAGCTATGATGTCACCACTGCACTCCAGCCTGGGTGACAGACTGGTCTCTATTTAAAAAAAAAAAAAGGTATAGTGATACACTATTAATTCCATGTATGCCAATGTGAGATAGCATCCATATAAACTACTATCAAGTCTTTATGTGCCAGCTACTGTAATAAGTCTTTTCAAGTTTAACTCACTGAATTCATAATGAATTATGAGGTAGCTACCATTATTTCCCCCATTTTACAAATAGGGAAACTGAGGCTGGGAGACATTATTTAACTTGCCCCAGGTTCTAAAACCAGTTACTGGCAGAACTGGTATTTGAACCTACTTAATCTGATTCTAGAGCCTGTGCTATATAAACTCTTACTCACTATGCTGTGCTATTCATTAGTATCCATTTAACAATTACTACTATTGCAATAGCTGCAATTATCACTCCTATAGTACAGGGGAATCTATCAAAGAAACACTCAGCTTTCACTTATCTATTTCTGAAAACATTTTTTATTAAAGTATAAGGTGCATTTCACCAATCTATTTTTATAATTGTCAATTTATTTAAGTACTTTGATTATATGATGTAAGAAAAATGTTTGAAATGTCTTCTGGAATTAACCAGAACACAATAAATGTGCAAAATTTAGAATAGAATTTACAGAGTTTATAGGCCACTGAAGCCCATCCATGAAACCCTTCATGAAACCCATTCATGAGGCCAAAGGGCAAAACAAACCCTCACTGAAAATCTCAATTGGGCTATTAGAATTTAAACTTAAATGTCTGTACGAATTCTGCTGCTCAGTTTTGTCCTTCCACTGTTCTTAATACTGCTGATAACTATTGTTTTTCCTTTTACTATTAATCTAAATATTAAAGATATTTGTAAAAATTTAAAACAATCTCATTCTTACAAATTTTTGTTTTGGAAAATAGTTTTTTTCATAAAGCTAATGTTATTTATATTAATGTATAACAGATTATTGTTATTTTTAATGAATTAATATTTTAAATTTTGTTTTAATTTTCAAGTACAATAAATATCAGTAGATATATTCCACATAAATAAAAGCTCTTTGGGGTCCTCAATAATTTTTAAGAGTGTTAAGGAATCCTGAGATCAAAAAATTTGAGAAACTCTGCTTCAGCATTTGCCACTAATACACAAATGTCTGTCTAAAGAGGATTTTTCCCCTCTTGAATCAGGATTACTGGGAGCAGCTAAGATGCCTAGATGAAAGGTTTTACCATCACTGCTGGTTAGGAAATGGATTATGAGAACTCGAACAGAGGGAAGGTGAAATGCAACCGGAGGAAACACTCTGGTATGAGGTTTGAGGCCTTCAAAATTGCTTTGCAGCATAAGCCACAGTGACTCAGGAGTACCAGGGAGTGGATAGAATGTTCATTTGTTTAACTGAGACTTTTTAGTTCATCAATTATTTTGAAGAGTAGAACACTCTGTGGGCTATATTTCTATTTGCTTCTGGGTACAATCACAGAAAAAAAGTCTCTCCTAGCTGACATTACATGCAATACTAGCAAAGGGGTCTCTTTGTTGTAAACTGTTCATTAATTGACGAACATTTGTGTACTTAACTATGTATAAGGCATCTCATCGTTCAATTTCAAATACAAATTAAAATATTTTTTCACGTTTGTTATCCTGTTATGTTTTCTCTTTTACAAATTGTCTGTTCATATCTTTTTGTCTCTCTTTAGGCCGTATTCTTGTCAATTCATATGTGCTCTAATGAATTGAAATATTTTCTGTATGTTAAACATTACTAACCTTTCCTCTGTCACACTGATTGAAAAATGATCTGTTTAGTTTGTTGTTTTGTCTTCAATTTTGTGAGCTTTAAAAAGTTATTATTGTCCTTCAGACACCATCCCAACATCACATAAGAATTTTCTCATGGTATAAATTCTCCGTGGACATTTTTGATAACTGTTTTATTATGAGGAGGACCATAATTAATTCAACCATTCCCCTATTTTGGTCATTTAGGTTTTTGGGTTTGGGTTGTTTGTTTAACATCTTTGCTTGCTATTTTAAAGAATGCTGCACTAAATGTGCATGCATGAGATTTCTTCTCTGTATTTAGAATATTTTCCTAGAATGGATTCTCAGAAGAATTCTCAGTCTGTGGACAGGAACATTTTTAATGCATGGAAGAGGTATTTATTCCAGATAGAAAACTCTAGGCAATATTAGTTGTTCCCTGTAACATTTTAAAAAACAGCCATGGCACCATGGAGGACTCTTCGAGTATATAGTTTTAGCGCTGGGCTTTGGGATCACACTTCACAACACCAGTAATTCCACAAATGCATTCCCAGAGGCTCTGTTAGAGGCTGGGTAACTTTTTCTTGAAAAGGCCAGATAATAAATATTTTAGATTTTGCAGGCCATGTGGTGTCTGTCACAGCTACTCAACTCTGCCACGCGAAAGCACCCAAAGATTATATAAGTGAATGGGTGTGTATGTCTGTGTTTCAATAAAGGTTTATTTATGGATACTGAAATTTGAATTTCCTACAGTTTGATGTGTCACAAAATGTTCTTTTGATTTGTCCAACTATTTTAAAATGTAAAACCCATTCTTAACCTGTGAGCTGTACAAAGACTGGCAGTGGACTGGATTTGGCCTGTGGGTGGTAGTTTGCCAACCCTCAGGCTATATAATAGGTGACTTGGTAATAGACATTTATTATATTGAGGGTTCTATATATACTGCAATGAAAGGGTGGATTTTATCATGGAAACCCTAAATTCAGCATGTATCTCATAATTACCTTTCATATTTTGTATTTCAGCTGGAGTTAACCGAATTTCATATTGGCCTGCTGATCCCGAAATAAGTTTGCTTACAGAAGCTTCTAGTTCTGAAGATGCAAAGTTAGATGCCAAAGCAGTGGAAAGATTGAAGTCAAACAGTCGGGCCCATGTGTGTGTCTTACTTCAACCTTTGGTGTGTTATATGGTGCAGTTTGTAGAGGAGACCTCTTACAAATGTGACTTTATTCAAAAAATTACCAAAACATTGCCGGATGCTAACACTGACTTTTATTATGAATGTAAACAAGAAAGAATAAAAGAATATGAAATGTTATTTTTGGTTTCAAATGAAGAAATGCATAAGCAAATACTGATGACTATAGGTTTGGAGAACCTGTGTGAAAATCCATACTTTAGCAATCTAAGGCAAAACATGAAAGACCTTATCCTACTTTTGGCCACAGTAGCTTCCAGTGTGCCGAACTTTAAACACTTCGGATTTTACTGTAGCAATCCAGAACAGATTAATGAAATTCACAATCAAAGTTTGCCACAGGAAATTGCAAGGCACTGCATGGTTCAGGCCAGGTTATTGGCATATCGAACTGGTGAGTTACATAGATCGTAAATTGGGGCTGATTGGTTGGGTTGTATTTGTCTCTGAAGTGTTTGTCTCATTTATGGTAGAGTTCATTTACTCATAGTTACTTAAGTTTTGCTGTTCATACAATATAGAGAAGTTAGTGAGACCCTTGAGTAGACAACTCTTTCTCCCAGCAGTTTTGGGATTCCTCGTGGCCTTATATTCAGTACCACATTTCTACATCAGGCCCTCATTAATCTAGGCCCTTCTTTCTGCTTCTTGCTTTTATGATTTCACTGTTCCTTGAGCCCTCCACTAAAGGTAGGACAAGAAGAGAAAGGAGAGGCCCAGTGCAGTGGTTCATGCCTGTAATTGCAACACTTTAGAAGGCTGAGACATGAGGATCGCATGAGCTCAGGAGTTCAAGACCAGTGTGGGCAACATAGCAAGACCTCGACTCTAACAAAAAAACACAAAAAAATTAGCTGGGCATGGTGGTGTGTGGTGGTGCGTGCCTGTAGTCCCAGCTACTTGGGAGGCTAAAGCAGGAAGATTGCTTGAGCCCAGTAGTTTGGGGCTGCAGTGAGCTACAATAGCACCACTGTACTCCAGCTCCAGAGACAGAGCAAGACTCTATCTCCAAAAAAATAAAAAGAAAAAGGAGGAAACCAAAATTAATCATTTTTGTTAACTCTTCAATATTTTGATGTACTGAATATTTAACAAAATTTTTAAAAAATCTTCACAGTAACATTAATTCAAAATAACTAATAGAATCAAGGTAAAGGAATGGTGATTATTGCAGATTCTTCCAGTTGCTGGTATGTCTTCAATCAGCAAGTTGAGAAACATTTTTACTGTATTGTATTAAGTTGTATATTTGGAAAAGGAAAATATTACTTGGGATTTTTCTTTGTTATGATAAAAGACGGCATCTGTATTTCCAAACATGGAACAGTACTATCACATCTTACCTGATGTAAGATTTCTCAAAGTAGAATCATGATCACTTTTTAAAACGCATCTTTGAAATAAAGGGGAAAAAACATAGACAGGAGGAGCAGTAGAGTAAGATTTGTTTGGGGAGCGTACTGTAGTAGGATTTAAAAATTATCCCAAGAAAGAAGAGAAAGTCGTCAGAAAAGGTCTCTACAGATGCTGCTGGTCTGCAGTAGTCAACAGAAGGGAGGTTCTCAGCTGGCAGCAAATCAGAATCACCACTGAAACTTTTATAAAAAGTACAGATGCTCAAACCCCAAGCCAGACCTATTAAACCAAGTCCCTAACCAAATATGGCCAAGGTCTATGTTTTTAAAAGTTCCGCAAGGTGTTCTGATGTTCAGCAGAGTTAATAATTGCTCAATTCTTATTAAAGATTTTGATTCTGTAGGCACACATTATATGACCCCAAACAATTGCATTGTGTAAAAGTCTGGTTTCATGTAATTATCTTCTATTGTGGGTTATATATTTGTTTCTTTGCCAACTCCAGCTTTGTAAAGAATTTTTCTGTAAACCATTCAAAAAGACAGAAAACATAAATGGGAACAGCTGTTGTAGCTATAATTCACTAATTACCCTTCACTAATTAGAATTCAGCAGAACCCTGCCTGTGTTCCAGAGTAAGAGGGAGATGTGAATCTGCTATTGTTTTACTGGATCTTAGTACCTCTTGCTTCTCATAGAACACCTTATCATACTAGCTGTGATTCCAGTGTTTAAAGATGCAGTATGTATACATTTGCATTTATATTCTTTATTAGATACTCTACACTACTGTATAGTTATATTTTATATTATAAATATATCCACTGTTATGCAGAATTTTGTACATAAAGCCCTTACACATTTGATGGTCAATTTAAAAGATTTTTCAAGGTTAATTGTTGGTGATTTTTTTTTTTTTACATGGAACTCAAATCCTGAATAGAGTGCAACTCCTCTGTCACTCACTCTACTCCACTGTGCACTCTTCCAGGGAAGAAACCATGTCTTAATCATTTTTTCCTTAGCACTAAACACAATGTGTGTTGAATGGATAAAACAAATCTTTTTATCCAGAGATAAAGGGTCCACAGTCCCTTATGCAAAACTTTTGGGGCCAAATGTAAAGGAATTCAGAATTTTTCAGATTTTATCTTTTTTGAGACAGGTTTTTACTCTGTTGCCCAGGCTGAGTGCAGTGTCACTCATGGCTCACTGCACCCCTCAACCTCTCAGCCTCAATCAATCCTCCCACATCGGCCTCCTGAGTAGCTTGTACCACAGGCGAACACCACCATGTCCAGCCAATTTTTAATTTTTTGTAGATACGTCTGTGTTGCCCAGGCTGGTCTCGAACTCCTTGGCTTAAGCAATCTTCCTTCCTCAGCCTCCCAAAGTGCTGGGATTACAGGCATGAGCCACCATGCCCAATCCAGATTTTAAAAAGGTCATATGGTACATATACTGTTATATGGGACTCCTAGTGGCATCTGGGACAGTACCCTGTAATCACATTAATACATACAGAGTGAAAAAAGTAGTAATATTTGCACTAAGCAGAATAATTGAGGGCTATAAATAACTCGATTTGGGTCAGATTTGGCCACAAAATAAGTGCATCAAACTTCAAAAAAACTTGATTTAAGAGATTTCAGATCAAGGACTCTAGACCTGTAATTCTTCCTTGATGATAAATAATAACAATGACAGTTTATGGAACACCTACTATGTGTCAAGCACTGAGCTTGGTGATTTATATATGTATCTCATTTAACATTGAGGGTACTTCAGTAAGGTGGATATCCTATGATACAGTGCGCTTCCAATTAAGCTTTTAATTTCACATTATTCAGTTTGGTTTGATGACCTCATTTCTCCCTAATTAATAGATGAAGATACCATTTCATTTAAAAATGTACATATGATTAAAATGAATTCCAAAACCTCTAACAACAGTTATAAAATGAAAGTAGTTGCTTATAATTGCTTTTTGAATGATGAATAAACAGGATCCATGGAGATATCATGAAAAGTATGTTACTGGAGCCAGGTGCGGTGGCTCCCGCCTGTAATACCAGCACTGGGAGACTGAGGCAGGAGGACTGCTTGAGGCCAGGAGTTCCAAAAGTATGTTTCTAGAATACCTGAAGGTAGCAAAAAAGTGGAAAAAAATGTGTTTAGACTCTTGGGGGAAAAAGAGCAGGAGGAAGGCATCACATCTTATCTATCTGCTTTAAGTACTGAGTTGTGATCTCTTCGTGTCTTGCTTTCTCATCAGATTAGGTGTTTTCTAAAGCTAAGGATTATGCCTTCCTCCTGGACCACAGTACTGATGATGAGAGTAGGCTGGAGTAATCAAGAAAGTTAACTTTTAAAACAGAACTCAGTGGTTCTCAGATATGAGTATGCCTGAGAATCAAGGGGGAGCTCAGGAGAAATGCAGACTCCTAAGCTTTGCCTTCCTCTCTCAGAGAGGTTGATTTAGGGGACTTCCATGGAAGCTACAAGTTGCCTCTTTTTTTTTTTTTTTAATTTTAAAAACAAACATCCAGTAATTTTGATGCAAGACGTCTGTGGAGCACCTTGGACACTGACATGACCACAGGATTGGGAGCTAAAATAACCACATCTGTGTTCTAGAACAAAAAGTTCCCCTCTGATTTTCAGTGATCAAAGAGCCCCAGGAATTTGACTCAGTGATCGTAAGTTGACCTTTCCTTCAAAGTTGTACAGAGAAAACCCTGTGAATGACCAGATCATAGGGAGCAATTTCTGTAAAAATTATAGACATGAAAAGATTTTTGAGAAATTACCTCATCTGTCACCAGCCTTGATGCTGAGTGATATCAAATCTGTTTTATATGGATGAAAATTTATTCCTATTTTAAAAGACAAGTAGTAAAGAATATTCTCTTGATGTAACCAACCTTAGCTAGGCAGTAGAGCTGCATGCTGATGGAAAAATCACATTTTGTTTTCCTCCTAACAAAGTTTAGTGTGTCCCCAGGCTGAAACAGAAAAAGTGGCTTCTGTGACTAAGAAACATAGCATTAAAAATATGCAGTGTTGATGGTAGAAAAGGGGGCTTTTAATATGGAGAATTTTTATTCTGGTTTTTTATTTTTTCATTTTAGATTTATACATAAATAAAACTTTAAAGATTTTGGTTTTGCAGGCAAATATAATCTTATGACAAAACTTCTGCCACTTACCTTAGAAATGAGCATAAAGCCATTGATTTGTATCCTTGCCCACTCATGTTAAACTCTAAAGGTCTAGGAAGGAACCCAATTCTGTTTACACCAAAATCCGTTTTCCCTCTACTCTATAGAAGGAAGTCATCCCGTGCACTCTGCTGTTGAGCCTCGTTCATTTCCTTTGGAGCACAGCACATAAAGTACTGTTTGTTTCCTTGTTGCTGTTCTCCTTCACCATCCAACTGTAAGTCACATGAGGAAGGGACTACAGTTTCCCTCACCACTGCATCCTCAGTTCTCACAGTACTTGGAACATAAGAGGCATTCAGTAAATGGAAATTTTTGTCAAGGATTTCTTTTTCTTTTTTTTTTTTTTGAGATGGAGTTCTGCTCTGTCCCCCAGGCTGGAATGAAGTGGTACGATCTCGACTCACTGCAACCTCCGCCTCCCAGGTTTAAGCAATTCTCCTGCCTCAGCCTCCCAAGTAGCTGGGATTACAGGCATGCACCACCACACCTGGCTGATTTTTGTATTTTTAGTAGAGACGGGGTTTCACCATGTTGGCCAGGCTGTGTCAAGGAATTCTTTATGTCATGGTGCAAGGTGGAGGAAAGGCCAAGCAGGTTGGATCTGGAGGGCTAAGTTTTAGTCTATTTCTTTGCCTGTTTCTGCATCTAGAAATGGAAATTCTATCTGCTTTACCTTTAGGGTAAAAATGAGATCATGAATAAATGTGTTTAACATAAATTATACAAATGCTTTGTGGTATAATTTTGAAAACCAGGGCTTGCTTGAATTTGAGATGGGAAATTTTATTAGAGTATCATAACTGTTTTAAAGTTAACCTCTTAATAAGACATTCATTCTAGTTTTTAATGCAATTGTGGCACAGATTTTCTTTGTACCTTTACTGGAAAGTAGGTATTTAAAAATGTTATCATTGGAGGGATTCACTTTTAGGAAATTGTAGGGTGAAACCACAGTTTCAGTTAGTCCTCCCCAAAATGAAAATGCCCTAGGGTCAGTTCACAGATAATTGTTATTTTCTACTTGTAAATGTGCCATTTAACTACCTTAGTCCCTTATTAAGATTTTGATAAATACTATGGTTTTCATAATTAGTGTAATTTGTCTTAGAAATTTGAAACTCAACATTGTATAGAAGGAAAAAGTAAATCCTTAATATGTAGAATTTCTATTTTTTTTTTATTTTCTGTTTCAGATTAATGGTTTTAAGAAGTACAGCTTTACTTTTGCAAAGGTTTTGGTTCTACAGGGAAATTATAATCGTATGTTTGTTTATAACTTCTGCTATTTGATTTAGAAATGGGCAAGATGTCATTAACTTGCATTCTTTTTCTCTCAAGGTAAACTGAAGGTCAAAGAAAGGACAACATTTTGTTTAAATCAGAATTCTCTTCATGTACTTTCTAGCAACAGATAGATAGATCCATAAAGATTTGTTTATGTTTGTATGAGAAGTTTGAACTTTTTTCTTAGCAAGAACATAAGATATATTTTCCATGATTAGAGTATAAATAATGCTGGGAAAAGACAAATTTGGTTGTTGTGAACAGTTATTACACAAAATCCATTAGTTCTGAAACCTTTATTCAATTTTATCATCTATCAGAAGTAGTCGTTTAGAAACCGACTTGTTAATGGAGAATCAATGAAGTTGCACTTAGTTCTGGCTACAGCTTTGAGGGACCTGACTGTGGACACTGCCATTTAGTGGCCTCCACATACGTATGTGTGACTGAGTTGGTAGTGACTCTCTCTAGTTATTTGGTACCTAGCTCCCATATTCCATACTTAAAAGTGTTTATTTTAATACTTTTCTGTAATTAGTGAAGATATCAAGGATTGCTGCTACATTTATGAAGTATGTTTCAATACAAGTTTTTATTACTTTTGGAAAAATATATTTCTGAAACTAACATATCATAATTTTTACTGAGTTAAATGCCATATATCTTTCAGAGGATCATAAAACAGGAGTTGGGGCAGTCATTTGGGCAGAAGGGAAATCTGTAAGTATGAAAACAATTCTTTAAATATTTAACCTGGATTTTGTTTAAACGTAGTTCAGTCTTCGGTGCATTACAGGCTATTGACCACTGAGGCGGGCAGATCACGAGGTCAGGAGATTGAGACCATCCTGGCTAACACGATGAAACCCCATCTCTACTAAAAAAAAAAAAAAAAAAAAAAAAAAAAAAAAAAAAAAAAAAAAAAATTAGCTGGGCATGGTGGCAGGCACCTGTAGTCCCAGCTACTCGGGAGGCTGAGGCAGGAGAATGGCACGAACCTGGGAGGCGGAGCTTGCTGTGAGCAGAGATCGCGCCACTGCACTCCAGCCTAGGTGACAGAGCGAGACTCCGTCTCAAAAAAAAAAAAAAAAAGATTAATATTTTTGTAATGGTGCATTCATGAAGATCTATAAAGATTTGCTCATCCCTCAACAATTTTCTAGATAGACGCATTCATTCAGCAAACATTTGTTAAACACTCTCTACAGGTTACGCACTGTGCCACAGTGAATGCTGGGGATTAAAGATCACATTTTATGGCCTCATAGTTTAGTGATGGAGATGTAGAAGTAAAAAAAACTGATATGTAAGTGTAATTATAACTGATATCATGAGAACATGGAGAAGGAACCTTTACTCTGCTTGGAAAAATAAGTAAATACTCTTGGTGAATATTATTAATGTTAATAATATTAATATTCTTGAAGAATAAGATAATTTCATCAGACAGAGCAAGTCAATAGGACCAAGAGGAAAACATGAATATTCTTGGTGAATATTCTTTTTTTTTTTTTTTTTGAGACAGAGTCCCTCTCTGTCACCCAGGCTGGAGTGCAGTGGTGCAATCTTGGCTCACTGCAACCTCTGCCTCCTGGGTTCAAGTGATTCTCATGCCTCAGCCTCTTGAATAGTTGGGACTACAGGCATGTACCACCACACCTAGCTAATTTTTGTATTTTTAGTAGAGACGGGATTTTGCCATGTTGACCAGGCTGGTCTTGAACTCCTGGCCTCAAGCAGTCCACCCTCCTCTGCCTCCCAAAGTGCTGGGATCACAGGTGTGAGCCACCATGCCTGCCCTGAATATTCTTAATATTAATATTAATAATGTTAATATTCTTGAAGATTAGGAGGATATCATCAGACAGAGCAAGTTAATGGGACCAGGAGAATAACACACAGAGACTGGGGTGAGAGAGAGAATATGGGAAAATGCATTTGATTTGGCACATAGAGTAAGCAACAAATTGGACTGGACCATGAAGAACTCTATATCCCATGTAAAGATTTTGGACTTTATCCTGGCAGTGACATACTATAGCACAGCACTAACCAGTAGAGAGAAAAGGCAAGCCTCAAACTGAATTTTAAATTTTCTAGGAGCCATATATATGTATTTTTTGAGACGGAGTCTCACTTTGTCGCCAGGCTGGAGTGCAGTGGTGCAGTCTCAGCTCACTGCAACCTCTGCCTCCTGGGTTCAAGCAATTCTCCTGTCTCAGCCTCCCCAGTAGCTGGGACTACAGGTGTGTGCCACCATGCCCAGCTAATTTTTGTATTTTTAGTAGATATGGGGTTTCACCATGTTGTCCAGAATGGTCTCAATCTCTTGACTTCGTGATCCACCTGCCTTGGCCTCCCAAAGTGCTGGGATTACAGGTGTGAACCACTGCGCCTGGCTGGAGCCATATTTTTAAAAGGAAAACAGATGAATTAATTTTAAGAAAATATTTAATCATGTAATCAATAAAAAATTATTAACGAAATATTCTGCATTAAAAAATATTAAATCTTCAAAATTCTATGTGTATTTTACACCTGCAGCACCTCTCAATCTAGACTAACCACATGTGGCTAGTGGCAACTGTACTGGACAGTGCAGTCCTAGAATATTCTAAGTGGGGAAATGATTTGATCAGATTTGCATTATAAATAGAATGAAGTAGGGCTAGACAGGAAATAAGATTAATAAAAAGAGATGAGGACTTGGAGTTGTGGGGATGGGTTAGGAGGCTAGAATCGAGAGATATTTAGTAACTATATAGCTGACTGAAAGGTGAGCCTATATTTTGCCTCAAGGACTTCACAGAAAGTAATCTGACAATTTGCTTTGATGTTTCACAACTCCTCAAGTTCAACTCATCCAGTATCTTCCCTGCTAACCTACTCCCTCATCAGTGGTCACCATCTTGTCTGTTACTGTACACATACAATCATCTAGCACAATGGATTCCACCTTCAAAATACCTCTTGACTCTACTTACCTCTACCCCAACTGTTAACTCCTACTAGAACACTAGGCTCCTCTGCCACAAATTCCTCAGCACTCTGTACAACTTGTCTGTAACATTCATCACATTAAAGTTATCTGTTCAATTTCTTACCCTCCCCAGACTAGAAGGCTTATGAGGGTAGGGACTCTCTGTCTTGTTTACAGTTGTATTCCAGCACCTAGCATAGGTCTAACTGGTGGTTGGAACTTTCATTTTTGTGTACATGAATGCTCAGCAGACTTTTGGCTTAACATCTGGTTCTTAACGATTTTGTGGAGAATGTCAGTTTCTAGTTATCTCTAGAGTAGGCCGGCAGGCAGCACGGTGAAATGGAAAGACACATGGCTTAAAGTCAAGTAACCTGGGCTTGAATTCTGGCTATGTTACTTACTCATTTTGTGACCCTAGGCAATTAATCACTCTTGTCCTCAGTTTCCTTATCTGTAAAACAGTAATATTAATAGTATCATTCTTTAGGTTGTTTCAAGAATTGATCAAATGAAATGATCCATATAAAACTCAGTATGGCTGGGCGCAGTGGCTCATGCCTGTAATCCAGCACTTTGGGAGGCTGGAGTGGGAGGATTGCTTGAGCCCAGGAGTCCAAGACAATGCTGGGCATCATGGTGAGACCCCGTCGCTACAAAAAATGAAAAAATTAGCCAAGCATAGTGACATGCGCCTGTGGTCCCAGCTACTTGGGAGGCTGAGGTGGGAGGATGACTGGAGCCCAGGAAGTCAAACCTGGGCAACAGAGCGAGACCCTGTCTCTAAATAAATAAATAACTCAGCATGATGTTTGACATTTAGTAAATGTTCAAACAGATTTATTAATGAGATAATATTTTGTTTGCAGCCTTTTGTTGGCTCACTATTACATGATTTTTATGAAGCTGCTACAGTAATGAGTCTGTTGATATTATCACGAGTAATTATATTGAAGTTTAATGAGGTTTATAGCATATTCCAAAAAAACTATTACACACACATTATTGATAAAATATTTCATTCTAATAATTGATAAAGCATTCATATTAACTACTATTTCTCTTTAAAAGAGAAATAAGAAAGAGCCATTGAAGTAAGAAGTTCTATAATAATATGCATATAATAGAGGCTCAATAAATACTGAAGATGAAAATGCATTTTTTATTTTCCAACTAAATCACAATAGCACATTTTTAGCCCAACAACAGAAAATTTCTGTTTAAAGTATTTAAAAGTTTTTGACTTGCTAACCAGTAGCATGGCACAGAGCACATAAGAAATTAACAATCACTTGTTGAGTACCTGCTATGTACAGAACACTCGAACATGTTGAAGGGATAGAAAAGAAATATATAACATGGTTTCTGCTCTCCAGGATCTTATAATTTATTTGGGAAGTAATATCTGAATCAAGTGAAATAATTTGTTAGTTAAGTAAGATAGTATTTAATTAATTGCAAAAAACAAGTATTTCCTTGAGATTATAGATTAGAGAGGTGGTCAGCCTTCTTGGAATTTAGCTTTGACAAGATCACACTGCAGTAGGAGTATCTGATATTATATTTTTTTGATAGCTCAGTTTACTGTAGAAAATTGAATGAATATTCATTATACAAGGTATGATAGCAAGCTTCAAAAATACATTGCAAAGTGTCTTTTCAGAATGTTGAAACTAACCGTTGGTTTGCTCTCTCTTCGTAGAGAAGTTGTGATGGAACAGGTGCCATGTACTTCGTAGGATGTGGTTACAATGCTTTTCCTGTTGGATCTGAGTATGCTGACTTCCCACACATGGATGACAAGCAGAAAGACAGAGAAATAAGGAAATTCAGATACATCATACATGCGGAACAGAATGCCTTGACATTTAGGTATGAAATCCTTCTTGGTGTACTTTTCTTTAAAATGTAGCAAGGGTTGGTTGAAATTAATTTTCTTATAATTGTAATTTATTTCCTTTTTCAAATTCCAAGAAAGTTTCCTTTCAGAAGTACAACTTTGGTAAAGCTTGGTCCTCACTGCCAGACCTGAAGCTATGACCTGACCTGAGATCATCACCTCTTCAGGACTTCCCATTTGTTGAGCATGTCTTTTTTTGTCTTCCCTCTCTCCAATATGAAACTGCTTTAAGTTTATCCTTTGGGATCTTGCTCAGCCTCTCATATTTCTGGATGTTAAGAGCTCCTTTGTTTTCTAAATCTGGAGCACGCATTTATTAATACAGTTACACGCCACAGACCATTTTGAGCAACAATGGACTACATGCACAACGTGTTCCCGTAAGATTATAACAGAGCTGAAAAATTCCTGTTACTGAGTCAAGTAGCCACTGTAACATCACATGTTAACTTTTTTATGTTTAGATACACAAATACTTACCATTGTGTTACAATGGCCTGCAGTATTCAGAATAGGGCTTTATAATGAACGAAATTGCTTCAAAAGAGCTTTTGTTAGCAGTTATAGCTATTAATTTACATCATTTTCACAAACACTTCTCAGCCTTTACCATTAAGGTTAAGGGATTAAAAAACTGTGTAAGACATGGCTCCTGTCCTAGGAGAGCTTCTAATGCAGTAGGGGATATGAGACGGCATCCACCTCGTGCTGTGGATTCTGTGGGAGGGGCAAATGTAAAGTGCTGCGGACATTCTGGAGCTGCTATGGACAAATGGGAGCGTGCAAGCGAAAGGCTTTAGGGAAGAACTGGCATCTGAACTGAGCTTTAAAGGATTCCTAGACTGTGGCGATTGGAAGGGAAGGGAAGACCATTCTTGCTTCTAGCATAAGCAATGGTCTAGAAGTAGGAAAATCCGTGGTGTGTTTAGGAGCATGAATATTCCAGTTAGATTGGAATGTGGACACAAGGGAAATGCAGCTCACAAGGACAGGCTGGGACTGGACTCCAGAGGACTTTGAGTTTATGCTCCATTTGGTAGGCAGCGGGGAAATGGAATGGCATTGACAGAGCCATACCCTATAGATTATGTAGGTAGTATTGTTTGAATAGACTAGATGCATAGAATTCTGTTGCCCTAGTCCAGGTGAGGGTAAATAACAGTCTCAACAAGGAAGATGGATATGGAAGGCTGGCGGTGGAGGAATTGAAGATGGCTGGCTGAGAGCTGTGTAAGCCTCCGAACCCGGAAGTCAGTCCTTGTAGCCCCAGTCGTTAGTCCTAAACTACCCTCAGCATGCAAAATTTCACCCAAAATTCCCTCTATTCTTTTCCTAGTCCTCTTCATTACAGATTTACTTGCTTCATTTTGTACGGAGGTGTGAATATGTCAAATAGAAACTTTTCTTTTTAAAATTATCCTATGATAGGGAAGGGGTAAGGGAACTATAAGTCAAAACAGAACTTAAATATTTAATTATTCATTTAGTAAACATTTATTGAATATCCACTAGGTACCAGATAGGGCTGTGTCATTTGTCTAACAAGATGAGTTAGTGTCTAATCAGACATGATTAGCTCTTAAGGTATCAGTTTCAAATCTAATTCCAGTATTCTAAACAGGTACTTACTTAGAAAGCATTGGGGTTTTTTTTCTCTCTTTCTTTGGTGTCTGTATCTTCCTGATTTCATTTATTTTGTAATCTGAAACTGAACCTCTTACTTAGAATCAATAAATTATTTTTAGTTATAATAATTGTCATGTTCAGGTTGTATCAAAACACTTTTGTGGGTTTACATACTTTGAACATTCAATAATTCAGCAAGTCTAAGGCTTGATGATCATTATTAATAATGTCATAAATCTGTGTTTAAAACAGCTCAGTTTTAGTGTTTAAAGATTTTTCTAAAAAATAACTTACCCTTTCAGAAACGACCTTTCTGATATTTTATAATTTTTTTTGTAGGTGTCAAGAAATAAAACCAGAAGAAAGAAGCATGATTTTTGTGACAAAGTGCCCATGTGATGAGTGTGTACCTTTAATCAAAGGTGCAGGCATAAAACAAATCTATGCAGGAGATGTAGATGTTGGAAAAAAGAAGGCAGACATCTCTTACATGAGGTTCGGGGAGCTTGAAGGTGTTAGCAAATTTACAGTAAGTAGATACACATTTTTTTCAGGTGTATTTTGTATTATGTTGTTAGGTACCCTGCTGCAATATTGTAAGTTAGTGATTCCCACCCTTTTAAAGAGTTTCAACAAATTATTATTATTATTATTATTATTATTTGAGACAGAGTCTCTCTCTGTCGCCTAGGTTGGAGTGCCAGTGGCTCCATCTCGGCTCACCGCAACCTCCGCCTCCTGGGTTCAAATGATTCTCCTGTCTCAGCCTCCCGAGTAGCTGGGATTACAGGCGCCCGCCACCACGCCTGACTAATTTTTGTATTTTTAGTAGAGACGGGGTTTCGCCATGTTGTCCGGGCTGGTCTCAAACTCCTGAGCTCAGGTGATCCGCCCGCCTCCGTCTCCCAAAGTGCTGGGATTACAGGCGTAAGCCACCGCGCCCGGCCGAGTTTCAACAAATTATTATTATTGAGTTTATTTATATGTGCAAACCCTTACCTAACTGCAACTGTTCAGCTAAGGATTCCTGCCTTATGAATTGACATCTCTGTAGAGAATTGAGCCAGTGGATCTTTTGGTGCCATCTGGTGGCTGATAAAAGAAAAATCTCTGACCCATCTCCCCTCTCCTTTCTGGCTTGGAGCGGTGGATAGAGGTGAAAATACTTCAGCAGTCCCCACCGTTTTCGGCACCAGTGACCGGTTTTGTGGAAGACAATTTTTCCACAGATGGGGTGATGGTTCTGGGATGAAACTATTCCACCTCAGATCATCAGGCAATAGATTCTCATAAGGAGCGGGCAGCCTAGATCCCTCAGGTGTACAGTTCACAATAGGGTTCTGCTCCTATGAGAATCTAATTCCACCGCTCATCTAACAGGAGGTGGAGCTCAGGCGGTAATGCTCGCTCGCCTGCACTCGCTTGCTGCCGTGCGGCCCAGTTCCTAACAGGCCACGGAACAATACTGGTTGCTGCCAAGGGGTTGGGATCCCCTGCAATAGTTTAAAGGTCACCCCCATCCCCAAACAAAGGGAGGTGCACACACACACACACACACACACAAACACACACACATTTCTCATGAGAAAAATCAGGAAAAAAAGAGTATTTACTTGTTTGTTTATTTATTTATATATTTATTTTGAGATGGAGTTTCACTCATTGCCCAGGCTGGAGTGCAATGGCGTGATCTCAGCTCACTGCAAACTCAGCCTCCTGGGTTCCAGCGATTCTCCTGCCTTGCTACCCCCGCCCCCCTACCCCTACCCCCCAGTATCTGGGATTACAGGCGCACGCCACCATGCCCAGCTAATTTTTTGTATTTTTAATAGAGACGGGGGTTCACCATGTTGGCCAGGCTGCTTTTGAACTCCTGACCTCAGGTGATAACACCGGCCTCGGCTTCCCAAAGTGCTGGGATTACAGGCATGAGCCACCATGACTGGCCCGAGAAAAAAAGAATTTCTTATTTGATGGTTCCAAAAATGTACTGAGGTAGTTCATGGAAAACTCAAGAACTTTTAACCTTTAAACCTCTTCACTATTTGGGTTTTGGTTTTCGTGGATTTTCTGTTTGTTTGTTTTTGTTTTTGTTTTTGTTTTGAGACAGGGTCTCACTATCTCACCCAGGCTGGAGTGCAGTGGCGCCATCTTGGCAATCTCTGTCTCCTGGGCTCAAGCGATCTGCCTGCCTCAGCCTCCCAAAGTGCTGGGATTACAAGCATGAGCCACTGTTCTCAGCCTGTTTTGGTTTTCAAAAAAACTTTTTATTTGGAAAAAACCTTAAGCATACAGAAAAGTTATAAAAACACTACAAAGAAATTTTTTCCCAGAAGTTGTTGACATGATACCAGCTCACCCTTTATTTCCTCAAATGAGAAATAACCACATAACTACAATACAACCATAAAAATCAGGAAATTAACATTGATACATTACTGCCACTAATCCAGATTCCAGTCAAAGTTCATCAGCTGCCCAAGAAATGTCTTATATAGCAGGGTTCCCCAACCCCTGGGTACCAGTTAAGAAGCTTCTTCTGTATTTATGGTCACTCCCCATTGCTCACATTACTGCTTAAGCTCTGCCTCCTGTCAGATCAGCAGCAGCATTAGATTCTCATGTGAGTGTGAACCCTATTGTGAACTGCCCATGCGAGGGATCTAGGTTGTGCACTCCTTATGAGAATCTAAAGCCTGATGATCCCCCACTCCTCACGATCTGCTCTGTGGAAAAACTTCCATGAAACCGGTACCTGGTCCCTGGTGCCACAAAGGTTGGGGACTGCTTTTATATAGCAAAAGGATCCTGTCCAGAATCGTACATTGTTTCTATGACATCCAATGATTTAATCCTGGCATTGAATGAGTTAATGTAACATTTAACTACTAGAATTTGCAGTGGGAAGAAAAATGATATAAAAGAACCGTTTATAAATTTCAGCTTTACATTCCTGCCATATAGATCAGTTTAAGTCCAGGGTACCTGGAACATACATATATATGATTAACTTGGACATATAACATATAATTATATATGTACATAATTTTAAATGTAGAAACATACTATCCAGTGTCTGTCATGTGTATATGAAGTATCATAAGTTTTTACCATTTTTAATATTATCATTTTTTTCTAATTGTCTTATTTAAAGTTTATCACATTTTTAAATGAGAGGGGTGTTGACATGGCACTGAAAGAAGGCAGAGATGGGAAATAGATACCTTTTTGTAAAACTCAATAAAAGCTTATATCCAACTAGTCAGAGAAATCTCTACTTCCGCGTTTTTGTTTTCTGTCTCTTCATTCCTCCTGAAGAGTGTGAATAAATAGGTTTTTCAAGTTCTCTTCATAAAGATTAAGTGACTTAATCATAAAGATTAAGGACTATGAGTGATGGGTTATGGAGAATTCTGAAATATCTTGCTTACTGGTAGATTTTAATAGCTTTTCAATTGTAAAGAGAATGAAGAGATCAGAAGAACTTAAGATAGGGCAAGAGAAGCGCAAGGAGGCAGGAAGACTAAGGGGATCTTCAGGGGCAGAGATGGGAAAGGAAGCACCCAGTTGGGCCAGACCCTCCTGGGAGTACCCTCACTCAGGTACACGTTCCAAAGGCTGTTCATGGTTGTTCTCTGTTCTACCTCCAATGAAGATGAGCTGTCCATCTTCTCATCCTTCTCATCTGGACTGGCTGCAAATATTATGTAGATGGTTAGCTACATACCTAGTTTTGTAAATGCCAGTAATTAACATGAACTAGAATTTGTTCTAAATCTGAATTTCAGTAACAAGATTATCAAAAGTAGTGTGTGTCAATAAATTTGGTATTTGTTTTTAAGATTAAAGCAAATTGAAATTAACTTTGAAAGATTTTTGCTTTCCTTTTTGATATGTTACCATAGACCTTCAGATAAGTAGTTCTATTCTGTGGTGTTGTCGCAAACCAGGCTAGGACTGGGCAACACTGTTTTCAAGAATAGATTTTATCAATCTATATCCATGTCCACGTACTCAGTTCTTTGTTTTCTCTTTAACATGTGTGGATTTTTCTCTATTAGGTTATATTACTTATTTTTATTATGAAAGTAGTATATGCTCATTGTAGAAGACTAGGAAAATAAAAAAGAACGTGTATTATCTCACAACTCATAGATACCACAATTAACATGTTGCTGTATTTTCTGTCACTAAAAGTTCTTTAAAAAATATTTTAAATAATTTAACACAATATTCCAACCCATAGGCCTAACTTATTTAACCATTCCCATGTTGTTGGACACCTGGATTATTTCTAAGTTTTTACAGTTATAAGAAGCCTTTTTATGAATGTCCTTAAACATAAATTCAGGATTACTTGTTTTTACTTTGTCTGCCCAAATTAATAGGTTTTAGTGGTTTGATATCTTTCAAAAAATGCCTCATTTTAAACATTTTTTGGTAATTTCTCATGTAGCTTCCTACCCTTTCTAAGTCTTCTCTCTTTCTTGGTATTAGCCTAAACCATCCGATTTCTTTAAGTGACCAAGTGAAAGGGAGGACAGTTCTAGATGTCCTCCCTTTCCAAGGACTTTTAATACATGGTAAAATGTTTGTCCTATATCTCATCCTTCCTCAAGGCTCATGATGTTGACTAGTTAATCTGATGAGTGAACTGATGTTTATGGAAGAGGCTCCCGGGTAATCCATATTTGTGTGTCCTGAGATGGTGCCCTAGCAGGGCATTTTGGTTAAGTCATTAGTGTTTGTGATAGAGATTCTAGCCAGCTGAGAAAAGAAGGGCTGTGCTATAAGATATAGATTACTCTCCATTTTTATTTTCTGCTGCTCCAATATTCTATGTAATATCTGAGAATCTTCAGGCTTCCCTATTTATTCCTGAATGGTTGAGATGAAATACGGTAACCAGAGGAGATATATGATATGATATAAAATGATATAATTCAGGTAATAGTTTATGATATAACAACATTAAAAGGCAAGGTAATCTTGGTCATATTTTCTTTTCCTTTTCTCTTTCTTTTTTTTTTTTTTTGTGAGACGGAGTCTCACTCTGTCTTCCAGGCTGGAGTGCAGTGGCGCGATCTCGGCTCACTGCAAGCTCCACCTCCTGGGTTCTCGCCGTTCTCCTGCCTCAGCCTCTCGAGTAGCTGGGACTACAGGCACCCGCCACCACGCCTGGCTAATTTTTTAGTATTTTTAGTAGAGACGGGGTTTCACCATGTTAGCCAGGATGGTCTTGATCTGACCTCGTGATCCACCTGCCTCGGCCTCCCAAAGTGCTAGGATTACAGGCATGAGCCACTGTGCCTGGCCTATCTTGGTCATATTTTCATTCTTTAATACCTAGGCCTTTTCTAGCTACTATAAGATTCTCTAGGACCTGGAGATAGAATGCAATGCGATGTTAATTCCATAGTACTGGGCATGGGTTCTAATTCTATTGCCTCCTGTAGTTAGGGTGTAACCTGAGACAAGTCACTCCAATCCTCTGGTCTTCCACTTACTTCCAATTAAAATGAATGTAAGGAATCTTCAACTTCTCTAAGAGTATTGATTCGGATCCCAGAAGTTATATCATTCAGGATCACTCAGTGTGGCGTTATTAGGGCTTTGTTAATTTGAACATGCTAACTCCTTTTTCTTCTATTTAAAAAAATTTTTTTTTTCAAGATGGAGGCTTGCTCTGTCACCCAGGCTGAGGTGCAGTGGCACCATCTCATCTCACTGCAACCTCCACCTCCCAGGTTCAAGCAATTCTCTTACCTCAGCCTCCCAGGTAGCTGGGACTACAGGCGTGTGCTACCACGCCTGGCTGATTTTTGTATTTTTATTAGAGACGGAGTTTCACCATGTTGGCCAGGTTGGTCTCAAACTCCTAGGTTGGTCTCAAACTCCTTAACTCAGGTAATCCACCTACCTTGGCCTCCCAAAGTGCTGGGATTACAGATGTGACCCACCATGCCTAGCCATTTTTCTTCCATTTTTAAGAAGTTGTTTTGATATTTAAAATCAATGTGCTGGAATGCTATGTATTAAATCCTTTTTAAACAAGTAAAATGTTTGTGCACTCTTACAGTGGCAGCTGAATCCATCAGGAGCTTATGGTCTTGAACAAAATGAGCCTGAAAGGAGAGAAAGTAAGTATTTATGTATTGAGGTGAACTTTGTTGCTGAGGAGAAAGGATATACAGTGAATTTTAATGATCAGGTGATGAAAATTGTTGTGTTAATAGATGGAGCATATTATTTTTGAAGGTTAGATTTTTGCCATTCAATTTGTTCATAAATATTTGTGGGTCTACCATATGCTAGGTGCTATGGAAAGTGCCGATGAGTAATTACTCCTATAGAATCTACAGGTTAATACAAATAATTATGCACAAATTGACTTTATAAATTAAATGCATATGAAACAGTAAACAACAGTGCTCTTCTATAACAAAACAAAAGCTTACTGGGGAGTGAGAAAGGAAAAATATGTATAATTAGTACAGATGGATTGGGACCAAATGATGAGGATACATACATTCTTCTAGAGTAAAGCCACATTTGCCCAGATTGGAAATGTTCTGGTTACTTGAATAATCTGATTAACTAAGAATCATCACAGCTACCATAATGAATTACTAGTCTTTAAAGCTTTATTATTTGTATACTACTACAGATATTTTGAATGTAATATAATCTTTGAGAAGTCTTACAATTCTTTAGGCACATAATTTTAGACATGAGTGCTATATAATATTATTCTAAAATAGTAACTATAGGCTAGGCGTGGTGGCTCACGCCGATAATCCCAGCACTTTGGGAGGCCAAGGCAGGGGGATCACTTGAAGTCAGGAGTTCGAGATCAGCTTGGCCAACATGGTGAAACCTCATCTCTACTAAAAATACAAAAAATAGCCAGGCATCATGGCACATGCCTGTAATCCCAGCTACCTGGGAGTTTGAGGCAGGAGAATCACTTGAATCCAGGAGGTGGAGGTTGCAGTGAGCTGAGATAGCACCACTGCACTCCAGCCTGGGTGACAGGGCAAAACTCTGTCTCTAAAAATAAAAATAAAACAGTAACTATATTATCGAATTATTTGGATTTGAAGTAAATGGAAGTTTTCTGTAAGTTTTCTTGATAATAACAATTTTTTAACCTTGAAAAATCAAGAAATATAAAGGCCTCAGAATAATTTATCTGTGAATATATTGATTTTCAATGTTCTGAATTAGCTTTATTTGATTCAAATAGAAAATGTATTGTTTGCAATTTGGAAAAAAGTGCATATCCACTGCATCTTTCTTTTTAAAAATTTATCAGCAAAAAAGGCCGTATCTATCTATCTATCTATCTATCTGTCTATCTATCTATCTATCTCTCTATCTATACATCTGATTAAATAATGTATACTCAAAGACAGTGTTTGAAGTGGCCAATGAATAATTTCCTATGTTAGGGAAAGGATACAAACAGCATGAATCATAAAAAGGTTAATTTATCTATGTTACAATGAAGAACATCTGTTCATTAAAAGATATCACTAGGCCAGGTGCAGTGGCTCACGCCTGTAATCCCAGCACTTTGGAAGGCTGAGGTGGGTGAATTGCTTGAGCCCAGGAGTTCGAGACCAGGCTAGGCAACATGGCAAAACCCTCTCTCTACAAAAAATACAAAAATTAGCCAATTGTGGTGGCACATGCCTGTGGTCCCAGCTACTCAGGAGGCTGAGATGGAAGGATCTCTTGATTATGAAGAGGTTGAGGCTACAGTGATCCATGCTTGTACCACTCTACTCCAACCTTGGCAACAGAGTGAGACCCTGCCTTAAAAAAAAAAAAAAAAGATATCACTAAAAGAGTGCAAAGGCAAGCCATGGAATATGAGAAGATACTTGCCACTTACAATCAACAAAGGGCTTGTATCTAGGATTTATTATTCCTAGATCACTAAGGAAAAGGAAGACATGCTGTGGTTAAAGCCCCAAGGTTGGAAGGAGGGGACAAAAGGAAGGCTTCTGGTTTGCTGGTAATGTTTTATTTATTCACCCAGATGATGGTTACATATACTCGCTTTGTGGCAGTTCAACTGAACGGTTAAGTTTATGTTTATGCATTTCTGAACAAG
This sequence comes from Symphalangus syndactylus, assembly GCF_028878055.3. Classification (NCBI taxonomy): domain Eukaryota; kingdom Metazoa; phylum Chordata; class Mammalia; order Primates; family Hylobatidae; genus Symphalangus; species Symphalangus syndactylus. The sequence continues at coordinate 87,007,790 of NC_072437.2, forward strand.
TGTTTTATCTCAATAAACAATACCCCATTTCCTTTTTAATTATGTAATAGTTTTACTGATATGTAATTCATCTATCGTAAATTTGCTCTTTAGTAGATTCATGAAGTTGTACAGGCATCACTACAACATAATTTCAGAACATTTTCATTATCTGAGAAAGAAGTCTCATGCCTATTTGCAGTCATTCCCCATTCTTCCCTCCCCCTAGCCCTAGGCAACCACTCTTTCAGTTTGTATGGATTAGTCTATTCTGGCCATTTCATATAAATGGAATCATACAGTATGTAATTCCTTTCCAATTTTTGATTCAGTTGAGAAATAGACACCAGAATCAACAGATGAAAGTTACAACACCAGCTTTGTTGTTAGACTAGGGCTTGACCTTTGGGTAAATCAGTCTGTCTAACTCAGAGGGGGACTTGCTGCTGGATACTCTCTCAGTGCCAGTAGCAGGGACAAACAGAGAAGGAAGGCAGTCAGTGTGACTGACAACTCTCAAGTGCCCTTCCGCTCCATACAAATGGAACCCAGGTAACCCATAACAAGCATTCTTTTTAAAGAGTCATGGGGCTTTCAAGAAAATAAGAGAAATATTCTCCTAAGAACAAAATAGAGATAAGAAGGCATTTTGCTAGAATCTGAGGAGCAATAGTAAGCGAACACAATAGCCAGAGCTATCCTGGGGACAAATGTCCATATAAGCTGGGATCTGAGAGCAGGTCTGGGTCTGCTGCAAGGTGAGTGAACTGAACTTAGTTCACCCAATCAACACATGAAAAGATGATTAAACTTATTAATAGTCAGAGAAATGCGAATTAACATTGCATGGAAGTAGCTTTTTTTTTTTCCTTTTTTTTTTTTGTGACAGAGTCTCACTCTGTCGCCCAGGCTGGAGTGCAGTGGCGTGATCCCAGCTCACTGCAACCTCCACCTCCCAGGTTCAAGCGATTCTCCTGCCTCAGCCTCCCAAGTATCTGGGATTACAGGCGTGCACCACCATGCCCAGCTAATTTTGTATTTTTAGTAGAGATGAGGTTTCACCACGTTGGCTAGGCCAGTCTCAAACTCTGGACCTCAGGTGATCTGCCCGCCTCGGCCTCTGAAAGTGCTGGGATTACCAGCATGAGCCACCACGCCTGGCCTGAAATAGCATTTTTTATAAGTATATGCCCTAGAGAAACTCTTGCATATTGTATAAGAGTCAGAGAGACAAATAATTTGTTGCTATATTGTTCTTAAAAGCAAAAACTGCAAATAACACAAATGTTTGTTTTGGGTGATTAGATAAAAATATTATGGTGTATTCCCACAATGGACTACTATATAGCAGTGAAAACAAATGAACTAGAGCTACATTCTTCAACATGGATGAATCTTAGAAATATAAATGTTGAATTTAACAAAGCAAACTACAGAATTATGATACCATTTCTGTATAAAGTTCAAAAAGACATACCATATATTGGCTAAATGTGGTAGGCCAGGCATGGTGCTCACACCTATAATCCCAGCATGTTGGGAGACTGAAGCGGGCCAATTGCTTGAGCCCAGGAGTTCAAGACCAGCCTGGGCATCACAGCAAAACTCCATCTCTACAAAAGATACAAAAAATTAGTTTGGCATGGTGGCCTGTGCCTGTAGTCCCAGCTACCCCAGAGGCTGACATAGGAGGATCACCTGAGCCCGGGAGGTTGAGGATACAGTGAGCTGAGATCGCACCACTGCACTCCAGCCTGGGTAACAGAGTGACAGAGACAGAACTTGTCTCAAAAAATATATAAATAAATAAAATATACTTTAATATATAGTATATACAGTAAAGTTATTGTTAAGAAGAAATCGATTGATAAACACAAAAATCAAGATAGGAGTTGCCTCTGAGTGGGGTGAAAGGGGATGGGACGAGAGAGGGAGCACACGGCAATTGGTAATATTCTAGTTGTTGGATTCGGCAGTATGTTTTGTTTGGTTTTTTTCCATCTCCCCCCCACACACATAATGTAGTTTTATTCAGTTTTAAACAAAATGTAACTCTTTTGGGGCAGTAAGTTCATGAGTGTTCATTTTATTGTTAGGCTTTAGAACTCCCATCTGTATTATGTATATATTATTATATATTACATAATACTTTATATATAGAGAGAGAGAATGTTTCAAATATTACATAATACGATGAGAATGAGAAAGAGAGAGGGGTGGCTTTCCAGATCTACCTCTGGAAAGCAAGTCTGAGCCCTGGCCCAGGTGTCCTTAGGACAAGGAAACAGCAGGGCAGAACATACAGGCTCGAGGCAGGAAATCCCTCAAAAGATGGGAAGAAAAGGGCAGAAGGAAGCTTTTGCAGGTGGTAGATATGTTCATTGTCTTGACTGTGGGGATAGTTTCATGAATGCATACTTATGTCAGAAATCATGAAACTGGACTAAGCAAAATGGCTCCTTCCTGTGATCCCATCATTTTGGGAGGCTGAGGTGGGAGGATTACTTGAGGCCAAGAGTTCAATACCAGCTAAGGTAACAGACTGAGAACCCCATCTCTACAAATATTACAAATTAAAAAGTAAATTAAAAGAATTCATCAAACTATACACTTTAAATATTTAGTTTATTGTATACTTTAAACATGTATCATTTATTGTACAAATAAAGCTATTAAAAACAAAAGCCAGGAAGAGGTTGAAGCCATACTCTTTTCCCAGCCTGCCCTGTCAGATAAGTCCATCTTCCTTCCAGTCCCCAGATTCTCCCTACCCCACACACAGTCCCCTTCTCCCTTAGGAGGTACATTTTGTTTCCTCCAGTCTAGTAATAGGACTTCCCTCACCAAAAACATAAAACAAAAAGTTTTATGAATTACTTGCCATACGCTGTTGAGTGAATTCAGTTTTTGTTTTTGTTTTTCTTTGAGACAGGGTCTCGCCGTGTCACCCAGGCTGGAATGAGTGGCACAGTCATGGCTCACTGCAGACTCGGCCTCTCTGGGCTCAAACAGTCCTCCCACCTCAGTCTCCTGAGTAGCTGGGATTACAGGCGTGCACCACAACACCTGTTTTTTTTTAAAAAAATTTTTGTAGAGATGGGGTCTCCCTATGCTGCCCAAGCTGGTCTTGAACTCCTGGGCTCAAGTTATCCTCCCTCCTCAGCCTCCAAAAGTGTTGGAATTACAGACGTGAGCCATTGCACCCGGCCAATGTGAATCCAATTTTTAAAAGCCAGATTCTGCATTGCCTGAGAGTAAGTTATCTAGATTGGATTCTCTACAATTGAGAATTTGAAGATAAAATAAAGTGAAAGTTCCTTTAACTTAAGCATTGTTTTGCTCTTACAACCTGTAAGGCCGAAACAAGTGCCCATGGGTTTGAAATGAAGCTGTCCTGACCTAGCGTTATTCTCAATGCTAGATGGTGTGTTGAGACCTGTCCCACAGAAGGAAGAGCAGCACCAGGACAAGAAGCTGTGCCTCGGAATCCACTAAGAAGGCCTGTCTACACTGCAGGGGAACCTCAAGAACTTTTCATTGCACTTCTAAAATTCAGCCTTGTTCATTCAGAAAATAAGGATGGATTTTGTGAATAATTGAAAAGATTTTTTAAGGAAGCTAATTTATTTCTAGGATACAAATGGTGTTAATAAGAATATTTGTCTTTTAGATTTATGTGTGGGTTTTCCATAATGTAGTAGTGTGTTATTTTATTACATGAAATGAGGGAGCAATAACTTAAACCAACGTAATCACCAACAGGGACTGATTTCTATTTATCTTGACTTTATATTAGCCAATTTGAAAGGGTCTGCTTCACAAGAGGTCATGCCTCTGCAGGGAATCACACACCTTTTGAGAAATATTAATTCTTTTTAATTACAAGAGTGACAGTTAGTAAACTGCTCCAGGGAAATAAGTGTCATCTTTTTAAGAGTCAGTGTATAGCAAACCAAAAGGTCACATTTATACCCAAAGCTTTCTAGTAATCAGAATTTACTTAATTAGAATTGACTTATAAAAATAAAGTTAGTGGGCTGGGCGCGGTGGCTCACGCTTGTAATCTCAGCACTTTGGGAGGCCGAGGCGGGCGGATCATGAGGTCAGGAGATTGAGACCACGGTGAAACCCCGTCTCTACTAAAAATACAAAAAAATTAGCCGGGCGTGGTGGCGGGCGCCTGTAGTCCCAGCTACTCGGAGAGGCTGAGGCAGGAGAATGGCGTGAACCCGGGAGGCGGAGCTTGCAGTGAGCCGAGATTGCGCCACTGCACTCCAGCCTGGGCGACAGAGCGAGACTCTGTCTCAAAAAAATAAAATAAAATAAAATAAAAATAAAAAAATAAAGTTAGTGGACTTGGTCTCCATTTTTAAAGTATATTTTGTAAATGTTAATTCTGTGGTCCTGTTTATCACAGAGTTTGGGTAGCAATAAGAAGAGAGTGTTATTCTGAGACAGTGTCGCTGCTTGATATCACTGACTCTTGAAATCACTAACAGTGAACCTCAAATTTGGTTATGATGTTAACAGAGAAGAAATATTTGAGTCTGGAATATTGAAACTAGCTTTCCTAGAATTCCATTAATAAATGCCGCTCCCCCATATAATCTTCCCTTCTGTATAATTAACATAGGTTGTCTCATGGCTTTGATCTGCAAAAGGAAGAGCCTTTTAAAAACATTTGCCAACCTCGAGAATAAATACTGAAAGTCTTGAAAGTATGGTCATTTCAGCTATTCCAGATTGCTGTCTGTGATTTCTCACATTTTTATTTGCTGAGAAACATTCAGAAAATTATTCCAAAAATGAAGGTACATTTTCTGTTCTCTCCTAGGTTAGAGAGGGGGTGGCCTGGGGTGCTTCATGAGAAATGTCTCCCTGGATCTGCGGTGGTCAGGGTTGCCTCTGCTTTTGTTCCCTGCCTTTCCAGAACATCACACGGCCTCACTGGGCTTCCTACCAGTTTCTCAGAATTACACGCAGGACCATCCAAACACTGGCTCCATGCCAGGGCTGTGACTGCAGCATGTGTAGGTCCATGGGGAGTTCAGAGTCATCATACAAGGCAGCCGAGAACTGCCATAAACCCTACACAGATGGAAGGCATGGGATAGGACGGGAGAGGAGGCGAGGTACACTTAGAGGTAACTAAGGCTAGTTTGAAAACCATGAGTTAAGATATTCTTATCAGTATAAAAACACTGAGATTGCTTACCTCCCAAATTGCTTTATTATATTAACTCTCGTGCTTCAGCTCTTGGATTTGTTGTTTCTAACTAACGTGTCATGTACACCAAACATTTTATAAATCAATCAGTAAATATTTTGCAAGACCCAAAATCCTGGCATACTGCCAGGTCTGTGGATTTCCCTGTTGGGTGTTGGGATGGGATATGAGAGGAAGCAGCATACATGTAGGAAAAACTGTGATTAGAAAGGGAAAAAATAGGCATTTCCACAGTACTATTAAGAGAGTCATGATAATGCCATTTTTTTTCTTCTGTACAACTGGTCAGATTTCAATAAATAATCATTGATGGTTTACTGTATAGCCTCAGAAGGTGAAGTCTATGAGGGCAGGGAGGTGTGTGTGTGTGTGTGTACTTTTTAACTGCTGAACCCCAGTGTCTAGAACAGTACCTGGCACACAGTAGGCATTCCGTAAATATTTGTTGATTGATTGAATGACTGCTAAATACTGCTAGACCCTGGGGATGAGATGTGTGAGAAATGCTTCCTGATCTTAAGACACTCACGGTCAAGTGGAAGATACAAGCATGGAATCAAGTAATTAAGAAAAATGATTCTCAGGCCAGGTGCCGTGGCTCACACCTGTAATCCCAGCACTTTGGGAGGCTGAGGGGAGGTAGATCACTTGAGGTCAGGAGTTCAAGACCAGCCTGGTCAACATGGTAAAACCCTGTCTCTACTAAAAATACAAAAAAAAAAAAAAAAAAAAAAAAAAAAAAAAATAGCCAGTCATGGTGTTGCATGCCTGTAATCCTAGCTATTTGGGAGACTGAAGCAGGAGAATCGCATGAACCCAGGAGGCAGAGGTTGCAGTGAGCTGAGATCATGCCACTGCACTCCAGCCTGGACAACAGAGCGAGACTTAGTCTAAAAGAAAAGAAAAATGTCTCTGGACCAGCAGATGATTTGTTAGAAGTGCATATTCTTAGGGTGCACCCTAGGCTTACTGAATTAGAACCTCTCAGGATGCGCCCAGCAAGCTGGGGTTTCACGACCTTGCGGGTGATTCTGGTGACCTTTAAGGCTGAGAACTGCCACTGTGGATGTAACTATAGGAACAATGGGGGCACACGAGGATTTACCAGCGCTCTGGGGAGTCATGGAAAGGGCCCTGTAGAGGCAGAGATGATGAGGTGGGGCCTGAGGGGATCCAGGGGTTTGCCAGGCAAACAGCGGGAATGAGACAAACTTCTGGGAAAAAGTGATGGAGACAGACTGCTGAGCCACCCCAGGAGCCCGCCTGGGTTTGGAGAAGCTCTGTGGGGCACTTTTGACCCAGATCTATAAATTCCCAGTCCTCATCCCTTAGCCTGAGAAATCAGAACTTACACTTAAACAAAAAATACAATGTCTTTCTAAATTTCAAAGAATGGGAGGATGATGGTAAGTTCATAATTTGTAAAAAAAAAAAAAAAAATAGCTCTGCCATTTGTTTACTGCCTAAGTGGCCACAGAATATGCTGCTGTGAGGGGAGCTAAGTGTAAGCATTTGCCTGGTTTCCTTCATCCCAGTCATGCAGAGCATACACAAGTGTGTGTATTTTCATTGTATTGCTGCTGAAGCTTTTTCTTTCCTTTTTCAAGACAGGGTCTCACTCTGTTGCCCAGGCTGGAGTGCAGTGGTGCCTTCATAGCTCACTGCAGCCTTGACTGTTTTCTGTGCTCAAGCGGTCCTCCCCACCTCAGCCTCCCAAGTAGCTGGGACTACAGGCACGTGCCACCACGCCTGGCTAGTTTATTTTTTATTTGTTTAATTTTTGTAGAGACAGGGGTCTTGCTATGTTGCCCAGGCTGGTCTTGAACTCCTGGCCTCAAGCAATCCTCCTGCCTCTGCCTCCCAAAGTGCTGTAATTACAGGCATGAGCCACCATGCCTGGCCAAGTTAGCTTTATTTCTGGGTCAATGAATGGTACCAACACTCTATAAACATGAACTCTATCTTTAGTGACACTATGATACATAAATGAGCTTATTGCCCCTGAATGTCTATATCTAAACCCACGTAACACTTGGGAAGGAGAAAGAAAGAAGTGAGCCCATCTTGGGACAGGAGCTCCTTTGGTGAGTGTAGCACAAAGTGATTTGTTAGGGAAAGCACATGTCTTTCCAGAAGGACATGAGCCAGGACTTTCCTGGAATACTTCCCACCACGCCATGATTCTCAGAAATTGGGGTCCAGGCCAGGATGAACGAGGAAGAAACCACATTTCATCCCATTGCTGACACCCACACCCAGAGAGGCCCCGGGCCCGGGATGTATCCCAAGGACAAAAGGTGGAGGGAGGAGGCTGGGGGAGTTCACTTCCTGTGGAGTGAATGGAAACAGCCTGGCTCTGCCTAATGTGCATGAGGGGCTGGGGGTGGCTTGAACAGCTTGAAGTACCTTGTGTAGTGTGTGCGCACATTCACACTGTTAGAAAAAAATGAAAACAAGAGCTAAGTGAGAAGTCTGAAATACTGTGGTGCATGGTGCTGTTGAGTTGCAAGAAACGGAAGCTCATGAGCCTGGAGGCTTCTGTGTGGCAGATCCTAACTCCGGACCAACTTTGTTTTACCCATGGTGATAACCAGCAGAGGTTCTCCAGGTTGTTTTATTTTGAACATGCTACAATTCATTAACAAATATTTGCCAGGGCTTAGCTTACCATGAGCCAGGCACTGTGAGGAGTGCAGTTACAGTGGTGAGCAAAACCAGACACAAACCCTGCCCTCATGGAGCTTATCGTCTAGTTGGGGAGATGGACATACATCAAATATTCATGAAAATGAATGAAAGGTACACAGAAAAGAACTGGCCTCCCAACAAATACAGGCACATGTTTTTTCAGTTCTTCCACTTCACAGAGATCTAGTACTATTATAATTCTAATGGCACCATGGGCTGCACTTAGTGGACCTGGAAAGTTCTACTGGTTTGGGTTTTTTTAAAGATATCCTACACGCTTAAGCAGGGAATCTTTTGGAAACCTCTGGAAGGAGAGAACAATCATATTAAAAATGCAAATAGGGCTGGGCACGGTGGCGCACACCAGTAATCCCAGCACTTTGGGATGCTGAGGCAGGCGGATCATGAGGTCAGGGGTTTGAGACCAGTCTGGCCAACATGGTAAAACCCTGTCTCTACTAAAAATACAAACAAACAAACAAACAAACTAGCTAGGCATGGTGGCATGTGCCTGTAATCCCAGCTACTCGGCAGGCTGAGGCATGAGAATCACTTGAATCCAGGAGGCAGAGGTTGCAGTGAGCCAATATCGTGTCACTGCACTTTAGCCTGAGCAAAAGAGCAAGACTATCTCAAAAAAAAAAAAAAAAAAAAAAGGACCATGACCCTTAACCTCAAGATTCTGTGACTTGGCAGGGTGGAAAAAAATGTATGTAAATAAGTATAGATGTGATAAGTTTTAATAAAGAGCAGGGGAATTTAGAGAAACTGTACCAAGCATTAAATGTATTATTTTTAGTAACCAGAAATTCCTTCTATTGATGTAATTAAGATTTTATAGTATTTGAGAGGCCAAGGCAGGAGGACCACTTGAAGCCAGGAGTTCAAGACCAGCCTGGGCAACATAGCAAGACCCTGTCTCTCCAAAAAGAAACTAAAAAACAGCCAGTTGTGGTGGTGCACACCTGTAGTCCCAAGCTGCTAGAGAGGCTGAAGCGGGAGAATCACTTGAGCCTAGGAGTTCAAGGCTGCAATGAGCTATGCTTGCACCACTGCACTCCAGCCTGGGTGACAGAGTGAGATACTGTTTCAAAAAGAAAAAGAATGCATATAGTACTCTACTCTCAGATATGAGTGTTTCTGTTGACCAGGAATTTTACCATTCCTGGTTCTTTTTGATGCGGAGGTGGCCTTGTGAAAGGACACGGTTTCTGCTGAGCTGAACACGCTTTAGTGTAATATGATGAAGAACTTCTATGCTGGTTGCGGTATTGGTGGAAAGTGTTTTATTTTGCAGAAAAAGCACAAGTTCCACAGAGGGCAACAGTTATCCATTCACTCCACAGCTATCTATTGCTGCATGACAGACTACGCCCTAAAACTTAGTGGCCCAGGCCACTATTTTATTTTGCATGATTCTGTGAGCCAGGAATTTGGGCAAGATTCAGCAGAACAGCTCCACTCGCTGGGGTCACTCACAGTTGTGTGCCACTGGTGGGTTAGCTGAGAGGGGGGCACAGCCAGCGCAGGGACAGTGACGCTGGACCATCCAAGGGGCTTCTTTCAGGTTTCTGGCGCCTCAGCTTGGATGGCTGAAACAGCTGGCGGCTGGCCAGGGCTCTCCAGCAGGGTGACCAGACCTCTACGAGGCGGCACAGGGCTCTGAAAGTGAGTGCTCCACAAGGACATGCCCAGCGTGTCCCCCTTGCATCATGCTGGCTCATGGCTCATTAGCCAAGGCCAGTTTCGTGGCCACACCCAGAGTCCATGTGGAGGGGCCTGCACAGGACGTGGAGCCAGGAGGTATAGTTCACAGGGGACCACAAAAGTAACGTTCACCACAGGACAGAGCAGATCACTGAAGGGAATGCCACTGGGAATGGAGCCCCATGTCCTGGCCCCTGAGCAGAGTTCTGTCCCCAAGACTGTTACTCCTCGTGGAACTTTTCACCTCCCTCGCACTTAACGGCAATGCCAACAGTCACTGCACACGGTTCCGAGAACCTTCAAGTTGAAGCCCTCATGATGCTTCCTAAGAAGTTGCAGTTGTCCAAATCCACAAACCCAGATTTCAGTTGGCAAGTCTGAGAGGTTCTGGGTAACTGTTTTGCTGCACAAACGTGGGTATTCCTGAAAGTTTAAAGATTCATCTTCAACATGCTAGGGAAAGCCACCATGATAGCTAGTCTAATAATGCCCAGACCATTCCCTCATTAATGAATGGAAAGCTCACATTTTAAGATGAATATGGGCCAGGGAGGTTTCACCTTTCTTGGCTGAGGTTGATGCCAAAGTAATAAGCCTCGGTGCTTCCTGCCTCCTTGTTCCCTGGGGATGGGCCAGAATCAGATGCCATCAGGGACCCTGCAGGCAATTCTGAGAATTCCTTTTAAGAAGACACCTGCAGGAAGGGTGAACCACTTTCTAGCCCTTCTGCAGCCAACCACTCCCCCTGCCTTTTGATGACACAGGTTCTGCACAAGCTGAGAGGGAGGAGGGGGTGACATCCATTTCTTGTAAAAATGCCTCAATGAGAAAAGGGCCACATGCATTTCTTGTAAAAATGCATCAGTGAGAAAAACAACAACAGCAGCAGCAACGGCAAATATTTACAGAATCTCCTACTATGATCCAAGCCCCCAAATCAAGAAAATGTGAATGCTGATGTAAAAAAGGAAGGTATTTGTTCAAACTGCCTGGCCAGTGTTTTTAAAGAAAACAGAGATCTCCAAAGACCCCTTTTTTGGTCCTAGGTAGCAAGCAAACGCGGAGTTCATTAAATGTGTACTGTTTATTTGTGGTGTCTCCAAGCAGAGTAGTTGGCTCTCATTATATATCTGGGAGAATAATCAATGATTTATGCTTCTGACAGCCTTATCATAGCCATTTACATAATGGTCATGTGTATTTGTGACTTTAATACCCTCTGCATATAACCTTACTATTTAAATAGATTACAGTGTTTTGCTGTTGTGACTTTGCTTGTTTAATCATAGCTAAGACTTTTCTGAAGTCAAATACTTTTTCCATTATCACAGTGAGGCGTTGGCAAAAAAGTGGGGGCTTGCTGGTTACACTTGCTGAAAATAAGTCATGAATTTATTTGGACTCTCAAGATTGGAGCTCTGAATTCACATAGTCCAGTGTTTATGCACAGAGGACCACTGGCATTGCCATTGATTAGGACTGGCATGACCACTGCCAGAGGTTTAGCAGCCCTGGCACACATCCACCAAATGCCATTTCAATCACTCAGAAATTTCTACAACAGAAGGCCCCCCACGTGTTGGGATGGTGGGCTGCCCTTGCTTGAGCACAGCTGATCCATCCAACCACTGGTTAGCGGTTGCATCTCCTCTTCAACACTCCCCTAAAGGGACAGATCAGCCGGGCTCTGCTCCAGCATCCCCAGCGATGAAGAAGTCACCACCTCCTGAAGCCACATTGGCCTGTCCTCATTATTAACATGTTATTTTTATGGAGTAAACTCCTCCCCCGTCACTCCCCTCAGACCTTGTGTATAGCACAGGCTGTTTGTGTCTCCTCTCCCACAGGAATGCCCTGGAATACTTGAAAGTAGCCATTGTGTTCCTGCTGTCCTGTGACAGCCTCCCACCTCTCCTGGAAAGTTACTGCATCATTGTAGCTAGGTTCGCATTTTACAGTGAAGCACTTTTTACTTCACCTCATTAAATGTTCACACTGTGAAGCGGGGATTAGCATTTCCACTGTACAGATAATGAAATGGAGTCTCAGGTTAAACGACTTACCCAAGGCTACACTGCTAACAATTGGCAGAGCCAGAACATGAATCTGCTCCAAATTCAATGCCTTCCATAATTTTCCCAATATGCACTTCATTTTTTTTTCTTTTCTTTTTGAGACAGGATGTCACTCCTATTGCCCAGGCTGGAGTGCAGTGGTGTGATCCCCACTCACTGTAGCCTCGACTTCTTGGGCTCAGGTGATCCTCTCAACTCAGCCTCCTGAGTAGCTGGGACTATAGGTGCCCACCACCACACCTCGCTAATTTTTGTATTTTTTGTAGAGATAGGGTTTTGCCATGTTGCCCAGGCTGGTCTCGAACTCCTGAACTCAAGCAATGTGCCCACCTCGGCCTCCCAGAGTGCTGGAATTACAGGCGTGAGCCACCGCGCCTGGCACAATATGCAATTCATTTTGTCCAGCCTCTCCCTCTGATGTCTTCGTTCTTCCCATTGCAAGTCCTCATGTCTCCCGTGGTAGAAGGCATCAGTGGCCCCAATTTTTCAACCTTCCCTTTCACACGTTTTGCCAGTTCCATCAGCAGGTGGAACTTGTTTCCCCTTGCTTGACTTTGTGTTCAGTAGAATGAGGTGGAAATGTCCTCGTGCGAGTTCCGACATTAGGCTCAAGAAGCCTGTGTGTTTCCACTTTGCGTTTCTGCCATCACCAAACATCCGGAGCAGAGCCACCCCAGCTAGCCCAGCCGAGATTAGGTGACTCCCAGCCAACCCACAGACGTAGGAAGAAAACATTGGTTTTATTTAAGTTATTGCGTTTCAGGGGGCTGGTTATGCTGCAGTTGCTAAGCAATACATTTCTCCAGCTTTCAAAAAGCTTCCCTTTCCCCACGGGGTTCCTTTCCCTTCATTACTTGGAAGCCTGTGCTAGCTTTCTCAACATCCTCCTCCTGTTTATTCCACAAACCACTGCTGTCTTTCTGCTCCCCCTCCCCGTGGGAAGGTGCTCCCCAACTCCTAGTGGCCTAACCCTGCTTGGGCCCTGGGCCTTCAGCGTGCAGCATCAACCCATCCTGAAACTCTCCTGTTTTGGCTTCATAATGCTTACCTCTTGTCGGCCTCGACCTGTTCTTGTGTTTCTTATCTCTCTCCTCTCCTCCCACGGCTCTTCCTGGGCCCTCTCACCTCTTTGCTTCCTCTCCAGGGCCCCCATCCTTTCTCAGGACCTTGAGGACCACCAAAGTGCTGACACCTGCTCCCAGCCTGCGTCTCTTCCCAGGTGCAGCTGTGTGTGCACGCCCCTAGACGGCTCCCGCGGGGGCCTGATTCACAGCAGTGATCACCAGCACGTGAGGAAAAGACTGGCGTAGGGGAGAGTGGCCAGGGCTCCCGCCAGAGAGGTGTTGCAGGAGTCCAGGCGAGAAGTGATGCGGCCCAACAGGGCATTAGGGTCACCAGAACTCCCTGTCTGGGCACCCATGCTTCTCCCTGCAGAGCTGGAGTTTTGTTTGCAGACCTTAGTGTGGGACTTCACATTTATCCTTATTAAATCTAGGCATGATTAGATTGCACCCAACACTGCAGCTTGTCCTACCGCTTGTTAATTTTGTTTCAGACACTAATTAGGCGTCGCTCTCAGAGACCAGGGTCACTCAGGCATTTGATCAATGCGTTACTTGTGTCCCATCCAAGTCATCGATAATGTTGAATAGAAAGGGCCCCGCAGGAACACAGTAAAGACTATTACTTGTTTTAGCCACTAGAGGGCTGCATGTCCCAGAAATTGATGCAGGTGCCGCTTAGAAGTGAAACTAGGAAATGTCAGCACTGTTGGGTTCTATGGGGTTTGGAGTTTCCAGGGCGGGGGCACAGAGGAGAGTGTAGCACACTGGGGAGCTGCAGATGGTTGCAGCATTCGTGGGCAAGGAGAGGGAGGAGTAGGGGGTTGGCAGAGACCACGAAGGGCCTTAGGAACACTTCTGGGGAGCAATAGGAAGCCATAGATAGACTTTAAGCAGAGGCCACACGATCATATTATGCTTTTTTTTTTTTTTTTTTTGAGACAGGGTCTCTGTCACCCAGGCTGCGGAGCAGTGGCGCAATCACGGCTTACTGCAGTCTTCACCTTTTGGACTCAAGCGATCCTCCTGCCTCAGATTCCTGAGTAGCTGGGATTACAGGTGCACACCAACACACCTGGCTAATTTTTTATTTTTATTTTTGTAGAGACAGTTTCCAAGCTGATTTCAAACTCCTGGGCTCAAGCGATCCTCCCACCTCAGCCTGGAAAAATGCTGGGATTACAGGCGCCAGCCACTGCGCCCAGCCCCTATTTGCATCTTAAAGCAGTCACTCCAGCATCCGTGTGGAATGGAGGGAGGAAGAAGGGAATTGGATGGCTGCTGGTTGGTTCAGAAAGAGAAATGATAAAGGTCTAAGGTGACATCTGAAGGGAATAAAGGAGGGGACAGAGGAATGTAAGTGAACTGAGCAGAACGAGGGCAGAGTGACAGGGGACAGAATGGCAGGAGCCACCCAACAGGAGGGGAGGGGGAGGGAAGGGAGGGTCACCTGGAAGATGTGAGGGGGCCAGGGAGTGAGGAGAGAAAGAGGAAAGTGAAATTGTGCTTTGTAAAGAATGAGTCATACATTCACTCACGATAGAACATTTACTATGTCGCAGACACTGGGCTAGACCCTGGCGATAACATTCACGAGGGAAACAGACACTGCCCCTGCCCTGGAGTTTTGCACCCTAGTGGAGAGGCAGCCGGTATCTGGGGCGGGAGGCTCCTGTGCTGGGCCTGGGAAGCCCAGAAGTGGGTATTTAAGCTGAAAGAGCAAGGATGAGAAGAAGCAGCCAGTGAAGAAAGCTGGGAAGACTATTCCCAGCAGAAGGAACGGTATGGGGGAAGGCCCTCTGGGAGGGATGGAAAAGCAGCCAGGCTTGCTGGACTTGTTGCAGGAGGAAGGCTCGGCCGGATCCTGTGTGCTTTAAGGACAGTGGTCAGGGCTTTGGGTTTGGTTCTGTGCAGCAAGGGAAGCCACTAGAGGGTTTGGGGGCAGGAGAGAACCATGACTAGATGTGACCTATGAAAAGATCACTTTGGACGCTTGCAGAGATGGGGTGCAGTCCAGGTGGGAGACATGCAGATGCAGAGAGCTGCTCAGATTTGACACAAGTCAAAGCAGAAATGCTGATGAATTGGCTGCAGGTGAGAGGCAGAGAGGACTCATGTGCCTTCCTGGGTTTCTGGCATGAACAACTGGGGGGATTTCAGGGGCATCAGCAGAGCTGGGGAAGCCAGGTGCAGGGAGTGACAGGAAGTCATATGCCATGTTTTGAACTGTACCTTGGAAAGAGGGAGCCTGAGAGGCATCCAGCCAGCAGGTGAGTGCATGCATGAGCTTGGAGATTGCCGAAGTCGGCCTGGAGCCACAGAGGTGGGAGCCACACGGGGGGCACACACAGACCACAGACCTGAAGCCTTGCAGGAAGACGGGGGAGATGGAGACGAGACGCCCAGGAGACTGAGCCCGGGCACAACGGTGCTCGGTGCTTGGCTGTGAGGTGGAGGAGGCTGAGCTGAGAGAGCACAGGAGGGTGAGATTGCCTGGGCGACAGGAGAGGAGAGGGCCTGGAGAAGAGGCCACCAGCTCTGTCACCTGCTGCTGAGGGGTCAGACGAGCACAGGAAATCGCTACTGGATCTGGCGGCTCTGAGGCCCTGGATAGCCCTGGGAAGAGCATCTTCCAGGGAGGTAGGGAAGCCAGAGACGGGTGGGTTGTGAGCTGCATCACAGGTGAGGAGGTGTAGCCCATTCGTGGAGAAATTGGAGAAGTTTCACCTTGAAGGAGGGCAGAGAGACAGAAAAGGGGCTGGAGGGGCAGCTGAGGGATAAATGGTGCTTTTTTGATGGGTGACCCACGTCTTGTGCAGGAACTACCTGAAAACTTGTGAAGACATTAGAAAGAAGAGCCAAGACCCAAGAAGAGAATTGAAGGTGCGAGGGAAACTGTCATGCCCACCCTGCCCTGGCCTTCTTATCCAGGTGCCTGTTCCCTGGCTGCAGGTCACGTGCCACACCTTGATTCTGATGGGCATAGCACATTGACAACTGAACAAAGCCACTCGGGTTGGAAATGGTCCCTGGTCAAGGTGAAGGACACGCCTGGTGCTGCCAGATGCCGCCGGGCAGCTGCAGGCACGCCCTCTTCCTTCCTCCCACACCCTGGGTAGCACAGAGCCTCATTCATCCAGGCCAGCAGGTCACAGCCATGGAAATGTCATGCTCAGTTCCCAGGGAAAAGGGGCAGACTTTTTCCCCTGCAGAAGAACCAGTCTGCACCTAGGGCCTTGCCCGTTTTCCCCAAGAGTCCTGTGATTATATAAGCATCATCTGTCCCTGATGCTGGGGTCCTGGTTGAGACCTCCCTAGGGTGGGGCTGGGGTGACCCAGCTAGGCCCTGGCCTGGAGTTCAACCACCCTTTGTCCTGATGGCACTTTATAAAAACACTGTCAGCCTGGTCTCTGGGATAACAGGGTTACAAGCCTCTGAATGACTAACTGGCCCTCAGAGCTAACTGGATCAAATACAGACTTTGGGATGATATTGCGTGCACCCAGGCCGGGTGGAGACCTAGACTGAGCATGGACACTGCCATAGAGAAAGGACATGGGAACCGTGGGGTCCCCCTGCTGCCCAGCCACCCCCACACCCCGGGTTGAGGTGGGATGTAGGTTACAGATAAGGTTAAAATACAAATGGAGGCAGGTGAAAAGTTGGGTGGGTCCGGAGGTTTGAATCGCAGCAAGGAATGGATCGCTTCCTCTTCACCCAGACCTCAGCTGCTCCCTAAATTTCAGTGACCCCCAAATCGGTGCCTCTGGCCCACATCTTTCTTAAGCCCCAGACTCATTTGTCCACCGGCTGCCTGGACTTCTCCACACCACATCTCCAGGCACAGGACACTCGTGTGCCTCTGCCTCCCCATCCCGGGCTCCCTGTCTTGGCTGAGCACATCACCTTCTACTCAGGTCACCCATGCCACAGGACCATGTCCTCCAGAAATGGTTCAGCTATGCCTGGTCAATAGTAAATCCTAAGTATCTCCCAAGGTCTATGGCTGCTGCCTCTGGGCTCTGGGTTTGAATCCTGCACCACCATCTGCTCACTGTATAATTGGGCGAGCAACCCTCTCAGTCCCTGTTTCCACATCTGTAATATTGGGATTGTGAAAGAGTCAGAATCAGAGCGGAGCCACTTTTGTTAAAAAACAAATCCTACAAATAGAGCCAAGGGAAGGCCATGAAGAGAAATATTCTCATGCATAAATGCCTAATAACAAAAACTACCACGGGAGACTATGAAAACTGCAAACTTGCACAAAAAGTGCTTCTAGGAGGACACCTGCCCAGTGACTGTCTGTCCAGCCTTGGACTGGTGTCCCTCTTGCAATTAACCCTTGTAGCCAAGGATCATTACTTCAAAGCAACGATACAGTCCTCACTTTCCTGTTAAAAACCTTTGCCTTCCTTCACCTCCCTGAAGGCACACGTGCTTTTTACTCTGGAAGGCATACTCCCTGGCAGTGCCTTATTCCTGAATAAACATCACTTTCTTTGAAAGCCACTCTCTGGTTGTTATTTAGGTTGACAGGATAATCACAGTACGCGCCTCATAAGGTGCTTCTGAAGACTGATGTTAATACTCTAAAGCATCTGGAGGGGGACTGACAGCAACACCGAGTTCACGCTCGCTGTTACCAGCAGGTGCTCATCATCCCACCCTCCCTCATTGTTCCCCCTCCAGGGCCGGCTCCAGAGCTTTCCCCACCAGACACGCAGGTGTTCAGGTCACTTCCCGAATAAAGGCCAGCTGCCTTAATGATGGCGTCAGACCCTGCTGGGCATTCAAAGCTCCCTCCCGGCCCTCTCACATCCCCACATGCCCCAGACACAAGCGCACATGCCTCGTCATTTTCCAGCCACGCTTCGTGCCCACGGCCCTCCCTGCAGTGGGAATCTCTTGCTCTGGTGATGGGGCTAATGTGGGCGCCCAATCTGAGCCCGGCACGTCGCCTACTTTACCTCGTTGGTTCCCACAACAATCCTGTGAGGCAGGTCCTCTTTTGGCCTGTTTCCTGGAAGCTCGGTGATTCTCAAGAGAGAACAGCTAGCCGTGGAGCCAGGATTTCAGTCCAGGTGTGGCCATTCCCAAAGTCCAGGTAGTTCTAGTTAATCCACAGAAACCTCTCATGAGTAGATGACATTTCAAAGGAAAAAGGGACCTGACGTCTCCGAGATGGGGAAGGATGGTAGGAGGGTGTGTCAGCCTCTCCCCAAGGCAGAACACATCTGGGGGCATCGGCAATGTCTGTTTCGCTAAGCATGAGCGCGTTTCCACAATTCCCTCTCTGGCAGGTGATGAATTAGGGTTGGTCCCAAGAGCACATCGTGTCAGCTGTGAGGGGAGGTGAACTGGGGTGGGGCCCATGTGGTCGCAGCCGGCTGGCGTTGTCAGAGACCTCTGGCTCCCCTTGTTGTCAGGGTTCCCCATTCCCTGCACCTCCCCCTTCAGCTTCGCCACTGTGGGCCCAGTGCGGGGGGGCTCTGCACTGAAGGGTGCCTGCCCTTCTGTAGGTCTGCCACGTCCTCGGGTTCGGCAGTGGGATCTGCCCTTCCTCCCGGGCTCCTCACCTCCTGTCTATCCTCCCTTCTCTGCTGACTTGGCCCCAGTGCCAGCTGCAGGGGACGGACTTACAAAGGCCTCTGACTTCCCTGCCCCACGAGCTCCCACCATCACAGGAGGCCTACAGTAACCCCGGTGTGTCACTCGGTGTCCTGTCCCAGGATCCATCCCTAACCAGCAAGGAGAATGAATTCAACAGATGTCAAATGGATGAATAAATGAGTAGTTGAATACATATTTTTGCTATTTTACAACTTTAAATATCAGAACTAAAACTAAAAGTGATCTTATTTTTTCCAACCTTCCCTAAAGGATAAATTATTAATGTATATTGCAACATATTCTCCAAAGGGGCCCTATGATCACAGCATTTTAAAGTAACACAGATGGCTCTCAGTGGAGTGATTAAATTGCATCTATGTTACATTGGTTGATGGTAAAGGGGTTGAGGCTTTCTGTGCGTTTTGATGGCGACTTTATTTTAGGGTATTGTAACTGCACATGCTCCTCCGTGAGGAGGAAGTGATGAGGGAAGGCGGGGACCCTGGCAGGTACTGGATGTGCGTCCACCATGAACTTCAGCCTCTGTAGCCCCATGGTGCTGGGGCCACTGGGAAATGGTGGAATGGCTGGCTGAGTGGCAATCGCTCCTGTAGGGAAATCTAAGCTAATATTATGTCCAACTGAAAAAGAAAGCCAAGAAAACAAAAGCAGGTGCAAAACTGCAATCTGAAATTTTTTAACACTTTATTTCATTATTTAGTTTTATTTTGTACAGATGAAGTCTCACTACGTTGCCTAGGCTTGTCTCAAACTCCTGGGCTCAAGCAATCCTGTTCCCCCACTCTGCCATACCCGCCCCCCATCCCCAGCCCACCCCCATCTCCACCTCCCAAAGAGCTGGGATTAGAGGCATGAGCCACTGCCCCCGCTGCAATCTGAAATTAATGCCTATGTCAAGTTGAAGGACTGCTCAAAATATTGGAGAAGTTCAAGACTGAATGTCCCTACGCTATACAGAGGTCTAATCAGATCTTCCAAACATCAGACGACCAAGTGAAGTTAAGTTACCTACCCCCCTGAATGAATCCAGCTTTCGAAATCTTTCTGCTGAGTTATCCTTTAGCACTGGTATCCAGGATTCCTTTTTCCATGGGGGCCGGGAGGAGATGAAGTTATCTGTCCCGGGGCGGAGAGCTGAAGAATAGGCCAAGGGGCCTGAATTCGCAGCCTGGTTTCCAAAGACATGGACCTTGGGGTCAGCCCTGACCCTAAATCCTGGCTCTGTGGCCAGCTGTCTGATCTGGAGGGAGTTACTCACCCTCTCTGTGGTCCAAGTTTCCCTCCGTCAGGTGGAGACTTGAGTGAGATGTCTGTGTGGGCTTAGTGCAGACCAGGCTGAACACTCAGCTTTGCTCTGCTTATTATGGCAGCTACATAACAGCAGTTTCCACGTTTCAAAAACGAAATCACACCTTGTTTACATCCATCTTCAATCTTTTCAGTCTTTTTAGGTAGACTAAGGCTAGCTTTTCAGGGTGTCCCAATAGTATATGTTTCAGACCTTTATCTAACTGTGAGCCCCCAATACAATATCCAAAACCTTTCCGAAAGAACACCCACGAAGAGATGGTGTTCATTCATGCCACATGTATAATATTCTTTTGGATAAAATGGTAAAAAAGTAAAAGACATAAAATCGTAATGTCCTCTAATATAACAGGCCAGCAAGATTTGTAAATCTGTTTTGAAACAACTATCTTTTGACATTAAAAAGGACTCCAGGAATCTTTGAGTTTCATTTTCCTCACATTGTTACAATCACTTTCAGTCTTATATGATTTCTAGACTGTGCTATGGCTCACAGCAGCTGTGTCTCATGGGAAATGTGGACAAACCAGTCTGGCTGGTGAGAGGGGCTGTGGAAAGCTCACAGCCCCTCCTTGGACAGCCACCTTGCTCCCCCAGAGCCATCAAAGGAGGTCCGTCCACGAGGCTGAGGGTCTGGGACATTTCCAAGGGGAGGGTGCTCCTGAGTGTTTCTCCAGGAGCAATCCTAGCGTCTGGGCAGATGCCTGGCTCTGGCCAAGAGCCTGGTCCAAGAACATTATGATCTCAGTCCCTGCTGGCCTAACGCTAGGACCCTCCCAGCTGGGGAACCTCCCAGGCAGCAGTGGGGGAGAGTTCCACATGGTTTCTGATGCCCTGGACCATCCCTAGTTCACAGCCTTGATAATGAAGGTGAGGGAGAGAACAGGAATTTGGCCTCGGGCCACTGTGGGCTTGTATCTAGGGTATCCCACACTAGGTCCGGGATCTTTCAACCACTCAGAACCTCAGTGTCCTCAATTACACAATGGGAAAGACTCCCAGGTATGGGGAGGTATCAACAGTGGGATGTGTAGATTTAGTGTTCAGTAGGCGCTGCCTAGTCAATGGTGGTTAGTGTCGCTTGGACGATGGGACGGGTGCAGGGTCACTGGTTGGTGGGGCATACAGGAAGGTGTGCTGGGGCCCTGGGGCAGCATAAGGCTTTCCCTGCCTGGAACGGTGGCAAGAACAAACACAGCCACACAACACGCAATGGAATGAAACCAACCAAGAGGTGTGTGGTACCTTTTATTTAGTCAGTCTTCATTTAAATGTGTGCTTTTGAAATCACTAAATATGACCTTTTCAGAATTCAATTCTCACAGTATTTACAGTGAACTTTGTACAAACAAATCTGACTGTGAGCTTCCTGCTCCCTCTTTCACATTAATAACTTACAAATTCAGATCACAACAAAACCCCAGACTCTAGTTTTCTGTTTGAAAGGTACTGAGCTGGGATAATGGGTTGCTAGGAAAGAGCTAATGCAAGCCCAAAGGAAATAAAATGTTTTCTTTATCAGAAAAGAATAACAACAAGGCCTCACTCTCCAAAGGAAAACACACATCCCAAGATGTTGTGGAACAGTATTAAGTAACCAAATACATTTCCAATGGTGATTTCACCTTCATTTTTAATACTTACACTCATCTCTTTTAATTAAATAAGCGAAACCAGAAAAGTGCAATTCTAAGGGACTCTCAACTGTCAGGGAACGTTATAAAAACAATCTGACATCACTGACTAAAGAGTGCGGGTCAACAGGCTGCCGGCCGGCCTCCTGCAAGGGCATTGGCCAGGGATGCCACAGCTGCCAGAGCGGGGAGGTGCGCCAGGCTCCACATCACCTGCCTCGGGGTCCATGCCAGGCAAGAAAGAAACACACACCTGGGCCTAGCCAAGGGTGGTGCACTGCCAGGTAATTCTTCAGGTACAAAATCTACAAAGGGGATCAGTCCTGGAGAACACATTTCTCTTCCCCTCTCTAGGCAGAGAAATACCTGGCTGAAGAAAAAGTACACAACACTCAAGTAATGTAAAAAGGGAGGGTTCCTGTGGAAGGCAACGATTCATGATTTAGAAACTGAAGTCTAAAAAATACAGATCAACAATTGTGCCTTTCATTCTTGTAAAATATCGCTTTAAAATCCCGCTTTAGATGCTTGATGTCTGAAACGAAACCACGGCCTTTTAAAATATTTTTGATTCCAAGCCTTTTTATAAGGAAGAGGAATTAACACCTCAATCATCCTAGTCGCAAGAGACTATTCAGGACCAAAACTGTATAGGCTTTCTATGTGTTCACTAAAGACTGTGATGGGCAATTATAGAATGACAGCTTATTAGAAAAAAATTGCTTTTATCAACATCTGATACAATGGCTCTGAAAAAAAATTTATTGATGGATATGAGAATTTTTTCACACATGAATCATTTCTCCTTCCAATGGTTATTGATACTGATAAAAGTTCCCCACTGAGACTCCCTGGACCCACGGTTTGTGCCTCCTGGGCATCCCACTACGGTGATTCCTACTCTAAAAGATACTTACAGCAGAAAGCATTCACCCATGACCATTATGAAGGAAATACTCTGTCCCTCACTCACCCTCTGGAAGTCAATATGGAACAACAGTGACTCTATCCAGAGCCACATGTTCACAGTTCTCTAGCAAGCAGGTCACACCCCGTGGGTCCCCTATTCCCCGTGACCCTTGTTGATCCATCCTCTTCCTGCTCAGTTGCTCCCCTGCTCACCTGGACTGCGGGAGGCATGGGCGCACCCACTGAGGCCACGCTGACGAGCTGAGACGGAATGCGGGACAGGGAGTGAGGAGAGACTGAGCTGAGAGGGAGCACTGGATCCTGGGAGGTGTGGATGCACTGATTACAGTCCAAAGACACTGGCAGCAACAAAGGACACACAATGACTGGAAACAGTAACCTCACCTTCTGGGGTCTCTCAGTGCCCTGAGCGATCTGTGTGTCTACCTACAGACGGGCAAAGCACGTCTGCACCCTGGCCCCATTCCCAGTTCTCCCCTGAGAACTCAGTCCTCCTTGAAGACTTGGTGATGCCTGTCAATTGAGCTCCCATTTAGCGGCTCATGGTGCCCAGGGGCTCACGTCTGCAAGTTAAAACTGCTTTTATCAACATCTGATACAATGGTTCTGATTTCACATAAATAATCACAGACTCGACTAAAATGAATATATTATTCTAGGTTAATTTTTTTCCCATTCAAATGTTTATATTCCATCTACCTAGAACAATTACAACAGAAAAAATAGGCACCTCCAAAGTCTTCCTAAGAATGATGACTTTCTGAAATGACACACTGTACAAACTGGACAAATGAGACGACTGACTGTGACAGGGGCCGGGGAGCTCTTCAAGGGGCCGTTTTCTTCAAGTCTCGGATCTGTTTAATCAAGTAGTTCTTCTCGTCAGCGAACTGCTCATCATCCGTCCTTTCTTTTTGGAAGCTGCTCAGAAACTCAATGAGTTTGGGCTGATTTTTTAACAGGATCTCCACAATAGGCTGTGTTTTGTGAGGACTGGCCACAAACACCTGAAACAAAAAGAAACAAATACTTAGGAGTGCAAGCCAGGGACCTCACCCACCCTACAGCAGTGCAGGCCAGGGACCTCACCCACCCTACAGCAGTGCAGGCCAGGGACCTCACCCACCCTACAGCAGTGCAGGCCAGGGACCTCACCCACCCTACAGCAGTGCAGGCCAGGGACCTCACCCACCCTACAGCAGTGCAGGCCAGGGACCTCACCCAAGCTACTCGCGTTTCATGCATGACTGATATTATTAATGTGTAGAAGCCCCTGACTCTAATTCTCAGTGAGGGTGATCAATACAGTCACACACCACATAACGACATTTCAGCCAACGACAGACCATGTATACGACTGTAATCCCATAGCACCATAATGGAGCTGAAAAATTCCCATTGCCTTGTGATATCGTAGGTCAGTGCATTTACTCATGTGTCTGTGGTGATGCTGGTGTAAACAAACCTACTGCCCGGCCAGTTGCATAAAATTCAAGCCCATACAATTATGCACAGTGCACAATACTTAATAATCAATGACGATGGTACTGGTTTCTGTATTTACTATACTATACATCTAATCATTATTTTAGAGTATACGCCTTCTACTTATTAAACAAAAAGTTAACTGTAAAACAGCCTCATGCAGGTCCTGAAAGAGGTATCCAGAAGACGGCACTGTTATCGCAGGAGGTGACAGCTCCATGGGTGTTATGGCCCCTGCAGACCTTCCAGGGGGACAAGATGTGGAGGTGGAAGCAGTGATACTGATGATCCTGACCCTGTGTAGGCCGAGGCTAATGTGAATGTTTATGTCTTAGTTTTTAACAAGGAAGTTTAAAAAGTAAAAAATAAAAAACTTTAAACATAGAAAAAGCTTATAGAATAAGGATATAAAGAAAGAAAATGTTTTTGTACAGCTGTATAATGTGTTTAAGCTGTGTTATTGCAAGAGTAAAAAAGTTTTAAAAAATTAAAAAATAAACTTTTTATAAAAGTAAAAAGTTACAGTAAGCTAAGGTTATTTTTATTTCTTTATTTTTTTTTGAGACAGGGTCTCGCTTTACTGCCCAGGCTGACGTGCAGTGGCACCATCATAGCTCACTGCAGACTGGAACTCCTGGGCTCAAGCGATCCTCCCGCCTCAGCTTCCCCAGTAGCTAGGACTACAAGTGCATGCCACTGCACCTGGCTAATTTAAAAAGTTTTTTGTAGAGACAGGTCTGACTACGATTGCCAAGGCTGTTCTCGAATTCCTGGTCTCAAATAATCCTTCCACCTTGGCCTCCTAAAGCTGTGGGATTACAGGCATGAGCCACCATGCCTGGCCCTAAGGTTAACTTATTATTAAAACAAGGAAAAAAAAATTTAAATCAATTTAGTGTAGTCTAAGCAGTGTTTATGAAGTCTACAGTAGTGTACGGTATGTCCTAGGCCTTCACATTCACTCACCATTCAACCCCTGACTCCCCCAAAGCAACTGCCAGTCCTGTAAGCTCCATTTATGGTAAGTTCCCTATACAGGTGTACCATTTTTTCTCTTTTATGCCATATTATTACTGTATCTTTTCTATGTTTAGATACTCAAATACCATTGGGTTATAATTGCCTGCAGTATTCAGTACAGTAACATGCTGTACAGGTTTGTGCTCTAGGCGCAATCGCCCACACTATATGGCCTAGCTGTGTGGTAGGCTCCACCACCTAGATCTATGTAAATGCACTCTGTGATGTTCCCGCACAGACGACATCGCCTAGTGAGCGTGTTTCTCAGAATGACTCCCTGCTGTTAAGCACCGCAGGCTTGCACTTCACCTTTCCTATCACTCTCCTAAGTCACTAGCTAGGAGCACGTGGAAGCTGTCTATGAACATTTCATATTTGACTTTGTTTTACTTTTAAATATTTGTTCTTAACTATAAAATCTTTCAAACAGAAAATAACATAACAAATCCAGTATACTTACCTCACAAATCGAATAGATTTTGCCATTGTGCCTCAAGTGTCTCTTTTTAAACAAATAAAACATTACAAATGGAACCAAACCCTCAACTTCCACCTTTCCCCTCCCACCCCCAGCAGTGTGCCACCATCTCTGGGCACATTTTAATCCTTATCCTCCTATCACATAGATATTTAAACATAAACAACATACAGTATGAGCTTATGATTTTTAAACATAATTTATTTTTTGAACACATAATATCATCACCTAGTTCAAAACTCAAAAAGGACAAATGTGAATAGTCCTCCTCTCACCTTCCCTCCCTGGAGGCCACCAATGTCACTGTTTGTCACATATGTGAAGCTTTAAAAATTACAACTGCCGGGCCAGGAGCGGTGGTTCATGCCTGTAATCTTAGTACTTTGGGAGGCTGAGACGGGCGGATCACGAGGTCAGGAGATCAAGACCATCCTGGCTAACACAGTGAAATCCCATCTCTACTAAAAATACAAAAAATTAGCTGGGCGTGGTGGCAGGCGCCTGTAGTCCCAGCTACTCGGGAGGCTGTGGCAGGAGAATGGCGTGAACCCAGGAGGCGGAGCTTGCAGTGAGCCGAGATCGCCCCACTGCACTCCAGCCTGGACGACAGAGTAAGACTCTGTCTCGCTCAAAAAAAAAAAAAACAAATTACAACTGCCCAGGTCCTACCTCCCAGATATGTCAACTCAGCAGGTCTGTGGTGGATGTCTAGCATTCTGTATTTCTATGAAGTTACACAGAGATTCTTATGTGAACTCCTGGTGGAAACCACGATTTGATACTGACTGGTGCACCATTTTGTAAAAGACACGCTCCTTAGTTACTGCTACATACATGACTAAATGACCAGAATGCAGATCAAAGTGTCTCTGAGCCCTACAGAGCTCTCTGGTGTGGTGGTCTGGCCTCCTGCCTCTGCCTGGCACCCCCTCTGCCCGGCACCCCCTCTCCCCACCCATCCCTGTCCCATAGCTGCGCAGTGCCCAACTCTACAGGGAACACACTATGAAAGGGCCTAGTTATGGGGCAGTGGGGGTTACATGGCTAAGCCCTTAAGGTTCCTCCACCCTAGCAAGTGTGGGGAAGGAGAAAACTACCCTAGGATGTTGAGTACCAATGTGGGGAATACAAGACTGTGGAGGCTCCCATCCCAGGAGGTGGCAATGACATTACATTTCCGGGTTTGGAACAGGAAGGCTCACGGTGTGGGCGGCATGAGAGCTAGTCCATGAGTCAGGCAGAGAATGTTTACACGTGGTGGTAAGAAAAGCAGCATTCCAGGAATACTGAATTGTCCCACTGCAGGCTCTGGGTGGGCGGGACAGGACGTGGGAGCAACAGTAAGAATGAGTAAGGGAACGTGGGAGCTAAGGCGGCACCGGCTCTGGAACCTGGGTTCAAATTCCACCTCTCCAACATGTTAGCGGTGTGTCCACCAGCAAAGTTTTGTCATCTAGAAATAAAAGGACCTTTGCCTGTCTGGGTGGGGAGAATGTGCTGGATAATATCAGCAGCGTCAGCACAAGTAAGTCTCTTGAAAGCCTTCTGTTGTCACTGTATGTGGGGACTCGTGCTTGCTGGAGGCAAAGTGCCTGAACTGAATTCAAGGCCTCGTCACTGCCCCATCACCCTAATTCTGGTCAACTGCACACACGACCATGGGCAGCCAGTTCATAGCCCTCCCAGCTGGTTGTCTTCATTCACGGGGCTAAGTGTTTCACACTCATCGAACACTTAACCCTCACGACAGCCCTGAAGTATAAGAGCTGTTATCCTCATCTGTTAATAAGGAAACAGGCTGATTCATGTTAATAAACTTGACCGCACAGTATTATGGTTAACAGCGCAGACTCAGAAGCACACAGTCTGGGCCCAAATCCTAGCACCACCTCTTATTAGCTGTATGATCTCACAAAACTTGTTTATCTCTCTGTACCTCAGTTTCTTCATCTGAAAAATGGGGATGATGACAGTACCTGAGTGCCATTAGGTAACTGTGAGGCTTAAGGAGAACAGTATACGTATTCTACTCCATGCATTCAAATGGTACATGGCATACAGCATGTACCATTCAAATGCATGGAGTAGAACACATACACTGTTGCAAAATTGCTTTTGCCAGGCTCACAGAACTAGCAAGGGCTGAAGCTGAGATTAATCCCAGGATGCTTGTTCTGAGAACTGATGAAATGTGACATTTAACCAGGTGAGGTTCAGAACTAGAAATCAAAGCCCACAAATCTGATACTCAGTTCATTTGGCCAATTTAGTTCAGAAATTGTTCATAAATATGATATATAAATTCTTCATGTTTCTGTTCTTTCCATCAAAGGTCGTGGACTCACTCATGCAGCAAGCGCTAAGGAATACAGAGCCCTCTCTGGGAACACTGCACGTCCCTGTGGTCACGAGTGGCTCATGATGAGACAGTCTCTTGGCAGCCCACATGACTTACTTACAGTAAGCCCACCCCTCAGCCAGGCCAGGGGACCCATAACAGAGAAGAAAAAGGGTTTCCTAAGCTTCTGCTTGGTGGGTCTACAGCCATGGGGTGACAAGGAGGAACTAACCTTTGACCTTTTGGGTTCTAAAGTATCCTAGGCTCCTCTTAAACAACCAATGGGAAATAGAAATCACAAAGAAAATTAGAAAACACTTTGAGACAAATGAAAACAAAAACAAAATATATCAAAACTCATGAGATGCACCAAAAGCAGTGTTCAGGGGGAAATTTATAGCTATAAATGTCTACATTAAAAAAGAAAGATCTGGACCGGGTGCGGTGGCTCACGTCTGTAATCCAGCACTGTGGGAGGCCAAGGCAGGCGGATCACGAAGTCAGAAGTTTGAGACCAGCCTGACCAACATGGTGAAACCCTCTGTCTACTAAAAATACAAAAATTAGCCGGGCATGGTGGCGTGCACCGGTAATCCCAGCTATTCAGGAGGCTGAGGCAGGAGGTTGCAGTGAGCCAAGATCGTGCCATGGCACTCCAGCCTGGGCAACAGAGCAAGTCTCCATCTCAAAAAAAAAAAAAAAAAAAAAAGAAAGAAAAGAAAAGAAAGATCTCAGATTAGTAACCTAGTTTTATAGCTTAAGGAACTAGGAAGAGAAGAACAAACCAAACCAAAGCAACATAAGGAAGGAAATAATAAAACTTAGAGCAGAGATAAACAAAACAGAGAACAGGAAAATGACAGAATCAATGAAATCAAAAGTTGGTTCTTTGAAAAAAAAATCAATAAAATTGATAAACCTTTACCTAGATTGACTAAGAAAGAAGACTCAAATGCTAAACATTACTAATGGCCTTATAGAAATAAAAGGGGATTATGAGAGACTGTTATGAACAATTATATACCAAAAAATTAGATAACCTAGATGATGACATGGCCAAATTCCTAGAAACACGCAGACTACCCAACTGACTCAAGAAGAAACAGAGAATCTGCAGACCTCTAACAAGAGATCAAATCAGTAACTTCCAACAAAAAAGAGACCAGGACCAGATGGCTTCACTAGTAAATTCTACCTAACATTTAAAGAAGAATTAACACAAATCTCTCTCAAATTCTTCTGAAAACTATAAGAAATGGGAACACTTCCTAACTTATGATATGAGGCCAGTATTACCCAAATACCAAAGCTAGAGAAAAACAACACAAAAAAACTACATGCCAGTATTCTCTATGAATAAAAATGCAAAAAATCCTCAACAAAATACTAGAAAACCAAGTCCAGCACTATATCAAAAGGATTCTATACAATGACCAAGTGGGATTTATTCCCCAGAAATACAAGGGTGGTTCAACATAAGCAAATCAATCAATGTAACATATCACATGTACTGGGTTAAATTGTGTTCCCCAAAAAGATATGTTCAAGCCCTAATTCTCAGTATCTGTGAGCGTGATTTTATTTGGAAACACAGACTTTCTTTACAGATGTACTCAAGATAAGATGAGGTCAATACTGACTTAGGGTGGGCTCTACTCCAATGACTGGTGAACTTTGGACACAGAGACGCGTAGGGATATAGAGGAGAACGCCATGTGAAGATGGAAACAGAGATGCTTCTATAAGCCAAGGAGCACCAAGGACCTCTGGCAACCACCAGAAGCTGGGAGAGAAGAAAGGAAGATTCTCCCTGAGAGTCTCCAAAAGAAATCAGTGCTGCCAACACCATGATTTTGGACTTCTGGCCTCCAGAACTGTGTTTTCTGTTGTTTTAAGCCATTCAGTCTGTGGTACTTTGTTATGGCAGCCTAGAAAACTAATACAAGTGTACTGCATTAGCACAATATAGGGAAACCACATCATCTTCTCAACTGATACAGAAAAAGAGTTTGATAAAATCCAACACCTTTTCATGATAAAAACACTCAACACGGAGGCTGGGTGCAGTGGCTCACACCTCTAAACCCAGCACTTTGGGAGGCCGACGTGGGCGAATCGCTTGAGCCCACATATTCAAGACCAGCCTGGGCAACATGGCGAAACCCCCAATCTACAAAAAATATAAAAATTAGCCAGGCGCCGTAGTGCACACCTGTAGTCCCAGCTACTCAGGAAGCTGAGGTGGGAGGATCAATTGAGCCTGGGAGGTTGAGGCTGCAGTGAGCTGTGATGGTGCCACCGCACTCCCACCTGGGCAACAGAGTGAGACGCTGTCTCAAAAAACAAACAAACAAAAAACACTCAATATAGACATTTGGATATTCACATGCAAAAGATGAAGCTGAGCCCTTATCTTACTCTAAATAAAAAGTAAAATCAACCAAAGACCTAAATATAAGAGCTAAAATTTTCACAGGAAAATACAGGGTAAATTTTCATAATGTTGGATTTGGCAATGGTTTCTTAGATATGACACCAAAAATACAAGCAATTAAAGAAAAAACAGGTAAATTGAATCAAATTGAGAACTTTTGTATATCAAAGGATACTATCAAGAGAGTGAAAAAAACACAAAGAATGGGAGAAAATATTTGCAAATCATATATCTGATCAGTGTCTTGTATCCAGGATATATAAGGAACTCTTACAACTTAACAACAACAACAGAAAACCCATTCCAAAATGGGAAAAGAACTTGAACAGACATTTCTCCAAAAAAGATATACAAATGGCCAATAAGCACATTTTTAAAATCCTCAAAATCACTAGTCATTATGGAAATGCAAGTCAAAATCACAATGAGATACCACTTCGCACCCACTAGGATGACTGCAAAAACAAAAACAAAACAAAAAAACAAAAACAAAAAAACCCTGAGAGTAACAAGTGTTGCAAAGATGGACGGAGATAAATTGAAACCCTGGGCCAGGAATGATGGCTCATGCCTGTAATCCCAACACTTGGGGAGGCTAAGGTGGGAGGATCACTTGAGCCCAGGAGTTCAAGTTCAAGACCAGCCTGAGCAACACAGCAAGACCCTGTCTCTACAAAAAATTAAAATATTAGTTGGGCATTGTGGTACACATTGTAGTTCCAGCTGCTCAGGAGGCTGACGCAGCAGGATTGCTTGAGCCCAAGAAGTTGAGGCTGCAGTGAGCCGTGATCACACCACTGCATTCCAGCCTGGGTAACAGAGCGAGACTGTGTTAAAAAAAAAAAAAAAAGAAAGAAAACAAATTTTTGCTGGTGGGAATATAAAATGACACAGTTTCTGTGGAAAATTGGCTGTTCCTCAGTAAGTTCAACAATGAATTACATATTACCAAGCATCTCCTTTCCTAAAAATGGAATACATTGTTCAAACAAAAACTTGTGTAGCAGTGTTCATAGAAGCATTATTTACAATAGCCAAAAGGTGCAAACAACCCAAATATCCATTAACTGATGAATGGATAAACAAATTTGTGGTATACCCATGCAATGGAATATTATTTGGCCATTTAAAAGAATGAAGTACTGGGCTGGGTGCAGTGGCTTACACCTGTAATCCCAAGGCAGGTGGATCACTTGAGGTCAGGAGTTCATGACCAGTCTAGCCAACATAGTGAAACCCTGTCTCTACTAAAAATACAAAAATTGGCTGGGTGTGGTGGCGGATGCCTGTAATCCCAGCTACTCGGGAGGCTGAGGCAGAAGAATCCCTTGAACCTGGGAGGTGGAGGTTGCAGTGAGCTGAGATCGTGCCACTATACTCCAGCCTGGTGACACAGCAAGACCCTGTCTCAAAAAAATTAAAACAAAATAAAAAAAGAATGACGTGCTGATGGATCATGCTACAACATGGATGAACCTTAAAAACAGTGTATGAACAAAACACTACACAAAAGGCCACATACTGTATGATTCCATTTATATAAAATATCCATAATAGGCAGATCCATGGAGTCAGAAAGAAGACTAATGATCGCCAGGGGATGGGGGTGAGGGGCAATGGGGAGTGACTGCTTACTGAGTACAGGGTTTCCTTTTGGGATGATGAAATGTTCTGGAACTAGATATTGGTGATAGTTGTACAACATCGTAAATACACTAACTGTTACTGAATTGTACACTTTAAAATGGTTAATGCTGAATTTTATGTTATGTGAATTTTACCACAATAAACTAAAATTGTTACTTATATTAAAAAAAAAAGAAGGGACTCCAGGCCTCTTTATACAAACTGCCTGATGTTTATGTAATACCTATCAGAAATGTGTGGCTGCTCTGGTTACCATTTGTTTACAAGGGAGTTGCTGTGAAGTTTTAGCTAAAAATTGCCTGGCATTTTGTGGTGACTACATAAATAACTCATGACAGTCTTTCTTTCTAAAAAAAAAAAAAAAAAAAAAAAAAGATTAACTATAATAGACAAACCGATGTGGCAAACCAAAATAAATGTAAAATGTACTGGAATTTGCAGACAGGCATCACTGGTTCAATTCCACCGAATTCATTCACTGTACCATCAACCTAAGGAAAATGCTAAGCTTGTGCCCAAGTTTTAAATTTTTTCTTGTTTTTATTTTTTATGGCTTCTGAACTCTGCTGCCTCTAAAAGTAGTTGCTGACTGGAGTCAGCTAATGCAATAGTGCATGATTCCCTTGGGGCAGCCGGAACACTGGTCAAGGCCTGAGATTAACCCACTGATGATAAGAAACACGATTCTAATTCAAGGTATAGGGAAGCAAGTCTTTTGAATATTATGTCCAGGGTAGAAATTTTTTTGGTTGTCTTTGTTGTCCCCATTTAAAAAAAAAATATATAATTTTCAAACCACTCCCGAACAAATGAAACTACCCAGGACTTCTCCTTTTAGAATGCCGCCTTATTGCCTGTATCCCTTAGTTTACATAACATGCCTGAGAGATATGATTTGTGGAGTTCTCAGGCGTGGTGAGAGGAAGGCAAATATCATGACCACAACTCAAATATTTTAAATATTTTTAGTTTAGAAGACTGAAAATATTGCACTCTCCATTTTAAAACTGAATGCATTTCATGGAAAATAAAATGTCTACATCTTACACACATATCCATTAATTTCATTCAAATTCTATTTTGCCAACAGGGATTGAGCCAGACAATGTATGGGGAGGTTAGTCTTCTGCATTGCTGACCTCATTGCCTTTCATGTGTGCTGCAAGCCTAGAATGCTCTGTATATGCTCCTGTTACAGTTACATGGAAGTTACTCCAAGCAAAATCCCACCCAGTCGAAGTGTCAAATAAGGCAATTATATCCTTATTCATATGACTACACATCTGAGTAATAATTTAGAATATTTTGACACAATACTTGCTAGTACTGATCAGAGACAATTAACTTTTTCCTGTTTAAGAAAGGACTTGATTGTTAAATCTGCAAGCTGGTTGGGTGTCTATAAGCATCACTGGGCCCACGACAGAATTAGACTGGACCCCACTGCACATCACGGGAGGAAGAAAAGCCCTGGGAAGGAAGTGAGGGTGGTGGAGGCCAGCAGCCTGAAAGTACAGGATGCTCTAAAAACCTCTAGAACCTCCTCAAATCCTCCTCCTCACTGCCACCATTCTTACCATCACTCTGATTGCACAAGAGATGCATGTGGAAAACTAGTGAAATAAAGAAAAGCACAAAGAAGAAAGTAAAAAAATCACTGACATAATTCCTCTACCCAGAGATAACCACTGTGAATATCTGGTGTATGTACGTGCAGCATTTTTTTCTTGTGCACATCGCTATTTGTAGAAATATTTTAAACAAAACTGGGCTTGCATTCTGTACATAATACTTTGTAACCTACCTTTTCCTTAATATGTTTTTTAATGCTTGTAGGTTCTTCTTACATTACATGAGTTGATCGCCATTTAAAAAAGATAGATATTGTCTGCTGAATCCTTGCTATGCACTGGGCATTGTGCTAAACAGTTTATACGAATTGTATTCTTTTATCTTGACAACAGCTCTGGAAGGAAGATACAATTTTTCCCCAATCTCCAGGTGAGGCTGAGAGAAGTTAAAGCAGCATCCCTGACCACTAGGCTGTGCGTGCAGCGTGCGCCTTCCGGGCTGTGCTGGGTGCTTCTGCCAGTGACTGCATGACAGTACAGCCGCCAGCTTCGCCCTCGCCATGTGTGGCAGTGACTGACTATTTGGTTCAAATGTTCTTAACTACTTATCTAAAGGTAGGGGCAAGGAGGGGAAAAGGGGCTGGGGGTCAAGCTATAATCACGTTTCTCATCTTTAAAACTGTTAAGTAAACTAGTGGATCAAAGAAATGGGAACCTGTTTTTTGCCTTCTTTCCAAAGTTTTTTCAGCATTTTAATGTTGCCTTTAGACAGCCAAATGCAAGGTGGATGTCTGGACACTTCCTTAGAGTAACAGAACACGTTGATTTGAACTGAACAATTCAAGCCTGTAGGCAGTTTTGTAAAAGGAATACAGCATAGTGATTACCTATATCTCACTGGGGTTTTTAAAAAGTTTTTCCTAAAAACAGCTTTATTCAGATAAAATTCACAGACTATATAGTTGACTCATTTAAAGTATACTTTTTAATGTTTTATAGTATATTCACATAGTTGTGCAATCATCACCAGAACCAATTTTAGAACATTTTTATCATCCCCAAAAGAAACCCTATACCCATTAACAGTCACCTGCCCCCTCTGCACCCCAACTTGCTCCCAGCTCTAGGCAACACTAATCTACTTTCTGCCCCTAGAGCTTTGCCTTATTCTAGACATTCATATAAATGGAATCATAAAATACGTGGTTTCTATGACTAGCTTCTTTGACATAGCACAATGTTTTTAAGGTTAATCTATGTTGTAGCATGTTATGAATTACACATCCTTTTTGTGGCCAAAATTGGATTGGGTTTTGAAAGTATTCAATGAGTATGTCCTTGTAAAGTGTTTAGCAGAGTTTCTGGCCTGCAGCAACTGCTCATTACAGTTGCTACTTCCTTCAACGTGAAATCACTGCAGTGTCACATACAGCAGTAATCACTTTCCCAAATACTTACTGTTATGCAGATGCAAGTTATTAAGATTCATATTTAAACCCAATAGCTCATTTTACCTATTTTGGGTAAAATATTTTATCCTCCATCCAAAGAATGAGTATACTAGTATTTCCTCTAGTAATACTGTAAAAAGAGGAATTCATACTTCTAATATACTTTATCACAGTCAATTGTAGAAAGAATAGACTCTTGTAACTGGGAGGGACCTCAGGAACTTAGCTAATTCATCCTTCCACTTCAGACACAACCCACTGGTAATTCTTGGCAAACAAGAATTGATTCCTATTAGATCCCCCTGAAAAGGTGATTCTATAACCATCCTCAATGACCTATTCCAGTGTCTACAACTCCCGTTCTCAGGAAATTGGTTTTATTTATAGTCACTCTCCGCAGCCTATTGAGATAGCTGCTGTTAGCTTGCATTATGATATTTTATGAAACGTGTGCTCGGCCCTCAAGTACCACTGTTAAATTTCTCTGTCAGTATTCTTTTTTGGTGCATAAGTGTTATTAAATCTTTCCACATAGGTCTTGTTCTCCAAATAGCTCAATCATCTCTGTGGCTTCTCTCTGCTGAGCCTCTCTGTATTCTCTATACCCTCCTCCAGGTAAGCACCTCAGAGGAGGTGTGCAGTTCCTCAGAGGAACTGTGCAGTCTCCTTTCCTAGGATCCTTAAGGAAAAGTCATTTACCTGATGACATGGCCAACCTCAAGATTCCCAGAGCTGTCAATATAAACTTCATCCCAGTGAAATCTGACTCGAGTTGAAGAGAATACTGGCTTTGTGCATCAGGGGCCTTCACTCTGCCATCACTTGCTCACCCTGGATTTTTCTGCTCTTTGTGCCATCACTTTCTCAAGTATTTTATTTCCTTCCCAGGTCTGTGATACTGTACTTTTCATCACAGCTTTTAGCCACTTATTCCTGGTTTCATCTACAATGGACAAATACTACAGCCATTCAGAATCCTTATTCTTCCCGGAGGCCTTCAGCTCCATTGGAAGGTCTGGCGAGTGTGATGAGCACACACACTGCTGACCTCATTCTCCAAGCCTCAGATGGAAACGTGGACCAGGACTTCCCAGGGGAAGCCGCCTGCACAAAACATAGATTCCAGACCTACACATTCTCTATTTCTGAATGGAATATGCCAAGAAGGAAGGATCTAAATATACTCTTAAGTCAGAATAGTTCTATTTAACATGACGATGCTTGTCAAACATTTTGTCAGAAAGATTTTTTTAAAAGACACTGTATTACTACCCAGGACTCTGTTCTTGTCCCAGTATTTGAAAACTGAAACGAGTCCCTCCAGTTTAGCATTACCAGGTTTAGTAAACAGAAAGAGAGGATGCCCCATTAAATTCTATTTCAGATGAACAATGAGTAATTTTTTTAATGTTAGTATGTTCCGTGCAGTGCTACACTTTGTCCATCTCAAATTCAAATTGAATGGGGCATTTTGTATTTTATCTGGCAATCCTTATCTGGTTCAGAGGCATAGAGGTTCTCAGTTTCCTTCCTTTAAGAACATACATATTGGCTGGGTGCGGTGGCTCATGTCTGTAATCCCAGCACTTTGGGAGGCTGAGGGAGGCAGATCACTTGAGGTCAGGAGTTTGAGACCAGGTTGGCCAACTTGGTGAAACCCCATCTCTACTAAAAATACAAAAAAAAATTAGCCAGGTGTGGTGGTGGGCACCTGTAATCCCAGCTACTTGGAAGGCTGAGGCAGAAGAATCACTTGAACCTGGGAGGCGAAGGTTGCAGTGAGCCGAGATCACACCACTGTACTCCAGCCTGGGTGACAGAGCAAGATTCTGTCTCAAAATAAATAAATAAATAAATAAAAATAAAAATAATTCTAAAAAAAGAACATACGTATTAATTTACTTACTCAGACATTAATTAAATATTTAAATAACCACTATGTGCCAAAAACCCTTCTAGCTGTTAGGAGATAGAGCAGAGAAAGAACAAATCAGAGGAAAATTCCTGCTCGCAAAGAGCTCTACAAAATATAAAGGTCTAGCAAAGAAGCACTTTGCCATTTCGAATTTACCAGCCTCAGTTCTCCACATATAAGTGGGGCTATGTAAAAGAAAGAACACGGAATTTGGAAGCAGAAGACGGCCTTGTCTGTGAGAGCTCAGGCTTGTCACTTAGTCTCTCAGACAGTTTCCTCGCCAATGAAACGGACACTTTCTCAATTATTTTATTTCCTGCCTGACTTCACAGATGGGGTGAGGATCACATGGAATTTTGTCAGGGAAAGTGCTCTGTAAGCTACAAAATGTTAAAATGTTACTAACATTATTGTTAATGCAATTGCTTTGGTATTTTGGAAATCAAATCTTTGGGATCTACAAATTTCATATAATTGTGGAAGTTACATAGGAAACTAGACATTTATCCCAAAATTACATGGAAAAGCAACTTAAATTTTTTTTTATTCTAGGTAATATTCACAAACATTAAATATAGGCTGCATTTTCTTTATATACTACTGCAAAAATATTTTGTAAAGTAGGTAACAACATTATAAACATTCAGTAGCAGGATTATCAAACAGAGCCGTAAGTAATATATTTATATACATGTTTGATGATGTTGCTAAAGTTTGCCAGAAATACCCATTGCAAACCTTTCTATAAACAAACAGAGTTGATTGTTTAATGAATTTTTAAAGAAAGTATTTTTAAAAATAGAAAGGAGAAGTGAGGCCTTAATTATGACTTTTCACATTTTCTCCTTGGCTTCTTTGTTAAATTTGCAAAAGGGCAAAATAAGATCAAATGAGGACAGGATAAAGCTGAATGTTCGACACCAGTTAAAAGTAGTTGGTGAGACATTAAGTCAGAAGTTGGTACATTTTCCAATATGCTGTTACAATTTTAGGGGAAATTATCATTATTAAACTAGTTCATAGCCAATTCCTAAATTCACTTGGTCTCAATTGCTTTCTCCATGAGTAGAGTTAGATTTGGTACACCATGACCATAGTAGTCTGGTGTGCTAGAAAGTGGGTCCTTAGGCCAGGAGTGGTGGCTCACGCCTGTAATCCCAGCACTTTGGGAGGCTGAGACAGGCAATCACCTGAGGTCGGGAATTTGAGACCAGCCCGGCCAACATGGCAAAATCTCGTCTCTACTAAAAATAGAAAAATTAACTGGGCATGGTGGCGCATGCCTGTAATACCAGCTACTCGGGAGGCTGAGACAGGAGAATCACTTGAACCTGGGAGGTGGAGGGTGCGGTGAGCCGAGATCATGCCATTGCACTCCAGCCTGGGCAACAAGAGTGAAATTCCATCTCAAAATAAATAAATAAATATATAAATAAATAAATAATATAAAAAAGTGGGTCCTTAAGGAAGTGAGTAATTCACGGTTAGTCCTTCACTAAATTCATCTGTAATTTTGCTTATTTTCAGTAAGACCACATGGAAACTATTCTCATTCTTGTTCTACATACTTTTTTGGCTGAACTGTCAAGCTGACTTTTATATTCTGGAATAAGCTGGAGACAGAACTTCTTGTTTTGAAGGGAATAGCTATTATAGCCAACTGCTAGGATCTGAGTGACAGACTAGTGCCATATTTGGCACTGGCCATGCCTGAGTTTCAGCAGCTCTGAGCAAGCAAATGACACAGACCATTTTCTTACACCTTACATGGTTTGGTGGGAAGGAGCAACATGGCCCTTTGCTATCAAGGTTAACAGGGAAAGGAAAGGGAGAAGATCATCTCATAATGGGTCCCTCAATCCATATTGGGCACATCTCTGGGAGAGTCAGGACCAGAGACAAAAGTCTCCTGACCTAGTATCTTAGAATTAGACTTCAGCACTTTAATTTTGCAAGTGAAAAAATGGATCCAGGTGGATTTGCCCAAAGTGGCTGCTGGCAACTGAGACAGAACAAACACTCTGCTCTCTTGACCTCCATCGGGGCTTTCCCACCACACTATCCTGCTCACCAATAGTAGGAAGCACGTGTTGAGCCTATTAGCAAGATAATGAGAGTCAGCCATTCACAATCCAGCAAAGACATTTTCAGGACTGGGTTCCACATTCTTTGCACCCTACGGAAGGTGCTTTGGGGAAAAAAATACTATTAATTAAATGATGTGAAAACAATCCTAGGACTTAGCTGTTACTTTTTTCTAAATAACAAAATATTTTTGGCAAGTAAACAATGTAGTTCGTACTTCAGTGGAAGGAACATAGCTGGGGTACGAGGCAGGCCAAGTTACACACATACAAGTAAACAAGTGGTCAACTATTTTTAAATGTACCTACCCTGTCCAATGATTAGGTGACCCAAATTCTGATCTTCTCAGAGGATGGAAATAGGTTATTTTTATTTTGCAACCCACTGTTTCCTTCTATATATAATACTGCATTTTCGAACAAAATTATATGAAGTTTATTCTCATTTAAAGTTCTGTGGGAGCTGAATGACACGATACACAGCTTTCTACAATTCCTTTAGTCCAAGGGTCTTGAGAGGGCCTACCATTTTATAATGTGTAGGCATTTTCCAGGCCTAAAGCACTCTATTTTTGTTTCATTCATTTTTTTGAAACTTTTTATTAAATAATTCTAACACACGGAAGAGTACAAGAGTAACATATCAGACTTCATATTCATTGGCTCTATCAAAATCTAATATTTTTTTGCCATACTTGTCTTCAGATTTTTTTTAAATAAAATATTACAGATATAGTTGAAGGCTATTGGACACTCCTGTACAATATCGCTTATTCTCTTCCCTACTTCTTCTCCTGAGATGACCACTATCCTGAATTTGGCATTTGGCATTCCCATGCATTTTGCTTGTTTGTTTTTTTGAGACAGAGTCTTGCTCAGTCACCCAGGCTGGAGTGCAGTGGCACAATATCGGCTCACTGCAACCTCTGCCTCCCAGGTTCAAGTGACAATCCTGCCCTAGCCCACTGAGTATCTGGGACTACAGGCATGCACCACCACACCTGGCTAATTTTAGTGTTTTTAGTAGGGACTGGGTTTTGCCATGTTGGCCAGACTGGTCTCAAACTCCTGGCCTCAAGTGATCCACCCACCTCTGCCTCCCAAAGTTCTGGGATTACAGGCATGAGCCACCATGCCCGGCTTCCATGCACGTTTTTGGACTCTAACTGCATATATATGAATCCACACTTAGTGTTCTTTTGCATGTTTTCAAACTTTAAATAAATGACATACTTAAATAGTTGGTCATTCCACTCAACAAAATGTTTCTAAGATTAGGCAAAGTGATCCACATAACTCTATTTATTTTAACCCATTATTATGTGCTATTGTATGTG
The DNA here is from genome assembly GCF_028878055.3 of Symphalangus syndactylus. Taxonomy (NCBI): domain Eukaryota; kingdom Metazoa; phylum Chordata; class Mammalia; order Primates; family Hylobatidae; genus Symphalangus; species Symphalangus syndactylus. The sequence continues at coordinate 87,047,794 of NC_072437.2, forward strand.
TGTAGCACAGTTTATTTTCCCAGTCTCCCATTGGTGCCCATGTATGGCTTTCCCCATTTTAAACAATGTTGCAATAAACATCTTTACACAGTAAGTCCTTATTTAAGGTGGATAAGTTCTTAGAAACTGTAACTTTAAGCAAAACAACAGATAAGGCAAACAATTTTTCCCCCATCAAGTTTACAACAAAATATTGTTATTCGAGGACTTGCTGTAGTGTACATGGTTTTGTTCAAAGTCCGCTTCCAAGCACCTATCAACAACTTTAAGAGAGGACTTACTGTACATGACCCCTTATGCACACATCCAAGAGTGTCTCTAAGAAACTGCCTAGAAATGGATTTCAGAGTTGAAGGGTATCCACAGCTTCAAGAGTTTATTTTGCTAAACTGTTCTCCAAAGTGATTATACCAATTTACACAGTGTATGACAGTTCCCACTGCTGTCCGATCCTACAAAAATCTGATACGATTGGACATTTTTGCCAATATGAAGAACATAAAGTGGTATCTCATTGATATTTTAATGGCCATTTCCACAATTACAAGTAAGAAGCACACCTATTTATTGGCCAATCAGGTCTCCTCATCTGTAAACTACTAACTTGTATCTTTTGCCTATTTTTCTGTTATTTGTCTTTTTCTTAATGATCTGTCAGTTATATATGTCACATTCTATCCTATCTTTTCACTTTATTATTTCTTTTTTGAACAGAAGTTTAAAATTTTAGTGTGGTCACATTTTTAAATATTTTCTATTATGGCTGGGTATGGTGGCTCATACCTATAATCCTAGCACTAGGGAGGCCAAGGCAGGAGGATCACTTGAGCCCAGGAGTTTGAGACCAGCCTAGGTAAAACAGCAAGACCTCATCACTACAAATAATAAAAATAGAATTAGTTGGGCATGGTAAGGGCAGGCCTATAGTCCCAGCTACTCAGGAGGCTGAGGCAGGAGAATTGCTTGAGGCCGAGAGGTCAGTGCTTCAGTAAGTCATGATCACACTACTGCACTCCAGCCTGGGAAACATAGTGAGACCCTGTCTCAAGAAAAATTTCTATTATGTTTTGTGATTTTTTAATTTCTTTTTAAAGGAATTCTTCCTACCCCAATATTACATAGACAGCCTCTTATTTTCTCTTGTAAAAGTTAAAAAAATTGCTTTTCTAGTGCAGATCTTTATCTAGAACTTATTTCTGTGTATACTGCAGGGTAAGATTCTCTACACGGACAACCCATTATCCAAGAAACATTTATTGAATATTTAACCCTTTCTTCACTGGTTTACAATCCCTCCATGATCAAATATCAAGTTTCGGATTTATATAGGTTTATTTCTGGGCCCTCTACTCTGTTTTGCTGTTCTATTTATCAGCTTCTAAGGCAATACAATGCTGTTTTCATTTACGCTAAATCCATAACAAGTCTTAATATCTGGTAGAGAAGATTACTTCCTTCTTCAAAATTGCCATAGATAATCCTAGGCTATTGCTCTACCATACAAATTTTAGAATCAGCTTGTCAAGTTCCAGGGAAAGTCCAGTTGGGATTTTGAATGGAACTGAATAAAATTTATAAATTAGTTGAGGATTTTAATTGCTCTAATGGGCTTTTGGACAATAAATATCTGGGCTGGAGCTTCCAGAGAGCCAAACACATGGAGACTCCTGGAGGGTGGCTGCTCAGGGAAGGCATGGAAGCTCCATGCCCCTTTCCCCATACCTCATCCCACATATCTCTTCAATTAAAAAATATATATATAATGATGTAATAAATATCTGGCAGCTAAAAGATCAACTAAAAATGTCTTACTTTTCAAAGCAACAATTACCTTATAAACTGCCATGCCTCCCATTTATGGACTTACAAATTCTATCACTAAACATTCTTTATAAAAACCGAGATCAGGTGCCATGGTTCACACCTATAATCCTGTAACTAGGCAGCTTAACTTCAAAATGCATTTAAAACATTTTTTCCCGTTTCTCTTGGGTTTAAAGATGTAACCTTGAAGCAAACTGCAGAAGTTTTTTTCCTTAGTCTTAAAATAGACTCCACGACCCACCCCTTTCTCACTGTCTATACTCCCTTCACATTTATCTAATTGCATGCTAGTATCTAATTATCTGCCTACTTAGAAGTTCCAGGGGCTAAACGTGAATCTTGAGTCAGACAGACCAAGCTTGGAGACCCAGCTGCAAAATTCCAGAGATAACCTCAAGGTGGCTAGTCAACAACCCAGCCATCGTTGAGACAATACCAGCCTGCTTTCCACCTGGACTGGGACCCAAGACAGCCACCAAAACAAGAAATACAGACACTGTACTCAGCATCATTTTTACGTGCCTTCCATATCTTGTTTTCTCTTTTTAAAACCTTGCCTTGCCCCTAAAATTCAAAGTAGTTGCATTGGATGGGAATCTGGCCACTTTCATATTATTACTTTTGGCTAATAAAGCAACTTTCTTTTTACCAGACCTGCCTCTTGTTAATTGAACTCTGCATGTGGTGAGCAATCCAACTTGTGTTCATTTACAATCCCAGCACTTAAGAGGCTGAGGCAGGAAGATCACTTGAGCCTAAGATTTTGAGACCAGCCTGGGCAACACAGCAAGACCGTGTTTCTTCAAAAAATAAAAAACTTAGCTGGGTGAGGTGGCACGTGTCTGTACTCCCAGCTACTTAGGAGGCTGAGGTGGGAGAATCGCTTGAGCCTAGGAATTTGAGGCTGCAGTAAGCCATGATCACACCACTGCACTCTAGCCTGGGCAACAGAGCAAGACCCTGTCTCTGAATTTAAAAAATAAATAAAATTTTAAAAGATTTTTAGAAAAAAGAATAAAAAAATTCTGGAACTCTCTGAACGCTTGTTTCCACTCTAGGTATCTATCATAAGATAAGAATCTTAAATATTAAAAAAATTAGCTGGATGCATAAAAGGCACATTGTAGCATTACTTAGAGTAGGAAAAAGTGAAAGTAACCTAAATATCAATGACATAGGACTATTAAACTAGAAGAAATACACCCAATGATACACTATGATGGCGAGAAAAATACTGGCTCTAAAAACTATTTATAGCAATAATGAAAATGGTTACTTATGGTATAGCATTAAGTAATAAAATTAGGATATCAATTGTTGGTACAATGTGAATACAGCTGTAGAAAGAACTCTGGAATGTGTGCACTGGAAAACAAAATGTACTAAACTATTTACAATAGTTAGGCCGGGAATACAGAATTACAAATAGAATTCTCCCACCTCCCCCACCTGTTAAAAAAATCTATCGTAGGGCCAGGCACAGTGGCTCACGCCTGTAATCCCAGCTCTTTGGGAGGCTAAGGAGGGCGGATCACGAGGTCAGGAGATCAACACCACCCTGGCTAACACGGTGAAAACCGCCTTTACTAAAAATAAAAAAAAAAATTAGCCAGGAGTGGTGGCACACACCTGCAGTCCCAGCTACTCAGGAGGTTGAGGCAGGAGAATCGCTTTAACCAGGGAGGCAGAGGTTGCAGTGAGCCGAGATCACGCCACTGCACTCCAGCCTGGGCGACAGAGTGAGACTCCATCTCAAAACAAAAAAACAAAAAACAAAAACAAAAAAACACTATTGTCTAAAGGGGTTACTTTTCTATCATAACAAAATACATTGTAAAAAAATAATAATATTAATAATGTGAGTAGTACCCGGCTGTGTCTTCAGGGAGTCATTTAAAGTTCGAAGAGACAGTGCTTGTAGGAAGCAAAGCATTCAAGGCTGACACTCAGGGTTTGGGATCTAGCTCAATCACTGATTGTTTTAGAAGTTTTGGGAAAGAGTATCATGCATTTTCTCCATGAAAAAATAAAAATATTTAGATGTATGGATTAGTCAGCAAACCTTTATGAATGGGCATTCATTAAGATAACTCTGAAATTTCATCTAAATCATGCAAAACACAAAGACTGCCTATTTCATTTTCTTTCAAGTATGAAGGAGAGTAAAGAGCAGGGAGTTTGCCATTTGGAACTGGAAAAAAAATTGCCTACAACATTGTTTCCAGAGCTTGTACTTTTTACCTTAAAAACATGAAAGGCTTCGAACTGGATGTTGGGACTTTTATCCCGAAGGAGGTTCATCATGAGTTTCAGGTTCTCTGGCTTGCTGATGTACTTTGTCATGATGGCAAAGTTGTGACGGTCCAGGATCAGCTCCCCTAGCAGCTAGAGGAAAACACAAAACCAAAGCTGTAATCTCAGAGCCACCTGATTCAAGGTATAGCTCACATCTTCTCACTGAAAAACAAAATATAAATGTGAGTAAGAATGGTGTCGTGAAAAAAATTAGAGTGTCCTTAAGTGCATCTCAAAGCACAGGCATAAAAGCAATAGTTATTGAGCAATTTTTTCACACTGCTTTGCTGATGTCAGTGCTTAGTACCTTTTTTTAGTTGGTCTTTGCTGCAGCTCCCCTAGAGGTAGGCAGAAATAAATTTATGGTTTTCAATACTTACTTTAATTATCTTGCTTCCCACTAATGTATTGCTCCATAGGCATTCAGGTAGAAGGAATAACAAAATTGGTACCATAATGATACCTTCTTTGCCTGCATAAATGTATGCTAGGAGTTCACTATTAAGACAGTTTGTTAAATGACTCTTACATTTCCCCTGACTTTTATTATAAAACCTGATATAAAGTCAGAAAAAAAAATTGACCCCAAATCTGTATCAAATTTAGTAAGTGCAGCAAGTTTTTATTAAAAAGCAAAGCAAAACATTTTTTGCTGACAAATTAATAGTTCCCCAAATACAGCATTACCCCAAAACAAAATAAAAATACCCAAAGTAAGAATAGTTGAAGACCCTCTAGCAATATGGCTGAATGTATTGTTGCTCTATCTCAGAAACTTTTTGTTCTCACCATAATTCTGGAGAACAGAACTACAGCCCCCTGGCTGTGTAGCAATTCCTAAAGCTTCAGCAGCCGGGGGGCTGAAACATACCGTAATATAACTTTATATAGAAGATATGTTTAGTTTTCAATCATCCTATTTATTGGACTTTTTCTGAAGGCCTCGGGAGAGTAACACATTGTTAAATGGTTACAGAAATCCTGGATGGGAAGAAAAGCGCACATCAAACTGAGGGCCAACTGTCTATCAAAGGAGTCCTAGATGTGTGCAAGCATCTGGCTGCCAGTAAACCACCACCTTGCCTGTGATATATCTTTTGTGTATTTAACATGAAAGAAGTACACAACCTGAGGTTATTTTAATGCATGAAAATAACGTTTGTTAAACCTGAAAAAAGGATGACCCCTGTTGGATGTTGGCTGGTCACTAGTTATTCTCATACACATGGAATAGCAACCACGTAGTCAAATTGTTAATCTGCAACCTCCTTCATCTTCCTGCAGCTTCTAACACTAACCTAACACCTTCTGGAAACTTTCTTTGCTCCTGGTTTCTTACCTCGTGCAGCTTGTTCCTTTGCTATCTCTTCTATGGCTCCCTTGCCTTTTGCACTACTTACGCAGCAATTTTCCAAGCTGTATACTTGGATCTGCTATCTTTTATCTCCCAACAGTCTCATCTATACCCATGGGTTCAACTGTAACATCTAGGAAGATGTCTCCCAAATCTACATTTCTAGTCTCAGCTTCTTTCCTAAACTCTAGACCCACATTTTTTTTTTTTTTTTTTTTTTGAGACAGAGTATCACTGTGTCTCCCAGGCTGGAGTGCAGTGGCGCGATCTTGGCTCACTGCAAGCTCCACCTCCTGGGTTCACGCCATTCTCCTGCCTCAGCCTCCCGAGTAGCTGGGACTACAGGCACCCGCCACCATGCCCGGCTAATTTTTTAGTATTTTTAGTAGAGACGGGGTTTCACCACGTTAGCCAGCATGGTCTTGATCTCCTGACCTCGTGATCCGCCCGCCTCGGCCTCCCAAAGTGCTGGGATTACAGGCGTGAGCCACCGCGCCCGGCCTCTAGACCCACATTTCTAACTGCCCACTGGGCAGTCCCACTTGAACACTGCTGGACTGTCACACTTAGCGTCTCTAAAACCAACTCCCTTTCTTCTCTTTGTTAATGGCATCAGGAGCTGCCCTCCTCTGGTTGGGAAGAGAGCTGAAGTCTTCCTTAGCTCCTTTCTTTCCCTTGCTCCTCACATCAAATCTCCACCTAAGACCTACCAATATTCTGTTTTTAAGTGTTTCTTGAACACCTTTCATTCAATGTTCACAGCCAGTAATCTCATTCAAACCCTCACTACTTTTCAGCTGACCTACTGCCACAGCATGCAAAATGGTCTCTCCTTCAGTCTTCACCTAATTCAATCCATTCTGCACATTTTGTCAAAGAAATCTTCCAAAAATCAGTATTTGTTACCAATTCCACTTAGATTAGAAAGTGAATGAATAAACAAGCAAATTCCTAGATTCCGATAGATTTAGAAAAAAGTAAACTCATTAAGATGCCGTTCCCAGCCTCTGTGATGTAGAATCATTTCTCCTGCTTCCTTTCCTCGGCTCCCTTCCTCCATCTTCCCCACTCTCCTGTCTCTGTGGCTTTATTTCCCAAGCTCCAAAATCTTGAGAAACACTTTCACCTCTTCTCTGCCTGTTCAAACCCGGCCCATCCTCTCAGAACCAGCTCAGACATCGTCTTCAGGAAAGCCTTTCCTCTTCTCTACAGTTGACTTTGCTTTGCCTTGTAGTGCAGAGTTATTTGTGACCCTGTTTAAAGAATAAGCTCCATAAGGGCGTGTTTCAAATCCCCTTACAACCTAACTGTGTGATGTGCATGGGTATTGTTGGGGAAATAAAAGTCCTACCCACATATCCAGAGCACAATACAGTAACTCATCTCTGAAAAAGAGATTGCAAACAGACAAAACTATCCCTTATTACAGTCAAGCAGCTACAATCCATTACATACATATATCCTCAAGATGAAGGGTAACCTGTTCACTAGGGGAGGACCTGACTACCATTTCTGTGCACTCTTGCATGGTTCACCCTAATGCACCTAGCAATTGAGGTGACCATTTTTTTTAGCTATTTATCTGAATAATAAAACTTCTCTTATCTCTCTGACAAGCAAATAGTTGCAGCTTGGAAAAGGGCACCTAGGTTAAACTCTCCTTGTGACAGGGAGATAGTATTATCTTCCTAGATGCTTATATTTCAAAGGTATGGCTTCCAGACCCTCCAAAAAGAAAAAACAAAAACTAAAAAACTTCTGGGTTGTAAGCCTGTCAAGAGCCTTACTTATCTTCTAAAGATATATACAAAAGAATCAAATACCGAATAGACACATATATATCATATACACTCATGTTAAAAGGCTTCAGCAAAAGGAAAATTTCATTTTTGAAAATTTACACACACATATTCAATAAACATTTGTTGAAGTTATATTTATGAGTTAAGTTCAGATTAGGTCACTTCAATTTTTATTACCTGGGGATACCTACATACAAATTCTATCCAATCTATCCTCTGCTAATAGAATTTCACAATTTTTCCTGAAACAATTGTGTTAATTCAACACTAAATCTTTTAGCCATTAAATGTTAATCTATTTTAATATTAACAATGACAAAATGCTGCATTCCAGAATAATACAAAGCACTATAAAGCAATACTATACCAAATAAATGGAAAACACACATATTTTACTTCTTTAAATTTCTTATTTTGTATGCCTCATAGTACATAGTTAAGCCATGCAGCAAGTGGAAATAAGTTTTTTAGAAACCTAAGTGTTTTAATGAAATTGACCAGAGCCCAAAAAGTTCTCCAGTTTCCACCAAGCTTCTTTTGAATTATAATCTTTCTTGCTAGTAATTAAATGCCAGGCCTCTGCAGAAGATAAGGAAAAAATTCCTAAGCTCTGTCACATGATGGAAAGGAATTTCTCTGTTAATTATTTTTTATTGACACCAGGAATTAAGCAGTGCAGGAAAATTTAGAATATGATTAATAAAAGGCAGCAGGTACCAACTACTTTGGAATCAGAAAATAGCCTAGTACTTAGGACAGTTTATTACTTACAAAGTTGCTATATAATAATCTAACCTCTTGTTTCCTGCAATTATGAAACATCTATGTAAAAAGTATTATAGAATCCATTTATATATAAACACAGTTGTCTCAAAATAGAATATACTGCTACCACAGATCTAATTACCAAAAGGAAAAACCAAAATTGCATCACTGGAGCTTCCAGAACGTTTTTTCTAGCAAAAAAAAAAAAAAAAGAGTAAACAATATTTAATGAGCTCTATGTTTATATATGAACTTATTTCACAGTCGTCTACCTTTTTGTTTGCTTGAACAGAGTGATGCAAAACCATTTTGGCAACATCTCTTCCTATAATCTAACATTAAAAAAAACCAACTCTCCAGTAACCATTTTAATACTTTTCTGCATTCTTAGGTAATTTATCTGCATTTGGTCAGGCATTTTTTTCCAGTGTCCCATCAATGCTTGGTTTTACCCTGCTATAAATCAGATATCCATGAGATGCCTAACTGTAAAGATTTTAGGCAGGAATAGCAGCCAAATGGTATGTCTGGGTGAATTAATGAAAAAGAGGAAAGATGCCTCGTGAGTAGGCTGAGGCATCTGTAAATAAGTAGGAAATAGAAACAGCTTTCTTCCTCCGAATTTGGTTCAATCACCTTAGTTCATACAAATATCTCAATTTTGATCCAGTATCTGACAGACTCCCATTGAAAAAAAGGAAGGATTTGGAGAATTTATGAGCAACTTCTTATATGCTGGCCCTTCAGAGCACTGTCACCTCTGTTCACTACTCCAACTGCCATCTTCCTTCCAGGGCCACTACTCGTTGTACCATGGACAAGCTTACCTCATTTGGCTATCCTTGTGGAGCCCTACAAATAACGAATTCTATTCTTTACGTATGCAGCTGTATAAACAGAATACATCCTTATCTTCATCTGCTCTTAGCAAGCTTTCTGGACATGGGAGAACACAGCACTGAAGTCACTCTCTGCCCAAAGGTCAGTTCCACACGCAGTTTGGTCTCATCACTACTGGCTCCAGCACAGAGAGCAGCATATCTGTGGGCATTTTTTCTAGATGGGTCTCCTGGTATGAGTTTCTACACAAAGGGGAAATTCAATAAAAAGTGCTGGATGGCTGGCTGAAAAATGGTCTCCCCATTAACACACAATGAGGGTACAAATACAAAGGAAATCAGGTCATGGCTGATGCAGGATCGTGGGCAAAGTAAATTGACAAAAAATATGATACAAAACAGATTGACTTTATTGTCTTAGTTTAAAATTATACTCCAAATTTAGAAGCAAATGCATTGTTCTATGAATGCCATCACCTTGACATGTAAAAATAACACAAGTGTGTGACACTCTATCCCAAAACTAGAAAAGATAGGAAAAAATGATAATACAGGGTGATGTTTAGCAAGCTGGACTGTCATATGAGTTGCTGCACTAAAAACAGTCAGTTTTATCATCTGCTGAAAACATTCTTTTTGTGGGATTCTGAGTGGGATCTGAAGGACAGAGAAACAACTCCAGCCCACATCTCCCTCCGCTCAGGGGCTCTCCCACCTCCCCCTGGCCACATGGCTGCTTCCAGGCACCATTCCACTGAGGGAGGGAGGGCCACTCATAGATGGATGTGGTCTTACTCTGTTGGGTTCCCTGTCATCTCCACAGCCAGTTAATAGGTGCATAACCTCAAGTAGCAGATGTAACTTGGTTTCACACACACACATACACACACAAACACCTTTATCAGAGCCATCTTAATTTTCCATAAATTTAGCCCTCTGTTTAAAGATCAACTTTTCAAGGACTTCACTTATCGTCTAGCTGCTCTGGCACACACACAGACACACACACACACACGCCTATCTCCCAAGTCGCCGCTTTCTGCCTCCTTTCCCTACTTTTCTTTTTAGTACTTAAAACCATCTGAAAACTAAGTATTTGTTTGTCTATTGTCTGTTTTCCACCAACAGAATGTGAGGCCCAGAGCTGTTCTTGGCTGTCATCATATGTCTGGAGAATGAGCACATAAATATTTGTTGACTAAATGGAATGTCTTATTACCTCCCTCACACCTCCTTCTCCAATAATTCATCAAACTATGCTATTTATGGGTAATTGAGAATTGACTTTATTTTTGTTTCCAGCTAGCTGCATCGTCTTTTAATCTCTTGCCAGATTCTGTTTCAGTGTAATCCTGGCAGTATTTTAGAAAAGCAAAATTTTGTATATGCGATCATGCAGTCTTCTGACATATCTGTTTGTTAGAGTTGATTTTTAAAAAACATTTCTCTTCTAATTCTTAGGGAATGACCATGTTTCATATTTCAGAATCTCTTCTGTAAATATAATGTGAACATGTCATGTTAAGTGGTAGGAAGTATTTTAAGCAACCTACAGGAAAACAGACTGTCGTGAATGCTCAGGGAATGGGACCTGGCGATGAAATATAGTATAAAAAATTCTTTAGGAAAATATGTTACAAATCTGGTAGATAAATCCTTCCCATAAAACAGAAGCCCCATAACATTTCAACTAGGTAAACATAATTTGATAGTAAAACGTTATTTTATACTCAAAAATACAGATATTAAGAATTTATCAATTGCTGTGCTTAAAACTTAGAGGGAAGGTTTAATTTTTGCATTTTACATCTTTATTTATTTATTTATTTATTTATTTATTTGAGATGGAGTTCCACTCTTGTTGCCCAGGCTGGAGTACAATGGCACAATCTTGGCTCACTGCAACCTCCACCTCCCAGCTTCAAGCGATTCTCCTGCCTCAGCCTCCCGAGTAGCTGAGATTACAGGCGCCCACCACCACACCCAGCTAATTTTTATATTTTTAGTAGAGATGGGGTTTTGCCATGTTGGCCAGGCTGGTCTCGAACTGACCTCAGGTGATCCGCCCACTTCGGCCTCCCAAAGTGCTGGGATTACAGGCGTGAGCCAAGATGCCTGGCCTCAGCAGAAATATTCTAAATTTTACTTATCATGTACTTATATTGTTACTTCCAAAAGCAAGACAGGACACAACATTATTTTGCTATAAAATACAGTCATAACATAAAATATAGTAAATACTTCTCAAGTTATAAAAAAAGATATTTTAATTTTTCTGTGTTTACTCATATACTAATAGACCCATCATTTGCTAATGAGATATCAACTTACGGGGACACTGACTTAAAGAAATCTGGTATTACCTTTAAAGACTGTCTCTTAGTAACATAATTCTCAGACTGAAGCAACTTCTCATAGTCTTCAAAAATCTAATGAAAAGAAAATACACATTAGAGTGTCAAAGCAGCAGTGGATTCTCCATATTAGGCTGGCTTGCTTTCTTCTTCAGGAGCAAATTCCCAACTTCTGGCCATTTTACCATCCTTCTTTACATGTGAAGACACTGGGAGACAGGGAGGTCAAGAATTACAAGTGACATCCTTCCCTATTTTATTTTAGTTCTGCAAATTAGATAAAAACTGAGTAATTTTGAGTCCTTCCAATAAATCATTTTGAGTAAAACTTCTAGTAAAAGTTGCAAGAGAACTCATTTTATGCCATTTTAAAGAAATCTTTATGTAAGTAGCCTTGCTGGTGGCTATGGTTCCACAATTTGGGAAAATATTAAATACACTTAAGGCTTCACTTGGCAAGCCATAAAGAATCAGACTGTTCAATTCACTGCATAAACAGATAAAGAACGAGGCAACCTTTGTTGCATGACGGCCCAACTGGTCTCTCTGGAGCACTTCACTCTCACCGGAAGCTGGGGACACTGGTGCATGAAGTCCTGTTTCCTAACATGGTCACCAACCATGGCCTAGCCCTTCAGTTTAACACAGAGTGCTGGCATCTGGGGAGGCTCAGCATTCACTTCCATCAGGTGTGGGCACACAGCACATGGAGCACTGAAGTGGGAGGAATGAGCGCAGCCAGGACGGAGGACAAGAGATCAGGAACTGAAGAGGGTGGCAAACTCCTAGCCCTCAGAGAGTCAAGTGCGAGGGGAGAGTGTGTGCCACTGTGTAATGAGGGCAAGCTGTGCATGCTGACAATCACCGATAGAGAATAAAGTGAAAAGTAAAAATACAAAGGTGTAGCTCACATTAAAATCACAGTAATTACACTCTTTAATATGAACGACTTATTTATTCTATCCTGAAACACAAGGAGAATCTTGTGGATCATTAAATGCATCAGACAAGCCTTGTGATAAATTTGAATAGTAAATATAAAATGCAAATACATGTATGTGGTATGACCTACTCCCGAGTCCACCAGCTTTATTACTTTAGAGTCATGCATCATGTGCTCCAGTTTCATGGTATACTGCTAAAGAAATATCAGCTAAAAAAGTCTGAAAGGTTTGAAGGGGCATGAGTTCTCAGAGCTCGCATTCAGGCCAATGCAGGAGCCTCAGCAGCTGTGAAATGACTAAATTACACAAGAAGTGATATATGGATGTAAAAACAAAATTAGGTAAATAAGGAGTCAAAGAGAATGAATTTTAGTCTCTCAAATTGTCATGTATTATACCTGAATGCAAAGTGTTACTGCACAACTCATTTACCTCATTCATTCTATAGGAAAAAATAGTAATTAGTTGATATTGTAGATCTATCCATGTTATCTTAGCCTCTTAAAAATTTCATTTCTTATAAATGTGACGTCTAATGAATCTTTCCTTAACATCCCATCTAGCATATATAGTTACTGAACAACCAAACTATATATTAACAGTCCATTTCCTAAATTCAAAAATAGACAATTTTCTTTTTCTTTTTTTTTTTGAAACCAAGTCTTGCTCTGTCACCCAGGCTGGAGTGCTGTGATGCGATCTCAGCTCACTGCAACCTCCACCTCCCGGGTTCAAGCAATTCTCTGCCTCAGCCTCCCGAGTAGGTGAGATTACAGGCACCCGCCACCACATCTGGCTAATTTTTGTATTTTTATTAGAGACAGGGTTTCACCATCTTGGCCAGGTTGATCTTGAACTCCTGACCTCGTGATCCACCCATCTCTTTCAGTCTTTACATTTTGGGATGCCTCTGGCAATAAAAATTATTCTCCTTGCAGTAGAATGAGGTTATCAGAGACTGGGGAAGGTAGGAAGGAGGGGAGGATGAAGAGAGGTTGGTTAACAGGTATAAAAAAACAGAAGAAATAAGTTCTAGTATTCAACAGCACAGTAGGGTGACTATAGTTAATAATTTACTGTATATTTCAAAATAGCTAGAGGAGAAGATTTGGAAAGTTCCCAACACAAAGAAACGATAAATATTTGAGGTGATGGGCATCTTGATTACCCTGATATGATCATTACAAATTGTATGCATATATCAACATATCTGATGTAACCCATAAACATGTATAATTATTTTGTATCAATTTAAAAAATCATTCTCCCCTCACATTTTACACTTAAAACAAATACTCTAGTTGATTCTATGGCTATTTCCTTTATAACATGAGGACATAAAAATCACTTTTGATTTTATAATTATATTGCTAATTCCTAACCTTAAATTGAAAGACAACTGGCAAAAATAAAATTTATTTTATTTATAATTAAAAGAGAAGTAGTTAAATATTTGTGATTTGAATGTGTGAAGATATACTATTGATAGGTAGAGTAGGCCTCACCTTCCCAGCATTCAGGAGTATGTTGCAACTTTTGTCTAGGATATAAATGATTCAGAGACTCCTTGAGGACTATTATTAATATTTGTTTGCTAACACTGGTCCATATGCCTATTATGTGCCCAACTAAACTGCATACCGTTGGGAAGGCATAAAGTTATAGTAATCATCAAAAATGTACTTCTTTTTGTAAGTACACGTAATTTAATTCAATACTAAAGATTTCAATCAATAAAGATACTTCACCTTAATTTTCTTATTACTACCATAAATATCATATACACATGAAATTGTTTTTTGCTTTAATAGATGAAGACAAAAAAATCCACTCATCATACCATATATATAAACATTTAGAACTTCTTGGTTTGGGCATCAATAATACAAATAGTTAAGTGCTCCTTTAAGACAGCAGATTACATTCCTGCTGTTAGGTGTCAGGCACTAGACTGGATGATGGAGATAGAGTAGTAACATTAACACATGTAAAAATGCCAAAAATCCCAGTAAAAAATAACTCTGGCTGTTGCTAGGATGAGGATCAGAGACTCCCCCTTCCCTAAGTTCTAGTTTAGATGCATGCTGTCCAACACAGGGCCATATGTGGCTACTGAGCACTTGAAATGTGGCTAGTCCAAACTGAGATGCGCTCTAAGTGTAAAATACACATCAGATCTCAAACACTCAGCATGAAAAAAGGATGTAAAATAGCTCGATCATTTTTCACTTCATCTTAGCCAAAAGACCAAGAAGCGATTATTATTTTCCATATTGATTGTATATTAAAATAACATTTTTGATATGTTGGGTTAAATAGACGTACATTATTAAAATTAATTTCATCTGTTTCTTTTTATCTTTTTGTGTGGCTAACTAGAAAATTTTAAGTTACATAGTGGCTCTCATTTCTGGCTTGCATTATATTTCTACTGGACAGCACTGAGGTAGAACATCTGAACCAACACATAACAAAACATATAAAGTTTTCCTTCTAGGTTTGTGCTATATTATACTGTATAATGCTGCTTCTATTGCTTACACATTTAGTAAAAGCATAGTTACTTTTGGATGGATCTGTCACCGCCAAATGTATGACACTGCATTAGGTATTAGGAAAACAAGTAACAGTGATTAAAAACTAATACTGAGTGCTTACTCTGGTACTGTGCTAAAAACTTTAAATCCTGTCAAATTCCCTCAACAACCCTATGATGCAGATATTATTACTATCTTCATTTTGCAGTGGGTGTAGTAACTTGCCCAGGGCCACTAAGGAGGCAGGTCTTGAAGCCAAGCAAGCACGCAGACTCTAAAGTCCATACTGTGCTCTTAACCCTGTGTCCTGCAGATAAGACTCCTGCCTCTTAGGGGGTGCAAGGGCCAGCCAGAAAGATACAGACACACCATAATAATACAAGGTGAAAAATAAGACGGAGCCAGAGAGAGAGAGAAGAAAGAGAGAAGGGAAGAGGAGGGAGAGGAGGGAGAAGAGAGAGGAGAGAGGAGAGAGGAGAGGGGAGAGAGACAGAGAGAGAGAGAGAAAAAGAAAGGATGCATGTTTTGGGAGGGGTAGGATTAGGGAAAGCTTTCTAAAGAGTCATATTTCAACCAAATCTCAAAAGGATGAGTTGGATTCACTGTCAGGGAAGGGAGTTGCAAGATAAAAAATATTTCTGGTATTTTTACTACTAAGTAAGACTAATTATCAACCAAGTAAAATGATGTACTTTAGTGAGGGTGGGGTTCTCTTCCTTTTGGAGTTACCTACTGCCTCCTTTGATTTGCAACATCAAAGCAAGCAGGTGCTAGTCACTTCTTGAGCTTCAGAGCACAACACGAAGAGATGTGAAAAAGGTGAAAGCCCTGACCTCCTGCCATCTCAATTTTCCATAAAGTTTCCTGATGACCTGGTTTCCAGGTAGACAAATCAGGAGTATGGCTGAATACGATTGATTTCTCTTGTGGATAATTCACAGGGGCAATTGCTCATAGATCTAAGAGGGAGGCAGAGAGAAAGTGGGAAAGTCTTTAAAAATGATTTCTACTTACAGTGTCATAATTTTGTTCTAAGAAGTCTGCTACCAACACTTTATGTCTGGTTAGTAAATCCTAGAAAAAGAAAAACCAAGTGAAACAAAACTGTTACAGCTATTAATATTACAAATGTCTCTTTTCTAAGGTTTAAGAACATATAGAAGTTGCAGAAGAACATTTTCATTTATGCCACAAAATTATTTCCATTCCTAGCTCAGCCTAAGATGTGAAATACAAGTTTGTTTCATGTTAGAAAAGAAAAGCCCTGGTGTTAAACCTAGTGTTTCAAATTCATATTGTTAGATTTGTGATAGAAATAACTTAACTGGTGAAACAAATGGAACTTGAGATGAGCTAATGTTTTTTTTTGTTTTTTTGTTTTTTGTTTTTTTTGAGATGGAGTCTCGCTATGTCACCCAGGCTGGAGTGCAGTGGCATGATCTCAGCTCACTGCAAGCTCTGCCTCCCGGGTTCAGGCGATTCTCCTGCCTCAGCCTCCCGAGTAGCTGGGACTAGAGGTGCCCGCCACCACGCCCGGCTAATTTTTGTTTTTGTGTTTTTAGCAGAGACGGGGTTTCACCGTGTTAGCCAGGATGGTCTCGATCTCCTGACTTCATGATCCACCCACCTCGGCCTCCCAAAGTGCCTTAACCACTTTTAAAATGAAGGTGCTTGGGATACTGGAAGCATAGGACTGACATTTAGCAGTGTCAAACCAGTATTGTTCCTGCTCTTAGGTTAATGGGATGTGAGGTGTGGTGCAAGTTACTAAGTAGCACAATCCATCCTTTCAAAATTGAAGATGAGTAGTCCTATCTTATGGCAGATATAAACTTGCAGAAAACTGAACAAAAGCATGAAGAAACATTTGACTGTCTTCTACTCATACCTAAATTATATCCTTAATTCACTTTAATGTTGTAGGAAAACAAGCCTCACTTAATCTCTTTTATATGCTTAGAGGCTAAATGCCCTGTCTAGGTGCTATGAAAAATTTAATTAAAAACATAACAAGAATTTTAAAGTTTTCCAAAATAAATTCTTTTAATACATATTTAATTAAAATTTCCTAAAAGCATATAGAAGGTACACAACATAACCTCACAAAGAAAAGGCAGATAACAATCATAATAAAACCCACTTATTTCTACTTTAATTTTTTTTAAAAGTAAAATATTTAAAGCATTGTTTACTATAATTTTCAAGTTCAAAAATAGTAAGAGTGGCTCTTAATTCTCTATTGCTATCACACAACTTGATCAACCACTGGGCCTATCAGTGGAAACATGGTGTTTTTATTCCCCCTAGTGGAGCAGAGCATTCATTATCATTCTGGAACTGAAGTTCTAAAATGGAAAACCATTTACAGGGGTTCCATTCCCACCCTGTCAAAGGTCTTGATTCAAACTAGTTCCTGCATCAGGGGCCCTTGAAAGAGTAAGGTAGTTCCACAGGATCCTTTGAGGTCCCTACTCTTTTTTTTAAAGGATAATATTGGTGGCATGCTTTCAAGCACCCCTCCCCTAACATCATAGAAACCCCATGAGCAGTAATAGAAATTTTCTGAGCTGAACCAGGCCAGAGGGAGCCCCCTCTATGGGCTGCAGCAGACACTGTGGATTGCTGCACCCATGGGAGTTCTCCACCTGCTTCAACTATCGTCAGCCTTGAAAGTGAGGCCTGGGTTCCCCACACTGCAGGCCCAGTGCACACAGCCCCAGTGGCAACAAAAAGAGCAGGTTGCAGATCAGTGCTGCCTAGAAAGGTTGTGTCATACATTAGTGTTACCCCAAAGAAAAAGGGATCAGGAGGGAGTTAGGTTAAAACCAACACTTTCAAATTCCAAGGACAAAAAAACCTCGAAACAGCTTGAAATCCAGTATTAGGAAACCATAATAGGGTGGGGTAGAATTCCTCCAGCATATATATATATGCTATATATAAATATATATATATCTATATATATGTATCTTATATCATGGATACAGCCAATAAACAATGCACACATTCCCTCTCTCACGCCCACATTTCCACTCCAGTGTGTAACAGGATTGATGTATAGATATACCCTCAAATTTATGTACATAATAAATGTATGTACAAACCACATATACATACACACAGGCTTATGTACACATAATACATAGACAAATATAATTGCTGCATTATAGATCACATAACTGAGTGAAAAAAAAAAAAACACACACAAAAACCAGCTAGGATCCTACCCAAGAAGGAAAAGACAGAAAATTGTAAAGGAAAATAAAGTTCAAACTCCAAAGAATTTAGAATTTAAAAACCTTAATTCAAATAGTGTACTCTTTCATCCTACCTCCTAACAATTCTGTTTTGAGAGGCCTAAGTTTTGCATAGTATAACTATTATGCTGAAAAATCTGATATCCATATTTTTAATGAATACTGCTTGAGAGAAACTCGGGGTGGAGGGAGAGAGACACTTACTTGCAGGGACATAAAAGGCTGAGGAGCCAGCAACAGCTGCCGTTTAGAGGGCTGACTGTGCTGGGGAGTGTACCGAGCACTTGGCAAATACAGTTTCTGATCTTCCCAAGTCCGTGAAAAAGGGATGATTTTCTTCATTTCAGATGTGGAAAATAAAACTCAAAGGTTAACTAAATTGCTCAAGGACATCCAGCTTATCAGGTGGCAGAGAAAGACAGAATTCAAACCACTTCTATTATGGGAATTTTTAGAGGGAGGGATGAAAGAGATTATGGTTGTAAGGAATCCTTTTTGGGAAAAGACTTTTGGTAGACAAATCTATGCCGAAATCAAAAACTAACAATGTTACAATATTAATAACTAAACTGAGCAACAGTTCCTTTAAGAGCTCAAAACCAAAAAGATTAGGAGGTTATAAAAACCCAAAACCAATGCCAAAATCAAGTCAATCATCCAACCAAACAAAACCCTTTGAAACTAGCTACTTAAAAAAAAAAGTGATTTATGGTCATTGTTACATTATATTAACCATAAGCATTTGGTAAAATAAAGAAAATTGGTGTTTCCAATACTGGCAGCATACTAGAAAACTTTTTATGATTATTTAGATTTTAAAGGATTGACTTAAATTCAATGCAAAATTGGCTTAAATACAAATCAAAACATCATTTATTTTTGTCATTCAATATTGTTGCTGAAAATTAAATTGGGCTGAATATACGACAGCAAGAAATTACTATAAAGTACATTTTATTCTATCAAATGTTTAAAAACCTTTGGGGAAATTTTCAGAAATACATATTAAGTATTTGCTTTCCTCCTCTACTGGCATTTGTTCTATGTTTGTAATTATGTGAAGGCTTACTTGTGTTTTTTTAAAAAATGAATTTACTTGTTTCCATGACAGCAAAGAGCCATCTGATACGAAAGGGGAAAAAAATGGGACTGTAGTGTCTATTATTAGCAAACACCTCCTTAGTAGTTTAGACACAGACATTTTGGTAGAAAAAAATGGAATCATCCTTTGTATTTAATGTCATTCTTCATGTTGGATGCAACTGAGGCCTATCTCACCACCAGCTCTAGATCCACCTTTTGAGGGGATCATCTCTAGCCGCTGTACAATTTTTATCTTCTGGAGTGAGACACAGCCACTCTTGGGATTTCCAACACTCGGAACCCAGAGCCATGCTGCCCTCACCGCCCCTCCCTCCACCCAGCAGTCACTTCTAGGAGTCTGTTCCCAAGCCCTTCCTCCTTCTTTTCCTTCCTTCCTTCCCTCACTCGGCTGTTCTCCGGAGATTTCGGTTTCCTTACTCCAAGCTTCCCACTCTTTATACTCCGCCTCTCGTTAACTCCCCTTCTTCCCTTCTCTTTCTTTCCCTTGCCCTTTTCTGTCTATCCAGACCTCCCCTGTGGGCTCCTCCTCTCTTCCCTGTTTTCTTCAGGGAGACTATAGGAGGCTGGCAGGCTGAATGGAGGCCTGTGGACACCCGAGCAGGCTGCAAACTCCTTCCCTTCAAACCTGGACTCTAGAGGCCTTGTGTTTGTTGCAGTTTTGCCCGAGGCTTTGGGGAAATGATGGCATTGCGGTTCCTTTCCTCTGATGTTTTGGGCAATTCAGTGCTTGTCCAAAACCCGCACACCCTCCTGCTTATGACAACAAAAGTGCCACAGTGGCTGGGCACAGTGACTCACACCTGTAATCCTGGCACTTTGCAGGGGCCAAGGCGGGCGGATGGCTTGAGGTCAGGAGTTCGAGACCAGCCTGGCCAACATGGCAAAATCCCATCTCTACTAAAAATGCAAAAATTAGCCAGGCGTGGTGGTATGCGTCCGTGGTCCCAGCTACCTGGGAGGCTGAGGTGGGAGGATCACCTGAGCCTGGGAGGTCAAGGCTGCAATGAGCTGAGATTGTGCCACTGCACTCCAGCCTAGGTGAGGGAGTGAGACCTTGTCTCAAAAAGTGCTGCAGTTAACTGGGCTCACCCTGCTTCTAGGCAGCTGTTAACAACCAGCTGCTGTGCCTTAAGCCTGCCCTGGAATCCACCCCCAGCCCACCCCAAGTGGCTTCCAAATATTCCCATCATTCTCAAACAGTATTCTCCCTCCAGAGTTCTTGTCAATTAGATTTTCCTTTGCACCCTGTATTTCCAGAGATGGCCTGGTTGCCTTTATAGATTGTGTCCCAGGCAGCTGCCAGGACTTGCCTCCCGCTTAACCACCCACCACTCTTTGGTCTTCTCCATCACAACAAATCCCTCTGATGGCCCAGCCTGCAGGCTCCGCCTCCAGGGAGACCACGCCCCATCCCTCACCCTCCGCCAGGTATTCTTCTTCTTAAGTCCCAGCTTCCTTCTACCCACTGACATCTCCCGCCCTTTACAACTCTCTGATACTCTCTCACACTTTCTGTCACCATGTGAGCTAATATACCTTTCAACAGATTTATGGCACCTTCTCAGAACAGGCTGGGTAACTTCCTAGTCTGCAGATAATAGGTAGTTTTCAGCAGAGCAAACCACTGCTTTCCCCTTTTCCACCTCTGGAGAGCTATTTAAAAGAACTATTTATCATCTAAGTCATAGGCAACTTTCAATCACTGTTCATAAAGTAATACGATTGGAGTATGTATTAATATTAGTATATGGACTATATCAATATTATTGAAATACATATTTAAGATAATATATAAAAAACAAAAATTCATACATGGATTACAATTAAGTAAAATTTGTAAAAAAAAAGTTACATATGTATATCCTGAAAAAAGTATAAACAATTTGGAGTTATGTAGACAGAACAATTAAATTGCTAAAATGCTTTTGAAGAAATGAATCTGAATACATATATATATACATTTAAATGAGTCTTATCTACTTTTTAAACCTGAAAACCTATTTTTTTCAATGATGCTGTTACATTGTCAGTTTATAATATTTTTTGAATTCCTCTTCTCAAACGGCTTCAGAGCTGATTTGGTAGACATTGAAGAAAATCATATCTCTTTTATTTCTATTTATATCTTAAAATTAATTTTCTTATAATTATTACTCCCCCCCAAATAATTCTAGCTAACTCGATCACCCACTTTATACACTAACCAGAATGTCAAATAGGCTTTTGTTTCCAAAACTTTGATCTGCCCTTGAATGATAAAAGTTTGCCATTATTGAAAAATGAGCATGTAATACACATTGATACCAACTTCAAAATATGTTAAATAATAGCAGGATCATAAGCCTAAGTAACTGGTTTTCTAAAATAGAAACCTTGAATGTAACATCACTCATTAGATGAATAAGTTTTGGTATGTTTGTCTGCAAATTAACTGCACTGTTTTCTGATATATTCTCTGAACATTTTTTTGATGATAAAATGCAGAAACCAAAAGTAAAATGGTTGTCAGGGGCTGGAGGGAGGAGGAAATGGGGAGTTATTGTTTAATAAGTGTAGAGGTAGAGTTTGAATTTTTCAAAATAAAAAAGTTCTGGTAGTTGGTTACCTAACAATGTGAATATACTGCATCCTATGATTTCCTACATAGTGACAAAGTAGATAATACATGATCAAACTATAGATGATTATGAAAAAACTACAATATAATTTACTACTATTTTGTTTCACCATATGGACATTTAAAAATTACATTCATAAAATAACATGATGTCCTTCACATTCAAAGATGTAATTCTCCATCTCCCTTCACTACCTAGTTCCTTTCCCCAGAATTAATCACTGTTGCTGTTTCCTATGCATCCTTGCAGAGGTATTTGGTGCATATGTACCTTAAGTGGAAGCTTATGCCCTTTAATCTGTTTTTAACATAAATGACAGCATGCCACACACAGAGCACTACATATTCCTTTCCCACGTAACTGTATATACTGGAATTCATTCCATTTGAGCTTGTGACCAATACTTTGAGTTGTTTTCCTGCAACAGGACAGACTGGCCTCATAGACTGCATTCTATTTACAGATGCCTCTTATGATCCACATCATACATGGTTGGCTACACTGAGGCCTAAGAAATAAAATTTCTTGCTTTTTAAAATTAAATTGCCTCTTCAGAGGCCAAGTGACTATAAATTGACCTAGGTGAGTTGGAAAAAAAAATTACCTTAAAAGTAGCAAAGGCATCTGAAGCAATATCAAATGTTGACAACTCCACATACTTAAAGAAATCTCTGAATTGATTAGAAAAGAGGATGATTTTGGCAAGTGGTTCATGTCGAATACATTCTCTCAGCATAATCCCACAACGTAAGGCAATCTGTGGGGCTTCATATCTAAAGCGTAAACAAGAGAGAAATAGAGAACTCTGTTATCCTATTAAAATAATATTAATGGCATCAAAAGAACCATTTCAATACTGCTGTTAATGGAAGCATACATACCATTTGTCACGATTCATTCAATACCCACTGAAGATCTACTATGTGCCTGGCACTATTCCAGACATATTCTGGAATTTAAGTGTATTCTGAAACACTTAGATATACTCAAATATGAACGTGGTGACAGCTGGGGGTCGGGGGGGGGTTGAGGCAGAATGTAAACAATGAAAAGATAATTTCATATACTAAGAAGGGCTGTGAAAACTGTTGACAATAAAATATGCCACATTATAAAGGTGACTACTTGTGTGTGTGTGTGTGTGTGTGTGTGTGTGTGTGTGTGTGTGTGTGTATGTGACTACTTAAGTTACTTTAGACTAAAGGAAAGGGCAAAATGTTCCAGGCAAAGGGAAATATTGCAAGAACAGGCTTGGCGAAACAGAGAAGGAGAAATAAGGCCTGTGTGATTCGATTGTAGGGGAAGAACCGTGAGTGGTGTGAAATGAGGCAGGGGTGGAGAGAAGGGCAGTGGCCAGATCCCAGATCAGATAGAGCTTTGTCAGCCAAGGTAAGCAGTGTGGTTTTATTTTAAGTGTAATGGGAAGGCTTTGGAGAGTTTAAAGCAAGAAATTGACAAGACTAACTTATGCTTTAAAAAGATCACTCTGGCTTCTTGTTGAGAATGTCTGTAAAACAGCAGGAGGCGCAGAACCCAGGAGAGGGAATGGGGGCTCGGCCTGGGGTGGCAGGAGCAGAACAGAGGACTGTGGGCAGGTGGTGGATACTGTTCAGAGGAAGAGTCAACAAGACTTGCTGATGATGTAGCTGGAGTTGGGTGAGGGAATAAATTTGGAAACTGAGAATTCAAGAATGATTCCTATGTTTTTGGCTTGAATCACTGGCTAGATGGTGGTGCTATTTATTAAGATGAATAAACTAGTAGAGGAACAAGTTAGTAAAGAAATTAAGAGTTTGTGGTTGACCACATTAGTTTTGAGATGGCTGATATCTAAGTAGAAATGTCTCCTTGGCAGTAGGATACACTTATCTGGACTTTAGGAAAAAGATAGGGGAGACCTATATAAATATATGATTTGCATGCAATAGGTGACTAATACATAGCTGTGGATTGATTGACTCACTTAAATCCTAAGTGGAATCATGGCTCACAGCAAAAAATACACTAGACAAACGAAATATCTACTGTGGGAAACAATTCAGGACTGGCATACTAGATTGGTTCCATTTCTAATACAACAACAATCTCTCAAAGTCAAATTCAATCTCTAAGTAAGTTTAAGATATATTCCAGTGTGTGATAAGATTTCAAGAAAATGAATAATGCTTAGCCCAAGTACAACAAGCCCTGTATTGAAATAATACAGTTGACAATTGTGTGGTAAATATAGGAAGAATAGAACAAAGAAAGATATAGTTGTGATACACTGGGAAGTGAGCAGAATATAGGGCTCCCTCCAAAAAAAAAAAAAATGTGGTGGGGCGTGACTGCTCACTCCTGTACTCCCAGCACTTTGGGAGGCTGAGGTGGACGGACTGCTTATGCTCAGGAGTTCGAGACTAGCCTGGGCAACGTGGCTGACTTTACAAAAAATAAAAAAATAAAAAAATTAGCTGAGACCCTGACTTTACAAAAACTAAAAAAATTAGCTGGCATGGTGGCACACGCCTGTAGTCCCAGCTACTCAGGAGGCTGAGGTGGGAGATTGCTTGACCCTGGAAAGTTAAGTGAGACTCTGTCTCCAAAAAATAAAAATAAAAATAAAATAAAATCTGACCTTATTTTTAAAGAGATATCATTGACCATTTCAACTGAATACTAGTTTTTATGGAACTTTAATGATACTATAAAATTTTAAGATATTTTATTACTCATCAACTACTAGTAACAACATTTGTTGAACAATAAGTAATGTACTATTCTTTCTAAGATTATAGAATTTTCATGAAAGACAGATTCAAGAATAAAGATTCAGTTGAGGAAATACACTACTTTCCAATATCAAATTTACAAATATTAGTAGAAGAAACAGCAAACAAAGATACCAGGGTGGTATTTATTCATTTTTGTCCTGTTTATGCTGAATGATATTCACAAATATTGAGTATTCACTGAATAACTCATAGTAACATTAAATGCTAATACATTCAGATAGTCATGATTCTTTGCAGAATATAAGGAATGCCAATTTATAGTGCCAGCAATTTCTCTTATTAGAAAAACTTGAAACTCAGCCTACTGTCTCACAAGGAACAGTTGTTAGGTGGGGTTTTGTTAAAGATGTTCTAAAGAGGGGTATGTGTTCTGAAATGTAAAGGAGAAAAGCGCTGTTATTTATTGATAGAGTACTCAAGAGAGTATAAAATAAAGGCTGTTGGCCTAGAGAAAGAATCTAAGGGAAGGACAATTAAAATCCAGACTTATTGATTAGTAAGATATATGTGGATTTTTGTAATTTGGCCCTAACCTTAACTTTGCAGTTTCATCTCCCATCACATTCGTTATTTCCCTGGAGCGCCTCATTCCCTCAATTGGAATGCCCTTCTCCTTACATTCCCACAACTCAGATGCTTCTCATCTCTCAAGGCTTAGTTCAAATGCCACCTCCTTCTTGAAGCCTTTCCTAATCACTACGATTCAGTATTATTCTCTCTGCCCTTCACACTCATACAACAGCTTGTCTGTAATTTCTCTTTAACACTTTTTTCATTCTGTATTATGTTATACTGCAGTAAATTGCTATAGGTCTATTTTCTTCACTTCATTACAATCAATTTAATTGTTGGGGATATGTTTTACTTATCCTGTTACCTTCTCCTCTCCTCGCCTATCCCCATCTCCATTTGGTGTCTATGTCATTTATTGCTACTTTCTCCTGTCCCTACCCCAGTCTCCGAAGAGTGCCTATTATAATGTTTTTCACAAAGCATGCATATAATGAATTTAATGAACTTCAAACTGAAGAAATGTCTTAATACTAGAGTACTCTAATGAGAGTCAAACTCTGACATATACAAAATATGCATCATCTCTGGCCAACATTTTCTCATTTCTTAATTCAATTTCCAAACTAAGACCATCTATAAAAAGTTTCCACTCCAACTTTTGGGTATAATTAGTTCTCTTTTTCCTTTCATTTTGTGAAGCTTATTGAAACCATCTGTGATGCACTGACAGTTTATTCTTGAGAATCAAAAGAATGTTTTTAAACAACCAAGACTCCTCTGGATCAGCACACTTATCATTTCATCCCAGCAGTTTGACATCTGTCATTCTGAGATTACAACTTCTTAAAGTTAGAAATACATAGGGATATACAGAGATATATAGGGAATTCCAATTCTCCTCAGTACTCTTTGAGGGATTTATAATTCACATAGATCATTTCTACCTGACTGCCCTCTAGTATATTGACTTTTGATAGGTTATTGCTTACTATATAAAGAAGTGCTCCAAAAGATAAGCTTATGTTGAGTTTCAAATCCCACTAACATTAATATCCTTAGGTCTGTTAAACAATCAATATTTATCTCACCTAATCTATTCTACTCACAGATAAGCTTCCTGATGGCAAGGATCCTGCCTAATTACTGCATTTCCCACAATGGCTAACCCATGGCAGGTCCCCAGTAAAGGTTAATCTGATGAATGCTGAATCACTATTTTATAGAGTTGAATCATATCTTCCCTCTTGATTTGTAATTTAGATCATATAGTCTGGACTATAATGAACTGTGTCAGTGTGGAGAAGGCACTATCTAGGCATGCCCATCAAATAATGACAGCATAATGAAAAGTCTCTTTCAAATTTAATGAAAGCCAAAATGTAAGAGCAATGGTCTCAGCTGGCAGTGAGTTACAGTAATCATTACACAGAAAATGGTTAGAAGAATGATCTTGTGCAAGAATATTTCAATTTAAGAACAAAGATTACATTATGTAAGGGGGTAAATGACTTTTGTGATTATTGCTGGAAGTAAACAAGGCCAAGAAATACCTGGAAAGCTTTTGTAAAATGCCATTCAACAAACACTTGGCCTCCTCAATATAGTCAAGAAGGTATGTTTCTAATCTAGAAACATTTGCTGACTAAAAATAATGAGTTAGGCCAGGCATAGTGGTTCATGCCTATAATCTCAGCACTTTGGGAGGCCAAGGCAGGAGGATTGCTTGAGCCCAGGAGTTTGAGACCAGCCTGGGCAACATAGTGGGACCCTGTTTCTACAAAAAAAAAAAAAAAAATTAATTAGCTAAGTGTGGTGGCATGCACTTGTAGTCCTGGCTATTTGGGAGGCTGAGTCAGGAGGATCACTTGAGCCTAGGAAGTTGAGACTATAGTGAGCTGTGATCACAGCACTACCTTCTAGTATGGAGCAAGACTCTGTCTCAATAAATCAATAAAATAATGAGTTAATTCTGTCCACCAAAAAGGCCTAGAAGCAATAACAATCCAATATCAATGAGCACCCCTAGCATCCAGATTGTAGTCTCTAAGAACCATTCCTCTCTAAAAAGAACCAACATCCTTGGTAGAAATTTCAGGTCTTTGTCAGCAAATGTACAAGTTGGGTGGCATATCTTGTTACACCAGAAAGCAAAGAAGCTCTCACAAACTATTTTAGTGATGTTAAGAGATATCACCTAGAAGGGGCCACAGATGGCCAATTAAGCATTAAAAAAACATGTGTAGAACTAAATAAGACATATAGAAAACATTAAATCCATTAGTTCATCAGATACTAGAAGAGTGTGTGTGTGTCTCTGTACATATATAAATATATATATATATTTATACACATACACATATATAAAGGCAGGGGGAGGGAGGGAAATAACTCATTAGACACTGATGAAAGTTCCTAGGATATCTTATTTTTCTCTAAAATCATAATTAAAAGAAAAGAATTGAGCATTTATTCTGCCTCTCTGGTATGAATTGTACTTCAGAGTATTCTAACACCTGAAGCTGTGGTAGGTGAATGACAGTATTCTCTATAAAACTACTTTAGCCAATAAAAAATACAAAAAGAATGACAGAATTCAAAATTACCTTTTTGTCACCTCTAGTGAAATGACGGAGTCAGGCAATGTTCATCAATGGATGGTAAAACAATTAAGTTTAAGGTTGATGGGAAACTTTATAGTGGATTAGACTGTCACCATCTGAACCCACTGCTCAGTCTTAGCATTACTAAACGTACATGTCCTGATGTGATGAAATATGAACTACATAGCACCATCTATAAAATAACTGCCAAAATGAAACTGCTTAAAATTTTTTATAATAAACTTAAAAAAACAGGA
Organism: Symphalangus syndactylus; assembly: GCF_028878055.3. NCBI lineage: Eukaryota > Metazoa > Chordata > Mammalia > Primates > Hylobatidae > Symphalangus > Symphalangus syndactylus. The sequence continues at coordinate 87,075,631 of NC_072437.2, forward strand.
TAATTGGGAGAAATTTATGATTTTAACATCAGCCTTCTGGAACATAGTCCACTGGCCACAGTTCTTTATGGATCACTGAGAGCTGCTCAGTGACCTCATTCTCAAGTTCTCTCAGTACCCTGGAATGTCATTTGCCTGAGCCAGAAGACAAATTCATTTAGAGTGAGTAAGTCCTTATTTATAATCTTTTCATAAAACTTGGGCTCCAAATCCTTTTTACCATGTTTAATACCACATACGCAGATAATTCTCTTTGATAGACAAGTATCAATTGCTTTTTGTCTTATATTCTTTATGGTTAGACTTAGGTTCTATACAGAATGTTACTATCATACTCTCATTTATATTATTGTTTGATGTATAAATGTACCAATCAAGTTATGTCCTAGGTTTTAAAGTGACTTCACAAGGATAATTCAGTAAAAATCCTGACTTTTAAGAAGGGCTAAATCTCTAGCATTCAGTGCTAAATTAGAAAATGTTAACAGGGGCTGGGTGCAGTGGTTCATGCCTGTAATCCCAGCACTTTGGGAGGCCGAGGCAGGCAGATCACGAGACCATCTGGCTAACATGGTGAAACCTCGTCTCTACTAAAAATACAAAAAATTAGTGAGGCGTGGTGGCATGTGCCTGTAGTCCCAGCTACTCAGGAGGCTGAGGCAGGAGAATCACTTGAACCCAGGAGGCCGAGGTTGCAGTGAGCCGAGATCGTGCCACTGCACTCCAGCCTGGGCGACAGAGCAAGACTCCATCTCAAAAAAAAAAAAAGAAAATGGTAACAGGTAAAACTGATTATGGTACAACTGTTCCACTACCCTGTCCTCAGGAGCATCAACAATTCCCTCTCCCTTCACATTTGAATGGTCCTCGAATCTTCTTAAAGCTATATTAATGGAAAGGAACATGGGATTTAGTGTCAGATCTGCATGGAAAACTAGGCTCTGTCATGTATTAGCTGTATAACCTTGAGCAATATCCTCACTCTCTCTGAGTTTCAGTTTCCTCATCTGTAAAATGGTAAAAAAATAATATGTAGTCCTCATAGTATTTGGAAAGTAAACAATATAACATAAGTAAAGACATTACAATAGCTGGCACATAGCAAACAATGAGTAAATGGTTTATATAAAACAGGATGTGAATGAATGAGTTAAAAGTTTGGATTGAAAAACAGAAGAATAATCATTGCAATAGAGAATTAAAACCAGAGGCATAGTCCCCAGATTGTCAATAATAATTTCTTTTGGAGAGATTATGGGATGCAGTTTCTTTTTCTGTTATACATTTCTAAAATGTTTTAGTTTTTAAATAATAACCATGTATTACTTTTGAATTGGAAAGAAATGGAAATGTTTTCAAATATGCATTCTCTTCATTCTCAGTATCTCCATTAAAGTTCTGATGATAATCTCTTCCCCAGACTCTTCTAAGCTGGAATCTCAGCCTCCCACCCCAAGCTATTTTCTATGTTGCCACCAGAACTCCTCATGTCTAGTCCCTGGATGACTCCATGTTGCCTACAGAATGACATTCAAACTCCCTAGTAGGACTTGGAAAGCTCTTCATAATCTGGTCTCAGTCTTTCCAACTTCATACGGCACCCTTCCCTCTGACTCACACAGAGCTCTAGTCACACCAGAATTCTTGTCATTCTCTAAACACATAAAATCTCTTATATACTTTCACCTTTCTGTGGGCTGATCTTAGATAGCACATGCTGAAGATGACAGAACCCCCTGATGAGCTAGAACATCTGCTCTGCACTATTACATGAGAAATACACTTATCTTGTTGTGGGACCACTTCACTTTGGGGTCTATGTGTTATAGAGGCTTTGCATCCCCTAATACATGATACAAGGATCTTTCCCTTTCCAGAGCTGAAAGAAACAATTCTCCAGGAAAACAATTATTTTGTACCCAAAACAAAAGTAATCATAGTACACTACCTTGCTCACTAATGAATAATAACTGCACAGTCATAATAATCTAAATGTGATTATTAAAATTTAAAATTATGATAAAGTTTATTAGGAATATAAGGGAAAGGAAATAGAATAATGGTGGCAGTAAAAAGACTATCATCTAGTTTATCTTGTCAAAGATACTACTTAAAATTGATAAATGAAAAATTAGTATAAGCCCATTATTTGTAACACAGAGGTAAATATATGATGAAAACAATGATGAACAAATAAACGAATGAACAAATAAAAAAGATAAAAGTGGTTGTCTTTGGGTAATAGGACTAAAAAATAGAGAAGAAAGAGGCAAAGAGGCCGGGCGCAGTGGCTCGCGCCTGTAATTCCAGCACTTTGGGAGGCTGAGGCAGGCAGATCACTTGAGGTCAGGAGGTCGAGACCAGCCTGGTCAAATAGTGAAAAGCTGGCTCTACTAAAAATACAAAAATTAGCCATGCGTGGTGGTGGGCGCCTGTAATCCCAGCTACCCAGGAGGCTGAGGCAGGAGAATTGCTTGAACCTGGGAGGCAGAGGTTGCAGTGAGCCAAGACGGGAGGCAGAGGTTGCAGTGAGCCAAGATCGCACCACTGCACTCCAGCCTGAACAACAGAGCAAGATGCTGTCTCAAAAAAAGAAAAAAAAAAAAAAGAAAGAAAGAAAGAAAGAAAGAAAGAAAGAAAGAAAGAAAGAAAGAAAAGAAAAAAGAAAGAGACAAAGAACTGGCATTTATTGATATATCTAATTTTTAAACTATGTATTATTTTGATACAATTAAATATTTAAAATGTACAAGAGAGAAAATGAACACAGGTGAGATGGACTAGGTATGAAACAGCAGAATTGAAAACAGGAATACAATACAATAAAGAGACGTCCTGGTTTGAGATGGTGGAGTAGAAAGACAAGGGGAGGAAGAAGATGGTCTGCTGTCCTCAAGCTTTGCTACACCCAGATCTCCAGTCTTTATGATTCAGAGTAGCCTCCAAATGCCCAAGAAACATTTATAAATAAGTATACATAAAAATAATAATCAGAGATTCTATTACCCAGCTCAACTTCAGTTTTATGGCTTCCCTATAGACCCATATACATTCACCTTGGCAGATGCTAGCTACTGGAAAAACTCTCATACCTGCATTTCAGTTCCCAGAACCAGAATATACATGTGTGTGCTTATGTGTGTGGTGAGGGCATTCAGTCTCATGCAAGCAGGAAAAGGATGAGTGGGCAGCTGGGAATAGGGCAGATAGGGAAGCATAAGCAATACTGTAATAGGAAGAGACAGAAATAGCAGAAATGTGGAGGAAAGGAAGGCAGTAAATGGAAACATAACATTTAGAAACATTAAGGTGCAAAGAAAGGATTTTGCTGCAGTAATCATAGAGACAGATCTGGAGGGCTGACCTCACACATGACAAATACCTTTACTGCAGCTCCAAAAGGGAACTGATCATATCTCAAATGAGACTAATGCTATGCACTTTTAACAACTATTAAAAACTTAGCCCTACTTGAAAGGAAGCCATGTACCCACCCTTTGAGGAGCATAAACAGGATATGAGGATGAGCACTAATATACTCCACAGTAGGACTCCGAGTGCCTATCTGTCTTCTCAGGATGTTGTTAAATATCTGGGTCACATCTTTTTTTCCCTGTTAAAGAAACAAACAGCAATTAAATTGTACACTCTAATGGATGAATTGTATAGTATGTGGAATATATACATACATATATACACACAGACAGAAATTATACCATCCTTTCTAATACGCAAAAAACGTTAACTTCTCTTCCCATAGACCCCTAACAAGCTGTGCTTGCAAACACAATCTACAAAATGGATGCAGCTCCTTGCCACAGGATTTTTGCTGGGGGAAATTTGACCAACTGGAAGTCCATCTCCCACAGAGCCTAGAAGGACATAAAGTGAATATGACAGAACTGAATTCTTTGTTTTTTCACTGTCTATCTTTATGCAAGAAAAAAATTATGATTACAATTTTTAAACCTTCATGAATAAGGAAGGAAAACAGAAGAAGAAAATAAGATTTTAGTAAAATGTAGGTTAGAACCAAATTCCTTTTTCTTAGATCTACTTTCTAGTATTTTTTGCTTTCACATTATCACTTTATTCACTGTTCTTCACCCTAGTGCTTTGACTTAAAAAAATAAAGTGGGTTTTCCATTAGGTGGAAATATTTGATCTAGGTGATCATAACAAATCATATCTAGCCTAGAGGAATAGAAGAGATCACCAAATCAGTGAGACAGAGGAACCAGATACGCAATCATGGATAGGGCTTCTTAGAGTCCTCATGGACAAGACCTGCACTCTCATACAACTTACAACCTGTCTAGCCTGGTTTTCCAAAGGAAATCTTGGACTGGACCTGAGTTTACTATATGAAAAATAACTACAAGAATGACTGATATGGTTTGGCTCTGTGTCCTCACCCAAATCTCATCACGAATTGTAATCCCTACAATCCCTATGTGTGGAGGGCAGGACCTGGTGGGAGGTGATTGGATCATGGGGGTAGTTTCCCCCATGCTGTTCTTGTGATAGTGAATCAGTTCTCACACGATCTGACGGTTTTATAAGGGGCTCTTTTCCCTTTGCTCATTCACTCTTCTTTCTCCTGCTGCCATGTGAAGGTCTGTGCCTGCTTCCCCTTCCGCCATGATTGTAAGTTTCCTGAGGCCTCCCCAGCAATGTGGAACTGTGAGTCAATTAAACTTCTTTCCTTTATAAATTACTCAGTATTTCCTTATAGCAGTGTGAGAACATACTAATACAATGACATTGCATTCTCAATCAGTATGGCCCTAGTTCTGGCCTTCGTCTCTCAACTGAACTATGAAAGAACTTGCTTCAGTTACTGTCTCCACTTCAAAGCATCCTCACCCTGCAGAGTGAGCTAGCTAGAAATGCAAATATGACCATGCCATCTCTCTCCTTAAACTCTTCAACGTCTCCCTTTTGCTTAGAAAAAAATCCAATACAAAAAGGCCAGGTGCAGTGGCTCACGCCTGTAATCCCAGCACTTTGGGAGGCCAAGTGGGGCAGATCAAGAGGTCAGGAGTTCAAGACTAGCCTGGCCAATATGGTGAAACCCCGTCTCTAGTAAAAATACAAAAATTAACCGGCTGTGGTGGCATGCACCTGTAGTCCCAGCTATTTGGGAGGCTGAGGCAGAAGAATCACTTGAACCCGGAAGGCAGAGGTTGCAGTGAGCCGAGATCGTGCCACTGCACTCCAGCCTGGGCAACGGAGCAAGACTTCGTCTCAAAAAAAGAAAAAAAGAGAAGGAAAGAAAGGAAAGAGAGAGAGAGACAGAAAGAGAGAGAAAGAAAGAAAGAGAAAGAAAAGAAAGAAAGAAAGAAAGAAAGAAAGAAAGAAAGAAAGAAAGAAAAGAAAGAAAGAAGTCCAATACCCTTCAGTGACTTGACAGCAGCCAACTTTTCCAGTCTCATCAGCTAATTATCACTTCCAATTCGTACATCAAGTTCTATTAGTACCAAATTGCTGCACCACATGTACACAACATTTTATGGTTCTATATCTTTGTTGATGCTCTTCCTTTTTTCATGAACTCTGTCATTCTTTAAGATTCAGTTCAGGGGTTTTCTCCCCTGGGATGAGTGCCCCTCTCTGTACTACAACCATGTCCTTTGTCACATTGATCAGTACCTCCTCTTCCCCACTACCTCTACCTCCACCTTCACAGCAGCAAATACTTACTGAGTGCTTACTCTGTGCCAGGCACTTATGCTAAGAGCTTTACAGGTATTATCCAATTTTCACAACAACCTTATTTTTTTAAATTTCATATTCTTTTTGTTAATTTTTTTCTGGCATGCATACAATAATCTTATACATATTATAAAAAGAAATTAAGGATGTATATGTTTTATAAAATGTACAAATGTAAATATGTATATATACATATTATAAATAAGGAAATTAAGGATTAATGAGATTGCCTAGATCTCACTGTCCTGTCAGATACTAATAAATATCTACAAGCACTAACACCATCCAAGAAAACATGACCTCAAGAAAACTGTAAGAGGAGACAAAGAAAGTCATTATATAATAATAAAGGAGTCAGTTCAGCAAGATGATATAACAATTGTAAATATATATGCACCAAACACTGGAGCACCCAGATATGTAAAGCAAATATTATTAGAGCTAAAGTGAAGGACACATCCCAATACAACAGTAGCAGATCTTAGATCTGGGACATGATAACTTTTACCACTGTTACTCAACATAATATTGGAAGTCTTAGCTAGAGCAATCAAACAAGAGAATGAAATGAAGGGCAAATATTATTAGAGCCAAAGTGAGAGATAGATCCCAATACAACAGTAGCAGAACTTAGATTTGGAACATGACAACTTTTACCACTGTTATTCAACATAATATTGGAAGTCTTAGCCAGAGCAATCAAGCAAGAGAATGAAATGAAGGGCATCCAAATTGGAAGGGAAGAAGTCAAATTATCCTTGTTTGCAGATGATATGACCTTATATTTGGAAAAAACTAAAGACTCCACAAAAAAAACTATTAGAATTGATGAACAAATTCAATAAAGTTGCAGGATACAAAAATCAACATACAAAAATCAGTAGCATTTCTATATGCTAACAGTGAACAATCTGAAGAAGAAATCAAAAAAGAAATCCCATTTATAATAGCAACAAATAAAATCAAATACCTAGAAATTAGCTTAACCAAAGAAGTAAAAAATCTCCATAATGAAAACTATAAAAAAAACTGATGAAAGAAATTAAAGAGGACATGCAAAAAAGGAAAGATATTCCGTGTCCATGGATTGAAAGAAACAATATTGTTAAAATGTTCATACTACCCAACATAGTCTACAGGTTCAATGCAATCCCTATCAAAATACCAATGACATTCTTCATTGAAATAGAAAAAACTATCCTAAAATTTACATGGAACCACAAAAAAACCAGAATAGCCAAAACCATCATGAGCAAAAAGAACAAAACTGAAGAAATCACATGACTTGACTTTGAATTATACTACAGAGCTATATAGTAACCAAAACAGCATGGTACTGGCATAAAAATAGACACACAGACCAGCGGAACAGAACAAAGAACCCAGAAACAAATCTACACACCTACAGTGAACTCATTTTTTACAAAGGTGCTGAGAACATACATTGAGGGGAAAAGACAGTCTTCAACAAATAGTGCAGAGAAAACTGAATATCCACATGCAGAAGAATGAAATTAGACCCCTATCTCTTGTCACATACAGAAATCAAGTCAAAATGGATTAAAGACTTATATCTAAGATCTATGAAAACTATGAAGCTACTAAAATAAAATATTGGGGAAACTCTCCAGGACATCGGTCTGGGCAAAAACTTCTTGAGCAAAACCCCACAAGCACAGGCAATCAAAGCAAAAATGGATAAATGGGACCACACCAAATTTAAAAGCTTCTGCACAGTGAAGGATACAATCAACAAAGTGAAGGGAAAACCTACAGAACACTGGCCTTCTATGAAAAGGTGCTCAACATCACTGATTATCAGAGAAATGCAAATCAAAACTACAATGAGATATCCTCTCACGACAGTTAAAATGCCTTTTATCTAAATGTCAGATAACAACTATTGCTGGTGAGGATGTGGGGAAAAGGAAACCCTCATATGCTGTTGGTAGGAATGTAAATTAGTACAACTACTATGGAGAATAATTTGGAGGTTCCTCAAAAAACTACAAATAGAGATACCACATGATTTAGCAATCCTACTCTTAGGCATATGCCCAAAAGAAAGGAAATCAGTATATCAAAGAGATATCTACACTCCTATATTTGTTGTAGTATTGTTCACAATAGCCAAGATTTGGAAACAACCTAAATGTCCAAAAACAGATGACAAAATGAGGATAAAGAAAATGTGGTACCCTATACACAATAAAGTACTATTCAGTCATAAAAAGGAATGAGATTCTGTCATTGCAACAACATGGAAGGAACTGGAGGCCATTATGTTAAGTGAAATAAACCAGGCACAGAAAGACAAACATCAGATGTTCTCAGTTATTTGTGGGATCTAAAAATTAAAACAAGTGAACTCATGAAAATCAAGAATAGAAGCATGGTTACCAGAGGCTAGGAAGAGTAGTAGGGAAGTGTGTGATGGTGAGATGGGGATGGTTAATGGGTACAAAAAACAATAGAAACAATGAATAAGATCTAGTAACACCAAGGATAAATGCTTGAGAGGATAGATACCCAATTTTCCATGATGTGGTTATTACACATTACATGCCTGTACTAAAATATCTCATATACACTACCTACTATGTACCCACAAAAATTAAAAAGAAAAAAAGAGAAAAAAGAAATAAAAACCCATGCTATCACGAGGTCAGGAGTTCGAGACCAGCATGGCCAAGATGGTGAAACCCCGTCTCTACTAAAAATACAAAAATTAGCCAGGCATGGTGGCACGCACCTGTAATCCCAGCTACTCAGGAGGCTGAGGCAGGGGAATCGCTTGAACCCAGGAGGCAGAGGCTGCAGTGAGCTGAGATTGCGCCATTGCACTCCAGCCTGGGCAACAAGAGTGAAACTCTGTCTAAAAAAAAAACAAAAAACAAACCCATGCTCTCCAAACACCCTCCCTCCAAAACCCAACCCCCATCAAAGCCCAAAAAACTTAATAGTATGAAAAACAATCTGCCAGGCATGGTGGCTCACACATGTAATCCCAGCATTTTGGGAGGCTAAAGCAGGCAGATCACCGGAGGTCAGGAGTTCAAGACCAGCCTGACCAACGTGATGAAACCTTGTCTCTACTAAAAATACAAAAATTAGCTGGGTGTGGTGGTGCATGCCTGTAATCCCAGCTACTCGGGAGGCTGAGGCACGAGAATCTGCTTTGAGCCCTGGAGGCAGAGCCTGCAGTGAGCTGAGATTGTGCCACTGAATTCCAGCCTGGGCAACAGACCAAGATCCTGCCTCAAACGAATGAACAATCTAATTAGAAAATGGACAAAAGGCTGGGTGGGGCGGCTCATGTCTATAATCCCAGGCATGAAATTACTTTGGAAAGCTGAAGCAGGATTACTTGAGCCAGGAGTTTGAGGGTAGCCTGGGCAACATAGCAAGACCCCATCTCTACTTAAAAAATAAAATAAAAATAAACAAAACGGGGAAAATGGCTAAAAGACACGAAGAGACATTTTACCAAAGAGGATATACAGATGGCAACAAGTACATAAAAGACGTTCAACATCGTTAGCCATTAGGGAAACGAAAATCAAAACCACAATGAAATATTACTACATGCCTATTAGAATGGCTAAAATAAAAAACAGCAACAACATCAAATGCTGGCAAGAATGAAGAGAAACTGTACTCATACACTGTAGTGGAAATGTAAAACAGTATAGCCAATCTGGAAAACACTTTAGCAGTTCCTGAAACAGCTAAACATGCAGCTAACCATAACAGCAATTGCGCTCTTGGCATCTATTACAGAGAAATGAAAACTATGTTCCCACAAAAACCAATTCGTAGGTGAATCTTCAATTTAAAAGAATACTTCAAAATCAGTTGCTCTCATAATTTTAAAACACTAAAAAATGTTTATAGGCCGGGCACGGTGGCTCATGCCTGTAATTCTAGCACTTTGAGAGGCAAAGGCTGGAGGATCAGTTGAACCCAGGAGTTTGAGACCAGTCTGGGCAACATGGTGAAACCCCATCTCTACAAAAAAAATACAAAAATTAGCTGGGTGTAGTGGCACATGCCTATAGTCCCAGCTACTTGCGAGGCTGATGTGGGAGGATCACTTGAGCCTGGGAGGTGTAGGTGGAAGGTGTAGGTTGCAATGAGCTGAGATCATGCCACTGCACTCTAGCCTGGGTGACAGAGTGAGACCCTGTCTCAAAAAAAAAAAAAAGTTATATTACATAAATTTTATTTATACTGATGTTAAAGACTATATTTGCTGTATAAAAAAAGATATAGCTGTAAGCATAAATTGATTTTAAAATGAAAGAAATCATCTGTTTTGTTCAAACCTTTCTAGACCCTACAGTGTAATATTGCAGAATAAACATCAACCCTCTTTGAAATGTCATAGGAACATGTTTTTCATACTTCCCAGTGAAATGTCACAAGAACATTCCATACAGCATTCCAGTAGAAATGAAGCTCCGCAGAACTCTATCCAACTTTTACATAGAGGAAAACATTCTTCTAGTTCATTAGCAAATGTGTGCAAAGGCAAAGGAAGCCCCCTGTGGATAACAAAAACAAGTTCTGCTACCAGGGACCGCTTCTCAAAACAGAGGAAAGGATTAGAATAGAAAGGATTACAGAACACTGAAACAGGTACAAGCTGGTGAATAATGATCTCTATATTACATGTTAATCTTTGTAGCTATCAATTTGTCATGCCAAATCTAACTGGAGTGAAACCTTAACTATTTCAAAACCAGTTTTTTGCAACCCGCAGGCTGCCAGATCTCAAGCCCTGGACTCAGAAGTGGCCAGAAAAAAAAGACAGAAAAACCATAAAAATATCTTCGATAATAAAGAAGCAACATCCAGAAATGACCCAAAATGCCAAAAATTAGCTAGCAATTCCAGGGTTACATATAATGTAACCAATAAGATCCCAAACCAGAAGAAGCTCTTGTGTTTGCTGGCAAATTCAAAAAAGGTCAGCTTTAACATGAAATGCTCCACAATTATTTGCTGAATGAATGAATGATATATATGGAAGTATTAACTAAAATCAAATAAGAAAAAAGGAGGGAAGAAAGAGGTGGTGAACAGCAGTCACAGCAACCAGAATGATTGCTGAAAAAGAGCATCCGTCATAGATAGCATAGATGAGAAAAGGGAAACAAGAGAAAAGAAGGCACAGACTAGAAAACACCCACTTTAAAACACAAGCCATTGACTTTTATATAGAATATATATAAAGAATTCTCAAAATTCAGCAATGAAATTAAAAAGGGGCAAAAGATCTGAATAAATACTTCATAAAAGAAGAGATATGATGGCAAAAATGTACATGAAAAGATGCTCAACATCATTAGTCATTAGGGAAATCCAAATTAAAACCACAGTGAGATATCACCAACCCTTATTAGAATGGCTAAAATAAAACAATAAAACAAAACAAAAAGTTGACATTCCCCAACAGCCCTACTCCTAGGTATTTACCTAAGTGAAATGAAAACCTATGTTCACACTAAATACTATACATAAATGGTTATGGTAGCTTTACTTGTAATTGCTAGGAACTGGAAATACGTAAAATACCCCACAAGTGGGGAATGGATAAATGATCTGTGGTCCATCCATGCAATGGACTACTACTCAGCAATAAAAAGCAACAGACTCCTAATACATGGCAACGACATGGATGAATCTCAAACGCCTTATGCTGACAGAAGCCAGGCTCAAAAGGCTACATACGTATGATTCTGTTTACCCAATCTTTTTGCAATGGTGAAAATATAAGGACTGAAAACTGATCAATGGTTGCCAGAGGCTGGGGCCAGGAAAAGGAGATGATTACAAAGAGGCATAGGAGATTTTTTTTTTTTTTTTGAGACGAAGTCTTGCTCTGTCGCCCAGGCTGAAGTGCAGTGGCACGATCTTGGCTCACTGCAATCTCCGCCTGCCAGGTTCAAGTGATTCTCCTGCCTCAGCCTCCCAAGTAGCTGGGACTACAGGTGCACACCACCACACCCAGCTAATTTTTGTATTTTTAGTAGAGACAGGGTTTCACCATATTGGCCAGGATGGTCTCGAGCTCCTGACCTCGTGATCTGCCCACCTCGGCCTCCCAAAGTGCTGGGATTACAGGCGTGAGCCACCGCACCCAGCTGGCATAGGAGAATTTTTTAGGGTGATGGAACTGTTCTTCATTACAGAACTGTGCACTAAAAAGGGTGAATATTACTATTTATAAATTGTATCATAATTTTTAAAAATGAAAATTATAGCCAGTGAAGTCAGGGACTTCTCTATCCTTGCTGGTGTGTTGCGGGGGAGTTGAGGTGGGTGGGAGCAAATGGTTGTGCTGAATTTCAGTAGCAGAAGGAGATAGGCAGAACAGTCTGCAGTGTGAGGGGTAGCCACTGAATGGATTAGTGAGAGATCTTGCTGGAGACTAAAATTCAAATTGAACTAATTTATAAATACTGGGAAAGATATAGGGAATGAAACTACAAGCTAGCTCAAAGTTGCTCTCAAAAAAATTTAAATATAATTAAATTTACATATTACATGAAATCCATCTGTGGGAATTTATATGGGAGATTATCTCCCCCACTGCCCCAATATCTTTGTCATTCTATTTTCTCTGCAGGCTAGCTTCTTCTGTTTCTTTAGTCCACATAGTGAAAAATATGGCCACTGATGAAAAGCTGCATTTACTATCTTTAAGCACCTGGCTAAATACTGGGGTTCTGTCTCAGTTCTAGTTCCAGAATTCCTGCAGAAAGCCTCTGGCCCTCTTTTGGTCAGATATCCACTTGCAGGTCATTCAGCTGTGTGTTGTCCAGGGTGTCATGTCACCCAAAATGGTTGTTCCCATGGTAACCATGTGAGTGGAGAAGGAGGGAGCATTCCCCAGAAAGCACAGGGAGTGGGCAGATACAACGCTTTATACACAGCACAAGTAGTCTTCATCTTTATGCAGATTACATTCCTTAAAATGTCTGGTAAGATGAAACTAATGGTCACTGTCTTAATTTTATTACAAACAATTAACAGGTTTCACATCTAATTAAGAGTCTGATGCCAAATGCCATTTTTAATCACCCATAAATTATATTCCTTTATAGAATAAAGGCCTTCTAAAGCTTATATTCATTAATTTTAGGAGGGCAATAGGGTAATGATAACATAAAATTCCATTTTCTATGACATAGTATTTCCCTACCTGAGACTGTAAATTCTTTAATTTGTCCAGTGATGGGCACAAAATATATACACAATCAAATAAAATCAAGACCAAATATAATTAAATAAAATCAATGGCCGACCCGCATAGTAAGCATTTCAAATTGTTAAATGTATAAAGTACAGTCAAAGCTGGTATTTCAAGGCTTTACAATTTCTGTTATATTTTTGCAGTAATAAAACCAAAGGTAAAGGACCACTTTTTTTTTCTTTTTCTTTTCCGTTTTTTTCTTTTTGAGATGGAGTTTCACTCTTGTTGCCCAGGCAGAAGTGCAATGGTGCGATCTTGGCTCACTGCAACCTCCGCCTCCTGGGTTCAAGCGATTCTCCTGCCTCAGCCTCCCGAGTAGCTGGGATTACAGGTGCATGCCACCATGGGCAGAGCTAATTTTTGTATTTTTAGTACAGATAGGGTTTTGCCACGTTGGCCAGGCTGGTCTCGAACCCCTGACCTTAGGTCTCCCAAAATGCTGGGATTACAGACATGAGCCACCACACCTGGCCAAGGACCACTTTAATCGGTCCAGAGAATAGAAAAAGATTATTAGAAGATAAACATTTACAAAACATAGGACTACAAAATGGCTTAATGAAAAGTGGAAAAGTTGATCCTGGAGTGTTTGTTTTGCTATTTTTTTTTCTTTTGAGACAGGGTCTCATTCTATTACCCAGGCTGGAGTGCAGTGGCATAGTCTTGGCTCACTGTAGCCTCAACCACCTGGGCCCAGGTGATTCTTCCACCTTAGCCTCCTGAGTAGCTGGGACCACAGGCACACATGCCCTGCTAATTTTTTTTATTTTTTGTGGAGACAGGGTTTTGCCATGTTGCCCGGGGAGGTCTCAAACTCCTGGGCTCAAGCAATCCTCCCACCTCAGCCTCCCAAAGTGCTGGGATTATAGGCGTGAGCCACTGCACTGGGCCTGTTTTGCTATTTTTTTTTTTTTAATGTAGTGAGAAATAATCATTAGGGATTAAGTTACCATAGAAGACAATTTTCTGCTTCTTTGAGCTGCTTATTCAGCCTGAACAGTTCACTTTGCATCCACTCTAGTTTTGCAAGGCACACCTGCCTTTAAAATGAATGTATCAGACCTTATAGGCAATACATTTTCCCTCCTTTGATCTCTTATCACGTTGTGTTTCAAAACATCAAAGAGTCTAAAGCTGTGTCTTGAATAGTAGCCAAACCTCAAAAAACACAGCTGAGTTTGATCCTGAGCCCATAAAAATCAGAAGCCTTGCAACCTCAGCCACAAATCATTTTTTGAACCTCATAATAGTATGCTGAAATGGTTCTTTTCTGTCTGCAATTTTAAGGCTTAAAGGATTAGATAAAAATTTATAGCTACTTCATGAGATTTTTATTTAACCCAAAGGCCGACCTCCTAACTAGCCATTATTTACATGATGATAGATGGATCCTCCAGTATTGTCCCTACGCCAGTGGGCCACTTTCCTCTAGATTCCTGACAGAGAAGTGGGTTTGTCAAAGATTCCTGAGTCAGTCCCTGCCATCCAGTCTAAGTCAGTGCTGCCAGCCACCATCACTGCTGTCAGCTCAGAGTTCCAAACCCCTGCTCCCAGCGCCCTTCAACCCCCATTCATTGCCTTGTTTCCTGCAACTGCTTATTTTTTCAACACTCAGTTTACTCCAAGTGTAGAAAACCACCCCTTCTTCACTCAACATGTTTTTTGTTGTTTTTGTTTTGTTTTGAGATGGAGTCTCGCTCTGTCGCCCAGGCTGGAGTTCAGTGGCACGATCTCGGCTCACTGCAAGCTCTGCCTCCCGGGTTCACGCCATCCTCCTGCCTCAGCCTCCCTCCCGAGTAGCTTGGGACTACAGGCGCCCGCCACCACACCTGGCTAATTTTTATATTTTTAGTAGAGATGAGGTTTCACCGTGTTAGCCAGGATGGTTTCGATCTCCTGACCTCATGATCCACCCGCCTCGGCCTCCCAAAGTGCTGGGATTACAGGCGTGAGCCACCGCGCCCAGCCTCAACATGTATTATTAGTACAATGTTCCTTTACAAAGGTTTAAGGTGAACAAAGGATAATTACAGCACAGTGCAGAAACACCTTCAAGTTGAAGTCTACAGATCACTTTTATGAAAGGTTCTTCAGTCTTCCTGATCATCGTTCTCCACGAACACCTTCCTTTTGTCATGGTTCTGGATCCCTCTCTCTCCCTCCAAACCTTTCTCCTATCTTTCTTCTATTTCCTACTCCTGTCAACCTTGGCCAAAGAGGGCATTTCTCAAATTTCTGTTACTTTTCTCTGCCAAGGAAATCTAAGCTTTTTTCTTTCAGTCTTTTCCTTACAGACATTGCCTAGAGACTTCAGCCTTTCAAACTAACAAAAAAGCCAATCAAGGTATCTTCTAAACAAAAATTCACTTTTTTTCTCTGTAAGGAATGTGCCATTCTCCTAGGTTATCTGGCAAAAGCTGTATACCATCCTTAAAATAATAATTTTTCCTTTCTGTTATCAAAACATACCAGAAATTTTACAGTCAAATGACTGTTTTGCCATCCAAAGAAGCACCAGCAGAGGCTATTCACTTACTGAAATCATATCATCATCACTCCAAAGAGTTTGAATTATCTTCTAAACAATTTACTGATTCCTTCAGAAAAATGGCTCACTGGTATGTCCCAATACCTTCTTTTGGTCCAATTCTTTTACCTCTGCTTTGATATCTCATTCTCATTACTACATTCATTCAATCAATTCACAAATTAACATGCCACTAGGTGTGGCAAATACAGTCCTAGTACTCAAGGTAACATAGAAGTGGCTGTCCCAGTGCAAGCCATGAACCAAGAGACATGGGGGTGGGGGTTCTGTGTCGTTGGAGTAAGTTTGAAGTCAGAAGGAATTTTATCAAGCTGTCAGTAGCTTATATAGATACTTTAGGCTTGAGAAGGAGAGTTGCTGCCTGCAGGCTGATCATCCATGCCTCCAGTTCATATCTATGGAGTATCACATTCACTTATAATTATGTTCTAGGTATGTGTCACGTCAATTGAATAAATAAAGTTAAGAATTGCCTATCTTATTATCACAATAACAAATCTTCATAATAGTTTTGAATCATCAGTTTAAAAACTTGTTATATCTAGCATATTATTCTGGAGGGAAGGCAAGTATATCATACATTTTATTTTAAAAATTAAAGTAATCCACAAGAGTAATCGATTTAACTCGCATTTTTAGGCTTAATCTTCAGCTATATAGAAAATTCAAATGTTCAGAAAGATACTTCTTTTCTCCAAGGATTCCAGAGAATAAAAGTTTACTTGATAATAATGTACAAGTCTATTTTAGGCAATGAAATGTCTTAATTCCAAAATAATTTTTAAATGAACTTGTTCTCAAAAATTTAATTTATATTTGATGTGCCACGTAAAAGAAGGGGAACTTGCATAACTGTTTCTTACGTTCCACTTTTGTTATCTGAGCCAATGCCAAAGAAAGTTGTAAGGCACCCAAAGTTTTTCTTTGGTATACTCCTCCCTAACTCCCCAATTCTTGGAGAGCACTTTGAACCTATGAGGTTCTGTGGCTGCTCAAGGCTTCTCCAGGTCACTGAACCTGATGACATCTCATCCCTGAACTCATTCTTCAAAATATAACCATCCTTAGTTATATTCCTTCCAGCACTCCACTGCAAATTGGGTTAATCTCATAAACTAACTCAAGTGTACTTATGAATTAATGACGACAGTAGCTTAATATGCTGCTGTTCTCAGAGAAACGAGCAAAACAATAGTAAATTTATAAAACTATACTACAAGAATAGGGAATCATTTTCCTATTTATGGTCACTGACCAACTAAGTCTAAAACAAATTAAGGGTTATAACAAAAAAAATCAACGGTTACAAGAAAAACAAACCAGCTTACATTTAACTTTAGTTCCCGAGTTTGAAAAAAAGAGGAAATGAAAAAAATACTACTACTTGACATTTGTATACAGTCTGCATTTATATTTAGTGTCCCTATATAACACATCATATATATGTATATATTTTTATTTAGTTTAATATTTAAAACAATGCTGTAAGTTTATATTATTCCTATTTTATAGATGAGAAAACTTAAGCTCAAAGAGGTTCAGTTACTGACCATGAAATAGCAGAGCTGGGACTCTAAATTCTAATTCCAAGTCAAGTGTTTTTTTCACTATGCCACAGCTTCTACAAGTGTTCATAATACCTAATTTTAAGCTAAATAAAAGAAACAGAAAAGTATATACATACAGTAAGACTATAATTTCACATATAGCTGGTTTTAAAAGGAAATGAGACGTAAGATGGAGAGGGAGAGTAAGCAAGCCAAGCAAGAGGAAAAAGAAAAAGATTCTGAGTAAACTATCGCAAGGACAAAAAACCAAACACTGCATGTTCTCACTCATAGGTGGGAATTGAACAATGAGAACACTTGGACACAGGAAGGGGAACATCACACACCGGGGCCTGTGGTAGGGTTGGGGGAGCGGGGAGAGATAGCATTAGGAGATATACCTAATGTAAATGACAAGTTAATGGGTGCAGCACACCAACATGGCGCATGTATACATATGTAACAAACCTGCACGTTGTGCACATGTACCCTAGAACTTAAAGTATAATAAAAAAAATCAAAAAAAAAAAAAAGAAAAAGATTATGGGTCAGAAAATGCCAAAGGCAGAGAAAGAGATAGAATAAGGAAGGGAAAGAAAGAAAAAGACAGCTGTAACTGAAAGGATGAGCTGAAGTCCGGGCCCTTCGGGGTCCCCACTTGGTCCTGCTTCTAGCCACAACCGGACTGCACACCTCCTGGCTCTGCACTCCTCCTCCTCCGCTTTGGCTGCTAAAAATCTTCCCTGGTCTAACTTGTGCAGAGAGCTGTGGGCTACTATTTCCACAGATCCCCAGAGCCCTGACCTGATCTTGGTCTAATCACGGTAATCACTGTCATTAGTTTTCCTTCCACTTATTCAGTGAACAAAACTAAAAGCTATTCACTTTGCATATCTCCTCTATCTCTGAGAATGAATGGAGACCGAAGTACCTACCTGATACAAACAAAATTTGTATTATGATAGAAACAAAGCAACAAAGTGAAACCAGGACTTCTGTCACCTCAACAGTCAATGCCCAAACTTGCCTATGTATCCATTTCTCACTGAAAAATCACAACCTCTGAGTTACACAATAGATAATAATGACTAGACATATTCACCACTTTCATTTCTAAGCTTTTGTTTTAGTTAGTCAATTTATTATTTAGGTAAATTAGGTATAATTGCTTTCAAAAGGAGATAAACATATTACTAGCATTTAACACATTTCTTAAATCATTGGTATAATATGTTCATTAAAAGAACTGTCTGAATTTGAAGCTCTGAAGTAAGTGAGTGACTTTGGGCAAATTACTTAATATCTTGGAACTTTAGGTTCTTCATCTATAACATGGGGCTAATAATACAGTATTAAACACAAAGGTAGTTTTAAGAATTCAATGAGTTGAATGCTTGAAACTGCACCTGACATATAGCAAGCATTCAACAAATGTTATTTCTTATTATTACTTCTATTAGCCATTAGCTTTGTTACCTAGCTGCATAAAACTTAACTATAGTTTGGCTTTTTGCTTTTGTAAAAAATAGATTAATTGTAGACATTTTAGAAAAACATTAAAAAATAACATATGGAAAGCAATAATGAAAAGCAAAAGTCGAATAGTGATAGATGATAGATAGATAGATAGATAGATAGATAGATAGATAGATATTAAAATTGAAAAGCACCACTGGCGTCCTTTTACAGATGGTTTACCTCAAAGTCTATCAGCTGCAGGTCAGCTATCAGTGTCACCAGCAGGCCACTACTGTAGAGTTCTTGTGCTAGCTGAGCCACTGCTTCTGTTGGGGGTTCTTTTTCATTTGTACCACACAGAATTTCTTTCATTGCTTGCAGTGATTTAGACACTTCTTCTGAAGCCTAGTGACCAAAATGTATGCTAACAGTTAAAAGAACAAAAATTTTTAGGCCATAAACAAACAAACAATCCAAAAAACCACTTCTTGGTCTTGGGCTCTGTTTATTTATAATTAATGGTACAGTTATAAACAAACAAAAACAGTAAGCACTGCCTTTTTTATTTTGGAAAATATTATAAATATTATAAAATTTATTTATATAAAAAAGCTCTCTGGTATTTCTACTTAGTCAACATACATTAAATAATCTTTTTTTTTTTTTTTTTTAGGTAGAGTCTCGCTTTGTTGCCCAGGCTGGAGTGCAGTGGCACAATCTTGGCTCACTGCAAGCTCCACCTCCTGGGTTCACAAAATTCTCCTGCCTCAGCCTCCCAAGTAGTGGGGACTACAGGAGCCCACCACCATGCCCGGCTAATTTTTGTATTTTTAGTAGAGACGGAGTTTCACCGCGTTAGCCAGATGGTCTCGATCTCCTGACATCGTGATTCACCGGCCTCAGCCTCCCAAAGTGCTGGGATTACAGGCGTGAGTCACCGCATCCGGCCCAATAATCTTTTAAACCACACTCATTGTCTAATTTTGCTAGCAATTCAACATAAACTTTATTCTTGAAAATTAAATTGATTCCATTTTGAAGACTTATCAGTAGCTACTAATCTTTATTTAAAGCATTGTGTTAAGGTTTTTCAACAAATCCCTATTCCTCTGATTTTTGAATGGTCCAAGTATAAGATTGTAAATTGTCAAAACTCATAAGTTTTCTTTGTCAATCCATTTATTCCTTATACAGAATCACTGTCTTTTTTGCTATCTATGAAACTTAAAAAAAACTCACTATATTTTAAAGAATACTAGGCAAATCCATAGAGGCAGAAAGTACATAGATTAGTGGGTATTAGGGCCTGGGGGAGAGGGAAATAAGGAATGACTACTAATGGCTCCAGGGTTTCTTTTGGGGGTGATGAAAATGTTCTAGAATTAAATAGTGGTGAACTGCAAAACCTTGTGAATGCACTAAAAACCAATGAATTGTACACTTTAAATAGTGAATTATATGGTATGTTAATTATATCTCAATTTAAAAATCTTTAAAATTAATATAGGTAGGAAAGGAGAGCAGACTAATTTAGTTAACAATTTGTCTGAACATTTTAAAGAAATATACTTTTATTACTTTTAAGTATAATACTGTAATCACTATAAATGAAGAAGGAAATGAGTAGAATAAGGCAAATTACATAAAAATAACTCATGGTAGCATGATGCAACTTTTATTATTTATTTATTTTTATTTTTCTCTAGCTCTGCTTCTTGGGTGATACTACTTTTATTTATTTATTTATTTTTGAGATGGAGTTTTGCTCTTGTCACCCAGGCTGGAGTGCAACGGCACAATCTCAGTTCACTGCAACCTCCGCCTCCTGCGTTCAAGCGATTCTCCAGCCTCATCCTCCCTAGTAGCTGGGATTACAGACACCCGCCACCGTGCCTCGCTAATTTTTGTATTTTTAGTAGAGATGGGGTTTCACCATGTTGGGCAGGCTGATCTCGAACTCCTGACCTTAGGTGATCTGCCCACCTCAGCTTCCCAAAGTGCTGGGATTACAGGCGTGAGCCACTGCGCCTGGCCGACACTACTTTTAAAAAGTAATTTTTCATATCCTTAATAGCCTGACTGAAGCAATCCTTAATGTACTAAAGACCGGAAGCATCTAAAATTGTGAGATATATCCACAGAAGAATGCTTTAAACATACATGGAGAGTATGTTTAAGAGAGAGTTAAAAATAATCATAAAGCAAACATCTTTATGACCATCACCCAGTCAAGAACAGGACATTTTCAGCACCCAGGAGTCACCTGAAGGCCCCTTTCAGCTCAGATGTAAATATTTTTATATCTCTTGTGACAAACATGTCTGTACATTTCTTATTATTCCTATTTTATAGATGAGAAAACTTAGGCTGAAACAATATAGCTTAGTTCCACTGATTTTCAACTTTATGGATCAGTACATTACCCCTTCATGATTTGCTTCTTTCATTCAACATTATTTTTGAGAAATGCATCTATGCTGTTGCATGTAGGCAGAATTTCTTTAATTTTTATCACTTTCTAATGTTCCACACTAATGCCTATACCACAACATTTTTATTGGTTCTAGTGTTCAAGGACATTGGGTTGTTTCCATTGAAGGTTTTTTATTAACAACAATGCTATGAACATTCTTGTACATTTTTCCTGGTGCAGATGTGCAAGAATACCTCTAGAGTTTATAACTAGGAGTGGCACGGCAGGATTTTAGTACATGCATATCTTCATATTTCACAGATAATAAACTGGTTTTCAAAGCAGTTACATCAATGTATACGTCATCATCCACAGTTTTGAAAGTCCTCATTGCTCTCCATCCTTGTCAACACTTACATCATCACACCTTTTCATTTTTGCTAAGACAGTAGTTGTGTAATGTGAATTTATTGTGGTTTTAGTTGGCCTTTTCCTAGTTACTAATGAAAATGTGTAAAAAGGTTTTTTTTTTCTCTCTTTTGCCATTTAGATTTATACTTGCAAAAAGGCCATTTTTCTTCTATTTGGGCCAAGATTTGGCTCGATATTACAAAGTGTACTAGAATTAGAATAAGCTATTTCTACAACCCTTTTAGAATTCAAGATTGTATCATTTACTGGAATAGAAGGATACTATGAACTCGTGTATTTCTTTTATAGATATCTTGAATCTAGTCATAAACTTTACAGAGAAATCGAATATATAGGATTCAATATCCCTTTAAAGGAGTAACTAGCATTCCTGTGAGGAAGCCCCACTTAATAAGACCTTAAAACCATATGAAAATGAGATTCACTGTAACAGAAACTATCAGTCAATCTTTAAATAAAAACTTTTTACCTTTCATGTAAATGTAACATTACACACCAGTATAACCTTTTAGATCTTTAAGCTGTGTAGTCTAGAGGGATCCAGTGTGGTCAGAGTCTCTAGAGAGTGAACCTAAAGTTTATCACAGCAGACTAAATAATAATCAGTTGCATAAAACCTGAAATCAACTTAAATCTATTTATAGAGGCTCTATGTGCACATCACAGACCATATTTTGAATTCCTCATTAAGCTTTTACATTGGTTTTTGGCATTGCAATGCATGTACTTTAATCATAATGTTACTGTTTTAGCTCTTACCTTGTCTGTCTTTTTGTCTTGCTTTTCCAAAATGGCCAAATTGTCTTTTAGGATTTTCACAATTTCTGCTGGATTTTTGTGTGATTTACTAAACAAAGGCATTTTTTTCATGTGTAGAAATCTCTCCTTCCAATATGGAATGCTAAAAACAAACAAGCCAACAAAAATTATAACTTTAACTCTTAATATGCTTAAATTTTTATAACAGTATGTCTTATAAGTTTTCAATAACATGAATTCAGTAATCTGAAACATTACAAGTGATCAAATTAAGATGAGTTTCAAGTTTTATGCCAAATTTAATTACATATAAGATATTTTTAAAAAGATATTTTTAAAGTTTTGCTTGAAAGTTTTTTTACAAACTTTAAAATCTTTCCTGCAATAGAAACATAAGGGTTATACCAGAAATAATTTTAGAGTCCAAGTTGATATGTAAAACTAGATATTTTGACCAAAGAAAGTGATAATAATAAATATATTCTATAATGTTTAGCTATACGTATTCTATAGTGCTTAGCTGCTATTATTACAAGCAGTTCCATGACATAGTTAATGAATTATTTCACTAAAGAGAAAGGCACAGTAGTTTAGATATGATTCTATCTTAAATGTCCTAGACATTTCTGGCTATTTGAGTCAATTATACTTTTTCCCACTATTTTAAAAAATATAAACTTACTCTCTGAATGCATAATAATCAATGATCAAATATTTTGCATTAAAGTAGAATTTTAAAAAGAAGCCAAATGCATTCATGTATAGACATACCTAGGAGATACTGTAGGTTCAGTTCCAGACCATTGCAATAAAGCAAATTTCTCAATAAAGGGAGTCACAAAATGTATTTGGTTTTTCCTAGTACATATAAAAGTTATATTTATGCTATACTGCAGTCTATTAAATGTGCAATAGTATTATATCTAAGAAAACAATATGTATAACTTAATTTATAAAAATATTTATTGCCTGACCCTTCAGTGAGTCCTAATCTTTTTGCTGGCTGGAAAGTCTTGCATTAATGTTGATGGCTGCTGACTGATCAGGTTGTTGGTTGCTGAAGGATGCAGTAGCTGTGGTGACTTCTTAAAAGAAGACAATAAAGTTTGCCACTTTGACTGGAAGATTTCTCTACAGCATGTGATGCAGTTTGTTAGCATTTTACTCACAGTAGAACTGCTTTCAAAATTGAAGTCAGTCCTCTTGAAACCTGCCACTGCTTTATCAGCTAAATTTATGTAATATTCTAAATCCTTTGTTGTCATTTCGTCTTCAGCAGGAGTAGATTCCATCTTAAGAAACCACTTTCTTTGCTCATCCATAGAAGCAACATTCCTCACCTGTTCAAGTTTTATCATGAGATTGCAGCAATTCAGTCACATCTTTAGGCTCTGTTGTTAATTCTTGTTCCCTTGTTATTTCCACCATATCGGTAGTTACTTCCTCCACTGAAGTCTTGAACCCCTCAATATCCATGAGAGTTAGAACCAACTTCTTCTGAACTCCTGAAAATGTTGACATTTTGACCTCCTCCCATGAATCACAAATGTTCTTAATGGCATCTAGAATGGCGAATATTTTACAGTAGGTTTTTCTATTAAGTTTGCCCAGATCCATTAGAGGAATCACTATCTATGGCAGCTTGCATCTTATGAAATGTATTTCTTTTGTTTGTTTTTTTAACTTTTATTAGAACAATATGAACATATGAAATGTATTTCTTTAACAAGTCTGGAAAGTCTAAATTACTCCTTTGTCCATGGGCTACAGAATGGATGTTAACAGGCATGAAAACAACATTAATCTCCTTGTAAACCTCCATCCGAGCTTTTGGATGATGAGGTGCATTGTCAATGAGCAGTAATATTTTCAAAGGAATATTTTATTCTGAGCAGTGGGTCTCAACCGAAAGCTTAAAATATTCAGTAAACCATGCTGTCATCTAGGCTTTGTTGTTCCATTTATAGAGCACAGGCCAAATAGATTTAGCATAATTCTTAAAAGCCCAAGGGATTTTGGAATGGGAAATGAGTATTAGCTTCTACTTCGAGTTACCAGCTGCATTAGCTCCTAACTAGAGAGTCAGCTTGTCTTTAAAGCCAGGCATTGACTCCTCCTTTCTAGCTATGAAAATCCTAGATGGCATCTTCTTCCAATACAAGCGTGTTCCACCTACTCTGAAAATCTGTTGTTTTGTGTGGCCACCCTCACCAACGGTCTCAGCTAGATCTTCTGGATAACTTGCTGCAGCTTCTATAAATAGCACTTGCTGCTTTCCCCTGCACTTTTATGTTCTGGAGATGGCTTCTTTCTTTAAACCTCATGGAGCAACCTCTTTTAGCTTCAGACTTTTCTTCTGCATCTTCCTTACCTCTCTCAGCTTTCACAGAACTGAAGAGAGTTGGGGCCTTGCTCTGGACTAGGCTAAAGGGAATGTGTGTCTGGTTTGATCTTCTATCCAGACCACTGAAACTTTCTTCGTATTAACAATTAGCTGTTTTGTTTTCTTATTATTTGTGTTTTCACTGGAGTAGCACTTTTTATTTTCTTCAAGAACTTTTCCTTTGCATCCACAACTTGGCTAGCTTACTGATGCAAAAGGCCTAGCTTTCAGCCTACCTCAGCTCTGGATATGCCTTCCTCAGTAAGACTAATCATTTTTCCACCTTTTGATTTAAAGTGAGAGATATGTGACTCTTCCTTTTCCTTGAACACATAGAGGCCACTTACAGGGTTATGAGCCAGCCTAATTTCAGTATTGTTGTATCTCAGGGAACAGGGAGGCCTGAGGAAAGTGAGACAGGGGAACGGCCAGTCGATGGGGCACTCAGAACACATGCAACATTTATCGATTATGGGCACAGTTTGTCGTGTCCCAAAACAATTACAATAGTAACATCAGAGATCACTGATCACAGATCACCATAACATATGCACTAACAATGAAAAAGTTTGAAATATTGTGAGAATTAACAAAATGTATCAAGAGATACAAAGTGAGCACACGCTGTTGAAAAAAAAATGGCACCAATAGACTTCCTCAATGCAGGGTTGCCATAAACCTTCAATTTTTCAAAAACACAGTGTCTTCAAAGCACAATAAAGGTGAAACACAATAAAATAAGGTATGGCTGTAATTGCTGTCTTTCTCCCTGTAGTTCTACAGCACTAAGGGAAAGATATATAACTGTAGGAATTTTAAATACTCCCTGACATCAAAACAGAGTACAAATTATGACATGGTATCATAGATATGATTTTTTTGTCCATTATTACTCTGCTTGGTTCTCACTGTAACAAGCTAATGCTAATTTACTTAAATTAAAAACGTTTTCAGGGATTCCATGTCAATCTGGTGATTAGCTAACATTTTCTGATTCACTGTCTCCCCTTTTTATCTGATGGTGGGTTTGTTCATTTATTCATTGAATAAATAATCTGAGTAATTACTGAGCACAGGCACTTTGCTAAATACTAGGGATAGAGCCACGAACAAGAAAAACACAATCCCTGTTCTTTGGAGCTTATTATTAAGTGGAAAAAGCAAACATTTTAGGGGCAATGGGGTTATACAATGGGGAAATAACACACAGTATACTGTCTTAATACAATCTCCTTTAAAAATTATTTTCATATTTTACTATACCTATTTATTATAATAAGTATAATATAAGATTAGTTTAACAATGTTTTAAAATTTCATCTGATCATTATTCTTCAATTTTGGGACCCATATTTTGAAGGAAATCAAAACTCATGCTCTTAAACTATGCTTGAGTTCCAGCACCCAGACCCCCTGCAAATTAAGGCAGAACTCTCCTGCCTCCCCCAGTTCTTCTCAGACCATGGCCAGCCCCACTCCATTCCCAGACTAAACACCTCCCCCACTACCAGACTAAACACCTCCCTCACTCCCAGACTAAACACCTCCTCCATCACCTGGAAACTCAAGGCTGCCTTTCTCACACTCTGGGAGACCATGCTGGTCACTATATATGCATCTACTCCAATCACATCATTTAGCCCACTGGTGGTCATTTAAGCAATGAGCCAAGTAGCACTCAAACCTTCTACACAAACACAAGACACTTAAACTCCCTCTAGTTGATTGGTAACTGATCTACTGATGATTCAGAACAAGTTAATCACCCCCTTCTAGGTGTCATTTGTTCTATCTGTAAAACGAAGTTGTTCTTAGAGTAAGATTGAGCATCAGGGCTCTAGGTTATTCACCACTGTTCCACACCCATTCTGAGTCTTTAACCCCCAGTATCCTAACATGATCAAGAAAAAGCCAAAGATAAAGTGCTTAAGGTGGGAACAAAAGGAATGGAGAGGCCTGACAATGGTGCCTTGTGGGGATAAGGTGGTGGGAGAGTAATTTTTCCATAAAGTCTACCTCAGGGTTTTAAGAACATACATACTATTTCAGCAAAGCAGGCAGTGGGGACAGGAAAAGACGCATGTTAGTCCAGAAGACTGACACTAGATAAATGCCTCCTAGGCACTGAAAACTGTGTTGAGACCACGCACATCAACTTGCCCTCAGCATTAATGCTGACAGCAGACCACGCAGCACAGAAATGTTAGTGGACTGACAATGGCCCTGTTATACTTTTCCTCTTCCAGGAGTCAGTAAGCAGAATAAACAACAAATAGGTTGTTTATTATTATTACTATTAAAGGAACACAAGAAAAGGAAATAAATGCCCTGCAGACTTGGGCAAGAAAGGTTGCTTCTGAAATTAATTCTCTATAAAGCTAGAACAGACATAAATTTAAGAAAAGAAGAAAAGGAGACAAAAAGCTTTTAGACAAAAAAAAAGAGCTGGCCAAAGTAAAAGACTGAAAATACACATATATATGCACACATAAACACACACATGCCCAAGATGCAGACTGGGAATCCCAAACTGCATAGAGCAGAATAACAATACAGAAAATGGATCTGGGGCAACTTCAAGGTACAAAATTAGTTAGTCTGCATGTATTCATTCAAAAAGTATTTACTGAGGACTTACAATATACTAGGCACTGAACAAGGAAATATGAAACAAAGAAGCCTCAAAGGGCTCACGATGTATTGAGAGACACAAACACATGCAAAATTTTCCCAGAAGGCGAGAAAAGGTCAAAAAAACTAAAATGATGAAGAAAAGATATAGAGTGTGTATCGATACATATCTTTATATCTATATAGGTATTTTACAGCAATATGAAGAAAATGGAGTGTTATCCCCCAACAAACAGGTGTTACGACAATGGAGAGGGAGGATAGGAAGCCAAAAACAGCAAAGGAATTAAAAATGGAACAGAATCAAAGATATAACAGCATAAACAGAAAAACAATCTCAACTTGATCATTCGAAAGATTTTTCTGGTTAAGATTCATGATAAGACCCAACATTCAGTGTCTTGCAGCTTTTAAAATAAACATTTCCTTCTCAAATCACATTCCAACAAAATGACCTTAAAAAAACAAATAAATGAAAGCATAAAAATCAGGTTGGTTTTGGACTTCCATGAACCAAATGCCCGAAGGCCATGGAGAAAACCTAGAGTTCTGATAAGGAAACTCTATAACCCCATAATTAAATCCTTAGCCAATATATCATTTATGTGTGAACAGATAGTGTATATTTACCAAAAATGGAACAAAAAGATGAGATGGAATGAGGCCCACAAAGAGCTCAACAAAATTAATGCTAAAAAATCAGAAATAGTTCTTGAAAAGGAGCCTTTATATTGTTGGCAGAACATGTGGGAGGGTGAGAATCTACAATTATAACTCATTCATATAGGAATAAAAATAAATAAGGATTCAACTAAAGAAGTTAAAAAGGAAACTGCCCCAAAAATCCCCAAGAAAAGACGGATGGAAATAATGATAGAAGTAGAAATAACTCAATCAGAGAAGTAAAAGAAAAGGAAGAAAACGTCTGGTAGCTATTTGGTCCAGATTTCTTCTGGTGATAGATGTGTCTGCCCTACTTCCCACATCACCTCACCCCACCGAAATGGGGGGAACATGACCCAGGTTTGGCCAGAGTATTCCCTGTCCTGGATGCAGCAACTGGCTAGTAAATAGATTGTGACACAGCCAATCAAAATAAAAAAGAAGAAAGGAAAGTGTTGATGAGAATGCTGAGAAAAGGGAACTCTTGTACACTGTTGGTGGGAAGGTGAATTAGTACAGCCACTATAAGAAAGTGTGCAAGATATGCAAAAAATAAAAACAGAACTACCACATGATCCAGTAATCCCACTTCTGAGTATATATCCAAAGGAACTGAAATCAGTATGTCAAGGAAATATCTGCACTTCCGTATTCATTGCAACCTTATTCACAATAGCCAAGACATGGAACCATCCTAAGTGTCCATCAAAAGATAAACAGATAAAAAATGTAGTACAGGCTGGGTGCGGTGGCTCAGGCCTGTAATCCCAACACTTTGGGAGGCCAAGATGGGTGGATCACTTGAGTCCAGGAGTTCAAGACCAGCCTGGCCAACTGGGGAAACCCCGTCTCCACAAAAAAATACAAAAATTAGCTGGGTGTGGTGGCAGGCACCTATAATCCCAGCTACTCAAGAGGCTGAGGCACAAGAATCGCTTGAACCCAGGGGGCAGAGGTTTCAGTGAGCTGAGATCGCGCCACTGCACTCCAGCCTGGATGACAAAACAAGACTGTCTCAAAAAACAAAACACTGCTTTAAAATAGATTCAAAGCAGAGACAAAAGGTATGGTCATCTTCATTCAATACAGCCAAATTGCTTTCTCAAGTTGTTAATTCCAGTTTATACTTTCACAGCTGTGTAGTGTGAGTTACAGTTATTGCCCATCCTTCCTAACATTTGGACCTGTCAGAATTTAAAAATTTCGCCAGTATGACAGCTGTAAAAGATTGTCCTATTATGGTTGGAGTGCAGTGGTGTGATAACCGCTTGCTGCAGTCTTGACCTGTTGGGTTCAAGCAATCTTCCCACCTCAGCCTCCCAAGTAGCTGGGACCATAGGCATGTGCCACCACGTCCGGTTAATTTTTGTATTTTTAGTAGAGACGGGTTTTGCCATGTTACCCAGGCTGGCCTCGAACTCTTGGCTAATTTTATGTAGAGAGACATGGTCTCTGTATGTTGCCCAGGCTGGTCTCAAACTCCTGAGTTTAAGTGATCCTCTCACCTTGGCCTCCCAAAGTGTTGGGGTTACAGTTGTGAGCCACCACACCTGACTCATACTAGTTTTTTCACTTTCTTATTCTGCACATTTCCTAATTCTATACTTTGCCCATTTCATATTAAAAAAAAAATTTTAGAGACAAGTTCTTGCTCTGTCACCTAGGCTGGAGTGCAGTGGCACAGTCACAGCTTACTGCAGCCTCGAACTCCTGACCTTAAGTGATCCTCCCACCTCAGCCTTACAAAATCCTGGGATAACAGGCATGAGCCACTGTGCCCAGCTACTTTGCCCAGTTCTTTAAGGTGGCTGAAGAAAGTCATACCAGCTGCCAATACCAACTAGTACAGTCCCTTGCTAATAAATATAAATCACATGCAAGAATCATGAGGTGTTTGATGCAAATCAAGAATATAAAAGAGAAATATAAAAATAAATAGAGCAAACCCTGCGGGGAATGGTAAAAATTATATTATATTTATATACCCAAAAGATATGCTATGCTATCACATCCATAAAATAAGAACAGGCTACTATGAAAAAGAAGTAAATAATGAGTGAGAAAACATTCTTGGAACTAAGAACATGCAATGCAATAGAATAGCTGATTGGTAGAAGGGTATAGAATTGAAAAACAAATCCACAATTTAAAGACCAAGCCATGGAAATCTGGAATGAAGAGTAAAATACAACGAAAAGCAAAGAACTAATTCAGAGAAAAGTTGGAAATATACAGGGTAGAGCTGGAGAGCCAATATTGATTGAATATAAATTCTTAAAGGAAAAGAAAAAAACAGAGATAACTGATGAGAGAGTAACAAATACATCAACAAATAAAAAGGAAGCAAAATTCCTAGAGCTGAACATGTCTTCAGATTTAAGTAAACTAATGGTTATCACAGAGAGGGAATGCAAAAAAGCCTACTCCAAGATACACTGTGAAATTTCTGAACTCTAAAGAGAAATCCCACAAACTTCCATAAAGGGGAAAAATCTAGAGTGGCACCTAAGAACCAGACTGTCAGAGTGGAATCAGGATTAGTAACTTCACACCAAATGACAGAAGGCAGTGAAACACTGTTTACATAATTTCTAGGGAAAAAGATTTTTCACCTAGAATTCTATACTTTACGAATTAAGCAGATGTGAAGGCAAACAAAAATTACTTAAGGACGAAGATGGTGAAGGAGTAGGGGGAAGAGAAAGGAAGATGGAGGAGAAACAGAAAAATGAGAAAACAGTTGAAAAGTAAGCAGTTGAGCAAAGAAACCAATAAAATATATGGCTAAATCTAAGTAAAGGTTGATAATGTGTCTGTGATGCTTAATATGACTGCTAAAAATGTATTCCTGAAGTATTTTGATAGACGTAAAATGTTTTTTAAAAAATCCAACCACCTAGAAAAATACAACTAAAATTCTTTTATAGACTTTGTTCAAGGAAAAGGATATAAATAATGATTAAATCATAAAAAAATTTATATGTGTTTGTCATGCCAAAGTAATTTAAGTCTCTGGGTTTTCTATAATCACATCATAGACAAATTAAGATAAACCTGTCTCTTGAATTGTTTATTAAATATTTAATGATGAATATTAGAATAATGGAAGTAGGATGCAACCACCAGGAGGAGGAAAACAGGAACAAAAATAATTTGACCAAATCAGCAAGAATCAGGAATGAAAAGGAAAGTATAAACAAATAGTAATCAGAGAATATAAAAAATATAGAAGGAATAAGAGCAACCAATAATTGCAATACATACAAATGTGTTAAATTCTACTACTAAAAAACTGAGCTCTCAAACTCTCAAATTGGGTTCACACACACACACACACACACACACATTTCTGCTCTGAATTCTGCAAGAGCCATAATAGAAACAAAATGACACAAAAATGTTCAGAATAAAAGGATGCATAAATATATATCAAGCAATATTACAACATGAATATAAGAAATGCAGAGTTCATGACAAATTATACACACACACACACATATAGAGCATTTAATATATGTATTTAGTTGTCACGAACAGAATATATAGAGGTTATTATACTACATATACAGTGTATGTAATAGAAATAATCATACATATAAAGTCAATTACCCTTACAAATTTAACACTATTTCATATGTATATTAGGTACAATAAAGGCTATATTAAATAGTTTTAATTTGGTGACCTTAATATTCTCTAGGTAGAACAAGGAAGTCATTGCTTGAAAGACAGAAAACACAGGAGTCTGGGCCAGGTGTGGTGGCTCACGCCTGTAATCCCAGCACTCTGGGAGGCTGAGGTGGGCAGATCACAAGGTCAGGAGTTTGAGACCAGCCTGGCCAATATGGTGAAACCCATCTCAACTAAAAATACAAAAAAAAGAAATTAGCTGGGCATGGTGGTGCGTGCCTGTAATCCCAGCTACTTGGGAGGCTGAGGCAGGAGAATCACTGGAATCTGGGAGGCAGAGGTTGCAGTGAGCCGAGATTGTGCCACTGTACTCCAGGCTGGGCGACAGAGTGAGACTCTGTCTCAAAACAAAAACAAAAACAAAACAAAACAAAAAACAGAGAAGTCTGGTAGGGAAAGAGATAAAAGATAGCTACTGACAGAAATGAGAACCAGAGCTACTGGGAAAGTGATCTAAATTATTTTCAGTTTAAATGTGTTCAATATAGACCCTAAGTAAAATTCTGGCCAACAAAAATCAAAGGCTGTGTTTACAAGATAAAATATCAAACCAGGTTTTTAATAATAGAAAATTGATGAATATAATAAATTATATCAATAAGTCAAATAAAAATTATCTCAGTGGCATCTGAAAAAGGTATCTAATAAAATTAAAACCAGGAGAGATACAAATCTTAGATCAATTTACAAAATAATGGTTAATGGAGGCATACTTACTAAAAGGAGGTATAAAACAAAGGTCATCACAATCACACTATCATTACCATATGTTGTGGTCAATGCATTAAAATATAAAACATAAATAAATGCTATAAAATTTGGGAAGGATGTGACAAAATTGTAATTAACAGACAATATGATTATATACATAAAAATATGAACAACCGAAATTGGTAGAAGTTAGGTGAAGTAGTCAAATACATGATAAATATACATACAGCTCTCACATATAAGAAATTGCCAGTCAGAAAACATAATGAAAAGCGTATTTTGTTCATACTGCCAACTAAATATACACAAAATCTATACCAGATCTGTATTTTAAAAAACTAGAAAACCTTAATTTCGAAAATAGGTTAATTACTCTTCCTGAAATAGAAAACTAACAAATAAAACAGAGAATAGAAGATGTACTTATAGATGTATGTGTCTGTTTATCTATTCATCCCTTCAGCTAGCCATCCTTTTAATCAGCTAGCTAGCCAGAATGATTCTAGAATGTGGCTTAGCTAATCTTAATGATATTATCTAAATTATGAGATTTGTGATGGTTTAACTTTCTTCATGTAGGTATTTTTCTGCATTATTTATAATAAGCACATTTCTTTTTTCTGAAATAATAAAGAGACTGTGGAGAAAGCCTACATAATTAAGACAGGAAAGATCTGAGGTTAAAAAAAACACACCCTATTTTGTTCTTGAATAGACAGAATAAATATTATTTAAATGTCAGTTATTCTTAAAGTTCACAGTTTGATACAGTTCCAATCAAATGTCCAAAAAAAATTTTTTTGTATCTAAATTTAGTCAAGAATACTAAATAAGCAAGAATAACAAACTTTAAAAAGGAAAATTACTTAGGAGGAAATGAAACGAAAAGTGTTATAAAGTACTGTAACACAGTAATAGCACGAGAAACAAACACATCAATGAACAATACAGCCCAGATATAGATGTTAATATAAGTGACTTTCAAATTTCTGGATGTGAAATAGTTTCTCTAATTTTAGAAGTGATAAATTTCAAAGAAAAAGACCAACAAATCAAAGTTAATACAAATATGCCACAAATATAAAAATTTGAATTTCTATAGATAAATAATAAAAAAAATTACAGGCAAACAACAAACTAGAGAATTCTGTGATATGAATCTGAAAGATGGAGGGCTAATATCATTACAAAAGATCTCTTTAAGACAATTAAGAAAATCATTAAGGAAACATACAGATAAGTGAAAACCATAAATGAGGAATTATAGTTAATGAACATACTAGTAAATGTTTAACCATTCTCTATAATAAAAAAATGCAAACTCAAAGTGAAAGACTATTTTGTTCATTATGTTACTAAGTTTTTTGTTGTTTTGACAAACTCAATTCTAATGATGGTATTGTGCAACAGGCTCTCATTTCTTACTGGTGCGGATATAAATTAGACAATAATTTGGCAAATATGAATCTAGAACCTTAAAATGTTCACAACCTCTGGCTTTATAGTAATTCCATTTCTGGTAATCTGTCCTAGGAAAATAAACTAAAATAAGGGATTATCTTTATATGCAAAAATGTTTACTGCAATTTTTTATCATAAAAAACTGAGAAATATCTAATCTAACAGAGGGAAATAATTAAATTGTGATATACCCAGTTGATGGAACATTAGCATATGTCACAGATTTTTTAAACTATTAAACATTTTACAATTATTTTACATTTTAACATCTTCAAAGCTTAGATGTGTCTTACAATTGTTGGTGCCTTATACTAACAGGCAGGTTCTTTTCTTTCTCAGTTGTACATAAAGTAACCATATGTCTTACAACCAGTGACTTATTAAATTTGATGAAATATGTCTAGGAAAATATTTCCAAAGAATGTGAAATAGAATGGAAATGTCAATGTTAAAAACAACATCCCAAATTATGGAGCATAACTACAACTATGTAAAGCAAACAAAACCACAAACACACAAAACCTATGCATAGAAAAAATAATTTTGAAATGTTAACAGTGATTGCCTCCAAGTAGTGTAGTTTGCTTGTGGATGCTTAATTTCCTTCTTTTTTCAAATGTTCTGCTTTTTCCAAAGCTTGTATAATAGATCATACAAATGCTTTTATAGTAGAAATGCCTCTCTTAAATGGTATTTTGAATGAATAAACAAATAAACTTTTTTTAAGTTCAAACTGTGGAATATCTGATTGTCATGTCTTGTCTTTTCTTTTCTTCTTCTTTTTTTTTTTTTTTCTGAGACAGAGTCTCACTCTATTGCCCAGGCTGGAGTGCAATGGCATGATATCGGCTCACTGCAACCTCTGCCCCCGGGTTCAAGCGATTCTCCTGCCTCAGCCTCCTGAGTAGCTGGGATTACAGGCACTCACCACCACACTCGGCTATTTTTGTATTTTAGTAGAAACGGGGTTTTACCATGTTGGCCAGGCTGGTCTCGAACTCCTGACCTCGTGATCCGCCTGCCTCGGCCTCTCAAAGTGCTGGGATTACAGGCATGAGCCACCACGCCTGGCCTGTCATGTCTTTTCAAAGCATTATTCAAACATGATTTCTTTGGCTATAAAGTTTCATAAAGAGTAGTACTTGGCTCAGATTCTGGAGAGAAAGCCAAAAAAGACCATCCAACTCTGCTCCCAGGGAACTCACACCCTGTAGATTTTGTAGTAGATTTTGGCAGCATTCTCTTTCCTAATACACAGTAAAATATTTCATATTCCTAACTTGTGTGTGAGCACCATTGAAGATGGCCCAAAATCAACCACTCAAGTGAGTCATCTGAATATATTCAGTGACATAAATGGAAAGGAGAGTTGGCGGGGGGTGGGGGGATAGGAAAGGACCTAGGGGAAGAGGGGAATAGCCACCTGGAGCATTAAATGCCCTTGTTGTTATCCCACTTGAAATATTTCAAAGGGAAAAATGTCTAATATCTAATCTCCAACTATGCTATTCAATAATAATTTGAGGCCAGGTGTGGTAGCTGACACCTGTAATTCTAACACTTTGGGAGGTCAAGGCTGCAGTGAGCCATGTTTGTACCACTGCACTCCAGCCTGGGCAACACAGTGAAACTCAGTCTCAAAAAAAAAAAAAAAACAAAAAACAAAAAACAAAAAAAAACTTTAAAAAATAACGTTTTGAATGTCAAAGGTTTCCCAGGAAAACTGAAGGGAGTGGGAAATTTATATCTGAAGCCAAAAGAGATGTCTCAACATTTCCAGAGGTATAACCAAACTGCTAACTCATTTTAAGAAAGTCAACTAAAAAATAAACCTTCTTTTCCTCATATAAGTTTATTTTACAATCAACAATGAGTTAGACAGGAACATTTCCAAAATGATTTCTTAAGAGCTTGTTAATTTAACTTAAGGCACAGGCACCTTCTGTTAAACTAAAAAAATTAAAATAAACCTACCACCACATAAAAAAAAAAATTTCAGGGCCAGGCGCGGTGGCTCACGCCTGTAATCCCAGCACTTTGGGAGGCTGAGGTGGGTGGATCACATGAGGTCAGGAGATCGAGACCAGCCTGGCCAACAGGGTGAAACCTCGTCTCTACTAAAATACAAAAATTAGCTGGGTATGTTGGCAGGTGCCTGTAATCCCAGCTACTCAGGAGGGTGTGGCAGGAGAATCACTTGAACCCAGAAGGCGGAGGTTGCAGTGAGCCAAGATCGCACCACTGCACTCCGGCCTGGGTGATAGAGTGAGATTCCATCACCAAAAAAAAAAATTCAGACAAGTTCAGGGATACTATTCTTTTATCTGTATTCCAAATAGGATTCACAGACAGAAAGAAATGAAATCAAATGTACATGGCAAATAATTGTGCCTGTAAGATTCATTTTTAAAAATTAAATGGGATGGAGGTAACATGAGTACATACCTATGTCAATACTAATTGAACTGTCCTCCTAAAATGGGTGCATTTGATTATATGAAAACCTTAAAACAAAAACGTGCACCTTAAAGTTGTACTGTATTTGCTACTGTATCCAAGAAGACTCTCCCCCAAAAAACATAATTTAGAATTGCCTTCACAGAGATGGTTAAGTTACAAAGCATATCATTATATGTGTAATAATACCATATCATTATGAACCATATTATATATGTCAAAGAATCTTCCAATCAGTATCTTCTATGCTTCAATTTTTCCATTTTAAAATATGCATCCTAAATGTAATTACAAAGCACAACTGAATTTTGTACTTGAAAACCTATAGATATGAGTGAAACAATAAAGTACAAATAATGACTTTCACTGATAATCCTTTTTTTCAGTTCAAAATGACTAAGAATAACTTGTTTTTATAAGTTGTATTAACCAAATCTGAGGGAGAGGCACTTTCTAAAAATGGGCAATTTACACAGAAATGGAAAAGTTGTGAGGAGCTTTTTATGAGTCCCATTCATCTGGAAGCCTCAGTCAGACTTACATCAGAAGAAAAACTCTTTTATAAGAGAAACTCATGTCCCTTGTTAATTACTCTTTATTTCTAATGTACAGTAACACTGAAATATATTTTTTAAAATAATTAACATATAAAGTTAGGAATATATACAACTACTACTACATTTATTATCTAAGGATCCTACTAGGCTATTGTAGTTCCAAAAAAAACCTAGTAACTTTATTCATTAGGTTTACACAGATGTTTCTGTTGACAGCTCCAGTCATTTTTCAGAGCTAAAATTTTCTACCTTTATTAGCTATTAGTAATTGTCAATGATTGAAAATTTTATATTAGAATTTTACAAACTCAATTTATAGCAGAGATCTGAACCAAAGTCAGTATTCTCAAAAACTGGTATCTATCATTAAAGCATTAGAGCTTACTGAAATTAACAAATGGTTACTCTTTAAAAAATAGAATTATCAAGGGAAACTCATAATTCATTTTTCATTCTTTCTTGTAAGCACATACATATTACACATAACAAATTTTGGTTAGATACTCTTATTGATATTAAGACATGGTTTATACAAATAGTGTGAAATACAACTATTTCATAGCTTCAGTAAGCCCTGTGCCTGTCTACGACCTGTCAATCTATAAAAACATTAACATGAGAGAGTAGAGATGAAAGTGATTTTGCTAAAGTTATCTGTTATCCCCAAGCTGTTCAAAGTTGATCCGGTTTTTCTGGCTGAGTAATTTGATATAATCTTTCATCCTTCCAAAATTGGAAGGGACTATATGAGTTTCTGCTAGAAATTTGAGACATTTAAGTCACAAAACTGGAAAGTATATTATCTCACTTATAAGCAGTAAAGATCTCTGTTTAAACTAATTAGTGAAATACCAACTTTGACTATAATTAATAGACATGCTAATATAGTTTTAATAGATTTTTTTTGTTATGTGACTATCAGCTAAATATAATCTTTAAGCCACATTATGAATATATATGTGCATGTAAACACAGTCATATATATATCCCAGAAATGGAAAATTGTCCAAATCTACCTTTATCCATTCAGTAAATACTTGTTAAGAACCTATTATATACCATTTAGGACTACTCAAAATCATTACTTTTTACATAAGATTTACAATAGACTAAAGAAAGTATTTCTTGATCAAATGGAAGAGTTTTTATGCCATTACAAATCATCCAAGATAACCGAAACCTGCATCTACTGTATTGTTTATTTCATTATTATTTCATTACATAAGTATATTGCATTACTGACTTTTAAATTTCATATACTGGCAATTCAGAGAGACTTTTAGGACCAGTAAAGTTAATTTGGATAGACCCAAGACAAGTTTTCCAAATAAGTCACATTTCTTCATATGGGTCCTAGTAAACATTTGCAAATACATAATCCTTCTGAGTTAAAGTTGACACCTGACTTTAGAATGTCCCATGTGCCTTGTAAATTGCCTCCCCTCGTCACCATTCCTACTCATTCAAGGCAGCAACCAAGTTATACCATGGTCTTTTCTTGTTCTCTTCAGAGTTAGACCTATTCTATCTTACTTTTGCTTGGTTCACATCTCACAATTCAATCAATTCTTGTCAGGCCATCTCTTTCTCATGAGGAAAAACATGTGCCCCTAAGCCTCTTTCCTTTATTGGATATCTTGGAAAATAACTCATTTCAATTTCTGTGAACCAAAGAAACAGTTTAGTCCTCATGCAATAACTATTATCAGGTACCTACTATGTTCCACACACTGGGCTAGACCCTTAGGAATGGCTAAGTATGAACTCAATGGCCAAAATATTCTTGTAGCAAGAAAAAGAGAAATCACTGATTTCAATGTCAGATTGGATCTCAAAAACAGTGCAATCAACCTTGAAAGCTCATGAAAGCACCCAAAAAACCCATAAGCATCCTTCCAAATACCTATCCACCTATTAAACTTGCTTTTCTTTAAGCATTCATATTTAGAATAAAAATAATATCTTATCCAACATAATTATTTTATATTTTGTTTCGTCATTGGAATTGACTTTCTTATATTTTTCAAGGTAGCAATGGTTTTTCTATAGCATAGGTAAAATACATTCTTAGACTATAATAAACGCCCAACAGTCACTTGATAAACTGTTTTCCAGGGAAAATAGGTTCTAAATTTCCAACAATCCATTCACAAGTAAACTTCTGAAATACAAAGCATTTGTAAATTGGGAATGCATTATTCTTTATTTCTATATTTACATTCCTATGGGCCTGGGAAATGGTACCATCACTAAGGTAACACAGTGAATGACTAGTTTAAAATAAAAAATTATTCTGAAGAGTGTGAAGCTGTATGCAAATAATTTTCCACCAGTTTAAGAAGGACTGAGCATGGGAAAATCTATAAAGAAGTAAAAGTAAGTTTGTGATATTATCTCTATGATGTTTACTTTTAAGTGCAAGATACCAATTAGCCCAGAAAAGGTTTCCATAGACCAGCCGAGCTGCTTCTTATACATAGGTCAACAGTCTAAAAAAAAAAAAAAAAAAACCCACAAAATCCCACAAAACAAAACCTGTTCTACAGGCTTCTGTACACGTAGAGGAAATGTTAGAGAAAGTACAGCCATTTTATGGTCTATCTAGGGTACAAGCCCTTCTAATGTGTTCACTGATACTCTGCAGAAGTTTTCATTTCAGTTGTTTTGCCTTAAAGGATTCACTTGAATCAATAACTAAAGACATATATATTTCTTGAGGCTAGCAGAGGGTAGATTAGAAACTCTACTTAAAGTGGTGCATCTTCATGCAGTGACTCAATTTCACAGTTAACAACATAACACTTTCTTCCTCCTACAGAAGAATGATTATATGCCTCCATCCATGCCTTTAAAAAGATATACATAATTAGCATACACTCTCCTATTTTAAGATTATACAAAGAAAGTTTTATTGGAATGTGAATAGATATTTTTAAGAGTTTATTTTTCCTTGCTCTATTGCTTATACAAACAAACACACAAACACACCAGGTTATACTAGCTCTTCAACAGAATAAGATTGTATGAGAGGAAAGTTTGGTATAAACTGTAAGAACAAAATAACTGCTTTGTTCCTTACTTAGAAACCCAAATACATTCATTCATTTTACATAAAATAGGAAAAATCAGGTATCACTTATTGGGTCTAACAGAAGCAGTCAACATTTAAATTATATATCCTTTTAAATAATAGTATCAACATTTTTATTTAAATTATGAGAGAATGCTGTAATGTGGAATACAAAACACAGTGACAATTTAAAATTTACTAACAATAGACAGAAAGAGGTAACTTTCGAATTTTCATGCAGTTGAAAGAGAAACATGAAAAACGGTATACTCTACTGCCACTATTTTATTTTTGGAAACTCTGTAAATAAAAACCCATTTCCAAAATAAGATATTCCATGAACACAGAATAGTTGGTAATGGTTCAAGTGCCTTAGGCAACAGAGAAGTATTGTTTTGTAGTTTTTTTAAACCTCTCCTAGTAACAGCAATTCATTATGCACAAAGAAACAAGGTAACAGCATGGTTTATAATGAATATATAAGTAATAACTGCAGAACCTCAATTAAAACTAAAGTTTACCATATTCCTTTCATTTCTATAAACCAGTATAGATAACCTTGCTGATACTCACCAAATGTTACAGAAATGCCTAGGTTTTTCTAAGCAACAAAACGTAGACACATGGTGAGGTGCTGAAGACAGCTCTTTCTTGAGCTCAAAGCACTTTAGATGAAGTAGCCTTTATCGTCCATTTAATAGAGGTTGCCTCCTATTACCAAGCGT
The DNA here is from genome assembly GCF_028878055.3 of Symphalangus syndactylus. Classification (NCBI taxonomy): domain Eukaryota; kingdom Metazoa; phylum Chordata; class Mammalia; order Primates; family Hylobatidae; genus Symphalangus; species Symphalangus syndactylus. The sequence goes on from NC_072437.2 coordinate 87,116,109, forward strand.
GGCAGAGAAAAGAGTTTCCACAATTAGGTCTTGACTTTCTGTCCCTCTTTTTGAAGAGTAACAGTTACCACCGGAAAACGTTACCAGAAAACGATCACTTGAACACTCACATACGGCAGCTGTAAATTTCCACTCTCTTTGCTTGCTCTCAGATTCCAAGCCTTGCTTGTCTCTTAATCTGTCACAGGCAGTTCTGTTTCTGGTCAAACCAGCTTGCTTATGCGTTCTCCACTCCCTCTCTAACACTTGCTTTCAGATACGTACCACAGTCACAGCTCCCTCTTTTACTTCCTCCCTCCTCAGTCCTGTAACATCACAAGAATGTGTGTAAAGCTGAGGCAAAATAAATTCTTGGGCCAAAAAAGAAAAAAGTCTAGAGATAAACAAAATTTTTTCTCATTACTTTTTTCTGTCTTAAGTCTTATACTTGTTCATGCATGGGGTTTTGTCAACTGATTAAACTGGCTGGACCACCTTGTTTAAAAATGTAAATAAAGGTTATTTTTAAAAAAAGCCATGTTGATAGTAATAATAACAGATTCACCTGCTAATATGCTAGCTCCTCAGGGAAGATGCTATTCCCAATCATAAGAAAGTGGAGCAAGTAAACACACAAGTACTTGTATTAGAAACTTAATCTTAACATTTAAAAAGCAAGGAAGGTTTTAGAGTACTTATAATTTAAATCGTGTAATTTTATGAAAACTTAATGTATTTCTTAATATGGTATATTTTGAAACTTGGACCAAAATTTGCAGTTATAAAAGGGAAAATTATAAAGAACATAGAAAAATATTGACACCAAAAACAAAAGAGCAGCTTAATCATGTATGTGCAAACCAAATGTAATTATTGCTGTTGGAAAGAAGGTTTTTTTTCCCCCTAAACATTACCGGTCAGAATGCATAACACCTCTTATAAGAATTACAAAAGCTAAAGGCTACAAAAAATTATTAAAGTTATTATACACATATAATTATAGAGTAAAGTATCTTAAAATTATGAAACTCTCTGTAAGGTTTGGGGATGAGGAATTAGGTGGAAAACTGAGTGGGCTCATGGTTGGCAGGTTTAGATGGCATTTGTAGGATTCTTTGGAATTAGGAAGCAATATATGCAGCTTGGAATAAGTGCTGGCTCTGTATGAATGCTAGTCAGATCTCGCTTTGGATTTCTGTTCCAGTTCCTTAGCCCAAAACACTTTTAGGTTCTCCATCTCCCACTATGTCCCCAATCAAAAGTCTTGGGCCCTTCTACTGACGGATCTTCCAAGTACAGAAGGAACAGAAGTAGTTATTAGACCTATTATTAAGTAACACATTCTTATTCTCTGCAGAATTAAAATCTCTTTAAGAATATGAGCTTAAGTAAGGTGAAAGGTAAATATCTATAAATAGTTATTTATATCCCTTAAGAAAAATAAGTCAGTAAAAGTTGGCCTTAAAATATAGTTGTCTTGATCTGGTTTATTTAAAGTAGAATTAAAATTTAACTATATTATACAGTTATTTGGTTATTTCTTAGCGCTTATTAAATAGTTATCAAAGACGACTAGAGATCAGTCTGTCAATTTTTCTTTCAATTAGTAGTTTTATAATTTTTAGAGTTTTATTTCTTCTTTTTAAAGAGATGTTAAGTGGAAATAATTCTAAATCACTCAGGGTATGAAGTGTCTAGTATCTTAGGTTATACCCCGAGAGTTGTAGTATAACTAAAGAAATTCAGAATTTACAAAAGTGGTTCTTAGGATAACTGAAAGGTTAATTTAAAACTGGGAGACTCTATATCAATCTACAGTGGATTCAAAGGCACAAAGTCAAGTCAAGGACTTTAAAACATATAATTACTAAGATTATTTATGATTGTTTGTATATTTAATTCCTATTAAATACCATTCCATTTTCCAACAGCAAGAGTACAGAAATCTCATAATATACAGGAAACTGGGTTGAGTATTCAGAAGGATATTGCCTCAGTAGTGGAACCAAATTAGTTTTAGATTAAAGGTTGTTCTGGTCCCTCCTAATAGAGATTAAAAGTAAGCCCTGAAAGGATCAAATTATTTCCAAATAACTGCAACCCAGAGTAAAATTTTAAAATATTTATATAAATTTTTTAAAATCTAGCACACAATAACGTAAAATTCACAATATCTGGCATCCAGTCAAAAATCACCAGGCATGCAAAGAAGCAGAAAAACTTAATGCATAAGAAGGAGAAAATCGATCATTAGAAACAGACTCAGAAATGACACAAATAATAGAATTAGTATATGAAGACATTAAAACTATTAAAAATATCTTCCATAGGTTCAAGAAGGTATTAGAAAGATAAGAATGTTAAGGAGAGACATGGCAGATATAAAAAAGATCTAGATCAAATTTCTAAGAATTAAAACTACAATTTCTGAGAAAACATTTATTCTGTTTCATGGAATGAAGCGTTGCCCAACTCTAGAATCACAAATAAGGCCAATTAAGATCTTTATACAACAACAACAACAAAAAAAAACCCCGTAAACTCTGGAATGAAAATTACTCCAAATGAGATGAATATCAGACTGCATACTGCAGAAGAAATGATTAGTAAACTTGGAGACACAGTGACAGAACTTATCAAAATAAAGCAGTGAGAGAAAAAATGTTTAAAAAATAAAAATGAACAGAGAATCCCTGAACTATGGGAAAACTTAAAAGAACCTAATGTATACTATATATAGTCTTTGGACCTTGAATAAACGTCAGCAGTAGCCAAGAAATAGTTGTTACAGGCCTTGGGCGTAACCCAGTACTGTGCTGGCTTCAGGTGTGACCCAGCATTGACCTAGTATAGTCCTAGCAGTGGTGGTCACAAGAGGGCTTGCACCATCCCTCCCCAAACTGTAGGCAGCTCATCAAGGAGAGACAGAGAAAGATTCAGTAAGGGAAGAGAACATGAGACTGTCTGGTAATCCAGGGAATTCTCCTGGATCTTACCCAAGACCACCAAGGCAGTATCTCCTCAAGTCTGCAAGTCACAACATTACTGGGCTTTGAATATCGCCTAATGCAAATATGGCTGCAGTGACCAAAGACTTAGATCACAATACTCAATTCCCTTTGAATATTTGGAAAGCCTTCTCAAGAAGGACAGATACATTCATCCTTGAGAGGTCTGGAAAAAAAAAAAAAGACAAGTACAAATAAGCTCAGAGTGTGAAGATTAGAATATTAGAATAAATACCTAACTCTTCAATGCCCAGACAGTGACAAACATCCAGAAGCATCAAGACCATCCAGGAAATCATGACCTCACCAAACCAACTAAATAAGGAACCAGTGACCAATTCTGGAATGACAGAGATATATGACCTTTAAGAGAATTCAAAATAGCTGTTTTGAGGAAGCTCAAAGAAATCCAAAATAACACATAGAAGGAATTCAGAATCTTATCAGATAATATAACAAAGAGACTGAAATAATTAAGAATCAAGCAGAAATTCTGGAGCTGAAAAGCTTAACTGACAAACTGAAAAATGCATCAGAGTTTCTCAAAAGCAGAATTGATCAAGCAGCAGAAAGAATTAGTGAGCTTGAAGACAGACTATCTGAAACACACAGAGCAGTCAAAAGAAAAAAGAATAAAAATAATGTAGCATGCCTACAGGATCTAGAAAATAGCCTCAAAATGGCAAATCTAAGAGTCATTGGCCCTAAAGAGGAGGTAGAGAGAGAGATTAGGGTAGAGAGTTTATTCAAAGAGATAGCAGAGAACTTCCCAAACCTAGAGAAAGGTATCAATATTCAAGTATGAGAAGGTTATGGAACACTAAGCAGATTTTACCCCCAAAAAACTACCTCGGGACATCTAATACTCAAACAACGAAAAGTCAAGGATAAAGAAAGAATCCTAAAAGCAGCAAGAGAAAAGAAAAGAATAACATATAAAGGAGCTCCAACACATCTGGCAACAGATTTCTCAGTGGAAACATCACAGGCCAGGAAAGAGCAGTAAGAGCAGTAAGACATATTTGAAGGTCTGAAAGAAAAAAACCTTTTATCCTGAAATATTATATCCAGTGAAAATATTCTTCAAACATGAAGGAGAAATAAAGACATTCCCAGACAAACAAAAGCTGAGGGATTTCATCAACCCAGACCTGTCCTACAAGAAATGCTAAAGGGAGTTCTTCAGTCTGAAAGAAAAGGACATTAAGGTACAACAAGAATCATCTGGTCATCTGGGCCAGGCACAGTGGCTCACACTTGTAATCCCAGCACTTTGGGTGGCTGAGGCAGGAGGATTGCTTGAGCAGAGAAGTTCAAGACCAGCCTGAAAAACATAACAAGACCTCATCTCTACAAAAGATCAAAATTAGCCAGAATTGGTGGCACATGATTGCACCACTGCACTCCAGCCTGAGTGACAGAGCAAGCCCCTCTTGAAAGAAAGAAAGAAAGAAAGAGAGAGAGAGAGAGAGAGAAAGGAAGGAAGGAAGAAAGGGAAGGAGGGAGGGACATATACTTAATGGAATACTATTCAGCTATAAAAAAGAATGAGATCCTGTCATTTGAAACAACATGGATAGAACTGGAGGACATTATGTTAGGTGAAGTAAGCCAGGCACAGAAAGACAAACTTCACGTTCTCACTCATTTGTGGGAGCTAAAAATTTAAACAATTGAACTCACAGAGATAGAGAGGAGAATGATGATGGCAGGAAGCAGGGAAAAGGGGATGGTTAATCCACTAATGGGGATGAGTATAAAAATATAGTTTGATACAATGAATAAGATCTAGTATTTGATAGCACTACAGAGTGACTACAGTTAGCAATAATTTGTTGTACATTTTAGAATAACTGAGGGAATACAATTGGCATGTTCTTTTTTGTTTGTTTGTTTTTGAGATGGAGTCTTGCTCTGTCGCCCAGGCTGGAGTGCAGTGGTGCGATCTTGGCTCACTGCAAGCTCCGCCTTCCAGGTTCACGCCATTCTCCTGCCTCAGCCTCCCGAGTAGCTGGGACTACAGGCACCTGCCACCATGCCCAGTTAATTTTTTTTTTTTTTTTGTATTTTTAGTAGAGACAGGGTTTCATCGTGTTAGCCAGGATGGTCTCGATCTCCTGACCTCGTGATCTGCCCACCTCGGCCTCCCAAAGCACTGGGATTACGGGTGTGAGCCACTGCACACGGCCTGGAATGTTCTTAACACAAAAGACTGATGAATAGTTGAGATGATTGGATACCCTATTTGCCCTGAGGTGATTATTACAAATTGCATGCCTATGGTATCAAAATATCTCATGTATCCTATAAATATATACACCTATTATGTACCCTAAAAATTAAAATTTTGAAAATTAAAAAGACACCTTAATTGAAAAAAGTCACTCCAAAAAAATAGTTCGTATTGATACTTTTAATTCTAATCTATCATTACAGAATTTTAACTCTACTTCTTTGCTCTTATATTCACCTTCACTTATACCACAAATCTTTGTTCTAATAACACAGTAATATAATGATATATTTGCCTACTCTTTCAATATATCTAACATAGATTCAAAATAACAGTACCAAAATTACTAACAATAAAATCACTGAATGAAGTTTAAAGAATTCTTTGCCATTAACTAATGAATTGGTCAGCATATAACTGTCAGTAGTGAGTCCTAATGTTAAAATTTAATTATTTTACCTGTTATAAAAACAAAACTATTTCACACCGTTAGTTCACCATTGAAAGAAATTTCACAAAACAAGATTTCAATTTCTTTAAGTAGAGACTTTAACAACCTATAAATGGTGTAGTTCAATGGAGTTGTCTCAACTATTTTTTTTGTTTTTTTTTTTTGAGACGGAGTCCTGCTCTGTCGCCCAGGCTGGAGTGCAGTGGCGCAATCTTGGCTCACTGCAAGCTCCGCCTCCCGGGTTCACGCCATTCTCCTGCCTCAGCCTCTCCGAGTAGCTGGGACTACAGGCGCCCGCCACCACGCCCGGCTAATTTTTTGTATTTTTAGTAGAGACAGGGTTTCACTGTGGTCTCGATCTCCTGACCTCGTGATCCACCCGCCTCGGCCTTCCAAAGTGCTGGGATTACAAGCGTGAGCCACCGAGCCCGGCTGTCTCAACTATTAAGAAAACCACAGGGGAAGAAAAAAATGTAAATGATGTACATAGATCAAGTTACAGTCAAATGGCATCATGGCATGCTAAATATGCAATGATTCTACAGTTATTTGAATACAAAAAAAGGTAGGAAAATTATTTATCACTTAAATTTGGTAGTTTTGGTAGCTCAACTATGCAGAATTCCAAGTTACCTCCTCCATCTCAGCAGTCATATTTACATTATTGAGTGTTATAAGGCTTTGAATCCATCTTGGCATACTCGTACTATAACAATTCACTAGCAATAAGTGCTATAACTAGCTAATGAATGTTTAAGGCACATTATTGAATTGATTAGTCCATTAAATTAAAACATTAGTGGTTAAAAAAGAGTTCATTGTCAACAATAACAACAATAGCACAAAACCTGGTTTGTCATGATCCCCCCCCAAAAAAATCAAGACTCTAACATGTAAAATACTCAATACACAAATACATAATTATATGATTAAGTGCCACCTCCACAATTTAGTGCTATATTTTGAATTAAATTAATATTAATTTTACTTTATTGGTTTTAGAGTTATTTATATTTAATTAACATATTTGTTTTTATTTAAATATATAACATTTGTAAGAAAAAGTATATTAAGGCCAAGGCCCAGTGGCTCATGTCTGTATTTCCAGCCCTTATGGGAGGCTGAGGCAGGTGGATTGCTTGAGCCCAGGAGTTCAAGACCAGCCTGAGCAACATAGCAAGACCCCGTCTCAAAAAAAAAAAAAAAAAAAATAGAAGTAAGAAACAAAAATTTAGTATGCCAGAAGCAAATGCTATGTGAATGATAATAGTATAAAAAACTAAGGCCGGGCGCGGTGGCTCACGCCTGTAATCCCAGCACTTTGGGAGGCCGAGGCGGGCGGATCACGAGGTCAGGAGATCGAGACCATCCTGGCTAACACGGTGAAATCCCATCTCTACTAAAAATACAAAAAATTAGCCGGGCGAGGTGGCAGGCGCCTGTAGTCCCAGCTACTTGGGAGGCTGAGGCAGGAGAATGGCGTGAACCCCGGGGGGCGGAGCCTGCAGTGAGCCGAGATCGCGCCACTGCACTCCAGCCTGGGTGAAACAGCGAGACTCTGTCTCAAAAAAAAAAAAAAAAAAAAAAAAAACTAGAAATCCAGGTTGCGGTCAGATTATGGAGAGACAGAGTGCTAGACAAAAGAGCTAAATAATTTGCGCACAAAACGGGCCATGATGGGATCAGAACTTTCTGTAATGAATGTGAATTTGGCAGGAGAATCAAAGGGCAAAGAAACAGTAGATGATGAAATTAAAGGTAACTCAGTAGTCTACGATGACAGTGAGGGTAACCAGACAGTGGGAATAAAAGGACTACAAGAGTATAATAGAGAATAAGTTTGGCAACTCAAAAACTATGGATAGTAATTGAGAGACGAGTCAAGATCCCAATGCATTCCCATGCCTGTGTGACAGTAAGCAGGTTATACCTTTAAAACATATAGGAACCACAGGAAGAAAAATAAATTTTATGAAATAGCCAGTTACTTGATATATAACAAGACCGAGATGCCAGCAAGGCTTCTGGATATAAATGCCCACAGGCAGCTGAACATACAGAACTAGAACTTGGAGAGAAAACAGACCGGAGCAATATATCTGGGGGTCATCCATCCTGCCACTGCAGTATGAGAGAGACCAAGAAGAGAGCCAAGGACAAAACTTCAAGAAACATCTACAGGTGTTGGTAGAAAAAGGGCAACTGGCTGGGCGCAGTGGCTCACCCCTATAATCTCAGCACTCTGGGAGGCAGATCACTTAAGCCCAGAAGTTCAAGACCAGGCTGGACAACATGGCAAGACCCCCATCTCTACCAAAAAAAATATATACAAAAATTAGTTGGGTGTGGTGGTACACTCCTGTGGTCCCAGCTACTCGAGAGGTTGAGGTGGCAGGATCGTTTGAGCCCTGGAGGCAGAGGTTGCAGTGAGCCGAGATTGCACCACCGCACTCCAGCCTGGGCAACAGAGTGAGACCCTGTCCCCACCCCCCAAAAAAAAGGCAACTAAAGAAACAGTGGTTAGAGAGGGAGAGGAGAAACTGAAACGTATGCTATCACGTGACCAAAAAAAAAGAGACCTTCAAGAAAAAGAAGCATTTAAAAGTACTTACTACCTAACCCTGTAGTCTAATTTCTAAGTCCCACTTTCAATTCTTACAAAGCAAAGGTATTAGCGGGAAAGGGGCCTTTAGAGAAACACTTGGCACAGAGAAAGGGACTTTTAAGAATTCATATTCCCTAAATTCCTAAAGAAATAGGCTAGTAGTCAGCGAGACCAAAGACAGGCAGGGACCATCAGAGCATACAGCAGTACAGCAAAGCATGAGGCAGGCAGAGGACTCCAGGCCAGCCCTTCTGGGAAACTGGTAACACTGGCTCTGATTCAGGCAGCATATATAGCCCAACTCTGCCATGCCATGCCTAGAACACTGTACGGGAGATTGGAGACTTAGTAGTACCTGACACAACAATAGGATTAGGATTATAAGAGGTTAGGGATGAGGTAATAGAGAAATGAGCGTATATTACTGTTTCCAAGTGTTGGATATAAAGACTAGAAGGACAGCTTGAAGGGCTTAATAAGTTTTTGTTTGCTTTAAAAAAAAAAAAACTTTCAACTCTTGGTAGATTGAGTGGGACAGACAGGAGGAAGGTAGAAGATGAGAAGGGGATAATTAATAGGGCATGATCTTTGAGCCCAAAATGGGAGGTATCAAGAACATAAGTAGAATAATATATATTTTTCTAAAATGAGAAGGAGGAGAAAGCATTAGTAGAGACTGCCCAGGGAAAGAGGAATGAAGTTAGGAAGCACATGTTTACTTCAATTTTCTCAGAAAAGCAGGACTCACCATCATCTGAAGAGAACAAAGGTAGACTAAGAGAATACGTGTTTGAGCAGAGTAAAAATTGGTCTTATCAGGAAACCCACATGTGGCTGGGCGCAGTGGCTCATGCCTGTAATCCTAAGCAGTTTGGCAGGAAGTAGGAGGATCCCTTGAGTCCAGGAGTTCAAGACCAGCCTGGGCAACAAAGGGAGACCCTCTCTGTATTAAAAAAAAAATCCACATAAATACAGTAAGAAGAAAAGCTAAAAGGTGTGACTCATGTACACCAAATCCTAAGTTTAACAGTTAAAGTTCCGCTTATATCCACACGATTCCACTTATATCTAAACAATATAACAATGCTTAGTACATGCTATGATTTTCCACCAACTGCCAAATTTAAGGAATAACAAAGAATGAGGTTAAGAAACAGATCTTGGAGCCCCATGATTCAATAAATAGCTAGCATCATAACAACAAAATGGGCTTAGTGCCATAACCACAGGCAGATGGTGATACTAATAATTCTCATATTTCCCTGCCCTTCTTTGCTGGATCCATGTTCTGTTTTCTCCACAACTGGTACTTTTATGAAAAGTTCTTGCTCGAGTCAGTGAAGAACACAAGATACCTTTTAGTAAAAGAACAACTCCCACCCTGTTGAGAACTGATGTACATTCTCTTTTTATGAGGTGTGTCATACTCCAATTTTCCAAGATTTTACAAATTTTCACTTTTTTACAAATTATTGAAACCAGAACTATACAAAAATTTTATGTTGGAGAATCATATTATTACTATTATAAATCTTTAAAAGTACAACTTGTAAGCTGGTGCTCTGAAGCCAAGAAGAAAAACAGGATCTAAAGAGAACACAGAAAGAAAGGACAAAGGAAGAGGCAGGATGAGTGAAGCGACAGAAAACCTTGAGTTATAAATAACTTGGTTTAAAATGCCAAGAGAAACTAGTCTCAAAGTATCTCTACAGGGTTGTAAAGCTTTTTAATAATGAAAGTACTTCACATGACAATTTTCAGAGTCAAAGCCATTTATGGCAAACAAACACATAGCATTTGCAATATAACATATTCAGGTAATTTACTGAATGGAAAAATCTCTATGGAATTCGTCCAGTAATTATAGTGGATTCCATTTATAAAACATATTTTACCACAAATCTGAAGACATATAAAACATGATCTAGTATATGATAAATGATTATAATCCTTTAATAAATATTAATCACAGAAAAATTAGTCTTAATAACTATAACCACAGAATGACATCTTGTTTTACAAATAAAATAAAACCAGTGTACTGTGCTAGCTGTACTGGTTCTAAAAATGTCTTTTTACCTTTTAATTTTAAATTAAATGTCCATTAAAAAAGTATTTTTTATTTTCTATGCTTCCCTATTGTTTTAAAATCCCAGCCCGGTGCGGTGAGTTGTATCTGTAATCCCAGCACTTTGGGAGGCTGAGGCTGGTGGATTGCTTGAGTCCAGGAGTTTGAGACCAGCCTGGGCAACATGGTGAGACCTCGTCTCTACCAAAAATACAAAAAATCAGCTGGGCGTGGTGGTGTGTGCCTGTAATCCCAGCTACTTAGGAGGCTGAGGTGGGAGAATCTCTTGAGCCTTGGAGGCGGAGGTTGCAGTGAGCTGAGATTACGCCACTGCACTCCAGCCTAGGCAACAGAGAGAGACTCTCCTGAGAAAAAAAAAAAAGAAAGAAAATCCCCCGCCTCCCTCTTCTCTAATTCCCCTCCCCAAGGTTAAGCACTATTCAAAGTGCTATCCTTCCAGATCCTTTTTCCAGGCATACATAGATGTATGTATTTGTTTGAATACACACCAAGATAATTTTTTAAATGAGATAATAGTATGCATACTGCATTATAATTTATTTTCTTTAGAGTAGATCTTGGATTTCTCTACATTTGGTAGCTCTATTTCATTCTTTTAAAAATGTTGCATGGTTGCACAGTAGATGCACTTGGCACCGAAAACTTGACAAGTATATCCCGAGCATGACCCTGAATGCGGTTCACAGTTTCGACCTAAGGAATCTGGGATAGGCTGGAGACCCATTCCTTATCTACGAGGAACATTCGAGCCCCCAGCCTGGCTCATGGAACACAGGGCATAGAGGGAATCGAGGTCCTTTGTTTTGGGTTAAATGAAGGTTACCAGGTGGAGGTTGTTAGGGAGAAGGCATTAAGTGAAAATGCTATGTAAACTGCATGACTGTTGCAAGCAGTTGGTTCTCTTGCCTAGCCCGCCGCCACTGGACTGTCTCCCCTGTATGTAAACTCCCCCAAAAACCCTCTGTCTCCTTTGCTGGCTCCGGGTCTCTTTGGCCTCTAGAACCTGGTGCCATCCCCACTGGAGTTGATAGGGGTTCAGCACAAATTGGTGTTCCTTGATATTGCTGTACTACAGTTTGTTTAACCACTTCTCTATATATAGACATACTACAGTTTGTTTAACCACTTCTCTATATATAGACATATAGGTAGGTGAGGGTGTTGTTTTTTGTTTTTGTTTTGCTATCTTATAATCTATTTTAAAATTAGTCACTGATAACATAAATCAGAATTTAAAAACACAATGTTAATTCTCCCTGGAAAAAAGCCATAAAGTGATTATTTGTATTATTCTAATAATACAGATAAATAAAATTTACCTTTGCCATTTAAAAAAAATTGCACAAATCACAATTACTTTTGCACCAACCTAACAATAAGCATTTTTTCATTTTAAATATTTTGGTTTCTCACAGTTGATAAACATGCAAAATCTGTCATTGTTTTCAATACAATGTTATCAATAATTCTGAAAATTTATACATGCAACTAATTTTCAAATTAACTGCACATTATGGCCTTTGGATATGCACTGGATACCCAGTGTGTTTGAGGGCTAAATCTCACTAATTCTCCACTATTACTCAATTACATTAAGCCAGCAGTCCCCATCCTTTTTGGCACCAGAGGATAGTTTTGTGGAAAGCAATTCTTCCACGGACCTGGAGGTGGAGGGCTGGGATGCAGGGGATGGTTTCGGGATGAAACTGTTGCATCTCAGGTCATCAGGCATTAAGAGTCTCATATGGAGCCTGCAACCTAGATCCCTCACATGCACAGTTCACAGCAGGTTTGTGCTGTCTGTAGGACTCTAATTCTGCCACTGATCTAACAGGAGGTGGAATTCAGATGGTAATGCTCGCCAGCCAGCCACTCACCTCCTACTGTGCTGCCCGGTTCCTAACAGGCCACGGACAGGTACAGGTCTGCAGCCCAGGGGTAAGGGACCCCTGCATTAAGCAATTCTTGACTGGTGTTTTCAGAAGCCTAGTGTGGTACTAGGTTCTCTAAGGAATTCAAAAGAGGTCTGTGATAAAAGATCTGTCTTCAAGGAGCTTGTATAACTTTTGTGAAAAAAAAAAAAAAAAAAAAAAAAACCTTAGCTATCTAGATAAAATAATTACACCTGAATACAAAGTTTTGAAGAAAATACAAAAGGAAGAAGAAATATACAAGGGACCAAGGTATATTTTACCTTATTTTATCATAAGGTAAAATATAGAGATTACGTAAGTGAGGAAAGAAAAGGAGTAAGTGAAAGAAATGGGACTTTTTAATTGTACAAAAATTATAGACTTTATAAATTCTTCTAACAACATATTTCCTGAGGACTTGTTAGCAACTACCTAAGAAATGGGAATTTAGATGCACTTTGAAAAAGTACTAGGATTTGGATATAGTGAGATAGAAAAAGGAACAATATCCCAGCATAGGAAAATCTTTTAGCAAAAATGCAAAGACTGGAATGAAAGTAGAAAAGGGACAGAAAGAGAGGCAGGGAAATGGGAGAAAAGAAAATTGTGGTTAAAAGGGAAATACCTAGGGAAGTTTTTGAGGTGGAGTGGTGGACAGGGAGGGCACATATATTTGTTGTCAAAGGAAGAAGCCTGGAGAGAGGTAAAAAGCTATTCCCTGTACACCTGGCCCAACACGTTTTGGTCTCATTTCAACCAATACTCACCCTTTTCACTGGCTTCTACAAGAAATACACATACACCAAGTATTTCCTGGCTTTCGTAAGTTTTTATATGTGAGGTCACAGTGAAGTGTCACAATACACAACATAGCATTTCTCCAGAGTTCCTATTCCTTTCCTGCTGGATTTTCCCTGTGCCTTTCAAGTTTTTCTTCCCTTTTTTAAACAGAAAATTTAAACTCTATCTCAGCTTCTAGTTCCAAATATGTATTCATAACTCATCCTAAACTGCAACAAAACAGAGACTCTTCCAATGGCCAGGACATACCTCCTTAAAAGGCAATTTGACAACCGTCTCCAAATACTTAACAAACTCTTTGTGGAGTCAACATTCATCACATATGAATTATCCATGCTTTTCTTCCAAACAAATTCTGCATTCTCTATACAATTCTTAATGCTTACTAAAAGATTAACAATTTCTCCATTGGGATAGAGTCAAAACTGCAGATGAAAGATTTGCCTTAGTAAAAAGAAGCATAATGTTATAAAAAACGAATCATTCTTTTCAAGAAATAGAGGCAGCAACAGTTTTTAAAATTAAATAAGAACTAGAAGAATGTAGTGAGACAGAATCTTGTATACCGCTGAGTAGAACAAAATCCCCAGGAACCTTTCTAGAAAACAATTTACCAGAATATTCATGCTTTTTAACATACTAATTCTACTAACAAAAAGCTATCCTGAGAAAATAGAGATGGCTAGACGTTAAATGATGTTATTGCAATGTTATTTACAAAGGAAAGCCAAGAGTATCTACAAAAGGGAAATAGTTGAATAAATTATGTTATGCTACCATCTTAGAATATTATAGAGATATAAAAATATTTTAAGTGCCGTATATATTCACATAATAAAATATGTTAAATAAAAATCAAGAAATAGGACTAATACTTCAAATTCATTTTAAAATCATAAATATTATATATACACAACTGTGTGTGTGTACAGAGACATGCATAATTTTATATAGATAAAAGACTAGAAGGAAACACAACAAAATTTTAACAGTAATTTTCTCTGGGTAGTAAGATTACAGATTACTTTTTTCTTCTTTATAATTTTCTGTAACAATCAAATTTTCTACAATAGCATTTATAAGTGGAAAATTTGTTTTAAAAAAGAAGCAGCTTTGTTTCACCATTAAGTAGGCATTTAAAAAAAATGTAGGCTTGCTGGGCACGGTGGCTCACGCCTTTAATCCCAGCACTTTGGGAGGCCGAGATGGGGGTGGATCCCTTGATGTCAGGCGTTCGAGACCAGCCTGGCCAACATGGTGAAACACCATCTCTACTAAAAATACAAAAGGTTAGCTGTGTGTGGTGGTGCGTGCCTGTGGTCCCAGCTACTTGGGACGCTGAGGTGGGAGAATCACTGAAGCCTGGGAAGTTGAGGCTGCAGTTAGCCAAGATCATGCCACTGCACTCCAGTCTGGGCAACAGAGTGAGACCCTGTCTCTAAAAATTTTAAAAATAAAAATAGAAAATAAAAAATGTGGCCAGGCACGGTGGCTCACGCCTGTAATCCCAGCACTTTGGGAGGCTGAGGTGGGTGGATCATGAGGTCAGGAGTTCGAGACCAGCCTGGCCAATATGGTGAAACCCCGTCTCTAATAAAAAAAAAAAAAAAAATACAAAAATTAGCAGGGTATGGTGGTACGCACCTGTAATCCCAGCTACTCAGGAGGCTGAGGCAGGAGAAGCACTTGAATCTGGGAGGCAGAGGTTGCAGTGAGCCAAGATCATGCCACTGCACTCCAGTCTGGGTGACAGAGTAAGACTTTGTCTTGAAAAAAAAAAAAATTAAATTAAAATTAAATTAAAAATGTGGGCTCTGATATATTTATGATCTATACACTCTACACTATGGTATTGGTGAAGCCTATAGACTTCTGAGTTTCCATTATAACCCCATGTTGAGTAGAGTTTTAAGGGCACAGGAAGGGTGCTGATTTGGACCTCATACAGAACAATTTTAGTGACACTAGAATGTGAGCTTTGTGAGGGCAGGATGTTGGTGTGTTTTGTTCACTGCTTCATCCTCAGCACCTAAAATAATGCTTTGTACACGGTAGGCACTCAACAAATATTTGTTAATAAATCTCCAACTAATTTTTTAAAAATTATAAATCACTTTCCAGTTTTCTACCATGCTTTTTGTCTCTAATCATAAGGAAAAACAGAGAGGAAGTGCTGACTTTTAGATGATGAGTGGGGAAGCTCATAAAGACAGAACTGGAGTTTTTTGGTTTTCATTGTGTTTTTTGTCTTATAAAGCAAATAATGCTTTCTCTCAGAAAGAAGCTCACTCAGGATTACTCTGAGATGTTCAACTTTACTACTGACTTTCCTAATAAGCAAAGAGCATTTATGCTGAACCACAACTTCTGGAAAGTCTTGCTTTTACCCCAACTGTCTCACTATTCATGGATGGGGAGGTGCATCTAAACTGGGTTGTAGTGAGGACACAACATGTCACTCTGTTACTGGCTTTAGAATAAGTAGAGCCAGTGGCCTATGATTCCAAATAGAAGAACTATTGCCCCTCTACAGAATGTGCTTTCAAACCTTGCCCCTGACCCACAATAAAAAATATGGCTAACACAAAAACCCCAGTAACAAGCTAACACGTGTGCAAGTAAGGCAAAAGTCTCACAAAACAACTGCTCTTACCACATCTGATGCAGTCTGATATTGTCTATGCTATTCAATTTAATATTTTTAAACTGTGGATTACAGCTCACCAAACTGATTTTATGATCCTCTAGTGAGTGGAAAGCCACAGTTTGCACAATGCTGACAAGGAGACAGTGCTTTCTTCCCCTGGACCTGTAGGCGCTATGTAACGGAGTATCCAGTCATGAAGAAAACTGGCTCTGGAGCCTCCTACCTGACTTCACATACTGCCTGCAACTTACAAGGTGCCTGGACAAATTACTTAATCTCTCTGGGCCCTCATTTCCTCATATGTAAAATGGAAATCATGTACCTATGTCATAGGATTATTATAAGGATTAAATGAATTAATGTATAAAGTACTCAGAACAGTGCCTGGTACACAGTGAGCAATGTATAAATATTAGCTAACATTATTATTATTAATGTGCCTACTGAGGAGGAAAAACACACTGAGAATTAGGTAAGGTGTAAGAGAAGGTCAAGAGGTCCTACATATCCTCATGCTCTTGTTAGAAGCAGAAAAAGAAAACTGATAATCTCAAAACCTTCTACATAGAACCAAGCAAATGTTAGTCTATAGTAATTTGGTGTTTCTCTTTGATGCCTAAATAGATACTCGAATTAGATCTCATAGTTTATGTTGGCATCTAAAATCTCACTGGCTCTTATCTGAACCCAATCCACTCCTGATTAAGATAATGGTTGGATAGTAATCCATTCCTGATTAGTGTTGAATAGTTAATTTTGAGACAGTGGGCACTTTATATTAGAATTTTTAAAATACCCTTATTGAGGTATCATTTACATACCACAAAATTTCATTGTTTGAGTGTACCAGCCAATGATTTTAGGGGATTGAGGAGAGTTGTGTAACCAACGCTGCAATTCAATTTCAGAACACTTCCTTTACTCCTATTTGTATCATCTGCCTACTTGCAGTCTGTCTATTTTAAATGAGGAAAACAATCATGCATTTCCAGGCCATCCAAAAACCCCAATTAATTCCCACAAATATGACTAACATATCCAACTTAACTATTTAACACTACTGTACCAGATAGAAATTACATTTTCCTTCTACAGTGAAGCCAACATGTCCTGTAATGTAAATAAACAATAGAATAATATGTTAACAATATTAAAAATATTATCTAAATTGGACTCAGGCACCTGGCAGAGGCAAATAACAGAAGCAAAATAACAGAAGCAAATAACAGAAGCAAAAACCTTCAGGGAAAGGGAAGAGAAAATAACAATAAAACACACCTTTGGGAGCTTAAGAGGATGGGGATATTCTATCAGGGGAAAGACTAAAATAAAACTGTAATAGCCTCTCACGTTTTCCCAAGAAGTTTTCAGCAGTGCTTACAGGCAGAATTCTTATCCCATGTTTTCAATCCAGAAATTAAAATTTGAGTTAAAAAAAAAACCCTGCAAGTCATTATGCTAAATATTCAGAAAGTGAGAATACCCACTAGGACGGCTATAATGAAAAAGACATACTAAGCACTGGCAAAAATGTAGAGAAACTGGAACTCTCAAACATTGCTGGTAAAAATGTAAAATGGTGCAGCTGCTTTAGAAGCAGGTCAATAGTTCCTCAGAAAGTAAACACAGTCACCGTATGACCCAGCAATCCCACTCCTAGGTTTATATCCAAGAGAAATGAAAACATACACCCATACAAAAACTTATACATGAATGTTCAGAGCAGCATTATCCATAATACCCCAAAAGTAGAAAAAAAAAACCAAATGTCCATTAACTGCTGAATGGATAAATGTGGTACATTCATAAAATGGAACATTATTTGGCAAAAAAAGGAATGAAGTCCTGATATATAATACAATATGGGTGAAAACACTACGCTAAGAAGCCAGTCTCAAAAGGTCACATATTGTATGATTCCATTCATATAAAATGTCCAGAATAGGCAAATCCAGAGACATAAAATAGGTTCATAGTTGCCTAGAGTTAGGACGGTTGAGAGGAAGGGGGAAGTGACTGCTAAGGGTTACAGAGCTGCTTTGCAGGAAGATGAAAGGGTTCTAAAATAATTGTGATGATAGTTACACAACTCTATGAACATACTAAAAACTACTGACTTATACACTTCAATGGGTGTTCTAGAATTCTAGGATACATTAATTCTATCTCAATAAAGCAAACACATTTTGTTTATTTATTTTTTTGAGACAGAGGCTCGCTCTGTCATCCAGGCTAAAGTGGAGTGGCATGATCTCAGCTCACTGCAACCTTCCCCTCCTGGGTTCAAGCAATTCTTCTGCCTCCTGGGTAGCTGGGATTACAGGCATGTGCAACCATGCCCGGCTAACTGTATTTTTAGTAGAGCCTGGGGTTTCACCATGTTGGCCAGGCTGGTCTCAAACTCCTGACCTCAAGTGATCTACCCACCTAGACCTCCTAAAGTGCTGGGATTACAGGCATGAGCCACCATGCCCAGCCAAGCAAACGTATTTTAAAAGCATCATTTTGCCATGTGCTTTTTACTCTTTCACCTCATGTATATTTGAAGAGAACCTTATGTTTTCAATTAATTTACATTTTATTCATCAAAATATTAGTTTTTTGAGACGGAGTCTCACTTGTTGCCCAGGCTGGGTGCAGTGGTGCAATCTCGGCTCACTGCCACCTCTCCCTCCCGGGTTCAAGTGATTCTCTTGCCTCATCTTCCTGAGTAGCTGTGATTACAGGTGCATGCCACCATGCCTGGCTAATTTTTGTATTTTTAGTAGAGACGCAGTTTCACCATGTTAGCCAGGCTGGTCTCGAACTCCTGACCTCAAGTGATCCACCCGCCTCGGCCTCCCAAAGTGCTGGGATTACAGGCGTGAACCACCCTTAGTCATCAAAATATTTTCAAAGAACTATTCGATAAATATCAAGTATTTCAAAAGTTCTTCAAAAGCTTATTTTCCTCCTTTGGATCATAAAGTTCTATTCCACTAAAAAATAAGAAATTCCAGCCTGAGCAACATGGCAAAACCCTGTCTCTCAAAAAAATACAAAAATTAGCCAAGTGTGGTGGCATATGCCTGTGGTCCCAGCTGCTCAGAGGACTGAGGTGGGAGGACTGCTTGAGCCCAGGAGGTTAAGGCTGCAGTGAGTCAAGATCACACCACTGCACTGCAGCCTGGGCAACAGAGAGAAAAGAAATCCTGTCTCAAAAAATAGGAAGAAGAAGAAATGAAATTCAAAATGTAAAATCTCCAGTGCTTGAATCACAGTTCTCAAATTCAGCTTCTGTACTGTCAATTGGCAAATCAACAACAACAAAAACCCCAAACTTTATTGTTTTAATCTATTTGGTTCATACTTTGCAAGAGATGGTGGATCTAGAAAACTTTAACCGGGATTTTATGACCTTCCCCTCCCCACCCCTGCCAAATCTGAACAAAGAGCTCAAACTACTTTTTTTCCTTCTTTTATTCCATATCATATAGAAGAATGCCACAGCTGCAAAAGAGCAAGCTATCTCTAAAATCCAGGGCCAAGATCAGCAATCCCAGTACTAAAGTCAAAAGAATCAATAAACAGTAAACAGGATTAATTAAATTCATTCTATGTTTCAATTTTCCAGGTTTTAAACACATTATTCAATCACAGCCACCATAAAATAAGAAATGTTAAACGCATTAACTTTAGATTAGAGGATGACAACTTTAAGGAAGTTGCAGATATCCATTTAGATATCTGTGAAAGGACAATTATTTTAATATTCTTTAATGAACAAGATTTTATTAATTTTTCTACAGCATTGTCAAGAAAAAAAGGAGGCCCCAATGAACTGAGAAGTAGGCTAACATATAGATTTGTCTTGCCATATTTGTCTATGTAAGTAAATTCAGTTCTGAAAAATAATGCATAAATATACTTTAATGATACAACTCCATTTATCCTTACCTTGTTGACTTTTTCATCTTGTTTCCCAAATCTACTCCTCTGCTGGTTTATTAGCATTTTGCAGTTATAGTTATATATTTTATGAATGTATTAGAGACAGCTAATTGCCTTCCAATATCCATTCTCCACTTCTTCCCTAACAAAATGCTGTTTATTTCATCACTTTGCCAAACAGTATAAAAGCTCAATTTTCCAGGCTCTCACCTCAGCTTCCCAAGTAGCTGGAATGTCAGCTAAAGGAGTCAGTGTGATTTAGTCCTGGACAATAAAATGCAAGTAGGGGCTTCTGGGTAGACATACTTTTCTTTATTCTTCTAAGTAAAACCAAAAGCCATGTACATTATGTTTATTATATAAAATGTGTTTGCTTTATTGAGATAGAATTAATGTATCCTAGAATTCTAGAACACCCATTATTCTAACTTTATTAGAAATGCTAAGTATCAGTAGTACTGTTGGAATTACGAGAATTTGAAAGATAGCTGCATATAAGGTCAAGAATCAATAAGTAGAACTACAAAGCAGAAAAAAAATTATTACATTTAAAATAACAGTAAATTCTAAGGGACTTAGAAATAAATTTAGCAAGCGAAGAACACATCTGCATGAAGAAAAAAATAATAATCATATCTAAGGGCAAAGAATAAGATCTGAACAAGTGAGCAAAATATCTGTACATTATATTTAAACTAAAACCAAAAGGATTCTGAAAGGTGGAGAGATGACAAACTGGCTAGGGACCTCAGGACCCAGGAGAAAACATGGTAATGATATCCTGAATTTTCTTATTTTTGCTTTCTATATCCCACTCTGGATACTGGTGAAGCCAGCAACCCAGGAACACCAAGTGCAAAGAAACTGCCTCCCCTCTCTGCCCACCCCCCACAAAAAGACTGCTTTCTCTAGCCAAAGGAACATGAAAGGGGCAGCAAGACAGAAAACTTATAGGCAATAAATAACTCCAGACAAACACCACAGAAAAAAGTGAAATTCCACCCCACCCCCACCTGCAAAAACTAAGTGGAAAGCCTAGACTTCCATCCCTGTCTGGCTGTAAGAGGGGGCACCCCAACCTCTTTCCCTAAATGGGGAACAAGGGGAAAGTTGGGACATTCATCCCCCTTGAGCATGATCTAATATCCCCCTTCCCATCTGCGCTAGTGGAGACCACTTTAGGAGCCTGGACTTGCAGCCCACGCATCAGTCACAAGGTGCTCCTCCCCTCACTGCAGGAGTGGTGCCAGAGGGGACTTGGGTGCTGGACTTTCACCATCATTTAGCAGTACCAAGGCCTCCCCTCCACATGGTGTCAGTGGAGGTCCATCAGAGAGCAGT
This sequence comes from Symphalangus syndactylus, assembly GCF_028878055.3. Lineage (NCBI taxonomy): Eukaryota > Metazoa > Chordata > Mammalia > Primates > Hylobatidae > Symphalangus > Symphalangus syndactylus. Next base: position 87,137,106 of record NC_072437.2, read on the forward strand.
AATAAGGCACTCCTGTACCTCCTAACGAGAGGGGTACCAGTGGAGGCCTAGTGGAGAGCCTGAACCTCCTCCTCTACCCAGCAGTAACAAGCAAACCGCCCCCCAGGCTGTCAACTGAGAACAAGCAAAGAACCTGGACATCCAAGCCCATCTGGTGGTAATGAGGCAATCCTGTCCACCCCCGGCAGTAGTGTTGGAGGGTGCCTGCTAAAACACAGATTTAAGTAAGACCCGGAGTCTTATAACATAATACATGAAAAAAAAAAAAAAAACCATAATACACGAATGTCCAAGCTTCAGTCAAAAATCACTTATTTAATCACAAAGAGATTTACCATTTGTTTGATGGGGGCGGGGAGAGAGGGATAACTTATTATACCAAGAACCAATAAAGATCTCGAACTGAACGATTAAAGACAATCAAAAGATGTCAACACTGAGATGAAACAGCTTGACTGTGCAACAATTTCCTTTTCCTCTCAAAGTCTTCTGGCCCTTCAGATTAACACTCCACTGACATTGCACTTATACAGTAAATGCCTTTACTAATTTATAAATTATAAACTTTGTGATAAAGGAAAGAGTTAAGTATTTCCAAGGAATTTTAGCCCAAGGAAAAGTCGGCATTTAAAAATTTATTTCTGGCCGGGCGTGGTGGCTCACACCTATAATCCCAGAACTTCGGGAGGCCCACGCGAGTGGATCATTTGAGGCCAGGAATTCAAGACCAGCCTGGCCAACATGGCAAAACCTTATCTCTACTAAAAATACAAAAAATTAGTTGGGCATAATGGCATTAGCCTGTCTTCCCAGCTACTCGGGAGGCTGAGGCAGAAGAATGGCTTGAACTGGGAGGTGGAGGTTACAGTGAGCCGAGATTGTGCCACTGCACTCCAGCCTGGGAGACAGAGCGAGACTCTGTCTTAAAATAAATAAATAAATATAATTTTAAAGTGTATTTCTCCCTTAATTTTTTTTTTTGAGGGATGAGTCTCACTATGTCACCCAGGCTGGTCTCAAACTCCTAGGTTCAGTGATCCTCCCACCTCAGCTCCCTGAATAGCTGGGACTATAAATGCACCCGGCTTCCCTTACTTTTTTATTTCTTAAACTTACCGTTGATTAGAAGCAACTGGAATGAATTCCTTGCACTTCTCAAATTTATTATTCTCTAATATTAGTTAGTGTGCAATTCTTACAAGAGTAAGACCAAAAGCATTTTAAAAGTCAATCTTTAAGTATTAAAAAATATACTGGAAAGACTCACCAAAATAATTTATGAATGAGATGATACTAAGTCATTTTTAAGAACACTAGAAAATGTTATTCTTATATTCTCAGTGTACAGAATTTTTTCCAAGTTATACGTAAAAACTAGGAAAAAACAAAATCCACAGACCTAATGCAGAAATGTGATATAGCTCGGGTGAGGATAAAAAGAGGAAGAAACAGCTGTGCTACTTGTGAAGACTATACCATAGATCACTGATGCTCTATCATTAGTATCATCAGGATCACCTGGACGGCAGGTGAAACAGATTACCGGGTCCTGTCCGCAGAATTTTGGATTAAATAAATCTAGGGCAGGTGAGAATTGGCATATCAAACAAGTCCCCAGGGGATGTTGATTCTGCTGGTCCAGTGACCACATTTTGAGAACCACTGCCTTAAAGAGATGATGCCTGTGCAGATCACAAAATATAATAATAGGTCAGCTGTTGGAAGCCTAACTCTAGTGAAGCAAGCGGAACAGCTGTACCTAATTCTGAATTAAGAGTAAGAATTAGAGGCCAGGGAGAGTGGCTCACATCTATAATCCCAACACTTTGGGAGGCCAAGGTGGGAGGATCACTTGAGGCCAGGAGTTCCAGAGCAGCCTGGGCAACAAAGCAACACCCCCATCCCTACAAAAAATAAAATAATTTTTTTTAAAAAAGAGTAAAAATTAGTAGGAGAGAAAGGGAAGTCAGACCCTAAATTGCTGTAAAGGTAAAAGTTCATAAAAACCAGAAAATAAAAACAAGTAAGCAACTCTCTTCCCATACACGACAACCTTATTAATGCATTTATTCAACATTTATTGAACAAGAACTATATGCCAGGTAGAACACATGGAGAACACAAACATAAATAAGCATTAACTGCTAAAGAGCTCATCATCTATAAGGTGAAACGGAACAAAAAGTAATTGTAGACCTAGAAAAGTTAAGGAATTCAACTAAAATAACAAATACAGAAAAATCTGTTCGGCAAATTTCTAAGTTACAACTTCAATGGCATTCTTATTCTTTGGTGACAGGAAAGAAAAAGGGAGAAACTTCACTCTATTAACAATAAAAATCACTAAAAATAGAATAACAAGTCCATACTGACATAAGTAATTGAATAATAAATAAATGGGAGAGAAGAGACAATCTCCTGTGCAGAAGAATTCCAAGTAATTAGCAGGTGGAACATAACTCCCCACTGCCTGAGTGTGAGTTACAGATCGTGACTTCTTTCCAGAGAGCAGCATGAAAAGAGGGGAAATGGAAACCTGACTGTGGAGAAACCTCACCAACACTACCTCACCCTAGTGATCAAGGTCAACATCAACAGTGATAAGTCACATTGACAGTATGTGATGAAAATGGCACTGGGCTTCTGCGATCTTCCTCAAAACTCATAACCCCAGTCTAATAAAGAGAAAAACATTAGACAAGTTCAAATTGAGGAACACTTTTACAAAGCACTTAACCAACACTTCTGAACACTATGAAGGTCATAAAAAACAAGGAACATCTGAAAAACTGTCACAGCCAAAAGGAGCCTAAGGAGACATGATGACTACATGTAACGTGGCATCCTGGAACAGAAAAGGCTCATTACGTAAAAACCAAGACAATTCGAATAAAGTATGGACTCTCGTTAATGATAATGTAAAAATGTATCAGTATTAGTTCATTAATTGTAACATGTTAATATGTAACAGTTAATAAACTGGTTGTAGGATATATAGGAACTCTCTGAACCATCTTCGCAATTTTTCTGTAAATCTAGAATGGTTTTAAGAAATAAAATTTATTTTAAAACTTGAGAATTAACTTCTCAGAATACTAATTTAGTTTTTAAAAGTCACAAAATTCCAATGATGGAAAATAAAGGAATACATGAATATATTATTGATTAAATAAAGGAATAAATAAGTATATGGAGATTTGCTCCTGACAGGAATTTCTAAATAAGTTTAATGTATATTTTATAATGAGAGGATGGGAATATCAAATTATATATTTTTAAGTTAATGGTACTGAGTTCATTTCACCAGAATTACACCATTATAAAGCTACGATTGACAAAATCCAGAAGAATGCATTAAGCAGAAAACAGCCAAAAATTTTTCAGTAGTAAAACTAATTTAAAATAAAGCTATGACTGACAAAATCCACAAGAATGCATTAAGCAGAAAACACAGCCAAAAATTTTTCAGTAGCAAAACTAATTTAAAATGTAACAAGCACAAAGCAATTCCAATTAAACAATAATGAAATAGGATGTCAGTATAGAAAAGAATGAATCTGAATTAATATTTCACAATGCACATGGTAATACATTTCAGGAGGTTAAAAAAGTAAACCTAAGAAAAGTAAAAAAATAACTAAACAGGAGAACATTTTTTTACTTTACCTTAGAAGAAAAATTTGAGTCCTGAAGAAAAAGACAATCAATTCGAATATTGAAAACTTTCATTTTTATATGAAAAATAAAAACTTTTTATGCATTCAATAAAACAAAAATTGTAGAAATAAATGTAACATACTAGGAGAAATCATTACAAAGCTTGCTACCCAAAATATCCATATACAAAAATATAGGCATATGTAGAAAAATACATATGTCTATATACATGTATATAGAGATGAGTATAAAAGTTCAGTTGTGCATTGTCAGTTGTGTATAAAAAAAACAGAGTCAGTTGAGTATAAAAGTTCAGCTGTGCATTGTCAAGGGAATAATTTCCAAGTAGGAATACAATAAATGAATCAAGACACAGCAAAATGCATAGCTCTGGTAGCAAAATTATTTGGTAAACTATGCAAAAACAGGCACAAAGCTAAAAATATTTACTATTTGGCTTTTTACAGAAAAGGTTTGCCAACCCCCGGGCTAAAGAGGCAAGTTAATTCACTGACCCACACAATTTTTGGTGAGGTTGAGACAGTCATTACAGACAATCCTTTTCAAAAAAGGAGGGAAATGGAAAGTACATAGAATCAGGCTATTAAAATACAGAGGGAAATGTTGGAAATCTGGAAATTCGTTAAGACTCAGTCCTGTTTCCATCGGGAAATGATTCTCCATGGCTCTGGGATCCATCTTCCAGGTTCAGCCCTCTGAGTCACTCTTCCTTTTTAATGAAAGGTAGCACTTGCTTTCTGCTAAACAGTTTTCTCTTTTTTTTTTTTTTTTTTTTTTTGAGACGGAGTCTCGCTCTGTCACCCAGGCTGGAGTGCAGTGGCGCAGTCTCGGCTCACTGCAAGCTCCGCCTCCCGGGTTCACGCCATTCTCCTGCCTCAGCCTCTCCGAGTAGCTGGGACTACAGGTGCCCGCCACCACACCCAGCTAACTTTTTGTATTTTTGGTAGAGACAGGGTTTCACTGTGGTCTCGATCTCCTGACCTCGTGATCCGCCCGCCTCGGCCTCCCAAAGTGCTGGGATTACAAGCGTGAGCCACCGCGCCCAGCCCTGCTAAACAGTTTTCTCATCATGCTTCCTACTTGTAGAAGTTTGGGGGTCCAAAGGCATCTTTTCATTTTGTACTCTCTGACCCCTTTAATCCAAGCTAGTAGTGATCCTTAAAATACATTCCTCTTAAAGCTTTGTGGGGGTCCTAGGAATCTCACTGGGGTTCTTTGCATTAAACAAAAGCCACACGCACAAATCTTTTTCAGATAAGCCCTCCTCTACCCTTGAGATTCTGCTGAAATGGCTGCAGGATAAGGACCATCCCCTTGTTTCTTGGATGCGCTATTGTTTGATTGAATGGATTGGTCAGTCACACCATTAGTCTTTCTTTAGAGGCCCTTTTATGTGACTGAAAAGTACTCTGAGGCAGAAACTTAGATCTTTCTTAAATATTAACAAAGGATTTTACAGTCACACTCTCAACTTTGTCCTTAGTTTTCCTAACAATGCCTTGGATCTATCTGATCCTTGTTCAAGAAGGAAATCAGAATATTTCACCCTAAAATATGTTTCTTTAAAATACTTTTTTTTCAAGACGGAGTCTCGCTCTGTCGCCCAGGCTGGAGTGCAGTGGTGCGATCTCAGCTCACTGCAAGCTCTGCCTCCCAGGTTCACGCCATTCTCCTGCCTCAGCATCCTGAGTAGCTGGGACTACAGGTGCCTGCCACCATACCGGGCTAATTTTTTATATTTTTAGTAGAGACGGGGTTTCACCATGTTAGCCAGGATGGTCTCGATCCCCTGACCTCGTGATCTGCCTGCCTCAGCCTCCCAAAGTGCTGGGATTACAGAAGTGCGCCACTGCGCCCAGCCAATTTATTGCTCTTTATTGAAGATTTTCTATGAGCTGGGATTCTAAACCACTCTAAGCTACTCTTGAGTTACTTTTCTCTCATGTGAACTGTACTGCAGCATTACTATATGTGCTTGTTTCTCTCTTGTTGATCTGTTTTTTGCTGCAGGAGTCTGTCCCAACTACGAACTTATGAAGGTTGAGGAAAATTATTATTTTTCCCTTTCACTTAGAAGAAGCCATTTCTTAATTTAGCATCATTTACTGTTTGGAGAGGCTGACATGGTCAAAACCATCAAGTCTCAGCTCCTTCAGGTTTATCAATCCTTTCTTTAGCATACTTGCTCTTCTCACTCTTTAGGCATAAACCAGGTGGCACCTTCAAGTCTAGTTGAAAATCTTCTTAGCTACAGTACTCAGTTCATTATGCACATTCTAGTTTCTACATTACTACAGGTGACAGTGTTGCATTATAAAGCTTATGCTACTACATTAGAAGGATCCCCTTTCCTCCAGTTTCTAACAAGATTCTCCCACTTTCCTTTAAGCCCTTCCTGGCAACCTCACTAAACAACATGAGTCTACACTTTCTCCAAGATACTTTAGGTTTACACTGACAGTGTCTTCAATGTCCATTGACCTTTCATCCACTACCAAGTTCCAAAGCCATGCCACTTAAAATATTTGTTGCTGGGCACCATGGCTCATATGGGATTGTTCCCAAAGCAATCCCAGCACTTTGGGAGGCCAAGCAGGAGGATCACTTAAGCCTAGGAGTTTGAGACCACCCTGGGCAACACAGTAAGACCATATCTCTACACGAAATAAAAGAATTAGCTGGGTGTGGTGGTGCACACTTGTAATCCCAGCTACTTGGGAGACTGATATGGGAAGACTGCTTTAGCCCAGGAGGTCAAGTCTGCAGTGAGCTGTGATAGCATCACTGCACTCCAGCCTGGGCTACAGAGCGAGACCCTCGCTCAAAAAAAAAATTGTTGATATCACTTATCTTACTTCATTTGAACTGCTATATCAGAATAACATAGATGGGTGGCTTATAAACAATATAAATTTATTTCTCACAGTTCAGGAGGCTGGGAAGCCCAAGATGAAGGTGCCAGCAGATTCAGTGTCCAGTGAGGGCCCACTTCCTGGTTCACAGATGGCCATCTTTTCGCTGTATCCTCACATAGTGGAAGGCGAAACAAGCTCTCTCAGGACTCTTACAAGGACACTAATCTTATTCATGACAGCTACACCTTCATGACTTAATCACCTCCTAAAGGCCCCATGTCCAAATACCATCTCATTAGGGATTAAGTTTCAGCATAGGAATTTTGTGGGGACACAATCAGTCTACTGCATCAATCAACCTCTAGTGCCAGTATCAAATTAGTTGTCTACTGTGTAACAATTATCCAAAACTTGTAAGCTTAAAACACATAGCTTAAGATTTATTATTTCACATAGTTTCTGAGAGTCAGGAATCCAGGAGCAGTTAGCTAAATGGTTCTGACTCAAATGTCAGCCTCAGGCAGGAATGCAATCATCATGAAGTTTGACAGGAGCTGGAAGAAGGACTACTGGCTACTGGCTAGAGGCTTTGGTTCTTTGCTGTTTGGGCCTCTCCATAGGGATGCTCACTTGGCTAGCTTCTCCTGGGGCAAGTGATCAGCAAAAGTGTGATAAAGATGGAAACCGCAATGTCTTTAATAATCTAATCTTAAAATTAACATTCTGCTGTTTTTTATTGGTTACACAGACCAGTCTCGGCACAGTATGGAAGAAGAATGAATCCACAGGGTGCAAATACCAGCAGGTGGTGGGGGCCATCTTGGAGGCTGGCTGCTGCAGTGGCTTGGCAATTCCAGGGAGAGTCTCATTTACAACATCCAAATAAGGAAGGAAAGAAACAGGGAGGGAAAGGGGGAACTTCTTCACATAACTTCTCTTTTCTTAGGGGGAAAATATTGTTCAGGGAGCTCGCCAGTAAACTTCTATATCTCTTTGGCCTGAAGAGAATAAAACAGTTACCCACTAAGTGCAAAGGAGCCTAGAAAAATAAGTATCTGGCATTTTTTGCCTCAATCATAAAAAGAAAGCAGGAAAGTAGGAGGTTGGTATGACTTTTGCATAGACAATCAACGGTCTGCCACAAAGGTTAAGTAAAAAGCATAGCAAAGATAAACGAGTCAATGATTACAACCACATGTTTTGAATATATATTTCTAAATCCCAGAAATTAAATGGCTTACCTCAAAGATGTCTGAAAATTTGTTAAGTTGATACAAAGGTAAACAAAAAATGCTAAATTAATATTCCTCACTATAATTATATAGCATTTTATAACATCCAGATTGTTCATATGTATTCTTTACAATAGCCTTGAAAGAAAACTAAAGCAAATATTATTATATTAGCCCCACTTTACAGATAAGAAACATGAATCAATGGTATGACCATAGCTCACTGCAGCCTTCAACTCCCGGCTAGAGTGATGCTCCTGCCTCAACCTTCCTAGTAGCTGGCCCTACAGGCATGCCACCATATTGGCTAATTTTTAAAATTTTTTTAGAGATGAGGTCTTACTATGTTGCCCAAGCTGCTCTTGAATTCCTGACCTCAAGCAGTCCTCCTGCCTCAGCCTCTCAAGTAGCTGAAATTACAGGCATGAGTCACTGCACCCAGCAAAAAATTATCATTTTTGACAACACTAATGCTATAGTAATTTGCTTAACCCACTATCACTGACATTAGGTTATTTCCCATTTGTCACTCTCGTGGTCAATCCTATCAAAATATTTTCATGCATTATTTTTCCCTCCTTACTTAGTTTATTTTATTAGGAAAAACACCACAAATTGGTTGACTGGGTCAAAACATACATACATTTTTAGAACCTTGCTATATGCTGATTTCTAAAAGTAATTTAATATAGTTTAGTTAACTAAAGATGCTACCAGCATGAGTATACCATGAGGTTCACCAAAACCTCACCATCCCCAAGTACCTTGCTGAATTCTTGCTTATTTAGAATGAAATAAAATGTTCTCTTATAGTTTTAATTTGCATTTATTTGATTACTTGTGGGATTGAACACTCCTTTTTGTGTTTTTCACTTTGTTCTTGTGAGAACTATAAATTCATATCTGTATTTCATTTACTATAGTCTTGAGATTTTTCTTATAAAATTAGTAAGTTATTTCTCATAAACACGCTCTGTTATTTGGTTCAAATATTTCTTCTAATGTTACCTTTTTAATTTTGGTTTAACCAACATTCATTTGTACAAAAAATGTTATATAATAATTCTATTCTATAAAATGCTCTTCAGTGTTTTATTTTGTTTTTTCACTCCAAAATGGAAAAGTTACTAGCTGTCCAAAAAGTTGACAAACATGCTACCAGCTATAATACTTATTCTCCTTTTAATCAGCCTGGGGTTTATTTTGATCTATGATATTCAATTTAAATTTAGTTGCAGAATTCAAAAATTGTACTTAACTAAAGATGCCCTTTTGCATGCTGCTAACTGCTATAGATAGTTGGGCGGATTAAGATAACCCAAATAATGTGGAACTACTATAAATAATATAAATTCTGTGAATTTAACTATAAAATCTACCATAGGAAATCAGTAAGGCATGCATAAACATTACCTAAAAGAGACAAAACAGCTCCCAGACCCACACAAGGTGGCTATAACCTAATTGAAAGTGCTCTAACATTATCTATTTTAGAAGACAAATGGGTCATTCAGAAGGGGCACTGGTCAGCCACTGGCGTGTAGGGCAGGGAAAAAAGTTACTGGGTTTTTCTCCTTTTTCAATTAATTCTTCCTACTAACCATACATTTCTTTTTTCACCGATCATTTTCAAGAGATTTTTAGCTTCCTGTGTTTGTTATGTGGTACTCCCACTCTCCTTTATTTAAGAAGTTAATGATTTTAGTTATTTCTTATTTTATCCGAGAGATTAAACTTTTTCTCAAGTACACTCTAGGTGAGTTGTCTGGTCTCAGGGTCTGGATGTTTCTGATCTGGAGGCGAGACTGGTATTGATATGGCTGCCTAAGGCTATCTTTGCTGATGTTATCAAATCTTTGAATCCTAATTCATAATTCCTGTTAATACTGCAAGTATCATACCTGTTCTCTTCCTATTTTCATAGAATTGCATTGAAAGGCTTAATGGTCATATAATCCAAATAGAAACTCAATCTGCAAGCCTTTCACATTAATTATTATCAAGACATGTTCCTCTATTCACTGTTTCTATTTTCTGGCTTTATTTCTTTAAAAAGTGTTCTGTTAAGAAATAATTAACAATAAGCTGCACATATTTAAAGTGTACAACTCAAAAAGTTTGGACATATGTGTATTTACCTGTGAAACCATCATCACATCAAGATAGTGAACCTCCTAAATCTTTCCTATCCCTTTGAATTCCTTTCCTTCCTTCTCTTGTTGTCTCCTCTGCATTTGATATGCTTCCGTTGCTATACAGCACTTATATTTTTCAGAATTTTTAATAAGTGTAATATATTCTTTTTTGTCTGGCTTCTTTCACATAGCATAATTGTTCTGGGGTTCATCCACTTTGTTACAAATATTGCTGAGGAGTATTTCATTGTATAGATATACCACAATTTTGTTATTCAATTACCTGTTAATAACTACTTTGGAAAACGGTTTTAGCAGCTTCTTAAAAATAAAAAAAGGCTGGGTGTGGTGGCTCACGTCTGTAATCCCAGCACTTTGGGAGGTCAAGGCAGGTGGATCACTTGAGGTCAGGAGTTCCAGACCAGCCTGGCCATCATGGTGAAAACCCGTTGCTACTAAAAATTTAAAAATTACCTGGGCTTGGTGGCACACTCCTGTAATCTCAGCTACTTATGAGGCTGAGGCAGGAGAATTGCTTGAACCTGGGAGGTGGAGGTTGCAGTGAGCCAAGACTGCACCACTGCACTCCAGCCTGGACAACAGAGTGAGACTCTGTCTTAAAAAAAATAAAATAAAAAACAAAAAATAAAAAAAACTACCTACCATTCCATTCCTAGGAATTCACTCAAAAGAAAAGAATGCATATGTCCATGTAAAAACTTAAACATGAATATTCATAGTATCTTTATCTGTATTAGCTAAAAATTAGAAACAATTCATCTCCATCTACACAGCATAGATAAACAAATTGTGGTATATTCATAAAGTGACATACTACTTGGCAATAAAATGGAATAAACCTATTAATATACATTACAGACAATACGAATAAATCTCAAAATAACTAAGCTGAGTAAAAGCAAAACAAAACAATGAGTATTTATTTCTTGCCAATTCTTTTTTTAATGTACCTGGTCACTTTATAGCCCCTTACTCTTTATTTATGTTTTATAATCCCTATTTTATTTATTGAACATATTAAACTATGTACATATGTACATATTTAGACATACATACAAGCTCTCAATCTGTTGCCCAGGCTGGAGTGCAGTGGTGTGACCATGGCTCACTGCAGCCTTGACCCCCAGACTCCAGCGATCCTCCCACCTCAGCCTCCTGAGGTATGCACCACCACACCCAGCTAATTCTATTTATTGTAGAGATAGGGTTTCACGATATTGCCTAGGCTGGTCTTGAACTCCCGGGCTCAAGCGATCCTCTTGCCTCAGTCTCCCAAAGTGCTGAGATTATAAGTGTGAGCTACTGCAACGGGCCATAAACATATTTATTTCATGTAATGTATATTTCTAATAATCGAAATCTCTATAGATCTCTTTCAGTTGTTTGCTGTTTCTGCTGACTCTTGCTCTTGGTGTTTTGATGTTTTCTCCCTTGCTACATTTTGCAATTTTAAAAAATGTGTACGCGCTTATTTGTTAGAATTTTAACTACAATTATTTAATGAATGCATTGATCGTACATTCCTCCATGGAGGATTTTTTATTGGTCTTACAAGGTACCTGAGAGTATTACAGACTGAGGTCCAATTTAAATTAAAATCCTCCACTTGTGGAGTTTTAGAAACTATAAAAATTGTGTAAATTAAGGCCCTAAATTCAAGTGAATGTGAGCTGATAACCAAGAATTATTAGGGAAGATTTTAAGTCTACCCAGAACTGAATATCTTTGCCAGATGGTCTCTGATCAGGCTTCTTACCTTTATATGGGACCCAGGGATCTTTTTCTCTACTCCTCATCCTGCTCCTTACACAAAGTTTCAATGCCAACAGAAATCCATGGATGCCCCCAAAGTATTCAAGGACTTCAGCACCTGCTTATCTCACAGGATATATTATACTTGTTTTGTTTCTAGCCCCAGAAAGTTTCCCTTATTTTCTTAATGGGCTCATCCATTCATGTTAAAGGATATTTTTTATACTGAATCTAGTACTTTACATGTTTGGTGGAGGGAGGAATTCAGGCTTTCTAGTCTATCATATTGCTATAAATCAGTCTACTATTTCTGCAATGGCTTTATAAAATTTAAATACAATATTATATTTATTCCTGATACATTTTATTTTGGTATGTTGAGTATAGTCTACACGTCTGTCAAGAGCACTTAAAATCTTGATTGAGTCATCATAGTAGCTTACCTTAGAAGTTGTATATCATTTGCAAATTTGTTTGAACCTTCTTAGCTTTCACCAAAGTCACTGATCACCACAGCTTCTGACAAAACGAAAAGCTTTAGAATTAATTTTTAAAATCTTTATAGTAAATCCAACATATTTTCTTATTGCTTTCAGGTATACAGAATTACAAATTAAATTTCCATCATAATCAAATACTAATACATCAAATTAAAACAGGTAAATTTTCATATCCCAATAACTCAAGTGACAGACCTTTCAAACAGTAGTATTGAACTGAATGAAAAATATATTTATCATCAAGGGAAACCAGTAGAAGTATAAAGCATTAGTTTGGGTAAAGGGGGCTCTAGTAACTCTGAAATCTCCAACAGCCCCCATCTTCAAAGGGAAGAAACACAATTTATTTAAACTAGTATCTTAAAGGTCGATGTTTACAAAAAGGCTGTGGGAAGGCTTTCCTGACTGAAGGACACTTTCTTCCCCTTAGATGTTCAGTAAAATTTTAGCTGTTTCATATTTCTATTGTTTCATAGCACAAAACAGAAGAGCACTGAAGGATCATAAAGGGAAGCTTTGAAGGGTTTCTTGCTTTTAACAACATCATGAAAACCCGTGCCTGCTAGATTTTTTCTTTTCTACTTCACCACTTTTAGTTCACATCTTTACTAATTTCAGTCACCAACAGCAATTTCTGTAAAATCTATCTCCATCACAAGAGTGTATACGCGTGTGCTTGTTTCCCCATCAGAAATAAGAGAAAACTTACACTTCTCTCCTTTAGTGCATTGCTCTTGCATGAAGAATGAATAAACCACTGATTTGGGGTTCGCATCTTTACGTTCTGAGCAGCAACTTAGAACACTTTGCTCCTGATATTCCTTCTTCTCAATATTTGACGGATATCCTACAATAATGTAGGAAAAACAGCACAGGCTTTGGAGTCACATCAATCTGGGTTTAAATCTCAATCTTCTACTTAGTAACTGGCTAATCTGAAGCAAATCTCTCTGAACCTAGTGGGAAAATAAGATGGGTCTCAATGTATAGCTGCAGGAAACAAATGATATAGCATATATATAGTGTCGGCAAAGTGCCTACAATATAACACAAACTCTATTATGTTAGCTTTCCTGTGTAATTTTATGCTTCATTTTCCTTTACTCAGTCAAAGGAATTTCCAGACTAAATTTACTTAAGTTATAGCCTTGATAAATTCTATGGTTTTGTCCAACAATTATCAACATTTTAGGCCAGGTGTACTGGCTCATGCCTGTAATCCCAGCACTTTGGGAGGCCGAAGCAGGAGGATTAAGCCTGGGAGTTTGGGACCAGCCTGAGCAATATGGTAACACCTCATCTCTACAAAAATAAAATTTAAAAAAAAAAACATTTTGCAACACCTAATGCTTTCAAAATAGCAGCACATCAACACTACTACTACTGAATATATCCCACCAAGACAGTACATTTCAAAATCTATGTTCTAGAGCCACTAGAATTTGTTCCTTTTTGTGTGTGGTTATGTCATCAAAATGCGATATAGTTGTGTAAACTTGTTTCATTTCCTTTTCAGATTTTTCTTTCATTCTACTTTTTTATTTAATCCCATTTTTGAATATGTAGACATACATGATGATTTAGGGTTAAAACTATAGAAACAACTTCTATTTAGAGAAATCTCTCTTCTGTTGTTGGCACCTTTACCCTGCTCCTTCCTTCTGCAGATAGATTGCATACTTTTCCATGCCTTTGTTTTTTCCACTTCCTATTGTATTCTACAGATCATTCTCTATTGCTATATACAGACTTTCTCCTTTCTTTTTTGTGACCTCTATGGAAAGACGGAGACTTGGAAGGGGCACAATCTACCTGCAGACTATTGTACTGTCTGGATGCACCTTAGTTTATGCAATCAGTTCTCTATTAACGGACATTTCAGTTATTTCCAATCTTTTGCAAATGCAAGTAATATACTGCAATGACTAACCTTCCTTTGACTATTCCCTCCCATGCAGTTTATGCTCATGTATCCTTACCAGCAATGTATCAAAGTGCCTATTTCCCCACAGTCTACAGGGCCTATTGTATAACTTTAGGATTTTGTTGAGAAATGCTTTAACATAGCTTTAATTTGTATTTTTCTTTGTATGACTGAAGGTGGAACATCTTTTATTTTATTTTTGAGATGAAGTCTTGCTGTGTTGCCCAGGCTGGAGTGCAGTGGCACGATCTGGGCTCACTGCAGCCTCCGCCTCCCAGGTTCAAGCAATTCTCCTCCCTCAGCCTCCCCAGTAGCTGGGATTATAGGTGCTCACCATTACACCTGGCTAATTTTTGTATTTTTAGTAGAGGTGGGGTTTCACCATGTTGGCCAGGCTGGTCTCGAACTCCTGACCTCAAGTGATCTGCCCGCCTTGGCCTCCCAAAGTGCTGGGGTTACAGGTGTGAGCCACCACGCCCAGTCTGGAACATCTTTTATATGTCTGTCACGTGCATTTCTTTTTCATATCTTTGGCCCATTTTCCTACTGCGTTGATGGTCTTATTTGCCTGGAATTTCACGAAGGTGTTTTCACCAAGGAGGTTAGCTCTTTGTGATATGAGTCCAAATATTTTTCCCCGCTTTGTTGCTTGCCTTTTGACTTTGCTCATGGCATTTTTCACCATTTAAATACTTTTTTTATTAATATAGTAGGATTTATCATGGTTTTTCTTTAAGAATGAGTCATAGTTATAAAATCTTTGGCTTATACTTTCATAGACTTTAAACATGTTGTTCCATGGCTGTTTTGCCTTGTATGTTGCTGTTTAGAAGTCTGTTGCTAACCTCTCCTTTCTGTCTGGAAGCCCAGAGGAATTTTTCTTCATTTTGAAAGTCCAACTGTTTTACTAGGACATGACTTGGAACTGACCATTCTGGATCAATTTTCCCAGTACACAATGAGCCTTTTCAACATGTAGATTGGAGTCATCTCTTATTTCCAGAATGTTTTCATGGATTGAAGCTTAACTATTAGCTTTGCTATAGTTTTTTTCTTCTTAGGAACTCTACTTTTACTTATCTTCTATATCAATCACTTTCTATTACTTTTTAACCTTTCTTCATTTAATGTTCATTCTCTTGGTTGTTTTCATACCTTTTCTCAATGCTCCTTATATTCAGTCCAATCTTTTCTTATGTACCTTGGAATTTAGCTTCATTTTTTTCTTTATGATTTTTTTTTTTGAGACAGGAATCTCTCTATATTGCCCAGGCTGGCCTCAAACTCCTGGGCTCAAGCCTCTCAAATAGCTGGAACTACAGGCATGCACCACTGCATCTGGCTTTAACTTCATTTTAAAAGCTGATTTTTCTTTTGATTCATTTTATCTCCTGAGTTCAGTAAATTCACTTTTCATATCTTCCTATTTTTGTCCATTTGTTTTGCAGTTTTGAATTTGGATTTGAGACTTTTTATCTCTACAAATGTTAGTTTAAGGATATTTTAAATTCTGATAGGAGTACTGTGCTGTAGTTTTATTTAGTGCTATAGTTGGATGTTTCGGGAACACTTTTCATCAGCTAAAATTTTTTAAAAACTTTTTTCTTTATTTTTTGTAGAGACTAGGTCTCACTATATTGCCCAGGCTGGCTCGAACTCCTGGACTCAAGTGATCCCTCCACCTTGGCCTCTCGAAGGGCTGAGATTACAGCTGTGAGCCACTGTGCCCGGCCCAGTTGAAATGTTTTGACTATCATTTTGTTTTCCAGCTAAAGTAACTTTATGTGGATGTTGCCTGCCATCTTCTGTTCATCTTGAAGTATTTTATTTTTCCTAAACCAGATATAGTCGTGTATAGGCAGAAGCAAGGAATTTAGATGACTTAACTGGATTTCTTAGTAAATAGTACCTAATAAAGTGTTTGTTTGTTTTTAATTAATGACTCCTTTTTGGGTGGGAGAAATGATTATCTATTTTCTATTGTTTCACCAAGATCCTTAATTTCTACTACCTCTTCTCTTTATCACCAAGCCTCCAGATAGATGGTGACCCTTCCAAGGCACCCTCTTTCCTTTCCCCAGAAGCAGTACTTTCCTGAGACTGCGTCTTTGGTCTCATTTTCTTTCAAGTCTCTTATTTTGTCTAACAGATCTTACACCTCTTCTCACTTCTCTATTCAGGGTGGGGCTTTCTCTTTCTGGGAATTATCTGTAGTCTGCTACCCCTAGGTCCTGCAACCGCTCCTCTTTTTTACAGTCTCCACCTCGCTTGCCACTTCTCCATGGATTCTGCTAGACTGCAGTGTTGATTTCCCCGCATGCCCAGAGACATTTTGCTAGCTATTAATGTATGCTTACATATCAATAAATTTGTATGGCTTTTCTCTTGTTAACCTACTGTTAGTTTACTTCAGCCAACTCAGTTATCAAACCTTCAGAAGGGAAATTTAAGCTTCCCTGCAAATTGCTGGTTATTATTTAATATTATTATTATTATTTTGACACAGGGTCTCACTCTGTTGCCCAGGCTGTAGTGCAGTGGTGCAATCACAGCTCACTGTAGCCTTGACCTCCTGTGTTCAAGAGATCCTCCAACCTCTCAGCTTCCTAAGTACCTGGGACAACAGGTGTGTGCCATTATGCCCAGTTAATTTTTTTATTTTTTATTTTTTTTTTAAGAGACGAGGTTTTGCCATGTTGCCCAGGATGGCTGGTCTCAAACTTCTGGGCTCAAGCAATCTTCCTGCCTCAGCCCCGCAAAGTGCTGGGATTACAGGCATTAGCCACCATGCCCAGCTGGTATTATTTTTATTAGTGTTCTATCTTGCACTTCCGAGTATGTTTAAGCTTCCACCTGTCAGCTTCAAGGGCTTTTTTTCTCCCAGCTAATTCCTAAGAGGCAAACAACCTTATTCTACTTCTCACTCACCCTCCTCTTTTCCTCCCATTTTTTTGTGGGTTATAGTATTTCTACAATGTCAGACAATGTAATATTTACATACTATTGTATCATCATTATCCTCATCTTTTAATCTTGATGCTACACACAAAATATATTCGATTCGCTCACCACCTGACCTTATATTGAAGATTTTCCAATCATTTCTTGGTTGTCTGAAATTTGTTCTCTAGTATACTCTTCAGAAGGATTCATGGGAACAATTAAGCCATTTTCCTTGAATTATTTCATGTTTATAAATGTTTGTCAATGCCCTGAATTCTTGAAGGGTAGTTTGGTGAGATAGGAATTATTTTATGTCTTTGAATAAATACTTTCTTAATATCTGACATAAAATGTTGCCACCAAAAATCCAATCTGACTTTCTTTGCAAGTGACCTGCTCTTTTTATTTCCCCCATCAATGCAAAAAGGGTTTATTTTTAAAAATCCAACAATTTTACAGGACCATATCTCAGTGTTAACTGTTGTGGGTTGATTTCTCCAGGTTTACAGTATGCCTTTCAACATATGTTACATTTAAACCTACTTTAATGTTAAGTGTTCTTGAATTATAGTCCTAATAGTTGTTCTGGTCCATTGCTTTGGCTTACTTTGTTTTACTGTAGTAAAATAAGTAATATAAAATTTACTGTTTTAAAGTATTCAGTAAGTGGCATTCAGTATATTCAGTGTTACATAAACATCACCACTATCCTTTGGCTTACATTTGGGGAACTCCATTTATATTTTTTCTAGCTCTCTTTGCCTGTCTTTTCTCTTGCTCCTTTTCAAAAATCTTTTTATTTTCTTCATTTTTCTATTTTTCTTATTGTACTTTCTGCGATGTATATTCACTCTTGGTTTCTAATGTAATCATCACTTTAAACTGTCTTTTTCTTAATCTTTTATTGAGTTTTGTCTGCTCTCATTGCACCTCCTTCTATGGTCTAGCCATCTCATTTCTTTTTTTCCCTTGAAAACATAGAAAAAGGTGAATTTTATTTACTTTTTTATAATTTCAAGTTTTCTTTTAGATTTGGGGGTACATGTGCAGATTTGTTACATGGGTATACTGTGTAACGCTGAAGTCTGGAGTATGACTGATCCTGTCATCCAAGTACTGGGCATTGTACTTAACAGTTAGTTTTTCAACCCTTATTGCATTCCTTCCCTGCATAGTATTCCACAGTTTATATGTAACCAATCTATCCCTGATGGACACGTAGGTTGATTCCAAGTCTTTGCTCTTGTGACTAGCACTATGATGAACATATGAGTGCATATTTTTTTTGGGAGAACAATTTCTTTTGGATATACACCCAATAATGGGATTGCTGGTCAAATGGTAGTTCTGAGTTTTTTGAGAAACCTTCAAACTGATTTCCACAGTGGCTGAACTAATTTACATTCCCACCAACCGTGTGTAAGTGTTCCCTTTACTCTGAAGCCTTGCCCACATCTGTTGTTTTGTTTTGTTTTGTTTTTGACTTTTTAATAAGAGCCATTCTGACTGGTGTGAGATGATGTCTCATGGTTTTGATTTGCATTTCTCTGATGATTAGTGATGTGGAACATTTTTTCATCTGTTTATTGGCCACTTGTTCTTTTGAGAAGTGTCTGTTGATGTCTTTTGGCCACTTTTTAATGGGTTTTTTTTTGTTTGTTTGTTTTTTGCTTGTTGAATTAACTTCCTTATAGATTCTGGATATTAGACCTTTGTCAGATTCATAGTTTGCAAATATTTTCTCCTATTCTGTAGGTTATCTGTTTGCTCTGTTAATAGTTTCTGTTACTGTGCAGAAGCTCTTTAGTTTAATTAGGTCCTACTTGGCAGCTTTTGTTTTTGTTGCAATTGCTTTTGAAGACTTAGTCATAAATTCTTTCCCAAGGCTGATGTGCAGAATGTTTCCTAGACTTTTTCCTAGGATTCTTACAGTTTTGAGTTCTTACATTTAAATCTTTAATCCATCTTGAATTGATTTTTGTATGTGGTGTAACGTAGAAGTCCAGTTTTGTATGTGGTGTAAGGTAGAAGCCCAGTCTTACACACATGGCTAGCCAGTTATCCCAGCACCATTTATTGAATAGGAAGTTCTTTCTCCATTGCTACCTTTTGTCAATTTTGTTGACCAGATGGCTGTGGGTGTACAGCTTTATTTCTGGGTTCTCTATTCTGCTCCACTGGCCTATGTCTGTTTTTGTACCAGTACCATGCTTTTTTGGTTACTGTAGCCTCAAAGTATAATTTGAAACAAGCTACACATTCAGTAGCACTGAATGTATAGATTGCTTTGGGCAGTGTGGCGATTCTAATGATATTGATTCTTCCAATCCATGAGCATGGAGTGTTTTTCCATTTGTTTGTGTCATCAGTGATTTCTTTCAGCAGTGTCTTGTAGTTCTTGTAGAGATCTTTCACTTCCTTGGTTAGAGGTATTCCTAGGCAGCGTGTGTGTGTGTGTGTGTGTGTGTCTATAGTAAACAGGACTGCATTCTTGATTTGGCTCTCAGCTCCAACATTATTGGTGTAGAAACGCTACTGATTTTTGTACAGAGTTTGTATCCTGAAACTTACTGAAGTTATCAATTCCAAGAGCCTTTGGTGGAGCCTTTAGGGTTTTCCAGGTATACAATCAGATCATCAGCGAAGAGAGATAGTCTGCCTTCTTTTCCTACGTGGATGCCTTTTGTTTCTCTTGCCTGATTGCTCTGGCTAGAACTTCCTACCTATCTCATGTCTGAGCTCTTCTTATTTCTGATTTATGTGGTTCTTTCAAAGATTTCATCTTTTCCTTAAATTCTCTTAGCTTACTCTGAAATATTTAGATTGTTATTTTCATCTGCTTTGTGGCCACATTTTTGGGGTATGTTTTTATAATCTCGTGTAATGTTTCATGGCTTATTTTGATGATTTTCTTATAATGATTTAGTGTATATATATATATGTATATATATTCCCTTTTCCCATATATTTATATAACTATATACTAAAAGGAGGTTCCAGGCTAGGTACAGTGGCTTACGCCTATAATGCTAGCACTTCGGGAAGCCAAAGCAGGAGGATCACTTGAGTCCAGGAGTTTGAGACCAGCCTGGGCAACATAGCAAGATGCCATCTTTACAAAAAATTAGCCAGGCATGGTGGTGCATTATCTATAGTCCCAGCTACTCTTGAGGCTGAGGAGGGAGGTTCACTTGAGCCTAGGGGGTCAAGGCTGCAGCCAGCTGTGATCATGCCACTGTATTCCAGCCTGGGCAACATAGCGAGATTCCATCTCTAAAGAAAATAAAAAGGAGGTTCCTATGTTACACTGTATGGACATGCTGGAGTTTACAAAAATCTATTTCCTAGTGGAATCTGGTTGTTTCCAGTTTTGGCCAATTACAAATAAAATTGCTATAAATATTTGCAGAGCAGCCAATATAGGTTTTCATTTCACTATTCACCAGAGAAGCATATAATCATCAAAGGGGAAATTAAAACCACAATGAGATACCCCTCTATACCTCATATAAAGGCTAAATATTTTAGCTGATAATGCCAAGTGCTGACAAGGATGAAAAACTACTGGAACTCTCTTATCTTGGTGGTAAATTTCAATCCAGAGTGGGCTTGCCAGATCATGTGATAAGGATACATTTAATTTTATAACAAACTGTCAAATTGTCTTCTAGGTGGCTGTACTATTTGCAGTCTCACCAGCAAGACTAAGGTTTCTCCTTGTTTTGCATCCTTGCCAGGAAATGTATTGTTTGTTTTGACATTCTGAGTAAGAGGTTGTGTAGTAGTATCTAACTGTGGTTTTAATTTGCATTTTTCCAATGACTGTGGTTTTAATTTGCATTTTCCCAATGACTATTCTATACTTTTATCATTTAACACAAAATGGTAACCACTTTCCTATGTCATTCAATAGCCTATGCCACTATTCTTTGAAAACTTTTAAAAGACTGAAAAATATAATGATGGGATGTGTCATAATTTATAAAACCATTCTTCTACCATTAGATATTTGTTATTTCCAACTTTTCACAAGTACAAAATTACACTGTGATTATAAAGCTTTGATTGTATCTCTATTTCCTTACAAGTTTCTTAGAAAAGGTCAAAAGGTATATGAACTTTTGTTTCTTGATGCATTTTGACAAATTGCTTTCTAAAAAAGTTATACAAGTGTACTTTTGTACAAACAGTGACTAAGGATTTCTATCTCCCTATATCACATACTATATTATTTTATAGAGGTTTACGAAATAAATTCTTTCTTTAATTACAATTGTTTTTTATGTAAGCCATTTGTTCTTGTTCTGTTATCATGACCTTATTTATGTAGTTTGTTCATTTCCTATCAGGGTATTGATGTTTTTATTTGTTGATTTGTAAGAGATAAGCACATTATCCAAAGGTATAGATTACACACTTTTCATGTAAAGCCTAATAGGCCTACTCTGTCAGCTTCTCACTCAATTCTTTATTCAACTTGAAATATACTTCAAATGAGCAAACATTTATCAAATGTCAACTGCATACAAAACACTTTGTTAGACTCCAGAAGGAGTACTGCCTCCCAAGAAGGAGTTATTTTGTTTCTCACATTATAAAATATGCATACATTAAGAATTTGAGTAGAGCAAACCCTTGAACAACAATGGGGATTAGAGGTACATACACTCCCTACCCCATGCAGTCTTCTGCTCCCCCAGTAACTAATAGCCTACTGTTGACTGGAAGCCTTACTGATAATATAAAGAGTCTATTAACACATTTTGTATTTTGCAAAATATGGAACATTTTCACATCTGCAGGTGTGACTGCACCTTCATGAATTATTTTTTCTTTTTTCTTTTTTTGTTTTTTTTACAATGATCCTTATGCTGGATCCATTTATCTTGAAATGGCAGACAAAAGCAGCTTCAGACCTCAATCTACAGTACATATGAAGCATTTAAACTGTTTCTTTTAATGTCATGACTTTTCTCTGCTTCTTGCAGGGACTTCCAACATCACTAGAGGTACTCTGTATGGGTCCCATGGTGTTCAAGGTTTATGGTATTGGACTAACCACGAAAAATATGTGAGAACAGCAAGATCACTTTACACTGCCATGCACAATTTACTGGAGAGATGAACTGCTCACATGGAGATGATCAGCATCACAGGGCTTTTTAAGCAGATACTCACAGCACTTCACTTCACTACAATAGCAACCAGAGAGACCTACAAAATTCTTACGGTAATACAGTAAGTACTACAGTCATTTACTATGTACTGCAGTCATTTATGCAGTTACGGTTTAATACTGCATCCTTACACTTTACATTTCTCTCCACTACAAATGGTGCCAAGAACAATCTGCATTTGTGTAAGTTTTGGTAAATTTTAATTTTTTATAAGAGATTTGTATATATTTTATGTTAGTAAATAAAATACACCAATATCTATATATATTTTATACATTCATATCTTTTTTAAATTTTTTCAAAATTTCTAGGCTACATGGCTCATCTGTGAGTTTTTTCAGTCACAAATCTTCAAAAAATTTTTCCAATATATTTATTGAAAAAATTTTGTGTATAAGAGGACCCAAATAGGTCAAACCCATGCTGTTCAAAGGTCAACTGTATAGAGTAAGAAAAGATTGTGATTGAATGAAACCTGTATATATTTCAAGGAGGCGGCTGGGTGCAGTGGTTCGTGCCTGTAATTCCAGCACTTTGGGAGATTGAGATGGGAGGATCACTTGAGCCCAAGAGATCAAGACCAGCCTGGGCAACACAGGGAGACTCTGTCTCTACAAAAGAAAAATTTTTTTTAATTGGCTGAGCATGGTGGCACACATCTGTGGTCCCAGCTACGAGGGAAGTTGAGGTGGGAAGACTGCTTGAGCCCAGGAAGTCAAAGTTACAGTGAGCTAAGATCGCATCACTGCACTCCAGCCTAGGTGACAGGGAAACTTTGTCTCAAAAACAAACAAACAAAAAGGAGGAAGCTGTTGATCTAAGCATCAGTTACTTTCAAAAGAATGTGGTCTGGACGCAGTGGCTCATGCCTGTAATCCCAGCACTTTGGGAGGCTGGGTGGATGGATCACGTGAGGCCAGGAGTTCAAGACCAGCCTGGCCAACATGGTGAAACCCGTCTCTGCTAAAAATACAAAGATTAGCTGGGCGTGGTGGTGGGTGACTGTAACCCAGTTACTCAGGAAGCCGAGGCAGAAGAATTGCTTGAACCTAGGAGGCGGAGGTTGCAGTGAGCTGTGATCGCACCGTTGCACTCCAGCCTGGGCAACAGAGCGAGACTCCGTTTCAAAAAAAAAAAAAAAATGTGATTTTTGGCGGTGGGAACCATTTCTACGGAGAGAAATGCAAAGTACACAGTAGGCCCCAGGTCTGCAAGTAACAATACAAGCCACAAGCACAGTATTTGAAAGTCACAAGTTACCCTACTCCCTCCCCAATATAACTGTCAGGAACCTAATAGAACAATTAAAAGCTCATGAAATCCTAACAGCAGTGACATAACTGTTACTTAAAAGTTTTTCCTGTGACGATGTAAAAATGACCTTTAAAAAATTAAGGTAGTAAAATAAAACCCTACTCCTACTACCACTTGCAAATATTATGTCCCCTACCACAACACATTTTACCCTTCAATTTAAGCATGTAGTATGTAACAATAGGAGGTGAAGCAGTCATCTTGGTCCACAAGATAGAGCTGCATGATAAAAATGGCAGAGCAATATGCTAGGGGCATGGGCCCCTGACAACTGTGTGTAGGAAAGCCACCTGATCAGCTCATATTTTTCCATTGGAAAAAGTTGTATTAAGTTCACAATTATTTTTAAATTTCTCCATCACAGTAGCCAAACCTGTATCTTAACTAACAGAAATTCCAAACTGAGGAGTGTGGGCTTTGTCAATAACACAATGTCATATAAATGTTTGGTTTTTTAAATACAGAATGCTTTGCAAATTTGCATGTAATCTTTGCGGAGGAGCCATCCATGCTAATCTTCTCCGTATAGTTCCAATTTTAGTGTATGTGCTGCTAAGGGAGCACTAAGATTTTTTTTAATTTCCTGGCTCCTAGAAATGATAAAATGTTTTTTATTTAAAATTTTTTTTTTTGTTTTTTTTGAGACAAGAGTCTAGCTCTGCGTGCAGTGGCACAATCACAGCTCCCTGCAGCCTCAACCTCCTGGGCTCAGGTGATCCTCCCACCTCAGCCTCCCAAGAAGCTGGAACTACAGGCACACGGCTCCATGCCTGGCTAATCTTTTGTATTTTTAGTAGAGACAGCGTTTTACCACGGTGCCCAGCTGGTCTCTATCTCCAGGGCCTAAGCAATCCCCCAGCCTCAGCCTCCAAACTGCAGGGATTACAAGTGTGAGCCACCACACCTGGCCTAAAATGTTTTTTAAAAAAAGAAAAATAGTAGCTAAATTAAGGTAGTGGCCATGAGAGTAGAAAGATGAAAAGGAAAGGCATTTTGGAGACTGAAGCTACCCAGCTGGGCAAAAGAGAAAGGTAAGGATTTGAAGTTTTAAATCTTAACCACATAGAAGATGCCTGTACCCACTTTGGGAGGCCAAGGCGGGCGGATCACTTGAGGTCAGGAGTTTGAGACCAGCCTGGCCAACATGGTGAAACCCTGTCTATACCAAAAATACAAAAATTAGCTGGGTGTGGTGGCGCACACCTGTGGTCCCAGCTACAGGCACAAGAATCACTTGAACCTGGGAGGCAGAGGTTGCAGGGAGCTGAGATCACACCACTGCACACTCTAGCCTGGACAACAAAGTAAGACTCTGTCTCCAGAAAAAAAAAAAAAGATTTTACGTGCCTTCAAGAAAACAATGGCAAATAGAGCATTATCGTTGAGGACTCACCTTAGTTATCAAAATTTTCTGTCTTTAAAATTTTTTTGTAAAGGCCAAGGATTACGAACCTATCCTTAACATTATTTGTATGTTTAAATTGGATACAATAATAAATTTAATCCAAATTGAAAGTCAAGTTTTCCAGAAAGCAGACTCAACAATAATTTTTCTATTAGGCTAAAAAAAAAAAAAAAGGTATATCCTTACCTCCCAATTACTGCATGCTTTTACTCATTGAACAATTATATTATCTAATATATGCCGTGAATGAGACACCAGTGTCTTAGCATTTGTATCTAAATGCTAAACAGCATTATTATTTAGCACTGACCTCCTACTGTTATTGATGTTTCTTACCCAGGATCTTTTAGCTGATCTTGATAACTTTTCCTTACACATACTTTAGCTACCAAATCAACACCACTTTATTGATACCTGAATTCTTGCAACTTAGGTTTTATAAGATTCTGCAATAAAAAAAGGAATTAAAAATTTGTTTTATATTTATTTTGAGTTGGGATCTCACTCTACTGCCCAGGCTGAGTGCAGTGGTTGGCTCCCTGCAGCCTCAAACTCTCATCTCCGCCTCCTCAGTAGCTAGGACTACAAGCACATGCCACCACACCCAGCTATTTTTTGGCTTTTTTTGTAGACATGGGTCTCGCTGTTCCTCAGGCTGGTCTCGAACCCCTGGCCTTAAGGAATCCTTCCTCCTTAGACTCCTAAAGCACTGGGATTTACAGGTATTAAGCCATGGAGCCCTGCCCAAAATTAATTTCAAATTCATCAATTAGTCCCAGTGTGGTGGCTCACACCTGTAATCCCAGCACTTTGGGAGGTGGAGGCGGGCAGATCGTCTAAGGTCAGGAGTTCAAGACCAGCCTGGCCAACATAGTGAAACCCCATCTCTACTAAAAATACAAAAATTAGCTGGGCGTGGTGGCCGGTGTCTGTAGTCCCAGCTACTCAGGAGGCTGAGGCAGGAGAATCGCTTGAACCAGGGAGGCAGAGGTTGCAGTGAGCCGAGATTGCACCATTGCACTCCAGCCTGGGCGACAAGAGACTCCATCTCAAAAAAACAAAAACAAAAACAAACAAACATCAATTATTTTGCTAATTGTTTTGTTTTTTGGTATTCCTGATGCGAGATGTCTTTATCATGTATTGCTGATTAGGTTGTTCATCAGTTAATCCTGAATAACTGAACTCTAAGCTCAAGGCAATAATATATAGGCTTTCTTTTCATGCAAGTCAAACTGCTAAAATCTACCACAAAGTATTAGCCTTTCATCAGCTTGGTCTTCAGATCCAATACATTTTCCCCTCAAATGAAAGACAATGCATGCCGTCCACAACAATGCTTTAAAAAAAAAAAAAAAAAAAAAAGGAGGAGGGAAAACGAGGTTAAGCCCTGTCTTCTTCCTCCTACCCCAAAAAGAGCTCAGAAATTAAGGTGCTTTCCCTAACAAAGCCTCCTCCTGCTCCATGAAGTGACCAAGCATGTCCTGGCAGACCCAGAGATTTATAATCTTCAACATATCGTTATCGGGGAAATCAAGATTTGACAAAATTCTTCCTTCACGCCCCGTTTCTGCAAGACCACCACTTTCTAGCTTCAAATGAAGAAAAAAAAAAAAAAAAGACAGCTGCAGGAATGCTTGGCTGCCCGCTAATGTACAATTTTGCCAAAACGCAGAACTTGACGCCCACTATTACCAAAGGATGGCCTTAGTAGAATAACCCCCGCGAAGAGCAAACTGTTTAGCAGCCGCTCCCTCGAAAAGAACGGAAGAGGAGGTCTCTTCAGAATCTGAGGATAGTAGTGAGGCACTCCCCTTCCATTACTAGCTTTGCTCCTTTCTCAATCAGGCAGTTATCAGCTAGCCTCCTTTGTCAAAGGGGGTTGGTGGTCAGAATCTTTGCGAGACAAAGATTACTAAAAGAGCTCCCCGGAACCAATGTTAAGGCATCAAAGACCCCGCTCAGCTCCCACAATGATCAACAAACCAAAACCTGGGATCCCTACTATTACCACCACCACAGCCACAACCACAACCACCACCAACACCATTCCTCGCTCTCTCTAGCCAGGGATGAGACTCAGGCCCAGGAACCCCATCCTTTCAGCAAGTGGGAAGGCGCTGGGTCTCCTCCCTTAGACCTCTCCTTTACCCCAATGTTCTCTCCGGACCCCTCCACTACAGCGAGGCGCCATGTAAGTTTTCAACCCCCAAGAAGGCCAGTCCCAGCCACACACAAGATGGCAGCCCCACACCTACCGGAGGAAACAGCTGCGCCACCACTCCAGTGATGCCGGCCGCTCGACTACGAGTAACTCCATTGGCCCAGCTAGAGAGCGCGAGACAAGGCGAGAGCGCTAGCAGTCAATCGGGAGGCGGCGCGCTCGGGCGCCACTGCGGTGCCAGCGGTAAGCGCGCCGAGTCTCTGAGGCGTGAACCAGTAGGGAGTGCGACCAATCAACGGACTCCTAGCTGGGTGGTGGGACGGCCGGCGTCCGACTCCTCCCATGTAGTGATCGCTTTAGGTGGGTCGGTCTGGTCACTGGCGGAGGTTCCGCCTTCCCTCATCCCCGGTAGAGGCGGGGCGGGACTGTTGTGGTTGAGATGAAGGCTAGTAAATGGTGAAGTACTTCCCGGCCAGAGGGCACCTGCGCTCGGGAGGTTTGGGCGGCTTGGCGTCGGAGGAGAGCCCCACCCGCGGAGGAACCCAGCCTTGCCAACCGAGCTGGTGGAGCTCACTCCTCAGGTCAGGCGGGCGGCGTAGAAAACGCAGCGGATCCAGGTGAAACCAAGGCACAGCCGTGGGTGGCCCCGGACAGTTCCTCTAGCCAGGCGGTCGGAGGACCTGAAAACGCCGCGGAGCCCTCGGCCGCCCGCGTAGGGGCTGGACCCCAGCCCTTGCAGCCTCCCTTCTCCTGGCACCCAAGTACAGTTCTGGCTGCAGAAGGGGCCGCGGGCGCACTGAGTTTCCAACCTCCATTTCAGCCTGTCTCAGGGTGCAGCCTTAATGAGAGGTGATTCCTAAGCTGCTGGGAACCTGAGGCTGTCAAAGGGGCGGCAGGAAATGGACAGCAGTATAAAACCCAGAAGCAGAACTTGAAGGTTAAAGCACTAGCCCATTTCACAGGTAAGATTACACGAGCCCTTAAATACAGCAAGTTCAGTCATTCATCCAAGATCACGGAGTTCAGATTAGATAGTAACACTTCTGACTCGCTATCAGCCACAGCCCAATAAGTAATTAAGGAAAGATATGTAATTAACTGTGCTCTTTGGCATGTGGAAACCTGCAGTGAGCTCTGTAAATATTAACACATGAGGCCAAGGAGAGGAGCAACTTTGAAGAGGTCAAATGGAGTAACCAAAGCATAGGCTCTGAAACCATGCTGCCTGGTTCCTTATTTTGTGTCTGCCATTTACGGTATGACATGCCTTAGCTTCCTCATCAGCAAACGAGCTGCTAATTTAACCCACATGACTGTTAGGGGGATTAAATAAGAACACGTGAAGTAGTTAGAAGCGTGACTAACCCGTGGTTCTTAAGCGTGACTTAATCCGTGGTTCTGTCGTTATAATTAAAACGTAAGGAGCGGAGAGGAAATGGTAAACGTGTTTTTAAAGCCTGTTTTTAGAAACGAAAAGGCACCATACATTGAAGCAAACCAGACTGGCTTAATTATTTTTCTGCCAAAATGAAAAAGTGAGAAGGGGAAAAAAGTTTTTTAAGCCCATTTACTCTCTGAAATATTAACACCAATTGTCTCTGGATGATGGGATGGTGTTTAAATTTTCTCCTTTGTGCTTTATTGTATTTTGCAGATTTTCTCTAGGAAACATGTTTTACTTGTGCACGTTCAGTTGTTTTCAACTTTTCAGGTGTGAACACTGGTGAGAGCTGCTTAAAAACAAAGCTATGGGCCGGGCGCGGTGGCTCACACCTGTAATCCCCACACTTTGGGAGGCTGAGGCGGGCGGATCACCTGAGGTCAGGAGTTCAAGACCAGCCTGGCCAACATGGTGAAACCCCATCTCCACTAAAAATACAAAAATTAGCCGGGCGTGTGCTGGCGGGCCCCTGTAATCCCAGTTACTCGGGAGGCTGAGGCGGGAGAATCGCTTGAACCCGGGAGGCGGAGGCTGCAGTGAGCCAAGATCACGCCACTGCACCCCAGCCTGGGTGACAGAGCGAGACTCCGTCTCAAAAAAACAAACAAAAACAAAAACAAAGCTATGGCCTTGCGCAGTGGCCCGCACTTTGGCAGATCGCTTGAGCCCAGAGTTCAAGACCAACCTGGGCAACATAGTGAGACCTCATGTCTAAAAAAAAATAAAACTATTACTGAGTGTGCTTAGGTGGAAGTATAAATTGGTAGAACCATTCTGGAAGAGAGTTTGACAATATGCTATAAACTTTAAAATGAATTCCTTTTTGAACATTTATATATCCTTAATTTTTAAAAATTAAGTACACTTTTACATTCTTTTACAAATTTAGTACCCTGTAGATAAAGAGCACAATCCAGATTTTGACCTTGAATTTTTTCTTGCATGTCAAGGTTATACTGCTCTCATAAAAACAGTTGAGTAGCTTCCCGTATTTTTCCTGCTTGAAAGTTCGTATATGATAAAAATTCTCTGTTCTTTGAAAGTTTTGTACAAGGAATGTTCCCTGACTCCTGCTGGAGACTTTGGTACAGAGCTTTCAAGTGTTTTTTAATACTTACACCTTTTAATACTGTTACATATTTTATATAGGTGAATATATACATTTGTAATTTTTTAGTGGAAAAATACCATACTACATCATTCTGTAGCTTTATTTCTTCACATTGTTTTTGCAGCCTATACATGTTATTTATAGCTCATTATATTATTTATGGATCATTTCTTTTACCTGCTGCATAGTGTTCCAGTGTATGACTGTAATTGATCCGTTAATATAAAACATTTCTCTTTGTCTCTTTTATTGCTCTTGTTAAATCCTATTTTGTTTGATGTGTGCTGTATAGCACATTTTATTGTCATTCTCTTGAGGACATTAGGTTTCCAGTTTTTCGCCATACAACAATGCTGCAAGGAAAATCTTTGTGTTTTCTTGTGCACATGTGCTATTTCTCAAGGATATATACCTAAAAGTGGAATTGCTTGGTTTTAAGTTGTGAGCATTTTTAGTTTTAATAGGTCATGCTAAATTTGCCTCCAAAATACCTCTACTAATTTACACATTCCACAGGTAGTTTATGAGAGTTAAGTTTCTGTACAGTTTAGACTAACATGAGATATTATCTTCTTCATTTTTGCCTAGTGATGGCTGCAAATTATACTTTTAATTTTCATTCTGTGATCTAAGATTGAAGTGTCTGTTTATTAACCTATAATTTATATGCATTTCTATAATTTTTTAAAAACCTGTTTAAGTTCTTTATGTGTCCTCGATACTGTATTTTTGGAAGTCTCTTTGGTGTGTATGGTTAATTATGCCTCCTTTTTGTTGCTATTGTTAAAATATGTTAAAAACATTTTCTCTTAGCTTCTTGCTTGGGTTTTGACTTTTTGTTAACTTATTTGTTCTACAGATGGATTTTCCTCTGCCAATCTTTAGGCCTCTTTTTATCTTACTGAATTTCTCTAAGACTTCCAGTACAATATTGAATAAAAACAGTGATAGCAAGTGTCTTCATCTTGTGCCTAATAAAAATTCTCCGAATGTTTCGTCATTGAGTATGATGTTTGCTGTCATTGAGTAGGATGTTTTGGTAGATAGCCTTGATCAGAATAAGAAAGTTCTCTTTTTTCCTAATTTGCTAAGGGGCCCCCCACCTTCCATGGAATAATTTTATATTGAATTGTTTTGTTTTTCTGCATGAAGTGATAGTTCATTAACAGGCAAACTCCATTTGCCTGTTAATATAGGCATTCATATTGATAAACTTTTCATGTTAAACTTTTTAGGTATTCCTGGGATAAACTATTTTGGTAATACGTTCTTAGTCTACTGCTGGATACCTTTATTCAGTATTTTTGTGTCTAAGACCCAGTAGTGATTTGGGCCTTGAGTTTTTCTCTTGCATGTCAAGGTTATACTTATCTCATAAAAAAAAGTTGAGTAGCTTCCCCTATTTTTCCTGCTTCAGAACAGTTTGTATATGATAAAAATTACCTGTTCTCTGAAAGTTTTGTACAATTCATCTGTAAAACTTTATGGACCTAGTGTACTAGCGGTGAAAAAAATCTCATATCTCATAAAAAATTGAGTAACTGCTTAAGAAAAAGTTGAGTAGCTTCCCATATTTTCCTGCTTCAGAACAGGTTTGTGTTTGATAAAAATTATCTATTCTTTGAAAGTTTTGTACAATTCATCTGTAAAACTTAATGGACCTAGTGTACTAGCAGTGAGGGGTGGGGATGTGTGGCACACATCTCTAGTAATATCTTCAGTGTTTTGAGCCTATTTGGTAATTTATATTTTCCTAGAAAATTGTTCAGTTCGTCTGTGCTCAGGTTCATTGACATAAAATTGTCTGAATTTTAAAATGTTTAAAATCTCTTCAGTAGCTAGAGATCTACATTTGTTATTATTTATTTTGTTGCTCTTTTCCCAGCTTCTTTAATTGAATGTTTAAGTCGATATTTTCATTTCGCTAATAAAATGTATTTAAAGCTTAAATATCTCTTGGCATGCTGCTTTGGCAAAATCCTTCAGGCTTTGAAATGTATTATTTCAACCAATTACCATTTCTAAATGTTCTTAAATTTCTCCTTTGATTTCTTCTGTAAACCATATACATTATTTGGGAAATTTGATTTTTTAATTTCCGCAGGTAGTATGGGGTGGGGGGTTGATTTACTACATTCAGTGACTATGCTCTGTATAAACAGCCTTTTGGAATTTGTTGATAATTCCTTTTGATCTCATAATAGTTTTTGTAAATTTCATGCTTTTCCTCCCACAAGAAGTATTTTCTCTTGGGTGCAGGGTTCTATACATTTTTTGGATTAAGCTTGTTAATTTGTCATTTAAATCCTTTATACTCTGGTTTTTTACCCACTTTATCTCAGTTTCTTAAATGTGTTACTTTATCACCAAATTGTGGATCTGTGCATTTTCCTTTTATTTAAATTCTGCTTTATATATTTCAGAGTGATGTTATTTGTACATAAAGGTTCATGAATATTAAATCTTCTGGTAAATTGTTCTGTCAGCATAAAATATTTGTGTCTTTTATTGATTTTCATATTCAACTCTTATTTGATATGTTTCTTCTTATAATTGCAGATGTCTTTTTTCTCATTTTCAGCCTTGCTATGACATTTCGTGTAATTTAAGTGGGTCTCTTATTTTAAAATATCATATCTAGGTTTTGCTTGCCATCCAATCTGAGAGTCTTCCCTTTAACAGGTAATTCACCTTTATTGTGATTATTGACATATTTTGGCCTTATTCTTGTCATTATTTAACAAGCTTCTCTTTGTATCTTTTATATCTTATTTTTCCACCTGTTTTTTGGGACAGAGTCTTGCTCTGTTCCCTAGGCTGGAGTACAGTGGCGTGATCTCAGCTCACTGCAACCTCCACCTCCCAGGTTCAAGCAATTTTCCTCCCTCAGCCTCCCAAGTAGCCCAGATTACAGGTACACATCACCACACCCAGCTAATTTTTGTATTTTTAATAGAGATGAGATTTCGCCATGTTGGCCAGGCTGGTCTTGAACTCCCGACCTCAGGTGATCCGCCCACCTCAGCCTCCCAAAGCGCTGGGATCACTTTTATTTTTAATTGAGGTTAGCCCCAAGTTTTCTTTGTTCAGTTTTTAAGTTGATTAACTTTACATTTCACAGTTCTTAAATTTATGTTTTCCTAACAAAGTGTACATTTAGTCAGTTTTGATAAGGCCCCTGTAAAGAAGAATTTAGTGTGCTTCTACTTTGCTTTCTCTCATCTTGAAACAATCCCTTCCATCTCTCCTCCAAAAAAGAACATAATCTCTCATGATATCTTTAAGAATTTTTCTTTCATTTGTTATTAAATTCAGTTTATATTTAACATTAATGTGTTTTACTCATTTATTTGCTCACTATTGCTTCTTATACCTCAGTGCTTTCTTATAGGTTCATTTTTCATCATCAGATACTTATTTCTTTCACAGTCTCTGAGTGACTCTTTGAATGTCTGTAAATGTCTCTTTTTCATCTTTAGTATGGAAAGATAGCTTGGCTGGATATAGAGTTCTGGGTTCATACTGACTTTTCTTTAACATTTTGCATCTGACATTTCTGATGAGAAATCTCATTACTAGTCTGATACACCTTCCTTTTAGATAATCTACATTTTTCTGGAAACATCTAAGACTTTTTGATATTCTGAAGTTAGTCACGGTTTGTCTAGCAATGTGTATTAAGAATTTTATCCTGGTTGGTACTCAGTGGATTCAGTTTGCTTATGTGTTTTCCAGTTCTGAGAAATTCTTGGTCATTATTGCCTCCTCTCCATTTTCTCAATTTTGTGCCTCCTCTTGTTTCCTTGCTCTGTGTTCTTGGTGAATTACTGAACTCAGTCTTCCAGCTTACTAACTGGCTCTTCATGTGAGTCTGTTCTGTCATTCAGTCATCTATTGAGTTTATTTCAACAACTGTTTTTATATCTGAGATAGCTAACTGGCTTTTTTTCAAAATTGTATGTTATTTCATGGATGAGATTTCCTTCTTTAGCTCAGTCTCTTTCATAGTGTAGCCTTCTTCAGATGTTTGAGGACTCTTAGTTGTGCATTAATCTCCTCTGAGAGGATTCCTGCCCATTGTTTTGCTGTTGTGATTGTGGTTGCCATCATCTCTATAGCTTCCCATCTGTTTCCTTTCCCCAGAAGGGCCTTACAGACTTGGCCCTTAGAGAGTTCCCTTTTTGTTTTCAGCATGGCTATATATATATGTATTTTAAGTCTAACATTTCCATGGTTTGGTGTGGAAGTGGCAGAAGAATTTACGGTATCTTGACTAACAACTTGAGAATTAAAATTGTTGATCTATTTTTGACCTATTATTCTACCTCCAGATATGTTATCCTGGGGAAATTGCCAGAGATATGTATAAAGTATATTTATTTTAGCATTATTATACTAAAAATTAATCTATAAAGGAAAACAATCTAAATATCCAATATAGAGGTTTATATTAGTAATTAATATTTTTATTAAAATTTAATTATTAAAATATTTAATGTACTATAATGTATGGGTTATTGACCAAAGTATGTTGTACAGCCAGTTTTATTATGCAAAAATATTAGTGATGGAGGAAAATGCAGGAAATGTTTTTAATGAAAGATTATAAAAAATATACTACAATCCAAATTTTTGTTTTAAAACTACATTCTGAAAGAATAACAATAATTGGTAGTATTCCTTGAATCTTTCATATGTCAGGCACATTATATGTAATTAAGTCTTGTCCTCAGAACAACCTGTGAGGTAGTTAGTATTATCCCCTTTTTAAAAGTTTTATAAAAGACTTATAAAATGGAGATAGTAATGTAAATACAAATATATTAAATATGGGTGATAGGATTGGGTGAGCCTTCTCTAATATTTCTAATTTTGATACTTTACATATTTTTTCCAGATAACTTATATTTTTTGTAATGGTTCATGCTGTTTTAGAAGATCAAGCTGTTATAACAATATCTTATTTCCTTATATATATATATATATATAGTCTTTTACAAATATGCACTATTCTTTATTGTTTTCCTTACAGAATGTTTCATCCATTTGTGGACCAAAAGATGGAGTTGGTTTTTATTTTTAAAAAAATAATGTTAATGATGTGATACCACTACAAATATTTGCGTGATGAAGATTCATGGACTTGTCTTTTGGTTGGACTGTCACTCATTTCTGAAAGTTTCTTCAGCCACAATTTCTATTTGAAAATTCAAGTATCAAAGGATATCAGGTTTAGAATGGTATAATGATGTATTTTGTCTGAGGACTGCAAATTTTATAGAGACCACAGTTGGATTCCAGTGATATTCTGCAATCAAAGTGATTTGATAAACCTAATTTTGAAGCATTTTATATTTATAAGCGACATCAAAAGATGGGAGAAAAAAATGGTAGGTTGAAGAACATACTGTTACACTTTATATCTAAAAGTATGTAGATAATGTAAGCTGATGTGGAATTGTCAAGGTTTTGCATTGCAAGGAACTTTTCTGAATTAGAGGGAATTAAGGGTTTATTCTCATATAGCCACCAATTTTGACTGTCTTTATCATTAATTGTGAAAAAATTCACTTTTTTGAAAACTTTTTTTTTTTTTTCTTTTTTTTTTGTGATGGAGTCTCGCTCTGTCGCCCAGGCTGTAGTGCAGTAGCACAATCTTGGCTCACTGCAACCTCTGCCTCCCAGGATCAAGCGATTCTTCTGCCTCAGCCTCCTGAGTAGCTGGGATTACAGGTGTGTGCCACCATGCCCAGCTAATTTTTTGTATTTTTAGTAGAGATGGGGTTTCACCATGTTGGTCAGGCTGGTCTCAAACTCCTGACCTCATGATCTGTCCGCCTCGGCCTCCCAAAGTGCTAGGATTACAGCACTTGGACCTGGCCAAAAAAAGGTGAGCCACTGCACATGGCCAAAATACTTTTAGTGTTACAGAAAAATGGAGAGGATTGCACAGTTCCAGTAAACCTGGTACTCAGCTTTATCTATGATTAACATTTTACATTTGGATGCTACATTTGTTACAATTAATGAACCAATATTGGCACATTATTATTAACTGAAGTCCATAGTGTATTCATGTTAGTTTTTACCTGATGTCTTTTTCCATTCCAAGATCCCATCCAGGACACCACATTACATTTACTTGTCATGTCTGCTTAGGCTCCTCCTAGCTGTGATAGTTTCTGAGATTTTTCTTGTTTTTTATTTTTTTGGGATTTTGTAGCCAAATATTTTGTAAGATGCCCCTCTGTTGGAATTATCATCTGATGTTTTTCCGTAATTTGACTGGAGTGATGGGTTTTGGGGAGTGTGATCTCAGAGGTAAAATGTCATTTTCATCACATCATATCAAGGGTACATGCTGTCAGCATGATTTCTCAGAGTTGATACTGAACTTGATCAATGGAGCTTGAGCTGGCTAATGTAGGTGGTGGTATCAAATTTCTCCACTGTAAAGTTACTCTTTTTCTCCCATTCCCTGCTATACTCTTTGGAAATAAATCACTATAGGCAGCCCACAGTTAAGGGGTGGGGATTTATGCTCCCCCTCCTTAAATGTGGAATATCTACATTAATTATATTTGGAATATTTCTGCAGGGGAGATTTATCTCTATCTCTTCTTCCCCGTTTATTTATTCAGTTAATCATTTATATCAGCATGGACTCATGGCTATTTATTTTATACTTTGAGTTACAAGCTAGTACTACTTTATTTGTTTTGTTTTTCAAATTGTCCCGGGTTTGGCTATTGGGAGCTCTTTCAGTTGGCTCTTTTTTTTTTAGATGAAGTCTCACTCTGTTGCCCATGTTTGTGTGCAGCAGCACAATCTTGGCTCACTGCAACCTCTGCCTCCTGGGTTCAAGCAATTCTCTTGCCTCAGCCTCCTGAGTAGCTGGGATTACAGGTGTGTGCCACCATGCCCAGCTAATTTTTGTATTTTTAGTAAAGATGGGGGTTTCACCATATTGGCCAGGCTGGTCTCGAACTCCTGACCTCAAGTGATCCACCCGCCTCAGTCTCCCAAAGCGCTGGGATTACAAGTGTGAACCACCATGTCCTGCTCGGTTGGCTTTTGTGTCCCTTTGATGTACCCTCATCAGTGTAGGTATTTTTTATTTGTCTTTGTTTTATAGCACTTCCCTTTTGGCACTCGAAGATTGCTCTAGATTCATCTTATATATTTCTTGCCCATCTTAGAGTGAGCCATTTCTTGAATAACCTGTCAATATTTTTATTGGAAAATGGTATTAGAAACCAAGATCTGAATGATAGGTGTATTTGTTGTTACTGGAGTGTCCTTGTTTATAGGCCCTTTCAGCTGGCAGAGCAAGGAAGTATGTATATTTATATATATATATACACTAATATATACACAACTCATGGCTATGAATATTTCTATATGTAACTGTTTGTATCTGCCTTAAGCTAACCATGAAATTACGCTGATGTTTCCAACTCCAATCTATTACCATGTGGATCATTTTAGTCTCCTCACGTTATCTGTATGCTCCCACTCCAGTAGTAGAAAACTTAGTTCCCATCACCCACCATCCATTT
The DNA here is from genome assembly GCF_028878055.3 of Symphalangus syndactylus. NCBI lineage: Eukaryota > Metazoa > Chordata > Mammalia > Primates > Hylobatidae > Symphalangus > Symphalangus syndactylus. The sequence continues at coordinate 87,174,317 of NC_072437.2, forward strand.
ACTTAATTGTTCAATTCCAGTATATATATGTAGCAGTATCAGAATTGTTAACACTTGACTGGGCACCGTGGCTTATGCCTATAATCCCAGCACTTTGAAAGGCCGAGGCCAGGAGTTAGACCAGCCTGTCAAACATGGCAAAATCCTGTCTCTACTTAAAAAAAAAAAAAAATAGTAATACAAAGTGGCACACGCCTATATATAATCCCAGCTATCCAGAGGCTGAGGCACGATGATTGCTTGAACCCAGGAGGCAGATGTTGCAGTGAGCTGAGATCGTGCCACTGTATTGCAGCCTGGGTGACAAAGCAAGACTATCTCAAAAAATAAATAAATAAAAATAGAATTTTAACCCATCCCCAGGTAGGAAAATACTTTATCAACTAGAGTACAGTAAGGAAGTAAGTATGTGCAGTTACTTTTGCCTTTATTTTTACAGACTCCACTCATTTCCAAAGTTACTTAGGTCAATACCTTTTCCACCCAGCCCTTGGTGAAGTAGTTTATACATTTGTAATACAGTTAGATTCTCTTCGTAGTCTGCATTCCTTACTGAGATCCCTGATGTCCTAAATGATTTTTAAAATTTGCGTACATTAAAGTTCATTGTTTACTCTTTAAAATTCTGTGGGTTTTTACAACTGCATAATGTCATGCATCTATAATTATAGTGTCATACACAATAGTTTCGGTGCCTTTAAGATAGTTGTAATGTATGAATTGTTATACAGATCATAGTACTGATTTCACCAGGCTGTGATCTAAGCCAGTGGTTCTCAATTTTTTTTTTGTCTCAGGATGACTTTATACTCTTTAGAGTATTTAAAACCCCAAAGAGCTTTTGTTTATGTGGGTAACATCTGTTGATACTTACTGTATAGAAATTGAAACTAAGAAGTTTCAAAAAATATTAATTGGCTTATTTTTAAGAAAATAATCCAACATGTTGAAAATGTAAATAAACTATTTTCTAAAGCAAAAATATTAGTGAGAAGGATAACATTGTCTTACATTGTTAGAAATATCTTTAATAACTGGCTTATTAGATTCTTGTATCTGCTTCTACATTCAGTCTTCTGTGATACATTACTTTGGTTGAAATGAATAAAAGACAAGCTTCACACAGACAAGAAGCTGAAGAAGGAAGAGTATTTTAATAGCCTTTCATCTAATTGTGGATATTTTTCTTTGTTGACTCCAAAACTCAACAGGTAGTCATTCCTTAAAGGTTAGTTGCAGTGTGGAATCTGACATATCATTGAGTATTTTTACACTGTTACATTAAAATCCATTGGTCTGTCTTGCACTTTGGGTAGATCTTTTACCATGTACGATTTTACATCATGTATTGACCACTCGTAGAATATTGGTTCAGTGAATTATGCAGATCTTCCAAATGTTGACACGTTTAATCATATAACTTTAAAATCACATTTGTTAATATTGCTACTGATCTCATTTTAAAAGTGGTTAACTCTTCAGAAACTTTCAGGTTTGCCATGGCAGATACAAGGTTTTCAAAATTCTCATTTTCGTTCTGTAGCTTGAATTTTGTCATTAGCAACAAATATTGTTAGTTTTGTCCTTCAGGTGATAGGCTCACTTTGCTCATATGCCAAACACCCAAGTCTGGAAAACTATAGTTTTATCAGTGGTTCTTTTAAGTAAAAATGGTTTTCATTTAAAAAAAAAAAAAGATAGTTTAGTTTACAGGTTGAACAATCCCACTAGTATTTTTCCTTGAGACAGCCATTGTACTGTAATGGCTGTACAAATGATTGTAATAACTTATGTTGTTTCGTTAAAGGTATACTTAGATGAAATTGGTGGTGAAGATCACAATGACTTACTGATAGTTTGATGCCACTACCTTGATTCATGCTAAGACGCTAGCAGTTTTACTCACCAGTGCCTTTGTACTATCAGTTGATGTCAATATAATAAAAACAGTAAATGTCCTAATATTATTTTTTAAATAGTTTGTCTTTGTGTATTCTCTGAAATGATTTGGGGAGTCCTAGGGGTCCACAGACCACATTTTGCTAATTACAGGTTCAAAGATACCTTAGATAAGTTCCTCTAGACCAATACCCTAAAGCCCCTTACAACATATGTTTCTGTGTACTGAGGTCATTATTAATGTATTTGGTAAGTATTTAATAAATACTTGGCTAGCAAATAAATTCAGATCAGTATTATTCATGAGCATTGTCTGTTTACAAAGACTGTCTAAAGTGAAATTGGTAGACATCGTATAACTGTACCATTTACTTGGCGTCCTTCATTACAAGGCTGCTACACTTCTTGCCTCATGCTTATAGTCTTGCAATGAATAGTCATAACTGGCTAAATAAAAAAGAGAGTTTGAACAGATAATAAAGTTATCAGATGGTATTCTTCATTTCTGGGGGCAAATAGCAGCAATATTAGTATCCTGAATTGATCTTCAATTCAAGTACCTGCTCCAGTATTCCTTGTAAATATCTTCTAGTAAAATATATGGAAATATTTAGTTTTAGGTTATAATGCTGAGCATGCATACAATGCACAAAGAAGTGAAGATCAGGAGCAAGAAACTAAAATTGTTTGTATTGTAGTAACTATGTCTACAGTCGCAACCAAAGTCTCCCAGATGTTTCCTGTGATACTCATTTAGTCTCCTTGTGCACAGAAGTTGTTAACTGGATCTATTAGTTTCATTTATCAGAAAGTTTGGTTACCTCTTTTCTTATTACTGTGGTTAAGGGCTTCCATAGCAAGAAGACAAAGAAAAATGATCAAGAAGGAAGACATGAGGAACAAGTGCCATTTTAATGAGAATTAAACCTAGCAATATGAGATAATAAGGAAGTCATAAGGAACAACATATTCATTTAAAACCCAGAACAAATAAATATGAATTGCTTAGTTACATTCATTTATTGTAGAAGCAGATTCAGTATTTTCTTTGATTGGCATTGTGTTTTTAAATTATATTACCAGTGTCCTTTCTCTTTTCAAAATCATTTCCAAGATTGAGCATTTACTCTGTTTACTTTTTAAATAACTCATTTTAAGTATTTCCTACCAGAATAATTTAGTAGCATGTATTGGCATTTCTAAGACTTTTTTTTTTTTTTTTTAAAGAGTCTCACTCTGTTACCCAGGCTGGAATGCAGTGGCACAATCTCAGCCCACTGTAACCTCCGCCCCCTAGGTTCAAGCAATTCTCATGCCTCAGCCTCCCGAGTAGCTGGGACCACAGGCATGTACCACCATGCCCAGCTAACTTTTTTGTGTTTTTGGTAGAGATGGGGTTTCACCGTGTTGGCCAGGCATGTCTCAAACTCCTGGCCTCAAGTGATCTGCCTGCCTCAGCCTCCCATGAGGTGTGATGGCACCACACCTAGCCTCTAAGACAATTTTAAGTGATAAAAAAAAAAAAAAAATTCATTGAGTCCTGATTGTTATCTTTCAGCATCACAGCTTTTTTTCCCTCAGTCCAGGACAGAATTTTATGTGATTCCAGAATAATGTTACCAAAAGCTATTTTTAAATACTTCCGGCCGGGCGCGGTGGCTCACGCTTGTAATCCCAGCACTTTGGGAGGCCGAGGCGGGCGAATCACGAGGTCAGGAGATCGAGACCACGGTGAAACTCCGTCTCTACTAAAAAAAATACAAAAAATTAGCCGGGCGTGGTGGCGGGCGCCTGTAGTCCCAGCTACTCGGAGAGGCTGAGGCAGGAGAATGGCGTGAACCCGGGAGGCGGAGCTTACAGTGAGCCGAGATCGCGCCACTGCACTCCAGCCTGGGCGGCAGAGCGAGACTCCGTCTCAAAAAAAAAAAAAAATACTTCCAAAATACTTGAAAATACTTCAAAGTACATCTCAATGTCCACCTCTAATAAAGATAAATCCCTAGTAAGGGATATTGACTCATATCTGTGAAGGGAAACTTAATCTATGAAGTGCTTTGAAAAATAATTTTGCCTAAAAGTGGTTTTTGTTGATTATCAGTGAAAAACCTAATGATTTTAGGCACCCTGAGAAAGCCCTGCTTCACAAAATATTTTCCTCATTAAGCTGATTGTTCTCTAAAATTCCACAATGAAAGATGAATTCCTTTTGTTCACTGCAGCCTCGAACTCCTGGGCTCAAGCAATCCTCTCGCCTCAGCCTCCTGAGTAGCTTGGACTACAGGCTTGTACCACCTTGCCTGGCTGATTTTTTTGTAGAGATGAGGTCTTGTTATGTTACCCAGGCTGGTCTTGAACTTGGCCTCAAGTGATTCTCCTGTCTCGGTCTCCTAAAGTGCTGGGATTACAGGCCTGAGATACTGTGCCCAGTTTGTTATTTCCATTTTATAGATGTGGTCACACAGTTAATAAATGGGTCAGAACTAGTATTCAAACCCAACTACACTTGAACTTCAAAGCCTAGGTTGTTAATCACCACTCTTCTTCTTTCCTTGGCTTCTGAGATACTACTTTCCTGGGTTTCTCTTCCACCTCAGTCTCTATAGTTCCTTTTCCTTGTATTGTTGATGTTCTACATAAGACCCTTCTTACTCTGTATGTTCTCCATATGGAATTATGTCTACTCTATGGCATTAGCAAGTATTTGTACGTTAATGACTCCGGTTTGTATTTCTGAACCAGATCTTACTCTAGAGTCTATGCATCCAGTTTGTTCAGAGAGCCTCTTACTGCTTGAATTTGCCACCTGTCCCTCTACTTTATTCATACCTTAATGAACAGCATTATTGTCCATATGATTACCTGAGGCAAAAATGTGGAGATCATTCGTGACTCCTCCCACTGCTACCTGAGTGATCTTTCTGGAAAACATAACTAATCACATCATAAGATCCTTATACCTCTTGGGTAGCTTTCCATATAAAAGTTGCTTAGCATGGCACATAGGGCCTTCGATGTCATGCCCCTACCTGCCTTTTAAGCACCAGTTCTCATCCATTTTGTCCTCTAACATTCCTCTTTTTTAAAATCTTGAAATCTTCTTTGAGCTGTGCTATGGGGAATTAAAAGTAAGCTTAGTCTTACGTAGTATACGTCAGGCCAGAGTATTAGTAGGAAAACAACACCCCTCCAGAGGCCACTATGTTGGCAGCAGCACTAATTAGCCAGAAGTCCCCTTTGGGAAAGGTGACTTTCCTAGCAGGAATTGAGACTTTGATACCTAAGCCCCTTAGGCAGATTCTCCCTTCTTTGCCAAACTTGGAGGTTCTGGGTTTAATTTGTGTTAGGGAAAATGTATTTTTTGTAAGCCATCTGGACTGCCTACTCATTAATCCTCCCTGTGCCTACTCCAGTGACCTTTCTAAAATGCAATTATTATTATGTCTTTCCTTTGCTTAAAGGCCCTATTAGTTAATTTTAAATAATCTTATACATAGTAACATTGTATAAATGAATTATGCTTAGCATTTTAGGTATTTTTGTTACTTTTAAACACGAGGTGAGATTTAGCTTTTGACAACTTTTAATTGTTTTTCTTATATTTTCAATTTTGAAAGGATTGTTTCTTTAGGAAAATTTTGAAGTATTAGCTTACTGGGCATCAGAAATGTTGGCTCATTTATGTAACTTTCTCTGTACAACTTTAAACATTAATTTGCTTCATGCAATTAAACATATAGAAGACGTTTTTAAAAAGCAGTATTGTTGGACATTTAGTTATTTCAGCAGCCATTGAGTTGTCTCATTCTGAAACCACACTCAGTGGAGATTATACCCCTAAGACTTTTTAAAAGTGCATGTATAATCTATACGTATACCCCACAACCACTCTCCAGTGAAGTCTTCTTTCTGTTTTCCAGTCAAGAAAGTGTCACTAAAGTTTTCAATATATATTTTAAAAATTAACAGAAATGGGTGAGATACTTAGATCATATTGTTTCTAGCTCTTTGTAAGGAAACATTACTAAAATATTTTCCTCAAGGAAAATGATAGACCAGATGAGCCTTGATCTTATTTAGAAACCAAGTAGATTGTTCTGTAACATGTTCTTAGATAAATTATAGTATTTTTCTATTAGCTCTTAAGGCTAGTCACTTATTTTTATTTTAGGCGACGCAAAAACTTTCTGGATGGAGCTAGAAGACGATGGAAAAGTGGACTTCATTTTTGAACAAGTACAAAATGTGCTGCAGTCACTGAAACAAAAGATCAAAGATGGGTCTGCCACCAATAAAGGTATGAAGCAATAAAAACTTTGAATATGTTTAATACTAAATATTTCCCTCTGGCAGTACAGTATCATTCTATTTCCAATATTGCTGTTTGTAAAAGTAGATGGATGTAATTACTTTTGAATAATACCTACTGAATTTTTATCTCAAGCTACTTTTTTCCCTCATTTATCTTTTTTTTAGGGGAATGTTGCAAAAGTAACATCTGCTCATTATATAACATTTGGCACTTATAGAAAAATATAACAAGGAAAAATTATTCCACATTCAGAGACAACTAGTTTTTTCATATGTATGTGTAAAAGTACATATAACTTTATTTTGTCTGCTTTAAACAGAACTCACTCTACCAGTCTTCTGAAAGCAAAATTTTTGTTCTACATAGGCAGTTAGTTCAGTCATCCAAGTTTTTCTTTTTTCTGTCCGTTGTACCACGTAAGACTTTAAGATGGAATCCTCCTTCAATCCATCAGGACATATGGTTTTGAAGCAAATTTTTCTCCAGATTATTTTTAATACTTTCTGGATGTTCTTATGACATTATTATCATGTGTTTATCAAAAAAAAATTGGCACCGTTTTTCATTTTAATGTTCCTTCTCAATCCTTAATGAGTCAGATAAATCTAGATTCTAATCCAGTTGTACTACTTCCTAGCTGAATGTCCTGGAATAAATAGCTTAACCTCTGAGCCTCAGTTTCTTTTGTCTCTAATGCAGATAGTCCTATTAACCTCTCAGAGGAATAGTGAAGATTAAATGAGATAAAATATGTAAATTGTTTAGCACAGTAGCTGGCACCATGAATAAAGGTAATGGTGATGCTGTTTTTCTGTCTTTAACAGAATACATCCAAGCAATGATTCTAGTGAATGAAGCAACTATAATTAACAGTTCAACATCAATAAAGGGTATGTACATCTTTATTCCCAGTGTAGAGTATTCTCTGATATTTTCTTGCCATGAAGCAGGATAGCTTTAATATGTTGGGCTAATTAAAGATAATTTAAAATAAAATCTAATATCCACATTTCTAAGTTACATAAATCACAGTTTCCTCTGTTAAATGAAAAGTCCTACCCATCTAGAGATAGTACATGCACATCCAACTAAGCATCCTAGGGAAAGAATTAACAAATGTGTGTCATCTTTGGGGGGAAAAAAGACTTTCTCATATAAAGAGGGCAAATAGAATTCTAACTTTAAAACACTATATATCCGCTTTCTGTGAAGAACAATACTTGAAAGATATATTCTTGTATAGATAAGTTGGTGGGTAAATCTTTTATTTCTAGATTGCTTTTAGACCATCAGTCTTCCAAGCTCTAAATCAGTTTAGAAGGATCAAAGATAATGTACTAAAGAAAAACTGTTTCTCTTCTCACAAAACTTCTGACACCAAATGTGGGTTTTCCATGCCATGCGATTCTCCAGTATTCTGTGGACACCAATGGATGTTGTATTCTAAAATTTAATTCAGTTCAAACACTACTACCCAGAGTTAGCACAGATCCCACAGATTAAGGGCTCATTCCCACCAACTTGCTCCCACTTCAGACACTGGTCACAATCCCTGGGCCTCCTGTACTTCTGACTGACTTCGCTACAAATTAGAGGTTCCCACAGCCCCCTCCTTAGATTCCATGATTTGCTATAATGGCTTATCGAACTCACAGAAGTATTTACTATTACCAGTTTATTATAAAGGATAATATAAAGAATACAAATGAATAGCCAGATGAAGAGGTACAAAGGGCAAAGTTGGGAAGGGCCTGAGAACAGGAGCTTCTGTCTCTGTGGAGTTTTGGGGTGTACCAGCCTCCCAGTATGTAGATGGATTCACCAATCTGAAAGCTCTCTGAACCCTGTTCAGGGGTTTTGTGGAGGTCTCATTACATAGGCATGATTCAGTCATCAGCCCATTGGTGATTTGCTTAATCTGCCTCTTTCTCTTCCCTGGATATCGGGGTGGAAGGGGTAGGGATGAAAGTGCCAACTCATTAACCATGCCTTTGTCAGAAGTGCCTTGGTCTTTCTGACAACCAGCCCCCATTCTGAAGCTGTCCAAGGATAGCTCACCTCTCAACAGTCATCTCATTAGCATATAAAAGACACTCTTATCACTACTGGAGATTCCAAGGGTCTCAGAAGTTCTTATGTCAGGAACGGGGGACTAAGACAAATATTATAACAGAAGGTGCTCCTCTCATACCTGTTACTTGAAATTAGAAGGGTTTTAGGAATTAGGTCAGGAGCCAGGACAGAAACCAAATATGTATTTCTTATGATGCTACATGTACTAAGACTGTAAAAAGAAAAACCGAGAAGTTATTTTAACAGGATCAATCACCATTCAATAAATCTTAGTCTATCACACGTTTGCTGAAGTGTTAAGGAAGTACAATATTTACTAGGATTGTATTAATGCTGTTAGATGTTGTCAATAAATTTTAATAATTTTTGGCTTTTAAATCTCTGAAAATATAGTCTAGCATCACCAGTCTATTTTAAGTAAACCATTTGGTATTCAAAAGTATCCTCAATTTCAGTGCTACAGTATAGCTTTGGAAGAGTAGTTTCTTGAAGAAAACAGTCTTCCTTTCACAATATCCTTCAGTAACATTCGGAATTGTAGGGGAGGAAAAATTTTATCTCAGTGGCTGGGGGATGAGGCCTGTAACAAAAGATAGAAGACAGATTAACAGGAGAAGAGACATAAACAAATGTGTTAATTTTTTTTCTTTTTTTTTTTGAGACGAAATCTTGCTCTCTCACCCAGGCTGGAATACAGTGGTGGTATCTCGGCTCACTGCAACCTCTGCCTCCTGGGTTCAAGCAATTCTCCTGCCCCAGCTTCCCGAGTAGCTGGGACTACAGGCGCATGCCGCCACACCCGGTGATTTTTTTGTTTGTATTTTAGTAGAGACAGGGTTTCACTATGTTGCCCAGACTGGTCACGAACTCCTGAGCTCAGGCAAACTGCCTGCCTCAGCCTCCCGAAGTGCTGGGATTACAGGCGTGAGCCACTGCGCCTGGCCAACTTTTAATTTTATATGCACAGGTGTTGCGGGAATTAGGAGGACCAGAGAGACCTTGGGGTGAATACAGGAGGATCTTTATTGAGTGCACTCAGACCCAGCAGACTTAACATCCAAAACCTGGGCCCAGAACAAAGACAGCACTTGGCTTTTATACACAAGGGGGTGGGCTAGCCTGAAACAAGCTTACAGTGGCACGAAGTGTAGTGGCGTGAAAGTAAGGGTACAGAGGCAGAACAAAGACTGTTAATCAAATTGTGACAGGTTCATAACTCAGCATTACACATGTTTGCTATGCAGCCCAGATGTCTGTTATCTAGGTTTTTCTCTAGTGCCTCGCATAGCTTGTTCCATGCCCTTCACTGTGGTGCTCAGGTGGCCATAATTCAGGCCTGCTCAGATGGCTCATGACCTTCACTCCACCACTGCTTAGATAAAACAGAATACTTGAAGTTACTAGTTACAGAGAATAGGAATCTATACACTCATACCATATGAGAAAGGAAAATTTGTTTTTCTCCTCCCTGTGTTGAGGGAGTGCTGGGAGAGTCCCAGAGCACATTCCTTTGTGTCCTGGCTTCTTAGATAGTATTAACAAGACTTTTTCTGGGTCTGGGCTGTGCCTGTTGCTGCCTCTGGGATAAGTCATCCTAATACAGGAAAGCTTATTTCTCTTTCTTTTTAATTTTATTTTTCTTTCTTTAATTTCCTGCCTCACAGGAGCATCACAGAAAGAAGTGAATGCCCAAAGCAGTGGTGAGATTTGAGAGCACATTATACCACCCTAATAGGTGAAAGGGAGGAGTAGAGGGGCACTTCTGGAAGAACACATGACTTCAAAGATAAATGGGTCCTATGAGAATAAGTGGAAGATTTGTAACAGTGTCTGTCTGAGTATAGTACTGACTTCCCCTGCTCTCCCTGATAAGATGAAATCATTCCTGGTTGATGAAACTTCTGGGAGGGGATTTATGACAATTGAGTTTCTTTTTGGGAGGATCTGTTTTTAGACAGATAAGGGAACTCCAGAGAAAGCTTCTTCCTGTATTTCTTCATTCTCAGATGTCTTCAATTCAAAATAATCTTTATGCTACTATATCTCATCTGGACAATCCTTAAGGGATTATATTTAGTTTTGCAAGAGATAGGCTTTTAACCTCACTTGTTACCAAGAAAAATGGTAACAACTAATTCTAAACATTTCTTTTCTTTCTGAAGAAACTTTTTTTCCATAAAAAGTAAGTTGGTTTTTGTTTGGGGTCTTTTAAGGAAATAATTTTGCCAATAGAAATGCCAAATATTATAATTTCATATTTTTATGTAGTTTGTCCATCTGAAATGTAACAAATGCATCAAGATAAGTGTATATTTATTTGCTAGTGGTGAAGTGTTTTTAAGTAAACAGTTGGGGAGAGTTAGGTAATTGACATTGTTGGCAAATGTAAGGATTGAAAACCTTTGGTAATAAAGTTTCATGTGGGCTGGATGCAGTGGCTCAGGCCTGTAATCCAAGCACTTTAGGAGGCTGAGGTGGGAGGATCACTTGAGCCCAGGAGTTTGAGACCAACCTGGGCAACACAATGAGACCTCATCTCTACAGATAATAAAAAAAAAAAATTAACTGGCTGTGGTGGTGTGTGCCTGTGGTCCCAGGTACTCAAGAGGCTGCAGTGGGAGGATTGCTGGAGCCCAGGAAATCAAGTCTGCAGTGAGCTGGGATCACACTACTGCACTCCAACCTTCCAGCCTAGGCAAGAGAGTGAGACCCTGTCTAAAAAAAAAAAAGTTTCATGCTAGCATTTATTTTAAAAGGAGGGTTGGGAATGAGAGAAACAAAAGAACTTTGTGTTGAGGTCAAAACAAGCTGTCCTGGATCCAAGCTAGACTCCCCAGGCTGTCATCAAACTGCTAATTACATTTATTTTTCTTGATGTTGTGTAACTCTCAGTATTTGCTCTGTCTCCATATGAAGGATTGGATAGTGTGTTCTTGAGAGAAATTATTTCCCTTTCCTCTTTTTTCTAATGACTAATGTTAAATCTCCATGTTTTTGAGTAAATCCTATTTCCAACTATGCTTATATACATTTGTTTCATTCATATTTGTTAATATAGATTTATATAACTCATGCAAATAAATTAGCTGGAGGAAAAGTCAGAAACTCTTATTTGTAAAATTAATTTCTAATCAGTTATAGCTGTGAACCAAAAATAATCAAAAGGGTCAGAATCTAATTTTTTTTTTTTTTGAAACGATGTCTCGCTCTTGTCCCCCAGGCTAGAGTGCAATGGCACGATCTTTGCTCACTGCAACCTCCACCTCCCGGGTTCAAGCAATTCTCCTGCCTCAGCCTCTCGAGTAGCTGGGATTATAGGCGCCTGCCACCACACCTGGCTAATTTTTGTGTTTTTAGTGGAGACAGGGTTTCGCCATGTTGGCCAGGATGGTCTCAAACTCCTAACCTCAGGTGATCCACCCGCCTTGGCCTCCCAAAGTGCTGGGATTACAGGTGTAAGCCACTGCGCCCCATCCAGAATCTAATTTAAAGAGAGTTTATTCAGGTGCAAAGCGTAAGGGTAGCCATCTGAGGACCAGTGCTACACCAAAGAATGGTGATAAGTGCTTCTGGTATGGGAGAAATGAGGATTATTTATATAGGCAAAACAGAGGTGTTGAACAGGATTACAGCATTTTTGTACAAAGGGTAACATACAGATATTTGATTGGCTACTGTTGATTACACTCTAAGTGGGTTGTCCAACATTCTGTTGTAAACAGGTAACAGTCACAAAGGTCTCTTTCTCCATATCATTTAGACTAGATTTGAATAAAGAATAGGGAGTCTTGACTGGGCGTGGTGTCTCAGGCCTATAATCCCAGAACCTTGGAAGGCTGAGGTGGCAGGATCACTTGAGTCCAGGAGTTCAAGACCAGCCGGGAAACATAGTGAGATTCTACCTCTACAAAACAATTTTGAAAATCAGTCAGGTGTGGAGTTGCACACCTGTTGTTCTAGCTACTCTGGAGGCTGAAGTGGAAGGGTAATTTGAGCCTAGGAGTTCAAGGTCACAGTGAGCTTATGATCACATCAGTGTACTCCAGCCTGGGTGACAGAGCAAGATCTTGTGTCTTTAAAAAAAAAAAAAAAGTAGGGAGTCTAGTTAATGTGTAACATCTCAGCACAGAAGTCAGAAAGCAGTGGTCATGCACCAAAGAAAAAACAATCATGTTACATGAGTCCTCTTTCAGGGCTTAACTTTTCCCTTTGGCATAATAAATTTGGAAGGTCCTAAATTTTTATTTTCTTTTTACATAGCTCTCTTCAACTATCAGACTTTTATTTATTCATTTATTTTAGAGAGAGGGGCTTCCTCTGTCGCTCAGGCTGGAGTGCAGTGGTGCAAGTATAGCTCACTACAGCCTACAGTTCCTGGGCTTAAGCAGTGCTCCCACCTCAGTTCCTAAATAGCTAGAACTACAGGCATGCGCCACCACGCCTGGCTAACTTTTTTTTTTTTTTTTCTGTCGTAGAGACAGGGCCTTGTTCTGTTGCTAATGGGGGGCCTTAAACTCCTGGCCTCAAGTAATCCTCCCACTTTATCCTTCCAAAGTGATGGGATTACAGGGATGAACCTTGTGCTTGGCTCAGCTATCAGATTTTAAACCTTTCTTTACTTGGAAAATTAAAGACAGATATTTGTTTTTCAGTTAGCCAAGGAGCAACCTTGAAATACAATATCCTTTTATTAAACTTCTTTTGAGGGGGAAAGTAAGTTATAATTTTTTTATTAGAAAATAAATATACTAGGCCAGGCGTGGTGGCTCATGCCTTTAATCCCAGCCCTTTGGGAGGCCCAGGTGCGTGGATCACTTGAGGTCAGGAGTTCGAGATCAGCCTGGCCAACATAAGACCCTGTCTCTACTAAAAATACAAAAATTAGCCCGGCGTGGTTTTGCATGCCTGTAATCCCAGCTACTGTAGAGGCTGAGGCAGGAGAATCGTTTGAACCTAGGAAGTAGAGGTTGCAGTGAGCCAAGATCATACCACTGCACTCCAACCTGGGCGACAGAGTGAATGAGACTCTGTCTCAAAAAAAAAGAAATGTGAACAACTAGATCAAAAGAGATACCCAGATACTTCATCCCCTCCCTAAAATAGTTGTAGAGCAATAGGAAAACAAAAGGTACGTAAATTTTTCATTTTCTGACTTTTATAGAGCCTTTAAGAATTATGTGATTTCTCTATAAAATGCATGCAGAAGTAGGGATACTCAATGTCCACCTTAAAGATTGGTTAAGCTTCAAATCAAGTTTAGGCCAAACTAGAGTTTCTACAGTAGAAATCTTTTCTGTCCTCAGTATTTTATCCTAGTTTTTTAATATTTTTGAAAATATTGACACTTAATCTTTTGCCTCAATCTTGAAACCTTAATATGTTTGCAAATTTTAGAGATCCATATGGGCAGACTCTAGTCAATGAACATATTACTTGGGTACTTATAGCAAATGGTTTTTAACTTGGTGTATTTGTTGCTCACATTATTTTTTTTGTGTAGATCATATGCCTGTGACTCAGAAGGAACCGGAAAACAAATCCAATGCATTTCCCTCTACATCATATGAAAACTCCTTTCCAGAAGACAGTACATTTCTGTATGTATATAAATTCTTTGTTATTCATGCTTTTGCTCCTACAGATTTCTTCTTTATAAATCACTTGACATTAGAATAGATGAAATATACAAAAAACATTTTTCCCATTAAAGCTTTAAAAGTTGTATATTTTAGTTTTTTATGTAGAATAGAATTTCATGAGTCTGAATAGGTTATTGAATATTCCTAGTTAATCAAGTGTTTTTATAAAGTTTAGCTTAAGATGTCTTTGTGTATTTTATTTTTTAATACACTGAAATCTACCAAGTAGTGTGTTTTTGTTCTGTTTTGTTTTTCGTTTTACTGCTTAGATTATCTGGAGAATTTAAAAATGTCAAAGTGTTTCTTTCAGTATCAGTTGAGTTTTCAAAATGCGTAACAGCTCTTAAGTAGTGTCTAAAAGTTTATGGGAATAGACTAAATTTTTCTGACCTTCCCTTTCTCATTTTATCATTACTTTCCATAAAGATTCTTTGGCATAAAGGAGAATTGCATAAGAGTGAATCTGATACTCTGACACGTAGTCTTTATTTTTAGTGGGTAATACCTGGGCCTAACCCTTCAAGTACTAATTACAGGGAAGTTTCTGAAAGTTCTCTAGAGTAGAGAACATAGTTTCAAAAAACAAAAAAGTATCTTTAGACAGAAACTTCTTTGTTACCCTAATTTCATTTGTTCTTTCAGCTCAATATTAAATTGACCAAAAAAAACTAAATATATAATTATTTTTTTATTTTCATGCCTGTGAGTGTTGTAGATAGACACTATTTCATATGATTTGGATTTACAAATATTAGAGATGTCATTGCAGTTTGAGTGGGTCTCAAAAGGCCCATAAAATTACTTTAAAATGCTCTCAGAGAAAGCTAAGTTCACACTTTAGCTCCTTAATTGGCCATTTCAGTGGCTCACAGAACAGTTTTTTTTCCTAGAAATTCTGACCTTTTAATATACAGTGTAAAATTTCGTGAGTTTTTAAGAACAAATTCACTCAGTCTAAATCTAAATTAAATTTTCATGTAAATTTTCTTTTCTTTTTATTTTTTTTTTTATTATACTTTAGGGTTTTAGGGTACATGTGCACAATGTGCAGGTTTGTTACATATGTATACATGTGCCATGTTGATTTCCTGCACCCATTAACTCGTCATTTAGCATTAGGTGTATCTCCTAATGCTGTCCCTCCCCCCTCCCCCCACCCCACAACAGTCCCCAGAGCGTGATGTTCCGCTTCCTGTGTCCATGAGTTCTCATTGTTCAATTCCCACCTATGAGTGAGAACATGCGGTAAATTACCACCAAACAACTGTCGACCAAACAGTTATCTATATATTTAGATATTATATTTTAAACTTAAATACAGGAGTGGTTTATTCCTGTGAAGTATCATTTTTTAGTTTAAGTTCATTATACCAGCTTATCAGAATCTTTTTGAATTTTGGAATATTTTTTGTCCCTTTTAGCTTATCATCTTGTACAAATAAATAAGCTTTCTAATCTTCATTATGGTCACTGAAAACAATATGGAACAGGACATGACCAAAGATAAAAACCCTGTGGCTGGCTCACTACTAGACATTCTTTTTATTACGCTTCAGAAAGAACTGTTTAAGCAACTGTGAATTTACTTCTACTGTTGTCCCGCCTGCACTTCTCACTTACAAAGTGGTCATGAAAAATCAAGGTTCACTGCCATAGCGTTCTGTGGCATTGCCAGACATTATTCAGACTTATTGAAAACTTTGTCAAAAGAGAAAATTCAGTTAATTTGGATTTTTCTCACCTACTTGTTGACTCAGCACCTAGTGTTGGCCTTTTAAATTCAAAATATTTAGAAGTCACACACTTGATGCCTTCTTCTAGAGTTTTTAAGAGACCAGTGTTAAGCTAACCTTTCTATATTTTCTGTAGCCTGTCCTCCTTCCCTTTTTAAAAATCAGGGCAGCTAGAACTTGAGTATAAGTGGTCAAAGAAAAAATAGGGCAGTATTGTTTTATTTTTAATTTTTCTATATTTGAAGTTTTTTTTCCAGACCTTGAGATTTAATTTGTAGAGTCTTCTATATGCTTAAATAAACTTGAGTTCTAGTACCCTCTCTTTAACTGTCACAGACTTCAGTTTCTTTTTATTTTTTTCCTCGTTTCCAACTTGAGAGCCATACTTACAGATGGAAAAGACAAAGGCAGAATTGTTTTTGAGAAACCCTTCTCTTTGTTATCAGTTAACCTTATCTTTCTCCTAATAGATTATTTTCTTGTTCTAAGCATAGCTTTAGTTGTTTTTTTTTGTTGTTGTTATTTTATTAGCATTTTTGGAAACCTCAGTTCTTACTAGGCTTTGTGATACTTTTCTTACAGTTTCATACCAATGTTTCATATTCATAATTAGCTGTCTTCTTTTGTATGTATACTTTTAAAAATCCGAGCTTCCAAGAAAAATTGAGTTGGTTTCTTTAACGGTTTTCCCATCTCTTTAGGACTGTTTGTAATTATATAATCAGAATTTCATTTCCTTAATCTCCCATCTCTCTTGTACTGTCTTGACACTCAGAGGCTTTTTTTGAGATTATACCTAACTTTTGAGTTGAGCTTTCTGAGATCTTTTCAGATGAAGGGACATGTCTTATTAGGCTTAGGATTTTCTTCCTTTGCCATTAAGAATTCCAAGGAAGCATTTCATTCTTGACCGGAATTATGTTTAAATAATTCCTTTTATATTTCCTCTGCAGGCCAGAAGTTTATTTGCTTGTTTTACTTTCAGTATTTAAACCCTCTTAGCAGCCCAGTGGTCACATAGGTTGCCTGGTAAACTAAATGTTCAATAACTTAAGCCAGGGATTCTCAGCCCCAGCTAAACTGCTCAAGATTAGGCTGAGCGTGGTGGCTCACACCTGTAATCCCAGCACTTTGGGAGGTTAAGGCGGGAGGATCACTTGAGCCCAAAATTTCAAGACTAGCCTGGGCAACATGGCAAAACCCTATCTCTACAAAAAAATAACAAAAATTAGCCAGGCTTGGTGGCACATGCCTGTGGTCCCAGCTACTTGGGAGGCTGAGGTGTATCACCTAAGTCCGGAAGATCAAGGCTGCAGCGAGCCATGATCACGCCTCCGCACTCTAGCTTGGGTGACAGAGTGAGAGCCTATTTCAAAAAAAGATTATACAAACTATCAATGGAAAACCCCAGGATGAAATCTTGGGTCTAATAGGACACAGGCTTCAGGCTTTTGGTGTTTTTTGTGGGGTTTTTTTGTTTTCTTTTTTTTTTTTTTTTTTTGAGACAGCAGAGTCTCAGTGTCTCGCTGGGTGGACTGCAGTGGCACATAGTCACAACTCACTGTAGGCTTGACACCCTAAGCTCAAGCAATCCTTCCTCCCCAGACTCTCAAGTAGCTAGGACTACAGGTGCATACCACCATACCTGGCTAATTTTTAACATTTTTTTTTGTAGCAATGTGATCTCACTATGTTGCCCAGGCAGGTCGTGAACTCCTAGTCTCAAGCAGTCCTCCCTCCTCAGCTTCCCAAAGTGCTGGGATTACAGGCACGAGCCACCACACCCAGCCAGTATTTTATTCTTGAGTTGAACTGAATTTCTGCTCCACATATGTGAGTTATGACATAGGTAACTGTAAAAAAAAAAAAGTATTACTTCAGTGATAATTCTTTTAAAAGGATATTTACTTTTGTGATTTTAGAAGTCTGAATTCCCTTTTTTTTTGGTCAAGTATAAACTTTGGTTTGTCAGGAGTACATACCTATTCAAGCTAGCTTAAGTAGTGGAATTTATTAGAAGTGTACGAGGTGTGCAGCTTTGGTTAGCATACTGGGTGACATTGGGCTTGCACCACTGCTTAAAGACACAGGTGTAAATTTAAGCCATTATATGGCTTTTTACATGACATGCACACAAACCCAAAAGATTATTTAAAAAAAAAAACATGCACACACATGTACCTACACATACAGACACACATATATATAAATAAAATAGGTCTTGAAGAACAGAAAATGTAACACAGCAGGCCATGTAAACACTGGAATAGGAACTCAAAAGTCAGTACCTAAGGTCAGGGTTGACACAGTCTCAACTCTACTTCTATCTGTTACCAGTAGGTTTCTTCTCTTTCCACATGACCAAACATAGCTGCTCCAGCTAAACTCTAACCTTCTAGTGCAAATGTTATCTCATGTGACATATATATATATAATTTTTTTTTTTTTTTTTAAATAGAGACAGGGTCTAGTCATGTTGCTCAGGCTGATCTTGATCTCCTGGGCTCAATGAATCCTCCCACCTCGGCCTGCTGCAGTGCTGGGATTACAGGCATGAGCCACCACACCCAACCATTTTTTTAATATCTTAATTTAAATTATTGAAAGAGACAGTATAAAAAGCCCAGTATGTATACAAGATCCAACATCTTTGAGTACACTGAAATTAATAATATACCTGACTTTCAGAAGAGGATGACTAAAGAAGGGACTGAGCAAAATACCAGATTTACCTACTGCAGTCTTTTGATGAATACAGTATACATTCTTGTTTTAAAATATGCCCCCTTAACGGTCATAGAGGATAGAATGACTTCTTACTTTAGCCTTGCCAAAAGCTAGGTAATCAGTTGGCAGCCTCCAAGCCATGTTCCACGTTGATGTTCAGGGTGACTAACGACACCCTGAACAATTGTCAAATCATATGCAAACTGAGAAATCCTTACCCAGAGACTGGCAAGCAGGTCCAGACAGCCATGGACTTCTCCTTCTCACTACTTACTCCTTATCCTCTGTTTACCTCTAGCACTTTTAATCAATGACTGGGTTTAGAATACTGTATATAGAATTGGTTTTGTTTATTTCTGTTTTTTTTTTTTTTCAGTAATGTATCTTCACACCTAAATAAAGTTAACCCTCCTCTCCATAAAACTAGGATGAAATTAGGTTACTTTATTCTTAAGACTTGTAAGTTGGGTTTTTTCCTTCTATTTAGTAAAATGAAGCACAGATAAGAAAATAATCTTTTCTAAGGTTTATGCTAGTGTCATATTTTTATGCTTTTCTCCTCCTTTTCTGTTTTTTCTCTTCTCCTCCTACTCCTCCCTAACTCTTCTTAAATGTAAAACATGTATTTCTCAGTGTTAATTGCTCAGTAACTAGAGTCTTGTATCTCCTAGTTTTTATTTGTTAGTCATAAGGAGAATACTTTTAAGCTAGTTTGGCTTTCTTGAAATGTAAATTCCAAATTACAAGTTTTACCAGCGTATTTACTATTACAAATTTTAGTCTTAAGTAGTTCTAATTGTATATTGTTCCAGTAGTGGCTAACTTGGAGTTATATTTGTTGTGTCATATGAGGAAATTACGTAAAGGACATTAAACTACTATTCAAATATTAGTTGTTATTTAAGAACTAAGGATAACCCAGATACTTTCTCACATATATCCTGAATTAATCCCTTCATATTCCAAGAAAAATTTATTGAGTCATCTACATTAATATTTAATGTTCTCCTTCCTCCAAAGAGCAAAACAGGAACCAAAAAATGCATACCTGAGGCCAGGCGCAGTGGCTCATGCTTGTAATCCTAGTACTTTGGGAGGCCAAGGCAGGCAGATCACTTGAGCTCAGGAGTTTGAGGCTAGCCTGGGCAACATGGTGAGACCCCATCTCTACCAAAAATGCAAAAAATTAGCTGGGTATCATGACGCCCGTCATCCCAGCTACTCGAAAGGCTGAAGTGGGAGGATTGCATGAGCCCAGGAGGCAGAGGTTGTGGGGAACCAAGATTGCACCACTGCACTCCAGCCTGGGTGACAGAGTAAGACCCTGTCGCCAAAAAAAAAAAAAAAAAAAAAATTCATAGGCAAAATGTCAAATGACATTTACAGAATAATATACTACAGAATCCAATTTGAAACATACTTATTTGGTTAAGTCAAGTTGAAAAGGACAACAGAACAGTTTACTATCTCATAAATCTCTAAGTGTGTAAGTAACTTGAGAGTGAGTAACCTATATCAAAACAAAGAACAAGGCCATGAGAACCTAAGGAATGTATTACAGTGAATTCTGAATGAAAGAAAATAGGGTGTTTTATCTCAGATAGACAAATAAATAGAATATCCAGAGTTCAGATTATACCATAATTCCTTATAAAAAAAGTGGTAAGAAGGAACTTGACACCTAATAATAGGGAACAAGTAGGTTCCAGATACCACCTTTGAAAAACAAGAAGATATTGGATACTAAAATCAAGGGCCAGGCATGGTGGCTCACACCTATAATCCCAGCAGTTTGGGAGGCCGAGGCGGGTGGGTCACTTGAGGTCAAGAGTTTGAGACCAGCCTGGCCCACATGGCAAAACCCTGTCTCTACTAAAAATACAAAAATTAGCTGGGTGTGGTGGCACATGCCTGTAATCCCAGCTACTTGGGAGGCTGAGGCACAAGAATCACTTGAACCTGGGAAGCAGAGGTTGCAGTGAGCCGAGGTCATGCCACTGCATTCCAGCCTGGGCAATAGAGTGAAACTCACTCTCTCTCAAAAAAAAAAAAAAGATTTCTAAATAAATTATAGTACATCCTTTTACCTATTAGACTCTGAAATCCAAAAGCATCAAGATCCACCTGATTGATGAAGCTCTGTGAAAACAGGCACTCTCATTTATTGCTGAAGAAACTGACACTATGGAGAACAATTTGGCAATATTAATGAAATAACTAATCCATTTGCCTTGTGACCTAGCACTCCCACTTCTGGGAATATGTTCTGCAACAGTATCTTTACACGTATGAAATTGTTATTAATAGATTCATAATTTTGTAGCAAAGATTATTACAATAAAATTACTTATTAAAAGATCACTGTATAAGCTTACCATATATGTTCTAAAAGATCACTGTGTAAGTTAACTAGTCCACTATTGTGGTCTAGCCTGTACTATACATGTTATGGAAGATTGTCCATTATTGCAGGCTAGGTAATTAAATTGTGGACTTAACGCAAAGGATTACTATACAGTCAGAGAAAGGATGAGGAAGCTCCATATCTGCACATCCAGTATGGTAGCCATTAGCTACATGTGGCTGTTTAAATCTGAATTAATCAAAATTAGATAAAATTTAAAAATTCAGTTCTTTGGTCGTGCTAGCTACATTTAAAAGTGCTCAGTAACCACATGTGCCCACTGGCTACCAAATCGGACAGCACAGGTATAGACCATTTCTATCAATGGAGGAAGTTTTTTTGGATGGCACTGCTTTATATAGTGTATTAGTCCATTTTCACGCTGCTGATAAAAACATACCCAAGACCAGGCAATTTACAAAAGAAGGAGGTTTAATGGACTTACAGTTCCACATGGCTGGGGAGACCTCACACTCATGGCAGAAGGCAAGCAAGAGCAAGTCACATCTTACGTAGATGGTGACAGGCAAAGAGCTTGTGCAGGGAAACTCCCCCTTATGTTACCATCAGATCTCGTGAGACTTATTCACTATCACGAGAATAGCACGAGAAAGACCTGCCCCCATGATTCAGTTACCTCCCACCAGGTCCCTCCCACAACACATGGGAATTCAAGATGAGATTTGGGTAGGGACACAGCCAAACCATATCATAGAGCAAATACAACACATCTCTAAAATACCTGTATTATAATACATTACAGACACCTAAAGATAGAAAATACTATGTAAAACAAAGCTCAGATTATTTGTGAAAGTTTAAAACTTGATTTCCAAATAAAAGGAAGCTTTTCACGGATTTTTTTTTTTTTTTTTTTAAGAAAGGATCTCCTTTCTAAGAAAGGATCTGTCACCCAGGCTGGAGTGCAATGGTGTGATCATGATTCACTGTAGCCTCAACCTCCCGAGTCCAAGTGATCCTCCCACCTCAGCCCCCGAAGTACCTAGAACTACAGGCATGCACCACCACACCTTACTAATTTTGTTTACCTCTTGTAGGGACGAGGTTTCACTGTGTTGCCCAGGCTGATCTTGAGCTCCTGAGCTCAAGCAAGCCTTCCGTCTTGGCCTCTCAAAGTGCTGGGATTACAGTTGTGAGCCATCACACCCTGCTGACTTTTTTTTTTTTTTTTCATTAATAGCCACCCCATTTTCTCCTGTCAGTTTGCCATTTTTTCAGATGTATCAATATGACTGTGAGGTAGATTACATATTATGGAAAGAATTCAGTTGGTACTATTGTTGAAGGCAAACAGTATAAAGATTCTTGATGAATAAGTTTTCAGCCAGCCTTTGTTTTTTTGCATGCAAAGAGCTTGATCTCAGCATGCCTGAAGAAGTAACTTTCTTCAGTGCTTTATTGATTGCATGCTCTAAATGAACTCTAAATTTGCTAGGTGCTATGAAATACCTAACAGAAAGTTAGAGCTGTAATCACAGCTTCCTGGAATATTCTGAAATTAGGTATAAGGCAGACCTGGTGCATGCCTGTACCAGCTATTTGGGAAGCTGAGGCAGGAGGATCACTTGGGGACAAGAGTTGAAGGCTGCTGTGTGCTGTAATCACACCTGTGAATGGCCACTGCACTCCAGCCTGTGCAACATAGCAAGACCCCATCTCTGAGAAAAGTTTTAAAAATAGATATAATCTTTATATGGGTGTAGAACATCTTAAAATGTGTATCTTAGAGTCTGGCTTATTTTAATATTGTCTAAGAAGATAGGAAATAATTACAGTTTTTTTTTAATTTTTATTATTATACTTTAGGTTTTAGGGTATATGTGCACAGTGTGCAGGTTTGTTACATATGTATCCATGTGCCATGTTGATTTCCTGCACCCATTAACTCGTCATTTAGCATTAGGTATATCTCCTAATGCTGTCCCTGCCCCCTCCCCCACCCCCACAACAGTCCCCGGAGTGTGATATTCCCCTTCCTGTGTCCATGAGTTCTCATTGTTCAATTCCCACCTATGAGTGAGAACATGCGGTGTTTGGTTTTTTGTCCTTGTGATAGTTTACTGAGAATGATGTTTTCCAATTTCATCCATGTCCCTACAAAGGACATGAACTCATCAATTTTTATGGCTGCATAGTATTCCATGGTGTATATGTGCCACATTTTCTTAATCCAGTCTATCGTTGTTGGACATTTGGGTTGGTTCCAACTCTTTGCTATTGTGAATAGTGCCGCAATAAACATACGTGTGCATGTGTCTTTATAGCAGCATAATTTATAGTCCTTTGGGTATATACCCAGTAATGGGATGGCTGGGTCAAATGGTATTTCTAGTTCTAGATCCCTGAGGAATCGCCACACTGACTTCCACAATGGTTGAACTAGTTTACAGTCCCACCAACAGTGTAAAAGTATTCCTATTTCTCCACATCCTCTCCAGCACCTGTTGTTTCCTGATTTTTTAATGATGGCCATTCTAACTGGTGTGAGATGGTATCTCACTGTGGTTTTGATTTGCATTTCTCTGATGGCCAGTGATGATGAGCATTTCTTCATGTGTTTTTTGGCTGCATAAATGTCTTCTTTTGAGAAGTGTCTGTTCATGTCCTTTGCCCACTTTTTGATGGGGTTGTTTGTTTCTTTCTTGTAAATTTGTCTGAGTTCATTGTAGATTCTGGATATTAGCCCTTTGTCAGATGAGTAGGTTGCAAAAATTTTCTCCCATTCTGTAGGTTGCCTGTTCACTCTGACGGTAGTTTCTTTTGCTGTGCAGAAGCTCTTTAGTTTAATGAGATCCCATTTGTCGATTTTGGCTTTTGTTGCCATTGCTTTTGGTGTTTTAGACATGAAGTCCTTGCCCACGCCTATGTCCTGAATGGTATTGCCTAGGTTTTCTTGTAGGATTTTAATGGTTTTAGGTCTAACATTTAACTCTTTAATCCATCTTGAATTAATTTTTGTATAAGGTGTAAGGAAGGGATCCAGTTTCAGCTTTCTACATATGGCTAGCCAGTTTTCCCAGCACCATTTATTAAATAGGGAATCCTTTCCCCATTTCTTGTTTTTGTCAGGTTTGTCAAAGATCAGATAGTTGTAGATATGTGGCATCATTTCTGAGGACTCTGTTCTGTTCCATTGATCTATGTCTCTGTTGTGGTACCAGTACCATGCTGTTTTGGTTACTTTAGCCTTGTAGTATAGTTTGAAGTCAGGTAGTGTGATGCCTCCAGCTTTGTTCTTTTGGCTTAGGATTGACTTGGCGATGTGGGCTCTTTTTTGGTTCCATATGAACTTTAAAGTAGTTTTTTCCAATTCTGTGAAGAAAGTCATTGGTAGCTTGATGGGGATGGCATTGAATCTATAAATTACCTTGGGCAGTATGGCCTTTTTCACGATATTGATTCTTCCAACCCATGAGCATGGAATGTTCTTCCATTTGTTTGTATCCTCTTTTATTTCATTGAGCAGTGGTTTGTAGTTCTCCTTGAAGAGGTCCTTCACATCCCTTGTAAGTTGGATTCCTAGGTATTTTATTCTCTTTGAAGCAATTGTGAATGGGAGTTCACTCATGATTTGGCTCTCTGTTTGTCTGTGATTGGTGTACAAGAATGCTTGTGATTTTTGTACATTGATTTTGTATCCTGAGACTTTGCTGAAGTTGCTAATCAGCTTAAGGAGATTTTGGGCTGAGACAATGGGGTTTTCTAGATATACAATCATGTCATTTGCAAACAGGGACAATTTTACTTCCTCTTTTCCTAATTGAATACCCTTTATTTCCTTCTCCTGCCTGATTGCTCTGGCCAGAACTTCCAGCACTATGTTGAATAGGAGTGGTGAGAGAGGGCATCCCTGTCTTGTGCCAGTTTTCAGAGGGAATGCTTCCAGTTTTTGCCCATTCAGTATGATATTGGCTGTGGGTTTGTCATAGATAGCTCTTATTATTTTGAGATATGTCCCATCAATACCTAATTTATTGAGAGTTTTTAGCATGAAGGGTTGTTGAATTTTGTCAAAGGCCTTTTCTGCATCTATTGAGACAATCATGTGGTTTTTGTCCTTGGTTCTGTTTATATGCTGGATTACATTTATTGATTTGCATATGTTGAACCAGCCTTACATCCCAGGGATGAAGCCCACTTGATCATGGTGTATAAGCTTTTTGATGTGCTGCTGGATTCGGTTTGCCAGTATTTTATTGAGGATTTTTGCATCAATGTTCATCAAGGATATTGGTCTGAAATTCTCTTTTTTGGTTATGTCTCTGCCAGGCTTTGGTATCAGGACAATGCTGGCTTCCTAAAATGTGTTAGGGAGGATTCCCTCGTTTTCTATCGATTGGAATAGTTTTAGAAGGAATGGTACCAGTTCCTCCTTGTACCTCTGGTAGAATTCAGCTGTGAATCCATCAGGTCCTGGACTCTTTTTGGTTGGTAAGCTATTGATTATTGCCACAATTTCAGAACCTGTTATTGGTCTATTCAGAGATTCAACTTCTTCCTGGTTTAGTCTTGGGAGGGTGTATTTGTCGAGGAATTTATCCATTTCTTCTAGATTTTCTAGTTTATTTGCATAGAGGTGTTTGTGGTATTCTCTGATGGTAGATTGTATTTCTGTGGGATCAGTGGTGATATCCCCTTTGTCATTTTTTATTGCATCTATTTGATTCTTCTCTCTTTTCTTCTTTATTAGTCTTGCTAGTGGTCTATCAATTTTGTTGATCTTTTCGAAAAACTAGCTCCTGGATTCATTAATTTTTTGAAGGGTTTTTTGTGTCTCTATTTCCTTCAGTTCTGCTCTGATTTTAGTTATTTCTAGCCTTCTGCTAGCTTTTGAATGTGTTTGCTCTTGCTTTTCTAGTTCTTTTAATTGTGATGTTAGGGTGTCAATTTTGGATCTTTCCTGCTTTCTCTTGTGGGCATTTAGTGCTATAAATTTCCCTCTACACACTGCTTTGAACGTGTCCCAGAGATTCTGGTATGTTGTGTCTTTGTTCTCGTTGGTTTCAAAGAACATCTTTATTTCTGCCTTCATTTCATTATGTACCCAATAGTCATTCAGAAGCAGGTTGTTCAGTTTCCATGTAGTTGAGCAGTTTTGACTGAGTTTCTTAATCCTGAGTTCTAGTTTGATTGCACTGTGGTCTGAGAGACAGTTTGTTATAATCTCTGTTCTTTTACATTTGCTGAGGAGAGCTTTACTTCCAACTATGTGGTCAATTTTGGAATAGGTGTGGTGTGGTGCTGAAAAAAATGTATATTCTGTTGATTTGGGGTGGAGAGTTCTGTAGATGTCTATTAGGTCCACTTTGTGCAGAGCTGAGTTCAATTCCTGGATATCCTTGTTAACTTTCTGTCTCGTTGATCTGTCTAATGTTGACAGTGGGGTGTTAAAATTTCTCATTATTATTGTGTGGGAGTTTAAGTCCCTTTGTAGGTCACTCAGGACTTGCTTTATGAATCTGGGTGCTCCTGTGTTAGGTGCATATATATTTAGGATAGTTAGCTCTTCTTGTTGAATTGATCCCTTTACCATTATGTAATGGCCTTCTTTGTCTCTTTTGATCTTTGTTGGTTTAAAGTCTATTTTATCAGAGACTAGGATTGCAACCCCTGCCTTTTTTTGTTTTCCATTTGCTTGACAGATCTTCCTCCATCCCTTTATTTTGAGTCTATGTGTGTCTCTGCACATGAGATGAGTTTCCTGAATACAGCACACTGATGGGTCCTGACTCCTTATCCAGTTTGCCAGTCTGTGTCTTTTAATTGGAGCATTTAGCCCATTTACATTTAACGTTAATATTGTTATGTGTGAATCTGATCCTGTCATTATGATGTTAGTTGGTTATTTTGCTTGTTAGTTGATGCAGTTTCTTCCTAGCCTCAATGGTCTTTACAATTTGGCATGTTTTTGCAGTGGCTGGTACCGGTTGTTCCTTTCCATGTTTAGTGCTTCCTTCAGGAGCTCTTTTAGGGCAGGCCTGGTGGTGACAAAATCACTCAGCGTTTGCTTGTCTGTAAAGTATTTTATTTCTCCTTCACTTATGAAGCTTAGTTTGGCGGGATAGGAAATTCTGGGTTGAAAATTCTTTTCTTTAAGAATGTTGAATATCGGCCCTCACTCTCTTCTGGCTTGTAGAGTTTCTGCCGAGAGATCAGCTGTTAGTCTGATGGGCTTCCCTTTGTGGGTAACCCGACCTTTCTCTCTGGCTGCCCTTAACATTTTTTCCTTCATTTCAACTTTGGTGAATCTGACAATTATGTGTCTTGGAGTTGCTCTTCTCAAGGAGTATCTTTGTGGCGTTCTCTGTATTTCCTGAATCTGAATGTTGGCCTGCCTTGCTAGATTGGGGAAGTTCTCCTGGATAATATCTTGCAGAGTGTTTTCCAACTTGGTTCCATTCTCCCCGTCATTTTCAGGTACACCAATCAGACGTAGGTTTGGTCTTTTCACATAGTCCCAAATTTCTTGGAGGCTTTGTTCATTTCTTTTTATTCTTTTTTCTCTAAACTTCCCTTCTCACTTCATTTCATTCATTTCATCTTCCATCAGCGACACCCTTTCTTCCAGTTGATCGCATCTGCTACTGAGGCTTCTGCAATCTTCGCGTAGTTCTCAAAACTTGGCTTTCAGCTCCATCAGCTCCTTTAAGCCCTTCTCTCCATTGGTTATTCTAGTTATCCATTCTTCTAATTTTTTTTCAAAGTTTTTAACTTCTTTGCTATTGTTTTGAATTTCCTCCCGTAGCTCAGAGTAGTTTGATCGTCTGAAGCCTTCTTCTCTCAGCTCGTCAAAGTCATCTTCCATCCAGCTTTGTTCCATTGCTGGTGAGGAGCTGCGTTCCTTTGGAGGAGGAGAGGTGCTCTGCTTTTTAGAGTTTCCAGTTGTTCTGCTCTGTTTTTTCCCCATCTTTGTGGTTTTATCTACTTTTGGTCTTTGATGATGGTGATGTACAGATGGGTTTTTGGTGTGGATGTCCTTTCTGTTTGTTAGTTTTCCTTCTACCAGACAGGACCCTCAGCTGCAGGTCTGTTGGAGTTTACTAGAGGTCCACTCCAGACCCTGTTTGGCTGGGTGTCAGCAGCGGTGGCTGCAGAACAGCGGATTTTCGTGAGACCACAAATTCAGCTGTCTGATAGTTCATCTGGAAGTTTTGTCTCAGAGGAGTACCCGGCCGAGTGAGGTGTCAGTCTGTCCCTACTAGGGGGGTGCCTCCCAGTTAGGCTGCTCAGGGGTGAGGGACCCACTTTAGGAGGCAGTCTGTCTGTTCTCAGATCTCCAGCTGCGTGCTGGGAGAACCACTACTCTCTTCAAAGCTGTCAGTCAGACAGGGACATTTAAGTCTGTGGAGGTTCCTGCTGAGTTTTTGTTCGTCTGTGCCCTGCCCCCAGAGGTGGAGCCTACAGAGGCAGGCAGGCCTCCTTGAGCTGTGGTGGGCTCCACCCAGATCGAGCTTCCTGGCTGCTTTGTTTACCTAAGCAAGCCTGGGCAATGGCGGGCGCCCCTCCCCCAGCCTAGCTGCCGCCTTGCAGCTTGATCTCAGACTGCTGTGCTAGCAATCAGCGAGACTCCGTGGGCATAGGACCCTCCGAGCCAGGTGTGGGACACAATCTCCTAGTGTGCCGTTTTCCAGGCCCGTTGGAAAAGCGCAGTATTAGGGTGGGACTGACCCGATATTCCAGGTGCCGTCTGTTTCCCCTTTCTTTGACTAGGAAAGGGAACTCCCTGACCCCTTGCGCTTCCCGAGTGAGGCAATGCCTCGCCCTGCTTGGGCTCGGCTCGCACACAGTGCGCTTCACTGACTGTCCCACACCCACTGTTTGGCCCTCCCTAGTGAGGTGAAACCGGTACCTCGAACAGAAATGCAGAAATCGCCCGTCTTCTGTGTCGCTCAGGCTGGGAGCTGTAGACCGGAGCTGTTCCTATTCGGCCATCTTGGCTCCACTTACAGTTTTTTTAAAATGAGGAATTGAACGATAAATTTGAGATACTAATGAATAATTTATTCTAACAGAACAACAGAAAATAAGGAAATTGTCTCTCTTGAAGATAAAGTTGTAGACTTTAGAGAAAAAGACTCATCTTGGAATTTATCTTACCAAAGTCATGACTGCTCTGGTGCTTGTCTGATGAAAATGCCACTGAACTTGAAGGGAGAAAACCCTCTGCAGCTGCCAATCAAATGTCACTTCCAAAGACGACATGCAAAGACA
The DNA here is from genome assembly GCF_028878055.3 of Symphalangus syndactylus. NCBI lineage: Eukaryota > Metazoa > Chordata > Mammalia > Primates > Hylobatidae > Symphalangus > Symphalangus syndactylus. Next base: position 87,203,333 of record NC_072437.2, read on the forward strand.
AACTCTCATTCTTCAGCACTCCATGTGAGTTATAAAACCCCTTGTGGAAGGAGTCTACGAAACGTGGAGGAAGTTTTTCGTTACCTGCTTGAGACAGAGTGTAACTTTTTATTTACAGATAACTTTTCTTTCAATACCTATGTTCAGTTGGCTCGGAATTACCCAAAGCAAAAAGAAGTTGTTTCTGATGTGGATATTAGCAATGGAGTGGAATCAGTGCCCATTTCTTTCTGTAATGAAATTGACAGTAGAAAGCTCCCACAGTTTAAGTACAGAAAGACTGTGTGGCCTCGAGCATATTATCTAACCAACTTTTCCAGCATGTTTACTGATTCCTGTGACTGCTCTGAGGGCTGCATAGACATGTGAGTAGAAAAACATGCCATTTCAAAAAATCTTCTGAATGTAAGGACACTTGTTAAGAAGTCTTGCTATGTATTAATTTGTCTATTTAAAACCTTTTCAAGAGTTACAGTAAGACCAGGCATGGTGGCCCACGTATTTAATCCCAGCACTTTGGGAGACCGAGGTGGGAGGCCAGCTTGAGCAAAATGAGTTTGAGACCAGCCTGGGCAACATGGCAAAACCCCATCTTAACAAAAAATTTAAAAATTAGCTGGGTATGGTGGTGTGCACCTATAGTCCCAGCTACTCTGGAGGCTGGGGTGGGAGATCTGCTTGAGCCCAGGAGGTCAAGGATGCAGTGAGCTGTGATCACACAGTGTACCAGAGGCCTGGACAGCAAAGCAAGACCCTGTCTCCAAAAAATAAAAATAAAAATAAAAGAGTCTACAATGGGAAAATGAACTCTGTCACTAGCAGTAGGAAAAAAAACCTCTAATTGTTTGCCAAATATGGTAATTTGAAACATATTTCTTCCAAGGATGCATATTTCCTTTAATCTAGTACTAATACATTAAAAGATAATCAATAGCATTACAACAAATGATATTTAACAGTGCCAGACACTGTGACAAGTACCTTACATTCATTCTCTTAATCTTCACAAAAACCCATGAGGTAGGTAATATCTCAGTGTTACACATGAGGAAGTTGAGTCTCAGAGAAGTTAATTTGGAGAGGTCATAGAACAAATTGTAGAGACAGGATTTGAACCCATGTTCTTAACCGTTGGGTTATATGTTGCATTTTACTTTTAAAAATCATTTGCTGGCTAATGTGATGCTTATAACTAGTACTTTCTTTATCATAGTATAGTATTAGCATCCCATGAAAAAATGAAAACATGTTCTAATATATTAAGACTTTGAAAAACATTTTAAGGGTGTATAGTACACATACATTTGTAGGTATACAGATAAGAGTGGTGTTGCATTATATGTACATTTAATTTAATGCAAATTTAGCTACCCATACTTGGCAAAAAAAGAATAAGAGAATGATAAATAATTCAAATTGTATAATAATAGTTTTCACCATCCTCTAAGTTAATTGGAATATAAAATGAGAGCTATATCTACTGTTACCTCAGTTTGGCTCAGTTCCTTGAGGCCTCTCATAGAGGAAACCTCTCACTGTGCTGTTTTATTCTGTTTAAAAATATGTATTTTATTTTGTAAAGATTACCTCTAAATGTAACCCAACTACCTCATCTGGGGACTTCGCTCTCCAAAGGAATAGAAACAGGTACCTGCACAAGACTAGGAA